>NC_135656.1:24384136-26784136 GCF_964188315.1 Podarcis muralis
GACCCCTGGACGTTAAGTCAAGTCAAAGGCGACTATGGGGTTGCGGGGCTCATCTCACTTTCAGGCCAAGGGAGTCGACATTTGTCCACAGACAGTTTTCCGGGTCATGTGGCCAGCCTGACTAAACCACTTCTGGCGCAATGGAACACTTTGACAGAAGCCAGAGCGCACAGAAACACTGTTTACCACAGCGGTACCTATTTATCTACTCGCACTAGCATGCTTTCGAACTGCTAGGTTGGCAGGAGCTGGGACAGAGCAACGGGAGCTTACCCCATCATGGGGATTCGAACTGCCGACCTTCCCATCACCACCTGCGTCCCTCTGTAAGCACTAACCCATAATTCACCAGTTGAACAATCAGCTGGGACAGTAAAGGAGGACTGATATAACTGCCTTACTGTGCATGTTAAATGCTGGCTTCTGCTTATTTTTTCACTATTCCTTTAATTCTGTAGAATTAAGCACCTCTGATTGACTTCCGTTAATTATCACTTTGGGCAAATAGCCCAGTCCTTATCTCTCAATAGTGTCTTGTACCGTGGTACCACTGGTAACGTACTTAATTCGTTCTGGAGGTCCGTTCTTAACCTGAAACTGTTCTTAACCTGAAGCACCACTTTAGCTAATGGGGCCTCCCACTGTTGCCGTGCCACCGCCGTGCGATTTCTGTTCTCATCCTGAAGCAAAGTTCTTAACCCGAGGTACTATTTCTGGGTTAGCGGAGTCTGTAACCTGAAGCGTATGTAACCTGAAGCGTATGTAACCCGAGGTACCACTGTATATCACCTTCAGATGCAAGCATAGCTCACCCTCATTCTGATGTAATCCTTTATGATTTTGCATTTGTCGAAAGAGTAGCATGAACAAAGTGAGATCTCTTCCAGTTCCCTGGGTGTGCTATGTAAACAGAACCAATGAAGGCTGAACCAATGTTGGTGGCATTGATCCTTCTTATATCCATGCCATCAAGATCAAATCAGCAGATTTTGGCACCGACTTTGCACTGTTACTTTGTAGAAACGAAGGTGTGTGATACTGGCGCAGGCAAATTATAAGGTTTAGCTGTAACCTTATGTAACTGAATCAGTTGCAAGTTTTATTTTGCAAGCTGTAAAATATTCAGTGACTTCTGAAGCGGCAGTGATTGCTTTGATTTTGTCCTAAGCTTGATAAATGTTTAATTAGATTAAAATATATATATGTGTGTACCTAGCACACTCTGTTGTCTTCTTTAAATGTTCCTCCCTTCATTGTATGGAATCAGATATTTTGATTTTTGAAATGTGAAATTCTGGGCTATGAATATACTTAAGACTCAGTTACCTGGGAACAAGACCCACTGAGTTCATTTTGGTTTACTTCTGAGTAGGCACACAGAGATTTCAAAGTAGCCTTGTAAAACTCTTACCTGCCTGGGGATTGTTGATGTGATTGACAAAGTTCTGCATCTGAATTGTCACAAGAAGCAAAAGTCAAGCCACACATACAAACCTATGCTTGAACTGGATCTAACTAGTTTTTTTTTTTTTTTTAATCAAAACATTGTTACATGGTTTTGAGCACCGGGATAAATGTTTGTGACCTGAAGTGTTATAGCTGATTTTACTGTTACTATTTCAGAACTACTTGTACCCAAGTTAGATCAAGGTACAGGCTACTGGGTGTTGGGTTAATGAAAAAGCTTTTTAACTAATTGCAGGGATTCTCTTTAATTGGGTATCAAGAACCGGATAGATCCGGTTAATCTCTTACATAAGTCAGTGAAGCTGATCCAGGAAACAGTTCTCTTGGGCCTTTTGCTGTCTTGAGCAGTTAATAATAATTAATATTATTAAATATTAATTTTCAGCTTGCCTGATCCGGTTTTGTTCTTAAGACTCCCAAGTAAAAACTGGGTTAATTGCCCCCGTGTGCTTTATAATTAAATAAGTTGATGATTACCTCATGATAGATAGCGAGCCTAATCCTCAGGAGAACGGACAGTTCTGGGACGGAGACAGCAAGAAGGTGAAGCCAGCTATCATGAGTGCCCCACGCTGGAATTATTTACTAAATCTTCAAAATTAATGGAATTGTCTGCCTCCTTTTTCCCTTGTGCTGTTCCTTCAAGGAACCAGGAGGGCTCAAGGCTGGACGGAACTGAAACAAATCCTGTCAGGGTTTCACTCCACCTAGGAGAAGCTTTGTCCTTACTGCATGGTAAATAAATGGGCCAAACCCTAATGACTGTCCTTCCACAAATATTCCCAACAAAGCTGCTGTTTGTTCCCTTGCTCTCATGTTCTGCTTGAGGGTTTCGAACAGGCATCTGGTTGGCCACTGTGAGAAAAAAAACGCTGCAGTAGATGGACCACTGCCCTGATTCAGCAAGCTCTTCTTAAGTTCTTAAACTCTGAAGAAAATTAAAACCAATTAATATGTCTGAAACTGCTCGCTGGTTCTTGAATATGTCTCTGGAACCTCAGGGTGCTAGCCCTGCTCAGAATAGATCCATTTAAATTAAATAGTCTTTAGTTGATCCTGGTCTTTAATTTCAGTGGGTTTACTTTGAGTAGGACTAGTGTTGGATACAGCCCTCAGGATATTTGGCAGTCACCGGGCTGCTAATCTTGCCCATGTTTGTGCATGAACTTGATGATTATAGTAATTGGTTTTCTGATCCAAGTTAGCTTATTCCCTTGAGTAGATTCTGAGCCCAGCCCAGTGAAAAGAGAAGACACGAGTCTCCTTATGTCTAAATGCCGAAGACCTGCCCATAGCTACTCTATAGTTCAGTTTCTCTTCTTGCGGTGAGCCAATATGATCACAGGCTTCATTGTGCAGGGCTCTGTAATTGTTGCCCCAGCAAAGTCTCTTCCCAACCTGTTGGCCTTCCAGATGTTTTGGGACTACAGCTCCTATTGGCCTTGACCACCGGTCTTGCTTGGGCTGATGGGAGGTGGAGTCCAATAACATCAGGAGCACAACTGCTTGGGGAAAGCGACCTTGGCTTTCTCAGAGACATTGTTCCGTGAGTACATTTAAAGTGCTATGATGCCACTTCAAACTCTCATGGCTTCCCCCAAGGAATTCTGGGAGCTGTAGTTTGTTAAAAGGCGCTGAGAGCTATTAGGAGGCCTCTCAGAGCTCTAAATTCCCAGAATTCCCTTTGAAGAGGGATTGATTATAAAACAATTCCAGGCTATAATGGTCCAGCAATACAGGAAGGGACCAGTTTCTTCAGATCCTAACAACAGCTGAGCCCATTGACTTATATACCACACCAGGCAGCTGCTTAGTCTGTTTGTATAGGAGAGCCAACCTTGGTTTTTGCGATCATTATTTTGTTTGAAGTATTGCAAAGGATCCCCTTCTCCCTCTCTCTCCATTGTAATTAGGCAGGAAAGAAGCATTCTGTTGTAGCAATAGAATGAGTTAGAGTTAGTGTGTGGTAACCACAACAGTTTCCCTAGTTTGAAAATGTGTCTGTATCGCCCCAAAGGTTGGGAACTGATGCAGTAAAACAGTCCAGCTTTCCTTTCCCCTTCCTTTTTCTTTCTTTTCTTTTTTTTAAATTTGCTTATTTGGTTTTCAGATCAAAGTTTTGCAATCACATATCCAATATGCAACATAAAAACAAGATTCTAAAGAATCTCATGGACTTCCATCTTCCCCTTTGTGGGTCCTATTGTGAATCATTTCCTCCTGCGTCTTTTATGATAATCCAAATCTTTTACATCTCCATTATGTCCACAGTTCACCATTAAACTACAAGTGTTATTCCAGTCCTACTAACAGTTTTAACTATTGACAATGGTTTTTAAGGTAAATTATAAATTTCCCCCGTTCCTTATTAAAATTCTAGTCTTCCTGCTTTCTGATTCTTCCGGTCATTTTTGCCAATTTGGCATAATCCATCAACTTAAACTGCCATTCTTCTCTTGTAGGGACTTTATCTTCTTTCCATCTCTGGGCCAGTAACATCCGCGCAGCCGTGCTCGCATACATAAATAGTCTTTCCCCTTCATTTTTCAGGTCATTGTGATTGAAGAGAGGAACTTGCAGTTTGTTTATTTATTGTTCTTTTTAAAGTGGGGTCCCTTTGAATGAAAAATGAATTATTTTTTAAGGAAAGGGTGATAGGCTGTTTATGAACGTTGACTTTTCAGGGGTAATATTAGTGTTTCTTTTTAAGTTACACATTGGGGGAATATGGGAACAAAGCGAAGTCTGTGGATCTCTCCTGGCTGGCAGCTTGTCTCCCTTGTTCATGAAATCAGGGAAATAATGTAGGTAGTGCTAGGAACAACTAAGTTTTGAATTCGTGTATAGGAAATGGAAGGAAATTCAGGCCACAGGGTGTAAACGACTCTGCTTGGAAATGGCCAATTTTTAAATTATTATTATTATTGTAATATGTGCTGTGACTTGTAAATATTCATAGCATGTATTTGTCATATATGTGGTGGAAGACTTGATACGATGCAAGATGGAAATGATGGTACAGTGGTGCCCCGCAAGACGAATGCCTCGCAAGACGAAAAACCCGCAAGACGAAAGGGTTTTCCGTCACGGAGGCGCTTCGCAAGACGAAGTTCCCTATGGGCTTGCTTCGCAAGACGAAAACGTCTTGCGAGTTTCGCCATTTTTTTTTGCTCCCCCCCCCTTTTTCAAAGCCGCTAAGCTGTTAATAGCCTTTTAACAGCTTAGCCGCTAAGCCCGCTAAGCCGCTAATAGCGCTAAATCGCTCATAGCGCTAATCCGCTTAGCCGCCAATGGGGTTGCTTCGCAAGACGAAAAAACCGCTAGAAGAAAAGAATCGCGGAATGGATTCTTTTCATCTTGCGAGGCACCACTGTAAAGATATATTTCATGCAGGGCACCGCGAGTCCGTTTGGGAACTGTGAGTTTGTTTGTTCCCAACACCCAAGAGTTTGTACACGCACAAATACGCAAATGCACACGCACTAGCCGTAATCTTGTTCCTCTTCACCATTTGTCATCCTGCCCTTTTCCCTTTGGAGGGCCCTGAGGAAGAGCAGGCCTTGTTAGAGGAGACAAATATAGCTGTAAACAAGAAAACAGGACATGTTCTCTGGCAATTTAAAAATAACCTAGCCTAGGTTATAATTGCCCAGGCTTCCCCCAAATTCTGCGTGGGAATGTTGAAGCCACCTGGAATTTGCAAAGTGATTTCCTTTTATGTAGTTAAAGCTGCAATCCTGTACACACTTGCCTGGAAGTGCACGGCATGGAACGCCGTGGATCCAGCATCTGTGCATACCCAGTGTGTCCCCCCAGCTCACCAAAGCAGGTTTTTGAGGGGTTTTTTTTCAAAAACAAGTTTCAAATATCAACATATCAGATTGAATAGTCAATACAAATTAAGATGACATAAAGAGAGTAAAAACGACTTCCCTCCACCCGTATGTGACTTTTCCTTTTAAATGTTACTTTTCTCGTTGTGTTCTTATACAGTTTTGAGTCTGAAATACATAGATAATTATGAAATGATTGTGAGGTTTAATAGGTTAACTGTTTATATTTGGACAACTTTTCTGCTGTTCTTTATTGGAAGGAGAAAAATAATCATTTCCTTAATAACAATTTAAACAATTTTTTTAACTAAAGCAATAACATTATAGCATATGTATCCATGTTTGTTAACTGATGTGGTTAAAGTTAAAAAAACCAAAAACACCTTAGACTGAGTTTTAGCACACATGAAAAACTTAAAACAAATCCTTATTTCCTGATGAATAGCCTTTGGACTATAATGTAACTTAAATAGAAAACTATCTTTAGAAAGAATTTTCCTCCAAAAACATTTTATTTTAAAAATCTTATTTAAATTAAAAAAAATCTGATTTTTAATTTTTAAAAAATAAATAAATAAATTTGATTTTTATCCACCCTGTTTCCAGACAAAATTGACTCCATACATCTTACTTAGGGGAGGGGGAGCCATACCACATGACATAAGTTTCAACTCATCTATTGTTTACACCTACACAATAATTTACCCCCCCCCCAAAAAAAACCCCCCACACTTCAATTATTTGGAAGAGCCAACTTAACACATTGGAAAAAGAGAGAGATTTGCACCTGCAAAGATGCATGTATGGGTTTAAAAATATCGACTATACTTTAAATGGTATGAACAGGTTTGTTGAGAAGTGATGTGCGAAGAAGTTCATTAGCAATGCAGCGTTGGGGTCAAGGCTGTTTTGAGAAGGAAATTGCACCGGAAGGCGGACAGCGCCCAAGCTCTGCTTCATCCTGTTGCAACAAAACAGTTGGCGGTGTCGAGAGAAGCCGTTGTCTGCATATCACTTCAGGGAAATAAAAAGCTAATGCAATTAGGAACTAGGCTGTGGGAGAGGAAATGACTGCTGTCAGCTTTTTTGAAGCCAGTCACTCAGGGCGGAGCCTTGTGCTGTGCACATAGGCCTCAAATCTCCAAAGAGGCACTTAGCAACAGGGGAGAAAAAAGTAAACAGAAGAAACCTAGGACATGTCAACAGAAAATTTGATTATCTGCTCATAAGAGGAAAGAGCAACGCCACGGCCAAAGCTTGGGGTTCTTCCCCCTCTCCCAATTTTCTGCAGATGCTGGAATCGAAGAGCAGTGGTTGGGCTTGTCAGAGCCACCTTTTGAGTAAATTCACTGGCTGCTTTGCATCCCATATCTTAGTCTGCAAATGCAGAAGCCAACCATACATTTGTTGTGCTCTTCAGAAATTCATACTGAAATGGTGGGTGAGGCTGCTGCTTAAAGAAACTGGAGGTTTTGAGAATGGACAATTAGGTGAGAGATTGGGGTGGCAGTTGGTCACATTGATGTGGTGCTTGGGAATCACTTTTTTTTTTGCTCAAATTTTTTTTGCTCATGTGACTGGCTTAGATCGAGACATTTTACCGCCCTCTCTCTGCCATCTCCATTACCCAAATACAGGCCATTTTAAACCATTAAGACTTCCTTGCAGGGTGTCGCCTGCACTAATAAGAGCATGGTTCTGAAAGGACTGCTACACTGACGGCCTTTTGGTTCCAGCAGGAAGAAGGGCTAATGATCATTTTATATTTTTCTATCCTAAATTGATGCGTTGCAAAAAATGGTTTGCAGCACAGAATGTGCAGGCCAGTTGTTTTCCTGGTTCACATCCAGGGTGCACCTGCCTTGTGGACTGCACTAATACGCCACAGAACCATTCTTAAGGTGCGAAAGACAGCTTTGCTTCTACAGATAGCTCCAAAGGTCAGTACTTGAGGCAGGTACAGCGATTCTTCCAGAGATTACCTTGCCGTTAAGTACCTTTTCTTAGGAGCTGAGAGCTGGCGCACTTAGATTTTTGCTCCTTTGGACGCATCTACTGCTCACGGAGTCTTGATTTGGACTCTTTGAACCCTCTCTTTGAACCCATTCCACCTTATCCTTATCACATAATTTCAACTTACTTGCATCTTTATTGATGTTTAAACTTGCTCTGATTAGCTGACCTGGGCATGTTTATGAGGCTGTTGAACTAAAGGGATCAAACATCTCCTGTGATTTATAAAAAGTGCCTTAAAGAATGGCTCCTGGACCAGAGGGAAAGGGAGAAGCCAAGGATATGTAAGCCTCTTCAGATGTTCCGTAAGTGTGTTAACTAAACATCCATGATCTGGTCTTTGTTCTCATCACCCTCTGCTTAAGTTGGAGGGCGATTTTCTGAACTGGGGAGCCTTCTAATCTCCTGGAGAATGATGAAGGAGGTGGAGCTAGAACCTTATCAGGGTTCTAGAACTTATGTCAAGGTTCTAAAATGTGCAGGAAGCCACATGAGTTTGGAGGCTCCCTACTTCTGACGGTCACCCTCCAACTTGCCGAGGGCAATAAGTGTGACGTATTTTTTAGCATGCTTGCAGAACACCTGGAGAGGGCTTGTGTGTCATTCAACTCAACTTTTTGTTTGCTTGTTTAACCTGTGATACACCTCTCACCTTTCTACACAGAAGTATACTCAAGGTAGCTACAGAAAGAAGTTGCTACCTCCCATGAGTAGGGCTGGGCGCTATCTGGTTTTCAACATTGTGATATATCACCAGCTAAACATCGCGATATACCAATATATCACAATGTCTGAAATTCACGGCCTAGGACCCTCGTACCTACAGGACCGCCTCTCCCGGTATGCCCCACAGAGGACCTTAAGCTTGATAAATTGCAACACCTTAGAGGTCCCGGGCCCTAAGGAAGTTAGATTAGCCTCAACCAGAGCCAGTCCCTTTTCAATACTGGCTCCGGCCTGGTGGAACGCTCTGTCTCATGAGACTAGGGCCTTGCGGGACCTGATTTCTTTCCACAGGGCCTGTAAGACAGAGTTGTTCCACCTGGCCTTTGGCTTGGAATCAATTTGATTCCCTCCCCCTCTTTCTTTTTCCCCTTCTCCTCCTCTGAGGGAACTCCTATTTGGGGACTTCCCTGGCTTTTTTCTGGCCCATGTAGGACCAGTCTGGATAGTTAGCCTTTGTGAAGACTTGACGTTTTCATCCCCAAAAAAGTTTTTGATTTGAATTTGCATTGAAATGAGGCTGCATTTTAATGTTTTAATGTTGTATTTTAATCTTGTTTTTTTAAGTTGTATTTCAATCAATTTGTTTTTATATCAGTTGTTAGCCGCCCTGAGCCTGGTCTTAGCTGGAGAGGGCGGGGTATAAATAAAATTTATTATTTATTATTATTTATTAAATAAGCTATGTAGAGTCATTGGCTGGCTTCACTTTTGTTCCCACATTGTGATTTTTGCATAGCACACACACATATCATGATTTGCAATATATTGCCAGGTCAGAAGCTATGAAACCGATATTGTATCATGATATGAACTTCAAACCGGTTTTGAACGATATGTTGATATATCGCCTAGCCCTAGGCATGAGCCTTGGTTGCATCTGTGAAACACAGGGGAACCTCTTTTGCCTGTAGTATCTATGGCAGTTCAGTGCAGTTTGGTTTCTTTGCAGCATGAGGGTTGGACCTGGGTTGGTCTGCAAAGAATCACTTTCCCATGTTGTCCTTTCACCCAGAAAAGTAAGCATTTAAACCAAAGTCACACAAAGTCAAGTCTTAATACTACATGATTTGTCCTCTTATGGAATTGCTATTCTTCTGCTCCAGGTTTACCCCTTGCACAATGATGCTTCCAGGCTAATTTCCTGGTTGCAGGGTGTGTCTTCTCTTCATCTCCCCCACTCCCAGGTCCATCAGTTTATTTCCGCTGGTGGAAGACATCAGACTCCAGTTCCTGATGTAATTTCTCCTCCTTTCACCTTAATCTCCTTCCTCCTGTACTTCTTGCTAGGAATAACTACTATCCCTTTTCTCCTTGCTAAGGATATATGCTATGCTTGATAAAGGGGCACTCGGCAACTGTTCCTGTGGGTGAAAACAGACATTGTTATTCTCAACCATGGAGCCATCTGCAACTGTCATTCCCAAACTGAGTACACTTCCCAGGGTGTGGGTGGGTGGGTGGGTGGGGGAGAGAGAGAGAGAATCACCAGAGTGTCATGCAGAATTACCTAATAGAACAAAGGATGCCAAGAGGCTCTGGGAGTGCCTCCTTTCATTTAACCTCTGCTGCTAAGCAGTTCTTCTGTTCCTTGGCACTGGGAGTGATTGACGGCGTTGTACGTGATGCCAAAATGACCTGTCCTTAAAGGAGGTCACCCATTGCATCCCTGCCTGAGTCCCTGCTCTGAGTGTGCCTACTTCCAGAGCTTTAATTTCATTGTACGCAGGTTGTATAATGACAATAAAGGTATTATTATTATTGTTGTTGTTGTTAGAGAGTGAATTGTGCGTCCTGTTTTAATTTAAAGGGGAGGGGGTGGATAGTGTGCTTCAGTGGCCAGGCTTTTTGGCAACACCAACCTATGCCAGTTGAAGGGAGCCCTGGTCTCTGGAAGAGCCGCTTCCCAGGGGCTTTGCAGGCACTGGAGGTTCAATCCACCCAATGCTTCTTTCACTGCATCCTACCACTGAGAGTATAAGTTCTCCAACCCAGTGCCTGTGTCCACATGGTGCCAGGTCTGTAATTCTTCTTTTAATGAAAAGGATGCCTGCATGATTTGCCTGAGAGCGCCATGTGTTGATGTCAGACCTGTCCTTGGAGCATCTTCCTGTTAAATCTGATTTAGCAAAAAATAATAATCTCCATATGGGAAATAGGAAGGAAGGAATACTTTTCGTTTCCAGATTTGCAGCTGTGTACTGAATGTACATCCAAGAATTTGCACTATGTAGGTTGCAGTCGTCTTCATTATACAGTAGTACCTTGGTTTAAGAACAGCTTAGTTTATGAACAACTTGGATTAAGAACACTGCAAACCCGGAAGGAGGTGTTTTGGTTTGTGAACTTTGCCTTGGAAACAGAACATGTTCCGCTTCCTGTTGAATGTGTTCCATTTGTAATTTGAGTCCCTCGCTGCTATGGGAAAGCACACCTTGGTTTAAGAACATTTTGGTTTAAGGACTTCTGGAACGGATTAAGTTCGTAAACCAAGGTATCACTGTACTGACACCACCTGAATCAATGTTTGTGTTGTTACTGAAGCCGCGTTGTTGCATGAATCTCTGGTGTTTTGTGATTCCTGAATCAAGGGATACACTGCCCACTCCTCCCCTTCTATTGCCCGACAACAGTGCAGGCGTGGCCTAAATTGGTAATTTTCAAACTTGTGGTTTGGGTTTCTCAGAAGTATGCCTCGGTGAGAATATCAGTAGTGGCTGACAAGTTTTCCTGTCCAGCACTTCCCTTGCAATGCACAGTTACAGATAAGGATTGTTTACATTCTGAACAGCACTCTTAGTTTACTTGGGGACAATGGTGAGGCTCAACAGGCCCAGCTAATGTTCTGCATGAACTGACAGTGGTTCTTAGAACGTGGCTTAGCTTCCTCTGCAACAAGCAGTCTGGGGACATCTATGGTGGACATGATGAGGTCCCCTGTTTGGTTTGAAAAACACAGACTTAAATAAGCAGAACCACTGCAATTTTGGAGAAAGAATCTCTTACAATTTCAGGCCAGCTGAGTGGAAAGATGTTATATTATCATGGCCGTAGTAATAGACTGTTGGGCAGCCGTGCGGCCTCCATTCTGACCAAGTCATGCCTTCCTCCATTTAATTAACCAGTGTGCCTTTCTGTGTTTTCTCTCTAGCCGGAGAGGACACCCGTTCTTCCTATATATCGCCCTGGCTCATATGCATGTGCCTTTGACGTTGGCTCAGCCAACATGGGACCTGCCTGGACAAGATCCATACGGAGCAAACCTGAGGGAGATGGATGCCCTGGTGGGACGAATAAAAGAGGAAGTTGACAGCACCGCGAAGGAAAACACACTCCTCTGGTTCACAGGTGAAGCGATACAACCCCAGTCACTGTAACAAAGGTTGCTTAGGCGGCTGGTTTTATGGGGTTTGTTATAAGGCTTTCTTTGGCTTCAGCTGCGCTAACCCAAAGCAGCCTGAATAACTTAATAAATACGAATATACAACACAGTGCCTTGTTCCAGCAGAATGTTAAATGGCTTAGTTGTGGCGTGTTGGCCTTGGATTCAAATCCTCCCCCAGCCGTTAAGCTCAAAGGGGACCTTGAGCTAGTTATTATCCCTGAGCCTTATTTACCTCACACAGTAGTCTTACAGAAAAACAGGGGGAGGGGAAAGAATCTGACAAAAAAATAATCATTAAAAAAGAAGAAAAGCAACATTTGGATAGGGCAGATTTCAGTGAGGGTGCCACGGCAGTTCTCGGAACCCAGGAAAAGAACTTCAGGGTTTCGTAAAAAGAGGGGCAAACTTTTAAAGATTTGCCCCCCTCCACCCTGCGACAAGTTCTTCTGCACAGATCTTCTGCACAAATTGAAATCTGAGTGGATGAAGATTTGCTGTCTTCCCTGACTGGCAAAGGCTTGGCATTACCCTGAGTAAAGACTTTGTCAGCCAGGGATTTTGAAGGGTTTTTTTGGCAGCTGCAGACGATATTGTTTCTGTTGCCAAAGTCCCCCACAAGCTTCTTTAAAATTGGCCCAGAGCAACATAAAGGAGCTACGTCATACACCGCTGTGTTGCATAGGCCTGGTTTCAAGAGGTGTGGGGGCAAAACTGGAGGCTGATGGGAAAATCTGTTCTTTGGGGAGGACCCTTTGTCCCCCCCCCCCATCCACCCGCCGATGGCTGCCATTCATTTCTGTAGGGGAAGAAAAAGGATCCTTCAGTTGGTTTAAAAATAAATAACTACCTGAGATCTTCAAATCTCCCTCCCCACCCCCCGCTAAGAACCTGGGTAATTTCCAAGTTGATCTGAGGGGAGCTTTGAAAAACTTGAATAAACAGTGCTCTCTTGTATGGTCTTTAGAAACTGTGTAACACGCCATCAGGGGCTGCCAATGTTTTGGGGCCCATAAGCCTATTTGTAAACCAGATTGAACCCTATAATCTGTTGCCTGTAATGGAATGCTTCTTTCAAGCCTAATTTCATTGGTGGGGTAAGGAGGGGACCTTTCAGGCAGTAGGGAAGGCCCACTTTTCCTGCACTGCAGGGCTTTGGACTACCTGACCCTTGGAGACCCTTCCAGCTCACATCAGGCTTGGCCAACCTGGTACCCTCTAGATGTTTTGACCCACAACTCCCGTCAGCCCCAGCTAGCCTCAGGTTCCCGAGAAGGGACTGTCAGTTTGATTAATTGGTCGGAATATCCTGCCTCTGCACATTACATTCTGTTCTTGAAAATATTTCTTCATGTGCTGTGTCCCGTTCTTGTGTGAGGCTAACCATGGTCTCCCATCCAAGGACCTGGCCAGGTCTGCAGCTGCTTAGCTTCAATAACGCTAGAGGAACACGTAGCTCAGCACACACTCTACTGCACCCTGCACATGACAGTCTTTTGAGGGAGCTCCTTCTTGCCCCCAAGCTGGACTGAACCCAAATCTATTTGTGTGATCCATAATAGGACATGTGCCTTAAGTTGATCTATAGATTCACGCAGCTGAGGGCTTAGTGCACTGAAATCCGCTCTTCTCTGAGGCAGCTGAAAGCCTGTCACCCAAGCCCCAGTTTTCTTGAACTTGTGCAATAGCAGAGTTAACTCAACAGACCCTCCAAGTGTCGATATTTTCCAGGGACGTCCCTGATTTAGAGAAGCCATCCCAGTTTCTGATTTGATCCCAGAATCTAGATCAAGGGAAGTAATAGTGCCACTGTATTCTGCTCTGGTCAGACCTCACCTGGAGTACTGTGTCCAGTTCTGGGCACCACAGTTCAAGAAGGACACTGACAAACTGGAATGTGTCCGGAGGAGGGCAACCAAAATGATCAAAGGCCTGGAAACGATGCCTTATGAGGAACGGCTAAGGGAGCTGGGCATGTTTAGCCTGGAGAAGAGGAGGTTAAGGGGTGATATGATAGCCATGTTCAAATATATAAAAGGATGTCATATAGAGGAGGGAGAAAGGTTGTTTTCTGCTGCTCCAGAGAAGCGGACATGGAGCAATGGATCCAAACTACAAGAAAGAAGCTTCCACCTAAACATTAGGAAGAACTTCTCTCAGTGCTTCATTCTGGACTCCTTCTGTTTCACATTCCCAGACTGTGAAACTTGGGAACACATCCGTTATTGTTGGGTTATCTTCATTTGACTGTCATTTCAGTCAAAAGGACAAACCTTGTCATCCACCTCTAAAAATCAAAGCACAAATCCCCACTTAATTGAAACAGAATTTCCAGTCCCTAAATCCATTTTTAATGAGATCACATTTGGCTCATTAAGATCCAAGCCTGACTCGTTTCCTTTCCTTATGTTTGCAACCCATAGACTGGAAGGCTGGTTTCCTTCCTCAATAAATATATATATATGGTACTTTTATGTCTTGAGTTTCTTTTGGTGCCTGGAGAGAGTAGTGACTCAGGTCGGATCCACAGCATACATTTAAAACACTCTTAACTACAGTGGTACCTCAGGTTACATACGCTTCAGGTTACATATGCTTCAGGCTACAGACTCTGCTAACCCAGAAATAGTACCTCGGGTTAAGAACTTTGCTTCAGGATGAGAACAGAAATCGTGCTCCGGCAGCGCAACAGCAGCAGAAGGCCCCATTAGCTAAAGTGGTGCTTCAGGTTAAGAACAGTTTCAGGTTAAGAACAGACTTCCGGAACGAATTAAGTACTTAACCCGAGGTACCACTGTACTTTAGCAATCATGGCCCCCCAACCAAAAAACCCCCCAGAATGCTGGGAACTGTAGTATGCTAAAGGTGATGGGAATTGTAGCTCTGTGGACCGTAAACTACAGTTCCCAGCATTGTTTTGGGGAAGCTATGACTGCCAAAATGGTATAAATGTGCTTTACGTGTATGGTTGGGGTGCGATAGATGCCTTTGAGTGGCCTCACCGATGCTCAGACCTGGCTCTTTTGAAAAGCTTGACATGGCTGAAGGAGCACTTGGTCCCTGTCCTTCAACCAGGTATCTGGTTCCTTGACCATCCATCACAGGACTTGACCACTTCTATTCAGTTTCTCTCAGGCAGCTTAACTGATAAGGTGGCATTTGTGTCATTGAATTCATTAAAACAACAACAACAACCTATAATTAGTTTTTCTTTTTCTTTTCTTTTTTTTGTAATGTATATAAATGATATATATATATATATATATATATATATATATATATATATATATATATATATAAAATTTATTTATATACATTACAACAATTATTTAACCAAGTTTTAACATTTTTTACTCCCTATCCCCTCTTTCTGCGGTTCCTTACATTTATTTTCGTCCTTTCCTGCATACTCCAAATTGCCTTAACTTATTCTTTTAATCGTCTATTCTCATATATTTTTTAAAAAAACTGCAGGTTTTTACAATAATCCTGTCAATGTCTTGATTTGTTTACAGTATGTAATAATAAACCACTTCCATTCCTTTCTAAAAAGTTTGTTGTCTTTCAAATAATTATCTTTATATAGATTTATATTCTTTGCTGTTAACCATACACAATAAATACCTAACCTTTTCAATCTGTAGCCCTGGTATATTTTGTAATTTATTTTTACTCTCATCATTCATGTTTTTTACCAGGAGCTTGGTATTATCTTTATTAATTTTAAGACCTGCTATTTCTCCAGAAAAATTGATCTCTTCTAATGCTTTCGGAATTGACTCCGTTGGTTCTTTTACAGATATCACCACATCATCTGCAAATGCTTTTAATTTGTATTGTCTCTTTCCCACCCTTATTCCTTTAATTTATTCTTATTCTTATTCTTTGTGCCAAAACTTCTAAAACTAATATAAAGGTGACATCGTACAACCTTGTCTAGTGCATTTAGTTATCCTACAAGTCTCAGTCGATAATTTATTTACTATCAATTTTGCTGATTGTTCTGTATCCTTTGTAACCTTTTAATAAAGAATCCAGAGGCCCGCTGCCGCTACACAGGGGACGGTTTAAAGAAAAGAAAATACAAAATTGGTCCCACCCTGTAGCTTAACCAGTGGCAGCTAGGAACAGCTAGGAGCTAGGTGGAGTCACTGATCTCAAAAAAATGTAGACTCCTACAAGCAGGCCAGCTGCTGTTTTGACTTAAATGTTTGTTTGGGCTTCTTGGAAGTATGTAAAGGCATGGAGTGGGGAGGGGGGGAACACCGGCCCACAATGGTACCCACCTGAGAGGTGCCGGAAATGCGCTCTGGCTGAAAAAAGGACAGGGTACCAGCCCATTTAGAAGCAAACAAACAAGCCATTTGCCTGCAAATAAAGCCTCCCTTGAACTCTGGTGTTTCCTGAATGTTCTTGTGACTCTTGCTTTTATTATTATTTTTTAGCTCGGTGTAAGCCATTATATAGGGACGCGGGTGGCGCTGTGGGTTAAACCACAGAGCCTAGGAGTTGCCGATCAGAAGGTCGGTGGTTCGAATCCCTGTGACGGGGTGAGCTCCCGTTGTTCGGTCGCAGCTCCTGCCAACCTAGCAGTTCGAAAGCACGTCAAAGTGCAAGTAGATAAATAAGGACCGCTCCTGTGGGAAGGTAAACAGTGTTTCTGGTTTGCCAGAAGCAGCTTAGTCATGCTGGCCACATGACCCAGAAGCTGTATGCCGGCTACCTCGGCCAGTAAAGCGAGATGAGCACCACAACCCCAGAGTCGGTCATGACTGGACATAATGGTCAGGGGTACCTTTACCTTTAAGCCATTATATTGGTAACAATATTAAAAGGAAGCTTTTTGTACTGCCCATAATCATTCTTTGGAAGTAGCTTTCTTAACATATTAAGGTTCATTTGAAGGGGTGGGACTTTCCCGTTCTGTTTTCAACAAGGCATTTTCTTTCCCTCCTAGGAGATAATGGGCCTTGGACTGAGAAGTGTGACTATGCAGGCAGTGTCGGTCCCTACACAGGGAGATGGCAAACAAGAAGAGGTAACTGCTGGCACTCATTCGTTTCTAAGGCTTGTTCGGCTCTTTCGCAGCATGTGTGCAGAAATCAGGATCTATAAGCTCCCTTATCAAAATTCAGGCAAAAAGCTGGAAGGGAAGTTAGGATGTATCCTCTGTTTCAGTCCGCTAGCACTGACCTCTTCCTCCTTCACTGGCTGTAGCACCCTTGCCATGGAAGACTTAGAATCAGGGAGGCCCAACATTTTTGGGTTGGGGCACGTTTGGAAATTGAAGAAATTGTTACAGGCACCATAAAGTACCCATTTCACAGAATACAAACTGGTGCATGCCCTCCGACATTTATCTGATGAAAATAGGGACGTCCTACTCAATAGTGGCAGTAGTAGCAGTAGTAATGATGATGATGATGATGATGATGATGATGATGGTATTATCATCCGACTGGGTTGCCCCAGCCACTCTGGGAGGCTTCCGACATATATGAAAACATAATAAAACATTATACATTTATAAACTTCCCTTTACAGGACTCCCTTCAGATGTCTTCTAAAGGTTGTATAGTTATTTATCTCCTTGACCAGGAGTCAGCAAACATTTTCAGCCGTGGGCCGGTCCCTCAAACCTTGTGGGGGGCTGGACTATATTTTGAAAAAAAAAATGAATGAATTCCTGTGCCCCACAAATAACCCAGAGATGCATTTTAAATAAAAGCACACATTCTACTCATGTAAAAACATCAGGCACGCCCCACAAATAACCCAGAGATGCATTTTAAATAAAAGGACACATCCTACTCATGTAAAAACACGCAGATTCCCGGACCGTCCGTGGGCTGGATTTAGAAGGTGATTGGGCCAGATCCAGCCCCCGGGCCTTAGTTTGCCTACCCATGTCCTTGACTGTAGGGCCACATAACTATATACCCTCCAGCATTTCCCTGATGAAAATAGAGACGTCCTAAGGAAAAGCGGGACATTCCGGGATCAAATCAGAAACTGGGATGGCGTCTGTAAATTCAGGACTGTCTCTGGAAAATAGGGACACTTGGAGGGTCTGCTGGTGATGCTCAAATAGCAAAATGTACGCACCCAAAGCCAAACAAAACAAAGAGCTCCTCCACCCTAAACAACCAACTGGAACATCAGAAAGTGCCTTATACTTATATGCGTGTTTTAGCTGCCTTGGACTTTCAGATTTGCTCATACAACATTGAACACAGTTTTTAAAGTGCTTGCCAGCAGATTCATAGAACAGGAAATCTTGTATTCTTACTGTCGCTGCGGTTACTGGGGATAGTTCCCACTTGAGAGGGAGTCCTTGGACTCGATAATAATTTCAATGTTCCCAGTTTTAACTTTGATGTACTAGCCAAAGTTCAATTTTTGATGGACAGTGCCCTCTTAGTGGGGATTATCTTAAAAATAGCACCACATGTTTACAGAGAGATAAATACCCAAAGATGTTTATTATCGGTCTGTAAATCACTAAGAGAGATACTGACAGACTGTCTCTCATTTCTCGCAAAGCGCTGGAGTTGTGATCTGGATTACAGTGGTACCTCGGGTTACAAACACTTCAGGTTACATAGGCTTCAGCTTACAGACTCCACTAACCCAGAAATAGTACCTCGGGTTAAGAACTTTGCTTCAGGATGAGAACAGAAATCATGCTCCGGTGGCGCAGAAGCAGCAGGAGGCCCCATTAGCTAAAGTGGTGCTTCAGATTAAGAACAGTTTCAGGTTAAGAACGGACCTCCGGAACGAATTAAGTATTTAACCTGAGGTACCGTTGTATTTTGAAGTGGCCTGATTTTTCTCAGGGGCTCAAAGTTTGTTAATGCATTGTGGAGCTTGGTTTCCTTCCTTCTTTCCTTACCCCTTTGATGCCACGTAGTGGGCAAATATTGGGACCTCCTTGTTATATGTAAGAAATGCTGATGAAAAGCAATCTCCTGCCATCATTTTGATTTCATCAGGAGAATAGGATCCAAGTCTTGCTTTGCCTGAACTGACAGCGATGCAGTGCCATGGCCTTTTCCACCAGGGAGGAGATTTCGATGAGTCAGTGCTGAATGAGGCACATACAAGATACCTCTGTACTGTGTCACCCATATTGGAAACATCTGGGAATCAGTGTAGGCATCTTGTTCCTATTCTGGAAATTATGAGACCGGTTGGAAGAGGAGAGCACAAACAAATTGGATTCCTACAAATTGGAATTCAGTGTCGTGCTGAGCAGATCACTCCGTCAGCATAAGCATTTCTGCTTGTCTACTGGAGTGATGGGACGTGGGTGGCGCTGTGGGTTAAACCACAGAGCCTAGGGCTTGCCAATCAGAAGGTCGGCGGTTCGAATCCCCGCGATGGGGTGAGCTCCCTTTGCTCGGTCCCACCTCCTGCCAACCTAGCAGTTCAAAAGCACGTCAAAGTGCAAGTAGATAAATAGGTACCGCTCCAGCGGGAAGGTAAACGGCGTTTCTGTGTGCTGCTCTGGTTCGCCAGAAGCAGCTTAGTCATGCTGGCCACGTGACCCGGAAGCTGTACGCCGGCTCCCTCGGCCAATAAAGCGAGATGAGCACCGCAACCCCAGAGTCGGCCACGACTGGATCTAATGGTCAGGGGTCCCTTTACCTTTACCTTTACCTTTACTGGAGTGGTGTTCCTTCTCCTTTCCCCATGCACTGTTCTGGTGTTTCTCCTGCCCTTCCCAAAAAGATTAGAGAGGGACGCAGAGTGCACAGGCATGGGGGATGAGAGGAGGATGAAAGTCTTTCCGTCCTAGCAGGTCTTGTTGTGCTGGCTCTTGCAAGTGCAACAACTTGGTTGAATCCGGCCCTTCTTTATTTGTTTAAAAGCTTTTTTATGCGTTGCTTAATAGGCCAAAAATCTCTCTTAAGAAGTTGCTAATCTCTAATTAGTAACAGTAATAATTTCCCTCCGACAGCAGCTTTGGGAAACTGGGGGTTTTACTGGGATCGTTACAACTGTGCTGTAAGCTCATCAAAAATGCCCCAAAACAAACTAGCAGCTGCAGTGCTGACAGAGCCCGATTCGTGGAATTTATGCTCTCTGACAGAATACAGAGACTCCAAGGTGTTCACTTTGGCATAACTCTGCCTGTTAGTTCCATTTATCTGTATTTGGTTTCACTGAAACGTTAGTTTTTTTCTAAGAGGTGCCAAGTTCCCCAGGAGGCTCCCTTTGTTTTTCATGCCTTTGAAAACATCTCTCTCATTGTAAAGATAACTCTGATCAGATCTGCATCTGTGTGTCTCTTTTGCATTGGTGGGATTATTTATGTTGAGGTAGGCAGGAGGCCACACTGTGAAGTAGTTGATTCCTGCCTCTAAAATACTGTGTGTGTATGTGTGTTTGTGTGTGTGTGTAAAGTCATATTTCCCAGTTGCTATTTGAGAGCAGAAGCAGCAGCTATTTCCACATATGTTTCCTGTCCATTTCCAAATATAGAAAGGAATGGTCTGACATTTACAATAAAAAGCTGCCGCAGAACAGTCCCAGGGCTTTGCTGTCTTCATTTAAAATCCCTTCCCTACTTCTAAAACTTCCTCTCTGGCCATATGACTTAACTTCTCATTTATTTCCGGAAATTAGTTAACCAGTTTGCATCTCTAAGAGCCATATTTCAACCCAGCATCTCACTATATCACAAAGGTAAAGAACCTGTGGTCCTCTGCATGTTATTGGATCCCAGTTCCCATCAGCCCCACCCCGTGCTTTTCCAGTGGCCAAGGAATGTTGGGAGTTGTAGTCCGGCAACATTGTTATTCCTTGTTTACACAGTATAAAATAAATCTCATCTTCAAATTGGGCATAGCATGTGCTGCCACAAAATGTGGCGGCCAACAGCTCAGAGGGCTATGAAGTAGATTAAATAAATTCATGGCGGATTATGCTATTAATGGTTGTTAGTCATAATGGCTAGATGGAAGCTCCAGATTCAAAGGAAGCATACTACTGAAAGCCTGATGTTGGAAGTCTGGAACCAACAACAGGAGAGGTGTGTAGTCTTCCTGTCCTGCTTCCCAGAACCGTGGGAAGGGCTATAGCTGAGTGGTAGAACACTTGCTTGGCATGCTCAAGGTTCAATCCCTAACACCTCCAGGTAAAATTGGGAAAAGCTGAAATTCTGGAGAGTGGAGGAAATGTGTTTTGGGCTGCAAATCCCATCAGCCCCAGCCAGTGTGGCAAATGGCCAGGGATGGTGGGAGCTATAATCACCTGCCTTTCCTTCGGAAGCAGAGGAGAAAATATCTGAGGACAGCCATGGTGATTAGCTATGGGCGAAGATGGTCAGCTAGTACTCTGGTGCCGAAGTGGTGAACCAGCCACTTTGAATTGATCTTGGAAACAGATTGGGAGACAGTGTTTTCAACACCAGTGGTATCAATATAATCCCAACGCCTGGTCTTCTGCACCTGTGTCGCCACCTGCATTTTGAACTAACCACAGACTTCGAAGGAAGCAGCATGTACTGCATGTGGCAGTGGTCTAATCTGAAGGCTACCAGAATATAAGAGACATAGCCAGGTGATCTCTATCCATAAGTGGCCACAGCAGGTGCACTAAGCTCTGCTCCAAACCACTAGGGCTCCTTCCCTAGCCTGTGAACCTCATCCTTCAGAAGTAGTGCAGCCCTGTTTGGAATTGGTTGAAAACCACCCCTCTAAAACAGCAAACTTGCCAACAGCAGGACTGAACTTGAGCTTTGGGGGTGAGTCTTACAATGTTTGCATGAGCTATAGACAAGCCCTAAAGTCCTCCAGAAAGCATCTCAATATGTTTCCTGGCAAAAAGTTATGCATGCAATAAATCAAGTGACATCCCATGCCCTGGTAATTTTCCATTTTGGGCCTTTCCAGGGGGTGTTTTGGGTTTGTCCATCCCCACCCCCTCTTCCTTACAAGGAAACATTCTGTTTTCTCTCCTCCGTCAGATTTCCCCCAGAAGCCTTGGCCTTTGTAATTTAATGCAACAGGATGCTTGCATAACATTTGATTATTGAAACAAATGCCACAGGCCTGTGTTATTTTGCGTGGATGGGCACTTCAGCACAGAGTTGGTCCAGAAAAAGCCCCTTATTAGGGCCGGTGCGATTTGTACCCTTTGTGTTTACGGACACTGTGCTTTGGGGAAGGGAGGTGAATGAGCTTGTCAACAAGCACTCGTCGTTTTTGATTTTGGAAGGGGAGGGGGAGGAAGTCACTTGAATTGAGTTTGATTCATTTAGCCTATTTGCAAAGCAGAGCCTTTCCATTAAAAACAAAACAACAACAATTAGCCAATGCAGCCACAACAGAAAGCAGCAAACATCTCTTTTCTCTCTTCAGCTTGAATGTGAGGAGTGTTGCCAGGGTTTTAGGCAGCCGTATCCAAACCTAGGCTGGGAAGGTGTAGTTTTCCAGCTTGTACATAGAGGCTGGGTGTTGCTAGTCTTTCCCAAATTTGAGTTGCCTGCTGTTTCTGGACTACAATTCCCATGATCCCTCACCACTGGTCCTGCTAGCCAGGGATGATGGGAGTTGTAGTCCAACAACTGCTGGAGACCCAAGCTTGGAAAATACTGTGTTAGATGGTGGGGCCAGGGGAAAAATTGAGTTCAAAGTTCTCTAATCCTATTTGACCTCCAACCTCCCTTCCCCAGAGCTTATCAGTTTTGTGAGGTAGAGATCAGGGCCTCAACCATGATTGCATTTGGGGCAGCTCTACCTACTTCCACATTCATCCCCCCCCCGCCCCCAAACGTATTTTTTATTAAAGATTTCTTGGTTTACAGAAGTAAGTGCAATGTCTCTTTTTTCAAGTTGCATTTTCTACAGATCAGTTTCAATTGTTGAGACATTAGTGTTACATTAGAAAGAAAAGGGGGAAAGAGGTGGAGTGGGGTCGGGTGGCGATGTTTCTATTTTACTTAATGTATGTGTGGGGTTTTGTGTCAGCGTCACTTTTGCAGGTTCTCTTTTCTATTCGCTTGTGTTCCTTTGGTGGTGAGAGAGATTGGGGTTGGCCTAGGGCAGGCTTCCTCAACCTTGGCCCTCCAGATGTTTTTGGCCTACAATTCCCATGATCCCTAGCTGGCAGGACTAGTGGTCAGGGGTGATGGGAACTGTAGTCTCAAAACATCTGGAGGACCAAGGTTGAGGAAGCCTGGCCTAGGGTGTGGTTGTCTGTTTGTGGTTGGCTGTGGTGAACTTCCTTTTCATGTGTGAGTGGGGTGGGTGGGTGTTTTTGAATCAGGTTAGCCATATTGATTCGTATGCTGTTGGTGGATACTTGTCATTGTCTTGTTGGGCTGTGTATGTGATAAAGGGGAGCCATAACGGGGTGGAGGCGTCATCTTCCATTTGTCCCCCTGTCAGTTTCAGTTTATTAGTTAGTTTTTCTAATATGACTGGTTCCCATACTATACTCCCACCATTCATGCATTGAGTGGCACATCTGTAGAGTGGAGCCTATCATGTGACAATCAGGGTTCTACATTGGGGTAGGGAGAGCCTTCATTGGTCAAGCAGCCTACATAACCCAGAGGTCTGCAATGCAGAAGCCGCAGTTAATTCAGAATGCTTCAGCACGGTTGCTGACACGAGCAAGTGATTGTCTGCATGTAACACCTCTGCTTCGAGAATGGCACCGCTTGCCCGCTTGTTACCAGGCCAAATTCAAGGTGTCACAGTTGGTACCTGAAGCCCTTTTGTGCCCATTCCACTATTCTGATCTGCGGAACTGGCACTGTTACAGGGACCGCATAATTCCCCTTCCGCAATTAAGCATCATAATCATCATAATAAATTTAATTAGACTCCGCCCATCTGGCTGGATTTCCCCAGCCACTCTGGGCGACTCCCAACAGAATATTTAAAATACAGTAAAAGATCAAACATTAAAAACTTCCCTGAACAGGGCTGCTTTCAGATGCTGCTTACAATTGTAAGAAATCAGTCTTTTAGTGTGGCAGCACCTGCCTGTTGACATGAGGCAGACACCTTCCCTGTACTGTTTTCAGGGCCTGCTTAGAACAATTTTGTGCAAATGTGTAGGCGCTAATGTGTCCTAAAATCTTTTTATGTTAATTGTTTTTCAATATTTAAAACTGTCCAGGTAATTTTGAAACTTCTTGTAAACTGCTTAAGAGATTTTTGCCGCAATCAAGCAACTTACAGTGGTACCTTGGGCTAAGAACTTAATTTGTTCTGGAGGTCCGTTCTTAACCTGAAACTGTTCTTAACCTGAGATACCACTTTAGCTAATGGGGCCTCCCGCTGCCACCGCACTGCCACCCTGTGATTTCTGTTCTCATCCTGAAGCAAAGTTCTTAACCTGAGGTACTATTTCTGGGTTAGTGGAGTCTGTAACCTGAAGTGTCTGTAACCCGAGATATCACTGTATACATTTTGTTAAATAAAAACAATTTGCTAGCAGCAGCAGCAGCAGCAGCAGCAGCAGCAGCAGGAGAGATCATTTTTAAGCAAAGCAGCACGGTCTGACATGGTTATATAAATGTATATGCAGTCTCCATGTACCAAACATTTCCAAATCTTGTTGGGCAAACAAAGCGCAGACAAGCCCATCTCTGTCTAGCCCCTGAGAACTAGATGTGCAAGCAGAACTGAATCGGAATCAGTTAAAGTGTTTCCTGTATGCCTCCTATCTGACTTAGGCAATGAGAAAAAATGTGGATGTTCCAGTGGTTGAAAACAGCTGTGCGGCTTTTGAAACTATTTATAAAAAGTACAATGGAAGGCGAAGGTGTTCTTCCTAAATCTTGAAAGTGGAATAAAAAGTTTTTAAGGCGGGGCACCTGCTCCCATGAGTTCTTTTTGTTGTCATCGGAGAACCTTTGCATCTCCTGGATCAGAGCTCAGCCTTCCCACCCACCTCTCTTCATCCTGACCCTTTGGCAGCTGCACTGTCTCTCAAGCCATGTTTTCGCTGCTGCTGCAAGTGTACGCGTTAGAGGCCATAGCTCAGTGTTAGAACATCTTCCTTGCATGCAGAAAGTCCCAGATGCAGCCCCCCTCGTCTCCAAGTAGGACTGGGAGAAACTTCTCTCTGAAATCTTGGGGAAGCCACTGACACGCCAAGGTGGACAATGCAAAACCAGATGAACTTTTGACTTGGTTTAAGGCCGCTTCCCGTGTTCCTTTGTGTTAAGGCAGAGCGGTCCAAGCCCACTCTCCGACAAGCCTGTCCTCGCTTCCTTCTCTCAGCCATAGCTGTCATTCCCTCCCTGCTCTGCCCCTCGTCCTGGCAGTGACTACAGACTCCACAGCAGGATTTGCACTTGCTTCCCTACCCCCCATCTATCAGTCGTTCCTTGGTTTTTGAACAGCTTAGTTCTCAAACGTTTCGGTTCCTGAACGGCACAAACCCAGAAGTGAGTGTTCCAGTTTGCGAACTATTTTTGGAAGCCGAACGTCCGACAGGGCTTCCACGGCTTCTGATTGGCTGCAGGAGCTTCCTGCAGCCAATCAGAAGCTGTGCTTCGGGTTCTGAACATTTTGGAAGTCAGAACGGACTTATGGAATGGATTCCGTTCGACTTCCAAGGTACTACTGTACAGTGGTACCTCGGGTTAAGAACTTAATTCGTTCTGGAGGTCTGTTCTTAACCTGAAACTGTTCTTAACCTGAAGCACCACTTTAGCTAATGGGGCCTCCCGCTGCCGTTGCGCCGCCACTGCACGATTTCTGTTCTCATCCTGAAGCAAAGTTCTTAACCCGAGGTAATATTTCTGGGTTAGCGGAGTCTGTAACCTGAAGCATATGTAACCTGAGGTACCACTGTACTGTGCTTTTATGTAGATGATTTGACACCACACTTTTTGTCCATGCCAAGTCTTTGCCTCGTGCGCATTCACAGCTAGTCCTGAAGGAAGGTTACTGTGGCTGCGAGACCATGATGACTTAACCCAAATTCGGCCAATCCAGTTGGGATGGAGCTCAAGCTTAGCATGCTATGTGCTGCACCAGTACTTTGTAAACATTTATAATCTTCAGGAGTGTCTCCCCCGTCCCCACCCTGTGCATGTTGAAAAAGCTAAAAATATCCCAGATTCAACCTTGAATAGGCCTTGCATTCTGCTGTTGCCAGTGCTGAATAAACTGAAGCATCGTAGAGGAAGGAATTGATGAGATAATTAGGACTGCTGTGTCATTTATGTTATGCACTGTTTTGGGCTAGCACAATTTCACATCCCCGTTATTGGATTGTTTGTCTCATTTTTTAAAAAGGAGAGAACTTGTCCCCCTGTCTCTTAACTATTTAGCTTTTGTTTTGCGATCTTGGCTCTTTGGGAACTCTCCTGGCAGACAGGCCTCCGCAAATACATTTTCTCTGTTTAAATTTTGCAGGCGGGAGCTCAGCAAAGCAAACGACCTGGGAAGGGGGTCACCGGGTTCCCACGCTTGCCTACTGGGCAGGGAAAATCCCGGCAAATGCCACGAGTCCTGTGATGTTGAGGTAAGAGAACGTAACAGTGCCTGCTGTTCTTCTGGGATCATTTTCAAGATCCGCCTGGAGAGGGGCGTTGATGGCCAAACCCAAAACTGGCGCAGACTTCATGTGGGGAACAGCTGAACTGCTCTGGCATGAACCGGAACTGCTGAGAACATACATTCCTGGGAAGTGGAGGAACCTGCCATTTCCAGAGGGATAAACAGAACAACAAAAATGGAGGTGTTGTCCTGAGTTAACCAGTAATAAACTCTGTTAAGCGCCCACAGATTTATGCAACCCTCTGCACCCTTTAGCTCCTTTCTCAGACCTGTGTGTGGCAGTGTCAGCAAACAAGGATTAAGAAGAAGGCTTTTTTGGGGGAGAAGACAAAAAAAAACACAAAACCATGTGGCTGTTTAGGGTGAAGGGGTTCAGAGATGCTTGCCACTGAGTCAACAGCTGAGTTGTTTTCCTCCTGGAGAATGCTGGCCAAAAGTTAACTTTTGAGATGTTTACTCAGATAAAGATTTCAAAATCCCTGTCTCATGAGAACGGGAGTAAAAATTATTCCCCACTAATAACCTTATGTAACTTCACTTCCTTCTGACCTCATTGCTTCCAACTCTCTAGTACTTCATGCTTCTGATCAACTCAACTGGTTCCTGAAAGCTTGTGCCATAATAAATGTGTTTGTCCCTAAGGCAGCCTTTCTCAAACTTGGGTCCTCGGATGCTACTGAACTACAACTCCTATCATCCTTGTCCACTGGCCATGCTGGCTAGGAATGATGGGAATTGTAGTCCAACAACATCTAGGGACTCAAGGCAGAGAACGGCTGCTGTAAGGCGATGCAATGCTTTTTGTTGCAATTGGTAACTGCATTGGTATCATAAATCAAAAACAGCTTACCGCACGCAGACAAAAACCTATAGAGAGCGCCCACATTAATCCAGATGGCCTGCTGGGGACACTGCTTTGAAGGAGTCAAGGATGCTTGCTTCTGTATTGTTACCCTGCATGGTATTTCCGTGGATGAGCTTTCTGTTGTCTTGGCCAAAACGTGTTAACAAGCTGTGAGTGGGAAGCTGACTGTTCAGATCTCACCTCTGTCATTAACTTTGCTTTTGGCAAACTGCTGCCTCTCATCCTCAGTTTCCCCCATACATAAGATAGGATTCTTAATGTGGAGTCTGTCTTACAGTACTGTTGTTAGGACTGCTGAGATGGTCCTGGAAGATAGTACCCGGACCCTGAGATCATCTTCTGAGGCCCTTCTTTGTGTGCCCCACTCCCTCCACGAGTGGTGCGGAGGATGACAACACAAGAACGGGCCTTCTCTGCAGTGGCTCCCCTTCTGTGGAATGCTCTCCCCAGGGAGTTTTGCCTGGCGCCTTCATTATACATCCTTAGGCGCCAGGCCAAAAACGTTCCTCTTTATCTAGGCCTTTGACTGATTGACATCTAACAAGAACACTTTATTATTTATACCCTGCCCATCTGGCTGGGTTTCCCCAGCCACTCTGGGCGGCTTCCAACAAAAAATTAAAAATACATGAAATTATCCGATGTCTTTAAAATGTGTTGGGAGGAGGTGATTGGGTTGCTTTTGCTTTTGTTTTATATTTTGTGTTTTTATATTGTGAATTTGTCTGGAGACCTGCGGGTATACGGTAGCATATAAATTTCAACAACAACATTATTATTGTTGCTATTGTTGTTGTTGTTGTTGAAATTTATCTACCACCCTATACTCGCAGGTCTCACAAGATAAAATAACAATATAAAAACACAAAATACATTATTATTATTATTATCATCATCATCATCATCACTGATGTTGTTGTTGCTGTTGTTGTTATTTACACCATTACTGAGTGTGTTTGCCTGGCTGGAATAGTCTCATAATGCCTCAGAAGGCTGTGTGTGAGTGTAAAACTATCTCACTGTACAGAGGTAGAAATGCTATCTATTGCTCCTCCTCCTTTTGCCTCTGACCCACAGCCTGGCATGTGGTCCTCAGCACTGAAAACTGTGGTTACTGGATCTTAAGTGTAGATGTGGAGAGTGCAGGCATGCCCTCTTGTTTTCCTAAAGTGGTACAGAGCTTTGCTTTCATAGGCAGACATCTAAGCAGTCACAAATGGCGACAGGAGCTGTGGGATCTATTTTGCTTCCTGCTGTTGGTGGCGACGCTTTGCAAAGTGCCTTCAAGAGAGAGGAGTAGGAGATGGGGCAAAGAGGGGAGGGTGCAGGTGTTTTGTTTGGGCAAAATATGGGACAGGTCAGGCAAAATAGAGGGGAATTTGTGGGTGTAAAATTTACTTTTACCTGGTGCAGAAATGAGTTCAAAGCAATCCATTGCAATGACCAAATGAATCCGTCAGTCACTGCAAGCCATCCAATATGGAAAGGAAATCTTTCCCACCTGCTGAATTTCTGCCTGCCAGAAAGATGAGAAATGTAGAAACCCAGCCAAAAAAAGAACGAGGGGGGGAGATAACGACAAACTCTTAGCTTTGAAGGGACTGAGGCTGCTGCTCCAGGGAATGTTTTGCTCGTCCCTCTTAGAGAGAGAGAGCAAGAGCTTGGCCCAATCCAGAAGAGTCTGCTGCAGGCTGCTGAGCTCTATTGGCTAGCCTGGAGCATCAATCAGCCGGCTTAACTTCCGAGGTGCCTAGCAAGCTAGGCTGCACGAGACAAGCAAGTTGGGGTGAGTGCACGAAGGAGGAAACTTTTAATGCCCATTTTATTTTTTCCATGACTTTGAAAATGGGCCAAATGGCACAGGGGACACTGCTGTTCAAACCAGGGCGATCCTGTTTTTCAAAGGGACGGGGGGCAACCCTAGCGCAGGTGCATCTTGTGAGGTGTTTGAAAGGGATTGTGGCCACTATCCCTTCCCCTAAACAGCCCCTGGTGGTTGTTCTCCTCCAAGTCACCAGTAGCCAGGTGACAGATAAGTCTGCATCTCCCATGAGGAGGCGAAAGCAACCCAGGGAGCAATCAAGGCTGTCACTGTCTATGCTTGGGAACCAGGTGCTTCCAAGGCCAGATAGCAACAGTGTGAGATGCTCCCTGGGGCGTCATCTCCTTGGCAGCACTCCTGGGAGACAAGATCTCAGGAAGCTACGGCACAGCTAACACTTGCCTGAGAACCAAAAGATAAAGCACAGCCTGAAGTAGGCGTGAGTGTGGGTGTTTTAAAACCATTCTGCTTGTGTCACAGGTTCCAGAAGGTGACAGTCAGTTTGCCTTGCCCCAACGTTGCTTTCTCCGACAGCACCAGTGATTTCTTTTGACAAAAATCAGGCATGCAAGGGCATAAAGAGGTGTATTGTGTCAGGGCCTTTTCAACACTGGCTCTGGCCTGGTGCAACGCTCTGTCTCCTGAGACCAGGGCCCTGCAGGATCTGATTTCTTGCCGCAGGGCTTGTAAGACAGAGTTGTTCCGCCTGGCCTTTGGCTTGGAATCAACTTGATCCCCTTCCCCTCTATCCTTTTTCCTTTCTCCTTCTGTGATGGAACTCCTATTTGGGGACTTCCTTGGCTTTTTTTCTGGCCCACGTAGGACCAGTCTGGATAGTTGGCCTTGGTGAAGATTTGACGTTTTCATCCCCCAAAAGTTTTTGATTTGAGTTTCTACTGAAATGAGGCTGCATATTAATCTTGTTTTTAAGTTGTATTTTAATCAATTGTTTTATACCTGGTGTTAGCTGCCCTGAGCCCGGTCTTGGCTGGGGAGGGTGGGGTATAAATAAATTTTTTTATTATTATTATTATTATTATTATTATTATTATTATTATTATTTCTAATCACACCCACAAATTCAGTAGAAGGGTTATGGCCAGCTGCCCCCCCCTCCCCAGACAGGTTGAAAGAGTCTAGCAAGGCAAGGACCAAGGCAAATTGGGCCACCAGAACAATGTGTGTACAGTGGAACCTTGGTTCTCGAGCTTAATGCGTTCCGGGAGTCGGTTCGACTCCCAAAACTGTTCGAAAACCAAGGCACGGCTTCCGACTGGCTGCAGGAGCTTCCTGCACTCAAGCAGAAGACACGTCGGATCTTCGGCTTCCAAAAAACGTTCACAAACCAGAACACTTACTTCTGGGTTTGAAGCGTTCGGGAGCCAGTTTGTTCGACAACTAAGCCATTCGGGAACCAAGGTACCACTGTATTAAAAATACAGTTCTACCCTGTTTCAACGGAACTACACTCTTTTATCAGTATTTACCCATATCCATTAGAAATTCTTCCATTATTGATTTAAATACAGATAAGGAGTTTAGACTGAGGTGATGCATCTCAGATGCTTCAGAATTTTTACTCTTGGATTTGGAATACGGACTCTCCAAGTGTCCCTATTTTCCAGGACAGTCCTGGATTTACAGAAGGTTTCTGATTCGATCCTGAAATGTCCTGCTTTTCCTTAAGACGTCCCCTATTTTTGTTGGAGAAATGTTGGATGGTATGGAGTTATGTGACATGCACACACACACCCCTGCCAAGGAGAAAAGAAACTATGCAACCCTTAGACAGCATCTGTACAGGGAAGCTATTTTAATGTTGAATTTTTTATTATGGTTTATACATATGTTGGAAGTTACACAGAGTGGCTGGGGTGACCCAGATGGGCAGGATAAAAATAACAACACGTAACAACACGTAACATAACATAACAACATAACATAACATAACATAACATAACATAACATAACATAACATAACATAACATAACATGATGTCCCTAATTTCATCAGAGAAATATTAGAGCGTGTGGGAATGTAGTTTTGGGCGCAATTTTAAGCCTCTGGTGTAGTACACTCCCTCTTGCCATCCCATAGAAATGATTGGATATGCCCTGCTGAATGTTTCTTAATAGCACACTGCAGAATGCTCTGAAAGGGAGATGAAGGAGAAACCCCAGGATCTTTGCTTTGGTATTGTAATCTGGCCTCGACCTGCTGGTAGAAACATGCCCACATCAATTCTTGTTATTTATGCTCTTTCCTTGGCTTATCTCACGGGCTCAGGACAGAATCCTCAAAACAACGCTGTGAACTGAGACCATTATTTGCCCAAGGCCAACTGGTGTGTGTTTCCTGGCTGTGTAGGGATTTGAACCCAGGAGCCTAGGGAACCAATACGATTTCACCTTCTTCTGCTCTGGATATTAAGTCATCCGGGAAGGACCAAGCTGCTTCTGACCTCTTTATGCTGCATGCATCTTATCTACTTCCCTTCTCTCGGCTCCTGTCTGCATATCACCTTTGCTTACCATCCACTGTGTACCTGGCTTAGACTTGCGGTGATGATGCTCTTAACGGTGCCTCTAGCTATTGCCATTGGGAGTGGGCTTTTCCAATTTTAGGACCTGCTATCCTTGATCCCTGCTGACAAAGGTCCGTATGGTTAAAGCTATGGTTTCCCCAGTAGTGATGTATGGAAGTGAGAGCTGGACCATAAAGAAGGCTGATCACCAAAGAATTGATGCTTTTGAATTATGATGCTGGAGGAGACTCTTGAGAGTCCCATGGACTGCAAGAAGATCAAACCTCTCCATTCTGAAGGAAATCAACCCTGAGTTCTCACTGGAAGGACAGATCCTGAAGCTGAGGCTCCAATACTTTGGCCACCTCATGAGAAGAGAAGACTCCCTGGAAAAGAACCTGATGTTGGGAAAGATGGAGGGTACAAGGAGAAGGGGACGATAGAGGACGAGATGGTTGGACAGTGTTCTCGAAGCTACAAACATGAGTTTGACCAAACTGCGGGAGGCAGTGGAAGACAGGAGTGCCTGGTCCATGGGGTCACAAAGAGTCACACGACTAAACTTCAACATCCCTGATCCCAGCTTTTTGGACCCCAAGTCCAAAAATACTTAGAGTAAATAAGGACCACTAGATCCTTCTTGTTGTTGTTTTCAACAGTGGACATAAATCTCTTTGGGATTGCAAGGGTAAATCCACTGGAATAATAGCAGTGATCATTGGGCTTTTATTAGTAGTTGTAAATGAGTTCCTTGGGTGTGATTTCCTTATTAATTGGCATTATGTAAGCCCCTTTGGCCACGGAAATGTCTTTCTGTGCACCACAAAAGTTATTACTAATGCCATTAATTGCTGTGACATTTCTGTCTTCTGCAGGATGTTTCTAAGGAGTTAGCCCAGAACGCTGTCACAATCTGACCACTTATGCGAAGCCTTGAGGCTAAACGCTTTCATTCTCCGCTGCCTCCTTATGCTGAAGTTTAGAAAAGGTGCATCAGTGCTGGTGTGTCACGGATACTGTATGGTGTTCGTAAGCTATATATTTTGGAGTTATTATTCAACGGAAAGATTGGCAGCTGTTGTTGCTTACTTAGCAGTAGTAGTACATCTATTACAATCAGCCAACCATAATTACAGAATCCGAGCCTCAATAAAACAGATGATAATAAGTTACATGTTATGATCTAGTGATCGTAACAGGTCTTTGATAGCTAGGAAATAGCTATTGAGAGGTAGAGCTAAAATGTAAAATGGCAACCAAGGTATTTGTGTGTTAAAAGCTCATGCCTAGTGTTTCACTGGAACAAAGCATTCTTGAGTATTTTTTGCATCAACAAGTATGCAAACAAGAGCGTGGTGCTCTGAGAATGGATTGTTCCGGTGAACTAGCCAGTGAAATCGGGTGCCTTTCCCCAGAAATGAAATACCTTCCTCTCTAAGCGTTTGGTGCAATTCTAGGATGCGTTTTAAGTCTTACTGTGAAACTCGGAGATTGTCCGTGTCGAATTGGGGCTGCTGAAATCCTAGTGCATACAGTGTGTTGGAAACTTGGGGCCAAGTTACATGTGACGTTTGCATCTAATGTGGGAGCAAGTTCTGTGGTATTTTCTTTCTGCTCAGAAATGTTTATTTATATCTACTTTCTTTCTGAGAAATACTTGTTATTTGTGGATTTTGGAGCACTCCTGTAGTATGAGGAGGATGGACAACAAAAGTAGGTTTTCTGTGAGTGTTTACGGTGGTGAAGAGTCTTAAAGCAAGTGGCACAGTAATAAAACTGTTAGCACGTTTGCAGAGCTAAGCAGGGTCTGGAATGGTTTCAAATGTGTTGAGATTCCTCCATTGCAGAGGGTTGTACAAGGTGACCCTTGGTTGGATGGCCAAACCTCTACTTCAAACCTGAATAATTTGAAGTTCTCTTTGCCAATTTTGCATTTGAACACACAGCATAGAATCATCAGTTTCATTTAGATACCTGTTTGGGCTGCCTATATTAATGTATATGTTTAAGTAGGATTGATGGAATAATCTTATTGCAGGTAATGGGTTTTGTTTGTTTTTGAATTAATTTTGCTTTATTGCTATTTTTATTAATTTTTATTAATTTATCTCCCCATTTTCCTGTTATGTTTATTAATTAAAACTTAAACAAACAGGCAGAGACTCACCTCCAAGTCCTCTGTTGTGAGTCACCCAGAGTGGTTGGGGAAACCCAGCCAGATGGGCAGGGTATACAGTGGTGCCTCGCAAGACGAAATTAATTCGTTCCGTGAGTTTTGTCGTCTTGCGATTTTTTTCGTCTTGCGAAGCACGGTGTCGGGAAAGTTTTGGAAAAGCTTCAAAAATCACCAAAGTCTTTAAAAACCTCAAAAAAGGCTACCACACCGCGTTCTATGAGTTGCTCCTCGAAGTCAAGTCGCAACAGTATTAACGGTGTTAAGAAAAAGGAAACAAACTTGCAAGACGTTTCCGTCTTGCGAAGCAAGCCCATTGGGAAAATCGTCTTGCGAAGCAACTCAAAAAACCAAAAACCCTTTCGTCTTGCGAGTTTTTTGTCTTGCGAGGCATTCGTCTTGCGAGGTACCACTGTATTATTATTATTATTATTATTATTTACATTAAACTTAGGTTAGCAGCAACTGCCTCCCTGCCAGTAAACCCAATGGTTTTCCTGATCCATATTCCATGCAGGATGAATATTTCTTCACTGCACTGAGGTGATGCTAAATTTCAGTACTGTGTGTAGCAGCTCTAGGTTACATATATGATTATCCCAGTGCGAAGATATAGGAGGAATTATGGGGGTGGTGGGTGGGAGAGATTCTTTCTATCTTTTGCTCCCATCATCTCAGCTGACAGCATGTACCTCCCACATGAAGCTAGTTGCCCTGGGGAAAGGAGGAGAACCCAGCTGGCTGTATTGTGAAAAGGGTGGCATTGCTGGCTGGGCTCCAGCATTTTCATGGAACAGTCGCTAAGCATCTGTTGGGAAAGACTTTACCTCAACTGTGCATATTTAACACTACGAGTTCTTTGGAATTGTGGGCAATTGGTGCTTTTAAAGACCAGCAACAACTGCAGGGTTGGGTAGGGTGGACAGGAAGGAGAGGTGAATCCTTTGGCTCCCCCAGCGGCTAGCAAAATCATTGTGGCACGAACGCTTGTGGGCGGGAGCCTCCTTCAGTGCACCTGGATGTCTGAGAAAGGAAGGAAGGAAGCATATTGATAAATGACGAACTGCCATGCATGAATAGTTGAGGTTTTGCATGCACGGCCTTTGCGAATATGGGACCCACTAGAAGTGGTGAGTAATGAACAGGCGGAAATCAGGATATATGGACTTAGCTGAGAAGCTGCTCTGTGAACAAAGGTTTCCCCCACAACTGAGGGTTCAAAGCCGCTTTCAGGATTACATATGGAGGGTTAAGTTGCAGAGGACTGTTCCTTTGGAATCCCTTCCCCATCCAGAGAGGGTCACCTGGTGTTTTTAGCTGTCCATTTGTTATATATATTTCGTAGAAAATCTACGAAAGCATATATATATATATATATATATATATATATATATATATATATATGGCAAGTGCAGAGCCATAGAGAAAGCAGTACGTTTCTGAGCACAATTCAAAGTGTTGGTGCTGACCTTTAAAGCCCTAAACGTCCTCAGTCCTGTATACCTGAAGGAGTGTCTCCATCCCCATCATGCTACCCGGACACTGAGGTCCAGTGCCGAGGGCCTTCTGGCGGTTCCCTCACTGCAAGAAGTGAAGTTACAGGGAACCAGGCAGAGGACCTTGTCGGTAGTGGCACCTGCCCTGTGGAACGCCCTCCCACCAGATGTCAAGGCAATAAACTATTTTACTTTTAAAAGACAAATGAAGGCGGCCCTGTTTAGGGGAGTTTCTAATGTCTGAAGCTGTATTGTTTTTAATATTCAGTTGGAAGCCGCCCAGAGTGGCTGGGGAAACCCAGCCAGATGGGCGGGGTATAAATAAAGTATGATGATGATGATGTTCCCAGCATTCGCTGCTATGCTTTTCCTTCTCTGTGTCACTGCAAATCTTAAAACTCGTCCTTCTTTTTCTGCCTGTGGTTCCTCTGCATTTACACACCTGGGTTCGCAACCTGTGCAGAGCCAACTCTTTTCCCTAGACCTCTAGCTAGGGAGCAGGCGCTCATTTTCTCTTCCATTGAGCGGAAAATGCTTATCAATTTCCCATGCCTCAAGGGGGTGGAGCTGGTGCCTTTCCACCAAAATCTGCCGTGCCAAACTGCTTCGCTTAACGGCATTTGATGACGAGTGCCCGCAATGACTTTATGATTTTCCTGCTCATTAAAAAGTAGGTCAGTAAAGTAGGTCGCCCAAATGAATAAGGAAGAAATTGTGCCATCGTTTTGCGGCGAAGTGCTTTGGCAGAGCTCTATAGATTGAGCGGTGGCTGTTTGTTGTGTGCGTAGGTGCCGTTATCTAAGAGTTCTGGTTCGCTGCATGTGACTTTTTGGGAAGGTGGATCATCAGGTTATGTAGCTAGAAGGGAAACAGAAATCAGGCTTTAACTATCAAGGCGTCATCCAAGATACTTGCTTTCACTTGCCCTTTCACTTGGTTGATTGTGCAAAAAATGCATTAATTTAACTAAGGTAAGGTGGCACTGATGCATAGCTGTCAACTTACAGATTTGAAAATAAGGGACCAGCAGCCTCGAAACTAAGGGACCAAAATAAGGGATTTTGCAACCAAAATAAGGGATTTTGCGAACACAAGTATGTTCAACTTCTGAGCCCCTCCGAGCCAAAGGCAGAAAGCCCAACCAGCAGCCAAACAAAGCCTAAAACGGTGGTTCCCACAGCGCAGCAACCCGGCAAAGGGGATGCAGCAAGGAAAACCACCGTCACCTCTCCGCTGGGAAGCGCTGAGCAAAGGTGAGTCCCCAGGCAACGCGGCCGATTTGATCGGCACAAGGCTTGCAAGCTCCACCCCCCCCCAGTCGTTCTTAGACTCCTTTTTGGGTGAGCAACGCAGCCAAGCAACACAGTTGGAGCCTCCCTCCGCCCTGACAGGCAGGGAGGGAGGGAGAGGAGCTGCTTCCTTTGAAACCCGGGAAATTTAAGGGACATCAGCGGGACACGCGCTGAGATAAGGGACTTTCCCGCCAAATAAGGGGCGGTTGACAGCTATGCACCGATGCATCAGTTTAATTAAGAACTTCCTTGTTAACGTTGAAGCTGTTTTGAAGGGTGGTGTTCCTCTCTATACAACCTCCCAAGCTGAGTCTCAAATAACAGACCCTGGTCTGTCTCCCACACCATTTCTAATCCCATAGTTTGAAAAAAAACAAAAAAAACAAAAACCCCTCATCAAATAGGTTATTAATGAGTGAAACTGTTCTCTTTTTTCCTGGTAAGCTTGCTGGAGGCACATACTTACAAACACTTTCAAACTTTTGTGAATTCACGGCATTTTCTTTGTACTTGGACCCCATGCAACCAATTTCTTCTGTACCGCTGCATCATTGTGACAATGTTTTCTCTGCTAATTGGTTTGCCATTCTCAAAAAGGCCTCTTATAACCTGCGTATTCATGCTTCCCACTGCAAAATCTGGGTGTTCCAGGAAGGGAATGGAGTGGCAATATCCGAGAAGTTAGGTGTGTTGTGCCAAGTTTTCCAAGCCTGAAAATTGCTTTTGAAAATGAGTTTACTAGTTTGCTCGGCACAGCCAGCAAAGTGGAAGTCCCTGGAACCTCAGGATTCCATATTCACTCTGCAATCTTGTCTATGATGTCTCATAATGGACATTATCTGCCTTTTAGGGGAACTCTCCCAAATTGTGTTCCACCAAAACAATGTTAACTAACATTCAAAGATTTTTAAAAATGCATTACATTGCAGCACAAGAACACAAACTGCTCTGAAGGTTTTATTTACAGTCGAGTAGTATATTAATTTTAAGATATAAATAATTAATACATTTAAATACGTATTTTTTGCACAAAATATGAATTTCTCAATGTGTTGTGTCTCAGAGTAAGCATTTCTAAACTTGTTTTATCAAAAAAACAAACAGCTATTTGTATGGGTATTTCTGCTTGTTTGTTTGTTTGAGCCATGAACAACACCATAGCATTCAAGAGATGTGAAATTTGAAGGATGACTGCATTATGATCTAAACATTAATCCGCTCCCTTTTTATTAAAATGGTCAAAGAATGAATTCCTCGAGCATCCCTAATACTGCCTGGCTTATTTAAAAAGACAACCATAAGAAAATAAAATGATATTAATAAAACCACGACTGATGTGGAAGATGTGAAGTGTGTTAGCTCTTCCTCTCCCAGGAATCCAGGGGAAATCCCTTGCTTGAAGACATCCCTTGTGTCTGTGATATACAAGAAGCATCAGGCGTTTCGCCTACTTGCATACTAATTTGAAGAAACGAGCTGAATTGGTTCAATCTCCACGTGATTAGGACCAATTACAAGCTTGACCATCTTCTGTTGAGCTGCTTCAGTAATCCATTTCCCATATTGTGCTGGTTGCTGGATGTCAGATCACCCAACTGACGGTGTTTGTGTGTGTATTATTTCAGTACCACACTCCATGTGCTGTGTTATCAAGTATATGATTATGGAATAATGTGTTTTGTGGCTCAGGTTTAAGTCCCTGAAATAAGAAGACTGCAGTGGAAATGTTGACAGGGTTGTTGGTGGCAACTGCAGAACCCAATGCCACTCTCATTTTCCATCCTGGCTTCCTATGGAAGCTGCTGTGCTGTACATAAGTGAAACCACATTTTCCTAGAAAGTGAATTGATGTTCTCAGCATGGCATCATTCTGATGTATTTACCCTGCTTATTTAATCCTGCCACTGTGGTTTTATCGCCAAAGACTGCATCGTGGTAGTGTTTCTGTGCTGGACCCGGCAGTACACAATAGACGTTTATAGTGACCCACCCTGGCTCCCCACCAGTATGCAAGTCTTGACAGGAAGCTGCTATGTGGCCTTGAGGTTTTATGGAACTTGGAGCTCAAATCTTGGTATTTCTGTGGGTGCTTGTATGGTTCCATACACGTCTGATTGTTGCTTGGGTCTCTTCTGGAACTCATGTGCATCAAGTAGTTCAGAGACTATGCACCATCACAACTAAGCCCACCTTTCTGTGTTTTCTGAAGGAGTTGCTAGCTCCCTCTGGCCTTACTGAGCTGCCCTCTGGCACTCTAAGGGCATGGGGGCAGCAGGAAAGGAAGGCCCAGTGGTAAGGGGGAAGAAGGTGCATATATAAGGGACGTGTCTCCTTTTTCTGGGCATCTGGCCTTGGAAAGAGAGGAGAGGAGCCAGCAGAACAAGGATGTCACTCATCATCAAACACTTGGGCCCAGTTCTTCCCCAGATATAACCCGGTTGGGCATCTGTCTAACGCAGCATAAGGAAGCCTCGTTCATTATATACTAGCTTCCCTCCCATCGTGTTTACCTCAGAACAAACCTTAGTGAGGCCAATGTCTTCATGATCGAGAGCTGGAGACGATAAGTGGAAGTGACAACATAATGCTGCTCCATAATTTGGGAACCCATTCTGCACTTGAGGCATCAGAAATTTTCCACATGGTATTTGTGTCCACTAGGCATTCATTAATTTTCCATCAAGAACTGCAGGCCCTGGACCACCCTTCTCTTGAGTGACTCAGCGATATAGCCAGCTTCCTCCTAGCAAATTAACATTTGTAAAAGGGGGTGCTCACTCATTAAAATGTGCTAATTAATATGGATGTAAATAATTTCAGTCTAATACAAGGCTTTGGCTCAAGTTCCTGGGAGCATATTACTTGGCAGATTAGCATTTGAGAAATTGGGTTTGAGTGTCTTGCACAAAGCTCCTTTTTTTCTGTACAATTGCTGCCCTCAATCTCAAATCAATATATCTTCCTTCCCCCACCCCCACATCCTTCCCCAAATCTAATCCTTGAGGAAATGTTGTGACAATGAATCCAACCCTTAAGGCAAAATAGTCAGTATGTGCAAATGCTATGTTTTGTAGTTGGATTTGTGTTTGGGAATTGAATTTCTTCAACACACACGTACCAACCTGAAAAAGAGGAGGCCCAGTCTGGTCGATATAGGGTTGTTCCTTTTTTGCGTAAGTGAGGTACTCATCTGAATTCTGTACTTTTGGTGTAGAATGTGTTACGACCGAGGGGGGAAGTGTTAATTTTATTTCCTCCAAAGCTCTCCTTCATGGTGAAGTAGCTCTTGCTTCTTGTACACTGTTCCTGTCCTGTGTTCTTCTCATCACAGTCTCTTCTCTCCTGCAGCACTTTAGATATATTCCCTACCTTGGTGTCTCTGGCAAACGCAAGCCTCCCTCCCAACAGACAGTTTGATGGTATGGATGTGTCTGAGGTCCTCTTCGGGCGGTCGAACAAAGGACACCAGGTATGGAATTAACCTTCATATTTAGCTGAATTTTTGTGTGGAAATAGTGTGGCCTTTATTACAGTGGTACGGTGTGTTTATTTTTGCCCTTGGTGGCAACAACAGGATGCAGTCCGTAGTCCAAATCAACTTTTTGCATCCTAATTTATCAACATTCCAGATGGAATGGCCTGAGATATTTCGTTGCCTGAAGTGAAAAATCTAAGCAGCACTCTCCATGGTGTTATTATTTAAAGTGTTCCTTTAATTGAGGGTGTGGTGGGTGGGGCACATAATTTTTTGCTTGCTTACCTTGGGTTTCCTGAGCAGGAGGGGCACAGTCCTTGGTTATATAATTTCACAAGACTGTGTTGCGGAAGAAGTGAGGAGTTCTGAACTTTCACGGTTCACTCTGAAGTTTTTCTAATTTGGCCCTTGGAGTTTGAAACTAGCCTCAAACTCAAAGGAGTATTGAAAAATACTTTCTTTTTTCATGAACAAGATGCTGTTTTGCTGAGGGAAATCTCCAAAACCTGAGCAAGGCATCAGTTTGACATCATGTTTGGCTTCTCAGAACTTATCACATGCACCAAGTGAATATGTGCATGTTAAATTTCGAGAAGCCATATATAATATTAGCCACTTGCGACGACAACTGCATAAGACCTAGTGAGGAGAGGGAGAGCATTCAGGGAATTCAGGCTGTCCTATGCATGTAGGGAATTATTTACTGTAAACAGCCAGAGCTGTAAATTAGAGAAATTAGAATGTCATCTAATTCATGATATATTATTATTATTATTATTATTATTATTATTATTATTATTATTATTATTAAAGGTTGCAGCACTGACTTAATATATTCTTCTTCAAAGATTTAGTAGAAAAGGTTGTATAATTCCAGAAATATTTGGAGCTGTGTATGGTGCTATTCTTTCACTACTAGTGAAATAACACACCCACAGAGTGTGGAGCATATGTGCATCCAAAATATGTAATGGACCAATAATATTATTACAGTGGTACCTCAGATGTCGAGTGGAATCTGTTCCGGAAGTCCATTCAACTTCCCAAACATTCAGAAACCAAGGCATGGCTTCCGATTGGCTGCAGGAAGCTCCTGCAGCCAATCGGAAGCCGCGTCGGACGTTCGGGTTCCAAAGAATGTTTGCAAACTGGAACACTCACTTCCGGGTTTGCGGCGTTCAGGAGCCAAAACGTTTGACTCCCAAGGCATTCGGCTCCCAAGGTACGACTCTACTAAAATTGGTGTGCATAGGAGGTCTTTGCCTCAAGTCTTGCTGGAGCCGGTAGGCTGATGCAATCTCCTTTCCCCACTTTAGCTTTGCTTGCCTCCTGTCATTTTCTTTCTCTCTCGTTGATGGCCAGGTGACTCCCATTTCCTTTGCTTTTCAAGGCAAAACCGGTTTTTGTTCCCTCACATCACAACAGATTTCTTTTCTTAATTGCTTTGGATTCTGAAACCAAACAAGAGAAACAACAAAATTGGGTCCCAGGGTGCTTGGTGCTAGACTTTGCCTGAACAAACAGGGACATCATTAAGTTCTCATTCAGCCTGGAGTCCTGGCTCCGGCAACTGTGTCCATTATCAATTTGTAAGTAGGGCAAACCCCCACCCCCAACCCGTCTACACTCTGTCATTTTCTGTTCACATGATAATGCAAGAGCTGCAAGCATAAGCATGAGAACAGCAGTTTGCAGGGCAGATATCAGAGGGCACATTTTCTAAAGGCTGCCCTCTTGCCTCTCCCAGCCACAAACTGGAAACCTAAGGATGAAATCCTGTATGTTGTTTTGAAAGCCTGCCCCTACTGCAAGCTCCTGCACACTAGTTCCCACTGGGCATTTCAGATTTCACTGTGGCTTTTATGTATTCAATTTAGTAAAAAAATTGTGGGTGCTGTAACTTAACCCTGGGGGCAAGCAGTTAAGAAGGAGAAGCGTCCCCATAAGACAGAATGTTCTCTTTTGCAATGGTCCAATTATGATGGTAAAGGCAGGGCATGACATGAAGGGTTCATGGTGAAATGATTGGATTGGCAAAGGTTGTGCCGTATGTGGGTAGCAAGACTCAGATGAACTGTTTTAAGAGACATCTTCATGGCATTGAATGAATGTTCTGAGACAAGTTCAAAGAGCAGGTAGAAAATTGCCTTGATGAGGGTGTGTGTAAGGTCTTGGTTCTCCCAACAGGAGTCCTGAGCCCTGATGGAAAGCTGGGGTGCCTTTGGCAGCAATTGGCCCAGATGCATCCACATTTTCTGATTTTGTCTCCTAATCACTGTTGGGGTGTTGTTGGGTGTAGCGCCTCCGAAGCTCAACCACAGAAAACAGCCATTTAGGAGAGTTGTCTTTACTAGACCAGCAACAACAAATACCACTGTGCATGCACACGCTATTTACAGAGGTTACAATTAGTCTTCTCTCTCTTTGAGCCCTGAGAGGGTCCTTTGCTTCAAAGTGCTTGCTGTGTTGAAGTCCGCAGCCAAGTCTTTAGTTCACTTACTTGCAAAGTCCTGCAAATGATAGGGTCCTCCAATTCAGCAGTATACAGTGGGTTTTCCCTGTTGCTACTGCTGTGTCCGCTGTTATAATATGCTTGCTGCTGAATAGTAGTAGTAGTAATGATAATATTTATTTATTTATTCATTCATTCATTCATCCATTCATTCATACCCCATCGGTCTGGCTGGGTTTCCCCAGCCACCCTGGGCGGCCCCCAACAGAATATCAAAAACAGAATGAAACATCAAACATTAAAAATTTCCCTAAACAGGGCTGCCTTCAGATGGCTTCTAAAAGTCAGGTGTTTATTTCCTTGACATTTGATGGGAGGGCGTTCCACAGGGTGGGCACCACTACCGAGAAGGCTCTCTGCCTATTTCCCTGCAACCTCACTTCCCTCAGGGAGGGAACCACCAGAAGACCCTCAGAGCTGAACTGGGGGTGGAGATGCTCCTTCAGGTATATTGGGCCTAGGCCATTTAGGGCTTTAAAGGTCAGCATCAACACTTTGAATTGTGCCTGGAAACGTACTGGGAGCCAATGTGGGTCTTTCAGGACCGGTGTTATATGGTCTCAGCAGCCACTCCCAGTCACCAGTCTAGCTGCCACTGAAGTTTTTCGTCAGTGGTTTATTTATCTGCTCTGCTGCTTAACTTGTGTTAAAGCCATTGTAATGTCACCCTGGGTCTAATTTTTAGTCAACATTTTGGGTAGAAATGAATAAGTTAAATGACCTCAGCTGTGGTTGTCAAAATCCCTTTTTGTAAACAGATGAACTGCACCTTGTGTGTTGGTGATATAAAGAAGAGGCATTTTAGTGAGATCTGCCAACATGGTGACTGATTAGCACGTGGTCATTCATAATTCTACTTGTGAAGTTTGTTTTTACGGTTAGCTTTATTGCCACTAGTGTCTTTCCAATTCTGCTATGATGAACGTCCTTTGGTTGCTATGTGTCTCTGTCCTTTTTCTGTTATTCAAGCTGTTGCATAAAATAAGTTATGAAACGCTCCATGTTGAATGGCAAGGGACATCATGTTCTTATGGCACATGGTGTTTTTTTTTGCAAAATTGTACGTCCAGTGGCTGAAAGGGGAATATGGAACAAGCTTCGGTTCATAGGGCGGGTTGTAGTTTAATTCACTTATTAATATAATTCTTCATAAGCAGCATGTCATGACTCATTATTGTAGCAGCGTCAACAAGATGAAGGGCTTCAGTGCCAAAGTTCTGTTAACAATCTTTCTTGAAGACTTGCGCAGTGTTGTTTTTGAACATCGGGAGCACACGCTGTCCTTGAGATTAGGCCCTGAGGTCAGGAATGGTCACAGCTAGTTTCCCTTTGAGATGCATAGAGTTTGATTTGCTCATTGTGACCCTGATGCAGTGAGCTGCAGAGATTTTGCCAAGGCAAGCCAACTTGAAAACAGGTGCATTATTGTAATCGTTCCCCTATTTGTGTTCTGTAAATATGGCACAAATTGAACAAAGGCAACACCACCTAATGAACTATCACTGTTTTTCTTTCCTTTCATTTTTCTTTTTGAAAGTAGGCTTAGTTTGGAGTCGGCATTACAGCAGGAATTTTTAAGGCATTTGGGATCATTATTTGCATTTATTAATTGAAATTATTTTAAACTGCCCCTCATCCCTATGGATACCAGTGGGCACGACTAAACCAATCGTATCAACAGGAAATACAATCACATTGTAAAAAAATAATCAGGTTTGGACCAGTTTAATAAAACCAGAGCAGACTTACAGCATAACCATTATAATATTATGCTTGAGTAATTTTTTTAAAAGCATTTTTTAAAACATATTTAGCAATTTTAACCTTTTATTAGCATAACATGATGCCCAAAGTATTGCAGTGCCAATGCCAGCCAAACCTCCAATGGCCACACTGTGTATATTGGTGCAAATGATAGTGGCAATTAGAGTAACTCCCCTTGAATTCAATGGGACTTGACATGCATAGGATTGTGCTGTAATTCACTTGCTGATTACAGTTGAATGTGAACTTTTGTGTCCCTCTACTCCAGGGGTAACCAAAGGTGTATCCTCCACATACTGCCTAACTACAACTCCCATCATCCCTCAGCATTGGCCGTATTGGCTGGGGAAAGAGTCCAAGAACATCTGAAGGGTGCCATTTTCGCTAAGTTGACAGTCTCCACTGTTGAAATTTCATTTTCTCTTGATGCTTAACGTCAGTGCCTTTATCAGTTTCCCCTTCCCATTTCTGTCACAGATAGGACAGGGAAAACCTTCCTGTTCATTTGCAGTAGAGACGATTGTTTTTCTAGTTTTAATGCAGCGTGCAGAACATGTTGGTTGCCCTAACGGGTGGCGCTGTGTCTAAACCACTGAGCCTCTTGGGCTTGCCGATCTGAAGGTCGGTGATTCGAATCCCTGTGATGGTGTGAGCTCCCGTTGCTCTGTCCCAGCGGCTGCCAACCTAGCAGTTTGAAAGCACACCAGGATGAGTAGATAAATAGGTACTGTTGTGGCAGGAAGCTAAACGGTGTTTCTGTGCACTCTGGTTTCCGTCACAGTGTCCCGTTGCACCAGAAGCCGTTTAGTCATGCTGGCCATATGACCCAGAAAGCTGTCTGGACAAATGCCGGCTCCCTCGACCTGAAATCAAGATGTCCCATAGTCGCCTTTGACTGGATTTAACTGTCCTTTACCTTTTACGTTTTTTACCTCTCAAGCCTTGCATATGATGCATGCTGTTAATGAGATCTATGTGTGATTTGTGCAACATGATTGAGTTCCTTGGTTAGAATTAAGCTGGCTGATGTTTACTTCAAAAGCACCAATATGTGTCGAGCCACATGTGCACATTTGGCCAGATCATTCTGTATCAACCTTGCTGGTTTTATTCCATTTATGCAGGCGATCAACATGTGCTGTTCGCACATCTGGGCTGCGATTAATACTACTACCTAGTCCATTAGGGGCGCAGGTGGTGCTGTGGGTTAAACCACAGAGCCTAGGGCTTGCGGATCAGAAGGTCGGTGGTTCGAATCCCCACAACGGGGTGAGCTCCCATTGCTCGGTCCCTGCTCCTGCCAACCTAGCAGGTCGAAAGCATGAAGTGCAAGTAGATAAATAGGTACTGCTCCAGCAGGAAGGTAAACGGCATTTCCGTGCACTGCTTTGGTTTGCCAGAAGTGGCTTAGTCATGCTGGCCACGTGACCCGGAAGCTGTACACTGGCTCCCTCGGCCAGTAAAGCGAGATGAGCGCTGCAACCCCAGAGTCATCCGGAACTGGACCTAATGGTCAGAGGTCCCTTTACCTTTACCTGGTCCATTGCACAATCAGTGATCTCTTTCGTTCGCCATAGATGCTATGATTATTTGAAAATGTGACCTGTTTATTGAAACCAGTCCTATTGTAGTACGTTGCTCTGCATGTGTCCTCAAAAGGAAGTGATTAAGTCCCATTGAAATTTCCAATGGCACGCCCCCACCTTCTTATGCCTCCACGTCCCCCACCAAATCAGCTCTGGGAGGTCTGGGGAACTCCCCAGAACCTTGCATGGAGAGAGGAGCATTCCCTCGGGCAAGCGGACGGAACAATTGGAAGAGCACAACACTGAATTCCTCCATATGCAACTGAAGCTGCCATTCCATGCAATGATTAGAGCTAAAGGTCCCCCGACACAGGCAAAACATCTTTTATTTTAACTCAGGCTTCCTCCACCTCTGCCCTCCAGATGTTTTGGCCTATAACTCCCATGATCCCTAGCTAGCAGGACCAGTGGTCACGGATGATGGGAATTGTAGTCTCAAAACATCTGGAGGGCCGAGGTTGAGGAAGCCTGTTTTAACTAAACAAGTGAGAGAATGGGCAGGATGGAGACTCGCGTTGCACTAGTGCCAGCAGATTGTTACATATGGAGGTGGCACAATGTGCAGCAGCAGCCCGGTGCACTCCAGATTTGAAGCTACACCTCTTACCCCCAATGTATTCTGTTCCAGTCCGTCTCGTTCTTTTTGGTAGCACTCTCTTGATGCACCCATTCCGTAGAGAGGGTGGCATGCTGTGGTGTTCCATCAGGCTGGTCACTTAGTGAATTGGGCCTATGCGCTCCCTTTCTGTATTGCATTTGAGAGCTGGCAATGGCAACTCACCACCTGGTGATGCAGGATACTGTGTGACACACAAGTGATTCTCCTCTTCTAAGGCTGCTTTCCTAAACACATTTGCTAGGGAACAAGCCCCACAGAACACAGTGACACTTGTTGCCATTAGGGCTGGGTGATATCTGATTTTTCAATATCACGATATTGTTAGAATTCCTTCTCCATGATTGCAGTCATAGGATTGTTGTCTATCACATGATGGTATATGTTTTGACTCCAAAGAGTAGGAAGTGACAAAGACAGGATGTTTGTGTTACTGTGTTCCGTGAAGTGGGACTATTGTCCTTTGTTCTTTCTCTTTGCTATCTGATGCTAGAGAGAGAGAGGGAGCCATGTTGCAGTGCTCCGTGTGTGCTTATATGTAAATAAAGTAGATTAGCCAAAATGCTGAGTTGCTGAGATCTGTCACGTAAGTTGCGCAAACTCTGCGGATCCCTAAGTGTGCCGGTGTTGGTTGGCATCGGTCGCTGTGATGTTCGGGCTGAAGAAAGCTTATGAAGTTCCCGAACGATCGACCAGGAGGGAGGGAACATGCCAGTCGGGCATGTGTCTCTGCCAGAGTCCTACTTGAGTGTAGGCTGAACTCCTGACAGATATATCACCAGCTAAATATCACAATATCTTGATATATCACAATATATATCTGCAGTGGCGGAGGGCCTTGTCAGGCCTCCCTGCAGTGGCAGAGGTCCCATTGTACCTCCCCACAGTGGTGGAGGGCCTTGCCGCACCTCCCCACGGTGGCAGAGGGTCCTGCCGTACCTCCCCACAGTGGTAGAGGTGGTGGGAGTACAGAAGAGGATTACAGGTTTTTAGGAAAACAAGACAACTTAGATGGAAAACAAGATGTTTCTTTCAGTGAACTTCCTTTCCTTGAGGAACAACATCTGACTTGGAGCCTTTCTTGGAAATTAGATTTTTTATTACTTTTTCAGTGCAGGATAAAATATACACATAAGCCAGACACTGTTAAAAGCTGCATTGATTTTATTTTAAATTCTACCTTTGCCCTCCTATCCCTTCCCCAGAACTCTTATTTTCCAGACAAGTTGTGGCCTGTTAAAAGGCCCGGGACAAATTTGCATTCCAAGATCTGAATCCTAAAATGCTCTTGGCAACAACATTCCCAGGGGGTGATTAGCACAAGTGGAGGGAGCCCAGTTCCAGGCCCCTATGAATGTAAGCATCTGTCAGAATTTGTTCCAAGTATTTCTACTTGAAAAGATTTCTGGAGGGTTCCTTCCCAGGGCTGGAGACCACAATGGCATCAGCCAGAGCAGGAGAGGGAAGTAAATAGGCCATGTAAACACTGGATCTTGAGGCTGCTTAGACAATATGAATATCTGAGAGAAAATGCTTGCTTTTATTTTCAGATTATTATTGTTGTTGCCTTACATCAAAATGGCAGAACATCCCTTCACTGCATTGTCATGATCATACTAAGCTGTGCATTGGAGCTTTTCAGATTTACTTTCACTTGGATTATAATATCAGTGTCCCCCCCCCCCCCCCCGCAAGGATATTTTCAGCTAGGCATAAATTCTGGATAATTATCCCAAGTGCAATATGTCCAGTTTGGGGACATTATTCATTACAATGGTTTCACATTTGGGTAGTCAGTGACCACTTGAGAGACCAGAACATGAAAGCATTGGTCTGCTTTTGTTTTAACCCAACAATTCAGATATTCCTGCCTCCAGTAGCTACCCAGGGATAGAATGAGATGGCAAAGCTTCAAGAGTGAACACTTCAATGGGAAAAATGATATAACCATCCATTATTATAGTGGTATATCAAACTCAATGGTTTCTTGCTACATCTGAACCTCTATGGGAAAAACTCACAGTGACTTCTCTTTTGTTGTTGCACGTACTGTATTTTTCCGTGTATAAGACGCCCCTATTTTGGGGGACTCCAAATTAAGAAAATGGGGGGAGGCTATAACTGTGTATAAAACTACCCCCAATTTTAAACATCATTTTCTAATAAAAAAACCTAGTCATACACGGAAAAGTACAGTATGTATCCTCCTTAACAACATGAATATGAAGCCTTTTGAGCAACTGGGGGAAGATGGTATTCTTCATCTTCCTTTTACGCAGTTGCCCTGGGGCTGCTCAGGCAGGGGTCTAATATCCGTTCCTCTTCCTATCCAGTGCTTCAGTAGCTTTTTGTTGCTATGCGAGGAGACTACAGAAAGACAGCTGTTTGCATTGTTGTTGAAGATGGTCATGGTGTTCGATATCCCTTGATGCTCACTGAGAGTAACAGATGCGCAGTCCCCACACCCAGTAAGAAATATTCAGCCTCTTGTACCCATCAGGTCTTTGGCTAAGAAGAGAGAAGCCAATGGATGACCTGATGAAACGAAGGAAGCTTTCCACTTAGATTCTGTGCTGGGCAGAAAAACCTGCTTGTTAGCTTTGGTGTCTCCAAATTCCAGGGCACTTTCCCTAACTTCCCACAGTTACAAGGCAGCATTTGTTTATTAGCTACATTAGCCAAATGGGGATTTGGATCAGCAGTTTCACAGCAGACCTGGAAACAAGCAGTTCTCTGAAGCTGTATGATAGAAACCCCAAACCTTCAAAACCAAAGACCAATAAAATATCGGTTAATTCCAGAACAATTTAGGAGAGCTGACAAGTTTCTCGCAAGGGAGTCTCCCACTGATGGATGATATGAGTTTAGCTGTACCTCTACATGGCTGGGCGGGAGGAAAATAATTGTGATCCCCCCCCCCCGTACAGTACAGTGTTAGCTCTGGTTAAGAACTTAATTTGTTCTGGAGGTCCGTTCTTAATCTGAACCTGTTCTTAACCTGAGGTAACACTTTATCTAATGGGGCCGCCGCGCCACCCCCGCATGATTTCTGTTCTCATCCCGAAGCAAAGTTCTTAATCCAAGGTACTATTTCTGGGTTAGCAGAGTCTGTAACCTGAAGCGTCTGTAACCTGACGTGTCTGTAACCCGAGGTACCACTGTATTAGATGCAGACCTGTATTTCGCAAAACCAAATCTAGCTGTTTCTTGTTACCCTTTTCCTTGACATGTTTCAGATGTTAAATATAGCCTAAGAGCCTCCTGTCATGTCGGAAGGGTGCTTCCTTCAAAACTGCTACCCACAGAGAATTGCAGAACTCTGGATGCCCCAAACAAAGACCAGCTTGGGTGAAGGAGTGTTCTTAAGTTCAGCCTGTCTATTTGCTTATCCAGGCACAGAACCCTTTCGGGGGAAAGTCAGTTGCCAGCAGCCAAGGCAGGCTTCTTAAAAGCATGCCTGCAAAACGATGTTCTTAGAAAGAACTCTTGTTAAGTATACTTCTTCTCTATGATAAATAACATTTTAGAATAGCAAAATGTGGCGTGATGTAGGCGCCTGCCTTTCTTTATCGCTCAGCTTGGTTGGCGGCCCCGAGCAGCGTGCGAGACTTACTTACCTGTTTGGATCAGAGGCCATTTCAAAGAATCCAAGGTGGAGCCTATCCCCAAACTTCTAGGCTGCTTCTGACTTGGTGCTGCAACACCAGCCAAGCCAAGCCCTAAGCATGTCTGAAGCTGGATGAGCACAAAAAGGGAAAGCCAGAAGTCCCAGCTCCTTTCTCTAAACCCTAAACCAACATACCTTGGTAACAATTTCCTGCCTCCAGTTCCGTGGCCAATTAAAGCTGGGTAAGGAATGAATAATGACAGCTGTTGGGCAACAAACTCGTTTACATTGTGAAAAGCTGCTCTGAGCGGGTAGCAGGCATGATGAAACAAAGGAAATACATCACAACGCACAGCAGTTCCAGTAAAGCTGTGCACACATTGCCGACTTGAAACACAGCTAGACCAGCTCGGTCATCCCTTTTCTCTATTTGGAGAATAGGTGGTTTGGGAGAAAACATGGCATTTTGTAAGAAACATCAGGATAGGGAAAGTAAGGGTTGTGGCCAACGTGTACACACCCAGACCAGTGCCGAGAGCCTACTGGATGCAGATTTAAGCAGGAGTGTGTGTTGCGTGTTTTGAACACCTTCATTTTGCTTATTTTTATATTTCACAAAAAGTAGAGAAATTGGGTGGGACTCACCTAATAGAGCGCTGCCTGCGGAAGCCTGCACAAGGACTTCTGCCATTGCAATGGGACATGCCTCCCCCCACAATTGACTCTGAGGGGTAGGTCAGCAAAACACCTGGAACAGCACAGGGGACAGCGGCCTGTTCCATCAGGAAGCAGAGTCCCTTCCTCGGTCCCAGCTCCTGCCAACCTAGCAGTTCAAAAGCACGTCAAAGTGCAAGTAGATCAATAGGTACCGCTTCGGCTGCTCTGGTTCGCCAGCAGTGGCTTAGTCATGCTGAGCACATGACCTGGAAGCTGTACGCCAGCTCCCTCGGCCAGTAAAGCGAGATGAGCGCCGCAACCTCAGAGTCGGTCACGACTGGACCTAATGGTTAGGGGGTACCCTCTGAGAAGCCTGGAGAACAGGAACTCATGGTAAATTTCCTTTTTACCTTCCCCCTGTGGCGAGATTGCTGTTTGAAATAGATATTTGACAATGAGCCTTTATATTTTCTTTTTACCTGGAGAGAAGCATCTCTTGTGTGTAGCCAGGAAACTGAGAAGCTTGGACTTCTTCCATGAGCTGCCGACTCTCTGCTCCTATCCCTTGTTGCTGTAATTTGGGAATCTGGGACTCCCAGCTCCAGAGAGGAAGCTGAATGTGCCACACTGAGTCAGCAGAGGAGAGCTGCGCTGCTGTTCCGGGAAACGAGAGCAGAAAGCCAGTTTATGCTTCACAGGCACAGCCATTGTGCAAGCCCCTCTGCTTCGGCAGCTGACCCAGCCTAGACTCTCTGATGTTGGCGCCGCTAGACAGAGCGGCGTTGCGGCAGGAGGGGACAGCTTGTCTTGTTGTCATCCTCGTGGTACCGCAGGACACAGACGGGACAAATTAGGGAGTGCGGTGTAAAGCGTTAACCACATCCCTCATTTAAAATAGCACTCTTCCCCCTGTTCACAGATGTGAGCAGAGCTTCTACATCAGATGCATCAGCAGTGCTGATTTTCTAGGGGGAGAAGTGCCTCTCTTGTTCTTTCGTAATGGTCATGGCGACCACCTGAGAGGTGCCGGAAATGAGTTCTGGTGAGTTTCAACTGAAAAAAAAAAGCCCTGTGCATTCATGCTGTTGGATTATAGTCACACATCATTTAGGGTGCAATCCTAAGGGAGCACCACTCTTGCCCTTCTCTGGCCATTTTACTATTTTTTAAACTGTTTCCCTCCCGTCTGAAACATTGGGAGGGAAAGATGCAAGATCATAGAATCATGGAATTGTAGAGTTGAAAGGGACCCTGAGGATCATCTAGTCCAACCCCTTGCAATGCAGCTGTCCCATACAGGGATCGAACCTGCGACCTTGGCCTTATCAGCACCACACTCCAACCAACTGAGCTATCCAGGATGCCAGTATAAATCTGTCCCTGATTTAGAGGCATGTTGGGACACCAGGATGGTTTGGGATGCTTCAGATCCAAGTTGTTTCTGTTGTATTTTGTTTACAACAGTTTCCCAGTCCACCCTGGCTCCTGCACCCCCTTCCTGGCCCTGAGGATTTTGACACTGGTTGGGCCAGGGCTGCAGAAATTGCTGTGGTGGGGTGAGGAATGGGGCATCTGACATCAGATCTTCCTTTCTGATTTGGAGCACTGCTCTGTCCTGTGTTTGCTGCGATAACACTCAGGAGAAACACGATTGCATCCTTAGTGATGTATCAGTGGTGTGAGGCTGAGTGTATAAGACTCACTGTACAGTGGTACCTCGGGTTAAGAACTTAATTCGTTCTGGAGGTCCGTTCTTAACCTGAAACTGTTCTTAACCTGAAGTACCACTTTAGCTAATGGGGCCTCCCACTGCTGCCGCACTGCCACAGCACGATTTCTGTTCTCATCCTGAAGCAAAGTTCTTAACCTGAGGTAATATTTCTGGGTTAGCGGAGTCTGTAACCCGAAGCCTCTGTAACCCGAGGTACAACTGTATATGAAAATCAGGGGTATTACACCTGTCTTCCTGGTTTGCAGTTTTCCTCTGTCGTGTTTGGGTTTAGTCTCCATATAAATTGTAATGGAAATTGGGGTTGCTCGTGCGTAAGTTGCCGCCACTCTTGGCAAGGTTGCCTGGTTAAACCTTTCCCTGGCTGGACAGCCCTCACTCCATGGCTGTCTCAATCACTGGCAGAATCCGTCAGTGGGCGTTTCCTGAACTTCTTCCAGCATAAAAGTTCTTTGACGCCAAGTCTCCGCCTAGCCTCCCTGCGCGGAAGTCTTCTGCGCAGGGTGGGTGTGGGCAGCGGAGGACCCGTGCTCTCTCCGCTGGTCTCTGGCGAAGAGTCCTGGAGCCATCTCTCCGAAGCCCTCCTCTGCCCCCCTTTCTCCCTGGTGTCACGCTGATTTCCTTCCCCGGCCGATGAGTTCCCCTCTCTCCCTTCTGGGCCCTTCTCTGGCATCGCTTGGGAGCCTTGCCTCCACTCCTGGCTCCGATGGCAGTTCCCAGACATAAATATATGCAGCTCTCCCAGCCTTATGAAATGGGAAGAGAAACAAAATCCAGGAGAAAGAAACAGCAGCGTATTTTTTTTGAAGGCACCTCCCCCAACAACCCCCCCTCCAACCTCTGTGTTTACTGTGACAATATACACATTGTATATGTATGTATATAGTGTTATGAATCTGGGGGTGCAAGAAACCCTAAATTCCGGATCAAGTTAGTGCCAGAATTTAATTAAGGCTTGGGTGTTGAAACCGGGAAATCAGGATGGTCCAACTTTTCATAACTGTGCCACAAGGGTACTGTGACACGGAACCCGTGGGCCACGCACTGCCTTGTTGCATGGGGGGCAGAGAGCTTGAGACTACAATTTGATGGCCCCCAGCCCTCACGCCCCTTTCCCAAAGCCCAGCACCTCACTTGCCTAGCTCTCAAGGGCTGTTGTGGGGGGCTTCAAGCACCTGTGACCCCCCAGGCTGTGTGTTGAAACGCCCTGAGCTAGACTCACATGTGTATTCGAGCCAGTGTCAGTGTTTATTTAAGCCTCTGCCAGACTTTGTTTATCCTCTAATTAAGACAAGCGTAAAAGCTGATGAACTCAAATAATTTCCTTGAGAGGCATTAGGATGAGCCATTTAGGCAACAACAAAGGGATGAAAAGGGCAACTCTCATTTGCAAAGGTGCGGAAACAACTGTACTAGAGAGAGATGTTGATATCTCTTCTTGCAAGCAGTGCTGTGCTTAGGAGAGGGATAGAAACCTCTTGGAATATTGATGTGCTGAACTTCCTCCGTAGGAGGCTTCAGGTTGTGGAAACCATAGATCATAAAGACACCACAGTCTCTGCCATGCCGAATTGTCCAAAGTGAAACACAAGGTTACAAAGCATGCCTTGGGAATCTCACGCCTCCTGGAGACAGGGGTGTCGTGTAACAATACATACATACTTCCTTTTATTGTATGCTGCCTTTCCATTGTTCAAACCATGCTAAAGGTGGCTTACAACATGACAAAAAATAAATACATAATTGCAAACTTATTCCCAACCTGTGTTGGGTAAGGAGAACCATGGACTTAGACATATGGATAAATTTGTTCCTGCAGTTCTTACTTATTGCCCAAAATCCCCCCCCCCCACCCCCCATGCTTTGAATGTAGCACATGGCTCCCATTCATTAGTGTATGAAACGGCCATGTGAATGTATTTATTTTCCATACTAAAGTCTTGTGGAGCACTAGGAATGCTGTTACGGTCATTGTACATGTGGGAAATTGAGACCCAGAGGGATTAAGTGCCCAGGAGGGATCAAAAGAGAAACTTGCATTAAGCGTAGTCACCAAACCGGTTTTTGTATGGGAGAAGAAATGTATGAATGACTTGGGTCACACCTCTGCGAAAGGGAAAAGGAGAGCCTTTTTGTTGTTGTTGTTGTTGTTGATTAGGTCATTGAGAATCAAGGATTTGTATTCTGCGGAGACAGATTCATGGCTGTCTTGTATTGACTCATGCATGTGGGCATTACAAAGCTGTCGCTCAAATAAGATAGACGCTAAGAACCGAATCCTGCTTGGTCGGCTTTCATCAAGAGAGACTTGGGGGGAGGAGGAGTAAATCTGCCTGATTTCCATAAGTGGCACTTCAAGGCTTGCACTGACACTGAGACCAACAGTAATACTTAACAGCATGATCCTCAGACACAGCCACCCAGAACTAATTCCTGTGTGGTGCATGCACCTTCTCTGATAGACGAGTACAGGAAAACAGCTTGAGAGAGCTGGATATATTTGACAGACGCATGGCTTTCCATCGTCTCACTACTGCTCTGGCGAAACAAGGTTTTGCAGGTTTTATTTAAACACAATGCACTTACCTACGAAACCTGATTACCAGAGTGTAGATGAAAAGCAACTACCGTATTTTTCGCCCTATAGGACGCACTGTTTCCCCTCCAAAAATGAAGGGGGAATGTGTGTGTGTCCTTGGGGGCGAATGCAGGCTTTCGCTGAAGCCTGGAGAGCTCTCACTCTCCAGGCTTCAGGAAGCTATCCGCAAGCCTTGCAAGCCCGGCGGGAGTTTCTGCGAGCTTGCAAGGCTTGCTGGCAGCAGCCTGCAGCCCGAAGCATGGGGCTTCGCGCAGGTGTCCGCAAGCCTTGTGAGCCCGGCGGGAATTGCCACCGGGCTCGCAAGGCTTGCGGATAGCAGGCTGTTCTGGGGGCTGGGGTCGGGGGAAGCTCAGGCTTCCCCCGCCCCAGCCCCGCGGCTGGGGGGGGAATGATTTTTTTTATTCATTTCCCCCCCAAAAAACGAGGTGCGCCCTATGGGCCAGTGCGCCCTATAGGGTGAAAAATACGGTATCCCTCTTTCAAAGCACCTTTTCAGTTATGCCCACCTGCTCAGCAGATGCTATTCACACTTTAAAAAAAGTAAAATGCAAATAGGCATTTAAACAGCACATCCAGTTTCATTATCAGGCGATACAGAAGTGTGCTATATGCATAGCTGCTATTTTGAGCAACAAACGTGTCTATTTTTCATGCTGTTGAATTCATGCATTTCTTCCCTAAGCTTTACCAAGTGAAACGGGCTGACTTCCTTTTTCTTTTCTCCCATTTTATAATGTTTATTAAATTTTCTGTTTTACAATATAGAATACTCATTCATGCAACCTTAAAATATCAATGACTTCCCTTCTTCTCTTTCCATGGTTCATTTTGCATAGCATAAATCCCTGCATATTTTATATACAGTGGTACCTCTGGTTACGTACTTAATTTGTTCCGGAGGTCCGTTCTTAACCTGAAACTGTTCTTAACCTGAAGCACCACTTTAGCTAATGGGGCTTCCCGCTGCCGCTGCACTGCTGCTGCACAGTTTCTGTTCTCATCCTGAAACAAAGTTCTTAACCCGAGGTACTACTTCTGGGTTAGCGGAGTCTGTAACCTGAAGCGTATGTAACCCGAGGTACCACTGTAAACCAAACCATTCAGTATTCCATTAAAAAGGGCTGACTTTCTAAGCTTCTGGCGCTTTCTTTCCCCTAGACGTTGTTCCATCCCAACAGTGGGGCCGCTGGAAAATATGGAGAGATACAAGCTCTTCGGGTGGACCAGTACAAGGCATTTTATCTCACAGGTATGTTGCTTACTTGGATTTGTGAGGTGCTTTTTTAAAAAAAACCCTGTGGGGTGTTCCCTCTCCCCTTCTGACGCATTTCCAAATAAAACCAGTCATCTTCCCCCAGAACCAAATCAAATATTTAGCTGTATCTCTAAGACAGTTATCCATCTCCCTTCACTCCACCGAAAACAAAACCCACCCCAAGCTGAATAGATTGTTTTTAATTTTTAATCATTCTGTTTTGTTAGGGTTCCCAAATCTGAAAATCTGTTCAAATTTTGGGAGGAACATCTCCCCCCCCAAAAAAATCAGTTATGGGGCTTTTTCTTCATTTTGGGGGGATTTTAAAAAATAAAATTACCTTGCCATACGTCTAGGTTTTCTTGCACATTTTGCTGATTTTGGGGAAATCCGCCTGGACGCCAGAATGCTGCCTGATTCCCGGGCATGGCTGGGAAAATCCGGACATATGGCAGCCCTAGTTTTGTAAAGATGGACACCCATACAGAGAATGAGAATTTAGGCCCAAAGGTGGAACAGTCCTCTGCCAAGTGAGCAGAGATGTCTTGGCGGATGTGTGTTTCGTGGTCTGCTGTGGTACTGCGTGACACTTGAATAGAATGTGGCTGGGTGAACAGAACAGCCACCCACCCAAAATCCACTCAGATCTTCTAGAGTGGCTGTTGTATCTCCTAGGTTTGTTTAGAGGAACACCAGGAGATCCAAGCAGATTTTGAAGGGGGTTAAGAGCCCCTGCAGTTGGCTGAGTCCCCAGACTCTCTGTTTATCTTTCCAGGCTGGTACTTCTCTGCATCTGCATCTGACTAGCAGAGCAAAGCCTTTTGGGTGTGCTGGGCACATGCCTGTAGTTTGCGGCAGCGACTAAAAATGCTGCCTAAACTTTAAAATTATTTAGCGGCAGCAGCTACACACCCTGCCCATAATTTATTGGCCCTTCCGAAGATGTGGAATTAGGGAGGAAGGAAAAGGAGGAGGCAGAGAGCAGAATGTGGTAGTAGCAGCAGGACCAGTGGAAGGAAGCAGTAGGCACAGGGGAGGCCACCATCTTGCATCCACCACCTGAGGCAGTTGCCTCAGTTTCCCACTTTGCCAAAATACATTTGCGCAGGTATGGCTAAGAGGGAGCACTTTAAAAAAAGAATAAAAGGAGAGGAAACTCAGCTAGAGACCAACTCTTAGCCCACCTGCGTTCTGCTATACAGTGGTACCTCGGGTTACATACGCTTCAGGTCACAGACTCCACTAACCCAGAAATAGTACCTCGGGTTAAGAACTTTGCTTCAGGATAAGAACAGAAATCGCGCGGCAGGGCAGTGGGAGGCCCCATTAGCTAAAGTGATACCTCAGGTTAAGAAGTTTCAGGTTAAGAACAAACCTCCAGAACGAATTAAGTTCTTAACCTGAGGTACCACTGTACCAGAATGCACTTCTGTCTGCAGTGTGGATGAAGCCACTGGGCAGTTTTGTGGGATACCCATTCCCCACACTTCTTCCCTCCTCTCCCCAGCCTTGACTTTAGTAGTTTACAGACCAGTCTTGCTGCTTTCAAAAGCCTTCTCACTTCCATTCTTTCTCCCCACAAGTAGCGGAGAGAAAGGCCCAGTGTTAAGGCACTTCTTTCTCCCTTTCCTAATTAGAAAAGTTTGTCAGCAGCAAGAGGGGAGCACTGCCCTCAAAATGCTGGCACTTGTTAGCATTCCTCTTCAAGATCTACCTTTTCAGCTTTCATGCCACACCGTACGACCTCGCAGCTATTTTTATATCTTCGCGTTCTTCTAGCAAAATGAAAATTGACACTGGTGATGGCTTGCTTACCCTTCCTGGGCCTTCAAGCCAACATTCTGGAATGGGGTCAAGCATGGGCCAGACCTACAGAAACCTGCAGAGGCAGCTGCGACTCAGGCTTCTTGAGCTATAATTACCAAAGGGCTGCTTTCTTATCATCTCTGCTAAGCAGCATGGGCTTTCACTGCACGTAATGTGTGTCCCTCTCCTCCCTTTCCTCCGTTGTCGTTCTCCCCAGAGGCTCCTTGCCTGATTTAGTCCTCCTGCAAGTTTTTATACACACACACACACAATCTTAGCTTCCACTGATGCAATTGCTCATATACAGCACTTGCAGCTGTGAAGGATTGGAAGAGCAATATTATCAGATCAGTAGTTAGTTATTCCCTTCTTTCTCCACCCTGCCTTCCAGTTAAAATCTGGGTACATTTTATCCTCATCCCACAAATAGGGCTGAGCAATATATTGATACAAAGTTCGAAACTGGTTTGAAGTCCATATCATGCTATCCATTTCATTCTTTTTGACCTGGCAATTATATTGCAAATTGTGATGTGTGTTAGGGCTGGGCAATATATTGTCCAAAACACATTTGACATTCATGTCGTGATACAGGGAACCTGTCCTTAAGGGATGTAAACAACTGTTAAATTAGTTTGCCGGATCATTAGGAGGATGCTTTTGCTCTCTCGCCAGGGCTAATTATTACCAGGCAAATAGAAGTGCATGCTTGTGTGGGCAGAACACTTTGTGCTCCTGCTCCTCCTGGGTAGCAAGGTCAGGTTTGCCTCTTGTTAATAAGGACAGTCCGTGTACCTGAAGGTTTGCTTCCTCTGTGATGTGGGCAGGAGCCCAACCCCTCACACGGTGAAGCGAAAGCAGCCAAGGAGTTAATTGGTTTCAACAGGGGCACCTTCTTAAGGGTTGCACCAACTATCTCCTTCTCCTCAATGGCTTTAATGTGGTTCATTGGTGTTGCCATCCGCGTTTTTGTATGGGGAAGTTTTGGTCTGTATAGCTGTGGTTAATGAGCAGGATGTTTTAGATGAGGTGTCCTTGTACTTAGGTATTTTTATATATATATAATATTTTTTATATATATAATATTTTTTACTGAGTTTTCCACATATAATCACATTCTATTACATAATATAACCTGAAACATTGCTCAAACTGAGCATCGATCTTTCATCCTTCTTTCTGACTTCCGAACATAATTATTAAATTCTTAGCATTTCTATAGCCACTTTTTTACCTTCTGAGTGTACTTAGGTATTTTTAAATTGTCTTTTTATTTTGGGAGCTTGAGGATCTGGCGCTGGTGACACCCAAATATATAAATAACAGGCATTGCCTTGAGTGCTAGCAGAGCAGGGAGCTGGAGAACAAGTGGTACAGCCCAGATGTAGGTTTACCACAATGATGGTGTTCTACCTCCACTGTTAAAGAGACATTATCCCTTTAAAATACCAGTTGCAGGGAGTCTGCAGTGGCTCTCAGGTTCTGCTTGTGGAATTCCTGTACGCGTCCAGCTGGCCACTGTGAGATAGAAGATGCTGGACTAGATGGGCATTTTCTTTTGTCCAGCAAGGCTTTCCTTGTGTTATCTGTTGGTTGTGAAACGGCCAGTAAAGTAAACAAGTCCTTGTCAAAGGGTTGAACATAGGAGCCCCCTCTTGCCCGCCTTGGCTATTCCTCTGTTTGATGTTCCTGTTTTTCATTGATGGCTGTAGTATTTTGTGTAACAGCAGAATTCCATTTTTCTCATGGCATTTCACAAACTTTTAAAGTGGGAAACCAACGTCGTCATCATGTGATGCTGGTATCGGGTCCTCCTGAACCTATCTTGCATTATTTCCAAGGAACGTCTTCCATACTTCCAAATTTTGCATTTAAACAATAAACAGAGAAGCACCCAACTGCAAACATTTCACAGATACGTATTTCAGACATTGGACCACCCGTTGCTCCTGCAACCGGTCCATTCTTGTAATGGGCCTGTGCTTAGTTCCCCTCCAATTGTTAAAAGTGCTTACCGTTGGCTAGTTTGTATCATGCTTAACCTACACTAATGAGCTCTGGGTGTTTTCCCTTTTAACTGCATGACTTCTGCAACAGGAATACCTGTTAAAAGATGGCAGCCCTAACATCTTGCATGCCTCATCTGTTTCCAGGTGGTGCCAAGGCCTGTGATGGGAGCATTGGGAAGGAACGGCGCCATCAGCCACCTCTCATTTTTAACTTACAGCAGGACATCCAGGAGGCAGCACCACTGGACACTGAGACTGCAGAATACCGTGCTGTCCTGCCAGTGGCGAACAAGGCTCTCCTGGACATTCTGTGGAATATTGCAGCAGACAATGTCTCTACAGCGGACTACTCTCATGACCCAGCTGTGACACCCTGCTGCAACCCACAGCATTTGGTCTGCCGGTGCCAGTTGGCTTATTCCAACTCATCCCAGAGATGCTGAGCCGATACGGAAAGTGAAGCCTACAAGACTCAAGGTTAGAATAGCAGGGGGAACTTTAGAACTAAGATGCTTTGTTACATCCTAAACCATTCTGATAATTTTTGGTTGAAAGGTGGTACATAAATATTTTGAATTGGTGCCGTTTGGGGCAGCTTCCATCTGATGTTTTATAATCAGACTAGATTTCTAACATGGCTCTAAGTCTTTATGCACACAAGCCAGGATTCCTAATTTTAGATCTGCTTTTTACAACTTTGGCATTATTGTTAGCCCTTGTTTATACTTTTGTTTTGTTCTGTTGCACGTTTATTTGTATGGTGTTTTTTTTACATTCGACTTTGACTGTAAAGTAACGATCAATAACTGTATTTTGTTTAAACCAGAGCAATCCTATTGGTGGTGGAGTAGGTGGGACACAGAAGCATTCATGGTAGAGAACTATTGCCACATCCTCAGCTCTGCTGATTTAATGCGTAATACTTGAGGGAAAACAAACTACAGTGGTACCTCGGGTTAAGTACTTAATTCGTTCCGGAGGTCCGTTCTTAACCAGAAACTGTTCTTAACCTGAAGCACCACTTTAGCTAATGGGGCCGCCGCCATGCCACCGGAGCACGATTTCTGTTCTCATCCTGAAGCAAGGTTCTTAACCTGAAGCACTATTTCTGGGTTAGCGGAGTCTGTAACCTGAAGCGTATGTAACCCGAGGTACCACTGTATCTGCCACCCTGAAGGCTGGTGTAGTTCTTGGTGCTTTGGAGAAAAAAGGGGCTTCTGGGTCCAAGGCCCACCCCAACATGCGTCTCTCCCTGCAAAAAAAAAAAAACTTTCTGCAGGTGTACTTGGAGCTCCTCTGGGGATGCACATGCTATCCTGTTAGAAGAGCAGTGTATATGCACCTTTCTAGGGGACCCTCCCACCTATAAGACTAGACTTACCGCTTTTTTTTTGTAAATGGGGACATTTCATCTCAGCACCGGTGGCATTTAACTCCTTAAGCAATTACTGCTCTCTGCAAAAGTCACCTCAATCCAGTGCTGGAAGCAGTCACACTTGAGTGACGGCCACCCAAAATGACAACATGTCTATTTCGCCCCCATCATGTCTGGCATCACTTACCTGTGACCGGATTATGCATTTCCCTGTCTCCATCTCTGCATCACGGACTGGCAGGGCTTGCTGCATCTTGACATCAGGATGAGACGAGTTAGTTGCGTAAGGTGTTACAAACAGGGACACGAGAACCAGACAGACGGTTGCCATTTTTATTTTAAGTAGGAGCCATGGCCCAAGACATTTGAGGGGGTCTTTAAAATAGGTCTTAGGTTTATGGAGTCACTGCAAGATTGGGTAGAGCCAACTACAAGGATCTGAAAATCTAAAGAATTCTTATTTAAATAATAATAGTGACTCGGGTCCTTACTATGCTATAGACATAATTACCGTATTTTTCTGTGAATAAGACACCCCCATGTATAAGACCTCTATTTTTTGAGCCCAAAAGTAAGAATTAATTCCAACATTCCGTGTATAAGACGACCCCCAATTTTAAACTTTAAAAATTTGGGGGGAAATAAAGTCTCATACACAGAAAAATACATTGTATCTCTTTCTTTGCAGGCAGGATGGTCCACAACATACGAAGGAAAATAAGGGAGGCAATTCTCATTGTGGATCTCCAGACACGATTCTCTGAAAATAGCAACTGAGGCATGGTGTACAGTAGAAAGAAAAAGGGATTCTATTTGCAAGCAGATGCAGCAGTTCCACTGGTAAAACTTAATCAAGGCTGACATCTTTAGGGCTCCGTTCAAAACAACAAGACAGAACGCAAGGCGACAGCTGCTGCTGCTGACACGATGGTGACTTTATTAACAGGTATTTAAACAGAGCGCCAACACAGTAAGTTGGAGTTCTCTTTTTTCCCCTGTCTCCCTAATAGGTCACTGCAAAAATATTATGCCTGGGTAAAATATTATGTATATATACTGTACAAAGGACATAGATCAATAGACTTCTGTTAAGTACATTTATACACGACATAAATTAGAAAAGGGCAGGCATGTGTATAAAATTCAGGTTCTTTTTTGGGGGGAGGATTACATTTACACTCGAGTATAGAGCAATGTGCATATACAGTACATTGATACCAAACCCACGCAGCACTTTTAAGAGAATACACACAAAGGGCCAGAAAGGGTTGGGCTAAGAAGAAACATACTGTGTTAAAAGCACTGGAGCACCTCTGGCTTCCCCCCTCACTTGTGGGATCTTCCACTTTCCCATTTTTTGTTTCTCCAAACTACCTCCCATCCGTCGCTCCGTGCTCTGCTGTTTGCCACTCCTCATGACCTCTTGTTCGTCTGGCTTCCACGGCACAAGTTTATCTACCAAAATCAAAACAGAAGGGCCTTACTTTTCCCAGCAGTGTGCTGTTGAGCAGGGAGTGTGCTGTAGCCGGACTTTGCGAACATGCAGAGGAAGCAGCAGGGAGGCAGCTTGCCATGCAACTGTTTTGCTTTCGGCAAAATCTGTGGGTCACTTAGTTTTTTTGCATGTCCTTAATTCAAAGGAATTATCTGGGCTGGGAACGGACCCCAATGCCCATCTTAGGGGGAACTGAAGACTGAGAATTGTGTTTTCTGCTTTAAACAATGACCCCTTGTCTTGGTTGTAAACACAGCATGTGCCGGGTCACCTGATACATCGTGGTTCCCCAGCCACCACCAGCACAGCGCACCTCCTGTCTCCCCTGTGCTGTGCTAGCAGCAACCAGGGAGCCACAGTGAATCAGCAGCTCAAATTGTCTGCAAAAGGCAAAGGCGTCTGGGCGGGCTGTGTCTTTCCTCGTGGGGTCCTTGGTCGCTCTGGGAGGAAAGAGTCAGGCTGCCCAACTGGACGAAGGCAAAGGCAGACAGATTCACAGAGCCTGAACATGCTTCTCAGGCTCTGTGTGCTTGGTTGCTGCCTGCCTGCCTTCGCCCAGGAAGGTGGGCTGTGTCTTTCATCCCAGAGCGACCAACCAGCCCACGAGGAAAGACACAGCTTGCCCACTCGGGCAAAGGCAGGCAGGCGCCTTTGAGCAAGCCCTTGCTTGTGTGAGCTGGAAGGGAGGGGTTTGACCAGCTGCAGGGTGGGTGGGAAGCTGCCCACCCCATAGCTGATCAAACCCTCCTACTGCTCTTGCTCGCAAAAGCCAGAGCAGTATGGGGTTGGGCGATGTATCCCTACTACTTCTTCCTCCCCACTTAGGGGAGAAAGCAGCAGCTGATATACATTTCAGCCATTGTGATATATCAGCATATGCTGATATTTAGCTGCTGATACACTGCAGTGTTGAAAACCAGATACAGTGGTGCCTCGCAAGACGAAATTAATTCGTTCCGCAAGTTTTTTCTTCTTGCGAGATTTTCGTCTTGTGAAGCACGGTTTCCCATAGGAATGCATTGAAAATCAATTAATGCGTTCCTAGGGAAACCGCTTGCCAGGCTGGCGGTGCGGAGAAGGGCTTTTCTCCCCACCGCAAGCCTTCAGGACAGGTACGGGAACAGAGGGGAAGGGGCGCAGCGCTTCTCCTCTGTTCCCGGGGCTTGCGGTGGGAGAAGGGTTTTTCCTCCCCACCGCCAACATTCAGAACAGCATTCTGAATGTTGGCGGTGGGAAGGAAAACCCTCCTCCCACCCCAAGTCTCGGGCGGCGGGAGAAGGTGTCCCCGCCTGCCGCCCGGCTTCGGAGCATCGTTCCAAAGCCGGGCGGCAGGAGGAGGAGTTCCCGCCCCGCCGCCCGGCTTTGGAACGATGCTCCAAAGCCGGGCGGCGGGAGGAGGCGTTCCCGCCCTGCCGCCCGGCTTTGGAACGATGCTCCAAAGCCGGGCGGCGGGAGGAGGCGTTCCCGCCCTGCCGCCCGGCTTCGGAGCATCGTTCCGAAGCCGGGCGGCGGGAGGAGGCGTTCCCGCCCTGCCGCCCGGCTTCGGAGCATCGTTCCGAAGCCGGGCGGCGGGAGGAGGTCCAAGGACAGTGGGGAAGACGCGCTTCCCCGCTGTCCGGGAGATTTCCCTATGAGCTTTCGTCTTGCGAAGCAAGCCCATAGGGAAATTCGTTTTACGAAGCACCTCCAAAACGGAAAACCCTTTCATCTAGCGGGTTTTCCGTCTTGCGAGGCGTTCGTCTTGCGGGGTACCACTGTATCGCCCAACCCTAACAATAGCTGGAGTTCCTTGTGCTCCTGTATGGAAATTGCTCTTCCACAAGCATAAGTGATGCAGCTGGCGCATGGCAATCATGTTTTTAGTGGCACTTGATCCCAAGCTGCTTGGATTCCACAGGCTTACCCATCCACAGCTTCACATACAATGATGCTTTCCACATGAAGAGCATCTTAAAGGAGGAGAAAGTATGCACACCATCGTCACCTGCAACGCATGCAGAACGCTCATTTCACATTGTGGCAGTTACATTTTTACGCTTGCCTGGACAAGAGAGCTTGTAGTCTTGGTGCTGTAAATTAGATCTCCTAGCTTTCCCCTCCTAACTCTCCCCTCTACCTCCTGTAAGTAATATGGAGGAATGGTAGTGGAATGCCCAATTTAGCGATGTGAAGGTTGCAATATGACCCAGACATCGGAAAAAACTTCTAGCACTTGGGTCTGGTGTGGCTAGTCCACTTTGTCCAAATTGGAATGGGGCTAATTTAGCAGTTTCTGATGTGTGTAGATACTTCCTCCTGTGCAGAAGACAGTGTAGACATACCCTTTGGAAAACCTCTTTTTATGCCAGTATATTAGCAATTCAAGGTACCGTCCTTGCCAAGGAGGGCCATCCTTACAAGCCATGGACTAGAATGGACCTACCCTCTATGTCAGACATAGAGCTTCAAAATCAGAAAGGGAGGTCCCGTGTCGGAGCTTCCCTTCCCACCTCTGCTAGCTCCAAAAAGGGCCGGTCCAACTGACCTTAAAAGCACTGTCAGAAGGGCCAGAAGAAAGAGGGTGTGCTGGGAAGTGGGTTGGACATCCCCCATACTAGAAAATTATTCAGTCAGGCTCCTGAAACAGAGATCACTAAATTTCTACCTCCCCTTTCCCTCCCATTGTTTCTAATGGGAGGAGAAAACAGCTGGATATGCATGTCCATTACACACAGACCCCCTGGAAAAATGACACAGAACCTCCATCCTCACTTCTGCCCTGCCAGCTTGAGCCCAGCAGTCGAACTGCCCCCATCCCAGCCTGCACTGTTAAGAAACCAAAAGCTTGCTACAATATCCATGGAGAGGTGATTTCCCTATGAATAAGGCACATCATCACACCAAGAGTTTCACAGAGCACTGAGGAGGATTCCTAAAGTAATATGGCAAGTGGAAACCCCCATAACAACCTGGGAGGTTGGTACAAAGGAGAGAAAAACAATCCCAAGTTTCTGATCCTAGAGAGATGACGAAATACTAAGAGATCGCCATCCACCCTCCTCTATTAAGGCAGCCAAAGGTAAAAAGAAACAACTCTCAAGTGCAGTAGCATCTCAAACAGGATGCTGAGCACAGCCGAGTTGTGACCAAACCCCAGAAGGTCAATAATCGTACATATGCATGCACGACTAACACAACCATTTATCCAAAGTGCCAACACTTCACACTTTTAAAATAGAACACTATTCTTTGCGGGTCAGATACTGCCTAAGCAAGTGTTCATGGCCATATGTGGAGAGAACAGCCTAATTATCGCAAAAACAAACAAACAAACAAACAAACAAACCCAAAAGCTCCTACGGGGGCCTAGCAAGCAGGTAACATTGTGATTGCTCAGCCTTGGCTTTTTCACCAGCCCACACAACTAGTAACAAATGCCAAAACTAAGCCCGTTATATCCTCAGTCAGAGGTGCAATGTGCCGCTTGCCTGGCTGTCTATGGCAAGTAACACCCCCAGCTCCATCCTGTCTCTCACACCCACCATGGCATTCAACCCCCCTCAGACACAAAGAGAAGATGAGAGGCAGCCTTGAAGGTTAGGGGAGAGCGAGCTTGCAGGTGCCATAGATAACAGGTGGCTGACGTGTGAGTCTTCCAGTGTTGCTGGACTCCCATCAGCCCCAGGCAACATGGTCAGAAGTCGGGGATTGTGGGAGTTGTAGTTCCACACCATCTGGAAGGCTTCCCTAGCCCTAGACCAAGCCAGTCCTCTTCCAGCCTCTAAACAACAGCGTAAGGCGATCTGGGACGGTTCCTCTCACCTTTAACAGCCCGGGGCAAGAGTTTTGGCAGCGGCAGGAAAGGGGAAGCAGCAGGCGTGAGAAGCGGCAACAGGAGCAAGGCAGACAAGCGGTTGGGCAGGTAGATGCTTAGCTCTGCAATAAGCTTGGATCACTTGACGCTGTTAAGACACAGCATGGAAGTCACTTCCCCATGACTCCTTTTGAATGCAACCCTTTAGAAGGAACATAATACATCGCTTGTTACTTCTTAGAAAATAAATAGCATTGATTAAAGAGACACTGGGAGGTAGCAGACTTCTATTACAGAGAGGGGAGAAAGATAGCGGGGACACAAATAAATGTCCTTAAGTTTTCCAGTTTCCAACCTTCCTTGCTAAAGACAGGTTTGGTCTGTGTATGCAGCAGTCAGTAGGCTTGGGCTGCTGATAGCTCTCTCTTTTTTCTCTCTCGCCACAGGCTGGTCCTACCTCGAGAGCCCAGCGATGGAAGAGCAGCTCCATCACTAGCACGACTGCTGCCCGGCCAGCACTTGCTCACTGCACCTGCCCATTTCCCCTTGGGTAATACTTCTACCTGCACCACCATTTTATACTGATGCCTGCCCTGCAGGTCTTTTCCTCCCCCCAGCCCCACATGCAAATAGCAAAGCTGGGGGGCTGAGCATCTTGCTGGTATGGCAAAGCTACCAGCAATAGGACTGGGTTGGGAAGGAATGGGGGCACGGGCTGCAGTTGCCCAGAACCCACAAAAGCCAAAGCTACGAGTCAGTTTTATCATTTTCGTTTTGGTCACTTAATCCAAACACACATTCAAAGGACCAAACAGATGCCCTTAAACATGCCTCTTTCTGACATTTGAAGGATTCCTCCCACCTCTTCCATCTCGGAGGCGTTGCTGAAGCTGTGAATGCAGAAATCCAGACTTGAACTCTGAGCGTGCCCTCCTCTTGGGAAGACAAGAGGGTTTGGGTGGGAATCAATTAAATGGTCTGGAAGCATCTGCAGCTGTAGCACTGCTGAACCTCCGCAGGAATGGACCTGCTCAGTCAGTTCCCTGGGCCTGGGACACCAATGCAGCAGTAGGATATCAGGATTATAAATAAGATTTTTGTTCCCAAGCCCCTCTCCCAGCACAGTGGGAGTTTATCTACCCATTTGTAAGAGCATAACTGATTTAGTTGCCGCGGGCTACAGAAAGGAGAGGAAGGGACAGCCCTTCTGGAAGAAGAGGTTAAACGCTTTCTTCGCAGCATAAGGCCCATAGTGCTCTCTTAAGTACTCCTAATGCTCACAGGTGGAAACTCATTTTCATCATCCAGACACACTGGCCCAGTGGCGAATTCGTGCTCCGGTATAACCTCTCCTCGAAGGGCTCCTCCATCTTCTGAGTAACCTATTTAAGAAGGAACAAAATACTGGAAATAAGTACAGCTGAAAAGCCCAAAGGCTGGGCAAACAGGGGCGGCATTTGGTGATTTTACTGAGTGCTTTCCCCCCTCCTTCTGCAAGGTTTGGCAAAACAGAGAGAAGTGAAGGGACTTGTGAGAGCTGCACCAATACTGCAATTGCCAGACTGTGGAGGGGAGAAGTTTCCATTCTAATGAAAGCCTCAGGCTTTCCACTGTGAATCAGACATGCAGAGTTTTGATTCATGTGGGATCTTCAATAAGCATTAGTGGCGCCCAAGGCTTTTCATAAAGGACGGACAGAAACACATTCTAACTTGTTTGCACAGACAGGATAGAGGAAAGAGTCTTACTTAGGGGAGAGGAGAGTAGTCAAGCGAGTCGGTTCAGATTTCTAGTGGCTTTGCTTGGGATGACATGAGCAAAGCGCATCACCAACATGCAAGCAAGGGAGTCTGTGTTGTCTATTAGACAGCACAATGGGTATGTTTCCTATAATTACATTTACTTTGCAGTTATAAGCAACACAGAGCAAAACAAGATGTCCAGAAGACATTTGTGGCTGTTTCTCTGCATTACAAAAATAAAGAAGAGGTAAAGATTTGCATCAGGGTGATCTATTCTTTCTTTCTTTCTTTGCTTTATGGTTGCTGAGATTCTTGGGAAGTTGAATTCTGGGCTCATTGTCAGACTTTATGCTTCTTCTAAACTTCTACATAATGCACCCAGCCTTGATGGTTTTATATCACACAACACGTGTGACTTGGCCTGGCAACTCTGAGAACCCATGTAGATGTATGTTGTGACAAAGAGCAAAGGGTGCCGAGCTGCTTCAGTTTCTTTCGTCTGGTTCTGAGGCAATGTGAAATTAAAATGTGGGGAAACATCTGGCCTTCTGCCTATGGCCAGACCCCTTCCCCCTCCACCACAGCCCCCCAGTACCAGGGCATCTGAAGAGGTGACAGATAAGAAAAAGAACCCTGTTTCCCTAAGAACATCAAGGGGGATGTTATCTGGGGATACTTAGCCATGAACAGTTCTGGACTGGCTAAACCAAGAGCCTGAAGGCCTCGAAAGACAATCAGAGCAAGTGAACCTGACGCTCACCTGGCACCATCGAAGGTGAAGGCACCGAACTCTGCCGGGCTACCGTTGCAGCGTAAGTCTGAGGTACTGGGGGGCAGAGATCGTTTTCTTTGTTCTCTTCTGCCTTTCCCAGGTCAAGCAAGCTGGGTATGTTGAGGCAGGAAAAAAAAGAGAATAAAATTAGTCACCCCCTCCCAGGCTACCCAGTAACATCAACAATGTGTGTCCATATTTCACTGTGATGGGTAGCGAAGTATAAGCTGGACGGCTGATGCGTGTGGTTCTTGTGCCATGGTCTCATCCATCTCTGACCCATATGTTGCATCGGTTTCCCAACACAAATGCACAAAGGCAGGTAACAGCCCAACCTCTCCAAAAAGGACTATGTTGGCATTTGGAAGAAAGGGAGGAGAGTGCTGGGACGCAGGTGTAATGTTGCTGTGGAGGTGGGGAAAGAGACCTCAGATGACACCAGATCCTTCAGACCCCTTTTCTTCAGTAGCGCAGCAGGTAAGGGAAATAGTCTCCCATGCACTGTTATCCTAACCTTGCACCACCACCCTTTCAACTATCAGTCTCCTTTCCCTCATCTTTGCTCAAGCTACTTATCCAAATCGTACCCATATGCATGCAACATAATGTTATGCAGGACCTCAAAGCAAGCCCAATTGCCTTTCCATCACCATCGAGCAACCACAGTGTCGTCCCACACTTCTCCCTTACAGAGAAGATGATGGCAGGACTCTCAGCTAACATAAGCAGCCCACCTAGTCCAGTAGCCTGCTCTCACAGTGGCCAAGAAGCAGGATCGGAGCGCAATTTCCAGCAACTGGCATTCAGAAGCATAGTATCTCTGACAGTTCTTTAGACATTAAGCGATACTCCTATTTAAACAACAGCAACTATCATCTTAAAGCATATCCCTTATGGCAGTAATCGTACTCCACCACAGAAGTTCATGGTGGCCCTCTGCTACTGGGTTCACCCGCTCATTGCAGATTTTCATTCACAGAATAGACCAGTTGCAAGCAAGCTCCCACCCCCCCCCACCAGCTGTTTGTGGGCACCTCTTGCAAGTCCCTGGTGACACCCAGTCCTCTTGCCCTTGCCAGCCCAAAGGGCTGGGCAGTAGCACGCACAGACGTTACACTCCACCAGGCTACATACAAGTGCTCACTTCTCTCTCTGCAAAAGAGACGAGCAGTCATTCTGCTTGTTATGCTAGACAGCACAGACGGGCTTGTAGAGAAATTCCACTGCAGCTGTCCAGATGAGGAGGAGGACACAGCCCACAGCCATGATTCTGAGCCACAGGCAACACCCAAGGAAAAAACCCTCACTTGAGGTGACCTAAGTTTTACAGGTGCCCAGAACACACACAGGCTCCGGGCCAAGGCAGGAGAGTGCTGGCGATGCCTGAATGAGATGGGCGACCCAGAGTAGCGGGCCTTTTAGTCACAGCCTCTGCATCTGAAGCATGCTGGTGTGTGAGCTGAATAGCACTTCAAAAGCTGACAGCCAAATTAATACCTAGGTGGATGTTTAGATCCAACTACAAAGGCCTGGCATTATCTACACCCTGACGAGGGAAACACCTTCACTGTCACCTTCAGCTATTTCCAGTGCAAATATAAGCACCTCAAACTAGGAATAAAACCTACATGCTTCCCTTGTGCCTCAATTACTTGGGTTGTGTTACTTGCCCTCCAAATCTTATCTTTCCGGGATATCTATAAACTGCAAAACATCAAGTACCACGGTAATGTACAAAAACAACCCACAACACCTGAAACAGTTCTCTAAAAAGCAATCAGAGGCTGCTCATGCATCACCTTATCCTTTTGGGGAAACCGTATGGCAGAGGCAGCCAAAGCGTTCATCCTCAAATGCTGTTGGACTACAACTCCCATTATCCAAACAGGCTGGTGGGGCTGATGGGAGTTGAAGTCCAACAGCATCCGGAGGGCACCAGGTTGGCTACCACTGCCATAAGGACTTCCATATCTTTGCCACAGAGCAAACCTCCCTCCAGTTATGTGTCTGCTTGTCTCCAAGAACCTTTGAAGTGTTGCTTTATGACTCTTCCCTTCCAACAAGGGAGCTTAGTTCTTCTCACATATCCGTTTTGCTACATCAATTCCACATGTGACATGCATCCTTGTTGTGCTCCCTGGATCCATCCTACTCCCCAGGACTGCACAATCTGGTAGGGGCTTTTGTGTGTAGACAATTCTGTCTTTCTGAGATAAAAGGGCCTTCAGATTTTGTGCTTCAGGCCAAACCGTCTGATGGCTTTCACCCAAGAGGTCCTTGTCCATCTTGTGTAATTTTGTGAGATGCTCCCCTTGGGGGGGGGCAGAAGATGCCTACCTACAGAAAACTAGTATATACAGCCAGAGTGCAGGTGCTTCATGAATCAATAGACATTTGGGATTTCTGCTAGAAGGTGGGGCAGCTTTGGAATACCTCATATAGTTCAGGAAGTCATGCATATAATTTTAACCACCAACGAATTAAAGCACTACAGGGCATGATTTTATTATAGCCTGTGGCTTCCCTTTGCATACGCTAAACCACCTCCAGACATTTCCCCCTGCAGTGCTCAAACAGCTCAGCTGTATCATTTACCTGTGTTTCTTGATTAGAACACACTCTCCTCCATCTTGAGGGTCCAGGTTGTAGAGGTAAAGGTTTCCGTCAGACGTCGTAACCAAGAGCCGAGGCAACTTCTGGATTCTAACAAGAAATGCGCAAGAGGAGAGTTGAAAGGAACTCACAAAAGGTCTCTCCATCTATTTGCCTGCCCTAGGCTGGCCAGGACATCAGGTGGTATTTAGCAGTGAATTTTACCTTTTCCTGGATGAGTAAGTTCTCCTCTTGTGCAATTACTATGCTATTTTCTCATTAAGTAGAGGAAAAGTGGATACACGCACCACACCCTGATGGTACAAATGTACAGATGCCTTGTTCTGCTTAACACATCAGTGGAGATACCTTCTCCTACATGAGACCTTCCCAAATTCAGTCACTATGAGCACCACCACCACTACTGTGAGCCTTCACCACAACTTGGAATAGGGCAAAAAATAATAATTCCTTCCATCAATCCGATTCCTGCCAAGCAGAGGTAGTCAACATGATGCTCTACAAGTCCCATCAGCCCCAGCCAGCATGGCCGACAGTCAGGACTAATGGGAGTTGTAGTCCACAGAACATCACATTTACTACTCCTGGGCCAAAGACATCCTCAGCCTTTATTCTGGTAGGCAGAAAGCCCCTAAAGAGACCATTGCAATCGACTCTCTTTCAGACCTGGGGCACAAATCAGATTAAAATTCTGAACTACCTGTATTGTGCACCCAGCAGCTTCCCTGGAGCAGATACAGATGGCAGTGGTCCAGTGCAGAAGAAGCAAGATACAGAACATTTCCACACGTCGCATCTTGCCACGGTCAAGACATTTCTAACAAACTTCCAGCTTGCCTCAACTCAGGGTGTGTGTGCGCGCATATATATATATATATATATATGCTTTCGTAGATTTTCACGGGTACAGGAATGCAGGTTTTGGTGTCCTCGGGTGTCTTCCCGTGTAAAAGTTGGGGTGTCTAGGCGACGTTTCGACGAGGTCTCACTCGTCATCTTCAGGCTGGTGCTTTCGGCTTCTTGTTACTGGAACAGAGCAGGATCTCAGTGTTTGAGTTCCTATAAATACTGTTGAGGGGTGTGGTGTATAGCCTCCAATGTTCTGGGCAGAGAGGAAGTTCCCAGGCTAGTGTGCCTTTTCTTCTTTTGTTCCTTAATTGCTTGAGGGATATCTTGAGTGATTTCTTGAGTGATATCCTGAGTACCACTTAGGTGGGTCATTAGGTGTGGATTAGTTGCTAAAGCCTTTGTGTCTTGACCTCTTGAACTTTGTGAAGAGTTTTTCTGAGAAGATGGCTGTACTGCATTTAGTTGTGCTCTGGCTTGGCTTCGTGTATAGGGGCGAGCTGTGGTTTTGTGGCCTGTGCCAGCCAGATCTGTGTAGGGATTGCAGGGGGGTGCAGCATCCGGAGGTGCCACCATGGTTTGGCTACTGGATGGTGTCTGTAATTTATCTGTGGAGAGGGTCTGGGTTTGGGTCTGGTGTGGTTGATTGGTGATGGCGTTCTGTGTGCCTCTGGATCTGGTGTCAGTTTTTGTGGGGAGGGCTAATTTCCAGATGTCTGGCAAGCGGGATGTGTCGTCACGCTTGTTCATGTTGTGAGGGTGTTTCTCTATCTCGATGGCTTCCATGATTATTCTCTTGTGGTGATGTTCCATGTTAGAGAGCAATTTGGAATCTGCAAAATTAATTTCGTGTCCTGTTTCTTTCATGTGTTGGAAAAGAGAGGAAGTTTTTTCTTCTTTTTTGACGGCATTCTTGTGTTCTGCGATACGTGCATTTATTCGTCTGTTTGTTTGTCCAATGTACGTGGCTGGGCAGACTTTGCAGGGTATTTCATAGACCCCTTGGTTTTCCAACTGGATTTTATCCTTGGGGTTTCTGAGGATATTGGCTATTTTTTGGTTGGCGCAAAAGGCTGTTTTGATATTGTGTTTATGGAGGATTTTGCTAATTTTATCTGTAGTGCCCTTGATATCCTCACAACATGAACAACATGAACAAGCGTGACGACACATCCCGCTTGCCAGACATCTGGAAATTAGCCCTCCCCACAAAAACTGACACCAGATCCAGAGGCACACAGAACGCCATCACCAATCAACCACACCAGACCCAAACCCAGACCCTCTCCACAGATAAATTACAGACACCATCCAGTAGCCAAACCATGGTGGCACCTCCGGATGCTGCACCCCCCTGCAATCCCTACACAGATCTGGCTGGCACAGGCCACAAAACCACAGCTCGCCCCTATACACGAAGCCAAGCCAGAGCACAACTAAATGCAGTACAGCCATCTTCTCAGAAAAACTCTTCACAAAGTTCAAGAGGTCAAGACACAAAGGCTTTAGCAACTAATCCACACCTAATGACCCACCTAAGTGGTACTCAGGATATCACTCAAGAAATCACTCAAGATATCCCTCAAGCAATTAAGGAACAAAAGAAGAAAAGGCACACTAGCCTGGGAACTTCCTCTCTGCCCAGAACATTGGAGGCTATACACCACACCCCTCAACAGTATTTATAGGAACTCAAACACTGAGATCCTGCTCTGTTCCAGTAACAAGAAGCCGAAAGCACCAGCCTGAAGATGACGAGTGAGACCTCGTCGAAACGTCGCCTAGACACCCCAACTTTTACACGGGAAGACACCCGAGGACACCAAAACCTGCATATATATATATATATATATATATATATATATATATATATATGCTGCTCCGAGAGATGCCTATGTATATATACACAGAAGGAGCTGCTGCTTGGTTGCTATAGCCACAGCTTACGTACGTGGAGAGCACACAGATGTTCCTTTGTCCAGAGAAGTTCAAGCGCACGGTGGCAAAGGCCCGGTCCTGGCTCATCATGCCTGACACTTGAGAAGGGAGGTAGTTGGTGGCGGCCATGAACATCTTGCCCATGTAGCCGCTCCAGGACGGGGGTTCTTCCGGCCGGCTAAGAGAAACAAAGCAGCAGGCACTGAGATTCTTAGTCTAGTATCTAGACCAGGCAGCATCCATGCAACAGCGTGGTCCTAAACCCCTCAAGGCTACATACATGCAACTTCCCTGGCTCCTATTCATCCTTTGCTAATTCTTCTTTTCCCCCTTGGGAGTTTCCCTCAGTGTCAGCATTTTAAGAGTATAAGAACCTCGGGGCATACACAAATCTACAACTTATTAAAGTGCAACGTGGCACGATATAATTGCCAATAAAGTCAAACCTGAAATCTACATGCAAGTTAAAATTGTATCAGCTGTCCAACTTTGTGTGAAGTTTCGTCATATATAATGCCGGCACAGCTGTGCTTGCTTGAGCTAACTTGTCTGCTCCAACAAGAACGAGTATATTTAGGCAACAATGCTATAAGCCACTGTGTGTCCCAATGATAACTGGGCAAAACACTCCTATGCTGGGAAGGGAATGCAGTGATCTGTTAAGATACAGCCTGTACAATTAAACCCCATTTCACAGAAAGCCATTATGAATGTACCTTCTTACCCAAACACTAATGAATAGCTAAAAACAAGTCTGTGCTAAGCAAAGGGTTGTGTTCCAACTTTAAATCTACCACGGGAAGCAGTTATCAGTGACAGATGATCATTTCTCAGGGCTTCTGCGTACGTTATCTATTTTCAACATTTATCCTGGATAATGTGCATTATGTTAAAGAGGCTCAGTTCCACCCAAGCCAATTCCAGTTTTCCTCCCTAGTAATCTTTGGCCTAGCCTCCCCCAACCTAGCGCCCACTGATGACCTTGCACTCCATTCCCATCAGCCTCAGTCAGCATGGCCAATGGTCAGGAATTATGGGAGCTGTAGTTCAAAATGTGTGGAGGACACCAGTGCTGTGGATGGCTACTCTAATAGTCATTGCTTCAAAACAGACTTGAAGTTATCCAGAGACAAAGATGGCAGCTATCTTTTTCACACAGATACCAAAACTGCACCCAGGCTACCATTGGGTGATGCACAATGTCCATATACAGCCAAAGATAGCTACCCCAACTACAAACAGCAATTCTTGAACTGAAGTTACTGGTTTTGCAAACAGACACTTGGCCCAGAAACAACTGAAGGCAGAAACAGGCACGAGCCCTTTGCAGACTTGTGCTGGTCACAGAGCTGCAACGACATTGCCATCTCTCCAACAAACGTCTGGAATAAATACTGTGGCCTGGAAGCTGGACCTTGGGCTGGATGCTGGAGCAGTTTCCTGGGTCTAGCCCACCCCAGATCCACCTTCACCCTTAATTCTGGTCCCAGGCTCCTTCAGTTCTGCTCTTCCTGGCTCCTGGAGTGCTGCCACAACAATCAAGGCATGCTCTTGATTCCTGTCTCCTGTCCTAACAATCCCATTTCTCAGCCACAGGTTCATCCCACTGTGTGGCATCACAACTTTGTCTAAACAACATGGGCCCATTTAAAAAAAGAAAGACAACAACCAGTAACTTGATGGAAATGACAAATATGTGCTGAAATCGCATACCCTGGGGCCAACTGACAGTGATGGCTTGGATATGCATGAGCCACGTTTTCCCATTCTTCCCATAGCTTTGCTGGGCCAGGGCTGAATCTCACTGCAGCTAAGACTCCCCACAGCCCACGCGGCACTGTTTGGATACCCACCTGTCTGTGAGATGTTCCAGCTTAAAGATGTGCACGGTCTCGGTGTTGCTTGACGCACACAAGAATTGCGAGTCCATACTGAACACCAGGGAGCTGATGTTCACGTACCTAAGCCCAAGGGAAGGAAAGAGGATTGCTGCAGCTGACACAAAAACAAAAAGGAGGTCAGGCCGTGCTAGGCCGTGACCAAAATAAGCAGATCTGAGAGATCTGCAGGGTGGAGGTAGTGGTGGAAATGAACGTGATATGATCAAATCATATCCTGCTGCTGGTCTGTGTGTCCTACACCTAGGGATCCAACAATGAGCGAATGTGGTGTAGTACTGGAAAAGAGAATGGGCTGTAGCCCTCATTTCAAAATCTCAGCTCAGCCATTAATTCATTTACTGTAAGCCACAATGCCTCAGCCCCTGCAAACCCTGCATGGGGATAGTACTGCATATTATTCTGGCTCCCGTACTAGGTTTTCAAATAGCCTCTGACCATCGGCACACCTTGCAAGAATGGACCGGTGTTTTAAAAAGCACAGTGGGGGAAAAAGATCCCTAAAGTACTTCATCCTATTTTATACCTCTCCTGTACTTGCGTCCCTAAGCAGCGATTTTCCCCCAGTTACGCCCAATGAAGGCACTCGCTGTGTACCAGTGAAAACATCAATGGTACTGGACCAGCCAGGCGTGATACCAGAAACTCCCACACCAATCATACTGTTTCTCAAATGTGCTGCGTTCAATGGCTGTGAAAGCAAGGAAAGGCAGCAGGCCCTCCCATGTGTTTTGGAGAGTGTTCCTGAAACATTTCCTAGGTAAGGACCCTCCTAGGTAGCAGGGCGTGCATTTCATATAGGGTCAAAAGAAGAAGAAAAAGAGCCACTGATGAGTAGCACTGACCTCTTCATTCCTCTTCTGAATTCATAGACCTTTTGCCCCTCAGGGATGGAAAACACCCGAATGACGGTCCCCTGAAGGAAAACAGGTAAGGCATGAAAGTCACATAGCCATCAGGCTGCAAGGACCAGCTGCCTTCACAGAAGAGATGCTACAATTATTCCGGCATGGACATTCAGTACGTGTATACACACACACACACACACACACACACACACACACACACACACTTAAATACATTAAGTATTTCCTAGCACTCACAAACTAGGGACGTGGGTGGCGCTGTGGGTTAAACCACTGAGCCTAGGACTTGCCGATCAGAAGGTCAGCAGTTCGAATCCCCGTGACGGGATGAGCTCCCGTTGCTCAGTCCCTGCTCCTGCCAACCTAGCAGTTTGAAAGCACGTCAAAGTGCAAGTAGATAAATAGGTACCGCTCCGGCGGGAAGGTAAACTGCATTTCCATGCGCTGCTCTGGTTCGCCAAAAGTGGCTTAGTCATGCTGGTCACATGACCGGCTCCCTCTGCCAATAAAGCAAGATGAGTGCCGCATCCCCAGAGTCGGCCACGACTGGACCTTTACCTTTACCTAGCACTCACAAACAGTATTAGGATAGGTACTGTGATCCTAAGAAAGACTACATAGAAGCCACTGCTTTCATTGGAACTTACAACTAAGGCTGAAGTTCTAAGCACAAATGACTTGGAAGCAAGCGCCACTGACCTCAGCAGGATTTACATCCGAGTAAACATACTTTGGATTAAATTACAAGTTTGCTTAAATTTGGGGGCTTACACCTCAATTATGACCTAGAAGCAAGCCCCACTGATTTCAGTGGAACTTACTTGAAAGCAAGCAGGCTTAGTCCGCAGCAGTTTCTAGGAACAGTACTCAACGCCAGTTCTTCTGGTACATGTAGCCACATGCAAGATGGTTACTCCTTTGCCAGCTTTCTCTTTAAATTAGTATTTTAACGCCAATGGCTCCTCAAAACGGACTTATAAAACATGCAAACTTCTGAATACATTTCTCTGTGCTGACGACAAGGCAAGTGGGCATAAGCTTAAAATGGAAGAGGAAAAAAAACCCTAAGTGAAATACCAGAAACTTTTGCCTAGGGTGAGTAACTAATTTGCCAAAGGATTCAAATGGTAAACACAACACTCGTTTTTGCTCCTCAGGGAAAACACAAGTGCCAATTGTAATTCTCTCCAGTGGTAGACATTTTGCTCACTTACCTTTTCAGAAGCACTTGCTAGTTTTGACCCTGTGGAGTTGAAGGCCAGGGCAGCGAGGGGCCCATCGTGGGCAGAAATTGAACAGACGTCTCTCTGTTAATGGGAAGGTAAACAGTTTAAGTGTGAGCCAAAAAAAAAAAAAAAAAAGGCCTGGGAGAAGGGTAGGATTTCCAGTTTTTCTTCAAAAATGTGTAGACAGATTAGTAGTGTTGTAAGCAAAAGTATTTTATTAATTGCATTATTTATTGCATTTATATCCCCATCTTCCCTCCCAAGGAGCTCAATGTTGCATATTTGGTTCTCCCCCTCCTCAATTCATCCCTACAACAGCCCTGTGAGGTAGGCTAGCCTAAGAGCCGGTGATTGACGGAAGGTTACCCAATGAGCATCAGCTCCACGCTCCTTCCTTAGCTATGGCAAAATTAAGGCTTCATCGGCTAAGGGCGCAGAATGCCCCCAATGATAGCACTTGAATAGTCAAGGCACAGAGAATCAGGGTGCTCCCTGACAAGCTGCTTGTTGAGCTTTCATCCGTATGTGTTTGCATGGAGGTCAGATGGCATTGCATCAAAGCAAGCGTCACACCTATCTCCCCATCACTTTCCTTACTGCAAAAAGTCCAGACTTTGGCGGAAGTGGGTTCGTTGCGCAAGAACTCCCAGTCGACTACAGCTGTGTGACCTGGATTTGCTGGGATGAGACTCAACCCCGCCTGAGAATAGCATCAGTCTGGCAGCGCCCTCCAAGACGTCAGTCTCCCTTGTTTTATTTTTACTTCAATTATGCACATACATGCAGCTCTGATGAGCTCAGTACCAGAACATCTACTCTGCGAGCAGAAGGTTGCAGGTTCAACCACGGACATTGTTCGACCACCAGAATCACCAAGAAAAGCTGGCCGAGGGCCCCATCTGAAATGCTACGAAGGCACTGCCTTGGAACCAGTCAGACGTTTGTGCATGAAAAACAGTGGGCAATTATTGATTGATAACTAAGGATTTATGAGGGCTGACAAAGTGAAGAGTAACTCTTATTGGTATTTGGGAGTATGCTGTAGTTACCGTATTTTTCGCACCATAGGACGCACTTTTTCCCTCCTAAAAAGCAAGGGAAAATGTGTGTGTGTCCTATGGAGCGAATGCAGGGGGGGAGGCAGGCGGGAAAAGCCCCCAAGAGCCGCACACAAGCTCCGTGCGCTCTTGCGGGCTTTTCCACAGGAGGGAGAAGGGACTGACTGGCCGCATCAGTCCCTTCTCCCACCTCCCAGGAAAGCCAGGAGAAGCCGCGCAGCCCCTTTAAAGAGCTCACGGCTTCTGCGGGCTTTTGCGAGAGGTGAGGGAATCCCCCCACCTCCCAGGAAAGCCAGAAGAAGCCGTGCAGCCCTTTTAAAGTGCGCGCGGCTTCTGCCGGTTTTGCGGGAGGTGGGGGAATTCCCCCACCTCCCAGAAAAGCCAGGAAAGCCCTGCACAGCATCTCCCGGCAAGGAGAGGCTGCGCGGGGCTAAAGGGGAAGGCAAAACAGCGAGCAGGATCCATCCCGCTCGCTGCCTTGCCTTCTTCCATAGCCGCGCGCAACCCCTCCGCAAGGAGAGGCTGCGCGGGGCTAAAGGAGAAGGCAAAACAGCGAGCGGGATCCATCCCGCTCGCTGCCTTGCCTTCTTCCATAGCCGCGCGCAACCCCTCCGCAAGGAGAGGCTGCGCGGGGCTAAAGGGGAAGGCAAAACAGCGAGCGGGATCCATCCCGCTCGCTGCCTTGCCTTCTTCCATAGCCGCGCGCAACCCCTCCGCAAGGAGAGGCTGCGCGGGGCTAAAGGGGAAGGCAAAACAGCGAGCGGGATCCATCCCGCTTGCTGCCTTGCCTTCTTCCATAGCCGCGCGCAACCCCTCCGCAAGGAGAGGCTGCGCGGTGCTAAAGGGGAAGGCAAAACAGCGAGCGGGATCCATCCCGCTCGCTGCCTTGCCTTCTTCCATAGCCGCGCGCAACCCCTCCGCAAGGAGAGGCTGCGCGGGGCTAAAGGGGAAGGCAAAACAGCGAGCGGGATCCATCCCGCTCGCTGCCTTGCCTTCTTCCATAGCCGCGCGCAACCCCTCCGCAAGGAGAGGCTGCATGGGGCTATGGCTTCTTTAGCCCTGTGCAGCGTCTCCCGGCAAGGAGAGGCTGCATGGGGCTAAAGGGGAAGCCAAAACTTGGCTTGCTCCATAGCTGCTCGCAACCCCTCCGGCAGGGAGAGGTTGTGCGCACCCTGTACGCTGCTCTTTGGGGCTGGGGGGGGGGGAGATTTTTTTCTTGATTTCCCCCCCTAAAAACTGGGTGCGCCCTATGGTCCGGTGCGCCCTATGGTGCGAAAAATACGGTAAGTAAAGGTCTAGCAGGAAGTGAAAAAGAGCAGCCATGGGGAAATGAAGAGGAGGGGGTAAATGCTACAATATGTTAGATTTTTTTAAATGGAGGGAGGGAAGGATACCAAAGAAGAAGGAATGGCATACAAAATTGATGGAATATGTAGAAACGGCAAGCCTAACCAGCAGAAGAAGAGATCAGGAAGAAAGAGAATTTAAGGAAGACTGGAAATTGTTTGTAGAATATTTGAAGAATCACTGTAAACAAATTAAAACGTTAGCAGGATTAGAGTAAATCTAGTAGTATAAATTAAGCTGAGATAAAATGGGAAAGAAATAATGCGGAGTAACTAGAATACGCAGCAGCAGAGGATAACTAGAAACCATGAAAAGGGGGAGGGGAAGTCAATGATTAATGCAGTTTTTTTTGGTGAATTTGAAAAATTTGTAAAAGTGAAAATTACAAATGAATTTCCAAATAAAAACATACGTTTTTTTAAAATGCAATTTGGAAATACTTGTAACATTGAGCGGCAAATAAGGGTGGGACAGGAAGTCAACTTTTAAATCTGAATTAATTTGATGTTAATTTAAACTGAAAAGGGAAAAAAATGGCAAAAAAGAGAAGACACTGCCAGCTATTGCAGACAAGCCTGAGCTACACAAACCCTTGGTCTGACTTGGTATAAGGTAGGTTCCCCATGCTCCAGGAGCCTGATTTAAAAGAATATTTAGGACCTGTTGAAGTGAAACAGTTCCAGAGAACATGGGCCCCCAGAGCTCAGATTGCGAGATTCCTTTCTACCTACCAAATTATTTCCGTCGTACAGCACAATCTCGCCGACGGTCGTGCTGCCGGGGTATGCCAAGTAGGAATTGGAATGGTTGATAGAAAGTGCACACAAACCTAGAGGTGGAGGGAAACAAATTGCATTGTCAGGCAGAGATGCTGAGCTCATGGTATGGGCAGGGTGTTTTATGGACGGCGGCAGAAGGAGAGAGCTTCCTGCTGGGGAAAATGCAACTGGTCCCATTGCTGGCACTTCTAGATCAGGGGTCAGCAAACTCTTTCAGCAGGTGACTGGTCCACTGTCCCTCAGACCTTGTGGGGGGGGGGCGGGTTATATTTTGAAGAAAAAAATGAATGAATTCCTATGCCCCACAAATAACCCAGAGATGCATTTTAAATAAAAGGACACATTCTACTCATGTAAAAACATGCTGATTACTGAACCGTCCGTGGGCCGGATTTAGAAGGCGATTGGGCCAGATCCGGCCCCCGGGCCTTAGTTTGCCTACCCATGGCCTAGAACATGGGTAGGCAAACTAAGGCCCAAGGGCCGGATCTGGCCCGCAGACAGTCTGGGAATCAGCGTGTTTTTAGATGAGTAAAATGTGTGCTTTTATTTAAAATGCATCTCTGGGTTATTTGTGGGGCATAGGAATTCGTTCATATATTTTTTTTCAAAATATAGTCTGGCCCCCCACAAGGTCTGAGGGACAGTGGACCGGCCCCCTGCTGAAAAGGTTTGCTTTTTTTAAAAAAAATATTTTATTAAGGATTTTCTTGTTTTACAGAAGTGTAGTGCCTCGTGTGTTTTTTTCCTAGATGCAGGCTGAGGTGACTCCTCACCTGCAACAGGAAATCTCTCTGACTCTGGCGACACCTGCAGGCAAGTGAGGGCACAGCTCCATGCACAATACAAAAAGACTATTTTGTCAATAAAACACCCCATTCTCAATCGCTCCCCGTCTCCCCCCCTTTTTTTTTTACACAAACCAGCCCCTTGCTTCATATTATGCCCTTAAAAACGGCGCAGCCTTTCTGTTTTGGAGATCACCAGAGAGATAGCCCCGGAATCCTTCAGAAAGCTGTTGGCAAGGGCGATTTTCATGGTGTGGTGTGCAAAATGGGAAAACAATGAGTTCCTTTGGATGTGGAGGACAGTGAGAGCATTTGTTGCTGTGCAGGGAAGACGCAAGTGGTTTTCCTTTGACTCTTGCAGGTGGAAACAGATAACCAAGACCCCTAAGGCAGCCGCTGCTAAGCATCTTGCATACACCTGGAATGACATGGAAAACTTGCCACTAACACACAGTGAGAACAGCCTTGCCATTATTGCCCCTGCCTCCACAGATTTCTGAATGGAGGCTAGCAATGCTAAACCTCCCCCATCATTAGAGATGACAGGCAGACACTTCTCTATACAGTGGTACCTTGGGTTACACACGCTTCAGGTTACAGACTCCGCTAACCCAGAAATAGTACCTCAGGTTAAGAACTTTGCTTCAGGATGAGAACAGAAATCGTGCGCCGGTGGTGTGGCGGCAGTGGGATGCCCCATTAGCTGAAGTGGTGCTTCAGGTTAAGAACAGTTTCAGGTTAAGAACAGACCTCCAGAATGAATTAAGTCATTAGCCCAAGGTACCACTGTACAGCCCTGGCCATCCCCCAGCAAGCTTTTCCAAGGGGCTGCCATTTTCTTGTAAAGAAGAAGAGAAAATGTCTTTCCCTATCATCATTGCATCTTCACTACATTTTTTAATCTGCCTAGTCATTTTTTATTTTTGGAAAAGGTTGCAAACAAACAAACTGGCTCTCTTCCGCCCAAAATGGGTTCAGATTAGGGATGACACAATGCAAGTCCCTTTTCAAAAGTTCCCCCGGGGGTCTCCCTCCCTGAAAAACCAGAGGGGGAGACAAACTGACCACTAATGGCCAGCTGGAGACGTTATACTTCAGTGGCTGACAAATGTGCCTTCATAAATTGGTTGATCAACTGTTGCGGCCATCATACACACACCCCTATTCAACAGTCTGCAATAGAATGCTTCTTTTAGTAGGGGGGTGACTTTGAGGGTACCAGGAAATGCATCCTCTGCAGACACATGCATGTGCATTGGCGACCCTGATTTTCTTTCATCCAAACTACTTTATGCTGGTAGAGGAAAGCCAACAGCACAGAGTTGCAGTCTTAAATGCCTGTAAGGAATGGGCAGGGATCCCAAACCAGAGACACAAACACACACACACACACACACACACACACACACACACACACACCATGGCGGTGCCAGGGATTCCACTTTGGGAAAGCATGGGTTCAGAGAAGGGCAGAAAGAAGCATACGCAGCATAAAACATTTCCTCTACAATGATGAGAGAAAAAGCCCACAGACGCTGCTTCCCGGAGTCCTCGAGTGAACTCAACATGTAAAGCTGGAAGTCAGGAAAGCGACCCCTTGGAATACTGGCCTTCTTTCTTGTGGCACAGTCCGCTTCCTCCCCTTGGCAGGCACCACGTCACGATATTCGGAAAGGGCAGCCCCTCGGAAAGGGCAAGTGACAAAAGGCCGGGCTCTCATTCAAGTGAATAAGCCCACATCTGGAATGAATGTCCCACTTCAAACTGTATTACGTGTGTGTGTCACAGGATAGAAAGATCTATCGCAGAAAATAATTTCCCAGCAGACAGATCTAACTAGCTAGGGTGTCTGGGAGTAGTGCTTCAGGCTGGCTATTCTTAGGAGTCTCTTTTTCTCCCCACAGAGAGCAGATAAACAACCATTTGACTTTCAGAAGACATCTGAAAGCAGCCCTGTTCAGGGAAGTTTCTGAAGGTTGATGCTTTCTTGTGTTTTTAATATTTTGCTGAGTGCCTCCCAGAGTGGCTGGGGCAACCCAGTCAGATGGGTGGCCTATAAATAAAATGGTTGTTGTCATTATTATTGTTATTAAACAGTTCATCTTGCAGTCAAAGGTGCAAGCCACGTGCAATTTAACACCTCAGTGAGAACAAGGCCCAAATGACATTATGTACTGCTTGTTCCATCACAGAGATTTCGAAGTGCTCTAAAAACTTTGGGAATAACAAAGGAAAGATCAGGAGACATGAGTAGGCTTACCACCAGCTCTTCATTTCAAAGAACAATACTCCTTTTTTTAAATGAATGTTATGTGAAGTCTAATATTATCTATTAATTCAAAACAGCTCAATGCCAAAATAGGATTCTATGTGGTAACGAAAACACTGAGACTCACTGGGTCCAAGAAGCCCCTTATTAAGCCTGCTGCAGCCACTGTTGACATATCACAGCAACAAGAAGAGACGATCTGTAAGCAGGTACATACAAGAAACGGCAGGAACCTCCTTTGATGGCCTTTTCAGAGTTATTAAAAAGGCTGAAGGCATCCCAAAGAGATGGTGTGTACAACTCTTGGACAGGAAATAGGACCATGTGTGTTTTTCAGACAAACACTGGTGCCAGGCTATGCTGCCTTGGCAAGACCCCAAGAGCAGCAAAGCCTCTGCTCGGCACAGCTATTGTCTGACATCACCGAGAGCTCTGGCAGCATCTCCTAACAGCAATATTTATCTGGCCCTTGTCATCGACCAGCCACCTGATTCTCTTCTGCTGCAAAAAAAGAAAGAAAAAGAATGCAAGGCAGAAAAGAAATGGCGGAAGGAAATCTTGAAGAGGGACTGGGAACCCGGGGCCTTTCAGACTCCAACTCCCATCATGCCCCAGGCTGCATGGCCAATGATCAGGAATGATAGAAGCTGTGGTCCGAAAACATCTGGAGGGCCAAAGGTTAACCTGCCCTGGTTTTGAGTTTCGTCAGAGTGGGGAATGGAGGCATCGCTGAGCAGCCGAGCTGCTACCTGACGTTTAGAATTACTCAGAGTTGCCATGTTTTCCCCAGACAGAGAAATAGCAAGCAAAAGCGTAACAGTTGCATCAGACATATATTTATGATTTATTATGGGTGGGATTCATCTAACCAGCCCTGTCAGAGGGAGGCCTGAACAAGGACTTCCACTTGTATAATGGAGCTTTCTCTACCCCCCTCCCCCATCTCTTCCCGCTGAAACTGGCTCAGACGAAGCCCCAGAACAGCGCACAGAGAAGGAGAGGCATTCTCATTATGTCTGGCAAGCTAGAATACTTGTGCAGATTAAACAACTGGAAGAACACAATGCTGAATCTCACCCTATGTTTACCTGCAGCGTTTTACACCAAGTTATCTCAGCATTTAATGAAAGAAGAGAAATGAGAAACATTAAAACCAAACAGAGGAACAAGAGTACAGTGGTACCTCGGGTTAAGTACTTAATTCGTTCCAGAGGTCCGTTCTTAACCTGAAACTGTTCTTAATCTGAAGCAGCACTTTAGCTATTGGGGCCTCCTGCTGCCGCCACACCACCGGAGCACGATTTCTGTGTTTATCCTGAAGTAAAGTTCTTAACCCGAAGTACTATTTCTGGGTTAGCGGAGTCTGTAACCTGAAGCGTATGTAACCTGAAGTGTATGTAACCCAAGGTACCACTGTAAAAGAAGAACCTGAAACACTTGTCCATAAATATGGATGCAAAAATACAAATCCACTCCCCCCCCCCACACTAAAATGGGGAGCACACAAAAAAAGCTCAAAACTCACCTAATTACTCTCCAAAAAAGCTTCTGTCTGGCACTTAAAAGCAGACAATGCCAGGTGTGTCTCCTGGGGGACAGTGTTTTGCAAGTGGGGAGCCACCATGCAAAAGGCCTGGTCTCAAACCTCCACCCTCTACTCCTCCCTTGCAGGGGCACATGGAGAAGAGCCTCCGATGACAAATGCAGGGTCTGGGTTGGTTCACGTAGAAAGAGACAGGTATTGGGGTCCTGAGCCACGTTAGGCTTTCTAGGTTCCAAACCACCACTTTAAATTTACAGTGGTACCTCTGGTTGTGAACGGGATCCATTCTGGAGGCCCGTTCGCAACATGAAAAGCCCGCAACCTGAAGTGCCATATCTGTGCAGGTGTGCCACGTGATTTGGTGCTACTGCGCGAAGCACGATTTAGCGCTACTGCGCACGTGCAAGAAGCGAAACCCAGAGGTAACCCTTTCCGGTACTTCCAGGTCGCCGCGGGAAGCAACCTGAAAAAACATAACATGAAGCAAACATAACATGAGGTATGACTGTATCCCAGAAACTAACTGGTAGCCAGTGCAGCTGTGCCAAAATTGGTGCTATATGCAACAGAGTAGTGTGAGAATTCTGCATTTTCCAAGCAGGTTTTCAAGGGCAGCCCCACGTACAACACACTGCAGGAATCCAATCTAGAGGTTTCCAAGGAGTAGATAACACTAGGTAGGCTATCCCTCTCCAGCTATACTACTGCAGCACTGCAGCAGCTTAAGGTGAATGCATCTGTCGGTATATATGACTAAGATCACGAAGAACAATTCCAACACCAAACAAGGAACATCTGAGATAAGTGCCACATTTGCAAGGCATGCATTTTAAGGGAGCTGGATGCGCCACATCACAAAGAAACTGGCTTTTGTAGCATGCAAGCCAGACAACTGCCAGGAAAAATCTTGAAAAGGAAGTCTCTGGGCTTGTGGTCTGTAGAAAGAACATTCAGCGGAGCCTATTTCCTGAAGCCCTTTGGAGATGACTGGGGATCGAGAGAATTCCGAAGCTAAACAAACTCAGTCAGCAGCACTGTGAGTCAGCAGGCCCAGCAAGAGGTTTTGTCCGGGACAGCCGAGCAGGAAAACAAGCTGTGAAGGGCCTGGGAAAGAGCTCAGGTCTACAGAGTTGACTTCGTGAAGGGACGAAGTGCAAGGCTGCAAAAAAGAAAGATGAATGGCTGCCTTCTTTATTATTCCTAGGATGTCCTAAGAACTAGTTTCCACAAGCGGCACAAACAAAATCCTCCAGACTTTCCTTGCAAAATATTTCAAAGGTGCAGAATAAGTACAAGAGAGACTAGTTCATATGAGCATCCTTCTCCCGAACCAGGGCTAAGCCAGATGTTCTGTTCTAGAGAGGGAGCATCAACTGCATGTGCAGCCCTAAAGAGGCCATGGGCTTGCACCCCAAACGCTAAAGAAAGAATGCCCCACCCCACCCTGCCCATCTCCTCCACCTGGCTGGGCCATGAGCCCTTGAAAGGCCAGCAAAGCCCAAACATGAATTCTGTATTTGTGCATCCCTGACCTAAATTAACTTGAAAGTTTGAGGGTCATAGTCAGTTGCCTCCCTCTGCCTATTCTGGTGTCATCTCTGCACACTAGCCGCCAATGGGGGGTGGCGGGATTTTGCACCAGGCAAAACAAGCCCAGTTTAGGACAAAGGACCTGCTGTACATGAGATCTCAGAGGAGGGGCTGTACTTTGTGTAGACAAAAGCGGGGGGATTAATAGAACACAGGAACTTAGGAAACTGCCTTGTATCATGTCACACAGTATTGTCTATACGGACTGGCAGAAGCTTTCCGGGGTTTCAGAGAGGAACTTTTCCCGTCCTATCTGGAGATGTTGAGGATTGAACCCGGAACTTCCTGCATGCAAAGCAGATATACTACCACTGAACCATGGTCCTTCCTCACTAAAGACACAGTCTTAAAACTACTCTGGGGGCTTTCCAAAGGGATCTGTTTAGTCCAGCACAGCACAATTTCTCCACTAAAAAAAAGAGAGAACACCATTCTTTACCTTCCTGGAACAGAGCTTCAGGTCTATTGGCAAACACACCCTTGCCGGTGTTTATAAATGTCACAGTGGTCCTGTCCCCATGTGTGAGTGGTAAGGATGTACCTGGACAAATACAGAATGTTCTCCCCTAGAGGGAGCAGCCAAACATGTAACAGCAGAAGATTCTGATTGCAAATCTGCCCCCAAAGTCTGGGAGATACAGGCTTCAGGACCAAACCCAGTTGGCCTAGGAGCAGCAAACTGGAAAAGGGCATTAGTGGGAGGCTTGAAAGCATATGGAGCCTTGTACAGAATAAGAAAGAGTAGCTACACCGCCAGAGGGTGCTCTTATAAGGTGTGCAGTTAGAGGAAACTAAAGAAGTCCTAACAACAAGACATGGAGATTCTTCCAGGTGGTCACTATTTAGGGGTGGAATTCAATCACATCTCCGTAGATTCAGGCTGCACCATGTAAGCTGATTTAGAGCTCTGGCAAAAACAAACACGCTTCCCCAAAATATTGGACTTTTTCTGAAAAGGGATGAGAAAATGCACTGATAAGACTGGGGTAACACTTGCTTGACGCAACTTTGGCTAATCTCTCTGCAAACAAATCAGGCTGAATGCTCATTAAGCAGGTCATCCGGAAGCGGCCGGAATTTACTCCAAAAACAGACCCACTGGAAGAGTCGCCATTGCAAGAGCAGAGTTGGCTTGCTAGTGTGTCAACAGGGCACAAGCAGAACAGAATCAAACACTCAGCCTTACCACCATTAAAGTTACTCACAGGAAGAGATGGGAAACTTAGAATTTATCATTTTTTTGCTCCAGAGCAAAGACAACAAATGTGAACCTCCACATATCTCAAAACCTCCAGCCTGGCTCTCAAAAAAACAGGTTAGAGGTCCTGTAAACAAATTTCCTCATTGTGTTTCTAAAACTCATATAGAGGTCTGGTTTGCAAGAAACACAAAGTCAAGCCAAGGACTGGCATGAACAAGGCAATAATGTGTGGGCTCCTGGAGACACCGCAGCCACTTTGCTATTTATGCCCCAATCCTTTTGCTGCTGTGCTATGCTAAGCAAAAGTGCGGTTATGCTTAGTGTGTAATCAAAACCCAGGCTTGTGGTTTAGCTTTCTCCAAACAAACCATAAACTAGAACCAAGGTTTGTCCTATGGTTTACAGCTTGTGATTTGTCTAGAGAGAGCCAAGTAATAAAATAATAAATGATAAAATTATTATTACTAAATTATTGTTAAAATTATTTAACACAAGGCTAGGTTTGGAAGAGATCCTAAAGCAAAAAAGGCTTGCGTTAGTGCAGCAACAGAACACTAGGGTGTAGCAAAGGAGCCATTATATCGCCTCTGGGAGCCCACACTTTTGCTCTTTCAATTCTTCCACCCATGTGAATTAAATTCACCACTCTTCCATATCTATATAAGGCTTTTAAAAATCCACAACAATGCCAGCCCATGGGTTTAATGTCACAACGGTATCAGTGATAAAAGGAATAGAGTTGTCTCCCTGTCTGCAGAGCCTTTCAGCGGCAACTAATACAGAGGCATTTGGGAGTAAGGCCTATAGATTTTAGTTAGAGACTTCAGTAAAAGAAAAAAAGCAATGAGAACAAACATGATCATGCTGGAGCCTCTTTGGCAAGCATAATTAACTTCTTTCAATAATTTTGAACCTTAAATGAACTGCTGTCTTGTTTCAAAGCCCCAGGCCGGTGGATGTTTATGCCTTTGGGAGCTGTAGTGGAGGATTTAAAAAATATAATCACAATCTCCATGAGAGGCCATCTGTTAAGAGCCAGAATGAGGTCAATCTGGAGTCCAAGAGTGACTTCCCAAGGAACCAACCAGGCATTTATTGGCTACATGTGAACTGCATCATTGGTTGCTTCCTGAGGACCTGTTCACTTGAGCATTCATCCCGATTTGTTTGCGCATTGTATGCATGGAGGTTCAGCAACATCAGTTATTCACTGAACATTCATTCCCCTTTGATTGCAGGGAAGTTATTCGACACTCCATCAAGAAATTGTTATCCCACAATTCCCCATCATCACCAGAAGTCCAATCTGTCTGGAGACACAGGCTTGCTGTGCAAGAGCACCAAATCAAAATTAATTATGCAACCTGAATTTGCCAGTTTGCAACCGAATCCTACCCTAAAATAGTGGGGAAACCCACTGAGTCAAGGCTGGAAGCATTGGGGAAGGCACCACTTTATCTAGCTCGTCTCAGATGCCCAACAAAATGACCTTGGTCTGGCTGTCCTTGCAGGGCCCTAAAAAACACATCATCTTCATTCTGGGTTATCCAGAACGTGATCTTCCTCTACTAATGTTGCCCAATGGGGAAGCACACTCCCTCCTCACGTGTTTCTTCAGTAGGACTTCAAATCCCCTCTCAGCCATGATGTTCCCCTGGGTGACCTTGGACCCGTCTCTATACATCAGCCTAACCAACTTCAGTGCTTTATAACTTTATAACGGGGTTCATAGGAAGCAAATGCAAATGGATCTATTCTGGGGCACAAAATCCCAACCTCACCTGCACGCTGATGGGGTAAAGGTTGGCAGGGACAGACCAGGAAAGGTGTCTCAGGGTTTGGTTTGATCTAGCAGGGCTCTTCTTACATTCTAACTTCATTCTGAGGGGGGCAGAAGAGAACCACCTATTCTCCATGGAATTCCTTGGGGGAGGGAGGAAAGATACAAAAAAATCTAGTTTGCTGGCACTTGATGCAGGGGCATAACCCATCTTCTATTCTAGTTCCCATGAGAGTCTTCTTTTGTTCTTTAAGTGTGCTGTGTACATGGAAGGTGTCAAACAGATTGTCATTCGCTGGGATCAAGTGCCAAACTTGCCCGAGAGCTGCTTCCTGCCAAAAGCAAAGCGGGAACAAACAGGCACGGTGGCAGGTCGAGGGGAGGAGACGGTGCTGTTGTCATTTCCTCTCCCTTGCGGCTTTTTGTCAAAGTCAGCTGCAGCTCAAAATGTGGTCAGTCCTCTCCAGAAATGTTCCGGCTAAGGCTGCTGCTTAAAGCGATGAAGCAAAAGGGCAGATTTCCTAACTCTAAGGCTTTGCAGCAATTTGAGGGCTGCAAAACCTTGAAAGGCCCAGGAGCTTGTTGATGACCACAACCATCGCAACAGAATACAGAATGGCCAGCAGTGATTGTGATAGCCGTCAGTATACTGCCGCGATCTCCTGCAAAACTCAGCTTCCCGTGGTCTGGTTCACACACACAGCCAGGTAGCTGAAAATACAGTGTACATGCTGGAAAAGCAGGTACACATCACCCACCCAACCACCATAGGTGTGAGACAATACGCAGTGCGGCACTACACACAGTGTCCAATTCATACAGGACTTCACAAACGGTGAAGTGAAACAGCACAAATTAGGAATGTACCATATGGCTGTACAGTGGTACCTCGGGTTACAGACGCTTCAGGTTACAGACGCTTCAGGTTACAAACTCCGCTAAACCAGAAAAAGTGCTTCAGGTTAAGAACTTTGCTTCAGGATGAGAAAAGAAATCGTGCTCCGGCAGTGCAGCAGCAGCGGGAGGCCTCATTAGCTAAAGTGGTACCTCAGGTTAAGAACCGTTTCAGGTTAAGAACGGACCTCAAGAACGAATTAAGTTCTTAACCTGAGGTACCACTGTATATGCACTGTGCAGGCATTACACATTGCCTCAGGGGAGGGGGCTTTTCTGTATGGAGACTCACGTAGTCTATGGCTAGGCAAGTGTGTGAACCAGCATTATGTCCCCCAAATTAAGTATTCAAAGTTTCTTGCTCTGTTACCCAGTGCAAAGAGAGTGAGGAAAGGGTATGGGGAAACACGCCGAGTGAGGAATGCATAATGAAATCTCAGCAACTACACAGGAATTGGTGGCATTAAGAGGAACCAACAGCAAGACTTCCACTGGTTAGAAGTTAGTTTCAATGTCCCCAAGAGCTCTTTGCTTCCACGCTTATCAGATGATGGGAAAGACATCTGCCCGAGACCACAGGGCTGCCAGTCAGAGTAGACAATACTGGTCTTGTGGGACAATTAGCCTGACCTGGTATCAGGCAGTTTCTTCTCTACCTCTGGTTACTTTTACCTTGCTCCAACAGTCCTGTTTTCCCAAGTCTTCTCCATAGTGCCCTCCCTTGCTAAACAACCAATTCAAGTTCTTTGAAAAGTTTCATACTGAAAGTGGAACAAGATACTCCAAGGTAAGCAAAGGCATGCCATGCAAATTGTTTTTCATTTATTCCAATTGCAGTAGCTGGATTTTCTTCACAGGAAATTAATGTATTGGGGGGAATTGGATTTTATTTTTATTTTTTGGCAGAGTGTATGTACAACCTCTGCCACTTCTTTTTAACAGTCACATGCCTCTATAACAAGACACCCAAGTAGGTGAGTAGGAAAAATCCCATTAACCTCATCCGCCAGAGGTACTTCACTCTTCTTACCATTGCATGGACTAAACCAAACTAAACATTTTGTTCGCTTAAACCCATCCAGCTCCCTCTCCTGATGTTTTTAGATCAGTGCAAATCTAACTAATGTCTCCAACTGAGAACTGAACACTGTCAAGATATTCCTTTCCCAAGGTCAACCAAGCAGCCTGATGCACAGCAACTCTGTAAACTCTGTAAACAAGAGTCTCCTTCAGATGCTGCAACAAAATCACAGCCCAGGTCTGGACTACAACTCTAGTACCGATGGCAGCTGCAGTCTAAATCACCTGGCAGGCACCGGTCTGGCCCCAGGGCTGTTGAGTCCAATTGAGCACTCACTTACAACCTTCCGACATAATCCCTGAGGAGTGAAGGAAGTGTCACTCTCCATTTGGCTGCTTAAAGAAGGGCATATTCACTTGAAAGGATAATTTCAAGATTGCCCAGAAATGTGTACTTGGTTTTTTTATTAACCCTGCAACCATCACAGCACAAGGAAAACCACAGGTCATTTTGCCCCAATTTAAACTGGTTATCAGCTACTACTGCTGAATGAAGCAACAGTTACCATATTTTTTGTTCTATGAGACTCACTTTTTCCCTCCTAAAAAGTAAGGGGAAATGTGTGTGCGTCTTATGGAGCGAATGCAGGCTGCGCAGCTATCACAGAAGCCAGAACAGCAAGAGGGATTGCTGCTTTCACTGCGCAGCGATCCCTCTTGCTGTTCTGGCTTCTGAGATTCAGAATATTTTTTTTCTTGTTTTCCTCCTCCAAAAACTAGGTGCGTCTTGTGGTCTGGTGCGTCTTATAGAGCGAAAAATACGGTACCCCAAAGAAGCAGAGAGCTACAAAAGCACTTTCCTTAGGGTGTTAGAAAGGTGAGAGAAAGCCTTTCCATTGAATGAATGCACCCCACGGGGCTTTTTGACACAACATAGTAGTGACATAGGGATACCTGCAATGAGCTTCCAGGCTCGCTGCGCTAAGTCCACCCCCCTCTCTTACGCAGAAAGCCAGGCTTATTCCCTTACCTGTTGTGTTTGGAGGGGTGTCCAAGATCGTTTTCAGAAGCTTCATGTCCTTAATGTTATGGATATAAATAGATTCCTCCAAGCAAACAATTAGTCTCTGCAAATACAAAAAAAAAGCACAAGTTGTTGCTTAGGAATAAGATAGGCCTCAAAACATTCCATCAGCACATGCCAGTTGCACTGGGAAGGTTCACAGACTGGCTCGGACTATCTACTTGGGAGAAAAGGCATCAGGTGTTCACAACAAACAGAAAGAGATATGATCTCTGCTGAACTTGGTTTGATCAAGAAAAATTATCTTAATCACTAAGATAAACTACTGTTTGCACTAAAGGAAGATATAGAAGCAAAGTGATAGAGGGAGATCTGTCAGCTTAAAACAGATTACATTTCACCTCTTTTTCCCAAATCTTCCAGCACTAAAACAGTAGCGTATTCCAGAAGCTAAGGTACAAGTCTCTATTACATCTGCCTGAATGGCCCTCTACCTGGAATAAATACCATTCCCCTAAAATCACATCCACTCAAAAAGGTGGAATTTGAAAAAACTTCAGTAAGGGTACCAGAGCTTATTTAAACGTTACATTTTTAGTGTGTGTCCTACAAGCTGAAAGATAGCATTTGGTATTTCAAAACATGAGCTTGAGATAACCCGGATACAGCACCTAGCATTTATCAATGATGATGATGGTTCAGGCTGCAATCCTATGCTCACTTACTGAAGAGTAAGTCAATTGGGCTTACTTTTGTAGAGACACAAAGTGCTTTAGCTGTCATATTCTTCCAGGTGTCAAGATAATGTGCACAGCATTAACCATTATCTAACTGGCTGGAAAGTTATGCTCCCATCCACACCTCTTGCAGCGGTGACCACCAATACTAAGTTTGAAATCCTACACTTACTTGGGAATTCAATGGCAGCTACATCTGATGGGCCACACATAAGATTGTAGCGCACAGCCACTGAACAGGAGAGAAGAAGCCAATGATAACATATTCCCAAAGTGCAAACAAAAAGGTCTTGTTTCTTTGAGGAAACAGCCTTGGACCTTGGAAACAGCAGCAAGACCTCATCTCTGACAAGTTGCTCCTGTATCTGGCATCAACCAAGATTAAAGATGGAGTCTAGACTGTTGTTGGCCAATCAGCTTTTGCCAATGAAAACTGTGCCTGTGCTCTGAAGGGGTTATTTATGTAGAAGGTATTTTAAACACAGGGGAAAACTGAGCACCCAAAATAATGCCAGTGTATGACCAGAAGCTCCGAGGCCCCAGACACTGAAAAAGTGGTATTTCTAATAAGAACTTCATCACAGGTGTTGATCATTTATTTGAAACCAGGATTTTAGAATTAAAAACTTACTTTGATTTCTTTCTTTTTTTAACTTGAGGAATAGCCTTTGCTACTTGAAGCCAAGGCTTCTCTGCTTTTTGAGAATATAGAATCTGCTCTGCTCTTTCTAGCTACAGAATCCCAAGCATAGCATTGCCAAGTGGTCACACTGAGTCATTTCGGTAATGCCTTCCAGACAGAAAATCCATGCACCTCATACTTAATGCTAGGAAAACAGAAGAGTTTGCACCATGCCTATCGTTGAAGATATTCCCTGGCAACCGTAAGATGAGCCCTGCAGGATCAAGCCCATCCGGTCCAGCACTCTGTTCTCACAGTGACCAACCAAATACTCATGAAAAGCTCGCAAACAGAAGCTGAACACAACTGCTATTTAGAGGCGCATGCTGTTACTGACCATGGAAGCTGAAAACCTGGTGGCAACTTTCATGAACTGTGGCATACATGGTAGTCGAGCTTCTAGCATTGAGTTTTTAAACCACTCCCAAGTGTTTTGGAGAAATTTGACTCTTGACTTTCCCTTTCAACTTCCTCTGCACCAACTCCTTCATTTTGGGAAAGTTTCCTCTTCTGCAGTCCAACGTGACGTCTTTAATGATAGCTGCCAGCTTTGAATTTTCTAACTTGGAATTATAATTACATAGCTTTCACAACTTCCTATAAAAGCAAAGTCCTCAACTACCTGTTTTGTCTTTTAAAGCCTGCTGTTAACTCCTAAAAACAAATCTTTATCTTACATTCATTTCCTCTTCAGGATGAGCACTTTAACCTTTCTTTTTGGCTCTGCCATGAACCCTTCACACACCTGTTGCAATTGCAGTGTACCTATCTTTAAAGGGGGCGGGGGCTGAGCAAATATGTACACACAAGTGTACATAGCACAGAGTGTGCAGTGACCACCGAGGGCTGTGAACAGCACAAAGAGTTCAAAACAAATCTCCTGTGTTGACACCCAGCCCAGGATCTATTTTACTGGTGACACAACACCACTGATTTGGAAGAAGGCCCTGATCCCTGGTGCTCTTACACCTGCATGCTAATTAACAGGTTCAAGTAAGGCTCTGATTCAAATTCACAAAAACCAGCCATTACTCCAGAACTGTGACCTGCACATACATATGCATGTTTAAGTAAGGATGTTTGTTTTGGACAATAGGAATCAACTGAGTGGAGTACCTTTCCCGTTAGGAAATGTTAATAAATTTGAGGCTTTTCAATTTAGGGCAGACAGGGTGGGTGAGAAGACAACTGAGGGAGCAAGGCATAATATTCATAAAATTCAATGTAGCATGGAGGGAGTGAATAGAGACATTTTCCTCTTACAGTCACAGAGTGAGCATCTTTGGCAGGAGATTCAGACAGAAGGAAGTACATGCAACATATTATTAACAGATTTGGTGATGGCTACAAGCTAGATTTAGAAAGGATAAAGCTCATTGAAGCTGGATCCATCAAAAGCATGATTGATAAATGGAAGCTCCATGTTCAAAGTACACCTGAGGTTACCAGATGTTCAGGACAAACAGTGAAAGACCACCATCTTTATGCCCTGCTTGCGAACTTCCTAGAGGCTTCTGGTTAGCCACTGTTTGAAACACTGGTTTTAAGTAGGCCTTCAGTCCCTTACAGGAAGACAGTTCCTTGATGTTCTACAGCACAACCACCACTGAATGCAATGTCAGCACATACGGGTATAAGCTGAATCACTCTGCACTTCTAGCCAGGGCAATAGAGAAGCCTCAGAGACACTTTGTCAAAAGCCAGGAGCTACACTGCTGACAACCAGTGGCCAAGATGCAACCCAACAAGGATTAGTAGCAGAACCTCTGCTCCAAAGGAATCTGCTATATTCACATTTCAGGGGTGGGGAGTGGTTAGTTCTTCCCACCAGTCGAAACCTCTCACCACTTGGAAACCAAAGCATAGTTTTGCCAACATGTGCAACTAATAACTGTGCTGGAACCCAGGAGCTTTATTGAAAACGATTCTTCCATTTTCAAAACTAAGGTTTTCCACTAAGGAGTCCAATCAAGAAAAATATCAGCACACGCACAGAGAAACAAACTTTGCTCTTATGAAGGTTTTGTAAAGTAAGAACCAGAGCCAGGCTGGGCTAAGGCAGTTCCTGCTTCCTAAATCATGCAATGATGCTGCAATGTAAAGAAGATGGGTAGACTGCAAATGGCAAGGGATGGTGGTGAGGCTTGGAGTCTGGCAATGTTCCCCGACCCTGAGTTAAAAGGAGTACTTTATTGGGGGGGGGGGATGGATAACTACTTGCAATCCAAGAGGAATAGTTCTTCTGAAAGGGATGTAGCAAGACTAAGACACAAACAGTATGAGCAAGAAAATTCAGATCACACATCTTTATGACTTGAGAGTGAGCCAGGTCCCTAACCTCTTACCTGCCGATTGAGCCGGACAGAGAGGATATTGCTAGAGTAACTGTAGTTACAGATTTCGGTCCCTTTCTTGAAATGGTAGACGTTCATCTGCCGAGGCTTTGTGCGACTCACCACCACCACCAGGCTGCTAGAGAAGAGGCGCTCTACGATGTAAACATCCGGGATTTCATCTGTGGGGTGAAATGAAAAGAGATGGAAAAGCTCTTGCTAAGGGGAGGAGAATCATATATGCAAAAGGGCAAAATGCTGAGTCATCAACTGTTTTCCAAAGATTAGCCTTCGCTCTCGGAACTTCGCATAGGTCACGTTCAGGGAATAAGGAAGTCAGAGGCAAATGGCTCATCTCCAGAAGGAATTTACAATCAGCTTCTTTTACGGTATCTGTATGATGCTAACTTGAAAAGCCAGTTCTCCTACTATGAGAGGGGTGTGTGGTATAATAAGCTCTTATAATACTTTTTTTTCTTCCTCCTAGTTTAGGGGACATGCACCCCAACAAAAAGGGGAAAGGTGAATTGCCCAAGGCAAGCTGATAAAATAAGACAACCTCCCTGGAGATAGAAGGCTCTGTCAAGTGGGAGGAAACAAAATGGGTTTCCAGACGGAAGGGACAAGATGTACATAATCTCATCCCTTACCTATTTGACAGCCACAGTTGGAAGGGATGACCCGTCCTTCCTGAAGGCTGAAACTAGAGAAAAGGGGGAAATTTCCAGGCCAGTGGACACAGTATTAGATTATAAAGTTCTCTTCCTGGCCCCAGTCCCAAAGTCAACCTGCACCCAAGCTATCTCTGCTAACAGCTGCTTAGTCGCATGAGCCAAACAAGCAGGGTTTTTTTTTACAATCTTACACAGACTGTGTGAGTTCAAATGTCTGCTTCCCAGCTAATGCAACAGAAATGTTGCGGGACACCATAAAAGAATTACAGAATGCAAAAAGTACATCTTCACACAACTTGTAGCCTCTTTGTTCAGGCTTTGGGGGAAGGGGGAGGTACTTTGAATTGGATTTTTATTGCTGCTGCTCTATTTGTGTGAAATTTATGTTGTCCTTTTACAATCTTCTTTTTACTTTATTTTTTTGTATTGTATTAAGGCCTGGATGGCCTTAAAAGGAGATTTAGATATTTCTGTAGATCTCCCTGCCTACCCTTCAACTGGAATAACAATAGGCTGCTTTGGACATAGTGCTAAACCATGGTTTAGCATTACAAAAATGAATTGCAGTGAGCCTCAGGTGCATGCGCTTCCTTCTCCTTCTCCACCAAGGCCACAACCCTTTTGCTTCCGTTTTAGATTAACTGCAGCTTGCTACGTGGTCCAAACCTACACATGAACACATTAACCTTAACTATTGTTAATGGAAACAAGTCAACTTCAAACCATAGTTTATGAAGCTGGCTTGATTCCGCTAGCAGTAATTAAGTTTAACCAGTCTAATCACAGACAACACATTTCACTGAAGTAAATCTAAAATGGGAGTTTCCCATCTCCTCTTTACAGTCACAACAGAGAAGGGGAGGGTGTTTGTACAAGAGCCCAAGAGTCACACAGGCTTTTTCTCAAAACATTAAACCATGGTTTACTTTGGCATCCAATGGCAGCTATAATGGAGACATATAATATATGCATGCAATCTATACCCATTTAATTATCTAAATAATGTAATTGAGAGTAGGATCCACTGAACATAGTGAGATTTACATCTGCGTAAATATGCATAAGGGTGCGGGTGGCGCTGTGGGTTAAACCACAGAGCCTAGGACTTGCCAATCAGAAGGTCGGCGGTTCAAATCCCCGTGACGGAGTGAGCTCCTGTTATTCGGTCCCAGCTCCTGCCCACCAAGCAGTTCGAAAGCACGTCAAAGTGCAAGTAGATAAATAGGTACCGCTCTGGCGGGAAGATAAACGGCGTTTCCGTGCGCTGCTCTGATTCGCCAGAAGCAACTTAGTCATGCTGGCCACATGACCCGGAAGCTGTCTGCGGACAAACACCAGCTCCCTCGGCCTATAGAGCGAGATGAGCGCCACAACCCCAGAGTCGTCCGCGACTGGACCTAATGGTCAGGGGTCCCTTTACCTTTAAGTATGCAAAGGGTCAGGCTATAACTGAAAGTGGTAGAAATATGGATCTTCCTATATGCAAAGTTTTTTAAAAAAAACAGCTGAAGAGAAAAATTATCATCAACCGTATTTGTGACTGCAGGAAAGGACAGGAGAGGTGGGATTTCAGCAGTGTTGTGGAAGGAGCAGCTGAATTATTTACTTGTGGCTCAAAAAAACACACAAAAAACTGGCAGGTCAGGTTGCCCTGAAGTACATTGTCACAATCTGGTCACAGAGTGCTACCCAAGGACACAGTTCAGCATAGTTTTAAACTGACCTGTAATAACTGGGCAGACCTTGGCTGACAAATGTATATCTTTGTGTTGCTAAGTTGCATTAGATCATGCAGCCAAATGGAAGCCTTTTTAAAAAGAGGTATTTAAAGTGAAACGCTAATGACAGCAACCACAGCGCAGGATGTGTATTTCATTTAAGTGGAAAGCTGATCTTTGCCCCTTTGTTTCGAATTTCTAATCTTGTTTAAGCACTTCTAAGTACGCTTTATAAAATCATTTCCCTGCCGCGTTTGCAACCCGAACCATGCCCGTGACTACGAGCTCTTCAAAAAGAATGTGGTTCTGTGGCATACAAAGCAAAGGCCACTTTAGGCTGTTAATGGAAACATAATATTCCAAGTGCCTGAAAACACAGCTTTACTCCTCTCTACGATGACCTCATGGAAACACTGAACCTTGAGCAAAGGAGGCTTGAAGGTTGCGGGGGTGGGGGCAGGGGTGTGTGGCAGCGAGATTAAGCAAAAACGTGTGGGCAATTTTGAAATATATGGAGGAAAACACCTGACCCAGCCAAGGGTAAACATTTTTAAGTCATTCATTTCAGCACTTATATAATTTCCATTGATATTAAAGTGATAAAACCACTTGATCATGCCTACCATCAGCAATAGGGGGACCAGCTGTACACCAAAGGAAAGCAGAAAAGGCAACGGGTTTGAACTACAGAATGATAGGCTTGGGTTAAAGAGAAGGAAACTGTCCCATCTATATCGCTCAACATTGGGTGGGCAGAGGCAGAGTTGAGGTGACAACAAGAGCCTCTTATTTTAAGGCTTTCAAGGAGAGGATGCTTGACAAAAGGCTGGTCTTGAGCTTCAATGGCATGTTTTGCAGCCAGTTCTCTGCTGTCGCCTATGATGAGCCAAATGGGGCGAAGGGGCAGGTCAACCCTGAATACCCTGAGCATGGCAATCTATTTGCAGGGTGGCAGCGGGGGAGATTCCATGCTGGATATCCCAGTGATTGATCCCTGTGCTTTTGGTTGGGTCACTGAAATATTAATTCAAATCACACTGATCATTTTTTTTAAAAAGCAGCTCAACAGCATCACTTATGGAAGAGCTAGGGAAGCATTTCAAGAGACCCACGAAGATCACATTCTGGATCTGCATGTAACATAGAATCATAGAATTGTAGAGTTGGAAGGGACCCTGAGGATCATCTATTCTAACCCCCTGCAATAGCAAGAATATGCAGCTGTCCCATATGGGGACCAAACTCACAACCTTGGCATTATCAGCACCATGGTCTAACCAACTGAGCTATCCGGACTTCACATAGGTTACTGTGGGCCAGCTGGGCTGCCTTTAGGAATAGAAAGGTCATTGTTTCACATCGAAGCTTCCCCCCCTAAATTCTCAGACTCTCTACTGCAACGCACAACTGCGTTTTCCCAGTAGTGATCACGCCTTTTTACTTTGGAGATACAGCTCTGGATATATGAAAACGTTGGCTCGATCCCCACAGGTCAGTGAAGATTGCACAGCTGTGCATTTAATTTGCTCCAACTCACAGCAGAATGATTGGGACTGAACTACTAATGCAAATAGGCTCAAGACTGCTTTAGATTCATACTGGTGTCCAAAACAAGGAAGAATCTCCACCACTGTTTTATGCTGTCTTTGTGGGCAACTGTCCCTTTAACGCAGCTGCATCTAGTGCAGTTTGAACACAAGCAAGGCTGCAGCCAAGATATGCCATCTGTTTTCTAGCAGGAATGATAAAATGGAATTGCTCCATTGAGGCAGATTAAAGTGCTGTAATGCAGGATAATGCCTGTCATCAGCCAATATTTTGTTGTATCAAAACAGAATGGACTTACTGCTTTCATGGACCTGATCCAGCTGCTCCACAGAACTCAAGGAAAAAAGCCTGTACCCAGTTCTGGTTCCAATAGCCAGGGAACTGCAAAAGATAATATAAGCACTGATTACGTCAAAGCTTGGCACATTCTGAACCAGAAGGCTTGTTTGGCAATAGGAAAATTGGATCTGATGGGTTTGACGGCAAGATTAGGGAAGAGACCTATGGGTTAAGGAACTCATTCAGAAAGGTGCCTACGGTTACAAGTCTAAAAATCTTACCTCTCAGCTAAAAGGTTACAAGCTACTTACAAAAACCAAGGAAGATTTAGAGAAAGGAACAGCACTGCCCAAGCCCTAAGAAGCCAACAGGGACCCAGATGTGGAAGTACTCAGAACAGGGAGCGGGGATACTATGACGAGAGACTAACCCATGAGCATGCAGAACCAACTGGAAGGGTGAAAATTAAGAAACTTTAGAAGTTTACCTGGGATAATAAGGGCTTGTATTAGGGAGAGGAAGCAGAAGCACATCTGTACTTAAGATGATACAGGGTAGCAAGCAGATGTGCAAATATTACACACATCACAGCCATTATTATTTGTATAGATTTGTAAGTCATCTATACATAATTTAAAGAACAGTAAAAGAGTGGAGCGACAAGTCCCTGCTCCAAGGAGCATACAATCTAAATTAAAACTGCAGGTGGGTAGCTGGAAGAGACAATGATAATGACACTGAATGGAACCAGATGCAGCAAATGGTACTTAAGACTTTGCTTCAGCTGTGGCTTAAAAACCTAAAGCACAGCTGTGGCACCTGTAGGTCCCATAAGTTCCAGACAGCATGGCCAATCATCAGTAATGTACAGGTGATGAGCCCCTGTGCCTCTTCTCCACCAGGAGAAGAAGGCTAGTTTGCTCAACATATACATATTTATTACATTTATATCCTACCTTTCTTCCACAGAGCTCGGCAGTGTACACAGAGCTCTCAAGTATATTAAGTTCATAGGCAGCATCCCATCCAGAAATTGAAAAGCCAGTGGCAGAAAGTTTGCAGAATCGTGTGCCATCAGACCGTAATAACCCTGTGCCTGCACGTTATGTATTTACGTGACCAATGAAACTATCAGATGACAGTTCTGCAACAGTTGGCTTGCCCTGCCAAATGTACACAGAGCAGGTACAAAGCATTACATTTAACTGCTGTCATGCTGACTTGCTTGATCTAAGCAGTTGTACATGTCAATGTTTCATTCGCGATTACCTTAAAATATCCTAAAATAAAGACGACACATTTGCGTATAACATACAAGCGCCCCTATCAGTTTTCTTCCAATGCTCTTTGTTCAAATGCTCAACAAGCAAATTTTCACACATATACACACACTTGCTAACTAGCACGCTTTCTACTTTGCCTCCCACACCTGTCGGATATATTGACATAGTGGTTGAAGTTGTGAATGAGTAGGCAATTAGGAGACTGAAGAAGAGAGGCGTAACAAAATGCATAAGAAGGTGCAATCCTAAACCCAAATGAATACAGTGGGATTTACTTCCAACTAAACATGCATATAATTAGAATGTTAATCTGTCAACAGAGAGTTTATGACTGCAATCCTAAGCACACCTAACTAGGAGTAAGCCCCACTGAACTCAGTAGGACCTACTTTTTAGTAGACACGGTTACAATTCCACCAAGATTTTCCCCATCCCTGGGCTGAAGATGGTAATAGCAATGGGATCCAATGAACAGAGAAATCCTACCTTACATCAACTAAGGTGAAAGGAGAAGATCTGCTGGCAGAGTAATTGCCACATCCTCTCCCCCCACCTCACTGTGGGCCGGGAATTACCATATTTTTCGCCCTATAGGACGCACTTTCCCCCCTCCAAAAATGAAGGGGAAATGTGTGTGCGTCCTATGGGGCGAATGCAGGCTTTCGCTGAAGCCTGGAGAGCGAGAGGGGTCAGTGCGCACCGACCCCTCTCGCTCTCCAGGCTTCAGGAAGCTATCCGCAAGCCTTGCAAGCCCGGCAGGAGTTCCCGCAGGCTCGCAAGGCTTGTGGGCAGCAGCCTGCAGCCCACAAGCTTAGGGGGCAGCGGGGAGGCACAGCGCACCTCCCCGCTGTTCCCCGACCTGGTTTGGAGGCTGGTGCTGGGGAGAAGCGCGCTTCTCCCCAGCGCCAGCCCCACAAGCTTGGGGGACAGCGGGGAGCATTGGATCCCGTTGCTATTACCATCTTCAGCCCAGGGATGGGGAAAATCTTTTCCTTTATTCCCCCCCCCAAAAAAAAACCTAGGTGTGTCCTATGGGCCGGTGCGCCCTATGGGACGAAAAATACGGTAACTACCCTAGCACCTTAGTTCCAGAGGTATATCAAGGGAACAAAGAGGCTTAGGATGAGACATCTCTGTTTCCACCTCAGATGCATACTGTTTCTCCCTGCTCCACCAATGGGAACTCCTATTCCAGCAGAGCTTTCCACATGTGGGCCAGAGGACGTCTAGTGGGATGTTGACCTGCTGGCCTACTTCCATCTCCGCTGGCAAAGCAGGACTTAGCTTCCTGAGGCACCTCAGCTGGCTAGCCAGTGTGAGTCAGATTGCTCCCTTAACTGATAGAGATACTTACTGGAATAAGACGAGATTTAGGCTTCAGAGTCAATCCAACCAGGTAAGTAATAAAAGCAAAATAGGCAAAATGCTGTCCTCTAATGTTTGGCAGCTCGCTTCCTTGTTACTTCCCCTACCCCAAACTATAAGACACAGGCATTACATTTATATATTAGTTAAGAGACATCTTCCTGTCTCTTTCCAAATAACCCACATTTAACTTCCAATATAATTTACTTGATACTTCTTCATCTACCAGGCTTTACATTTCTAAACATAGAGATTTTGTGTGCGTGCATATAAAGTGACACGCAGGTACTGCTGATCTTTTCCATAATCCTCATTTCCCCACTTGGCCATAGATTCAAATTCCAAAGCCCCCACTCAAGACTTGCCACTGACCTATGCTAGTCCCCAGCCTTTTTACACTCACAATGGGGTGAAAGGTAGGCACAAAAATAAATGCAACTTCGCTTCTCAGAATAAATGTGCACTGGATCTTTAGCACACCAGCAACCCAAACCTCAGACAAACAATTCCATTGGGATCTGAATGGCACCATTATATAGCAATTTGCAACCTGGCAGGCATGAATCAGATATAAATAAGAGAAGCAAACCTGTAAAGCAGGAAATGTGACACAAGAGAGAATTAAAACACTGCAATGGCCTTTCAAGTAGTTCTAGAGAAACACAGTTCTAGAATGGCATAACAAGGGAGGCTGCCAGATACTGATGACATTGGGTATATTGTGAAAGCTGTCACTCAGAATTATCTGAGCAGGAAGGGAAGGGATGTTGCTCCACCATTCTGTTTCCCAGAAAGTCAGAGCATATTCTGAGTTCAGGTCTTTATCAACCCCATTCTGTTATTTAGCATTTGTTAGGGCAAAGAGTACTAAGATTAGACACAACCTATAAAAAACCTAATTTAATACAACCATTCCACCAGGCAGGTAGAGAGGGCTGTTTTTCTGAATGTTTCCCCAATATCCAAGAAAAGCTACACATGGAAACCCAGTTGCCAGGGGAAAACCTTCTGACCCCCAAACTACCCAGTCTAGCCATCCCCCTCATACTACTGCCCTTAGGTACAGGAAGTTTTATGTTTGGGACCATTCAAACATTCAGCCTTTGTCTTGCAGTCTAAAATGGCACAGCCCAGGATGGATATTTCTATCTTATGCAAATTTCCTCCAAAACGTCGGCTCACATGAAGGGCTGCAGAGGTAGCTTTACTTCTATTATTAGAAGCTGTAGATCTTAGGTACTGCACAGAATGGAATCAGTAACAGAAGGATCCTTAGTTTAAAAAAGTTATGTGGGAGATAGGGACTAGCTATGTCTCACGTTCATTTACTGATGCTCCAAATATGGGAGCAGGACCATCAACGTTTAGACAAGAGCAAAGTTCATCTGCTACTGATGACACTCCCTGTCTCATTTTCCAACTTCTTACCTTCTGCCCTGGTATTTCATGCCTGGAACAATCTCTTCACATTTTTTGAAGCACTTGCTTCTTTCCTTTTAATTTCCTCCTCACAATCCACTTCTTCAGCAAAGCCTTTTTTTTTACTCTCTTCTAGGCTTACCTCACATGCACTTTTTCAGTTACCAGATTCTCCTTTCCCACCCACATCTAAAATGTAAACTGTCCTGACCTCTTCTTCCTCTACTTTTATCTTCTCCATCCAATGTAGCTTTTGGTTAGGGGTTGTGTTGCTCCCCTGCCCCAATACTATACGGATGCCTGATTATCGTCTTCCAAAGCAACTATTCTATTCCGAACTTAAAAATGGAAAGCGCAATGCTGGTGGTCAACAAAAGAGGTTTAAAGACGCTCTCAAGGCAAATCTAAAAAAATGTAGTATATACACCGACAACTGCGAAACACTGGCCTGCGAGCGCTCCAATTGGAGAACAGACTTTACCAAAAGTGCCGTGGGCTTTGAAGACACTCGAACCCAGGACAAAAGGGAGAAACGTGCTAAGAGGAAGGCACATTTGGCAAACCCTCACTATGATCAACTGCCGCCCAGAAACCTATTTCCCCATTGTGGAAGGACGTGTGGACCCAGAATTGGTCTCCACTGTCACTTGCGGACTCACTGTTAAAACCGTGTTTATGGAAGACAATCTTAATCAGCTAGGAATGATCACCAAAGAAGACGACGACGACTACTACTATACAGCACTCAGCAGATGCAAAGTAAGAGTCAAATAGCAGTAGTAACATTGATGCTGTGGCATAGCTTCGGAGTGTGTTATGTTTAGGTTCTAAGTCTCCCATTTGCTATGGTTTTACTGAGTGGTTTTGGTCAAGTCAGAGTCAGTTCTCCATCTGTAAAATGGGAATGAAAGTGAGCCAGGTTATATTACTGCTCCATACAAGCCAGGATTAAAAGCAAGATTTAAACTAGGGCTTTGAAGTTGGCTCATTTGGAAGCTCTTAATCATAAATTCCAGGTTTAGACTGAACAATAATCTATTATTATGTTTGGAATCCTGGTGGGTTTTTTTTGCTACTCGCACAAAGGGGAAGAGTAAAGTGGCAAAAAGGGGCTGCATGCAGGTGAAAGCCACTTGCACATATTCCGACTCATGAAGGACTGAAAGCTTAGCATGATGTCCGAATGTGGCAGATGTCGCACAGGGATGTTCCATCTAACAATTAGCATGCTCATGCAGAAGCCCAGCCTAGTTTATTGGGCTCTAATTCACCTTGGAAACCTTAATTTGTCCTGAAGCAGGCGCATCTGGAAGCCAGATGGGCAGACACAAGAGACTTTTAATTTGTGGTGCCTCTATGCCAAAGAGAAGGAGTCTTTCCCATTCAGAAGACAGTGCTTCCACTAAGATTTTACACATTTTGGCTGAAAATTATTTAACCTATGATTTGTTTATAGAAAGGGTTTACATACCATGTCACATGACCGGCTTTTCTGACCCTCCGTGACCACAGGAAATAAACTTCTAATTATCAAATGCCTGGAGACAAACAGGGGTTAGCTAGCTTCTCTATGACATAGTTTGAACTTCCAGAGACACTGATCTGGGCAGTATTGGAGACAGACCGCTGAATTAATGGACCTTTAATCTGATCCAACAAGGCAATGCCTTTTCTTAGAGTTCCCTTCCTCAGCTTAAGAATCTAATCCATCTGTGCTCCCTTTAATTTGCCCACAGTTTATATTCTTTTCAGTATGGTTTTAATATCAAAACAAAATAACTGCAACAGCAGCTCACACTAATAGTCAATCCATGTCTAGCATTGTATGGGACCATCCCTACACTGGTGTTCACTTCCTGATCCCCAAAACAGCAGGAAACACCCCCAATCCACCTAACATCTGAACCTAGAATGTGTCACATCATGTGTTAAACTAATTTGACTTTCATTCCCTGTGCCCTATGGCAAAGTGTTTCATAGACCAATTAGGCAGCAACCAGTATGAAAGCCTTCTGCCTTTTGTTTGTTTGAAACATGCTCCCCGATGACTTCCTTCAATGTCCTTTGTTTCTTGCATTTTGGCTCAGAGCAAAGATATTTCCTGTTCACAGTAATATATTTCTGGCTCAGAGGTTGCTTCCCCCCCCCCAAATTATAAAGTGATAAGATGTCAGACCTCAAGTTCACCTTTCTCCACATCCTGTTTAAGGCAATGACCAGTTCCTCAGGATTTATTGCACAGCACTAACAACCACAATGGAAGCACAGTGAAGACAGGAGACTCATCCTGCACCTTAATTGCACATGATTAATGTGACCGGAAAAATCACATTGTAACTTGTTTAATGCAAGACGGCAGTTGCTGGAGCCTGTTCAACAACTTCCATAGTTGGAAACTGCTATAACCCTTGAAAGACCCTGGAGAGAGAGAGAGAAATTTAATATAAAGATAAGATAGATGGATGGATGGGATTGGGTGGGGGAATGAGAAAGAGGATATTTTGTTCTCATTTGTTTGCATTCTTGAGCACTATTTGACATCCAAGAATCAGACTTCTCTCTGCAATCATGAGGACCAGAAACTTGTTTTCATAGAACCACAGGGTTGTTGGGACCACAAGGGGAATACCCAGTAGCGGAGGGGGTCCATGGGCAGGACTAGGGCTGCGGGACGCCCTCCAGCGGGATGCGGGATGAGATATGTGTGGTGCACGGCTTGCAGGGGCGCCCCAGTTGCCACCTCTCTCCTGGCCGCAGCCACCCTCCAGCAGAGGGGAGGTGGCTGGCACCTGCCACAGCTCGCCTCACCCAATGGGTGGCTTGCCCCGCCCCCATAGGCAACTAGCCCTGTCTTGGGTGCACAGCCCCGGGTGCCCGAGCAGCTAGCTACGCTGCCGCGAGTACCCTGCCATCCTGCATCAGAGGAATGCATAAAAACAAACGCCAATCTGTGCCAATTCCCGTTTCAACAACACCAAGAACTTCTTCATATATTACAGTAGATGCAGGCATGCCTTAGTACTTTCGGATGTACCACTTTCTATCCTGAAAACATACAAAGGTAGCTACATTTCTTTTACACTGCATGCACACTTCAGAAATCTGGGCCAACCATGGCTCCCTACATCTCGTTTCCAAAGCATTTAAACAGTAAAAAGATGGACAAGTGCCTCATACATTCTAGAGTAAAAAGAAAGATATGCTAAACGTTTCATGCATTGCAATATGTGGTCCTACAGGATTATATACCCCAATAGTAACAGGCACAAGAGTTTAAGCCCTGCCAAAGGGATACAGTGGTACCTCAGGTTACATATGCTTCAGGTTACAGACTCCGCTAACCCAGAAATAGTGCTTCAGGTTAAGAACTTTGCTTCAGGATGAGAACAGAAATCGTGCTCCGGAGGCGCGGCAGCAGCAGGAGGCCCCATTAGCTAAAGTGGTGCTTCAGGTAAAGAACAATTTCAGGTTAAGTACGGACCTCCGGAACGAATTAAGTACTTAACCCGAGGTCCCACTGTAATAGTTTTCCTTTAAAACTGGGGGGGGGGGGGACGATGACCTGTGGCTCTCTATATCAGGGGTCAGCAAACTTTTTCAGCTGGGGGCCAGTCCACTGTCCCTCAGACCTTGTGGGGGGCCAGACTATATTTTGGGGGGGGGGGGGGATGAACGAATTTGTATGCCCCACAAATAACCCAGAGATGCGTTTTAAATAAAAGGGCACATCCTACTCATGTAAAAACACGCTGATTCCTGGACCTAAGGTGGGCCGGATTTAGACGGCGATTGGGCCGAACAGCCCCAGCCGGTATCATCAATGGTCAAGTACAATGGTAGTTGCAGTTCAGGAAGTTATAGGAGGGCCACAGCTTCCCCACCTCCAGTTTAAAGCATCCTTCATCAAGGAGGAGTCCGTTACTGTCTGTCATCTGTGCACACCATTTACGTTAGATTTTTAAGAAGTGGGACAACTGAAACCATACTTGGGATTTAAACTGTGAACACGCCATTGTGGCATTTCCTGTTGCCCTTCCTGCTAAACAAGATTGCCTTTCCTTTTCATTTGGTCCACAGGATAAGCTACAAAAGGCAAGTACAGTACAGAAGAGGAGAAAATGAAAAGGCATCATCACAGCCACTGCACAAAGAGCTGGAGAGTGATAAAAGGAGAAAGCCAGGCTTTGGGGCTTGGCTTCAGTTCTTTTGGAATTACTAACCTATTCTTGAGCTGGTGGAAAGCTAGCTTATATAGATTCACAAGGCTGAGCAACCCAAAGTCTAACCACATTCAACTTCATACCCCAGAGCAGTGTTTCCTAACCTGTAGGCTGTGACCTGCAAGTGGGTCACAAAGCTTGTGCAAGTGGATTTAAACCTAAACCCAATATAATTATTGCTTTTAATCCTGTAAACTCGTATGATGATACCTATTACAACTTTTTCTTTTGTTGGCATATTATAATGATGTTTACATTTGTAACCGAATGTCAGAAAGGCTCAATCCATACATTTTAGAACTTGGTAACCACTCTCTGGTGGCGAATTCAGTGACAGTTTGCCAAGAGATGCTTATATAGGGAGTTATTCTGAGTGTTACAGCTCAGTTCTGATGGAAAGGCACTTGTGGAGAGCTGTCACTGAATCTGTCACGAGACTTAATCTTTTAGCCAAGGATAACTAAGTTTGCTTAGTTAAACTTTTCCCACTACTTTTCAGCTGAAGAAACACAAATGTTTGAGTGGGTGTGGAACTCATTTGCAGCTGATTTCACAAAGTCGTCATTGAATTATCATGCGATAGGAACCTCAAAGGAAAAATATTTGGAAGTGAGGTTATCTGAATATTGGATTCATGCTACCAAAATTACTCTGTTATTACCAAGTATCCTGAGCTTGCTGGTGAAGCAATACAAGTGCTGATGCCATTTGATGGTACATAATTTTGCGAGACAGACTTTTCAGCAGTTATGCCTATGAAGATGAAATACAGTAGTATCAGATCAATAGTGACCTGTAAGCTCAGCCATCCCACTGATACTCTATATTGATACACTATAACATGAACAAAACGATTCAAGCAATTCACAGTTGATTATATCTAAACACTGCTTGTGTAACCCTATGTTCTTAGAATAATTTGCAATAGCTTATGAAGCAATATCCTGCAATCAGATGATTGGTGCTCTTACATCTCCATTAAAAAAAATCCTTAATAGCTTTGTAAATAATAGAAAATGTGGGGTATACATATACATATACATATACATATATATATTACATATACGTATACATACATACACACACACACACATGTATGTATATGTGTATCTGTGTGTGTCTGTGCATGTATCTCTCTCACACACACAAATTCTACATTAATATTTAATTGATGCCTCAAGTCATGGTTATAACACAGGCAAATGTGAAGTTAAACATGTATGAAAATGATGGCGGCTGAAGACCTAAAGTCCAAAATTTACGCAGTAATAAATCAACTGGTCACCATGTGCAGTAAATTTCGACTTGTTGGGACTTTTAAAAAAGGTCGGGATCCGCACAGCTCGTGGGGAAGTGTGGCGATAGGGAAAAGCTTATCCATCACACACCAGACTTAACTTTTTGCCCACGTTACCCTAATTTTAGCGCACCTCAGAGAGCGGGAATAATCCAAAGATGCTGTTAACAAGATCTCCAAACTAAACCGGGTATCCATTAATTCTGTAGGGACCGTTTCCACGACCCCGCCCCTTCTTCCCTTCCTTTCTTCTGTTGTTGTTATTATTATTATTATTATCCGCGTCCCCGCATTCCCCAAAAGCCGCCGTCCCTTCCCCGCCTTGGGCAGCCTGGACGAGAGGATGGCTTCGCTCCCTGGGCTGGGCTCCCTCTTTCCCCGGTGTGGAAGTGAGGGGACGGGCAGGGAAGGGGAGCCTGACCCACTCTGCCCTCTCCCCACTCACGTACGTGCAATCCTGGTTGTAGGAGAAGCAGCTGAGCGCCTCCGGCTCCCCTTCTCCGCCGGCGGCCTCCATGGACGGAGGTCGCGCCGAAGCCCCGGCCTCGATTTCTGCCCCTCGCCGGGGTTCGGCGTCTATCTCCCCCGCCGGACTTAAGTCTTCCCGCCCCCCACTCCGCAGTCACAGCTCCGCGGCAGAAGCGACAGCAGCAACAACAAGCCTCGCAGTGACCGCCGGCCTGAGGGAGGCGCCATCTTCCCGGCCGGGCTTTCCTATTGGGCGGCGAAGGTTCGGAAGGGCCGCCTTTAGCCCCGCCCCCCGCGTCCGACGGGTTGGGAAGCCCTCGGTCGCAAGCCGGGGCTCCGGAGCTCTCTGGCCGCGCCCATGACGCCAACAGGGCCGGCAGCGATTGGCCGGCGAGGTGGAAACAGCTGACGGTAGCCACGTGGTTGTGTTGTGGTGGTTGCATCAGCCTGGAAGGGTGTCAGAAGTGGGCGGCAGGTGATCCGCCGAGCGATGAGCTGGCGGCAGCTGCAGCTGCAGGCTCCCCGGGGCGCCGCCCTTTTCCCGGGGCCCGCTTCAGCTCTCCACGCTGCATTCTTTTGTTTCTGCTTTAAACGGATTATTTCTAATTACGGCTCTGGGTTTTTGTAAACGGAAAGCCCGTTACCTCCTTGATTTGGGCGGAATGACTACTGTAGAATAAACCATTTAACTATTACTGTACAACCTAATGACGCTTTATGCTTTAGTTTCTCTACTTTTTTCTCCTCCCTCTTCCTTTCGTTTGCGCTTTTATTATTAATAAAAATAATTTATTATTTATATGCCAACCCTTTAACTGGGTTAATCTGGTCGCTCTGGGCGGCATCCAAGTCAAAACACAGTGAGACAACGAACTTTTAAAACTTTTGTTGTTGTCAATAAACCAATTAAAAACAATTAATTGCAACCAAAGGCTACAATCCAGTACATCCTTACCTAGGAGTGCATCCAGTTCAGCTCAGTGTTCCTTACAGTAGTGGTGCTGTGGTCTAAGCCCCTGAGCCTCTTGGGCTTTTACTGATCCGAAGGTTGGCAGTTCGAAACTGCATGACAGGGTGAGCTCCGGTTGCTTTGTCCCAGCTTCTGCCAACCTAGCAGTTCGAAAGCATACCGGTGCAAGCTGTACCGCTGCAACTGAAAGGTAAATGGTGTTTCCGTATGCTCTGGCACTCGTCACAGTGTTCCGTTGCGCCAGAAGCGGTTTAGTCTGTGCAGGAAGGCTGTCTGTGGACAAATGCAGGCTCGCTTGGCCTGAAAAGCAAGATGAGCACCACACCTCATAGTCTCCTTTGACTGGACTTAACTGTCCAGGGGTCATTTACCTTTTACTTACTTATACTACTGTTGTGGGCATAAATAAAACCACTATAGATAAATTACAGAATGGTGCTAGCATTAATGGTCTGTTATGGTGAAGCAAAGAGTCCTGTGGCTCCTTAGATACATCAACAGTGGCATAAGCTTTCATTGATATGAAGATGCACAAATTGTAATCTTCCTGCATCTCGACTCCGGATTCGAACTGCTGGCCTTCTGATCGGCAAGCCCAAGAGGCTCAGTGGTTTAGACCACAGCACCACCCATGTCAGGTTTACATATAGTGACTCCTCCAAGCCTTCCTGCATATTTGCTACTCCAGCTGGAGTGATTGCACTGCACTGGCACAGCTATTGTTAAGACTGCAGCCTTGATCTGTATTATGTAGTAATACAAAAAGGGCATTCATTTTACAGTCTACAGAAACAGCAGTCATTGTTCAGCAGGTGCCAAAATAGGTGGGAGCACTGTTTCACAGCGCACATCGATGAATTTATTAACAATGACCAGAGATTCAAGTGGACTGGCCCACTCATGGAATGAACATGGATTCAAAGTACACACACACACACACGGAACTGCATTGTTAACCTTCACAAAAAGTGAGTAAATGAGACTTAAAGCAAAGGTTGAAAGCCTGGCTTTGGCAACAGGGATTTCCCTCCCCCCCCCCCGCCCCCATGAGTTATGTTTATGAGTGAAGTTAAGTGATTCACAGTGAATCCTGTCTGGGGCTGAAAGGAGCTGGACTTCAGCAACAACTGGAGGACCACAGATCCATCTAGCTATCTAGCTATCATAATCAGGGCACATCAGAGGTAGAAGCATGTAAAGACGAAGAAATGTGAACTACCAAACTGCTGTTTAAATAATTCTGAATAAATTCTGCAAACTGGCATAATATTTAATGTGTTTACTAGGCCTTAACTACAAAATTTTGCAGAGTGAAGGTGTGGGGAAGCAGAATAGGAAATAAAATTTGAAATCCATTTCCTAATTGTTCTTTGGCCATAAACTTGGCAAAGACCAAGGGTAGACTGGGGCCAAGTTCTGAAAAGCAGCCAATAAGATGGTAAATTTGTGCCTGGGCTTTACCATCTCAGGCGGCAAGCAGGTATTCATATTTTATTCCACAAAAAAACATATCCCTGCACACAGAAAACTAGTATCAAGGAGAAGGGTTGTTGCCCAGCCTTCTTCCCGTTGTGCTAATTTTCAATGTATGGGAATCTTTTCCCTATAACTCGATGGACCGGTCACCTGGCTCCATATAATGCAACTTCCTATGTCCTCATTTGTAGACTAGAGTGGCACAAACGACAGGTTTCATCACTTCATCTGCTGCCTGTTAGAACTTGGTGTTAGATTCAGGAGGCAATGGGTTGCAAAGGAGCCATGCAAACTGAACCTGCAGAAATCCCATCTTCTACACAATAACTAAGGCCTTTTGTGCCATCCTCCGGGGCCATGCTACATGTGATGTGCAGTTTCAAGGTCAATTCCAGTGCGTAGCATCCTTGGGCACCTGCTGAGGCCAACCTGCTAACCCCCCACTGGGCTCTGGGCTCTGCTCCTCCTCCACCTTGCGGTTGAAAATTGTTCATTTGCCATCTCTGAGCTGGCAAGCAGTGACCTAGAGGAGATCGTCTTGTGCTCACCCCATGGGCAGTTGTGGCTTTCCTCCCCATATACAGTGGTACCTCAGGTTACAAACACTTTGGGGTACAAACACTTTGGGTTATGGACGCCGCTAACCCGGAAGTAGTATTTGGGTTAAGAACTTTACTTCAGGATGAGAACAGAAATTGCGCGGGGGTGGCAGTGGAAGGCCCCATTAGCTAAAGTGGTACCTCAGGTTAAGAAAGGTTTCAGGTTAAGAATGGACCTCCAGAACGAATTAAGTTCGTAACCAGAGGTACCACTATACACACACACACACATAATAAAGTTCAAAAGTTTACAAATTTAATACACAATATATTTTCCAATTATGATTCATTTATCATTCAACTTCCACCCCCCCCCGTAATTTCCCCATATTTTCTAGTATTGCTGCATATTATAAGTATACCCTATCTATTCCGCTTGTTCCCAGATACATGCTTTGCTGCTGTTATTCATTCAAATCCTACTTGCATTTTTACATGTTTTACAATAACTCTTTAGATATATTCTACAAAAGATTTCCAATCCTGCTTAAAAACCGCCTCTCCTTGACCTCTAATTTTCATGGTTAAGACTGCCAATTCGTTATACTGTATTCCATCACACCTCCATATATTTTAAATTTAACTGAAAGCAGCAGATAGGGATGAAATCAGGAGCAGATAATAATAATAATAATAATAATAATAATAATAATAATAATAATAATAATTTATTTATACCCCGCCCATCTATCTGGCTGAGTTTCCCCAGGACCACCACCCCTGCTCTCCTGCTCCTGATTTTAGCTTCCTGCAGCATGAATTTGTAAAATAAACAGGAGTTGTTGTTTTTTATTTTATTCGCTCAGCTGCCACATGGGGGTGTAGTATAGTCCTGAACAGACATAACAAATGTCAAGCCTCATTCTTGTTGCAACCAGGTTTGAGGGGCTACTACGGAGTGACCCCAGATTCACACAACTACCCACTGTTGAAGCAAGATTCTGGATTCCCAAAGTATCTCTGTGTTTAATTTATGGAACCTCTGACCGAAGATCCAGCACAACGTCCATTCTGTGATATGAACTTCTGGTACATTATAGGTGGTATTCAACTAAGTTTGACTTGGAATAGATAGACCTACCAAAGTGAATGGCCTTAACTTACTCGTGTTCATGGATTGAAATGGGTCTACGATGAGTAAACCTTGGTTGAATACCACCCAAAAATGCCAGGAAATCCAGATTTCCCACCAATCATACACTTCTTCGAGAGCTACAACCAATCCCAACACTAGCAAATACACCAGTGGTTTTCAACTAGTGTTCCATGGCACCCTAGGGTGCCTTGAATTATAGTCCAGGGTGCAACACTGGCCTCTTTCATTCTTTCCTTTCCTCCCTTCATCTGATGTCCTCTCCCATCTCTGCCTCCCAAAGGCTTGCACAGTTGTTTGTTGCAGCAGCCCTGGCTATAAGCTCCCCAGGCGAATGTTGCCTCTGGGGCTGGCCAGGGGGTGCTTCCCAGGCCCTTGTGGGGCAGTGTGAGGAGGCACCTCTCGGTGGGACAGGGTGGGCAACTCAGAGACCAGGGTGGCAGCAGTGGCTGCCTGGAGGACTTCTAAGGAGAGGAGAGGGGAGAGGAGACTGAGGAACACTCCAGAAGGGAGGGTGTTCGAAAAAGGGTGAAAGGCTGCCAGTTCTGCAGGCAAGGGGTGAAGTAACTGGGCTCCTGAGCCCGACAGGGGTGCCGCAGAAAGAATGTAGTTGGTCAAGGGAGCCGTGGACCCAAAAAGGTTGAAAATCTCTGCTCTACACATTTGTAACATTCTCACTTCATATTTTTCATTGTATACTTAAAAATCTTAGGGGTAAACCTAAAGACGTGTAATGTGGAAAATTTCATCTGAGTTGGCATCATAAATTGTCAGTGGATCCATCAAAAAGAGCTGTTGCTACATTAAAAATAAGTAATTAATGCTGCCATCTAGTGACAACGTGGCCTCACAACCATCGTCTCTGAAAATGAAGATCACGCACGTTCAAACCACGTGGCTTCTCCCAAAGAATCTTGGGAACTGCAGTTTATTAAGGGTGCTGAGAATTACTGTATAGCTCTGACACAGAGAAACTTCAGCTCTCATGATTGTTTGGGGAAGACGCCTGCCTGTAAATGTGCACTGTATGTCCTTTAAATGTATGGTGTGGATCTGCCCTTTCCCTCTGTTTGTAGCAGCCACAGCAACAGTCAGTGCATAGCTGTCAACTTTTCCCTTTTCTTGCAAGGAATCCTGTTCGGAATAAGGGAACTTCCCTTTTAAAAAGGGGAAATCAGTGCCAGACTTATGTATAGGCTAAGTAGGCTGAAGCCTAGGGCCTCTAAATCTAGGGGGCCTCGCCAACCCACCCGCTCCCCAGTGGGCAGTCTCCTCTCTCCCAAAATAGCCCAGGTGGGGCTGGTTAGCTTGGGAAGCAGGTGTGTGATGCCTCAGCTAGAATAGGCTCAGGTAAGGGTCAGAGATGCCTTGTAAAGTCCAGAGTATATAACAGGAAGACAGTCCTGGCCAGGCCTGTGTCCAAGAGGATTGTAAGAAAAACACTGGGGTCTAATTTGAATAGTAGAGTGCTTGGTATCTGGTGGGCAATCTCACCCTTTATTTCCACACTGTGGCTCCAGACCAAATCATTTGTCAGGAGTGCTATGGCCTGGTGAGGACGCAGGCCTTGCTGGGACACAGGCTTTCCTGTTACACCTTCTGGGCTTTTTTAATACAAGTTTCTCAATCTACCAGATTTACACAAAACATCAGCTATGTTTATATGTGTGCGAGTGTGTGTGTTTTGCTCCAAGTCCAGAAACTTGAGATCCATGGGTATTTGTGGGCAAATCTGTCCCTTGTCAAAATATTTGTCAGAAATAATAAATCAAGTGGAGGGTCAAGTGCATTATTGCCAACTGTTCCATAACCTTTATGCTGACTACCTGAATTGTGTTTGTGAGGCACTAATGGCTGAAGACCACCATTCGGGAACCTATTGCCTAAGCTAGTAAGGAAAGACAATGTTTAAAATGCACTCATATAAGATCAAAGCTATATACAGAGGGTGGGATTCATAATATTCACTCAAATCATATGAGACATACTAGGACAAACTGAGAATTAGGGAAATGATCCATACATAAGGTTACCACAGCCCTTTATAGCTGTCGTTTGTTTCAGTCATTTTATACTGGGCAAATGAAATGAGAAAGCCATTCCACGGGGTGCTGTGAAACTGTGCCCTATTACATAGTCTGTTTAAGTATGTCTGAAGATATAGTGTATATTTTGAGATAAAACATTTGAAAGATATTTGCAGTGCAATCATAAGCATGTATACTGAAGTGTGCTTAGAACTGATAGTTGCTTAAAGGCCTAAGAATGCAGTAAACATGTTTAGGATCAGTCTAGGCAGGGCCAGCCAAGCCATGTTGTCCAGTTAGGATCCCCAGGGGCAGTAGATCATGATATTGATCTTTCTTTCCCCCTTGTTCCTGATGTGGATCTTCACTCACCCTTTCTTCCCTGGCAGGGAGAGGGGTCATAATTTGGGGATTCACCTCAGGTGCCAAAATGTATTGGGTTGACCCTGCATCTAGGTAAGAGCTTAAGGCTTCACAGAAAAGATGGGCTTTGTGGAGACAAACAATCAACTGCTGTTGTTGGACCGCATGTGTGTCCAGTCCGTGCTCCAGAAGTATCCGAGTCACATGCGGTCCAACACTGTGGTTCTAGATTCAGGTAGGTAGCCGTGTTGGTCTGACGCAGTCGAAATATATATAAAAAAATTAAAAATGTCCAGTAGTACCTTAGAGACCAACTAAGTTTGTTCTTGGTATAATCAACTGCTATGTTGGATGTTTCAGCAGCAAAGATAGGCACGGTGGAAGTAAGAAGAATTTAAAGATCCTGAGTTCTTTAAATACCTCCTCGCTATCCCTCCTGGGAATCACTGTGGTATTTTCCTCACAGTTCCCACACTTTCTATTTAAAGCATGATCCAAAACAGTTTTAATATGCCACTTTTTAATAGTTTCTTTTTTTCTTCAGCATCATGAAGTAATGGAAACAACATAAAAAGAAACACAAAACAGAGAGGTACAAGTCATTGCTTAGAGGCTTACACAGCAATAGTCGTAAATTCTGTATTAATGCTTGCTTCCCTCCTCATCCCAAAGTTACCATGCATCACTTCTGTGCAGTTTGTGTTTACAGCGCACAGTTACTCTTCAAAATTGATTACCAACACTATCCATATAACACCGGTCTTGAAGGACCTACATTGGCTCCCAGTACGTTTCCGAGCACAATTCAAAGTGTTGGTGCTGACCTTTAAAGCCCTAAACGGCCTCAGTCCAGTATACCTGAAGGAGTGTCTCCACCCCCATCATTCTGCCCGGACGCTGAGGTCCAGCGCCGAGGGCCTTCTGGCGGTTCCCTCATTGCGAGAAGCAAAGCTACAGGGAACCAGGCAGAGGGCCTTCTCGGTAGTGGCACCCGCCCTGTGGAACGCCCTTCCAGCAGATGTCAAAGCGATAAACAACTACCTGACATTCAGAAGACATCTTAAGGCAGCCCTGTTCAGGGAAGTTTTTAACGTGTGATATTTTACTGTATTTGTGGTTTTTATGGAAGTCGCCCAGAGTGGCTGGGGGGGCCCAGCCAGATGGGCGGGGTATAAATAATAAATTATTATTATTATTATTATTATTATTATTATTATTATTATTATTATTATTATTATTATTATTTAGTCTTCTATCCACAAATAAAGGCTTTAGAAAGGTGTAGACAGCCCTTCTTTCAATGTCTAGTGGTCATACCATACAGCAGGTGAGGGGAACTTGTGGCCTGCCAGCGGTTGCTGAACTACAACTCCCATCAACCCTAGCCATTGATCATGCTTGCAGCTTCTGGAGGACCACAGGTTCCCCACCCCTGCACTCCCTTACCTGAACAAATATTGCATGTCTGCTCCTGAAGGCATACCTGGTAGCAGCAATTCCTGGGGCCTGGAGCAAACACTCGTCCCATGTTGGGAGTCTGACCACTTCACAAGCAGGAGCTGGGAACTGGTGGTTGATGGCTAGGGGTGAGATCTTGGCTCCTCAGTAGTAAACACTAACCCTGTGTGAATACGAACGTGTGGGTGAGTGGAACAAGGTTTTTATTTTGCTTGCTGGAGTCTTATATGTACATTCGGTTATTGCTTTGTAGGATGCCAGCACTGTCTATATAACATTCCAGCCCAAGTTACTGAATGTAAATAAGCAGATGTGGGGAACGACCCGACCTGCGGCCTACAGCTGGAACAAAACATCTGGAATAACTTTCTGACAGTAACAGACTCCCACGAGAGGCGGTGGGCTCTCCCTTCCTTGGAGGTTTTTAAACAGAGGTTGGATGGCCCTCTGTCACGTATGCTTTAGTTGAGATTCCTGCATTGCAGGGGGTTGGGCTAGATGACCCTCGTGGTCCCTTCCAACTCTATAAGATTCTATGATGATGATGATGGAATAGGATGTCCCGATTTTCATCGGGGAAACATTGGAGGGTATGCACCTCTACCTCTTCTTCCTCCTCTTCTTTCTCTGTTTCATTTATTACACTATCTCCCTCCCTCCGACTTCGCGCATAGGAGAGAGAGAGAAAAGTTGCGGGGTGTAGAGGAGGAGAGAGGGAAGAGGGCACGTCTCCCTCTCAACGAGCGCCCTGACGTCAGCGGACGTTTTAAGTAGAGGGAAGGCTTACGTATTGGCGCGCGCCTGCTCTTCTCCCCCCTCCCCCTCCCTCCTTGTCTTCTCCCTCGCCCGCGCGCGCGCGCGCGTTCTCTCCCCTCGGAGGCGAGGGCGTCGACGGGAAAGCAAGCGCGTCGTCCCCTTTAAGGTTGCCCGGGTGACGGCTCGGCGAGTGAGAGCGAGGCCCATTGACGTCACGCCGGGCGGCGATTGGCGGAGGGAGTTAGGTTTCCGGTGGGAGCGATCGCTGAGGCGAAAGAGGAGGAGGAGGAGGAGAAGGGAGGTGGAGGAGGCCGCCGCCACTCGGGACAGCGGGAGGAGGAGGAGGAGGGGGGCCCGCTCGCGAGGAGAGGCCCAGGCAGGGAGGAGGAGGACCCTGTGGTAAGTCGGAGCCGGTGGGCCTAAGGCGCTCGCCGGCGGGTGGGGCGAGAGCGGGAGCTGCGGCGGCGGAGTGACGCGGGGGCGGCGAGGCGGGAGAGCGAGGGGCGGCGCGCTTACCTGAGGCGCGCTGCGGGAGGCGGCGGCGGCAGAGGCCTCTTCCTTCTCCTCAGGTGAGGCGGAGGATGGGAGAGGAGGAGGATAAACCTCCGCCGAGTTGTGAGGGCGGCCCTGCTGAGAAGAGCCTTAGCCTGGCGGGAGAGACGGGTTGCCCGAAGGGGGCCTTGGACGGGGCCCACGGGCACAGCTTGGGGGGAGAGCACATGCGTGGCTTTATTTTATTTTTTTCAGGAAGGGGGCGCTTACGCTCCAAGGTTTATATCCCGGGGGGGAGGGAGGCAGAAGAGGGTCCAGGGGGCCAGACGCAAGTAGAGGGGCTAAGATTAGGAGGAATGTGCACCGTGGAAGATGACGCCATGTAGACACAGAGAAGGAGCGTAGAATAAAGCCGCCTTTGTTTTTTTTATTATTTAAGGAGAAGCCCATGAGGAAAGTGGGTTTTTTTGTGGGGTTACTTTTGGTAGACGATTTAAGAGAGAGGCCTGTAGGTTTTTGGAGGGAGGATCCTTTTACAAAGAAACCAGATTTGTGATCTTGGGGGAGAACTTTTAGACCTGGGGGGAGGTTAGGATTAAAGGGGGAATAATAGGTTTGGGGTGGGGGGCATCTGTTTTAAAGAAGTGGAAAGGTTACTGCTGAAAAGTGCCTAAGCCAGAGTTTAGCTGGGTCTGCTTAGCTTACAAGCAGTTTCTTATGTATGGAGGGGAGGGAGGAAAGGGACCCATGTCATTCTCTTGGCTTTGTAGTCATTACAGTGTAGTGAATGACCTTTTGCAGGATAGGGAGAGTGTCATTTCCCCCATAGTCAAGGAACAAAACAAGCAAGTGCTGCCTTTGAAGTAGCCCATAATTGCTGTGCACAGTACTTGAATTTCTGGGTATTCCTATCCTGGGGAAATGAGCTCCCAGTGAACTGTGCTCCCTTCTCACAGGAAGGAAGCATCTTAGGGCTTTCCTGTTGCTTTTATTTATGGAAGCTACAGGGAGATAACTTGAAAGATGATCAGGGTAAGTTATTCAAGGCTGCTATAAATTACAAATGCCCTTTTGTGATAGAGAGGCTCTTCTTTGTGATTAGAAAATGTGTGCTATCAATTGCACCTGATATTTCAATAAAATGTGAGGACCCCTACCCCACTTAGAATTTTGACAAGCTGTTTTGATGTCCTGGGTTACCATCTTCAGGTTGCTGTTTTCCATTCACTGTTTAAAGATTACTGTTAAATAGTTATATGAGGAATTCTAAACACACTGTGAGTTTTCTTGGCCAGAAAAGGAGGCCCTGAAAATTACTGCAGTGATCTTAAAATTCCAAGCATTTTACCTGGAAGCTACTTGAAGCTACTACATATCTACTTTGCAAATACCTATAGCAAATAAAGGGGACGCGGGTGGCGCTGTGGGTAAAAGCCTCAGCGCCTAGGGCTTGCCGATCGAAAGGTCGGCGGTTCGAATCCCCGCGGCGGGGTGCGCTCCCGTTGTTCGGTCCCAGCGCCTGCCAACCTAGCAGTTCGAAAGCACCCCCGGGTGCAAGTAGATAAATAGGGACCGCTTACTGGCGGGAAGGTAAACGGTGTTTCCGTGTGCTGTGCTGGCTCGCCAGATGCAGCTTTGTCACGCTGGCCACGTGACCCGGAAGTGTCTCTGGACAGCGCTGGCCCCCGGCCTCTTGAGTGAGATGGGCGCACAACCCTAGAGTCTGTCAAAACTGGCCCGTACGGGCAGGGGTACCTTTACCTTTATAGCAAATAAAAGTCCTTTATCAGCTGTTAATTGCCAGTTGGTGAGAGTATCTAGCTACAGAATTAGTTTGGCCTTCTTTCTATTAAAATGAATGCTCTTCAAAGCTCTGTATGACGAAGACTTTAACATGCTTCAGACAATTAAGAATATTTATTTGAAATAGAAGCTTCATGTCTGCTACTTCTTTTGCAGTTGTGTTTGAGCACTGGTGTCTGATGCTGTCTATCAGCAGTGTGAATGCTTTTTCCACAGGCTTATTTGCAGGCTGTCACAGAGCCATGGCATTAACTCTTGGGCAGTTAATTAAGGCATTTATTACTGACCTTCATTATGCAAGTTGTCAAAACAAAAGAAGTAACTGTAGAACTTCAAGGCAGCTTAATGTAAATGCCAGATAAGTATGTGTATGTTTTTTGAAATGGAACAGGTGTATTGTAATCTTTAGATTCTTTACAAGCGTTGCAGATGACACAGATGCCATGTGTTTGTAGTGTGGGCACTTCACAACATTATATTTTGTTGTCAAGCCTCTGTTTCCTGTTGGGAAGGGTTATATATGTTTATCTCAAGTATATTGCCATCTGTGTCATGTATCTAAATATCTCACCTAGAAAAGTATGTATTAATAGAACAGTAACACTTGGGAGTTATTCACTTTCTTCTTCCTTCCTTTTTGAAAGGCTATACTGGGATCAGCACCCCTTCCTGTAAATTCTGTGCATACCTGTAGTGGTTGCAGCTAGCTGCATCTCAAGTAAGTGTTGGCCAGTTGGGAAATAATGTATTTTATTTCCACAAAACTTTATTTTTACATGCTATTACAGACACAGTTCTGGATATGTTTGTTTGCCAGTTGTGGAAATCTTGCATCCAGTAAGATTTTGCATGGGAGCTGGCATTAATTGCAGTATTTTATTTTTACTTTATTGGGAGCAACTTAGCTTGACATAACTCCTGAGGTAGCATAGACCTCTGTTTTATTCTGTTGTTAACATTCTGTCCAGAATGCAGACAAATATACTGAGCATCATTTCAGTTTGGAAGCATATAATGTTTTGATTTCTGCTAATTAGCTATCTCTGCAATTAAGAGTGGCTGGCAGCTGTGATCATTGAATATCATTAATGTAATATGGTGATAGCAGGGCATCTATCTCTTGGGGTTTTTAAAATATGTTTTAATTTCAGATAGCAGCAATGGCCACTGGCAGCACTAACAGTGAAGAGGAGCGCAGCCTCCGTGAATGTGAACACTATGTCCAAAAACACAATATCCAACAACTCTTGAAGGATTGCATCGTCCAGCTATGTACAGTGCGACCTGAGAGACCCATGGCATTCCTCCGGGAATATTTTGAAAGGCTGGAGAAGGTAAAAATAAGCTTCAGGAATGGTGCGAGTAGGAAAACCATTTGCAGCTTCTCTAGAATATTGGCCAAGAGTACATCAACAGTTTAAATGTTCCAAGGGGAAAGTGCAGCAGTGTTTTTGAGTTTATTGCCATGTGATTGCTAGAAAAGCATCTGTGCAATGTTTTCATAAAATTAATTGAAAAATAAATAGGTCTCATGAGGGGTACAAGGTCAGATTGTGTTACTTTGTGAGATACTGGACTCTTGACTCATGCATGGCCAAATTTTGCCCTTGTGCATCTTTGAGAGGTTTTACATATAATCAAAGTAGAATTTCATATCAATAAAATGGGACAACCCTCTGATAAACAATGCTACTGTTATGCAAATTGGGCATCAAAAATTCTCTGGTCTAAGTGGAAGCAGCAACAAATCCAGAAACTAGACAGAGACACCTGGTAATTCTGCTTTTAGGAAGGGGGAAAAAAAGGTTTTTAGAGTAGAACATATTTTGCAAGAGATAAACTCTTGGGCATTCTTATGAAACTTTACCATTTAAATATGGTGGTCTTCTTAGCTGGATTCAACCCATAGCATCCCATATAAGTCATTGCACAAGCAGAAGAACTTCCAGTCACATAGTGAATGGGTCTTCTCCATCTCCCTGCACTGACCCTAGATTTACTCAGGAGGGGTAAGAGATGGCAGGGAAAGGTGGCTCTGTTGTGTGAGCAGAACTCGCCCTGCTTTTGCGGTGACTGGCAGAGCAATGCAATCTGCCTTTACACTAGACCATGGCTGGGAGTGGAGGTTGATGGAGCAATTATGTCCCTCCACTTTGCCTGCTGGGCTGCTGCCAGTGGAGTAACATAGATGTCACTTGTTGGTGGGTAGATGGCCCACTGGTAGGCTCCCCAGTGGTGGAGCCCAGCAGAAAGAGTTGAAACTGTGTGTTCTGATGGAGGTGATGGGACTGGATCCCAAGTCAGATTCCCAATTACTGCCAGCTGCCATCAGGCCTGATCTGGATCTGAATGCTGCGCCAGCCTGGAGCTGACACAGGGCGCAGGACTCCCCCGATTTGAGCTGCAATGGCAGAAGGTTTGGATTGTGCCCTTAGTTGGATCATCCCAGATCTGATTTTGCTTTCAGTACACTTTGTATAAAACTCTTACTAATCTAATCACAAACCAGTCCTTAGCTGAGTAGCCCACTAATTGTCTTGCACTTTTTACAAGCTATGTGACTACCCAGTAAATTTAGATGGCTGTGCAGCAAAGCTACCCAACAATTTTCCCCTCTTGTTCTTTGACTGCTGTGTCACTAACAGCTTCTCCCATCACTGTGTCAACATTCTGTGGAAAGAGAGAAGGTCAGCAGCATTCATCCCATAGCAGCTGACGACTTAAAGGCAAATCATAAGACCAATATTTAGTGATTCCTGCAGTCATTGCTAATTGTTACAAATTAATTCATATATTTTCCCTAAGGCACAATGTCGGGATAATAACATACTTTGTTTTGTATAGAAGAGTCATTTTGTTCAACTCCCAAGTTTTTGTATATTATGCACTAGTACTTTTAATTCATAAGAATGCACAGAGATTCAAGTGTTATGTCCAACTTGCATTTTGGCTTGATCTAAATGCCAAGTTATACAGATCCCTAAAACTAGGCAAGTGATTTTTCTGAGTTTAAACGTTATTGGCTTGGATCGAAAAGTGTTTTTCACCAGCAGAAAAGAAGCTTCCATGTATTCTGACAATTCCACTGTTCTGCTGCAATTCCCAATGCCCAGTCCCACACCATTTAGAGGGTCCCTTGACACTTAGGGGTGGTTTTTTGGGGGAGGGAAAGTGTAGGAAGAGGAGCAAGAAAAGCTGGATCTAAGCCACTGCACCTTTAGATAGAATGCTACAGTTTTAGTCTAGTTTTGTTTTAGTTGACCAGTGCAGGTCTATTGAATAATAGAGGCAGAAAGGTTAGGGTCATGCATGGTAACTTTTAAGACTATTTTGGTCATCTTTTATTGAGTATGTATATTAAATATGGTTTCCTTTGAATAATGAGTGGTAGCTTTTATTGATTTAATTGAAAGTCGGCTCACAAAGCTTAAGAGCTTTATTTGAGATAATTTATATTGCACACTTTCACTGTAACTTCAGTGCTCTGTGGAGCTCACAGTACTTTAAAACTGTAAGGTAAACTGTATGAAGGAATAAAAAAGACAAAACAATGTTCTGCTGTGTTAATCTGGAAAAAAATATAATTGGCTGTATGCAGTGTAGTGCTAAGGTGAATGTTCTGTTAATGCAAGGGTTTCTCCTTGCTCACTGGAATGCACTCCCCATACCCTCTAAATCTGTTCTGGCAGTTCCCCCAGCCATCTAGAACAGATCTGGGATAGCAGAGGGCATGGGCAGGAAGGAAAGGGGCAGGATCCATACTGCCTTTTGTTTTTAGACTGCTGAAAATAGTTCACATTTTTCTCCTGGATATAGTTTTATTAACTGTTTTGTGTCTGCATTCTGGGATATGAAAAAAGACTCCACTGTTTACAAACCAGGTTTTTGACAAAATGTGTTTTATAGAGCCAGCTCAGCCCAGCGGTTCCATCAACCAACACATAGCTTAGATCCTGCAATCGCCCACAGCAGTTTGAAACCCGTTGGTGCTGCCTGGCTTTCGAAAGAAAAAAAAAAGAAGTGTTTTATATTTTATTTTGTTACCTTAACAAAATGATGTGTTGTAGAAATGCGGGCAAAAAGTGTGTATATTTTAAAATATTGAAATATAATTTAAAGATGTTCATGCCTTTTATTAATGAATGAAATACAAGGGCATTATGAGTAAAGGAACTCGCTGTTTTTTAATTTGGTTTATGGAAAAGGGCTTGGGAGTTCATTGGAGCAGGCAAAATTGGCAAGTACAGTGCTATGTTTATGCCTACTTGGAAATTTAGAAATGTGCCATGAAAAACCATTTTTATGGCAAGGAGTGTCCTACGTGGCACTGAGCAAGGGGCTCTTTTGGTTAAGCAACATTAAGCTGATAAATACAGGAATTAAAAAGTAGTTTTTAGAGGAGTTCTTATTAATCTTATCCAAGAGGAAGTGTGTGGGTAATCAGGCTATAATAAGTTGGACTTTGTGTTAATGTTCAATGCGTTTCCCTCCCCCCCTCACATCACTTTATTAAAAATTGTAAATAATTGGATTAAGTGTGCTCATTTATCAACAGATCTCACCCATGTCTGAGACAGACATATTAGGATTGTTAAACAAGAATCTCTCAATTATGACAGTTTAATTCAAGCCAAATGTTGTGTAACATTGTTTCAGGAATACTTAGAGACCTGTTGGTATCCTTCGGAAATTCAAGAAAATAGAATCAGCTGATTTTAAATATATTATGTACATTATGCATTTGGAATAATTCATTTAGATAATGAAGCTTTCTGTGGATTCTGTTTCTGTGATAAAGGAACTGTATGATCTTTGAAGAGCAGCTGTAATGTCATTATCTATGTAAACAGTATCTGAGCTGTATTACAAAGATGAACTATTAAATTCAAAAGTTGACAAGGTAAAGAACTCTCTCTCTCTATATATATATATGAGAGAAAGTAGAGGTATAGGATCCTTTTTTGAGTTTCATTGAAGACTCAAATTTTATAAACGTCTTCATGATAACAGACCATTCTGCAGAGCAATATGCTAGAGCAACATCTGAATCACCAAAAATATATTGCATATGTTGCATGCCTGGTGCATTTCTTTGAATGCAATAATTTAACATTCAAAATATCCAGCAAATGGCCTCAATTTCATGTATTGGACTCAACACTAGTATGATACATGACAGCTAAAGCATCAGAAGCATTTAGAAACTTCCTCCATATTATTGTACTAGGTATAAGTAGCTGTTAAAAGTGTGCCAATTTTAAAAATATATTTTGTTAAATACAAATGTTTGAAAGATGTCAAATTCCTCTTCCCCAACACAAGGCCAGCCAGATAAGATTAAAATTAGTGAAATGTTAAAGCATAAATCGTATATTTTCTGCCTCCTTGCTTATAACTCCTTAGGACAGGGATAGGGAATCCCTGGTCTGTGAGCCAGATGCCCACATGCAAATTTCATCTAGCTCCCTGGGTCCCCTCACATCCATCAGCTGTTCAATGAGGAGCAGGCGAGGGAGAAAGGGGTTCTGTTGTGCAAAGTGTATAATTGCAGCTGTTTTCTCTGCAACACCACAGCAGAGGTGAAAATCTCTTAGTGAAGAGGGAAACTTGTGTTCCTTGCAAAATCCATGCATTTTTGCAATTGTATAGATGGAATTCCCATTGTATTTTGAAGTTTAGAACTATGCAAAGCTTTAAGGCAGGATTTGCCATTCAGTTCTGTATTGACATTTGCATTCTTCTGGGATTACTGAGTTCTCTTTGCTTTCTGCACAGTCAGGACAGATAAAGGGTGTTTGAGACCTTTAGCTTGAGTGGAGTTGCTAAGAATTAAAGATTGATCTGTTGCTGTGGAAAACAGCTTTGTGTGGTGGTCTGGCCCCTCCCATTTCTGAAATTTGCTCAAAAGCCATTGGAACCTTAGCCCGAAAGAGGTCACCTAATAAACACCTTTCAGGCTTCTGCTTGTACAGTGGGGGTTTCTCCCTTTTCCTTACCCCTGTGTTACCTTTCATGAGCTTATGGAGGGCACAAACATTTTAGTATGGAAGTTATAATCTGAAATTGCACAGAGCAGCTTGATGGCCAGTGTTTAAATGAGGATAAGTGCAAGGGAGGAAACAAGTTCTCTCAGGAGCATATGCATGGATGTGAACTTTCTACCCTTGTGGATTATTAACATAGAACTGTTTTATTTCACTGCAGGAAGAAACAAAGCAGATCATGTGCCAGCAGAAAGCCAGCTCCCGTGCAGACTCGCGTGAAGATGAGATTTCTCCCCCTCCACCCATGAATCCGGTGGTAAAGGGCCGCAGAAGGCGTGGTGCCATCAGTGCAGAGGTTTACACAGAAGAGGATGCTGCCTCTTATGTCAGAAAGGTGCTGCATCCAGTTCTTACTTCCTGCAAGGCATATTTTATGTCTTGTATGCACAATTTCCTTCTTTGCCTATCCCAAATAAGGTTGTATCAGGCCTTTCCCTAGATAAGTTGTGCTAATGCCTTCCTAACTTGCAATTATATTTCTCTCACATAAACCTGGATTTCTGCTTGGTTGGGTTGACATAAGTTGAGTTGACAGATATGGAGGAAATAATTATTAGAAAAATCTTGGCTGGAGGAAACAAACCATTTCTCACTGACTCTGCAATGTCTGCTCAATTAATATCGACTATAACTTTCCCAGAGGAGCAACCAGGTCTCCTAGGACTTTCTTGTGATCTTTGTGACTTCTATGTCGTTTCCAGGAAGCCTGATACTAGGGAGTTGACCCTTGGGGGACCTGTAAGCACAATTACAGCTCCTCAGAGGTGTGATGTTAGTAAGAGGGAAGTATCCTAGGATGGTAGTTATTCAAGATTCCCAATCATTGTGTAAGAGCACCATTAGGTTATGTGACTCCTAAAACCTGCATCAGTTTCAAGTAAGATTATTTTGAGTTCTGAATGACCATTTGAGGTACTGGTGTGTCTAGCAATTTGGTCTATAGACTTATCAGAGGCAGTGGACAAATAATTTTCTACATATCGAGGCTCCTGATAGTTCTGTCTTATCTGAAAAGATACTTTTAGATCAGCCATTGAATCAGCACTTACCCAGGAAAGATACATCTCATTCTGGACACTTTCCCTTTTCTGGGCATCTAGAATGTAGGCATAATTTCATGAACATGCTTCTTAAAGAAGTCTTGAGAAGCTTTCCTTACCACTTGAATGACTTCTTCACATAGGAGAAAACTCCTGCACTGCACTCCTCCAAGAAAGGAACTCCTCAAATATTGTTGGTAATGGGTTTGCTTAAAGAACATTTGCCTCTTAGGTCTTTAATCGGTATTGTTTGGGTGTTTCCATTCCACAGGTTATTCCAAAAGATTACAAGACTATGGCTGCTTTGGCAAAAGCCATAGAGAAGAATGTGCTTTTTGCTCATCTTGATGACAATGAAAGAAGGTAAGAAATCTGTTAACCTGGATAGTTAAATAAACAGAATTGAGCAACATGTAGAAAGAATAAATAGGCTGACTGTGGTCCAAGTTTTGGAACCATGCATAATGTTAACTATAAATACAATACCTCAAGGACCTCATCTCCCCATATGAACTGCACCAGATCCTCCACTTGCCATCTGAAGCCCTTCTTTTTGTGCCCCCTCCACGGGAGGTCCATTTCAGTGTTGGCTCCCTGCTTCTGCAATGCTCTCCCCAGGGAGGTTTGCCTGGCGTCGTCACTACATATCTTTAGACACAAGGCAAAGCTATTCTTTTTTTGTTTCCGGTCAGACCTTTGGCTTTTAAATGCCCTATGTCCTTTTTGCATAGAAGGGTTGTTTTAATCTTTTTTTTTAAAAAAAAAATAGGATTGTCTTTTGGATTTTTTTAAAAAAATACTGGTTTTAGTGTGTTTGTGTGTGTGTTTGCTTAAAATATTGTAAATTGCTTTGAACTGTGGCAAAAAACCAGCTAGCTAGTAATGCAGTATAAGTTGCCTAGCCTGTTCCCTAGCCAGGCCAGTTAAGTTGTACTGAATGGTTTTTGGGCCCCCACTTTCAGACATTGTTGTGGCTTAGATTGCCAAAATGCCATATAATGGGCTCTACATTCATACAATTATTTGGATTACTTTGGGGCAAGGAGAAGAGGGGAATGTTCATGCTGATGTCAGCCTATTTATGTTGCCCCTGTGTCTGTCAATATGGGAAGAGATAAGAATAACCTGAAGTTTAATTCACCAAGCCTAATGTTTATGCTGTGAACCGCCCTGAGATCAGTGGGTATAGGGTGGTATACTAACTAACTAACTGACTAAAGCTTGTGTGAGCACTGCTGTTTTGTCCCCTCTCCAGAACACGTTGAGCAACTCTAGTCTAGACTTTTGAGAGATGCAGTCTCCCTAATAACTGCACGCTAAGCTTGTCTGTATTAGCACACACATGCAATATGTTAGATCTTTTGTTGAGTAATTCTGAAATCTTTTTCAGTGATATTTTTGATGCCATGTTCCCTGTCACCTATATTGCTGGCGAGACTGTGATACAGCAAGGCAAGTGATTGATTGTGATGTTGGTGGAAAAAATACTTAGCCTTTGAAGCTTTGAAGATGTTCAATTGCTTTCTGTTCATCTCATTCACAAGGTTTGCTAAAAAGATCCCAAGTATAGAATTCCAGCTAGTTTTTCAGAGGTGGGTGGGCAAACACTTTGGTCACTTACCTTTCAGAAGGGACCAAGGCTAAACGGTAGGGCATGTGTTTTCAATTCTCGCTAGAGCTGGAAGTGTCCCCTGAAACACTTGAGAGCTGGTGCCAGTCAGTGTCAACAGTACTGAACTAGATGCACCAATGGTCCCAACTCGTTATCAGGCAGCTTCCTATGTTCTGGCCCCAGTGGTAGCTGTTTGGGTTTGCATTCCAGTGGTGGGCCTCGCCAGATGTGCACACAGTCACACACTTCTTAACACAGGCATGCACATATTCTTCACTTTCTCAACTCCTCCTCTCATATGATCCATGTAGATCAGCTGAGAAGGGGCATTTTCATTCCCACTGTAGCATGCACTGTGAGGAAGATTAAACATGTCTATGGGATGTTAGGAGAGGGGTAGTACCTCTGCTGGGGGACATGTTATGCTCGTTCTGGGGTAGGTTGTCCACCTTTGGTCCCCACCCTGCACTCAACTCTCACCTGTGGCTCCTAGAAACCATCAGCATGCAACAGCAGCCACACCCCAGGACACGACTTTTACTGGCCGACTAAACCAGGCGAGGGCAACCAATGGGTCAAAACCCTCAGTGAGTTAGGGACTTCCTCTGTATGCAAAGAGAGGCTCCGGCAGATTGGGTGGATGAGATCAATAGTGGGTTAAATGGTCTAGAAGGCAGTTTCTGCATGTGGAGGGGCAGATGGGGCTTGTCAACCTGGGAAGGTGGTCCATCTATGAGAAGGAAAACTGATCCTACACCTCTGTTGCCTTGCGGGATATTTTCAGGAGAAGAAAAAGCTAAGGAGTAAACCCTGCAGAAATGCGGAATGGCCGTTGGATGACGTCTTGTACACACACCTCCTTCTTGCAACTCTCCCTGACAGCCAAGCTGGACCACACCAGCAGGGCCATGAGAGGAGTCTTATCATCTAGGCATCCCAGGAGCTCCATACACAAAACCCAGGCTTGCATCCCAGGAAGGTCACTTCAGTGCTGCTAACGGAGCAGTTTGACTTCGCCCCCAGGCGCGCATTCCATTGTCTCTCAAGACAGACGGATGCCAACAAAGCAAGAACAACCCTGCACACTGTAATGGGGATGAAAACTGCATCCTCCCAACAAATCAGTTGAGAAGCCAGGAAGGGCCAGTTTTCATCCCCATCACAGTGTTGGGTGGTGAGGTTAAAATGTCCCCACCCAGGTTAATAAGGGAGATACCTGTGAGGAGGGGGCATAGCCTGAGGAGGCTCAGCAGGCAAGGAGGTTCCCCGTCACTGAGCTTAGACTTGTTTTCCCCACATTGTAACCATTTCAGTGTTCTATTTGAGTTTTGTGGTCAGGTGAAAATCCTCTGCCAGCAATGGCTTTTGCAATAGGGCATTGATCAAAGAGCACTTTACCTAGACTAGTTACTAGTCTTATCTACCCTGTCATACTGATAGCTGGGCAAATAGCTTCCTTCATTTTAATTACATGTAGGGGTGAAGTGGGAATTATAAATATAATGAATATATTTGACTGTGAAGCCTAAAGGAAAGCATGGCTGTTCCAAATGCAAAAATAAAGCATATGTGAGCTTTTGTATGGATGTCATTTTGTGCTGGATGGTTCTAGAATGGAAGAGGTTGATAACTGCCTCTTCTAAACTTATAATTGTTTCTCAAACTTATATTTCATTTTTTTTTCTGTAGGTGATGAAGGGGATAACTTCTATGTTGTTGATCAAGGAGAAATGGATGTAAGTCTTTTCTAAACTATATATTACTGCAGCGCTCCAGAATATTTTAAGCACATACAATGCATCACATGGGCAATAATGGGAACATGTCTATGTCCATGCTTTTGCATTTCAGACAAATAAATATCAGGGACCTCCATCTTTCCCTCACCACAGTTTCCCTTTCCTCTAGCCTTGTCTGAAGCTTATTTCTTACTGCCGTTTGTGTGATGACAGAACAGCAGGCAGACCAGCAAGCAAGCAGCATGGGTGGCAGGCAGACCAGCCAAGCTATTTAAAGGAGGCAGAGAGGTGCTTTCTGAAGCGCCTCCCCAATTAAATAACCACCAGAGGGGCATTTAAAGGAGCAGGTGGAGGCACTTCAGAGACCAGCTTGGTTAGGTGTAACAAGAGGAGGGGTTGGTAAGCAGGAGTGGCAGCCCATCATGTCATATATTTCTTTTCTGCCTTTCAAGACTTTACTGTTGTTAGCCGCTCTGAGCCCGGTTTCGGCTGGGGAGGGCGGGATATAAATAAAATTTATTATTATTATTATTAGTCTTCCCAAGATAGGTAAAGGTACCCCTGCCCGTACGGGCCAGTCTTGACAGACTCTAGGGTTGTGCGCCCATCTCACTCAAGAGGCCGGGGGCCAGCGCTGTCCGAAGACACTTCCGGGTCACGTGGCCAGCGTGAGAAAGCTGCATCTGGCGAGCCAGAGCTGCACACGGAAACGCCGTTTACCTTCCCGCTAGTAAGCGGTCCCTATTTATCTACTTGCACCCGGGAGTGCTTTCGAACTGCTAGGTTGGCAGGCGCTGGGACCGAACGACGGGAGCGCACCCCGCTGCGGGGATTCGAACCGCCGACCTTTTGATCGGCAAGCCCTAGGCGCTGAGGCTTTTACCCACAGTGCCACCTGCGTCCCTCTTCCCAAGATAGCTTATATTAAAAACAGATACACAATTTTGTTAAAACAAACAGAAATAACATACAGTATAAATCATAATGCAACAGCCATTTAAAAATAAGTCAATTACAATAACATTCAATAACAAAAATGTACCAGTAATCAGGCTAAACCGAGACTCTGAAATATAATGTCTTAGAACAGGCATCCCCAACCTTCGGACATCCAGATTTTTTGGACTACAATTCCCATAATCTCTGAGCACTGGTCCTGTTAGCTAGGGATCATGGGAGTTGTAGGCCAAAACATCTGGAGGGCCACAGGTTGGGGATGCCTGTCTTAGAACTACTAAACTGAAAAGCCCGTGTTTTTAGGTTGCATTTTTATTTACAGTTTTTAACCTGCTTTTCTAATTCTCAAAGTGGTGGAGAAGCAATTAAAAACATTGTAAGTCTATACATGTTTATTCAGAGTTCAGTCAAGCTTAAAAAGGTAAAGGTACCCCTGACCGTGAGGTCCAGTTGTGGACGACTCTGGGGTTGCGGCGCTCATCTCACTCTATAGGCCAAGGGAGCCGGCGTTTGTCCGCAGACAGCTTCCAGGTCATTGGGCCAGCATGACTAAGCCGCTTCTGGCAAACCAGAGCAGCGCACAGAAATGCTGTTTACCTTCCCACCTATTTATCTACTTGCACTTTGACGTGCTTTCAAACTGCTAGGTAGGCAGGAGCTGGGACTGAACAACGGGAGCTCACCCCGTCGCGGGGATTCGAACCGCCGACCTGATCGGCAAGCCCTAGGCTCTGTGGTTTAGACCACAGCACCACCAGCATTCCTTCAGTCAAGCTTAAATGGGTATAAAAATTATGCCTTATAACAAATCAAGCTGTAAGTAGCTGGCACATTAGGTAGTACATCCTGTTAAAGAAATCACTTATTTACAATTTACTTTTCAACAATGTAATAGCAATACAAGAAATTTTTCCCACCCTGGAACAGAAGATTAATGTACAAAATTATGTCATAAGTCCATGTGCAAGGTTGGTGGATGCCAATCATCAGGGTATTCATTTGAGTAGTTTGCAAATGGGTACCAAACTTCAGTAAAATAGTCTGCATCGATACATGAACCCTTTGGGCTAGTTTTTCAGGTAAGGCAGTAGTCCATGCATTCTGTCTCCATCATATGCAAAGGTTCAAGCCCTTTCCAATTCTGTGCCATAAGTAAGTAATCACAGCATTAAGAAACTACTAAGATCCTTATATAATAAAGCACGTTGATCTACCATAAAAATTGTTAATAAACCCAAACTTGGATTACACAGTACATTGTGATTTGTAATATTACTTATTTCAGCTAATACTCCTTCCCAGAATGAAATCACTTATTATTTGATTATTATGCAAGGGTCGAACAAATGGTGCCCAGTGATAAGCTTTTCTCAAAACAAAAACAGAAAACCTCTTGGCACATGTATTTTGTGGAATATTACTGTGAAAAGGAATTAGAATATTATCCAAATTGGAACATTTAACCACTTTTGAAATGTTCCGTATCATATTTTTTGAACCATATTGTTTCAGGGGATACATTTGCAGCAAAATTCCTGTCCTCCAACTTTGTGTGTTGCATCCTTAGGTATATGTTAACAATGAATGGGCCACTAGTGTTGGAGAAGGGGGCAGTTTTGGTGAACTCGCACTGATCTATGGAACACCCCGAGCAGCAACTGTCAAAGCAAAAACTAATGTTAAACTGTGGGGCATTGATAGAGACAGCTATAGAAGAATCCTTATGGTAAGTAATTTTTTATGTTTTTAAATAAATGAATTTGAAAGAGAGTGTGGCTTTTTTGGTGTTGAGGTATTCTGACTTGAGTTTGTATAAATCAACATAAGCATATAGGAAAGTTGTACGGCAGTGATGGAGAACTCCTGAATATAGCTCAGTCAGTAGAGCATGAGACTTTTAGTAATCTCAGGGTTGGGGGTTCGATCCCAACTCTACAATTCTGTGATTCTAGGTGCACCCACTCATCTGATCCTCTGCTGGGGGGAGGGGCTTTTCATGTAAAGTGTACCGTTGTATTTCCTTCCTCCGCCTTGATCTTCATGCAGAGGAGAGGATGTCTCGGCAGACTTGTGTTTGCAATTAAGCAAAAAGTAGTTACGCATTTTGCAATTACATGCATGCAATTTTCAGGATGCAATTGCATTTTGAAGCTTGAGACTTTCAATAGCAGTAAATCTGGGCTTTCAGTTGAGCTTATTTGCATTCTTCTTTTTTAAACACACACACACACACACACCTGCTGTTTTTCCAGACAAAGCCAGTCTTCTGCTGGGGTTACTAAGAGGTTTTTACACACTCAGGACAGAGAAAGGGTGTTGGAATTTAAAATTAGCGCAAGAGAACTATATTTATATCCAAGGCTTAGATTCCTGAAGACTACTGCCAGAGAGTTTGTATTGAGTATTAAATATGGGAAGGTGAGACACATCTTTTCTTCACACACTGATAATGGGACCTGTGGGTTTCTAGTTTACTATATCCCAGCCAAGCTTTTCTTTTCTTTTTTACTAAATAACTTTTAATGGACAAAAGGTCTTGCCTATTAAGTTGAGCAAACGGACACTTCAGTAAGAGTGAATATTCCTGCTTACTCTGTTGTAAAGGCCAAAAGAGACCTGAGTGGGATTTATGGACTGTCTGAGATACTGGGACGGCATCGAAGCTGCTACCATGAAAGGAAATCCCATTTCTTGAGCCCAAGTTCATTCTCTTTGTGCAGGCATATGCAAACACAGCCCTCCATATGTTTTAGGACTGCAATTCCCATCATCCCTAGCTAACAGGACCAGTGGTCAGGGATGATGGGAATTGTAGTCCCAAAACATCTGCAGGGCTGAGTTTGCCTGTGCCTGTCTTTGTGCATTGACAGTATTGGATACAGTCCACCATTTGACTATTTACAGTGCAAGCTTATAGGTCCATTCTTTGAACTAAGTTCAGTGACTTCAGAAGTGGCTTACTCTCAGATAAGTGAGTGTATAATAAAGATGATGATGATAAAAAATAATTTATACCCCGCACATCTGACTGGGTTGCTCCAGCCACCCAGCCTTAGTGTAAATTTTAAGGGGATATGATCATTAGTTAATTTAAGGGTTCATGATCATTAGCTAATTATGGTGGAAAACTGGGCTTACAGGCAGCTTAGGGCTTATATTAGAATGGTGTACACAAGACTTGAACCATTTAAGTTTGCTGTCATATATCCAGTGGTTTTCAACCAGTGTGCTGTGGCACCCTGGGGTGCCTTGAATGATAGTCAGGAATGCCACGGGCAACACTGGCCTTTGTTCCTCCCTCCCTCCCTCCCTCCCTCCCTCCCTCCCTCCCTCCCTCCCTCCCTCTTTCTTTCCCTCCCTCCCTCCCTCCCTCCCTCCCTCCCTCCCTCCCTCCCTCCCTCCCTCTGATGCCTTCTTGCATCCCTGCCTCCCAAAGGCTTGCATTGCTGTTTGTTGCAGCAGCCCTGGCTACAAGCTCCCCAGGCGAATGGTGCCTCTGGGGCTGGCTAGGCGGTGTTTCCCAGACCTCTGTGGGGCAGTGTGAGGAGGCACCTCTGTTTGGGGTGGGGGTCAGCTCAGAGACCAGGGGCAGCAGCAGCTGCCCAGAGGACTCTCAAGGAGAGGAGAGGAGGCTGAGGGAAGACTCCACAAGGGATGGTTTTCAAAAGGAGTGACATAACTAGGCTTCTGAGCATGGCAAAAAGAATGTAGTTGGTCTTGGGAGCCATGGACTCAAAAAGGTTGAAAACCTCTCTATATGCACTTATCTGGGAGTAAGTTTCATTTAACTGAGGAGGACTTACTTATAAGTAGAAATGAATAGGATTGCATTGTAAACATTTCTATGACCTGTTCCATTTTTCCTGGTATTCTAAATTGTTAAACGAGTAATTTTCAGATCCATTTGTGTGTGTTTTTCTCCTCCAGGGTAGCACATTGAGAAAGAGAAAGATGTATGAAGAATTTCTTAGTAAAGTGTCAATACTGGGTGAGTGTGAATAATTTCTTAGCATCGCTAATAGAATATTTGAGTCTTGCCCTACTCTGAACATCGCAGAGGGAGCATATAATGTTGAGGTGCTGTGCTTGAAGCTACAGCTGCTAAATCACAAATTGTGAATGGATGATTAATTTGTTTATGGCAGTAGGAAGAAGTGCAGTAGAAGGGTTTGCTGTAGGAAAACTGGAGGAGCGTATCCTTATGTGAGATGAACTGGGGATCTAATTCTAAATCTTTGGGATGCAGCAAAATAAACCATCTTGTTTTATTTTTATTTAGAATCCCTTGACAAATGGGAGCGTCTCACAGTAGCTGATGCTTTAGAGCCAGTACAATTTGAGGATGGACAAAAGATTGTGGTGCAGGGAGAACCAGGAGACGAGTTCTTCATTATTTTGGAGGTGAGTATTAATAACAATGTTGTTTTGGAATTAGCTACTAGCAGCTGTATTTGTCTCATACATTTCAGTTACTTGGGTTATATTAACCTTCCCCAGCCAGGCGCTTTCCAGATGTTTTGAGCGACAGCTCTTACCATCTCTGACTGTTGGCTATGCTGGCTAGGGTTGTGGTTCAACATCTGGAGGACACCTGTTTGGGGAATTCTTCTGGATATGATGAAAGGTGGTTCTGTGTTTTTAAAAAGTCATTTGCAGACTGCTTGCATGAATACTGGTTCTTTGGACAGAAAACGTATTTGCAAATTATTTTCTGTGATAACAGATTTGATCATAGATGACAATAAATCCCTTTAACAAATCCCGTGGTGGCAGAATTATACATGTAGGAATGCTTAGTTCAATTGTGAAATGTGCTTCTGAATGGTATTTTATCATACTCTCCCCTTTTGAGGATATTAGGATTAAATGGGATAGGTTAAGACAAGTAATTTAATGGGGATGTTTCTGCTTTAAGTCATGAAGTTGTTGCTTTTTGCATAGGATTACTAAAACAAATCTGGTCATTAACTCTTTAATTCATTTAAAGGGTACAGCTGCTGTGTTACAGCGCAGGTCAGAGCATGAAGAATTTGTTGAAGTGGGCAGGCTTGCACCATCTGATTATTTTGGTGAGTTTTCTTGCTGTTTTAAGTTGACAGTGCCGTTTAAATACTTAAGGCATAAGACCAATGCAAATGACATAATGGTATATATATTTAAAGCAGCCCCCTTCCTGGTCCCCTGAGACTTGGCTTCTCTCCTCCCCTTTGCTCCTTTCCATCTCATGAGGCTCAAAAAAACACGTAGACTCCTATAATACCACCCTTCCTGGAATGGAGAATAAGCCACGAGATCATATTGTAAAGTAAGAAAACATTGAAATCGGCTTGATATGATTTTAACCCATGGGAAGCTACAGAAGAACAAATAGTTTGTAATTTACTAACAAGTAAAGCAAACTTTGGGGAAATTTTTCAAGTTGGATGCTGGCTTCTGCAGTTGCTTAATTGTTTTTTGGACATAGACTGTACTTGCACGATCAGATTCTGGCTTAATAAGCCAGGATATACATGAACTTCATCCACCCACAGTTGTATCCTTTCTTCCTCCCTTCATGAGACCAGAGAAACAAGTTGCAAATACCATAGGTTCCCATATCATACAATCTGGGAACAACTGTTAATTGCTTCCAGACCAATGGGTTAGGGATCAGAAGCTGTTTTTAAACCATGGCTGGCATCTGCATCCTAGCTTGTTTGGCGATGTTGAACTAAAGCTCCTGGTTCGTATGTACCAGAAGCTGTGGTTTATGACTGCTTCCTGGTTTGTTTCCCTATTTACATGAAGAGAGGCTGCATGTGGGTATATTAAGCTCATGCAAAACTTGTCTCATCAGTCCAGGATATGATCATATGAATTGGGCCATTTAGTAGTTTTGCATCTTTAACACGCTTCTAAAACTTTGGATTCAACTTCTGTAATGGAAAACTTGAGTTTGGGATGATAGAAACATTATTGTCGTTTATTAATTAAATAAGCTGGGGATTTATTTTTATTACTTGCTGTAAGATTAAGTATAGTACTACTCTGAACAGAAAATACTACCAAAGACCTGACATAGGAACCTTGAACCTTGTCATGACTCTTACATCAAGTTATGGAGATACTTTTAAGTGTAACATTTATGGAAATGTTACTTCCTTCTTGAAGATCATGTAGTACATGAGGAATAACTCAGCACATAGAATTGTACTATTTGAAATATTAGAAGTATAAATGCCTGAGTATTATTTAAACAATAATTGCAAGGATACCTAGTGTTAGAACTGGAATCAGATTGCACAGCCAATCCCTGCAGAAAACAGCTTTTCCAAGCACAGGGCTGGCAAAAGCCCCTTGCGCAGTAATTTCCAAGTGTCTTGACAACCAGCTGCCTACTGATTGCTTGGGAAGCACTGAGCAAATGACTTTGACACTTCCCTTTCCTCTGCTCTTTCTAAGCACACTCTGCACTTTAAAGCTCTGTGTCCAAGCACCCCCGCTTTTTTATTCCAGAGTTTCCCCATGAGAACAGCTCTTTAGCACTCATTTGAAGCAAACAACAATCCACAGAAACTCCGAATTAATGTTTGCTCCAATTGAGCACTGAAGAGCAAGTTTTCACAGGGAAAGCCCCAGGACAAAAAAACAAAACCACGCTCAGATACGGAGCTTTAAAGGGCAGACTTGTGCCTGGAAAGAGCAGGATAAAGTGTAAGTGTGGATAAGCCCTCTAAGCACACTTCTCCCACAGTCTTTCTGGCCCTCCACATCTCTGTCTATAATTCTTAACACTCTTACACTATGCAATATTTTGGGATAATTTTAGAGCAGTCCTCTATTTTGGGAAAGTCTGTTGATCTGTTTCAAATCGCCTCCCCCCTCCCCTTGCCCTCTTCTCTTTGAAATGAATATTTTGTTTTTTAGGTGAAATAGCCCTGTTGATGAACCGTCCTCGTGCTGCCACGGTTGTTGCTCGTGGCCCATTGAAATGTGTAAAGCTCGACCGGCCCCGATTTGAGCGTGTCTTGGGTCCATGCTCAGATATTCTCAAGCGGAACATCCAGCAGTACAACAGCTTTGTGTCTCTGTCTGTCTGAAGTCTCCCTTCTTCTTCAAATACATGCTTCACAAATGCAGACTGCTTCATTACTCTTGTGCAGAGCCACATGGCCACTGGCTATTGCAGCTTCCTGTCTGTCTGAGGGAGGGGAAAAGAAAAGAAAAATCAGTTGCTTTTCATGGCACCATTTTAATTTTTAGAGCATTTATTTTGGTGCTCCCAATACAATTTAAAATAAATAGAAAATTATATGGAGACTTTTTGCTGTTACTGCTTTTCTCTGTGCAATGTACAGTGTCCAACTCGGGCAGTGACTGCCATTCCTTTCGCTGGGAAAATTTCCTAGTACCAAGGTTATTGCCATAGAGTTAAGGATGTAACAGTGGAAAATAATTAAGAGGCACACATTTCTCAACTGGTGAGTTCCTACATTTATTTCAGGGCGTGGTCACTTTCTGCTGTAAGTACTTCTCTTAGCAGAGGAACTTAACCTCTAAGCTCAACTTCTTGGCATAAATGTTCTGGATATGGTTATCTTTGGTTTGGTTTACTGAGATCAGCTCCTTAGTAAAACCACAGTTAGAAGTTTGATAGTTTGATGCATCAGTTTCCATTTCAGTTGGTTCACGACGGGCTTGGTTATCGTTTGTCAGGTTTTTGTGTACAAGCTTTTGTTCTGGCACCTGCTGCCGGTGTTGCTGATATTCTTGCCACAGTTACCCTTCCCCTTTGCCTGTTCTCAGTTGTGAATGTTCATATTTGCCCCTTCTATTTTTTCCCCTGTGCAATTTCTCAATACCCAGCCAATGGATTAGACACCTATATATTGGTGGTGGTGTTGGCAAAACAATTGCACTGCTCCTTAGCTGGTGCCAAATAGTATACCCCACATGCAGTGTATGTAGACCAGGAAACTGAAGGGTGCATCCTGTGCGTTCAGTCTTCTGTCTGACCCTTTCAAGCTTTGCCTTCCCTGTTAACTTCAGCACCAGATATTGAATGGTTCTGTTGGCATTCAATGCAGGACCGGACTACACACTCCTTGTTAGATGACAAGAATCTGGCTCATGTGGAAGACTGGAAACAGAAAATTAGTGTCCTGTAAAACTCTTGTTACTGAATCTCTTTTGTCCAATCAGAAGCTTTAGTAACTTCTAACCTTTCTCAGATATTCAGTCTGAGCAGATGTTCAGTCTCGAGTCTTGTTCTCTTTGGTTTGTCCCAGATTCTCATACCGATCTGACAGAATAGCTTTTGGGAAAGTTGACCCTGTTGTCAAGTCTGAAATGTGTTTCAGTATTTACCAGGTTTGTGTTACAATATTTTGTGTGCACCCTGTGCTGCCTACGATATGGAATGTTGCAGGTGGATAATGTAGGCAATTTGGTTTCCTTATAACATGTAAATTATCTAAAACTAGTCTAGGGTTTTATTTGGGAGTGACAGCAAGTTTTTTGCATTAGTTGTGCAACTATTTCTTACCAGTCCAGCTCCCTGCCATTCCCTCCGTACTTTCCCCCCAGAAACTGGACCTGGTATGTACCATTCTGACTTGTTGGCTGCTGGAAAGAATGCTTAATTAAATATGATTGGCAATGTCTGGGGAATAGGAGCCTTAGTATATATATATAAAAAAGGGGGAGGGGGTATTGACATGTCCTCATTTCTAGATGCATATAAAATGTAAAATCTACATTGTGAATTCTTTCTGTCCGTGCTGAAGACTTTGATGAGGATATGCCTTTGGGAATTTCCACCTGTGTTCTCTTCGGGAGTCCATTAATGCTATTTTCCTCCAAAACTTCATTCAGTTTGAATCTATCCAGGGATTGCTCCCCCCCATACCTTTCTTACTTTTGAAGCTTGATTTGATCCTTGTTAAAGCACCAAAAAGATTTTAAACCTTATGTAAGCTAGTTAGAGCGCCACAAAAATGCACATTTTTTTATATAAGGCTTTCTAATCAAGTTTCACTACTGCGTCTTTTTAGCTTGCTGTTTACTCCCTTTTGTAGTTTTACCAACAAGATTTTAAGATGAACCAGCTACGTCTGAGTTAAATATTAATCACAGTTAAAGCTTTACCTTTGTGTGCAATTTAAACATGTTTGAATCCACAGTTGGTATAGTTTGCCTTAGCTAACATTCAGGGCTTTAGAGGTAATCTTTTTTGCTAGGACACCTTAGCAAATAAAAATAAAAAATCTACTGCCCTAGAGTGCTATAGTCAACCAGAGGACCATTTTTGTATCGTTACCTGACTATAAGTCTGACTTACTGTATGTGCTAATATATTCCTTTTGTTATAGATTGTCCTAATGGCAGGTAAAGCAATAAAATGATTTAAATTCTTAAATGTAATCAGCGTTTTTATTATACTGGTCAGCAGTTTCTAAGCTGGTGCGGACTAGGCAGGGGCGGGCTGCATAATAGCTCTAGGCCTTTCTTTGGCAGAAAGTGAGTTTCATAGACTGTTTCCCACATGAGATGCCTTCCTTTCATGTGAATGACTTGTGGGTTAAATAGATGTGATATGGGATGCAATCTTCTTAATGGGTGGCTGCAGGTGTGAGCTATTTTCTGAAGTGCCAGACTTGTGGGTGTTTATGTAGAATTGTTTGCTGTGACTCTGTGAGCAGCATCAACTCTTAGGTCGTGTTTTCTACTTTTCTACTCAACTAGCCGGTGTTGGCAGGTATCTCCATGTGTACATGACAAAAGAGAAATGCAGCAATTTACTCTGAATAGTTCTGCTGCAGTTTATTCCAGAATTTCCCTGTACTCGACATCTTTCCAACTTGTTCAGCTAACAGTGGACTTTAGTCCCAGGTGAGAATGGTCTGGGAGTGCCTGATGTCACAGTGTTACTGAGGCTCAGCCCACGCTTATCTGGCTCGTGAGTTAAATAGGAGCCCAATGTAAGGGCAGGTTATTAGATAAATAATAATAGTGTCGCCTCCTGTTGTAAGTGGCAGCCATGTCAACATAGAATCCATGTTAGTGGAATTTCTAACTGTAAGTTTGTGTTGCAGTTTCTCTTATTGTATGAAAAATATACACACATCTCGCTGATCAGCTGGTAAGCAACCATAAAAACTGGGCTTTGGGGCCAAAACTGAAAAGTAGAATGGCTGACCAAATGCCAGCCTAGTTAAGATATAGAGACTACATCAGGTACATTGATTAAACTAGTCTTTTCTACTGTCTCAGCCACAAAGTGACTGCATTAGTGCCCTTCCTTGGATCCTCAGGAATGGGAAAATCTTTGCCTTAAACTGTTAATACATGGAAGCGATCAGAAGAGGGAGCTCTACAACAAGATTTTCAAAGTAAGTAACAAAATATAACCCATTTAATACCACTTCATAGTCAGTGAAAGAGAAAAGGTATTCCAATTCTAAAGGTCAAATGGAAATGGAAAATAAGATCACATGTTTAATGGAAAACACTGACCAGGCAAAATTCAAATGAAAGATTAACAGTTGTGTTGGGCTGTTTTCCAGGGTGGCTGATAAAAGCTCTTCCTGCGACTTGGCCAAAGCAGCTGATAGGGCTGAATTGTGCCCTTTCGCCCAGGTATAAATACTTAAGACAGGCACCATTACAGACTGCAAGTGTTGCCCTGTAACTTTGGCAGTTACATAATGCACAGATAAGGTTTACTTCAATGTATTAGCATCCATGGTGTTTGGAAATCAGTTAGCAGCTGAACTTTGGAAATCCTAAATGTCGAAGCTATTGGGTTGTATCCAGTGAAGCTGTCCTTATAGTGCAAGGGTTTTCACCTCTGCAATGGGTCGTCCTCTCCCTACATGCGCCTTCACTCTCACTCTGCCCTGAAATCTCTGGAGGTGGAGTGGGCAAGGGAATTTTTTTTTTTAAACCCCTCAATAGCCCAATAAGTACAGAGCATGATGAGTGGATTGAGCGAGGCAACAGAGCAAGGGTGGGAAAACTGACCAGCCAGGTATTTGCTGGACTACAACTCCCATTATCCATGACCATGCTGACTGAGGCTGATGGGAATTGGAGCCCATCAACATGTGGAACACCACACATTCCCCCAGCGGCTAGTAAGAATTCCGCTTGCAGGTCTCACTTGTGCCATTTGTATTTCAAAATGCTGTAGGTTGAGTTCACTGCATCTTGACTATATACTTGTTTTGGAAGCCACTATTGTTTTATAGCTGCTTAGAAGGATCCCACTTTAACATATAGGTACTTTCCCTGCTCTGATGCAGTTGGGGTGTGTGAAGGAGAAGAAGTTAGCTTGGCTAGGGGTTGCTGTTGAGATACTTTTCAATATATCTGCTCAGATCTTAGACTGTACCTGCCCAGCTGGAGGCTGAAAGGTGCTCATCTAGCGGCTCCTTCATGTGGCTGCTGTAATGTGCATTTTGCATGTCAGTACTCCCACTGTCCTGCATGCTGTGATCTTGAGGATTATCTGAAGCCCTGTGGCCGGATTCGACTAAGCTGTTGCTCTAGCACAGGGGTAAGCAACCTTTTTCAGCCGTGGGCCGGTCCACCGTCCCTCAGACCATGTGGGCCGGACTATATTTTGAAAAAAATATATGAATGAATTCCTATGCCCCACAAATAACCCAGAGATACATTTTAAATAAAAAGACACATTCTACTCATGTAAAAACACGCTGATTCCCGGACCGTCCGTGGGCCGGACTGAGAAGGCAATTGAGCCACATTCGGCCCCTGGGCCTTGGGTTGTCTACCCTTGCTCTAGCAGAAGGCAATGCTACGAAGTCCCACTAGCACAACAGGACTCCCTCCCCTCCATTCTTTCCCCTGTGCCATCCCCAAATTTGTTTGGGAGGACGCCTAGAGCAGTGTGTGAGGGGAGGTTGTTCTTTATGGCAAAGAGAAATGCTTACGCTGATAGAACAATCACCTTAGCACAGGCATGGCCAAACTTGGCCCTCCAGCGGTTTTGGGACTACAACTCCCATCATCCCTAGCTAACAGGACCAGTGGTCAAGGATGATGGGAATTGTAGTCCCAAAACATCTGGAAGGCCAAGTTTGGCCGTGCCTGCCTTAGCATAACATTGAATTCCACCCCCGCATCACAATTTATGAATTCCTTTGTAGATGGAAAAGAGAACTTTCTATTCAGCTGTCTAGATGCATGTTGGGTTGTAGTTTTTTTTAAAAAAAATAAAATAGTATTTTTGTGGGTAAGGGGCATGCCTTCCAATATTATTCCCTGTAAGTTGCCACATTTATAATCAGGAGAAGTATCAGTTCCACAACTCCCCCATGTCGGCATTTTCCCCTTCGCCTTCTGTCCAGGATCGCTGGTCTTTCTGTTGTGGTTATCCACTTGTTGAATGTCCCTGAGTGCTACCTTGGTGTCATAGCCTTAAACTGTGATGTGGGTATACACAGATACGTTTTTAGACATGCTTCCCTTTCATCGCCCCCCTTTTATTTTGGACCCCAGTCCCCCCCCCCCAAAAAAAAAATTACAACCTGAAGTAACAAGGGCATGGGCAGATCCCGTGAAACCACATCATCACCCAAAATATGTCTGCTTCGCAGCTACAGAGTGCCCCATTTATTCAGGTCTCCTGGAGAAGATGCACAAAGGTCACTGGTGGTGATAATGGGATAAGATTTCTGGTTATGCATATGCAAAAGAGACTCAGACCCGTGGTGCAGTCTTTAATCACCTGCCCAGCAGCGTGTTTAGATTTCGGTGTGACAGAGACCATCCCTCTTGTCAATCACAGTTGTCCAGGGGTAGAGGCGGACAGTCACCAATTAAAAAGTTCAGGTTCTGGTTTATCCCCTAGGTCTCTAGCTTGGCTGTGTCATTCTGTCAAAGGCATCTGTCTCCAGGGGCTCAGCATCAACCACAACATTGTCCTCTCCATTAGCCTCTATGCATTCCTCCACCGCCTTCAGGATGATCTGTAGCCTCCTGTCTAGTGCCAAAAGGTGGGGTTCTGTAAGCACAGGGGCTAGGCGATCCTCAAGCAAGGATTCCCGCATGATGTCGCTGAGTTTGTAAGCTGGTTGCGCCAAGAGCTGTAGCCGTAATAACGTAGTCTTCTTTATTCTGAAGGAGGATGGGTGAAAACAAGGTTCATTATGCTCATTATGCAAAAGCAAAATTCTACCTCCCCGTCTCAGATACTCCTGAAAGTTGGATGGACTTAAATATGCATTGCTGTGACCTGTGCTCAGTTATAAATAATAGCAACGCGGTGGCTTAAGCTTTCTGGGAAGTCTTTCCTCCCATCTCCAGATGTTTGGAAGCTGGTTGTGGATACTCGGCAGTGAAGTTGCAAGGGTAAAATGTGCTTTGGGGATATAGGGAAGGGCTGTGGCCCTGTTGCGAACAGTATTATTACTGTTCATTTCATAGACCACTTAATGCCAAAATAGGCTTCTAAGCAGTTTACATAGTATGAATGCCAAGTTACACATGCAGAAGTGCTTGGACTGGAGAAAGTTTCCAATTCGCTTCCCGACACCCTCCACTTAAAACAATGTCAAGTATTAGGGCTGCAAAAGATAACCCAGCTGTCCATCACGTGGCTGCCACAATCTCTTGTACTTGGGAACTACAGCACAAGGGGCATTGCCAGCTCAGTGCTCAGCGCTTTGGGAAGTGCCGAGCATAGAACCGGCAAAGCGCTACTTTCTCCTGCCCGTCAGCTGATGGAAATGGGTGGGGGCATATAAGCCAACTTCTTGCAAGTATGCACAGCAAAAAGAAGTTCCCCGTTCAGCCGGTGCCTGCAAAAACAAACCCAGGCATCTTCCTATCCTTTTTAAGCTGCAGTTTCAAAGGAAACACTTCCCCTCTTGAAGCAAGGCCATGAGCTTGTGAGGGAGCTCATATTATGTACCCTGCCCCATTCCTGACATAACGTGGTTTGGGGGAAACAGTCACACAAGCCAAATGGGACTGCAGATGAGATGTTTTCCAACCTTGTTTTTAGTAGATTCTGCATGTACATTTGCCAAACCTGACAGCCAGAAATCTAGAAACTAGACTTTGGATATAGATAGCTGTTGTTTGGGATTCAACTAAGCTGCAATGTGTGCAGAATGAGGTCCATTTGTGTAATGGGGCTCTCCCCCACCCCCTTTCCTGTGTACCCCTGCATCCCTAAATCTGCGCTGGAGGCTTTGAGAAAACTACATAAAAGGTTTTGGGGGCATGTCAGGGAGAATAATAAATAATAATAAATTTTTATTTATACTCCACCCTTCCCGATTCAAAAACCGGGCTCAGGGCGGCTGACAAATTTAAAACACTTAATTATAAAAGCAGCATAAAATACGGTATAAAAACATGAATAACAATAAAATTCAAAAATCAAAAATCAATCAGATAATCCCCAGAGCTAGCTGGCTGAATTGGTCCTACTTGGGCCAGCAAGGAGGCCAGGGGAGAATTTGCTGTGGGGTCTCAGAGCGGGTGATCTTCATAAAAAGGGGAGAGGAAGGGAAGAGAAGGGAAATAAAAGATCAGGCTGAATTCAAACCAAAGGCCAGGCGGAATAGCTCTGTCTTACAGGCCCAATGGAAGGAGGTTAAATCCTGAAGGGCCCTAGCCTCATGCGACAGAGCATTCCAGCAGGTCGGAGCCATCACTGAAAAAGCCCTGGCCCTGGTGGAGGAAAGTCTGACTTCCTTAGGGCCTGGGACCTCTTGTTGTCTTGTTGTACAAGTGGACTTGGTTCCCTACATGCATTAATCCATTTACAGCACTGCATTGGGTTCCACCCTTTGAGTGAGCCCAGTGGAGCCATAAACTACTTTTTTTTTTGCCATACCACCTTATTCAAAGAATCAAACTTAGGCGCAAGCACTTCTTTTGGTTTATAGCAGAAGCTGGTTGTCCATAGTGCTAGTTGGTTGGTCTGTATGGGAATCACAAGCCGCTCTTCTTCAATCTGAATTGACGTGAGTTTTTTCAAAAAAGTTTTTTTTAAGAAAAGAGGAACTAAACAAATGTTTAAGGTAAAGGGACCCCTGCCCATTAGGTCCAGTCGTGGCCGACTCGGGTTGCGGCGCTCATCTCGCTTTATTGGCCGAGAGAGCTGGTGTACAGCTTCCGGGTCATGTGACCAGCATAACTAAGCCGCTTCTGGCGGACCAGAGCAGCACACGGAAACGCCGTTTACCTTCCCGCCAGAGTGGTACCTATTTATCTACTTGCACTTTGACGTGCTTTCAAACTGCTAGGTTGGCAGGAGCAGGGACTGAGCAACGGGAGCTCACCCCATCGCGGGGATTCGAACCACCAACCTTCTAATCGGCAAGCCCTAGGCTCTGTGGTTTAACCCTCAGCACCACCCGTGTCCCTAACAAATGTTTAAAAATAGCTAAATGAGACAAGTGGTCTTTAAACCACCAACCACCATCACCTGCCCACTGGTTGAGGAAAGAAGGGTTTCTGTTCTGAACTGATAGCTAGAGGAAGGTGAGTAGTTCTAACCCTGCAATAGCCATAGCTGCAACCAACCTTTGCAGGTCAATGCATCTGTGCACACCTGGGGGTGGGAGTGTTCTTTGGTAATGCAAAAACTGAGGTAGGCAAAAACCCTTCCATATCAGTGAAATTTGCATTGCTGCTTCTCTATTCTGTTCAAACAGGGATAAAATAAATGGCTGGATGCTATACCAGTGCTGGATGTTGCTGCAGGCTGCCTGCATTTAAAAGTCAGAAGTTTGTGGCTGAGAGGATGAGATTAGTTCAGGAAAGGTGTGTGAGCAGGAGCCAATTTAAATCACACAGACTTGGAGTTCAGTGCAAGGATTTATTGGCAACCCTATAATTATAAACCAGGAGGCTTGTAAGGTGTGAATAATGGCTTTTGAAAGTCAACCTGGAGGCTCAATATAACTGTACGGCCAGGGATGATGCCACTGACATCCGGGGGCACAGAAATACACAGGGGGGAGTATGGTGAAAATAGTTAAGATGTGGTGGGGCAGAGGAACACGGGAGGATGAATAACCCCTGACACAGTTTTTTAAAGGCCTAGCTTTTGATTTATATGAATTCATAAAGCAGTAGCCTGAAGAGGATTCAGGCAGTAAAATTTATGAGCAGCCCCCTAATGGCTGGAGGGGGACACAAATGTAATTGATGGCGTTCGGGTTCTTTCAGTCCCTTTAGAAGACAATAAAATCTGAGTGTTCTTGGCAGGGATCAAAAGAAATGTCTCAATTTCCTTCAGCTATGACAAATGGCATGTTTGATGGGGAAATGGGTGGGCACCCTGTTACACATCCAAATGCTGAAGTCTGCATGCAACTGGGACTTCATTCTGAGTGATGGACAGACTCGGCCTAGTCTGCTTTAGAAATAATTCAGGGGAAGTGAATTACGTTGTTAAATGTGGGCCGGGGGGGGGGGATAACCTGAACTCCAAAACCAGCAGGAGATGGGGTGATCTCCCAGCCCCACAGTAGCTCTTGGGAGACTTTTCAGCTAGTCCTCCCCATTTTCTCAAGTTTTTATGGCACAGGGCAATGTGGAGATGCTGGAAAATGCTATGGCAGTGCTTTAGGTCCTAGCTGTTGTTTGTGAAAGTGCCCAGGGACACTGGGAGCCATGGGAAAGCACCATTCCCATGACTTCCATCATTCCCTTTTCCGGTTCCCAAGAGTACTATCCACCATTCTTTCCTAACCGGCCATTTGAGGGAGCTTTTGCAGACAGACACAGAAATGGACCTGTGAGAAGGGGTGCAGTGATGTCTCTCACTCCATTGCCATCAGGTGAAAGAAGTGTTCGCCTGCTTGTTACGGCCCAGGGAGCTGCATTTGAGCCTTTCAGTTTAATCCAAAATAACTTGGGAATGACACTTACATGCAACACTGTTCGAGTGGAGCCAGGATGGAGATCTCATCATGGGAATGCTTCCCAAAACTATGGAAACAAACAAAATGTAAAAGGTGTGCCCAAACCACCCAAGACTTCAGAGACTGGAATGCTTCAAGTACAGTGATTAGTGACACGAGGCAGAAAATATCCCAGTGCTCTTATTTTTCCATGGAGAAAAATCCACAAGTTGTAACACGGAATGGAATCCAATTGCAAATGCTGCAGAATTAGGCAAACTTAGCAGTTGCAATGCGTTTAATGTTGTCTACTAAATACAAGAAAAATAAACATGCTAAATTAAATCACACACCAAGGCATCTGAAAAATTTCCAGTTTAACCTGAGCTTTTTGATGCAAATCAGGTTGATGGGATATAGCAATGGGATGGGGAGGGGGGTTAACGGTGCCAATTTGGGGGGTTTTTTGTACCTGCTTTCAAAAGAAATTCAATAATAATAATGATGATGTTGATGATGATGCTTTGTTTATATGCCACCCATCTAACTGGGTTGCCCCAGCTCCCAACAAAAAACCCCATAAAAACACCACACCACAGACACTAAAAACTTCCCTGAGCAAGGCTGCCTTCAGATGTCATATGAAATGGGAAATCATACTATAAATCTTAAATTGAACGCACAGGAGGCCAAAGGTTACTTATATATGGATATATTTACCTGAATCTTCTTCATTTATGGGGAAATCCGTAACTGAGGATTTACCACACGACTTGTGACATTACCTGTTACATTTGGCCGCAAGCCAATGCAAATATTTTCATTTCAAATGCTTTAGGAATATAAACAGCACAGTATTTATTTTCAAATTAGTTTATTTGCCTCCGGGGCTAAATAAATAAATGTTTGTAGCAGCTGGTCAGTTTTGTGGTTTCTGAACCTCTCAGATTTTCATGTAGTGGGTTAGATGCACTGTGAGAACATTTGCTGTAGAGTATTAATGGCTACTCTGCAGAAGATTTCTGCAACCCAGTGCCCTCCTTTGTTGTTGTTGTATGAACAACTCTCATGCTCCCCAGCCAGCATAGCTACTTATGGGGGATGATGGGAGTTGTAGTCCCATCTTCATCTGGAGGGCACCAGATTGGGGGAAGCTGGTGGTCCACAGATAGATGTGCCCCTTTTGCTGTTTATTTATTGCTATTTGTATATTTTAACTATCCCAAAATACAGACGTGCCTTCACACCGGCCAGATTGTATGTGATGCCCTCTGCCGTACTTGAGGGCAGATACCAAAAGATTCCAACTGAGAAACGACTCTGCCCATGTGGAGATGGCAATCTGGAAACAGTGGCTCATGTTCTCCTGTCCTGTCCCCTTCATAAAGATCTGAGGAATGAGATCATCACCCCACTCTTACTTACCATCCCAGGCTGCCCATTTGTGGCCACATTGTTCTTTCTTTTATCAGATCAAAATGGTTAGACAACAGCAAAGGTTGCTAGGTTTATCAAGGGTGCAATGAGATTAAGGGCCAATATCTGAACAATAATCTTGGACATCTGACTGTCCTTTTTACCCATTGTTGTCTTTTTAATTGTATATAATGCTTGTTTTATGTTGCTATGGCCATTGGCTAGTGCGAATACAGTGGTGCCTCGCAAGACGAAATTAATTCATTCCGCGAGTTTTGTCGTCTTGCGATTTTTTTCGTCTTGCGAAGCACGGTGTCGGGAAAGTTTTGGAAAAGCTTCCAAAATCACCAAAGTCTTCAAAAACCTCAAAAAAGGCTACCACACCGCGTGCTATGAGTTGCTCCTCGAAGTCAAGTCGCAACTGTATTAACGGTGTTAAGAAAAAGGAAACAAACTTGCAAGACGTTTCAGTCTTGCGAAGCAAGCCCATAGGGAAAATCGTCTTGCGAAGCAGCTCAAAAAACCAAAAACCCTTTCGTCTTGCGAGTTTTTTGTCTTGCGAGGCATTCGTCTTGCGAGGTACCACTGTAAAGTTTATCTATTTTGCTGTTTGTATGTTTTGTCAAGGTTACATAATGACAATGGCACAAAAGTGTGCCCAGGTTCTCCTCATGTGCTGTGTACCTTCATGAATGAGGTAGAATTCCTGCTGGGGATTCAGTAGGAACCTGCCATGATTGTTCAACAGAATTCACCGAGCATCTGCAGAATCTTCCAAAACAAGTCTCTTGCTCACCCTCCTCCTCCAATTCCCAGAATCCTGGGATGGTGGCAATGATGGTTACATCAATGTTTAAGCCAACACAGGCCTTAGTTCAAGACTCTGCCTGGGCACATGGTTTCCAAGAGGGGTTCCACAGAATTTATATCCCAAGACTCGCAGAGTAACTTCTTGAGTCTTGTTCCTGAGACCCAGGACGGACTATTCCTCCCCACAGCACCAGCTCTTGCCCCTTTAGGTCCCAGAGGCAATTTGTGGGCTTCCTTACCCTCTTGCATTGTCCAAATGGAGCAAAAAGCCATCATCTCCAAACTTTGTGAACATCTCGTAATGATGACGGTCCATGTTGCCTTTCAAAACAGAGAAGGAAAAACATTTGGTAGTTCCAGAGTACTAACCCAATCCAACTGCTTGAGATCTCTCATGCAAGGCACATTATCTGAGGTATAATATCAATGTATTAATAGCAGCTTTGAAACTAAACAGGAAACAGTGAGCAAGGCACAAAAATGGCTTTTATCTGGATCAAATGGCTGCTTATAAGATAGGCTTGTGACATCTACTTGTTCCAAAGTTCTGCAAGGATGCATGATGGGATACGGCAGGAAAATAACCCCACAGAGTTACTTTTGAAGGAGTGGGGTGCCCTGTTAGGAGCAGACAGACATAAATACAGTGGTGCCTCGCAAGACGAAATTAATCCGTTCCGCAAGTCTCTTCGTCTTGCGGTTTTTTCGTCTTGCGAAGCACGGCTATTAGCGGCTTAGCGGCTATTAACGGCTTAGCGGCTATTAACGGCTTAGCGGCTTTAAGAAAAAGGAAACAAACTCACAAGAACTCGCAAGCCCATAGGGAAATTCATCTTGCGGAACGACTCAAAAAACGGAAAACTCTTTCGTCTAGCGAGTTTTTCGTCTTGCGAGGCATTCGTCTTGCGGGGCACCACTGTAACATGGTTTGGAAATGCCTACAGCATGTGAGATGGTGGGATAGTAATGACAGTGTAACTGCATTGGCTAAGGGAGGAGAGGAAATACTTGATGTTAGTTATGAACACTTAGACACGCTTAGAGTTTCCCCCGTTTTAGACTTGTTTTCTTCCAACAGATCTATCACCATTCTATTTTATTAGGACTGACCTAGAACTCTCAGAGGGCAGGCTTGATTCATCCAGCTGTTAAGCACTTTAAAACCCTGTTGATCAATGGATGAGCGTTCGGCATGCGCTTCAACTCGCCCAGTGAAATCAATGGAGCTTAGGAGTCTTACCTTTGGTTGCATTGAGCCAGAAATCTGCAGAGAGACAGGCCACTTTGAAGGGGAATGCTATAGGGAAAGTATTTGCTGCAGCAATTCAAAAGCGAGGGGAGCTTACTCGTGTCATCCCTTTAGGAGCTAAGGCTGAAAAAATAGTGGCTTGCCGTGGCTTTCCAGTGGGACCATTGCACTAGGAGCTAAACCAAGAGGGCTTTAACCTCTTGCTTCTGCCATGGCCCCCAAACTGGAACAGGAGGGATTCAAGCCCGATACTGTCCTTGCAAAGAAGGTTCCTATTTGTTTGGTTCCTGTAGCTAATGGAAAGATCGGGCCAAGGAGAAGGAGGCAGCAGCAGTAGAAAAAGGATGTGATGTGTCATTTTGGACTCACAGCTGTCCATGGAGGCACAGGTCAATTCTGTGTCTAGGGCAGCTGTTTACCAGCTCCACCTGGTACGCAGCCTGAGACCCTACCTGTCCGTGGACTGTCTCGCCAGAGTGGTGCATGCTCTAGTTATCTCCCGATTGGACTACTGCAATGCGCTCTACGTGGGGCTACCTTTGAAGGTGACCCGGAAACAACAACTAATTCAGAATGCGGCAGCTAGACTGGTGACTAGGAGTGGCCACTGAGACCATATAACACCGGTCCTGAACCAGTACATTTCCAAGCACAATTCAAAGTGTTGGTACACAGGCCTTTAAAGCCCTAAGCAGTATACCTGAAAGAGTGTCTCCACCACCATTGTTTAGCCTGGACACTGAGGTCCAGCTTCAAGGGCTTTCTGGTGGTTTCCTCACACTGAGAAGTGAGGTTACAGGGAAACAGGCAGAGGGCCTTCTTGGTGGTGGCGCCTGCCCTGTGGAACCGCCCTCCCATCAGATGTCAAGGAAATAAACAACTATCTGACTTTTAGAAGACATCTGAAGGCAACTCTGTATCAGGAAATTTTTTGTCTAACGTTCTACAATTTTTTATGTTGTAAGCCGCCCACAGTGGCTGGGGAAACCCAGCCTGATGGGTGGGGTATAAATATATTCATTATTATTATTATTCCATTTCTGCTTTATAAGCCTTTAGCAAACTAGATGCATACAGTATCTGAAGAAGTGTGCATGCACACGAAAGCTCATACCAAGAACTAACTTAGTTGGTCTTTAAGGTGCTACTGGAAGGAATTTTTTAATTTTTTTTTTGACTATGGCAGACCAACACGGCTACCTATCTGTAACTAGATGCATACAGGTCACTGGTGTTTTAAAACTTTTGCATAACTGCTAGAAACAAGCTGATCTCAGAGCAGAAACCATGCTACCAGTGCTGCCAAACTATTTACAAGCCATAGCAAGCGACGTTTGCAACATCCGCGACAGCGTGTCAGATCCATGAGATTAATTATTACTTTGCTGTTTCCCACTTACCTATTAAGAAGTCAAATATTGCCATGTCGATGATATTGAGTAGCCGACTGCCACTGCTGTAAGGATAAATCTCCTTCACTGTGTTGCAGTAGAGTGGATTCACTTCCCATCTGCGAGAAACGCCAAAGGAAGGGGTTGAATGCTAGCACAACTATTCTGGGAGTTCCTCCCTATTTTCTGAAATAGTCGGGAACCGGTCCTGCATTTATTACACTGGCTCTTTAGTTAGGATATACAACACCAGGTTTCCCCAATCTGGTGTCCTCCAGATGTTGCGGTGTAACAATTTCTGGAGGGTACCAAGTTGGGGCTGATGGGAGTTGTGGCCAAACACCATCCGTTGGGGAAACCTAGTCTGTGCTGCTTTTGAGCAGATTGCTACTTTTCTAGATGAGTTGTCAATCGCTTCTGTGTGGGAATGAGTTGGCCAGTGATATTTTTCGTGGCATCAGATCTTGGCCTGTTTTGTTCTGGCAATGGTAGGTAAAAGGAACAACATACCCATGCTTTTCTGAAATGATATCCACAAACCAAAGTTAGGGATATGCGTGGGGCCCAAGTGCTCTATCGATGGACAAAAGCTTATGCTTCCTGCACCAAAGAACAGTGGTGATTCTCAACCAGGCACTTGTTCAGAGATAGAACAGGTCTTCTGTGCTTCTTCTCTAAACATTCAGTAAAGTCATTCTCAGGCACGTTCTTGAGTGAAAGGTAAAGGTAAAGGGACCGCTGACCGTTAGGTCCAGACGCAAACGACTCTGGGGTTGTGGCGCTCATCTCGCTTTATTGGCCGAGGGAGCCAGTGTACAGCTTCCGGGTTATGTGGCCAGCATGACTAAGCTGCTTCTGGCAAACCAGAGCAGTGCACGGAAATGGCGTTTACCTTCCTGCCGGAGCTGTACCTATTTATCTACTTGTACTTGACATGCTTTCGAACTGCTAGGTGGGCAGGAGCTGGGACTGAACAACGGGAGCTCACCCCATCGTGGGGATTCGAACCACCGACCTTCTGATCGGCAAGCCCTAGGCTCAGTGGTTTTGACCACAGCGCCACCCGCGTCTTGAGTGAAACAGCAATACAATAGTTTGGTAAAGCAAGCTGAACATGCTTAGGACGACGCCCTTAGTTTAACCTTCATAAAATAGAAATACTTCCGACGTCTGAAGGACTGCTAAGCCCAACAAATACTGCAAAATATGCAGTCAGTTTCAAGTGCTATAAAAATAAGAATACAAGTTGAGGGCAGGCCAAGAGAGAGATTCATTTACCCACTTACTCCTCTTTTCCAGTAAAGGTGTAGGATCGTATCCACGGGTTTGGGATGGAGATTCTTGGTGCCAGGTTGAGGGATGGTAGGAAAACAGAGAGGGATCCTTCCAGCAGGTGAGGATTCCCACACACGGCATATTCTGTCTTGCACATATAAGGGCATTTGGCAAAGAAACAGACATTGCTGGCTGCAGAGAGAGCAGAATCTATGAGTGAGAGGGCTAATGCAGCACTACACAGTTTTAAGAATCTGGGGAACCTTGGTGAAAACATGAGATCAGTTATTTTCTCATATTAAAGCGATATGTCATTAAGATCACAGGGGAAATAACATCTTAAGTTACATACGAGGCATCATTTTGAACCCACCTTTATTTATACACTTCATAAATCACAACGGTTTGTGGAGTGGCTTGTGATTTTTTGAACATTTGGGATAGGCAGTAGCAGCATGGTCCCCTATCACTGACAAGGCTAGATGCCAGGAAGCAGAGCAAAACAGAGCAAACATTTCTCTTCAAATCGTATAAATCGTTCGCCTTTTATTAAGGAAGCAGAGCAAACATCGCTAGGCCACATTGTTCCTGATGGAGGAGTGCAATGGCCACTTCAGATGTGACAAATGTCCTGGGCAAATACTAGTCTTTAAATTTTTTTTGCAATTATCACAAATGCTGATCTTGTTTGTGCTGTTTTTGCTGCATGCATGCTCTCTGGAAAGCTGTGGCCAGCTCATACATTTTTTCCAGACAAACAAATACGCCAGAGCTTCCTAGCACAGGGTATCCACAGCATGAGATGCAAGGGCAATCACTATGTCACACACGCTGTGCGGTTTGCACCATGCGTGTTTTTTCCTACGTAGAAGAGATATCTGTGTCATGTTTGAAGCAGCTCTTAAAACCACAGCTTCTGGAAAGCTGTTGTTTTCCTCTTCTGCAGATAGCGCAGGTGAAACTTACCTGGTGAAACAAAAAAGACACTTTGCAGGATTTCATTTTTGGTGACCTCTAAGATTTCCTTTGTAACGTTAATCATTCTCCCAACCACCGGAGGGACGCGGCGGAAATCCAGGATTCTGCAGTGGGGAGAAGGGAGGCATCAGCTAGGAAAGTACAGTCGTACCTTGGAAGTCAAATGGAATCGGTTCCAGAAGTCCAAAACATTTAGAAACCAAAGCACGACTTCCGATTGGCCGCAAGAAGCTCCTGCAGCCAATCGGAAGCTGTGGAAGCCCCGTTGGATGTTCGGCTTCCAAAAATAGTTTGCAAACTGCAACAGTCACTTCCAGGCTTGCAGCGTTTGGGAGCCAAAATGTTCAAGAACTAAGCTGTTCGAAAACCAAGGTACGACTGTATTTCTTAGAGTAAACAGAAGTAGCAGACCCTTCCCATTAATCCATAGCAGGGGGAGTTGTTCATCCCATTGTAAAACTGAGCACACTTCCCCAGACCAGATCTGGCCAGCTGATCCAATATATTTAGTACGCTCTTGAGTAGGAATCCAGCCAAATGGGTCTGCCTGCTACGATGGCATTATCTGTAGTTTACTGTGTGTGAAGAAGAATGTGCCAATTCTGTTTCCTGCAGAGCATTCTTTTAAAGTTCCCTGCATTCCTCAACGTGGTTTATATATTACATTACTTTTATTGCATTTAGTGAAGCACTGGCTATTCTCCCAACTAGATTATTTTGAATAATGACAGCCAGCTGAGAATTGTGAAGCTAGATTTTACATTGTGGGCTTACATTGCATTGTCCATTAAGTCCAGGCAAGATTAAATTGTGCGCTAAGTGCCCCACATAACAGAACCTCAGCAAAGCTGGAATGTGATCTGGTTTAATGACTGAAGGGATTGACCGAGGAAAAGGCTGCACCCGCTTTGCGCCCAACACCCGATTTCTAAAATTTTCCTGCCAATAAAGAAAAGGACAACTCTTTCCTTTTTACAAGATAAGGGAACAATTTTAAGCCTCAGGACAATTTAGAATAATCATAGTAAATAAATGACAGATGGTGCAAGGCCAAAACACTCATTTCACTGCCAAGATTTCAGGGTGAAAAAGAAGGAAGCTTTGCTCTCCTTTGTAGAGAGGCACTCAGCTGACTGATAAAAATGTATGATTCATAGATTCAGTTCTTCTTAAATCGGACCTCAACTTTCATCCCTTTCGTATGATGAATTTCTGCAACAGAAGTTGGGGGCAGAAATGTGACTTGAGGTGAAATATCCCCAAATAAGCTGTTTCCTTTGCAGCTCATGGTTTTTATTTGTAGTTTGATGGCAGAGAGCATGCCTTGCGGGCAGAAGATCTCCCACTTTAATTCCAGGGCAGGGATTGGAAGTGTTATGTACTGAAGTTCTCACCCTGGGCCAGCAGGGGGATACTGTAGATAGTTATGCAAATCAGGGATTGAAAGTGACGTTCAGTGATTGGATAGTTACAGAAAATGGTTACTGTTGCGTTCTAGTGGAGCTCTATATAAGCAGGCTAGCTGAAGCCTTCAGTTCAGTTCTGTCCTGGCCTGTGAGAGCTGTTTGAAGAATCGCTGTGTCGTCTGATATGTTCACCCACAACCTAACAGGAAGGAGACCCTTTTGAAACCTTGGAGAGCTGCTGTCCTTCAGTGTAGAGCCTGTAGACAAGGCTGATTTGGATGGATCAGTCGTCTGGCTTGGCATAAAAACACTTCCTGCGGTCCAAGTATCCAGAGAATAGGTGCAACATGACTGGGACAACCAGTGGCTCAGGAGGGGGAAGACCCCTCTGCCTTTAATAGTTGCGTAAATGAGGGGTGGTTTCCCCCCTCCTGCTGAAATTCTACATACCTATTGAAAGAAGAACAGTCATGTCTTCCTTTGCGTCAGATTACTTTAAAAAAATAATAATGGGTGTGTGTGTGTGTGTGTTCCCAAATACTTAGTAAAACAAAGCTTTGATAACGAAGCTCCAAGACCAAACAACTGCAAAGCATCGTCCTGTGCTGTTAAGTGGAGGAAAATATTCACTGCTGTTGTTAATATTTAAGTCACCAGGGAGCCCTGATCATCACAGGTCTTAAGGGAAAGTCCATCGGTCAGTGGTAGATCATCTGCTCTGAATGCAGAAAGCCCCGGGTTCAAACTACAGCATCGTCAGGTAGGGCTGAGGAAAAGTAGCCCTTCCTGAAACATTGAAGAGCCTCTGTCAGTCAGTGTAGACTATCCTGAGCTAGAGGAACCAATGGGCTGACTTAGTCCAGGGGCAGTGCTTCCCCAAGTTGGGTCTTTAGCTGTTTTCGCACTACAATTCCCATAATCTTTGATGGGATGCTAGCTAGGGATGATGGGAGTTGTAGTCCAAAAACAGCTGGAGTCCCAAGTTTGGGAAACACTGGTATAAGGCAACTTCCTATGCCTCCAAACTGCACATTATATTTTGAGAGCCACTGTGTGTGTGTGTGTGTGTGTGTGTGTGTGTGTGTGTGTGTGTAGCCAGTCAACTTAAGCAGCTCCATGAAGATTTTCTTCATTCTTCAGTCCCCATTAGTGGCCCATCATCCAAAAACATGTCCTCTCTCTGTGTCTTGGCACATCTCCCGCATGCGCATGCTCAACCGTGTATTGTCTACAAATATGCAGACCAGCTGCAGCCTCACTTGTTGTGGCGCCATTTCGCTATTGTTGCTCTCGGTGCAGAGGCAATTCAGAAAGGCTCTTGAATGACGCTCTGTATGTGCCGTACATGCGAGAGTTTTGCACAACCTGCAAACTCTCGGAAGACCCTTCCAAGTGGGACATATATTTCTACTGCCGAGGCTGATTCAAACCATCGAAAATTGCAAATGGTGCTGTGTGGGCTCGGCGGTGTTTTCTCAGCAGAGCAAAACATTATTGGCTGGTGAGTCAGTAACCACCAGGCAGACTGACTAATACTGGCACAGAAGCCACTTAAAAATGCCCCCAAGTCGGCTGGAACTCGCTTTTTAGCCTGTTGCTTGCTCAACACAAAAACAAAACAAAAGCTTGGCTTGGGTCTGACTGAGGACTTGGTGAGACACTCCAAGCCAAATGCAGCCATATTTTTGCAGCCCGCCAGAGGCTTGACAGGCAACTAAAGCGGGAGATGGATTGAGCCCATAATAGGCTGCCACATACATACATAAGCTGGTGTTTAACGTGTGGTGCAAAAACATGTTGTGCAAGACTGATCTAGCTTTTGGGATGGCCCGGTTACATTTCCTATTAGGAAATGGAAAAGATTCACACTTCAGGAGTGTAAAACCAGGGATGTACGTAATGTCCTGTGGAGCTGGAACGGTTTGGAGTAGGGAGCGATATTGGAAAATAAGGAACATATTGTGACAAGCGCTGGAAAATTCAGACAATTTGCTTCATGCTCCTCATCTGTGCTGGTGGCAGCTCCTCTGGCCTGTGTGTGCTTTAAGAACATAAGATCAGACCAAAGACCCATCTAGTCCAGCATTCTGTTCTCCTAGGTGGGATCCAAGTAACGTGTTCTACCAGCTCAAAGATTCTGGCTTGAGCAACAATTTGAGCAACACTTATCTGTACAAACTGGCAGCTCTACAGAGTTTCAGACAGGTGTGTGTGTGTGTGTGTGTGTGTGTGTGTGTTTCTCAGCCCTACCTGGTTATGGTGGCGAATAAACCTGGCACCTTCAGAACGCAATACAGATGTTCCACCACTGACCTGCCATAGCCTTTCCTGATGATCCCAGACACCAATATTCATGCCTGTGGCCACTGAAATGCATATACCAGGAAAGGCATACTATGGGCAGCTTGAAACAGACGTCATATACAGTGGTACCTCGGGTTAAGAACTTAATTCGTTCTGGAGATCTGCTCTTAACCTGAAACTGTTCTTAACCTGAAGCACCACTTTAGCTAATGGGGCCTCCTGCTGCCACTGCACAATTTCCGGTTCTTATCCTGAATCAAAGTTCTTAACCCGAGGTAATATTTCTGGGTTAGCGGAATCTGTAACCTGAAGCGTATGTAACCTGAAGCGTATGTAACCCGAAGTACCACTGTATTGTTGAAATCTGAATGCAGATCCCTAAATCCCCTCTCCTAAGGAATCTCTTCTTATGACAACACTACCACTCCTTGGGCTTTTGAGCATTGCAGATCTTGTTTTCTTCTCCCTGAAATAAGGTTAGGCCCCAAATATACGTCCAAAGAAGGGGTGAGCAAGAGCATCAAATTACCTGTCGAGGTGGAAGGCAGCTATTTCTGCATTGTGCCTTTGAAAGTCAACAAAATAGAAAAAGTCTTCTGGAGTCTCCTCATCTCGTTTCTGTCTGAAAGGAAGATAGGGGTCACTAAGAGAAAGGAGATTCCTTCTGCATAACCGTTGACATCCTCCTGAGTGCAAGGAAAGTATTTATGGTACAACTAGAGAAGCAGGACAAATGACTGTCGGAACAGACGACTGTGAAATCATCTCTGTGTTACCGTGTCTCTGTGCTTAGAGTTCTAAAATACAGAAAAATGGTACCTATTACCCCCTTTTTTAAAGGTGAGGCAAGTCTGCACAAGAGGGCTGCAAAATAATAAGGCCTCCTTCAACCTTAGCTTAACTTTAATTGTGTTCAATTAATGTTGGTGGGCTGTTTTTTTTTAATAATTTTCTAACTAGTAATCTCTGCTGACTGATTCACCAGGAGCACCTCTATGACAGAATTGACAAATTAAACATATATATATATATAATCAGAATATTATTTGCCAAGCAAGTGCTTACAAAACCTGTGGGTGGGTAGCAGGTGCCATCTTAGAAGAGTCATTTTATACTCTCTCACACGAAGGGAGGGAATGCCTCTTCTAAGATGGCTCCTGCTGTGACATAAAGCTGCATCATCTAAAAACGAGAAGCATTTTTTTCAGTCTCTAGAGGGGGAAAATCCAATTGATTTATTTTTTTAAAAAATAAAATAAAATAAAAACCTCATACAAGTAATCAGTTAAGATTTAGTTGATCAGGTGGCAGCTCTCATTTTTATTTCAATTAAGTAAACATACCTCATTCTCACACTTCCTGTGTGCTTTTCCTCCCTCTTTCTCTCTTTCTCTTTCTCTCTTTGTTGAGTAAGGCCTTCCAGATGTTATTGGACTCCAACTCCCATCAGCCTCCCCCCAAGGATGGCCAATGGCCAGTGAGGAAGGGAGCTGTGGTCCAGGAACATCTTCCTCACCCTTGTTGTAGAAGAACTGATTCCAGTTACCATCTTGTGCCAGAGTGGAAAGGGAAAGCTAATGTCCTGTTCACTCAAAGCAAGAATGCTCCAATACACTTCACTTCACTTCTTTCTTTCTTTTTGCATTTAATTCTCTGCCTACAACCTTATTTCTTAACTTTGCGCCTTATTAAGAATGGTTGACACCTACTGGTGAAGGTGCCCTGACAGAAGAGAATCTGTTAGCAAAACAAGGAGGGAGGCAGGCAATTTTTTAGCGATCCCCCTTGCAGCACTTTGTACTGCCCCCTCCCATCTGTTCTAGACTGAAGCAGATTTAAAGGGGATGTAGGGTACTGCTGGGGGCAGTGGGGAAAATCGGTGAAAGTGGCAGTGTGGTGTAGTGGTTAAGAGCAGTGGACTTGTAATCTGGTGAACCGGGTTCGATTCCCTGCTCTTCCACATGCAGCTGCTGAGTGACCTTGGGCTAGTCACACTTCTTTGAAGCCTCACTCACCTCACAGTGTTTGTTGTGGGGGAGGAAGGGAAAAGGAGATTGTGAGCCGCTTTGAGATTCCTCAGGGTAGTGATAAAGCAGGATATCAAATCCAAACTCTTCTTCAAACTCTTCTCCCGTCCCACTAAGGGGTTCCCTTCTGTAAACAGTCACCACTGAATACCACCCAGGATTTACCATTGCACTTTCCCCTCTGTTCATGGTGGTGTCATCATGATGAAAATGCACACCATACCAAACAAGATAAAGAACAGCAACGGCTAGGCAAATGTTTTCAGGTGAACTGAGCTTACCTCATGGGTTTGAACATGGCTTTGCCAAAGTCCTGGAACCGCAGAACAAGTTTCAGGTGCACACCACTGGGCTTGACAACTGGAAAGTGAAACCGAGACGCTCAGCTCATTGTTCAAACGGACTTTTGTGAAAACGGAAACTCTTTAGTGTTAATGTGTCAAGTTATTCAGGTGGGATTCAACTAAGTTGTTGCCTGGAATGAGCTCCACTCATGCAATGGGGCTTTCCTCCCCTCACTCCTCGCCCCACACCCCCTAAATCTGCCCTAGAACATGCTTAGGGGATATGCGGAGGTAGGGTGTACTGAATTCTTCAACTTTCAAATTCCGAAAAATCGGAGTTGTTCAAAAGTTGTAACGTGACTTGGGAATTCAAATTATATTTTGGTTAAATTAATATAATTTAGCTTTGCTTGGTAAGCAAAATGTGCGTAAAATTGCATAGAAATCCTTAAAAAAATGATTGCCAAATACTTTTAGTGTTTGTTAGACACACACACTTAACAACAACAACAAACAACAACAACAACAACAACATTATGATTATGATCTTTTAGCATTACCTGACATTTTAAGAAGGTAAAATTAAAATCCTTTGGTTTTCCAAATGCAGTTTATATGTTTCTTCATCAAATGTAGACTTATGAAGCTAAAAGCAGATTTGAATTCCTCAAATGAATTCCCTAAAATGACACCCCTAATGTGGGGGGCACAGAGAGGAGGGGGAAAGTCCCTTTGCACGAGCAGATCTTGTTCTGCAGTGCCTAACCCACGTAGTGCTGTGTTGAATTCAGGAGAACAGCACTCTGTATAACAGGGGGACTTGCTACATAGCCAAGACTGAGGTTCCAACTAGTTCCTAGTTAACTGGGGGGGGGGGACTACCCCCCAAGGTTGGGAAATGACTTTCTTTTTACAGGCTATGCCTGCTTCTTAAAGAGACAAGCCACACACACTGCAGGTATGGGTGGGGGTGAGAGGGACTGAAACCAGCGGCTCATTTTGTTCTGTGTTTCTGTTCCAACCTGCTATTAGCATCCAGACTTCGCCTACTGCTCCACTAGGAAATGAGGGATGCCTTGCCAGAGCAGGCTGCTGTTCTATGAATATGAAAATTTCAATTTAGGGGTATAACTTTGATTGAAGTGTTCTGGGTCAAAGGCTCTCCATCTAATTTAAGTGGCTCGTTTCCATGCACGCCAAGCTGATTAAAAGAATTCTGGATTACTGACCCAGCTCGGTTTTTGTAATATTCACAACATAATTAATATATTTGCATATAGAGGCGGTTGCCTACAGAGCGTAAGAAAATGCAAAACAAAACCTATAATATCTATGGAATAAGGGAAGGAAGGAAGCAGCAGCAGCAACAGCAGATCAAAGTTAATTTTAGGGTGGCACAAAACACAAACCTAATAATCAACGTAATGGCTTTGTTAATGGCCATGTTAATAGAGAACGGTGTTATTAAAATCCCTCCAATTTTCCTCTTCTCCTCCTCATTGGAAATTTTTAGAACAAAGTTGGATGAACATCTGTCAGGGATTCTTTAGATGAAATTCCTGCATTGTAGGGGGTTGGATTAAATGGCCCTTTGGGGTCCCAACTCTAAGATTCTAAGATTTATTATTTCTGCGACTCATAGAAACTGATGCACTTGACTTACTTTGTGTGCAGTCACAGGCACCCAGCAATGCTTTCTCGTCCTGGCTGTAATCTGGAATGGAAAAGAAAAGCCATGAGCTTCAGGCTCACCCAACAGGAATGCTTTTTTAGGAGATGCGGTGTGTGATAGAACTCATGTAATTGTCCTAGCAGGGGGTATTAAGGTCTTCTGACACTCTGCATGATGACGATTTTTTTGGGGGGGGGCAGGCGTATTTTGGGTGTCCTTTAGTCATGACAAGAGCACTATAGGAAATTTTGGCAGGGAGAGGGTAAAATCCACAGCCGGGTTTAGAGGCCCACTCTTAGATGCATTCAAGGTTTATTTATTTATTTTTTAATTGATTTTAATTCATTTTGCAACATTAAAACAAACGAAAGAAACATACATAACACATACACACAAAAAAGAAATACATAAAAAAGAGAAATAATAATAAAGAAAACAAAAGAAAAAACATCTAACATAAGATACCAACAAATTAGGTTACATTTACTAAATAACACACAACATTAATTGACTTCCCTTCATCTCGGTTTCAGAATATATTATATGATTTTTTATCTGCAGTTTCTTTTCCTTAAAAAACTCTTTACATCACAAGTGTTATGTCACACCTACTGTGATTTTTAGATTTTTTACCTCTGTTTCCATGTATGTCATAAATTTATTCCATTCTTTGTTAAACTTTATGTCTTTTTGATTTCTTATTTTCTGTGTCATTTTTGCCAATTCTAAATAATCAAATAGTTTGGATTGCCAGATGCATTCAAGGTTTAATTGCTAAAAGTGTTTTAAATTTGTTGTTAGCTGCCCTGAGCCCGGTTTTTGAACCGGGAAGGGAGGGGTATAAATAAATTATTATTATTATTATTATTATTATTATTATTATTATTATTATTATTAAACACTATGTCATGTGGCGGAAACTGCTTTTGTAATCAAGAGGGCTTTCGAAAGCAGGTCTTCATATGTGTTCTTTTCTAATGACCTTTTCCGCTATTTTATAGCAAAATTATATTATTAGCTACCAAAAAATGGAGACAGAAACAACAATAATAATGGGAGGAAACCAGTAATCAAAGCGCTTCCCTTTCATGGCGACAGTAATGGACATTGTGATAATTAAAGGAAGCTTTTCCAAGGGCAATTAACAAACTACCCCTTTGTTGTCTCTCTATACTTGTGCTCATTGGAAAGCAATAAAATGGACTGAATGTGCAAACGGGAAGTGTTTAATTAAAGACAAAGGGAGCCCCTTAAAGCCCAGTATTTCTCTATCCACATTAGTGGATAGCTGGCTGCAATGGCATTTCATTAAGAAGAAGAAGAAAAACCCGGCCACTAATCAGGCATTAATTCCCCCAACCTTGCTCTGCGCTTGCAGTTCATGATCTGGTGGAGGTGGCAGTTCAGAAAGGAAGCTTTACCAGCGCTGATGGTTCCAAAGTTTTGCGTGTCCCGGAGGAGCTGGTCAATCGGAGGACTAGACCGTGGGTACAAGGCATAGCGATTGATTCCCAGGTGGAACTGGAGCCAGCTTGCCTCCTGCCTGAGCTGCGTTATTGAGTCCGAGGTGAGGTTGCGCTCCTCTCTGTAAATCTTGTGTCTCCTGATGCACACATGGAAAAGAAGGTGCACACAAAATCAACCCCTCAGATAAATCACTTTCCCACATTCAGGGTTGTATACAATGAAGCCCATAGCCTCCAACATTTCTCTGATGAAAGTAAGGACGTCCTATTCAATTACAGTGGTACCTCAGGTTTTGAACGGAATCCGTTCTGGAAGACCATTCAAGTTCCGAAATGTTTGAAAACCGAAAATTCAATACAGAAGCCGTGTGGTATGTTTGACTTCTGAGGCAAGTTTGAAAACCGAAGCATTTACTTCTGGGTTTATGGCTTTTGAAAACCAAAATGTTCGAAAATGGAGACGTTCAAAAACCAAGGTATTATTATTATTATTATTATTATTATTATTACCCCACCCATCTGACTGGGTTGCCCAAGCCACTCTGGGAGGCTTCCAACATATATGAAAACATAATAAAACATTCCCTATACAGGCCTGCCTTCAGATTTCTTCTAAAGGTTGTATAGTTACTTATCTCCTTGGCTTGGGGGTTGCATAACTCCATACCCTCCAGCATTTCCCCAGTAAGGAAAAGTGGGACATTCTGGGATCAAATCAGAAACCGGGATGGCTTCTGTAAATCTGGGACTGTCCCTGGAATATAGGGACACTTGGAGGGTCTGGAAGCCATTGCAGGAGTAGAACAACTTCCACCCATGTGATGGTACATTCCTCTCCCTCGCTGCACCCTCAAGTCTTATCTGGGGTTTTCCACACAGCTCTGGAGCAGATTTGGGGCAGAGGAGGCAGGCAGGTAGAGGAGAGGGAGGGGAGGTTCTGTTCCACTTGCTTAATCACTGAGTGATTCAAAACTCCATCGGTACAGCGGCCATCATTTGGAAAGCAAGGTGTTGACAAAACTGTTCAAATGAAGGCTGTTGGTGGGGGAGCAGGATTGTGCTGGGTGGTGGGATCTCAGCCTATGTCTTGGGTCTGTAGCAAGCTGGAACAGTTAAAAAACTGCACTGGCCATAGACTGGGCGGCTGCTGCTGCTATTCAGAAGAACCCCCATTGGCTGCCTGGCCCAAGATGGGGTTTTCTACATTTCGGATGCAATTTTAATTGTGATTGATAATTGCTGGCACCATTAACAGCTCCCAGAAGCTTGCACCACCACGGCGAAGGAGATCAAGATCAACAGAGCGAAACTGTACTAATCTCCAAAATATCCCACATTCGCTGTCCCTGCCTGCCTCTCTCTTTGGCCCTTGTAGAAAAACGAACATTCTATATGCTTACTAGCATTTTTCTTTTGCCAGACCATAAAACCAACAGGATGAGGAAATCCGACATTTGCTGGATATACAAATGCTGGGCGAAATTACACGAGGAAAAGCCGGAAACTACTTTGTGTGGCAAAGCAGATGCTCTCCAGTCTCTCAAGATCAGAGGCTGAGTCTTCAACCTCTTCATAAGTTATGCTGCAAGGAGACATTGTGGTTTCAAAGACCACTGAAAAATCATGGGCCACTGGGGTTTTTCCAAACCATAATGACTTGTCAACCTCTTACAGATATATATATCTAGTAACTTCGTACTCATGTCCATCTGTGTTAGTACACACACCATTTTTAAAAAAATTAAGAACACTGTGTTAATTGTGTTCTCTTCAGATGTGGTGTGAGCAATGCCTGCTTCAATAATAAATTATAGAATAGCGTAAAACTATTGTTATGTCTCCATTCGGACGCAGGTGGCGCTGTGGGTTAAACCACAGAGCCTAGGGCTTGCCGAACAGAAGGTCGGCGGTTCGAATCCCCACGACGGGGTGAGCTCCCGTGGCTTGGTCCCTTGCTCCTGCCAACCTAGCAGTTCGAAAGCACGCCAGTGCATGTAGATAAATAGGTACTGCTCTGGCGGGAAGGTAAACGGCGTTTCCGTGCGCTGCTCTGGTTCGCCAGAAGCGGCTTAGTCATGCTGGCCACATGACCCGGAAGCTGTATGCCAGCTCCCTCTGCCAGTAAAGCAAGATGAGCACCGCAACCCCAGAGTCGTCCAAGGCTGAACCTAATGGCCAGGGGTCCCTTTACCTTTACCTATGTCTCCATTATTTCAGAGCTACAGGTTATTGAGGTGTTAGAGGCACTCTCTCTACAATGAAAACAAGCAGAGAGAGGGCCCGTGCTTTAGTGCAGAGATAGGGAACCTGGGGCACTCAAATGGGATGCACAACTCCCATCTGTTCTGGCCGTTGCAGTCCAGCAACATCTAGAGAGCCTCAGGTTCTCCACCCTAGTTAATTCATCCCTACTTATATGATTACCAGTGACTCTGATTAGTGGTTCCCACTCTTTCTATTGGTAGGGATGCTGAATTTGGTTGGTTTTTTTAAAAAAAAACAATTTTCAGTTTTCTACATTTCAATAATTTTACACTCATTTTAACATTTCCAAACTTGACTTCCTTCCCCCTCTTTCTGCAGTTCCTTAAATTTATTTTTAATATTTTCTGCATATCCAGATTAACTTAATTTGCTCATTTATTCATCTACTTTAAATATATGCTCTTATAAAACTGCAGGTCATTACAATAATCCTCCCAATGTTCTTATCTTTTTTTACAGTTTGTTTGTAAATATTCCATAAACCATTTCCATTCTTTTATTTTTTAAAAAATTGTTATCTTGATTTCATATTTTCCCAGTAAGTTTCGCCATTTCTGCATATTCCATAAGTTTTTGTATGCATTCTTCTTTTGCTGGGACTTCTTCTTCTTTCCATTTTTGGGCAAGTAACATTCTCGCTGCTGTAGTCGCATACATGAATAAATTTCTATATGGTTTGGGCGGTTCTGTCCCTGTAATTCCCACTAAGAAGCGAGAGAAAGACACTTTGCACACGGTCAAAAGGACTCGGGTATATTATTATTTTGAAATTTTCAGGATTCATTCCAAGAATGGGGAGTAGATTCTGGGCCAAGCTCTGTTGTGCTCTAGCTCAAATTAAGTCCCGCAGTACTGACAATGGGGAAGAGACATGCATCACCTTTCTCTCACTCTTCATTATTGGAGATCTAAGTCCTTTCCCCAGCAATAGCTATTGATACATTGCTGTCTGTTGTTCTAAGCAACTCAAGCCTTCCACGGCACATTGTTAGCAATCCAACAGAGATGCATGGTTTATTTTTACATTGTGGATTTGGTCTGATTATTCTTTAGCTGTCAGAGCCTCGGAAGCATAATGGCCATACACTGTCAAAGCGCTAACGCAGGGCCTTGTTTGCCAAACAGGCAGTTACGGTATCGACAAACTAAAACAGCCTAAATTACATGGTCCCTTTTCGTTTGCTTTAACCACCAGACCAACGGTACAATTTTTCACGTCAATCTCATTTACAGTCTTCTGAGCCTTGCCAGGCAAAATTAGTAAGGCACAGTGATCAGCCATCCACATGAAAACAGAAAACTAGTCTGAGTTCCAATAGGCAGCTTTCAATAAACTTACATATATCATTACCTGAAATTCTCCCAACCAAGCAAGATGATGATGATGATGATGATGATGATGATGATGATAATAATAATAATAATAATAATAATAATAATAATAATAATAATAATATATTATTTATTATTTGTTCCCCGCCCATCTGGCTGGGTTTCCCCAGCCACTCTGGGCGGCTTCCAACAAAGATTAAAAATACATTAAAATGTCACACATTAAAAACTTCCCTGAACAGGGCTGCCTTCAGATGTCTTCTAAATGTTAGGGAGTTGTTTATCTCTTTGACATCTGATGGGAGGACGTTCCACAGGGCAGGCGCCACTACCTGGTTCCCTCTGCCTGGTTCCCTGTAGCTTTGCTTCTCGCAGTGAGGGAACCGCCAGAAGGCCCTCGGCACTGGACCTCAGCATCAGGGCAGAACAATGGGGGTGGATAGACTCCTTCAGGTATACTGGGCTGAGGCCGTTTAGGGCTCTAAAGGTCAACTCCAACATCAGCTGATTTCAGTTCTGCTTTCTGCAGGTTCCAGGTGCATCAGCGAGTTCCCGATGGGGAACTTGCTTGGGCACCCAAACCAAGCAAGATTGAACCCCCAGCTTTTCAGAGGACGTGCAGAGAGTTCAATCCTGCTTTCCAGCTGCAGGATCCAGCCATGCCTCTACTTGCCCAACACATGACATCACACACGACATCAAGTGTGGGGCTGGTGGATGCGGTTTGGAGAAAACAGCCTGGTGGGCCACATTTGGCCTGTGGGTCAGACATAGCGGAACAAAGAAAACGGAAGAATGGTACTCTGAATAAGTATAGCTCCTTTGTCTCTAGCTGGCAATGGACCTCAGTAGTGGGTAAATATGCATGCCAATACCTTTCTAGGTTTTACCAGCAAGCCAATCAGGTTGTTGTATTCTGTGATCCTACCTGCCTATTGTTCTAGGATCCAAGCTTAGTACATAAGAATTAAAGGTAAAAGTAAAGGGACCCCTGACCATCAGGTCCAGTCACGGATGACTCTGGGGTTGCGGCGCTCATAGGCCGAGGGAGCCGGCGTTCAGCTTCCGGGTCATGTGGCCAGCATGGCTAAGCCGCTTCTGGCAAACCAGAGCAGTGCACGGAAACGCCGTTTACCTTCCCGCTGGAGTGGTACCTATTTATCTACTTGCACTTTTTCATGCTTTCAAACTGCTAGGTTGGCAGGAGCAGGGACCGAGCAACGGGAGCTCATCCCGTCCCGGGGATTCAAACCGCCGACCTTCTGATCGGCAAGTCCTAGGCTCTGTGGTGTAACCAAGAGCACCACCCGCATCCCACATAACAATTATTATTTATTTATTAACACCCCTGCCCACCCCACCCCCATTTTGGCACTGCTATTAACTTCTTCAGCAGATTTTCACATCCTGCAATCAGTGCCAAACTCCCTAACTGAAGTGCCATGCTGAACAGGTGTGATGAATGACGCCGAGCCCATTACAAATGCCAGCCACAGGGCTTGCAATGGGGACTGCCCGATGTGGTTCAGGCTGAATGATGGTTTGTCTCAGAAAACAGGGACCCTGGCTTACCAGTCTGATGCTGCATTCTAAAGAGAGCTCTCCCACTTCATCTGAGAGAGGGATCCACTCTCTTGGTACACTTCTGTACAGTGTATCCAAAATGCTCTTAACAAAATATTATGTTCTTGATCTCAGCATCCTCTATAGAAAATAGTCCAATCCCTCTGCCCCAATAAGTGGAAGTTTCCACTGATTGAATAACAGGGTTGTCTGGGAAGCGAAAACCCAATTAGTGTGAATAATGGAACAGCCTGTAGGAGCACAGCTCAAACTTCCACTGAACTTTTCCTGCTGATATATGGAGGTGGATGAAAGTCTTGTACCACTGACTGTAGCATGAGCTTCCACAGCCAAGGGACAGATCACTCCATTAATTTGGGCTTCTCTCAGTTTCTCATTTTGTCATAACTGAAGTTAAGTTCGCCACATTTTCACATCACTTAAAAAAAAGAGGCCTCACAAAAAATCACCACCATTTCAGTGTGCATTTCTCTTAACATTTTACCCAAAAAAGAAAGTCACTAATTTGTGCATTTTCACAAACATATTCCTACTTATACTGTATATGCATCTTTATTTTCATTATTACCTTTTAAAAAACCCCAATATCTGCATTTTTATATGCATTTCCCTCTAATATATGCGCTTATTTTTTGTTAGAGAACACCACTACAAAATTTGGAGAAGTGTGAATTGTTTTTGATGTGCACAAATCAGGTAGGAACAAATTCCTGACCATTCCCTGCAAGAAGCTACTTTATCAGCAGGGATTCAGATGTGCTTTAAAGACATATAGTGTGTACACAGCCCTAGTACACAGTTCAATGCAATGCAAGTTTTATTTAGGAGTAAACATGCATCAAATCAGCACCGTCCATTTTAAGAGCTTATGCACATGATCTCACAAAGAGTGTCCCAACCTGTTTATTCCTCCATGACGTATTTCCACAGCCTCTTCACCTGTGACAATTGCACTACATCTAGTCACTGGAGGTTGCAGTTGTGGGAAGGACAGCGGGGGGGAAACCTCTTGCTGCAGAGGCTACAGTCTTCAGGGAAGAGAGCAGCCAGCAAAGTGCCCTTATGAATTCATCTTTTTAAATTCCTTCCCTTTTCTCCAAATCAGGTCCTCCCTTAAAGAGGGCACATATTGTGGTGAGACCTGGAAACCAACACCCTGTGTTGTGGGTGGGTACGATTAGTCAGCCACAACACCCGATTGGTAGGTCCCTCGTAGCTGGGTGCAATCTGGCCAATGGGACACAGTCCAAACGGTTCAAGGGACCTATTTATGCCCATGCACGTAACCCAGAGCTTCCCTTTTCGCCGCATGCATTCGGAACACCCGCCCACCTCTCCCTACTTTTAGGGCTTTGCACTTGACCTTGCTATGCCATCGTGTGTTGTTTGTCATTGGGACAGGACAGGGGCACGGCAGGAATTTTCCCCACTTGGCTGATTGGCTGTTGCCATTTGGGTTTTGCCTGCTGCATAGCAAATCGTCACAACTTGTAAGGTTGTGGATAGGCTCTGGTTCAGGTGATAGGGATGGGAGAAAGCTCACACCGTCCCTATGTGAAGTGTATTCTGTTAAAGGAATCCAGGGACTCGATGGTTTGGTCAACCCCTGAGAGGGGGTTGTGCCCGTGCCTGAGTCCAGGGGGACATTTGGGTGGCAGAGTTAGCCCGTTCCCGGCTTTCCACTTATCCAGGTGTTCACCCTTGGCTGACCTATGCTGGAACCCTGGGTCAGCGCTACCTGCATGGCAGGGAGCTAGTCGAACCAGAGCCTATGCAACCAGTCACTTTCTGTAATCAATAAAGTTGCGGCCTAAATTCTGCCAAAAACCAAACCAATATTTGAGTCTTGTCTGAATTTATTTAAGGGGGAGGTTTAAAGGTCTGAACATGCAAAGGGCAAGAGGTGCACTCTAGCAGCTGAGTGGCAGAAACAAACCACTCATTTCTTTCCCAAAAGCGCTTCTCTCAGCACTGTGATTAAGCTTTGTCAATTTCACTTCTGAGATCAAAAGCCAGACCGTGAAACGACAAGACTTCTTCATGGCATGAAGCAAAATTAGGAAAGTTTATTTAAGGTCAGCTGCAGAAATGATCTTCGGCCATTTTCAGTTGCGAAGCTTATATTGGCTTTGTTTCAAGTCATCTTCTGACATGAATATACGAACTCACACTGTCCAGGATGTGCTTTTGATTGCTTTGCCGGGCAAATCGTTCAGAACAGATCTCGGCCTCGCAAATCGGAGCAGGTCTGGCAGGCCAGCGTGAGAAGGATGCAATAGCTGTGTGCTCTTTGATCCCAGCCTTGCCCTCGCTTTGTGAGGCTGAGATTGAAGGGCACATGGCCGTTGTTTCTTTCTCATGCCACCCTGCCAGCACGGGGCTGCTCTGTGAGGTAGGGTTGCCATATTTCAAACAATGAAAATCCAGACGGAAAAGCTGTTTTGAAATCGGCCAAAACAGCACTGCTGGCATGGGCTTCCATACACCTGGATTTCCCCAGACATTTTCCCAATTTCTGCCCAGACACTGCTGCTGACTGCAGTATTCTGAATTCAGTGGTACCTCAGGTTAAGAACTTAATTCGTTCTGGAGGTCTGTTCCTTACCTGAAACTGTTCTTAACCTGAGGTACTGTGGCATCTGAATATAGACTGCATTTTTAATCAAGGCATATATTGGCTTATATTTGATCAGGTTCCTAAATTAAATGGGCTTAGATTTTCAAATGTTTCATGCCAGGCAAGAAGGCCAGCTGTTTATAGAGAAAACCTTGGCCATTCTCCTAAGACAAGGGGCCCCCCTTTGATTTATAGCAGAAAACAATTCTCAAAGTCATAAAAGCTGGAATTACAGGTTAAAGAGCAAGGTTACGGAAAATAAAACCATGTGCCTTAAACTTGAGCCAGATCTTCTTTCTAAGGTTAAAAGGCCAAGACCAAATGGAGAAGCATCTAGCTGGCAGAAAGAGAGGCTTTTTGGGAAGTCTTTTAAAACTGTTTCTTTCTTAAACTGAGAGAGTTAAAAAGAGCAATAAATGTTGGGAAAGGCAACTGGCTTGGCTGGGGAAGAAGAAGCTTCTTCCTATTTTATTTTGAGGCTGGAAAGGAGGGTGAAAGGGGGGGGTGAACTGAAGAGGTTCCTTTTAAAAGCTGTTTTTTACTGAGTTCCTTCCTTTTTACTTTGAGAAGCTTTATTCTTTTAAAAGGTTACCTATGATAATGTATGAAATATATTGGTTTAAATGTAATTATGCAAAGGATCTAGAAAGAAAGAAATGTTAAATTCTTATTTCATAGAGTCATATTGCTGTAGGAGACCAGGGGGGCAGATGAGCCTAGCTCCCTGCCAGAAATGAGACGCCATCCGAGCAGTTCTGATATATATGGTTGTCAGACATTTGTTTAAAGACCTCCAAAAGGAGATATTTCATTGATGATGCATGAGAATATGAACCCAAGGTCTCTGACATCTGTTCAAGATAAAAATTTAAGATTAACCATTTGTTTTAGAAGGCAATAGGGCAAGGAGGGCAAAGAGGTGAGCCGGTAATTAAGATTCCTTGTTGAGACACATGTAAAGATATATTAATACTTGTTTGTCAATTATAAATGGAAGGAAATATAGCTCTTTGTCTCCCATAAAAGGCAATAGGAAATGAGTGTATTTTTGTGATTGGTCATACCAATCAGCCAATAGGAATTCCAACCAAGCTGGTTGGACAGATGCAGCCAGAGGAGAAGCAAAGGGGGCTGGATTAAGGAAATATAAGTGCTGGCCATAATGGCAGGAGGCCAGGCCAGAGCTTGGTAATCATATACCACTGTGCCTCACATTTATTTGTCTGACAAATAAATTATTATTTTAATTTCTCTGTTGCTGCGTTGAATATTTCATTCCAGCTAAGCGTTAACCACAAGCAGGGTGCTACATTTTATGGTGCCTGCGACTCGGATAAGTGGTCTGCTGGAACGCAGCCCCTTCGCCTACTGAGCAGGGTACAAGACAGAGGATCACTCACTGCCTACTCAGCGCGCAATGGAAAATTTTTTTTCCAGGGGAACGCAGCAGTCTCGTCTGTCTGATACCCTGCCCACCGACGGCGACGGACCGGGGGGAAACGGAACCAGCTAAGGGTAAGTGCACTAAAGGGTTTTGGCCCTCCAATTAATTGGGAGGAAGAGAAGTCCTGATCAAACTTCTGCGTCTCAGTAAAGGGGAACTGAGTACGCTAGGTGGCTGGGTACATCAGATGGTGATCTGGTGTAGGGAAAAGGGAAGATTGGGAGGTAGAGTGTGGGTGAAGTATCTTGCGCATTGCATGTGTGAGAAAGTACAATGTGTAGCTGACCTAAGTGTGGAGTGAGTGCTACTTCGTTTCCCAGTAAGGTGTGTGTGTGAGTGACTGAGTGGATACTTCACAGGGCCATACAATGGGAGTTGGGGGTTCAAAGGGGGGAAATACACCTCTTGAATGTATGTGAAATAATTTTAAGAAAGCCTTCTCAGGGGCATATGGAGTCAAAAGGACGCCAGAGCGCTTGAGAACGTTATGTGAACTAGAATGGCCAAAACAAAATACTGAATGGCCATTTCAAGGAACCTTTGATATAAATTTAGTAAGCAAACTTTGGTCTAACATCACCAAAGAAACTGGAGGGTGCCCAGAACAATTTTCATATATAGATTCCTGGCTGAGCACATTAAATAAAAATCCTCCATGGATAAGGGAATGCAAAGTCCAACGATGCAAATTATTGGCTGTAAAAGCCAAAGCTAGGAAAGGAATCTTGCCAAACAAATTCAAACCCTCCACCAGTTGTAACCCCAAGGCAAGAAAGTGGAATGAATAATGGGGGTGGAGTCATAGAACTTGATTCCTTGATAGATTATGATAAATATCTTCAGGAGGCATTGGAGTCCTATAATGAAGCCCAAGCAGAAGTGGTTATTCCACCTGTGAGTCCCAGTAGAACTCCATCTACAGTCTCTTTTAGTGGAGCAACTGATTGCCTACCCCAAACCCCTGTACATCCAAGTCCTAGAGAATTATTACAGAAGTTACAGGGAGACCTTAATCGGTCAGCAAGCAATACAGCCAGGCGTATTAAGCTGCTAAAAGAACGCCTTGGGACAGATACCATCCCCTATGATTTGAGGCCCCTAGAGCAAAGTGAAGAAAAAGGTCACGTAGTAGCCCCTCTTAGAAGAGTATTTGATGCACTTGAGGAGCCTGTGCTGGTTAATGGGCAACCTGGACCACGGCCACCTCGAACTTCGACCCTGCAATGTATTCCATTCACAACTACAGTCTGATGAATTGGAAAACGCCCCATCTTTCGCAGAAAAACCTCAGGCTATGATGGACTTGGTGACTTCAATAGTAATACTCTCTTCACCACTGAGGAAAGGAGAGACATAATTGAAAAGGCACAGATATATTTGCGTGAGCAGGCCAGAGTGGGAAATATTTATAATATTGACCGTCATCTCCAAGACAACTTTCCCTTGGAAGATCCTAATTGGGATCCAAACAATGCAATTCACCTGGCCAGACTTACCACCTACAGCCAGACGCTTGTGCAAGGTATTTGCAGGGCATGCCAGAAGCCCACTAATGTGTCTAAAGTTTCAGGAGGGTAGATGTGTTACCCATAACACTGTTTCGTGTTCGGTGCGCACCCACAAAAAGACTTAAGTTGTCACCTTTTGAGCTCCTGTATGGGAGGCCGCCCTCCTTTGTTCAGGATATTCCAACTGACCTCAAACAAATAGGAGACCATGTGACACAGGGATAAGTGCAATCTCTCTCCCGTGTTTTTGTCTCTCTCCCGTGTTTGTTTGTTTGTTGTTGTTTTTTTCTTAACAGGTGGGCCCTCAAGCACACGCCGTGCAGCATTGCCAAGCCGATTCATCAGCTCCAGGCTGGCATAGCATATGGGTGAAAGAGTGGAAAACGTGATCCACTTGCACCTAAGTGGCGTAGACCTTACACCGTCTTGCTTTCTACTCCAACAGCGGTGAAGGTAGCTGAGGTGACCCCCTGGATTCATCACTCTCGTTTGAAGAAGTCTGAAGGCAGTTGGACGTGCAAAGGTGACCCCTCTAATCCTTTAAAATTGACTCTTTCTAAAAACCCCTGTATCTAGCCCTACCGGTAACGGGTTAGGTCACGGGCAACATTAGACGACCGGCCTGCTGCAGCCACAACTTGGAAGCTGGCTGACCTGCGCACGCCTGAAGCTTGAGGAGCGTCTGAACCAGCGACTGTGAGCGGGAAGATTCTCTTATACAATTGATTGACTGCCCCCTTGTGGAACAATTATCAGAGATATTACACATTGGGGATCCTTGGGATATATGTTTTGGTCTTGGTGGTTCCCCATTTCTGTCACTGGGGGAATTATATTGGGACTAATAGTTTTATGCTATCACAATAAGGTAATCTTTTGTGGAAGGAATGCATATGCTAGACATCAACATGATTTTATTATTAATCCTGATCTCTTGGTAAGGGGAAGGGTCCTTGAATCTGACCAAATTTGCTAAATATGGATTCAGCTATGACCACAATATGTGGGTAGGTTTAGCTGAAATGGTAGCCAATGTTGCAAATAGGACCAATTGCCTTGTTTGCTCTCTTGGGCCAGATGATTCAGAGGGAGGTATGCCCTTATTACCGATACCATTAGATGCCATTGGTATGGTAAGCGAAATGCCACACCAAACAGAAATACAGAATTCCCCCGGATGGAACTCAACTAAACCATTACAGTTACACCTGTACAAGGGGAATTCTGTGTACATAAATCATCAGATGCAGCTGATTCTACCATGATAGGCTCTTCTCATTGTCACTATACTTGGGATTATATTAAGAATAGTCATACCTGGGCACACGGTACTACCTATCGAACTCGGAATACCTTGCCCTGTGCACCTCCTTTTATTCATGCATGGAAAGTGGTATGGAACATAACTGTGACAGAGAAAGGCAATCTAACATACTGCACTGTGAACTCTCTGCCTCTTTTGATATTTCGCCTTCTGTACTCCACGTACCAAAAACCTCAGACCCGATGGTTGTGGTGGATATGTGGAGAATGGGCATACAAGAAACTCCCTTCCAAATGGAGTGGGACTTGTTTCCTGGGACGGGTATTACCACTAATGTGGATTTTGCCCACTAGTTCAGCTAAGCGAACACAAAGAAACGCTGATATTTCTCATATAGCAGGAGGAAGTACCCAAAGTTGGAGCGGTACTGATGATTGGCCACCAGAGCGCATTATAGCCTATTATGATCCTGCCTCCTGGAATCCTGGTGAGCTCATACAAGGGGCATGGGATCCTATTTATAATCTAAACAGAATAATTCGATTGCAAGCAGTAGTGGAACTTGTAACCAATGCAACGGCCCAGAGTTTGAGACTTATTGCACGACAGTTGGATGACTTGCCAAGCAGGGAGGCCTATGTGGAGTCTTGAACTTGACAGGGAATGCCTGTTGCTTTAACATTTCAGATAATGGTTTTATGTATGGTGCCATGTATCATCTCATGTTTTAGGAGTACAATTAGCAAGATGATTTCAAATGAAACTTTACCTCATATCATGGCACTATATAGAGCCTTACCTCAGGAATATGATGTAGATCAAGCTATCAAGGACGCTTTGTAGCCAGGTCCTTGAGCTTGAAAGGGGGGAATGTGGCATCTGAATATAGACTGCATTTTTAATCAAGGCATATATTGGCTTATATTTGATCAGGTTCCTAAATTAAATGGGCTTAGATTTTCAAATGTTTCATGCCAGGCAAGAAGGCCAGCTGTTTATAGAGAAAACCTTGGCCATTCTCCTAAGACAAGGGGCCCCCCTTTGATTTATAGCAGAAAACAATTCTCAAAGTCATAAAAGCTGGAATTACAGGTTAAAGAGCAAGGTTACGGAAAATAAAACCATGTGCCTTAAACTTGAGCCAGATCTTCTTTCTAAGGTTAAAAGGCCAAGACCAAATGGAGAAGCATCTAGCTGGCAGAAAGAGAGGCTTTTTGGGAAGTCTTTTAAAACTGTTTCTTTCTTAAACTGAGAGAGTTAAAAAGAGCAATAAATGTTGGGAAAGGCAACTGGCTTGGCTGGGGAAGAAGAAGCTTCTTCCTATTTTATTTTGAGGCTGGAAAGGAGGGTGAAAGGGGGGGGTGAACTGAAGAGGTTCCTTTTAAAAGCTGTTTTTTACTGAGTTCCTTCCTTTTTACTTTGAGAAGCTTTATTCTTTTAAAAGGTTACCTATGATAATGTATGAAATATATTGGTTTAAATGTAATTATGCAAAGGATCTAGAAAGAAAGAAATGTTAAATTCTTATTTCATAGAGTCATATTGCTGTAGGAGACCAGGGGGGCAGATGAGCCTAGCTCCCTGCCAGAAATGAGACGCCATCCGAGCAGTTCTGATATATATGGTTGTCAGACATTTGTTTAAAGACCTCCAAAAGGAGATATTTCATTGATGATGCATGAGAATATGAACCCAAGGTCTCTGACATCTGTTCAAGATAAAAATTTAAGATTAACCATTTGTTTTAGAAGGCAATAGGGCAAGGAGGGCAAAGAGGTGAGCCGGTAATTAAGATTCCTTGTTGAGACACATGTAAAGATATATTAATACTTGTTTGTCAATTATAAATGGAAGGAAATATAGCTCTTTGTCTCCCATAAAAGGCAATAGGAAATGAGTGTATTTTTGTGATTGGTCATACCAATCAGCCAATAGGAATTCCAACCAAGCTGGTTGGACAGATGCAGCCAGAGGAGAAGCAAAGGGGGCTGGATTAAGGAAATATAAGTGCTGGCCATAATGGCAGGAGGCCAGGCCAGAGCTTGGTAATCATATACCACTGTGCCTCACATTTATTTGTCTGACAAATAAATTATTATTTTAATTTCTCTGTTGCTGCGTTGAATATTTCATTCCAGCTAAGCGTTAACCACAAGCAGGGTGCTACAGTACCGCTTTAGCTAACGGGGCCTCCCACGGCTGCCGCGCCGCCCCCGCCCGATTTCTGTTCTCATCGTGAAGCAAAGTTCTTAACCCAAGGTACTCTTTCTGGGTTAGCGGAGTCTGTAGCCTGAAGCGTCTGTAACCTGAAGCATCTGTAACCCAGGGTACCACTGTATGTCCAGGAAAACCCAGACGTACGGCAACCCTATTGTGAGGCTGAGATGATACAAGGGCCCAGACAAACTCCCCACTGCATGGCGGGCAAACGGCGCAGTGTGGCTCCACTTGGCTCCAGTGGTGGTGGTGGTCGCTCCGGTGGCATTGGCAGTGAGGCTGGGCTGGTATGCTGGGCTCCGTTACCCTCCGCACCCTGTTCCCCCGGCGCCTGCCTGATCCCGGGCAACTGCAAACCACGCCACACCACTGCATTGGCATTCAGCAACTTGTCCCCAACACTCACCAATACCCAAGGAGCCACTACACTGGAGAGCCGTCTACAATCTCCTCTGACCCACTGGTGAGGCCTGGTATCACAGGAACATGAGAAGAACCTGCTGGATCAGGCCAATGGCCCACCTAGTCCAGCTTTCTGTTCCCTGCCTTATCCCTGTCCAAGTACCGTATTTTTCGCTCCATAAGATGCACCAGACCATAAGACGCACCTAGTTTTTGAAGGAGGAAAACAAGAAAAAATATATTCTGAATCCCAGAAGCCAGGACAGCAAGAGGGATCGCTGTGCAGCGATCCCTCTTGCTGTCCTGGCTTATGGGATAGCCACGTGCAGCCTCTCCCGGGCAGCGGGATGAAGGCTCCCCCAAGAGCCGCGCTCCCTTTAAAGAGGAGGGAGAAGGGCAGCCCTTCTCGGGGAAAACCCCCCAAGAGCTGCACACACGCTCCATGTGGCTCTTTAAAGGGAGCACTGAGCAGAGCCTCCCGCCTGCATTCATTCCATAAGACGCACACACATTTCCCCTTACTTTTTAGGAGGGGAAAAGTGCGTCTTATAGAGCGAAAAATACGGTAAGTTGCCGCGAGACTGATGTCTACCAAACTGGCCACTACTGCATCTAATTCACTGTTGCTTGCACGGAACCGGCAGCACCTCTGCAGAATTCTTTCCCCGTTCTTCCTGGGGATTTCAAGCATCGAACCATCAGCATGTGAAGCAGATATTCTCACACTGAGCTATGGCGCTTTCATTAGGCAACACCCCAAGTTCTGGCTCATCCTTTGACTTTCTACCTGTCTCGTGGATTTACAGGACCTAGCGTGCCATCTTAGTTGCCCTACTGAATCATGAAGCGAAGAGAATTTAGCACACAAAGAATTCTCCGTTCGGAAAAATGTCCTTGCTCCCCTCTGTTTCATTTGCATTTGGGCACTAAGGGAGAGACAAATTTAATGTTAGCGCAGTCTGAGAAGGTGCTCAGAATGGTCCCTGTGTTTATGAGGGCCATATATTGCGTTCCAAAGTGGCTGGAGAATAATCAATACCCTCTCCCCAAAAGAATGAGAGGAAACGCTAAGTCACGCAAGGGCAAGCGGCTTGCCCAGACAGCACAGGAACGATCCAGGCAGTAAATAAGCAAAGTAATGAAATAAAAAGCAGGTAGGAAAGGGACCAGAACAGAGAGGGAAAGAGATGGAGAATGGCCACACAAAAAACCCCACAAGGTTCTGTTTCCCAGGATGGATGGAATGAGAGACACTGCGGGTGGAATTCAATGCTTCCCATCTTTTTGCCTGCACAAGGATTCCGACTTGTCAGACAGAATGATTCCCCTAGCTCAGTTCCTCCACCTTCCTGCACACTGTTTTAGGGGTCCTTCCAACTCCACAGAGTCCATTTCAGGGGACACGCAGGAGGAGGAAAGCCCCGTTGTGCAATCAAAAGCCCTTGCACAGGGCTTGAGCTGAAAGAACTCGCTAGGCAAATTTCACTCCAAAGGTGGTATTCAACCAAGTTTTACTTAGCCATGTTAATTATTTTCAGTGAGTCTGCTTTGAGGCTTGTGCCCTGGGGAGGTCACTTAGGTGCAGCTAATGCAGTAGTTTGACTTTACCCCTGGAGGTGCACTCCATTGTCTCTTGAGACAGATAGATATGGAGATTACACAGGGTCCCCGGACGTTTAACGTTCTATTGATCCATGTGCCACCACTGTGCTCGCTTCCCCGCTGCCACCAACACATTACTCTCGGGTAAAACACTGAGTCCAGACAGTTGTTAAAAGTGAACCAAATAAACAAGTTTATTTTATAAACATTAACAAGTTTATGGTTTCTCAGATAATATTCCTGTCAGTATCTTAACTTTAGTTTCTTTACCGGCCTATACCTTCCTAATACCTTCTGACTGATTATCTCAACTGTTTGACTGACTCCTCTTCACAGAGTCTCTCACTCTCCCACATCAGACTAGCCCAACCCACAGACTTATCCTCTCTGTCTCTTCTAACTCCAGACTGTCTTCTCAACAACTCTAACTCTAACTCCTAACTCCTCCCCTTGGGTTCCCATTGGTTAGTCATTTTACAATTAGTCAACCCTTTCCTTATGAACCCAGTATGATGTCACAAACCTAGGAGGGCAAACGCCACATATGTCAACAACAAAGTTTCATTGCACATCTAAGAACTAGCTTTGTTAAAAGTGTTCTCTCTCTCTCTCTCTCTCTCTCTCTCTCTCTCTCTCGGCTGTAGGATGCTATCACATGTGATCCCATTCCACTGAAGGGACCCTCTGTGCCACTTGTTTCAGCACCTTCTGCTTCCGTTTTGGAATTTCAACGTGTGCCCCAGATGTTGCCCAACTTCCAAAACTGTAAAATCTGATTGCCAAGCAGTGCATTTTGAAGAACTGGAACAGCAAAACATTGCTGTCAGAGAAAGGTCTGGAATTCAGACAACTCTAGCACCACCTAACTCATGAGCATCTCTTGTAGTATCGCTGGTGTCTGCCACAGCTCACCACACAATGGCCAAGCCTGGAGCTTCTACTTTTGGGGAGGAGACACAAGCCTTGGGTTCCCATGTGCCCCAATTACCACTGCACAGACCAGATCAGGTGTTCACCTAAAGCCTAGTGTATACATCAATTGTGGGAGCGCATCCTACTCAAGCAATCCACCTGGCTTTCCAAAAAAGGTGAGGATGCCGTCTATGGGCAGCATATACATGTGTAGGAGTTGGATTGTGCAATAGTCAGAGGTACACACAAGCTAGATATTAATTCCCATACCTCTCACTGTGTATATTGACTCTACACACCTGAAGCCTTGAGAACTGGCTCACTGACTTCGCTGTTTGTTATGCTGCTGTCAATTTGGTTTTGGTCTTCTCTTTATGCTAGCGGTTACCCTGTGAAGATACGACTTTGCCTAGCAGCAACCTCCACGAGCTCAGTGCATAATGCATGGGCTTGGGTAGCAGCAGAGGAGGAAATGTGGAGTGATGGGAACATACAGTCATATGTGGTGCAATTGTCCATTATTTAATGAATTCTGGAAATAGATTGGTATAGAAATATCAGAAATTGTGGGCAGGAAGGTAGAAATTTCTAAATTAATGGTTCTTATTAGCCTGAGTAGCACCAAGTTAAAAACAAAAGATGAATGTAAATGGGTAAAATTGATGGTAACTTCAGCCAGACAGGTTATAGCTAGTAATTGGAAAAATGCAGAAGAGCTAAGGGTGAACTAATGGAGGGAAAAATTGAATAATATTATAATTTTAGAATATCTAACTGGGAAGATACACAGAATGAAAGGGTTTAAGGTCAGTGAGAAAGAGGAGGATTGGTTTGAGAAGATTTTGAATTATTTGGGTAGGTTTGAACAATTTGGGGCAATTAAAACGTTAAAAGTTAAATAAACCTGGTGGAGGGAGGAGTGTTAATGTATATAGAATTGTACATATGGTTGATTTGAATATGTTATTATTGATTATGTATACTCAATGTATCAGCCGCCTGGGGGGGTTTCACTGTTTGGGTTTTGATTGTTGGTAAAAAATAAAGAATTTTTTTAAAAAAATAATAATAATCAAGGCCCATCATGTGGAATGGGAAGAACAAAGGCCTATTCGCCTCCGGGAAGAGGCCAAAACTCAGTGGCAGAGCTCACACTTTGCATCGAGAAGGTCCAGAGGTTCAATCCCTGGCATCTTAGCAGAAGCAGGTGAAGCAGGAGGAAAGGGAAGAAGGGAGCAGGTGATTGGAAAGATTTTTGTCAGATCCCCTAGTTAGCAGATAATATTGGGTTACGGACAAATAGTCTGACTCGCTACAAAGCAGCCAATTAAGAAACACAGAGAAGGATTCAATGAATGAGTCCCGTCAGCTGTGCAAGAGCTTCCAGTTGTTCAACTGGGCTTCCAATGACTCTTGAGGTGCCTGGGCAGAGCAGGGAGGGAGCAGAGAGGGGTGTCGCTCCATCTGCAATGCTTGTGCTGATGGAAAGCTCACCATTGTACATATCACATTTGTACAAAAAATATGCATTTAAAACCCAAGAACACCACGATTCACAGATGTTTCAGGACAAATACTACCTGAACGTGCTGCCCGGTCTCGGAAGCTAAGCAGGGTCAGGTCTGGTTAGTACTTGGAAGGGAGACCGCCTGGGAATACTGGGGTACCGTAGCCTTTTGCCTCATTTGGTTGGAGCACTGTGATGATAACACCAAGGTTGCAGGTTCGATACCCATATGGGACAACTGCATATTCCTACATTGCAGGGGGTTGGACTAGATGATCCTCAGGGTCCCTTCCAGCTCTACAGTTCTATGATTCTATATACAATTTACACACAGCTCTCTATTAATTCTGACCCTTGCACATTCAGAGACCTGTTAGCCTGACCTACTAGCCTCTGCAGCTATCTTTGGTACAGCCATTTAATAGCGTAACATCTTGGCTTACATTAGTTCTTCTGCAAATTCTAAATCAATATCCATTTGCAGGCACTCCAGCGTAACCTCACGCTGCTTAAACACTTGCTACTTAGCCGGCCTCGAATATTTCACTGGCTCTTACTGTGATTAAGTGCAGCATATTGTCCGTGCTTTCAGCACCTTGCCCAATGAACCATGTGCAAACTCCAAAATGACATGAAAATGAAAAAACGTCCGCTGGTATAGGCTATTAGTTTCATTTATTTTAGGGCAATTTGATCATTGCCATTTGCTTCCGCATCATCAAGGAAAAGCCACTCTGCATTTTAGGACAAAATATTGAATTTGCAGTATCCGGAATTGCCGGATGGCAAAGGGAGAAGAAGGGCAAGCCTTCTCTCTCTTCAATAATGGTCCAGCGGGGAGAATTTCAGCCAGCGCAATTTCTCTCAGCCTCACCTGACAAGCTGCATCAGCCAACAATCCCTCCAAGACATGACAGGGCTGCTGCTGTATCAAAGGCTCCTTTTCTCAACTACACTTCCGCTCCACACAGACTGAAAAGATCCCAAAGCCTTGCAAATCAAAGACAATGGTAAGTACTGGAGATAGTTTGAACCTCAGAACATTTGTACCATTACAAAAGTTGGGTGCCACTCCCACTCTCTGCTGAGCAATAGCAAGATCCCAGGGAATTCCAGACACTCACCTAGGGTTGAGACACAGTGGAGACCACCGTAGTAATGTATTAAGAAATACGGTTTATTCCCCCATTTTGCACCTTCATGGTGGGAGTCCAGAGCTTACAGCACAGTCATTTCAATAGGGGCTCGTCCTCCACAGCAATGCAGCCACGGAGTCCAAGGCATCTCCCGCAGCCTGCCTTCAGCCATCCTGCCCAACATGGACCCCTCTTTTTTCTTCCTTCTTCTTCCCAGAACACTCTGCCAAAACCTCTCTTTTCCTGTCACCCCACACCCAGTTACCCTGACAACCTCTCAAAACCCCAGTCTTAGGCAAGGGGGGAACGGCAGTTCTCTTGCATTGCCAATGGCTCTCAATGGCCCTGAATTGTTTCTTAATGGTCCTAGCTTTGCCAGGAATTCCTCTGCAGCTTGAATACATCTCCCAAATAATCAAAACCCACCATTTATTAATTACTAGAGTTTGGGGGACCCCCCCCCCACAAATCTATAACAGTATGTTAGATATGGAGCCAATTCCACACACACCTACAGGACCGCCTCTCCTGGTATGCCCTACGGAGGACCTTAAGGTCCATAAATAGCAACACCCTAGAGGTCCCGGGCCCTAAGGAAGTTAGATTAGCCTCAACCAGAGCCAGGGCCTTCTCAACACTGGCTCCGGCCTGGTGGGACGCTCTGTCTCATGAGACCAGGGCCCTGCGGGATCTGATTTCTTTCTGCAGTGCCTGTAAGACAGAGTTGTTCCACCTGGCCTTTGGCTTAGAGTCAGTTTGATTCCCTCCCCCCTCTTTCTTTTTCCTTTCTCCTCCTGTGAAGAGGCTGAATCCTAATGTTTTAATGTATTTTAATCTTGTTTTTTAAATTGTATTTTAATCAACTTGTTTTTATTATTGGTTGTTAGCCGCCCTGAGCCTGGTCTTGGCTGGGGAGGGCGGGGTATAAATAAAATTTATTATTATTATACTTTGCATTTTGGAATTCTTGACATTTCCCTTATTCCTTTATTTAGTTCAGGGTTAGGGAACCTTTAGTCTGCCAGGTACTGTTGGACGCATCCTCCCTGACCACCAGCCAGAGAACTGGAGTCCGACAATATCTGTAGGGGTGGAAACCTCTGTGCATTTAACTGTTATGTGACAGGCAGATATTCTATAGGCAGACGCCTATGTAACTGCATGGAAGTCTGCACCTAAGTGAACATCTGCCTGTCATACAGATATTAAAGGCACAAAGCGTCTGTTGGGGAAGAGCGAGGAGGAAGGTGGCAATCCTAAAACAGCCTTCGTTTAATATGTCTCTGAAGTCAGGCCAACCATTGCTGAAGGAGGATGTTTGGCTTTTGACCACATACGAGCTAAGTATAAAACAGACACTCTCTAGAAATGAACACATTTCAACGCCTGGTGAAGAAATCAGGATTCTGGAAATCATCCCGGGTCTAATTCAGACCTAAGCAGCCAAGAGACTTCCATTAGCCTAAAAACACAGCGCTGTTTTGTGTGTGTTTTCCCTGGCACAAAAAACCGTCTTCCAGTGTACCAGCTTTTATATTACGGACGTGTATCCATTAATTTAGAGGCTAAAGACTGCTGCCCCCTTTTTTCTTCGTTGCAAAACAGTGTGAGCTCCTCCATGCTCCAGTTAACACTCGTTCGAAAAGAACAAGATGTCAGTAACTTTCTGACACGGGGACAAGCAATCCATCAACGGCGAGCAATTTCTGCTCACCGCCAGCAAGAGGAGTTTCCACGACACCAACCTAATTGGCTAATTGTGTGTGGGGGGGTAGTTCTCTGGGACATTCTTTCCTCCTGCATTCATTTCTTTCCCATGCCTTCCCTTCAGTTTTGCCTCACCTCTCCCAGCTTGCAATCTCCCCTTTGCTTCTCCCGCAAAACCTGTCAGAGCTGCTCTGGGCTTCAGCTAGCCCACTGTTGCCAATGGGACCGCCCCCTGTTACTTTGTAAAGCCATAGCTTTCGAAAACCTGCCCAGAGGCATTTGTAAAAAAGGTAAAGGTAAAGGTACCTCTGACAATTAGGTCCAGTCGTGGACGACTCTGGGGTTGTGGTGCTCATCTCGCTCTATATGCCAAGGGAGCCGGCATTTTGTCCGCAGAATGCTTCCGGGTCATGTTGCCAGCATGACTAAGCGGCTTCTGGCGAACCAGAGCAGCGCACAGAAACGCCGTTTACCTTCCCGCCAGAGCCATACCTATTTATCTACTTGCACTTTGACGTGCTTTCAAACTAGGTCGGCAGGAGCAGGGACTGAGCAATGGGAGCTCACCCCGTCGCGGGGATTTGAACCGCCAGCCTTCTGATCGGCAAGCTCTAGGTTCTGTGGTTTAGACCACAGCGCCACATTTGTATTTGCATTTGTAGCAGGAGTCTTTTAAGGCTTTGCTTGCTTGCTGGCGGCAAGGGGCAGCCAGTGTACTTCACAAGGTCTCCATAGAGCAGGGGTAGGGAATTTTAGGCCCAGGGGCTGAACGCCAACCAAGAGGGGTATGTGGATGGGCACAGAAAGTAGCTTGCCGCACAAAGCTAACTCTTAGCTATGATGATGATTAAATCAATTAATTAATTTTTAATAAAATTTCAGTTCAACAACTAGCTAAATTAATCACTGTTGATTTATTAATTACCTGCCCCTGCCTTTCTTTTAGGAATTCTAGGTGCCAAAATCCCAAGGGAGCAGAAAAGACTATTTATGTATGTGACCACAGCTGCGTGGATGTTACTGGCCCAGAGATGGCTACAATGACTGGAAGAATCAACTTAATCTGCCATTCTTCTCTGGTAGGGACTTCATCTTCTTTCCATCTCTGGGCCAATTCTAGGCGACCAAAATTTTAATAAGGAATGGGGAACAATTATAATTTATCTTAAAAACCATTGTAAACAGCTAAAATCGTTCGTAGGATTGGAATAACGCTTGTAGCTTCAAGGTGAATTTTGAACATAATGGAGATGTAAAAGGTTTGGATAGACTGATTTCACAAAGTTAAGTTAAGAGTTAAACTAAGCAGATATATAAGATCGAATGTTTAATTATTAAGATACAAAATTACAATCTCAATAATAAAGTTACAAAATAATAACAAGGAAGTCACGTACGGGTGGAGGGAAGACACAGGGCAAGAAATAAGAATTGGGTAAATGTTGGTACATAATGAAATGTGAAAATGTGAATTTACGAACATAATGTATATGTATCAATATGTAAAGATTTCATATATGTATTGCAACATTAATAATAAATAAATTAGGTGGGGAAAAGAAAAGGAAGGTTTGGATTATCGTAAAAGATGGAGGAGGAAATGATTAACAATAGGACCCACAAAGGGGAGGATATTCTTTGGAATCTTCTTTTTATGTTGTATGTTGGATACGTGATTGTAAAACTTTAATCTGAAAAATAAATAAATTAGAATAATAACAATAAAATATTTATAAATATAAATATAAATATAAATAAAATAATAATAAAAAATATTAATCACTTGCCCCTTCACCCTAAGATGTTAAACAGTACAGGGGACAAGATGCAGGACACCCAGGACAACTCCCATGGTGCTAAGCGGCAGCCACCCATAACTACTTTCCGGAAATGGCCCCAGATGTAGGAGCAGATGATTCACGGTCAGAGAGTGCCTCCAATTCCCCACCTGCCTGAGACCCTCCAGAAGGATGCCATGGGCAACAGTATCAAAAGCCGCTGAGAGATCAAGGAGAACAAATGAAATCATACTTCCCCCCGCCCCCAAAATTAACCTCCCCAACAATGCCATCAACCAGACTGGGCAAGGCAGTTTCAGTGCATAGGTGCCAATTTTGTGGGGCCCAGATTTCTTCAGCTCCCCCCATAAGATAGTTAGGGGATCCACCCACCCCCAATATTTTCTGCAAGTTGGTGCCTCCCTCTTTCCCTCCCTAAGCAGCTATTTGTCCCCCAGCTGGGCACTGTCCTCTTTTCCCAGCTTGCCTCCTGGCTTTCAATGCCATTTTCCAGTGGGGCAGGTGGCTGGCCTGCCTGCTGGTAGGAGAGGCAAATGGGTGGCAGGTGGCGATGGGAGCTGAGCGGGCAGAAAGGTCTTGCACACAAGTGGCAAGAAGCATTCCTGATGGCATCCCCGTGTGGGAGTGACTGAGCACAGCGGTTCCTGCTTGAGAATTCTCAGGACAGCAGTACAAACAGAGAAAAACAGGTGCATGCATGCATTCAGAATAGTGTTGCTAACTGGCCGGGGCAATACTGAATTATGTTTTACTCAGGGAATACCCACTAAGTGACTAAGTCAGGTTCTTTCATTGCAATGGGTCTACTCTGAGTAACACCACCCCAGGTCAGGATGCAAGGGAGAAACACACTAAGAGGAAGGCACGCTTAGAAAAATTATATAGAAAGGTTTATTGTTTTGTGTACATTCAAATATAAGATAAAACATATGCAAAGGGACTTGACAGGAAGTCAAAGTTGAAGAAAAGATTTGGGGAGATACAAGGGGGAAAAATATTTACTTTCATTATTGTCATTTTCTGTGCGGGTGTGGGTGTGTGGGTGTCTGCACACATGTGTGTTGTTGTATGCAATGTTTGGGAGGAAATAAGATGGTAAATAACAAATAACAAACTAAATATCGATGTATGTAATTTTTATTTTTTAATTATATTTAGTGGTAGTATGGCTGTAAACCATTTAATAAAAATTATTTAAAAAATAAATAAATAAGAGGAAGGCACACTTGGCAAATCCACACCGTGATCAACTCCCGCCCGGAAACCAATGTCCCCACTGTGGAAGGACGTGTGGATCCAGAATTGGCCTCCACAGTCACTTACGGACTCACTGTTAAAACCGTGTTTATGGAAGACAATCTTACTTGGCTACAAGTGATCGAAAAAGAAGAAGAAGAAGAAGAAGAAGAAGAAGAAGAAGAAGAAGAAGAAGACGAAGAAGAAGACTGTCTTCGCCCCCATTCTCCACATTAAAATCTTTCACATACCCCCAAGCTGCTATTTGCACCGTTAGGAAAAAAACATATTTCTCTCCCACCATCACCACCGCTGTTATTTGCAAAAGTTTCAAGAGACCAAAGAGCTGTGCTTGCATCATGCTTGCTTTTGATCTAAGGTGACAGGCTTATTTATCTCTATAGTCACGTCTCAGTGGTTCAAAGAGAAGTACAGTTGTCCCATTGAACCAAAGCAAGGTCACACACTCTTATTATGCTCCTTCGAGCTCAGACCAGTTCTTGTTCTTACATTATTACTTTGTTTTCCTTTTCCGGTGACACGTAAGCTGCACCGATTAGGGACTAAACACAAAATAGACACGGTGGCAGGTTTGTGATAAAGATTTTTGGCTCCGGCGCCAAGGCTTTCAGCTCGACTTTTTCCTGCAGGATAGAAGTGACCCTGTTATAAGTTTAAAGACTAAACAAAGCTCAATCGCAGCATTTAGAAAGGGCACAGTTGCTCAACACACTCCCCAATTATTTTTTTGTACAGTGTGCATTTTAAAAGACTAAGGCTGCAGTTTTCAGCAACTTTACCTTACCGTACAGTACGTGCCAAAGCAATCAGCATGCCTTACTTCCCAGTAACAGTGAATAAGACGGAGATGTAAAAAAAAAAAAGCTGTTTCTCCCCCTTAGTTTATGAACCGTGATCAAATACTGCAAGAAATCTGGGATAAGGGAAGAATTCGTGGGAAGCATGGAGAGAGAATGGATAGGGAAAAGTTCTTCTCCCTCTTGCATAACACTAGAACGCAAGGATATCTAATGAAGCTGAATGTAGAAAGATAAAAGGAAAGAATTACACGGTGCACGTTTAAATTATGGAATTCGCAGTGATGGCCATCAACTTGGCTTTAAAAGAGGTAAAGGTAAAGGTAAAGGGACCCCTGACCATTAGGTCCAGTCGTGACCGACTCTGGGGTTGCGGCGCTCATCTCGTTTTATTGGCCGAGGGAGCCGGTGTACAGCTTCCGGGTCTTGTGGCCAGCATGACTAAGCCACTTCTGGCGAACCAGAGCAGCGCACGGAAACGCCGTTTACCTTCCCGCCAGAGCAGTACCTATTTATCTACTTGCACTTTGACGTGCTTTCAAACTGCTAGGTTGGCAGGAGCAGGGACTGAGCAATGGGAGCTCACCCCGTTGTGGGGATTCGAACCACTGACCTTCTGATTGGCAAGTCCTAGGCTCCGTGGTTTAACCCACAGTGCCACTACTGGACAAATTCCCAGAGGGGATGGCTACCAATGGCTACAAGGAACAGGGGTTAAACTCTGCCTCCACCATCGGAGCTTGTAATGCTTCTGAAAATCAGTTGCTAAAATGCAGGAAGAGAGAGTTCTGTTGCGTTCAGGTCTGGCTTGTGAGTTTCCCCACAGGATTCTGGTTGGCCACTGTGGGAATAGGATGCTGGGGCCTAGATGGGCCGGGGGCCTGATCCCATGAGCTCCAATTAGGTTCTGACATTTAGTTTATGAACTGTGATCTCCTGGTCAGTGGTGGCGCTTCATGCTTTTGCACTGGGGGGCGGGGGTGGAGAGCAGGTGGGGCTGGTGCGCGTCCTGGGGGCGTGGCGCCCAGCGCTGGCGGGGTGGGGGAAGCCATGATGGCACCCCACTGGGATCGTGCTGCCGGGGGCGGTGCGCTCCCCCCTCACTCCTCTTCCTCCACCAGTGCTCCTGGTCAAGTACTGCATGAAATACAGTGGTACCTCGGGTTAAGTACTTAATTTGTTCCGGAGGTCCGTTCTTAACCTGAAACTGTTCTTAACCTGAAGCACCACTTTAGCTAATGGGGCCTCTAGCTGCTGGCAAGCTGCCGGAGCACAATTTCTGTTCTCATCCTGAAGCAAAGTTCTTAACCCGAGGTACTATTTCTGGGTTAGCGGAGTCTGTAACCTGAAGCATATGTAACCCGAGGTACCACTGTGTTTGAGGAAGGGAGAATTCACATAAAGCAAACTTCAAACTGTGCCTTACCCTCAATAATCAGCTGTAATCAAATATACAAAGAGCTACCAAATATTACAGCTGCGGCGTTTGATGAAGTAATTTGATGGGAAGAGCCATAGCAGAGTGGTTGTGCAAATTATTTGCAATGAGCAAGGATCCAGGTTCCCTCAGATAGGACTGCACCCCCATTTCCTTCTCCCTTTAGTGCTTACAGTGGTACCTTGGGATATGGACGCTTCAGGTTACATGTGGTTCAGGTTACAGACTCCGCTAACCTAGAAATAGTACCTCGGGTTAAGAACTTTGCTTCAGGATGAGAACAGAAATCGTGCTCCGACGATGCGGTGGCAGCAGGAGGCCCCATTAGCTAAAGTGGTGCTTCAAGTTAAGAACAGTTTCAGGTTAAGAACGGGCCTTCGGAATGAATTAAGTACTTAACCCAAGGTACCACTGTATTTCTTAACTACACTTGATGCTAATGAACATGTTTTGGCTCTTCTTTTATATATATAAATTTTATTTTTGCATTTTCTATTTTGCATAAACAAATGAATTAAATACATAAACACATAATCTCCTCTGACTTCCCTCCCCCCTCCCAATTGTGGATCTCAATGTAACGATTTCCCCCTCTGTATCTGCAGTGGCGTAGCGTGGGTTGTCAGCACCCGGGGCAAGGCAAGTAATTTGCGCCCCCTAACCCGTGGATTTGCGCCCCCTAACCTGTGGATTTGCCCTAACCCCAGATGTTGCGCCCGGTGCGGCCGGCCCCCCCTGCACCCCCCACGCTACGCCACTGTGTATCTCTATCACAGCTCTATTTTTATAAATCCTTCGTCAATCCATAGTTCAGATTTTTTACTACAAGTTTTCTGTCAGTTCTACCAATGTATGCAGTTGTTGAACACGTTGGCTCTGTCATAACCTCTTGCAAGGAGTTAAAGGAGCACAGAAATTGTCACATTTTAAAAGATCATGTTACCAAACTTGCTCTACGCCGGAGGACAGATGTTCTGCTTAGAATCATGGAACATTCTGTGCTGTCCAGTTTCAAAAGCAGCTTTCTCCTCTTGCAATTCTGATCACCCCGAAATATTCCAGAAATGAGGCCTTGACCCTGAGCTACTGGTTTTGATCTACTCCAGTAGTGACTAAGATCCTCATCGCAACCCAGACAAACAACCTCTTTACCTCAGGAACCGAGCCTTGCTTAACTTACGGAGGGGCCTTGCCTGTTTGGTGAACATACTCAGTGCCACATATTATTTCTTCCAGCAGCCAGGGAGAAGGATAAGCAACCTCCCAACTGATGGGCGAGAATCACAATGTGCAATCCTCTTGCACGTATCTGCTCAGAAAGTCGCAGTTGCTGTTCGGTGGGGCTTACTCCAGCAAGTAGCAAGTTGCAGTCTCATCCCCCCAAGAGCATGAGATACAAGAATGTCCAGCTGTAAGGTCAGGGAACCCTGGCATCTGCATTGAGCCTTAGGCTGTGTACACACCATACATTTGAAGCATATCCCCCAAGAATTCTCGGGAACTGTAGTTTGCCCCCAAACTATCATTCTCAGCACCCTTCACAAACTGCAGCTCCCAGGATTCTTTGGTGATAGTGGTGGGAAATACGCTTTAAATGTATGGTGTTTAACACAGCCTAGGTTGCATTCCTCCTGGCAACCTAGCAGTTCGAAAGCACACCAGTGCAAGTAGATAAATAGGTACCGCTCCGGTGGGAAGGTAAATGGCGTTTCTGTGCGCTGCTCTGGTTCACCAGAAGCGGCTTAGTCATGCTGGCCACATGACCCGGAAGCTGTATGCCGGCTCCCTTGGCCAGTAAAGCGAGATGAGCGCCGCAACCCCAGAGTCGTCCACGACTGGGCCTAACGGTCAGGAGTCCCTTTACCTAGGTTGCATTCAGGAGAGCAAATCTTAGCATTCTTGCTCTGTCTTTTATTTTATTTTTTTAGTGTGGTGGTAAGGTTGGCAACTGATGAGAAAAAGGCCAATCTGTCTTGTCCCTATATCTTTAACAGCAACACAGTCTGCAGAAATCAGCAGGTGAAGCATTACACAGCCTGGAGATAAGGAGGATCAGCTGAAAAGGTTATCGGGCTTCAAGACTGACATAGTGGACCTTTATGCCTGAAACTTTTCTTTCTTTCTTTCTTTCTTTCTTTCTTTCTTTCTTTCTTTCTTTCTTTCTTTCTTTCTTTTTTAAAAAAACAGGGTTGGGCTATGCAGGCCAATAAAGCAATTTCACCCAGAATAAAGAGGCGAAGGGCTAAAGCGGAAGGATGGAAACATACAAACTTGGATCCAATGCATGCCTTCACTGAATTCAGTGGGGTTTAGTAGACAGAGAGCGAGTGGAGAAGCAGCAACCCTTCTTGCCCATTGGAGTTTTGGGTCTGCGCTCAAGAAGGCCACTTCTTTGTAGCCAGAAGTTGCACATTTTACTCTCAAATAGTACAACCAAGTTAAAAAATCCAATCTTCCGGAACTGACATTGCAATGAACTCTTATTCCCCTCACCCACCCCCGGCTGGGAGAAGGGCCTTGCCATTTCCCTTTTGAACAACACCAGCAAGTTTCTAGTCCTTATGGTCGAAATTAACACGGACTTGCTTAGGAGTTCCGGGCACTGGTAGGAAAAGAAAGGCGATGCTAACGGGGGGGGGGGGGGAGAGAATCCGCGGCGGCGGCGGGGTCTCCCCGCCCGGGGAAGCCTGCGAAGCCCCCCACCCCGCTCTCCCCCCGTCCAGCCCGGTTTACGCACCTGTTCCAGCGGGCCACTTTGCGTCGGTAGTAGCGCAGCGCCTCCTGCCCGCTGAGCAGCTTCTCGGCCGGCCCCTCGGGGGCGCTGTAGAGCGGGTGCGAGAAGAGCCTCCGCAGCTTGGAGCCGGCCGTTTGGGTGCTGCGCTGCTCCGGCAGCCGCGTCCAGGGCATGGTGTTAGGGGGCCAGGCGGCGGCGGCGGCTTCTTCAGCGGGGCAGGAGCAGCCCGGCCCGTGCGCTCCGGCGCGGGCCAGGCGGCGCCGCACTTGGGGCCAGAGGTGGAAGTAGAGATCGGCGCTCAGCAGCGCCCCCAGCAGCAGCAGGATGAGCAGCCGGTCGCGCCGGAGCCCCAGCATGGCCAGCCCAGCGGGGGACCGCTGCGTCCTGGAGACGTGGGTGGTGGCACCCCCTTGGCGCCTCTCCGGGTGCGCCGAGGGGCTTCCTGGAGACGAGTCCGAGGGGCGTGTGTGTGTGTGTGGCCTCAGGGGACGCCAAGAGCCTGGATCCGGAGCCAGACCTCTGCCCCGCAGCAGCTGCAGGCGCAGGTGAGGCGGTGGGAAGAGCGCAAGGGTCCCTCTTCTCCAGGAAAGCGGCGAGGCTGCGCCCTCGCCAAAGCGCCTCTCCAAATCTGCCCTGCCCAAACAGGCAGGCAGGCAGCGCAGCCTCGGGGAGGATGGCTCTTGCTCGGGGAGGGGAAGGAGAGGGAGGGGAGCAGGCACCGCTAACCTGACCTACTCCTCTTCTTCTTCCTCCTCCTCCTGCCCAGGGAGAGGTTAGCTCAGAAGCAGCAGCAGCTGCTCCGGAGAGGCCAGCAGATTCCCATCCGGACGCAGCTTCGCGCTGCTGCCTCCCTGCATTCTTCACCAGCCCCGAAGCGCCGCCGAAATGTCCTGGGCAAGCCTGAGACAGTTTCTGGGCACGGAGCAGAAGTGGCGCGCACAGCATCCATCGGGGGGGAAGGAAAGCCCTCGGCTCCTGAAGCAGCAGCAGCGCCCAGTCCCTCGGCGGAGAGAGAGGCTTATCCACCTTCGGAGAAGGGAGCCACACGCGAGGACATTCCTGCGAGGTGGCCAGAAATGATCTAGCGTCGTCGACGGCTGGCGGAAGGTGTAGTCCTGCTTCCCCACCCACCTCCTCACGCTCGCACGTTTGGCGATGCCCAATAGCTTTTTCCAAAAGGCAATCATGAGCTTCTAGTCCTCAAGATGGTACACAATATTTTTTCCCCACGTGCACATCGCTCTTGGAAGTTCGGGTCAGCTATTGCCCGTGGCTTTGTAAGCCTTTCCATTGGCATGGGATGGGCAACGGCATACTCTTACCAATAACTCAGGTGACAGTGCAGCCTAGTGGGAAGAGTGTGAAACTAGGACCTGGGAGGTTCAAAGCCTCACTTGGCCCTGAAGCTGGCTGTCAGCCTAACCTTCCTCACAGGGTTGTTGTGAGGAAAATATGGAAAGGGAGAGCAGCATGTATGCCATGTTGAATTTCCTGGAGGAAATCTGGGTTATAAAGGCAAGCGGTCTACCCAGCAGCTGAATTGCTTCACAGCTTCAGGAAAGTTAAGATGGAGCCGCCAGAGAGAAGCACCTTCTTAACAAATAGTTCAGGTTAAGTTTTTGCAACTGGCTAAAACAACACCAAAATGGTGTTGAGGGCTGGCTGACTGTACAGTGAAATAGGGCTGAAGAACCCATTATTTCACCAGCATTTTTCCTTGCATACTCCCTCTTACATGTAAACAAATATTCGTAAGTTTAAGTCAGGGGTCAGCAAACCTTTTCAGCAGGGGGCCAGTCCACTGTCCCTCAGACCTCGTGGGGGGCCAGACTATATTGGGGTGTGTGTGAACAAATTCCTATGCCCCACAAATAACCCAGAGATGCATTTTAAATAAAAGGGCACATTCCACTCATGTAAAAACATGCTGATTCCTGGACTATCCACGGGCCGGATTTAGAAGGCGATTGGGCCACATCCGGCCCACGGGCCTTAGTTTGCCTAACCCATAGTTTAAGCACTTATTTGGGGAGGCTTGATGGTCCAATCTCTGGCATCTCCACTTTATCTCTCTCCAAATAGCGCAAGGGCTGCCAACAGGGTGCCCAGTGGCAGAACAGTGCCCTTCAGGTCTTCCTCTGGCACCCACAAAGCTTCTGAGCCCGCTCACTCCCTGCCCTCTTGGTCATGAGGCGGTGAAGAGGACAGCGCATAAAACTGAAGGAGGAAGTTGAATGAGTGACACTCGGTTCTATGTGCTTTTCAAGGCTCAAGATAACACTTCTGGATAGGAATAATAATAATAATAATAATTTATTATTTGTACCCCGCCCATCTGGGCAGCTTCCAACAAAACACTAAAATACAATAACCTATTAAACATTAAAAGCTTCCCTAAACAGGGCTGCCTTCAGATGTCTTCTAAAAGTTTGGTAGTTATTTTTCTCTTTGACATCTGGTGGGAGGACATTCCACAGGACGGGTGCCACTACCGAGAAGGCCCTCTGCCTGGTTCCCTGTAACTTGGCTTCTCGCAGCGAGGGAACCGCCAGAAGGCCTTTGGCACTGGACCTCAGTGTCCAGGCAGAACGATGGAGGTGGAGATGCTCCTTCAGGTATATTGGACTGAGGCCGTTTACTGCTCAAATCCCTTCAAAAACCGAAGTGTGTGCACACACCCTTTCTTTCTGCCTCTTGAGGGAGGAGGGATGTTAGCCATTTAGACACTTCTTCAGAGAATGCATCTTTTATTAAATGAAATAATGGGCGGGGGGGCGGGGAGAGAAGTAGCAAGACGAGATGACGCCCACACCACTCACTCAGAAATCCAAATGTGCCACATTGTAGTACATGATGCCAACATTTACTCTCTTCCTGAGACCCTGACAGCCGGAGGAGACTGCACTAGCTTGTCCACCATGGTACAAGGCAGCTGCCTATATTCTGCCTCCAGATTCTGCATTTTTATTTTTATTTTTTTGTCCTGCAAAAGCAGCACTTGCACAAGCCACTTTAAAATTTATTTCCTGTCTTCATTCCTCAGGAGGACTGTTTCACACACCCTTCCCCTTCTCTGAGCTATTTCCATTTTCTTAGGTAACCTAACAGAAGCTACATGTGGGCGTCGTCAGGTATATATAACCATGTTACTAACAATGGGCAAAGCATATTTGCTCCTCCCCCCCTCTCCTAACCCAGAGTAAAGTAAGCTAGAGTTGAGTGGTAGAACAAAATTGTACTCTGCCTTACTATTTAAAACTTTTGAATGTTTTAAAAGTATGGTTGTGGATTTTTCTCAGTTTTTTTGTTTTATCTGGGGTTTGGTTTGTTGTTTTTTTAAATGGAGAGATTTCGGGAGCTAGATCAGAACAGAGGAAGACAAAAGGATTGATGGAAAGTGCAAGCAAAAATATTTTTGTGAGTAAAAACCAACCAACCAACCAACCAACCAACCAACCAACCAACCAACCAACCAACCGCCTGTCAGTTCTTTGCCCCTGAAGAAAGAATTCAAAGAGGGCTTGGAAAGGCTGCCATTTAAATAAATAATAAATAAAAATATCCTGACTAGCTGAAATATATTCAGTTTAACATAATCATCACCACTGTCTTCTTTAACATTGTTCACCCTCCATCATATATGATTCCAGGGTAGAATTATATAACATATGACAGTGAAATAATTGCATACAAAAAATGAAAACATCAACTAAAAATTAACACGAATACTAATCAGCCATGATTAGTAATTAGCAACAAAACCACCGAATCTTAACACACCCTACGTTCTTGTTTAAATCTTTGCTTATTTTGTGTGTGGGGAGGGCAGGGTTAGGACTGTAAGGCTGAGATGATTTGGCCAGAGCCTTTATTTCAGCAAACAAATAATTTTTGATATTTGTTTCCAAGCATCCAAGAATTTCAAGATGCACCATTTGAAAGGGGGAAGGGGGGAAAAGATTACCATAGAGGTGGGTTTCGCTGTTCATTCTATCACAACGTATTGTCATTCTTGTCAGTCACATTTGTCACAGTAGGTCTCAGGAGGGGATGATCGATGGAAGCAGTCTGAAGAGAGATATTTCGAAATTCCATTAAAATATGTATTACAGACTTTAAACAAATATGTAAATTAGAGAATGTTAAATATAATCCTAGTCTTTGGGGCATTTTGAAAAGTTCGAACATTATATACATTCACAGTAAGCTCTTCGGTGCCTCCTGCAGTTTTGTGGGCCCACCCCAAAGAGATTTTAATTGAAATGTTATTTGGGGCATGATCCCCCTAAATGCATTAGATTGTCCAAACTTAGATATCAATGTTTTCTTCTAAATAATAATAAAAAAACACGACTAGCTTAACTGCAGCGAAATGTCATTAGAGCACAGTGGGAACAGATTACCATTATTTCAATTTCTTCACTTGAGGCATTATATATTAATGAAACGTCAAAACAATCAATCGAGAAACAGTACATCATTGGAAAAAGAAAATTGGGACTTAAGAGGGAACATGTCAGACATCAATAAGACTGTGATGGGAATTAAACAGTGATGAGTTTCATTACAACCAATTTATGAAAAGTAGTTCAGGCTATGGAATTAAATTACTTTTGCTGGTAGCTAGCTACCATAGCTTAAGTGCTAACAATATTAATTGCATTAATCCATTAGGAGAAAATACTCTTACATTAATAAAGGTAAAGGTAAAGGTACCCCTGCCCGTACAGGCCAGTCTTGACAGACTCTAGGGTTGTGCGCCCATCTCACTCAAGAGGCCGGGGGCCAGCGCTGTCCGGAGACACTTCCGGGTCACGTGGCCAGCGTGACATCGTTGCTCTGGCGAGCCAGAGCCGCACACGGAAACGCCGTTTACCTTCCCGCTATAAAGCGGTCCCTATTTATCTACTTGCACCCGGGGGTGCTTTCGAACTGCTAGGTTGGCAGGCGCTGGGACTGAGCAACGGGAGCGCACCCCGCCGCGGGGATTCGAACCGCCGACCTTTCAATCGGCAAGCCCTAGGCGCTGAGGCTTTTACCCACAGCGCCACCCATGTCCCACTTACATTAATAACTCATTATTAATGATCATGCTGAAAACTCTGCATAAACAAATACCTATAGGCATATCAAATCCGCCATAAACTAGAATTTGGGCATGCTTGAAATTACCAGCAGAAGGTGTGGCATGACCCTCCCTTTCCCTCTCCTCCTTCTAGTTGCCAGGAACATGTTCAGCTTCTGGCATTTCTAAGCAACCTGCCTGTAACAGAATATTTCAGCAGTTCAGCCAAGAGCAGCAGTATCAGATGAGTGGGAATGCCTGCCTGGAGTTTGTTGTTTACAGCCTTACTTTGGCTGCTTTTGGGGATATGCTGGGATCAGCATCTTACAGTAATCTTAAACTTTTGGCTGCAATCGTAAACATACTGACTAGGGAACAAGCCCTATTGAAAACACCGGGTCTGCTTGGGACTCTTCCAAACGTATAGGAAGCTGTTGCTTTCATGAATTTTCACAGCTTACTTGGCTGAAGAAAAATCCTAACCCAAGTCAACGGTTTTGTCTGACCCATCTAAAAGCAGCAACAAGAAGTTTTAATGTTTACATTTTCAACTGGAGGTATGCTTCAAAGTAATAATAAAAGTGGTTCCAATTCCTCTTAGGAAGATGTGGCGAAATTAAAGTTGTAGTTAAACTTCCCAAAGGTAGTTGGTGGAATTAACCTATGATGTAGTTAAGGCATGAGGAGAAAGAATGGATATCAAATGGGATGTTGGAATAAAATCTGGAATCAAAGTCTTTCGTGAAAGAGGAGAGTGCAAAATATGGTCTGAAGCTCAACATCAAAAAAAAACAACGAAGATCATGGCCACTGGTCCCATCACCTCCTGGCAAATAGAAGGGGAAGAAATGGAGGCAGTGAGAGATTTTATTTTCTTGGGTTCCATGATCACTGCAGATGGTGACAGCAGTCATGAAATTAAAAGACGCCTGCTTCTTGGGAGAAAAGCAATGACAAACTTAGACAGCATCTTAAAAAGCAGAGACATCACCTTACCAACAAAGGTCCGCATAGTTAAAGCCATGGTTTTCCCAGTAGTGATGTATGGAAGTGAGAGCTGGACCATAAAGAAGGCTGATCGCCGAAGAATTGATGCTTTTGAATTATGGTGCTGGAGGAGACTCTTGAGAGTCCCATGGACTGCAAGAAGATCAAACCTCTCCATTCTTAAGGAAATCAGCCCTGAGTGCTCACTGGAAGGACAGGTCCTGAAGCTGAGGCTCCAGTACTTGGGCTACCTCATGAGAGGAGAAGACTCCCTGGAACAGACCCTGATGTTGGGAAAGATGGAGGGCAGAAGGAGAAGGGGACGACAGAGGATGAGATGGTTGGACAGTGTTACAGAAGCTACCAATGTGAGTTTGACCAAACTGTGGGAGGCAGTGGAAGACAGGAGTGCCTGGCGTGCTCTGGTCCATGGGGCCACGAGGAGTCGGACACGACTAAATGACTAAACAACAACAACAGCAACAACAACAACAACAGCTTTGATCTGAGTTGAGAAAAAGAACAACCTAGCTGCATTTTGTGTACACAGCCTAGGAGAGGAATATATTCATTCGTAATCTAAAAGTTGACCTAGGAATTCAGAGCGGCCGAGGGGGCGGGAAACTTTCATCTAGATTACAAATGCTCTGGCTACTAATGTTGATGACCAGACGCCACTCCTCTGTTGAAACCAAATCAAATCTGGAAGACTGACGGACATGAGCTCTGCATTTAGAATGGCTGAGGCGATGGCATGGGTCTATAAAATGAAGCAAAGCTCTTTTTTTACTTGGCTTAGTCATTGGAGAGCACCGTGTAGAATGTTAAAAAGTATTTTGTACCACGAGCAAAAGGAAGGGTCTGATTTAAGGGCTTGGACTGAGAATGAAGCAGTCACAAAATCAAAAAGTCAGCAGAAGGATGCAATGTGCTTGTAGGCATTCAAATGTTCTGAATCTCATGGTACGGTTAGTATTTTCCCTCTGTGGCATTCTAACCAAACAGAGGATTTTGCCCAATAATTGAAATCCACATGGATTAGAATCTTGGTAGTTCTGAGAGCTGAGCTCATAAAGTAAAGGTAAAAAGGTAAAGGACCCCTGGGTGGTTAAGTCCAGTCAAAGACGACTATGGGGTTGTGGCGCTCATCTCGCTTTCAGGCCGAGGGAGCTCTCGTTTGTCTGCAGACAGCTTTCCGGGTCATGTGGCCAGCATGAGTAAACTGCTTCTGGTGTAATGAAACACCATAACGGAAACCAGAGCACACGGAAATGCCGTTTACCTTCCCGCTGCAGTGGGAAGGTAAAGGGACCCCTGACCGTTAGGTCCAGTTGCGAACAACTCTGAGGTTGCGGCGCTCATCTCGCTTTACTGGCCAAGGGAGCCAGCGTACAGCTTCCGGGTCATGTGGCCAGCACGTCTAAGCTGCTTCTGGCGAACCAGAGCAGCACACGGAAATGCCGTTTACCTTCCTGCTGGAACGGTACCTATTTATCTACTTGCACTTTGACGTGCTTTCGAACTGCTAGGTTGGCAGGAGCAGGGACTGAGTGACAGGAGCTCACCCCATCACGGGGATTCGAACTGCCGACCTTCTGATCGGCAAGTCCTAGGCTCTGTGGTTTAGACCACAGTGCCACCCGCGTCCCATCATATGATCAGCTGGCTAGCATAGTGGGCATCATACTGACGTGTACTACTTCAGACAGCTGCCTTGGGATTGACTTGTTTGCATGCTCCCCTGTCTGAAATTGTCCTGAGGAAAGATTGCATGCTAAGGAGAAATTTCTAGCCTTCTCTCCAATTTTGAATGTGCAGGGAGTTTTGTTTCATGTGGTGGCGGGGAGCATGCAAACATTGTCCACCCACTGCAACCAAGCTGATGAACAGGGGCTTCAGCTGTGAAGCTGGAGAGGCTACTGTATTTCATTTACCCAGAAGCTGGAAATGTTGCTACTGTCCCCACATCTGCTTAGTGGTGACCTCAAGGAATGTTCAAAGTGCCTGGATTGATCCCTTTTCCTTCACTGGGATAATTCTGGTAAAACCACAGGAAGAAACACAACCTGGAACTTTTATCCTCAATTTACTGATTAATCCAGATTTGGAAGGTGTAATTGGACCTCACCCTTTTAGTGTCCTAAGCATGTCATCCAGGGGATCTGGTCTCTTTTCAGTTATCATCCTTTACATGCGTTTTGCAATGGAAAACTGGTTGCAGTTGCCTAGGATTCAGGCACAATGAGATGCTTTCAAAAAGAGGATTAGCCAGCAGGTTTTAGCAAGTTATCATAGGATAGCTGAGAGACTATCGTGGAAGCCCAGTAAAATGAGTCAATAGCAGGAAACCACAGCATTAGGATCGAAGGCATTTATTATCTCATTGTCAGCAAATGAGAGACGTTACAAAAAAGCTCTCCACCCAAAGGGTGAGGTTAGCTCTGTATTAAATTGTCATTTTCTCTGATTCCTAGTCTGTGGTTAGGACTACTCTTCAGCCCTTTCTTTGCACAGTACTGTCTTCTTTTTTTAACTCCATGGGGAAATATCCAGGCTTTTATTATTCATAAATCCTCAGCATTAAAGATTAGTTTGGTTAGGCTAGTTTAGAGCAATCAGGGGGAATGGTTGATAGACTGCTGGCCTCCAGCATCTGCCACCTGAGGCACCTGCCTCCTTCTGCCTAATGGTAGGACGGGCCCTGAGCACTGGACACACTCGACTGGGAACATCTCCTGGGCACGACCCATTGAACTGAATGTGAGCTACACAAGAACATGGTACTCCTATGCCAATTTCATTCATTTTAATGGGGCTTGTGCTGGGAAGTGCCCCATTGAATTGTGTTCCTTGTCGTGTAATAAAACAACAACAACAATTTATTATTTATACCCCGCCCATCTGGCTGGGCTTCCCCATCCACTCTGGGCAGCTTCCAACCAAATATTAAAATACATTAATACAACAAACATTAAAAGCTTCCCCAAACAGGGCTGCCTTCAGATGTCTTCTAAAAGTTTGGTAGTAGTTGTTCTCTTTGACATCTGGTGGGAGGGCGTTCCACAGGGCCGGCGCCACCACCAAGAGGCCTTCTTCCTGGTTCCCTGTAACTTGGCTTCTCGCAGTGAGGGAACCGCCAGAAGGCCCTTGGCGCTGGACCTCAGTGTCCGGGTAGAATGATGGGGGTGGAGACGCACCTTACAAACAAGAATGTGTAATATTATTTTTATTTATTTTGTTGCTCAGAAATCTCTGCAGGCATGCCTGTAATGTCTAATATGTCAAAGGTCTAGCTAAATATACAAATACATTTTCATCAGTATGGTTTTCCCTGTTAAGGTGAAAGACTAGCCCCATTCCATGTGCCGATCAGTATTCATTTCTCTGGCTAATGTGAGGAAATGCCAACACTACAGATGGTATCAGATTATACATCTCATAAGGTATCCACTGTGATCATGTCACAAGGTGCTGGAGGGATGTTTAGTGTGCTTAGAGAAAAACAAGCCTAAAACCCTTTGATTATTCCGCAATATACACTTTGCAGACTACATGGGGAGCAGATTACATTCCAACAATGTGTTTTGCCTGTGAATAACGAGAAAGGAATGTAAATTATATTGTACAATCTGCACTAGGTAAGAACACATGCAGATGTATACTATCAGGCAGTAGAATAATTCATTATAGAAAAACTGAATTTTCACCCAGTCCTAAATCCTACAAAATTGGCAGGAGGAGGAGCTTATGATGGTATATGCAAAACATTATTCTATGCTTGTGTAACAAGACAATTAGAACCTTTAGGACTGAGGTGCCAAAATATCACAGGTCATTTTTAAAAAGTTGTCTGTGTACCAGAGATTGGCTTCAATTAGTTACTGATGAATGCATTCAGAGGAATCCTACACATGTAGATTCAGAAGAAAACCCCAGTGAGTGCAGTGGAGCTTACTCCCAGTCCTAGGTAAGTGTGTACAGGTAAGTGTGTACTTTTAGGTGCCAGGTTGATGCCTGATCTTGAATACCTACCTGCCTGGCACTTTCATGGGTAAGAGTAAAACCAAGGCTGAATTGGAGCCAGAGCTCATCAGGTTTTAGAAAGAGGCCAGAATTAACACACTGCCTGTTGTTCACTTATGAGTGATTGTCAGTGAAACCCACACTGAAAGGGGCTGAATGCCTAATGTTGTCAGCTTTGGGGCTATGTTTAGGTCTGAAATTATTTTACTTTGGTGACCTTTATGCTCACTTAAATTTCTATGTATGCAAAATGAACTGCTAATTGTGTGTGTGTTGTAGTGAAATTATATTTTTTTATTACATATTATTGTATTTAGACTGGGTTGTCTCCAATGCTGCCATTTTGCTAGTGCAATAATCTTCCACTTGTGCAGCAGAACTTTCCCCTCCTTTTTTCTGTAGCCACCCTCAAAATTTGCTCAAGAAGAAAAGGAAGTTAATTATTGGCCAGCTAGTAGCTGGGCTTGTCTGGCAAGGATGCAGGTGAATTTTGGTAGGTAGAGTAGCTGACAACAGGTAGCCAATGAAAAGCACGGAGCGCTGGCACAAGAACCTCAGCATAGTTGCATTGCATGGGCTTCTGGCAGCAAGACCAGTTAGTTGAATTGATTATGACTAACTGTGGATATCACTCAAAATGCAGGAAGCAGTCCGTGTTCTCAGGGAATCCTGCCAGACATGTTTCCATGCCAAGCCATTGTTAGTCTGCTGTATGGTTGGGGGAATAACTTCTGGGAAAGTTAGAATCTCTGGCCGGACAAATATGCAAGTCGCTCCATCTCTGAACATCTCCTACATCACAGAATATATTGCCGTGTCCTTGTGAGTTGAGTACAGAAAGAGGAAGTGCCTCTGGTGTTGAACGGCTGAACAGTGGCTTTGGTTTAGGCAGAAAGATGCTTAAAACCTGCTGCTGAGGAATCAAGACCCTGTGCAGCTTCATATTTGAGTGAAGTGTCTTGTGGCAGCCTGTACCCCCTTGTTGGTGAGCTCTAGCTGGCTTATCCAGCAGCAGAGCTTCGAACACTATTGGTTGGCTGCCATTTTATTTTCCCACAATCCCTTGATGTAGGGTTGTTCCAGGACACTGTGAGAAACTCAGATAGTGATAGTAACCCTGGGATTTAGTTAGTTAGTTAGTTAGTTAGTTAGTTAGTTAGTTAGTTAGTTGCCAAGGCATTGGTGAAGGATTCACACCGAATGATTGACACCAGCATGGTGTAATTATGACAATGGCAGCGCAGCATGACAGCCTTTTAACAGTGACCATCCCACTTGTTATCCTGATCCATGGAACTGCTGACCCTGATATTTGGATAGCCGTTTGCTTCTCATCCTGGCGAGAAGTGGATGTTGTTGGTAACTTTGTACTGGGCTGTGAAACAGAGTACATTTTCGCAGGCATTCCTGAGATGCAACTGAATGTTTTTAAATCACTGAACTGTTTTTCTGAGTCTGGGATGCAGAGTTTTTGGCTGCTCATTTCATTGCTTTTCTCATTCAGATGTGTGTGCAGCCAAGGTTTAATACACTGTCATAATATTTCTTACCACTCCCTTCGTATTCCCAACATGCCTTCAGAGAGTGTGGCTGAAATTCTGCACCCTTGAAGAACTCCCCTCTTTGGTCTGGGACTGGAGAGACAATCTTTCAGGTTTCACGGTGCCCTAATTCATCCCTGGCGTTATGTTAAGACTCCTCTGCCATCCTTCCTTCTGGGTGACCTTTAAAAAGTATGTAATTAGAATTCAGGAAACAAAACCTCTGGCTCAGGCTCCAGATGTGACGTTAGAAGTGAAAAACAACTGCATCTATAACCAAGGTGCTTAGCAACTGAGGAAGAAATCAGATTTAGTACAGATGTGGCACCCGTTCCTCTTGATTGTGTTGTGGATAATTCCCCCCCCATACCCAATCCCTTGCATGAAGCTTCTACCTTGCAATATTCAGAACTGGAAATTCCCTTGGTCTCAGAGAAATCACGGCCGCTGCCAGACTGTTGCTATTTCGTGGGTGGCATTGAATCACAAAACAGGCAAATTCAGCTTGCACAATTATAGTGGATTTGGTGCTCTTGTTTACTTCCCAACCCCCCAACCCCCGACTTTTTGCAATAAGGAAAGTAATAGGAAGATGCACTGGGAAGTGTGGGATATGACAGTTGCTTGGCATCATGCCATTTGATGTCCTCACCAACAAATCATAATGGACTCTTGATCAGCCATGGATGTCACATAAACACCTGCAAACTTTGTGCAAACTCATTTTAGATGGGTTCCCAAAGCAATTTAAATCTGCAGAGGAAGATGCATCAAAACCTGGAGCACAGTAGCTTCTCATGTACTTGGCTTACCACTTTAATGGTAAAATAAAAGAATTGGCTTTTGAACAACAGACATATTTGTGTGTAAATGTGTCCGTGGTGCTTCCTATGAGAAATCTGGCCTTGTAAGCTGCCTAAACGGGTGATTGCCTAGGAAACATGCAAGCCACTTTGAGCTCTTCATGCATATTACAAGTAAAGGGATCATAATTTTTAATGCAGACTGCCACACTGATCTTGCCCAGTGTGTCGGATATGTACCTCCAAACACACGGTCCAGTATACTTGAAGGAGTGTCTCCACCCCCATCGTTCTGCCCGGACACTGAGGTCCAGCACCAAGGGCCTTCTGGTTGTTCCCTCGCTGCAAGAAGACAAGTTACAGGGAACCAGGGAGAGGGCCTTCTCGGTAGTGGCCCCCGCCCTGTGGAACGCCCTCCCACCAGATGTCAAAGAGAAAAACAACTACCAGACTTTTAGAAGACATCTGAAGGCTGCCCTGTTTAGGGAAGCTTTTAATGTTTAATAGACTATTGTATTTTAATATTCTGTTGGAAGCCGCCCAGAGTGGCTGGGGAAACCCAGCCAGGTGGGTGGGGTATAAATAAATTGTTGTTGTTATTAATTCGACCCCTTCCAAAACTACCATGTGGATGCATTGATATGCTGCGATCCTATGCACCTTGATGTGGGAGTCAGCCCCTTGAATTCTGTTAACTACTCAGGAAACCTATATAGGACAGTTCTGTATGTGCCCTCTTGTGGGCTTTCCTGCTGATAGGATGCCAAAGAAGGAAATAAGGGAGAGGAAGTCAGTGCAGATATTCTTGGAGGGACAAATCAGCAGCCGGGAGGGCAATGAACGAAAGCCCTCTTAGCTTCCACCATCCCTTTGCTTTTTCTAAAAAGCATCCCACATTTAGATCCAGGAAGGTCCGGGAGCTGGAGTGGCAGAGGTGGATATGCAACTTGGATTCAAGTGCTACTTTTGTCATCATGAGTTACCGTGATGAAGTCATTTTGTCTCTCCACTTCTGTTTGCCATCTGTGAAATGAGAGAAGACAGTGACCCGTTCTCAGAAGGTTGTTGTGAGGGCAAGCAGAAAGTGCTCTAGAAATGATGCCCAGTTGTAGCATTCAGAGAAGATGGAAAGAATTGCATGTGAAAAGGAACAGACGTCAATAATAGACCGCAAGTTATTTTTGCACCACAGTGCTGAGAAAACGTAACAAAGGATTTGTTTTGCTTAGTGTACCAAACAGGAACAGTTATTGGCATAATTACTAGATGATTTATTGCTCGAATGCTGTGATGGCCTCATGAGTCAGAGTCTGGATTTAAGGCTGCTGGAAACTGTGGTGTTACTTTCGCAAAACAGTGGTTAGCAAAGCATTGCAGACTAATGGCCTAATCCCATGCGCTGAGCCTCCCCTGTCTTCCACTTGACAGTCCAAGTACCTGCTTGGCTCTCTGGTGAAAGATAGCAGCTTTCAGCTTGATTGTACCCTAGGGTGTATGGGATTGGGAACCACCATATTCCTGTGGCAAGGAAAAAGCTCACCCCCACATAGAGTGACTAGACTGAAAGATCAACAAGAATCCTAAATTCAATGCCAGTGAGTGGGTTTTGCCACACAGGGGTAAGAATGGCTATGCCTGCTGGGATTCCCTTTTCTGCACATCTCATAAAGGTACAGTTTTGTTTTGCATATCTGACACCTGTCCCGTCTTATTTGGGATGTTCTTGGTCTCATTTGGTGCCAGTTGTGCCGAAGAGGCTATACTGAACCACTTTAACAGCTCTCATTTCATTAAAATTGCAGCAAAGCGTTCCATGAAAACAAGTGTCCTGTTGCCTTATCAAATCTCTGCTGACAGCTGAGGAGCGCTTTCACCACAATTAGGAATACACAGGGGTGTGTGGATGCGAATTAGCAAGTTTCTGGGTCAATAATAATTTCAATAGTAAAGGATGACTGACAGACACTACTATGATCGATATTCTTATGGCAGCAGCCTCCTGAGTCTTTCAGCAGGTACCACCAGGAATCGCCTTGATTCACTAGCATTCAGATTTCAGTGTGTGCAGGTCAGCCAGGTCCCTTGGAAATGGGACAGAGATTGTTATTTTCTTTATAAATAGCCATTTCGACGTGCTGTTAGATTTTGTTTCCCTTTGAAGTTTAAGCTTCATTAGAGTTTACAGCTTGTTGCAGAACAGCTAGAGTCTAGTTGGTGGATACCTTTTGTTGCAGATGTATCATTATGGAGAGAGAATGAATATTATAATGCAATGGACCCAGCATTGCTCATAGGTGCCAACTCCCTGGGGCCTGGGTGCCTGAGCACCCACAAGATTCCCCATGAAGGGGCCAGACACCCACAAATTTTGGTGCTAGGGCTATGCACACTGCATGGCACCCATGGCCCCAGGCACCCATTGTCACGGGGCCAAGTTGGCACTTCTGGCATTGCTTAAGTTAATTTGATGGCAAGCAAGCAAGCAAGGAAGGAAGGAAGGAAGGAAGGAAGGAAGGATGGATAGTGGCAGCAGTATCCACTAGCAGGGAGGGTAGGGAATTTATCTACTACCACATTTTACAATTTAAAGCCAATAAATAATGAAATAACTTACATATAATAAAATTAAAATGAATGGAAGCTTTCTGTCTGGGCCAATAGAAGCTTTTTGGGTGGGGAGATGTTCACTGAGACTGTGGCAGAGGAGAAAGGGTTAAAAAAACCCCTCTCCCATTGGTGGCGCAGCCTTGATCAGTTTCCCACTGCATCGCCGCAACTGCTTTTAACATTTTAAACAACAGATTTGCGAAATGCATTCAAACATTTTATGTATTGATTTTGTCCTCTGAGTGAGCCTTGCTTCTCAGCAAACATCTTAACAATATCTCTGATGATAACTGGAGAATCTGAATTTATTTATTTTTTGTATAAAGCTAATAGAAGGCCCTATTTTCTGAACATTGCTAGTGCTGGTTTGGTTCAGCCCTCAGCTTCTCTCTCTCTCTCTCTCTCTCTCTCTCTCTCTCTCTCTCTCTCTCTCTCTCAACAGATTTAGGTATTTTCAGGATCCGTTGCTGCAAACCTTTTGCATTTATTTCCTCTTCTGTTTTATGTCATCTGAACAAACAGTTGAAATCCTCAGGAGATCTATAAAAGTGGTACACATCCTGAATTACTTAAAAAACAAACAAACCCCGAACTTCTGTTCTTACCGATAAAAAAAGACACCTTCTTCTGCTATAGATGGTTTTCAGTACAGAAAGCTTAAGTTACTAAAGAGTTTGGAAACGTATTCTGCAGAATCTGCTTAGCAATAAGACTTCCCCTCCAGACTCTGCTACCAAACCCCCCGGGTGATCCATTCAGGAAATGTGGAGGAGGGAAGGGGTGAGGCAGGGACAAAGTATCTGTTTACGATGCAGTGCCAGTTTGTCATGACCTCAAGACAATGCCAACAGCGTCCCTTTTATTCAGAAAACCAGATGCTTAGAGTAAGCATTCTTCCGAGAGTTTCTCTGTGGCAATGCTCAGTTGTGGGCACGGCCCAGTTCAGAGAAACAGCAACCCATTAGTTACCAGCCCAGTCGTGATCATGATTAGGTTATGAGACAATTTAATTGCAGGGAAAGGCTAGTCACTTTCCTACTCATTTGTCCCTATGAGAGCAGATCACAAGTTGCATGTTTTTGCCTACTGCTTGATTCAAAAAGAGCTGTTCTCCCTGGGTGCTTCTTAAAAGTACAACTACCCCTTGGGGCGCGGGACGTGGGTGGCGCTGTGGGTTAAACCACAGAGCCTAGGACTTGCCGATCAGAAGGTCGGTGGTTCAAATCCCCGTGACGGGGTGAGCTCCCGTTGCTGGGTCCCTGCTCCTGCCAACCTAGCAGTTCAAAAGCACGTCAAAGTGAGAGTAGATAAATAGGTACCGCTCCGGCAGGAAGGTAAACGGCGTTTCCGTGTGCTGCTCTGGTTTGCCAGAAGCAGCTTAGTCATGCTGTACGCCGGCTCCCTCGGCCAATAAAGCGAGATGAGCACCGCAACCCCAGAGTCGGCCACAACTGGACCTAATGGTCAGGGGTCCCTTTACCTTTACCCCTTGGGGCATTAGGGGGAATACTTTGATCTCTCTGAATCAATGCCATGCAGTTCAACAACCACTTTGTGGCTTGCATTGGGTCGTGCAAAATATTAACAGTGACCACCGGACGGCATTGATAATGACAATTCCATCTTCCCCCATAGCCACATTGAGTGGCAAGATGTTCTGCCTACTAAACTGGGAAGAAGCGATATTTGACGGTGTGTCTGTCCTCCCAGCACTTACTTGGTGTGTCTTTAACTCCTCTTGGTGTGAGCTTCAATTTCTGGAAATTGGGACTGTGACGTAAATTATTGTATTCATAAGAAATGAAATAAAGTGGCAAGATCCATGAGATTATGAGCAGCCAAGATCTGCTGCTCACAAGGACAAGGCCCCTACTAGTTTTATGAATGCTCTGCTCAACATAGCTGCTGTTTAGGAGAGCTCTGCCCAACTTGCCATTTAGACACACAGAGGGATTGTACTAATGGGATAGCATGAAGTGCCTTGATACCACCACCCAATTCTTCAATTCTTTGGTTGGGCTTCTCTCAGGGTCAACTCCAGAGGACTCTGCAGACCATACAATCCTCAACTTGAGAGTGCTTCCACCATTGCACAAAATCAGTGAGTCAGAGGTAGCTGTCAAGTTGGAACTGGGAATCATGCCAGAGGCCTGAGCCAGGAGATAAAGCCAGGAATCAGCAGAAGGCAGAGACAGGGAAGACAACTAGTACTTGGACTTCCTCCCTGCCCATGGAGATGCTGCAGCCTGTAGACCTGGTGGCTCATCACCAAGCTGGCAGCTCCTGCCAATCATTGGCTACAGCAGGCAAGCCAAGGACACGATGACATTTATAGGGGTAGTGGAAAATTTTGATCTGGTTCACATTTCAAGGTGAACTTAACATAATTTGCAATTTCTGAAACAAGGTATGAACTAAAACACAGCCGTCCTTCAAAATTCATCCTTCAGAATTTGCAGTGCCATTCTCCAGCCAACTCATATGTACAAAAATGCACATACTAGGACAAAGTGTCGATACAAATGCATATATTTCTGAAACTAACATAAAGAAATGCATTATATTAGGGGAAATTGCAAAAATGTGTATATTAATCATAATTGCATGCAAAATGTGTATATGAAGAGAAATTCACACTAAAATGCTGATAAAATGCAGACCTTTTTTTTTTTAATCGCTTGCTGCTGTGGAAATGTGGAGAACAGAATTTAAGATTGGAAAAACAAGATACTGAGAGAAACTGAAATTGGCATGCTCACCCATTCCTAGCCATAAGCACAGCAGCAGTTTCATGCAGTGAGAAATGGCGGTAAAGTTAAAAGTTCCAGAATTATGTGAAACGTGAGCTGTGCTTACCATCCTGGCTGCAACCCAGAGCTGTTTTGAGTTGCAGCCCAAGGGGTTCACTGAAACCATCTGCCATAGCACCATCTTTTGTGTAAAGCAAGGGATGGCCAGAGTAGGCTTTAGTAAACCTTTTAACCACAGAAAGCCAGTTGGAGGAATTGCAGTAAATGTTTATCGTACAAAATGGCTGCCTCTGGAGGACCAATAGGTGCTATAACTGCAACAACTGTATTTGCAATACCAAGAACAGCCTTTAATTCCACAAGTCCCATCTTTTGCAATATTATGAAGCTCTTGGTAGAGGTTAAATATAGCCCATCAAAACACTGCCTATGGAAAGAAGAATAAGAATGGGTAAATCGTTTCTCATACAAATTTCCACCCCAGCTTTTTTTTTTTTATGTCATTTCAGAATGAGTCACATGATCTAGGACTTTTGCAAACCCCAAAACGGAAGAACTTCATCATAAAAGACACAGATTATCTGATGGGCATGCATATTTATGAAACCTTGGGTTATAAGGCAGTGCTGGGAACACAGTAAATTTTGTCAACCCGTACTGGCAGATTTGAGAAAGTTTGCAACTAGGGTCTTGAATATGCAAACCTCACAGTGTATTAAAGAATTTATGCGGATGGCATTTTGGAAAACAACAACTACAACAACACTTGCTGTATTTATATACCATTCATCATTCATATCAATGCAATTTCAACTTCTGTTACAGAAGCAGGCAAGGGTGACAGAAGATCTGCCTGTCCTGGAGGCGGTGAATGTTCCTTACTCATTGTGAGTCTTCTGTTGATTGCCTTTGTGGGTCTGAACTGCAACACACACCCACACCCAGAGAAAAGGCATGTTCTGGGAAGCGTAAGGTGGGAGCTGGCCCCCGCCTCCTTCCAGAAACAATTACTGTGATGCCTCCCACCCCTTTCATACAAGAGTAGCAGGAGCCAGGATTATCTACCTACCTAATCAGATATCCTTTGCTATATTAAATTGCAAAGGAATCATGATCACATTTCCCGGAAGCTACATGGCTTCTGAATCCTGATGTGGCCAGCCAGATCATGACTAATGCCAACTTAGGGGTCTCAAAATGGATATGGGAAGAATATGAGCCCAAGTAATGTTATGCATTTGAAGAACTGTGCATTGCATGAAGAATGCTCATGGGCACAACTCCTAACTGTCTGCAGTTGTGCCATCCTTGTTCCCAGAGTAGATAACACTGCACAGTCATATGTATGGCAGTGGATACTAGCAGAACGTCTAGCAGAGATAATCATCAGAATGGAAAGAGCTTTTGAGCATACTAGATAAACATCAGCTGATTGTGAGAGTATAGGCGCCGTTGAATTAAAAAAGAGTTTTATTGGAGGACTCTCAATTCTTTGCGGCTACAGATCAATTGACGTGTAATTCTGAAGAACACTGATTTCGCTGAGGTTGTTTCAGGGCAACTATTTTTGTCAGTATGCCCTAAAGTGCTTTTGCTTTGGACTCATTTCAGACAGAATTAATTTTAATATGCTGAAGATGTTGCTCTTCATGAGAAAAGATCCCAATTCTCTTTGATGAGGCTAAGCCAAAGAGAGCATGCCATCTAGATCAAGTATGGCGTACTCTAGTCCAGCATAGCACTTTAAACACTGAACTGTATGTTTAAGCCATATTTTGTGCTCAACAGAAAATCCAATTCATTCCCCAGTTTTACTGCACCGAGGTACAGCAAAGAGAAAAGAAAAATCTATGTTCCACAAAGAGATCTGACACAGTCCTGGAACTGCTAGCAGAATTATATACTATGCACAAATAGGTCAGGTGTGATGGGTAGGTGGGTGATTCACCCAAACATATAAAGAAAATTGCTCTTGCATTACTGTGGTTTGGGCCATCAGCTTTGCTGTAGCCTGTGGTCTGGAAGTATGGATGAAGTCCAGCAATGTATTATAACCAGCATGCTCTGCATCTCAGCTACGATCCTTCCTTTGTTGGCTCTGTTGACTAACTGATTGAGAGTTTTAGGAACAAGCTCAAAGAATAACCCAAGTAAGAATGAAATTGCCAGCTTGGCTTTCTTTCTGGCCTGCTCCCCCCCCCCCCCCAATATGTATGAGATTTTTTGTCACAGTCTTGTTGGGACCATGGGTAAACGTTCAAAACCTTTAAGCAGATGTTTCACTAAGAATTTCCCAGGATTAATAGCAAAGCAGAGGGTTGAAACCACATTCACAGTAAACTGAAGTTTGGGATGAACGCAACCAGAACTAGTCATCTCCCTAACCTATTTCCACCCAGCTATTTGCCGTCATCCCTCTCCCTCTTCCAAATGACAATTGAGAAAATTCCCACTATGGACCCAACTGTCCTTTCCTCTTCCCTTCGACTCTTTCCACACATTTAGTCTGACATCCCATTCTCCAGAGATTTCCTCTCGAAACATTGCCCAGACTTAGTTCTTCACACACACACCCAATACCCAATCCCGGGGAGCTTTCTAACTCAAGTTCTTTTATTATTACTTGCATGCTGAGGTGATCCAGTCTGGAAAGAATGTTATTGCTGGAGTCCTCAGACCCTTTGTTGAGTGCCTAGGTTCCTGGAACTAGGAAGTATGTACTGTTACATGATTGTGTAGATTCCCTGCATGGGGGATACAATCAGCAGCCGATTCCCAAACTAGCTGTGCTGTTAAATGTGTGAATCTGGTCATGTGTCTATTTCCACCCCCTTAATAATACCTTGTGGAGCCTCAGATAAGAATCTGGACCATGGCCACTTGGTGTCTTTCCCAGTTACACTCCTGAAGAAAATTGTGGGGCCCTTGGTTGCCATTAGCCCTGGGAGTGAAGCTTCCACTGGTGAGCTCATGAAGAGACAAAAGGGAGGAGGAGGCAGTTTCAGTGGAACATGTTACTCAAACTGTGTAGAGTTTACAAGGTCAGATCCAGAATTTATGTGTAGAGGAAGCCAACAAAATGATTTCTGTTTATACAGGAAAAGCTGCCAATCCCTCCTTTTGAACAATCTGTCTCCTATTGGTTCCTTTCTTTTGCTTTTTGTTGATAAGCTGCTTCTTGTCTGATCTGTGCTCTTTCTCAGCTGAGCATCAACTAAATTCCAGAGTCCTTTAATCTAGCTGACACCTATGGCCTACTCCTTGACCCATGACATAACTGGAGCTTAATAGCATCGCCTTTTGATGTAAGAACTGTTCAGAACAGCTTCATATGGACCCATGTTAACATTTTAAGGAGGCATTTAAAATCCCATTAAAAAATGCTGTGAATGAGCCCTACAAAACCTTTTGAATCAGGGCAAATATTCTGTTACCTTTTTCATATTGGTGTTTCTGCCGGGGATAGAAAGGTTTTTCCACACATGGAAACAACTTTCATCGTGGTTCGTGATAACTTCTGAGCTCCAGAAGAGAAAGGTGGATTTTTGATAGTTGCAGGTATGGCACTGGAACTCCCTTGGGATGAGATCTAGGAAAGCAGACCTAGTTATTTATTCGATATCACGAAAAATCTGTGTTTGCTTCCTTAGCCACAAATCAGTCTTAAATCCTCTATGGAATTTAGGCTGGTGTTCATGGGGGCTGTGCGGTTCTTTAATCACACTGACCATTTGCTGTAAGTTAGGCTGAGAGACAAGTGGGAATGTGGAGGTATAATGGACTGTAGGGTGGTCAGAGATGCAGCACGAAAAAATGAGGAAGTGCATCAGTACAAAAAGGGACAATAGATTTGCATATGCTAATTTACACATATAGACACAAGTTTGGAAATAGCTCCTATAATTAAAACAGAAACACAGCGTGTCTCACCATAGTGGAGGAGTGTGACTTGTGTGCCTACACATTCTGATGAACAGATGCTGGCTGTTGATGGGCAATAAAATAGAAAACCAACATAGAGCAAAAATGCATATGTAAAGGGTTAATTGCGAGAGCTGAATAACTCTACAGTCATACCTCGGGTTGAAGTAGCTTCAAGTTACTGGTAAGTATTTTCGGGTTGCGCTCTGTGGCAACCTGGAAGTAATGGAGCACGTTACTTCCAGGTTTTGCCACTCGCGCATGCACAGACGCTCAAAACGATGTCACGCTCATGCACGGAAGCGGTGAAACGCGACCCGCACATGCGCAGACGTGCAGGCGCGTCTTACGTTTACTTCAGGATGCAAACGGGGCTCCGGAACGGATCCCATTCGTATCCAGAGGTACCACTGTATATTTAATCTGCAAATGCAAATACACTAAGCAAAAGTTGTATGTTCTTTAAACCTTAAAAGAGGGTGCCTTGGGTCGTTTTTATAGGAGGGGGAAAAGAGGACTAATTAAAGGGTCAAGTGACCCAGGGTTGTCTTCTGCATACTCTGCTAAATGGGAACTAGAGTTTAATTCCCACAAAAGGTAGAACTTTCAGAGAAGCATTTTAGAGAAGGTGGCATTTGCAAATGGCATCTTCCACTTGCAGTGTCAGGTGCTACAGCCTCCTCTATAAACTGGTTCTTATATAAAAGTAACGGCAGCAAACGTTCTTTCAATACACAACTCTAACTTTCTTATTGAGAAATCCCACATGCACACATCTGTTTGCACCTGTAAATTCCTGCAACAGTTAGCAAGACCAGACCTGCCATGCAGCAAGGTGATAAGACCTGCTGCATGGAGTCACTGCAATATTTTGTTGGCCTTAGGCTTGGCTGAAACAGCCTCGCATGGGGATGCCTGGTGGTGGGCCTAGTTAAGCCCATGACCCACTGCTTTAGGGGAATGCATTTGCCATTGGGGAGCCCTTTCAGGCAGGGGAGGCACTATTTGGGTCCTGTTTCAGGTAATAGGCAAATGGCAGCTTGGACAGACTTTAGCTGGACTGAAGCAGATTTATTTAGGGGAAGAGACATAGCTCAGTGGTAGGTCAGTCCTTGGGCAGGGAGAGAACCCTGTCTGCAGCCTTGAAGAACTACTGCCAGTCACTGAGATCTGTGCTGAGCTAGGTGGACCAATGGTTTAAGATAGGTTCCTATGTTCCTAGCTTAGGTTTCTACCATAGAGATAGATGTCTATGGTACTCCAGTGTTTGAGCTACGACTCCACAGTGGGGAGGCGTAAGGAAACGTAGTTTAATTACCAAAGCAACACAGGATGGAGCGGGTTAATAGACATGCTGTTAATGGCCAACCAAAGTCTAGGAAGGGTCACAGACAGTGCAACTGTACAACAGGCTAAACAAATATGCCCCAGCAAGGTTAAATACTGTGAGCAGTGTCAGCCTTTCCTGCAAAGTTGTGACATAAAAGCTTCTCCTCTCTGGAGACCAGTTTAGTGGTGATTATTATCAGTGGTTGTAAAAAAGAAGAAGAAGTGGTTTGGAATGTTCTCTTAAAAACACTGATGCGTCAAACATAAAAAATTTGCATCCTCAGAAGGAATAAAGTAAAGTTGTGTAGCCTTTAGTGTAGAAGATGGAGGAAGAATTTATTTGCTGGGCAGAGGTTTCAATGCTCTTGCCCCTTATTTTTATATATATATATATATATATATATATATATATATATATATATATATATAGTTCCTCCTGAGGCTAGGGAGAGGTCAAAATCCAGACTCATGCATATTGAGCCCCCACTACCTACCACTTAGTCCCACAAAGCACACAAAGGATGTGGCTTTTATTTTTCCTCAGCATTTTCTGTGGACATGATATGGCTCACAGGACACCATTCCTGCTCGGCAGGGGGTTAGACTCGATGGCCCTTGTGGTCTCTTCCAACTCTATGATTCTATGATTCTTTTGGGCATATTCTGTGAGGATGCTGGGAAGCTGCTTCGTGACTCAGGCTTGAATCCCACCAAGGATGGACAAATCTCTCAATGTCAGCTTCTCTCTCAGTTTTTTGTTTCTTTAGTCTTAGGTTCAGTCCCTCACATTCCTGCATCAGTTTGCAAATTTTGTTTTGTAAAATTCCTCATGAAAATTCATTCATATTTTAGTGCAGATTTCTCATAATAGACACATTTTGGTACGAAAATTTATCTGTTATATGCATCTTTGCAAACTACTTCCCCTAATATAATGCATTTTATATGCTATTTTCATCAATATACAAATTTTTTTTATACACACCTTCCCTGAATATACTCATTATTTGGCCGGACAACTGTACCACAAAATTCAGAGAAGTGCAAATGTCAAAGGATTGCTGTACTCCGGTTCGCATATTGCTTGGGAAAGTACAGATTAGGTAGTTTAGCTTTAAAATCCTAACCAAGCCAAATTTCTTCCCTATCCGTTAATCCAACTAAGTCACTGTCCAATAGAACCTCCCCTCCCCTTCCTCTCCAAAATCTACTGTAAAGGGTTGGTATATATGTGCATGTTTGCTGGTAAAGCAGACACTTTCCCAAAACAGTGAATAAGCCTGTGGTCAGTTGCCATGGATGAATTTAAGGGATGACTATTATTCCAAACGCTAAACTCTTATTCCCCCACCCCGACACTCCAAGGTTACTGAAAGTTTAACTTTTGTTTTCTCTTCCACACAAACAGGATGTGGCTACTCGAGGGCTTGAAATACATGAAAATAGCACCCCTAGGTTCTACCTTTTTGCAAAATTATTTGAACTCCATAGATGCTGCAGAGTTTATATCCATATTTTTAGAGTTTGTGAGCCCTGGATCCACATAATCTGTGTATGTGGACGTCAAGGGAACACTGAAAATTTCATTGAGTCTGGATCTTAAAGAAATAAGCAAACACAAACAAAAACTAGCACTAACAGAAGCATAGGCCCCATCTGGACTGTACTTTTAAAGCAGTGTCATGCAACTTTAAACAGCTATTACTTCCCTCAAGGAGTCCTGGAGAGTGTAGTTCATGAAGGGTGCTTCAATTTTTTAGGAGACCCCTATTCCTCTCACAGAACTATAATTCCCAGAATGGTTTTACAGTCCTTTTCCTTGGGTCTAGGTTTTTAAAACAGCTACACCCACACACCAGGGAAACCTAAAATTGACTTTTAAAGAAAAAGCACACAAAACTAAATATTTTATTTTCTCCTTCATGAAACCCAGGGCAGTATGTATGCAACTCCCTGGCTAATCCGCCATCGATGTACCAACCAGACCCAAAATTGCTTATTTTCAGCAATTCTGTATCCTAAGAGGCCATGTATGCATACAAAATACACAACTCAGTTCCCATCTTCTGAGAAAAAGAAAATAATACATGAATACAAGACATTTTTGGAAGAGAGCTGTTTTTTTCTGGATATTTGGATCTTAATGGCAAGTGCACTTTGAGTTCAAAACCTTTTTGGCGAATGTAGAGGTAAGTCTGGAATGCTGAACACTTAAATGATGTTTATTCCCTAAAAACATCCAGGTATTATGATGAATGGTGGTTCAGAGGGCAAGCTGATACAACTACACTGAAATGTAATGGGCTGCATTATGATGGGTGGGAAATGAAGCCCTTTTTTATACAAAAGAAAAACAAAAACCAACCCAGGCTAACAGGTAAACATGAAGAGAAATAAATGCAACACTAAAAAAAGTTTTTCATGTGTATGCAGAGAGCGCCACTGAATCTTAGTAAATTATACCTCTCTGATTAAGCTACTCATTAAAGTACTGTGGAAAAAATCCAGTATATTTAGGAGCATGGCAGGAGACAGGTAGAAAATTATAGTAATTTGAGCTGCATTTAAAAAGAGGGCTGTGGATCACCCCAGATGTCTAGATCAGGGTATCCTACATTTAAGTCATGAGGCAATGAATTACGCTATCTAGAATGCAAGGCATGTTATTTTTTTGCTGAAGTCTGATGGATGTCAAAAGGACACACTTTCACAGATGACATCATTAGCATAATCATGTGATTACATATTGTTGGTGAACAGTTATGCTTTCCCCCCTCATCCTTTTAGTATAGCTATATTTCACCTCGCTCCACAAAGATTCAGCACATAATTAAACCATGGCATTCGCTATGACAAGATGTGGCAACGGCCACCAAATTAGGGCTTTTTAGTTTAGGGGGATGAAAAAATCCCCATGGTGTGCAAACAGAGTTTTTTTCTCCCTTTCATCTCCTAATGCTAGAATCTGGGGTCATCCCATGAAGGATGGTGCATGTAGTTCTCCTCCTTCCCATTTTTTCCTCACAACAACGCCATGAGGTAAATTAGGCCAAGCGACAGGCCTGAGGTTCACCCACTGAGCTCCTTTCAGCAATGGGGACTCGAACCGTCCGCTTCCAGGTCTCCCATTGCCAGGAGATGGTTCATTTAGATTGGTATACGGGCATGATTTATTTATTTTTTACTGCATGGGCTTTGGTTGCTGGCATCTCTTATCCCAAGTTACCTCACGCACAGCTTTTGAGAGGAGAAAATGGGTTATTTGTCATACGCCGCCATGTAAGCTACACTCAGCTCCTTGGACACAAAAGTAATGAATAATAATCTTCAAAGCACTCTGCTGGAGAAAGCCTGCGATAGGTAACACATGGCTTGTCCCGAAAGAGTGGTCTGAATGCAGAGACCCACTGTGGCGACTGGCCCTTTGATGGCATTTAGCTTGAAACACAAAAGGGCCATCTTTGTCCGTCTCCCAGTGAAGCTCAAGAGTGTTTGCAACATACAGACAATTGTCATCTGCCTTTTTAAAAATGCCAATTGAACAAGCCAGTTTAATTGCCATCCAGGCAAGCGACCGCTGTTACTGCAAACTGTGTAAATTGTCTGTTTGTTGGGGTTTTTTTGTTTTTGTTTTTGAAAACACGGACAAACTAATTTTTCTGTTCAGAATCTCCTGCTGATTCAGCTCCTTTTCTTTTTGGCATGCAAAGCCCTGAATGACAGCCAAGGTGTCCTTCAAATATAGGGGGAGATTAGTTTATGAAAAATCAGGTCAGATAATTTTCTAGAGTGCATTGCTTTTTGCTGCCACTTACTCTGGTCTAAATAATAAATTAATAAACACATGCCATTATTAGGCATGGGCTTTGCTTCCTTGCTGAATTTCGTCTTTTTGAGACATAGCAAAAAAGAAAAGAAAAAAAGAGCTTCATTCTGTGTGCAGAAATAGATGCCATTTTCCCATCAATGCGGGCTTGATGGTGGGACAGTGTAGGGGGAGAATACCTGCACCATTTTGTGGCTCTCTCTGCTCTTCTAGATGTGGCAGCCATTTTGTGTCATGCACCCACCCCATGGCAGCCATTTTGTAACTGGTACTCATGACACTTTTTAAAATTTCAAATATACCAATTGACCCCGAAAGATCGGTGACCCCCTATAGTGCAAATAGATTGTCTCTTGTCGGTTTTCTCCCATCTTCACAAAATACTTGACTTTACAGAGCTGAAATTGGCTTTATGAAATTTCAGAGAATCATTTCCATTTGGCCTTCATTTCTGACCCACTGAGGCTAGAATGAGCCCCACTAAAGTAAATGGGACTTACTCCTACATAGATATATAAATGATTGTGTTTGTGAGTCTGCTGTCATTCAAACTGACCTGTGTCAGCTGGGGGTAAAAACTAGTCCTCATTGCTGAAAATGAAATGTAAACATAGATGAAGATTTAAGATTTTTTTAAAAACAAAAACCAGAAGTGAAAGAAATGCCATTCTCTGAATGTGACTAGTTGTTAAAACAACACTCATGCACTTTACATCCCGCCAAGAATTGTTTCCATAAAGTGGAAAAATATGAGAGGCATTTGGCTTATGTTGAGAAACAAATGTTGATGAAATAGTTTTGCTGGAATAAACCAGTCTCTGAAAAGTTTAAAATATGAAAGTTTTTGGCAAGGCCTACATCTATGAGCAAAAATCACCATTGCTGGATTCAAAAGAGAATGAATTCAGATTTGAGGATTCATTCTGTTCTCCTTCAATAGCTCTGGGCATGATTCTTGAGAATGCTTATATCTCAGCTTTTCTTCTTTGGTATAATGGGTCACCTACACAGTCCTATAAACAAGGGCTATCAGGAAATCAAACTTGGCTCACGTGATTTTTAGGAGAAACAGAGCAAGGATAGATGATTGATGACCCATTCTAATGAAATATTTTCATTTGCATGCATCTATGGGGGAAATACTTCAGAAAGGGAAGAATGTCAATTTTACAATAGTAAGTAACAGGAACCACACTGCAGCACAAATGTATGGTTTCAAAAGAATTGGCACAATGGGACAATATTTGAAATGTCCCACTTTTCTTTTACACAGGCCACACACAGCCAAATTCTCCATCTGGTTGTTGTAATGATTGCACTGAGGACTGTTCTTCTGGCATTCTAGTTTGGTGTCATTCCACAGGACTCTTAGCGGAGAGGAACATTCCCATTTGATAAACCCTATTGTTAAAACTGGGTTAATGTGATGGGAGTGGGGGAGAAGGTGCCATTCCCCAGGAATGCATGAAATAAAATACCACAGAGTAAGTCCTGCAGCATTTTGAAGACTAATAAATTTATTATGGCATAAGGTTTAGTGGACTACTAAAAATACATTGAACACATAAATATCAGCAAAACAAAAACTAAAAACATTTTGCCAACCTCGATAACAAAAAGAAAATACCCTGAAGAGTTTAACGTTTCACATTTAAAATTCACCGACTCGTCATGCTTTTTCACTTATGTGTTTATTGAATTTATATAGCGCCCTCCGCAGATCTCAGGCCGGTTCACAACACAAAAAATACAAGATAAAAACATAAAATACTTCCTGCATTGGGCCAGTTACTGAGTCTCAGCCTGCCCCACTTCACTGCTTGAATCCCGTTTTATGCTACTTTGCCGCCCCCTCTGAAGCCTTACTTATCAGGCTGCAGCTTCTGGGTTCCAGCAAGATCTAGAGAGAAACCCATGAGATCTCACGAGAGCGACATGAGATCACCCGGAGGGAGGCCTCCTCATGATTTTGTAGGGTTCTTGCAGGATCTCGCTGGAACCCAGAAAGTGCTGCTGCTGATTCTCCTCGTTTTCCTGGTGGCGGTGGCGAGCCTGTGCCCACAGAGGTGCCCCTTGGATTCTGTAGCCTGAGGCATCTGCCTTAGTCTGCCTCAGGAATGGGCTGGCCTTCTTCACCTGGCTGTTGCAAAGATATAGAAGGAGATATAAAATGGCTTCAAAATGGACTTAGTGCTTGTATCATAGGCATCAAATTTTGATTCCTTTAACCAGGGTGATCCATCTTTGTACTATAGGGCCACATTCTTCTGCTCCCACCCATCACAAATTAGTATAACCAATCTTTTTCTGGCCAGAATATTACATGTTTTAGGTGTATCAGTGTCATCTGTGTTCAGTCGTGCTTACTCTCTGGTTAGTGTGCACAGAGGACTAATTTCTAAGAAGACTTACCTTAGGCCTGTAGCCACTATGGGTGGGAGATTGTTAAATTATATTTTTAAAAAGTTTTTCTATCTTACTTTTATAGGTAAAATTGTAAGGAAAAGCAGAGAGTAACTATTTTTTCCTAATTGCTCAGTTAAAAAAACAAAATCTGCTCCCACTTTCCAAAGTTCTGTCCCAATGGAAAAACCAGTGAGATAAGTAACAGGATTTAAAATGTTATAATGTTTATTTTATTAATGATGTAAGTTTGTTGAAATTACTTGATTTTGCAGTTGTGTACCCATTTACCTGGGAGTAAGCCACATTAAACACACATAGACTTACTTCTGAGTGTACATGTCTACCATTGTACTTTAAGTTAATTATACAGTGAATTCTTAATGACTGCTTTGACTGTAGCTCTTGCACAGCAGGAGACAAGCCCCTTTCCATAGTTTTGGAAGAAAGCAACTTATACGGAGTACCTGATCTCAAATGAACCCACCACATGAAAGATGAATTCTGGTTGTTAGATAGTTGGGAAGGGTAAGCTACAGAGATTCCAAGGTTTAGAAACTGAGACAGAAGCAAGAAAGAAAAGTACACAAAAGGAAAGGGGAAATGTGAGCTCTTCAGGACCTCAGGGATTCCTATAGTTTTGTGTCCAAACTAACTCATCAATCACAACTTTGGCTGCACTAAAATATTGAAAGATGGGAACAACCAGCTCATCTCGCAGAAATTGCTTAAAAGGGTACCTGCACATTTTGCTTTATAACTTTCATCTCAGGAGGACTGGTTGGGTAAGTTCTACTATATTATTACACATCGGACAAACATCTCAAAGAAGAAATGTGGTGTTCCTGTTATGGTGATCTATAATGCTTGAATGAAAAACATGCCTAAAATAAAATATGAAAACCCAATACTGTCCTTTCTTCTACGGACGGCACATTTTTAGCTCACATTGCCACACTCCTTGCTTTGTGAACCAGATTGCTGCCCTTTGAAGCAAATTCTCCTTGATGTGCTCTTTTTACAGCCATTCCTTGGCTTAGGGACTTGAGCTCCTTCCATAGCTTTGCACTGCAGCAGTGTCATCAAGAGCAGCATCTCTGGGGGGAATGTTTAGACATTGCTAATGTCAGTTTGATTCAGAAGACATTTCCATTTAACTCCTGCCCTTATAAAGGCTTAAATCAGAGCACAGCTTTTATCACCAGTGCCAAGTGCTGTCTCAGTGTACAAATAAATGAGTTGTGCTTGTCTGGAAAAGTCTCAGTATGTGACAGCGCGGTGTTCTCATCATGGTGGCAGGTAGCCATTAGCGGTGTGTGTGTGTGTGTGTGTGTGTGTGTGTTTTAAAGATGACTATAACTAATTACATTGCAAGAGCAGCCTGGGAGCGAAGCAGACCTTGATTTTACCTTGTAAAGCTAATTTTGTAATGGCATGCAACATGGCTGCAAGAGATTATATCCTGCTTTCCTGCAGAAAGCATGCTGAAAGTTCTGCTAAATCCTGTCTCTTATAAGACTCTTTCTGGAAAAAAGAGAGCTTTTCCATTTCATCCTCCATTGGTATGTCCACCATAGTGTGTGTTCCTCTTCACCAGGAATCTGGATCTGCATTCTACAGGAGACATTAGATGGTTGTGGCAGCGGACAGGCACTCTAAGCAGTGCAACAAGGGAGAAGAAGGAGACTCTCTGAGGGACCTACCCCTGCAGTTCAGCTGTTAGTGTGTATCCACCATACAGACGTAAACTACTTTAATAGTCTTTCTTTTTCCACTGGGAACCAAGGAACTATGGTTCTGTGGTGGAGAACCTGGATAATCTCAAAGTTGCATGCAATAAACTCTGAAGGAGACAGGAACCCAGGGCTGTTTGGAAAGGGGTAACCCCACTGGTAATCCTAAAACAGGTCTGTACCAACCACCCTGAACAAAACCCACCACTCGTAAAAGGCAGTGACCCCCACCCTCATGGCACGAGACTTACTGCTATATCCCGGCATTGAAAAAATAGGACGGTTGTCAGACATTAGTTGCTAAAGTTCATCCCATGATGTGCAAGCTGGTCCTGAAACAATGATGCTGTGCTGTCTGGTATAACTACAGGACTCTTAGGAATCAAACTATTTAAGCAACATCAGGTACTATCTATCTCCTAATATTTAGATCTACTCCCAGAGTATAATTCCAATTTAAGAAAGACCCAAGTATTTGCATCATAATTTCCACCTTTGCTGAAAAAGCAGGAATACAAAACCGTACCTGGGGTGATTACTACTATTACAGACATAGTAATGAGGTGAAGATTACAGGGCAATTATAGCTCACAAGACTGCGATTTTGCTTTATAACTCACTATTAATGTCGCTTCAACTGAAGGTTTTTAGTGTTTTTTTAACTGAGATGGCAACATTTTGCTTTATTGAGAGGTATAATTAAGCAAACCACTGTAGAATTAACGAAGTGTCTCTTGAAGCTGCAATTCCAGATCTCGCCTGCATCCAAAGCAGCCTAGTCTTCTCCACTACCAAACCTGCCTAAGAACTAATCAGACCACAAAGGCCTGGAGGCAAGCCCAATGGATAAGTAGGCTCTTGGGGATCTCTAGACTAGAGGAAATAGGTCAGATTGGCCCAAATCCCACTATAACAAACCCAGGACACACTTAAGCTAACTCAGAAGAATAGGAAGCCTTCAAAATACAGCTACTTCTATCTTGCTCATCGTGAGACCTCTCCATTTGTGGACTGGCCTCGAGGGCTTGAGGGTGTTGGGCCAAAAAGACAGATTGGGGGTGCTGCTGGTGTACTGCCCACCCATCTGCTTCCCTGATTGAGCTGGTGGAAGCAACCTCTGGTGTGGAGAACCTAGGATTATTGTCCTGTGAGACTTGAATGTCCATACTGAGGCTGTTCTCACTGGTCCGGTATGGGACTTCATGGCCTCCATGAGGCTGTCTCAAATGGCCATCTTTAGCCTGACACACAATCACTGATTTGTGTTTCTTCGCTCCTGGTGGTGAGGATGATGGCCTGGAAAAGGGGTGGGTGGGGGGGGTCTGTGACTGCATTGTCATAGTCAGGCGACTTCCTGGTGAAGCTTGGGCTGATGGCACCAATTCCCCCCCGCAGGGATGGAGGAACTGATTAGGATGATTCGCCCCTGGAGGTTTATGGATGGATCCCTGAACACTCTGATTGATTTTCCCGGTGGGCAGAGCTGGCAATCCTTCTGAGGCTCTTGACTTGCTGGCTGCCCATCTGCTACTGGGCCAAGTTGAAGATTTTGGTATTTGTTAACACAGCTCAGGACCCGGTTGCTTGAAATATCACCTTACCCAGTGCTCTTTTTCTAGAAAAAGAGGTGCCAGAACTCTCCATGAACTCCTCTGTTTTTCTCTTATAATGGCAATGGTGCACACCTGAAAGGTGATGGAACTGAGTTCCAGTAAGTTCTGGCTGGGGGGAAAAAAAGGCCTGACTTTATCCCTCACGTGCCCAGAAGATCACTGTGTTCTACAGGAGAGATTCTCCTTCAAGTGTCTAAAATACCAGAAGCCTGAAATGTCCACAGCAACTCAAGGGTGTGGCTGCCACCGCTCTGTGGAATAGCATTCCTGTTGAGATACAACAGGCATAACTATCTGCACTTTGTAGAAGCAATTGAGTACCTTTTTGTCTCCACATGGTTTTCCAGCTGGAGGAACAGGTCTCTCTGCCTTGGGTGTTCATTTTGTTTGCTTTGTGTTTAAAAAACGAACTTTGATTATTTCTTGGTACAGTTTTCATTTTTTTTAACCTATTTCTATGATATATTTGCAAAAGCATGTGGAAAAGGCGATTCATGAATTAATTAATAATAATGCAGATTATATGGCATGCTCAGGGTCTCTGCTTGCTGTCATCTTTGGGAAAGAGCTGCAGGACCAGTTGGAGAATTAGCAAGGGCATGTGCAGAATCTAGCAAGTGCCCATTTTACAGCCAGTCCTTGAAATGCCATCTGTGTATACCTTTAGACTAAACCTTAAGCCAGTTTTAACTGTCATGGATTGTCCATGGGAATGAGCCAGCTATGGTTAAATGTTTCCTGATGAAAAGGTTTTGTTAGATTGCGGAAAATCTTGGACCAAAAGAGCTCTTGCCCACCTAACTAGAAACCCTTTAGGGCAAATCTGTTTAGAGCTGTCCAAAGAATGATATGTAGACAAAGTCAAGCATCTTCACAAGTTAAATTGCTTTTAATATTTCCCAAGTCTGTAATTCAAAAATAAAACATATTAGTTAGCATTTATATCCTCAACCCCCACAATACACTCTTCAGTTTTGTATCCCTCCTGGACAACATTCACAAGTGCCAAATTCAGACTAAAAGGTGTACTTTGCACCCTTAGAGAAACATCCTTGCTTTACCCTGGTGGCTCATGCAACAGATTAAAATGGTTTCAGTTTTGCCCACCGAAGAGGCCCATGGTACTTTCTTTAATGGAACATTTAGATTTCTCCCCCTCCACTGGTGATTCAATATATACAAATATTCTTTCCCTGCAATGTTCATGTACCAAATAAGTGCTTGGCTTCAGAGTGTCTGAACATTTGTGGTCTGTACCAGATACCAAGACCAGAATACTAGGGCATGCTTTGATGGAATCCATGTCAGCAGCCTTAAGAAGTTATTAAAACTTTCCCCACTTTAGCGATGCAGATGCAATTACAGCAGGAACCGAGGGAAGACGGCAACCTGAAGTCTTCTTGTTTTCAGAGAGGCGAGATCTTGAAGCTTTAACCAAGGGGGGCAGCTTAGGCTTTATGGTTTGATCCGGTGGTTTCTTCCTGTCACTTGCCTTGGGCTCTTCTGCAGACACTTCATCCAGCTCTGGGAATGTCAGCTGCATGGACTTTAAGTCAGACTCTGAGGTGCAAACGATTCCCTTGCTCACCATCCGTGCAGTCATAGGTAAGTTGCTGGGCAAGGTGAAAGTCTCCATCTCCTACAAGGGATTGCAGAGGCCATATTTGAAGGGAGGATTGTGATGGAGGACATAGCATGATCAATGCATATGGGGAGTGCAAATCCCCATTCTGAGCTGCTTACAGCCAGTTAGGGCCGGAGTAGACATGATGCTAATTTCATGAATGCAATTTAATGTGCAGTTAAAAGCCTGATCTTTCCTTCAAATAGAAATAGCAGCTTTGGAGTGGTGTTTCTTTTGTTGGGATTGTCATAGGCCATGATGTCTATGCTCTGCCTTCATGGTTCTGAATGCCAGTTGATGGAAACCGCAGAAGGGGAGAGTGCTCTTGGGCTCAGGTTCCTGTGGGTATCTGATTAGCCACTGAGAGAACAGGATGCTGAACTAGATAGGCCATAGGACTGATCCAGCAGGACTATTATGCTCTTATGCTAGTGGTTTCCCCGCTGCCCTTCTCACTAGCCCCTTGGTCTATACTCTAAAGGCTGCTCAGACTTCCCTGGGGCTGTTATTTGCATAGCAAAAAAGGAAGGAAAGCACACATTATTTGCACCCAGGTGATTACTATGGCCCTATCTGCACTATCCATTAAAAGCATCATCATACTGTTTCAGCCAGTGATGGCTTCACCCAAGGAATCCAGGGGATTTGAGTTTGTTAAGGCTGCTGAGAGTTGTTAGCAGATCCCTATTCCCCATCACAGAGCTACAATTCCCAGAGTTTCCTTGGAAGCGGGGGTTAATTGCTAAACCACTCTAGGAACTGTAGCTCTGAGAGGGAGCGAGGGTCTTCTAACAGCCTGCTGTTTCCAGGATTCTTTGGGGGAAGCCACAACTGTTTTAAGTGGCATGATCCTGCTTTATTTTATAGTGCAGGTTTCTAGCCCTTGGTTGGGGAACATCTAGAAGTGTGTGTGTGTGTGTGTGTGTGTATTCTTCTCCATATTTATATATATATATATCTGGAAGGAGAAGAAGAGAATGGGTGCGTTTGAAGTCAAATGCATTTTCACCATCCATTTCCCTGCAGAACTATTGGCTCACTCCTGCAGAAGACCAGCCTACTTGCGTAAGCATGGTACATAACGATGGAGCTGCAAACTCACAACTCCTGTGCACAGGGAGGAGGAGATCAGAATTTTCTCTTTTACAGAACCGGAGGTGCCATTTTGTTTGAGTATGCAGATTCAGTATTATTGCTCCGTTCACACAGCTAGGCTGCTCACATGTGCTGTGAATTGTGCAAGTTTGCCTACAGCCGAGAGTGGGAAGCAAATCTCAAACTGCCATTCTGAGAGCACTAACTCAAAGTCCCAGTGAAATCAACGTGGCTTGGCATTTCATGTGGCTGGGCTGTGGTGCCATAAAGCAACAGGATTAAGGTAAGAGGGCGGGAAGAGAGGAGGAAGAACTACATTCTTGCTCTGGGCCAAGCTTCTATCCTAAGTGATGTCCGCCACACAGATAGGCACACTTGCTTTAGTAATAGCCTAACATGCTAAGCGGGGACGCGGGTGGCGCTGTGGGTAAAACCTCAGTGCCTAGGACTTGCCGATGGTATGGTCGGCAGTTTGAATCCCCATGGTGGGGTGAGCTCCCGTCGTCCGGTCCCAGCACCTGCCCACCTAGCAGTTCGAAAGCACCCCAAGTGCAAGTAGATAAATAGGTACCGCTTTATAGTGGGAAGGTAAACGGCGTTTCCGTGCACTGCGCTGGTGCTGGCTCGCCAGAGCAGCTTCGTCACACTGGCCACGTGACCCGGAACAGCGCTGGCTCCCGGCCTCTTAAGCGAGATGAGCACGCAACCCCAGAGTCGGTCACGACTGGCCCGTACGGGGAGGGGTACCTTTACCTTTAACATGCTAAGCACCAAAGATTCATGAGACTAATCATATGATAACATGATGCTAGGAGTTTTGACCTGCTCAGGTTATCAAATAACAACCTGTAATGATTATGCATGTAATGAAACTCACATGTCAACTGAAGAGACAGATGTAAAAGGCCAGCAAAGGACGGGAGGCAAGCCAGTCAAAAAAGCAGGTAAGCCAAGGGGCTCTACAAGCTCTAGAAGCATGTGTTACATACCGTAGTTGCCAGTGCATGGAAAGGTGAACAGCCTGCCCCGAACCGGTTGACTTTGTGGGGATTGATTTCTCCAAACAGATGCCGGCGGACTGTCCTCCTCGCTATTCTTTGCAGGAATTCTTCTTCCAGATTGTGTTTGAAAAAGCTCTAGTGTCAAAATCAGACAAGTAAACAAACAAACAAACAAACAAACAAACACATGAGCTGTCATATCTGTCAGTTAGAGGCAGAGTGAGGCCTGCTTCACAAATATAGCAGAAGGAGCTAGCAGAGTCCGGAGGATTGTATCGCTTCAAGTGGCGCCATTTCTGAATGTTCACCCTGTTAAGTTGTGGGTGAACATATCAGACGACACTGTGATTCTTCAGACAGCTCTTGTTTATTCAGAGGCCAGAACATAACTGAACTGAAGGGTTCAGCCAACCTGCTTATATAGAGCTCAACTACAACGCAACAGTAACAACTTTCTGTAACTATCCAATCACTGAACATCACTTTCATTTCCTTATTTGCATATGTGGACCTGAGTGAAAACTATCTACAGTATCCCCCTGCTGGCCCAGGGTGAGAACTTCAGTACATAACACACCCCACTTTAACAAAAACTCACACCACAGAACAAGCTCCACACCAGCAAGAATGGTTCTAGCTTTTCTGTGCTAATATTCTTCTTAAGGGGAGATGTTTGGTTGTTGTTTTTTATTATTAATAAAAAAACACAAATCATGGGGGGCAGGGCAGGGCAGGGCAGGGCAGGGCAGGGCAGGGCAAGGGGTGTACCTGCCTCCTTGGAATCCTAAATACATTTATTTGTTTTAATGCACTCGCACACAGACATCCCCCCCAGCTGGTCAACAAGAGATTTAGAGTGAACCTTGAGATCACCCCTACTGACATTATCTGCATTTTTCTGGGCCAGTAGGCAGATGTGAATGCTGCTGGTTCTGATCTAGTGAGGCTGCTTCCAAAGAGGTTTCAAGATTTGGAAACCCTAGAAATACAGCTGTAACATAAACAGAGGAGCTGTGGTGTCATTTTGTGATCAGGCGAGGAGCTTGGAAGTGCTGATGGAGGGATTCAGGCTATGGGAAAGCAGGACTTCTCCAAAGTGGCTGCAAGTGAGTTGGGACACTCATTTGATCCATCCTAGAGAGCGAGTCTCGTGGTATTTGTTAGAAATGCTTACATTTTCTTTCCAAGCTCTTAAAGTATGAGGCAGGTGGAGGAGGTAGGATGCAGGGGAGGTATAGTGTAGTTTTGTAGCTGAAGGTTCTAGCTTCCAACAACAAGGGAATAACATTGCCAGGGCTCTCCTCTCCTCCTTCCAATCACATTGATTTCAAAGGGCAGAACAGAACAAGTCTTCATTCCTCCTAACTCCTCAGTCCCATAACCACAGCACCTATCTCTTCGAGATTCCGCAGGTTACTTACCTAAGGACAAGTCTAGGCTTTTAGTCCATTTCCATACAAATGCCCCCCCCCCCCAATGTGTGGGATGGGGAGAGTGAAACTACTTGCAGAAAAACCATTGACTCCCTTTGTACAGCTCCCAGCCCCCCGCACCTATCTGTCGGAAATTTGGCAGGTTTCACCTCCTCAGAAGGGGCTATATGCCTGCAAGTTTCATCCACTGCTATCAAAAAGTAAAAATGAGATACAGTACTATTTATTCATCTCCCTATGTTGGTTAGAGCTCTACCTCTCTTTTAAATCAGAACCAGTGAAGGCGGTGAAGGTCCTGTGTGAGTGTCTGGAAGCGGTTGGAGGATGGATGGCGGCTAACAGATTGAGGTTGAATCCTGACAAGACAGAAGTACTGTTTTGGGGGGACAGGAGGCGAGCAGGTGTGGAGGATTCCCTGGTCCTGAATGGGGTAACTGTGCCCCTGAAGGACCAGGTGCGCAGCCTGGGAGTCATTTTGGACTCACAGCTGTCCATGGAGGCACAGGTCAAATCTGTATCCAGGGCAGCTGTTTACCAGCTCCATCTGGTACGTAGGCTGAGACCCTATCTGCCTGCAGACTGTCTCGCCAGAGTGGTACATGCTCTGGTTATCTCCCGCTTGGACTACTGCAATGCGCTCTACGTGGGGCTACCTATGAAGGTGACCCGGAAACTACAACTAATCCAGAATGCGGCAGCTAGACTGGTGACTGGGAGTGGCCGCCGAGACCATATAACACCGGTCTTGAAAGACCTACATTGGCTCCCAGTACGTTTCCGAGCACAATTCAAAGTGTTGGTGCTGACCTTTAAAGCCCTAAACGGCCTTGGTCCAGTATATCTGAAGGAGCGTCTCCTCCCCCATCGTTCTGCCCGGACACTGAGGTCCAGCTCCGAGGGCCTTCTGGCGGTTCCCTCACTGCGAGAGGCCAAGTTACAGGGAACCAGGCAGAGGGCCTTCTCAGTAGTGGCGCCCGCCCTGTGGAACGCCCTCCCATCAGATGTCAAAGCGATAAACATCTACCTGACATTCAGAAGACATCTGAAGGCAGCCCTGTTCAGGGAAGTTTTTAATATGTGACATTTTAATGTATCTTTCATCTTTGTTGGAAGCCGCCCAGAGTGGCTAGGGAAACCCAGCCAGATGGGCGGGGTACAAATAATAAATTATTATTATTATTATTATTATTATTATTATTATTATTATTAATGGGGGAGAGGGACATACAAAACCTCACATTTCCAAAGTGAGGTTCTACTTTTGACTCAAACTGAAGATACCCAAAGCAATATGAGATGAAGTGGCCTCATTTTTGAAGTGCTGAAGCAGACTCTGAACGAAGCATTATCTTTTGTGCACATCCCGGTATATTATGCACAGCCACGCCATATCACAATTGGCTTTTAAGGTTTCTTTCACTTTCAAAAGAGGATTCAGGAGAGGGGGTGGCACTCAAGAAACCCAAACCCAAAACCTCACTTTGGCACATGGATTGATATGTGCAGTTCTCTGGATCAAAGCTGGCTTACTCTCGGTAAAATTTCATTATCACGTGCAGCCCCTTTGATAAACCAGTGCTTATATGAGAAGCCCTTAACCTTGACCTGAATTCTAACCTACACTGGGGAAGGAGGGGTGTGCGTGTGTGAGTCAGATCAGGATCAGAGACAGCAGGAAGAGCGAATGCTATCGTCAGTGCTGTTACCTCGTGCTTCCTTTGCCCTAGGATGCTGCTTAGCGGGGGTGTTTTCAGCCGGCTTTGCGCCGTGTCCTCTGAAGGAGCCTGATTGGGAGACGCTTGTCGAGGACGGTCAATTCTGGGTAGCTGAGGCTCTGAGGAAAGAAAGCAGCCTGGGATGTAGTAGGAGCCCCACAATATATTTTGCTACTAATGTGCCATCAAGCTTTGATGAGCGAGTCTGTTTATGGACATCGGTTTATTGTAAACAGCTTACAGGTCTTTTATTATAAGGTAAAGGTAAAGGTACCCCTGCCCGTACGGGCCAGTCTTGCCAGACTCTAGGGTTGTGCGCTCATCTCACTCTATAGGCCGGGAGCCAGCGCTGTCTGAAGACACTTCCGGGTCACGTGGCCAGCGTGGCGAAGCTGCTCTGGCGAGCCAGCGCAGCACACAGAAACGCCGTTTACCTTCCCGCTATAAAGCGGTCCCTATTTATCTACTTGCACCCGGGGGTGCTTTCAAACTGCTAGGTTGGCAGGCGCTGGGACTGAACGACGGGAGCGCACCCCGCCACGGGGATTCGAACCGCCGACCATGCAATCGGCAAGTCCTAGGCGCTGAGGTTTTACCCACAGCGCCACCCGCGTCCCTTTTATTATAGTAAGTGGTATATAACTTTTATTAAAATCAATCAGGCAAGCAAGCAGCTCTGGGGAGGGGGGAGAAGCTCCTGTACCAAGCAACTCGTGGCTGCCTTCTTTACCCTTCAAGTCTCTAAGCCTGTACCCACAACTGCCCCTTGCTCTCCTCCTGAGTTAGTGACAGGAGTGGGATCTCAATGTGTTTAGTTATTATGGTGCTTGCTCATCACACATCCAGGCTTTTACTGCCTGGGTTTGGGTAAAGTGTCTTTCCCCCGGCCTCTGTGCTTGGGCTCCTTGTAATATTGGTGTGTGTTTGGGCGTGCGCGCATGGAAAAGGAACATCTTCAATTTGGCGAGAAAATCAGGAATGTCAGAGCTAGTTAGGAACCAGCAAACCTGGGGAAAGGCAAGGATGCTCATGTTGGTGTTGGGGGGACTTGTAGGACCTGTACACCTACTTGCGTCCCACCTGCTCCCCCTAAATAAGTCAGAAGTGTCCAGCAGAAAGTTTTGCCCAGCGTCCTCACAAAGATATTGACCACATATCTTGGGGAAGGGCCATAGCTGAATGGGAGAGCATCAGCCTTGCCTGCAGAAGGTCACTGGTTCATTTCCCAGCAACTCCAGATAGGGCTGAGAGACAACACCATCTGAAATCCTGTCAATGTTGACAAGACTGAGCTAGAGGGACAATGCTCAGATTCAGTAGAGGGCAGCTTCCTATCTTTTTATATTGTTGCCCTGAAGTTGGTGGAAATGGGATGCATAAAGCACTAAAGCAGTTATCAAAAAGGCCAAGAGACTTTAGTTCTTCAAGGCAGATGAAGTTCTGCCCAACGTTACCTGGCTGGCACTAAACAGTGGAATGCAGCTCACAGCAGCACATTCTGTGGCTTATGAAGAAACACGGAAAACAAAACAAAATCACACCTCTTATTATATTGATTAATCTTTCTGACCGCTGTGAAACATTCCTCATGCCAGTTGTCATGTTGACTTTGGGGACATCATTATATTTGCTGCAGGTGGGAAATTATTCGCCAGTCTCTGCATGTGTTAATATTGATTCAAGCTGTTACCAGCCTAATTAAGGAAAGGAAATATCATCTGTGTCCAGCATTTGGAGATGTTCAGCTTGGCAAATTCAAGATCCCCCTTTTCTGTATTCACTGCAAATGATGGGCACTCTCTTGTGTCTAGTGTCCATCATCTGTATATTGCCCTTCACTTCTGTGAACTGGCATTAACTTACAGTTGAGTTCAGGGATATTTTTTTCTTCACCTTGTCCTTTACCCCCAATTTGTCCTCCCAATTAGAGCCTGAGAAATGTCCCAAGTCAGGTGTTCTTGTTCTGCATCCTGGATCTATAAATATTGTTTGCTAAGCGGTGGCACTAAAACCTATTTTGGAGAGTGATTTGAAATATTAATTTCAGTAACTCAACACTCCTGTGAGCTGATACTGAGTCAGCTCTTAATTTTGGGTGAGCCTGGGAGGGGATTGCTTTAATCTAAAGATCTGGTGAGGTTTTGCCATTGCTGCCTTTCCCCTGACTTACACTTACTAGTCAGTGGTGGGCATAAGGACTCTTCAGTAGGAGTCATATAGTCCCCATGATTCTCAGTAGCTCTTGGCAGCACATAGGGTCTAGCAGAGGCTCCAGCTGTGAGCCCCTCACTGCAGCTAGATAAAGACAGTTCAGGAAAAGGGAGAGGGTGCTGTTGGCAGAGGATTTGGTGTGGGGAGGTTTATAGACCCCATGATGCTTCAGATAACACCATAAGGAACATGGTGGACCTGAACTTTAGCCTGGCACATCTACTGAAAACAATTTATTTTGGAAATTGTTTTAGTTAGTTAATCCATTCCAAATCAGTCTGGGAAGAACTCGTCCACCCCACATGCTTTCACAGGATACAAGCAGAATGCCTGTGAGACAATGGAAGCAAATAGTCTACCAACAATAGCTTTAAACTCATGCATAATTCCCCTAATTTTCTCGACTCGTTCCGGGCATACCAATTAGTTGGGAGATAAGATAGCGTGCCTGGCTGAGTTATTGACAAGGTCACAAAGATCTCAGTGCAGGCGATCTGAAAATGCTGGAGGTATATCCATGTTTACCTCCATCAGTGCCTGGTGGCAGTAATTGGCTGGATGAGGTCTATAAGCCAATAAGCTGAAGTTGAATCCTGATGAGATGGTGGTGCTGTTAGTTGGCTATTCTTGAGTCTGGGGAGTCTGGGGAGACAACCTGTTCTGGAAGGACTCAAACTGCCCCTGAAGGAGCAGGTATGTAGCTTGGGTATGCACTCTTGGATCCAGCTTTACCACTTGTGGCTGGTGCGTCTCCCTGACTGTGAGCTTCAGGTGACAAATTTTATTGAATGTTCTGCAATAAATTCCATTACAAATTGTGAAGAGGGGCAGACTCAAGGCCTGCCCATCACTTTTGATCATCTAATGTTTATTGGATGGCTTTCCCCCCTAAATTGATTTTTGAATTCTGAATTTATTGTTATTCACGTTTTTACTGTATTTTATGCTATTTTTAGTTGCATCAACTGAGTGTTTTAAATTTGTTGTTAGCTGCCCTGAGCCCAGTTTTCTGAATCGGGAAGGGCAGGGTATAAATAACAATTTATTGTTTTCTTTAAAACACACACACACAACAAAAGGTGCTTGGGGTGGGTGCTAGAGAACAAATCCCCTCCTCCTCCTTCAAGCAACAAACCCCCCTGCCGGTGACTCTGTACAACAGCAGGAAGAGGAGAAATAATTATTTCTCCCCTTGGCCCCCTCCCACTGGTGCTGCAGTAAGTTTAAAAATCCAGACCCACCCCCGTCACTTAGCAAGGTAACAGCAGCATGGGGAAGAAGGGGGGAATTCTTCTGCACCCTGGGAGCATCCCCACGCCCCTCCTTTGAAGTTACACTGGATTTCCAAGGCTTCCCATGTGTTGCAAAGCACACCCTATGGTGATCCTTTCACCTTCTGGATCAGAGATGGAAAGGATCAGCACCAGGCAGGCTTTGCAAGACATGGGCACCCTTGGAATTCCAGCAGAGCTTCAAAAGATGGGAGCAGAGGTGCTTGTAAAACTCACCCGGTGCTGATTCCCTTCAACACAGATCAGCACAGGGTGGGTTTTCCAGGCCTCCTTGCACCCCTTGAACATGTGCTTCTTTCACATGTTTGCCGCTTGCAGGTGGTCTGATTTTCATACAGCTGTTTACTTGTTGGTTATACTTCCATACCGCCGCTTATACTTTCAAAAAGCTTCTGATAAAAGCCGCTCATTCTGAGTAAGCTTAGCAGACATGGGATAAGAAGACAAGTCCTCTTATGGATCAGAAACCAGTGAAAGAACAGGAAGCAGAGAGGAGAGATAAAGGGACAGTTTTCACCGTGGAGGTGTATAAGATGTAGGGTCTGCTAGGGAACTGTTTTGGGTTTGTAGCTCATTGTTAGGAGCAGTGTGTATGTGTGTGTAGGGGGTGGGTAATCTGGATTATACCCTGTGCCCTTTATAAACCTGTCATCCTGTGTGCATAGCAGAGGGAACCAGCCAAACCAGTTCATTTGTGAAGGTGATGACTTTGGCTGGCAAGTTAAGTACCACAGTTTACATATCCAAAGAAGTTGCTCTGTGCCATAGAGCAAACGGTTGGCCGTTCCTCACCCTGCTGCCACACAGGAGAACAATAGGCAGAGTTGTGTGTGAGTGAGCTGGAAGCAGGCTGGAAACTGGAGACAAAAGAGACATGTTTGCTCTGTGCAGTTTGCAATGGCTTATCGGGAAACAAATATCGGAGGCATGGTGCCTAGCTTGATTAAACTGTCGATCCAGTGTGTGGCTGCTTTGAAAAAGCCAAATTCCATGCTAGGGAACATTAGGAAAAGGGGATTGAAATTAAAACTGCAGATATCACAATGCAACCACACTTGGAATACTGTGTGCAGTTGTGATCACTGCATAATTATTATTATTATTATTATTATTATTATTATTATTAATAATATCATCACAGTTGTAGGAAAGGGCAACCGAAATAATCAAGGGATCGGAGCAGCTCTCCTGTGAAGGTTGCAATATATGAGGCTTTTTTTTCACTTCAGAGAAAAGCAAGTAAGATGAAAATGCTACAGTTTATAATTACAGTGGTGCCCTGCAAGACGAATGCCTCGCAAGATGAAAAACTCGCTAGATGAAAGGGTTTTTCGTTTTTTGAGTCGTTCCGCAAGACAAATTTCCCTATGGGTTTGCTTCGCAAGATGAAACGTCTTGTGAGTTCTTGCGAGTTTGTTTCCTTTTTCTTAAAGCCGCTAAGCCGTTAATGGCCGCTAAGCCGCTAATAGCCGCTAAGCCGCTAATAGCCGTGCTTCGCAAGACGAAAAAACCGCAAGACGAAGAGACTCGCGGAACGGATTAATTTCGTCTTGCGAGGCACCACTATACGCATGCTATGTACAAAAACACTCTCTCATAACAATAGAATCTGGGGCCATCCAACAAAGATGAATGTTGAAAAATTCAGGACAGACAAAGTAAGTACTTGTTCATATTAAACTTCCTAGTAAAATTATGGGATTCTCTACCAGAAGATGTAATTAATGATATCCACCAGCTTGGATGGCTTTAAAATGGCATTAGACAAATTTATGCTATCTGTAATGCTAATCATGATGATTATGTACTTATCAGAAGTGGTATGTCTCTCTGTAGCAGCTGATGGAGATCAAGAGGGGGGAAGAATACTGTTGTGCTCATGTAGTACTTGCAGGCTTCTTGCGGGCACCTGATTAGCCTCTGTGAGAATAGGATGCTGGAGTAGATGGGCCTGTGGTCCGACAACACCTTCCTTGTCCCTGCCATAATGGGCCAATGACTATTCAAGGATGCTCAGCAAATATATTCTGTTCCAAGAGGAATGAGCATTTTTACAACATTCAGGTTGTTTTCTCAGAGAAAAGCAGATGCAGGTGATTGACGGCAAAAGATAGACTGAGTGTCAATAGATTAATCATGTTATGATTTGTGTGAAAGACAGGCAGCGGCTGATCTCCAAGGCGATGTTTGAAGATGGGATTTTGAAAGAGAAAATTATGCAGTGTATCTGTTTGAACAAGGGAATTAGATATCCCCCCTTTTCATTTCTCATTTCAGATGCTTCTGATATGAAATGAGTTTGAAACAATGGGCTATGCAGAGGTAACACCCTCCCACCCGTCTAGACTTCATAAACCAACAGTTCACAACACTCTTCATTTAATATCTGCCATGATATTTTTCACTGTTTCCTCTGAATAGCAGCTGAGAATGCCTGCTTTTTGCTAAAGTTTCAATTGAGATAACGTCCTAGCTCCTGTCACGCTTGGCAGTTTGTTTCGTTAAGCCATTGAACTTACAAGCAGTAAGTAACATTCACTTGCAAAACTACATATATTTTCGGATGGGAATCAGGCTTCATTTACCATAAGCAGAGACATAGGCTTGGTTCAGACGTAACAGGAAACCAAGGTTTCCCATTACCACAAATGGGTCTGTACAAGCCTCAGATTTGCGTGCTCCATCATCTTTCACAGCTGGGGGGGGGAGAGATTGTAGGCTTTCATTTCCCGTTTTAAACAAAATACAGTTGCCAGTGGGGGAAACTGTACTTTGTTGAGTTGAGCAAACCACTGTTCTCTGAGCTTGGACAACACAGGAAACTGTGTCTTGTTTAAAACTGGAAAAACAAACTTTGACTCTCCTCATCACAGCTACTCCTGCAGGCCTGATTAAGATGTACTGCATAGCTGTTGCGGTAGAGGTCGTTTTGTTGGTGTCCCATGACAAAATTAGATCAACTAGCTTTCTAGATTGTGGCCAGGCAACATCCCTGTCACACTATTGGCTCCAATGAGCAGGGGAAGCACTCATAGGGTGTACTTTCTCTCAGTTGTGGGAGGCAGCGATTGAGTTTGCCTTGGCAAGTGGGGGAAGGTGGAAGAAGAGCCAACAGGCAGCCTGGGTTCTAACTGCAAAGTGAAGACTGGGGGGAACACGAACCCATTACATGGGAGTGGGCGGCCTTGTCTGACTACATTTCATGGAGAGACAAGACAGCTGCTGGAGAGTCATCACAGGCTCCTCTTTCAAGCCTGACAAATAAGAACAGGCAGTTTTCTTGAATTGCATTTCTCCATCCTCAGCTTTCCTGGAGGAGCCTGAGGAGTCCTTCAGTTTAAAATGTGAGAGACTCACATGCCCTTTGCAATTGTTTCGAGTTACGAAACAGTAATGTTTAATTACTTATTTGCATTTCTTTATATTTACTGTATTTTTTGCTCTATAAGACTCACTTTTTCCCTCCTAAAAAGTAAGGGGAAATGTGTGTGCGTCTTATGGAGCGAATGCAGGCTGCGCAGCTATCCCAGAAGCCAGAACAGCAAGAGGGATTGCTGCTTTCACTGCGCAGCGATCCCTCTTGCTGTTCTGGCTTCTGAGATTCAGAATATTTTTTTTCTTGTTTTTCTCCTCCAAAAACTAGGTGCGTCTTGTGGTCTGGTGCGTCTTATAGAACGAAAAATAGGTTTCTGCCCTCATATTCTGCCCTCATAAGATATCAGGGAAGAGGTGTTGCAACCCTCCGTTCACTACAACCTGGTAAACGACAAACATCTCAGCTGGTTTAGCATGACAAAAACCTTGAGGTTACACATTTCATAAATTACCCACTGCCTGCCACTTATATATCTTTTCCAGTTTCTAAAGTATATTTTGAGGGATTCTTGGCTTTGCGAATCTGTTTATATACTTAAGTGAGTTTGGATTTCCGTATGCACTGAGGCCAGTTGTTTTGGGCCGAGTTCCTTCTCTTAATTGTTATCCTTTCACCACAGCGGGTTTTGCATTGATGGCCACAAAGTAAAATGCTTAAGCTTCCCCACCCTAACTGGTCCAGCCCCAGGACAGAGAGTTTACAGCAGGCGGCCTGCAAAATGATCTAAATAGCTGCATAAAATAAAGTTAGGGCTGACAGACTGAATGGGGTAGTCAGGGCAAACTTGGATTTGATCAAATCTTACATACCTTAATGTTCAATTTGCTTATGCACACCCAAGGCTTAAGGTCAAACAAGAACTGACACCAGAGATGTGTGACTAGAATCTTTCACAGGCCAATTTCTGCTAGTACAACTACTACTAATTAGCAGCCCCACGTGGCTGCCTTGAAGATGACACACACAGAGAGCAAGCCTTTCCTCTTTCGCCCTTTAAAAGATCTGAATAGCCTTCCTGCTGAAACTGCATCTTAATTGCAGAGCAGAAAAAGTAGAGAATATCTCCTCCCCTTGGTGCTAGTAATAGCAGTACGGACATGATGTTTTATTTGGCCCCAATTTTTATTTTTAACGAGAACAATAATTGTATAAAAGTAAAATAATCCAACAGATATAAGAAACTCCTCTCGCAACACTTTCTCCCCCTCTTTGGGAAAAAACAACAACACACAAACCCAGGCTTAAAAGCTAGCCGCTTTTTTGTTTTCATGGAAGTAGGAAGAAATGACCGACTTGTAACTTTCAAGAACACTAAGCATTGCAAAAACAACAAAGAATATTTTTGTCTGAATTCTTTTAAAACATTTCCTTTGCAAAAAACACCACCACCTCAAATGTTGAGGAGCAGCAGCCTCTCTTCCCAATTTTCCATGAACAGCCTCCACACTTGAATCAAGTGTAATTGCCCAGGATTACAGCCTCTCTTGGCTGAGAAGGCAGAAGAATCTCCAGATAACAGTGTCCTGAACTGCACGGTGCAAAGTAGCATAGCTTTTCCTCCCTGTTAAACAGCTGGCACAGACTTTGCCTTTCACTGTTGAGATAAGGCCCAGTGGCGTAGCGTGGGTTGTCAGCACCCGGGGCAAGGCAAGTAATTTGTGCCCCCTAAACCATGGATTTTAGCACTCGAGCCAGGTAGGGGCAGAGAGCTGCGAGTGCGAGCGCCCCCCCAGATGTTGCGCCCGGTGCGGCCAGCCCCCCTGCACCCCCCACGCTACGACACTGATAAGGCCTGCTATATATCCATCCAAATAGCTGTGTGGATGCAGCACTAATCTGTGTTTTAACATACACGTTCACAAAGGTGTTTTTGGCCAACCCATTAAATATAGGATAAAGACAGGTGACTCATAGACCCACAAAACAGTATTTAAGGCAATCTGTGTCAGTACTGATGTATGGAAGTGAGAGCTGGACCATAAAGAAGGCTGATCACCAAAGAATTGATGCTCTTGAATTATGGTGCTGGAGGAGACTCTTGAGAGTCCCATGGACTGCAAGAAGATCAAACCTATCCATTCTGAAGGAAATCAGCCCTGAGTGCTCACTGGAAGGACAGATCATGAAGCTGAGGCTCCAGTACTTTGGCCACCTCATGAGAAGAGAAGACTCCCTGGAAAAGACCCTGATGTTGGGAAAGATGGAGGGCACAAGGAGAAGGGGATAACAGAGGACGAGATGGTTGGACAGTGTTCTTGAAGCTACTAACATGAGTTTGACCAAACTGCGGGAGGCAGTGGAAGACAGGAATGCCTGGCGTGCTCTGGTCCATGGAGTCACGGAGAATCGGACATGACTAAATGACTAAACAACAACAACAAATTGCCAACGTTTCATTAGGCGGAAGGCGGATAGAGGAACTTGGGTTCTGCTTTTATGCAAAGGCATGGAAATCAGTTGGGTTTTTTTAAAGGCTTTTCTCTCCGTTGCCTAGCACTGAGATGGTGCTTTAAAATGCTTGGGATGGCAGATATGTGGTGACTTTAAGACTGGCCAATAGCAGGAGACTCACGAGGGAGGAATGTTTTGGCCTAGCGGGCCCCCGCAAACTCTTTATTTGTATTTACAATGGCAGTTTCTCCCCATGTACTACCGTCGTTGCGCTTACAAGTTTAAAGCTGCTGCATTGCCTCTTGGGAATGGGGGGAAGCATACTTCCACATTTATCAAGTGAGCACCCCTATTTGAACTCCATGTCAATCATCCGTGGCAACCATCCTTCCTTACTCTTCCCTATTCTCACCAAGATCTCTCTGAACTCAGTTCCCCTCACACTAAGAACTCCACCTGTTCACGCTGAGCGCTGGCTATACTAGTAGCAAGAACATTATGACCTAGCGAGAGCATTTCCAGAATGTGCTCAGCACTGTTCACGGCCCTCATTATGGCCCCATGTGCACCATACATTCAAAGCATTTCATACTGCTTTTTAAACAGCCGGGCTTCACACCAAGAATCACAGGAACTATAGTTTCTTAAGGGTGCGAAAAGTTGTTTAGAGACCCCAATTCCCCCTGCAGAGCTACAATTCCCAGAGTGGTTGAACAGTCAATCCCTCTTCCCAGGGAACTCTGGGAATTGTAGCTCTCTGCAACCTGAACAAATCAGGGCTCTTTGTGGAGGGCGGACCATGAACTGTTTAAAGTGGTATGATGCTGCTTTAAATGTACAGTGCAAACGTGGTCTTATTAGTTATAATTTGTGGGAGCACAAAGACCAAGAAAGGCAAGCTGTGTGATAAGGAGGAATATGAGATACTATAGTCATACCTCGAGTTGAATGCGCTTCGGGTTGAGGGCGTTTGAGTTGTGCTCCGTGGCAACCCGGAAGTAACGGAGTGCGTTACTTCCAGGTTTTGCTGCTCGCGCATGTGCATACGCTCAAAATGACGTCGCGCGCATGCGCGGTAGCGGCGAAACATGACCCGCGCACGCGCTGACGCACTGTCGCGTCTTGTGTTCTGTTCGTGATGCGAACGGGGCTCTGGAACGGATCCCGTTCGCATCCCGAGGTACTGCTGTAGTTAGGACTAGAAAAGAGGAGATGCATGTTATGGCCAGAGCCTACTGCCTGTAACAATTCTTAATTAAGAAAAATAATAAGTATTTTTTAAGATTTTGTACAGCATCCTCTCCATTAGCCCATTAAATGATTAAGAATAGGATGCAGGGAGTGGTGAGTTAACTAGGACAACTAGAAACACTCACATGTGTTTATGCGAATCTGTGTAACTAATTTACACAAGCTCTCAGGAGGGGGCTTGCAAGCATTTGAGAATTGCAGAGCTCCCTGTCTGGCTAATGGCTAGGAGCTGAGTTTAATGCAAGTAGGTATATCCTTCCTCTGCATTCCCCAGGTAAGAATTTCAGCAGGCAGTGTTCCTTTATTCCTTGGTATGTGTTTAATTATATTGCTCGTATGTGCCCAGAGGACTTTGGCAGCACGCATATAGGAGAAAAATCATGTGTGTGTGTATGTGTGTGTGTATTATTTATGATGATTATTAGCAGGATTCTTCATACTGCATGAAATTCATATTCCAGAGACCGCATTGTACAAAACGAACCCAAACACCTCCTTTTCTACAGCTGTGCATTCCTTGCAGTGTGGTCCCCTGTCTGTTTCTTAGCAATATGTCAGGCCTTTGCAATCTATTGAATAGCTTGGCAGTTGCACGAGGCTGTCTGCCTGTTAGAACCATCTGTTGCTAACTCCATCCTGGTGTGAAATCCTACCATTTCATATGTCTAATATTTCAGATATTTGCCTGCTGGCTGCCACGAGAGTTCTGAATGAACAAGGACTTGCAATCTGGACGGAGACTCTGCATTTTTTTCTCTCAAAGGCTTTGGGAACTGTGACTTCCTGGGTTATTGTTGTTGTTTTTAAAAAACTATGCCAGCAGACTGTTCTCTGGTGGAACAAACTGAACAACCCACTGGGAGTTGGCTGATTTTTTCTATTATTATTATTTGTGCCTAAGACAATTTTCCTTCTGGAATTTGATTAGCTTGTCTGCATGTCGTGGAGACTGTGTGTTATGGAGAGTTACCGCTGAAAGCAGCAGCTCCTTCGCCATCTTCTCTCCCCTTCGTTTGTAATGCCCCAGGCCATTGGCTACTGCTTACCGGGGACAGGGAGACTCAAGGCATGATGATGCCATGGTGCATGTTTTGTAGAGCTACATGGGAAATGTAAACTGAGGGCTCACCCACACTTACATTTGCCCTACATTTCTAAGTGCAGGTCCATAGAACCACAGAATTGAAGAGTTGGAAGGGACTACGAGGGTCATCTAATCCAGGGTTCTCCAAACTTGGGTCTCCAGCTGTTTTGGGACTACAATCCCCATCATCCCTGACCACTGGTCCTGCTAGCTAGGGATGATGGGAGTTGTAGTCCAAAATCAGCTGGAGACCCAAGTTTGGGAAACCCTGATCTGGTCCAACCCCCTGCAATGTAGGAATCCTTTTGCCCAACGTGGGACTTGAACCCACAACCCTGAGATTAAGTGTCTCATGCTCTACTAATTGTCTTTTGCCCAGGCATCAGTGTGGTGTAGTGGTTAAGAGCGGTGGACTCGTAATCTGGTGAACCGGGTTCGCGTCTCCGCTCCTCCACATGCAGCTGCTGGGTGACCTTGGGCCAGTCACACTTCTCTGAAGTCTCTCAGCCTCACTCACCTCAGGGGAGGAAGGGAAAGGAGAATGTTAGCCGCTTTGAGACTCTTTCGGGTAGTGATAAAGCGGGATATCAAATCCAAACTCTTCTTCGTCTTCTTCTTTCCCCGTGAAAACCTGCTCTTTACTGCTGGGTCAGAGCAAACGACAATCTTGCAAAAACCTGAATTGCCATTTGTTCCGATTCAGCGTTAAAGAGTGGGTTTTGCCAAAGGAAACCCTGTTGGGGCAGGGTGGGCAGGCTGCACATCTCTCCATGCAATGGGCAACAGAGGAGGAATCTTTCATACCTGATAACAAAGGAGCGGAGGTCGGGTATGAGTGATCCCTCTTTCTCTCATAGAATTGTAGAGTTGGAAGGGACCTCACCTTTCTGCACGTTACTATAACAGCTGCAAGCAGAGCTCCTGTTGCTCTGTCCCAGCTCCTGCCAACCTAGCAGTTGAAAAGCACACCAGTGCAAGTAGATAAATAGGTACCACTGCGGTGGGAAGGTAAACGGCGTTCCTGTGTGCTCTGGCATTTATCACAGTGTTCTGTGCGCCAGAAGCGTTTTACTCATGCTGGCCACATGACCCAGAAAGCTGTCTGTGGACAAACGCCAGCTCCCTCAGCCAGAAAAGCGAGATGAGTGCCGCAACCCCACAGTCTCCTTTGACTGGACTTAACCACCCAGGAGTCCTTTACTATTCTCCTACAGTAGCTATAAATGCCAGTTCTGTGAGGAAGTTTCTGGGCACAACAAGCTCTTGCTTACCTGGCTCCTGCTGCCCCTTGGCCTCCAGCTTGCTATCCTTCGCCGGATCCCCGCTGCTGCTCCCATGCTGTGCTGGCTCAAGGGTCTCTTGCTCTGTACTTTTGAGAGGTTCATTTACACTGAAGAGTTGTCCCTCCTCAAGGATCGGCAGCGTGGCAAAAGCCCTTTTCTTTTTATTCTCTTTTCTCTCGCCTCGGATGTGACTCCATGGGCTTCTAATCCAAAGGGGGTAGGGATTTAATGTGTTTTACACACACACACACACACACACACACACACACACACACACACACGGACATGGGTGGTGCTGTGGTCTAAACCATAGAGCCTAGGGCTTGCCGATCAGAAGGTTGGCGGTTCGAATCCTTGTGACGTGGTGAGCTCCCATTGCTCGGTCCCAGCTCCTGCCCACTTAGCAGTTCGAAAGCACATCAAGCGTAAGTATATAAATCGGTACTGCTCTGGCGGGAAGGTAAACGGTGTTTCCGTGTGCTGCTCTGGTTCGCCAGAAGCGGCTTTGTCATGCTGTCATGCCACATGACCCGGAAGCTGTCTGTGGACAAACGCCGGCTCCCCCGGCCTATAGAGTGAGAAGAGCGCCACAACCCCAGAGTTGTCCACGACGGGACCTAACGGTCAGGGGTCCCTTTACCTTTACACACACTATATGTGTGAAATAAACACACACACACACACACACACACACACACACACATGCTTATATGCTTATATCCCATTTCATGTAAACAAAAAAACAAACAAAATATTGTTCACTTAAACGTCTACATTTTGTATTTATGCTTGCTTTGCCATTTACAAAGAACACATCTCATACAGTCATTCAAAAGATTAATGAAAGCCAACACGGAACACGAGCTGAGAGAATGTTTAACCGAAATATAAATAAAATAAGCAATTTAGAAATAACCGCACATTAAAAAAAAAGTATGTGTTAATGTGTACGACTCACTTGCAAGTAGTGCTGTCAGGTACCCTTGTAGGGATTTCGTACAAGTACTATACCTGATGTTCCTTAACAAAGAGATGCTTAATGGTGGCCAGTTATTCACAGTTGGGCTGTGTTTATGCCCCTGCCCCTGCATTGCGGAGCCACAAGGGCCAAGTGGGTATGCTATAGAGTGCATTCACAGTGTATCAGAGAGATGGAGGTCCATGCATGGAAGCACTGATCTGGAGGGCATAAGCAAAGCCCTGCTGGATCAGAACAAAGGCCTATCTGGTACAGCAGCCTCTTCTCACAGTGGCTAACCAGATGCCTGTGGAAAACCTGCAAGAAGGACCTTAGCACAAGAGCACGCTTCCTTACTTGCAAATCCCAAGAGGCTAAGGTGAGTTTGCATTTCGACTAAAGAGTAATTTCTGACGTTCCGCCCTCTCATTTCAATGCTGTCAGCAGCGCTGTGCACACACTTCTATAAATAACTACTACATAATAATTGCTTTCTAAAAATTCAGATTTTGGAGCATAGCAAATAAGAATCCTATGTACATATGGAACATACCCAGCTACACCTACTGCCATAGTATAAAAGTGTCACAGTGTGTGTGTGTGTGTGTGTGTGTGTGTGTGCGCGCGTGTTTAACAAATTCATTTATCCCCCACAGCTCAGACTTGATAATGAGGAAGACTGCAGAAGAAATAGCTTTCAAGTTATAACTAATTGCAGTTGTTTTCAGTGTAAAATATTCTGCGGGGAGAAGCTTGTAGGCCAGTTGATAAATGCACTGGACTTTGGAGACTTGAGATCAAACCCCAGTTCAATTACAGAGTCACTTGATAACTTTGGACAAGTCACGATTTTTCAGCCTCAATTATCAACCCATTAAATGGGAATAACAATGGGCAACCTTATGGGGCGTATTATAGAGAAGTCATACAGGGGCATATGGAACATTGGGATTTATAATGATCATAAATTTAAACAGACCACTCTTCAGACTAGAGGAACGCTGGGCTCTCTGCAGCATGAAATGTTAGCTAGATTACATGTGCAGTTGTCAGGTAGGTGACATGTTAGGTGACACTTTAGATAGATGGTGTGCAAATCCAATACGCCTCCTGCTTTACAGAGATGCTTCAAGGTTCTCCAATGCTTGGAGGAGGCTTTGAAATGATGAATGAGAAATGCATACCTGAGGTGTGTGTGAATACATCTCCATCCCTTTCAGTGTCTACAGACAGCAGTCGCAAGAAGGCCTGATCCAGATTGGGACCACAGCACTACACAAGCGGCCGGGGCTGCAGGGGAGAGATGCTAACTCTTCTCCTCACATCACTTTACCAATAAAAATTCATTTCAAGCTATTTGCCTTGCTGTAGAACAAACCACACACAGCAGCACATAGGCTATGCCTTTATATTTTCCAATGCAGGCAATAGCAGCATCGGGGGCAGGGTTTTCATTGGCATATGACACAGGGGCAGCAATGGGGCAGAGGGCTGCACAGCTACTGCCCTCCTGGACATGGGATTGCTGCTGTTTACCTGGTTAGGGCAGGGGTGAGGTCAGGTCAGGTGCACTGGCGAGAGTCCCCAACCTCACCAGTGCCCTGCCTTGCTCACTCTGTGCAAGCAGCAGCAGCACCACTGTCAAGAGGGTGGCTCAGTAGTTCTGCCCCACCATATGCATCACTAGGGGAGAAATTTAAACCAACAGGCAGGGCTGCCGCCACCACCACCCTGGACTAGATGTAAGAAAGAAGGCAGTCAGACAGCGTTCGAAATTTGGCAGGCGCATTTTGCACCTGGTTATCAGCCACTTCTCCTGCAAACCTAGCAGTTTGAAAGCACGTCAAAGTGCAAGTAGATAAATAGGTACCACTCCAGTGGGAAGGTAAACGGCGTTTCCGTGCGCTGCTCTGGTTTGCCAGAAGCGGCTTAGTCACGCTGGCCACATGACCCGGAAGCTGTACACTGGCTCCCTCGGCCAATAAAGCGAGATGAGTGCCGCAACCCCAGAGTCGGCCACGACTGGACCTAATGGTCAGGGGTCCCTTTACCTTTACCTATCAGCCACTTGCGACCAAGTGAAGATGCCCTGGTGTCAGGATGCCACCTGACGTCTCCACCATCTGGAGGTGCATGCCTGGGGATTCTTGGACCTTGACTGTTTTCATGCACTAACAACACATCCTCTAGAATTCTGTCCATGATATTTTATCTGCACAACAAGAAGGAATTCCAGGAACCCAAAAGCCGTATTGAAAAATGCAACTTTCGAGCCATCTGGCCCCCAAATGGCAACTTGATGTTCCGTTTTGGCGACCGTAAACCCATTTGGTGCCTAGCTTATATATCTTTTTTTTTTTTAAAAAAAAATGCTTTTTATTAAGTTTTCTTTAACACAAACAAAACAAAATAAATACATTAATGTTCTACAATCTTATGTACACTTATTTTCTCAACGCTCTATCGAGCACGGATTTCCCTCCCTCCCTTCAGAAGTTTTCATACTAATCTTCCCTTTTTTCACAGATTCTTAACATCATCCTATTCATGTCATAAGATTTATTTTAGTCCTACTACAGTCTTTAAACTTCTACAATCATTATGTATATACTCCACAAATTTACTCCATTCACTTCTGAACTCTGTTTCCTCTTGGTTACGGATTCTGTGGGTCAGTTTTGCTAATTCTACATATTCAACCATTTTTGTCTGCCACTCCATTATTGTTGGTATTTCCTGAGTTTTCCATTTTGGGGCTACTAAGATTCTGGCAGCCATCGTAGCATACATGAATAATCTCTGATCTGTTTTTCTTATTTCATCTATCAACCCCAGCAAAAAGGCTTCTGGTTTTTTGGGGGGGGAAGTATATTTAAACATTTTTTTCAATTCATTGTAAATCATATCCCATTTTTTTTTTCATTTTCTCACAAGTCCACCACATGTGAAAAAATTCTCCATCCTTCATTCTACATTTCCAACATGCTTTACTGATCATTCTGTACATTTTTGCTAGCTTGACAGGTGTTAAATACCTAGCTTATATATCTTGAGTTTCTCACACTGCAGGCAGGTGGGGGCCGCTTGGGGGCAGACCGGTGGAGCAATGCCCTGTTTGTCCTCATGGAGTAGCCTCCACTGGTCTGAGGTCACTTAAATCCTCTTCAGAAATGTATGCATCAGTTAGGAGCATAAATAATAACCTCTCTTGAAGTGCAGAGCCTACGTGACTTGGCAAAGTTCACCCGCAGATAAAACTATGCTACAGGACATACAGTTAAGAGGGAAATGCCAGGGTAGGAAGATCACCGTACCACTATGTGTCTGCTTTTCTTATTCCTGGGAAGCCCTCCAGTGCTTTTCTCAAGCAAAATGGCAGAGAGAGCAACGCGTTTAAATGCCAGTTTGGAACAAGAACTTGGGGAGGGGAAGCACTGCAGGGTCATTTTGCACATAAAAGCAACCCCAGAACAACTGCCTTGGGAGCAGGATGTCTGTGGGATCCCTGGCTAGGCTGTGCTCTTGAGGTAGTGCTGTAAATTTGCTCTCTGCAAGGTTGCCAGCTTGGAAGCACTCTCACTGTCAGAGAAATCTCCTCAGCCGCTGCACGTAGAGTTCCAGGTCCCACAGTTAGCTGCACGTTCAGAGCCGAAATGCAAGTTTACAAAAGGTTGAGAATTTTTCAGGTTTTGCTGTTTGGGATTTGTTGAATCCTCTTGACCTCAAGGTTCATCACTGAAATGTCAGGATCAAAATCTCACCGCAGAACTCAGAGCGCCTCTTTGTGTGTAAACAACCCACAGTTAGATATAGAACATTGTCTCAGTGTTTTTTTTTATTAAAAAAAACATATCTATGAGCTGTGCAATTATTATTCAACTTTATGTGTTTTTAAACTTTTTTAAAATAAAAAAAACCTTAATGCTGTGCTGTCTGCCTACTGAGCCCACTGAAAAAGTTCCATTTGTTTCTTGTGGGCACAACATGCATGGTACAACACATGCTTGACCTGCTTTCCTGAACAAAGAATTTACACAACCTGGTTGGTAACAGTGGTGGACTTTGGGCTGCAGGGTGGTGCCCAGTGTGGCTGAACCAGTCATGCTACCCTAAAACAGCCTCTTTTGGTGGCAACATTAACTTGAAAACCTGACGATTTTCAAAGGTTGTGCTATAAAATTTGCCAATGGCTTTCGTAACAACACAGTCTATTTTCATATATCCTGTACAACCGTTATAGGCAATGCAGTGTTTTGTGGCCCCTTCAGTGGGAGGTCGTTTCGGCTGAAACGCAAAGGATTCCGCCTCTCAGTTTGCTATTCCCCTGCGTACACAGCAGGGGTCAGCAAACTTTTTCAGCAGGGGGACGGTCCACCATCCTTCAGACCATGTGGTGGGCCGGACTATATTTTGGAGGGGGGAAAATGCCCCACAAATAACCCAGAGATGCATTTTAAATAAAAGCACACATTCTACTCATGTAAAAACACCAGGCAGGCCCCACAAATAACCAAGAGATGCATTTTAAATAAAAGGAGACATTCTACTCATGTAAAAACACGCCGATTCCCGGACCGGATTTAGAAGGCGATTGGGCTGGATCTGGCCCCCAGGCCTTAGTTTGCCTACCCATGGTACACTGCATACATTTAAAACACATTTTCCCCTCAAAGAATCCCTGGAACTATAGTTTCTCAAGGGTGCTGGGAACTGTAGCTTTGTGAGGGCTAAACTATCCCAGGGTTCTTGTGATGGGAAGTAGGGCTGTTCTTTAAATATGTGGTGTGTATTCAACTCTTCCTTGCAGGAAAGATGGACCTATAAGGTTGTTGTTTTTTGTCCCTTGCTGGTTGTACCTCCCTCTTATCTCCATGCTAGGGAGAACATGTGGAGGAGTAACAGCAGCAAACCTTTGGGGAAATGGGGCCTCCTAGGGGGGAAAAGGGAGGAAAACTTCATGGATTCCTCTGTGTCTCTGAATGAAAATCATATTTGTATGTCTGTTCATGGACTCAATTCAAACTTCTCAGAGCACATTTGTTGGCACTGTTTCCTTAAACTGACCTTTTCCTTTGTAAACACGTGGAGCCGATTTTCCCTTGATGCAACTGAGTTTGCGAGAAAGAACACAAAGGACTTAGAACGATAGGGCTCCATTTGTTGACACTGCGGGTGCACACACAGCCTCGGTTGTTTTCATAGAGAGGACACCCTCTCAAAATGATAAACCAGGCACCTTATGAAACCTGGGTCAAACCTTTGGCACAATAAAGAAGTCTGAATCATGTCAGCTCTATAAAGCATTTTGATAGCCTGCCTGGGTCAAATTAATTTTGTATATTGATTTTGCCCCTAGTTATGTAGGTTAGTACATTATTTGTTCTCTTTAAAAGGATATTCTATGGCCTTAATGAATATATTCTTTACATAAATGCTCTATAAAAATAATAATCACAGGGTCTGCAAATATGTATTGATTCAACGTATTCTTTATCAGCTCCAGAGCAGTTCTTCAAGACACTTGAACAAAGTGAAAGGGTTTGCAGCTGAAATGTGGTTTGCATACATGCTAATATGGATACACAAGCGTGCATAACATTTGCCTAGTGTTTGTAGGCATTTGGGGCACAGTGGAGGGCAGAATACGTTGATTCCATACCTGCAGTATTTCTCTACAGCACTGTTCTTCAGTCTTAAATCCTTAGATGTTGTTGGACTACAACTCCCAGCACCCCTAACCAGTTTAGCCAATAGTCATGGATGATGGGAACTGGAGTGCAAAATCTGGGAAGCCAAGATGGAAGAATGCTGCTCTACAGGATACCACAGACATTGCAACAGACATGTTCAGGCATTTGACTGAACACATGAATATCCAGTCTATGATTGAGGACCAGCCCTGCCCCATAACATTCCCAGGTGGGAAGACTGCTGTTTAGATACTTGTGCTCAACACACCTCTACAGAGTGGAAGGAATGCGAAGTTATATGGACACGCCGCAAGAGAAGATGATTGAAACTGTAGCAAAGGAAAACTTACCTGGAATGGGCATATATTGATGGTTTTTTCAGGCTCCATCTCTTTGGATGGGCAGGGCCCTGCACCAATTTTCCTTCTGGGGTCCAGAGCCTGGCATTTCTGTCAGAGGAGCTGTGGAGGATCACGGATCCTGAACCAAACATGAGGTCTTCAGTGCTCATCACACTCTTGCGATGGACTCTCCAGGAACCAGTGTGAAAATGGCGTCACCAGTATTTGCTAGGGATCTGAGCAACAGGAGACAGAGACAGATATTTTGTAGAACACCTCCTCTCACCCCTCTCTTTCTCCCTCCTCTGATCACGAATAGAGACTTTGCATTCTGCCCTCTTTTCCTGGTGGTTGATTGGGATATATGACTCAGGCTTCTCCCACCTGCTGAGCTTGCCTGCCCAGGATGATTTGCTCTTGTTTCACTTACAAGCGAAGTCGTTTCTTTTTATAAGAACTTCTAACTATGAACATTGTTACTGTCCCCATGCTATATTTTAACTGTAGCTTAATTGGTCAGACATTTAGTATGGCTGTGGTTGTTTTTAGCTGTTTTAAGCATGCTATGGGGGATGTGGGTGGCGCTGTGGTTTAAACCACTGAGCATCTTGGGCTTGCCGATCAGAAGGTTGGCGGTTCAAATCCCCGCGATGGGGTGAGCTCCCATTGCTCGGTCCCAGCTCCTGCCAACCTAGCAGTTCGAAAGCACGCCAAAAGTGCAAGTAGATAAATAGGTACCACTCAGACGGGAAGGTAAATGGTGTTTCCGTGTGCTGCTCTGGTGTTGGTGTTCCATTGCGCCAGAAGCAGCTCAGTCATGCTGGCCACATGACCTGGAAAAACTGTCTGCGGACAAACGCCGGTTCCCTTGGCCCGTAAAGCGAGATGAGTGTCGCAACCCCAGAGTTGTCTGCAACTGGACTTAACTGTCAGGAGTCCCTTACCTTTACCTTTTAAGTATGCTATTGATTTACTTGAGTTGCTTTATTTATTTACTTATTTATTAATAGAAGTGGTTCATAATTTTCTGTAATAAAAATCATATCTAGTAAATCCCGTTATTTGTGTATATATGGTCATGTAGATTCTTCAACTTACCCCATCTTAAATGACGGCAATCACGTAACAATACTTTCAAGTAAAACCCAAATAAATATATTTAGATAACCAAATGACTTGGGTTCAGGCTGCCTAAATGATTGCCTCCTTCCATATAATCTTTCCCATATCCTAAAATCTTATGGAGAGGCCCTTAGGAACACCATATGCCTTTGGCCCTAGGCAATACAAGTCTGACCTGTCCTGAAAAATTTCAGTGCTGGAAAGGTTGCTACCAGCTGTACTGGATGAGGCATCTATGTGTTTACATATTAGACATATGTAAGGCGATGGCAGCATCAGCTGGTCAATGACAGTTGAAATTCAAGTTGCCTTGGCATTCCAGTCATATTCAGTTCATACTATACACCCTGTGTCCAAACAGGGTCCTATAAATAGGAACATAGGAAGCTTATAAGACTTTCTTGGAAATAATAATAATAATAATAATAATAATAATAATAATAATTATACCCCACCCCTCTGGCTGGGTTTCCCCAGCCTCTCTGGGCGGCTCTCAACAGAATGTTAAAAACACAATAAAACATAAAACATTAAAAACTTCCCTAAACAGGTCTGCTTTCAGATGTCCTCTAAAAGTCAAGCTAGTTGGTTATTGCCTTGACATCTGCTGGGAGGGCATTCCACAGGGCAGGCGCCACTACCGAGAAGGCCCTCTGTCTGGTTCCCTGCAACCTCAGTTCTCACAGTGAGGGAACCGCCAGAAGGCCCTCGGCGCTGGACCTCAGTGTATGGGCTGAATGATGGGGGTGGAGACACTCCTTCAGGTATACTGGTGCCATTGGTGTATTTGGTTTAGTTTTGGTTATACTGACTGGCAGTGGCTCTTCAGAGTTTCAAACATGTCGAGCCCTACCTGGAGATGCTGGGAATAAAACCTGGGATGTGGATATGTTGTTAAATGGAGGAGCTTTGTGACCCATGGAGCAGATATACAGACTTAGCATCTTACAGTGGGCAAGAGCAAAGAAAACTAAACATGGAGCACCTTTGGAAAAGTACTGCTTGCCATGGTGGTTGGCTGTGAAATCTTCCAAATGCAACTACTGATTGAGTTTCAGATACAACACCTTGAAAACATCTCATCCTAAAAGATTCAAAGCTGTAAGTTGATTCAGTGGCGTAGCGTGGGGGGTGCAGGGGGGGCCAGCCGCACCGGGTGCAACATCTGGGGTTAGGGCAAATCCACAGGTTAGGGGGCGCAAATCCATGGGTTAGGGGGTGCAAATCCACGGGTTAGGGGGCGCAAATTACTTGCCTTGCCCCGGGTGCTGACAACCCACGCTACGCCACTGAGTTGATTGCAGCACCTACCTTCAGCCCGTGACAGAAAATGGTTGCCCAATCCTGTACTAGGCCTTTGGTCTCCCAAGTTTAATTTTAAAACTATATTTATTTTTGAGGGAGAGAGGGAGGGAGGGATAAATACTGTTCCTCTTTCCTTCCTTGCATCCTGGTATTTCTTCTGTTTCTAACAGGATCTATTGATTTTGAAAACCAGGTATTTAGCCCAAGTATCATTGAGCCTATTTCTTACCAGAGCTTTTTTTTTTTTTGAGATGGCTAGATTCAATTCAAAACCTCTGTGGCAGTAAGCAAGGTGACATGACGGCTAATCATTAGCCCTCAGTGTCTTATGGAAATATCTGGAAATCCTTCCTTCTTACTTGTAATGATTTGCGACTCTGAACCAACTGCCGCTTCCTAGAATGCCAAATCAGATCACTTACCAGAACCTTCCAGAATCTTTCGTTCAAGCTTCTGTGATGCAGCTTGCTATCAACCTGCTCATATGTATCTCTGTATATATTCTGTATATATTCTACTACAGTGGCTGAATAATGTTGCAGTCATTCATTCCCACACTGGTATTGTGAAGTTCCCATGAGTGCGTTCCCAACTTTCTCAGTGTCACACACAGTGAAGCCGGGATAGGAATGCACCTTACTTTTTAAGCATTGTGGGTGGGTGAGGGGAAGTCCCCACAGTATCCCAGCAGATTGAACATATTAAATAAGATGAAGCACAGGATGTCCTTATTTATAATGAGTTAAAGAAAATGTTTAAGACTTCATTCCCCCCAAAACCGGAGACATTCTTATTAGCACTCATGACACCAGAAATCCAAAAGAAACACAGACCACTACTCATGTATGCCTCAACTGCAGCAAGGATTTTAATAGCAAGAAAATGTAAAGCAAAACCCCTCAAAGATCAGGGACAGTTTGCTGCAGTGATGTGTAAGGCGATTGCAGCGTGTGACCTGCTGGCCAGTGAGTTTGCACCTCATTCCTTCCGCATTGGTACTGTCACCACTGCGGCGCACTGGGGCCTGTTGACAGGATCAAGGATGTGGGCCACTAGAAGTCTGATACATACAGGGGTTATGTACGGAAGCAGTGCTGAAGTACGGTTATTAATATTATTTTGTTCATTCCTAGGTCTGTCTGCCCTGCACGTCTGGATATTCAGGCACAGCATTGTCCACTGGGCCAGTAGAAGGGCAATGGAGTCTGGATTTGGACGCAGGCTCGGACTTCCCGACCACGTGCACATCTCCTGGGTGTCCAGACGAGGAATGTGTTGGGAGGAGCTTCTCATGATGGTGCGGGTGAAGATGTCTACGGAAGGCACGCCTGCGGCAATGGTGGTGCAGCTGGGTGAGAACCATTTGCCGGAAGCTCCCGGCTTGAGCTTGCGGACCCGCATGCAGGAGGACTTGGAAGAGTTGAAGGCAGCTCTTCCTGGACTCAAAATTTTTTGGTCGCAGCTTTTGCAGCGACGTGTGTGGCGAGGTAGCCAATGCCCAGCTGCCACCGAGAGGGCCAGGAAGCGTGTCCAGAGCGCAGTGGCCAAGAAGGTTCTGGCCTTGGGTGGGATGGTGATCTGTCACCAGGGCATTACCTTCCGTGATGCATCCCTTTACAGGCTTGATGGGGTTCATCTGTCAGTGATTGGGAATGATTTGTGGTTGACAGCAGTGTCAGTGGGGTTAAGGGATTGGTTACAGGAGTGAGTGGTTGGCGGCGAGCGTGGGTGCTCGTGTGGCGGATAGGCACTGGATCAGGTGATAGGGATGGGAGAACAGTCTTGCCATCCCTATGTGAAGGGTATTCCGTTAAAGGAATCCAGGGACTCAAGTTGGTTTAGTCAACCCCCAAGAGGGGGTTGTGCCCGTGCCTGAGTCCAGGGGAGCATCTGGGGAGTGAACAGAGTCTGTTCCCGGGCTTTTCACCTACCTCAAGTGTTCACCCTTGGCTGACCTATGATAGAGCTCTGGGTCAGCGCTTCCTGCAAGGGTGCAGGGAGCTAGTCGAACCAGAGCTTATGCAACCACTCACTTTTCTGTAATCAATAAAGTTGTGGCCTAAATTCTGCCGAAAACCAAAACTAAAATTTGAGTCAATTGTGTGTTTATTTAGGGGGGAGGTCTCTGGGTCTGAACTTGCAAAAATAATGAAATGTATTGTTACGGCTAAAATCTGGGTGCGGGGTTACTCTGCCACCCAGCTCGTCGGACTAAGTCCGCGGGTCCCTGCGGAAGAAAATGAGCTCAGCCGGGCACAGGAGCAAACTGCAGAAGATCCAAGTTTATTGCGCAACAGGTTCAAGACGAGATTGAACAGCGAGAAAGGGGTGACATGAACTTTTGAAACTCCCTCCATGTCCCAGAATACAGTGCAAAATACATCCCAGTTACATCATGAATACATTAAGAAGAGGTTGGGTTACACAGGATTAACATATGGAGGAGGGAGGGGAAATATGCAGAGCTGGAGATATGCGCAGATAAGCACATCCTGATTACCGGTGATGAGAAGACAATGGTCCATGTATGCATGGTCTGCCACCTGGCATTGCCCGCAGGAAAGGCTTGGCAGAGTGATTTGACAGGATTAGGGTCTTTACACCTTGCTTGAGGGATTATGGAGGACAGGGGAGGTGTCATGGAGTCCTAGAGAAATTGAGCAAATTGGCACGTTGATTTTCTATGGATTTCATAGATTTTAGTCCCTTTTGACATTGACAATTGGGAATAAATGGATATATTGTAGCGAAGAAGAAGGTGAAGAAGACATGCCCCCCCTTTCCGTAACAGTATAAACTTGAAAAGTATAAATAAAAACTTTTTTAAAAGTTTCTATGTACTCCTTCTCTTTCTCTTTCTCTTTCTCTTTCTCTTTCTCTTTCTCTTTCTCTTTCTCCTTTCCCTTCCCTTTCTCCTTCCCATGTTGTTGTTGCAATCCATTTCAAATGTTAACTTTATCAGGAGAACCATAACTCCAGACAAAAGACTAAGAGTAGCCCTGATGGATCACGTCCAGCACCCTGTTCTCATAGAGGCCAACTAGATGCATACAGGAATCCCACAAAGGGGACCTGAACGCAGTAGGGGATCTGGCCACTTGTGAAACCCAGAATCTGGTATTCAGAGGCATTTTGCCCCTGACAGAGGACTTTCAGTGTGAAATTGTTGAAAGTGCTAGAAAGCAGCTCTTTATGGAGCTAGTAAAAAGGGCTGCGCTCCCCAGGCTTCAGGCAGCTATCCACAAGCCTTCGGAGCGCACCCCCAGCCCCGCAAGCTCCGGGAGCGGCGCCAAGGCTGCGCGCAACCTCGCCGCCGCTCCCGGACCCGTTCTGGGGGCTGGGGTCGGGGGAAGTTCGGGCTTCCCCCGCCCAGCCCCACGGCTAAAAACGAAGCCAAGACAGCGAGCGGGATGGATCCTGCTCACTGTCTTGGCTTCTTTGCTCTTTGGGGCTGGGGAGGGGGGAATACTTTTTTTTATCTATTCCCCCCCCCCCAAAAGCTAGGTGCGCCCAATAGTCCGGTGCGCCCTATGGAGTGAAAAATACGGTATTCCCTCAAGGACAGGATAAAAGGATGATTGTTGAGCATGGTGCTTTGTTTGTGCCTAAAGTTCAGCTTTCTGATTCTGAGTGATATGGGGGGGGGGGGACATCCCATAGGGGACTAACCTTTGAGGCCCCTCTGTTGTAGTCTAGCAATTTTGAAAGCTACATAAGTGAGCCAGTGAAGGCCAATTCTCTATCTATCTATCTATCTATCTATCTATCTATCTATCTATCATCTATCTATTTATCTCCTCCCTGCCTGCCTACCTCACTATTCGACGTGTTAGGGTTCCCATAGGTAAAAACAAAAACGCCAGCTCTTACACTCTGTGTACAATACACCTTTATGGTTCTATTTCTTGCTGCTGTAATAAGACTTCGCTGGTATCTGCTGAAGATGGCACTTGCTATTTCTTCATTTCCATGGTGTTGTTTATCATGAGGTTTCTGGTGCCGTTTCCCACAACAGTAGCGGAACTGTCACATTCTGTCACTACCTGACAAATGGTAAATAGCCAGGACTGAAAAGAAGACCTGCCTGAAAAGGTTCGACATAAAAGCTAGTGTCAAATATGCTTCACACTGCTGCTTGTCCCCTCAGGGCTGGTCCACAATGAATATGACATCAATGGATCTATTGACACTTGGTGAATCACTGAAGAGTGTACAAAGTGACTCCGCTGAAAGCAGTATGTCTGAGGGTTGCTTATCTCTCTGATTCAATCAAACGCAGGCTGGTGGCAGCTATTGGAGAATCATCCTTGTGAACATATTTAATTGCTGAATGGCCTTAGACTGAGTGCTTTACTCCAGTGCAAATGCAATGGGGAGCTTAAAAGTAGTGGAAAGAAAGAAAGGAAGAATTAAGGAAAGCACATACAAAAAAATTAACCCTTTGATGAGTTTTGAATGCAATTTATATTAATTGATGGAGAATGGTTTGGGGCATGCGTAGGGAAACTAAGGCCTGGGGGCCGGATCCGTCCCAATCGCCTTCTAAATCTGGCCCGCAGACAGTCCAGGAATCAGCGTGTTTTTATATGAGTAGAATTTGTGCTTTTATTTAAAATGCATCTCTGAGTTATTTGTGGAGCATAGGAATTCGTTCACCCCCCCATATAGTATGGCCCCCCACAAGGTCTGAGGGACAGTGGGTGGACTGACCCCCTGCTGAAAAAATTTGCTGACCCCTGGTTTTTGGAGAGAGGGAAATGTTGGAGAAATTTTGGGCTAAGCAATATCTAAGTTATAGATCATAAGTATAGTACATTCAATTGTGAGCCACCCTGGTTATCTATGGATGAAGGGCAGTATAACAAACAAACAAACAAACAAACAAACAAACAAACAAACAAACACCATTAGAACCAAAATTTTAAAACTGAAATAGCCACCTATAGGGAGAGCTACTTTTGTACCAAGCACTTTTTGTGTTTCCTTCTGTTTCCTTTTTGCTCTTTCCTCTCTTTGCAACACTTTCCTGACCATCCTTTCCTCCTTTCCATTCCGTATCTTATATACCCCATCTTTCAAAAACAACTAACCCTTAAGCCAGGGGATGCCATGAACTGGCAGGACAACAGGAAGAAGGGAGAAGAAGAAGAGGATCTCAATGAGCGCTGTAGCTGGCACGGGCACACATCGGGGCAAGCTGGAGATGGAGAAGTTGGTGTAGGAAGTACTCTCAGGGTGACAGAGGATGGCGAAGGAATGGGGGTCAGTGTACAGGCACCAGAACAGCAGGACCCAGCACTAGAGGGGTGTCTCCATGAACATAGCAGGCTGTGACGCTAGGGAGCAGTGGGAGGGACGCTCTAAGACAGTGTTTCCCAAACTTGAGTCTCCTGCACTTTTTGGACTACAGTCCTCATCATCCCTGACCACTGGTCCTGCTAGCTAAGGACAATGGGAGTTGTAGTCCAAAAAAACAGCTGGAGACCCTAGTTTGGCCATGCCTGCTCTAGGAGGATGAGGCAGGCGAGTGCCCACAGCCCAGCTCCCTAGGTGGCCAGGTGAGGCTTGCTAGGTCTGGGAAGAGGTGTGTGATTCTTCAGTTGGAGTTGACTCAGAAGAGGTGAGGCTCACATGCCTCGTCAAGCCCAGATGCCGCAATCAGCTGGCAAAGTACAGAAGGACAGCAGAGCTGTGTTTGCTCTACTTCCCATGTTGGTTGGACCATAGCTTGGATGTTCCAGGGAGCTCTTTGGGACTAGTGTGGGACTAACCTCCAAGTTCACGGACCCCTGGATCAGCTGCAGAGGCAGGAACTTGGCCTGACTGAACTTTGGTCTTTCTATCTGTTGGCCTGCCAGATTGCTGGATTTATGTGCTAGCATCTGCCTTGGGATCGTGCACTCCAGTGGGACTTGATTGCCAGGTAACCTGTGGGTCCAAACAGGCTGGGGGTGGGTGGGGGGAAGCCAGTGGTCTACCTGATGCTGTTGGACTCCCATCATTCCAGATGAATGGCCATGGCGGCAAGGGCTGATGGGAGTTGTAGTCCAACAACCTCTGGAGGGTTGCAGGTTCCCTATTCCTTCCTAGTACAAAATAGATTTGGATGTGCTCAGTGGTCATTCCCATCTAACTGCAATGTGCTGAGTCGTTGGGGGTGTGGGTGAGAATTGCTACCTGGGGAAGAAGGTAGTTGGCAGAAGACTTCCACATATGTAAACCATTTCAAGTTTTTTTCTATAATTAAGCGGTGTCATGCCCTCCAACATTTCTTTGATGAAAATAGGGACGTCCTATTCAATCCTACTACTACTAATATTTATACCCCACCCATCTGACTGAGTTGACCGAGCCATTCTGGGAGGCTTTCAACATATATGAAAACATAATAAAACATGTAAAAAACTTCCCTATACAGAGCTGCCTTCAGATGTCTTCTAAAGGTTGCATAGTTACTTATCTCCTGGGGTTGAGGGTCGCATACACTCCAATATTTATCTGCTGAAAATAGGGATGTCCTAAGGAAAAGCGGGACATTCCAGGATCAGATCAGAAACTGGGACGGCTTCTGTAAATCCCGGACTGTCCCTGGAAAATAGGGACACTTGGAGGGTCTGTCGTGTATACATTTTATGAAATAAATGAATAAATAAGGAAATAAAATAGGGACAATGTTCCATGGAAGTGGGAGGGAAGTTTGGAGTGGGGACACAGGATTTCCCCCTTGGAATTCTTGCAAATTATGAAGAGGTAAAAAGGTTGCTCCAACCCCCCCCCCCCCCCGAGTGAAGACGAGATAGTGGGTGTGGGAACCTCTCTGTGACAAGGTTTTTAAACCTGAGTTTTCCAAATCACTTCAATGGCCCCATAAGACTCAAAGGGAATTATAATCTGTTCTGTTGTCCTTGGCCATGGTTACAAGGACCAGCCCTAGTGGACACCTCCTTCCACAAGGTTTATGCTGTAAGCCAGTGGTTTTCAGCCAGTGTGCCATGGCACCCTGCCTTGAATGATGGTCAGCGGTGCCGTGGGCAACACTGGCCTCTGTCCCTCTTTCCTTCCTTCCCTCCTCTAATGTCCTCTCGTGTCTCTGGCTCCCAAAGGCTTGCACAGCTGTTGCAGCAGCCCTGGCTACAAGCTCCCCAGGCAAATGGCGCCTCTCAGGCTGGCCAGAGGCTGCTGGTTGCCAGGAGCTGAGGTGGCCTCAGAGTAAGCAAGCAAGTGAGGGAGGGAGCCCAGCTAGCCAGTGCACCAGCCCTTGCTGTTGGGAATGGGCAGGCAAGAGGGAGGTGTCCTGCTGGCCTTTCTTGTGCTTTCTGTGTACAAGGCTTGCCTGGGAACTGAGTGCCTGGCGCTGAAGGGAAGCCTTTCTGCCATACAGGCCTGCCGTTGCCCAGTGTTTCCTCCAAGGTGACCAAGGTGCTGGCCTCACATTCCCCTTTGGCCAGTCTACTTAGGGCCACTAAGGCTGGGGGCATCCTCTTCCCAGGCCCCTGTAGGGCAGTGTGAGGAGGCACCTCACTTTAGGGTGGATGGCTCAGAAAACAGGGGCAAAGATGGAGGTTGTCTGGGGGACTCTCAAGGAGAGGAGGCTGAGGGAACACTCCACAAAGGAGGGTCTTCGAAAAAGGGTGAGGAGCTGCCAGCTCTGCAGGCAAGGGGTGACATAACTGGGCTCCTGAGCCCCACAGGGGTGCTGCAGAAAGAATATAGTTGGTCAAGGGAACCGTGGACTCAAAAAGGTTGAAAACCTCCAGCATTTGGTAAAACATACTGTTTACACGAGGGATGCGGGTGGCACTGTGGGTTAAACCACAGAGCCTAGGATTTGCCGATCAGAAGGTTGGCGGTTCGAAACCCTGCAATGGGGTGATCTCCCGTTGCTCGGTCCCTGCTCCTGACAACCTAGCAGCTCGAAAACACGTCAAAGTGCAAGTAGATAAATAGGTACCGCTCCAGTGGGAAGGTAAACGGCGTTTCCATGTGCTGCTCTGGTTCGTCAGAAGTGGCTTAGTAATGCTGGCCACTTGACCCGGAAGCTGTACGCCGGCTCCCTTGGCCAATAAAGCAACCCCAGAGTTGGCCATGACTGGACCTAATGGTCAGGGGTCTCTTTACCTTTACCTTACTGTTTACATGTAGGCTCCATTAAAAAACAAACAACCCCCCCCCCAATAATTGAGAAGGTGGGCTTGAAAGAAATCAACCCCCAGCCCTGGGGGTGCATGGACTATTGGGGAGTTTGAAATTAAAAGGTGTTTCCGATTGCTCCTATTATAAAGCCTGTAGTTGGTATATTCAATATATGTGTGATTTAATGACTTTACTAATGGAAAGCATGTGTTGGGACTGGTAAATGAGCTTTTGTTTGGCACTCGAGGTGCTTTCCACGGGTGTGAAAACTGAGCCGCCAAAGGCAGTGGATGTTCCAGTAAGAGAAGGGGAGGTGCATTCGTTGGTGGGGAGTATTATATTAAGGAAGATTGATCAGCTGTGCTGGAATAATAGCAGCTGCTTTGGCAAAGCAAAAGGGTGACACATTGAGGTTTGCGTCAAAGGGTAGCTGTGGAAGGGGTTTCAGAACAAAACAAAACAAAAAGGATGGTGAAACGATACTAACGGCGGAGGGTTATATATTCTCATCATTCAGTGACAAGGGCAGCTTGGCCTTGGAGGCTAAAAAGAACCAAAACTGCTTCAGTGAAGGTGCTCAGTAGCCTCAATGCTAAGTCATACTTTCCTTAACCGATGGGGAAATTCACTGGGCATCCCATAGTCCCATCAGTGTTTCCTGGCTCCGGATCACCCAATCCTCCCAGATCCGCAAAAATAAGACCTTGAACTGCCCAACAAGCACGACAGGGCATAAAACCCAAACCACAATATGAATTCATCAGCACAGGGAGATGGGGAAGATGTTAAAAGGGCTTCTGGATTTGATATCCGGATAAAATGGCAGGAAGGGTTTTGGTTTTTTAAAACAGAAACAAAAATAAAAGGATATTTCTAACATTGCATTTCCTGCTTTTTGCCACAAGAACAAATCTACCCAAATGTCAGATTTGAAGTGCTTTGCCCTTGTGATGTTGATCTGGTTCAGATTTCAATGGCAACGCGAGCACCACTGTATCCTTCCAGACAGTCTGGGATGCAATCAGATCACCTAGGATTTGTTTACTTCTGCCAACAAGAGATAAATAAATGCAAACTATTTTGCTTGTTTGTATCAGGCTTCTTGGAAAATGACTGCATGGTACCTTAAAGATTATTTGTTGTTGTTTAGTCGTTTAGTCGTGTCCGACTCTTCGTGACCCCATGGACCAGAGCACGCCAGGCACTCCTGTCTTCCACCGCCTCCCGCAGTTTGGGATAATTTATAATTTAAAGATTATAAATATATGTATTTGCCTACATGTTTATTAGCGACAAGGATGCCTCCATTACCCACTCAGGCTGCAGTCCTCTGTGTACCTTTGCGTCTAATTCCTTCTTGAAACCAGTGGGACTTAGGCCTGCAGGCGAACAACAGCTCTTATCTAAATAGATCACTTGATTTCAACCACTCCTATCACAAATCTGAAGAATGAACACTAGCGAGTGTGTCTTATTTATGTACAGTGCTTGCCACTAGGATTTTGTGTTGCGTTTTAATTATTCTGAGCTGGTTTGGGAGAGGGAAATGGTTTTTGCCTGGGAAATGGTATAAAATATAATGAAGAAGTGTATAAATAAACCCCAATGCATACAATGCCAGTGTGGTGTAGTGGTTAAGAGCGGTAGTCTTGTAATCTGGGGAACCGGGTTCGTGTCTCCGCTCCTCCACATGCAGCTGCTGGGTGACCTTGGGCCAGTCACGCTTCTTTGAAGTCTCTTAGCCCCACTCACCTCACAGAGTGTTTGTTGTGGTGGAGGATTGAAAGGAGAATGTTAGCCGCTTTGAGACTCCTTAAAAGGGTGTGAAAGGCAGGATATCAAATCCAAACTCTTCTTCTTCTCTTCTACTTGGGGCTCAGCCACACTTCCACTATTCCCCTGCCAAATAATAATAATAATAATAATAATAATAATAATAATAATAATAATAATAATAATAATAATAATAATAATTTAATATTTGTAACCCGCTCATCTGGCTGGGTTTCCCCAGCCACTCTGGGCGGCTTCCAACAAAGATTAAACATACATAAAAATGTCACACATTAAAAACTTCCCTGAACAGGGCTGCCTTCAGATGTCTTCTAAATGTCAGGTAGTTGTTTATCTCTTTGACATCTGATGGGAGGGCAGGCGCCACTACCGAAAAGGCCCTCTGCCTGGTTCCCTGTAGCTTTGCTTCTCACAGTGAGGGAACTGCCAGAAGGCCCTCAGAACTGGACCTCAGCGTCTGGGCAGAACGATGGGGGTGGAGACACTCCTTCAGGTATAGTGTAGGTCCAACACATGTCCTATAGGTCTGAGCAGTTTTGCCTTTGCCCCTCTGCATTCCCCCCAGAAAACTTGCTCTTTAGTGATAAATCAGAGCAAACATCGACCCAGATTTTTTCCCTGGGAGAAGGATAAAACTCCCATCAAATAAAGAGTTTTAGTGGGGGGGGGGTTCCCCATTTGCTTGTTTTACACATATTAAAAAGTGGATATTTCTGCTGGCAGCTGTCACTTGGGATTTTGTGGGTATCTGCCATATATACAGCATGTGCTGCCCATGACTCAAACTTCCTCCCCTCTCCCCTCTCCTGTGCCACATAAGACTCGTTGGACTCTGTTGCAACCTGTAAGATATCAACCAGACTAGAGCTTTGAAAGTAAATGAATCTGTTCTGCATGCAGAACCCAGGCGCCCTCTTGTGCGTAAACCAGACAGATAATCTTTCAGACCGAACTGCACAGGATCTGCAAGATAGTATTCAATTTCTTTCCAAAATACAGATTTCTTTTTTCAAGAATACTTTTCAGATTAGAAACAGATGCTAGGGGAAGCTGTTTATTTTTTTTTTAAATAAAATTTTTATTAAGATTTTTACATTACAAAATAGAAAAAGAAAAAAGAAAAAATACAAAATAAAAATATTTAAAAACAATCAATCTTTTCATCACATTATTTTTCATTTACTTGTTTCTCGGACCTCCTCATACCTCCCTTTTTTGTATTCCAGTTCAATTTATTAGCTCAGCAGTTTCTTTCCCTCTTTATTCTACCCAGATCTTTAATCTTAAATTATTATAACCTTGAAATTTTTACTTATAAAAAACCATTTTTTCATATTATTTTATACCATTACAGCTAGAAACCACTTAATTTCAATCCAACATCATTCTAACATTCATTAATTTTACAATGTCTCTGTAGATAGTCTTTAAATTTCTTCCAGTCTTCTTCCACTGACTCTTCTCCCTGGTCTCGGATCCTACCAGTCATTTCTGCCAATTCCATGTAATCCATCACCTTCATCTGCCATTCCTCCAGAGTGGGTAAATCCTGTGTCTTCCAATACTTTGCGATAAGTTTTCTTGCTGCTGTTGTAGCGTACATAAAGAAAGTTCTATCCTTCTTTAACACCGATTGGTCAACTATGCCCAGGAGAAAGGCCTCTGGTTTCTTCAAGAAGGTATATTTAAATACCTTTTTCAATTCATTATATATCGTCTCCCAGAAAGCCTTAATCCTTGGGCACGTCCACCAAAGGTGAAAGAATGTACCTTCAGTTTCTTTACATTTCCAACATTTATTATCGGGCAAGTGGTAGATTTTTGCTAGCTTGACTGGGGTCATGTACCACCTGTATATCATTTTCATAATATTCTCTCTTAAGGCATTACATGCCGTAAACTTCATACCTGTGGTCCATAACTGTTCCCAGTCAGCAAACATAATATTGTGTCCAACATCTTGTGCCCATTTAATCATAACCGATTTCACTAGGGGAAGCTGTTTAGAGAAGATTGCACAACTATATACCTGACCTGAGATGCCCCTATTTCCATATGAAGTGAAGACTGAATTCTGTTGTTTCTATGTCAGGCTTTTTTTCTTTTTTCTTTTTTTTAATGCATAGAATAGAAAAAGGTCAAGATGTTGACCTTTTAAATGTCGAAATAATCGGACAGAAAAGACATTTTCTTGCAAGCTCCTTGGCTCCCTTTTCAAATGAGCGAGTAAGGGCTAATATTTTCTTGCTTGTGGGCAGTGCTGGAGAACATTTTTCATCCTGAGGTCCACATTCGCTTCTGGGCGACTTTGTGAGGGCCACATAACAGTGGTGGGCAGGACCAGAAGCAAATTTCATGAATGCAAATTTCACCTTTGTACAGCAGGGTAGTTTCTACGCACACAAACACCCCTCTCTATCCTTCATCCAAGCAAGCAAGAGCCATTATTGAGGAAATATCCCACCCAGAAAAGTACACTCAAGCATACCCTTCAGCATTTTTCTGATGAAAATAGAGACCTTTACTACTACTTTACTACTACTTTACTACTACCGTACTACCATTTTATTACTATTTTACTACCATCTTACTACTATTTTACTACTACCTTACTACCAGGTTACTAACACTCTACTACTAATTTACTGCTATTTTACTACTATTTCACTACCATTTGCTACCACTTTACTACTACCTTACTACCATTTTACTACTACCTTACTACCATTTTAAGTACTTAACCTGAGGTACCACTGTAGTAAAATTGTTGTTACAGAACAGGGCACCCCTATTTTCATTGGATAAATGTTGGAGGGTATGCTTTTGTCCTCACCTCAGTTTTGACTACTGGCTCCTCCTACTACTTTACTACCATTTTATTACCACTTTACTACTGCTTTACTACTGCTTTACTACTACTTTACTACTGCTTTACTCCGCTAACCCAGAAATAGTGCTTCAGGTTAAGAAATTTGCTTCAGGGTGAGAACAGAAATCGTGATCCGGCAGCGCGGCGACAGCAAGCTAAAGTGGTGCTTCAGGTTAAGAACAGTTTCAGTTTAAGAACGGACCTCTGGAACGAATTAAGTACTTAACCTGAGGTACCACTGTTGTTACAGAACAGGGCACCCCTATTTTCATCGGAGAAATGTTGGAGGGTATGCTTTTGTCCTCACCTCAGTTTTGACTACTGGCTCCTCACACAGCTCCTGACTCACGACAGTGTGTTGCCCATCGCTCAGTTCTGACTAAAGGATTTTATGCAGCCACTGCTGGCGGGGACATTTTGGGACCCAAAATATCCAACGCCACTAAATTCTGGTGTACTTTTAAACATAATAGTGTAAACAGGGATCAACATACAAACACCGAGAAGCCATTCCCCCCGCCCCACTACTTTATATGGAAACAACTGGAAAAACCTCTGTGATTGAGGCTACCAACATGGCGCCTTTTTGTACAACGAACACTTCTGAGGTAATTCTTTGGCCCCACAAAAGCTTCTCAGTTTGCCCACTCGCTGCTGCTCATTCATGTTACTGGTTTCTCTGTTGAAAAAATACAGAGAGCTGAAGGAGGAAGTTGAAAGACCGATGTTCTTTCCAGTGCTATTTTTCCAGAAAAAGAGGTGCTGAGACTCACAATGAAGTCTTCTTATAATGGCAATTGTGCCCACCTGAGAGGCGATGGAACTGAGTTCCAGCGAGTTCCAGCTGGAAAAAAGCGCTGATTCTTTCCCACTTTCTGTGTCAGCAAAATGTGCTTTGGAAGGCGCTGAATAATTCTTTCGGATCCGACTTTTAAACGTACTTTCTGTCTGTCTCTTGGGGCGAGAAGTGACCGAAAGGGTTGGAGCTCACTTCTTGAAAAATCCAAGAGAGCCCACTGAGGTCTAGAAATTTTGGGGAGCCTTCTTCTGCGCTCTTCATAAAAACAAGCAGGTCCATTTGCCTTTTCGCAACATGGACCATTTCTGCGGCTTTTATGTTTTCCCTTATTGCTGTTTTAGTGATGGTTGTCTTCATTATTTAATGATTTACTTTGGCATCTTTTTTCACCCAGCCCTTCAAACAAGTTCCCTGGGCAGCTTTCAAGGTCATAAAATACGGTCAAAATGGAAGAATATTGCCAAAGCAACCCACACTAGATAAAAGCAGCAAAATCTAAAAGCCACAGAGAAGTCTGCAGCTGAGCTCTTTTTATTGTCTGTTTGCTAGCTTTTGTTTGTTCAGGCTCAGGGACAGCTTTGGGTTTCCAAATGTGTGGGTTCAAATCATCGCAGCCTTTTAAGATTTGATATTGATTTCGGGTGTTGATTTGCTTTTGTTTAAACAGGTGAAGTTAGAACTGTATAGATATGCTTCAAAAAAAGAGAGGGCTTATACAAACTCATGAGGGAAACATAGATGGAGCTGTGTTATCATAGATGTTGGCCCAGAAATTAATAAATAATGCCCATCTTTCTGTGAATCTGTCTTGCTGTTGACTATGTGATGTTCTTCTCTGATATGTCAGTTTAGTCATTAGGGTGGCTTTCTGTACTTTCTGTAACCATTCTTTTAATGGCAAAGCTCATTTTTTCTTCCCAAAGCTGAGCAATGAGCCTGTTAACATACAACAAATTGTACATTGGCATTCCCACTCCTGTTTTCAGCACACACAAAGGGGTTACACTGAAGGTTTTAGAGATAATGTATCCTAGAATTTCCTGCACTATGCTGAGAACCACACTTTCATTTTAATTTTTTTTTTACTCCGCTCCAGAAAATATGTAAATAATCTGCCCCTGATCACCTACATCTTGCTTAACTCATGAGGTGTAAGATGCCACTGACAGATTGTACAGAGTTCTTTTAGATTAGCAGTTATTCATCTTTTAGGTATTGTTTTTGAAATTTAAAGTCTGTTTTGTTTGTATTGTACTGAGGTTGTATTCTCTCAGACCCTTTCACCACTTCTAGGGTTGCAACTGATCAAACGTGATGTCGGTGAGAAACATATATATTATGCTAATTCATTGCTTTGCATTCGCACTCGCCATTATACTTTTGAATTATGTATTTTCATACGGTAGGTCAATATATAGTTGCCATTTATTGTGCAATGTGTTGAAGCAGCAGGTGTCTTAGGCAAATTAGTGAGATGATTGCTTGATTGTATGAGATTGCGCACCCATCGTTCAGCCAGCTAGTCAAGTGCAGCATCTTCTGAGCTATTGTACAGTGGTACCTCAGGTTACATACACTTCAGGTTACAGACTCCGCTAACCCAGAAATAGTGCCTCGGGTTAAGAACTTTGCTTCAGGATGAGAACAGAAATCGTGCTTTGGCGGTGCGGCGGCAGCAGGAGGCCCCATTAGCTAAAGTGGTGCTTCAGGTTAAGAACAGTTTCAGGTTAAGAACAGACCTCAGGAACGAATTAAGTACAGTACTTAAACCGAGGTACCACTGTATATTATTACCTGCTTAGTTTACCCTTCACACCCCTCAAACTCATCTTTGTGAAGCTGTCACCAATGCGTAGGCAATGGCTGTCTCAAATGTACACAATTCAGCTTAACTGCAACTTGAATACAGCTTACATTTCCAAATCAGATGGAAGCTGGTTTGAGGGAAAAGGGCACCATTTCTCAAGAAACTACAAATGTATATGGATTGTGGCTAGCAGCATGCAGTGGCGTAGCGTGGGTTGTCAGCACCCGGGGCAAGGCAAGTAATTTGCACCCCCTAACCCGTGGATTTGCGCCCCCTAACCCGTGGATTTGTGCCCCCTAACCCTAACCCCCAGATGTTGCGCCCGGTGCGGACGCCCCCCCCCTGCACCCCCACGCTACGCCACTGGCAGCATGTGTACATGGCTTCAAACACCAGTGGTGGGAGTGCACTGGAGCAAGAGTAAATTGTAATGTGTACACAGCCATATATATATAATAATACCAGTATATATACCAGTATAATATATCTATATCAATATATACCAGTATAATATACGATATATATACCAGTATAATCTATCTATCTATCATCTATCTATCTATCTATCTATCTATCTATCTATGTATAAACACACACACACACACACACACACACAGTATATGGAAATGCAAGCCTTGCAATTTTAACATATCACCAGAAGGTGGCAGACTATGCGAAGACATTAAAAATGCAGATTTTGCTGAGGCTTTTATGCAAAATCTACAACTCAGTTGTAAAAGAGCCAGTCTTACGTCTTAAAGATCACTTCTATCCTCCCAGGAACTAAGGAAAGAGAAATATTCCTCTGTGGTTTTTCTAGGAATCTGCATTACGTTGTGCAACATTTTTTTTTTTTAAGTACAAATGTGGCTACACAATAATGGTTTTCTTGTCAGAGGACAATAGACAAAGCTAGAAAAATTTAGGGGTTTGTTTTGTGTGTGTGGAAGAGAACAAATTCGGTCCCACTGTGGAACATTCCGTTTCCATGGCCTTTTGGTTAGTAGAGCAAAGCTGCCTTCCTGATGACCTCCAAAAAATATTTTCCTCCTCCTTTCCTGTATATTCACTTCTGTTCTCACTTTCAGAAAGTTCTATTCAAAGGAAACTATTGTACAAACGTTTGGTCACTGGAATTCCACCCCCAACTGGACTGGAGTGAGGATTCAATTTTGTGCTAGTAAGGGCCAAATCCAGGATTAATTGGTTAAAGTGATCTGGAAGCAATTGGTTTGGTTTTGGCGTGTGTAACCTCAGATGAGTTGCAAAGCCCTTCCTTAGGCCTCATTCTTACTACACTTCCCTTAATGTTTTCAAAGTTAGTGAATGTGCTAAACGGTGTGTGTGTGTGTGTCTTTCCCCTACTTAAAAGTTTAAAGTGAGGTGTCTTTACATCTGTCCGCTTCTTATATCCCTTGTACAGTGGAACTTCAGTTCTTGAACGTCTCCGTTGACAAACGTTTCAGAACCCGATAACCCAGAAGTAAATGCTTCTGTTTCCGAACGCGCCTTGGAAGTCAAACGGCTTCCGCTGCGTGTTTTTCAATTTTCTGAATTGAATTTGTAGATGGCCCTTTGACCCTCAGTTTTCAAATATTTCAGAACTCGAACGGTCTTCCGGAACAGATTACGTTCGAGAACCGAGGTACCACTGTATTGCTAGATATTTTCCTGTAAGGTGAGATTCCTTTTCTTGCTGCTGCTATTGCTATTGTACCATGTTATCAATCTTCCCTACCCAGGAAGGCCGTACTCTCCAACATTCCTCAGATGAAAATACAGACTTTTCTCACTCCCCTGACCCTCCTTGACCCCCCCATTTTTGCAGAGCATTTCCTATCAAAAGGTCAAGTGCTACCACCTTCTTCTTTGGCGATCACTCGTAGCCAAGTAAGTTTGTCTTCCATGAGCAAGGTTTTAACAGTGACTGTGGTGGCCAATTCTGGATCCACACATCCTTCCACAGTGGGGACCTACGTTTCTGGGTGGGAGTTGATCACGGTGAAGGTTTGTCAAACATGTCTTCTTCTTAGCGCGTTTCTCCCTTTTGTCCTGAGTTCGAGCATCTTCAGAGTTCATGACACCTTTAGTAAAGGCTGTTCTCCAACCAGAGTGCTTGCAGGCCAGTGTTTCCCAATTGTCAATGTTTATACTACATTCTTTAAGATTTGACTTGAGAGAGTCTCTAAACCTCTTTTGTTGACCGCCGGCATTACGCTTTCCATTTTAAAGTTTGGAATAGAGTAGTTGCTTTGGAAGACGATAATCAGGCATCCGCACAACACGACCGGTCCAGTGAAGTTGATGTTGAAGAATCATTGCTTTGACACTGGTGACATTAGTCTGCCTGTCTTCCCAAGTGATATGTAAAAAATTTTGGAGACACCGTTGACGGAATCTTTCAAGGCGTTGGAGATGGCATTTATAAGTGGTCCATGTTTCACAAGCATACAGTTAGTTTGGTAGTACAATAGTTTTGTAAACATGCATTTTGTATGAACATCTATTGTGAAATAGATGTTAAATACATGTTAAATCTATGCTTAAAGTTTTACGCTGAAAGATCCTACCAGAGTTCAGCATTTTTCATGTCCTATAATGACACCACAAACTCTCCCACATTATTCAATGAAACTGAAACATGCTTAACTTTGGCCGTACAGTACTTCATTTTGTTATTTTGTCTGTAGTTTACAGGGAACAGAAGACAAACTGACAATTCAGCAATTATTTAGGACTTCAATCAATCCTTTTCAAAGGGCAGTGGCTCCAATCCAGCTACTGTTAGTCTTCAGTGGCCTCAATGGAACTTAATTACGGTACATAGTTAGCAACATTTAGCTGAATTAACACCAGAGATTTTGTTTAAACCGTCCCTGTCCCCCTGTCCCGCCCCCCCCCAGTGATTGTGCCCTCTCAAATATCATCGTGGTAAAAGAAAGCAGACGTTGCGTAGATTATTAGTTATAGAATCCACTTCTCATTTCATTTATTAGACTTATTAATCACTTGTTACACAAAGGTCTCCAAGAGACAGCAGAAAAGATAAATAGTACATAATACCTTATGAGGAGGGGAAGTGGGGGCAATAATATAATACACTAATACATTAACATCATACCCTCCAAAATTTATCTAATGAAAATAGGGATGTCCTATTCAACAACAACCACAATTTATTATTTATACCCCGCCCATATGACTGGGTTGCCCCAGCTACTCTGGGTGGTTTCCAACACGTATAAAAACATAATAAAACATTTTTTTAAAAAAACCTTGCTTAGACAGGGCTGCCTTCAGATGCCTTCTAAAGGTTGCATAGTTACTCATCTCCTTGGCTCGGGGGTTGCATAACTCCATACCCTCCAACATTTCTCCAGCGAAAATCGGGATGTCCTAAGGAAAAGCAGGGCATTCCAGGGTCCAATCAGAAACCAGGACGGCTTCTGTAAATCCAGGACCGTCCCTGGAAAATAGGGACACTTGGAGGATCTGTAATATTTTATATAATATAGTAACAGTCATTTAAAAACATACTCACATAATAAACAGAGCAATAATTTGTCCCAAAACCATTCACATCAAACCAACAATTCCCCCCCCCCCTTTAGCCTTCCCACCCCACCCAGAAGTCTGGTGCTGAGGCCAGATGTTGCAAATCAATGGTGGGTGGGCCCAGTGTCCTCCAGGGATGGTCGAATATCACTCCTCTCCCTTCAGGGGGATCAGTAGCACAACAAAGCTGGAGGGTGGTTCTCCACCCATACTAGCAATCGATGAAAGAAACTTTTGTAATGATTCCAAATGACAAAACCTCTTCCTATCCAGCTGATGTAAATTGGCAGCAATGTGAGATTTATATCCAGAGTTTGGAGTTGAGGACTGAACATTGTGCATCTCTGAAAACAAAACAAAAACCAGTCCCGAAACACCTCCATAGGGACAGAATAGATTTATAAATCAAAACAGGAAATGCTGAATTCCTGTCCCAACGGTTGCATAATTCCTCCTGAACACATGGCAGGTTCCCTTAAATGGACTAGAGGACCGTTCTTACGTTCTTAAAACTAACATTGTCTTTGACGCACCATTTTCATCTGGGGATAAGGCCAGAGAAACGCTAACCATAAAGGAAATGGAGGTTGAACCCTGGTCTCTCCTAGGTCCTAGTAAAACGCTCTAACCAGTACACTACACTGCCTCACTTCCCTCCCCTTGTTTTATAGGAATCTTGTTCTCTTGTCCCAGCTTCAACCTCCACATAAAACAGCTCCGACTGAAGAACAAAATATTTATTGTATATCTATCTGACTGACCTATACTGCCTGTCTGGACTTCAAACAACAGGATGTTCCCTAGAGGAGTTTTGTTTTGTTTGCCTTCTACTTTTCTCATCCTGTCCCAGAGCAACACCATATGGAGGTGGCTGGCTACTCTTTCTTCCCTCCACCCTTCTGGCTGAGGCAAGAAAAGAAACAAGGTTTCAACTCGGTCATGAAAACCCCAAAAAACCTTCCACACACAGCTCTAACTGAATGGCTATGTGCAGTATAAGGTTCTAATTTCATTTTTCCAGCAGTTTTCTTTTTTTAAAAAAAGAATATTTATTAAAGTTTTCAATAATAATACAATAAAAATCAAAAAGAAAAAAGAAAAAAATAACAAAAATACAAAAGTAAAAATAGTTTAAAAAACACACACATAAAATATCATTACTTATTTTCCATTAACTTATTTCCCAGACCTCCTCATACCTCCCTTTTTTGTATTCCAATTCAAATTGTTAATTCAGCAAATCCTTATCAATAAATTTAAACCTATTTCTAAACCTTTTTTTCCATATTCTCTTAATGCATTACAGCTGGAAACCACTTAATTTCTATCCAACATCATTCTAACATTCATTAATTTTGCAATATTTCTGTAAATAGTCTTTAAATTTCTTCAAATCTTCTTCCGCTGACCCTTCTCCCTGGTCTCGGATTCTGCCAGTCATTTCTGCCCATTTTTCCAGCAGTTTTCACCCATCTAAATGTTTATTGGATTATCACTTTCAACGGCCCTATATTATAATGAATATTTGATTCAAGAACCACAATTAATCAGAGAGTTTATAAAGATGTTACTACAGGGTCAGGTTGACTTGACATCTGAAGGGGTTCTAACAACTTTGGAAGAAAGAAGAGGCCTGCTTTCTTTTAGTATTTTTAGGTTAGAGGAGCAAGTTTTAATTCATAAACACACCTCTTTAAGAAAAGAGAATAAGTGTGAAATTTTGTTCACCAGTCATATAGATAAAGGCACCCTTGCGAAATTTCATGATCAAGCTTAGTTCAGATTCCAGATGCATACATGAAAAAAAAAAATGGGGGAAAGTATTATCAGGTGTAATACTGAGGGAAGAATGGAAATGGATTTGGGACAATGTCCCATTTAAACTGATGGCAGAAAATTCAAAGGAAAATTGTTGTAAGACTCTCTAAAAATGCTAAATTTGATCTAATATGCAGGCTTAGAGTTTATACTTGCTGGAGATGTGGTTCAGTCAAAGCTGATTTTATACACACCTTTTGGAACTGTCTCAAAGTATGAGCCTTTACAAAATCTGTGCAGACTAATATGTCAGGATGTCTCATGAACTTTAGAACCTAAAGTTTCCTTGCTTGGTTATCTGAAGGATATTATTTTGGAAAATGACTTAGAAATAGTAATCAATCTTACAACAGCTGCAAAACGAATGATTGCTAAGAAGTGGGGGGAAAGTATATCCCTTTACAGAATTTGAGCGGATAGAGAAAAATATGGTCTTATTGTAACACTGATTAAGTTAACATATTAGAAAAGAATATGTAGAAACCAACCCAATAAGCATATGGAAAAACATTACAATTCCATGTAATGTTCTGGAATAACATGCTTAATGATGATGTTGAACCTTAAAGAATGGAACGGGATCAAAGATAAAGAACTTGGAGAACTGAAAAAATGCACTAGGAGCAGGAAGGAAGAAATGGTCATAAGAGTCAGGGGTAAAAAAAAGGAAAAGGAAATTATTGTGAATAATTGATGCATATTATTAGCTTTGTGTATCTTGGCACATATTATACAGTCAAACCTCGGTTGTCGAACGTAATCCATTCCGGAAGACTGTTCGACCTCCGAAATGTTCGACAACTGAGGATCAAAGGGCGGTCAGCAGAGGCAATGGAGAGAACAAGAAAGAAAGAAAAACTCCCCAGAAGCTGTTTGGCTTCCAAAAATCGTTCAGAAACCAGAGCAGTTACTTCCGGGTTTTCAGCATTCCAGAGAAAAAACATACGATAACGGAGGCATTTGGGAACCGAGCTTTGACTGTACCTGTGACCATTTACCGGTAATTAGATGGAATACTGAAAGGTAAAACCAGTGCTTTTTTCTGGGGGTATGCAGGGGTACGCATACCTGTAAACGTTTTGTGAATTTAAGTTTGGCCTCATTGAGGAGCAGTATATCAATATGAGTAGGAAAATGAGAGTACCCCATAACATATTTTTAAAGAGAAAAAAAAAGCACTGGGTAAAACCATCTCTTTTCATTTTCTTTGCTGGATAAAAACTCACTCTCAGTTGTGGGTCTCAGGACTTTTGCATATTGGTGTGGATTAGCTCTGGTGAACATTTCTCTGCATTGTGTTCTGTTTGCTCTTATGCTTTGGCAATGGTTTCCTCTGTTAGCCATTGTGGGACCTCCTGGAAATACCACCTTATTTTTTTTTTTTGTAAGTACAGTGGTACCTCGGGTTAATTACTTAATTCGTTCTGGAGGTCCGTTCTTAACCTGAAACTGTTCTTAACCTGAAGCACCACTTTAGCTAATGGAGCCTCCTGCCGCCGTGCCGCCAGAGCACGATTTCTGTTCTCATCCTGAAGCAAAGTTCTTAACCTGAAGCACTATTTCTGGGTTAGCGGAGTCTGTAACCTGAAGCGTATGTAACCTGAAGCATAATGTAACCTGAGGTACCACTGTATGATTATTTTCCTGCAGTAAAGGAGTGGATTCCTGGATTGGTTGGCCCTCCCACTCATTCCACTAGGCACTGTAGCATTACAGCATTCTTAATATTCTCTCTTTCAAATTGTATCTTGCTAAAAATTCTTTTTAATAGAAACACATTTTGGCACAAATTGAAAGATTGACTGATTAATAAGTAAAAAAGATTTGATGGTAAGATGGTGCCCACCACAAAAGCTATACAGTGGTACCTCTGGATGCGAATGGGATCCGTTCCGGAGCCCCATTCGCATCCAGAGCAGAACGTGACCCGCATCTGCGTGGGTTGTGATTCGCCGCTTCTGTGCATGTGCGTGACGTAATTTTGAGCATTTGTGCATGCGTGAGCGGCGAAACCCGGAAGTAACGCGTTACTTCTGGGTCGCCGAGGAGTGTAACCTGAAAACGCTCAACCTGAAGCGACTTTAACCTGAGGTATGACTGTAGTGAGAGATCTGAGGCCCTAAAAATGTTGCTGGACTACAACTCCCATCATCCCTGACCACCGGCTTGGCTGAAGGGAACTAGAGTCCAACAAGGTCTGGAGGGCTTCTTTCATCGTCCCAGTGCTGACCGTGGTATGTGAACAAAATTCTGCCAATAAGTGAATAACAAGATGTTTATTGTGTGTTTTTCTGACCTATACTGCCTGGACTTCCAACAGCTGGATGTTCCCTACAAGACTTTTAAAAGAAGTGGGGTTTTTTTGAACTTATCCTGTCCCAGAGCAACACTGTGTTGCTAGCTGGCTATTCTTTCCTTCCTCCACCCTTTTGGGCTGAGGTAATCCTTCAAAATTGCTTAGTGTTTTCAACTCTTTTTGAAAGAAAGCTTCCATCCGCTGCTCTTCTGCCCAGTTTAAGGTTTCTAATGTCTTTTCCCTGCAGTCCCTCCACCCCCACCTTAAACTGCAAACATTTCTTGGCAGGTTGCCTCTGTGGTCAAGTCTAGATTAATGTTGGTTGTGGAGATTTGCCTTGACAATGTTTACACACGTTCACTGTAAGCAAACTTACACACCAATGAAATATTTCAATAGATATTGCGCAGCAGACATTATCAAACAGTAAAAGAAAACCAATAGACTTTTAATGATGAAATCCATCTTACACACAAGAAGTTTCCTGTTTACTCCAGTGGATGGGGGACACATATAATCACCCCGTTCCCCCCTCCCACGCTGCTGCTGCGGTCAGCTGCATTTCCTGGGGGGGAAACCTCAATGTGGAAAATGCAATCGGACTACATTGTAGGGTCCTTCCCACCCACCTCCAGCTTCCCTCATCCATCCAACCACATTAAAGTGCCATTTTTTTCACTGCCCAACAAGATTTGTATCACCACACAGGTATATATTAGAGTCTTAGTCCCTCCCTGTAACAAATTCTTTCAGATGTTATGATAAAATGGGAACAAGATATAGGCCACACAATTGAATTGGATAACTGGAAAGAACTATGGACAAAGAATATAAAATTTACAGCTTGTTACTTAATGAGAGAAAATCTCATGAAAACACAATACAGGGTGGTATTGGACCCCTGTAAAGCTGGCAAAAATTAATAAAACTTATAACAAGAAATGTTGGAGGTGCAAAAATCAAGTAGGAACCTTTTACCGTATGTGGTGGGCGTGCCCAGAGATTAGAAAGTTATGGGACATGACCTATGAGGAGATGAAGAAGTTATTAAAAATTACATTCAACAAAAAAACGGAAGAATTTCTTTTGGGAATTTTGACGAACAATATACCTAAAGAGAAAACAAGACTATTTCTTTATGTAACATGTAGTGGCTAAGTATTGGAAGGAAGATCATATACCCACCAAAGAAGAATGGTTGTGCAAACTGTGTGAGAACTTGGAACTCGTGAAGCTGACAGATATGATAAGATATAAGTCTAACAAGATAGTTTAAAAAGAATGGGATTACCTAAATAACTACTTGATGAACCAAGGTTCATCAGCTAAGATCTGGCTGTGTTTAGAATAACGCCACAAAGGAAAAGACTCCCTGATACCAAGATGGGGGATTTATACAGACAGGTAGACTTTAATTAGAAATAATAAACTGTTGTGAAGTTGGCGGAAGTCGACAATAAGTGTATTTCTTTTTCTTTTTTTAAATGTCTTAGTTTATTGAAGAATGAATTAATGTTGTTCTATGTATGTTCCCTTTTTTCTTTTCTTTTTAAGATTTAAATGTACTTACGAAAGGCATATATTTATATCTCTTACTTCTTTCTTCCTTTCTGGAGTTTCTGCTTTTATTCTTTTCTTTTTTTGCTCTCTCTACATAAGTGTTTGTATTTTCTTCTTTGTTTGTTTAAGTTTGTGCATTTTGATTTATGTATATGTGCAATACAACCAATAATAATAATAATAATATTTCAGACCCATGTTGCACAGAGCACAGCTAAAACCTAAATGAAGGCTGGGCTAGGACATTTTAGGACATTTTGCCACTTGAGGCAAAACAGAAAATGCCACCCACTCGCCATTGCCATCTCTTCCACAGCCACCTGAGGTAGCTCAAGGATGCTCCAGTAAACTGCGGGGGGGGGGGGAGGAGACCAGAGAGGAGCGGGGGGGCGGGGGGGTGTCTCCAGAGGAAATAGTAGAGGGGGTTAGCAGTAGTGTTGCAGAAGGCGGCAAACAGCACTCTTCTTGGGGGGCAGATCTGCTGTACCACTCGGCTGTCCCCACACTGCTGCCTGAGGCAACTGCTTCCCTGAGCGTCATGGGTTAAGACAGCCCCGAGTGAAGAAATGGCTTTCTGACAGGATGGCCAGTTTGAAGATGCATTTTGCAGCCCAATTTACTAAAAATGTCGACAATCTACCGTATTGGCCTAAATATAAGCCTCACTCCCCCCCCCCCCCGAATTCTGACAGTGAAAAGTTAAAGCACGGCTTAAATTCGTGACCTTACAAAAATTGGCTTTTGCGATATCGCTGCTGAAACAGACATATACAGTAAAACAGAACGGGTGCAAGTGCCTGCGGAATTTTAAGGGAGCGTTTTATATTCTGATATTATCTCTCCCCCCCCCCCCTGAAAAAAATTGAAAGGTATGGCTTATATTCAGGCCAATACAGTAATAAATGACTAGGAAACAAATGTTCAAACACACAACTGGATTTTCTAACACCGCTTTGCTCCAGATGGAAGGCAGGGTGATGGCAGCAAAACTAAATCTTGGAAATAAAAAGAGGAGTAGAATCAGTCCCCCCCCCCTTTGGGGGACAGTTAAGATCTATTGGTACATGACAAATCTGCCCTAGGTGCATATTTTACTGGTGAGCCAGTGTGGTGTAGTGGTTAAGAGCGGTAGTCTCGTAATCTGGGGAACCGGGTTCGCGTCTCCACTCCTCCAAATGCAGCTGCTGGGTGACCTTGGGCTAGTCACACTTCTCTGAAGTCTCAGCCTCACTCACCTCACAGAGTGTTTGTTGTGGGGGAGGAAGGGAAAGGAGATTGTTAGCCGCTTTGAGACTCCTTCGGGTAGTGATAAAGCAGGATAACAAATCCAAACTCTTCTCCTCCTCCTCCTCCTCCTCCTCCTTACTACAGATATGGTAAGTGAAGTGTTAAGAACTGGTAGGCTGTTGCTCATTGTGGAATAATTTACTGCCAGTTACCACTAGAGGCCAGCTGATATTAAGTGCAATGAGACCACACATCTGGATCTCGAGTTGCTTTTACCCAGCACAATCAGAAACAGCCCAGGAAAGAGACAGAGCCCATATATAGCTCTCTCAGGAAAAGCAATGCTAATTTGTGATTCTGGGTATGTGTTTTTTTATCCCACTAACTGCAACTCTGAATGAAGATTTCTTACTGCCCGATAGGAATCATAAGGAATATGTTATTTCCCCCTTATAGAAGGGGGGAACCTAATAACCTCAAGTAGTACTCTAGATCAAACAATAACTTAGTTTTGTGGGCCTGCCAGGTAAGGTAGCTAGGTGAAAAAGAGCCCAATTAAGTTACACCTGCCCAAACTGCTTCTTATTAAAAGTGCAGAAGCTCTCTTTCTGATGTGACCGCTCTGTTAGTAGATTGTGGAATAATTGTTTTATGCTGATTGATTTTAAACTTGGATATCACAATGCACTGAACCCTGCTCTCCCATGGTGATCAAGGAATTCATTATTTACCTGGTTCCTCTGTCTCTGCTCTGCCGTTTACTTATGCTCCTTATATCATGGAGTGGTGGTAGTCTAAAATGACGTTCTTTCCAGTTATACCAAACACAAGCCATGCTTTGGGAATCTGAGACCTCTTACTGCTCAGAAATTGGAGTGCACTTAAAAGTACTCTCCCACGTTGCAATACATTGCTCCTTCCTTTTCAATTTGCTGCAGGCAGACTATATTTACAAAGCTGTTTGATTGTGCAAAACTCTGGGGCACAGTTTTCCATCAGCGGTCCAGCTGTATCAAGAATGATTAAGTCTTGTCAGAACAAAGAAATCTCTTCAACTGTCCTGGGAGAAGATTTTCGAGGGGAGGAACTACTGGAGGACAAAAACACGAAGTTGTTGTGAATGGCCATTGCTTTTTCTGGCTGGATTTATGGACTGGAAAGAGAAAAGGCACAAAGAAGCAGAAAAAGTAGTTGGAGGCTTTATAACTCATATTTGAGACAAAGAAAATACATTGCTGTTATTATGCAGTTTTCTTTGAATCCTTTGCTGATGTTTTAGCCTAAATTGATTGCTTTAAGGTAAGCTTTTTAATGTTGCTTTCTCTTTGCCACTTGATGCATTTTCTTGCCATTAATACCTGATGAAGCCTAGTTATTTGGGAGCAAAAAGGGAAAGAGGGGAGAATTGCTACTGAATGAATGCAAACTCACTTACTCAAAGTGCTTGGATATCAACTGATAAGTGATCTGGATATTTGAACCTATGTACCTAAACTCTGCCAGCTCAGCTTGACTCATTTGTGGATTAACATTGCAGTCCTATATGCTTGTTTGGGAGTAACTCTCCTTAAACTTGGCGAGTCTTAGTTTTGAGTAAATCTGCATAGGATTGCACTTGCCAACTATGTGAAATCCTCTGCAGAGTTTGATTGGTATGCCTGTGATTTGATTTATTTAGGTCAGTCTAAAATAAATGTCTTCCTGTTGCAGCAATATCCTGACCTAGAATTTTCTTTTACCCGTAGAAATATTTTAACACAATTTTGTTGTTAAAGCACTTGAGCAGTAAAACCATGGGAAAGCTAGCTTTGAAACTGCAAATGCTAAGAGTTTTACCATCCATGTGGAGGTATTAAGGTTGCCATCCCAAATTAGTTTTATATAAAGCATTGCAAAGTTTTGACAGGTGTTCCTTATTAGGTTTGTTAGCAGCTTCACTTGATTTGGTAAAGCTGGTCACTGGCTTGTTTATGAATTTGATTGGAATAATATTCTCTTGAGTCATATTTCCTACCTTTTCTTCCCTGCTGTCCTAAATGGAATCTGCAGGCAGATGAATAGTTGAAGTAGGCTGGTTGGACTCGCCACCTAAGAATGGGTTTGCCAGATCACGTACCCAATATCGCCTCTGTCCCTTTAAATATTCTGACAGCTGGAGATTATGCAACCATTCTGCCCCTCGCTGTGTTTCTCTCTCTCACTGCCTTCTGTTGGGTGAAGTCTACGTTTATTCCCAACCCCAACAGGATTTATATATTGCTTAATTAAAACTTCTAAGCAGTTTACATAAAATGCAATATATATGTGAATATGGCCAATAAAATCAGGTGTTAAAAATGAACCCACCTACTTTTCTTTCCAAAATAAAATCTCATTCGGGGCCATGGAACAACAGGATGGGAATCCCAACATACTTGCATTGACACATTTTGAGCAGGATCTTCACCTAGAGCACTGTTTCCCAAACTTGGGTCTCCAGCTGTTTTTGGACTACAACTCCCATCATCCCTGACCACTGGTCCTGCTAGCTAGGGATGATGGGAGTTGTAGTAGTCGAACAACAACTGGAGACCTAAGTTTGGGGAAAACTGACCTAGAGATTGAAACACTACATGGAAGAAGAATGTTAGAACTCAGATGCTCTCTCAAACCTATTAGAGTATTTGGTATCTGATGCTCAAACATCCCGTTGTGTTCATGGATGGGTGCGAAATAACTCAAGGTCAAAGGCAGCAGTAGGTCCAGGAATGGTTAAACATGATGAGCAGCTGAGTGGGTGCAGGAACATGTTTTATGGAGATCCTAACTCAACTTTGGCATGACACTAACTGGATTTTCCCTATGCACGCGTTGATAAAGTTTGATTTAACCTCTTACCTCTAACATCTGTTTGTCATTAAAGACATGAGGCAAAAACCAAGTGGGCCCAGCCAATCAGCCAAATGGCAAAATTCCTACCGGGTCCCTGCTCCAAAACAGACGACCCCTAGACAGGCATAGCAAGGCCATAAGAACAACCCTAAATATAGGGAGAGGAGGGCGGGTGATCCGCTGCACGTCGCAAGAAACTGAAACTCTCCAGCGACGTGCAGCAGCCAATAGCCAACCCAACTGACCAAATTTCTGCCCCAGCAACAGAGGGGCAACCAATGGGGTGTTGTGGCCATCCAAACGGTCCTGCCCCACAACAAGGAGGCAGTTGCTGGTGATCTCACCACAATAAGTGCCCTCCATGATGGAGGACCCAACCTGTCAACCCCCCCCCCCAATATCCAGTATGATGTTTTCATCCCTGACCATTGTCCATGCTCCTTGGGGCTGATGGGAGTTGTAGTTCAAAATATCTGAAGAGCACCAAGTTGGGAGAAGCTAGTCTGGACTCTGCATGGTATCTACACATACCCAGCTAGGAAAATCAATATACGCACAGAACATTGTGCAAATAAGTGGGAGGGTGGGTTGTGTTGCAATTTATTCCTTTGCCCAGTGCTGCACTTTGCCTAGAGTGAGTAACCTCTGACTGAACAGGCTTATTTTTCATTTTAAGCAGGCTTGAAAATGCAGGGACAACGCCACAGGAATAGAAGTGTGTATCAACAGACAATTGCACTTTTGTGGAAAAATATAATTCTGAAATGGAGGATGAGGATGCAAAGCTTTCAGGCAAGTAAAAATTGCTAATCGAGGGGAAATAAATGTTCAGCATTTCTTCTCCTGTTCTTTTTTAAAATTTAAAGTTGTGAAAATTAATTAAGCGTTTGAATACAAACAGCTAACTTGTGTGCTATATTGCCATTGCCATTGCCATTTTGTTTTACAGTGAAGTCAAGGGGAGAAAGCCACTCGTAAAGTTGCAATGGGGAACTAGCCTTTTCAGTTACTGTGTTAATTGCAGAAAATTTATTTGATTTGTCAGTGCATATCATTCCAAGGATGTTCTAATAAACATGCAAGAAATAGTAGGATAAATTATAGTCCACTTATTTTTTTCTTTTATTATCATTTACCTATATACCTCTTTTTGGCCCAATGTCCCAACATATTATCAGCATCAGTATCAGCATATTAAGGATGGATGGCGGCTAACAGATTGAGGTTGAATCCTGACAAGACAGAAGTACTGTTTTGGGGGGACAGGAGGCGGGTGGGTGTGGAGGACTCCCTGGCCCTGAATGGGGTAACTGTGCCCCTGAAGGACCAGGTGCGCAGCCTGGGAGTCATTTTGGACTCACAGTTGTCCATCGAGGCACAGGTCAATTCTGTGTCCAGAGCTGCTGTTTATCAACTCCATCTGGTACACAGCCTGAGATCCTATCTTCCCACAGACTGTCTTGCCAGAGTGGTGCATGCTCTAGTTATCTCCTGCTTGGACTACTGCAATGCGCTCTACATGGGGCTACCTTTGAAGGTGACCTGGAAACTACAACTAATCCAGAATGCGACAGCTAGACTGGTGACTGGGAGCGGCTGCTGAGACCATATAACACCAGTCTTGAAAGACCTACATTGGCTCCCAGTACGTTTCCGAGCACAATTCAAAGTGTTGGTGCTGACCTTTAAAGCCCTAAACGGCCTTGGTCCAGTGTACCTGTAGAAGCGTCTCCACCCCCATCGTTCTGCCCGGACGCTGAGGTCCAGCGCCGAGGGCCTTCTGGCGGTTCCTTCATTGCAAGAAGCAAAGCTACAGGGAACCAGGCAGAGGGCCTTCTTGGTAGTGGCACCCGCCCTGTCAAAGACATCCCACCAGATGTCAAAGAGAAAAATAGCTACCAGACTTTTAGAAGACATCTGAAGGCAGCTCTGTTTAGGGAAGCTTTTAATGTTTAACAGACCATCGTATTTTAATATTTTGTTGGAAACTGCCCAGAATGGGTGTGGTATAAGTAATAAATAATTATTATTATTATTATTATTATTATTATTATTATTATTATTATTATTATACTGAATAACAGTCCAACAAAATATAATCAATCATAAAGACAGACAGACGCCTGTATGGCTATTTGCTGTAACTGGGTAAAAGTTTACCTATGGTAATTGAATGGATCCTATGGAATTGGGCCATAGCATATATCAGAGGTTTCCAGCCGTTTCGAGTCCACGGCTCCCTTTACCAACTATATTCTTTTTGAGGCTCCTGTGTGGGGAAATGCGCTCCGAGCCTCTGAAGCCCAGTTAGGTCATCCCTTGCCTGCAGCTCCTGCAGCCCCTCACCCCGTTCCAAACACCCTCCTTTGTGGTGTGTTCCTTCAGCCTCCTCGCCTCTCCCCTGTCCTTGGGAGTCCTCCAGGCTGCAGCCGCCGCTGCCCCTGGTCTCTGAGTTGCCCCGCCTGCCCCAAACAGAGCTGCCTGGCCAGCCCCAGAGCTGCCATTTGCCCTGGGGAGCTTGTAGCCAGGGCTGCTGCAACAAAGAGCCATGCAAGCCTTTGGGAGGCAAAGGCCCGAGAGGATATCAGAGGAGGGAGGGAAGGAAAGAGGGACAGAGGCCAATGTTGCTGGCGGCACCCGGAGCGTCGCATATGCTGTGCACCCGGGGGCGGGACCATGAGGGCGGGACAAACGTCCCAGGGGGGAGGGACAAGCATTCCTAGGGGGGCGCCGTGGCAAGTGTCCCACCCCATTAGGGGTGGAGCAAGCTGCACATGGCGGGCTGCTTCCTGGGCAGGGTGGGGTGGAGAGGGAGCCACGCCGCTTTGCCAGCAGCCTTCCTCCCTTCCCTCTTACTTTTTTCTTTTTTGAATTTGTTAAATTCATTTTTCTTTCTCATTCATTACACACATCTCACATTCATAACATTTACTATGCAATCCTTCCTCCCTCCCCTCCTAGGCTCCCCCCAACTTCCGCTTCTGGTTTGTTTCTCCATTCTCCCACTTTGCTGCCTCTTAAAAGAAAAAGCTACTAATAACATATTTATACAATAACTTCAAACCTAAAAATAACAATAAATACATCATATTTACGTGGGTGGCCACAGAGCCTAGGGCTTTCCAATCAGAAGGTCGGTGGTTCGAATCCCCGCGAAGGGGTGAGCTCCCATTGCTCGGTCCCAGCTCCTGCCAACCTAGCAGTTCGAAGGCACACCAGTGCAAGTAGATAAATAGGTACTGCTCCAGCGGGAAGGTAAACAGCGTTTCCGTGCCCTGCTTCTGGTTCTCCAGAAGCAGCTTAGTCATGCTGGCCACATGTACGCCGGCTCCCTCGGCCAATAAAGCGGGATGAGCGCTGCAACACCAGAGTTGGCCACGACTGGACCTAATGGTCAGGGGTCCCTTTACCCTTACTTAATTCTTAACTTAAAGATAGCTGCAGTACTTCTCCCTTTCATCCTCTTCTCCTGTTAGTTTTAATTTGCTATTACAGTGGTACCTCAGGTTAAGAACTTAATTCGTTCTGGAAGTCCATTCTTAACCTGAAGCTGTTCTTAACCTGAGGTACCACTTTAGCTAATGGGGCCTCCTGCTGCTGCCGTGCCGCCACCGCAAGATTTCTGTTCTCATCCTGAAGGAAAGTTCTTAACCCGAGGTACTATTTCTGGGTTAGTGGAGTCTGTAACCTGAAGTGTCTGTAACCTGAAGCGTCTGTAACCCGAGGTACCACTGTAATGATAAAGCTCTGTTCAGTATAGCATTGCCACTGTGATAAGCACTGTCAATATATTCTTACATTTAAAAGACATGGTTCTAATTGTGCTTTTGCAAAAAAAAATAAAAAAAAATTAAAAAGATGGGGGGGGGGGGGAGAGGTATTTCTCTCCTTAAACTATCCTAGCTGGAACAGCAAAACGTTGGCAGAATTTTTAAGGGGTTACATAAGTGTAGTAAGTTGATTTTGGAATACACCACCTTGGCTCCAATTCAAGTCAGGCTTGTATTTCACACAAACAAAGGCCTTTCCAAAAAGCAGACAAGTTCAATGGTATGCAAATACTGCAAATACTACTTATATAAAATAGATTTTTAAAAAGCTTTTTCAAAAAAAACAAACAAACAGGCAACACAACAAAGGATTAGGAAAAACAACTATGAGTAATTCAAATAAATATCAGAGCATCATTGTGCCTTGAAAACTCTTTCACCCAGAGCCTTACGGAAGTCAGTACAAAAAAAAAGAGATACCTTATAAGTCATTAAAAGGTCTGCCAACAGAAAACAAATCTTTTCTTTGATGGATTCTGAATGTAATCCCAATAAATTCTACACATTTAAAATACAGTTCCAGGTACAAAGGACAAAATAAAATGTAGTGTGGAAGATCTTCTATCCACATATTCCCCCAAATACATCTATGCTACGCCAGGAGAATCTGATAATCTTGGCCGTCAGTCATAGCCAATGAAAACATCTGGAAACTGAGAGCTGTAAAGGCTTGCTTGAGTCTAGGAAAACTAGGATTAACCAAACAGGAAGATCTGTAATGGTCATTTTAAAACAGTCAAAACCACACAGCTATACTTCCCCTTTACATCTGCAGGTGAGGCAGTAGAAGTGCTGGACTAGTGCCTTGCTTTGGTAATAGACTGGATTACTGAGGCTCAATCCAGAAAAGACTGAGGCACTGTTAGTGGGTGGTTCCTTAGATTAGATGAATGGGAGGCTGCCTGCTCTTGATGGAACTATACATCCTCTGAAGGAGCAGGTACACAGCTTGAGGATCCACTGCTGTCACCTGAGGCTCAGGCGGTCTTGGTGGCATGGGGTGCCTTCCATCAGCTTCGGCTGGTGGCCCATCTGGTCCTATCTGGACCAGGATAGCCTAACTTCTGTTTTCTCTGCTCTAGGTTAGATTACTGCAATATGTTATACCTGGGGCTGCTTCTGAAGTTGGTTCCGAAACTTCAGCTGGTGCAGAATTCAGTGGCTCACTGGGGCAAGAAGGTTTCAGCATATAAAGCCATTCCTGGCCCAACTGCTCTGGCTGCCAATTAGTTTCTGGGCCCAAATTCAAAGTGCTGGTTTTGACCTATAAAAGCTTTATATGGCTCAAGACCGCAATACCTCAAGCACTGCCTCTGCCCATATGAACTGACCCGGACCCTGTGATCATCATTTGAGGCCTGTCTTTGTGTGTCTCAAGAGGTCTGGAGGGCGGCAGTATGAGAACGAACCCTTTCTGCAGTGGTTGCCCACTTGTAGAAGGCTCTCCCCAGGTATGCTTACCTGAGGAGCTGACATGGAGCCCAGAAGATCACAATTTCCCCTAGCAATGCAAGGGAGGTATTGGAGGCCCATAACGCTTTCTCTGGAACAAAGGTGAAGGACCCCGGAATACAATGCCCATGTTCCACATGTTTTCTGTGCAGACATTTGCCCATGCTTTTCTGAGTAGAAAACGCTTCAGCTCCATTTTTCTAGCTCTTCAAGGAGTGACCCCATCTTTATGGGCAAATCCAATCTATTTGTTGGGGTTATAGATATGTGCGTGTTCGTGCACATGTGTACAAGAATGCTTGTGTTCAACAGGGGCATGGGGCATTCCCTCATCCCCTTTCCACTATATATGGAAATGGGGATGCAGGTGGTGCTTTGGTCTAAACCACTGAGCCTCTTGGGTTTGCTGATCGGAAGGTCGGTGGTTCGAATCCCCGCGATGGGGTGAGCTCCCGTTGCTCTGTCCCTGCTCCTGCGAACCTAGCAGTTCGAAAGCATACTAGTGCAAGTAGATAAACAGGTACTGCTGTGGCGGGAAGGAGAACGGCGTTTCCATGCACTGCTCTGGTTTTGCCAGTAGCGGTTTAGTCATGCAGGCCACATGACCCGGAAAACTGTCTGTGGACAAACGCCGGCTCCCTCGGCCTGAAAGCGAGATCAGCGCTGCAACCCCACAGTCGCGTTTCACTGGACTTAACCATCCAGGGGTCCTTTACCTTTACCTTTAACTTTATATATGGAACCATAGGAACCCATAGGAACAAAATTCTCATAGCTTAAAACATCCAATGTATTGTTCTAGTCAGTGACTTGTTTGTTATTTCTAGGAGTGGTTCTCGGTCTTGGTTCTCCTCCTCACATTTTACCTAACAACAGCATGGATATTCTCTGAGCCAGCTCATGAAATACCTCAGGCATTCCTTGGTCAACTAGATGATCCTTCCTTCAATTATACAGAACTTAGAATCCTGTATACTCCAAGAACAAAGATGGCAATGGAAATCATGGAAAAAGTAAAAACCACCTCTGTCATGAAAGGTATATACTATCTATTAAAACATTTTGGTACGTTATTTCTTTAGTAAGGCTTAAGTTGAAAATGGATGAGCTCTGGAGGCTGTTTTCTATGACAGGAGTGTCATCTAGATAGGCAAATAATGAGTGTCTTTGTCCACGTGCAGAGTACCCTTTTGTCCCCCCAGAGTGAATAAAGCAGAGGGTTCCCTTGTCAAACAGCCCTTCTCAGGCAGGATTGAGGCCTCTTCTGAGGAATCAAGCCATCTGTCAATAGCAGAACAGTGTTTCTTCAACTGGGGACCTGGGACCACCAGAGAACCTCAGTGTTTTGGTCTGCCCTGGCTGCACCTTTTTTGGGGGGGGGGGAGTGGGTAACATTGGCAGCTTCCCACAGGCATGCAAGAGGGAGGTGGTTAGGGAGTGAGATTGCAGCATGCAAAGTTGTCTGTGGTTTCCTTATCCTAAGCCAAGCATAGGCAAATTCGGCCCTCCATCTGTTTTGGGACTACAATTCCCACTATTCCTGACCACTGGTCCTGTTAGCTAGGGATCATGGGAGTTGTAGTCCCAAAACATATGGAGCGCCGAGTTTGTCCTAAGCTCTATAATCTTGTGAGATGCCCATGTCATAATGATACACTTGAATTGCTTGCAGCCTCTACACAAGAAGCCATTTCTCTCACTCAGTCTCTCTGTATGGAGGCTCATATAGTAACTGCAATTCTTTTGTACTAAAGGCATAAGAGTAGAACCGGTAGAAGATGAAAATGCAATGGAAGCCGCGCAAAAGAATGAATATGATGATGATGACTATGAATATGTTGGAGTTATTTTTCAGGACGACACTTCTTATCGACTCAGATTTTCTTTTCCTAGAGTGGTTTCTCCAAGCGCTAATGTTGAAGAAATCGGTAAATCCAATATGCCTTTGTATTTACATTCCATTTCTTAGATATTCATAGGTGTACTGTGCAAGCGGGTGCAGATCTGGACCCACATATTAAGTTAACAAAGATGAGTAAGCTTTTAATGTAGAATGGACAGCTGCCTATCTATCCTATACATAGACCTAAAGGTACAGGTAAAGGGACCCGTGACCATTAGGTCCAGTTGCGGACGACTCTGGGGTTGCGGCGCTCATCTCGCTTTACTGGCCGATTACTGTTATACAGCTTCTAGGTCATGTGGCCAGCATGACTAAGCCACTTCTGGCGAACCAGAGCAGCGCACGAAAACGCCGTTTACCTTCCCAACGGAGCAGTACTTATTTAACTACTTGCACTTTGACGTGCTTTCGAAGTGCTAAGTTGGCAGGAGCAGGGACCGAGCAATGGGAGCTCACCCCGTCGTGGGGATTCGAACCACCAATCTTCTGATCGGCAAGTCCTAGGCTCTGTGGTTTAACCCACAGTGCCACCCGCGTCCCTATACATAGACCTATAAATAATTAAATACTTCTGCTTCTTTTTCTTCATGTAGGAAGATATTTAAAGTAGTCATGCACACATATTCATCTACCTGCTCCTCTCCTCTGTCCCTGCTCTGAGCATGCATAACTTTTAGGCCAGAACCCTGTGGAATAGGAGGTGATAAAGCATTTCTAACATATATGTCCTACTTCAGAAATGAGACCAGATAATTCAGAACATCAAAATCCGAAGAAAATTTCAGATTAGGAGACTTTTGGAAAGCTTTTAAATTACGTTCCTTCAGACCTTTCATAGGATTTACCGAGCCAAGAATCTTTTAGAACATTTGATATTCCCTTCTGATTAAATCTGGTTTAATTACATTTTCAATGCTTCCCTGACTGTAGGGAACCTAATAGAATGTGCATATAACACATTGTCCACCTTCTTCTTCTTGCTTGTAGATTTCTGTTACAACTATACATCAGACTATTGTAAAAATCCAAAATACTGGTTTCATGGATTTCTATCACTGCAGTCCAGCATTGACAGTGCTCTTATTGAAGTAAGTAGCGTTATTTTATTATTTGAGGCATTACACTGCTGTATCATATTAGTCTCCCTTTCAAGATATATATTAAATGTAATATAAAAATGTGGAAGTCTGACAACAAAGTTAACCCAAGCCCAGCCTTAAGTCTGAGTTGCTTCCTTGACAATACAACAGCTCCAGGCTCCAGCTTTCTGTATATATGGGGAAATAGACCCTCTGCAACACAAGTACACACTTGAAGAAAAACATCTGGACTGTGCATTAATAAATGAGTAGCAACTGTACACTTGAGTACCATTAAAAACTGTTTACTTTCCCTCTTGCATATTCACTACCAGGAAGGTGTCCTGATCGGGCCAGGTGAGTCTCAAATTTCAGGGAAAGGGTGGAGTAACCCCATCCAGAACCAGGTCGAAAGGACACTGGGATCAATGAAAGACACAAATTGTTTTAGCAGCTCCCAGACCTCAGCTGAGTCAGTGATGGGGAATCTGTGGTCCACTGATTGTTGTTAGCTTCCAGCTTGTATCAGCCCCGCATGGCTAACGATGAGGGAAGACAGAAGCTGGAATGCAGCAACATCTCAACGGTCATAGGTCCTCCATCCCTGAGGCTTATATAGTCTAGTCCAGAGGGTCCCAAACTTATTTGGCCTACTGCTCCCTGGAAATCTACCTTCTTTAAGCGAACAAACAGAAAGATGCAGTGATAAATTTGCCTTCTTTTATGTATCTATATTTCTACCTACGTCCTACAACACAGTAAAGAAAGATGCTGTTGTAAATAAGACACCTTGAAGCTTGACGTTATAAGTAGGCAAGCAAGCAAGCTGCGATCCACTTCCTAGGCCTGGGTGAAGCTGAAAAGGGTTCACTGAAGCCTGGGAAAACCCCTTGCCTCCAGCACAATCGCCGGATCCAGGGGAGGCATTGTTGCCATCCCACGACTGTGCCCAACCTGGTGATAAGCGTCATTGCACAACAGATGAAACATGTATGAATGGTTTTTGAGAATTTCCTCCTCTTCTTTCTTTATGCTTCCACTGCTCCCTTATTTTTATTCAATACCCCCCCAATTGCACCAGAGGCTTCTACTGCCCCCCCGGGATCGTCCCAGTGCCCCCCAGGGGGTGGTATGTGTTATGTACTGAAGTTCTCACCCTGGGCCAGCAAGGGGATACTGTAGATAGTTATGCAAATAAGGGATCAAAAGTGGCATTCAGTGATTGGATAGTTTTAGAAAATTGTTACAGTTACATTGTACTGGAGCACTATATAAGCAGGCTGACTGAACCCTTCAGTTCAGTTCTGTCCTGGCCTGTGAATAAACAAGAGCTGTTTGAAGAATCGCTGCGTCGTCTGATATGTTCACCCTCAACCTAACAGTATTGCCCACTTTGGGAAACACTGGTTTAGTCTGACAAACTTCACCCAGGCCCAGCTGCAAGCGCTCAGCCTGATCTCTAGGAGCTTTTTACTGTCAACGAGTCCCTTATAGTTTTATTAAGCTGGGCTCTCTGTCACAAGGCCTTTTGCTTTGTGACTGCCCAAGCCTAGATTTCCTTGCATCTGTGTTTTCTGGGGCTGGGAGGCAATTCAACTTCTGCTTCTAAACAAAGTCCTAAATATATACCTTCTGTATACCTGAAGGAGCATCTCCATCTCCATCATTTAACCCGGACACTGAGATCCAGCTCCGAGGGCCTTCTGGAAGTTCCCTCATTACAGAGGGCCTTCTTGGTAGTACTGTGGTTTCATAATTTGTTGGAAGCCGCCCAGAGTGGCGACATGTGAAGACCTTTTTGCCATTGAGCTATGTCTGCAAAAAGGGGATAAGCAACAGGTTCATGTGGCAATGAGAATTGTGAAATACTCCAGAACTGTTATGGAATTGTTCGACGACTTTTTCCTAACACTGTTGCCTTCTTAATTTTAATTTTTAGCTGATCACCAATCATTCTGTTTGGGACGAAATGAAATCTATTGGTGGCATCCGTATGAGATCGTCTTCTCTTACTCCTTCAGATAGCTTAGCACACAACCTGACCTTTCTGGCTACAGTCTTGTGCTTCTCTCCATTTTTGTACTTCTTGTCACAAAATGTTTCAGGAGAAAAACGGAAATTGAAGGAGATGATGAAGACAATGGGGCTACGAGACACAGCATTCTGGTGAGCTATGGGATTGGCTTCCTATGAGAAAAAGAATAAAAGAATGATACGAGGCCCCTAGATCTGAGTTTTTGTATTTTAGACTATAGTTCCTTAATCATAATAGAGATTGGACTGGAAATGTTACCACCTTGGGCACTCTTAGGTCATTAGACAACACTGAACATGGAGGTGCTGCTTCAAATGGGAACCTGAGTTATTTTCCCTCAGCATAATCTTCTGGTACTCCTACCTTGGCTGTGTTGCCATTGGGTTGTTTATTTCCCCTTTCTTGCTCTACATCATCAGCTGCCATTAGCAAGGGTGAAGAGCATGGCTCCATCTGCCTAAACATTTGATCCCTTCCAGGAGAAAAAAAAACCTCCCTCAGTAAGAGAATGGCAAATAAGATTTTGTGAATACAGTGGTACCTCAGATTGCATACGCTTCAAGTTACATACGCTTCAGGTTACAGACTCTGCTAACCCAGAAATAGTGCTTCAGGTTAAGAACTTTGCTTCAGGATGAGAAGAGAAATCTTGCTCCGGCGGCGCAGCGGCAGCGGGAGGCCCCATTAGCTAAAGTGGTGCTTCAGGTTAAGAACAGTTTCAGGTTAAGAACGGCCCTCCGGAACGAATTAAGTACGTAATCAGAGATACCACTGTACATAGAATCAGCAAGACTTAAAGCAGTGGTAAATCATGTTCTCCCCTAAATGAGAGCATGTGTTGCGGTTGGGGGATACAGGCCACCCTGCTGTTACTGGGTAGATTGGGTTAAATTCAAGCATTTAAGTGGTTAATTGGGTTACTGGGGAGTTTTGTATGTTGCCAATTTGGAGGTGGAGTCGGAGGCTTTAAATACTGGACGCCCAACGTGGTCGTCCTCTTGGCCTTTTTTGCATCGGATCACCCGCCCACCCTCCCTTTAATAGGGGGGTTTTTTTGGTTGGATCATTTGACCTTGCTATGCCTGTCAAGGGGTCGTTCGCCTTTGAGCGGGGGCCTGGTAGGAATTTTGCCACTTGGCTGATTGGCTGGTGCCATTTGGTTTTTGCCTACTGCATAGCAAATCGTCACAACTTGTAAGGTTGGCGGTTAGGCATTGGTTAAATTGGTTGGTGGAGGGGTAAGTGCCTACCCCTCCAATGGTGCTGCGGAAAAGGGAATTCCGTTAAAGGAATCCAGGGGCTTGCCATTCTTTTCGTCCTTGTCCCTGGAATCGGACTTGGGCCGTGCAAGCCCCAACGGAACATGAGGGTGAGAAGTGAGGGACTGTGCCCCAGCTTCATTTTTCTCACCCAATACTTGTTTCCCACGCTGGCTTCCGCTGGAATTCCGGAAGTCAGCTCTGTCCCTGGGCATGGACAGATAGTCATAACCAATGCCTAAGCAACCACTCACATTTTTTTGTATTTGAATAAAGTTGTGGCCAAAATTATGCCAAAAACCTTAAACAAAAAATTTTGTGTGATGTGTGATTTTTTTGGTGGAGGGTGGCACTGTGGGACTCAACACGCAAGAGGCCAATCAGACCAAAAACTGAGGAGTGGACTTGCATGAAGGAATACATCAAAAAACATTGTTCTGGTATTAATATATCAATATGCAATGAATGAAACTTATAGAATTAAAAATTAAGAAGAAATGGGTGTAAGATGAGATAGTCAAAAATAATATTGATAACACAGCGAAAAGAGGAAAAGAAATAAAGGAAGCCACACAGAGGTGGAGGGAAGTCAAGATTTATGTTTGCATGTTTAGTTTGTTTGTTTGTTTTCTTTTTTGTAATCTAAGTTGAGAGGTGTATGTATGTAGCCTTTATCCCAATCACGTGCCGGAGTTCAAATTGTCAAGAAGACTAACAGGATTTTTCCATCCTAGGCTATCCTGGGGTCTGCTGTATGCTGTGTACGTTGCGATTTTGTCCTGTCTGTTGGCATTTCCCTTGATGTTTTCCTATTTGACTGCAAGCACCTTTCCTGCAGTATTCCTTCTGCTCTTCCTTTATGGCATATCATGTGTGAGTATGTGAATTTTATTCTATAAAGTACTTACTTAATTCGTGTGTGTGTGGCAGCAGTCAGGCCTGTGCAGGTGGTGGGCAGCTGAGTACTTTGCCCCAGGCCTTGGAGGGCTAAGCTGGCCAGGGGCTCCCTGCCAGGACCCTGCCAGACTTACGTTGTCATGCCAAGAACATCTCATGCCTCCCAGCCAACTAGGAACTTTATGGGGGAAACAAGACTCTGGCCCCATGCTTCAGACACAGGCCTGGCTGCAGTTAAGCCAGCAGAATGCTAGCTGTCACATTCCAAATACAGTGGTACCTCAGGTTACAAACACCTCGGGTTACAAACACTTCGGGTTACAGACTCCGCTAACCCGGAAGTAGTACCTCGGGTTAAAAACTTTACCTCAGGATGAGAACAGAAATCGCATGCTGGTAGCGCATCCGCAGTGGGAGGCCCCATTAGCTAAAGTGGTACCTCAGGTTAAGAATGGTTTCAGGTTAAGAACGGACCTCCGGAACGAATCAAGTTCATAACCAGAGATACCACTGTAACATTTTCTCCTACATTTTGATTGTGGTTTGTCCTCTGAGTAAGGATGCCCTCTGTACAGAGTTGGAAAGAAACGTAGGGTAAGCCAACTGTGCCTTTTCCCAGATTTTATCTTTTTTAAACAATACCACCACCACCACCAAACATCCTTCTGAGGATTGTTGGAAGGAATTCGGAGATGCTATGGGGCAGAGAAATCATTTAGACCTCTTCTTGAGACACTATGCCAACAATGGCTCAGGATAAGTAAGGTTTAAATATTCCCTTTTGGGGAAATGGTCCTGTGTTTGAAGAAGGCAGTCGGTGAAGAACTTGCCCTGCTTGCTCTCTGTTTGTATCTCTTAACATTATTTTAAAATTTAAAATAAAATAAAAAATATGGACAGGTTTCAAGTGACATCCAACATTGCATGAGTAGACATCTGCCTGTGTAATGGGACTTCCTCTCCTCCACCCTGTAGCCCTTTGTGCACAACCTCCCCATGTAACAGATTGTGGAGGTTACTGGCAAATGGGATCAGTCATGATTAACCTAATGAGCATATATGTAAAATTAATATGCCCCCACCAGACACGTATCAGTTACACTTGTTTACATTGAATTGCATTTGCCATTTGACCACCAATTTACCGTATTTTTCGCTCCATAAGACACACTTTTCCCCTCCTAAAAAGTACAGTGGTGCCCCGCAAGACGAATGCCTCGCAAGACGAAAAACTCGCTAGACGAAAGGGTTTTCCGTTTTTTGAGTCGTTCCACAAGATGAATTTCCCTATGGGCTTGCTTTGCAAGACGAAATGTCATGCGAGTTCTTGCGAGTTTGTTTCCTTTTTCTTAAAGCCGCTAAGCCGCTAATAGCCGCTAAGCTGCTAATAGCCGTGCTTCGCAAGACAAAAAAACTGCAAGACGAAGAGACTCACGGAACGGATTAATTTCGTCTTGCGAGGCACCACTGTAAGGGGAAATGTGTGTGCGTCTTATGGAGCGAATACAGGCTGCACAGCTATCCCAGAAGCCAGAACAGCAAGAGGGAGAGCTGCTCTTATTGTGCTGCCTTCCCAGCGAAGCAGGATGAGGGACGGAAGGGAGCCTTACGGGCGGGCGGACCAGCGGCTCCTTAGCCTGATCCTCCCTCCTCCTTCCTCTTCCTCTTCCTCTTGTTTTCCCCAGCTGCCTTGGGCTTCTCTTGAGCCTTCCTGAGAGCCCGGCTGCCCCCTAAGCCGGCTGCCTGGCTCTATTCCTCGCAAGCCCCTTGATGTGCTGGAAGCAGCAGCAGCAGCTGCAGCATCGGCAGCCCCTGGCAAGGCTCAGGAGCGCTCAAATGCATAGCACAAGGAGGGGAGAGGCCTCAGATGCAGAATATATTTTTTTCTTGTTTCCCTCCTCTAAAAACTAGGTGCGTCTTATGGTTGGGTGCGTCTTATAGAGCGAAAAATACTGGTACTTAAGTCTGTTGATTTTAGTGGGTCTGCTCAAAACACGTCTTACTTCGATAGCAATCCAATCTCTTTAAATTACAGTGGTAACTCGGGTTACATACGCTTCAGGTTACAGACTCCGCTAACCCAGAAATAGTGCTTCAGGTTAAGAACTTTGCTTCAGGATGAGAACAGAAATTGTGCTCCGGCGGCACGGCAGCAGCAGGAGGCCCCATTAGCTAAAGTGGTGCTTCAGGTTAAGAACAGTTTCCGGTTAAGAACGGAACTCCGGAACGAATTAAGTACTTAACCCGAGGTAGCACTATAGTATCGAACTCAATTCCTGCTAACTGGTTGTTTCCTCTTTTTCAGATATGCTTCTGCTTCATGGTCAGTTCTCTCCTAAAGAAGCCTAAGACCACTTCATTTGTTGTCTTCTTCTTGATGTTTACTCTTGGAGCCATCAGCATTGTTCTGTTGATCAATTTAGTTCCTGCAGCTTTGAAATGGACTTTGAGTGTGTTCTGCCCCTTCGCCTTTGGTGTTGAGCTGTCAAAGGTAGGGCACTGTGCTTTATTTGGAATGGAAAACAACATTCTACCCCCCCCAACCTTGGTGAAGCTGATTTTCAGGCATGTTTTCAGTGGAGAGCAGAGGTGCCGAGTTGTGCCCAACATTGTGGGGCCTGTTGCGCATGTGACGAACACTGGGTTGCGAGGAGGCTAACCATGGAGGCAGGGGGCCAGCTCTGTCCTCTCAAAAACAGGAAAGTGAAACCCTGTCAGTTCTCCCCACCCTGCCCTACCATGCTGGCCTGCAGCCCCTTATTTCTTTTCCTGCTCTCTGTGTGTCAACATTCACAGCAGAGCATCTGTTTCTTTGCCCCTGTACCTGATGCAACAAATGCCACAGCACAGCCTAACCCTTCCTGACGACTCTCTTCAGCAGGGTAATGGTAGAAACCATGCCCCCCCCCTTTCCCAGCAAAGGCGTAGCTGTCGGCTGCCCCTTGCCTCAGCCCCGGGGCTTGCGGCTTCCTCTCCCTCAGCCTGGGGCTGAGGCGGAGGGTGGAACAGGGGGCAAAACTGGGTGGCTCAGCCTGCCTAGTGACACCTCCTGGAGGAGGCCAGTAGTGGGAGGAGGCCTAGCACGGGGGGGGGGGGGGCTCAGCCCCATCCCAACAGACTTGGGAAGGGGTCTGAAGGAACCTCAGCCCTATAGAGTTGGCGCCTGTGGTGGAGAAAGATCCCAACCATCATGGTAGCACGGGCATTTTCCAGGGCTGGCCCTGCCATGCAGTGGCAAAGCTTCATGCTCCAGCACCGGGAGAGCTGGTGGGGGCAGGGCTGGCACACATCCCAGGGGGTGTGGCATGCCAACTGCAGGGGGGCAGCCGCGATGGCACCCTACCAGGATTGCGCTGCCAGGGGCGGTGAGCTCCCCCAGCACTCCTCTTCCTCCCCCAGTGCTGCCATGCACAGTGTAAAGCAGGGGAGGACATTGCTGTGTGTGCCACATGTCATGCCCTGTGCCTCCGAAACTAACCTGCTGCCCACAGGTGCAGTGGTGTTGTCCCATCACCAGTACTGAAGTAAGGTCCAGCTTCTGGTCCAGATGGCTTCTGCACATGGAGAGCTGAGGGGAGAGCACCCATTTACCCTTTCCTTTATGCAGGAAAGTGTGTTGGGCAATCCCTGCCCTTTCCATTCACCTCTTTTATGGTATTCTGAGAGCGAATGTACAGAAATCTGTATACAGTGAACGCTCAGGTTGTGAACGTGATCCATGCAGGATGCATGTTCGCAATCCGCAGCGTTCACAACCCACGCGGGTTGCGATTCAGTGCTTCTGCGCATGCGCAAAGTGTGATTTAGCGCTTTGGCGCATGCACGACCACTGAAACCCGGAAGTAACCTGTTCCAGTACTTCTGGGTTTCACAACCTGAAAAAACAAAACCTGGAGCATCTGTAACCCAAGGTATGACTGTACTGATACAACAGGTGCTCCTCTTTATTCTATTCTATTTTACTTAACTGTGATCCATGCTTAGCTTACGTGGGGCTAGCTTTTAAACAACAGGCAGGCAGCGAGGGGCTAATTCCATTTCAAACTTTTCTTCCTCCAGTTTTGACCCACGGGGACTTAGACGTTGTTCTTTCCCCCCACAGATTCTCCATGTTCAAAAATATGGAGGAAACTTCACCTTGTCTAGCCTAATGCATGAACCATGCACATATATCCTGGTTTTTGACGGTACTTTATATATGTTGCTGGCCCTCTATTTTGACAAGGTCATACCCGGTAAGCATACGACAAGCATGCTATCTGCATAATTGCTGCTTTAAAACAGCTGCATCAGTTGCATTTGTTTCTGGGCCCAGTTGAAGATGTTTCACACCACTAGTGTTTAAAACCCTAAGCAAATATCTGAAAGGCTTGCCTCCTTCCCCACAGACCCTCTCATCTGTTGACTTTAGTAGTGGTTTATGTTCTTGGTAGGGACGCGGGTGGCGCTGTGGGTTAAACCACAGAGCCTAGGACTTGCCGATCAGAAGGTCAGCAGTTCGAATCCCCGTGATGGGGTGAGCTCCCATTGCTCGGTCCCAGCTCCTGCCAACCTAGCAGTTCGAAAGCACATCAAAGTGCAAGTAGATAAATAGGTACCACTCCGGTGGGAAGGTAAACAGCATTTCCGTGCACTGCTCTGGTTCGCCAGAGTCATGCTGGCCACATGACCTGGAAGCTGTCTGCGGACAAACACCAGCTCCCTCGGTTTGTAAAGCGAGAAGAGCGCCGCAGCCCCAGAGTCGGTCATGACTGGACCTAATGGTCAGGGGTCCCTTTACCCTTTACCTTTATGTTCTTGGTAAGAACATAAAAGAGCCAAAGAGCCAACAAGCCCAGGATCCTGTTCTCACAGTAACCAACAAGATACCTGTGGGAAGTCCGCAGAAAACTTGCAAGCATTCAGTGGAGAAAATGGAAAAACATGCAGTGGAAGCTGTTTGACTTCTGAGGCGCGTTTGAAAACGGAAGCATTTACTTCTGGGTTTTTGGCGTTCGGGTCCCAAAATGTTCGGCTTCCAAGACACTCGTAAACCGAGGTACAACTGTACTTCCATTGCTCTCATAAGTTTTTTTGAGGAGAGGGGCATTCTCCGTGGCAGCCCCCAAGTTGTGGACTTCTCTTTCCCAGATGGCACTTTCATTGTATGGTTTCTTTATTAAATAAATGTTATTAAGTTCCATAGAGAAAAATACGAAAGTTAATATCTTTTTCCTTTAAAAAAACAACAACCACCAAATCAAACCGAGGCTTTTGTCTAAATACAATAAAAACACAAAAATGGGAGGGGCAAGGGAGAGAGCTAGAGAAAGAAAAGGAAAGAAATAAAAAGAGAAGGAAAGAGATTAAAAGAGAAAGAGAGAAAAATAAGGTTCAGAAAATAAAGGACTTCCAATTGTTCATCTGTCCACTATATATAAAAACAATAGTCACTTCATCCAATCCAATATAACACCAAACAAAACTGTTTTTTTATAAACAAACATTATCTTCAATCCTCAAATTCAGATTTCAGTATTTTATTTTTCATGCAAAAAGTCCATGAGGGAGTTCCAGTCTTTAACAAATGTTCACAATGCATTAAACAAGGCCAATTTCTCCATCTCTGCTAAGTCTGTTAGTTTTAACAGCTGTTCTTCTGTTGTTGGTAATAGTGGGCCCTTCCATCTTTGTGCATATAAAAGACTTGCAGCCACAATCACAATATTGTAGCAAAGTTCCATAGTCTTTTTCTAACTGTATATCCGTAAGTCCCAGTAAGAAGAGTTTCTGACATACTGCAGGTGTACCTCCTGGCCTTTGAGATTTGAGATGTACTCTGGTCTTTGACATAGGGATAGGATCCACCCTATTCTTGTGACAATAACCATACTTTTTCGTCTATAAGACGCCCCCATGGATAAGACGCCCCTTAGTTTTTGGGACTCAATATTAAGAAAATGGGGAAATTGTCCAGAATGGGAGGAATGCCAAAAAAAGCTCACCCAAATTCCAAACGTTTGCGATCGAACGCAATGCAGAAGCCTTCTATCGTATTTCCGATCGACACCAGCAGCCGCCAATCACACGCCCAATTGCTGCAGCAGAGCCCAATCACCAGCAGCCATTGTCGCAGCAGCAACCAATCGCCAGTGGACATTCTCGCAGCAGTGACCAATTGCAAGCAGACATTGCCACAGCAATGCCCAAACACAAATGGACATTGTCACAGTAGCACCCAATCACAAGCGGACATTGTCGCAGCAGCCTATCACCCGCAATAACACCAGTAACTATCTACTACTCAAGACAGAAATCATTTCCACAGTCCTCCCTCTGCACTACCCATGTATAAGACAATTCAATTTTTAAGCGTTGTTTTAAGGGGGGAAAACATCGTCTTATAGACGGAAAAGTATGGTAATTTGTCTTTAACTGTTTTTAAATATCTTAAATTGTTGTGACTGCTGTGAGAAGGGTGGGCAAAACAAAAATTAGAAGAAATGGCTTTTGGCTGGAAGATTGCATCTCTGTAGATTGCATTTCCTAACCTCTGATTTATTTCTTTGGAATTGACTTCTGTAATTTAGGAAGCCTTGTGATTAATGTTCAGTTTCTGTTAATTGGTTCTCATGAAAACTTACAGATTCTGGCTTCATACAATTAACTCAAGGCAGTGTCAATTTACTCTTGGCAGAAAGCCAAGGTCTGCTTGACCTAGAAACTACTTACTCTGATTGGTTAACGACCAGCACTCAATTCTGTTATCTAGGAATGCTAGAACAGTTTGGGGTTAGGTGTGTTAGGAGTAGGAGTGCTGTGTATGGTTAAGAGAGAGAGAGAGAGAGAGAGAGAGAGAGAGAGAGAGAGAGAGGATTTATTTTGCTTTGTTTTGTATGCAGAAACTCTGCTGGTTTTATTTTTCCTTTTAATAAATCCTGTAAATAGTTATTCTGAGTCTAGCTGACTAGTCATTTCCACCTCAACTAGCTTCTTCGCTGTGCAGGAAAACTCTGCTACGTTTGGGCTAAAGCCATTAGAGCTATGCCTGACACTTCAAAGTTCCATGAATTAATGCCTTTTCTAAGGGAAATAGCATGATTGGAGCAGCAGTACTAGACCTTGCTTGAGATGTAGTAGCTTATATATTCTGTTTAAGATTCTGAAAGCATAAGCATTATCCAAATATGGATTCTATGAAGGTATATTTAAAGAAACTTTGTTAGCTTTTAGGTCCAAGCCCTGCTTTCATCTAGGACAGTTAAAAGCGCATTTTACAACCGTTTTGCTTTTCCCTGCAAGATATGAGCAATCAAACCAGGAAGTCTCTAATTAACCATAGTTTCTTGTTTTGCCTGAACCAGAAAATGACGTTTACTGGCTTTAGAGCAAGGCAAAATCCCACTTTGTTCTGAAATTAGCAGCCATAGTTTCCGAGTTCAGATGAAACACAAAGCTATGGTCAATTAGAGACATTTTGAGTTTAATGTGACTCGTGTGAAGGGAACAGGAAAGAGGCTGAGGCTTAATAAGCCAAGATATGATTTCCTGAATGCAACCGATGTATCTATTTGGTTAAAGTTATGTGACTTGTTCCACAACCACTACATATTTGAATGAATGACTGTTTAAGTAAGCTGCAACGTCCATTTCCCCTAAATGTTGGTCACTGAGACTGTGCTATAGAGAAGTAGCAAGGGCTGATAAATTTGAAGTGTGTTACATGTTTAATACCAAGAATTAATAGAACCTTTTGATGCATAAAACCTTTTTTATATGTGTATCTTAGACAAATATGGCGTGCCCTATCCTCCCTTCTTTTTCCTGAAGAAGTCCTACTGGTTTAAATCAAGAGGAAGCTATACCAGCACTGCTCTTACAAATGAACCAAGCCATGGTAATATCTTCAGTGACAATGCTGAGCCTGTGCCTCCTGAATTTGATGGAAAGGAAGCCATTAGGTAAAAGTTAAGGAGGGCGTGGCCTTAAATAATTTTTTGAGCAAATTGACGCAGAAATCCTGCCCCTACGCCAAGGATCTGTATGAAGTCAAGAATATTTGGTTTTTGTTTTCAGAGGGTATTGGGGAACATTGTTTTTATTCACAAGAGAGCGATGCAGACAGAAATATATACTTCTGTTGCACAGAATGCCAAGGAGTCTCAAGTATGTGGATGAGGTTGTTTATTGGGAATGACAACTAACCGAGCATACCGGTATGTCTAAGAATTCTTTCTACCCATGTGCAACATTGATAGGGAAGAAAGATAATATCTGGTCTGAATTTGAAATAGTAGTTTCAAAGTTGCACAGCGTGACCATTTCCATAGAGATGATACGCCGCCAGGGAGATAGTTGTGACTAAATTGTAACTAAAATCCAGTATTGTATTAACCATTCGTTGTTTCCGAATCCTTTAGACTAAATAACATTAAAAAAACTTACAAAGAGAAGAGCAAGGAAACAGAAGCTTTGAGAGGTGAGATGCTGTTCATGTTTTCTCGTCCGTTCCGTAGTGGGACTGGGCTGCATGCATGAAACTGTGTGTGCAGATTGAATGACTCCACCGCCTACTGAAGGAAAAGGAGAAACTAACAATCGGTTGTGGGCTTGGAAGCAGAATAAGGAACCTTGGCTATACGTTTGTGAAACATTGCTCTGGAGCACAGGGGTCAACCCTCCTAATGTGGACAAGTGGTCTGGTTTCTTTTTGTTTTCCATTGCCTTTTCAGCAGGCTTGCCCACTCTAAGCTTTGTGGCTAATATCTAACCTCCCCTCAATGCAGTTACATTTATTGAGCACTGACTGCTATGGTGGGACGAGGCGGTTTGTAGGAAATAATGGATTTCCCCTCTTCCTTTATTGATTCATGGGCTCACCACTGTCCCATGTTCAACTGCTTCTGCATTCATAAACAGCTAGGAGAATTGCTTCCTCTGCACTCCCTATGAATACTGTACCACTTTTCTATACAGTGGTGCCTTGCAAGACAAAATTAATTTGTTCCGCGAGTTTTTTCGTCTTGCGATTTTTTCGTCTTGCGAAGCACGGTGTCGGAAAAGTTTTGGAAAAGCTTCAAAAATCACCAAAGTCTTCAAAAACCTCAAAAAAGGCTACCACACCGCATGCTATGAGTTGCTCCTCGAAGTCAAGTCGCAACTGTATCAACGGTGTTAAGAAAAAGGAAACAAACTTGCAAGACGTTTCCGTCTTGCAAAGCAAGCCCATAGGGAAAATCGTCTTGCGAAGCAACTCAAAAAACCAAAAACCCTTTCATCTTGCGAGTTTTCCGTCTTGCGAGGCATTCGTCTTTCGAGGTACCACTGTATTACTATGTACAAGGCAGTTTACAGCAACAAAATATACAACAAAGAACACATACCTTTTAATAATTTGATCCAATACCAAAAGTCACAATCAAACATAACTTTAAAATGGAACAACTTAGATTATTGTATATTACTTTATTTGATGTATTAGAATCTAATAGTACACCATAAAATTAACTCTCAGCTGATAATAATTAAGCAAAAATTCACTCTTAACAATTACAATGATTACTAAACTATGATCAATAAAAATAACTGCAAGTCATGATGCATAAAATACCACAATGCATGTAAAAGCGTGGAACTGAGAAACAAACACACACACGAAATTATTTTTTAAACATCCCTGAGCATTCCATCAACAGCTTGCGGCAGATACAATGTCCTTTGGTTCATTAATCCCTCCTCCACAATCCTGATACACATACTGTATGTGCATCAGTAATACTGCATACAAAAACCATATTCCAAAACCTTTTATGCCTTTTTTTTTTTTACTCATTTGCACATGAAATACCAAATGCAAAAATAATCTTCATAAAGTTCATTTGTCACCCTTGAGGAGACATGACTTCTTGAGACTGTCACTAACATCCACAATTTAGAAGTGGATAACTTCAGGACAAAACCTACAGCTGGGGTGGACAGAAGGTAAATTGAATCTTAGGACTCAGCTATACTGTATAGCTGCAAACAAACAAACAAACAAACAAACAAACAAACAAATAAATAAATTAAGTGTGCTGTGAAGTGCATTATACAATCTTACATTAGATGGTGATGGTGAGCTATGGCAAATTCAATACATTTTTCAAAACCTTTTTAAAAAAGTGTTTTCACAATTTTTTTTATATGTGTCTCGTTTCCATCATAGAATCTTAAGAGTTGGCAGGGACCCAAGAGCCATCTGCAATGCAGGAATTCATGATAATTGGAAAACAATTGGATCCGATCTTCTATGTAAACACATCAAGCAGCATTTCTGGACTATTTTATGAGCTCACAAAAGTACATGTATATATGGAACATAGGAAGCTGTATTATACCCAATCAGACCTCTGGCTCATCTGCACTGACTGTCCAGCAGATCACAAGGGCTTATTGCACTGACATTCCCAGCCCTGGAGATGCTAGGGATTAAACTAGGGACCTGTTTCATGTAAAACACGTACTCTACTACTGTATTGTACTCCCCCCCCCCCATACTACATATCACTGCATGCACAGTGGTAAAAAACAAAAACACCTCTTGATGCAATCATATGACTTTTTGCAGTGCTTTATCAATGCATGCCAAAAATTCATACAGATATTGAAAAGTGGAGACAAATGAAATAAACTGACATCAGGACTATACGTGCACAGCTCTCTGTACAAAATTTAGGATGGGGCGGGGAGGTGTAACAGTGGAAGATTTCTTCCTAATTCCCGATTGATTCCATGGAGAAGCAATATTCTGCAGTATGAAATTCCAAGAATCCATCCGAAAATTCAAACGAGAATTTTGGCAGCATCCCTAGTGCTTGATGTGATGTGCGGAAATTAAAAATGAGCCATGACGGGAAGTTTTGTAGGTTCACTCAGAAGTGAGATTTCAATGGAACTTATTAGTAAGAGGGTTTAGGAATGCAGCCTCCGTGTACCTTGGCCGTTTTAAGAGCTAACTTCTGTTCTTCTGTTAGGCTTGTCCTTGGATATTTATGAAGGTCAAATCACTGCAGTTCTTGGTTGTAGTGGAGCTGGGAAAACAACACTGCTAAACATCCTTAGTGGACTTCTGAAGCCATCTGATGGTACGTATCAGAACTTTAAAATGAAGGAGGCTGCCACCCAAATCCATAAGAACAGGAGGAGGTTCCCCTTGATCAGACCAAAGCCTTATCAAGTCCATCATTTGATTCCCACAAAGGCCCACCACACACCACTGGGAGGAGCACAAAGGGGGCAATAGCAGTTCTCCAACAGTTATTCTTCTGATCTAGCCATTGCGACTAGCAGCCAAAAACATGTCCAAATCCCCTTTTAAGGCCATTTAGGTTGGGGGCCATTGCTATACTGTATGGCGGCAACTTCCGTAGTTTAATTATGTGCTTTGTGGAGAACTGAGATTCGTTGTTGTCATTGAGGCTGCGAGGATTCCAAACAATCATACCTAAAATTGCAGTCTAGGTCTCATTTCCACTCTTAGCAGGACAGCAGTTAATAGGATATGTTGAAACTTTTATGAGAATTCAAGCAGCCTACTCTGTTTATTAAGCCTACCTATTTGCTTCCTATTTGCTTATGTGTACAGGCTCTGCGACCATCTTCAAGTACAATATATCAGCAAGGGAAGATATGGAACAAATTAGGGAGATAAGTGCTGTGTGCCCACAATTCAATGTGCAATTTGAATTCCTAACACTGAAAGAAAATTTACGGACTTTTGCTAAAATAAAAGGGATTCCAAACAATGATATTGAGAATGAGGTAAGGATATATTTATATGGCAAGTATTTCTGTTCCGCCTCTCTATATTCTTTGTCTATTTTCTTTGTAAAACAGGTTCATGGCAAGGGATTGCTGCCTTATCTTTTGTTCTGCTTTGTATTTGAGGTTTACTCAGCCTAATTCAGAGAAAACTCATTGTGCTTAAGTCCCGCTGAAGTCAATGGGACAAATTTGTTGAGACCAATTTAAATCCTGTTAATTGCAATGGGAGAGGTGCAATAAATTTTCACTAGACTGGGACTAATTCAATAACTGAACAAAATATGTAAGCCTTGAGATCCACACAAATGAAAATTCTTCCAGCACTGTCTTTGTTATCATACTATGGAGGAATTATTTGAAGATTCTCTTGAGATGAGTTGAGTTGAGGCAAACCCCTCAACTGTCCTGATTTGACCAGGACCTCCAGAATTACAGAAGCCATCCCAGCTCCTGATTGGATCCCGGGATGTACTATTTTGGCTCCCACAAGAGTGTGGCCTCAACAGATGCCCATTTTGGGCGGCTGTGCTCTTGAGTCATGTGACATGCACCCTGATTTTCCTCTGTGGCAGGTTGGAGGGTATGTTGAGATTCTTGCTGAGTATATGTATAACTCAGAGCAGCGCCTTCATGTGGCTGCCCCCTTTCTTTGGAACAGTATTATGGTCAAGATACGACAGGCGCCCATTATCTGCTCTTTCCAGAAACAAATGAATTTAATTTTTTGACAGACTTTCCCAGCTGAATAAATGGATGTTTACCACAAGTATATACCTTGTATTGATTTAGTTTTGTTTGTTTAAGCATTGTATTTTTGACTTTTCAATTACACATACTAAACAAAGCAGAACAGTAATAAATTGATAAAAGAAAAGCTATTTTTGGGTGTAAGGCAAAGACAAGAGTGCATAGATTAGTAGCAGAAACAAGGCTCAGGAATGATTAGCCACAAAATTCTATAGCTGATAAAAAGGCATCTGTTGGGCTCATAACTTGAAACTTGGCATTTACAATCTACCTGATGCCGTCTACAAAAGTGCCACATTTTAAACTGATCCAGTAAAAATGGCCGCGATTACAGCAAGTTACAAAGTGCTGAAAAGTGGCGCTTTGACCTCTTTTTTCCCAGTTGGCAACAAATCATTTCGTATTATTTCTTTTAGATGTTGCAAACTACTGGTGTACTTTATCCATGCTTGTTGTGGACCAGACCTTTTCATTGTTTTAATGAAATCCTGATCAGCAGTTTGAAATTATTAAGGTTTTCCTGCCCAGCTGAAATCTATAGAAAACAAGGACTTGCAAAATAATGCTTGGTGCATGACTGAAGGCAAAAATGAAGGCAGAATGTTGCAGCAGGAGTCACCTAATGGATGCTGTGTGCAATGCCTTTTCCTTAGTTATTAAATATCACAGCATGGGTGCAGAAAAAGACATGATTGAAAAATAATGTAGGAATGGACCATGTTGTAGAACATTTAGCGGCAGATATTCAGGCAGCCGGTGCATATTAAAGTCCTAGTGTTGATGTATTTGGGAGGGAACAAGGAGCAGGGGCTTAATGCAATCCCACTTTCTGCTTCTCAAGAGCTGATTTCAAACTCTAAACCTTCTTGAAGGGCTCCTTGAGTGACAGCTGTGCATCCAGAAAATGCAGCGTGAGCAATACCGAACTGCCTCATGGACCACTCTTCACTAGATGAACCAATAGCGTTTTCCAGTCCACACATGAAACTGTACTGTAATCCCATTGGCATTCATAAAAAAAATAATAATAGCACAAGCATCGTTGCATAACCAAGCAAACCCTGGAATACAACAGTCTGGAGCAATGCCATTTGGGTTCTTCCAAAAACCTGCTTGAGCAAATGATCCTAATTCCAGGAACAACATCTCATCTGGAAATGCCTTATACTTCAAATATGAGAGGTTGCATAATATTCCATTAAGATTCGAACCTCTATAAAATAGCTTGTTGCTTTCAACCAAGCAAGCGACTGAAAAGCAAGATAGGAAGAAATCCGAAAGAATCCAACATCTTGGTGCTTGAAACATGTGTTTATATGCTTTACAGGTGCAAAAGCTAGTGACCCTCTTGGATCTCGATGCCATTCAAGACACCCAAGCTAATCGTTTAAGTGGTGGGCAAAAGCGAAAATTATCTCTCGCGATTACTTTCTTGGGAGAGCCACAGGTAGGTGAAGCAAGGTCAGGACAAAAGGACCTGTTGAACATATTTCATAAGTACTCTCCATCTTGTAATGCATCTACTGTTTCCTCTCAAAAGCAATGGAGTGTGTAGATCTCTCACTGATCTGTGGTCAGTCATGAAACTCCCTAATTTCAGTCTTATCTTTACTTCCTTTCTAAATTCCCATTCCCCAAACACTGTATGTAAAGTGAAGCTTTCACATTTAGTACAAGATTAGCTTCAATTTTTTAAAAAATAATAATATAAAATTATTTTCCCCAAAACATTTTTTAAAGCCACATAACTGTTTATATTGTTGTGAGTTAACCCTGCACCCAGCAAGGGGTTAAAATGTAATGGAGGATGCAACTGTTGGAATAGCCAGGCCAGCTTCTTGGTGAGTTAATGGCCCTTAAGTATGGGTCCTTAGGGTAACAAAGGAAGTGGGCTTTGTACCAGAGGCCAAATGAGTGGGCCCCTTCCCTCACCTGGCTGGTGGTGAGAAGGACAAGTGCCAGAGGTATGTGAGAGAGAGCTGGGCGGGAAGCAAACAGCAGGCAGAAGTCAGAGAGTGAGAGCCATGTTTGATTTCTGTTTGAATCCAAGGCTTTGGCTACGGGAAAAGCAAGACCTTCTGGGGTGTTAATGCTGTGACCATATCCATCGTAGACTCAGGTTGTATATACAATGGTACCTCAGGTTAAGAACTTAATTTGTTCTGGAGGTCCGTTCTTAACCTGAAACTGTTCTTAACCTGAAGCACCACTTTAGCTAATGGGGCCTCCCACTGCCGCCGCGCCGCTGCTGCTCAATTTCTGTTCTCATCCTAAAGCAAAGTTCTTAAGCCAAGGTACTATTTCTGGGTTAGCGAAGTCTGTAACCTGAAGCGTCTGTAACCTGAAGCGTCTGTAACCCGAGGTACCACTTTATGTGTAAATAAACTGTTATGTATTGAAGTTCTCACCCTGGCCACCAGGGGTATTGTGTACCCCTGTAACCTCGGGTTACAGACGCTTCAGGTTACAGACTCCGCTAACCCAGAAATAGTGCCTCGGGTTAAAAACTTTGCTTCAGGATGAGAACAGAAATCGTGCTCCGGTGGCGCGGCGGCAGCGGGAGGCCCCATTAGCTAAAGTGGTGCTTCAGGTTAAGAACAGTTTCAGGTTAAGAACGGACCTCCGGAATGAATTAAGTACTTAGAATCATAGAATCATAGAGTTGGAATAGACCACAAGGGCCATCGAGTCCAACCCCCTGCCAAGCAGGAAACACCATCAGAGCACTCCTGACATATGGCTGTCAAGCCTCTGCTTAAAGACCTCCAAAGAAGGAGACTCCACCACACTCCTTGGCAGCAAATTCCACTGTTGAACAGCTCTTACTGTCAGGAAGTTCTTCCTAATGTTTAGGTGGAATCTTCTTTCTTGTAGTTTGGATCCATTGCTCCGCGTCTGCTTCTCTGGAGCAGCAGAAAACAACCTTTTCCCCTCCTCTATATGACATCCTTTTATATATTTGAACATGGCTATCATATCACCCCTTAACCTCCTCTTCTCCAGGCTAAACATGCCCAGCTCCCTTAGCCGTTCCTCATAAGGCATCGTTTCCAGGCCTTTGACCATTTTGGTTGCCCTCCTCTGGACATGTTCCAGTTTGTCAGTGTCCTTCTTGAACTGTGGTGCCCAGAACTGGACACAGTACTCCAGGTGAGGTCTGACCAGAGCAGAATACAGTGGCCCTATTACTTCCCTTGATCTAGATGCTATACTCCTATTGATGCAGCCCAGAATTGCATTGGCTTAACCCGAGGTACCACTGTATATAGTTTTCACTCAGGTCCACATCAGTTAATTTAGGCGGGAAACCCTGGGGTGGTGTTGTTACAATGTTGACAGCCAGCTGCCTATCAAAGCAGGCCGGCTGAGCTGTTCAGTTCAGTTCAGTTCCAGCTTACTATAAAGAACCACTTGGAGAAATCTCTGTGTCGTCTGCTTTGTCAACCCACTACTTGATATAAACCATATATTATAAAGGCACCACAGTCTTTGCTGTCCCTCATTCCAAGGAAAGTGAACTCTGGGTAAGATCCCGGAACCCCTGCGCTCTTGCACCACTCCACAGTTGGGGTGGCATTCAAAAATATCATTGACCCAATTGGGTTGCCATTAATTCTTTTTAAAGAATCCACTTCAACATGGAATGCTATGTGCTAATTTCTCAAGGTTTCCGAGTCTGAAAATGCAATCATCGCATGTTCTGCCTACAGGTCTTATTCTTAGATGAACCAACTGTAGGGCTGGATCCTTACTCTCGACACCAAGTGTGGGCCCTCCTGAATGAGCGCAAAGCAGGTCGGGTGATTCTGCTCACCACTCAGTTAATGGATGAAGCTGATATTCTTGCTGGTTAGTAGAATGTCTCACGGTAAAAACAGTGTGACAAGTATAGGCATGAAGCGAGAGAGAAATAACCGAGACCATGTGACTTGGGAACTTATCCCGCACTGATCTGCACTATCCTTATTTCTATCTGTTGGAACAAAAAGCTCCTCCGTTGCACTGCGTAAAGGAGGTGATCCACATAGCACCCTAGATGATTCCTTCACATCTTTCACTATGCTGTCATTCACCAAGTTCCTGTTATTCCAGGAGTAACAGGCGTGCTGAGGACTAGCCTTGGAAATTCCAATGCCTTTGTGAAATGTCAAATTACTCTTACCTCTTCTGCTTCACTGGCTAAGCCAGGCATCCCATACCTGTGTCCCTCCAGATGTTTTGGCCTACAACTCCCATGATCCCTATCTAACAGGACCAGTGGTCAGGGATTATGGGAATTGTAGTCCAAAACATCTGGAGGGTTGAAGGTTGATGATGCCTGGGCTAAGCGTTTAATGCAGTGTTTCCCAAATTTGGGTCTCCAGCTGTTTTTGGACCACAATTCCCATCATCCTTGACCACTGGTCCTGCTAGTTAGGGATGATGTGAGTTGTAGTCCCAAAAAAACAGCTGGAGACCCAAGTTTGGGAAATGCTGGTTTAATGGGTTGCAGCTACTACTCTTCAATGCAGTCTTCACAGCTGTTTGAGGGTGACCAATCTTTTCTCTCATTCCATCACCTTCATTAGCTTTTGGATCCTTTCCCTGTTATCTGTTGCATCTCTTTTTGCATGACATCAACTGCCCTGCCCTAACAATTGACATGTGATTGTAAAATAATCTGTACTGGGAGGACAGGTGAAATAATCCCTCCCATCACTCTGGGGGACAAGTGTTTGCATTTTCCAAGCTTGGCTCCACCTGGGTTACAAGGAGTAAATAGATCTCTTCCAGCTGAGCCTTGATCAACAAGTTCTGCCTTAGCTGAAATGTGTTTTGCATTTCCTATCTTATTCTGGGTTCCTGATATGTAGCTTCCCTTAGATTGCACCTTGGTCTTCAGCTTCTGACTCGCTCCAGACTGCTTTTTGTGACCTGGACAATTATGCTGACTTAACCCTACCCCAATGAAAGAGATTTGCTTGCAAGACCTGCTGTGACGGTTGTACAGCTTGCCTGTTTGTGTGTGCAACATACGCCTCTGATTCGTGTGCATGTAAAGAAACAGGATTGTTTGAAATTAAGGCAGCATTTCTGGAACTCGTTTTATTTTCTGCATCACCCTTCTGAATCTCAGCTCACTGCACATTCCCCTCCAGATATTTCCTGCTTCTGATGTGGATATGGGGAAGAATTTATTTCTGCAGAATGTGATAAGTAAAACCAGAACTTTATGTGTTTTTCCTTCCAGACCGGAAAGCATTTATCTCTCAGGGCAGGCTGTCTTGTGTTGGTTCATCTTTATTCTTGAAGAAAAAATGGGGTGTTGGCTACCATTTAAGGTACTTTTGAGTTTGGCAATCTTGTACTCTTACCTATTTTGCAATCTCTGGTGGGCAATCGCAGATATTTATCTATTTTATTTATAAAATTGTGCAAACTCTTCTTCTTTTTTAAAAAATCCAAGTATGTCAAGAAATTCCTCCTTTCTGGCTCAACGTCTCTTGGTCCAAGCTCAGACCAAAAAGAGGAAAGGGAGAGATCAGGCTGTAAAGATGCTGTGCTGCTGTTTCTTTCAGCAGAACTCTTATGGTTTTAGTAATGTCATAAATACTTGATTCAGATAAGTTTTATTAAAGGAATGCAATACTTGGTAACTGGTGTCCATCTAAATCCATTCTGAATACGAACAGGATGCATGTAAATGAATTGTATGACCCCGAGAGAACAACATCCCTGGTCAAGCAATACATCCCTGCTGCCAAATTATCAGCACAACATGAAAATGAGCTGAGTTATATACTGCCCTTGGAAAATGTGGATAAATTTCCAGGTAATTATCATCTTGAATATGTAAATGATATCATAGCTATCATCTTTGAGTGTGCTATTAATGGAGATGTTCCTCAAAATGTTACTTTGGGCTGTAAGTACAATAAAAAGGATTTGCACAAGGCCGTAATGGAGATTGGAAATGCTAATCTTGAACTTAGAAGTAAGCACTTGAGTTTCTTTCTCCCTGTCATGTAGATCTGTTCTCTGACATGGACCGCCAGAAAGAACTAGGAATTGTTAATTATGGGGTTACCATGACAACTCTGGAAGATGTCTTCTTGAAGCTGGAGGGAAATGAGATGATTGATGAGAAAGGTAACATGCTGTTCCAAATAACATACTTTCTAGTAGTGATTCCCTGCTACAGCAGGGAAAATATGAGTTTGGGACCATATCTGTTGTTGGCATCCAACCATCGTGGGAGCATACCCGCCAACACTTCTCCTATTTTATAATAATAATATCTATATGCCACCCATTTGACTGGGTTGCCCAAGCCACTCTGGGTGGCTTCCAATAAATATATATAAAACATAATAAAACATATATTCTTGCATTTCAGGGCATTAGACTAGATGATCCTTGGGTCCCTTCCAACTCGTAAGATTCTATGATTCTATAAAACGTTTAAAAACTTCCCTATACAGGGTTGCCTTCAGATGTCTTCTGTATAGTTACTTATCTCCTTGGCTTGGGGGTTGCATAACTCCATACCCTCCAACATGTCTCTGATGAAAATAGGGACATCCTAAGGAAAATCCTAAGCCTCAGCGCCTAGGACTTGCCGATCGAAAGGTCGGTGGTTCGAATCCCCGCGGCGGGGTGCGCTCCTGTTGCTCGGTCCCAGCGCCTGCCAACCTAGCAGTTCGAAAGCACCCCTGGGTGCAAGTAGATAAATAGGGACCGCTTACTAGCAGGAAGGTAAACAGCGTTCCGTGTGCTGCACTGGCTCGCCAGAGCAGCAATGTCACGCTGGCCACGTGACCCAGAAGTGTCTCCGGACAGCGCTGGCCCCCGGCCTCTTGAGTGAGATGGGTGCACAACCCCAGAGTCTGTCAAGACTGGCCCGTACGGGCAGGGGTACCTTTAAGGAAAAGCGGGACATTCTGGGATCGAATCAGAAACCTGGACAGCTTCTGTGAATCCAGGATTGTCCCTGGAAAAGTGTTGCATTACAGCTGCCTTTCCCTGTTTTTTTTTGAATCTGGGAGTGAGAGCTGGGATGGTTTATCAATGACAGGGGAAAAACATCTGCAGTAGTGGTGGCAGCAGCGAGGAGAGCTGGGGGGAAGTAGGGGATTGACTGACCCAGCATCAGAAGAAGCCAGAACTGAGTTTGTATAAGCAAGTAGTCTCTCCTTTGGCCAATACCAAAGTTCTGATTTTGTGCTTTTGAAATTTGATTACAAAGAGGGGCCAAAGGGTGCTGACGAAATGGAACAAGATCTGCTATTGCTCTCAGACACGGGAAAGGCAACCATAAGCGGATCAGAACTCTGGAGGCAACAAGTTTGCGCCATGGCAAGAATGCATTTTTTAAATCTCAAGCGCGAGAGCAAACTCTGGGGAACGCTGTAAGTGCCAAGATAATTGCTTAAAAGCCGTCGCAATCTGGGTTACTGTATACGTAGCATCGCTAGCCTCCTCCACCACACTGTAACCACTAACACACACACACCACAATTGTGAATCAACCACCCTTCCAATTTTGCAGCCACAATCATACACTATTTTCACCTTCATCCCTGTTCCCATCAAGGGGAGCGGGCAGAAAATGAGGGGGAGGAAGAGGCATGGAAATGGGGGTGAAAGGGGAATGTGGGGGTGCAAGTGGACTGCAGTGTAGAAGAGAGAAGCAGCTTCAGAAATGGGGTTGGGAAGGTGGAAATGGGGATTAGTAGGTGCATGCGGTTGGAGGGGGCTGGTCTACAGGAGTACCTCAGGTTACATACGCTTCAGGTTACAGACTCGGCTAACCCGGAAATAGTACCTCGGGTTAAGAACTTTGCTACAGGATGAGAACAGAAATCGTGCTCTGGCGGCGCAGAGGCAGTGGGAGGCCCCATTAGCTAAAGTGGTGCTTCAGGTTAAGAACAGTTTCGGGTCAAGAACGGACCTCCAGAACGAATTAAGTACTTAACCCGAGGTACCACTGTACTGAGGTGGGGGGCAGAATTGAGAGGTTAGCAATGGGGGATAGGCTGGTTTGGCCAGTGACAGAAATGGGGTTGCTGCCACTAATAGATTCAATACCAGTTGCAATCATTCTCATTTGCTTAATTACTATCCTTTCTTTATTACAGACTGCTCCTTTTTGGAATTTTGCTGGCACCTTTAGTCATCCAGGTGCTGTTATATACTATCTGGGGGAGCCTGCATTGTGCAGAGCTACATCCTGGGCTTTATTTTGAGCCAGGAAAGGAGTCTTTCAGAGGGTCTGCTGGACTTCTGATCCTTAATAATACAGGTAAGAGTGAAGAACAGAATATTGAGATTCCCCCCCCCCCCCGCCCCAATCAGGTTTCGACCAAGAGCCAACATGCCAATACACCATGGCCAGACTGGGAAAACCTGGGTACAAATCTCTCCTCAGCATAAAGCACAGTGATTGAGCAATAATCATCTCTCTTTTTTAAAAAAATAATTTTTATTAACCGACCAATCAAATCAAATCACATCACATAAATTCCGAATTACAAACCCGAATTTTAAATTTTTTGTTGGGGGTACCCATATTTCAAGTTCTGAAGGGGATTCCAATCATCTTCTTGCTGCTGCGTTAATATCCACAAATCTGTCCAAATAATGTTCATATTTCTATCCAGTCCTATCTTGCTGTTCCCACGTCTCATCTTATTCATATATTTTTCTTTTTTCTTTGTGATCTCTTCTGATAATCTCCTTAAGCAGGTAAACACCAGTTATAATCCTGTGTGAATTTTTCCGTTAGTCCAATCACCATATCGAGATGGTTTCCATATATCATCACTTCCATAAATAAAAGCACTCTTTCCATCATTCATCTTCGCAAATCTGTTGCCTTCTTTAGTCCTCTGAGGAGGCCACCCGCAGTATGAAAACAGATCCATTCCTCCTCCCAGACATAAGTCTTTCGACAGAACTTGCCAAAATGGCGACGCTGTTTTTTTACTGCGTCATCCCAAAGATCTTAAACTTTCCACGATCTCCTTAAAACATGCTTTTGGTTAGAGATTATCTCCACACAGTCTTAAATAATCAGCTTAGGTCATTTAAGCGGCATTTCTGACTTGGGGGGGGGGGATTCTTGGTTAATCACATAGAGAAAAGAAAGGAAAGTCCCCCCCCCCCATCCAGTCCCGTTGCCGACATACCAAGCCTTGGTGTGTCTTCTCATGATATATTCCTGTTTATCCAACCCGTCTTCTTTCTCAGAGATCTCTTCAATTAGCAGTCTTTACTCCCCCTTCTTCCTTAAATTATGTGCATTTGCTTCTACCTAATTATTTCTTTTGAATTTGCTGCAGCTAGAGGCGCGAATCAGAGACAGCGTCCAGGAGAGCCGAAATCCGCACAAGGGCTTTCTGCCTAGTGCCCCCACCCCCTTGAGTTTGGGGGTGGTATAGGGCACAGCAGGCAAGGGCAGTCCCCCCACTCACTTGGGGGGGGGGCAGGGAGGCTGCTTACTCCCATCACAGCCTCTTAATTACCTTGTGTGGGTCGGAGAGATGTTATTGTCGGCCATCTTCCAATGCGCCCCTAGTGGCACCCCCCTGAACAATAATCATCTCTTAATCCAATATTGTCTCAGTGTTGTGAGCAAAAAGTGAGGGGAGGGGGAACCATGTCTAACAGCCCTTTGGAAGGAAGGATAGAATATGAATGTAATAAAATGAAGTTTTCATACAATTTTAATGGACTAGTAGAAAGCGAGTGAAAAATGTTTTTCCAGCTCTCTATCAGGAACTGAAGGCTTTTTAACTAAGAGCACCCAGAGCCCCAACTATAGCATAGCTCTATGGATTGCCTGAGGAGTTTGGTCTACTCATAAGGAGTAGGTTCCTTACAAATAACCCTTTGTTCCGTACGAGACATGTTCTTCTGGAGAAAACTTCAGCATCAGGCAGCTGACTGAGCCTGCAACTTTAGGAATCCGTACTCCCTTGAACTCAGTAGTGGTTTAGCCTCTACCATTGATTTTGAGCAAAGGTCTGGTGGAGAAAGGTCTTGTGCCGTGATCCCTGAAAGCGCCAAATCCCCCTGCTGTGTCTCACTGCCCCATTATACATCGTGCTCCTCTATAATGTTAGCTTTGGGGAGTGCCAAGTCCTCCTCTGAAGAGGATTCCTCCAGGGCTGTCTGAGATGCCAGATTGTGTAAGGTATCAGATATTTGCTTACAAAAATTTTGATTACAGCCAACCAGGATATGGCTCTTCAAAGCTTGCTTCACTGACGGGGTCAAATCATGGAGCCTGGAACTATTGGCAGTCCTAAAAGAATAAGATAATTCCAATATTACCTCAATAGTAAAAATAAAAAATTAAGAATTTTGGGTGGAATTCAAGATGGCACTAAGGCGATTGTTCCGTCAGTGCTCATCTCCTCCTTCATGCTGTTTTAGGGGTTTTCCCCAAACTTCCCTCCCCTCAAGTCAGTTTGGGGAGGAGAGGGTGTGGGAAGCCCATTTGTGCTAGTGGGATAACACAACCCATTTTAGCAAATAAATAGGCATTAAATGTTACACAAAGATAATTCAAATTCTGTATTACACTTCATTTTGGTTTTCTCCTGTTTGAGAAATTAAGATTCTACCACAGTCCTCCGGTCATTCTGTGAATCCTTGTTTTCTTTTTCAGGTGCAAGCATTGACAATTTCATCCAAGCAGTGAAGAATCAGAATGTCCTCGTAGAAGTTGTCTCTGGCAAAAATGTCAGTGACCAACTAGTGCACAATGGGGCTATAATGGTAGCCCTTGAAGACAAGGTAACTTCAGTTATTTTTTGTTGCAATCAGTACCATTTTTCTAGAAAAGGAGGTGCCAGAACTCACCACGAACGCCTCCCTTGTTTTCTTAAAATGGCAATGGTGCTCACCTGAGAGGTGCCAGAACTGAGTTCTGACTGGGGGGGGGGGAACCCCCCTGGGTGTAATCCTAAGTGGGATAAAACTGGGGAGCAAAGCCCCATATCTTGTGCCAGCTTGTGCAGGGGCAGGAAATGTCAGGGCAGACTTACTCTTTGCATTTCCATGTGGTTTCCTTTTTTAATCTTTAGCCCCATATCGCTGGCTGGAGGGGGTTAGGATCGTGTGAAACTGGCTCCCTGACAATGAAGGAGAGCTTTGACTGTCCTTGTTTCTTCATAAAAACAATACTAAAAAATCCTGGTAACCAAATATGGTTGTACATGTTTTGAATTTGAAAGCAAGCAGCATCTTGTGGTGTTGAGCGTTGCTGTTTTGCAAGCCTGTTTTTAAATGCCTTTCCCAGTTAAAGAGAAATGCTCTTTAAGCAGAGTATAATACTGGTGCAGCATCAGGTAACAGGTAACAGCTAGCTCCATCCCAGCCAAATTAGAAGCAAGGCCACGATTCCAAAATATGGGGGCACAAAGTTCACAACTGTATGAGAGCAATGAAGCTGAAATATACTCGGAGTCCTGTAGTGATTTCATGCTCTTTATTGCAGCTTGTAAAACAGTGATTGAATTGCCCCCCAAACCCCAGGCTTTTATATACATTAATTACACAATGAGTCCCGTCTGATTGGCTGGTTCTGTTTCCCTCCTGGAGCCCGATTGGTCTTTTCCTGCAGACCAATCAGTTGTTGCATTTTAGGATCCTACCAGCCTAATAGGCTGATTAACTTCCTCCTGGAGCCTGATTGGTCTTTTCCTGCAAGCCAATCAGTTGTTGCATTCTAGGATCCTACTTGCCTATTGTTCTAGGATCCAAGCTTAGTACATAACAGAAGCTGTCCCAACAAGTTCGTATACCTACCCAGCAAGCTCTTTTCCAGAAGAAGAGGTGCTGGAACTCACCATGAACGCCTCGCTCGTTATCTTATAATGGTAATGGATCCCACCTGAGAGGTGCTGGAGCTCAGTTCCTGTGAGTTCTGGCTGAAAACAACAACCCCGTTTATAGCTAAGGCATGGCACTTACGTTCCTTGAAAGAATCAGCCTTGTAAGAATGTCTAGCCTGCAGGTGCAGACTCCATCAAGGTGGGTGCATCTGTTCCCACTGGTGAAGGCATCTTCTGACCCTGGGAGACAATGGCAGACCTGCCTCCTCTTGTGAATCCTCTTCAGCCTCACCCCAGGCTGTGGCTCTGAGCTCTCCACAGCCTCTGGCAACATTCTCTCCTCGACAGGAAGGGAAACAGCAACAGAGACTCCAGTACCAGCATTACCATCTTTCTTCATACAAGACTTTGCTCTGCTGTCTCAGGCTCCTGTCCCCACTCTTCCCCATCTGCTGCCCAAGGTCCACACTTGAAGGCACTTAGTGATGTAGGACACCTTCATTATAAATAACACATAAAGCAGGCCTATGAATTTCTGTTTTCATTACAGGCTGTTATTTTCTCAGCATTCATTCACTGACTCGCTTGAATTTCTAACTTGTATTTCATTTCTCATCTCGGTTCAGAAATACAGATTCACACTTATATGCCACATGGAAGTGACCAATTGCTTTCCAGTGCTTGTCAACATCATCAGCAATGCACGCCTGCGAATGTTAAACTCCGCTGCCCATATTCGAATCTGGAGTCACATGTTTCTATTTGTAAGTCTTTCAACTGGATTGTAAGAATGGTTACAGTAGTGTGAAGAGGCGGGCTAGTTGTAGTGCTGAATAAGTGTGAAAACACACACACACACACACACACACACACACACACACACACAATCTCTCTTTAATAGATTTGCATTCATCTTTAATATTGATAGGCTTCCAAGCCAAGGTATTTCTAATTTCATCCATTTTTCAGAACTTCTGTGATTTTTAAAAATCATGCGTTCAGTTTGAAACATCATTTTATTAATTGGTGTTATATATATTCCAAGGTATTTGATAGAAACGTTTGTCCACTTAATATTCATTTGTTTTGATATTTTAGTTTTAATTTCTTCTAGTACAGTATATTAATACTCATAATATATGTACCACCTGAGCCGATTTTATACTCAGAGACTCTGCTGTAGTCTCTGAATTCAGTTGATTCTTGTGAGTTTATAATAGTTAACAGTACTACATCATCAACCTAAAGACAACTTTTAAATAAGCAATGATCAACTTTATTCCTATAATTAAATATCATTTTTAAGCCTACCAAGTGCAGAGAATAATAGCAGCTGTTCTAATCATATATACTGTCACACAGTGTTTATAAACTTTATCTTTCTGATTTGTTTCCCAGCAATTTAGTAGCAAACAGCTATGGATCTTTTTCTGTAACATGTGCATGTTTGGGGTATTTATATACCCTACCTTTCCAGCACATTTTGCGATGATGAGCGGTCGTTACTACAAGGTAAAGTAATTAAACATGCATGAAACTTATTCCCTTGCAATGAATGCAGTCTTTTGATTTCCCCCACTCCAGTTGACATCAACTTCAGTAGATTATCTATCAATTTTGGATCTGCATATACAGTGGTACCTCGCAAGACGAATGCCTCGCAAGACAAAAACCCCGCAAGACGAAAGGGTTTTTTGTTTTTTGAGCTGCTTCGCAAGACGATTTTCCCTATGGGCTTGCTTCGCAAGACGGAAACGTCTTGCAAGTTTGTTTTCTTTTTCTTAACACCGTTAATACAGTTGCGACTTGACTTCGAGGAGCAACTCATAGAACGCGGTGTGGTAGCCTTTTTTGAGGTTTTTGAAGACTTTGGTGATTTTTGAAGCGTTTCCGAACCTTTTCCGACACCGTGCTTCGCAAGACGAAAAAAATTGCAAGACGACAAAACTCGCGGAACGAATTAATTTCGTCTTGCGAGGCACCACTGTAGTTTACTGTCCAAGCACCCACAGCACCCTTGGCATTGCAGTACAATTGTGTCTTATGTGGGAGTTTAGTTCCAAGGGTTGCCCGTATAGGCAAAAAGCATGAACTCAAACCCTTGGAACCAAACTTTTATGAGATCTTGTGGGAGCATCCCAGACTGGTGAGAGGAGATAGCCTTGCTCAGAAAGCAAGCCAGATAGCTTAAAAGCTCTATGTGCACCAGGAAAATCCAGTGTAAAAATAGTTTCCAAGTTCTCTGCCTCACTTCCCAAGCAAAGCCCTTTCCACACACCAGCATTTAACGTCAATCAGCCAGTGTTCAACTGCATATGGTTGAAATCGCGCAAGTTAAATGTGCGTAAGACAGAATCATATCTTTGGGGCCTATCACCCTTACATTCTTGTTTTTATGATAACTTATTTGAGTTGGATATAGCTCTTGGATTTATGTTCAAACCTTGGGAGATCGCAATGGGGAGCTAACGATTCTATTGATTCCAATGTGCCACAATGGAAGAAATAAAAACTTTCAGTTTTATGCTAGCTCTTATATCCCAGTCCAGATCTCCCTTTGAATGTTTTATTATTTGTTTTTGAAATGTAGAGACTGCCCTATTAAAAAAAGTTTTTAAAAACAAGCTGAAACAGTGATAAAAAAGAGCAATACAATATACATTTCGGAATTGAGAAAAAATGAGTACACCAAAAAAAGGGGGGGGGGATAAAACTGCTATACAGTGGTACCTCGGGTTACAGGCGCTTCAGGTTACAGAAGCTTCAGGTTACAGACTCTGCTAACTCAGAAATAGTACCCCAGGTTAAGAACTTTGCTTCAGGATGAGAACAGAAATCATGCTCTGGCAGCGCGGCGGCAGCAGGAGGCCCCATTAGCTTAAGTGGTACCTCAGGTTAAGAACAGTTTCAGGTTAAGAATGGACCTCCAGAACGAATTAAGTTCTTAACCCGAGGCACCACTGTAGTAAGGTTTTTAAATTCTGAAAGGGCATTAAAAGATGTCTCAGGTGCGCCTTCTCGTGGGGGTCATTCCACAACTGTGATGCCACTACAGTGGACGCTCGGGTTGTGAACGTGATCCATGTGGGATGCACGTTCGCAATCCACGTCTGTGCACGTGTGGGTTGCTATTTGGTGCTTCTGTGCATGCCAAAGCATGATTTAGTGCTTTTGCGCATGCTCGGCCGCTGAAACACGGAATTAACCCATTCCGGTGCTTCCGGATTTTGGTGGTCCGCAACCAAAAAAACGCAAGCTGAAGTGGCTGTAACCCCAGGTATGACTGTACTGAAAATGCACTTTCACTCTATGCCCCCTGCTGCATCTGTCCTAGTGGGGGCACCTGTAGAAGGGCCTCCTGCAATGATCTCCAGGTAGGTAAGTGTGGCAAGAGGTGATCAGTTCAGTATTCTTGCAGTCAGTGCAAAGATTTCCCAATTCATTCAAGTGGAGAGAGCGGGTATTTATTTGAAGTATTGATACACCATTCCCTCTGTCTGACATCCAAGGGCATACTAAGTTGCCAGCTCCCGTAGTTCCTTCCCTATCTCACCTAGGAAAGGGACACTTTTCTCAGACTTCTCCTTCTTTAGTCTTTGGTTGCTCATTTCCTCCCCTCACCCTCTTGTTTCCTCAGAACACTCCTATTCAGAACTTCATTGTTTCTGCTCACATTTCAGCTGATACCCCTATTAATTCATGACAACTTACTAGGAGACCAGTGGTCACCTCAGCAGTGTCTTCAATGCTACTTCCTCAATCCTGGCCAAAGTGGTACAGAGAGGAGGTTTCTCCCAAACCTGAGCCCACCCTTGATTTTCTAACTGCCTCCCTAAATCCTTAAGTTGCCATCTCCTTCTCCATTAACGTTTTGTAAATTGCAGAGCCCAAACCCTTTAGAATGGTCCCCTGGTGGTAAAAGTAAAGGGTAAAGGGACCCCTGACCATTAGGTCCAGTCGTGGCCGACTCTGGGGTTGCAGCGCTCATCTCGCTTTATTGGCCGAGGGAGTCGGCGTACAGCTTCTGGGTGATGTGGCCAGCATGACTAAGCCGCTTCTGGCGAACCAGAGCAGCGCACGGAAATGCCGTTTACCTTCCTGCTGGAGTGGTACCTATTTATCTACTTGCACTTTGACGTGCTTTTGAACTGCTAGGTTGGCAGGAGCAGGGACCAAGCAAAGGGAGCTCACCCCATCACGGGGATTCGAACCGCCAACCTTCTGATCAGCAAGTCCTAGGCTTTGTGGTTTAACACAAAGTTTATTAGTTCTATTTATTAAATTTGCTAGTCGCTTTTTAACCAAAGCCATTCAAAGAGTCTTACAGTAAATAAACAAACACATACCTTAAATCTGTCATAAAAGGAAGGAAAGAAAAATCTAAATGGCTACTCTACTTTAAAAAAGTTGAAATAAAACACCCACACACCCACACACAAGGAGGCAATTTAAAATCCAAGAAATGTTTTTACCTGGTGCCTGAAGTTAAGTAACAATGGCACCAGGTGAGCCTCTCTGGGGAGAGCATTCCACAAGTGGGGAACCACCACTCCCATCTTATCTGAACCTCTTGTGGAGGGGCATAAAAGAAAGGGGGGACTAAGTAATTGATGAAAAATATTATGTATCTTAGGGACGTGGGTGGCGCTGTGCGTTAAACCACAGAGCCTAGGACTTGCCAATCAGAAGGTCAGCTGTTCAAATCCCCGTGACGGGGTGAGCTCCCATTGTTCAGTCCCTGCTCCTGCTATATATCATATACTGAAGGGCATAATTATCTCTTGCAATTTTCTTTGCTAGATAAAAGCTTGTTCTCAGTTGCGGGTCTCAGGACTCTTCCCTTCTGCCTTTTGGTGTGGATTAGCTCTGGTGGACGTCCCTTTGCATTTTATTCTCCTCCTGCTGCTGCTTTGGCCGTGGCTCAGACTATTAGACATTGTGGGATCTCATGTCCCTGCTACCGCAATTTTATGTTTGGTGAGTATAATTACTTACATTACTTTTTAAAAGTAGTCTTTAAATGACCTTTAATGTTTACAATGCTTACAAACTAATGTTTACAAATGTTACAAACATTGAACCATTTCCACTGAATAATAAACTTGGGCTGCGATCCTCAATAGTTTACAAGGGAGTAAACTCACCCGAACATAATGGGCCTTCTGTATAGTTTGGTCATATGAAATGAGTTCCCAGAAAACCCGTGTTTTCAGATACCAGTCTTAACAATAAATATTAACCTTCTTCTTAACAGGTGTCATTTCTGTTTGGCTACAGCACGTCAATGGTCTTATTCCTATATGTAATTGCCTTCGTGTTTCGCAACAAATGGCATGCTAGCAGTTTTTGGTCATTCATCTTAATCTTGGTAAGTTTTATGACCAGACCACTGACTGATCATTTATTTCCTTATATCCTTAATCTTACAATACCTCTAAATGTTTATAATTTTCCATTAAAGTAGACAAATCAATGGATGCTTCAAATATAATAATGTGAAATAATGTAAGACTGAATGACACATTGAACAGAAAAGAGCATGAGCAGTGATCCTTTAAGTGTGCATACTTGAGCAGTATTCTAAATTAGGTCTCCGGCTATTGTTGGACTACAACTGCCCTCACCCCTCACCCCTGCTCCTGCTTGCTAAGGATGATGGGAGTTGTAGTCCAACTACAGCTGGAGACTCAGGTTTGGGAAACCCTGTTCTAAATACTTCCTGCAAACTGTCTGCATTTGAGCCAAGTTATTCCATGCTTGGGACTGTGAGGACCCTTCTTCAGGAGCTGCCCAAAGAGATCTGTACCTGTCTTATAGGTAAAGGTAAAGGGACCCCTGACCATTAGGTCCAGTCGTGACCGACTCTGGGGTTGCGGTGCTCATCTCGCTTTACTGGCTGAGGGAGCCGGCGTACAGCTTCCGGGTCATGTGGCCAGCATGACTAAGCCGCTTCTGGCGAACCAGAGCAGCGCACGGAAACACCTTTAGCTTCCCGCCAGAGCGGTACCTATTTATCTACTTGCACTTTGATGTGCTTTCAAACTGCTAGGTTGGCAGGAGCAGGGACCGAGCAACGGGAGCTCACCCCGTCGCGGGGATTCGAACCACCAACCTTCTGATCGGCAAGTCCTAGGCTCTGTGGTTTAACCACAGTGCCACCCGTGTCCCTTATACCTTATACCTGTCTTATATTCTGCCACAAAAAACTTTTCTTCTTGCCATTAGAATAGGATACTATCATTTTGCCCCTTTCTCAATAATGCCTGTTAAGCCAGTGGCTGTGAGGTAAGGTGAGGCAACTGCCTCAGGTAGCAGGATCCATTGGGGCAACAGAACCCAATGTAGATCTTATTCAGGGCCAGCTCACCCATGAGGCAAGCTAAGGCAACCGCCTCAGGCGTTGGAATCCACAGTGGCAGCAGTTCCCGGTGTCAAACTTTCTTTCCCCCTCATTCCCAATATAGATCTTCCCCCACCCCTTCTTCTCTGGCAGGGAGGGGAAGCCACTTTGGGGTCCACCTCAGATGCCAATATGTCTTGGGCTAGCCCTGAGGTATAGATTGCATTCTATGGGTATCGGGTGAATTCCACCTCCCACCCCAGCAATTTGCATCTTCCAGTAGGGTGGGAGGTGGGATTCACCCACTACCCACAGAGTGGTAACTCTCAACTTATGCACACTTAACTTCTGAGCATTTGGTTTTATGCACTTGGCAAATAAAAATAATAATAATAAAAGTTGAAAGGGGACAGAAAGCAGGGCAGGTATCCAAGAAAAAAGACTTTGGCAATCCCACCCACCATAGAACCCATTATATTTTGACATACGTGATTTTGGCCTCACACTCTGTTCTCAGAACATAACCCCCACGTAAGTTGAGAGATGTAGTTAAACACACTTGGTTGTGTTTCATTTGGGGTGTAAAGGAGTTAAGCCTCAGTATGGAAAACAAAAGGGGAAGAAGCTGTTTAATCTGTTCAAAAGCTTAATATACCTTTTTCTTGTTTCATTTCAGGTGAACGTGCTTGCTTTGATTAATGGAGTCTTTGCAATCGACTATGTGCATTATCTACTAATAATAATTCTTCCCCTGTTTACAGCAACAGAATTTATGTTTAGTTTCACGGCGGTAAGCAAAAGTGCAGCCTATTCCTGGTATCTTGAACTTGCCCCTTAGTGCATCAAAGAGCCCTTGGTACCTTTGTCATGTACCAAGACCACCTGCCCATTCCAATTTTATTTTCATTTTTAAATGATGTTTTTGGGTTGGGAGGCTTCCTGTTTTTATGTGGTGTTGTCTGTGCGCTTTGTCTGTGCTTTTGCAGGGTGGGGGAGTTCCAAACATGACCAATTTTTCGACCTATGAAATCGGCATTATTTGGTGTCCAGTTTCTGAATTTATCACACAATTTGAAAAGGTTTGGGTCCGCTAGGCTATCGCTTTGCAACTGCGCTCTTGGGTTAAGGAAACAGTAGCTCATCATGGGTCACCAGATTCATAATGGCACATCTGTAATCTGTCTGTAATCCCAGAAATACACAGCTGTTGTTACTTGTCAAGGGATTTCAGGGCTGAAGTATTGAGGCTGCTCCCTGACTGCGTTCTACCATCACAGTGCAGGTTCTGATGCGCGGCAGTGTTGTGTTGAAATTGGCAGACAGACCAGAAGATACCATGGTTCATGGTATCAAAAGCTGCACGGAGGTCAAGAAGATCCAAGAGGAGATTCTGCTTCCCCTGCACTTAACAAAAATACAGTGGTACCTCGGGTTAAGAACTTAATTCATTCTGGAGGTCCATTCTTAACCTGAAACTGTTCTTTGCCTGAGGTACCACTTTAGCTAATAGGGCCTCCCGCTCGCTGTCTTGGCTTCTTTGCTCTTTGGGGCTGAGGGGGGGGGATAAGATTTTTTTTCTTGATTTCCCCCTCTAAAAACTAGGTGCGCCTTATGGTCCGGTGCGCCTTATGGAGTGAAAAATACGGTAAAACAGTGGTACCTTGGGTTACAAATGCTTTGGGTTACAAATGCTTTGGGTTACAAACTCCGCTAACCCGGAAGTAGTTGCTCCAGGTTGCAAACTTTGCCCCAGGATGGAAATGGAAATTGCGCGGCTGCGGTGCAGTGGCAGCGGGAGGCCCCATTAACCTCAGGTTAAGAATGGTTTCGGGTTAAGAACGGACCTCCGGAACGAATTAAGTTCGTAACCCGAGGTACCACTGTAACTGAAAGTGATCCAACAGCTCTGCTCCATTTGGATGCCTCCATATAGCTTAATCCTAATCATGGCATTCAATTCCAAACAAACCTGAGCGACTTTACTCACAAAATGACTAGCAAATTTGTTTTCGCAGAGATCCAATGGGACATTTTGGTACTAAATTCCAGGATTCCTCCCTTGCTCTGTTGCACCCCTCCACGTCGAGAGGGGGCTCCAGGCCCTCTGGGAATCACCCCCCCATCTATTGATTCTGGCTGCCCACACACACACACACACACACCACCGGGCATACATTTGGAGCCCATCCTCTCCTCTGCCTCATGAAAAGGATTCTGGGAAGTGTAGTTTATCCTCTGCAGCCAGGCATTTGGCTGACTAACATCCTCTGTCCTTTTACATGTTTTTTTGGAAGGGGGGAATGTTTGTTGCTTTGGTTTGTTCTTGTCCTTATTATGCGTTTTGTATCTTTTGTCTCGTATTTATATGCTGTGAATTGCCCTGCAATTTTCAGATGAAAGGCAGTATACAGATTTAATACATAAAAAACAATCCTGCATAGACCTGCAGTTCCCAATTTTCCTATCTCCCACAACAAGAAACACTCGACATAATGTAGGTCTTAGAAGCTCACAGGTCCTCAAGTCACTGTCGTTCGAAGTCATTTTCTTTTACTTCACAAACTAGTATACTTCTGAGTAAGCAGAAACAATTAACTTAATTTGGCGGGACACTAACTTTCAAGCTGACAGGCACTGGCACAACCTGACTTCAGTATTAGAGGGAATAATCTACATAATCACCTTTTTTTCCTTACAGATGTTGAGTGTACCGCTTTATGATGGAGAGAGACCATTAGTGAATCTGATCTGGGCGGCTTCCTTTATGGTGAGAAATGAATTCAATATTTGTAGGGGAGATATTTTAGTTCGTAGGGTGTTGTATCCAATGGAATGGGTGTTCACCTTGTTGCGAGACACAAGACAGGAGCAAAGACTTGTGGGGAGCAGGCTGGACTTCCTCAGTTTTTCCTCCTGTCTAGATGCGTACAGGTGAAACTTAGAAAATTAGAATATTGTGGAAAAGTTCATTTATTTCAGTAATTCAACTTAAAAGATGAAACTAATATATGAGATAGAATCATGACATGCCAAGCGAGATATGTCAAGCCTTTATTTGTTATAATTGTGATGATCATGGTTTAAGTTGAATTACTGAAATAAATGAACTTTTCCACAATATTCTAATTTTCCTAGTTTCACCTGTACAGTACATTCCTCCCAGCTCTCCTGACTCAACTAAGTTTTTTACTTGTTTCTGAACCCTCATTTTCTTTAGATTTCCCTTATCGTCGTTTTAGTTCTACAGTTCTTTGTTTGTCCATGCATTGTGGTTTCTTACACACACACAAAACCCAACCAACTAACCAAACAAACAAACAAACAAACAGACAGACAGACAGACAAATGAAACCCTTTCCTTTGTTCTTTCTGTTTGGTTGTTCTGCTTATTTGCCACTCTTCTTTTATTCCTTAGTTGTTTACTTATATTGATAAATTTTCCAGAATCAGTGCCTGGTGAGATGTGCGACTCAAAAGACATGTCTCATCCATTTCCTCAATTCTGAGTGCTACCGGTAGGCTGCCCTTATCCCAGAACTGGTTAGTCAAATGCTTTCTTTCTCTTTTTTTTTTTTAAAAAAAAACATAATTTTTTATTAAATTTTCAACCATAATAACACAAGCCACAAAACAGAATAATACACAAAAACAAAAAAAAAAGAAGAAGAAGAAAAAAGGGGAGGGAGGGGGGAAAGGGGGGAACAATAAACAAATAAACAATAATAACAAACTTAATTCTTCACAAATCCAACTTTTTAAACACCTTGATTGACTTCCTCAAATCCCTCCCTTCTGAGTTTCATTGTAATTTAAAAGTAACAGCTTTCCAATATCATTATTAAACTAAAACAATTTCCAATTATAGTCATTCACTTTTCTTGACATTCTGAATCCCATTTATTTAATTATAACTTAATTTATCCTAGGCCTATTTGTTTCTTTCAAGTAATTTCTAATTTTTTATGTTACAATATTTGTTCAAATAGTCCTTGAAACTCCTCTTCTTTCTGGTCGCGGATTCTTCCAGTCAGGTCAGCTAGCTCCGAAAAGTCCATCATCTTCATCTGCCAGTCTTCCACTGTTGGTAGTTCTTGTATTTTCCAATTTTTAGCAAGTAATATTCGAGCGGCCGTTGTGGCATACAAAAATAACTTAACATCTTTCTAGGGCAATTCTAAACCTGTTATTCCAAGGAGAAAGGCCTCTGGTTTCTTAATAAATGTATATTTCAACATTTTTTTGAGTTCATTATAAATCTTCTCCCAGAAGTCTTTCACCTTGGGACAAGTCCACCACATATGGAAAAAAGTACCTTCTTTTTCTTTACATTTCCAACAAAGATTATCACTTTTGTGATAAATCTTTGCTAATTTTACAGGGATCAAGTACCATCTATACATCATCTTCATATTTTCCTTTAACATTGTACATGCAGTGAACTTAACCCCTTTCCTCCATAGCCCCTCCCAGTCCTCCATCATTCTATTATGTTCCACATCCCTTGCCCAATCAATCATGACCGATTTAACTTGTTCATCCTTTGTATGCCACTCCAACAACAAACTGTACATTTTAGACACATTCTTATCATTAGTATCTAACAACTCCAGTTTCCAATTTGGTTTTTTCTGTTGCAAAACCATTTCTCTTATCCATCTTATATAATTTGTTAATTTGATAATATTGCAACCAATTAACTTTATCTTTAATTTGTTCAAATGGTTTTAATTTAAAACCTTCCTGATTCTCTAACAACAAATCTGAATACCTCAACCATTTGTTTTCCATATTTAACTTTTTTTGGGCCTGTGCTTCCATTGGTGAAATCTATTTTGATGTTTTTCTTACTAAGAGATCTTTGTATCTAGTCCATACATTATATAATGCCTTTCTAATTACATGATTCTTAAAACCCCTGTGGGCCTTTACCTTGTCATACCATAGATATGCATGCCATCCAAATCGATTATCCAGTCCCTCCAAGTCTAACACATCATCATTCTCTAATTGTATCCAATCCTTGATCCAGCAGAATGCAGCAGCTTCAAAATATATCTTCAAATCTGGCAGGGAAAAGCCCCCTCTTTCTTTTATATCTGTAAGTAATTTGTATTTAATTCTAGTCCCCCCCCCCCCGCCAGATAAATTTAGACAATACCTTCTGCCATTCTTTAAAACATTTGACATTATCAATGATTGGTAAAACTTGAAATAAAAACAGCATCTTCGGCAATACATTCATCTTAACCACCGGTATTCGGCCCATCAATGAGAGTTTTAGATTTGACCATACCTCAAGATCTCTCTTAATTTCATTCCATAATTTTTCATAGTTATCTTTGTAAAGATTCAAATTCTTTACCGATAAGTTCACACCCAAGTATTTAACTTTTTTCACCAAAACAAGGCCTGTCCTTTCAAAAAGGTTTTTTTCTTTCCTTATTATCTAAGTTTTTTTTCTAAAACTTTGGTTTTGCTCTTGTTTAATTTAAATCCTGCTACCTGCCCAAACTCTTGAATCAGCTCCAGTGCTTTCACCTCATTGGTTTCTGGATCTTGTAATGTTAAAACCAAATCATCAGCAAAGGCTTTTAATTTATATTGCTTGGATCCTACTACAATGCCTTTAACCTCCTCCTCTTTCCTCAACATGTTTAACAAAACCTCCAGAACAGAAATAAATAGCAGAGGGGAAAGCGGGCACCCTTGCCTGGTTCCTTTCTCAATTCTTCCTCTGAGACCACATTATTAACTATGATTTTTGCTTTTTGTTCAAAATAGATCGCATTAATACCATTTAAAAATTCCTGGCCAACCTCAATTCTTTCTAGATTTTTCATCATAAATAACCAAGAAACATTATCAAAGGCCTTTTCAGCATCAATAAACATTAACATTGCTTTACAATTTCTTTTCACTTCCAACCTTTCTATTATATCAGTTATATGTCTTGCACCCCTAAGGATCCTTTCCTTCAAAGTTCTCTTTTGGTGGCAATCACTTCGGCACACAGTGTCAGAGTTTTCAGCCCTTTCTACACCTAAACGTCTTTGTATTTTCCACAAGGATAAGGTGGCGCTATGTTCAGACCCTTTCCTTCCTTCCAAAAGTCTATCTAGGTTCCACGTCCAACAAGATCTGACTCTCTGACTTTCCGTCTGCATCCAAAATAACCTAAGGAGCAAGCCTGGCACTCCCTGGATGTGCGCAGAGCTCTGAAAGTGTACCTACATCATACAAAATCCTTTTCTACAATGGATCTCTCTACCTGGTTTTTAAATGGTAAGGAAGGGAATCTTATCTCCCTATCTTACTGATGAGCACTAGAACACTAAGACCACATTGTAGATAAGAGCATCTTGCTTGTCTCTGATCTTAGTGTTGTGGTGTTAAGATGGGAGATCCCCTTAGTTGCCCCAGGCATGGTATGGTTAGGATGTCAGATGATTGGCAGGTGTGTTGGTTTACCCCAGATGGCTGCATGGGCCAAATGAAGAGGAAAGAGGCCACCCCCGCTACTGGTTTATAGGACTGTAGCCCAAATATAGTGACTTAAATTGGTTATAGGACTGTACACTTCTTGAACATAATTGGTTGTTTCTGATTTTTTTGTTTTTTGTTTTGTTTAGCCTTACTTCCACATTGTGGTTCTCATTCTTTTACTTCGCTGTCTGACGGCAAAATATGGCAGGCCAGTTATGAGAAGAGATCCTGTGTTTAGGTTTGTACACATATGGTTAACCTGCTTATGAGTGAGTGTTCCGGTTTTCGAATGTTTTTTTTTTTTAAGCCGAATGTCTGGTGCAGCTTCCGCTATTGTTTCCGGAGCGCCTGCGCAATCAGGAACCAATAAGAAGCCGTGCCTTGGTTTCTGAACTTTTCGGAAGTTGAACGTACTTCCGGAATGGATTCCGTTCGACTTCCAATGTACATCTGTACCTCACTTTTTATATCCATAGGTTCTTCTCTCTCTCTCTCTCTCTCTCTCTCTCTCTCTCTCTCTCTCTCTCTCTCCCCCTCTCTCCCCCTCTCTCCCTCTTCCTCTCTCTCTCTCTCTCTTTTAAAAAAGCAAGTTTTCCTAGTTCTGCGCTTAAGAATCCCAATACCCCCTGGGAGTAATTCAGTGTAGCACTAAGCAAATGGCTCTGCATCTATGCTGGCCTGAGGGAATCAACTTCTCTCTCCTCCCACTTACTGTTCCAGGGGTTCTCTGGACCCCTTCCCCAAGCCAATTTGATGCAGTAATGGATGGAGGAGTTGGGGTAGTCCTGTTGTACTTTTGGAAGTTCTTGAACAGGTTTCCACTGGCGGGGCTTTTTTAGTTTAACCCAGCCCTTGGTTCGCTTTATTTATTTATTTCATGAAAACTTTAAGGCAGAGATTTCCAAACTCTGTGTTGCGAAAGGTTAGTGTGTCGGCTGCAGTGTGTAGGTGTGTCGTGTGAATGCTCCCCATGCTGAGGTAAAAATCATGGACTTAGGGGACTCAAAGAATCCCATGGGGAGTTGGGCAGCAAAAGCCAAACCCCAATTCTCCTCCTGGGGCTGGGAAGGGGTTAGTTTAACCTCCAGTTTGCTAGTAAAACTCAATTACTGTGTTGCGAAATAATGCATGTCTAAAAAGGGGTCACCAGTGTGAAAGGTTTGAAAAACTCTGCTTTGATGTGTTTGGCAATGTGTAAAGGAAGATGAGAGTCCCATGGACTGCAAGAAGATCAAACACATCCATTCTTAAGGAAATCAGCCCTGAGTGCTCACTGGAAGGACAGATCGTGAAGCTGAGGCTCCAGTACTTTGGCCACCTCATGAGAAGAGAAGACTCCCTGGAGAAGACACTGATGCTGGGAAAGATGGAGGGCACAAGGAGAAGGGGGCGACAGAGGACGAGATGGTTGGATAGTGTTTTCGAGGTTACCAGCATGAGTTTGACCAAACTGCGGGATGTAGTGGAGGACAGATGTGCCTGGCGTGCTCTGGTCCATGGGGTCACGAAGAGTCGGACACGACTAAACGACTAAACAACAAAGGAAGATGCATTTCACAGTTGTTGTTTTAAAGAGGATATGCAAGTTTTAACAAACACCTTCATAATTTTTAGGAATCTTTCATTTCATGAGAGTGCTTGTTTTCTTTCGTAGAGCCAAACTTCTGAAAAAAGAGGATATTATTTTTTTGTTAAAGTATGATTTTTAAAAATTGCCTCACATAGGCAGAATATATGTTTTGATTTGATTTGATTTATTATATTTCTATGTGTCTTTTCATTCAAATGAATCCCAAAGCGGCTTACAAACAAAAAATATATATAGTGATAACATGATAGAACATAATAGAACATCACAAATAACAACATAAATGAAATAGAATAATTAACAAATCATCCGTAGAACATTTGCAATCTATAAAACACTGCTTACAAATCAACTACTAAAAAATAAGATAAACGTCACATTTAAAGCAAGCCATATTATATGATTAACAAATCAATACAGCATTTATAATCTTTAAAACAATGTTAACATCGTTAACAATCAATCTTTAGCTCCAGGAGCTGACTTTATAAATAGAATAATAATAATGGTGATCTTAATAATGTTACACACCACCCCAGTCTCCAAATGGTGAGAGATTCCAGGGGTTTCAGCACATTCTCAAGTTCAGTTTTCTTGAGACTGGCCGGAACTGGAGGGGCCTTAACAGCATTAACTTCCCAACAGATCTTGCTTTCCCATTAAGCTTCCAGGGAAGCCCCAAAGCCCAGCACAGAGCAAGCATGTCTCTTGTGTCTCCAGCCTCTCCACCTCTTTTCTGCCTAGCTTATACTACACTGGCTATTGTTCTTGTATTTGCCTGGCGAGGCCCCGGGCTCCACAGTTCCCTTAGATAATAGACACACAGACACAAATGCTTAGCTTAGTGGGATAAAATAGGCAACAACTTTATTGGTTACAGAAGGGACGCGGGTGGCACTGTGGGTTAAACCACAGAGCCTAGGACTTGCTGATCAGAAGGTCGGCGGTTTGAATCCCCGCGACGGGGTGAGCTCCTGTTGCTCGGTCCCTGCTCCTGTCAACCTAGCAGTTCGAAAGCACGTCAAAGTGCAAGTAGATAAATAGGTACCACTCTGGCGGGAAGCTAAACGGCATTTCCGTGCGCTGCTCCGGTTCGCCAGAAGCGGCTTAGTCATGCTGGCCACATGACCCAGAAGCTGTACGCCGGCTCCCTTGGCCAATAAAGTGAGATGAGCGCCGCAACCCCAGAGTCAGTCACGACTGGACCTTATGGTCAGGGGTCCCTTTACCTTTACCTTTATTGGTTACAGATGTGAGCGGTTTGCCTTAGGCATAGGGCGAAATTATATCCTGATTTCTGCCCGTCTGCAGGGAGTCTCATTAGGGTAAACCACCGGTAGGGGGGAGCCCTATGATATACATCAATTAAGAGCACCGCCAGGGTCACCGATGGAGTCGTGCCATGGCCCTAGCCTACACCCAGGCTCCGGACAGGATCCAGATCTGTGGTATGGCGCAGAGCAATCATGCTTATTGTGTTGCTTATCTACTCAGCCACAGCCATTGCCTAGAGAGATTGGCTTGATGAGCTTGCTCTCATACCTCCTACCCCCCCTACAGATAGAGGAAGGAAAAGATTGGAAGGGACTTGGGGCATCATGTGGACTGTCCCCCACCACCACAACAAAATTCATACAACAATAATACTGTGGCTAGGGATATACAAACTATAATTATGCATATGTTTCTGCCTAGCCCCCCCCCCCCGATATGTGTATCGGGGGGGGCTAGATATATTGGGACAGTTATATATTGGGACAGTTATCTGCAAAGGCAGATGTAGTTTTGTAAGGCAGCATTTTCTGGGCTGTGACGAGTTTGCACATTAAGTTCAGAGATTCTCGCTTCCTTATGGACTGTTTTCTGCTTTCCTACTTAAGAATGGAATTCATTCCTTGGTGTGCAGTGCTTTTGAAACACTTTGTGTGGTGTCTTTGATCTGTAGGATTTCTCCACAGAGAAAGAGCAGCCATCGGAATCCTGAAGAGGACAGTCAGGGCGATGATAGAGATGTTCAAGAGGAAAGGGCAAGAGTTCAGAGTGCACTGGCCTCTGCAAATCAGGAAGAGGTAAAGCAGAATTATTGTGATTTCCTTGTTTTAGAAAGGCTTTATAGCTTGCTCTGATATTCATTGCAGTGATTTGCTTGTGTACTGTAACTTGATGCCTGCTCCAACTTATGGTCACTCTGGAAAATAAGCTTTTAAGGCTCAAACACCTAACATTTTTGGCACTCCACGGGTACTTCTTATAAAAGCTGGAAAAAGTGGAGGAAGAGATGCTAAGAGAAAAGGACTGAGGCCTCCTAGATAAACAGAGCTCTATGTAGGGATGAGATATTAGTGTCCGGAAGAAGAGTGTCAGTACCTTAGGTGCTGGAAAACTAAGTACCGCAGATACCCTGTTTTTCAAAAGCCAAGCCATGCACCCCCATACTTTTGAAAATGTTGATATCTCTACAATAGCTTTTGTTATGTGAATGGTTATGCAGACCACCGATTGGGAACCACTGTTTTGGCTTATTAATATTAACATATTAATGTTAAGGTGAGCTACTTGACCTAACAATAATTCTGGGATCTGGGTCTTGAAGCATCATCTTTTCTTACATCATCTTTATCTGGTTTCTTAATATGCCACAGTTCTGACAGTTGTTTGGATTGCACAGGTGTGTGATGGGGATGCTGGCACAGTTAGTACTATCCAATGATGTATACGTGAGGCATTTAGCTTTGGAGTGGGATCACAGCTCACTGATAGAGCTCATGCTTTGCGTACAGGAAGGCTTCAGAGTTAATCCTCTGCCTCTCTTTACTATTCAGGTAGAGGGCGTGGAAATCCTCTGCCTGTTATCTTGGGGTGCTGCCACCAGTCAGAGAGTAAATAGACAAATAGCCTGGCTTATTATAAGTCAACTTCTTCCTATGTTTCTGTCTGAAGCAGAATGTCTTCCATGGTTCTTGCTTTGACCCACTTAAACCAAAGGTACCTACGGGACTGCCTCTCCTGGTATGCCCCACGGAGGACCTTACGGTCTTCAAATAAAAACATCTTGAAGGTCCCAGGCCACAGAGAAGTTAGGCTGGCCTCAACCAGAGCCAGGGCTTTTTCGGCTGTGGCTCCGATCTGGTGGAACATTCTGTCACAAGAGCCTTTGGCCAGGGCACAGCCTGACTCCCTCCCTCGGCAATCTTTGCGGAGCTCTGGCCCAATGGTTGCCAGTGGCTTGAATTAATTAATTTTATAATGTTGTTTGTGCTGTACTTTTGTACTGTTTTATTGTTGTTAGCTGCCCTGAGCCCGGCTTCGGCTGGGGAGGGCGGGATATAAATACAATTTATTTATTTATTTATTAATTATTATTATTATTATTATTATTATTATTATTATTATTATTATTATTATTCTGTATGTATATGTGCCGTAAGCAAGCTTCTCTCTTCTGCACCTATTTAGAGACCAGTTATCCTAGTCAGCAACTTGCGCAAAGAATACAGAAGTGAGAAGGCTTGTTCCTGTGGCAAGAAAAGCAAGACGCTGGGGAAAGTGGCCACCAAAAGTGTCTCCTTCTGTGTTAAAAAAGGTTTGCTGGCAATGGAAAATTACTGTTACAGCTTGGCCAAGGAAAAGCATAACTTTGACTTTGTAGTCATTTTGGGGGGTGCTTGACATTTGGATATACTGTAAGGGACTCAGATAGGAAGGAAAGGAATCAGTATAGGGGCAGCCCAATCCTAAACCCCAGATCTGCTGGCTGCTTGGGTTCTGAGTGGTGCAGGTGCCCCTTTGCTGGCATGGGGCCACAGCTGCTGTTGAAAGTTTCGCTGCCATTGATCTACCAGTTGCAGCATTTTTACTGGCAGGATGTCGGAATCAAGCCTTATCAGAGGAATTGGCCACTCTCCAGGCACCCGGCTTGAGTTCCTTGTTGACCTCCCCGTCTGCGTCTCCCGGCAAGATCAGGCGAGATCTCTATCGGCGATCCTCCTCAAACGTGAGAAGAACACACCACTCTTCCCCTCTTCCCTGCCATCCCCAGGGAGGGGAAAGAGACATACAGAAATGTATTTACATGTCTTTATTTCTGTCTTTCCAGCAGTACAGAGAAACGTGTCTGCACTCTCTTAACACCAACAGCAAAGATAGAATACTCCTCCCCCTGTACTTCCAGTACAGGTCAGATGACACTCTGAGCTAACATCCGATGCTCAGTACAGTGAATAGACTGTCCCTTTGTTCCCACGGTACAGTCCCAAACATCAACATCCTGTCTGGCTTTCCAGCCAGCTGCAACTCGCTGCTGCATTGCTCCTTTTTCGTAACACAGTAGCCCCAGAAAGGCGGTGTTACTGAGGAAAGCCAGAAGCAGAGCCAGACTTGAATCTATTGAACCCAAAAGACCCTCTTCTTCCTAGATGGAAACCAGGATTGGGCTTGTTACCAATGGCAGCTTGGAGATGGGTTGGGTAATTTCATCACTACAGTGGTACCTTGGGTTACAGACGCTTCAGGTTACAGACGCTTCAGGTTACAGACTCCGCTAACCCAGAAATAGTACCTTGGGTTAAGAACTTTGCTTCAGGATGAGAACAGAAATCGTGCAGCAGCAGCGTGGTGGCAGCAGGAGGCCCCATTAGCTAAAGTGGTGCATCAGGTTAAGAATGGACCTCCAGAACGAATTAAGTACTTAACCTGAGGTACCACTGTATTGGTTTCAGTGGAAGGTACTCCCAGACCGGCTGATGCAAACCGGCAGGGCTTTGGAAATAGTGGGGTGATTCGTCACTTTTCTCTCCATTGTACCCAAGAAAATTTTCTTCACTGTTGCAGAAAGTTAAAACTAAGCAGAACTTATAGAAGAAGAGCATTTGTTGCTCCCAGGGAATCAGGCTGTTTAAAAAGTTATTTTAAGTTTTGTGTAAGCCGTTTTACTATATCAAAAATCAACATTAAAAAACACACTTCTCTAGAGTCTAAAATAATTATAGGGAACCTAAACCTAAATCTAATGATCATATCCAATTGTAAAGACTTTGAGTAGTACCTGGGAAGATGACTGAGGCAACTGAGAGTGCAATATTTCTTATGAATATAGCTACCCTTCTTTTATTTTGTTTGTTGTGATAATGTGTAGTATCCTTGCAATATTTCTTATAAATATAGCTATCTGAGACCATATAACACTGGTCCTGAAAGACCTTCATTGGCTCCCAGTACGTTTCCAACACATTTCAAAGTGTTGGTGCTGACCTTTAAAGCCCTAAACGGCCTTGGTCCAGTATACCTGAAGGAGCATCTCCACCCCCAGTTCAGCTCGGACACCGAGGTCCTCATCTGAGAGTCTTTTGTTGATTCTCTGCTAGAAGCGAAGTTACAGGGAACCAGGCAGAGGGCCTTCTGAGTAGTGGTACCCTCCCTGTGGAAGGCCCTCCCGACAGATGTCAAGGAAATAGAAAACATCTGAAGGCAGCCCTTTTCAGGGAAGTTTTTAATGTCTGATGTATTTATTGTGTTTTTAATATTCTATTGGGAGCCGCCCAGAGTGGCTGGGGAAACCCAGCCAGATGGGTGGGGTATAAGTAATAAATTATTTTATTTTATTTTAATATTTTATTTTATTTGCTGGGATAATGTGTAGTATCCTTACAAAAGTGTATGTGTGTTGTTCTAGGAGAAATTTTGGGGCTACTTGGACCCAATGGAGCTGGTAAAAGTACAACAATGAATATGATAACTGGAGACACAGATCCAACAGCTGGACAGGTAGGTGTGAGCACTAAAATGTACTCTTCTTTTTCATGAACAGATGCACTATCACTGCAAAAGTCAACTTCAATGCATTACAAAGAGTAGTATGTCAATGGCATCAATAGCAGATTCCCATCTAGGACTAGTAACAGGGAGGGATTTTTGCATGGGAGGTAGAAGATTGAGGGCTGGCCTTTAATTTCCTAGATAGGACTTTTATATTTCAAAAGATGACTCATGTTGGACAAATTTAAATGGGGCCACAATATTTTGGACAGATCCTGATGAAAGGAGCTGATGCAGCTGCAACGGAAGAAAATGCTATCGGTTTTCTTGGCTACTGTCCCCAAGAGGATGCCCTCTGGCCCAGCCTGACCATGAAAGAACATCTGGAGATTAATGCAGCTGTGAAAGGGATGCAGAAAGACTCAGCTGGTGTTGCTATCAGTCGGTAAGGGCAGCAAAAGATCCTGCTTTCATGGTACACTTCCTATCTCTTAGTTTTTGGGCTACTGAGTGCAAAGCGTCTCATTCTATACTTGACAGAATCGTTGGACTTTGAAAGCTAATTGATTTTAGCATTGACATTTCTCCTTGGGAGGTGGGCAGTTAGCACTAAGTTCTTACGCTGACAAATAGCACACGTGGTTCATCTCCATCCAGTATCATAACAGCATCCCTGAGATTCACTTGCAACCTCCCCTGTAATTCTTATGCAAAAGAGATCCATTCTAGAATACTCCAGATGTCGTTTCTTCTGCCCTTTCTTTCAGAATAGTTCAAGCTCTAGAACTCCAGGACCATTTGAAAACGGCTGCTAAGGCATTACCTGCTGGACTGAGAAGGAAAGTAAGTTCTGTGTTTTGTTAGTTTCTTGAAGCGGTTGCCAAATATTTAATGTTGGCTAATGGACGCGGGTGGCACTGTGGGTTAAACCACAGAGCCTAGGACTTGCCGATCAGAAGGTCGGCGGTTCAAAACCCCGTGACGGGGTGAGCTCCCGTTGCTTGGTCCCTGCTCCTGCCAACCTAGCAGTTCGAAAGCACGTCAAAGTGCAAGTAGATAAATAGGGACCACTCCGGCGGGAAGGTAAACGGCGTTTCCGTGTGCTGCTCTGGTTTGCCAGAAGCGGCTTAGTCATGCTGGCCACATGACTGTGGACAAAATGCCAGCTCTCTTGGCCTATAGAGCAAGATGAGCGCCGCAACCCCAGAGTCGTCCGCGACTGGACCTAATGGTCAGGGGTCCCTTTACCTTTACCTTAATGGCTAGAGCCCAAGCGGCATCACAAGGTACTTGGGTTTGTTGCTCAGTCAGCGCTAGTTCTTTGCCACTGCACTGCCTATTTTCCTCCTTCCCCACATTGCTGCATCCTGGTCTTCACCGACACTGCCACCTCCACCTCTTCGCTGCTGTTGTTTGCGGGGAAGTCCATCTCATCTGCCTGTCTACAGAGAGAAACTGCTCTCTCCCACTTCCCTGTTCTGTTAACTGAAGTGTAGGTTCCCATGAGGCAAGACACAGTGATAACAGCAAGAACCTTTATTGAACTACAGAACTGGATAACAGGGGCAAAGCAACTGCTTATATACATTTCTGGAGGCCTTGGCCACTCCCACTCCTAACGTGATTGGCTGCAAATCAAATCCTGAAATGTTCTATGATTGGATATCTTGTATCGAATCAGAACACAGGAGCTCAGAGTTCTTAGTCCAGACTCAAGCTCAGGCAAACATGGACCACTGAATACAAAACATTAAAAATCAGGGCCATCCACGGCCCACTACAAGGAGGGCGGCTTACTCGCATGGCAGGTGGATACAGTGTGCAAACCTGGAGCCAGCCGTGGTTTATTAACATCTACATTGTATGTCATTATGTTATGCTGGCTGGGAGATTAGCCTGTCTTTTGAGTTCATTGGACTGGTTGTGAATAAGAAGATGCAATTCAAGAGGATCACAGAACAATGTAGTCCATGGTGCAGATTGCTGTCTCGGTGATTTCAACAACATATCCACACCTTAGTTCTTAACAGACCTTCTGCTCTAAATATGCTGCAGTCTTACCAGGGTGTGTCCATTCAAAACTTTGGGACTGAAAATTATCCTTGGAAGTCCTAATTGCCTTGCTTGTCCACCAACCTCAGTTTCTTCAAGGAAAAAGGGTTCCAAAATGAAATGTATTATCAAAATCTCTTACTGGCTTATTTGCCTGTCCGAGCATTCGGCATGTTTTAGTTTGGTCTCACTAGGGACGTAGGAGAATTCTGACAAAAGTGGTAATGAGAACAGAAATTGCCAATGCTTGTTTATCCATCCTGTTTCCGAAATGGAAATGAACCCAGCATGTACCACTTTGTTTTGCATTTGCTGTTGTTGTTGTTTCAGTCCACAAACAATACATAATTCATTATTCTTTCCCCCGTTGTTTCCTTTGCACTGAAACAAATAATTTTGCCACAGTGGACTGTGAGACGGATAATGCAGTTCTCACTCACATATTGATACTTTTCTGGGTTTCTGCACCTGGGCAACTGTCACCACAGACTCATCTGTCGTCCAGAACCCTCTGCAAATATTATTAGTTGTATTTGTACTTACTTCCCCCCCAAAAAAACTATATCCTATCAAATGTTTGAAGCAACTTTAAATGGTTATTATTATTTCCTTCATTTTAGTTATGCTTTGCCCTGAGCATGCTGAGTAATCCTGCAGTGATGCTATTAGATGAACCAACAGCAGGAATGGATCCTAAAGGAAAGCGCCAAGTGTGGTGAGTGACTCATACACTTAATATCTCGAAGCAAGTTTGTGAATTTGCAATACATAACAGCATATCACTCAAAACAAAATGTATGCTTATAATGATGTACTTGCATTTAGGAATCCGAGTAAGTACTGTGAATTTCTTCAGTGCCTTTTTGAAATACAGTGGTACTTACATACGCTTCAGGTTACGTACGCTTCAGGTTACAGACTCCGCTAACCCAGAAATAGTACCTCAGGTTAAGAACTTTGCTTCAGGATGAGAACAGAAATCATGCTCCGGCGGCGTGGTGGCAGCGGGAAGCCCCATTAGCTAAAGTGGTGCTTCAGGTTAAGAACAGTTTCAGGTTAAGTACGGACCTCTGGAACGAATTAAGTACTTAACCCGAGGTACCACTGTACCAGACAATAATGTCTGCTAGGAACCAGGCTGTTTACGGCTCCTTCAACCCTACTCCACCCTAGTAAATCTTATGTTGACTGCAGGAAAGCAATCCTCACTGCGCTGAAGGACAAAGACCAAGGAGCCATTTTGACAACTCACCACATGGAAGAAGCTGAGGCAGTGTGTGACAGAGTAGCCATCATGGTGACTGGACAGCTCAGGTGAGCTTCAACTTGCATTTTGTTTTCCAGCATATTAGGATGCCATAAACAGCTGTTGTGCTGATGGGGCAAAAGTTTCTTCTTACTCTTTTTCCACCTTCTCATAAGAAGTTTTCCGTATAGTTAAGTTTTTACCTCTATCTTCAGTAGTGTGGTGCCTCGCAAGACGAAAATAATCCGTTCCGCAAGTCTCTTCGTCTAGCGTTTTTTTCGTCTTGCGAAGCAATCCTATTAGCGGCTTAGCGGATTAGCGCTATTAGCGGCTTAGCGACTTAGCGGCTATTAAAGGCTTAGCGGCTTAGCGGCTAAAAGGCTATTAGCAGCTTAGCGGCTTAGAAAAAGGGGGGGGGAGCGAAAAAAATCGCAAGACTCGCAAGACTCGCAAGACGTTTCCGTCTTGCGAAGCAAGCCCATAGGGAAAATCGTCTTGCGAAGCAACTCAAAAACGGAAAACCCTTTCGTCTAGCGGGTTTTCATCCTGCGAGGCACCACTGTACATTGTATTTTGTTTTATTGCTATGGCTAGTGGCTGATGCAAATAAAGATTCTTCTGATTCTGAAGCTCGCTGTGTTCAACTTATAATTTGTTACGTTTTTGACAATAACTGTTTAAAGTGTGTTCTTAAAATAAATTTTATTAGGGTTTATAAAGAAAAATACAAAACTTAATATCAAATATCTTTTTTATCAGCATTGATCGAAATAAAATAAAAACATAGCAAGAAAGAAAGAAAGAAAGAAAGAAAGAAAGAAAGAGGAAAAGATAAAGTTCAGAAACTAAAGAACTTCCCATTCTTCATATGTCCGCTATATATAAACAATAATAACTTCATCCACTCCAATATAACACTCAACAAAACCACTTTCTATAACAAAACATTATCTTCAATCCCCAAATCCAAATGTCACAAATGCTGATTCCTTCCTTCTGCAGGTGTCTTGGTTCTATTCAGTATCTGAAAAGCAAATTTGGCAAAAATTATTTGCTCCAAATAAAAGTTAAGGGCGTGGACCACGGGGAGCTTCTGAATACTCATATTCTACAGATCTTCCCACATGCAGCTCGTCAAGAAAGGTAACTGCAGTGTTTTTCCTGCAGCTTGACACATAATTTCCTGAATTATTTTTGGTTACTATAGTTTATGTTCAGAGGGATGCGGGTGGCGCTGTGGGTTAAACTACAGAGCCTAGGACTTGCCGATCAGAAGGTCGGCGGTTTGAATCCCCGTGACGGGGTGAGCTCCCATTGTTCGGTTCCTGCTCCTGCCAACCTAGCAGTTCGAAAGCACATCAAAGTGCAAGTAGATAAATAGGTACCGCTCTGGCAGGAAGGTAAACGGCGTTTATGTGCGCTGCTCTAGTTCGCCAGAAGCGGCTTAGTCATGCTGGCCACATGACCCGGAAGCTGTACGCCGGCTCCCTCGGCCAATAAAGCGAGATGAGCGCCGCAACCCCAGAGTCGACCACAACTGGACCTTATGGTCAGGGGTCCCTTTATGTTCTTGTATACCCTCTTACTTACCCTCCTTGAGCTTTTGGTAATGGGCCAGATGAACAAGATGGGGACAGAATGCCCTTCTGCATCTTCCTGTCCCCCATCCCTCTAGGCCCCAATGAACCAGCACGTGGACCTGCCACATACTGAGCAGGTGTTATTTCTGGAGACGGCCCCACACTCCCCATTTCAGGTGGCTTCTGTTTCTATCCATGGGTGGATGAGGAAACTCACGTGTGGCTCCCTTTTGAAACCAACAGCAGAGGCGGTTTTAGGGTGGCGTGCAACCAGTGTGATTGCACTGTGCGCTGCCCAAGGAAGCACCAGAAGGCTGTAGAATAGAGTGAGAGAGGTGGGGGGTGCCATTGAAATTTGAGAGCCCAAAGCACGCTGCTGCCAACAGCCAAGGCTGTGCACAAGGAGACCATATAAAAATCTAGTCTTGTTGCTCAGCAGGAAAAGTTTCTCTCCTCTCTCTGTGTGTGTGCATGTATGTGTGCATGCTAGATTCAACTCCCCCCATTCCCCCATACTGGACTTTGGTTTTTTAACCAGGGCTGTCTACACACAGACTGCTTGCACTACACTTACTCCAATTGGATCAAAGCCGTTCTGGTGACTGAGTTGATTTCCCCCTGCCCTTAGGATATCCACTTTGTTGGCCTACAAGATCCCAATGGAAGATGCGCTGCCTCTATCGAAGGCCTTCTCCATGTTAGAGGAAGGTACGTCCAGACAGACTGTGCAGTTGTTTGTGGAAGATATTTTAATGCCCACCTGATTTAGGTATTGCCCCCTTTCCTTCCCTCTATGCACAGCAGAGAAGATCCCTCCTTCCGACTCACTAGGTAGGCCTTTCCTACCTCTAGAAAGATGTGTAACACCCAGCACATTAAGGGAATGTAGAGGCATATTGTATCTCAGAGGTTCCCTCGCTGTGATAAGCCAAGTTACAGGGAACCAGGCAGAGGGCCTTCTCGGTAGTGGCACCCACCCTCCCACCAGATGTCAAAGAGAACAACTACCAGACTTTTAGAAGACATCTGAAGGCAGCCCTGTTTATTGTATTTTAATATTCTGTTGGAAGCCGCCCAGAGTGGCTGGGGAAACCCAGCCAGATGGGCAGGGTATAAATAATAAATTATTATTATTATTATTATTTATTTATTTTCTACGTATTTGTGTGCTCTTGCTCCAAATGCTGCACCCTCAGACATCTGGGGTGTTGAAGAGACACCCATCTTGCATGAATGAAGGTGCAAGGTGCATCATGGGAACATAGAAAGCTGCCTTATGCAGAGTCAGACCATCGGGTCCATCTAGCATTGTCTTTGCTGACTGGCAAAGGTTCTCCAGTAACCCAGAAAGAACCTTCTAAATAAAAAGCAGATCCTCTGGCACTGAAATTCAGTCATTCCCATGAAAAGAACCTATCAAGCTGATTTGGGTCAACCAAACCATAATTGGCTTTTTATCCACACAGCTAAACGAAGCTTCAGCTTTGAGGAGTACAGCTTTTCTTTGAACACCTTGGAGCAGGTAATGCGATTTTCAAATACAATTGCATGGTGGAATTTGTAGCACTGCAATCACCACAATTCAGCTTCCTCGTGGGCTTCCTCTGCTGGATTAGAAAAATAGTGCCAAGCGTAGCTGTCAACCTTCCCTTTTTTTGTGGGAAATTCCCTTATTCCAGCGCCGTTTCCCGCTGCTATCCCAGATTGTTAGATATCCTGTAGACTGTCCCTGGGACAGGTGAGGCTGCTGATCCCTTATTTTTGAGGCTGCTGATCCCTTATTTTCAAATCTGAAAGTTGATAGCTATGGTGCCAAGAGAGCTTGGCAAGTGCCTCCCCAGGCAGTGCTGGATCTCTGCATCCAGAACGAAGGATTATCTATCCAATTGGGAATTTTCTGCAAAACCACTTTTAGGGATCTGGTGAAGTTCTCCTGAGCCTGGCTCTGAAAAGAAGTGGGGCAAGGCAAAGGGTCACCCTTAAAACCTCAGCCGAGGAGATTTTTCTGGCCTCTCAGATTGCCCCTACTGGAGTCAGTGGAATGGCATTGCTCTGACATACTAAACAGGGGGAAATGGAGATTCTTCCTGGGAAGAACTGGGAGGTGGGGAGGAGCCCCACAGGTGGATTCCTTGGTTTCTTCTGCTTTATATATTGTGTAGCTATGTGATTCCATTGCATACAAAAGGGGGAGAAACCAGCCCATGGGGCGAGTTAGCTGTTTCTTGCAGGTCCTGAATAAGGGAGGGTGATTTTTTTTTTACCCTTGATTTTCTCCCTGTAGCATCTTTTCCTTATCGTGATCATTAGTTTGTGTACAGACAGTAGAAAGATTTCCCCACTTCCTTGGAGATGCATGAAGTGTTTTCTTGTTGTTTTTTGAGTTCTTGGATTAGCTAAAAAAATATGGAGTTCATCAGGGTGGGGTTTTTTTAAAGAAAATGTTCAGCTTACAATTTTTGAGCAGTTAGGCACACATTCTGGATTGAGACTGCTAATAATTTGCCATATTTAAAGGAAATGGCAACTGACATGATGGAGTAGGGTCCCTTCCTTAAAAACAATGACAGATTTAGGTCACATCTGTACATAATAGGACTGAAATTTAATTATCTTCATTTTCATCAGAATGATCCAAAGAAAAGAAATGTGATGCCTTTCAAGCACTACTTAGCTGAAGAAACCCCCCCTTTTTTTTTACTGTATTGTGCAGGTTTTCCTAGAACTTGTCAAAGAGCAGGAACGTGATTGTTTCGATCCGTCTCTGAGCTCAGCCTTTGAATGGCAACAGCTGCAGCAGGCTGATATTTAAGTTGTTCGCAACCTAGACATGAAACTGATGCTTACAGGAGTAAGTGCTGGTCCCTTGAAACAAGAAGGATATAAAAAGGATCTAGCAGCCCGTCTCTGAATAATGTTGTGTCTCCTTTGGCATGTGAGACTGGAGTCCAGCCTTTTGATGGGAGGACTTTACATATAGCTCTACATACAGGTCTGTGTGACCCAAACCCATATTGGTCATACGTAGAGAATGAAATGTACCATTTCTGGACATGTTCATCCCCTGGAATTTTTTTGTTTTCCAGAAAAAATGTTTTGAAATTTTTTTTTGGGGGGGGGGTGAGAATTGAAATATATGCAGTACATAATTCTTATATCATCTCAGCTTAATTTACTACTTAAAAACCAAAAAAAGCATTATGTATAGCTTAGCACATAAAATTGTACTGTTTGGCATATTTATCAGGTTGGAAAAGGGTAAATGCCTTTGTGATTCAGCTATCCCCAGCAAGTCTTTTCCCACAAGCCACTCCACCCAGGCCTTCCTTCTTTTTCACTGCTGCTCTTCCTCTGCTGTCTTCTTCTGGCTGTCTCCATGACACCAAGCACCAACAAGTCCAGCTGTCGCCAACTAACCAGCACCTGGCTAAATATGTACTTTTTTCTGGCCCCTCTAGTCTAGCTCCAGCCAATGGTGCCAAACTGAAAATTCAAAAATTATTGCAGCTGTTAGTTAAGGCCCCAAGCGGCAGGTAAACTAACTTCCACAGGAGCAGACAGAAAACTTCCCATGTCAAATGCATCACAATGTAGTACAAATGTCAGAACATATTACCCAACACCCATTAAAACTTAATTCAAATAAACATTACTTCATCACACTTCATAGTAACATCGAACACTTTTGTAGTGTATCATCATCTCATACAGTATGTGAAATAGGAACTGTGGACAAAATTAGCTGCATCAACCCATATAACTTCATTGAAATAATATGCCGCTTAAAATCCAACCATCTCATGCTTCCTTCTTTCACCAGAAGCACTTTCTAGAAGATTATTTGCTTCCGATTCTAGGCTTTCCTTTTTATCTCCATAAGCTCCAGAGAACTGAAGGGTTGCATGAATGAAAAAAGCTCATCTACTATTTAACATTTCCAGGCACAGACAAGCTGCTCTGCACATATTCTTTTTGGATCAAAGCTGTATGAAAGCTGGCAGGAAAATTAACGGGTTGCACATTCCCCACAAGATTCATGAATTGTAACTACCTAATACAGTACCTCACTTTACATAGATAATAGAAACCATAAGGAAAGGAGGGAGTGAAAGACAGCTAAGGCTGAAGAATGCTTTACTAATCTGTAATGCCAAACCATAAAGAGGTCTAGATTATTATATTTTTATTTTATCTGAAAAAAATTATATTTGCATTTACAGAACATATATTTGTGAAAATTGTACTAAGTTACGACTTGTAACGGAGCATAATTTCTGTTTCTGGTGCTGTTGTTCATGGGTTTATATTGTTAGAGATTGAAGTAAAATGATGTATGTAAAATAAAGTGGCAATACTTCTCTAAGATTGTTTCCAGACAAGCAGCTCCTAGGACTAATCTTTCTTCTGTAAACTGCAAGTACTACATTTTTTTTATTAATTAAAAAAAAAAAGCAAAATGGAAGATTGGATGGAAGATTTGTTAGCACTACCATCATGAAGCCAGCACGGTGTCACCGTACATCTGTCCAAGTCTACCGGAAGCACGCATGTTAAAACAAATGCAAATCTGCTAGAACCAACAATTTAACCATCAAACTATAGAGTGCATCAGTGGCTGGAACATCTTTAATTTCATAAGAAGAGATATAAGGTATGGCTTTCATTCAAATTCAGTTTCTCATGGGGTGTGATAATATGATCTCCACTTTATTCTCTTTACAACCTAATCCGAAATTGATTACATGCAAGTATGATTGTATCATATAAATGTTTATTCCTCTATTTTGTTATTCCAGCGGCCAATGGAACAGATTCATTGCTTGCCATGGTTATCAAAACATTAGAACTGGGGTGTGCTGCTACAAATTGTAAAGACCTTGAAAAGGAACACAAAAAGTCTGTCAAACATGTAGTACATCTTGTGTGTTGACATTAAAAATGGCAAAAGATAATGCAATGCTTTAATATGCTGTATAAAGTGATTTAGTCATGTTGCCTTTACAATTTGCATTGGAAAAGTGAGAGAAACCCATTTAAATAAATGGACGTATGCATGCATGCAGTATACAGGGTTCTTTGCAACTTGCAATGGTAATGGTTTAAACCATCCAAAACAAAATGGAGCATTGGTAGTCTTATACCACATTACACATATACTGAAATGTATTTTGACATTATTGAATGTAATTCATAGTGGCTTAAAGTGATTGGCTGCAAGCAAAATACTTATTTCGAGCTCATGAAATGCTGACTATACCCATCTGACCAGATCTATTCTGGATAATGTGACTGTTGTTCAGAACATGTAACCCAAAAGGGGGAGCTAGAACAATGCCATAAATGCCTTGTCACTAATTCTGAAGTGCAATTGCTTTTTTAAAATTAATTTTTATTGGGTTACATGAGTACAAACAGCATCTGTTTTCAGTTCAGAGTCCTTTCTACAGATCAGTCATATTCGACATGAGACGCTAATGTTTTAGTCAATAAAAGGTTGGGGGAGAAGGGGGGGGAGGAGTATTAAATGTTCATTATTTTACATAGTGTTATGTGCAAGATTTTGTGTCAGCGTCACATGGGTAGGTTCTCTTTCTATTCATTCGTCTTCACTGGCGGTGAGGGAGATTTGGGAGGCAAGGCCTGCTTGATTGCCTTCAGTTGACTGCAGTGAGTTTTGTTTGCATGGGTGAGGGGCAAGGGTTGTTAGGTCAAGTTAGTCATATCAATTCATATGCAGTCGGTGGGTTCTTGTCTTGTTGGGCTTTGTATGTAATAAAGGGGAGCCACAATGGGGTGAAGGCATCCTCTTTTGTTTGTCCCCATGCTAGTTTCAATTTGTTGCTTAGGTTTTCCCAGACAGTTTGGTCCCAGTGGCTTATGTTCACACCTCGTGTGTCTAGTTATGATGATCCTGGCTGCTGAGCATAGGTGGGTTATGAGTTCTTTGGAGTGTGAATGTGCCTACTGCCTTGGAAAATATTCAGTAGGGCCAGTTCTCGGGTGGCTTCTAGTACCTGTTTTGTTATTTTGCCTATTTCTTGTAGGACTGATGTCCAAAAGGGTACAACCGCTCCAGCATTTTGGTGGGGTTCCTGGGTGTGTCAGAACCACCTTTTGCATTGTTAGGTACCATCTAGAGATTAAGTTTCAATGTGAGTTGCCTTATTTTGGCTGATATGGATTTAAAGGGAGGTTTAGACCACAGTTTAGTCCATTGGGCAGGGTTTATTTCATAACCCATATTGTACTCCCATTGTTTTTTGACTGAGATGAGGGGATTTCTGGAAGTGCAATTGCTTTTTTTAAAGTACTGTAGTGCAATAGAGTGTTAACAAGCACTTCAACAATGACCCTAGCAAAAAAAGGTTCATGCTCATTCAATTAGGTCAGCAGCAGCTAATGCTGCCTTTGCTGCGAACACATCATTGCTGGATATTTGTAAAGTGGCAACATGATCTTCCCTAGGCACTACAGACTGGATGTGCTGATGCTGATAGCTGATGCTAGCACAGTGTTGTATCAGGTTCTTTAGTATTCGCACTGCAGTTTGGAATCGCTGTGGTAAGTCCCATCTCAGTTAACCCTTCCTTAACCCACTGAAATAGGACGATTGGTCTTACCTGAAGCTTAAATTTACTGGGTTAGAAAGAGTTCACTGGGGCCCAGCCATGGTCCTTCTCTTAAAGCTAATGAGTTTCTTGAAAAATAAATTGCCCCCAAACAATATATTAAGTACATTGCCCTCTTTCCACCATCACTACAGAACAAAACAAAAGGATAAAATCATAGAGGTTTTCATTATTACTTTTTTAAAAAAGAAGCAAGTCTTAGAATAGTAGTAAGAGTATTCCAAAATAAAGGTATTTCATAAGGCAAAGAAGGTTTACTCAATTGTTCAGGAATAGGCTCTGTAAGGTATTTGTTCTCTAGGCCACAGCAAACAAATATTTAGCAAAAACCCTGACAAGCGAAGCTCTTGAATTTCTGCAATGTGAAACAAATCAGAAAATAACTCTCTCCCCCTGGGATCTTTCCCAACTAATTGTTCCATTTAGGGTTCCAAAATTATTCTCTTCCTCTTCTTGCTCTTTGACAAGTTCCATAAATACCTGAAATGAAGAAGATACATGAATTAATACATTGATTCTGCCCAGTCAGGCAGAATAGTGCTCTAAGCTAGTATAGGTTTCTAAATCTCCACCAGACAACAGTGCTATACTACAAATCATCTGTACATGTAAACATAGAGGTTTTTCTTCTGCGGGATCAATTCCCAATGACACCTCCCACTATGTGACAAAACACCATTAGGTATGTAACCAATTTATGAATTATAAAATGACAATTTTATTTAAGAAATGTAAATGGAGACACCGCGTTTCAAACTTATTTTCTAGGGCTGGCATGCTCTGTTCTTGAAAAACGGTTAAATTACCTGTTCCAGTGTTGCTTGAGAAAAGCTGTACTCTTCAATATTAAAAGCATGTCTTGCTGTTAGAAATGTTAAAAAGAAGTATTTACAATCATAGGCATCAAAAGAATACACACACACACACACACACACACACACAGTCAACTAAAATCAGTATGGCCAGAAGTGGCCATAACAGGGTGCAGGAACCCAGCTGTCCTCAATGGGAAAGCCACTGTCAAGTTGTAATGCAGTGGATTTAAATGTTTAAGGACACTGCAGCCTGCCAAACATACCTTGTGGCTCTAAGGGAATGGCAAGTTTATTTCTCAGGAGGCAATCCTGCGCCTCTTTAAAATGCTCTGACTTTACCATGCCTCACAAAAGCAAGGGAAGAAGGCGACACACGCACCAAGGCAAATGGCCTGGGAGACGATAAAAGCTTGTAGGTAATCTAACGTTTGGATAAAGGAATGTGTTGTTTACATAGTGTTTGGGGACAATGTGGGAGTTTGGCAGGGTGAATTCAGATTACTATGAGATTTGGATGGATAACTTAGAACCCAGTGATGAAGATTCTACTTAGTAAATTGTTGCCTCACCTTCCTCCAGTTTAGAAAAAGATTCTGCAAGCGAGTGAACATCTTCCTTTGGAATTTTGTAAGCCAAAACAGAGGCAATGCTGCAACACAACAACAAAAAAACATACACAAGTACATACCACCACAACTAAGCAGAAATGAGAATCACAAAATTGCTTGGAGTAAAGTTGCAGGTGTTAAGCATTTTGTACAATGTAGCCAAACAGGTACAATAACTGAATCAAACTAGAGGTTTTATCTAATAGGAAGGTTTTAGATGGTACGAGAGGGAGGCATTCAAGGTGCTTGCCTAGTTGCCAAAGCATTCACTGATGAAACCTTCCATGTACCAAGTTCCATCTATTTTGAGAATGAAAATGTGTTAACCATAGCAGTACAGTGGTACCTCTAGTTACGAACTTAAGACCTCCGGAACGATTTAACCTGAACTGTTCTTAATGGGGCCTCTTGCTGCCACTGCGCTGCCGGCACACGATTTCCGTTCCCATCCTGGGGCAGAGTTCTCAACTCGAGGTAACTCTTCCAGGTTAGCGGAGTTCGTAACTCAAGGTACCACTCTAATTAAGGGTTCTTTCACTCAAACACTATGAGGAGAGAGCTTAAATCAGCACCAGTCTTAGATTTGCACCTCTCTGCTCCCATCACATCAAGAAAATAATAATAATGGGTGATTCAGCCAAGCTGAAGGGGGTGGGGGGTAGTGAACTCCATGCCTGGACAGATCCTTGGCACAGCAAATGCTGACAGGAATGCCAGCTTCCTGCCTTCTGCAGCTATGGCTGGGTAAATGATAGCAAAATAGACAAGGGGAATGCTGGTTGCTTTACTATGCCAGTTTCTTTGGTGGGCCTTGGACCACATTTCCAGAACCTCTGGTCTATAAGGTATGTTTCTCTAGTAAGCATTACTCAAAGCCCAAAGTGTACAAGAGCTCTCATAGAAAAATAATACATTTTAGCAATAGTGTTTTCTTTTCTAATTGTAAGATTTTCTCTCTGCTTTTATTTTTAAAGTGATTGCTTGAAAAAAGAATGATAAGCACTTTTTCTTTTTAATGCTCAGAAACTTCAACTATTGATTTCTACCTTTTCTGGCAACTTGCATTTGGAAAGATGCGCAAAACCATCCTTTGAAGACGCTCCTTCTGCTGTAAATCCGGCACTTCTCTTAATTTCATTTCTAAGAAATATCCTCTGCCAAATTTACTCTTGAGATGTTGAACTGTACCAATGCACCTATCAGTTTTGGGGGAGAGAGACAGGCAAACAAAATAATAGATTTTGGCATTAAATTCGTTTTTAACAATAAAAATCTGAGCTTCTTCACTCAAGATGCCAAGGAAGTACCTTAATTTTCCAGACACCAAGATTGCGACTCGATCACACACAGCCTCTGCTTCTTCCATATAATGAGTTGTCAGAATTGCTGCTCTCTCCTTACTTTTTAAGGCTGCCCGAATTGCTTTCCTATGGTGAATAAGTTACAAATTGTTGCTCTTTCGGTGTGCAGTTACATTTAAAGGGCATAAGATCATTTGTTGGATCTTCCGCAAGTGAGTGGGGGATGAAACAGAGGATGGGAAATGTACAGGCAGTGGTATACTGTGAGTAGCCACCAAATACATTCTTTCCTCACATTCCCTCTGACATTTAGGGATCATCCAGACTTCCTGTTACGTTGCACTTTCCAGACACAGGTCTGCCCTTTAAAGGCCCATGTCTTAGCATTTTGCTTTGTTTTTTTTTGTCCTGGTGCTTTCCTTGGGAAAACCAACATTTTACTGCTGAATTGGATGAATGGCAGCTCACGGAAAACCCAGCTGCCCTTTGTTCTGATGCAGCGGTGAAATGCAGGCTTTCCTGGGGAAAGTGACAAGACACGCTCAGAGGTTTAAACCTGTGCCTTAGAAACATGGCACAAAAGGCAGTCTGGATGAGCACTTAGTCGTGACATGCAGCTGGTGCCATGGAAGTTCTGTGAAAGAAAAAGGACAGCCAGTGGGAACAAAGCCACTGTGTGTCAACACCAGGCAAACTCGGCCCTCCAGATGTTTTGAGACTACAATTCCCATCATCCCTGACAGCTGGTCCTGTTAGCTAGGGATGATGGGAGTTGTAGTCCCAAAACATCTGGCGGGCCACGTTTGCCTATGCCTGGTCAACATGAAAGAGGAAACAGCAAAGAGGGTGGAAAGGATCAGCTAATAGTGTTCCCCAATGCCACACCCAATTCTGACCATAAACTCTTCATGGGAGAAGGTTTGTTTTAGCCCTGTTTAACATCCATTATATATATATATAAATGAATACACCTACAGTATTAATAGGAAGGCAGCCAATAATATGGCATAGATTATCTAAGCACGTATCTTCAAGATATGTATATTGTAAAGATACAGTGGTGCCTCGCAAGACGAAATTAATCCGTTCCGCGAGTCTCTTCGTCTTGCGGTTTTTTCGTCTTGCAAAGCACAGCTATTAGCGGCTTAGCAGCTATTAACGGCTTAGCGGCTTTAAGAAAAAGGAAACAAACTCGCAAGAACTCGCAAGACGTTTCGTCTTGTGAAGCAAGCCCATAGGGAAATTCGTCTTGCGGAATGACTCAAAAAACGGAAAACTCTTTCGTCTAGCGAGTTTTTCGTCTTGCGGGGCACCACTGTACAAAAAGGCTGAGCCTACTGTTCAGAAGCAGAAGAGAGATAATGAGCAAAGCATGGTTATAATATAAGCAACGCACACATGTGATACTGCTTTCCACATAAAGGCTCCATGATATTTGAGGTTACTCACCACATCTGCTGTATCCCTACAGGGTCCATACCAGTAGATGGCTCATCTAATAGAGTAACGTTAGGGTTACCAAGCATACTAAGAGCAAAGCATAACTGAAAGAGAAGGGGAGTAAGGGAAGGGTGACCATTATACAGTGCACCATTGGCTGCATTTGAACATTAATGCCAAGCCAAAAATCCTGACTTAAATCTGGGATATGCACAAGTGATGGGCATCATCATGCAGCCCATTTCCTACTGCTTTGCTCCTTCCTTCCTACTAGTGGCAGAACAAGCCAAGATTTTTAGCACAGCTTTCCATTATGAGCAAACCTAGAAAGTAGCTTCAAAAGAAGCCAGGTTATTAAGCAATGTCTTTTGGCTTAATGCCCCCTGGCTTGCTTTGGTGATTAACCATAGTTTCTGGGTTTGCACACAATAATAAGCAATGGTTTGTTTTGCCGCTCATATGAAACAAGAATGTGTGGATTCACAGTGGTCATGCATATCCAGGCTTATTGATCCTGGATTTTTGGTTTAGCAATTCAGCTTAAAAACAACAATCAAATACCTTTCGTTTGATTCCTACTCCAAGGTCCTTTGCTCTTTTCTGTAGATGTTCCTTGAGGTCAAGTGCATGGGAAATGCTGGAGAAAAACAAAAGTATACAGTGTTAAACATTCTAAGAAACCAGTATTAGAGAACTTTAGCGTATGCTCATTAGTTCTTTTTCAAGTAAATTACTTCATATGACATTTTGTGTTTTAGCTAGTATTATTTGACCTCCGGTTAACTTTACACTATTTGTGGTTTTAACTGGATTGATCTTCCCTGCAAAAATAATCAAGATGTATGCTACAGGTAGCTTAAGTGTTTTTTTTTAATGGTATTTTAAGAGATGCAACCAGAAAAGTCTTGCAACCTCACAATTTTGTCTGTAACTTAGACTGTTGACTACAGATTACCTTCAAACTAGTGCAGAAGATTTTGATACATAACAGAAAGCAGAATCTGAACTACAGTGTTAATCAGCCTAAAAATAAAATGATGCAAATTTATGTCCTAGATATATCTGTGTATCTACAAGAATCTGTGTGGTGTGTTTTTTAAGTTGAAGCTAACAACCATTTTCAGGGAGACATTATACCAAAGTAAGAGAGAAGAAACTTCTCTGAATGTAAACAAAGGGTTTAAAATATATATTTACCATTTTATGAATTCTTTCATGTTACTTTCACTCATTCCTTTGATAGCACCATAAATTTCAAAATGTTCCTGCAATGTAATATCAGGCCAAAGTGGATTTGTCTGCGGACAGTATCCCATAAATCTCATGGAGCTATCCTTGTTATTTTCGCCTAAAGAATAATCTCCCATCAGCACCTGTGAATATACCAGTCCTTATTCAACATTCTTACATAAAGTTTGCAGTTAACATACAGAAAAGCTGATTGTAAATGTAAAGTTAAATTCAAAAAAATGACAATAAATGCACAGGAGTATTTAGTTTGGTTTTACTACATGAACACTCTTATATACCAGGAGCCATCTGGGATATAGCCTTCATATGAGTAGTCACAACATCCCGGTGCCTATTTCTGAATCTAAGCCATATATCATATGAACGGAAAACCCATTGTACCCCCTCTAAAAACGTTAGCTTTACAAGCAAAGCAAACATGAGCCAACCATGTATTTTAGTAGGTCTTGTGACCCCGCCGCCCCAGTTCATACTTCTGAGATTATCTATGAAACCAAAAAGGAGTTAGGCACTAAAAATTCATATGCATGAACATTTCCAATAATGGGCACCCCACTCTTTCATAATATTCTTTGGGCATCTAGCTGATGTTTAGGTATTTACGTGCCAGCTGGAAAGAAATCTCCAGAAAAGAATATGGATCCTCAGTATGAAATAACATTTTTAACCCTCTGAAACAAAAGGACTACAGCCTGAGCTATGAAACCTGTTCTGGATGGAAGAGGGGGACACCAGCTTCAGGTTGCACTTGAATACCTGGCCTGAGGTTGGTTTTACTTCTCCCACCAACATATTAATCAGTGTGCTTTTCCCAGCTCCATTGGGGCCTAGCAGTCCCATAATTTCTCCTGGAAAAAGAAAAGGCAAACACGTAAAATGTGCAGTTCTGTTTAATGAGATGGTGCATTTTATTTCCCCGGCTTATTTATTTTTACAACTAACCTTTTTTTACACAAAAAAAGACCTGATTGGTTGCCACCTTCTTGATTTTTCTTCCAAGAAGAAAATCTGTCCTTTCATCATAATCTTTATGTAAATTGCTGACCAAAATGGCAGGTTTCTGGTGAAACAAAAGGTAACAGAGCTTAATTAATAACGCACATGGAAAACTAAACCATGCTTTCTTGCTACGTGCACAAGTTGAAACAAGCCTGAGCAAAGCCTCAACCTCACATGCTCACCTGTGCAGCCAGGAGAAGGATTTCAGGGGCATTTACTTTCAGTTCCCATAAACTTAGCATGTCTTCTGCTAACCAGGGATTGTTAGTTAAACAAGGTGCATAACTCGTGATTTGGAATATGTGCTTTTTGAAACAGACTATCACTATACGAGAGGTAAGGCACATCACCCCTTATACAGGTCTTACAATACGACCAGGTGCCAGTAGGTTCACAGGGTTGATACTAAAGAGCAAGATTTACCTCCTCACAGCTCTGGCTCGTTGTCATCTCCTTAACCCTCAACCTCTCAGCCACAACATCTTCATCCTCGTCCTCGTCAAACGGCACATCTGGCGATTTCCTGGCCTTCAGCTTCGCAGGAGTTCTGAAGTTAAGGAAATATATGTGAAATCTGCTCATTGGGACCTCTGAACAGATAGAACTAACAGAAATAATGCCATCAGGTAGACCTACATGAAACCATATTGATACCCATGATATTCTTGTAAAGAAGCTGGTAAAATGCGGTCTTGACTATGCTACCACTCAGTGGATTTGTAACTGGCTGACTGACCGAACCCAAAGGGTGCTCATCAATGGTTCCTCTTCATCCTGGAGAAGAGTGACTAGTGGGGTGCCACAGGGTTCTGTCTTGGGCCCGGTCTTATTCAACATCTTTATCAACGACTTGGATGATGGACTCAAGGGCATCCTGATCAAATTTGCAGATGACACCAAACTGGGAGGGGTGGCTAACACCCCAGAGGACAGGATCACACTTCAAAACGACCTTGACAGATTAGAGAACTGGGCCAAAACAAACAAGATGAACTTTAACAGGGAGAAATGTAAAGTATTGCACTTGGGCAAAAAAAAAAAAAAAGAGAGGCACAAATACAAGATGGCTTGAGAGCAGTACATGTGAAAAGGATCTAGGAGTCTTGGTTGACCACAAACTTGACATGAGCCAACAGTGTGACGCGGCAGCTAAAAAAGCCAATGCAATTCTGGGCTGCATCAATAGGAGTATAGCATCTAGATCAAGGGAAGTAATAGTGTCACTGTATTCTGCTCTGGTCAGACCTCACCTGGAGTACTGTGTCCAGTTCTGGGCACCACAGTTCAAGGAGGACACTGACAAACTGGAACGTGTCCAGAGGAGGGCAACCAAAATGGTCAAAGGCCTGGAAACGATGCCTTATGAGGAACGGCTAAGGGAGCTGGGCATGTTTAGCCTGGAGAAGAGGAGGTTAAGGGGTGATATGATAGCCATGTTCAAATATATAAAAGGATGTCATATAGACTTTTCTGCTGCTCCAGAGAAGCGGACACGGAGCCATGGATCCAAACTACAAGAAAGAAGATTCCACCTAAACATTAGGAAGAACTTCCTGACAGTAAGAGCTGTTCGACAGTGGAATTTGCTGCCAAGGAGTGTGGTGGAGTCTCCTTCTTTGGAGGTCTTTAAGCAGAGGCTTGACAACCATATGTCAGGAGTGCTCTGATGGTGTTTCCTGCTTGGCAGGGGGTTGGACTCGATGGCCCTTGTGGTCTATTCCAACTCTATGATTCTATGATACTTCCCTGTCCAATGTGACCTTGTGACAGAATTGGCTAGAAAAACACCTAAAATAGACAAGTGAGATATTTTGCTAGATCAAAGAGCGATTGGGTGAATGAGAAGGTGGCGGCATTCACTCTACAATCGCTGATAATATCCCATTTATCCCTGATTCAGTTTCTTATGTGCAACAAGAAGAAGAATGCTCTTTCGTGCAAGAATCATACATATTCAATCAGCTAAAGAAATGGTTGGATGATGGGTGGGTGTTCAGAGAAGCTGTGTGAAGGTTTTGTTTTCCTTATTCTAAAGCATATTGAAGTGTTTGACTTGGGAGAAAGTTCAAATAAACTCTCTGGTGCTGATGGCTACAATATCCACAAACTAGGAAAGCACACACACTAGTTTGCCTAATAAAGTAGCGTCAGAAAGGATGTCAAAGACACAACTCTTAGATTGTGAACAGTAAAAGTTTTGGCATTGCAAGGATCCCAGGGCAAACTCTTGGACTCCAATTGCTTCACTATCGTCCCTAAAAGTATTGCCTATCTAAGTAATAACTCTAGCCCTCCCTTAAACCCTAAACATCAGCAAGTGGTCACTTCTCCATGGACCAAGAGACTTTAAATGTGTATACTTTGTTGCAGTTCACTCCTGACTAACACTGGCTTGGTGTAGTAATTTCAGTACTGTAAATAGAGGCATACCAACCTGAAAAATGGGTCATTTCTCAATGATTTGCCTCCACATTTCACCTCAAGATAGCGTAGAAGGAAGAGCCAAATGACACATTGCAAGTAGGGCTAAAAGAGAAGAAAGGAATAAGCACATTAAATAAAATGGATTTTCTCCTTTGCAAAGGACCCTAGATGCATCCCCCCTCTTGGATTGCACATTGCTCCACTCTCTTCCCACAAAACAGTGTAAGATAGAGCCAGTGTGGTGTAGTGGTTAGAGTGCTGGACTAGGACCTGGGAGTAAGGTAAAGGTATAGGGACACCTGACCATTAGGTCCAGTTGTGGCCGACTGGGGTTGCGGCGCTCATCTCGCTTTATTGGCCAAGGGAGCCGGTGTACAGCTTCTGGGTCAAGTAGCCAGCATGACCAAGCTGCTTCTGGCGAACCAGAGCAGCGCACGGAAACGCCGTTTACCTTCCCGCCAGAACGGTACCTATTTATCTACTTGCACTTTGACGTGCTTTTGAACTGCTAGGTGGGCAGGAGCAGGGACCGAGCAACGGGAGCTCACCCCGTCGCGGGGATTTGAACCGCCAACCTTCTGATCAGCAAGTTCTAAGCTCTGTGGTTTAACCCACAGCACCACCCACGTCCCAGTAGGACCTGGGAGCCCAGGGTTCAAATCCCCACTTGGCCGTGAATCTCACTGGGTGACCTTAGGTCAGTCATTCCTTCTTAGTCTAACCTGCCTCACAGGGTTGTTGAGAGGATAAAAGGGGGGGAGTAAGTGTGTACGCCACCTTGAACTCTTTGAAGAAAAAGTAGAATATAAATACAATGATAAATAAAATATTATTATTTATTTACTTCATGTATCACACTTCACATGAGGCATCACACAGCAATATATACAATACAATTAGACTGATGGAGCATCTTAAGACCTTCATTACATTTCCCTTTCTGCACCCATCTGTCGGTTGTCTCCACAACTATTTATTTCTTTAAGCAATTAGTAGGACGCCTGAACTCAGCTTGTGCTAAACATCCTTCAATATCATTTATATGCCACAGTAGTGGGAGGGTCTGCTTTTGAATTATGGTGCTGGAGGAGACTCTTGAGAGTCCCATGGATTGCAAGAAGATCAAACGTATCCATTCTTAAGGAAATCAGGCCTGAATGCTCACTGGAAGGACAGATCATGAAGCTGAGGCTCCAATACTTTGGCCACCTCATGAGAAGAGAAGACTTCCTGGAAAAGACCCTGATGCTGGGAAAGATGGAGGGCGCAAGGAGAAGGGGACGACAGAGGACGAGATGGTTGGACGGTGTTCTCGAAGCTACAAACATGAGTCTGACCAAACTGCGGGGGGCAGTGGAAGACAGAAGTGCCTGGCGTGCTCTGATCCATTGGGCCACGAAGAGTCGGACACGACTAAACGACTAAACAACAACAGTGGGAGGGTCAGGAATGGTGCATCAAAAATGGCAGATCTTCAGCTAGTGTTAGAAGCAAGACTAGTTGCATCAGCATACACTTGCTTCTATGTTTTAGAAAAATAACTCTAAAAGAACCCTTTAAGCTCAGTTTAATGACCATGATTACGGCCATGTCTTCCCCATAGATCAGTGATGGGAAACCTTTGACCCATGGATCAAACTTGATCGGCCAGGGGATCAAATATGACCCAAGAGGCAGCTTTCTCCAAACCATGCTCACCTGCCCCACACCTTTTTGTAAACCACTTTGAGCTTTTTTACATGCAAGTAATAAATAAAATAAAAACAATAACACCTTATCATTATGTGTAAAAGTGTATCCAGACAATCCATCTCTTGAATTCTTAAGGGAAAATATGGTGCCTACCGCTATTGTTGAAACCAATAGCCTTTCTGTATTTCTTTCCATATTTCGACCAAGCTTCTCTGCTACCTAACAATATAGAAAATGCTTATTTCAATATTTCCCACCTCATATTTCTACAGGTCATTCTGAGTTCATTTATATAATATTACCATTTAGAAAATGCTTTTACAATGCTTTTCGAAACAATTAATTTATTTGAATTATTTCTTCCACAAACTGATTTTTGCAGGAAGCTCATCAAAAAACATACATTTTTACAACAAACAAACCTGCTTTTCCTTGTTTCAAAGAGAGCATCAAAATACAAGAAAAACAGTAGATTTCATTTAAATACAACTTAAATAAAAGCAATAACTAGATAACTAGTTAACATAACATAACTAGATCAAAAAGGTGAGAATCAACACTTGGTACAATGCTTGAATGAATAGGCTGGTGTTGAAATTCCATCAGTGCTGGTACAACTTGCATCTGAGAGGGGAGGGCATTCCAAAGTCAGGGGTCACTACTGAGAACATCTATCTTGAACTGCTATCTAATACTGTATTTAAGCGAATCTAATGCACAATCAAATCTAAGGCGCACGTCAAATTTCAAAACCTTGAAACCAAAAAAGCATTTGCTAGTGAATGCAAATATGCCATTAAATCTAACACGCACCCTAATTTTCACAGTGCAATTTGGCCAGGAAAGATGTGCATTACATTTGAGTAAATATGGCACCTCTCATAATCCATGGTATTGTAAAGAAGATCAGTCTACTGCTGACTAGCAGAGGGTATACACTAGCTGGTTTGATTCAGAATTGTGTTTGACAAACCAAACTATTGCACTCCCTGTCCACCAAAATAAGAAAATAGCTTAAGTAATTCCAACACAGATGGAGGCCAACAGGGCTAGATGGAAGGACACCTCGACCCAATCCACACACACCCTGAATCCCAACACAAAGTGGATTTCAATCTGAATTACCCTTTTATTGGAATACCACTAAAATCAGATTGCTATATTAAATGCTATATATGAACAGTTGTTGTTTGCAAGAAATAACAACCTATTTTCCAACTTTCAAAATAGTTCAGTTTCCTGAGCCCAGCTATGGTTGCTCATAACTAGTCTTAAGTCACTACATGAGTGAGTGATGTGGAATGAAATTTTGATCAAATGTATTGCCTCCTGCACACCAGACTTTTGAAATGACAGACAAAATTTATCACTGTTTCAGTTCACTGCAAACTTACCTCTGTTAGAGAAATGAGACACCCAATAAGAGGATATATTGGGATGAAGATAGAAAAGCACGTGTGAATTATAATTGCTATTGCGTACGACTGAATAAAAGCTACATCAATAACAATAACACAAATCAAGGCTACCTGAAAGGGAAAAGAAATAAAGATAATTACAATAAAATTAGAGCACCATTTGATTTCTTTTTATCCATCTTTAAAAAATATTGTAGCATTCATTTGCATGTGGGCAACTGAAAAACCAGCTATATAGATTGCTTTTGCTAAGAAAGCGAAAAGTAATACCCAGAATAAAAGGAACAGTAAATAGTGCCTAAGAGACAAATAATTAATCCTGCAAAGTTTGGTTTCATGCAGCATGTACATGCTGCACAGCAAACTGTACGCTTGCAGGACTGAGCTACAACCCAAATGAAAAAAAGATATATAATTATTTCTTAAATATAACAATCCATTAAAATACTAAATTGCATCAACTAGGAAAGATGTATCAAGTACTGCACTTTTACTTACTGTTGAAAAAATTAATGACCAAAATTCTTTGGTGTTTTGTATTGTTTTGAAGGTGAAAGAGACAACATAATGGAAAAGAATTACCGATGGTACGTAGCCAATAAGGCACAAAACCTGCAGGGGGGAAATTAAATTTGAGTTATGCATAACATGAAAACACAACTAAATGATTAAGAACACAGAATACAGTCTGTCACCTTTCCTGAGGGAAGGTGACTCAAGTTATAGAGCTCAATGCAGGAATGTTTCATATACAGTGGTACCTCAGTATAAGAACAGTCCTGTTTATGAACAATTCGGTTTACGAACTCCGCAAAACCGGAAGTAGTGTTCCGGTCTGAGAACTTTACCTCGGTCTAAGAATGGAATCCGAATGGTGGAAGGGCACTGGCAGCGGGAGGCCTCATTAGGGAAAGTGCGCCTCAGTTTAAGAACGGTTTCGGTTTAAGGACGGACTTCCGGAATGGATTAAGTTCGTAAAGCAAGGTACCACTGTAGATATATCAGAACTCGGAACCTTTTGGCTTTTAAATTGGCATAGGAGCAGATGGTAACACTGTAAATGTATGTAACCCGAGGTACCATTGTATTCATTTACAGTGTTACCATCTGCTCCTATGCCAATTTAAAAGCCAAAAGGTTGATGGTTCTCTGGGTTAAAAGTAGAGCAGAAAAACATAAGTATACTACATTATTCATTGCAGGATGTTTGAAATACACTTCAGTGAGTGCAGCATGTAAAATGGCAGGCAATGCCACTACGCAGGCAATTTCTGCTTTATGTTCACTTTGCTGCTCTGTTGATTTTAGTAATTATGTGGCTTGTGGCTTGCTGTACTCTGTAAGATGCTTTGGGAACTCCAAGTTGAATACGATGTTATTCTGCTTTTGTAATAAATAAAATAAAATGGTGCCATGGGGAAGAATCTTTACCAGGGCTGAAGAATGGCAGATTTGCCATCACATCCGCAGTTCTGTCGGCTCCTGCCTACCTGGGCAGTTAATTTTTATTCTTTGTGGATGGTGTAGCAAAGAGTCGTGGATCGGTTCCTCCGAGGGAAACAGACTGATTTTTGATCCAGTGGCTCCATTGCTGGCCCTATTCTTCCCTTCAAAGGTGCCAGGTATTCCTGCCAGCAGGAGTTTAATAATTCCTGCCCGCCCCTTCAACAGGTGCAATGGGGCTTTCCATGGCAACAGAGTTCCTTCCTGCCTTAGGAAAATCATTTCTGAATCCTCCTGGATTTCTGTTGTTGAGGTGACGCCAATAAGGGGAGCAAGGAAGGGATAAAAGTATCTGGAAGAAAACAAAACTTACCACAGCAAGAGCCTCCTCGGGGGAAAAAATAATCCCATGGTGAACTATGAACAAGATTCCAACCATCAGGAGGAGAATTATGTAATATAAAAGAATGTCAACTAGTGCTTGCCCACACCAGTAAGCAGATGGATAAAGACCTGATAACTTCAGTTGAGTATAGGCTTTGATCTGCAAAGGTGCAAAAAATAAATGAAAATCCAGGTCAAATATGGGGAATGGCAGGAAATCCAACAATTGTACTTTTGCTTTTGATAATGTGATCTGGAATGAACTATTTTTTAAAAAATACAGTACAAAACATTCTATGGGCTCACCCACACTTCTTGTACTTTATAGATACGGGTCTGAGTGCCTTTGGCTTTGCCTTGCCACTTTCCCCAGGAAAACCCACTCTTCAGCACTAAATCAGATCAAACAGCAACCAGATTTTCGGCAGATTGCTATTTGTTCTGATTCGGTGGGTTTTCCTGGAGGAAAGTGGTGGACATATGGAAGTGTGATTGAGCCCTCGGCCACTAGCTTATCTGTAGGGCTGGAACATATGGTTTTCTAGAAGAAAAGCACTGGGAGCATACATCAAGGGTCCTTCTAATTTAATTGAAACAAGACACCTCAAACACCCCTAACTGATAAATGAACCAAGATGGAGGGAGAACATATCCTATTAAGAAAATTAAAATGATCTACAACTAGGGAGCAGCTCAAAGAAAAGTACAGCAATGGCAGAGAGTCCTGCACACCAGGGAGTACTTACCTCTCAAAATTTCATGGGTGAAAATAGGGACATTCCTGTACAGGAGTGGGTAGGGCTAGGGGCGGAGTCCAGCAGCTCAGCAGTGTGGTTTGGCAGACAATAGCAGGGCCAACACAATCCAGAGTCAAACGTGCCACAAGAGGAAAGCAGGAACTAATATGCATGCAAGCAGGTGGCTCCAGCTGGCAAAAGCAGGGAGGCAAGCCACAGGCTACAAGGCAAATCAAATGCATAACACACACACACATATATGCACTATATTTCATTTATATCATATTAGTCCTGTTTTACAGTGGGGCACAACAGTGAGTACCTAGCCCAAGATCAGTCACTGAAGATAATATTAAAGCAACAAATAAAGGTAATGCCTGCAGCCTCCCACCCAGAGACATTGGAATTAAGAAGCATTATTTATTATTATTCATCCTATATGGCTGGCAGCACAACATGGGATCAATAGGCCATTGCCTGCACAGTCCTAGTTAGGAATATTGAGGTCAAATGCAATTAGATTATTTTTTTAAAAAAGGATAAATGTAAGCAGCATGTAGCGAAATTACACACTCCCATTTAGACTCTTATGTCTACTCTGAAGTTAATCCCATATAATTCCATGTGGTTTACTCCCAAGTAAATGTAATGAATAAAGAGGTTGCAACCGCAGTTACTATAGCTGTGGTTTTTAGAGAGCCAGAGGTTGGGATCCAAAAAGCCATTTGTGAAAAGAGAAAACGTTTGTTAACTTTTCTGGGCAAGCTAGCAGAAGACTCCTCAACAGTGTACAACGCTAAAATATATCCGTAGTTGTGTTATACTACAAGAAACATGGTGTGTAAGGAAGATACAGGCTTTTGGATCATTTCCATCTAAATAATTACTTTTATGCCAGTTTCTTTGTAAGTAGTGAAACAAGCAGTTATGTAAGCATCTGCAGAGAATATATGAAAGGTTGGGTGGAAGTTTTTAAATTTGTGTTTGCTCTCTGAACTTAAGGTTTGGTCAACACAGGCATACATGGTGCAAAAAAACAAAAACAAGACACATAGAAAAGAAAAAGAAAAGAAACATAGTTGCATCATTAAAATTAAGAGCAGGTATAGTTTTTTTTCTGAGACTGAATAACGGGACAGTTTGGGTGGTAGTAGCAAATGCGTAGTTTGAGGAAGAAAAAGCACAGTGACTCTTGATGATTGGTAAAATGAAAGTTCACCAGAATGATCTGTGATTTCAACCTGAGTCCTAGTGTGGCAATGAATTTGAACCAGAATATCCTACTAATCAAACCCAATAAATAAGCTCTTTAGAATGCAGCATGACAACCAGCCCAAGTTATGACAGCATAGAATCAATTAGCTGAACAATACGATTTGGTAACTATGTTGAACAGAGGAGTTATAAATATTGCTGCTATTTCCTTATTCTAATTGAACACTTTTACGTACAACCATATCTGCCCTGAATTGATTCACTACAATGTATGAAATCAGTTAAAATAAGTTATGATGCCAAATAGGTGGCAAGGGAATAACTATGGTGACTCCTGATTTTCCCTCTGATCAATTTGGTCTGAGGAATCACTGTGTTGAACCAATGTACAGGACATTTCACATTGCTTTTTTAAAAAGTATGTTCTAATACAAAGTTACCCTGTGGTTTTCTGCATTGTCCATGGAAAAATATGATGGCAATCCAGTTATTGTGACTCCTACTGTCAAAGCTTGAACAACCAGCACCATTATGAAACCTCTGTCAGTGATTTTCTGCAAAATAACAGATTGCAATATTAGAATACAAAGGGAAAAAACCCACTGTGAAATATAATTTTAAGGGTGTGTTTTTTGGGGGGGTGTCTAACCGTGGCTTGATAAATCAGTCTGTTTTTGCTATATTTAGTTTGCAGTTATGTAACTTTGCATATTTTGCATTTTTAATTCTTTTGAAAGACAGTACAATAAAAGTTTGAAAACTAAAACTAATAAATAAATCTGTTTTGCAGCCTGACTAGGGCTGCAAAACAGGGAATAACTGGGAGACTACAACACATGGCATGGCGCCTGCCCTGTGGAACGCCCTCCCACCAGATGTCAAAGCAATAAATAACTATTTTACTTTTAAAAGACAACTGAAGGCAGCCCTCTTTAGGGAAGTTTTTAATGTCTAATGCTGTACTGTTTTTAACATTCAGTTGGAAGCCGCCCAGAGTGGCTGGGGAAACCCGGCTAGATGGGCAGGGTGTAAATAATAAATTATTATTATTAAAGATGTGTTTGGTTTTGGAGATCACGTCATGCAATCCAATGTACACAAAGGCCACCTTGTCATGAACTGGAATGCAACTTCATTTTACAAGAACTTTTTTTGGACTTTGCATTTACTCACTTGGAAGAACGAACTACTCCAGACATGGATGTTTTCTGTGACATTTAAATTGTGCAGATACAGATTGCTAATGATATTCATCATAACTGGTAAAGAATGTTTCATGGTGCAGTTAAAAGCAGCTGTAAAGATGTAGCTCTGAAAACAACAACAACAAGAAGAGCATAATCAGCGACAAATCTCTAGTGCCACTGTTCCTTTCCCCTAGCACTTTATGTGCTGATGGAACAACACCAGGGCAGTCTGGGAGAAAGGAAATGACATGAGAGCTATTAAAGAAAACTCTGTGAGCTTTGATCTTACCACTGCTGCTGCCACCAAGGTTGACAGTGAGGAAAAAGACCTACCACCCTGCTTCTAAGGCAAGTTCCCTCTTCAAATTTCAAAACCTCCCCTATCCCACTTGGGAGAAAAATTCATTTTGCACCCCAACTCCCTGCCAGCAAACAGAACCAATGCCCACATAGAACCAATATATTTAACCTTTATTTCTTCTCACCTTGCCTGCATGAGATACATTTAATGCTCCATTGTGGGGAGCAACTGATACATAATCACTGCCATTGAATATTTCTGTGTGTACATTCTGGCGTATAAGAGAGCTGATGATGTCATCAATGTCTGATCCTAGGTTGAGACAATAAATAAAATTGAAAGGTTAGTCTCACAGGTGCAAAGAGTTTCCCCATTCCCTGCTATGCCAAAGTTACATATTATTATTGAACCTTTAGAGTTAGCACTGGTATTGCAGCAAACAAGAAGGCTCATGTTCTCCAGAAGTCCCGTATAAACATCAAAATATCCTTAGTTTTAGGGTGAATTCCAATTAAGTCATACTCAGACCCAACACATTGAAATAAATGAAAGTTAATGATTTCAGTGGGTCTGCTTTGTGCATGACTGAGATCAATACTCTTGAAGCACTGACAATATGTGTATATATTATCACACACACACACACACACACACACACACACACACACACTGTGCTGTCATTAATCACTATAATTATGAAATAATGTTGCTTATTTTATTTTTAAATATTTATACCCTGCCCACTAACTGATGCTGCTGTAAAGCTTTCAGGTTTTTGGTCAAAAATGAAAGTATTTAAAGTCTGTTCCGTGAAGTTGGCCAGATGCAATTCTAGAAACATATCTTTAAATTCAATTTGTGATTGAATTGGGGGGGGGGGGTCAAACCAGACTTGCCAGAGGGCTGATTTTTCTACTTGTCCTCAAGCTAACCATTCATTACACTGATTACTGTTAAACTTAATTACACTTTTAATTTATTCCTACTGTATGTCATACAGTAAAAAAAAGGAAATGCCATATGGTGAATTGAATAAAAGCGAATAAATTGAAATGTAATTTACCAGTGAAGTTCTGAACAAGGAGACTGCTTTTATATTTATGATGAGTTTCATTTGGTTTAAGAAAGTATAAGTCTGGAGAAAACGTAATAGGAACCACTGCATTTTTGAAGTATTGCCGATACATATTGAACATATAAATCTCAACACCAAGGAACACTGTTAATAGCAAAAACCTGAAATAAGAAGAAAAAAGTACACATAAAGCTGGTACAAATTAGTGTAAAGAATTGTGACCTTTAGAGCAGGGGTAGACTGAATAGCCATCCTCCATATTATTTTTTATTTAATTTAACACAATCGGTATGCTTTTTAATTTATGTAAAACCTCTAAGTGACTTTGCATTGTTTTACTGGAAACACTAATCTGTCTTAAGTTTGCTCAATACAAAACACATATTCAAGATATCTTGAGGATGACAAGCATGTACTCTTCCGCAGTAACAAAGGAAAGGACCTTGATAGATCAGAACCAGGTTGACCTGCTCAAGCATTCTCTGTAAGAATCCCTTTAAACTGTATCCACTGGTAAAACTGGCTGCAATCCTTGCTCTGGATGACAAGTCATTAAATAATGATTTCACTCATCCACATACTAAAAGTACAAGCCTGTGAACAGCTACATTGAGACAGCAGTCCATGAGTATGATATCTAAGGCACCTTGTGTGGTATTTAAAAAGTTCAGAAAGGTGAAGGGGCAGGGAGTGCTATTGAAAAACTAGCATTGTAGTCAGATGGCTTATCCACACTTACCTTTTCCCTGCTCTTCCTAGGCACAGGTCTGTGCTTGTGTCTGAGAGTTTTATTTTTTATTTTGTCCTGGAGCTTTCCCCACAGAAACCCATTATTTAGTGCTCAAGCAGAGCCAATGTCAAGTTGGGTTTTCCACACATTGACACTTGCTCCAACGGACCTTTAAAGAGCAGGTTTGCGTGGGGAAAGCTCCAGAGGATTAAAAACAAAAACAGTGCTCAGACCTGCAGCTTTAACACACGGATCATGCCTTGAAAGGGACGCGGGTGGCACTGTGGGTAAAAGCCTCAGCGCCTAGGGCTTGCCGATCGAAAGGTCGGCGGTTCGAATCCCCGCGGCGGGGTGAGCTCCCGTTGCTCGGTCCCAGCGCCTGCCAACCTAGCAGTTCGAAAGCACGTCAAAGTGCAAGTAGATAAATAGGGACCGCTTACTGGCGGGAAGGTAAACGGCGTTTCCGTGTGCTGCGCTGGCTCGCCAGATGCAGCTTTGTCACGCTGGCCACGTGACCCGGAAGTGTCTCCAGACAGCACTGGCCCCTGGCCTCTTAAGTGAGATGGGCGCACAACCCCAGAGTCTGTCAAGACTGGCCCGTACAGGCAAGGGTACCTTTACTTTTACCTTTACATGCCTTGAAAGTGAGGAAAGGTAAAATGTGGATAAGCCCCCAGTCTCAAACAATAGCCACCTGTCCTTCTTGGAGCATCACATGAATTCAATCACTTATTTTCCTTCCACGGGCTCCTTCTCTTTGGATCGTTAAAACATAAGACGGAAATATTTCCTGAAGTTCACGTGTAAGCCTTAGCTAAGAGAACTTGCAGCCAAATGTGACGTTTGATGATGCAATTTCTTTTCAAACGACTCTATCCTTGTGAATGCTTCGTAATGTGCAGATTGAAATTTACCACTTCCTCACTGGAACTTCTTTTCAAACATTTTTTCAGGATGTGGCAAGCTTCCCTCTTGAAGCGCATTAAGTATTCGCACAGATATTGCTGGCAAAGGTGAGGTGGGACAGAAATAATCTAATATAATAAAGCTAAATGAACACACAACCCCCAACTATCTCCTGGCTTCTCCTTGGCACACTAGAACAATATAGGGATTAGGAGGCATGCATACACCTCCTTTGTGTTTCTCAAGCACGCATGCACATACGTATGCTCGCTCTCTCTTTTCTGGATGCTAGCTATTTGAGTCCCAAATTTAACTTGCACTAAGAGATAAGGGAAAACTACACAGACCTTCCACTCTCCACAATGATGCAGCATGCTGCTTACATGTGTGCAGCATAGGTAAAGGGACCCCTGACCATTAGGTCCATTCGTGACCGACTCTGGGGTTGCGACGCTCATCTCGCTTTATTGGCTGAGGGAGCCGGTGTACAGCTTCCGGGTCATGTGGCAGCATGACTAAGCCGCTTCTGGCGAACCAGAGCAGCGCACAGAAACGCCGTTTACCTTCCCGCTGGAGTGGTACCTATTTATCTACTTGAACTTTGACATGCTTTCGAGATGCTAGGCTGGCAGGGGCAGGGACCGAGCAACGGGAGCTCACCCCGCCGCGGGGATTCGAACCGCCGAACTTCCGATCGGCAAGTCCTAGGCTCTGTGGTTTAACCCACAGCGCCACCCGCGTTCCCTAGTGTGCAGCATAGGAAGCAGCGAAGAGACTCAATAGCAATTCCTCCACACACACACAGGCTGTATTCACTATTTCCCTATCAGGTGCTGCAACACAAGGCACCAATCTGAGATGCAGCCTTCACTCTGGGCTGTGGTCTGTTTTAACCTTTTAACCTATTTCCATTTCTGACTCTCATACATTTTGGACTAAGAAACAGAAAGCCAAGATGCTTACACTTCCGTGAGTGATTTGATGTCACGTTTGAAATTAAGAAAATGAACTTTTGCCAGAGTAGAGACCTGTTTTTTCCAAAGAGACTTATTGCTTAGTACACACGATTTTGTCTCAGATAGCATTAGCAGGCTTTGCTCTAACTCATCCATAGATTTTGCATCCATTTCATCTTCAGCTTGCTCCGAGTTAAATGCACTGAAATCTAAGGAGGATAACAGGTTAGGCAACTTAGAATTTATCCTTCGTCACCAAATCATTGAACTGTAATGTACTACAGGAAGTACTGTCATTGATTCTCACCTGTGTGGTTAATTTCAGCTTCAACTTCCAGCTTGAGGAACACATCCTCCAAGGTAGTCATGGAAACGCCATAAGAAATAACACCCAAATGGGAATGCATGTCTAGATCAGCAAACAGTGCTAGAAGAAGAAGAAGCAGGAATAGATGTAGTAATAGTAGCAACAGCAGCCGCCGCCGTGCTACTGCTTGGAAATAGAAATACAGGAAGCTGTCTTATACCATTGATCAATCCCTACCTACAGCAGGGACTGGATGCACCCTACCTACAGCAGGGACTGGATGCATTGCTGATGGATGGGATTGCTGACGGGTCAATCACCTGACATCACCGTGATGTAATCAAACCATGCAGGCAAACAAACTGGGCTTTGCAAGTGCCTGCAAACAATTCAGCAGGGAGTTGCATCTTTACCTTCCCTCAGAGATGTTCAAGGAGACGTTGACTAAACATTAGGAATAACTTTTTGATGGCAAGAGCTGTTTGACAGTAGAATGGACTACTTCCGGAGGTGGGTGGACTCTCCTTCACTGGAAGTTTTTTAACAGAAGTTGGATGGCCATCTGTCAGGGATTCCTTAAGCTATGACTCTTGCACTGTAGGGGATTGAATTAGATGACACCCCTCCACACACACACTACGATTCTATGACTGCATATCATATATGGCATGAGGGGTGGAACAGGCGAGTGTGGTTTAGAGAAAAATAGCCTGCCTTGAGTACCAAATTAGGTATCTGGATGGGTGTATTATGTCTCTCTGCTGGTCTACGATGACAGTGGGTCTCCAGGGCTTCAGACACAAGTCTTTCCCAGACATACCTGATGGTGCCAGAGATTTCTGCATGCAAAGTTTATTCTCTCCCACTGAGCTTTATAGCTATTACATTTCTTGCAATCATGTTGCCTTATTTCTGTTTGCCGTTGAGTGTAACAACAAAAAAGCCTTTGGTGCCACTATTGTTTAATGATTGCATATAGCGTAACAGTTCAAAGTCACATGAAACAAACGGTGAATGTTTTCCTTCATTTATCAGAGTGTCAAAAATGTGTCTGAAATTGAGGGTTTTTTTTTTTGTTTTGTTTTCTGGGAACTGTCTTGCTACTATATAATTTTTATTAAACGCTTGCCAAGAAAGGAAGGAAGATTACAAAAAACAAAACACAAACCAAACAACATAGTTTGGGGTGTTTTGACCCCTTTCACAATAAATACCACCTCTTTTCCTTGCATAACAGGCCCAAAACCTATGTTATTTCTCTTGAAGTCCATTTCAATTTAGTTTTCCATGAATTTCATTATTTTCCTCATCTGCTCTCCAATTTTCATTGGTGTTCAAAGGGGAGATGAGGTGTACCTGAAAATTTGTCCATGTCGTTAAAAGGTAAGGCATACACAAGCTGCTCTTCAGTCTGCTTTAACAAACTGGCTCCAGGGATATGCTGCTTGATCAAAAATGCTGTGCCTTCTGTGTTACAGTATCTGTCTATTTGCATACTAAGGAAAAACAAACACACACAATGTTTAATTATTATTTACAAAATGGGACTCTATAGTTTGTTTATTTAAGTAACAAAAAGAACATATTGTAAACCATATGTTAAAACTTTAATTTCCTTATTCCAAATGAAAATCAAAATTTACATATAAGTATTCATAAATTACAGTGGTACCTCGGGTTAAGAACTTAATTCATTCTGGAGGTCTGTTCTTAACCTGAAACCGTTCTTAACCTGAAGCACCACTTTAGCTAATGGGACCTCCTGTTGCCGCCGCGCCCCTGGAGCACGATTTCTGTTCTCATCCTGAAGCAAAGTTCTTAACCCGAGGTAATATTTCTGGGTTAGCAGAGTCTGTAACCTGAAGCATACATAACCCGAGGTACCACTGTATCTAAAAATCCAACAGATAAATCACAAAAACGTTTTGAGATATATTTCAGAGGTGGAGAACCATTTTTTGTTTCTACGTGTCAGTTCTTTTCAGCAGGCTGACTCTGACAGATGAGCAGGCCAATCCAGTTGTCAAACATATCTCACTATGACATAATGTGATTGACAAATGGGTTGCCCAGCCCACTTGTCAAAATCCCTTCTGCTTGCAGTGCTCCTTGCTGCTGTTGCTCCAGCAAACTTTAAAGGGGGAGGGAAACTACTGCAAAGAATGTGTGTGTTTTGTATGGAAAGTTTGGGAGGAAATAAGATGGCAAATAACAAATAACAAACAAAAGATTGATGTATGTAATTTTTATTTCTCAATTATATTTTGTGGTAGTATGGTTGTAATGTTTTTGTAACATGAAATCATTCAATAAAAAAATTATATATATATTTTAAAAAAGAATGGCTGCTTTAAATTAATATCCACGCTCCTGACTGAGCACAGGAGAGTGGACACTGAGTGCTCTTTGCAGCATTTTCTCTCTCCCACTTTTGCTGCTGCTCTCCAGCAGGAAAAAGGTAGCAGACTCCTTTTTCTTCTTGGAAGACACTGATCCTTTTCAGAGGCTGAAGAGATGGCTTTCCAAGAAGGTCCAGCCCACCCTCTGACATCACCAACGATAGTAGCTGATGGGCAGGTTGGCAATGTTTGGGGGAAATGGCTTGGCAGTCCAAACTGGACCCCCCGTTTCTTCATGCCTGATACTAGGCAATCAAAAAATTGCAGGGGTTTTGGCGTTTAGGGGCAACTCTACCTGATACACTCAATCATATTTCCATTCAGTACTTTGTGGATGTTACTGAAATTTCTAGCAGGTATAAGTCTGCTTGATCCAAAAAAGTTATTATTATTTAATATTTTGTTCAGAATGCAATCCTGTACTCACTTACCTGGGAGTATGTGGTATTAAATTTAGTGGGAACTCTGAGTGGATGGACATAGAATTGTTCTGTCAAATGCTTTTTTATAACCTTGCGACAGTTGCTTTGTAGTGATAGTTAAGAAAGAAAATAAGGCAGTATGAACCAACTAGTGTTCATTTTTACCAGGTTTACTCATTGCTATTATACTTCCAGCTAACCAAACTGGGTGTTTTTTAAGTCAGTTGTAAAATTCAGGCAAAGTGGAAATTAATGAACACATTGAAATAGACTTTCAGACTACAGATACCTCAAGCGGTAGCCAATTCCCCATTTTGTTTTAAGGAACAGAGAGGAGCCAAGGCATTTCAGCATTCCTTGAGAAATCACAGCTTTCCGATCTAGAAGCAAGAGCAGAAGGTACCTTCAGTTATATCAGTTCATACAGCGATAAGCTGGCCATATTACCAAACTGGTACTAACACAAAGGCCCCCAAATTGCACTTGCCAGCAACAATGTCTGCTTCTTCCATGAAATGGGTACTGAACACAGTCACTCGAGTGGCTTTTCCATTTTTCAGGAGGTTCCAAACTGTTTGCCGTGAACATGGATCCATGCCAGCGGTTGGTTCATCTAAGAGTAATACCTAAATATTGGCCATGGAAAACAATGGACTAGCTATTCATTTTGAAAGTAACAGTTATCCCTTATCAATAATATTGTTTATCATTATCATCACGTCTATCAGATATGTGAACAGTTTGACCAGATAAGGTCCCAAGAAAAAAGCTCAACAAGTTTTGTGTCTGGATTTTTACTTTTTGAAATATGGCAACCCTACTGTTTCCTCAAGCACATTATCTCCTGCTATTGTAAGTTTTTATTTCACGCTCTCAGTCTGCCTACCTGTAGTTTGGGAATATACTAAAAATAAAATAATTTTTAAAACACTCTGCTTCATGAAACACATCCTGTTCAGCTCCTGCAAACTGAGAAGTCTCATACACCCACATACCCACACCCACCCCTTATAATAATTATGACAAATCCACTCCTACCAAAAGAAACACAGTCCAGAAGTACAAATCAAACAACATCAGAGATTCTGGCATTATTGGTCCCACATTCTCATTAACCTTTCCATTAGTAAAGAACTCCAAAAACTCTGGGGAGAAATGTTGGCACCATTCCAAGAGCAATGTAGATTGTGACATAGACATTATTCAGTGACATAGACATTATTCAGTGCTATCACCACTTCTGATGGACTGTGAATCGATCTTTAGCTCACTTCTTATGTTATTCTGGAAACCATTTCAGCATAGCCATGTTGATGTGGGAAAAGACTATCAGAAGCCCTAGCTCACACTGGAGCCTGTACGGGTTCTAACCGTGCCAGTATTGCCTTTCCTAAAACCAAGCGCAGGGACCATGTCATGGGCTCCTTTCCCCTGTTCTGGGGCTTGCAACAATTGTTACAATTATGACAGTGTATGGGAAGGAACTGCATCTGGTGTTATGTATAAAAGTGCCTAAGATGCTTTCACAAATTAGTGGGAAGAGAGCTGCAAACAACTGTGCTTGGAATTATCCTAGGAGGCTTCAAACACTCAGAGGGAGGGGATGTAATAGGCCTCCAGGCCTCGTGTTATGTAGGATTGCCTCAAATATATACGCAGCTTAAATATGACTTAAATACATATGCAGCTGCTAAACTGGCTCTGATCAGTAACAATGAGGAAATGTTAACCAACAACCTCAATGTTGGTAACAGGAAGTTGAGGGCATATTATGACCAAGCCATATTATGACCAATCAAATGTAGTAGTACAGATGTAAGAAATAATAATGCATGCAGGTAAATATAGGTGGTTAACTCTGATAAAACATCCTCATTCCACAACAACAACACATGACATACAGTTGGAAATACAGCTCCAGCAAGGCAAGCATTTGGCTCACAGATTTCTTGCTAGATTGTCCCAGTGGCCCTGCCCATATTTCTGGCATGGTTGTTACTGAGAGATGGGCAAGCATGTTGTCAGAACTGAAGAGGAAGAGACTACCTTGATCCATTTCAACTAGAGCTGGAATAAGCTACCCAACAAACTAGGATTTGAAGACAGATACCCCTTAGCCAATTCACAGACTAGACCTGGGGTTCAGACTGAAATCTGCATCCTTTAACTTTGTGAGATGCCACTATAAGACAGTCAGATGCTTCCATCTCTAGTTTCAACAATTACTAGAATGGGCGCACAAATTTGAATAATAAATACGCCATGTAACTGATTCTATATATCTACTACTTTACCATACAAGCAGTGCAGAGAAACACATTTCTTGTATACAAATTACATATTATTGCTGCATCAATCAACTGTTTTGACCTTCTGTTGCTTACCTTTGGATCTCCAAGAACTGCAAACCCAACCGACAGTTTTCTTTTCTGTCCTCCACTTAGTTTTTTAGCTTGGTTATCTTTAATGGGGTGCATATCCAAATCGAGTAAAACTTTCTGGACCTTAAACCAAGGACAAGAAGTATTTCATGTTAAATGTCCTATCCTTAAGGCTCAAGATCGCTTGCAGACATTATGGTAGCATAATGGAATATATTTATGAAAGCATAATGGAATATGGTCATTAGCCTGCACTCACCTCTTGTATCATATCATTGGGAGGTATTCCTTTAACCGAAGCTATTATTGATAAATTCTCTTCCACGGTTAATACGTCAAAATATATATCTGACTGCTGGCAGACTCCAATTACCTTTCTTATATCTAGCATTTCATCTATTTCCGAAACTCTACAGCCATAAATCGATGCAAATCCTAATGCATGAAAAACAAGAGCAGAAATATTAACACTGTGATGGCTACCAGCGTAGAATATATATCTAGAGGCAGCTAGCTCAAACCTGAGGCAGAACACCCCCAAAAGTCAAGGTGTCTAACATCGTTGAACATGCAGAGTTAGTTTTAAAATAAAAGCGATAAAAAAATAATAATATGTACTGCCACCAACACACACACAAATCAGAAAACATTAGAAACAGTACAGCTCTTGGAACTGATTTGTAAAGCTGTAGAGAAAAGAATGCACGCCACTAAAGAGTTGGAAGCAGAAAGTGCAGAGAAAACACAGTGTCCAAACTCAGCATGTTGGCTAGAGCTGCACTCTATGTTTTATTGTAAAAGTTGGAATTAGTTAATGAATGACTTGTTAATGAAGACTATTTGTGCCTTCTTGTCAGCTGGCTACCCTCAATAAGAGTGATGCTGGATGCCCAAAAAGTAACCTCTGGAAAGCAGGGATCACAGACCTGATCAGAGAGAGGGGGAATCTTTCGGAAGAGAGCTGAACTGTTCTCCTGCACACTGCTTGAAATGAGGAATTGCTAAGCTTTACTGGCTGAATTAACCATTACTACTGGTTTGCAGCTGTGGAGTCACAGAAACCTTGGGGCCACCATCTGCTGTAGTTCTTAACTGCAGCACGCCTCAGTTGCCGCTGCACTGCAGCCTCTCTGCTGTGACCTGCTAGCTGGATTTCATTACAGTGGAACCTCAGAAGCCGAACACCTTTGAACTTGAATGTTTCGGCTCCCAAACGATTGAAAACCAGAAGTGATTGTTCCAGTTTTCGAACAATTTTTGAAAGCTGAACGTCCAGCACCTTGGTTTTCGAACTGTTCCAGGAGTCGAATGAACTCCTGGAATGGATTAAATTCGAAAACCAAGGTATGACTGTACAGTATTGTGATGCTCTCAAATTCTACATCTATGGGCCGAATCCCTTAACCGACCATGAGTAAGACCTAAGGGCACAAACTTCCTTTGGCATAGATGGACCCTGAGAGACAGTGGAATGAACTAGAGTAAAATATATTTTTGTATTGCTCCCTACATTGTTAATCTCTTGTTGATCCACTATTATTTGAATAAATAGCACTGCCTGCACGTGTGTGTGTGTGTGTGTGTGTGTGTGTGTGTTTGTTGAGAAAAGGCTTCTATTCAAACATTCAAATGTCCCAGGTTTCCTGAGTGGGGTCTTGAGTCAGAACCTACATTAAGCCTATCCCAAGGGTTACATACCGTATTTTTCGCTCTATAACACGCACCTGACCATAACACGCACATCGTTTTTAGAGGAGGAAAGCAAGGGAAAAAACATTCTGAATGAAACAGTGGATGTATCATTTTTGTGCTTCATGCTGTGGCCACAGACATGTGATCTGATGGTGAATTTGGGGTGACCCAATGCAAAAATCCTGAGGATCCCTGTGGATCCATGCTTTGTAACCACGTTTTTGCACCATTGCAGCCCCAGGCAACAGTGGGTGCGTGATTTTTTGGGTGCAGGCTGTAGCCATGGACATGCTATGTGATCTGATGGTGAATTTGGGGTGACCCAATGCAAAGATCCTGAGGATCCATGTGGATCCATGCTTTTTAACCACGTTTTTGCACCATTGCAGCCCCAGGCAACAGTGGGTGCGTGATTTTGGGGGGGCAGGCTGTAGCCATGGACATGCTATGTGATCTGATGGTGAATTTGGGGTGACCCAATGCAAAGATCCTGAGGATCCATGTTGATCTATGCTTTGTAACCACATTTTAAGTGGGGAGCGAAGGAAAAACAAAGAAGGGACATGAGAGGGGTGTGCAGAGAAGCAGCTGGCTAAGAATGAGGGAGGGATTTAACTGGAAGGAGGAAAGAAAGGCAAAATTTTCCCCCCAAGCCAGCCATCTCTCTCTCTCTCTCTCCCTCCCTCTCTCCCCCTCTCTCCCCCCTCCCTCTCCCTCCCCCCTCCCTCTCCCTCTCCCCCAGCAGCCCTGGAGCACAGAGAGGAATTAGAAAGAACGACACTCTACTTGCCTGGAGGGGAGGGGCTTTCCCTGCTCTTTGTTCCGTTTCAGCAAACACAGCAAGGAAACAGAGGAGGGTGGGCAGTAAGACCCTGAGGCAGAATGCAGGAAAGCTGCAACTTCCTCTTTTCAGGTTTCCCTTCTCCGTGAAGCCCGATTCGATTTTTGTCTGATTTTTTGGCTCCAGGGACCACACATTCGCTCTATAACACGCACAGACATTTCCCCTTCCTTTTTAGGAGAAAAAATCTGCGTGTTATAGAGGGAAAAATACGGTACTTCAAAACAAAAACCACAAAATAGGCTTCCAGGGGATTTCTTCCATTAAGGCTCTTTAAGCCAAATGGAAAGAGAACAGAAGTAGGCACATATTTACCATCAGAAGGTGGGGACAATCCACAAAGAATGTTCATTAATGTTGTTTTTCCTGTTCCACTATGTCCAAGTAATGCTGTGATCTGACCCTCATAAATGTCAAAGGATAAACCTAATAAGAAATGAAAAAGGAAGGGGATTAATTAATGGCATTATATAGTATTGCTACAAGCTTCAGGAAGTATTTAGCCACTGCTACATACACTATCAATTATTCTTAAGAAAACCCCCACCATTAACAGAACATTTAATATTTAATAAAGCCAAACACACAGTTGTGTACAGATTGAGTTTGTTTTGACTGATGTTTCCTTATCGAGATATTTACTGATTACAGATGAGTAGTCAGTAAAGAGAAACTCACCCGCATACTGGTTTATCATTGCTCCCATTAGCCATGTTTGTATTGAGCCTTGGCCTCATGTGCTCTGCTTTCCTCCTCTGGTTTGGTCAAGAGCAGTTTGGAAGTAAGAACCCCAGTTTGAACAGGAGTGCACAATCCTAAGATTTGGTGCAGTTTATTTCTCCTTGACCACACCATGCTAAACCATGGTTAAGATGTGATTTAGGTAAAGCAAAAGCAAAATCTTCTGGACTCACCCTGCCAGGCATATGGGAGGAAAAGAAGGAGTGTGCAAGCCCAAGTCTTGCTGAAACTCATTTCTGCTAGTGCATGTTGTGCTCAACCACGGTTTAGCATGACATGCAAATAGTCACTGTCAGAAAACAACAAACAGGCAACACTTAAAGAACAAGGGCTCACACTTGTGGCAGACAGTTGAAAACCTAAGAAGTCTTACTTTTCAAAGCCTCCACAGTTTCACCCTTTTTAATATATGATTTCTGAACATTGTTGATTCTGAAAGAAGAAAAGATAAATTTATTTTCAAAAAGAAACACAGAATTTTGGTAAAAATTTACCAAGCAAGATAAAATCAAAGAATATGCAGGTACCACATATTTATATTATCTTGAATATTCTTGTTTTGGTTTACAATGCAAGGTGATCTTCATATTCAAAAGTAGTACAATGCTCCTGGGAAACTATGCCACAACCCCTTCCCAGAAAGAAAGTACCACATACTTTTCCTGAACATATAATTTGACTATGATTTCTTCCAGAGTTTGATCTCTCATGAAACATTTTGAGAAATGGATGCAATGAGGAGGAGTCTGAACCACAGAATACAGTGAAAAAGATGAAATGGAACATTTCTAAACCACAAATACCACTTTTTGCTATTTGGCTTCCTGTCAAACTAAGGAAAATATGGGTAAATGGCACCCAAGGTTAATTGGATTGAATATGCCTCACTTCTGATTGAAACTAAGCTGGTTCCTATGCAAAGACATAGTACTTTGAGTGCTTAGCAAAATGACCTTCCTTGCCTCAATTGCAAACTGACTAGTCAACATGCAACAGATTTGTACATGCAGTGACCTCCTTGTTGACTCTTATCAGGAAAGAAATATTAGTACGTGCAACATGCAACATTTGCATCTTAAGCAATACATGGAGCTTCAGATCACTTGCACAGGTACTGCTCTACAATGTATGTTTTGATAGAACCAAAACTGATTAACACTGTCTTTTCTCAATATGGACTTTTTTTCTTTGCCAGTAATCAATGACAGAAGTATCACTTCACAGGACAAAGACAAACTATATTTGCATATGAAAACTATCACATTGCTCCTCTTACTTGAGTGTGCATAATAAAACTGACAAATTAATTATCACTGCATGCATACTTCACACAGCAGCCATGTTTGCTTGCAATGTTAAGCCAAGGACCCTGGCTTAATAAACCATAATGTACATGCAGAGGATTACTCAACTCTTTCCTCCCCCCTTCATGTGACCTAGGAGTGTGGTTTGCTTATCACTAATGAACCAGAATTTGAAAGCCAACAGCAAGCCTTGATTTAAGGCTGCCTACCAAGCATTGCTTGTTAGGGAGAAATGAACAACACTCCTGCATTCAAATGTCAGGCTGAGCTGATTTGCTTGCAGCAATCGGAAAGTGTGTACATGCTGCTTGTACACAAAATTATTTATTAAGCCAAGGTTCTTTATCGTTTCATGCAAACGCAGCCAGTTTCTTTCTAAGTGCAAAAACAATTAGTAACTGACAATAGGTATCTGAAGAAGTGTGCATGCACACGAAAGCTCATACCAAGAACTAACTTAGTTGGTCTTTAAGGTGCTACTGGAAGGAATTTTTTTTGTTTTAACTGACAATAGGTTCAAGTTAAACTTCAGCACCATCCGTCATACCTAATAGCTTCTCTTCCCTGGAATTCGGAAGATATAGGCTCAACAATCTCACTGAATTCTAAGCTTCCATTAATGCTGCTTTCATACAATTCCTTATAATTTCTTGTTCGCTTTACCCAAAATGAGGGCTTTAGGAAGAAGAAAAAGCTTCGCCGCAATCCATATTCCCCTGAGGGGTAAAAAAAGATAGAAAGAATCTGTAAACATATGGATTACACAGTATAATTACAGGTTTGGACAGTTTTCTGTTTATAGTTTGCTAATTTTTAGACTTGTGCAAACTATATCCCTTATTTTGTAACCCAGGAAATCTTCCAGTACTACAGACTGGCATGTAATTTTTAGCATGAATTACAAATACATCTCTGGTGCCACAGACATACATATACACTATGTGCAAGTTGAAATTCTGCTTTAATTTTATATTGAGGTGCTATTTATTTCTTGGCTCCAAATCTAAGGAGGTTTGGGATATAAAAGTTTTGCATTTAAAATGCCCGTGATTAACAACCATTTCTGAATCCTACAGGAGTATTAGAGCAACAGCATAGAATGGTAAAAGGCACATTCAAACTTTCTGACCCCTAAGCTTTTCTGTATTTATCAAAATGCTTAGGCACCCAGTCAACTTCAATTTATGATGTGTAGATGTATGACTTGTACCACACTTAGGAATAGTAAACCATGTATGCAAATTATAGGCAAATTTCTTTAATTAACACAGAAGATACTAAAAGTGATTTTGTCAAATAGAGTTCAGCCAGTGGTGGTGATAATAGTTGTTCATTCAGATCAGGATGGTTTTTTTAAGCACAGACAGATATGTGGGTGATTTACTATTATTTATTAGTAGACCAGAAGCATATATACCAGAATTATGAAATATAACTAATAGTTTGGGTAGTTTGGAGTATATGATTAACAGGTTCCAGTCTGCATTAATCCCAGTGGGGATTGTAAATCACATACATTGTATATGAACTGGCAATTTCGATAGTGCCCAGAGGTCATAACATATCCAGGCATTTTGGTTCTGCAACATATTTCCCAAATGATTAGAATGAATTTAAAGAGGTTGAGAATGAAGATTTCTAGTATGGACACAATTTCAGTAAGGATGATGATACACTTAAAATGAGTATTTCACCACATATAATATGTGTCACAATACTTAATATGTAACCAAACCCTTGATGTTGCTCAGGTTTTTTTGTATTTTTCTTTGAGTCTAACATACCTGGAATCACTTGATCGAAATAAATCCCTAGGAGCAGGTAAAGCATACTATCAAGGGTCAATAGCGTATAAGCAATAATTAGTGGATAAGGGCCATGAGTTATATGTGAGAAAATAGCTCCTTCTTCATAATCTTCCAGATGCATCACCTGCAAAGACATATAAAAATTGCAGCTACGTGACAGCATTAGTTTACTAAAATAGTAAGGTAAATAATGTAACATTATATAAACCTTGATGATGATGATCAAGTTGCCATCATAAGTAGGGGTGATGGGCCAAGTTCCTCATTTGGGCAGACAACTATGAGCTAAAGCAGAGAACATTCAAGCTACCCCCCCCCCCCAAGTCCTAAATTCATTCTTAACTGCTGATCCCCTGTGATCCCCTCTATTATTTCATGGTTGGTAAGGCAGCAAAGACTGTTGAGCAGTGAGATGCCATTATTCTCTCTCCTCCACCTTTAGGACAGTTGTGGCCACAGCAGCAGGAGGGGAGGTTGAATGTGCCTGTCTCTCTCTCTCCCAACCATTATCCGCCTCCTCTCTTCCAGATCTTCCCTTTCCTGGATCCCCAGGAAGCATAATTTCCTCCAACTACGAAATGCCCAAACTAACATCAGGGTTTCAGAGACATGGAATGCTATTGTGGCAGCATTCCAGACACCAGGGAAAGCGGAAGAGAAAAAGAAGTGTGGAGGTAAGTTCACTGTTACTACCATAGCTGCTGGATGGGAGTGGGAAGGTGTTCTTCTAAAGTTTGGATTAATATCTGACCCAGAAGAAAAACTCAGTGGCTTTAAAGCTGACTTCTGCTCATACAACGGGATTCCACTACAGAGCCAGTGTGGTGTAGTGGTTAAGAGCGGTAGTCTCATAATCTGGTGAACCAGGGACGCGGACTTATAAAAAATATTGGGGGGGCCCGGGAAAGCTCATGAATAATAAATAAGCTCATGAATATGCAAATAAAGTGGCACCGCCTCCTCGTGAGCGAATAGGGGAGAGCGTGCTGCGCCTATTAATCAGCTCCAAAGGAAATTGGGTGGAGCTTTTGCTCGGGAGGGAGGGCAGGAGGCATGCAGCCCGCCCCTCCCTGTGCATTTTGGGCTGGGGAGGGGCGGCGATGGCGCTCTGCTGGAGGGGCGCCGGAGATTATTGGGGGGGCGGAGCCCCCCCAAACGAATTTTTGAGGGGGCTCGGGCCCCCTCAAGCCCCATGGAGTCGGCGCCTATGTGGTGAACTGGATTCGCTTCCCTTCTCCTCCACATGCAGCTGCTGGGTGACCTTGGGCCAGTCACACTTCTCTGAAGTCTCTCAGCCCCACTCACCTCACAGGGTGTTTTTGGGGAGGAAGGGAAAGGAGAATGTTAGCCGCTTTGAGACTCCTTAGGGTAGTGATAAAGCGGGATATCAAATCCATCTTCTTCTACCTTCCTTTTTCCCACCCTGCATCCTCAAAATCTGCTCCAGAGAGTTGGGGGAGCCTCTAGAGAAAATGTTTGAGGTGCACGGGAGACTGCAGAGGTGGAGACCGTAAGGTGATCTCCTGCTATGCTAGCAAAAGACTGCTTGTGATATACTGAAAACTACACATTTATGACAGGAAGCTGCAAAATTTAACATAAAAAGTCTGCAACAAACAGTGTTCTTTGAACTTCTGACAATTGTGTTACTTATTACAGTTGATTTTTCTCATCGGTTAAAATGTCTACTTAATAACGGATTAGAAAACAACTAGAAACACATATATAAAAAGTTCAAAGCAAGTTCTAGGTGTATTACATACTTTATTCCAAGATGAAAGATTTAAAGTATTATCACATCTCATATTAGAACCACAGTGATGGGTGCATGCCACAGTAACAAACAAATACTTTACTAACCTGTACAACACCAATTAAAAAGGGGCATTCACACAGTGGGCTTAGTGACCACACAAAAGACTTTGGAAAATCTTCCAACAGGGCAATGCTCAGGCCCACAGCACCAAAAGCCACAGTTGTGAAAAACTGAGCTGAACCAGCATAGTTCACTTTTTTGAAAAGAGAGGTTAGCAAAAATGCAAAGGAAATCTAAACAGAAATAGAAAGCGTATTTTCAGTGCACAATAGGACTTGATTAAAATTGCTAGAATCTAAATTTTTATATGTGAAAATCATAATTATTGTATCACTTAGTATTTGCTAAAGACAATATAATATGCTAATGAAAGACATCAGCTGGCTAACAGGCTGAGGATTTTCTTCCTAAGAGTACTATCTCCTTTGGCAAACTGCAACATCAAAATTTCCCAAATTGGTTATGAAATCAGAGTGGGAAATCTAAGGTTGCAAGGAGCGCATTAACAAAATATAACATGATTTTTAAGGAATGATTCTTTTGCAGTAAAAACAGGTCACCTTTTCAAAAATGATCACTTTCAATTCAGATTCAAGGTTCAGAAAGACAGTGAATGGCCAAGATGCAATTCAAATCACAGTGCAGCTCTTACATTTAATGAGGTTTTCTAAGTTAAGCAATTATGTATTTTGCTTTGATTCCATGAAAGGACGGGCTGCAGAAGCTGCTGCTCATGGAAGTGGGATGGGAGGGAACTTCCAATTCTCCCTTCCCACGACAGCCTTCTGAGTCACCTGCCATGCCCTTCTATGAATGAGATGTCCCATGAGCAGAACTCTACATTTATATCCCATTTTCTGGCCAAGATTGCTTCCCAAAGAAGTTTAAAATTAAAATCCGTATAAACAATATGTTATTATTTCCCGGGGGGGGGGGGGTATTGTTCTCAACCCAATCAGCATATTCTCAAGGGGCAGAAGGAATTGCAGATAGATTCAGGCACTGGCTGATGGTAAAGATGCCAGCCCACAGAAGCGGTCTTTCCACTAAACTTCATCCAAATGTACGGACTATACACATTATAGTAGAGGCCTGATTGTACAATATGCACCCTATATAAACCTTTCATGTAAATAATGGGCAGATTGTGCAGAACAGAGAGCAGATCAGAATTTGACTTTAAAGGCCCTTGAATATACAGTCCATTTACATATGCTATAATCATAAATTCGGAATAAGTGCAAAATCAGTATCCACAGGTCACCTTCTCTTCTTGCTATAAATAGATGTTTCCATACATTAAATGTTAGGAGCCAGAAGACTTTGGGCCAAACTAAACATAGGTATGCTTGAGAAATCTGAACTTTACAAATTCCAATATGAATTGACCTAATCCAAAACTCCTGGACTAATGTGTGGAACAGAACATTGCTATTTTAATCACTTCTCTGAATGTTGCAACACAGCGCTTATCCCAAAAAAGTTTTAACATTTTGAGATAAAATACATTCAATAACACTTATTTATATGCAAATTGTGCAAACTTTTTAAAAAAGAAAGTAAATTAGTACAGAAATGGGACAGAATGGGCATATAAGTGAATACATGCAAAAGACACATGGACTGAAATAGGAATGGACAAATTGGTCTAAATAACCGAGATGGGGCAATCATAAGGGTCTTAGGCACATTCACATGTCATGGTGGGAAAGAGGACTACATGAAAAGAAATACAGTCTGTTCTCCCCAACTCCCACCAGCACCACATTCCATTGCTTCAAGCAATTCTACCCAGCTCAATTCTTCTACCCAATTGTCCCAGTATCAAAGATGAGCTGGAAGAAGACTGCTTAATGAAACAAAGCACAGTGAAGGTGATGGCAAGTTTCACTCATCTCCCTGCACTTGGCATCTGAACAAAAATGGCAGACAGGCAGATGGGTGGCAACCCTGTCACATGCAGTTTGGTCCCGAGAAACACAGATAAATCAGAAACAACATGCTTTATGTAGGGCCACCCTTGTGCAGAATGCTGTGGATAGACTGGCGATGGGAACAGACTACTGCCCACACACAACACCAATGTTAATAGTCCTGCCCTGACTTCCCATCTGCTTCCCATCTACTTGCACTGGCGTGCTTTTGAACTGCTAGGTTGGCAGGAGCTGGGACTGAGCAACAGGAGCTCACCCTGCTGCACAGATTCGAACCACCAACCTTCCGATCGGCAAGCCCAAGAGGCTCAGTGTTTTAGACCACAGCGCCATGACTGTGCTGGCATAACATGCTACAGAAGGAGTGGAATCCTGTTCTGACTAAAATGTTAATCCTGATTGTGGTGTAACATTAGAACAAAAGAGGCTGCATTAGTTCAGAGATTCCTGCTGCAGTAAATGGGCACTTCAACGTTACTGCCTTCTGCACTACACAAGGAGAGGAATTCAACAAATTTTGCAGGCAATCATGACACACCACCAGCAGTATATAAGACTCAGACAGGGACAACACAGTTCAGACAACTAGGTAAGTGACACTACTCTGTGCATGTGTCTAGAGAACTTAAATCACAGAACAACTCTGGAAACTATGATAAAAAACCTCTTTGTTATTAGCCCTGTATGTTTTCTGTTTGTGCAAAGTTAAAAAGGTTACGATCATGTTTATCTTTTCAGAATTCTTGCAAATACCCTGTCTCTCGGGGTCCGAGATAATGCACAATAACTTCCATTGCTACCATTGGGCACCACACACAGTTAAACGGAAGCCTGGAGGGTGGGGGGAAAGGCAGGAACCCATGCCTGAAACATTACTTCTCCAGATCTCTCCCATTTTTGTCCAATCCTCACCCACTGCTACAATATGGACAGTGTAAACTCCCAATAATCTTTTCTCCTTCAACGGCAACCAATATTGTCTCCAACTCAGGGTACATACACGCTCTGCAGGAAGAGGGGATGTTTGCCATGAAGGTGGGACCTCAACGCACACCAGCAGAGGCAATGAGAAGCACAGCTACCTTTGAGACTGAGAAGTGGAGCACTCGACGCCAATGATGCCTAGTATAGGCCCTCTTCCTTGCCAGGTCAGATGGAGCAAGGAAGGCGGCAAACAGCACTAAAGGCAGAAACAGACAGGATGGGATAAAGGGGGCTGAGCAAAAGTGACAAACCATTGGCTCTATGGGTTCCACAAGGTCCACACATCACCTTTTTCAATTGGCTGTCACATTGCTTTGCCTCAGGTATGCCATCTTCCAGTCCTTTTAGCGAGAGACTGTACCCACAACATGAGACCTCATGCATACTAAACTTGCGCTGGGTTCTTTAAGAATTCCCTTAGTACTGGTTTATGTAGTTGGGTCCTGCTATCTCCCGCTACATACTGCATAGCTCATTTCTGCTGCGTTAAAAAGCAGGTCCTAGAAATGGCCTCCAGGAGCAGCCTGTTGAGGTCCTTGCTCTTCCTTATGTGTTATGTTCCTGTCCTTTCCAAATAGCTTGCTCATCCCCAAATCTGTATCTTTGGGGGAGCATTGTTGTACAATTCAGCTTAAACCTTCTTGAGAATCCATGGGTCCTCCATGCAGGCATTGCATTGGTGCTGTGATCAGAGTAGCTGGTCCTTCCTTGAATGACTTTGTGTGCTTGTCTGTCAAAAGATGCTTGTTTGCAGACTGCCTGGGTAGCACTATTAGGGGGATTTATAACCCTTCTCAATAAGAAGCAATTCCTGAAGGGTTTCACTGTACATATCAGCTATTATCCTCCTGCTCACTAAACCATAGTGGTCTATACTGGGAACAGTGTTGTGGTGACTTTGGGGCTGCAGGGTTATATTTTATATGTGTTCTAGCTAAGGTGACATGATGGGCTCCTTCTGCCATCACTCTTGTTGACCAGATCCATGGATGGCTAATATGGGGAAGCTATCAGCATTCAGTGTTGTGATTGGTGGGGTGGCAGAATTGCCATGGAGGCTGTAGTTGTGTCTGTTAGACCTGCTACATTTTATCTGGGTAGAAGTAACATTATTCTGGTGGAAATCCATGGCATCTTGCCTAAACGTCCCCAGGATTATCCCTAAATTAGTGAGTACCTGTGAAACACCATCATGGGATACCTCTATGTCAACAGGAAGGACAATCCTAAAACACGTAGCTTCAGCATATTGGCAATGAGCAAGCACACATACATACACACTTACGGAGGATAATCCATATAGGAAAAAAAGAAGAAATATCACAAAGCTGCTACTTTGGGGAAAGAGCGAAGAAAATGTTGCAATAACCGACATGAGAAGGGACATGACAAGAATCAGACTGGTGTAGAGCAAGACCCAAGAAAGCCTAGAAAAAGGGAAAACACAATGAAGGCTCATGAATTCAAAGTTATCTATAAGAACTACTAAGTTGAAGCTAAATATTAGTCAATACTATTAAAAAGTGATAACTCTTGCCTGAAATTAATGAAGCACAGAATCGCAGTAAGTATGACAAGATGAATTATTTCATATTCATCTAAAATATTTGCAATGTACATAGTAAGCCACAAACCAAGAAAAGTAATGTTTTGCTGGGTAGGTTGCCCATGGGAAGAAAATAACTAGTTAATGTTAGGCTTAGAGCTTATGGGGGCATTTCCACTGAAATAAACAAGTGGTACATGTATTGTCTGCTGCCAGTGAAAAGCTTCTCTGGGAAGGAATCATTTGGACATCACTGTGGTCACAAGTGATACATATGACTTGAGGACAAAATGATAAGAGGTCCTCCGAACTTGTGAGGTCTGCTGGAGATTAAGAGTTGGCAGGGCCAAAAGTGAAGAGTGAGCAGGACTTGTCCCTGCAGACCTCACAAGCTGGGAGGAGTTCCATCATTTTGCCAGCTTTGAATTGGCTCAGAAAAGTGATCCAAGGGTTTTGGAAGGGCTTCGATAGGGCCAACTCACCCATGAGGCAAAGTGAGGTGACTGCCTCGGGTGGTAGGATCCACAAGGCCAGCAGATCTGGCCTCCAAGGAATGCATCGCCCATTGCTACAGCTGCTGCCATGGTGGCAGTGATGGCTGCAATGTGCTCCTTAGAGGCTGAATCTGTTGCCTCCTCGGCAGCCCCTCCCATGCTGCTTCCACAGCAGCTTCTTGGCGATTCAAAGTTGGCCCCTTTGACTCCCAATTTAACCACTGAGAAAGATTGATTTTATTCCCTTCCCCCTTGTTCCTGATGTAGATTTCCATTCCTCTCTTCCTCTCTGGTGAGGGAGAGCCATTTTGTGGTTCGCCTCAGGTGCCAAAATGTCTTGGGCCAGCCCTGGATCATTTCCAATTTAATCCAAGGTGATCTTGGGAGCGCTCACCCATATATTCTAGTTGCATGTAGTTCTATTTCCCTTCCTAATATATCATTCACTTCACACAATGATGTTACCTGGCAAAATGGATATTGTCTATTTTAATAAATCACTCAAACTTTTCATGGCAGCAGAGAATGAATAAAACAGCTGGTATAATTGACATTCTATCTAACTTGTCTCAAAACCTTGGGCAAAAAGATTGTTGAAATTTTGACAAGAAGTGAATGCACAATGTTGGTGCATGACACCCCTCAGAGTGGGGGTCATTCCACAAGTGTTTTATTACAGCAGCAATATTTTATAATAGGTATTTTTTAATCATGTGGTAATCTCAAATAAACTGCAGAAAGAGGGGTTTTCATAAACTTGGCTACAAGAAAGAATGAATGGGAATGAAATAAAATTGAACAGAAAATTAGAGAAGAGAAATGAAATTGATTTGGCTATGGAGAAGAGAAATAAACTAGAGGAAATAAATGGAGACAAACTGAAATGGAGAGTAGGGATGAAATGAAGGCTTAAAAGTGTGCAGTTGAATGACAGATAATATAGAGAAGATCACCAACAGTAACAGCACAGAAAATACCTGTAGATTGAAGAATGAGCGTCTGCATACCTGCTCAGAAGCAAGACACAGTCTCAATAGTTTACGCATGATATCTGAAAAACTACTTTGGGCCCTACACTCTTATTAATATCTGTATAAGTAGCCTACACATGTAAATTCTATAATGGGAATTGTAATGCAAATATATGCTGTGTTGCAACAACAAATATTAACTGAAAGGAGGTGTTTGACCTTTTGGAGCTCAAAGCTGACCTCTGTCTTCTACTCACTGGACATATTGACTTTTCCCATTTAGTTCTGCATTCTTTTCACAAGAATAGCCAACCAAATGTTCCACGCAGCTTGTAAGACAGGCATGAGGGCAATAGCAACCCCGTGGTCCCTTAACATCTGATTACTTAGGGAGAGACAGAAACACAGTTTTTATTTTATGTGTGGCTGTATGAGCTCTTCTGGGTGCATGACAGAGACAGAGAGGCGGCTTTGTGTGTTGCCATTTCTCAGGCTTTGGCATTGTGTTCCCATATATAAAATGGGGAAATCATTTCCCCAAAGTCTTCTACATGCCCATTTCCTTGATCATATGATGCATATCACATGCAGCTTGGCTCACTGTCTTAAGGTTAAGGTTAGCACACAAATGGGACCACTTAAATTAACCAAAGATGTTCACATAGAGAAACTGTCACAAGAACACCATGATGATGTTAGCTTTGATCCTAAAACAAAACAAAAAAATTCATAGAAGAAAAAAAACACTGTGCCTTCCTCACTCCTGTAACCTTTCCAGAGGGGTTGTGGGGGGTGTAGGGTGTTAAAGTTATAAGTTTAAAAACACATAACATGCTGTGTTTGAATGCGCTACATTTAAAATGCTGCAAAAGCAGCAGAAAAGGATGGCATTTTTCCAGTTCAGTAAGATAAGCTACCTGATGACTCATTACCAGAAATTCACAGCAGGAAGCTGAAATTTAAGCCTGTATGTGAGTTTGTTGGTGTTTGATAGCAGCAGTATCATCATCAGAAGAGCTGCAGAGAAGCTCTGCAAAGATGAGTAAATTCAGGTTCTCCCTCTGGGTCTAGAGAGAGGAAAGTATAAAGGACTGAACCCCATTGCTTGTTTGCAATGGGTTACTTTGTTATTTCGTAACATTTATCTTATTGCAACTAGTATTTATGACTGTTCCGCAGGAAAGCTTTTAAACTCATAATTGTGGTGGAGAAAATTCAACTCTACGCAAGATCCAGATAAGAGATTCTGCTGAACAACTGCAACGTTGGGGGGTGTCCTCCTGAACAATGTGGGAGGGTTGATGGAGGGTTTCTAATTTTTAGTGATTCTCCCTTCCCTCAACAGGTGCAACATGTTCTGGAGCACTGCAGCATTCTGGAGAGACCTCTGGTCCTCTGGAGAGGCTCGCTTGCTTGCATACATACATACACACATACACACAGAGACACACACACTTGTGAATCACTTCACACAAAACATCCCAAAGTGATTTACCAATAAAAATACAAGTGCAGAGTACAGCCACAGAGACAAGATGATATTTCAGGTATCCTGGTCCCAAGCTGTTATAATAGGGCTTTGTAAACCAGTACCAAGTCTCAGATGGCTGCAGCAGGGGAGGAAGGCACAGGAAACTTTCCTTTTATGAACTTTCTTAAGTTGGCTTAACTTATTATGTGCTGCTTCTTCCTGGAGTAGCATAATGCAGTGATATGAGATAAATAAATGGAACAAAAGTTGAATTAACACCAAAGAACTAAGAAATATGCATACCAAAAAGCTGTGTCTTGAAGTCCCATTACCATTAAAAATTCCTTCAGTTTCTTCTCTTTTTCTGTCATAATATGAATAGTCAAAAAATAGCCAAAAGGTGAAAAGGCAATAACTAAGTAAATTAAGATTACTGCACGAAAGAAATTATCTATTTCCACAACAGCAGACTTTCCCATCTTGACTGCTTTTGCTGATTCCAGTTCTTCCAAAACTGATTTATTAGTCTTCAACTAAGAAAAATGAAATGTTAAAATCAGATTTCAAATTACTCTAGCAGCTATTTCAACAGGCATTTTTTATTTCCAAAATAAACTGTAAATCTGCAAATACCAATCTCATTGCTTTAAATAGTTTTTATACCAAATTTAACTTACTGCCATGAAACTAAAAAGGGATCCTTCACAACAGCATTTTGGTTACAAGGTATAGTGAGTGCCCAGAGTTTGCCATGTTCTGCTTTCACCAAGTTCACATTTTCCAAAAGCGGGTATGGCAATCTTTATAGATTATTCACTTTATTCTGTCTCTCAGAGGTACAATAAACCTACCATTAAAATTATGGAGTGGTCATTTCTTCATCAGGGGGCAAACAGGCAAATTTAGCAGGGGATCAAATACTTTCCCCCCTACTGTACATTCAGGATACCAGTTCAATATGTCAGAATCCCTCTTTAAAAAATCAGTACCAAATTATTTTATTATATGAAAGAGTGGGCACATAAATTCTGCAGCATTCATTATTACTCAGATATTCATGAACTGGAAATCTTCATTTCTCAGAGTTCTAGAATATCAGTGTGGCAGGATGCAATTGCTGGATCTAGTAGCCCAGTGTAGTGAAGCAGTCTTTTAGGTCTGGCAGCGCCTAGACTTCCAAATTCCCTTCTAATTGTCATTAGGCAGGCACTTTCACTTCATATAAATGCCAGCTGAAAACTGTTATTTCAGCAAGCCTACTCAGACATATAATTTAAGTATCTATATTTGTTTTTAAAAGTTTTACTGATTATTATTTTATGTATACAGTGGTACCTCAGCTTTCGAACATCTCCATTGACAAACGTTTCGGTTTTCAAACGTCGTAAATGCTTTGGTTTTCGAACTCACCTTGGAAGTTGAACATGCCATGCGGCTTCCATATTGAGGCTTCCGTAATGAGTTTTTGGTTTTTGAACGTTTCGGATCTCGAACTGTCTTCCGAAACCGATGATGTTTCAAAACCGAGGTACCATGGTATTTGACAGCTTTGTGAATTTTAACAGTGTTTTCTTGATAAATGTATGTGCCGTGCTTAAATAGTGGTTTATGAAATTTCATAAATAAAATTTTAATGGTGACTCTCACAAACTTTTTTCTCACTTGGTTCGTGAGGGAAAAAATACAAAGTAGTGTTTGCTGGATACATATTGGTAATTGCTACAGTGTCTATGAAAGGATACATATGGGAGTCAAATTCATGTGAGTAGAACTCCACTCAGAGGGTACTCCCACTGGCAGAAGAAGAGGGGTGAGGCAATTTTGACTAATTGTCCCATGCCTATAAAACCCCCATGTCCCACCCTCAATTCTGCTCCAAAGGCTTCCACAACTCTCTAAAATAACATGCAAGGTGAGCTGCATAGGAAAGGAGGTAATCAGAAAAAAACTGCCTCCTCCCACTATTTCGTCCTTCAATAGAATGAATACTTCCATTTGCAGAAAGGTAACTCAAGATTCAAATCATGGCTTTTAATATTTATACTACGTATATACACAGGGATCCATAACTGGCCATAGTTCCTTAGGGGTATATATACAGTATTCATTTGCATAAATGTATATGGTAACACTCAGAATAAATTATATGCCATTAACGGTTGACACAGATATCCTGATTATATCCTGATGGAAATCACTGCCTAAACTTAACGTTGAGTGATGAATGGAACTGTTACTATCATGCATTAGGCTTAGGGGAAAGCACCTCACTGCATTTGTTCACACATCACATTAAGCCAAACAAAAACAAACCTCTCAGAAAGGAGATTACAGCTGCTTTGCTCTTCCCTAATTGTTTTGTACTGTGCTGCTGACTTAGCATGTCATCCAAACTTGCATTTGTGGTTTCGCTTTCCCAGACAAGCCATGAGCTGCAAACCACAGAAGCAGCCTTGGTTGCAGTTCGTGGTTTGTCTGGGGAGAGCTAAATCATGAAAGCAGCTATGATCTTATCCAGGAGCCCACACATTTGCTGATTTGGCTTAACATGATGTGCGAAGCACACCATTATATAAAATATCCTGAAATACAAGGGGGTGGGGGACCCATAATACCTTTTGATATGTCAGCTATTACAAAATAATGGTGATTCAGAGTTGCTCACATTCTGATTATTTATATTTACCTCTATAATTGCTGCATCAATGTAGATCTGTATGCCTGCAAATCCATAATGCCAGTATGTTTCAGCTTCACACATTTTGGAAGGGGTTGAACAACTGGCTATGGGGAAAAAAATCAAAGCTTAAGAAGGAAAATCTAAACTCTGTTAATTATTAAAAAGCATCAAAACTGGGTTGACATTAGGTTTCTGCAGTATACATGCAGATTCTAAAAACTTATCTCCACCATTCTAGATACCATACCAGCATGGATAGATTGCCCTACAATTCATGCAGAGGATCAAGATACTGATGCTCAGAAATTAATAAAATAGCCATGCAGAGCTATACACAATCGGCAAAACAAGTAGCAAATAATCTTGCTATTGCAAGCCACTCCTACAACTGAAATTGTAACACAATGAGATTTCTCTATTCAATGAGTAATGCCAATTGTGCAAGTATTTTGAAAATCTGGGAGCCTGCAAACAGGACCTAAAATAAGCATGTGCAAAGGATTCCTAAATATCTATTTCTATTGAAACAGTTTTCTCCTATTATTATTGTTGACTTTTTTCGAGTCTCCATTTTCAAGACAAGGTCAAACATCTACGTTTTGTACTTTAAAATTAACAAGCACACATATTTTATCTATTCATTTATTTAAACTTACCTATTGATGTCGGGAGGATTAAAGATCTTGGAGCCCCTACAGTAGGAAATCTGAGGTGATAGGACATGGAATCATTGAAAATGACACCAACAAAGTTTTCAGGGTCCTGAAGACTGGCCTCTTCCATTTCTGCCTCACTCAGAAATTCTTTTGCATCTTCTGCTGCAAAATAGCAAAGTTACTTGATTACTTTTTTGCAGGAAGCTGCCTAATACAGAGTCAAACCACTGAGTCCATCTAGTTCAGAGATCTCTGTGCTGGCTTCGACCAATTCCAGCTACAAAAGCTACTACTGCTAAAGGTACTAGGGGAGCGACAGAAACTGTTACTGTTGAAGGTGACAGAGATCCATGAGTCCAGAAAGACATGCTGCTCAGAATGCCCAGAGACTATCAGGGAGATGGGATGTTCAGGGGCTATTTAATTCAAGAGGTGTGGGGTTTTTTTTACTGTTATTGGGATTGTTTTTTGTGTTTTTTGTTTGTTAGACCTTTTATGAATTATAATTCTTAGTATATTACCTAGTGACGTGTTTTAATTAGCTTATTGTTTGACTGTTTACATTTTGTTGTATTTTGCAAATTAGTAAATTATACATATTTTTATATTTTTAGCTGCCTTGAGTGTGGCTTCCTATGGAAAGATGGCACATAAATAAATGATAATTATTATACTGACAAATTCAGGATTTCAAGCAGGAATCTCTCTTGGACCTACCTTACGATGTTGGGAATTGCACCCAGGGCTGTCTGTATCAAAGGAGATACTCTGTCACTAAGCTAAGGCTGTAATTCAACATCTGGAGGGCCACAGGTTCCCCATCCCTGCTGTAGATGAGCATGGCTTTCTTTTATTTCCAAAATGGGAGGATTTTTTCATTTTCCTTTGTGGCTCAATTCTGTTCGTTAGTCGTGTATTGTGCACTTTATGCTAGATACGGTGCAAGTGTCACCCACTGAAGCACTGCCAAATCTGGCAATATCATCGCAGAGCCCGTATCTTTCACACAGAAGCAACCTACAGAGGGGGTCAACTCTATTCTGCTTATGGAGAGTGAGGTGGGAAGAGTGTAAAATACATATATAGTGAGCTGGGCCAAGAAAATCTTGCTAGTGCCCCATAGATCAGATCAATTGCTGACAGCAAGAGCCACAACTTTTTCCTTCTCTAAAAGCATTATTAAAAATGTTAACATAAGAAAACATTATGCAAATTGTGTCACAAACCTATACCCAAATTCTTTCAAGTATCCAGTAATACCCCCAATACAACATAAGGCTCTAATAATTAAAATATCAAGAATGGATAAGACAAAAAGTATCTTAGAAAGTTCTCACAGCTCCTGAATTGATACTAAAAATATATAAATGCAGTACAAATAAGAAATAAACAAATTGTTTTAAAATGTCAAAATGACAACCGTGAAACTGAGCTTTAAAAGCACACCACTCTATTGTCTAGTAGTAGTAAAGGAAGTGAAGATTTGGCTACATAATTATGTTTAGGTTTTATAGAGCTTTACATCCTTTTTTTTACTTTCTAAGTTTAGTATGAGAAAAACATGCAACAAACTCAAGCGGTTTAAACTTTTAGCATCCATGCAATAAGATACATACTTTCCCCAGTAAATTCAAGAAGGAAAACCACACAAGACAAATTTATGAAAGACCGTGCAGCATGACAACTCATGGTACCTTCTGGGCAGTATTCTGAAGTCACTTTATGCATGATTGTTCTTGTCATATTAGTCACTGGTGTGTAGCCAATAATAAACTCAGAGATGCTGGAGCAACTCGTAGAATCAAGATTACAATCTGGAACTTCATCATGTCTTTTGTTAGGCTGAATCATGCTTATTATTATTAGCAAACCTAAAAAGGTAAGTGGAATCAGGACTTCCTGTATATAGGGAACAAACAAGTTTAATGGTAAAAGAAGAAACGAAACGAGAGAGCCACAGTTGCATTTATGCACACAGGCCCAATGAAGACAACCAGCTTAGGTACACATAACGGGGGGGGGGGGGGGCTGCAGCATTTACGACAAAACGTAAAGATGAATGAGATATGTGTAACAAAATGTACATACTGCTCAACAGTAAAACCTCAGAGTGGTTCGCAATTCTGCATCATGTGATATGAATAGTTTAAGAACATATTAACAACTCTTAGAATTGAAAGAAAAAGAGATTGATGTCTTTATGATATATGGTTTATTTACACACATATATAAACCGAGCCTATGATGTTCACAGCATTAACACCCCAAAAGTGTCTTGTTTCTCCCTTATCCACAGCTCTGTCTTTGTCTCCCTTAGCCAAAGCCTTGGATTCAAACATAAGTCGAACATTTCCTACCCTTTCTCCAGCTTGCTGCTTTACTTCTAGGTCACATCATTCCAAAACTCTACTCCAAACTCTGGCTTTGTCTGTTGACATTTGTCATCTCACACTGAACCCCTTAACAGCTCACCACCCAGGGTATCACTTCACCAGGAGGCTAGTCTGTCTATTCCCAGAATAGGACACCTTGATTTAATTTAACACTCTCTGGATCCAGGGATTGGAGTGGTCTGGCACACAGCTTGGCACTCCAAACTCATAACTGCATATAAAAAAAAATCAACTCACCTGAACACTAGCCTTTTTAGTCCTCCATTTAACTAGACAGTTCTTGTATAAAAGAGCTCTGGTCTGTCGCCACACTCCTATTTGTCTCGGAGGATCCAGAGACATTTTTTATGTGTAGCCTGAAAAGCAAAGCATTACATGAGTGCCTTTGCACTTTTAAAAATGCACTTTAATTTGCACCTTTAAAAATGCCCAACAATAGTTAAAACAACCAACACTTACATATTGGGTCTTTCTGGATGCTCATTCACAAGTTCTATTTTATCCCTCATTTAAATGGCCATAAACATTTACCGTATCCTCATTTAGGAATGAGTCACATTGAAGTAGTCCCCCATTAAATCAGTTTATAAGCTACTCTAGGGCTTGTTTGATGTTAACCACCACCATTATAATCCCATCACAGATCAAATGGAGTCTTATCTCTTTTCAACAGGCACAGCTATTTTCAAACTGTTCCTTGGTGCTTTAAGAAAGCTAAATTCTAAATAGTCTTTAAATTTTTTCCAGTCCGCCTCAACCGATTCTTCATCCAAATCTCGGATTCTGCCGGTCATTTCAGCTAATTCCATGTAGTCCATCAACTGCGTCTGCCATTCTTCCAGCGTGGGTAAATCTTGTGTCTTCCAGTTCTTTGCAATGAGAATTCTTGCTGCTGTAGTAGCATACATAAACAACGTTCTGTCTTTCTTTAACACTTTCTGGTCCACCATGCCCAGCAGGAAGGCCTCTGGTTTCTTAGGGAAGGTATACCTAAATACCTTTTTCAATTCATTATAAATCATTTCCCAGAAAGCCTTCACTTTTGGGCAGGTCCACCAGAGATGAAAAAATGTACCTTCTGCCTCCTTACATTTCCAACATTTATTATCAGACAGGTGATATATCTTAGCTAGCTTGACTGGGGTCATGTACCACCGGCATATCATTTTCATAATATTTTCTTTCAGGGCAGTACATGCCGTGAATTTTATTCCGGTGTTCCATAACCTTTCCCAGTGTTCAAACATAATGTTATGTCCAACATCCTGTGCCCATTTTATCATGGCAGATTTAACTGTCTCATCCTGTGTATTCCATTTAAGCAGCAAGTTATACATTCTTGACAATATCTTAGTTTTTGGTTCTAACAGTTCTGTCTCCAAATTCGATTTTTCCACTTGGAACCCAACTTTTTTATCCATTTTAAAAACCTCTTGAATTTGAGCATAGTGTAACCAGTCTCGCACCTTATTTTTTAATTTGTCCTGGCTCTGCAGCTTCCAATTGTCTCCAGTTTTTTCAATTATTTCCCAATACTTCGGCCAATAAGCCTCCATATTGGGCCTTTTTCTGGCCTTGGCCTCCATCGGTGATAACCACCTCGGGGTTTTACTCTCTAATAAGTCTTTATATTTCATCCAGACTGCAAAAATTGCTTTTCTGACAATATGGTTTTTGAACAGTTTATGAACTTTAACCTTGTCATACCACAAATATGCATGCCAACCAAATGCATTATCAAAACCTTCCAGATCTAGGACATCAGTGTTTTCCAGCAAAAGCCAATCCTTCAACCAGCAGAAGGCTGCAGCTTCATAGTATAACCTCAAGTCCGGCAGGGCAAACCCTCCTCTTTCTTTCGAGTCAGTTAATATTTTAAACTTTATTCGAGGCTTTTTGCCCTGCCAGACAAACTTAGATATGTCCTTCTGCCATTTTCCAAAACATTCCACTCTGTCCACGATCTGTAGGGTTTGGAACAAAAATAACATTTTCGGCAATACATTCATTTTTATAGCTGCGATTCTACCCAACAAGGAAAGTTTCAATCTTGACCAAATTTCTAAATCCTTTTTAATTTCCAACCAACATTTTTCATAGTTGTCTTTAAATAAATTCAAGTTTTTGGAAGACAAGTGAATCCCTAGGTATTTCACTTTTTTAACCACATTTAGTTCTGTTTCTCTCTGGAACCCCTCTGTTTCTGTAGATGTCAAATTTTTGGTCAAAACCTTTGTTTTTTGTTTGTTTAACTTAAATCCCGCCACCCGACCAAACTCTGCTATAAGTTCTAAGACTCTTTTTGTACTGGGTTCTGGCTCCTGTAGTGTCAAAACTAAGTCATCTGCAAAAGCTTTCAATTTATATTGTTTCACTCCGACCTCTATCCCTTGTACCAGCCGGTCCTCCCTAATCATGTTCAGTAGCACCTCCAGGACTGAAATAAATAAAAGAGGGGATAGAGGGCACCCTTGTCGTTTGCAAAAATATTATAAGTTGTATGAATCCTAAGATAGTGCATGTTATTGGAAATGTTATGCTTTAGCAAATATGATTAAGTAAATGGCAAAATAAGTGATAAAAGAGAAAAGAAGACAAAGTGAACCAACCATATTATGTTTATTTTAAAGGCATCAAATTTGAGATATAATTTATTGAATAACGGTTACATAATAATTGAAAGTGGTAACAAGGTTTGAAATAAGGTAACAAATTGCTGACATGGTTATTATAAAGAATGCAGATCTGGAAGGTGTGGGGAAGTACAATGTTTTCTTTTGTAAAAAAAATCAAAAAATTGTTTCTTGTATTTAATTTATTCTGTATGGATTGGAATGTACAAAATCATGAAAAGAAACGCAATAAAAAATATTATAAAAAAAAGAAAAGAAAGCTAAATTCTTTCTCTTGACTCACTCATCACCCAGACACATAGACCCTCACAGTTCTGGTCCTGTGTGTAGAACAAGCCCTCACAGATCCAATCTAGTTCACCCTGCATATGGAGCAAGTAGGAAAGCTAATGTGATATAGTGCTTAGTGTGCTATATAAGGATTAGGGAGACTCAAGTTCGGCACAGTCACTTTCTCACATACTAAGTCATCTCACAGAGCTGGTGTAAGGAAAATAAGGGAGGAGTGCATATAGCCTTGAGCTACTTAGAGGAAATATATTCAACAATAAGTAACACTTACGAAAACACTATTGAGGAGGTTCTGAACTTCATTGTCTTACCTTAGTTTTTCTTCCTAGAGTGCACAATGCATCTGTGTCTGAGTGCCACAACTGTCGACCCCTCTCCTGCACTGTGAACATTCACCACATATTTATAGGGTAGTAATCTGGAATTTTTCTAATAGGCAGGCAAGTCACCATACAATCAACATACCTATCACAAGTTCATATTGATTATCCACATAAGCCCCCTCTCCCAAAGGCTCGGTGGCAGGGTTGCAAGTAATTCCAAATAAGGAATCTCTTAAGGTATTCTGAAAACTAATAGCTATCAACCATCTGAACAGATTTCCTCACACTTGAAGGAATCAGATATTGCAAGATTCTGAACTTTACCAAACAATGACTGGCCCACAACAGTGAACTAATTCTAAAGGGTTCCTTCACTAGAGCAGTTCTGCCTCAATCCAGATAAGGCACCAAACACATCAAGTGCATGACCTGATCCATGTATCTGTTCTCTCTATATAACAGGACAGTCCAAAGGTTGCCATGGTGGCTATGAAATCCTGAGTCACTCCTCGTATAATAAGGCCTCATGTGGATTATTGCAGCCCCCACTCAGACAAACAGCCCAGAAATCTCCAACATGGTAAAATTGAGACCACCACAGAGATGGTTAGAACCTCAGTGTCTCCTCACAGCCCAACACTGATGGGTAAAAAACAGAAAAGAAAAAGGAATTCCTATGAAATACAGCTGTTTTGCCTGACCCTAGTCATCTATTCACCTGTGATGCTTTGCAGATAATGCAGCTGGACATCTCCGGGACAGAATAAGACACAGTGTCACACCAGCTAGGTTTCTGTAGCACATGCCAGATCGATCCCTTCATCCAGGATTAAATCCAGGAGAACTTTCCTCTTATATAGTTTGGCACAATCTCCTTCTCCCCACCTCAGGCTAATAAACATACCTCCCTTACTTGCCCAGAATTAGCAACAGATCTTCTCTGCAAAATCCTTCCTATGAGACAAAAAAACCCACACACAAAAAAACACCTTTCTACTTTCTCCATGGCCAAAATAAAATCCCTTTCACCTGAACAGTTTCCACCTTACATCTCTCTCTCAACAGCACCTGCTTAAACGAGTTCCTTGGACAGCAGCCTTTCAGAACAGCCAGGTGTTAAATGCTTAATTAAAAAGTAATGCCTTTTAATTTAAAAGTATTAACCAACCTGTGGAGACTGAAAACAATCTGCTAGGGAGAGAAACGTGCAGGATCCCTGTGTCTCAGCTCTTCTGGGATCCCGAAGTCAAGACATCAGAATCCTGACCCTATATGACGTCTGGCACAAGCCGCACCCGTGGATGTGAAAGTCTTAAGATGGACAAGCAAGAACAGGAGTCAGCAGGAGGCCGTTAAAAGACCCCAGGAAGGAAGCAGCGCAGCCACGGTGTTCCCATGCCGTCTCCTGGTTGGCATTTCAGTCCCCAACGTAGCATCGTGCCAATCACGTCCTCCTCCTCACTGCAGTCCGGGAAAGGAAGATGACAATTAATAGAAAGCAGCAGCAAGCAGCCTCCAAGGAGCCAGACCAGGCGGTGGCAGCGGAGGCAGCTTAATGGGTTGGAGCTAAATGGCAGCCCAGAGAGGAGAGGATTCAAGCAGCAGCAGCAGCAGCAGCAGGCAATCCTAAAACTCAAGGAGGCAGGCAGGTACTGGAGCAGAGGAGCAATGAAAAGGAGGGGATAATGGGGATAAGAGAAACAGCGCCTGTTTCCTCGCTGGCCTTCATCCCGTCCTAAGCTCTCTTTTTTTCCTATTCACTGTGTCTCCAAGCGACGCCTGACTGAGTCGATTTGAGGGATGCATTAGGGCGCTGGCTCCATGCCCGAAAAGGCAACCCATGCACCAGCCTCTGCGACGCCTTTCAAAGCACAAAGCTCGGTTTCTTGCCCCTCAAGCCAAGGGCAACTAGGCATCTGGAGAAGGTGCAGCTGCTGCTGCTGCTGTGGTGGTGGGACAGCCCCCCCCCCGGCCCCATGGGTGTATCCAAGAGGGGGGGAAGCTGCTTCCCTTAAATCAATACAAATCTGAGGTCTCGTCCCCCCAAAAATCCTGGCTACGCCCATGCGTCCCCCCCCCTCCAAAAAACACAAAAGCCTCTCCTCCCTTTTATCACCAGAGTGGCGGGGGCCACCAAGTCAGATGGGCGGGGTGCAATAATTTTAATTATTGTTATTTTTATTATTATTATTACCCCACACTAACGTATCCTGCCTTCCCTCGCTTGCTTTCCTCTCATGGATGCTTTAGCTGAGAACCCTTTGCTTTGCAAACGGGGTTGGGCTAGATGACCCCTCGGGGTGCCCCCTTCCGACTCGACGATTCCAGCATCCCTCCCTTTCGCCTCACCGCAGCGTCGCTCCTCCTCACGGCGGTTTCCTTCCCGTGCCACCGCTCCCGGCCTGCGCGCGCAGCTGCTGCCTCCGGGTGGGAAGAAGGCCTTTGCGTCAGGCCGCAGGCTCCCGGCCGAGCGGCGAGCGGCGGCGTCTCTCCAGGCCCCGAGCGGCGGGAGGGAGGGAGGGGAACGCGGGAGCGGCAGCTACTTCCCGCCGGCGCCGCCCTTTTTCACTCACCTGCGCCTTTGGTGAGGGGACCAGGGAGCCGAACTCACCTGTCCTTGGGGCGGGCGGGGGGGGGGGAGCCTTAGCTGCCCTAAGTCGTCGGTAGAGCCGCCAAATCAGAGGCAAAGACCGGCCAGCATCTTTCCTCGCCGCTCTCGCTTTGCCGTCTTCTGCGTGTGTGTACTGCGGCCAATAAACAAATTAACCATGGGCCGTAGCCAAGGGCTATTCAATTAACTGAGGTTCTCAATCAACTGAGGTTCTGCCCTCCCCGCTCCAATGTGTGTGTGCAAATTAACCAAGGGGTACTCAATTAACTGACTTTCTTCCTTCACCCAGCAGAAGCCTGTCCCGCCTCTGTTAATGTCCTCTTCTTGTTATTGTTAATGTTATTTTTACCCGTGATTTCCCAGAAACTTCTGCTGTCCCCCCCCCCACAAAAATCCCAGCTACGCCCATGATATTAACTTCAAGTATTCATTTGATTTATTCCAGACCCTCCCTATTTTCCAGGGACATCTCTGATTTAGAGAAGCCGTCCCAGCTTCTGATTTGAGTCCGAAATGTCCCACTTTTCCTTAAGACATCCTATTTTCACTGGAGAAATGTTGGAGGGTATGGTCGGATGTCCCTATCTTCATTGAAGAAATGTCAGAGGGTGTGGAGTTATTTGACACCCTCCCAAGCAGTCTGAAGGCAGTCCTGTATAGGTTTTTTTTTTAATGTTTACTGTATTATATTTTTTAAATATGTTGGAAGTAACACAGAGTGGCTGGGGCAACCCAGTAAGATGTGTGGGGTATAAATATTAAAATTATCATTATGGAATCGGACGTCCCTATTTTCAACCGAGAAGCGTTGGAGGGCATGTTACTCTGAAGCGAGGTTCCTTAGAATATGGCCTCTTTGCCTTAAACAAGAGGTGCAGGAGGGAGGGCGAGGGGAACTGATAACTGATTACTGATAATGAGACTTTTTATTTAGCTCTGTACCACTACTCTTCCTTCATGAGCACGAAAAGCTTGTTTGGATTCCAAAAAACCCTTTCTGAAAATCTGAAATGAAGAGATGCACCTTCACGGTGAGAAGAAAATTTAGATTCACAATTTATGTAAAGTGGGTTGTTGCGTTCAGGAGGAGTACTGTAGTCCCAAATGTGTAGAGTTAAATAAAAAGGCATCAGGTAACTGTGTTCGGAGGTTTGAAGCAATATTGTTGTGCTCCGTGCATGCAGCTTTGAACAGCAAGTCCTGTGTTGTTTGGCATTGCTTCTGAAAAGACCCCTGGCAGTTTCAAAAGTGATTAGACACAGCATTCGAGGGGATAGGCACAACGGCTCAAAAAACACAATACCAAATGCATCTCAAGACATCTGGAACTAGGCAGACGAAAAGAAACAAGTACAACAAGAGTCTGCTGTATCTAGCCATTGGCCCAACAACCCATCATTACGTTCTCAGTGTGACCAACCAGGTACCTATGGGAAGCACAAAAGTGGTACTTCACACAGTGCATCCTCAAACTGAAATTTGCTTCCGTTACATCAAATGTTGAAACACCAACTCAGATGGCTTTAAAAAGGGATCAGAGGATCCTGTCCATGATTATACCTTATGAAGGCCAAATTACCTTAGCTATATTCCTCCAGTAAGCTATACATATTATTAGTTATAATGGCTATATTAACACTAAAACCCAGCCAGATGTTGTTTTTTAGTTGTGTCTGACTCTTCGTGACCCCATGGACCAGGCACTCCTGTCTTCCACTGCCTCCTGCATGCAGGTAGCTTCGAGAACACTATCCAACCATCTCATCCTCTTGTCCCCTTCTCCTTGTGCCCTCAATCTTCCCAACATCAGGGTTTTTTCCAGGGAGTCTTCTCTTCTCATGAGATGGCCAAAGTATTTTTACTATATTACTTCTGAATACCAAGTTCCTAACAAATCACAAGCAGTGAAGTGCTCTTAGGCTTCTGGGCTTCCCATTGGCATCTGGCTGGTCATTGTGAGAACAAACTACTGAATTATATAGACATTTGGTCTGATCCAGCTTCTGACTTCCCCATAAAGCTGTCAGCGGTATGATTTAATGACTATTTTAATATTATTGATTACATAATTCAAACACTTCAGTCATGGCAGGAAGGCCAGATACAAAAAGTGCTTTAAGACAAGGTTCCAGTAGCGATGCAGTGCTGATAGTTTTGAGTCTAATAATTTGCAAACACACATAAAGCAAATGCTTTAATGCTAGCGGAAGCGAAGTCCCCTGTCCTCCAGAGAAGGGAGCAGGAGGATGGAAGTCAGATATGGGTCGGTGTGGCTGGGATCACTCAGTTCTGAGACCCGGCTACCCTATCACTTGCAGTCTCTGCTCACAGCCATATTGGCTCATCCCTGGTTGGTCTATGGATGGGGCAATCAGGGCAGACCAGAGGGGAGACTTCTTTCTGGTCCACTTAGAGCCTAGAGGGAGCCAATATGAGGTGAATACCCAGTGTGGAATTTTACCTTCTCAGTTTTAGCTGGGTGCTTTGTTTTCTTTTGCACCACCTTTTATTTTCGATTCTCGTTTCTATCAAAACTGTCTTGGGGTGCAGGCATAGGGCAGGGACCATATTTGGGGGAAACCCTTCAGACATCTCTCAGTTCCTCTCTGAGATGGCATGAGGTTTGTGAGGGTAAGCAGCCAGAGCTGTTTAAATTGTCTGCTCTTGTCTGATGCCATTCTTCCTTCCTGTGTCCCTCAGCAGGAAAGCTGGGGGCATCCAGTGCCAGCAAACAGGCTGTCGGTAACACTGGAATGTATACGTACGAGAGCAGATTTATGGAAGCTGTAAGCATTCAAGTGCAGCTTGTTATACCTAAGTCCTGTGTTAGTCCTCATCTTCAGTTTCCTCCTACTCTGCTTCCAGCTGCCGGCACAAAAGTGCTTCAGCGCTGTTAGCATTATAATTCAAATAAATTATTCAAATCTTTAAATTGTACAGTAATAGCATGCCCACCGGAATATCCACCGTGGGTACTTAGTCACCCATTAGCATCCATCAAGATTAAGGAACTACATCCGAAATGTGCACACAGTCCTCTTCTTGCACTCAACATTTTTGCACTACTCATTGCTGAATCAGTGCCATCTAAATCGCCTCTACACTCTCTTTCATCTTTGGGAACCCCCCCACCCTCCCCACGACCAACTCTCCCAAACCAACTCCCACTTAAAAGCCTTTCCTTGTCAGATAATTCATTTGCAGCTCACTGTTCATGTAGTAAGAAGTCCTGAAAATCGATTTTGTTTCCTTTGTACTATTTTTCTTTCCCCAATCTGTTCTATCCTTATAGGTGTCTCCATAGGAATTGGCAAAGGAGTGTCCACTCGCCCCCTGCTTCCTTGCCAGGGGCACAGGTCCCCAATAAAGGAGAAAGCCTGGTGTGGAAGAAGAAATGTAGCTGATTTACATGAATCACTAAGCTGTTGTTAGTTAAAGCTCATTTTCCAACTTGCAAATAGCCCTTTAAAGAAGACATCTTTGCTTTTAGAATAGGCAACGCCTGCCCTTCAACTTATTTCTCTCCCCTCAAATCTGACTTTCCCCTTTCACATCCCTAACTTTAGAACAGCTGTTCATACCTCTGCAGGCCAAGCAATTTGCACTCTGGTCTTCACCTCCTTGCTACCAATTTCAAGTTAAAGACAATCGTAGAGAACCAAAGCTACATATCTAGTGCAGCGGAAGATTAAATCAATTCTTAAAAGCCCCCAAAGTCTCATTTAAGAGAGTCTTGCTCAGAAACGTGTTTTTGCTTACATACCTCTTTTGTAAATTTGGGAGTGACGAAGCTTTCCTAGGCTGCATACAGACCATACTTTTGAAGCATATTTAAAGCACCCCCACAATGATAGTCCTTGACATCAAAATGCCCGCCAGCATTTTCCCCCATTCAATCCAGATTTACCCCTTCTGGGGGAAATCTGCCTGGTTAAAATACCAACCAGTTAGCAACAACCTGTTTGTGGTATCTCAACCATCCTTTTAAAGTACAGAGCCCCCTAAAACAATAGCAGCATAACTTTGACTTGTGTAAAAAACCCTTCTCCCAATTTTCTTCAAACAGGAAGGCATGACAAATCATGTAAGCGAAAATTGTGCTTGAGAAACAGCCTTCCAACATCAAAAATAACATGATTTTATAGGAACAAGATTTTGGAGGATCTTTTGTCATATATACACATATTTTTCCACATCTTAGTTTTGCGTTTCTACTGTGCATTTAGCAAAGTCAGAATCGAAGTAGCAATAGCAAGAGTCTCTAGAACCTAATGGAAAAATTGACTTTTCATAAGAGTACATGCTGAAGCAACAGTAAGTCTGCTAGAATCCGGCATTTAACTTTCATACTATAGTGCTTAGTCAAAGGTTAACATTCTTTAATTAAGTACAGATATTTTAGGCCTTTGCATGGAATTCAGCTTACACTAGGGGTGTGCTAATGTGATCTCCTCTTTATCATTTTTGAAGAATTCTCTTTATATCCCAATAATAAATTGATTACATTCAAGTATGGCTATACGAAACATAGATCTTTATTACTTCCCAGTGATACTGGAACAGCTTCGTTATGTTTTTCCATAGTTATCATCATCAACATCACAATAAATACAAGGTTGTGGTGTGCGTGGCTACAATTTCACTGTCAAGGAAAGACCTTGAAAACTGAACACAGAAAAGTTTGCCTGCCAAAAGTGGTAGATCTTAATGTGTTGAAACTCTCAACAGAAATAACCACAATGATGCAACAGTTCAACATGCTATAGGCTATTAAGGAATGTACAAATAGATTTAGCTATTTGGTTTTCACAATCTGCATTTGTAAACGTGAAAGAAACCTATTTATTTAAACTATTTAAATGTACTTGTGCATGCAGTATAGGCTTCTGTGCAACTTGCAACAGTGACACAATTTAGACTTACCATTCAAAACAAACAATTTATATACCTGGCAGCCTTATACTACACTTTATGTACATGTATTTGGATTTTGTTGACTAGTATGTGGTTGTTCAGAGTGGTTTATAATGTAATCCTACACAGCCTTAAAGTGCAATATATTTCTGGGACTTGACCCAATAAATCTCTCTTCTAAACTAGTGAAATGCTGATTATGCCCAACTGACCTGCAGTGCTATAAGATCATGTGGCTGGTATTTAGCCCATACAACACAAAAGGAAAGGGGCTTGGAGATGGGGGCTAGAGCATAAATGTCATTAATTCTGATGCACAACTTGCTTTAAAAAAGCATTAAAATTTGCAAACTGACAATGTAGATTCTAACTCAAATAGTGCATAGCTTCATTTAAATGGGTTTGGATGTGGCAGTACTGGGGCCCTGTACTGGCAGAGAGGGTCCAAGCTGTCAGAAAAGTGTCTCCCTGGCCATGGAGAGGGCAGAAGACATAATTGCTGGTAATTGACCTAGTGAAAAGCACACAGATGGGGTGCTTTTGGTGAAGAATGGGCGTGGTTAGGGACAGACACAGTTCCACATCTGCCCAGACCCCATAGCTGCTGGCCACACCCTTACAACCTGGCAAATCCCACCGAAAGGTCTGGTGGAAGGGAAACCCAGTAAGACACAAACATGTCAAAACCAGACTTCCCAGTTTGCTCTCCCTCCCTCTCTCATCCATGTGGCAGAAGCAGACAGCCAACCACTGCAGTACATTGGATACAAACCTGTGACGTGTCAAACCCTACTCAGAATGTCAGAACAGGTAAAACGGCATGAGGCTATGCTTCTGTCTGTGGACTTGGAACTTGAGGGTGAAAGGGCATTTTGCACAGAACATAAACAGAAGGCACTTTGTTCAAAGTTTACCTCTACAGCTCATGGGGCAAAGCTAACACTACTCTTGGGCTTCCATCCCAACCAGGCTCTTTAGCAGCAGCTCTACAGATAACAGGACCCAGCAGGAAACGCCACTAAAAAATGGTAACCGGGTCGGAGAGGACTTCCCACAGCAACCCCGCCCAGCAAAACTAGTCCAGAAAAAGGGAGCTTGTCTTTGTAAGCAAATGACCGAGCCCCCTGCAACAAAAGAGCCAGCCCACCCATGGACAACCACAGGCCCCATTTTATGTTTTTATTGCTGTAAACCACTTTGATATATATTTTTATGATACAAATGTAAATAAACTTCTGCTACTCCACTCAGGTTGCAGATGTAAGCACACCAAGCCAACATGCACACATGTCATTCTAGAGGGATTCCCAACAAGGTGCACAGAGATATTTTGTTCGACTGTGTAGCTGGTTCCATCGTAACAATACAGGGCTTAAAAAAAACCGATCTGCCTGTTGTTGTGTGTTTCAGTGGTGTGAGTGCTGTGTTTAGGGACCTGAAGTGGAAATGACAAGGTGTCGATTGTTTGACAGTGTAGCTGGTTCCATCGTAACAATAAAGGGCTTTAAAAAAATGATCTGCCTGTTGTTGTGTGTTTTGGTGGTGTGAGTGCTGTGTTTAGGGACCTGAAGTGGAAATGACAAGGTGTTGATTTCCACCCAGCTGCAGCACTGCTGGTGCTAAGTGTATTTACAGTATCACAGTGAGTGTGAGTGTCATGTGTTGTCTGGTCATGTGTGTACTGGGTGGATCAGCCTTTGCTGCTGGGAGCTGTGTCTGAATTTGCTGCTGTGGGTGGGGCTATCATGGACGTGTCCTTGTGCCTTCTGATGCTCTCGCTCCCCTTTTCTCAGCCATCATACAATGGGGACTGTATGAAATGGGAGTCTGTGATGCCAGAACTGCCAATGTTCCTGTCCCCGGGCAGACTTCCTTACTTTGGGTTGCACAGTAAGATCAACTTGAGCACTTAGCATACAAAGAAAATTCCAATATGAATTTCCCCAGAAGTTTGAAGAAGACTAAATAAATGCTAAGTATTCTATTTTGTGGTTTATTACAAATTGAGGTGTACCTGAGCTTTGAGCCACCTGAATAATACCTGCTAGTCTAGGGAACTGCTTTCTCTTATGATTTAGCTTACATAAAAATGTGTGCAAACTGACAGGCGTTACCAGGTTGAACCGGAACCATGTCAGTATGGTCTTTAGCAAAAATCTCCTCTGAAAAATATCCATATAAACCGATTACTATACTGTAGACTGCTCAGTAGTGTCGCAAAATGTTCTCCCTACAACTTCTTCAGAGGTGGTTCTTGAAGTCAAGCTTCATGAACTGCAGCACATTTAAATGCCTTGTAATCATAAATTTTAAAAATCTGTAGTTGTCTTCTGCTAAAGAGGATACCACATACTTGTACTGACTGATGCAATTTGGTATATGAAATTCTAGAGTAGAAAGCATATATTGTACCCCAAAAATTAAATTCTAATCTGCCCTCTTTCTGCCATGGCTACAAAACGTTTCACATAAAAAGAGCAAGTCATAGATAAAAGACATTTATAATGTTGATGTATGTAAGGCAAAGAAGGTGAATAGGCTCCATTTTGCATTTTTAGGTGAAATCAGTGTTATTTATACTTAGAATTGTTTGGAAATATGTTTCCGATTCACTGTGCTCATACACATTCCAAAGGAAGGAAACAAAGACGGGGGGGGGGGCAGTCCTTTAAAAAAAAATTGAAGAATGAAACAGGTAAAATTCTACAACGCGGACCAGATCAGAAAACCACTCTCTCCTGCGCTCGTTCCCACCAAAGAGTGCTGTTTAGTGTTCCAAAACCACTGTCTTCCTCCTCTTGCTCTTTTGCAAGTTCCACAAATACCTAAAACAAGTAAGAGCTTCATGAATATGTTAAATTACAACCACAATGCATGTGAGAATTTTGCAGGCAAAATGGTAGCCCAAGTTAATAGAGAGTTTGAAATCTCCACAAGCAGTAAACCAAGACTAAAACTTTGGTTGCAAACCATAAGCCCGCGTTTAGACGTATCACTAAGCCAAAGAATGACTTAGCTTTAGTTAGTAGAGAAGAAGCAGGAGTGTTGCGACAATGATATTTGCTCCCAGAACCCAAACATTTGCACATTTGTGCTAAGCCATGGTTTGGTCCAAAAATTATGTGTCATGTTAATTTACAAAACTTTTGTGAACTTGGAAAGCTATAATAAAATCATCGCCAGATATGAGAGGTATGAATGTTTTCTGTGACCATGTTTTCTGTAAATATAGCTAGCTTACAGAAGCAAACAATTTTACCAAATATAAATTTGAAAACAGTGAAACTATGTTCTGTGGAACGCTGCATTATATTTTTGAAAAAGTCTGTTTAAATTACCTGTTCAAGTGTTGCTTGAGAGAAGCTGTACTCTTCAACATCAAACGCATGTTTTGCTGTTAAAAGTGATAGAAAGAACTCCTTACTCCTCAACAGTAATCAATTATACATCAAAAATTACTTTACAAGGACACGCATTTTAAAATGAAACCTGTCTCTCAACATCAGTAAAAATAGAAAAAACTGATCAATCTGAAGGTCAGAAGCATTAAGATGTGCACATCCTAAAGCTCTTAGCAGTTTCTGGCTCCCGCATATACAGACACATCGGGGTACATGTACCCTGCTGTTCCCTAAGATTCCAGTGATCAGGAAAGCCACTGTGTGCTTTGCAGTACAGTATACAGTGGTACCTTGGTTCTTGAACAGCTTAGTTGTCGAACAAATCGGCTCCCAAACACTGCAAACCCAGAAGTAAGTGTTCCGGTTTTCAAACGGTTTCAGGAGTCTAACAGACTCCCGGAATGGATTAAGTTTGAGAACCAAGGTACCTCTTCTGCACATTAGGATCTTCCAGAAGACTTTAATGTTTAAGGATGCAAGCACTAGTCAAGCATAGTGTATGGCTGTGAGGAGACAACAAGTTAATGCATCAAGAGGAAATCCTGTACCTCTTTAAATGCTCTAAAAGCTAACAGACTTCAATGTGTCTCAGGAAGGCAAATAAGGAAGGCAACATACCCACTCACCAGGGGTTTGGATAAGGGAATATATTATTTACAGAGAGAACTGTGATTCTGAGAGACATGATGATGGGGGTGGCGATTGACAAGATGAATTCAGGTTAAGATGAATTCAGGTTAACAGGTGGTTTGGATAGAAAATTGAGAATCAGATGGAGGTTCTACTTAGTAAATTGTTACTTCACCTTCCTCCAGTTTAGAAAACGATAATGCAAGTGAGTGGACATCTTCCTTTGGGATTTTGTAAGCCAAAATAGATTCAAAACTGCAACAAAGATAAAACAGGCATCAGCGCATTCAGCAACAACTAAGCAGAAATGAAAACCACCCGTGGCTTAAGCAATGTTACTGGAATGAAGCGTACAATGTCGTAATACGCCTGGACAGGCTGTCGTTTTGGATCAGACTGCAGCTTTTGTCTGTTCTATCAACTTATTTTAACACAGCCAGTTGAGGGTCCTACAAAGAAAAGTACCAATCAAAGTGATTTGCAAAGAGAAAACCAAACATAACAAGCAGATCTTAGCTGCCTGTCAGGGACCCAAGCAAACTTTTCTGCCAGCCACATCAACCACAGTTTACTTTGGGTCTATAACAAACACATAACTGTATTTACAGTAACAAGCAATATTTGCAATTTTGTTGTTGTTGTTTAGTTGTTTAGTCGTGTCCGACTCTTCGTGACCCCATGGACCAGAGCACGCCAGGCACCTCTGTCCTCCACTACCTCCCGCAGTTTGGTCAAACTCATGCTGGTACCCTCGAAAACACTATCCAACCATATTTGCAATAATGAGTGTCCAAATTTAAGTAGGAGGACAGGCAAGAAAATCCTGGCCTAAACCTGCATCAGGGCCCAATTTATGGCTCGGGAGAAGACCAGAGGAGAGAAATTCCCACTCTAATCTATTTCCGAGATCCCTTCCCAAGGCTACCTGCTGTAGAGCTGATCAGCTGGAAGTCAGGCATTTGTTGTGACCAACCTGTGGGCTAAGTTCTGTGTCACTGTTGCCAGGTGTGTTGCCAGCTGACCAATGAATCCTCGCTTTTCATCCTCCCTCCCCATGTTGTGCACTTTGGGGTGTTGGGGGAAATCAAGCTTCTTTTTGTTTAGCTTAATACCCAGAACTCTTACACGACTTGCTTTTTTACCTTTCCTGGTAAGTTCCATTTGGAAAGATGCGCAGAATCTCCCTCTGAAGGTACTCCTTCTTCTCTGTAAGCGGCACATGTCTCAGTTTCATTTCTAAGAAATATCCTCTGCCAAATTTACTCTTGAGATGTTGAACTGTACCAATGCATCTTTGGGCGGAGGGGAGGGGAAGGGGAAGAAAAGGCAGGCAGGCAGACAAAGGGGAACTTAATGTCAAAACCCTTCACATTATTTTAATGCAAAAGCCCAATATGCTTTTATTCAAGATATCCCAAAGACGCGGAGGAGGTACCTTAATTTTCCAGACACCAAGATTGCAACACGATCACACACAGCCTCTGCTTCTTCCATATAGTGAGTTGTCAGAATGGCTGCTCTCTCTTTACTTTTAAAAGCTGCACGAATTGCTTTCCTGTCAGATGTAATAAACAGTGGAAAAGTGGAGTGGCTAACCTGCAAATGGTTCACTTTTTTAGTATTCCTCTATGGAATAGCATATAATGGTTATAAAGTCATCTGCTGGACTTTCCATCAGCTGGAGATGCAATCAAATATAAATCTCTCTCACACCCCAATTGTTTCTCCATATCCAAGTATTTTTGTGCCCATTCTCCAGGGATGACAGGTAGGTCCAGCGCACTGGCCATAGGTTACAATTTACACAATACTCTGATAAATCCTTTCATTGGGGTATGTGGAAAAAATGGCACAAAACTCCCTTTTCTGGTACTGTGGAGTTGAAAGTTCTTGATAATCAGCAGGAGGGTTCTTAAGAGATTGGAGTTTACTGTGGGTAGCACAATATCTATATTTCTCAACTTTTTGCTGATTCTGAGGTGGCAGAGGTAGCTGAGGTTCCCTAAGGTAGCTGCTACCTACTTTGCCCATTTTCCTTTGTCCAAAATTACCCTGGGCATTCTGGGGGTGGGGGAGGCAGCAGCAGCAGCAGCAGCAGCAATAATAATAATAATAATAATAATAATAATAATAATAGAATCAGTGTTATTTTGTGTTGCAACTATATTATGTTCCTGCTGTCAATGTTTGTTCACTGTGCTGATTTTTCAGATGATTATTCCAGGTTTGCTAGCTGCATTGAAAGTGATGCAGTAAGGGGTGAGATGTAATTCTAAATAAAAAGCTGTGATATTCCATTCTAAAACACATTCTCCATGTCGTTTGGTGTTACTCACCACATATGTTGCTTTGCTTTGGGGTCCATACCAGTAGATGGCTCATCTAGTAGAGTAATACGAGGGTTACCAAGCATACTTAAGGCAAAACATAGCTAAAACAAGAGGGTAGGAAAGAAAGATTAATTTGATGGCCGTGTGCTCTACAGATGAAGAAAACATGTGTACACACTGAAACTACATTGCCTTTAATCCTCAAAGTGTGCAAACACTTGGAAACCCTCAAAGGGGATCTCCAAGCATTTGATTTAATGCCAGAGGGTGCAATGGCAATCTTTCTGTCTATTGCCTCTTCCCCCAAAATGGGGGGGGGGAGAGTCTCATTTTGGGGGAGCTGAAGTTGGTGGTAGGTAGAGGAGGGCTCCAACCTATTAAGCCTGCCACTGGGAGGAGAGTAGAAGAAGAAAGTAGGAAAGACAGATTGGGTTTGTTTGTTTGTTTGTCTAAAGGAGGAATCAAGTGACATTGAAAAGTAAGAGAAAAGAGTCTCAGAGAAAAAAGGCTTACTTTGGAGGGGGGAAGCTGGCAAGGGAGAAAAACGTTGCTGTGCAGGTGGAATTGCAAATGCTGGAGATTAAATAGATAAGCATGCCACCAAGAAACCCAGCATAAATTGCCAGGAGCTGACACACCACTCACAGAAAGGAAGATGGAAGGAAGGTTAACTAAAAAGCAAACAACGACTACACAGTGGTACCTTGGTTTTCAAATGTATTGGTTCTCAAACGCTTTGGTTCACAAACTCTGAAAACCCAGAAGTGTTCCGGTTTTTGAACGATTTTTGGAAGCCAAACGCCCAATGCGGTTGTCGGCTATTGTTTTCACGGCACCTGCACCAATCAGAAGCTGCGCATTGGTTTTCGAACATTTTGGAAGTCAAACAGACTTCCAGAATGGATTAAGTCTGGTGCTTTTGTTTTTGCTAGTTATTTTGCATTTTTGTTTTTGAGGCTTTTTCAGTTAATTTGTTTTTGTGACTGTGTGGAACCCATTTCAGCTACTGATTGATTGATTGATTAACTGATTGATTGTGTGACTGCGGAAATAGATAAAAGCCTCCCAGCCAAACAATGACTATCATCAGTGCAGGAAAGAATTTTTTTATTTTATTTTATCATCTACAATACTGTCTTATTGATTTTATAGTACAGTACATTAATTATTGCTTTCATTTTATGGATCAATGGTCTCATTAGACAGTAAAATTCATGTTAAATTGCTGTTTTAGAGATTGTTTTTAAAAGCCTGGAACGGATTAATTCATTTTGCATTACTTTCTATGGGAAAGCACGCCTTGGTTTTGGAACGGTTTGGTTTTGGAACAGACTTCCGGAACGGATTAAGTTTGAGAACCAAGGTACCACTGTACTGTGACTGAAAGGGCTCGGGGTTGAGGGAGGGGGAAAGAGGCACTATGACATGAAAATCTCATGAATGGACAGGAGGTTCTGTACATTGAGAGGCAATCTACTTCCTCAATTCTGCATTTTCTGCCTTTGGACAATAGATGTCAGTATCTACCCATCTGATGGATGATCACCTAGGGAGACAGGCATTTTTCATTCTCAATTGAGCTCTCCTCCACTTGCTACCATGTCCGCTTCTTGCAAGGTGAGGTTTTATTGTTGTTGGGGAAGAGGCAGGCAGAGAATGGAGTTTGAGAAGCATCAAGACAGAGGGCTGCTTGTTTACATCAGCTTGAACAGGGGGTGCTCATATAGTCAAATGCCCGTTTATTCCATGTAGCCTGAATTAGAAATGCAACGTTTTAAAGCAATAAAATACCTTCCGTTTGATTCCTGCTCCAAGTTTCTTTGTCCTTTTCTGAAGATGTTCCTTGAAGTCAAGTGCACTGGAAACGCTGCAGAAAACCACATGGCCAACATTTTTGTAGTCTAGAAAGGGGTGTCACTACAGTATTAAGCATTCTAAAAAGCCTACATGAGAGAACATCAATAAATTCATTATACGCTCATTATATCTTTTTCAGTGTGCTAGTGAGATTTATGTGATTTATCTGAACAAAAGTAGTAAAACAAACAGTGCCTGGTGAAAACTGTCCAATAAAGAAAGAAGGGCATGGAAGATGGATTTAGCAGCTCTCAGAGAATCCTTTCCCCCTGCCACCCCCTGTGAACTGTCCAGTATCTTAAAACTTAGAGCAGTTCCTGGTATGTATTTGCTACACCACTCTGAGGTTCCTAAATCTTGTTTCTTTCTGGGTTTATCTCCCTTTTGAGCCATTTGTCAAGTGTAAAGGAAACACATCTGTTAAATATTGTATGTACCACTTTAATACTTGAAAGCTGCATTTTAAAGGGACATGCTAAGTTTTACAAGTACAATTTGATCACCATCAATTAAAGCTTTTATACTTTGCAATTAAGTAAGATACCCATACCGAAGGACGGGGAGGGGGAGATAAACTACTGTACAACAAGTGTTCAAAATAAAATATTTACCATTTTATGACTTCATTCATGTCGCTTTCATTCATTCCTTTGATGGCACCATAAATTTCAAAATGCTCCTGCAATGTAATATCAGGCCAGAGGGGGTTTGTCTGAGGACAGTATCCCACAAATCTCATGGAGCTATCCTCATTATTCTCACCTAAGGAATAATCTCCCATCAGCACCTGTGGATATACCAATCCTTAGTTAACATTTTCACCTTGTTGTTATCATTATTATTGTTAATGTATTTGTTTAAAACATTTCTATACCAATTAGTAATTAGCATTCCAATATGGTGTACATAAAAATAAACTACACAGTCTATGGTTTTAAAATTCCTACATAAAGTTTGCAAGGAAATACTGAACGATAGGAAGAGCTAAATTAAAATAATGGCAAGAAATACTATCTGAAGAGTTTTCATCTTACTGATACATGATAATCCTATGGAAGCTGGGCAAGTTCCAACACTCCTACGAGCCTATTTCTGAATTTATAAAGTGTTATATGCATGAGGGGAATCCATTTTTCCTATCTTTATTTTCTACTGGAGTGCTGCCAGAATCAAGATGAGGGTGAGTCTGTTTGTAACTCGTAACGCTGTTTTGTTCAGCTCAACCATTTCAGTTTTGTATGGCCCTTTTCAGCGCAAATGAAAACCAACAGCTGTACCAGCATCAGCACACTGAGCTTCTGAAGAAAAGGGACACTTCACACACCCCATGCTCTTTGACAATCCCCCTTCTTTCTTTGTCAACCCACCACAATCTCTCTCTCTTTCTGTACGCTTTTTGTTCTGGCTGGCTGGCATGTCAGATCACGCTTCCTAGTGAGCCACACTGCTGTTGTGGCAGTAGGAAGACTGGCATTGGAGCTACTGCTCTTAAGCGACTCAATGCAGGGTGTGGCGTGAGCAGAGTGCCGCATGGACAATTCATTCTGAAATCAAACCGTAAACTGTATGTAGATTCGGTATGAGATATCAGTTTCTTCAATCTAGAAAGAGGGACCAGTGCCTGAGCTATGAAACTTTTTAATTAAAAGAGAACTCCTGTAATGGTGAACACAATAAAACTCAGAAGGAAGAGTGAGCAGACAGGTTAGGTTGCATTTGAATACCTGGCCTGAGGTTGGCTCGACTTCTCCCACCAATATATTAATGAGTGTGCTCTTCCCAGCTCCATTGGGGCCCAACAGTCCCAGAATCTCCCCTGAAATAAAAAGAAAGAGCACCTGCAGTTGTGCCTCACAAGAGGGTGTGTTGTATTTTCTAAAAAAGAGTATTGATTCCGTAGTAAACAATTTAACTTTAACTCAAACCTTTTTTTACGCAAAGAGAGACATGGTTTGTTGCCACTTTCTTTATTTTCCTTCCAAGAAGAAAATCTTTCTTTTCATCGTACTCTTTATGCAAATTACTGACCAAAACTGCTGGTTTCTAATAAAACAAAAGATGATAGAGTTGAATACTGAATGAGATTATATAATGCAATTTTTTTAAAAAATAATCCATCCGAGCACTGAGCTCCATCCCCCCCCGGTGCGTGCTGTGTCTAATTTAATTTCTGTTCTTTACATCACCAACACCGAAATCAGCAGAAAACAATATTGGGGTGAATTAGCCCACTGAAGTGAGGATTAGCAAACCCTGGTTAAATGTGATGTGCAGGAACACATGAGCCTAAGGCACACACATGTGAGCCTGAGGTTAAGCAGAAGTCTCAGGCTCATCTGCTCCTCACTCACCTGTCTTCCTCCTGTGCTGCCAGGAGAAAGACTTCCAGCTTCCCTAAATCTTAGCACATCATTGGGTGCAAACTAGGGAGTATGATTTTTCACTGAAGGGAAAGACTTACCTCCTCACAGCTCTGGCAGGTTGTCATCTCCTTAACCCTCAACCTCTCAGCCATAACATCTTCATCCTCATCTTCATTATGTGGCACATCTGGGAACTTCCAGGGCTTCACTTTCACGGGAGTTCTGAAGGTAGGGAAATAGGTTTAAACTCTGCTCATGGGACCGCTGGATACATAGCACTCACAGAAATACAGTAGTACCCCCGTTTACGTAATCCTCTGGTTACGTAAATTTCGGGACACGAAAGTGGCAAACCCGGAAGTATTTTACCGGGTTTTGCTGTGCGCACATGCGCAGAAGTGGTCTACCGCCACATACACAGAAGCGGTTGTCGGGTTGCAAAACCTCGGGATCTGGCCGGACCCCCGGAACAGATCCCGTCTGCAGCCGGAGGTACCACTGTAATGCCATCAGCTCAACAGGCCAGTCCATAATATGGAAAGTTCCATACATGCAACCCTGCTGATATGTCCCTATCCGATGCATCACTGCAGCAGAACTGGCAGTGAGCACAGTCCCTCGCAGATTCTGTGAGTCATCTAGTTCTGGCTTGAAGAGGAGCAACAGCCAAGGATGGTGCTTGGGGAGTCAACTGTCCAGCTCCATGGAGCCTTCAGTGTGGGGTTCTGCAAGGCTCAGTTTTATCCCCCGTGCTGCTTAACACCAACATGAAACCACTGAGTGGGGTCACCAGGAGTTTTGCAGTACACCGTGAGCAATACGCTGGTGACACCCAGCCCTACTCCTTTACATCTGCAGGCATAGCAATGAATGTGCTGCACTGATGTCTTACCTCTGTAATAGACTGGATGAGTGTCAATAAACTGGAACCTAATCCAGACATGACTGCTAGGGTTATATGTTAGACCAGATGAAGAGGATGTGGTCTTCTCTGGGTGGGGTTACACTCCCTCTGAAGGAGCTGCTACAAGCTTCTGGTAACCATTACTGTTGCTTGAAGCTCAAGGGGCCTCAGTGGCACCAAGTGCTATCTATCTGCTTTGGCAGCTGGCCCAGCTGTGCCCTATCAGGACTGGGACAGCCTAAATTCTGATGTTTACATTGGTAACCTCTAGGTTAAGGTAAAGGTAAAGGTACCCCTGCCCGTATGGGCCAGTCTTGCCAGACTCTAGGGTTGTGCGCCCATCTCACTCAAGAGGCCGGGGGCCAGCGCTGTCCGGAGACACTTCTGGGTCACGTGGCCAGCGTGACTAAGCCACTTCTGGCGAGCCAGAGCCGCACACGGAAACGCCGTTTACCTTCCCGCTAGTAAGCGGTCCCTATTTATCTGCTTGCACCTGGGGGTGCTTTCGAACTGCTAGGTTGGCAGGCGCTGGGACCGAACAACGGGAGCGCACCCCGCTGCGGGGATTCGAACCACCGACCTTTCGATCGGCAAGCCCTAGGCGCTGAGGCTTTTACCCACAGCGCCACCCGCGTCCCGTCAACCTCTAGGTTAGGTCACTGCAATGCATTATATAGGGAGGGGGCTGCCTTTGAAGACAGTTCCGAAATTGCAGCTGGTGAAGAATTTGTTGGCCAATGGGAGATGAATGGGAGCAAGTCACTCCAAGCATATAAAAATTCTGGCATGATGACACTGGCTACCAATTAGCTTCTGGGCTCAATTCAAAGTGCTGGTTTTGGGCCTATCAAGCTTTCGGCCTTATGTGGCTCAATACTTTAAGGACTGCCTCTCCTCACATGAGGAGGCACATCCAAGGCGCATGTGAAATGAGTGGAGAAATGAATGGGCTTTTAATACGTATGAATGGGGTTTTTTTCTGCTTTGGTTTTATATTGTTTTTAATCTTTGAACTATTTTGTAAGAAAAGTGGCTAATAAGTGCAAATAATACTAATACTAATACAAATACGAATACTATTAATAATATCATCCTGAAATCAGGTTTGGATCTCAGCCTCCGCATCGATCTGTGCTGATTCTTTTGGTTGGTGCACACTGTTCTGAATACTGCTACTTCAAAGACAAACAAACCTGAAAAATGGGTCCTCTCTCAACGATTTGCCTCCACACTTCACCTCAAGATATCGTAGAAGGAAGAGCCAAATTACACATTGCAAATAAGGCTAAATTGAAGAAAGGAAAAAAGTATATTAATTGAAACAGCTTTGGTCCTGTGCTGATTTGCATTAGTAACTGCAAGTTTATTGAAACTTAAACATGAATGTATAGAATGGGGCATGCCAATTGCTGTACTCCTATATTTATAATCCATGGTATTGTGTATGGTTATGAGACTATGGCACTGGCAGGCAGACACATTTAGTGCAAACCTTTATGATAAGGTTGCAGGCTCTGTGGTGATTTTTTTTTTTTAAGTTCTATTTTAAAAAATGTTCAATCTGGAAATCACAGTCTTCCCAATTGTAATCTGCTGAAATCTGTTCTCTTAATTTCTTGAACATTTCCCTGTCATGAAAGAGGTTTCTGATTTTCTTCATCATTCATGGAATGCTTGTTTTGTACTACAATTCATTTCATTCCTGACTATTGGTTATGCTGGCTGGGGCTCATCGAGACTAGTCCAAAACAACTAGATATATTTCCTGATCTGAGGTCTCCCACAGTATTCTTACATGTCTTTCTCTGGGTTTCAACTGAACTTCAGGATCTGAACATTTATTAACACTCCTCCCGTTCTACAGTGTAATGTAAAGCTGTGGTACACACTAAACATATAAAGCACATTTGAAGCGCACGTACCCCCCGAATTTGAGGCACTGTGGTTTGTTAAAGGTAGCTGGGAATCGTAACAGTGAGCAGTAAACTACAATGCCCAAAATTCTGTGAGGGAAAGAATGTGCTTCAAATGCCCTTTGAAGACATGATGGGTATACCACCTAAAATTATAGATTGCAGGAGAGTGTAACACTCATCTTTTTTTCTGCATACATCTGTAGGCTGATTTGTTTAAACAGCCTAAAAGGACCAAGTTCTAAAAGGTGACCTTCAAATGTTTTGATCAAAGATCAATAAAATAAATACTATTGTTTTATTTAAGAAATAAATAGGTTTGTCTCACCCTATCCCTTCTAAATACCGTTTTGAGCAGCACTTACATGCCACAGTGGTGGCAGGTTCAGGCAAAATGGCTGCTCTTATGTTGGCACTGGAAACAAGGCCTGTTGCACCAATAAATGTCCAATCATTCCTAAGTATGAGACCTCAGGTGAGACCTCTGAACCCTTGGTTTGATTTTTCAAGCAGCAGCCTTAAGCGTGAAATAATATTTCTGAATTACACTGCCCAGAATGAAGGATAGCATCCTAATTGTTCTTTGAAAAGGTGGTGCAGTTGGTCACATTTTTACGAAGAATGGAGGAGTGAGGTTTTTGGTTTTGTTGCTACCAACCACTCTCGTGAAGTTCTTCCCTCCCTTTTACCAAGTCTGAAGACAAGTTCACAAGTGGAATAATTCACTGGGATGTCTCCAGTTTACTCAGAAGAGACTTACGCAGAAGAGACCCCTTGAAATTGCTGGACATGACTAACCTGGGTACATTCATTTTAACGGATCTGCTCTTAGTAGAACTTGGTTGGATACAACCTCCTACTTTTAAATAGTATCAATCTGAATGATAGTCAGGTGATATAGAATGTGGCATAAATATTCTGGGCAATCTGACTTTTTCATTCAATTTTATAGGCATGGAAAATGCTAGGGGTACTTAGGAAAACACCGTAAAAGTAAAATTATTCTGATAGAACATCTTTCACTCTGTCATTGCACTTTCTGGACCCACCTGTAGATTAAATTATTTATGTAAAAAAATTTTTTTTTCTCATAAAATCAGAATTAAAACTGGACAATTAAGAAACCAAGTAAAGACCAGATAATAAATATCAAGAGCTATAGTAAAGCATGGGCAATCAGGACAGACACACAAGACTTTAAAAGATAACAATGTGTTCGACTGCAGTGTAGAAAAGAAACTACATAATTGGGGTGCCAATTCTCTTCTGCAGGCACTTGCCTAAGTTCCAAAGACACTCAAAGTAGGACCTCAGATGAAGCTCTTAAATTATAGAACTCTCACATAAGAGAAGTTGGCCGTTTAAAGTTCTAGACTCACCACTGAAAGTTAAAACTAACACTTTGAATGGTACCCGGAAACTGAATGGAAGTCTTAAGAAAAATCATTCAGCATTCTGGTAATATGTTCCCTGTGGTGAATTCCAGTCAATAATCTGCCACAGTCTACACTAGTCCAAATTTCTGAATGCTTTTTCAAGAAATCCCACTTTATAAAGCATTGCAATAGTTCAACTGGGATCTTACAAAAACCCAAGTAATCTATGGGCACAGCACACTGATTTCCAGGATTGTCTGGAACAAACACCACATGCCCTCTGATTGAAAAGGTGAAACTATACTACTTGATGTTAGAATACTGCATGTAAACAAACAAAAAAAGTTAAACACACAATAATATGATGGGTTTGCACAAATGATAAACAGTAACAATAATTACTCTCCAAAATGTAACCAAATAGCCGATCCCCCGAATATCAAAAGAAAAACAGCATGCTTACCGCCACTACTGAAACCAGCAATCTTTCTGAATTCCTTTCCATCTTGTTATCAAGTTTCCGGGCTATCTAACAAGATAACAAATAGTTATTCATACAACTCTTTTCAATGTATTTTGCAGATGATGCCAATTTTAATTTTAACACTGCAATTCAGAAAATCTGCATGCTTTCCCAAAGAGTGATAAAACTTTTCTTCTGAATTATAGCGAATCAATACAGTTAATACCACTATTAAAGATACCATAAACTTAAAATACCAGTTTATTCCAATGGGATGTCTCTTCTGGATTGTAACCATGCTGTTTAAATGCTTCCCCTCCTTTTTAAATATAACAAGAATATTTCAAAGATAAAGCCACTCCCAACATCAGGAGGGGGGAGTTGCGGGCTCACGCCCACCACCACCCACGCGGGGCTGGCTGCAGCCCCGCGCAATCAGGGGAATCCTTGGGTCGCGTCATACCCCGGGCCAGCCAATCGGCTGGCTGCAGGGGCGGGGCTAAGGTCATTTAAGGACAGCGCGGCCCAAGAACGCCCCTTTTTCTCTTCGATTCAGCTGCAGTTTATATTATCAAAGTTTTCATGATGCTTAAATGACACGGTAAAAGAGAGCTCCCATAATTGCCTGTGACTAAAATGCACGATTCTTCTTCTTCTTCTTCGGCGGTCACTCGTAGCTGAGTAAGATTGTCTTCCATAAACATTGTTTTAACAATGAGGCCAATTCTGGATCCACATGTCCTTCCAAAGTGGGGACATTGGTTTCCGGGCAGGAGTTGATCACGGTGTGGATTTGCCAAGTGTGCCTTCCTCTTAGCACATTTCTCCCTTGTATCCTGAGTTTGAGTGTCTTCAAAGCCCACGGCACCTTTGGTAAAGGCTGTTCTCCAACTGGAGCGCTCGCTGGCCAGTGTTTCCCAGTTGTCAGTGTTTATACTATATTTTTTAAGATTTGCCTTGAGACAGTCTTTAAACCTCTTTTGTTGACCACCAGCATTACGCTTTCCATCTTTAAGTTCGGAATAGAGTACTTTGGAAGACGATCATCAGGCATCCACACAACATGCCCAGTCCAACAAAGTTGATGTTGAAGAACCATTGCTTCAACACTGGTGATCTCTGCTTCTTCCAATACACTGACATTAGTTCGCCTGTCTTCCCAAGTGATGTGTAAAATTTTGGGGGGACACCGTTGATGGAATCTTTCGAGGAGTTGGAGGTGGCATTTATAAGTGATCCATGTTTCACAAGCATATAATAAGGTTGGTAGTACTGCATACATTAATACAATGCCAGTCTGTTACTTCAGAGGCTGCTATGGTTGGGGATATTGCCTCAGTAAGTTTCCTCTTCCACTCTTCCTGTCAGTGAAAGGAGAAACTGCCCCTCTTCACACCATTCCTCTTGCCCAGGCAACCTCCATGATGCTCTTTGAAAAAGGTCTACCCTTATTTTGTAGTGGGTATCAGAGGAAGGAGCTAACCCACATACAGTGGTGCCTCGCAAGACGAAATTAATTCGTTCCGCAAGTTTTTTCTTCTTGCGAGTTTTTCGTCTTGCGATGCACGGTTTCCCATAGGAATGCATTGAAAATCAATTAATGCGTTCCAAGGGAAACCGCCTTCAGACCAGGTCCGGGGACAGTCTCTCCCCCGACCTCTTCTGAAGGCTGGGGGGGGCTGGGGGGGGGGAACAAGGGCTTCGCTGCCGACCCCCAGCATTTTAAAATCTCACTGGGACACGGGGAGATTTTAAAATGCTGGGGGTCGGCAGCGAACGCTTCGCTGATCCCGGGACGGCAGGCAGATATGCACCGCCATCCAGAGCGGGGCGGGACTTAGCACCCCGCTCGGGATGGCGGCACACATCTGCCTGCAGTCCCGGGACGGCAGACAGCTCTGCGCTGGCATCCAGAGCGGGGCGGGACTTAGCGCCCCGCTCGGGATGGCGGCACACATCTGCCTGCAGTCCCGGGACGGCAGACAGCTCTGCGCTGGCATCCAGAGCGGGGCGGGACTTAGCGCCCCACTTGGGATGGCGGCGCAGATGTGCCTGCAGTCCCGGGACTGCAGGCAGCTTTGCGCGGCCATCTGGAGCGGGGCGGGCTTCGCCCCCGGCTCCCGATGGCCGCGCAGAGCTGCGCTGATCCCGGGACGGCAGACAGCTCTGCGCCGCCATCCCGAGCGGGGCGGGACTTAGCGCCCCGCTCGGGATGGTGGCGCAGATCTGCCTGCAGTCCTGCGACTGCAGGCAGCTTTGCGCGGCCATCTGGAGCGGGGCGGGCTTCGCCCCCGGCTCCCGATGGCCGCGCAGAGCTGCGCTGATCCCGGGACGGCAGACAGCTCTGCGCCGCCATCCCGAGCGGGGCGGGACTTAGCGCCCCGCTCGGGATGGTGGCGCAGATCTGCCTGCAGTCCCGCGACTGCAGGCAGCTTTGCGCGGCCATCTGGAGCGGGGCGGGCTTCGCCCCCGCTCCCGATGGCCGCGCAGAGCTGCGCTGATCCCGGGACGGCAGACAGCTCTGCGCCGCCATCCCGAGCGGGGCGGGACTTAGCGCCCCGCTCGGGATGGTGGCGCAGATCTGCCTGCAGTCCCGCGACTGCAGGCAGCTTTGCGCGGCTATCTGGAGCGGGGCGGGACTTCTCTGCTGTCCCGGGGAGATTTTAAAATGCTGGGGGTCGGCAGCGAACGCTTCGCTCCCGCCCGCCAGCATTTTAAGATCGCCCGGGGCAGCGGAGAAGTCTCCGCTGTCCCGGGAAGGCAGGCGGGGGGGAGCAAAGACTTTTGCCCCCCGCCGGCCTTCAGAAGAGGTCCAGGACCTCTTCTGAAGGCCGGCTGTGGGCGAAAGTCTTTGCTCCCGACCGCCAGCAATTTAAAACAGGTCCCCGGAGATTTCCCTATGGGCTTTCGTCTTGCGAAGCAAGCCCATAGGGAAATTCGTCTTGCGAAGCGCCTCCGAAACAGAAAACCCTTTCGTCTTGCGGGTTTTCCGTCTTGCGAGGCATTCGTCTTGCGGGGTACCACTGTAATACTATTGGATATGTCTTTATCCTGCACTCACATTGCAGTTTAATATATTCCCTCCCCTAGGACACACCACAAGCAGAACATACCCCTATTTCAGTTCCTTGAAAACTTACCTTTATAAAAGAAATGAGGCACCCAATAAGGGGATAGATTGGAATAAAGACAGAAAAACAGGTGTGAAGGACGGCCGCTGTTGTGTAGTACACCATAAAAAACGCTATTTCGATGACAACAGAACAAACCAAGGCTGCCTGAAAGGGAAAAGAAATTAAAATAAAGACTTGGACTTTCAACAACCGGCTTCACATTCTCATGGAGGGAACTGTGTGTGCATACCTATGAGATTGGGGAGGGAAGGCATGGCCGGTGTCATCATACAGAGGACATGGCCGCTCCATGTGTTCTTGGTAGTCCTATCCTGCATTTGGTAGCCAAGGCTACCAAGCGCCTAAACAGGGTTTGTGTGCTTGCAGGACTGGGCCACATCCAAATTACTGGGGGGGTGGGGTGGGGTGGGGGTGTAACTGATACAATACTCATTGCAAAATTATGGTAAGCAGGAAAGGCAACTTCAACACAGCCATTAAACTTACCACTGAAAAAATGAATGACCAAAATTCTTTGGTGTTTTGAATCGTTTTAAAGGTGAAGGAGACAACATAATTGAACAGAACTACTGATGGTACGTAGCCAATGAGGCAAAAAATCTGTAAGGAAAGGAAAGTTATTAGTGTTAATTAAAACATGTTCCGAGGTGGAAACAGGTAACAGCAGTTAAGAAACTAAGGCACTCCCTGCTCCCCTAAATCCCCGAGCAGGAAATCCCTACAGGGCTCAATGGCGTCCTTTAAGTTCCCCCTTTCTGTTATTTTTCCCTCACAGACCTTAAGCCAGGGGTCAGGAACCTTTTTCAGCAGAGGGCCGATCCACTGTCCCTCAGACCTTGTGGGGGGCCGGAATATATTGGGGGGGGGGAATGAACGAATTTCTATATCCCACAAATAACCCAGAGATGCATTTTAAATAAAAGCACACATTCTACCCATGTAAAAACATCAGGCAGGTCCCACAAATAATCCAGAGATGCATTTTAAATAAAAGGACACATTCTACTCATGTAAAAACACGCTGATTCCCAGACGGTCCACGGGCCGGATTTAGAAGGCGATTGGGCTGGATCTGGCCCCCGGGCCTTAGTTTGCCTACCCATGCATTAAGCCAACAACCCTGCTCCTGTCCAGGGCTTGTCTTGCAGGCTACTCGGGATTATAGCCTGAACATGGAGATTTCAGAAGGAGGGAAGGATTTGGGATCCATGTGATAAAGGAAAACACAGACCACTTTTTACCAAAAATGGCTGGTCACATGTGTACTACGACCGCTTGATAAGGGAAACAGGGGAGGGAGAAGAAGAAGAGTTTGGATTTGATATCCTGCTTTATCACTACCCTAAGGAGTCTCAAAGCGGCTAACAATCTCCTTTCCCTTCCTCCCCCACAACAAACACTCTGTGAGGTGAGTGGGGCTGAGAGACTTCAGAGAAGTGTGACTAGCCCAAGGTCACCCAGCAGCTGCATGTGGAGGAGCGGGGAAGCGAACCCGGTTCCCCAGATTACGAGTCCACCGCTCTTAACCATTACACCATGCTTGCGTACACTGATGATGTTCTTACTTTTTATTAGTAAAAATATGCGCTTTGCTCAAAATTGCCCATGAATCTGCATGAAGAAAGCAGCAGCCCGTACCCTAATGGGAGTAGCTACTAGAAAGTAAATTCACAGCTGCACTGTTGTATCTCTACTGCCATTTTCAGACACAATTTGCCATGTTGGATTGGAAATGGCATACAAATACTTAAAAGCCATGAGCCAGAAAAAAATAGATGAAAATAATTCTTATGTTTATAGCACCTGCATACCAAGACAGTACAGAAACTGTTTGGGAAGCGCTCAGATGTTTGCATCTGTGCTGGATTTTCACCGCCATAGTGAAACCAGTATGAGGGGCTAAGTGGTATCATTGTTTTCTATTTTAGTAGGAATTAAGATTTAGGTATTTTTGATCTTGTCTCCACCTTTGAGAAGTGGGTTAGTAACCCAAATGTATTAACAACAACAACAACAAAGAATGAGTAAAATACAGGAAATTTATTTGAAATTAAGCAAAACTTACCACAGCAATAAACTTTTCAGGGAAAAAATAAACTCCATGGTGAAATACAAATAAGCTACCCATCATGAGGAGGAGAATAATATAAAATAAAGGAATGTCAACTAGCGCCTGTCCACACCAGTATGCAGATGGATAAAGACCTGAGATCTTAAGTTGAGTGTAGACTTTGATCTGCAAAACACATTAAAACACATATCAAACACGGAAAATGGCACCAAGCCTAACCAGATTAGCCTAACCAGATTTCTGCTCTTCAGCAGTTTTGGATTGGGATGAACAGAGCTGAATGGCTTATGCACATCACAGAAATGTAAGAATGTAAGAAAAACCCTGTTGGATGCCCATCGAGTCTAGTATTCTGTTCTCACCAACAAGATGCCTCCGGGAAGCCCAGAACTTCCTGGACTGAAGTACAGCAGCCAAAACACCAGTAAGCGATGAATGAACACAGATCAAATAAGAATAGGTCTTATTTAGTAACAAAGCTATATAGTAAGTAGAGAGCAGCTCAAAGAAGGAAAGACAGATACATTGGTGCCGGAGAGAGAGGGAAGCCCAAATAAGATAAATAAAAATCCTCCAGAGCGGCGTGTGGATTTTATACGGTTAGAGAAGGAGATTTAATCCCTGGTCTACAAATGCCAATGACTTCTGAAAAGGCTCTGTCCCTGGTAATCTGTTAACCTAACATCTCTTACTGCTGAGAATTGGACCTCAGTGACTGATCATAAAGGCTAGGCAGGTACAAGTGGTCTTCAGTTAGTGTGGTCCCAAACCATTAAAAAAAACCAAATATGGGCATATACTTAATTCGTGCAGCATCTTTTAAATTTGAAACTATAGTTAATTGCAATATTATAAGCTTACATAAATCGCATACTACTAATTTATTTGTACTGTTTCATCATTATCAAATATTTATTTATTGCATTTCTATCCCACCTTCCCCACATCCAAGGAATTCAAGGTGGCGTACATGGTTCCCTCCCCCCTCCCTTAATCCCTACAAGAACTCTGTGAGGTAGGTTAGGCTGAGAGGCAATGACTGGCCCAAGGTCACCCAGTGAGTTTCATGCCTGAGTGGGGATTTGAACCCAGGTCTCCCAGGTCCTAGTCCGACACTCTAAACACTACACCACACTGGCTCTACCACCAAAGAGAGGGTACTGTCCTGCTGAAGAACTGAAAAACTACTGATTTATATTGAAAAATATTTGTATCTGTTCTGAATTGCATTACAAACTGATTTATTATTACTTGTGGCCACAATCATTTAATTTTGCTATATTCAATAAAACTATTCCATCTTATATTACAAAGCTATCATACCTTCCTGTCGTCTGAATGTGAAGTAATGAGTTAATTTTGCCCTAGCAGCAAACTCCCGAAGTTTCATATAATATGTTTGTGTCTATTATGGATTAGTACACTACAAAGTGAGATCAATTAATGTGGGTCATGAGGACAACTAGATGGCCTGATTATCTACTCATTCATATCATATTATGTTTGGCCAGATGACCGGGGGAACCAGTAAATAAGACTTATGTTCCTTTTTTAAATACTGTGGTTGAAATATATTACCTTGTGATTTTCTGCGTTCTCCATGGCAAAATATGGCGGCATCCCAGTTACAATGACTCCTAGTAACACAGCCTCAAAGTACAGAACTAGTGTGAAAACTGTGTCAGTAATTTCCTGCAAGTCAAAAGATTTCAGTGTAAGAAAAACAAAACAAAAAATCACCTGGAACATTAATTTTATGTCTGCAGACATGGAAGGGGATGTGTCCACAAATGGACTCAATCAACACCCTGTTTTTGCTGTCTGCTAGTTACTGGAAAGGTATAGAAGGGTTGTCAAACATTTGCTAGGCCACAGTACACAGCTAGATGGTTGGCTGTGTTTGGCTGGCTGTGCTCATGTGTGATATGCTTCTGAAACATGGACCACTTATAAAAGCCATCTCCCAACTCCTCAAAAGATTCCGTCAATGGTGTCTCCAAAATTTTTTACACATCGCTTGGGAAGACAGGCGAACTAATGTCAGTGTACTGGAGGAAGCAGAGATCACCAGTTTTAAAGCAATGATTCTTCAACATCATCTTTGTTGGACTGGTCATGTTGTGCAGATACCTGATGATCGTCTTCCAAAGCAACTACTCTATTCCAAACTTAAAAATGGAAACAAAAGAGATTTAAAGACTGTCTCAAGGCAAATCTTAAAAAATATAGTATAAACACTGACAACTGTGAAACACTGGCCTGCGAGCGCTCCAGTTGGAGAACAGCCTTTACCAAAGGTGTCATGGGCTTTGAAGACACTCGAACTCAGGACTCAAGGGAGAAATGTGCTAAGAGGAAGGCACACTTGGCAAATCCACACCGTGATTAACTCCCGCCTGGAAACCAATGTCCCCACTGTGGAAGGACGTGTGGATCCAGAATTGGCCTCCACAGTCACTTACAGACTCATTGTTAAAACCGTGTTTATGGAAGACTACCTTACTCGGCTACAAGTGATTGCCAAAGAAGAAGAAAATGTGTGTGTGTGTGTGTGTGTGTGTGTGTGTGCGTGTGCTTAATTCGAATAAATATAAATGGTGAAACTGCAGCAAGAAAAATATGAGGGTGGAATTAATGTTGTAGACATTCCCAGTTCTTAGCATACACACCGTGGAGGAAGAGGAGTGTGGGGTGAGCGCACCGCCCCCGGCAGCACGATCCCAGTGGAGTGCCATTGCGGCTGTTTCCCCCACCTGCGCTGGGCGCCATGCCCCTGCAGGCGGCATGCCATACCCCCAGGACACACACCAGCCCCGCCCCCACCTGCTCTCCGCCCCTCGGTGCTGGAGCATGAAGCTCCGCCACTGAGCATATATCTACAGGACCAGACTGGAGTGCAGTGGATCCATAAAGGAATAAAGGAGCAAAACAGGGGGGTTGCTTATCCCCAAGAAAAACACACACCTACATTTCCCTTACCACTTCAATTTACAATTATTAGTCTTTGGGTTTTGCATTCACTTACTTGAAAGAAAGGGTTACTCCAGACATGGATCCTTTCGGTTACGTTTAAATTGTGCAGGTACAAGTTGCTAATGATATTCATCATAACAGGTAAAGAATGCACCATTGTACGGTTAAAAGCCACTGTAAACATGTAGTTCTGCAAAAAAAACAAACAAAAAAACGCAAAAATGTAAAAACTAGCTTCCAGAATCAAAAGTACACAGTTTCACAAAGCGTTGAGAAGACTCAGATAATACTACTTATGGGACATCAGGTTTGCAAATACCTCTGCGCGAGAATGCCCTCAGACTATAGAGTATCTATCATGTGCTTCTAAAAGGATTTTAGAAAGCATGTCACAACATTACAAGTTCCACCTTGACAAATGTTATAATGCAACTGCATGGTTGTTGGTGGTCAAATCACACTGCAAAAATAGTGATTAGCCATGTTACTCCCCTGTGTTTATTCCAAGGAGCAATGGCTCTAATTTGGGACTAATTGTAGGATTCTTTCCCACTTCTTAGAAGTAATCGTCCATCGCTTACAACCGGGGGAGGGATCTGTTTTTTTATGTTCTGAATGTCACTTTATTAGGTGACTCATACATTTAATAAACATTTATGCACTAAAAATAAAACATTAAAAGTATTGCTTCTTTATATTTAGTACATTTCTTCCATCCCAGAATTCAGGGGCCTGTACACAGGGTTCTCAGATAACCACCCATCCAGGCAGTGACCCAGCCTACTTGGCTTCCAGCAAGTTAATTCCATCATATTGCAACCACACGCGCAACAGTTTACTTGAGCTCTCTATATCCCAAGCAGAGATGGGATAAGGCCTGGAAAAAAACCCCAGGAAAATTTGGGGGGGGGGGGGGACAGGGTTCCTCCCAAAAAAGCTGTTTGTTCCCATTTGGAAGAAAACGGGGAAAAACCCTGCCCCCCCCCATTTTTCCGTTCCCCCCCCAGGCCTTCCTGTCTCTAATCCCAAGAGGACCAGAATTTCTTCTCACCTTGTCATCATGCAACACGTTTAATACTGCATTATGTGGAGCAAATGAGATGTAATCACTGCCATTCAATGCTGTTCCATGGGAGTCAGCTGATCCGTAGTCACTGCCATTGAGTATCTCTGTCAGAATATTCTGGCTCCTAAGAGATCTGAGGATGTCGTCAATGTTTGACCCTAGGTTAAAGACAACGAAGAGAATGATACGCAAGTATCAGGGCTGGATTTATGTTTGATGAGGCCCGAAGCTACTGAAGGTAACGGGGCCCTTTATATGTCCAGCTGTCCTTTGTCAACAACAAACTGTTGCTGTTTTTTGTGTTGAATATGCAGTGAGGGGGGAAACTATTTGATCCCCTGCTAAATTTGCCCGTTTGCCCTCTGAGGAAGAAATGACCAGTCCATAATTTTAATGGTAGGTTTATTGTAGTTGTGAGAGACAGAATAACAACAGGAAAAACCCCCAGAAACCCAGTAGCAAGATTTAAATGGGCTGCTCACCTTTGAGAATAGCAGAAATCTTCATTTAAAACAAACAAAAAATACCTCCACCTTTTCACCAGCAGCAGCTATTACAGCAGCAAGAGCTGCTTTGCCTAAACCAGGCATCCCCAACCTGCGGCCCTCCAGATGTTTTGGCCTACAACTCCCATGATTCTTAGCTAACAGGACCAGGGGGAAGAATGGTTCTTGGTGCAAAACATGTCTGTCAGAACAATTTGCAAATGAATTGGGAGGAGAGTGAATGCCCAGATTTGTTTCTGCTTTTGAGGACTGAGTTTGCCACCTGCCTGCCATGCTCCACACCAGCCACTCTTCAACCTGAACTAACACATACTATTCTTTATTTCCACTGTACATCACAATCAATTGTATTTTATAACTTGGATGTTTTTAATTATTTAAAAATCATTTTCATACCACCTTTCATTAAAAAATAATTCCAAGACAGTTCACATTAAAATTGTGATTGAAATACATTATAAAATACATCTTACCTGTAGAGTTTTGAATGAGGAGGCTGGTTTTGTATTTGTGATGAGTTTCATTGGGGCTAAGAAAATATAAATCTGGGGAGAGTTTGATAGGGATCACTGCGTTTTTGAAGGAATGGTGTATAAGGAACATAAGAATCTGAATAAGAAGAAACACTGCGAATAGCAAGAATCTGAAAGAAAGGAAAGAAAAAGCATAATTAAAACGGATCCAGATTATATGTAAGTCTATTTAATAATTACTTTTCTCTAGATCAGTGAAGAGCCTAACTTGAGACTACTGTGGTGTTCAAAAGTCTTTTTATTAAAAAAAATCACAATACATAGATAGATAAAAAAATAGATAAAGATATAGAGTTTGTAACACTGAAACGACTTAATAATGAAAACACAGACACAAGCCATGTCTAAAGGAATGATATCATATCCTTCATCCACATTCTCAGACAGTTGCCAGCGGGCCAGCATCTTAACACATCCCACAAGCACACTTTCCTCTTATATTCACCCCTTAAACTCCCCCCCCCCAACAGCCTATCAGCGGGCAGCTATCAGCTTCCTATGTAAGCACAACTCCTGGGAAAATGCTGTGTTTGGCGATGCAGCCCTTGGGATGAATAAGGTGTGCCATCCCTATTACAGTGGTACCTCGGGTTACAAACACTTCCAGTTACAGACTCCGCTAACCGGAAGCAGTACCTTGGGTTAAGAACTTTACCTCAGGATGAGAACAGAAATCGTGCAGCGGCAGCGGGAGACCCCATTAGCTAAAGTGGTACCTCACGTTAAGACGGTTTCAGGTTAGGAACGGACCTCTGGAACGAATTAAGTTCGTAACCAGAGGTACCACTGTATATATATTTGGCTTGTGGAACGAATGCTACTTGTAAACAAGAAGTTTTCCATTCTCCCACCATTTCCAAGTGGGACGCGGGTGGCACTGTGGTCTAAACCACAGAGCCTAGGGCTTGCCGATCAGAAGGTGGGCGGTTCGAATCCCTGCGATGGGGTGAGCTCCCGTTGTTCTGTCCCAGCTCCTGCCAGCCTAGCAGTTCAAAAGCACGTCAAAGTGCAAGTAGATAAATAGGTACCACTCCGGCGGGAAGGTAAATGGGGTTTCTGTGTGTTGCTCTGGTTCGCCAGAAGCAGCTTAGTCATGCTGGCCACATGACCCGGAAGCTGTCTGCGGATGAACGCCGGCTCCCTCGGCTAGTAAAGCGAGATGAGCGCTGCAACCCCAGAGTCGTCTGCAACTGGACCCAGTGGTCAGGGGTCCCTTTACCTTACCATTTCCAATGCTTCCCAGCATTTAATCAAGTAAACATATATAAAGAGAAGTGGGTGTGGCATGATGCTCCATTTGCCACATACTTTGCCCTCTGGGGAAAAATTGGGAGGTTTTTAAACAAAGGTTGGACCTTGCCTTTCTGTCAGGGACTCTTTAGCTGCGACTCTTGCATTGCAGGGGGTTGAACTAGATTGCCCTTGAGGTCCCTCCCATCTCTACAATTCTATGGAGCACGAAGCTGAAATACTTACACCGCTGCCACTGATTTAACCTCTCGTTTTAAGTTAAGGAAGTGTACTTTCGCCATGGTAAAGACCTGCTTTTTCCAAAGAGACTTATTGCTCACTGCACAAGATTTCGTCTCGGATAGCAGTAGTAGGCTCTGCTCTAACTCATCAACAGATTTCTCATCCATTTCCTCTTCAGCTTGCTCTGGGTTAAATACACTGAAATCTAAGGGGGAAAGAGTAGAACAGGTTGGCAATTTATCCCCTCTGATCAAACCACAGCTCTATAAAGCTTGGGTCCACACTTATACTATGATTGTCAGTAACACCCTACATTTAAGTTTGCCACACTATACTCTGGGATTCGCATTAATTTGGCAGTGCCAAGTGCCAGGACTGTACCCAGAGGGATGAGGTATTACTTAAAAGGAGGAAATAGAAAATGCTTTCTTTTTTGGAGGGCGGCATTGTTGGAACCAGAATCTTGAAAATCAAAAACAACTCTATACAATAGAGCAATATATTAGCCCTTGCATTAGAATGACCCAATGAGTTCAGCGCAGCTTTCCAATAAATATGGTTGGCACTGAAGTCTTAATGATCTCTCCCACTGTAAATATATCACGAGAATGGGATCTTGTGCACTATTACCAGTTGCAAATACAACCTTAATAAACTCGATACTGATCATTTTTGCTGCACTGGGCTTCTTTGGGCGGAAAGATAGATCTACATTTAAATAATAATGGTGTTTTATTTTAGAAAACTAGAGAAAGCACTGCAGTTTGCTTCTCACCTGCTTGGTCGATTTCTGCTTCAACTTCCAGCTTGAGGAACACATCCTCCAAAGTCGTCATGGCTACTCCGTAAGAAATGACACCCAAATGAGAGTGAGTGTCTAGATCAGCAAACAGTGCTGTAAGAAGAAGTAGTTAAGTTAATGCTTGGAAATACATTTCTTTGCAATGATGCTCTCTTACTTCTTTAAGTTGTTCTCAGCACAACAGCAACATGGCTTGTGTTATCACTACTGTTTAAGGGAGGGGTGCACAACATCTGTGGCCCTCCAGATGTTTCTGGACTACAACTCCCATCATCCCTGGCTATGCTGGCTGGGGCTGATGGGAGTTGTAGTCCAGAAATGCGTTCATGTAAGGGACAAAAGTGTGTCTAAGGCTTGAAGCCTTGGGGGGTGGTTGTTTTTTTTTTTTGCAGGGAACTTTCCTATTACTTTCCAGAACTGCTATTTTTGGGGGAAAGAGTTGAGAGTCAGCAGTCCTCTTCCAGAATAACTGCCGTATCTTTGTTCCACATAACAGGACATAAGTCAAAGCCTGAAATAAAGGCCAAACTAGAGAGTCCAATGGGAACTTTCCTCCCCAGTGCAATTCGATGGGGTGGGGGGGTCATCCAGACTGGGACAACAATGTGGCCCAAAGTGTTAAGGCTTCTCTGCACTGGGGTCCCAATCTGAACCAATTCCTCCTGTGTCAGCAATTTATTTTTAAAAAGCCATCCATGTGATTCACTAGAAATTTCATAGAGAGTTAAGTTATACCTGAAAATTTGTCCATGTCGTTAAAAGGTAAGGCATACACAAGCTGCTCTTCAGTCTGCTTTAACAAACTGGCTCCAGGGATATGTTGTCTGATCAAAGATGCTGTACCTTCTGTGTTACAGTACCTGTCTATGTGCATACTAAGGGGGGATACAAAATATAAGCATTTTTTGTTTACAAAGCGAGTCTCAGTCTTGTTTTTAGAAACAATTAGGAATAATAACATACTGAAAGCCGACTTACAAGAGAAATTGTATTTTCCTAATCCAACTGAAGAACAAAATCTATAAGTATGTATCCATTTTCTAATATTCCAACAAAGCCAAAGGAAATATCAGCAGCCAGGGCCGGCCCACCCATGAGGCAAGGTGAGGTTACTACCTCAGGCGGCAGGATACACAGAGGCAGCAGATCCCAGGGTAGATCTTTATTCCACCCTTCTTTGTTCTGATGTAGATCTTCACTCACCCGTTCTTCCCTGGGTGGGAGGGGGCATGCCATTTTGTGGTTTGCCTCAGGTGCCAAAATATCTTGGGCCGGCCCTGTGAGCAGCAATATATTGACTTCATTAGGTTTAATAGCATCTAACCCTGGGCTGGGCTGTGGCCTTTACCACACACAGTGAAACAGGCTTTCGAACTACAGATACCTCAAGCGGTAGCCAATCCCCCATTTTGTTTTAAGGAACAGAGAGGAGCCAAGGCATTTCAGCATTCCTTGAGAAATCACAGCTTTCCGATCTAGAAACAAAAGCAGAGGCTACCATCAGTTATTCCAGTTGATACAGTAATAACCAATGGAGTAAAAAGCTGGTCATATTGCCAAACACATATTTAACAAACAAAGACCCCACTTCCCCCCAAAATGTTTTGCACTTGCCAGCAAGAATGTCTGCTTCATCCATGAAATGGGTACTGAACACCGTCACGCGATTGGCTTTTCCGTTTTTCAACAGGTTCCAAACTGTATGCCGTGAGCACGGATCCATGCCAGCAGTTGGTTCATCTAAGAGTAATACCTGAATTATTGGCCAAGGAAAGCAATAGATTGAATATCTAGGTATTCATTTCAAATTGCCAGTGAGATTATTAGCAATAAGGCAGGCACTTATCCTCACCACCATCATACAGTCATCTCAATTCTGAGTGCTGGGGGATAGGTACCAAAAATGGCACCACTAACGTACAACAGGGAGCTATCAGCATGCTAGAGGTAATAGCTACTTGCTCCATCTAAAAGGTAAAAAAGGTAAAGGACCTCTGGACAGTTAAGTCCAACCAAAGGCGACTATGGGGTGCGGCGCTCATCTCGCTTCAGGCCAAGGGAGCCAGCGTTTGTCTGCAGACAGCTTTCTGGGTCATGTGGCCACCATGACTAAACCGCTTTTGGCACAACGGGACACTGTGATGGAAGCCAAAGTGCACAGTGATACCTATTTATCTACTTGCACTGGTATGCTTTCAAACTCCTAGGTTGGTAGAAGCTGGAACAGAGCCAACCTTCTGATCGGCAAGCCCAAGAGGCTCAGTGGTTTAGACCACAACACCCCCCACATCCCCATTGCTCCATCTAATGACAAACTGATTGAGTGCCTTTCAGTTTGGATGCTCCACAAGCACTGTATTTCAGTTGTCAACACTACAGGAAAAAAGCATTATAGTGCTGAGCTGCTGAGGTTCCGGGCTCGTCAGCTGGAAGCTGTTAGAGGGAGAGAGAAAAACTCCCAATTGCTTATTCCTCTACTCCCCACAATTCTGGAAGCTACCAACTTATTTCCTTTAATACTGAACTTTGCAGCCCAAAAATGATTTGAAAGAGGACCCTCAACAATAGTGCTAGATACAATAGACCCTCAAGAGCACTCAGTCTCAAGACAGATGTATGGGGAGGTGGACATAAGTTTTTTGGCAAGTTGGGTATACAGAGATGGACATACATTTCCAAGAGCATTATTGAGTTCCTTGGTGGTCTATTGGTTAGGATTCAGCACTCTCACCAAGAGTGTTTATTGCAACAGAACTGGATGTAAAAATCCCAGTCAGTTCCAATAAACCACAACGCTTGGCTATTTTGCATTTTCACTTTAAAAGCAGAAATAGGATAATGAATGGGAATAATGAATATGCACTGTAAAATGTTTCTACAGATGCTTAACTGTTACATGCAAGGCAAAGAAACATCTATTTTGCATGCGGAAGACAAAATATTATGGACATTCAGTTCCGCTGCCATTTACCTTTGGATCTCCAAGAATCGCAATTCCAATTGACAGCTTCCTTTTCTGTCCTCCACTTAACTTTTTTGCTTGGTTATCTTTTATGGGCTGCATATCCAAATCTAGTAAAACTCTCTGGACCTTTAAAAATAAGGATTAAAAGTACTTAGCGGTAACCTCAATTTACTGGGACATCTACCAAGCTTGCTTAGAAAACATTAAATATAATATGTTGACCTTAATTAAACATGATTGCATGCACTGTGCAGCTTGCATCCAATTAACTCACCTCTTGTATCATATCATTGGGGGGTATCCCCTTAATTGAGGCAACTATTGACAAATTTTCTTGCACTGTTAATACATCAAAATATATATCTAACTGCTGGCAAACTCCAGTTATTCTTCTTGCTTCTAACATTTCATCTATTTCAGAAACTCTATATCCATAGATTGATGCAAAACCTAATGGGGAAAAAATACAATTAAGATAGGCAATGATGCAGAAAAGAAATCTTAAGACAAAAAATAGTAAGTGTGGACCACTGGAATTGCAGCAGGGACTTAGCTGTATAATAATAATAATAGTAGTAATAGTAATAATAATAATAATAATAATAATAATAATAATAATAATAATAATAATAATAATAGTTTTATTATTTATACCCCATTCATCTGGATGGGTTTTCCCAGCCACTTACAGCATATCTAAAAACACAATAAAAACATCAAGCATTTAAAACCTCCTGATACAGGGCTACATTCAGATGTCTTCTAAAAGTTGTGTAATTCTTTATCTCCTTGACATCAGAAGGGAGGGCGCCACTACCGAGAAGGCCCTCTGCAGGAGTGATGCAGCACTCGTTGTTCTATGAATTAATTCAAGTAGTTCTACCTGTTTAATTCTTCCTAGAAAGACTCTTTCTTTTTCTTTACTAGTCCCCAGATCAGATAAACTAGACACATTTTGATGATTATTTACCATCAGAAGGTGGACACAATCCACAAAGAATGTGCATTAAGGTTGTTTTTCCTGTTCCACTATGTCCAAGTAATGCTGTTATTTGACCCTCATATATGTCAAAGGATAAACCTAAAAAAAGGAAAGGAAAGGAAAGAAGAATGAAGTGATTTGGGGTGGGGGTGAGGGACAGAGATAAAAGCTGTAAGAAAGTGCTTCTACATGCCTCCTTATTAAATGTTCGAAACCCTGCCATACAGAGTACAGTCCCACTCACCCTTAAGAAACTATCACAACATAATATAACATATATTAGTTAATATATTTAAACTTCCAGAAGAGTTAATAATCAGTGAGGTTTAAGAGAAGCTTGTTCAAGTGCTATATCATTGCTTCTGCTGTCCCTATATAATAAACAGCAGCAACCGAAGTACAAGGACTCCCACTTGTGGCAGAGGGATGAAATTCTTACTTTTTAGAGCCTCGACAGTTTCACCTTTCTTAACAAATGTTTTCTGTACACAGTTGATTCTGAAAAAAGACAAGCTAATTTTATTTTTTTAATTTTTTTTATAAAAAGGTAACACAGAACTCTGGCAGAATTTCCCTAGCAAAATAAAAAGTGAACAGTATAAAGGGATCAATATTTATTTTACCATAAATAATGGTTGCTTTGGTTTGCAGTGAAAGCTAACCTGCATATTCAAAAGAACTAGTTGGTTCACAGTAACATGCGGAAACCACTACATAACATTTCTTACACGACATTAGTTGAACCATGAAAATAATTGCTACTTGCAGTAGCTGCACATTCCAATCACTGAATCACTGCTACTTCAGACTTGCCTGATGTAAAAAAGGTAAAGGTAAAGGACCCCTGGACGGTTAAGTCCAATTAAAGGGAACTATGGGGTGCGGGGTTCATCTCGCTTTCAGGCCGAGGGAGCTGCCGTTTGTCCACAGACAGCTTTCTGGGTCATGTGGCCACAATGTCTAAACAGCTTCTGGTGCAACAGAACACCGTGACCAGTGCCAAAGCGCACAGAAATGCTGTTTACCTTCCCGCTGCAGCAGTACCTATTTATCTACTTGCACTGGCTGCTTTCAAATTGCTAGGTTGGCAGGAGCTTGGACAGAGCAATGAGAGCTCACCCCGTCGCGTGGATTTGAACTGCTGACCTTCTGATCAGCAAGCTCAAGAAGCTCAGTGGTTTAGACCACAGTGCCATCCGTGTCCCATGCCCTGATGTATTATTAACTGACATTAGCAACAGAAGCTAGAATGAAGCATAATCAGTCCATACCTGATAGCTTCTTTCCCCTGAAATTCAGAGGATACCGGTTCAATTATCTCATTGAAATCTAAGGTCCCATTAATGCTGCTCTCATACAATTCTTTATAATTTCTGGTTCGCTTTAACCAAAACGATGGTTTCAGGAAGAAAAAAAAGTTTCTCCGCAGTCCATATTCTCCTGAGAAATAAAAAAAAGAGAGAGGAAGAAAGGCCTGTAAATATTAACTACAGGCTGATCAAAGCATATCAATGCTAGGTGCTTTTATGTTCACTGATTTCCAATTATGGCTTACCGGTTTTTTAGATAGCTGAGAAAACTGTAAGGTTTATTCGGGGTTTAGGTCTTTATTAAGGAAAGTTTGTCAGTACTACAGAGCATGCACGTCCTTCAATTATCAGCATAAACTAATGCCCAGTTGCTCTGCTCAAATGAATCAGGAGATACGTGTATTTGCCTTTTCTGAACCCAACAGAAACACATATTTGGAAGTATTTATGGAACCATTTTGAACAGCTGCCTGGGAAAGTTGTTTCAAATTTATTTACGTTCTCGCAACACGGCCATGCAAATTTCACCCCACAGACTGGGCCAACCTAGAGGGTAAGAGCGAGAGGCAAAAACTAGCGGTGGGTAGTGCCCATTGGGATTAGTATGACGGGAGACAGGGAGGTCAACAGCAGGTGGCGCCAAAGCCAAGCAGAGCCAACTAATTCCACTCTTGCCCCCATCCTCCTCCCTGCCGAGTTCTGCAAGTGCAGCACTGAGACTAAGGAGCAGCAGTCTGGCAGACAGTGCCACCCCCAGGACAGGCTGTAAGGCGGGGGGGGGGGGGGGGACGGACGGGGACTGGCTGATGGTAGACTGAGTTGGTGGAGAAGAGCTCCATTTGCCCTAATGGATCAGCCTCCATTGGCAACAACCAATCAGAACTCAGTTGTCTCGAGTCCATGCTATATATGGCTCTAAGATACAGAGGAAACTGAAGGTAAAAGTGTTCAATCTTAGGAAACGCAAATGGCTATTGATTCAGTCCCCACCATGACAGTGTAAATCAAAAGGAGGTTCTTTTCCTTTTCGCCAGGGCTAATGAAGACCAAACAGAGGCTCATGCTGGTGTTGGCAGATAGCAAACTATCACACGCCTAATTAGGTGTCAGCATACATGCCTCTCAATTCCCAAACAATCTCTTTTTAATTACAGCCGCCAGTTTATGCCATGGTTCACCCCCTCTGTGCACTTGCACCTCGAGTGTACACACTGCATAGTCACCTGCTAAGCAAAGCTAAAAGAACCACATAATTCTGGGGCATGTGCAAAGGCCCCAGCCCATCCAAGCAGTAACAACAGATTCCCACCCAGGCAACTTATCAGGCACACCAGCTTACCTCCAGTAATGCATTTGTGTCAAATGCCTTCAGACAGTTGTTCGGGAATACACATCTGCTGTCTGTGCAGCTGCACTATGCTTTGCATTGCACAATACTAGTGGTGCATATAAATCCTTCTTTCACCCACGAGCATCTCTGGCTCAAGATCCAGGGGTGGAATCCTATTTATGCTTTCTCATTCTCTCTTATGAAGGATGGGGATAACCCACTGAACAATTTCCCACTTAACTATTAGAACAGGGATGCACCTATACAGGTGGGCATTGAACCGACCGGATGTTGTCCTACCAGATGCTACCAACTTTATGCTGTGTTAGGCAATGTTTAGCACATACGTGCGTGTATGCTAAAACCAATCATACCTGGAATCACCTGATCCAGGTAAAGTGCTAGGAGTAGATAAAGCATGCTGTCCAGGGCCAATAGTGAAAGTGCAATGACTAGAGGGTAAGGACCATGGCTTAAATTTGAGAAAATGCTTCCTTCTTCATAATCTTCCAGATGCATCACCTGCAAACAAATACAGAAGTTATAGTAATCCAGCGTATTTCCTTTTAATTCTTGAATGATTCTGTGTACATTGCAGCAGCCTTTGGCTATGTGCAATAAAACTGACTGACTATAGAAGTTATAGATACTATGGAACAGAATTACTTTATTTAATATTATCAGGGGAACTTTTCTAACTGGCCATCAAGGCAGCCCTGTTTAGGGAAGTTTTTAATGTTTTATTGTGTTTTTAATATTCTGTTGGGAGCCGCCCAGAGTGGCTGGGGAAATCCAGCCAGATGGGCGGGGTATAAATAAATAAATAAATGAAGAAGAAGAAGAGGAAGAAGAAGACGACGACGAAGAAGAAGTTACAGTTGTTATTTGTGTGAAACTGGACACACAACACCCTGCATTTTTGAGAGGAAACAATGAGCTTCAAAATGAACCATTAATGATTGTTGCAGGTAGAGTGAATGGCATCCCATGGGGAACAGAGTAAGCACATGTTCCATGGGAAATGAGAGCTTGAACATTGCCCCTGTAACAGGAATGGTGAACCTCCAGACCATGATATCATTTCACCCAGACCTCAGCGGCCTCACCTCAAGCCATGCCTGCTCTGGTCAGCCTAGCAATGATACAACAGGAGAGGGGACCAGAATACCTCCACCACAGTTGGGAGTGGGGAGTGCAACTTTGCAACTTCCCCAATTCCCATGGCTTCCTTGGCTGCCTCCTCTTGGCTTGTAGCGCCGTGAGGAAAGCAGGGATGTAAACAAGCACACTAGCCCAAGCAACAAGGCCACAATGCCACACTCAACCCCCCCCACCCCCACATTCCATGACTGAGAATCCAAGCCAGGCAGCTGGCCTGTCTCTACTTAGCTTTGCATAAGAGAGGGAGGGGAAGAGGAGAATAGAAGGGTATGAATGTGCACTTATTCTGGTCCTACCTGCCGTATTTTGCTGGAATGCAGACCCTAGCAGGTTCCAGCTGAGGTTACTCAGAACATGGAAGGAGAAAGGTTTATATAGTGCATGGGTGGTGAACCTAACCACTGACTATCTTGGGAAAAGGTTAGCAGTCACATTCTCACAGCGGCAAAACAGTACACTTAGTACAAATGTTTACAGCAGAAACCTCCTTTCGGAGGGCTATCTATGTTTGTTGTTTTTGCTTAAGTCCTCTGGCACCTTAAAGACTATTATGATGATGATTTAAATTTGTATACTGCCCTTCATCTGAAGATCACGAGGCGCTTCACAAGATAAAAATACAAAATGAGAACACAAAATACATAACAAAACAAAAACAAAAACAAAAACCATTAATTCTCCTACATCAATAATTGTGCAGACACATTATTATTGGTTTGTATAATAGCAAAAGGAAAAGGCTAATTAGAGCGATGCAAATGACAGGAAGCCAGTGTAATTTGTCCCAGAGTAAAAAAAATGCTTTGGGACATATCCCAGGGTTGTTGAGCTATTTGGGGGGAAGTTGTTAACATTTGGCCGGTTTTCCGAAATTCCCCTGGGACACTAGTTGAAATCCCGGACACGTCTGTGAACATCTTATTCCTAACTCCATTCAGGAGTAGGGCTGATGTCAGGCTTTAAACAAGCCTTTAAAATACAAGTTTGACTAGGTCATGTGACTGAGCTCAAAGGAGTTTGGAATAACGCTAAGTCTTCCCCTGCCCTGCCCCTACCATACCCACAGAATGCCCTTTGGGGGGGGGGGGACTTACCCTGACCTGACTTCAATTCAGCAGGTTTCAGCTGGCTATGGGACTTATACTGGCATATCTCCAGCTGAGCCAAGATGAGGGAATTCAGCTTGCATAGCCCTGGCTGAGCCCAAGATCCAGCTATTCCAAATTTACTCATCCCAGAGAGTGCTGGGTGTGGGTTGCAGATTTATTCTGGCTCTGGTCCCCCCCCAAAATATCTGCCAATGTTAGCTGATGAGAAAACCATTGATAATAAACAAGCAACATGTTCACTGCAAGTTTAAGAAATGACAACTCCGTGTCACACATTTTTTACACTGAGGTGAAATCTTATTATCCTATCTGGTATTTAAGCGATAGTGAAGTTACTATTCATGGAAACCCATATACCAGCACTGATTAAATAGGGAACTTTACTAACCTGTGCAACACCAACCAAAAATGTGCACTGACACAGAGGACTTAGTAACCAGACATATGACTTTGGAAAATCCTCCAGCAGGACGATTGCCAGGCCCACAAAACCAAAAGCCAGGGTGGTCAGAAATTCAACCGTACCGACATATTTTGATTTTTTGAAGAGAGGGGTCAGCATAAATGCAAAGAAAACCTGAACAGAAACAGAACATTTATTTCAGTGCACAAGAAACCTCGATTAAAATTGCTGAAATCATAATTTGTGTAGACAATTTGGAACAATTACAACGTATTGCTCTCTTAATATCTATAATGTACCTGATCCAAGAAATCAACTGGCCATCATCCTGAGGATCTTTTCCTAAGAGTGTTATAGCTTTTGATATGCTGGCTGAATTTGCACATGATGTTAAACCATTGTTTACTGTGTGCATGAACAGAAATGAGACCACACAAAAACCTGGGGTCGCATGCTAAGGTCTTTGCCAGTTACATTTCATTTTTGACAACTTGTGGCTTGTCATGACATGCAAACGAGGAATCGTGGTTTGAAATGGACAGTGATTAGATAAACAAGCCAGCTTCATAGCCTATTGTTTGAAGATGTTTGTTCTGAAATTGAAAAACCAAAACCCCTGGCCTCACAGATGATAAATTTGTAAATAAATTAATCTTAGTATCCACAGAGTGCATTCTGCTACCCACCATTGATTTATTTAAATGCCTGCAAGCATCAAGAAACAATAAATCAGGCATAGGCAAACTCGGCCCTCCAGATGTTTTGGGACTACAATTCCCATCATCCCTAACCACTGGTCCTGTTAGCTAGGGAGTTGTAGTCCCAAAACATCTGGAGGGCTGAGTTTGCCTATGCCTGCAATAAATTGTTTAAAAGTCAAAAGACTTAAAACACTCAGGAACTACTGGAATATTCCGGGCCCACTAAAAATCAGTGGTAATGTTTCCAAGATGAACTGTACCCTTGGCTAATGGATAATTAATAACTCTTTAAAAGCTGCCAGCTTAAAATAAGACTGCAGTGAATAAGTAATGCAGTTCATTCTAATATCAGGGAAGGGTTATGTGGTAAGTAGCCATTTGAATACATTCAACAGCAAATGAAAAATAATGTCTGCCAAAATGTATAAACAAATGTATAAGCAAATTCAGGACCTCTTACGTCAAAGAGGTAGGGTACCTACTGCTATTCACAGCAGAGGAAAAAAACATATCATAAACAAATCGTTTATGCCAATATAGCAAGAAGGACTCCAAAACACAGTACTCTCAATATACTGACAATGAGCACGAACACATACACACACTTACGGAAGATATTCCATATAGGAAAAAAAGAAGAAATATCACAAAGCTGCTACTTTTGGGAAAGAGCGAAGAGAATGTTGCAATGACCGACATGAGAAGGGACATGACAAATATCAGACTGGTATACAGTAGGACCCAAGAAAGCCTAGAAAGAGGAGAAACACAATGAAAGTTCATGAATTTCAAGGTCATCTGTACAACTATACAGATAAAGATACTTTTTCTGTGAGTCCTTTGAATGGTCATCTGGGCACGTCTCAAACCTGGTTTCTGTACCTGAGAAGAGCAAGTTGGGAACTTTCTAGGAAGGCCAAAGCCTTCCAATCTCGGTTCTGATATAGTTTGGGGCTAAAATTGCCTTTGCCAACTATCTACGCTAGATAATAGACAGGGAAGTAATGGGGTCCCTCTTAGTTATACTAGAATGCTCAGTGGCTTTTTATGTCACTGGCCATTATGTCCAACATTTGGCTTGGAGACACCATTTGGCTTGGAGACACTGGTGAAGTGTCCCCAGAAGGTGGTTTGGGGGGACCACCGTTCACCCCTTTGGCATTGGCCTATTTTGTCCCTCATACTATTTAGCATCTTCACGAACTCACAGGAAATGGTGGGCCAGGGATTTTGACACCCAGCAATATTTCTCCATTTCATCTAAAGCCAAAAAGGTTCTACATCATTGTTGGGGTGGTTTGAACGTAGGCTAACAAACCAGGGCTGGAACAAAACAAGACAAAATTACTGTTGGCCAACCTGAATACAGTTGGACTTACTTTTGAGTAAACATGCAAAGGATCGTGTTAGAAGAAATTTTGTAAGGGAACTGACAGAGGGAAGTTATCAATGCTGTTATTGTAAGAACAGCCAGAAGAGAACCGAACTGGAAGGTGCTTGCCCTGTCTCTCAATTCACTGCTCTATCCAAACAGAAGGGTAGTTCTAGGAAAATCCTGAACTTGCCCAACATAGGTGCAGAACTCAGGTGCGATACCCCAGAGACCATGAAGAACAACAAACTGAAGCCAAATGCAATACATGCTACTCAATGCTGCACGAAGTGATAAGGCCCTAAAATGAGCCCTCGCGTGAATCTCAAATGAATGGAGCACATTGTGGCACAGATATTGAAATGAGTTCAATAACATTTTAATCCAAAAGGTTCTAAAGTACATAATTCTTCCGAACTCTTTCAAAACAGCTGTCTCAGAAATTCTGCCAATGTATCTAAACCTTTGCCAACTATCTGTGTCGGCCCAGTATACCTGAACGAGTGTCTCCACCCCCATTGTCCAACCCAGACACTGAGGTCCAGCTCCGAGAGCCTTCTGGTGGTTCCCTCACTGCGAGAAGCAACATTACAGAGAACCAGGCAGAGGGCCTTCTTGGTAGTGGCACCCTCCCTGTGGAACGCCCTCCCACCAGATGTCAAAGAAATAAACAACTATCAGACGTTTAGAAGACATCTGAAAGCAGCCCTGTTTAGGGAAGTTTTTAATGACTGATGTTTTCATGTATTTGTAATCTTTTGTTGGAAGCCGCCCAGAGTGGCTGGGGAAACCCAGCCAGATGGGTGGGGTATAAATAATAAATTATCATCATCATAATCATCATCCTTTGGCTCAAGATAAGGAAAACAACATTGATGGGGGTGGGGGCAGGGGGAGAGAGAGAGGTTTCCTTTCCAGACCTCTCCACAACAGAGGAACTGCAGCAGTCAGAACTAACCCTGCCCCCCCAAGACCAGGGCTACATAATGGTACCCAATCTAAGTGTTAGTTGACCTCTGGAAATGAGGTATAAGATCCAGGCCTGGGGAAAAAGTTTGCAAGGCCTCTTGTAATTCATATTGAGCAAAAGGGTGGCAGCATCATTAGGATAACAGGTTTTTCTTTGCCATGCACCATTGGATCCATTTTGGAGCCTTTGGCAGAGCTCATATCAATAATGGTGGTATATGAAAAATCAACAATGGCTTTGAGAGTAAGCTAAGCCCTTGTGATCTGTTTGTCCATGTTTGTGGTAGGAGGAGGAGAAATGCTCAAGGTAAGTCTCCTCCAGACAAACCACATGCTGTAAACCATGCTAACCCAAACCACAGCTTAGCTCAAAGTAGCAGGATTAGAAGGAGCAAAGCAGCTATGATCTCGTCTCTGAGAGCCTACGCAATCACACTAAAACATGGCTTTGCATTACTATCCATGCTGTTTACTTAACATCAAAGAACTAAGGCACATACATACCAAAAGGCAGTGTCGTGGAGACCCATGATCATTAAAAATTCTTTCAATTTCTTCTCCTTTTCTGCCACGATATGAATTGCCAAATAATAACCAAAGGGGGAAAAGGCAATTACTAAATAAATTAAAATGATTGCACGAGGGAAATTGTCTATTTCCATAATGGCAGACTCTCCCATCATGACCGCGTTTGTTAGTTTCAGGTCTTCCAATAGCGAATGATTAGTCTTCAGCTAAAAAAGAAAGAAAGAAAAGGAAGGGAATGTTAAAATCAGTTTCTATGCTGCCCCTATTAAGTAAACTTTAATTCCAAAATCATTAAAACAAATATAACAATATGTGTGCTTTAACCTAGTTTAGTAATCCAGCTATATCCCATGGAACTCAAACGTTTTTGAGTTTCACAAAACTGATTTCTTCAATGCTTGCTTGCTTTATCTATTTTACTCTATGAATCTTGGGGTTCTTGAGCAGAGGAAAAGTCAAATAAATTAATAAAAAATGAATTTCAGACAGAAAACATGTCCATACTGCAACCTGTGACGCTGCATTATCACCAACTTTTCAGGTTTTCCAAAAACTGATTCATATCTATGTCAAAGCATTCCTGGAACTAGTTCAACATGCCAAAATCCACTTAAAAGCAAAACAAAACAAAGAACGGCCTTATTTTATTTTTATTTTATTTTACCCATATAAACCAAATAGCAAAATAGAACTTCATGAGACAAGCACATGAAAACTAAACCAAACCAAAACTGGCATGGGATGTTACATTCACAAGCAAAAATGATAAATGCTCAGAAAGCATCCATACAGTGCAGTAGAAGTAAGTTCTTTTTGAGTTCTGTGAGATTCTCAAGTGCTTTGTTGTGTTTATGGGCTTCCAGTCTTGCTTCCATGTCCAATTCAAAATGCTGTTTTTGACATGATGGCGGAGTGATGTATAGAAAATTGCATTACCTGTGGGTAAATGTTTCATGTAATATGATTTTCATGTGTTTGTTTTTTTGAAAGGGAAACAAAGGCCACCTTTTTTTGCCTCTGTTTGGTGAGATTTTATCGAATACATAAAAAAATTAAAAATTACATTTGTCCCTTCTCCAAGCTTCTCAAGAAATTTGGGATAAGTAACATCTAATTGGTTGAAAAATTTTCTTGATGTAATACAGAGCCTTTTATTCTTGGTTCTCCTTGTGCCTCTAATGGTTTCAGTTATAGGTTGATGTTTCTGCATATCTTGTAAGTCATGTGTGCCATACCTCTTGTTTTCTCATTTCTTATGATGATACTCTCCACCTACCTGTCTGCTGTATCTTATCGAAAATATCCAGTTAACCAACTTTATCGACACATAACACAGTTAATGTTGCTTGCACGTATATCCACAATACCCATTTGGGTGGACGTATATGGCATAACTCAGAAAAAAACGTTTTATATTTGGCTAACCATTGGCCTTGATATCTTTATGGAAATCATCATATACACTTGATTGATAGTCACCATGAAGGCAAATGTTATTGCCATTCATTTGAGCAAAAGCCCTCCATTATGTGAAACGCCTTACAATGCAAGGAAGAAAGTGCAATGATTTTTAATATATCAACTCTTCTTGAACAACAATGATTCAGGGCATTTCACATTCTCATTCTTTTCATTTACCTGTATAATTGCTGCATCAATACTGATCTGTAGAGCAGTGAATCCATTGCGCCAGTACGTTTCAGCTTCACATATCTTGGAAGGGCTTGGGCAGCTGGCTGTGGAAAAACAAATTCTAAGATGAGAAACCTAAACTTTCTCTGTTAATTAGCCAAAAGCAAAAAGGCTGACATAAATTCTGATGGCAAAACCCTATGAATTTGTTTTATTGTCACCGAGCTAGATTTTGCCCAGTGATTCTATGCTATGGGAACAAAAATGTGGGTTTGGTTGTCTTACTTAATGCACTCTTCTACCTAAACACTCTAGACAGCTTCAAAAAATACATTCAATAAAATAACAAAGAAAAAGCATCAGCAAAAAGATTAGCAGTTGCTCAACCAAAAACAACTGTCTTGAAAATTACTGTTGCAAGTTGCTCCCATGACTAAAGCTGTAATATTATAAGGGGTACACATACAGTGGTACCTCGCAAGACGAACGCCTCACAAGATGGAAAACCCGCTAGACGAAAGGGTTTTCCGTTTTGGAGGCGCTTCGCAAAACGAAATTCCCTATGGGCTTGCTTCGCAAGACGACAGCCCATAGGGAAATCTCAGGGACAGCGGGGAAGCGCAGCGCGTCTTCCCCGCTGTCCTCGGACCTCCTCCGAAGCCTGGCGGCGGGGCGGGGACACCTCCTCTCGCCACCGCCGGGCTTCGGAACGATGCCCCGATGCCGGGCGGCGGGGCGGGAACCTCTCCCCCCGCCGCCCGGCATCGGAACGATGCCCCGATGCCGGGCGGCGGGGCGGGAACACCTCCCCCTGCCGCCCGGCATCGGAACGAGGTCCTGGACCTCTTCTGAAGGCAGGCGGGGGCAAAAGTCTTTGTCCCCCCTGCCTGCCTTCCCAGGGGCTTTTAAATCGCCCCGGACAGCGGAGACGTCCTCCGCTGTCCCGGGGTTTTTTAAAATGCTGGGGGTGGGAAGAAAGGCCCTTGTTCCCCCCCCCCCCAGCCTTCAGAAGAGGTCGGGGGACAGACTGTCCCCGGACCTGGTCTGAAGGCGGTTTCCCTAGGAACGCATTAATTGATTTTCAATGCATTCCTATGGGAAACCGTCCATCGCAAGACGAAAAACTCGCAAGACGAAGAGACTTGCGGAACGAATTAATTTCGTCTTGCGAGGCACCACTGTACATACATACATACATACATACATACATACAGGTATTACCTCTGGATTCCATATAAATTGCAGATACTGGAACCTTTGCAGGAGGAAATCTGAGATGGTAGGACATAGAATCCTTGAAAATCACACCCACAAATTTTCGAGGGTTACGAAGATTAGCCTCTTGCATTCCCTCCTCACTTAGAAATTCTTCTGTAATTATTCCTGCAAAATATAAAAGTCTCTCTTAGCTACTCTCAACTATGGACATCTATATCAACAGAAGGACAATTCAGTACATTAGCTGCTGCCTCATTTGTTAGCCCACAGCCTAGAAGGCCGTTTTTGTTTTTACAAATACCAGTATGTGCTGGAAAGGGCAGCTCTAGCTTTTCAGGCAGCATGGGAACCCCTGAAGTTATTCAAAGCAACAGACAGCAAAGTGAAAATTGTAAACTCGTATGAATATCATGTCCTATACATGAGCCTAGCAATTGTATGCTTCAAAAATAGAAAAGTGCTTTTTCCGTGGACCGATTCTATAGATTAGGGCTCTGAGCCCCTGGCAAATGAAGTGCAAGTGTTTTCTACTCAAGCAACTGGAAATATAATGGCAGAGCCCAGATCTTTTGCTCTCAAGTAACATAAGGCATGGGGGCAGGTCACTTAAGACTCAGGATGCCAACATCCCTGGAGGGATATTCACCCAGTTTTTCCAATAGGAGAAAGACAAATCTTGAACTTGTTTTCTTTGTTCCTGGAAGGTATAGCTGCTATGTGGCTTATTAATGTGATTCAGGCAGTGGCACAGGAATAGTAGTGAAAACTCCCTTGGTATGCAGCAATGAGAACACTGTATTCTTCAGGGCCTCTGAGGCAGCCTTCTAACATCAATGACAAGTTGAATAGTGGGAAACAATGGAGAACAGCACATTGGGAGATAAGATTCTAGTGAGAGAGAAAAGAAACCTTCCTCCTTAAATATGTCTGTCTGAGACCTTATATGTCGCTGTGCTGGATGCAAGAGGGATTCAGTAGTCGTGTAGGATTAGATACTATGAACAAAATGTGAAGTCAAAGGCTTTGAGAATGTAGTGTTTATACAGGAGAAACACTCTTCCATGCAGAAAACGTACCCGATAAATCATTCTGATAACTGCATCTGCCAAGTAAATGCAAAGGGAAAAGGCAAAACACGTTTATGGAACAAACAAAAAACAGAGTAGAATGAAAGCTCACAATACCTTCTGTAAAGTATTCTGCAGACATTTTGTGCATGATTTTTCTTGTCTCATCATTCGCTGGTGTGTAGCCAACAATTAACTCAGAGATGCTGGAGTGATCCACAGAATAAAGATCAGAATCAGGCACCTCATCATATTTCTTGTTTGGATACATCATGCTCATTAATATTAGCCAAAATAAAAAGAAAAGTGGAAGTAGGACTTCCTGCACAAATGAAATGAATAAGTTAAATGGGTAACAGTAACTAACAGTAGCCACCTAAGGCTGCATTCCTGTAGCTAACCCCATGGTAGGCAATAAGCTTAAATATGCATAATAAACAGGACTGTACCCTTTGCACAAACTTGCTCAGTATAAAAGAAGTACATCAAATTAATCAACATTATTCAGATAAATTCAAAACCCTTAGAAGCAAATAATCATGACTAGTGGGTACAGCATCTCAACAGACTTAAATGAGAACCAGCGGGAGGGAAATTTGTTACACCAAGTCTGGGGTTGGTGCAAAATTGCTCTGTCAACAGCTACACCCACTGCAGATTGAAAGGGTATAGGATATGGCATGTCTATTCTACTCTAGCAGCACCCATGTCCTTTGCATGATTCTGCCCCATTCTGGCAGTTCCATTGGCAAATGCTCTTTGCAGAACAGCTCTTGGTCTACAGCATTGCTCCTAATATTGTCTCGCAGTCAGTGTGCCCTTGATGATTCATAATAACAAAAAGCACAGTCAGCTGCAGCATGGGTAGAAAAGCACCAAGGCTTCTCCTGAGATTGTGGCAGTACTGAAATGACGGTGTGATTACAGCAATTCACATGGTTACACTGTTTTCCTACTGAGCTCATGATAATCATCGTATACATTCCTTATACTTGCAAGTTCCACTTTTTAGAAAACGTGGAGCACAAAGGATTAAAATTGGCTAACTAAAACACTGCCTTTAGCATAGCCCATCACATTTAAGCAATTTTGTTTTTTGATGAAGGAACCCAAGGGCAAATCTGAAAGATCTCTTTAAAACACAGCCCCAAGAATTAAAGCAATGCCGTTAAACCTTCAGCAACATTTTCAGATAAATCTAGAAAACACAGACAGCCATAAACATTAGAATACTGCTGTTCAGCTCACCTGAACACTGCTCTTTTTCGTCCTCCATTTAACTAGGCAGTTCTTGTATAAAAGAGCTCTGGTTTGTCGCCACACTCCCACATGTCTCGGAGCATCTGTAGGCATTTTTCACACGTGGCCTGAAAAGCAAGCAAAAAGCATGAGGCGTGCTACATAAAACGAATTTGTACCTTTTAAATGCCCAATGTGCATATTATTAATTGTAGAATAATGAGCAGACTCTTACAGGAGCTTTGAATAATTTCATAACTACCCAAGGCTGCCTTCCATAAGAGTTTTCCATCAAAGATTCTACACTATTTTGAGTCATTTATTACAAAATTCAATTATTATTTTTTTGTAAATGTCAAATGGGGCGGGGGTGAATCACATATTTTAAGCAAGACATCACAGAAACTAAGAAACTAAGGGAGCAATCAAGAAAGAATAATTTAAAAGTCTAAATTGGAGGGGGAAATGAGGGGAGACTTGGTAGAAGTAAAAAACCTTTTGGTATCATAACATAGGGCCTGTGGAAGTTTTAAAGACAAATATGGGTGGTGAACACAAAAAGGGTCCGTATCCCCACACTTCAGTTAATTTTGTGATGAACAAACAACCCTCCAAGTCCAGATGTTATAACACTATATTTATTTAGCAGAATTCCATCAAGCTTTATGTTTGCACATGATCAGAAATACTCTTCTCTCCAGCCAGCTTTGCAAGCACAGGAAAAGCTACTACAGTGGTACCACGGTTCTCGAACGTCTCCATTGATGAAAGTTTTGGAACCCAAACACCAAAAACCCAGAAGTAAATGCTTCTGTTTTCGAATGCGCCTCAGAAGTCAAACAGCTTCCGCTGAGTGTTTTTCAATTTTCTCAACTGAATTTGCAGACAGCCCTTTGCGCCTCAGTTTTTGAACGTTTCGGAACTTGAACAGTCTTCTGGAATGGATTACGTTTGAGAACCAAGGTACCGCTGTAAAACTGGACTTAACAATACTAAAAAAAAGTGCCCCAATGTTACCGGGACATCCCAGATTTACATAAGCAACCCCAGCTTCTGAAGGTAATCCTGGATGTCCCATTTTGGCCAACACCACCACTGCCACAGTCTCCACCTGTGCTGGTGCTGCCCTAGCCAAGGCTCTGGGCTTTTCCAGAAGCGTGCTGACAACACACTTCTGCTGCACCACAAACTCCACCTCTACCGCATCATACAATACAATAGTCTTTATTGTCACTGTCCCATATAGAACAACGAAATTGAAAATCTACATCAGACATTGAGAAACCAACAAGCCTGCTATCCCAACCTGGTTAGCCCCCTAAAAACTCTGATACCCCATAATTAAATACAATATACTCCCATAGAGACTACCTTACACTGCTTTTAAAACCCAAATCGCATTTGAATAGAAACTGTTTCTCAGGCGGCTAGTCCTAGTCTTTATAACCCTGTACCTTCTTCCAGAAGGCAGAAGCTGAAAGAGATCATTTCCGGGGTGCGAGCTATCCTGCACTATCTCTGCAGCTTTCTTATGGCACCTGGAAGCATAGATTTGGGAAGGTGGAAAGAGTGCACCCAATTATCCTCTCTGCAGTCTTTACAACCCTGGACAACATTGTTTTTTCCCTAACCATGCATCATGGTCTTTGCCTGCAACCACAGGCCACAAACAGTGGTGGAGAGAGGAAGATAAGGTGGAGGCGGGTGTGTGTGTGGGAAGACAAGCAGTGGGATGGGGAGTGTCCCGAATTCCTCTCGGGAAATGTTGGGAGCGTATGAAAAGAAAACGTACAGTTGTTACAATTGCTTATTTGTTGCTGTGATGGAGGAGTGCAGAAGGAGCAATCCAGCCTGACGCTAGCGCACTGCTCACCCATGGTACGCCATGGTAGATGGCTTACCATGTCTTATTATGCCATCAATGAATTTAATGGTGCTCTATGGTAAGCATTACAGACAAGGCATGGTTAGGTTTCTAATGTCTGCATCTCTTCTAAGCCTCCGTCCTCAGGAACTTTGAAAAAAGAAAAGGAAAGGAAAAGATTGAAAATCCCTGTGATTTAGAAAGAGAATGCACTGCCCTTAGGAATACTGCGTATCAACTGTCTTCTGAGAAGCCAAGTGTGACTGAATGACAACAGTGCCAAACAACATTGAAGTGTGCGCGTGTTTTTAAATGTTACTCCCATCGCAAACATTATACAACTATGGCTCCACTCCTGACCTAGTCTCCACAAAAACAAACAATTTATCAAATCATTAAGTTTTCCTGAAATAAATGCTTGCTATTAATTGCTTTTTAATTGAATAAGCCACAGACAGACAAAATCTGAGAACTCTACTCTCTTGCTACCGAAACTACCAAGGCAATGAAATTACACAGATAGAGACTCAGCTCACTGACAACAGACTGCTCTGCTTATTAGTAAAGCTTCAAGCAAGGACTGGATTTTGTGCATAGTCTTCCTGCTGCTCTGCATCATTTCAAAGCACTCACCACTAGCTGGTTGGCATGGGGAACGACGGACCGCTGCCTAGAAACACTTTTATCAATCTGCCTGCCTGACACATCTACATTAGTAATCTCTGGAATCTTGTTATCCTAAAAAGAAGAAACAAGTCCTTATATTGATTTTCTGTTTACTGCATATGATGTTGGCAAAAGTGTGCCTCTAAAAGAATATAAGGAGCCAATGACTTCTAATTATTATTATTTTTACAACATCTTTCTGGCATCCCAGACTTGAAAGTCATGACATCTGCAGAAGAATCTATGAACTGTCCACTGCAACTCAAGTGACATGGACCGCTGGGAACCCCTCTCTAGAGAAACAAGGAAGGAATAAAACAAATATAAGGTTGGTTTTTTTAAAGGAAGGAAACAAATATTCTTAACACAACATCCACTAACTTCTAGCATCCAGCAGTCACAAACAATATCTCTGTCTTGCCCAGAGATCAAGAGGTCAAAACCAAAGGTTGCCCCTGCCTTCTCAGGACTCAAAGAGCAAGGCAATGGTATTGTATATATACACATCACAATCTGTATTTCTCAGTACAATAAATACATATTAAAAGTACCAACAAAACACACAGTACTGACCCAATCCATGGATTTTCCAATAAAATTTACTCAACAGGCTACGGAACTTCAACTTGTGATCACCAATTTATTTTTACATGTCTCAAACCTGTTTCAAAACCAACTCTCTGAGCTACAGACATTTAAGCAGAACTAAACCAAATACATTACTAGACCACCCATGCATGGATTCCAGACCCCACCGGTCCAGAGGTTTCCAAAATCAGACCAGAAAAGTGTCTCTCAATTTTAGGGACAAACTTGGCGGTTCATACAAAGGTCCAAACTCCCAAGAAAAGACCACAGGAATGTGAACTCACCTGTGTTGCTCCTTTTGTCAGGTCTAAGAGTATCAGGGCCTTGGTAACATCAAGCAGTGTGGTCTCTTTGGGGTCACCAAATTGTTATGGGCAAAAGCCCGCCAGGGGTTCAGGCACAGCCAAATCACTTAGTCCGAACACTGATGAGAGACCGGGAAATGCTTCTTTCAAATGAAATCGGATTTTATTTCAAGCTGCAGACAAAAAAGGTGACAGTGAGACAAGCAACCAGAAAAGATTGTTCAAAGTGGCACATGCAAGTAAACAAGAGGAGCATGTTAGGGAACATTCTTCGTCCTCGGTCCTCTGCCACCAGCTGGAAACCCCCCTCCAACAGAGCATTCAATACAAATGCTTATTTCAGTTCAACTCACAGGCTGTTTGCATGTAATGCTCAACTATGGTTTGTTTTTACCATGATTTGTTCAACAAGTCATCTCAAAGATGAGCAAACAAACCGTAACTTATTTCTCACCTCTGTAGCTTAAAATTATCTGTCACTCCTGCCCAAAACCTCTTTAAAACATGGTGCAGAAAGTTAACCATATGTGCACAGATATGGCACATTTGCTATATGAAATCAATGTTGATTTACATCACTAATCTTGCTTCCCCTCTTTGAATAGTTTTTAACAACAACAACAACAACAACAATATCTTGAAAGGGAAGTTATCCTTCAAGCACATTTCTGTAATCTGACAGCAATTCCTCTCTATAAGGATCTGGCCTGTGAAGAACTCGGGTTAAAGGGATTTCTGACAAAACTGACAACATTGGCTGGATGAGGCAATTTGCACAAAAAGGAAAGAGGCTTTTAGAGTCTCTCTGTGGACACGCAGCATTGTGATCACAGCACTTTGCAATCTGGGCGTACTGAAATAAAAGCACTCAAGGAGGAGAAACTGTGTGAAACCTCATCCGGGGGCCAGTAAGGCAGACTTAAATGTCATTATAGTAGGCAGATACACTTTACTTCAAGAAAGACAATTCCTGACCAGACAGAGGCATTCTGTTTACATATTTAATGCCCGTCATGTTTGACTGAAGCCTCTATTGAACTAAACTGTATTCTAGTTACCCCCTTTTGTTAAAGATCCAGATAACTTCACATGTACAGTATTGGCTTACAGAAGAAGTACAGGCGACTTCGGCAAAGGAACCTCTCATTCCTTTCTACGTGGTGCTGTAATGCTAAATTAGCAGCGGCATCCGATGCAAATCTGAAGAAAGCAGGGGGGAAGTGTAGCATGGAGGTCACGCAAAGGTACTCAGCCAATCAGTCAGCCCAGCTGCAGTGCAGTGAACCAGAGACATTACCCCCCCACACACAAAAAAACCTCCTTGCTAATATGATTTTAGAAACCTAGAGCTAATGTTAGGGGTAACCTACAAGCATTTTGTAGGTCTTTGTTTGAATGCTTTTCACCCACAGCTTCTGAGAGAGAAAATTCCAAGGTCTATATAGACTACACAACGGAAGAAGCAAAATGATTCATCTAAAATCCGTCTATAGTTTATTGGTAACACAAGTTAATTGAAATTAGCCTGTATAGCTCTCACGTACAATCGTACTTGTACTTTGTAGGAAAAGATGCAAGATAATACATTGTCATTCTCCCTCCTCTTAATCCAATATCCACACATGATCAACCTGTGAGTATTACAGATCGCATCCCATCTTTTCTGTCAACTGCCTGGTTGTTGTTTTTTTAGCAAATGGAACAGGATTACTCTTAAATCTGCTCAGAATATTGCCAATACGTCAAGAGATTAGGAAAAGCTGTGCACTCTTTAAAAGTAGAATCACAATTTACAGGGCAGGAATCAGTTAAAAGATGCAGTACAAAGAGCATAGTACCTCAGTCATATGCTCATTTTGTTTTTCAGTCCAAACATTAATATGAACTATTTAAAGTAACATACTCCTAATTCGTTTATTTCTTTTAAAATACTTCTAAACTGTCATTAAGGGTCCAAGCCTACTTGATATGGTGAACCATAAAAAATACAGTGTGAACAACAATAAAAACACAACAAAAGACAGTTACAATAAAGGGGAGGAGGGAACCACAAAAAATATATTTCAAAGAAGTGGTAGTAAAAACATGAGTTTTGGGATTCTCCTTAAGCCTGAAGAACCCCAGCCAGCAATTCAACCCAAAAGTATGGAGCCACCACTGAAAATGTCCTCTCCCTCATGCCAACTAGCCTGACAGCTCTCAGACACAAGCACTCCTAACAATATTTATTCAGAGTTACGCTTATTTCAGCTGAAGTCACTTGCAAAAAAGTAAGGTTAAGAAAGCAGGCTTCTGCTAAAGTTGCCATTTAACAAGGGAAACACAGTTTTACAGTGAGCCAGCCCAATGAGCAACTGTAGGAGCTGCTGGCAAACAGAATGGCCACTTGTCTGAAGAAATCATAGTGGAATAAGCTATGCGGTTTAATTGATTAATTGCTGATTAATTATGCACAAATATGCACATTAATAAAACAGTAGTTCTAATGGGATTATGGTTTGTTTTTTTAAAAAAGGAGAAGGCCGAGTGTTGCAGCCCTAGTGGCATGAACTGCCAAAGAATGGCTGAAATATAAACTTCAACATACCGGTAAGTATTTCACTACTACAGACAACAGCTATATTACAGTTAGCATCAGAGGCAATGTGCCCCTGGCTGACAGCTGCTGGGAATCACCACTGGCAAAATGCAGTTAAGGTTCATGTTTTGCTTGTGGGCCTCCGAAGGGCAACTGGTTGGCCACCGTGAGAACAGAACGCTGGACTAGATGGGCCTTTAGTCTGATCCAGCAGAGCTTTTACGTTCTTATGCAGTACAGTCAGACCTTGGAAGTCGAACGGAATCCGTTCCGGAAGTCCGTTCGACTTCCAAAATGTTCGGGAACCAAGACACAGAAGCTCCTGCAGCCAACTGGAAGCCGCGATGGACGTTCAGGTTCCAAAGAACGTTTGCCAACCAGAACAATCACATCCAGGTTGGCGGCATTCAGAAGCCAAAACATTCAACTCGCAAGGCGTTTGACTTCCAAAGTACGACTGTACTGCCAAAAACTTACTCTGACACTATGCTTATGGCCTGCTAGAGGAAAATCAACGTTTTGTCAATGCAATCAACTTTCCACATGAAGCAGGCAATCACTGTCAATCAGCTAACATATATCCAGCGTGTTAGCCATGCAAGCCTGTTGCATTAAAAGCTACGGAAAGGCTTGTAATATATAGCATAGGCTTTTGCAGACTAGTCTCCACTTCAGATGCATTCAATTTTATGTAAGTTGACCGATCTATACATACATAAGGTTGCATGGGAATGCAGATGGGGAGTGGGAATGTGTAAGCGATAAGGGATAAATGCAATACAAGACCAGACTGTGACAATTACATTAACGGTAAAATCATTATAGTGACCATTCATATTTGCAAAGCTGTGTTGACGATAACACAAATTTAATGGCAAGTTAATTAGCTGACCGTTCTTATTTGCTCTTCCAATTCAAATCTACCATATTTCATTTTTGTAAAACAATTTTTGTTTTTGTGAAAACGCAAACATAAAAAACCGTATTACTTTTAGATAATAAAATATACAGCATATGAAGATATGATTTAAATTTACAACAACAAAACAACAACAACAACATCATGTTGGACCTATCAAAATAATATATATGGTTCAATTATCATGGTATTTCATATTCCACTGATTATAAATAAACACCACTTTTCAATAAACCTGTCTGTTGAGCACCCTCCTATTAATCTGTACATTTTGGTTAGAAATGTCAAATTTCCTCATACCAAAATATTCTCGAGGATTTCCAAGATGCAGCTACCACTTATCTTGCTATCGCACGTAAAACTCTTCGAAATTTCCAAGTCTTCCTGTCAGGTGTGACCCTTCAAACATCCCAGAAAGAGTCCTTTAGGATTTAACAGAACATCATATCCCATCATCTATTTTTATTGCTTCTGGAACCTCCTGCCAAAACGGCTTGACAAGACAGCAGCCCTAACATACATGTGTTCAATCTGCATTATTCACTTTTATCTTATGCCTTTGCGCCACAGGAAGATGCAGCATCAATTCAGGGCTTGGCATGCCATTGCAGAGAGAGCAGCTGGTGGTGATAGGGAAACCAGAGAATTAATTTGTGCTCTTGTTGGTCTTATTTTTTCCCCACAGCCTCTCTTTACGGTTAAACAAAATCAGTCCCCAAAATCCTAACCAGAACCCAGAACGACTACAGTAGAAGCGAATTGTAAAATACAGCTGCTCCTCAAAGGAAAACAAGATGGCCTTTCCTTGTCTGCAGCTAGATATGGACTGTTCCTTCCCATAATCAAAGTATGTGTAGGCATGACCGCATTCAAAAGATAACTGACGGTGGCTGCATTGATATCTTGACAGCTATCCACTCTGGCTGTGGCTCTAGAAGAACAGCCTTGGGATTTGTACTTAAAGCACCACAGTCTGCATTCCAAACGTGAGGAGGCACACTGCCCTCTCATGCCACCCGAATGGATGTTTCTAATTTAAGCAGTAGGTGTTACTAAAGCCTCATCCCTTGGACCTGGCTTGCTATTGCTCTTCTTCTCCCTCCCCACCCTGCGTGCATATCTCATTATCTGCAAAACTGCAGCGATGTCCACTTGATGCCTAATTCATATGCAGCATCCGGGATGCCAACTTGAACAAAATACAGTGGTACCTCGGGTTACATACGCTTCAGGTTACATACACTTCAGGTTACAGACTCCGCTAATCCAGAAATACTACCTCGGGTTAAGAACTTTGCTTCAGGATGAGAACAGAAATCGTGCAGCCGCAGCGCAGCGGCAGTGGGAGGCCCCATTAGCTTAAGTGGTGCTTCAGGTTAAGAACAGTTTCAGGTTAAGAACAGACCTCCAGAACGAATTAAGTTCTTAACCCGAGGTACCACTGTAAGTGGGGGGGGGGGCGGTAACCCTGCCCAGCATAATCGATCACACTCCATTTGAATTGCAATGCCCATCAACTTGGGGAGGGGGTGGTTTGCCCCCCCCCCCGTCAAATATTTTATAGGAGTTGGTTTCTATGGGCAGCATAATGAGGTTGTGCAAAAGCATCGATTCTGGAAGGGGCAGGGAGGGAAAAGCGCATAAGCGCACGCAAGCGAAAGGCATGCTTTCGGACAAGCTTACAAAAAGCAAACTCCTTCCCTCCCAGCCAAGACGCGCTGCGTTCCGCGCCGAGAAGCGGAGAAACCCGACGCCGTCGTGAGGGTTGCTCCTCAATTATTGACAGCTCCAGCCCCATATACACCTGCAGCGACAGCAGCCAAGCCTGTCTGGGCTGGGAGAGGAGCCGCGTGCGCCGACATGCCCAAGACAGCCCCGTGGCCTTGGCAACTCTCGCGAAGAGGAGGCCGTCGGGTTGCAGCCCCCGAGGGGCTTCTCCAGCAAAGGAACGTGGGAAGGAGAGGGGCCTGGGCCTGGGGGTGCTGCTCGCCCTCTCCAAAAAAAAGGGGGGGCAAATAAACAAACCAACCCGCCGCCTCCTTTCCTTCCCCTGAATATCTCTTCTTCCACCCTCGTTTTGGCCTCCCCTTTCCCCGCGTCTTTTCTCGCTCCCTTCCCGCCACCGCGCGGCCCCACACGGCGCCTTCCTCCCCGCCGCCGAGCCTGTACCTGAGAGAAGCCGCAGCCTCGCCTAGAAGCAGCCGCCGCTCCCCAAAACAGCCAAGCCGGCGAGACGCAGCGGCGGCCCCGCTTCCTCCACCTCAGGCCCGCTTCGTCAAGGGGGCTGAGAGGAGGAGGAGGAGGCGGAGGAGGAGGCGGCGGCCGGCGCACACGGCGCGCAGCTGCCCTTGCGTGCCTTTGCCCCCTCAGCCTCGTTCCCAGGGCAGCAGCCGGCAGCTTACCTGGCTCTGCCGAGCGAGAGGGAGGCGAGCTGCCTTCCGCCGGGCTTGGACGGAAAGCAGAGAGGAAGGAGCGTCGTCTGCTGGTAGGAGCAAGTTTCCAAGCCCAGCGAATTCCTCTCCTCCTCCCCGCTCCGAGGGAAGGGAAGAAATGGAAATAAAAGGCGCCGTTCCGCAGGCGCCGCTTTAGACGTAACGACAGAAAAGAAACATTCTCCCGCCGAGTCCTCGGGTCGGAATGCGGCAGATCCCAGACGCGTTGCCAGGCAATGCATTCGGTGGCCTCTTCTTCACACACACACACACACACACACACACACCCTGGATTATACTCTAAAGAGCCTACCCAATGCTGGTGGCGACCCCTAGGGCAACGGGGAGATGGATTGGGTGGAGAAGCCAGGCCACCCATAGGAAGAGCACGAGCAACACCAGGACCACCAGCTTAACATGAATCAACAGTGTGGTGATGCAGCAGCAAAAAAGAGCTAATGCTATCCTAGGCTGCATCAAAACGGTGGCCATATACAGTGGTACCTCAGGTTACAGACACTTCAGGTTACAGACGCTTCAGGTTACAGACTCCGCTAACCCAGAAATAGTACCTCGGGTTAAGAACTTTGCTTCAGGATGAGAATAGAAATCGTGCGGCGGCGGCGCAATGGCAGCAGGAGGCCCCATTAGCTAAAGTGGTGCTTCAGGTTAAGAACAGTTTCAGGTTAAGTACAGACCTCCGGAACAAATTAAGTTCTTACCCCGAGGTACCACTCTATGTCCTCTTTTTCTAGGACAAGTCCTTTTCTTCTTCTTCTTCATGGATCTTTGAAATGAGAGCCGTCATAGCGCTCCATAGGTAAAAGTGGAAGTCGGCAAATGTTTTTGGCTTTTAGAAATATGACAGTCCTAACAGAAGTATAGTCTCCAGATGAAGGGAAGTCAGGATATCACATCTGCCCTCCCATCAGATGTCAAAGAAATAAACAACTACAGTATTGGGCTTTTAGAATGCATCTGAAGGCAGCCCTGTTTAGGGAAGCTTTTAATATTGGATGAATCATTGTATTTTAATATTCTGCTGGAAGCCGCCCAGAGTGGCTGGGGAAACCCAGCCAGATGGGCGGGGTAATAATAATAATAATAATAATAATAATAATAATAATAATAATAATTCTGCCTCGGTCAGACCACACCTGGAATACTGTGTCCAGTTCTAGGCACCACAGTTTAAGAAGGGTGTTGACAAGCTGGAATGTGTGCAAAGGAAGGCAGCTAAGATGATCAGTTGGTCTGGAAACCAAGCCTTACGAGGAGCCCTTGAAGGAGCTGGCTACGTTTCGTCTGGAAAAGAGGAGACTGAGAGGAGATAGGATAGCCATCTTCAAATACCTCAAGGGCTGTCACATGGAAGATGGAGCAAGCTTGTTTTCTTCTACTCTGGAGGGTAGAATGTGAACCAATGGCTTCAAGTTATAAGAAAGGAGATTCTGACAAAATGTATGGAAAAACTTTCTGACAGTAAGAGCTGTTCGACAGTGGAACAGTCCTCCTTGGGAGGTTGTGGACTCCCCTTCCTTGGAGGTTTTTAAGCAGAGGTTGGATGGCCCTCTGTCACGTATGCTTTAGTTGAGATTCCTGCATTGCAGAGGGTTGGACTAGATGACCCTTGGGTCCCTTCCAACTCTACGATTCTTTGAACACAGAGACACACCATATATTCAAAGCACGTTCAATGCACATGCCTCTCCTCACAAAAGGAAGGATCCTGGGAACCGTAGTTGAAGGATTCTGGGAATTGTAGTTGCCATGTTTCCTTTGAGGGAAGTTGTGTGCTTTAAATGTACATACCCTCCAACATTTCTCTGATGAAATTATTATTATTTTATTATTATTATTATTATTATTATTATTATTATTATTATTATTAATTATATTTATACCCCACCCATCTGACCTGGTTGCCCCAGCCATTCTGGGCAGCTTCCGACATATATAAAAACATCATTAAACACTTTTTAAAAAAATTCCCTATACAGGGCTGCCTTCAGATAGCTCAGGGCTCGGATAACTCCATACCCTCCAACATTTCTCCAATCAAAATAGGGACGTCCTAAGGAAAAGTGGGACATTCTGGGATCAAATCAGAAACTGGGATGGCTTCTGTAAATCCAGAACCTTCCCCCTGCTTAGAAGTAAGTCCCACTGGGTTTTGTGATGGTTACTCCCAAGGAAGTGTGGGCAAGATGGCATCTGAGGCTTTATAAACAACCTAGGTCTAACAGGAGTGGAGAGAGACTCCTAGCAAGATTACAGATGCTTTAGGTCTGAATCTTCGTTCTTCCCTTTTAATTTCATTCCAGGCAGAAACTTGAAGCTTCAAAGACAGGGGTCTAATTTGTTGCTATTTCAGGACACTTTGGCAGGAGGAAAACTGAGCAGCTGAACATAATAATTCTTCAACGTAGAAGATGCTTATTAGCCCTACAGTCTAGGAAGAGCTAGTGAGCCACATGTAGTCATCCTCATACTTCTTACCAAATTCTGTTGCATTTGAAAACAACAACAGTTTGCCACCTGATATTTATATAAACAATGGCATCTTGAGTAGAAATCATGTATATTTGTTATGTTTATTATTATATAGCTGTAGTAGTTACAAGAAATCAAATTGACGCTGTCACCATATGTGTAATTGCAAACTAGTAAAAAACAACAACAAACCTTTCTACCATTTTTAACCAAAGAGTGTCTTGCCATGCAAGCAACATTCCAAAGTATGAAATACCAGTTCATTAAATATGGGGAATTATTATTCCAGTTATCAGGAACTTTTGAACCATTGTCCCTTGCAAGTAAACTCCGTAATATTTTATAAAATTGTGCCATCCATGTCAGCTGCAAATAACAAGCCAGGCAGATGCTAGTCTGGGTTGTGAATCATGAGTAAGCAAAACTATGGCTTATGGAGCTAAGCAAATGTGCGGGCTCGCAGAGAGGAGTTCAGAACCACTTCATTCCCACCTGGTCCCTTCTCCTCCCCTCATGACATTGCTGAGCCAACCAGGCTACTATGCCACATTAGTGTAATATTAGTGTAATTTTCCCTTTTAGTTTGCATATTTCTTACCAATGTCCCAATGACTGAAGATCTCCAGCAAACATGAATGTCCTGCAGCAGCAATCATTATTTTAAAATTTTTATATTGAAGGTGCCATTAATATTGAACTATGTTATTATTTTTTAAAGCAAACAAACCCTAGTTTAAAACTGAGAGACCCAGATTGAAAAGCATCAGTCAGGCACCTCCAAACTCAGCCCTCCAGATGTTTTGGGAGTACAACTCCCACAATCCCTAGCTAACAGGACCAGTGGTCGGGAATGATGGGAATTGTAGTCCGAAAACATCTGGAGGGCCACGTTTGGGGATACCTGGCGTAAGTTTTAGTTAAGAGGCTCATGTGAATAAAAAGATATTAACCCGGTACCTGTGAAGAACTAATTTGGAACAACGCAGCTGTCTGAACAATGCTTGCATTTGAGCAAGGCCAAGGGCGGACAATTGAATGTCTAATGTTTATGCAACCTGATAGTTGTGAGACAGATGGGGAGGGAGGTTGAAGATAAGCAAGAGGAGCCCCCACTGTGGAGCAAAGTCTACTTCAAAAGTAGCCTGATAGGGTAGGAATGTAGCTGTTGATAAGTGGCCGTGAGCAGTGCTTGCAGGCCACAACAAAATGTCACCAATTAGCTTAAAGTTCTTCATTTGAGAAGATGCATAAGGGTTCTTTGTTCTACGCCATGGGCATTTCTTGCCCCCCTCCTTACTTGTCGGGCAAGGGATCCTGCTGCAGCAGTGAAATACAGTGGTACCTCGGGTTACATACTTAATTCGTTCCGGAGGTCCGTTCTTAACCTGAAACTGTTCTTAACCTGAAGCACCACTTTAGCTAATGGGGCCTCCTCCTGCTGCTGTGCCACCGGAGCACAATTTCTGTTCTCATCCTGAAGCAAAGTTCTTAACCCGAGGTACTATTTCTGGGTTAGCGGAGTCTGTAACCTGAAGCGTATGTAACCTGAAGTGTATGTAACCTGAGGTACCACTGTAAAGATCACCCTCATGGACGCTTTTGCCTTATTTGGATTTGGTCTCTGTCTATTCATATAGCCCAGGGTTTCCCAATTCCAGCTGTTGTTGGACTACAACTCCTATCATCCCTAACTAGCAAGACCGGTGGTCAGGGATGATGGGAATTGTAATCCAAAAACAGCTGGAGACCCAGGTTGGGGAAACCCTGGTATAGCCCCACCTGGAAAACAGATTTTGGCAGGGTGGGAGACATAATAGTAATAATAAATTTTATTTATACCCCGCCCTCCCCAGCCAAGGCCGGGCTCAGAGCGGCTAACAACCAATAATAAAAACAAGCTGAATGAATACAACTTAAAAACAAGATTAAAATACGACATTAAAATTAAAATGCAGCCTGATCATAGGAGGAGAAAGAAAAAAAGAAAGAGGGGGAGGGAATCAAATTGACTCCAAGCCAAAGGCCAGGTGGAACAACTCTGTCTTACAGGCCCTGCGGAAAGAAATCAGATCCTGCAGGGCCCTGGTCTCATGAGACAGAGCGTTCCACCAGGCCAGAGCCAGTGTTGAAAAGGCCCTGGCTCTGGTTGAGGCTAATCTAACTTCCTTAGGGCCCAGGACCTCTAGGGTGTTGTTATTTATGGACCTTAAACGACCATAAAGATAGTGCCCGGCAAACTTCTCTGGGAAGGCTGTTCTATAACGGGTGCCACCACAAAAAGGTGGTCCTCCACCTCATTTCTTTTGGTGAGGACCCTCAGAGCAGGGTCTCTGAAGAGAGCATTAAGGTTCAAGTAGAAGCACTAAATATTTGTTCTCAACACTGGCCTCAGTATTGTATTTGTTTTCCTATAAGCCCTCCAACACTGGGATGTAGGATTTTATAAACGCTGTGCAGTTGCAGTGAGGACAAATGTCAGCTTTTGGACAGATATCAATGAGCATTCTCTAACCCATGTTGAAAGGCTGCTGTTGTCCCCAGATGCTGGATCAGCTTTCTCCCCTGCAGACAACGGGTTCCTACAGATCCTCTTGCCATGCAGATTTCAACCTTTTCTGTGCCGTCTGCCTGCAATACCAAGCAGCGTGTTATATAATGCGAAAACTTTTTACAGCTATATGCGACCTATTCATTACCCAGTGCTGAAAATTTGTCAGAGGCACAAATGTCTTGCTTGAAACAGGTGGGACCAAGTAGGTTTCACAACCCCTTATTTTTGAGTTAGTTGTTCGTGAGAATGGAGTTCCCCACTCTTTGAACCATACTTTTCCGAATCTTGAAAAAGGAGTTGTCTGTTGGTATTAAAAGTGAGATAGACAGGAGTTGCTAAATTGCTTGCAGAGTTTCCTGTGAGCAGTAAGGATGTAAGGAACAGATTATACACAGTTTGAAGTACAGTACAGTGGTACCTCGGGTTAAGTACTTAATTCGTTCCAGAGGTCCGTTCTTAACCTGAAACTGTTCTTAACCTGAAGCACCACTTTAGCTTAATGGGGCCTCCTGCTGCTGCCGCGCCGCCAGAGCCCGATTTCTGTTCTTATCCTGAAGCAAAGTTCTTAACCTGAAGCACTATTTCTGGGTTAGTGGGGTGTGTAACCTGAAGCGTATGTAACCTGAAGCGTATGTAACCCGAGGTACCACTGTATAGACAAAGTGCCTCAGATAAATGCCATGGCAGTTTTCCTCCAGGGAGGCCATTGTTCAGAGGCAGGTTCTGTGGCTATATTGTATATACTGAACCCTCTGTCCACTGTGAACAAACCTTTTTGGTTCTTAATATAGCACTTAACGCTTTTGGCAAGGATGTTTGAATAAATTAGCATCTTTGTTTAGTAGAACGATGGGCCTGTAAGATTCCAGATACAGTGGTACCTCGGGTTAAGTACTCAATTCGTTCTCGATATCTGTTCTTAATCTGAAACTGTTCTTAACCTGAAGCACCACTTTAGCTAATGGGGCCTCCTGCTGCTGCTGTGCCGCTGGAGCACAATTTCTGTTCTCATCCTGAAGCAAAGTTCTTAACCCAAGGTACTATTTCTGGGTTAGCGGAGTCTGTAACCTGAAGCGTATGTAACCCGAGGTACCACTGTACGTGCATCCTGTTCTAGGCTTAGGAATAGCTGCTATTCCAGTTTTTCTCTGCATCTGGGGGATATCTCCAACTTTCCTTAGCTGCATCTTTACAATTTTTTTTTAAATAAATCCATCTAATCCCAGTGTTTGTTGTTTTTAATATCACTCCTTAACTTCCTCTTCTAAGATTTCTAGAGTTGGATTCAGTGATTTTCATTTGTATTCTGCTCTCAACTAGGGATCTAAGTAGTAAGACTGTCTCCATTTAGCTTACAAATAGACAAAAGAGCTCCTAACAGTATTGAGCAAAAGAACTTCAACATAGTAATGTTAAATTACCATCTTTATTGACAGAAAACCGATTTCTTGCATGCTTTCTTCATCAAATAGTTGAGTAAATGTTTAGTTGACTAAATGTTTTGAGTTATAATAGAACTCATGTCATGGTTCAATGGAACTTGCCAGTTTCAAGAGATTTTCAGTTTTGCTCTTTTGACTAGCATTTTGGAAAAAACCTGTCTCTCCCCCCCCCCCCCCCCGTTTCTCCAATATTACTGTTGGCGGGGATTCTTGGCTCGATTTATAGTTATTATTATTATTTATCCAAAAATAAAATACAATTACACCAACATTTTCCAATATACATTCCATTAGTGATTGACTTCCCTTCCACGGTTTCCTCAAATAATCTATTACTGTTGCATATTGCATGCACAATAAATATTAGTCTGCTGCTTAGTAAGAAAGCCTCATGCTTGGCAAAAGCAGCTTGGCCCAGTCTGAGCTCTGGGGCTTTACTGAATGTGCCTCGAGACTGATGCTGCCATGGTATTCGACTCTGTTGCTAACTGGGATCAAGTGCATAAGCTAACATGCTAATATGAAAGATCCAAGCAGAGACGAAATAAATTTAAAATGGTCAAAGAAAAATTATAAATATGGGCCCATCAACAGTTTAAAAACACACACACACCAAAGAATGGTGCAATTTTACCATCAAGAAGAGTAAATACACACACACACACACACACACACACACACACACACCCTCCCCCTTCTGGCTGGGTTTCCCCAGCCACTCTGGGAGGCTTCCAACCGAATATTAAAAACAATACAGGGTCAGACATTAAAAACTTCTTTAAACAGGGCCGCCTTCAGTTGTCTTTTAAAAGTAAAATAGTTGTTTATTCCCTTGACATCTGCTTGGAGGGCGTTCCACAGGGCAGGAGCCACTACCGAGAAGGCCCTCTGCCTGGTTCCCTGTAACCTCACTTCTCGCAGCGAGGGAACCACCAAAAGGCCCTCAGCACTGGACTTCAGTGTCCTGGCAGAACGATGGGGGTGGAGATGCTCCTTCAGGTATACAGAGTATTTACAGAGTATTTACAGGCGACTCTAAACTTACACAGGGTATACATGCTGGGGATAGTACATAAAGCCAAAATTGTGTCCGTCACGCATTGTAAAATAGGAAGCTGCTTTGTACTATTGGTCCATCTCGCACAGTACTGTATTTACTGACTGGCAGTCGGTCTCCAGGGTTTCAAGATTCTCTCCCAGTCCTACCTAGAGATGCCAGAGGTTGAACCTGAGATCTTTGGATTCAAAGCATGTTCTCTACCAGTGAGTTACAGCCTTTTCCCTTGGGCAAGTGGTCAGTAACAATAATAGAGGAGATAAGAGGATAAGTTTTTTCTTTTCCTTTTGCTGAGTAAATGTCAGAGACACTGCAGAGGAGGAGTGGTGGAGACCGCCTCCCCAGCCCGACCCTTCCAGAAAAGAAGAAGACTGTTCAGAATTGCAACAGGGCTTTGAGGGAGATCACATCGCAGAGGTAGATGAGGGGGAAAGCTGGGAAATAATGGGAGAGGAGGAGGAAGAAGCTCTCACGGCTAAAACAGGCAAGGGAGATTTTTGCACAGGTATACAACTCTTTTATTTAGGACATAATAGTGAATCTGGAAAACACACACACTTGCATGCATATTATAATACAGAGGTAGCCTTTGTTCTTTCAAGAGTCACAGTCTCTAGGGGTATTTTGGCTAAATATAGCTGTGTGGAGAATTCAGTTTGGATCAGGGCTGTGATGCAAGGAGAGGGAGGGAGGGAGAGGGAGGTCTCTCTCCCCCCCCACCTGCTACTAAATACAGTGGTACCTCAGGTTACATACGTTTCAGGTTATATACGCCTCAGGTTACAGACTCCGCTAACCCAGAAATAGTGCTTCAGGTTAAGAACTTTGCTTCAGGATGAGAACAGAAATTGCGCGGTGGCAGCAGTGGGAGGTCCCATTAGCTAAAGTGATACCTCAGGTTAAGAACAGTTTCAGGTTAAGAATGGACCTCCGGAACAAATGTAAGTTCGTAACCAGAGGTACCACTGTAGTAATAATAATAATAATAATAATAATAATAATAATAATAATAATAATTTATATTCCGCCCATCTGGGAGGCTTACAACATATATAAAAAGACAACAAAACATCTAATGTTAAAAACCAAAATATCCTATACAAGCAACAAACCAACCAATAAATCAATAGATACCAACAACAACAACAACAACAACAACAACAATAACTATAATATACAGTTTATAGTTATACCCAAACTGAAATAACCACCAACCCCAAATAACATTTAACTGGAGATGGTAGGGGGTTGACCCTTCTTTTGTGCTGTGTCAGGGAGCTATGCTTCCTCCTCTTGAGCCTCTTTGAAATGGGAATGTAATTTGAAAAATATATTTTGGTAATGTACCTATACTTGGCATATGTGGTCTCAGTTGTGTAGGTTGAACTAAGGATTTGCGATGAGTTGGTGGACTGAGCAGACCAGAGGTGCCTTTTATCATCTCCAACACTACGGGTGGTATTCAACAGAGTTTTTGCTCAGGGTAAAGGTAAAGGTAAAGGGTCCCCAGACCATTAGGTCCAGTTGTGGCCGACTCTGGGGTGGCGGCGCTCATCTCGCTTTATTGGCTGAGGGAGCTGGCGTACAGCTTCCGGGTCAAGTGGCCAGCATGACTAAGCTGCTTCTGGCAAACCAGAGCAGCCGAAGCGGTACCTATTGATCTACTTGCACTTTGATGTGCTTTCAAACTGCTAGGTTGGCAGGGTAGACCCACTGAAATTAACGAATCTAATTTATGAGTCGTGCTCGTTAATCTCAGCAGGTTTACTCTGAGCAAAACATAGCTGACTACTACTCCCATAAGTGTAACGCAAAACAACAGCTCATTCCAAGGAAGTTAGCAGAGCACCAAGAAGCTTCATTGACACGAGTGAAAATTTAGATGATCCACGATTATTTGCACTTAAATGCACCCGCTATGCCAACACCTGTCTCCTTAGCCATATGCTTATCATGGTCAGTCCCAAGAGAAACACACAGTGCCTGACACGCTAAAGCTATACACTTGGCATAGAAGCCCTACTCCCCAAGGCCTTTTAATCAATTTCTGAATTAAAGCACTGTATGTGGGATGAAGCCTTCCTGATGTAGCAATGTAACAAATCTGTCACTCCACTAGATGTCCCCAAAGAGTAAAAATATTATATTGTAAGGGCAAACTTCGAAACCCCACTTCATTCAGCGCAAACAGCATAAATACATGATAAAGGTAAAGGGACCCCTGACCATTAGGTCCAGTCGTGACCGACTCTGGGGTTGCGGCGCTCATCTTGCTTTATAGGCCAAGGGAGCCGGCGTACAGCTTCTGGGTCATGTGGCCAGCATGACTAAGCCGCTTCTGGCGAATCAGAGCAGCGCATGGAAACGCCGTTTACCTTCCTGCCGGAGCGGTACCTATTTATCTACTTTCACTTTGACGTGCTTTTGAGCTGCTAGGTTGGCAGGAGCAGGGACCGAGCAATGGGAGCTCACCCCGTCGCAGGGATTCGAACCGCCGACCTTCTGATCGGCAAGTTCTAGGCTCTGTGGTTTAACCCACAGCGCCAGCCACGTATAAATGCATGATAGAAGTAGTTAAATTGTGTCATATTCCTTCTCCCCGTGTACTGCTTGTTAACACATGAACCTCATCACATGTGCCACACAAGCACACATGCATGCCATCAACAGAAGGATGTCTTATAAGATATTGGGCCTAGAATAACCCCACACTGCAGGAGAAGTTGCCCTGCACACTTAAGATGAGGAAGAAATTGGCAACAGAACACAGACAACCATTTATATGGAAAGCAAAGGTTTGCAGTTATTACAAAATAGAAAGGCAGTTAATAGCTGTGAAATATGTGTAGGAACACAGGAAGCCGCCTTAAACCATTGGTCCATCTAGCTTAATAGTTCCAACTCTGACTGGCAGTGGCACTTCAAAGTTTCAGGGAACAGTATGTCAGGCTTCGGGAATGCAGCTCACTCACTCCCTTTGCCCGTGGATAAGCAGAACAAAACAAAATAGTCCCTTACCATTTAAATAGATTTTGATGATCACCGCGAAAGAACAAAGCGTCCATTCTCAGAGTAAAGGTGCTCCCAATTAATGTCTACACCCACATCCCCACCCTCATAACTTCCTCGCCTTGCAACCTGATCTCACAACCACTACCTTATCTACTCTACGTGACCTTGGACTGATAGGCTTTCTAGCGTGAGAGAGTCTGCTGGCTCTCTCTCTTCCAGTTCTTCTTCACTTTGCTGCTCAACCCCCTGGTTTGTCCCATCTTTTGTCTTCTGAACTATGCCCCTCTGCAAACCACTGTTCCCAATCTATACTGTCCCACTGCTCCCGAGCAGCTTCAGAATCCCACCATTCCTCATCAGAACAGTACTCCTCAGCCTGGTCTCCAACACAGTATTTCCTAGCTCTAGCTGGAGATGATGAGGATTGAACCTGGGTCCTTTTCCATATAAAGTGTATACAGTACTGTACCCTTGGGCTGTGACCCTGCCCACATTCATGCACAGGCCTACACAAACACAGCATGGCCTGGACTGACAGTTCAATCGACTTATCCTAGGGAGAGAGGGAGAGAGGGAGGGAAACTGTGGCTGCCATATAAAGAGGGGAGAGAGTGCTAGGGATCCAGCATGCTATAATGGAGGCCTGAGCATAATAGGACACAATCAAACGAAATAATGCAGGATTGGGCCATGTGAGGGTTGTGCAACTGTCTAGCTGAATCCAACCCATATATTCACTTTTTAAATACATCTAGGGTGGAATTCAATGTCACACTAAGGTGATTGTTCCATCCATGCAAGCTTTTCTGCTTGCCAGAATGATTTCCCCCCTCAACTCACCATGCAGTCTTTTTGAGGTTTCGCCCAATCCTGCCAAACAGATTTGGGGGAAGGTGTGAGGGATGGAGAAGGGAGATTATCACAGTGTGTGTGTGTATGTAGCCGGGATGTAAGAACTTTGCTGAAGCTTCGTGTTGATGAATTGTGCGATGGCATACCTCAGAGGCACAATGCCTTCCGATGTGCATTTGCAGCATTCACAATCAGAAACGAAATTTTGCAAAGGCATAGAGATGCTGCCTTTTGCAAGTCAGCACTGATGTTTTGCTCAAATTCATGTCAGAACTCAGCAGGAACCAAATTTCAGGCACAGGACCTATTTGCCATGCCAGGCAGGCAATGTGTTTGTGTTTGTGTGTTTGTGAGAGAGAGAGAGCGCGTGCAAGCAAGCGAGAGCAAAGTTCAGTCCAGTCCAGTCCAGAGTACTAGCACCCACTTTAGTGATACTATGATATTTCATCTTTAAAATTTTTGTAATGGTACATGCTCCCCACCTTGCCAAGTGATAAGAGCAATGTGGGTTTGACTTCCTTTAGATCAGAGCACACTGAGGACTTGTGACATTTTTGTAATGTTTTATATACAAGCGAGTAGAACCTGCCATGCTCTGAATCAGTGTTCTTGCTAATCAAATCAACCATGCCCTCCTCCACAATACTCCATTCCATTTCTTCCTCACTGTCCTCTTGCCCCAGTGCAATTTCATGGCCACTGAGCATGCTCAGGCCCCATTGGGCTGTTGTCAGGGTCCCCCCCCCATTAGGATTCCCCCTAAAGAGTTTTGGTAAACCACTTTTTATGTAAACCACTTAGAGGTTTAATTATCCTAAGCGATATAATTTTTCAAATAAATATGCTTTTATAATATGATATTACTTAATATCTGTTTCGCTAGATAAGAAAACGGGTGGGGGTGCTATATGGCGTGAAGCTCTCCTAAATGGGAAGAGGGTAAGATTAAAAAGCACAATTTGCAAGAGGTGTTCCCCAACCATTAATGCCCAGTGTTTAAATCTCTAGTTGCTGAGATGCGCTTTTGTATTGAGTTGAAATTTGCAGGAAGAAGAAGAAGAGTTTGGATTTGATATCCCGCTTTATCACTACCCTAAGGAGTCTCAAAGTGGCTAACAATCTCCTTTCCCTTTCTCCCCCACAACAAACACTCTGTGAGGTGAGTGGGGCTGAGAGACTTCAGAGAAGTGTGGCTAGCCCAAGGTCACCCAGCAGCTGCATGTGGTGGAGCGGAGACGCGAACCCGGTTCCCCAGATTACGAGTCTACCGCTCTTAACCACCACACCACACTGGCTTGCACCCAGAAACAGTTTATGTTTAGAGTTTTAAAAAGTTTGCTCACCCTCAAAGGAGCCCACCGGTCTATGTGTTTTTGTGTGAAGAACTGTTCTGAGAATAACTCCTGTCCTGAGTGGAAAGAGATAAGCTCAGGGAAGTGATTTGTGCTGAGATGCAATAGGGCTGATTGGAAATGAGCAATCCTCTCTTTGAATCAGATACCTGGAGGGAACTCTGTAGGTTCACATGTGGGTTAAGCAGCTCCCTGATCCATTTGAGACCAGGTTCAGTATCCCGGTATTGGAGTGTAGAGTGTGCTTTGATTCTGCCCAGTTTGTTGCACTGAATGTCTGCTCCTTGGACAGCCAAAGCTATTTAAGCCCCACTCGGAAAATACCCCACGTTTGAATTATGGAATGTTATCTTCAGCACCACGGACAGCACCTGTTAACATAAGCCAAAAATAAACCCAAACAGAGATCCAAAGAATAGCAAAACGAAGCTCTGCATGCCCAAAGGTCCTTTGGACTTGAGTTCTTAAAATAGTGGCTCACCATGCGACATGACAAAATGAAAGGATTTTCAAATGAAAATTGCAATTTGGCAAAATTGCAATTTGCTGCTCAAAGGAAGCGGAGTTGTTAATTTTAAAATCACAGATAATGGAAGATTATAGTAGCTCTGGTCCTAGTCTTCAGTGTAGAGCAGGGATTCCCAAACTTGGGCCTCCACTGGTTTTTGGACTCCTGTTCCCAGCATCCTTGACCACTGGCCCTCCTAGCTAGGGATAATGGGAGTTGTAGTCCAAAAACAGCTGGAGACCCAAGGTTGGGAAACCCTGGTTTAGAGTGAGAATCCTAACAAATCCAAGTGAAAATACCTTAATAACAATAAGACACATGCTGTTAGAAAGATGAAGAGCAGTATCCAATTAACGTGTCCCATCAGTGCAAGTACCTGTATTTATGCTTGTGCAGTCGGATTTCCCTCCCTCTCCTCAGAGACCACACCCTCTCCAAATCAACTCTGGAGTGTTGGTAAGAATCCAGAACACATTTAGGGAGCATGATGGGAAGGGGGTGGGGAATTCCATTGTGCAAGCGTAAATCCTTCTGTTATGTGAATTACTTAGCACTACATTAGATACAACCCTAAGTTCCTTGTGGCAAGAGCTATTGTGGATAACAGTTCGCTTCACTTGATGCAGGCAACGGACTCTGTCTGTGACAGTGGCAGCTGAAATAAGTTACACTGCAAGATGTGCCAAATTAACTTTGAGAGAGAAGAAAATGATAGGAGTTCAAAATGAAAATAAATTTTAAAAAACCTGATTTTAAAAAGACCCCAGTTAGAAACACTTTCATATGGGAAAAGAATTTTAAATCCAATGCAGAAACAGAATAGGAGAAAGGTCTCTACAGTGGTACCTTGGGTTACATATGCTTCAGGTTACGTACACTTCAGGTTACAGACTCGACTAATCCAGAAATAGTACCTCGGGTTAAGAACTTTGCTTCAGGATGAGAACAGAAATCGTGCTCTGGCGGTGCAGCAGCAGGAGGAGGCCCCATTAGCTAAAGTGGTGCTTCAGGTTAAGAACAGTTTCAGGTTAAGAACGGACCTCCGGAACGAATTGAATACTTAACCTGAGGTACCACTGTACTTAAAAAGCTCATTGAAAAAAGATGAATGTTTCCAATAGGTGCTGAAAAGGCAGCAAAGATTGTGCCTGTCTAATATGAGGGTATTCCAAAGGAATTCTACCGTGCTAAAGGCCCAATTCCTATATCATACAGAATGGACCTCCTGATGACATTTGTGGGAGGCCCTCCCTCAGACGCAGTGATCAGCTGGGTGTATAAGGGCTGTAGATCTGTTGGGTATGTATCCTGTTAGAGCAGCAATGTGTCATTCAGCTGACAGCAAAGCACTTACCTTTTGTGCATGTCGAGAACAGCCATCCTTATTAGCGCATTGTAATCTGTGGTGGGTGGGTGGAACGGTTGTGGCTAGAACGTAAAAGGATCACATAGTTGCTTCTGGGAACGCTGAGGGAGGGGGAGCGAGGTGAGCGATGCGACATCAGAAGACATTCTCACCGAGCTGCCGCCCGAGCGTCAAGGTATTGCAGCACTCACAAAAGAGGTCAATCATTACGCAAGAGACTGCACTGCACTCAAGCAGAACAGGTGAATTGTTTTTAAAAGCCCTGGGAGCTCTGGAGATAAATGGAATCGGAGGGGAATAGCAATAAGCAGGGCCGGATTTAGGTCTGATGAAGCCCTAAGCTACTGAAGGTAATGGGGCCCTTTGTATGTCCAGCTGTCCTTTGTCAGCAACAAATTGTCACTGTTTTTTGTGTTGAATATATGCTATATGGTAATTTATGGACCTAATAGGTATCTAAAGCCATTTGCACATAACAAAATATGTACAGTGGTACCTCGCAAGACGAATGCCTCGCAAGACAAAAAACTCGCTAGACGAAAGGGTTTTTTGTTTTTTGAGCTGCTTCGCAAGACGATTTTCCCTATGGGCTTGTTTCGCAAGACGGAAACGTCTTGCAAGTTTGTTTCCTTTTTCTTAACACCGTTAATACAGTTGCGACTTGACTTCGAGGAGCAACTCATAGAACGCGGTGTGGTAGCCTTTTTTGAGGTTTTTAAAGACTTTGGTGGTTTTTGAAGCTTTTCCAAAACTTTCCCGACACCGTGCTTCACAAGACGAAAAAAATCGCAAGATGACAAAACTCACGGAACGAATTAATTTCGTCTTGTGAGGCACCACTGTATTTTATCAAAGTAATTGGGATAGAAGTGAACAAACCAGTGATATTTTAGGGAGCAGGCTAGCAGGCAGGGCCCATTACTTACATCATATGAGCCTACACAACACAATACACTGTTGCTGTATGTAGGTTTTATTTGTTTTTTATCTTATATTTTGGAAATGTACATCCAGTTTTTCCCCCTTCATTTTTTGGGGGGCCCCCAAGAGAGTGGGGCCCTAAGCTATAGATTGTTTAGCTTATACATAAATCCGGCACTGGCAATAAGTATTTAAGGAAAGTAGCTCTTCTCACCAGAGAACTTTGCCATTTGCCACGCCAGTCTATGGGCCGGAAGGGTGGTTGAAGTAGTGAAGTAATTTATTCCAGTGCACCAGTGAATTAACTTTGGGAGGTGGAGGTGGCGGGGAGACAAAGCAGTTGATGGTTACAGTGGGATTGCATTTTCTTTTCGTTACAAAGCAACAACATCTAATAGAGGAGAAAATCATTTCCCAGATCTTGGTGTGTGGTGCAGTTTATGGGAGATATCACTAGTGTGACATAAAAAAAATATGAATGAACACAAAAAGGAATGACAGTCATCCCCATTTGAGCTTTTCTGGGGTAGTTATATAGTTGCTTTGTGACACTCTAATTTAGCAGGTTTGTTTGCTAGGAAAGCTAAAGAAGAACTGCAAGAGCTTAACTAATAAAATTAGCAATTAAAAAAACCCAATTAAAACATGATGTTAAAACCAGTTTAAAATATGCCTCCAAACCTAATCCGCTAAATAACTATGAAGTGTTAACTTCTATTTGCAGATAATGCAGGTATATATTAATGGGAGGGAGGAGTTGTAACCAGCGAGGTCAAATAGAAATGTAGTGCAAAATGTACAAACTGTGATAATTCATTTTCTTCTGACCTCACTGCTTACTGCTTACAACCCCCACTCCAATACTGTATGTGTATATGTCTGCAACTGAGGATAATACTTCGGGCAGCTGGTGAAGTGGACTTTAGCCCATGAAAGCAGATGCCATAATAAATTAGTTAGTCTTGAAAGTGCCACAAGACAGTTTATTGTTTTTGCTGCAACGCTGCCTAATATGATCACCCCTCTGGAAATCGTTGCATTTAAAACATAAGTAACATGTCTGTTTATTTTAAACTGCAGCTTTATGGAGGAATTGTTTTAAATTCAGCTTAAATTCTAAACAGATCTTGTATGGAAATAGATATTCAGTGCACATTTGAGAACTACCAACATTTGAGATCCGGTGTGGTGTAGTGGTTAAGAGTAGTAGTCTCGTAACCTGGGGAACCAGGTTCGCGTCTCCGCTCCTCCACATGCAGCTGCTGGGTGACCTTGGGCTAATCACACTTCTTTGAAGTCTCTCAGCCCCACTCACTTCACAGGGTGTTTGTTGTGGGGGAGGAAGGGAAAGGAGAATGTTAAACGCTTTGAGGCTCCTTAAAAGGGAGTGAAAGGCGGGATATCAAATCCAAACTCTTCTTGTCTTCATTACTCAGCCTCTTCATACAGATAAAACGACAGCCTATTATCTCTGCTCTCTGACACCTAGGGAGAAAAATGAGTACATGAAACAACAGACCCAAGTCCACTGTAAAATAAATAAAAAAGAGAGCCATGTTGAAGGGAAGGAGGTTGGGTGCATCTTAAATCCTAGTGCACCAAATTCATGGTCAATAGAATTTGAAAATAGCTGGATAAAAAGTGAACAGTATCAGTGACTGGTGGGTTGAGTTTGTAACTCCACCCCCCCCCCCCCCGGTATTTTTGAGGAATGGCAAGCTAGAACACTAGCTGTTTACATTACTGCAGAGAAGAGATAAGAACTGAAAACTCCCAACACCCACACAACTGAAATCTGTATTTCATGTATCTATCAGGCACCTGCATGACATTTTGAACACAACATCTCCCAACTCATGTTTTTTCTCTGTTCAGCTTGTTTTCCCCTCAGAACACCCAATGTTATGGAACACCTGCACAATTTCCCCAAGTCACTAGTGCTCTGCACATTCCCTTCCCTATGGTCTGTATCGCTTCTCAAGAAATCAACTCTTCAACTTTTCCCTTTCCATACCGAAGTGTCTTAATGTAATCTATCATGTTGGGGCAGTGAGGGGGTAAAGGAATATTTAACCCTCACCCCCCTAATGGTTCCAATGAACACCCCTCAACATTTGGGACTGAAAAAATTAGGACTACTCACTTGGCTGAAGCAGCACTTTTTTTGGTAAAAGATATATATGAGGTGCCATTACTACAGTATTGATAAAAGTGATGTGGGTGGCAGCACAAAATGGCTGCCATGTGCAGCAAAAGAAAAAGAAAAAGAGGTGCCAGTATTCTGTACCATGAGTTTAGTCACACCAAAAAGGAAGAACGAAAAGGAAAAAGAGTAAAATTACTATTCGAGCTGAAAACAGATCAGGAATTAAACAGTGCTGTTAAAATCGAAGCACCCTATTTGGGAAGCAGTATCATAGAGTTGGAAGGGACCACAAGAGTCATCTACCATAACCTCCTGCAATGCAGGAATCTTTTGCCCAGTGTGAGATTCAAACCCACAACTCTGAGATTGAGAATCTCCTCCTCTACCAACTGAGCTACTTGTGGCGTTTGCCCACCTATGTGTGTGACATCATACTGGGTTCATAGGGAAAGGGTTAACTAATTGTAAAATGACTAACCAATGGGAACCCAGGGAGCAGAGTTAACTGTGTATAAGTTTTAAGCACAGAGGTTTTTTAGGGAGTTAGAGTTGTTGAGAAGACAGTCTGGAGTTACAACAGACAGAGAAGATAAGTCTGTGGGTTGGGCTAGTCTGGTGTGAGAGAGTGGGAGAATTTGTTAAGAGGAGTCAGTTGAGATAATCAGTCAGAAGGTATAATAATAATAAATGATAAATGATAAATGATAAATGATAAATGATAAATGATAAATGATAAATGATTAATAATAATAATAATAATAATAATAATAATAATAATAATAATAATAATAATTTATTATTTGTACCCCGCCCATCTGGCTGGGTTTCCCCAGCCACTCTGGGCGGCTTCCAACAAAGATGAAAAATACACAAAAATGTCACATATTAAAAACTTCCCTGAACAGGGCTGCCTTCAGATGTCTTCTGAATGTCAGGTAGTTGTTTATCGCTTTGACATCTGATGGGAGGGCGTTCCACAGGGCGGGCGCCACTACCGAGAAGGCCCTCTGCTTGGTTCCCTGTAACTTGGCCTCTCGCAGTGAGGGAACCGCCAGAGGGCCCTCGGAACTGGACCTCAGTGTCCAGGCAGAACGATGGGGGAAGGTCTAGGTCGGTAAAGAAACAAAAGTTAATATACTGATATTAATATTATCTGAGAAACCATAAACTTGTTAATGTTTGTAAAATAAACTTGTTTTTTTGGTTCACTTTTAACGACTGACTGGACTCAGTGTTTTACCAGAGAGTAACTGGTTGGTGGCAGCGGGGAAGTGAGCACAGTGGTGGCACAGGGATCAATAGACCGTTAAACGTCCAGGGACCCTGTGCGATCGCCACATACCCCAAGCCGGTGAATGAAGATTTGCTTCACAGAGCCCCAGAGATAGGGCAAAATGAGACAGACTCCTAAAAAGCCAATAGAAGATGCTTGCCTGTTTTATTATCCACAGAGGTGCCTGAGTCATGGAGTGTCATAGTAAACAGACAAACATGTTTAGTATCTTCTGTTCTAGTACAGCAGCAATCTGCTCCCTTCCCATCTGCCTGGGACTCAAATTGATTTGTTTTTCTGCAGAACCCTTCCTCTCCAAAGATAGAGAAAAAGATCTATGAGCTTACTTTAGCAAGGAGAGCTTGACCATCAAACACAGAGCCAGTTAGGGACTCTGTCTGCCTCCTGTTGATGGGTGGGGAAGGTTGTTCAAGTCAGCTAGCCTTTCCTGGACAAAAATCACAGCACTGTGATAGACTCAGAGGTAATATGCTCAGATTCAGTGTTTTAAAAATAAAATAAAAATAAAAATGTGAAGATGTTACAGCTAAAAGGTGATCTATAAATGCAATCAATAATGGAGCATCAATTCTATCAGGCTGACATTTCCTTATTTAGCAACTGCCTAGGCTTATACCTATCCTACCCATATACACCAGTAACTTCATTGTATCTAAAGTTCATGAGGTCCTACCATAGCTTGTGGAAATATTCTGGAATATTGGTTCTCGAACAGCTTAGTTGACGAACAAATCAGCTCCCAAATGCCGAAAACCTGGAAGTAAGTGCTCCGGTTTCCGGACATTCTTTGGAAGCTGAACATCCGGTGCCGTTGTCAGCTATTGTTTCCGGGGCATTTGCGCCAATCGGAAGCCGCACCTTGGTTTTTGAATGTTTTGGGAGTCGAACGGACTTCCGGAACGGACTACGTTCGAGAACCAAGGTTCCACTGTTTTTCAAATGACACCTGCTTATTCTATGTCTAAGGCATCTTTCCTAGACATAGCCAACCCAGTTTATTGCTTGCTAGTCCATCAGGCCATAAATAAAAGATAACAGGCAATAAAAACAACAATAAGATGCATACATACAAAACACATTAAACTGTATTGGAATATAATGATATTGTCATAGTCAGGGCTTTTTTCAGGTGGGCGCCATTGCCATTATCATTGCCATTCATGGTGAGTTCCAGCACCTCTTTTTCTAGAAAAATTGGACTTGTTACAGTGATTCATTAACCTGAACTTTGACAAAATCAAAATAATGGTTTTTGGGAATTCACACAAGAGCTATAGCTGGGTATTTGGTGGTAAACCCATGCAGCAGGTATTCAAATTCAACTATCTGGGAATTACATTCCATCATAGGCTTCTCTGGTCCACGCACCGTGCAATGGCGGTGAATGCCAGTAAGATGTCTATGCAGGCCATAATGCGTTTTTTCATAATAAGAGGTAATTCGCATATCCCTTCTGCCCTTAAGGTCTTCAACGCCAAAATTATAGCTCAATTGCTCTATGGTATTCCAGTCTGGCTGCCAGGGCTTACCCAGTTGGTAGAATAAGTGCAGGCAGCTTTCCTCTTCAAGATTTTTACTGTCCCATGATGTGTACCCTATGCAGCCTTGTGTCTAGGGAGGTCAACACAAGGTAGAGACTGTCACCTGGCGAGATTTCTTCTATGCTGGTTAAACATCAGCCTTACATCAGATAAAGATCCTCTCCTCAGCGAAGTTTTGTTAGACCCCTTTCTTTCCCCAGGGCTACAACAGTTTATCAAGAAGGTACAGCAACCCGGGCTGTCAGTGGAACTTTTGCGATCGATGTCCCTACCATCTGCCAAGGCTATAATCATTAACACATATTCCCATCTAAAATATTAAGCAATTTCTGTTTCCTTAAAGTCAAACTAATAAATTTGGCCGTCTTATATGTCCCATAATAATCTGTTCCAGCCAGTATACAAATACTGTTCTGCCTAGAAGAGTTATTTCTAATCCCTGATATTGGAACCTTCTTAGATATATTTTTAATTATTCAGGTGGAGACCTGGCATAAAATTATCTTGATATCTGATATCATCAAAGTCTGGCAATAAAGAGATCTCGTTCCCACTTAACTCTTGAAGAAGAAAAAATATATAATGTAATGTCAGGCTCCAAGCTAAGCTACCTTTGAAGTTAAACTGGTGTTTTTCTTGTGTCTCAGCTCCTGTTTGTTTAATCAGTGGCCAACATCTGTTATTGTGTTGCAGAATTTACAGAACAAATCTGGCTCTGAATAGAACATCAGTAATAAGTTTTTGCTTTCTTGCTGCTGCTATTGTTGTTAGTTTTTGTTTGTTTGGCTGAAAATTAGTCTGAGGCGTGGGCATATTATTATGATTGCTCAGCTCCAACAAAGAAAAAGCACCAGAAAATGCTAAGCCCTTCCAAATGAATTTTACGTAATGGGTCCCCCCCCGCCAAAAAAACTGGAACAAAACATTGTCATGGAAAACATTCCAGATGACCAGTGCTAAACTGAAGTATTCACTATTACTCAATTAGAATAGCTGGTTCATGGGGGGCAGGGGGTAGGTTGGGCAGCAGATGGAAAGCCCCAAATATAATTCTTGAACCGGTAAACCAGGGATTGGGGAAACCTCCAGACTACATCTCTCATCAGCCAATGGCTGAAGAACATGATGGAAGTTGTAGTTCAACAACAAGTGGAGGACCACAGGGCTCCCATCCCTGAAATAGAAGAAGAAGAAGAGTTTGGATTTGATATCCGGCTTTATCACTACCCTAAGGAGTCTCAAAGCGGCTAACATTCTCCTTTCCCTTTCTCCCCCACAACAAACACTCTGTGAGGTGAGTGAGGCTGAGAGACTTCAAAGAAGTGTAACTGGCCCAAGGTCACCCAGCAGCTGCATGCGGAGGAGCGGGGAAGCGAACCCGGTTCCCCAGATTACGAGTCCACCGCTCTTAACCACTACACCACAGGTGTTTTGAGTGATGGAAAGATGGTTTCAATGGATTATAAAGTTATTGTGGCTGCAGATGGCTTCAATTTGTTTTCTGTTTCCCCTGGTCCTGGAATCACTGGTAACTGTTTACTTCATGGACTAGAGTCTGGTAAATCTGCTGTGACCTTTGTCTTCTCTTTCCAGGACTTGAGGGGTGAAAATACATTCATAGTTTCAACATTCCATTATGAATATAAGCAGTGCTATTTTTCTAGGAAAAGAACTCACCATGAACACCTGTCTCTTAGAATGGCATCTGAGAGGTGCCGGTAGTGAGTTCTGGCAAGTTCTGGCTGAAAAAAGGCCTGAATCTACTTATGCCATCAGGGGAAAAAAAATATGAGGAAAGTAATTAAAATCATTGGAGAAGTTTCCTTTCGACTTTCAGATCTGTGGTGACCCATTTAAGCACACAAGTCACAATCTGTTTGATGTATCACAGTATTTTAATATTATTTTGGAAGCCGCCCAGAGTGGCTGGGGAAGCCTAGCCAGATGGGCGGGGTATAAATAATAAATTATTGTTGTTGTTGTTGTTGTTGTTGTTGTTGTTGTTGTTGTTGTTGTTGTTGTTGTTGTTGTTGTTAATTTGATGTTACAGCCATTAAGTTTTGGAAACGCCTGTGTGAACCAACCTTTGGTGATAAATGCCACCCCATTCATTTGGGAGTCTGATCTCCCAAATCACTTGCCCTTGCTAGGTTTTTTTTTTTTTTTAATTGTGATTCGAATTATCTTGTTTGTAAGTTTCCTTGTGGTTTTGATCATCTTCTTTGTACATTTACTTGTGTTCAGAAGCATGGGTAATTTTTAATAAAACAAAAAGTTCCAGCACTTTTTGGAGCAAAGAATCTGGTGGTTGGGAGAGGAATGCATTGTGAAAAATTACAAATACTTAGGTTGTGCAGCCCCACCAGAGATAAGACAGTGGTTTTACACACAAACACACACAGTGGACCTAAGAAAAGAATAAGCCATTTCTTTATCTACTGGTAATCTGCTAGATAAGTTCTTATGTTGTTTCTGCTCATAAAGTCATTCAAATGACCAGTTAATTGACAACTTTTGACCTGTCTATTGATTGCTAAATGTATAATAATTGGCCACTTAATTGACTAGCTTTGCAAAACAAATTTGGTAATGATTTTGCCCGTGAGCATCCAGCGTGTAGAACTGTGTTGATACACTGATGGTGGGAACTTCATCTCTCTCTCTCTCTCTCTCTCTCTCTCTCTCTCTCTCTCTCTCTCTCTTGCACACACACACACACACACACACACACACACACCACATTTGAAAGCATTGCTGTTTCCTCACAAGCTCTCAACAGTGTCACATCATAGTCCAAAGTGAGCTAAGGACAAATTCCAGAAAGCAGCCATGGAGGGACAATCCCAAAAGGAAGACCACGTTTAAAGAGCCAGGCAGAAGTCTCGTCCTGAGGAAGTCATTCAGCAGTCCTAACAGGTGGTTAGGTGCAGAAACAGTATCTTTATATCTTTAGTTATATCTTTATATCTATATTTATGTCAGGGACTGGACTGAGGAGGAATGGTGAAGACCGCCTCCTCCTCCTCCTCAACCTTCCTGAGAAGAGGAAGACAGTATGGATTTATAACAGTGGTTTGCAGAAGGTCACGGCTCAGAGATAGGAGAGGGACAAAGCTGGGAGATCATGGAAGAAGAGGAGGGGGGGAGGAGCAGAACCAGAGCTGCTGACTGACATGTTATTGTTAGAAAGCATTCCAGACCCCCCCCCCTTCTCCCAGAACCTGGAGAGCAGTGAAAGTGGGAGAGCAGAAGGTGAAGAGGCAAATGGCCTTAAGTAGCCACTGCAAGGGGGGTGGTGATGTTGACAACTGAGAAGGAAGGGGGGGGGGAGAGTTTACTCAGGGCAACGCCATTACCAAGGAGGCAACATTTCTAAGCCGGGCATATACCAGCTGGGATTGAAAAGGCATACGACCCTCACCTGAATCTCATAGTTCTCCTGACGAGTGCTTTGGTCTGCCCACCAGATACCAGGCACTCTACTATTCAAATTAGGCCCCAGTGTTTTTGTTACAATCCCCCTTCTCAATTAAGTAATCAATTTTAATCTAGAATTTAAATTCTCAAAACTTTCTTATTTGTTAATTTGAGCAAGTAAACTACTGCTCTCACTTCATTACAAACAGTATTTCTACCTGCAATACACTTGAGCAAACCTGCTCCTCTTCCTTTCACAGATATTTTATTGCCATTTGCAACTTTAGCTGCCTCTGATTAAAACAAAAAAAATTCCTTCCAGTAGCACCTTAAAGACCAACTAAGTTAGTTCTTGGTATGAGCTTTCGTGTGCATGCACACTTCTTCAGATACACACATGCACACGAAAGCTCATACCAAGAACTAACTTAGTTGGTCTTTAAGGTGCTACTGGAAGGAATTTTTTTTGTTTTGACTATGGCAGACCAACACGGCTACCTATCTGTAACTGCCTCTGATTAGTTATCATTTACCGCAATTCTTGGGGAAAATAATTAGCATCACACGTCATGTGCATGGAAGTTGCCAAACCAATTAACCAACTAGAAGGATTTCTGTTAATAGCACCAGTTTTCCTATACCTTGATATTGCTGGATAGTTTTGATGAACTGCAAAAGCATTTTTAGTTTGTTTTCTGTTGCCACCGTGGAACTTTTCTTTATTAGTGCCACTTGGTTTTGTACGATTCCTTGCAAATGAAGGAAAACAACTTTTCTGCTTGTATATGTTGATAATATAATTTTGGTGACTGAGGACAAACAAGATTGTACAAAAACAAGATTGGGTGGCAGCCTGGCCAGGACATAGGCGTCCTGACTGTGACAAAGGTGACCTGTGTGCTTGCTTGATTAACAGCTGTTGGGAACTTCAAGGTCCCTGCTCTCCCTTCTTATGGTCTTTATACTGGACCTGGAGACTCCAATAGAGAGCATCCCATGTCAAGAAGGAGGGCAAATGTGCACTCTATCAGATGTCAGGACAGGAGCTACACAGAGCAGGGCCTTTTCACTGGTGGTGCCTGTTGTATGCCTCGCTCTTCCAAGACCTGCTCTCTTTTGGCCTGTATTTTGGAGCTTTATAATTTAGGAAGACTTTGGAAGATAGCGTATGGACCTGGAGACTCCAATAGAGAGCATCCCATGTCAAGAAGGAGGGCAAATGTGCACTCTATCAGATGTCAGGACAGGAGCTACACAGAGCAGGGCCTTTTCACTGGTGGTGCCTGTTGTATGCCTCGCTCTTCCAAGACCTGCTCTCTTTTGGCCTGTATTTTGGAGCTTTATAATTTAGGAAGACTTTGGAAGAACTGGTTGACAAGTCTTATCAGTCGCTGACGTTAGGAGCGGATTTTACTTGCTGCTATTCTGGGCAGCAGCATTTAAATTCCCCAGCAACGTTGGAGAGGAGGCAGGCGCAGCATCCTCCTCTGCTTATTCCTGCCATCCCTTCCGTTCTGTTGCCTGTTGTAGTAAGCAAACATAACTCCAGATGTGCTGCACAGCTTGGGTGTATGAAAGATTTGGAGAAGGAACTGAGGGGGGGTGGAAGCCATGTACTCCCCTCAATTTCAAGGTTCAGGGCAGATCTCCAGGTTGTAGCTCAGCTTGACAAGCTACATAACTGTTCAACATGAATAGCCCTGTCCTCTTTCAATCATTTATCTTTGGGGCAATATAGCAGAAGTGCAAAAATGAGGTGCGCATGATTCCTGCAACACCATTTTGTGGTTTTTTTTGGCTTTGTTTTGTTTGCTTGTTTTGCTTCTGAGTGGTCTCCAAACCCTGAGTGAACGAGCCTGGGTGAGTAGGCTCTCGCTTTCCCCTCACAGAACTCAGGCCCCGATTTCATTGTTACCAGAAGAAGTTCATATAGTGATTGACTGAATTAAACTATGTATTTGAACAGCAGAGGATACCTTTTAAATATTATAAAGGTAAAGGTAAACGGACCCCTGACCATTAGGTTCGGTCGTGGCCGACTCTGGGGTTGTGGCGCTCATCTCGCTTTATTGGCCCAGGGAGCCGGCGTACAGCTTCCAGGTCATGTGGCCAGCATGACTAAGCCGCTTCTGGCGAACCAGAGCAGTGCACGGAAATGCCGTTTACCTCCCCTCCGGAGTGCTACCTATTTATCTACTTGCACTTTGACGTACTTTCGAACTGCTAGGTTGGCAGGAGCAGGGACCGAGCAACAGGAGCTCACCTCATCACGGGGATTCGAACCGCCGACCTTCTGATCGGCAAGTCCTAGGCTCTGTGGTTTAACCCACAGCGCCACCCGCGTCCCTGCCTGGGTGAGTAGGCTCTTGTTTCCCCCTCCACAGAACTCAGGCGCCGACTTCATTGTTACCAGAAGAGGTTAATATCGTGCATGTCTGAATTAAACTATGTATTTGAACAGCAGAGGATACCTTTAAAATATTATAGAGAGGCCAGATTTGTGCGCTAGAAACTTGTGTTTCAGGAGTGCAGCAGATGGGCCAGGATGATCCTAAAAGAATCAGAAGTCAGAGGTACAGAGACCAACACCATTACTCATGGAACAAATATAAAATGATCTGCTCAGAAATAACGTCAGAAGTGGGCGGGTTAGTCCATCAACAAGCAAAGGTTGCAGCTGCATTTATCATGCAGCCAAATAAAAAAATCACATCATTGTCCAGAAAGAAGGGGGGGTGGAGTGGGGAGCATCTCAGGATTGATGTCTCTTGTTGAGCAGATAAACAACCTCCAGCTCCATTTAATAGCAGGAAACAATTACACTGCTGAAATGATATGCCGCGCTCTCTTAATTAAACATAAAAGCACCCTAATCTTATAGTAACTTCAAGGGATTCGTTTGAAAATACTCTGGCTTGTCTCTCTGATGTAGAGCAGTCCAAACAGCCTCCCCAGGGTGGCTCAGAGAAGACTGCACTGAACAAGGGCCAACGCCGCTGGAGAAGAGTGAAGAAGAGCCCATAAATGAAACACGCAAAGCGGACGTACAGTGAATTTTCCTTGGCTTGAAAATGTTGCGGTTGTTATTTGGTTAGAATTTCATTTCCTGAGCTGGCCAGTGGCAGCATTGACAAATGTAAAGTTGCCTGCATGTATACTTGTTTCTGTACTCTTGCAACACATGCTCAACACACACACACACACATATATAGGGGGGAGAACCAAAACTATTACCACTGTGCTTCTTGTTTTTTGTTAAACTTGTCCTGTAAGGGCTGCCCTAGACTTCTTACCTCCTGGGGGAAAGAAAAGGTTTGAACAGCACAAAGGCTGCAACTCAAATTTACGCCCCTTTTGCGAGATTTTGCAGTGCAGCATTTACTGTATTTTTTCGTGTATAAGACGGCCCCTATTTTTAGAGCTCAAAATTAAGAAATAAACATTTTAAACGCCAAACAGAACAACTTTGACATTTTATTAAATATTCAAAACACCGGTATATTTAGAACCGTATATTTAAACATCAAACAGTGAGACAAGATGTAATGGCGGCTGCTTCTGTCAGCTCGGTGTAACTCCACTGTAGCTGTGGCTCCAGCTCTCCTGCCTGTGTGTTGCACTTTTGTCTTAGTATTTATGGTGGAAGGGACAATGTCCGGAGTGGGGGCTGCTGGGGAGAGTACCGTAGTATCTCTGGTAAAGAACTTAATTCGTTCCGGAGGTCCGTTCTTAACCTGAAACTGTTCTTAACCTGAAGCACCACTTTAGTAATGGGACCTCCCGCTGCTGCCGCCATGGCGCTATTTCTGTTCTCAACCTGAGGTAAAGTTCTTAACCCCAGGTACTACTCCCGGGTTAGCGGAGTCTGTAACCCGAAGCGTTTGTAACCCGACGCGTTTGTAACCCGAGGTACCAGAGTTTGTCGTGAGGCCAATAGTGAGGGGAGGTTGAGGGGAAAGAATATGGATGACGACGTGTATTTATTTATATATTTAATTGCAGTATTCTGTGTATAAGATGACCCCCAAATTTAAACTTAAAAAATTGGGGGGAAATATTGTCTTACACATGGAAGAAATATGGTATGTTGTGATTTAAGATTTCCCCCCACATTATTTGTGTCTTCAGTTAAAAATGGTAATTTCTTCCCACCCCCACAAAGGGTGCAATTACTCATACATTGGTGCCTTGGGTACCTTTGCACGTGTATTTTGATTCCAGCTGAGCATTGCCCTAGGATAAACTCAGCATCCTCCCACTTCTAGTTCTTGTACATACAGTGCGTTGTTGACATCAATCTTGCAAGAAGTAGGGCTGGCCAATTTTGGTTTACCTCAGTTTCCCAATCTTAAGTTTGCTTTTCCACGTTTCTGCATCAGTTTGCATTTTTCTCCCCCCAGAAAGTTCTCATGAAGCTCTGTCTGCATTTCAGTGCAAATATCTCCAAGTATACACATTTCTGCATGAAATGTTGCCTGGTATGCACATTTTTGCATGCCATGACCTCCAATACAGTCTTTTCATGTTGGTGACACACTTTTTAGATATGCATCATTTTGCGACACAGTAATTCAGTTTTACTAGCAAACCAGAGGTTATACTAACCCATTTCCGGCTACAAGCGACATGCATACATACGGCAGCTGACACACTAACGTGTTGCGACACACAGTTTGGAAAGCTCTGCTCTAATATAATGCATTTCATATCATTTTCACTTATATATACATTTCTATGCACACTTTCCCCTAATAGACACATTATTGTACACATTACTTGGTTGCAGAACAGCATTACAAAATTCAGAGAAGGGTGAATTTTAAGTTGAATTTTGGTTTGCATGTTGTTCCGGATAGTGTAAATTAGGTAGGATCACGTTAAAATCCTAACCAAAGCATATTTCTCTTCCATCCGTAGCAAGAAGTAATAAAATCATTTGAACAAACATGAACTCAACACACTGTACAATATACAGTACCAAGGTCCAACTTCACATGCAAATCTCAAACGTGCCTGTTCTTGTGCTCCTACAAAAGCTACAAACACAAGAAGCCATGGAAACTAAAAATGTACAAGTTTGGTGCTTGCTATTTTATTTGTAATGAGGATCTCTCAATACAGTGGTATCTCGGGTTACAGACGCTTCAGGTTACAGACTCCACTAACCCAGAAATAGTACCTCGGGTTAAGAACGTTGCTTCAGGATGAGAACAGAAATCGCACGGCGGCAGCAGGAGGCCCCATTAGCTAAAGTGGTACCTCAGGTTAAGAACAGTTTCAGGTTAAGAACGGACCTCCAGAACGAATTAAGTTCTTAACCCGAGGTACCACTGTATATATATCTGTTCTCCAGGTTCATTGTGATTGATTTACTTTCAGACGCTCTTGGGTTCCACATGATATTTAAATAAAGCGTGGCATCACATGGCACCAAGGGTTATCAACACGTGCTCTTTTAGAGATTAAAAGTCGCAACACCGAAAGGTGTACATTTCTCACATGTGCACCCTCCCTCCACACCCAAGCGCTCCACCTCTACGCATACAAGAATGACAGAACGAGGCTAATACTTTGGCATTCTCAGCTTACCAAAATCACCTTCCCTCCACAGGAGAGCAAGAATGAGAAAGTGTAGCTTGTCCAGACAGGGACAGTCTGTCAATGGAGCTGATTGACAGCGAGACCTTGCCTTGGTTGGACCCATAACCAGCAACAAGAAGATGTGGCAGCAGACACTGTTTTGCATCTTTGCAAACTAGGTTTGATCTTTGTGCAAAGGGGCATGAGCGCCTTAGCCCCTGAATGCAGACACCAGGTATTTTCTATCTTCCTGACATTAGAAGACTGACATGCCTGCAATGAAACCCAAAGCTTCCTTGAGATACTTGAGGCATTTGCCTGGATCCAGAATTAGAGACCTGTGGGTCCCCAGATGTTGTTGGACTACGACTCCCATCACTCCTAGCTAGCAAGGCCAGAGCTCAGGAATGAGGGGAGTTGTAGTCCAACAACATCTGGGGACCCACAGGTTGAGAACCACTGCAAAGCATTTCTAGCACTGCACTTCTGACTTCATAACAATTTCAAAGTCGTTTAAAGGAACAGCTAAACCATTGGTGGCATCAGACCTGTCTACCTTGGCAGATTCCAGATCGCAAAAAGAAGAATGTGTTTTTCATCCTATTAAACTAAATGCAAGATTCACAAGTCTAATAAAAATAAGTCTTTGTCTGGCAGACCTGTCCAGTGTATCTCAAATATCTTTTGCAGCTCTAATACCCTGAGTCAGCTGACGAGTTTTGTTTCTCTTGGCAAGTTAAGGTTGATTTGCTGGAAGTTCACTTTTTCCTTCTTTTGTTTCAGTTACACTAAGATTTGCCTCCATCATTACTTACCTGGAAGTTCCCTCCTCTCCTCTAGCCTCACTCCCAAGATTGTATTAGGGCAACTTAAAATGTGAACGGGCTTGATTTCCTGTTACTTTTATGAATTACAACTCTTTCCCAGGGTTTTATAGCTTGTCGCAATGTATATGCTACACACACACACACACACACACACACACACACACATTGATCTGGTTATAAACCACAAAGTAGAATCTAGCAATTCCTCCTGTCTTAGTTTTATTTTTGCGAGACAAAAGAAAAGCAATCTGGAAATTCTTAAGTTGTTTTGAGACTTTTATTTATACATAAAGCAACTAAGAAATATAATAAATACAAATAAATAACACAGACTCTTCAATAGCTACCATTTCTGATGCAAAGCAAAAGGCCCATTTTTCTTGTTTGGGAGTGGTAGAAGGAGCCGGATTATGACAACAGCCACAGTTGACAAATGGACAATTAGCTGCAAAGGTAAGTCATCTACACCAACTTCTGTTGACCTGTGGGGAGCTTTGGCAAATAGATACAAAGGACAGCTGGGTTCTCAAGAGGTGTGCTGAAGTGAAAATTTCAGAGCAGTTGGAGCTAGGAATGGGGTGGGGGAATTCAATTAATCTCTCATTTAAATGTGGACTTACCTAATTCACACTTTTTGAAACAATACACAAACTGAAACACAGCCACCCTTTAAAATTCACACTTCTCCAAATTTTGCAGTGCTATTCTCCAAGCAAGTAATGTGCATAGAAATGCATATATTGGTGAAAAAAAGCCTCCAAAATGCGTTATATTGGGGAAAACAACAAGAATGTGTAGAAGATGCATATGAAAGTATTTAGGAGACATTCACACCAAAATGCTGTATCGGACTTAAACACACACACACACACACACACACCACAGAGTGATGTGGAAATGCAGAGAACTGAAGTTACGATTGGAAAAATGAGAAACTGAGAGAAACCAGAACTAACAGATTCACAAAATGCTAGTTTCACCTTGTCATTAACAGTGAGGAAAGTGGCAGTCGTGGAAATGCCCTCTCCTTTTCATCTATCAAAGCACAGGTACCCATCTTCTTCTGGTCATCTGACAGGACATAAAGAATGATCTTACCATCCTAAGGCTTAGCTGGGAGGTCCATGTTCTCTCTGGATCAATGGAGGATTTTCTTCTTCATCATCATCTTCAAAAAAAAAAAGGGGGGGGGCTGTCAATGGTTAAGAACCTAAGAAGAGGCCTTCTGGATTAGACTAAAGGTTTACCTAATCGAGTCTCCTGTTTTCTACAGTGGCCAACTAGATGTCTCAGGGAAGTCCATGAGGATAAAGTGAGGGACAAAAGGCCTATCCTGCTGTTGTCTCCTAGCAACTGCTATTCAGAGACCCATTTCCCTTTGATTATGGAGCATACAGCCATCACGACTGGTATCCAGCTTGTGCCAGTCTAATACCCTGGGAGAACTTCCTGGGCTTGCCAGAGTGGGACTAGAATACATCTATATTTGTAATACTGAATAGATTATAAGGCCCTCACACTCTCTGCTCCTAAGCTGACACAATGCTTATCCCCGCACTTAATAAGCTGACACAATGCTTATCCTCGCACTTAATACGTTACTTTAAAATGAGAGTGGGCCAGTGTGCAGTAGTTGTTAGGTAAAAAGGTAAAGGACCCCTGGAAGGTTAAGTCCAGTCAACGGCAACTATGGGGTGTGGCGTCCATCTCACTTTCAGGCCGAGGGAGCTGGCATTTGTCCACAGACAGCTTTCCGGGTCATGGGGCCAGCACCACTAAACCGCTTCTGGCGCAACAGAACTCTGTGATGGAAACCAGAGCGCATGGAAATGCCATTTACCTTCCCACCACTGTGGTACCTATTGATCTACTTGCATAGCGTGCTTCCAAACTGCTAGGTTGGCAGGAGCTGGGACAGAGCAATGGGAGCTCAGCCCGTTGCGGGGATTCGAATCGCCGACCTTCTGATCGGCAAGCCCAAGAGGCTCAGTGGTTTAGACCACAGCCTTTACCTTTATAGTTGTTACAGCAGACTTCCGCAAGCTGCTGCCCTCCAGATCTTTTCTCCTGCTTGCAAATGGCAGGCAGTAAAAGAATAATATTCCCCTGCTTCTGGGCTAGGTTCTCTCCTGTTAGCCTGCTCTGTGGAATTCTGACCCCCTAAGCAGATTTCTCCACAGAGAAGTTGTCTGTCTTAACAGTACAGTGGTACCTCAGGTTACAGACACTTCAGGTTACAGACTCCGCTAACCCAGAAATAGTACCTCAGGTTAAGAACTTTGCTTCAGGATGAGAACAGAAATCGTGCTCCGGTGGCACGGCAGCAGCAGCAGGTCCCATTAGCTAAAGTGGTGCTTCAGGTTAAGAACAGTTTCAGGTTAAGAATGGACCTCCGGAACAAATTAAGTACTTAACCTAAGGTACCACTGTACAGGACTACAAAGCACAGGTAGTCACCATGAAAAAGCTAGACAGTATCACCTTGATAGCTGAAAACTGACCCACAGAGCTCCTTTCCGTCCCAGAGTCATTCCCATTTGCTGTCTGAGTGAGACAAACGTACGATAAAGCCCCCGAGTTCTGCAGAGATTTAATGTGCTTTATGATGGTTTTAAAATATGGAAATTGCAAAAGATGATAAACACAGGACGCCTTCAGAAACTTCAGACATTGCACAGGCTTTCAGGATCAGCTGAATCTGCAGAACTCTGCCGCGGACATTGCCTATGGGCTGCTCACATCACATGACATTAAGATTATAGGCATGGTTATGTGCTACACTGCACTGAGGATGGATGCGCAAAGGCTTTGCCAGCACTTCTGCCTTATTTATTTATTTTATGTGCCTTCTCGGTGGCAGTGCCCAAACTTTGGAATTCCTTCTCTGGGGGAAGTGAGACTGGTTCCTTCTTCTTGTCCTCCCAGTGGCAGCTGAATACTTTTCTGTTCCATCAGGCTTTTGGGAACTGACTGCTTTTAATGAACGGGCTAGTGCCGTACATCTGAAGGCAGCCCTGTATAGGGAAGTTTTTAATGTTTAATGTTTTATTATGTTTTTGAAAATGCTGGAAGCTGCCCAGAGTGGCTGGGGCAACCCAGTCAGATGGGTGGGGTACAAACATTAATATAATATAATATAATATAATATAATATAATATAATATAATATAATATAATATAAATCTTTATCATCTTTCTTGTTTTAATAGATTTTGTATATGTATATAGTTTTGATTCTATTACTGTTTCAATTGTTTTTATTGATTGCTCGTTCTATGTTTTTAGCAGTTCTCATTTTTACCCGTGAGCTGCCTTGAGCCCAATGGGTATAAAGGTGGGGAATAAATGTATTTATTTCTTATTCATTCATTCATTCATTCATTCATTTACTGCTTCTTTATGCTGGCAAACTGTAATTTAAGGGGTTCATTCCTTATTCATTAAAATGTTGCTCAAAGGTATAATTTTGGCATGCAACAGATCCTGTGTGAGCTTTGGAATGTGAAGTTTCTTTTTAAGTAAATAGTAATAATAATAATAATAATAATAATAATAAACCGATAGCCACTGCTGACGAGCACAACACAGCTACAGTTTCACGGATGATATTTTGCCAATATCCGTTATTTTGTAGTTGCCTTCATTCTAAAAGGTAAAAAGGTAAAGGTAAAGGACCCCTGGACGGTTAAGTCCAGTCAAAGGCGACTATGGGGTTGCGGCGCTCATCTCGCTTTCAGGCCAAGGGAGCCAGCGTTTGTCCACAGACAGCTTTCCAGGTCATGTGGCCAGCATGACTAAACCACTTCTGGCGCAATGGAACACCATGACTGAAGCCAGAGCGCACAGAAACACTGTTTACCTTCCAGTTGGAGTGGTACCGATTTATTTACTTGCACTTTTTGGTGTGCTTTTGAACTGCTAGGTTGGGAGGAGCTAGGACAGAGCAACAGGAGCTCACCCCATCGTGGGGATTCGAACTGCCAACCTTCTGATCGGCATACCCAAGATGCTAAATGGTTTAGACCATAGTGCCACCGCTTTCTCCTTGCCTTTATTATACAGTGGTACCTTGGGTTACAGACGCTTCAGGTTACAGATGCTTCAGGTTACGGACTCCGCTAACCCGGAAGTAGTATCTCAGGTTAAGAATTTTACCTCAGGATGAGAACAGAAATTGCACAGCGGCAGTGCGGCTGCAGCGGGAGGCCCCATTAGCTAAAGTGGTACCTCAGTTTAAGAACAGTTTCAGGTTAAGAACGGACCTCCGGAACGAATTAACCCAAGGTACCACTGTATAGCCATAACAGCCCATGTGGTGGGCCAGAGCTTCCCTCCTGACATTGGTGTCGCTGTGAGCTTACCTGGATTGAGCAGGGGAGGGTCAGGTTGGTGGTGAGGTTGGAGCTGTGCAGATGCCTACCCAAATGAGTCGCAGCAACACCAGTTGTTGGGGGAGAGGCTCCTTCTCACATGATTGGCTGCTACTCTTTCATCTCCAATGTTCCCCTCTTGCCAAATGGTGATGGCATTACAGGGTTGTATGGAGGCATTTTAGGAGGGGAAATACGTCTGTGGTGGACAACATCCTTTCAGCCTGCTCCCCCCCCCCCCATGCATCAGCCAAATTATGCATTAGAGGGCTTTTGATGCCATTGCTTAATGCTTATCATTCTTCATTCTTCTGCCAGCTTCTGAGCTTTTATATCTTCTTCTGGTAATGTCTATGAAGCAGGCATTAACAGCAAGCTGAAATCACATTAGGTTGGAAGTTTTTTTCCTTTAAGACCTATGCTTTCCAACGTAATAAAGGCGACAAACGTCGGCTTCCCATAGGCATCTGGTTGGCCACTGTGGCAACAATATGTGGGGCAAGATGAGCCCCTTGCCAGATTCAGCAGGCTCTGTTCAGTGGTGGAGGAACCCTCTCTGGCACCCATGGCAGGGCTGCCCGTACGGAGTGCCCATGTGCGGCAGCCCATGTGGCCACCTTGGGCAAGCGGCTGCCCGTACACCCGCCTCGCGCAAGCGGCAGCTTGTACGGACTGCGCATGTGTGGCGACTGTACAGGATGCCGCGCATGTGCACTCCATACGGGCTGCTGCTCGCGCGTGGCGTTCTTATGAGCTGCCGCTTGCATTGTGCCTGTATGGGCTGCTGCGCAATGGCATTCTGTACGGAGTGCACACATGTGGCAGCCCATACGGTCGCCGTGGGAGAGACAACCCGTACAGACGCCCGTATGGATGGCACATGAGAGTGGCAGCCCGTAACGACTGCTCACGCCCTCGGCCACTCTACGGCTGGGGGAAGGCAGGAGCCATCTTGTCACCCCCCAGAGTGGCACCCGGGGCGGCCTACCCCCTCTGTCCCCCACTTTGTATGCCCCTGGCTCTGGTTATGTTTTTTTATGGATTGCTCAGTCAAAGTGCAGGAGACTCTTAATCTCAGGGTCATGGGTTGGAGTGTTATGTTGGGTGAAAGATCCCTGCATTGCAGGGAATTGGATGTGGTCCCTTCAGACTCTACAAGTCAGTGATTCTGTGAATAATCAATACATAAATCAAAACAAGAAGTAGAACAGTGGGTATCCCACACCAATAATTTCCACGGATGCTCTTCCTCCAAATTCTAAACTGTGCAGAGTGAAAACACTTTAGGACCGACACATTTCTTTCAATAGAAGGAGAGTCAATACATCATAACAAGAGGACATGAACTCATTTCTATTCTCGCAAACACATCTCATACCACGCAAAGTCCCACGACACCCGAATATCGTCCCAACATTACATTAACATCTGCAAACACCAAAGGTTTCCCTAGAACAACATTAATGTCTCATGCATGCAGTTCAAAAATATCTTGGTTTTTTTATGGGTGGGTGGAATTCAACATCACACTCTTCTGATCATTCCATCAGCAAAAGCATTTCAGTCTGCAAAGAGGCATGATCTTCACTCTCCTTCTGCCCTACAAGCTGTTGTGGGGAATCCTCCTGACCCTACAGACTGATTTTTTTGGGGGGGGGGGTGGACACAGAAGGCACATTTGAACAGAGAGAGAGAAAGCCACGTTGTGCTAGCAGGAGCCCTTGTTAGGTGAATCCAGCCCATTAAATTTAATGCATTTAAAGTTACATAATTGTGCTGGCATAATATGAAAGTTAATATATTAAAACAGAAGTATAAAATGTAGGTTTAAATATCATACATACAAAAACAGGGGAAAGAAAGAGAAAAACATACACACAAGTACAAGAACTTGCATGTAATTCCAAGCAGGCTATTATCTTATAAAGAGCCAATACTTCCTGCTCAACCTTCCCAAAAGATTTAACTATGTTCCAGTAAACTATAACCAGTATTAAATTGTTTCTAAAGGAAGGAATTTCTATTTTCCCATAGTCTTTTAGAATGTGCCAGTTTAACCACTGTTTGTCACACATTCCCCTCGAGACGCTAATGTTTTTCCCCCGTAGTGTTGCATAACTTCTACATGTAATGGAACGGGAAGGTAATTTACAAAATTTGGGCAATCTTTTTTTTCTGGATTGACTGGAGTGCATAGGTCAGTTCATAACCTGCAATATATTTCTGTGGTAACACAATCTTTCCAGACGGCTTTTATGTATGTACAACTCTGCCATAAAGTTCACATTTATTTTTATTAATTAAAAAAACAAAACACAACCGCCTTTCCAACCACTTTGTCCTCACAAGGAATCCTGAATAATTATAAACAAGAACAACAATATCAACATTAATCAGATTCATATCTGTGCTGCACCCTTTAAATTAAGCAGGACAGCTTCACTTAGATGGAGATTAATAGAAAGCAGAGTGAACTGAAAACCTCGTAAGGGTTTTCTGAAAAAGCCACAGGGATTGGACCATACCAACATAATTCGGGAGGGCATTCCAGAAGTGCAAGGCCACCACTGAATAGGCCCTGTTCCTGGATCCTCTCAGCCTAACATCTCTTATGGACAGACAGTAGGCTCTCAACTGATCTTAGAACCTGGGCCAAGCAGTCCTTCAGGTTTAAGACTTCAAAACTAATTGGACTTTGTTTCCTATTTGGAGCTCACAAATTGAATTAGCAGCACCATGCACCCTTCTCATTTAAATGCTATTTCCTGCTTCAAACACTTAAGTGTCCGGCCTGATTTTCAGTCTTCCTTTTATATATATATATTTAAGCTACCTTTAAAAATATTTTTTAAGAAAAATTCTGGAGTTGCGCCACAGCTGCTGATACCTCCTCCTTTTGCATGATGTTTATGGAAGTTTTTAATATTTGGTGTTTAATCATGTTTTAATATTCGGTTGGGAGGCGCCCAGAGTGATTGGGAGGGGTATAAAATGATAATGATGATGAAGATGATGATGATGATGATAATACCACTTCAACTACATAAGGATGGACACTCGGAGCATGTTCACCCTTAGGAAAGATTCTCAGATTCTAGGGAGCAGTGGGAGGGGCACTCTAGGAGGCTGAGGCAGGCAAGGGCCCATAGCCCAGCTCCCTAGGTGGCCAGGTGGGGCTTGCTAGCTCTGGGGTGAGGTGTGTGATGCCTCAGCTGTAGGCTTGGAGCAGTTGAGGGTCACATGGCTCAACAAGCCCAGATGCGGTAAGATACAGCGGTACCTCGGGTTAAGAACTTAATTTGTTCTGAAGGTCCATTCTTAACCTGAAACTGTTCTTAACCTGAGGTACCACTTTAGCTAATGGGGCCTCCTGCTGCCGCCGTGCCGCTGCCACGCGATTTCTGTTCTCATTCTGAGGTAAAGTTCTTAACCCAAGGTACTATTTCTGGGTTAGCGGAGTCTGTAACCTGAAGCGTCTGTAACCTGAGGTACCACTGTACAAAAGAGGGGCTGTGCCTGCTCATCTGCCCATGTTGATGGACCTTGGCTTGGATGTTCCTGGACCGCCATGGGACTGTGTTTCGGGTTTGACTCTGGACTGTATCCGGACTGCTGGACTTCAGACTTGGCTACTTGGGTTGGCGTTGGACTCTGTTTCCAGAGCTTTGAACATCGGTTGTGTGGATTGACCCCTGGACTTTCGAGTTTTGGACTTGGCATACTGACTTCCTTCGAGGTAGGCCGGGGGTTCAGGACACTTGACTAACCTAATCTATGAAGACCCATTTTTGCCTTCAGCTTCCCAGTCAACGGAGTTCAGTACAACATAAACATTGGAAGAAGGCAAGCGAGAGTCCTACAGAGTTGATTGTGTCTCCTCCTCTAGAAGCACAAACCCACAGGACAAGCAAGAAGCCATATGTGTGAGAAAGTGAGAGTATTTGTTTTTTGTGTATTAAGAGAAAGAGAGACTGTGTATGTGTGTGAAAGAGAAGGATTGTTTTAAGCGAGTATACGGGAGGAAGTGTGCAACTCGCAGAAGTTTTATAGATACTTCATTCCTTGAATGCTACGTTGTGACTCGACTGTAGTCTGTGGTGAAGATGGCTCACTCAGCCGCGAGTGATCTGCTGTGTAACGGTCTTCAGTTCGCTCTGTGAATCTGTAGCCTCATTTGTCCTCTGTGGTTTGGCTCACTTCCTTGAGTGATCTGTCTTAGGTGTGGTTCGACTTGGCTGCCATAAATTCACCAACTGACCTTCAGAACAGGCATAAATTCACCGACTGTCCTCTTGGACCTGCTGTTATCTGAAATGTCTTGTAAATAAAAATTAATTTCTTAATTACGCGATGCATATATGTGAGCAAAATGTGAGATGTAGGTTGCAGCTGGTTTCCCTGCTTATGAATGCAGTTTCTGTATTGTGCTGGTGATTCATTAGGGAGTAAAGGTAAACTCCACGGCGGGGTGAGCTCCCCTTGCTCTGTCCCAGCTCCTGCCAACCTAGCAGTTCAAAAGCACACCAGTGCAAGTAGATAAATAGGTGGGATAATGTGGTGGGAAGGTAAATGGTGTTTCTGTGCGCTCTGGCTTCCATGACTGTGTCCCGTTGCACCAGAAGCGGTTTAGTCATGCTGGTCACATGACCCGGAAAGCTGTCTGCAGACAAACGCTGGTTCCCTCGGCCTGAAAGCGAGATGAGCACCACAACCCCATAGTCGCTTTTGACTAGACTTAACCGCCATGGATTCCTTTAAAAAGGTAAAGGTACCCCTGCCCGTACGGGCCAGTCTTGACAGACTCTAGGGTTGTGCACCCATCTCACTTAAGAGGCCGAGGGCCAGCGCTGTCCGGAGACACTTCCGGGTCATGTGGCCAGCGTGACAAAGCTGCATCTGGCGAGCCAGAGCCGCACACGGAAACGCCGTTTACCTTCCCACCAGTAAGCGGTCCCTATTTATCTACTTGCACCCGGGAGTGCTTTCGAACTGCTAGGTTGGCAGGCGCTGGGACCTAGCAACGGGAGCGCACCCCGCCGCGGGGATTCGAACCGCCGACCTTTCGATCGGCAAGCCCTAGGCGCTGAGGCTTTTACCCACAGCGCCACCCGTGTCCCTATGGGTTCCTTTACCTTTACCTATTAGGGAGTCTGAATTATGCACTGGTCTCTGGTATTATGAGTATGGTTGCATTGCTCAGTTTCAGGAGACTGGCAAGCACAACTAATTGTTCTACACAGGCTCTGCTCTTTTGGCACTGGGCTTTTCAGTTTATTGTTTGGCTCTGTCCCTGGGTGCACGAATTCTACCTGTGGGCAGCAATTCGTGACAGCCGTGCTCAGCGCCCTCCCTGCAGGCCCCCACCTCTGTATCACTAGGGTGTGGCACTGAGTGCACTAGCTCCTACCCCCTGGACTCTTATCCCTGAGCTTTAGTCAGGTCCTGAGATGAGAACTATACATGTGACTGAGCTCACATGCACACCATAGATTTCAAGCAAATGACTTCCTCCAAAGAACCCGGGAACTGTAGTTTGTTGAGGATGTTGGGAGCTGTAGCGTTGCGATCAGTTCTTGTGATCCATAGAACGGTAGACTTGGAAGGGACCCCGAGGGCCATTTAGTCCAATCCCTACAATGTGTTTGAAATGCATAGCACGGGGCAATACTTAAAATCATAATCGCAATATTTTTAATAGCAGCGAAGTAGAAATTAAAAGACCGGAGATTTGTTGATCCGGAGAAATCCTGGTTCGTCCGCCAGTCTTTTAAAAGTACAGTGGTACCTCGGGTTAAGTACTTAATTCGTTCCGGAGGTCCGTTCTTAACCTGAAACTGTTCTTAACCTGAAGCACCACTTTAGCTAATGGGGCCTCCTGCTGCCGCCGCGCCACTGGAGCAAGATTTCTGTTCTCATCCTGAAGCAAAGTTCTTAACCCGAGGTACTATTTCTGGGTTAGCGGAGTCTGTAACCTGAAGCGTATGTAACCCGAGGTACCACTGTAACCTGTAATTGAAGAGAACGCAAAACAACCTGCATTTTCAAAATATTGTCACCAAACAATACGGAGTGCCTCCATTTAGATGGCAAGAACGTCTTTATTGAGGGAAACACCACTGTTTATCTTGGGCAGTGTGTCTTGCTTGCATGTATGTGTTTAGACTAAAAGCTTAAGGCAAATTAATTCAGAAGATGCTCAACGGCTAGTCATGCTGATATTTCTGTATAGTGACAATATTCTTCCGAGAGGCTGAGCATTCCCTGGTATATGTACAACCATGCGAGGCGAGGGGTCGCCACTGTTGGAGGCAGACTGCTAGACTGCAGTACGGCAATTCCTATGTTATGAAACTGCCATTGGATAGACACGAAGTCTCGCAACGTGGTTGCATGCTCGCTCTGCTAGGCAATGCTTCTCTGCAGCTTTCCGATTACATAGCAGAAGACTGTGCGCGGCCGTTTCCATTTCCTGCTTACATTTTCCAGTGGGATCTGTGCGCCCCCGCTGCACAGCAGTCGCCTCCAAGTAGATGGCTCCGTGTATCTTAATCCCACCCACCTCCCTCCTCGAGCGTGAAGACAACGGAGTCTCCTTAAAGAAGCTCTCAATGGGCTGTCCGGATGAACTACATTACCCACAAACCAACGCGCTGCTCGTAGAAAGGACGTCTGCGCACTAAGGCACTCGGATCCAAGTTTGGAGCTTTTAGCTGCCAGTCCTGGCCCATCATGTAGGTGCAGCAGAGCCTTCCTTACCATTGCAATAGGGGGTGAAAACCCACTTTGCAATCTGTTTTGCAAGGTGTGCAATTGCAGTTCCTTCCTCTGCAAGGAGATCTGCTGCAGGGAGTCAGAAAAACTCCAGTTGCATGAAGACTGAGCGCTTGCAGTTTTCATCTTTGTTGCAAAACTAGCTACTGAAGAGAGAAGGCAAAGTCTTTTGTGTTCCCCTCCCCCATCAAAGCAGAGGGGAAAATGTCTCAGCCGAGAGGTAAGGCTCCGACTTGCGTTCCTTGCAGATATGCAAAAAGTCGTCCATGCATTATGGAATTGCATGCATGCAATTTTGGGGATGCAATTGCATTTTGAAGTTTGAGGCTTTGAATAGCTCTCAGTTGCATTTCCTGTTTAGAATGTACCTTTTTTTCCTCTCCTTGCAGACACACACTGGCGCGCGCACACACTCACGCACATACACACAGGCACACACAGTTCCTGTAAGGCAGGGCTTGCAGTTCAGCTGTGCATTGACGTTATTTGCATTCTTCTGCTGGGATTACAGAGCTCTTTTTTTTTTTTTTTTTACCTTTTGCACAGTCAGGGCAGATAAAGGCTTTTGAAGGGCTTATGCATTTAGCTGCTGTATATTTTCTTTTTTTCTTTTTCCAAAAAAGGCGAAATGCAAATCTGCAAGACAATTTACCTTGCAAATTTAAGCCAAACTTTGTATATATAAAAAAAAAAATTATCTGGAGGAAATGGAAGGTGAAACTTGAGTGGAGTTACTAAGAATTAAATATATGCCTCTGTTTCTATGGGAAAGTATTGTTCTGATGCCAATGCTGAGCTCATTTTCCACAGACCTACCCCCCCCCCCCGTCGCAAGCTGTGCGTGTAGTTTTAGGAATGGGTTTCAGAAAGTTACGCAAGGAAGTCTCCTACGTTTTCTTATACTGGAACACGGATTTCTTGGTTTGGGATGTGTGTAAATGGAAGCAGAGCAGATCTTTTTCTCAAAGTATCGGAGAAGGTTCTGTGTCCTCCTAAGGCTGGCAACACGGTTTAAAAGATGGGCAAACGTGGAAGGATAATGGACATGGAATAAAAATGTAGACAAGCGTCCCCTTCAAACTTTGTAAAGAGTAATGTTGAAAGTGGGAACTACTGTAGCCATCCTGCGTGGATCTTGCAGTTAGGGGAGGAATCTAGTTGTCTATGCATGGATATACGAATTCAGTTTTCTGGGTTTTATTACATTTTGCATTACAAATACCTGTGTTACAGAGGCTGCAGGACTTGTGGGTTTGGATTCTGTGCACAGTGGTGCAGAATGCATTTTGGGAAGCCACTTGTATGAGTTCCTTTATCGACGGCTTCATTTTTTCCCCTCGAGGGTGGTCGGGAAAGGGGGCTAGAGAGGCAATGGGTGCTAATCGCAGTGTTTAATGTCAACCCCCCCCTTCCCTAGTTGCACTTTGTGGCGGCTGAATTGCATAATTTATTCCCTATTTACTGCAGTCCTCTCTTCTGGCCAAATGGAGGCTGATTGGAAGCTCTCAGCAGAAAAGAGCCCAATAGGGGTTTTTTTTTTGCCAGTCTAAAAGGATGGCTAGCAGAGAATGTGGCACTCTTCCTTTCTCTTCGGATCCAACATGTTGATCTAGTTAGCAGCCAAGAGGGGAATCCATCATTTGATACATGGAGGAAGGAGGAAAAGGGGAGGATGTAAAAACCTGAATCTCCCTCCTCTTCTCTTGGAAAAACTGATTAAAGCTGGAGGAGAGAGACAGTGAAAAAGTACTCCTTTTTTTGAGGGACTGGATTTGTCTAAATTGAAGGGAGAAATGCACCAATTCATTCAGGTTAGATCTTGCTTTCATTCAGTTTTGTTTGCTGCCAGGATCCATCATCTTGTCTGGTAAGGCCATCATTTCCCAGCCTAGAATTCCAGTTTCCTTTCCAACTCTCATCCTGTCCACGTGAAGCATTTCCATACATATATTTAGATGTGTAGAATGCAATTTTCAAAGAGATGAGGTTGTGTGTGTTTTTTTAGGTACTATAAAGAGCACAAATGAAGCAAATGTTGGCTCCGAAAACATCTAGAGACCTTTATTTCAAAAGAATAAGGGTGTCTGTTGCAGCAGAAAGTACTGTAAGGGGTAGTGTGTTAAACCGGCAGAAAGAAAAAGGCCTAACTTTGAGGTTTGTGGGGATAACTGTATAGACGGAACTTCAGATTGTAAGCTCATTGGGGACAAGGGACTTCTCTTTTGCTCAGGTTACCCTGCAATGTTAACTGGCGGGTTGGACAACAGGGGGAGCGGAGGAAATAAAAAGCAAGGGTTACAAGGCTTCAATATAAGGGAAATACAATTGCATTTACTTGATATTTCTTTCAGCCGAGCATGAGAACTGCGGGATTCTGTGGATTATATGTTTTTGAGATGCTATAAGAGATGGAATATTTTTAAAATAATACACCTTGACAACTGTAATGGCAGAAAGGAATCTTCCTTTGGGTATGCTTTTTTAAACACAAGAGATTGAAAAAGGTAATGGTAAAGGACCCCTGGATTGTTAAGTCCAGTCAAAGGCGACTATGGGGTTGCGGTGCTCATATCGCTTTCAGGCCGAGGGAGCCGGCGTTTGTCCACAGACAGCTTTCCAGGTCATGTGGCCAGCATGAATAAACCACTTCCGGCGCAATGGAACACATGATGGAAGCCAGAGCGCATGGAAACGCTGCTGCAGCGGTACCTATTTATCTACTTGCACTGGCATGCTTTCGAATTGCTAGGTTGGCAGGAGCTGGGACCTAGCAATGGGAGCTCACCTCGTCGCGGGGATTTGAACCGCCGACCTTCTGATCGGCAAGCCCAAGAGGCTCAGTGGTTTAGACCACAGCGCCACCCGCGTCCCTAGATTAATAAAAGGAGAAGCTAGCCCCCTGCCATGCAAGTGATTCCTCAAATACAGCGTCCAAGGGGCTGTCAGATGGAGGATGGAGCAAGCTTGTTTTCTCCTAAGACCCGAACCAGTGGCTTGCAAGTTACAGTGGTACCTCAGGTTAAGTACTTAATTCGTTCCGGAGGTCTGTACTTAACCTGAAACTGTTCTTAACCTGAAGCACCACTTTAGCAAATGGGGCCTCCTGCTGCTGCTCTGCCGCCGCTGCACATTTTCTGTTCTCATCCTGAAGCAAAGTTCTTAACCCGAGGTACTGTTTCTGGGTTAGAGTATGTAACCTGAAGTGTATGTAACCTGAAGTGTATGTAACCTGAGGTACCACTGTACAAGAAAGGGGATTCCGACTAAACATCAGGAAGAACTTTCTGACAGGGTGAACTGTTTTGACTGTGGAACAGACTCCCACAAGAGATGGTGCACTCGCCTTCCTTGGAGGTTTTTAAGCAGAGGTTGGGTGGCCGTCTGTCATGGATGCATAGCTGTCAACTTTTCCCTTTTCTTGCGAGGAATCCTATTTGGAATAAGGGAATTTCCCTTAAAAAAAGGAAAACGTTGACAGCTATGCATGGATGCTTTTAGCTGAGGTTCCTGCATTGCAGATCACCCTTAGGTTACCTTTTTGATTCTGTGATTCTGTATCTTTTTATTATTATTATTACCTAAATTTCTGGTTTGTGGGGTTTTCTTTTTTATAACCACAAGCTGCTAGTCCTGACCCAAATGGGGAAAGTTGATCATGTGAAACCTTTTCCTGGGTGCCACCTCATTCTGCTAGCAAGGATGCCTGGCAGCAGTGCCAAGGCAGACTGCGTAAGGGGGACTTATCCATGGGGCAAGCCAGTTCTTCTGAAAGGGCAAGCTAATATAGGACTGTTGGCATACTTAGGCATTTCCAGGTACCCTCACCTCATGGTAAGACTGATTTAAGTGGTACTTAGCTCTCAACAGTGTTGGAATCCCCTCCCTTTAGTGCATGTATAGCTCAGTTGGTTAGAGCATAGTGCTGGTAATGCCAAGGTTGCAGGTTCGATCTCCATCCTATGGGACAGCTGCATTTTCCTGCATTGCAGGGGGTTCGACTAAGATGATCGTGAGGGTCCCTTCCAACTATACAGTTCTATGATTCTATATTATATCAGACAGGCACCGTCTCTTACTGTTCAGAGTCTCATGAAAACCTCCCTCTTCCAACAAGACCTTTAAGCCGATATCTTTCTCAGTATGTTCTGGAATTGTTCTTAGGTGTTGTAATTCAGGGGTCACCAACCTAATGACTGGGCCTGAAAATGTCCTCATGGCAAAGGCCCTAAACTGAGCTTTTAAAGAAATTATTTAAAGTAAGCCACTAGCTCTCCGAGAAAGAAATGTATAAGGGTACCATTCTAAGTGATTTCTGTGAAATTAGCCAGTCTGGCTGCTCCCACCTGTTAGTTGTTTTCAGTCAATAAATGAAATATGTCCCCTTTGAAAACCTTTTGCATACCCTGGGACGATGTGTACCACACTTTAGGAAATACGGATCTAGGCGAAAGCCATAAGGTTGCAGTACGAACCTTACTTTACTTTTGAGCGCTGTTGAATTCAGCAGGACTTAACATTGTTAGGACTGTGCTATAAATCCCGTTTTAGCTCGCAGTCTTTTTGGTTTCTGATATTGAAGCGTTCACAATTATCTCAGGGCTCCTCCAGACATCCTTCTTATTGCACATTCATCCTCACCTGTGCTCGTGATGGACTCAAATTGTTTATGCATGATGGCACTTTCAATGCAATTTGCACATGCAAATATTTCAGGGTGATTATACTGCTTTGGCTGCATTCGGTCAGGGCCCTGAAGTTTCCTGCTAAATATCTGCAACTTTTTATACTACAAATCCTTTTAGTCCCGGTTTTAATATGCTATGGTGCAAGAGCGTCTTGATGGTAATAATAATAATAATAATAATAATAATAATAATAATAATAATGAGAATACAGTCATATCTTGGTTCTCAAATGCCTTGTGACTCAAACGTTTTGCACCCGAATGCCGCAAACCTGGAAGTAAGTGTTCCGGTTTGTGAATGTTTTTTTGGAAGCCGAATGTCCGACACGTCTTCCAATTGAGTGCAGGAAGCTCCTGCAGCCAATCGGAAGCTGCCCCTTGGTTTTTGAACATTTTCGGAAGTCAAACGGACTTCGGAACAGATTCCGTTTGAGAACCAAGGTACGACTGTAATATTATTTATACTCCGCCCATCTGACTGGGTTCCAGCGAAATATAAAAACATAATAAAACGTCAAACATTAAAAACAGGGCTGCCTTCAGATAATGTGCCAAAATGTACCTACCCACTTATGTGATGTAACCACTCCCGCATAGTTCCTCTTGATGCTAGGCACCTGCTCTGGTTTAGCCCTGCAACCGCAGCCTGAACCCAAACCCTTGAAAGTGTACAAATAGAAGCATGGCATCATAGTGCAACTATCTTACACTTAGTGTAGGGGGTGAGCAATTTTTTTGGGGGGGGGGGTAGAAACACGGAAAACAGAATAGGTAGAGTTCAAGTGTGGATGCAGTGACACAGAAACTTTAGAAAGTATAAGAGAACGATAATGTGGGCTGATCTGATAGAAATCCATTTCAGATGCCCTACTAGTGGCATAGCGCTGTTTGCTGGTGCCCAGGGCATGCTGGGCAGGAGGGCTGTGCTCACACTGTGCGTGGGGGGCAGCCTAGTTGCTGATGCCATTGGAGCGACTCCACCCTTGCTGAACTGCCTGCCTGCCTGCACAGGGGGGAGCTTGGCTGGCTGGCAGGGCCCTTAGCGGACAGAGAGGAGCATCGGGCCATGCCACACTGGGGTCACCTGCATGGGTACGCCTAGTTTGTGCCCCCTCAAAAATTGTGTGCCTCCCTGGCACTCTCCATGCTGTGCACCCATGCCCTACTATTGCACCAGTGACATGTTCCTGCATACAACTGCTATTAAACAGCAGTCTGGAGGGGGCCTCAATATTCCATTAAACCCTTCTTGAACCTGGAACACTTCACAATGGAGTTCAACAGGTGTATGGCAGTTGCTTTGAGCTACCAAGTCTAATAACGCCACAGACTGCGCTTCTGAAGGGGTTGGGAGGTTCTCTTGACTTTAGCTCTTTCATAGAATCATAGAATCATAGAGTTGGAAGAGACCACAAGGGCCATCGAGTCCAACCCCCTGCCAAGCTCTTTGCTAGTTCCGTTCAGAAGAGTGGGCCGTGATCGCATTTGGTTAAGTTTTGCTTTGCTTTTGTGTGCAATCTTGATCGCGTAGCTAGCATTAAGGCAACGCGAATGACTATTTACAGAACTGGTTGCAAGAGGTTAAATACTGAAGTAATGCTCTCCATTGTTTTGTGGAAGGATAATTAGTTCTGGGTGCTTGAAATCGGCACTTAGCTGGAATTAGTCACTGAAAATTATCCCCAGGTAAAAGAGCACAGCAAAGGTTGAGCTCCAAAGTGCCCTGTGCTGGAATGGAAAGTGCTTCAGCTCATGGGGGGTGGGATGCTGGGAGAGCGAATAGGAGCTGCAGACCTTTTGCGAGTCTTCGAGGTGCATTGAGTTCCCCTGACCTTCAGGAGAGAGAGGCCTTTCGTGATAGGGAGGAAGGGTGGCAATGGGTTTCGGCAGGTTCTGTTGCACGCAGGGTATCCCCTGTGAAACCTAGCCGTGGCATATCAAGAGCAGCATCTGCTCAGGTGAAGTTTCTTTGCTCATTCAGATGTGTTCTTTATTTCACTGCTTATACCTAAGAAGCCACTTCTGTCGAAGCCCTGTGTAAGGGCTGCTTCTGCAATGGGCCTCCCTGCCTTCTCCGTCTGTGTGCCCCCGACTGCAAAATAAGTGGATCTGAGGATACCCCCCCTCCACCGCCCAGAACAGTGGTGGAGAGGAGCGATTGTTAACATTTGGCAAGCTGATGTAGTTGCCCAGACAGAACGATTGTCTTAGCTTGATGTTGAATTCCACCCAGTGTGATGGATGCCCCATATTGCATTATGCTGATACGGTAATTCCACTCTGCATCAATTTCAACTTGGGGTGGAAGGATGCAGAACCAACAAGAACATTAAAAACAAGCTTAAAATATTCCATACTTAGAAAAATGTGAACCTCTGTGACTTGTGGAATAATTAAATGCATCCTCTTCCTTTTTTTTTTTTTAAACAGTTGATAATGTGTTTGGTCTATTTATCCTTCCCTATGCACATGGAATGCACATGACTCGGGTGGTGCTGTGGGTTAAACCACAGAGCCTAGGACTTGCCCATCAGAAGGTCGGCGGTTCGAATCCCCGCGATGGGGTGAGCTCCCGTTGCTCGGTCCCTGCTCCTGCCCACCTAGCAGTTTGAAAGCACGTCAAAGTGCAAGTAGATAAATAGGTACCACTCCGGCAAGAAGGTAAATGGCGTTTCCGTGCGCTGCTCTGGTTCGTCAGAAGCGGCTTAGTCATGCTGGCCACATGACTCAGAAGTTGCACACCAGTTCCCTCGGCCAATAAAGCGAGATGAGCACCACAACTGGACCTAATGGTCAGGGGTCTCTTTACCTTTATCTGCACATGGAATAGGTTAGAAAAACCAAAAAAGCAAACGGGAGAAGAAGGCTTCTTCGTTGGTTTTCTGATTTGCGGCTTCTAATATGCGTCAAGATTTTGCATGGCTCAATCCCATTTGGATGTAACGACTTGAGAAATGGGGATGTGTAGTGGAATTCTGTGCAAGATGTGAACAGCATCTGCTGTCTTTGAAAAGTGGTAGAAAAACGGTATCCATTGCACGCATGCCAGATTTTCGTTGCAGCCGTGCCTCTTGGAATAATATTTTCTTGTAGACTGCCATGGTGATGATGTTTGTGAAAATTAAATTTAAAAATAAAATAAAATTAAATACTGGTAACCCACTGCTTGCCAGTTGCAAGGGACTGATTTTGTGCAAGTCTCTTATGTCCCTGGGATCTGGAGCTTTGCTGCACACACGATCCATGCTCTTTAGGCAAAGTTCCATCTTTCTGACTCAAGTCAGGCATGAGGTTTGAGAGTGTGTACTTGGCACAGTGACTTCTGGTAGTGGGACCCCAGTTGCATCAGCGGACCCTGCCCCATGCTGTGACGCCCCTCTTGCAGTGAGCTTACCAGGGTGGCTGAGGGCTGCTTGAATTTCCCACAGTGCCCCAGAGTGATCCTCACAGCTGCTTGCCGCTATTGGGCATCAACTCAGTGTTAGAAACTCAGATGTATTAGCTGGGTGCCAAATGGCTCCATAAGCCAAGGTTGCAGTTGCCAAAACAGATTGTCTAGTTGCCATTTTTGGGGCCAGACAGCTCAAAAGTTGTATTTTTCGATTTGACTTTTTGGTTCCTGAAATTCATTCCGATTGTGCAGATAACATATAATGGATAGAATTCTGCAGGATGTGTTGTTAGTGTGTGAAAACAGGCAAGACCCAAGGCTTCCCAGGCATGCATCTCCAGATGGTGGAGACGTTAGGCACCATCCTGGCACCTGGACATTTTTACTTGGCGGCAAGTGGTAGCTAGCCGGGTGCAAAATGCTTAGAAAGAAACTATGGCTTATCATACTGTGCAAGTTGGGCCAGCGAGATCTATGAAATGCACAAAAGCACTAGATTTATTGTAGACAATATCTTTTTGTATTGTGTATTCCATTTTTGTTAGATGCTATAAACTTTTGTAGGAGAGGTGGAAAATGTTTCAGATTTATGGAATATGAGTGGGGAATAGGAAGGCATGAAAAAGCGAAAAGAAGTTGCTCAAGTCCACTTACGTAACGTGGACACAGATCATGTTTATTCCACTTTGGTTTTTGTGTGTTGCTGGTCTTATGTCCTTGTTGATATATGAAAAACGGGTGTAAAAATGGTTTTTGATGATCATACGCTATAAGACCTAGAAAACTGCAAATAACCTCAATATCATTGCTAACGATGATTTACAGAAAATCCCTTTGCTTATTGAATTTGTAGCTTCAGACTTGCATGTGTTGTAATCTGAGCTAATACGTTTAGCAAAGGTTTAAACTTCGTGAGTTTACTCTGTAGATGATTATTGGAGTTGTTCTTTGCTGCTAAAATCTTCCTTATGGCACGATAGGGATGCTGAACATGTTTGACGGAATCACTGAATGTATCTGATATGTGGTTGGGTTTTTGTGGGGGGTTTCATCCAAGCCTACTACTACCAAGCCTAGTTTTTCCAGAGGGTCACTTTTGCCCACCCCTGTTCCTCCATTCATCTGCTGCTGTATGTCCTAAAGCAAAAGGCGATAACCTATCCCATGGTCCCCTATGGGGGACTGAACATATGGCATGACTTATGGGGCTGGCTTTGGCCCAAAGGATGCCAGCTTCTGATCCATAGACAAGTGGCTTCTATGTTCTTACATGCTAATGTGCAGTTAAATATACGTTAAAAGGCTGCCTGTAACCATTCCCATTTCATAAGTTGTTTAATGATGTCCATCACTGATACTGGACAATCTTTCCACTTCTATATTGCTGAAATACAAAGGTCCCCCCCCCCCCCCCCCGGTCTCATGAAGGTACAGTGGTACCTCGGGTTAAGAACTTAATTCATTCCAAAGGTCCGTTCTTAACCTGAAACTGTTCTTAACCTGAAGCACCACTTTAGCTAATGGGGCCTCCTGCTGCCGCTGGGCCGCCGGAGCACGATTTCTGTTCTCATTCTGGAGCAAAGTTCTTAACCCGGGGTACTATTTCTGGGTTAGCGGAGTCTGTAACCTGAAGCGTATGTAACCCGAGGTACCACTGTATATATTTTGTTTTAAGAGGCAGAACTGAACCTCTTGCATATTTAAATAATAATATTTGAAGCCATTTGGTGCTGGGGTGTCCAGAATTTAAAACCAGAAAGCTAAGTTAAAGATTGGAGAACAGAAAAATATCTCCTAAGCTGCTCACTGCCTTTGGAATGCAGAGTGGCTTGGCTGCCTAAATAGATATTGTTGCTTTGAGTTCATTCTGCCAAATGATTCTCACACCAAATTTTGATGTTTTGCAATGGGGGGTGGGGATGGGTGGGAATTTCCTGAAAGTTTGCGATCTATTCTCTGCATGCGTGTGATGCAGAGAGCCACAAACGTCGTTCTCATATGTGTGATGCCCTCTGTGTTTCTTGGCAGGTGCCAACTCATCTTGGATGCGCACCACTGGCAAGAAACAAAACATTTTAAAAGCCTTGCTGTGCACCTTAGTGGGGCTTGTATACATATAACAGCAGGAGCAGCTTGTGGGACATACTTAAATATGTTGCAAATGAAGCTAGTGCACAAAAATATTACATTGGTACACTTGCCCAAAATGAAAAGAATCTCCTGTTTCTTTTATAGCCTCCTTGCCTGGTTGTCTGGAGGAAATTCTGCAGGGAACTGGACTGGTGGCTGTTTACAAGCTTTCAATATTGCCTTTGTTTTTCATGTAACCACACAGGTCTTGGAAAAGAAAAATCCTGTGGTGTTATATCAGGTTGTATAGGCGACATACACAGAGATACCATGGGAACTGTAGCAGTTTTCCACAGTGGTCCTTTGCCGTACATGTGATTCTGGAGCTTTATTTTTTAATTTTAAAAATAAGCTGCATGCAGTGCCTGTAATGAGACAGTGGCTGCAGAGGGTGCAATTATACTTCAGATGCGTTTTAGGAAATCTTTATTTTTTTGTGACCAGCTGGTTGTGCAGTTGTGTGTGTCTATATGTCTATATCTACATGGAATTGAACCCCATTGAGTTCTGTGAAACTTACTCTCAGGAAAGAACAGGGCAGAGAAAGAATTTTCTCTCTCACTTCGGCTATTCCATAGTTGCCTTTTGCTAAACGTAGGTAAACTACTGTTGTGTACTTCAGGGTTATGGGGGAAGGTTCACAGCTTTCAGAAGAGTACCTTATAAGGTGTTCCTCCAACCCAACCCCCAGAAACCATTTGGTAATTGGATTATTACCACTCTTCCCTTTGTATTATGCAGTGCAAAGAGTCACACGCAGCAGGCATTTTGTAATGAACCTGTGAAGTGGCTGAATGAGTGAGCTAGCCTGCCTCTAGATCAGGGGTCAGCAACCTTTTTCAGCCGTGGTCCACCGTCCCTCAGACCATGTGGTGGACCGGACTATATTTTGAAAAAAAATATGAACGAATTCCTATGCCCCACAAGTAACCCAGAGATGCATTTTAAATGAAAGGACACATTCTACTCATGTAAAAACATGCTGATTCCCGGACCGTCTGCAGGCCGGATTTAGAAGGCGATTGGGCTACATCCGGCCCACGGGCCTTAGGTTGCCTACCCCTGCCCTAGATCCTGTGTATGTGTGTTTGTGTGTGTGCATGCAAGCCATGCCCTCTGCCAATGCACAAGTGGGGTCAATCTGTTCTACAATTCCAGATTCTGTGTAGCTCACCCAGACAGACACCAGTAGTCATACATTGGCTGGGAGGCTGTGGTACCTAGGGGTGGGGCTGGTCAACATACAGTGGTACCTCAGGTTAAGTACTTAATTTGTTCCGGAGGTCCGTTCTTAACCTGAAACTGTTCTTAACCTGAAGCACCACTTTAGCTAATGGGGCCTGCCGCTGCACTGCTGGAGCACAATTTCTGTTCTCATCCTGAAGCAAAGTTCTTAACCCGAGGTACTATTTCTGGGTTAGCGGAGTCGGTAACCTGAAGCGTATGTAACCTGAAGCGTATGTAACCCGAGGTACCACTGTATTCTGGAGAGTGCCCTTGGGAAGCAAATGCATGGATATGATGTGTAGGGGGCAGGCTGCAGGGGCTACTGGAGCTGACAAAACAACAAGATGGAACACAAGCAGGGTACTTACGAAGCATAAGCAGGGTACTTATGAAGATGATAGCAAGCAGTTCTTGCAGGGAATGGAGAAAGCCTGCAAAAGACGCTCTCCCAAAATTGAGCACATGCTAATGATTTCTTAGGGAAAAGGAAGCTGGTGCTGGGATTTCCAGCTGCTAAGAACAATCCAGTTGATTTGGAGCTTCTGCTAATTGATTCATTTGGCCCGTTTTGTCTGATGCTCATATATATTCCTTGTCTGCCTGTCTAGAAAACGGCAGCATTTAGATATATAAAAAATAAATGCAAAGCTCTTTATTTCCCGGGCCTGTGCAATGTGAAATTGAGCCATTCCCTTGGAGGTTAGAGGGGCAGTGGTGCTGAATTAAAATTGGATTGTTATTAATCAATCCTACGATTATGATTTCACCAAATGGCTCTGCTAGCTGTGGTCGCTTTCCTAGGGACATCGTCTGTGACCATGGCATTTCAGAAAGAACTGTGATTTCTGTCTGGTGCTTAATGGTGGGTCAGACATTGTGCGCCAAGAGTAGAAGTGCAGGGAAACACATGTGGATGTTAGTCGCTGAATTACTGGTATGGATAGCATTCAGTGTTCAGCATTAGCCAGGTGCCAGCCAGACACATTTCGCACCAGACTTTTGACCACTTGTGACCAAGTGAAGATGTTTGGGCTCCAGGAAGGCGCCTGGAATCTCCACCACCTGTGGATCACTGGATCTGTACTGTTTACACACAGAAATAACCTCCTCCTGTAGAATTCTATCAGTTACATTTTATCTGCACAATTGGGATGAATTTCTGGAACCCAGTTGCTTTTTCTGTGCAGCCTTGAGCAGGAGCAGTCACCATTAAGGAAAAGAGGTTGGAATAGGCCAATAGATACATGGACTGGATCAAGTGACCTTCTTTAAATTCTCAAAGTTCTTTACATAGTAGCTCAAGGCTGTCATCTGAGCTGGTCAGATGTTTAACTGAGAATCAATCACAGTCTGTCCACCATTTGAAAAAATAAGACTTTAGAGTGGTCTTGCCCCAAAATGACAACTGCAACCTTGGTGTATTGGAGCTATTTGGTGCTTAGCTTATACATCTTGAGTTTCTAACACTGGTAGCATTCACACTGGAAGGGCCAGTGTGACCCGTGAGTCCAGTGCAGAAGTACCCTGCTATACCACTTCCACACCACCTGCTCCTTTGACAGTTCACAAAGTGTGCACATGTGATTTTCTCCCCCACAGCTCAAGCTGTTTCTATCTCCAGGCTGCCTCTATGGAATTTGAGCATTCTGAACTTCAGACGGGCCACATGGAGCTGAAGCAACTTGGTGCAGCTGGCTGGGGATGGGCGAGAGTTTTTCTCTTTTACAATCTGTCCAAATTGAGTTGTCCGAGGGGGCAAAGTATTTTATTAAGATCTAACAGCGGGAAGTTGCCGATGTGTTCAGGAAAAGTGTAGGGGTGTGTTTGTGTGTTGGTGTTGTCTCCCCTGCCCTGTTTTCCCACTCTTTGGGCCTTTGCTCTATTTTCCAGAACTGCATTTTGTTCAACACCCAAGAGATCAGTTGCTGATCTCGGTGGTGTAAGTTGGATCCTCGCTTGCTTCTGCTGCAGCCTCTAAGGGGAGCAGTCATGCTGCTCCTCACAGGCTGTGGCCATGGTGGTCTGGCTGGGCTGTTCAGGTGGAAGGAGAGAGAGGGGCTTCCTACATCTGCCCCAAACCAACCTGAGTGATGTACCTGTGCTGGCTGCAGGAACTGACTCCCTTGATTTGTTCCATCCTTTAGGGAAAGAGCAGCCCGCAGACTTATTAGAGGAGGCACTGCAGCTTCTCCAGTTCTTGACCACAGTAAACATTCTGATGCTCAGCAGAAGAACAATCTGCTTATCTTTGCTGCATGGATGGGAAAGCTGTGTGTGTGTGTGTGTGTGTGTGTGTGTGTGTGTTTGCGTGATGAGAGACTTCTTCCTGCTCCTGAGATTTGCCTATCTCCTGTTAGTTGGGAGATGCTGGCATTTTCTCTTGTTTTCATTCGACTGATGGAAGCTTTGTTTTCTTCGCGTGTAATTTAATTCTTGCACTGTAATTCTGGTTCGTGGGCTCAGGGTCCTTGGCTGCAAAGTGGAATAAAAACAAACTTACTCCCCCAATTCCTCATGAACAGAAAAGAAAGGGAAGAGAAGAAAAATTATGTTCGTCCCCCCCATTATTTTTGTTTAAAGGGAGCAGTGGGATTATGAAACACTTTCCATTTACAGTACAGTGGTACCTCGGGTTACAGATGCTTCAGGCAACAGATGCTTCAGGTTACAGACTCCTAACCCAGAAATAGTACCTCGGGTTAAGAACTTTGCTTCAGGATGAGAACAGAAATCGTGCTCCGGCGGCGCAGCAGCAGCGGGAGGCCCCATTAGCTAAAGTGGTGCTTCAGGTTAAAAACAGTTTCAGGTTAAGAACGGACCTCCGGAACTAATTAAGTTCTTAACCCGATGTACCACTGTATGTGCATCTTCACCCTGCTTCCATTTGCCCAGAGTGCACAGGCACAAAAGTTCTCTCATGAAATTTATCATTACGTAACTGCTTGACGTGAGACCTACTGGCATTTTTTATTTATTCCAGGGAAGAGCCCTTTTCATTGAGCACCTCGATGCTCACCGCACTGTGAACGCTTAAGGCTGCAGTTCTTCTGTTGGGAGTTTTCTATGGACTTCAGTAGGAGTAGGATTGAAGAACATAACAGCTGATCTGATTGGACGCTCGGGCACCTCTTTTTAAAAAAATGCAGAGATGACATAGGGTGAAACCACAAATGCTCTGTATATATTTGTGAGAGAGGAAATGGTGGCCTTTTGCGTGGTTGCTGCTTTTGTGTGGCTGTGTTTTCCACCCAGCCGCAGGGGCTGGGAGGCGACCTAGAAAGCGCAGAAGACATGATATCTCCCCACAACAGTTATGCCAGTCTCGAGGAAAGGGCCCACACCATCTGTTTTGCCTGTCCCACCCACTTCCCCGTTTTAAATACTGACTTGCATTGCTCCAGGACTTCAGCACCTGGAAGCAGTCAATGCGCTGCAGCTAGAAGAATTTTCCTGGGGTGTATTTGGGCATTCAGATACAGTGCTTCTGATTTAAGAGGCAGCGCATAGAATTATAAAATGGTAGAGCTGGAAGGGTCCCTGAGGGTCATCTAGTCCAACCCCCTGCAATGAAGAATCTTTTGCCCAAAAGATTAGGGATTGGGAACCTGTGACCCTGTTGCTGGACTCCCAACTCGCATCGTTTTCAGCCAGGATGGCCAATGGGAGTTGTCATCCATCAACATTTGGAGGATGGAAAGTTATTGAACATTGATGGTACAGTGGTACCTCGAGTTACATATGCTTCAGGTTACAGACTCCGCTAACCCAGAAATAGTACCTCGGGTTAAGAACTTTGCTTCAGGATGAGAACAGAAATCGTGCTCCGGCGGCCTGGCAGCAGCAGGAGGCCCCGTTAGCTAAAGTGGTACCTCAGGTTAAAAACAGTTTCAGGTTAAGAACAGACCTCCGGAACGGATTAAGTACTTAACCCGAGGTACCACTGTATTACAATACCATCAGTTACATGAAATGTTTAAATTAGATAGAAAAAAATGGTTTTGTGGACCGAAGTTCACAATTCGAAAAAGAACTGCTGCAAAACAAAGAGACACTTTTGTCTAAAATGTATAATTTGTTATTAGACTGGGAAACAAAAGACGAGCTTGTTAAAGCCACAATGACACACTGGGCAATAGATATAGGACACAATGTACCGTATTTTTCACCTTATAGGGCGCACTGGCCCATAGGGCACACCTAGTTTTTTTTGGGGGGAAATAAATAAATAAAAAATTATTCCCCCCCCCCCCAGCCGCGGGGCTGGGGTGGAGGAAGCCCGAGCTTCCCCCGACCTCAGCTCCCAGAACAGGCTGCTGCCCGCAAGCCTTGCGAGCCCAGCGGGAACTCCCGCCGGGCTCCCATGGCTTGCGGATAGCTGCCCGAAACCTGGAGAGCGAGAGGGCTCGGTGCGCAACGACCCCTCTCGCTCTCCAGGCTTCAGCAAAAGCCTGCATTCGCCCCATAGGACGCACACACATTTCCCCTTCATTTTTGGAGGGGGAAAAGTGCGTCCTATAGGGCGAAAAATACGGTAGATTTTAACCTCGGAAGAAAACTCTGGAAAAGTGACTTGAAGTTTACAGCATGTTATTCTTTGAAGGAGAACTACCGGAAAATGATTCACAGATGGTATTTCACTCTGAGTAGGCATGCGAAGATGTATCAGTCCGAATCAGATAAGTGCTGGAGATGCAAAGAGGTGGAGGGAAGGTTCTTTCACATGTGGTGAACTTGTAAAAGGGTAAAAGAGTATTGGGAAATGATCCATAATGAATTGGAAAAAATAAATGTTTAAAAGTACTCCCCCCCCCCAAAAAAAAGAAACCAGAGTCCTTTCTGTTTGGGATAATTCCGGACTGAAGTTCCCAGGTGACAAAAAAGGTTATTTATGTATGCCACTACTGCAGCCCGTGTTTTGTTAGCCCAAACAACTCGCAGACTTAACATATAGTATAAGAGAACAAGAAGTACATACAGTGGTACCTCTGGTTGTGGACGATATCCGTTGCGGAGCTCCGGTCGGATCCTGAGGTTTCCACAACTGGAGGGACCACTTCTGCACATGCGTCTTCGGTGCGGTAGAGCGATTATGTGCATGCGCACGTGGCGAAACCTGGATAAATATTTCCGGGTTTGCCGCATACGTATCCCGAAGGATACGTAACTGGAGGTGAACGTAAGTAGAGGTACATTTAGAGAAGATTGGAAAACATTTATTCAATATGTGGGAAATAATTCTGTACAGCTGAAAACGCTGGCAGCATTAAGATAAATTCAACAGTGTAAGCAAGTTTTGATGGATGTAATAATGGAATAAGACCCTGATGTTGGGAAAGATGGAGGGCACAAGGAGAAGGGGGCGACAGAGGACAAGATGGTTGGATAGTGTTTTCGAGGTTACCAGCATGAGTTTGACCAAACTGCGGGAGGTAGTGGAGGACAGAGGTGCCTGGCGTGCTCTGGTCCATGGGGTCACGAAGAGTCGGACACGACTAAACGACTAAACAACAACAATAATGGAATACTGAATGGTACAGTTTTTGTAAAATATGCAGGGATTTATGATATGTAAAATGAACCATGGAAAGAGAAGAAGGGAAATCATTGATGTTCTGCACCCTACTGGGTTGAGAGGATACAGTTTGTTCTGGATTTCCTGTTTCATTGAATTGGTTTATGCTGTGTTCTTAAACTCTCGAGCTGACTGTACATTTAGGGCACCCTGTGTACCTGCACAGAGTTGCATTTGTGCTCGGGTTACCCCCTCCAAAAAAAGAAGTGGAACGAAAAGAGGTAGGGAAGGGAGTCAGGGTTAAAGTGGTGTATTATATCTTTTTGCAAGAATGCCAGAGTTACGTTTTATAACAGTACTCATCTTGAGGCCTTCCAGAATGTGTCCTAATAGCTTGCCGTTGCTTAAATATGTGACCTTCCTTAAATACTTGCTGGGCAAATGACCACATACTGCATCCATATATAAAAAAAATATCCTGGTATAATTGGGTGATTGTCGAAAGCAAGCAGAGTCTGCTTAACCGTAGGGAGAGAAATGCTAGGCACGTCTCCGATTGTGGAGTGCCTTTCTTCCTCGGATGACGTTTGTCCTGGAATTGGAATTTGAAAGGGGAGGCCATGTGAACTGGAAGCAGAGAAGCAAATAGAGGCCTGCCTGCCGAGGAACAACAAACAGAGGTCACTTTCCTGGCTGGCCAGAATTACTTATGTAAAGTCACTCTAGCAGACAGCGAAAGGCCTGTTGCTGCAGAGCATCGGGGAGCGAAATCATGAGGACATGGGTTCTGCTTCTTTATTTGTGCTCCAGGCCCTTGCCCTTACCCTGAAACTTTGCCAGAAACGCTGCATTTCTTCCTAATACCTGGCATATTTGTAACTTCATCTTCTTATTGGAAAGCTTTAGAATCACATTTTTCAAGTGTGTGAAATGGTGGCGTTAAAATCAGCTAAAAAACAAAAGTTTAATTATAACTGCAAGAAAATCCTGAAAACCAATTTTCACCTAACATTATTGCTCTCTCTTCTTGATTTTATGGAAGCCTTCAGATTATTATTTTGGGAGGGGGGAGGAGGGAGGGGGAGGAATTACACATCTCTACAGAACAGAAAAACTTCAAGCTCCTTTATTTGCAGTGTATAACCAGTTTCTGGATGGTTGCAAATTGTAGATAAAATCAGAATGGTTTTAACTGCTCTACTTAATCAATTCTTTTAATGCAACCTAATGACCTCAGATATGCAGATGACACAACTTTGATGGCAGAAAGTGAGGAGGAATTAAAGAACCTCTTAACGAGGGTGAAAGAGGAGAGTGCAACATATGGTCTGAAGCTCAACATCAAAAAAACGAAGATCATGGCCACTGGTCCCATTACCTCCTGGCAAATAGAAGGGGAAGAAATGGAGACAATGAGAGATTTTACTTTCTTGGGCTCCATGATCACTGCAGATGGTGGGAGCAGTCATGAAATTAAAAGACGCCTGCTTCTTGGGAGAAAAGTGATGACAAACCTAGACAGCATCTTAAAAAGCAGAGACATCACCTTACCGACAAAGGTCTGTATTGTTAAAGCTATGGTTTTCCCAGTAGTGATGTATGGAAGTGAGAGCTGGACCATAAAGGGGACAACAGAGGACGAGATGGTTGGACAGTGTTCTCGAAGCTACCAGCATGAGTTTGACCAAACTGCGGGAGGCAGTGGAAGACAGGAGTGCCTGGCGTGCTCTGGTCCATGGGGTCACGAAGAGTCAGACACAGCTAAACGACTAAACCACCACCACCACCTGTTTTAACTCATTCCAATTTTGGTAAAATAGAATTAGCTTAGCTTATGTACCATTGCAGTGAGATACAGTACCTACATTTTGTGCGATATGACTACAGTATAGTATAAAATGAAAACTACCCATAATGAAGTTCTGTCCAGATTTTCCTCTAGAAAACTAAGCATTGAGGGCCAAGTTGCACATTATATTGTAAGTTTAGCTATGTCTTTGTATTCTTTCTTCTTTAATGACAGGTGGGGAGTGTTGTTACTGGGAAGGGAAGTTTATCATCCTCCCACAAAAAACCCACCCCATTGTGGCTATAAGCCTTTGAAAAAAGTTCCCATTAGCACCATTAGAAACCTTTCTCATAAGGCTCATAGCTGCACAAGGAGTTTTGTTCCGATTGCAGCCAGGGTGGGAAAAGATAAGCCTCTTTTTTTTCTTTTGAATTGCATTTCCCCTAACAACACTGCCTCCCACCAGCACCTATAGTTAAAAAGGCAGTGAGCAAGGGGGAGATGACATAGGTACATGCCAAGCAGTTCAGTGCAATGTGATGCTTGTCCCTGACACTCTATGATCCATCAGAGTGGTACCTTGGTTCTCAAACTTAATCCGTTCCGGAAGTCCGTTCCAAAACCAAGGCCCGCTTTCCCATAGGAGGTAATGCAAAATGGATTAATCCGTTCCAGACTTTTAAAAACAGCCCCTAAAACAGAAATTTAACATGAATTTTACTATCTAACGAGACCATCGATCCATAAAATTAAAGCAATAAACAATGTACTGCAGTCACACAATCAATCAATCAGTAGCTGAACTGGGTTCCACACAGTCACAAAAACAAAACAAAAAAGCCGCAAAAACAAAAATGCAAAATAGCAAAACCAGACAGACCTCAGTGTAACACTCAAAGTGGAAGTGTGGCACTCAGATTGGAAGCGTAACACTCAAAATGGAGTACGTTTGGCTTCCAAAAAAGGTTCACAAACCGGATCACTTAGTTCACAGTGTTTGGGTTCCAAGTTGTTTGAGTACCAAGGCGTTTGAGAACCAAGGTACCTCTGTACCTCATTGACACTAGACCTTTATGAACAAGAGATGGGAATAAATGTCAACAGCTACTAGTTGTAGGTGGTATAAATTCTTCTCCCCTCTTGAAACTGGGTGTTTAAATATGAAACACAGAAACCAGGTCTTGCAAATGGGGACTACATTTTTTCCTGATATCTCAGTATTGAAGCGAGGGGTGTGTTAAAAACAAAGAGTGTCAAGTAGGTGACGTAAAGACTTTGCTTAACTCAGCCTGTCAAGTTTTTCCAACTACAGTTCCTGTTTTCTTTTGTGTGGTTTATTATGTTTCACAGTACTAATTATTGGAAAATAGGTACAGTGGTGCCTTGCAAGACGAAATTAATCTGTTCCGCGAGTCTCTTTGTCTTGCGGTTTTTTCGTCTTGCGAAGCACGGCTATTAGCGGCTTAGCGGCTATTAGCGGCTTAGCGGCTATTAACGGCTTAGTGGCTATTAGCGGCTTAGCGGCTTTAAGAAAAAGGAAACAAACTCGCAAGAACTCGCAAGACGTTTCGTCTTGCGAAGCAAGCCCATAGGGAAATTCGTCTTGCGGAACGACTCAAAAAACGGAAAACCCTTTCGTCTAGCGAGTTTTTCGTCTTGCGAGGCATTCGTCTTGCGGGGCACCACTGTATGTCCACATGCACACAGCAGTGATAATTCTCCCCATTTTGTTTGGTTTTAGAATCAACAATGCTTTAAGTTACTGTGGTCTTTTAAAAGGTTCAAAAGGCAATGTGCAAAGGGGAAACGTTTCCCTTGGAATCCAGTGACCTGAGAGAGCTGGTCACAAGGATGAGAAAATTAAGCATCTGCTAAACAAAAAGGATCCCCAGTGAAACTGAAAGGACTCCGAGCCTCTCACAATCCAGTTTTTTTTTCTTTTTACAGCTTGAAATTCCTGTGGTTTTCCGTGTTTGAGATAAGCGGCAATGGGGAAAACACTATTTTTGGGATGAAAAGGCAGCGTAGCCGCTGAACTTTGGGTAGAAAGGAACTGCAAGTGTGATTTATGCACCATGGGGGAATCACAAGCAGTGCTCCCCCAGCTGCCCATGTCTCTGGTTTTTTATTGGTATTGGTTTAAGAGATAACTTATAACAGAGGTTACGAGGGCTTGTGAATTTTGTTGTCAAGCCTAGTGCTGCGTTGATTCTCTCCTGAGCTGAAAAAGAGATTTATCTTCGCTGTGTCCATGCGTAATCGGGGTGAGTGCGGTTGGCCTATGAATGAACTCGGTACCCCAATATTAAGTGACCGACTGGGCTTCATTTGAATGGCTTTGTCTGCATCCACATCGTTTTCCAGCATTCACCCGCTCCTGTGAGGTGATCAGCGGTTGCTCCACAGTGAAGGCTGCAAGATTCATCTTCTGCAAAATGTCACTGCCTGGCATCTGCGAACACCAGCTCATTCCTGGCGCAACATGACTCGGAGCAATAGTCTCTCCAGTCACCATTCCACGTACGAGCTGTCTGTCTGTCTCCAGTCCTCTCCCTCGCCGTTGTGTTGTTTTCCCGTTTATTCCTTTATTGCCCTGCGACTGACAGGACCAGGCTTGTTCTGTGCCTATTCAGTTAACTTTTCCTAGAACGGGAGACACTTTTTATCAGAACAATCAGTCTTGTTCTTTCACTCCCACAAGGCCGGAGCTTTGCAGCAGTTTTAAAATATCTGGATATGAAGATGTTTTCTTTTCTCTTTGTCATTTTTTGACGTTTTTGGTGTTGTCAAGGCGCAATTCACTGCACCGGAGTGGGAGATGCTATCATCTAGCCTCCAAGATACATTGGTTAATCAATGAATCTTTGGCTTGGTGCAAGGTTGAACATTATCTCCGACTCACATTTTAATCTAAGCCACTCAGATTAAAACTCTTCTTTCCCTTTTCATGTACTGTTGCAGTGGGGAAACCCATGACTACAAAGCCCATCATTCCTGGCCATTGACAGTGCTGCCTGGTACTGATGGGAGTTGGAGTCCAACAACATCTAAATAATAATAATAATAATAATTTATTATTTGTACCCGGCCCATCTGGCTGGGTTTCCCCAGCCACTCTGGGCGGCTTCCACAGAAACCAAAAATACATTAATATGTCACACATTAAAAACTTCCCTGCCTTAAGATGTCTTCTGAATGTCAGGTAGTTGTTCATTGCTTTGACATCTGATGGGAGGGCGTTCCACAGGGCGGGCGCCACTACCAAGAAGGCCCTCTGCCTGGTTCCCTGTAGCTCTGCTTCTCGCAGTGAGGGAACTGCCAGAAGGCCCTCGGCATTGGACCTCAGCTGGATCTAAAGAGCCAGTTTTCTTGTCCCTGACTTACACAGTGGCAACTGCTGTGGTTGTGATGTTACCAGAGGGAGAGAGAGAGGGAGGTCTTGCTCTTCAGACCACCTGGTACCAGTGGTGGTGCAGCATTCCAAGAGCCAGGGACAAACGATGGAGATATAGACATTCTTCTGCTGCAACCTCAGGGTGAGTTATGAGCAAGTTTGGAGCTCTGGGGGAAGGTGGGGAAGTTTCGGTCGCATTCCAAGTCCAGCTTGGAGGAATTTATCCATCACCAACCTGTTGTCAACAAAGCTCTAAAATCCACTCTTTATTTTGGAAATTTTTTCATCTGTTTGTCCTTTCTCCGTACATTTGTACACTTCTTAAAGTATTGTAACCCAGTTTTGCACGATGGTTCCTGAAATAAAGAAACACGTTTTTGTCTGTTTTGGACCTTTATAAAATTGGACACCGTTTGGAACCAAAGGTGATGGACAGAACCTATCAAAACTGCTCTGATTTTGTGTTTATCCAGTAAGAAAATGATATATAATTAGATACCGCGGGGGGTGGGGGGAGGGAAGTTGCAGAAAACATAGGTGGAATTTGTTTGTTTTCTATTGTCGAAACATTGTAAAAGGCAAAACATAAAATAAAATAAAATAAAATAAAATAAAAAACAACTGCTCTGATTTCTCAGAAATTCCAATCAACATCAGGCCATTCCTGCTAGTGGAAAATATATGCAACCTGAGATTTATTGGCAGTTTTAAACAACTAGCTAAATATAAAAGCAAATACAAATAATGTTAGCATTCAATTACAAGATATTTGAGGTAGTTGTCGCCTCGTCTATACTCCAAAGTTCCTCAAAATCTTGTTCTGGTCTCTTTGTAATGACAAGTGTTGTTTTTTTCCAGGGGTCAGAAAAATGTGAGTTCTTTTGCAAGTGTGAAGAAGAACAATCTGGTGAATCCTTTTCGAATCCCAGAATATAAATAAATTGCAGAATTAAGCCTGCCATGGAATGCAACAGTAAAACACAACAAAAGCCAATAACACCCACCCTCTCATTTTTTAAAACTTCATTTCGTCATTCCCTATTAACAACAGACGTGGTCCAGTGATGAAACTGACCCATTTTCAGACAAATCAGTGGGGCTCTGCCTGCTGCAGTGGGGTGAAAATCCCTAGTGTAAAGTATTTCCTTATTTCAAAGGATGTTAATAGATAGCAGTATATAAATCAGTATCAACAAGTACATCATTCTAGAGGCTACTACCCCTCCAAATGTTCGTATACAGGGAACATCAGCTGTCTGATCTCCAGCAAGCGATGTGTTAAACGCAAGACTGATGTAACAGCTCTAAGAGAGGCTTGATTGATTTAGGAAATAAAAGTGGAGTTAGCAGGATACGAGGGCCTGTTGAAAGGGGAAGAAAACAAGTGCCAGGATTTGCGCTAGATGGGATGATGGCCATTCTCTTCTGAGACTGAATGATTAATAGAAAACTGAGTCATCTTTGCAGGATTTCCTGGCTTGTAATAGAGGGGGTGGGATTATTATGTATAGCCAACTCTTCTTTGCGGGTTTTTGAAAAGACAATTGGCTGTTTGGAGGCCACATTATAACATGTGCTGCAGTGAGATTATCTGTATGTCAGGAAGTAGTAATTGTGGTTCATGGTCCTTGTGGGGAGGGGTCCATTGACCAGCACTTGTTGACATATGCATACTTTGACATCTGTAAATTTTCCAGTGCATTCTTTGTCACTAGACTTTGAACACTGGGCTTTACGCATGCCAGATTACTGTGCAATAAATAACAAAAATGGCAAGTGTGTGTGTGTGTGTGTGTGTGTGTGTGTGTGTGTGTATTCTGCATTCTGCCCATGGAAGCTGCTGAATGCACAAAGATATCAGCAGATGCAGAGCGAGATCAAATAATACTACAATGGTACCTCGGGTTACAGACGCTTCAGGTTACAGACTCCGCTAACCCAGATATAGTACCTCGGGTTAAGAACTTTGCTTCAGGATGAGAACAGAAATCGCCTGTCGGCCGTTGGAGGCCCCATTAGCTAAAGTGGTACCTCAGGTTAAGAACAGTTTCAGGTTAAGAACGGACCTCCAGAACAAATTAAGTTCTTAACCCGAGGTACCATTGTACTCCTAACTACTAAAAAACCTGGAAACCCTCTAGATAAATACCTATCTTAACTGTATTGTATCACATTACAGAATAGCAACACTTGGGTTTCCAGATATATAAATAATAATGCTCAGCTATTGCTCTTTTTTTCCTCTCACCCTCATTAATCTCAAGGGATAGGACTTTTAAATGAAGTGTGTTGTCTAATAAAGCAATTTAATTTTAAGTTTAAAAATTTCCAGGTGGTTGGTTTTGTTTTTTAAAATCACCATTGCAGAGCTTCCTGTTTATTTAATCTTATTTTTCCTAAGCACAGCCAAGCCTTTACAGCTGTCAGTTGTGAGACTATGCTATCAGCCGTGATGGATGGCCAGTATCACCAGGGTTCTCTGTCTCAGCATAAATGACTTAGTGAAATTACTGAGAGTTGGTCTTCCATACTACATATTTTTTGTCCTTCATACTTAGAAGCCTTTTTAAAATTTCTAGATACTATTTTATTGTGATAGCACACCTTTACCAGGCTTAATTTTGATGGTAGTCTGTTGTCAGATAATGATTTTGTTTTGTTTGACTTGTAGGGTTTCACTTTTTTACATGGGTTGCCACAAGGATCTATGCAAAGGGGATTTCAAAAATTGACCTCATGCCATGATTTGATGAAGAATTCATTAGCTGGTTTTTATTATTTTTATTTTAATCCTTTGTTTTTCTGCTTTTTTTTTGTTTAATCCTTCATTCTGGTTTTTATATACAGTGGTGCCCCGCAAGACGAATGCCTCGCAAGATGGAAAACCCGCTAGACGAAAGGGTTTTCCGTTTTGGAGGTGCTTCGCAAAACGAATTTCCCTATGGGCTTGCTTCGCAAGTCGAAAATGTCTTGCGAGTCTTGCCATTTTTTTCTCGCTCCCCCCCCTTTTTCCAAGCCGCTAAGCTGCTAATAGCCTTTTAGCAGCTCAGCCGCTAAGCCTTTAATAGCCGCTAAGCCGCTAATAGCGCTAATCCGCTAAGCCGCTAATGGGGTTGCTTCGCAAGACGAAGAAACCGCTAGACGAAGAGAATTGCGGAACGGATTCTTTTCGTCTTGCGAGGCACCACTGTACTGTTTTGTATGGTATTGTGAATACTGACAATACCATACAAAACATAGTATGTAAAAACCAGAATGAAGGATTTTAAAAAAAAAGCAAGCAGAAAAACAAGGGATTAAAAAAAAAAAAAGTTGGAAGGGACCCTGAGAAACATCTAGTCTAACCTCCTGAAATGCAGGAATATGCAGATGTCCCATACAGGGATCAAACTTGCAACCTTGGTGTTATCAGTACCCAATCTAATCAACTGAGTTATCCAAGTACAGTGGTGCCCCGCAAGACGAACGCCTCGCAAGACGGAAAGCCCGCTAGACGAAAGGGTTTTCCGTTTTGGAGGCGCTTCGCAAAACGAATTTCCCTATGGGGTTGCTTCGCAAGACGAAAAAATCTTGCGAGTCCCCGCAGGTTTTTTCCGCCTTTCCCCCCCTTTTCCTAAGCCGCTAAGCCGCTTATCAGCTGTTCCGCTGATAAGCCGCTTAACAGGTGATCGCGAAAAGCCGCTAGACCGCTGTAGCGCTAATCCGCTAAGCTGTCAAAGGGCTTGCTTCGCAAGATGAAAAAACGGCTAGACGAAGAGAATCGCAGAACGGATTCTTTTCGTCTTGCCAGGCACCACTGTACATCATTTGTATTTGAAAACGTGGTATGTTGCACAATATATCTTTGAGCTTGTTTCAAATTTTGCAAAAGCCATATGCAATGAATGAATGAATGAATCTTTATTTGCGTCGCCATCGGTCATAGCAATAAAACAACAATACGATATACAAAGAATAGAAATAAAAAGTCAATTATATAAAATACATTTTAGGGTTTTGAATCAATAGTCAAAGAGTGGATCTTATTCTGATTGCCCCAGCTAAAAACCTTGCAACCTTTGCTGTCACCTGCTCATCTTGATCTGCCAAGAGAAAGGACACTGTGGCAGTGGTTGGGCGACCCAGAATGGACAATAAAAGAGGGGTGATAGTCTCATTCCTCAAGTCTTTATAAAGAGTGCAAGCCAGAAGGGCATGCGCCACCGATTTGGTACTGCCATCTCCACAGGGGCATAAGCGTTTTTCGTGTGGAATCTGTTGGAATTGTCCCTCAAGTAAAGCCGAGGGCAATACATTCAATCTTGCGAGAGTAAAAGCATGTCTATATTTTAGAATTGGTAGGTTATGCAGATAGGGTGCCAGAGTCGAAATGGGAAGGTGGAAAATAGTCATGCCATAGGCAAAATTTCCTTATTGTGGCCAAGTTGTTTTGACGCTTGATATCATCTAGGTGCTGACCATATGCAATGAAAGCTTGTCCCAGCCTGAAAACCCTTCCAGTGTTCTAAGGTTGCTGCTGGCATTACTGGGTGAAGACCCCTTTATGCCAGGGTTTGCTAGCATTTTTCGTGCTGCATTGACCCATGGTCAGCCCTTCAAGGGCTGCATGTGAAGATGAGCATCACCAGTTTTGAATTTTTTAAAATTTATTTTTATTAGGGATAATTTTGAGGGAACCCTGGGCAGTCAGAAAAATCACAGCAAGAGACCCATGGAAATGTTCAGTAATAAGTAAATGAAAATATTAAAAGTGGAAAATTTTTGGGAAGCTATGAAACAAATATTCTATTTTGTGTTACCCACCCCACCCCAGCCAGAGGACATTCTGATTGTAAGTGCAGAGTGAAAATTTATCAAATAAATACTTAAAAAAAAAGTTTACACGGACAGAGATTTGGGTAGTTGAACACGGTATATATATATATATATATTGAGTGGGTTAATTGGAATTTTCCATATAAATCGGCTGCTTGAAAGCTCGCCAAAATGATTTGCAAGCCAGCCCCCAAGTAGATGCTTCTTCTGCAGGTGCTAGAAAGAATCGGACTTTCCTCACACGAGGGGTAATGTTTTGAGACGCAAGTAACCATGCCGTGCTCTGAACTGAGACTGTACAAACATCCCTGCAATTTTCACAGTTCATCTAGTGCACTTCAACCCTCACTAGCAACAACCTTGTTATTTTAGTTTTGCCTCCCCTCCCTCCAAATTGCACTTTGTAGAATATAATCCTCACTGTATGCTATGAACTGTGGAATGTTGTCACGGCACAAACCTTGCAGGTGGGCTGTTTGCACTGCTAAACCGGGTACCGGTGCCTTTGGAGATGGTAGCAAACTTACTGAAATGCTTTAGGATGTAATTCCCCCCCCACTTTATATATCCTCACTTCTTCTGGCTTGGGTATGCATTGGGTTAGATTTTTTTCAGTAGCTGCCTGCTAGTAAGCCATGTACTGCGTTACTTCTGTTTTGCCACTTAAGGCAAAGAACATGAAAGGAACAAATGCAGTTTGCCCAGATGATGTACTCTGGCACTTGTGTTTCCTGAGGAGAGGCAAAGATAGATTTGACTGTCTGGACTGGAGTTAAAGGGAAACATAAAAAAAATAAAAAATACGCCACCCAGTTTTCTTCTACACTCCTAGTGTGCACTGAATGTTAAAACGTTTCCCTAAGTTATTTTTTAAAAACCAAGGCCCAAATACTCCACATTTGTGCAGAGATTCAGGGCAACTGTTCTTAACCCTTTTGGATTATGTCAATCTGTTTAGGTCAGGGGTCAGCAAACTTTTCCAGCAGGGGGCCGGTCCACTGTTGCTCAGACCTTTGGGGGGGGGGCGGACTATTTTTTTTGGGGTAAAAAATGAACGAATTCCTACGTCCCACAAATAACCCAGAGATGCATTTTAAATAAAAGGGCACATTCTGCTCATGTAAAAACACGCTGATTCCCGGACCATCCGCGGGCCGGATTTAGAAGGTGATTGGGCCGCATCCGGCCCCCGGGCCTTAGTTTGTCTACCCATGATTTAGGTGGGGGAGTTTTGCATGTGCAAATGCTACTACAGTTGTACCTCGGAAGCCGAACACCTTGCAAGTTGCACGTTTTGGCTCCCGAACTCCGCAAACCCGGAAGTGAACGTTCCGGTTTGTGAATGTTCTTTGGAACCCGAATGTCCGATGCGGCTTCTGATTGGCTGCAGGAGCTTCCTGCAGCCAATTGCAAGCCGTGCCTTGGTTTCCAAACGTTTTGCAAGTTGAACAGACTTCCAGAACGGATTGTGAGGTACGGCTGTAGTCCATATCAGGAGTCTGATCTGTAGAAAGCTAATGGATCATATTGATCTGCAGCAGGGCTGTCTTACCCATAGGCGCTAGCGGTGCGGGGCACCCGGGCGCCAGGCTCTCAGGGGTGCCAAGTCAAAAGTCTGGGGCCCGAGAGTTGAGTCCGGGGAAGAGCCTGTCCATTGGTTGGAGCGCCACGGCAGGCTCTTCTGTTGTGGGCGGCTCTGCACCGCGAGTTCGGGGGTGACCGGGCCAGCAAGACACTGAGGCGGCTAGCTGGCTCCGCCCTCTTGCACGCCTGGGACTGGGCAACCTGGGGGAGGGGGGCACCAGGTGGATCTTTGCACCCTATGCTTAAGACAGCCATGATCTGCAGTTACAGGTAGTGAAGCTGGGGAATGTTTCTGCCTTGGTGAGTGGCTGACAGTCAAGGTGGACAGTACTGAAGCAAAAGTGGCTTGTTTGAAGGCAGCCCTTTATAGATCCCAGGAATCAGGACATGGTAGCTCTTGGAACCAGTGTATTCCACCCAGTGGGCTTGTCATAACAAAGGAGGCCATTATGAATGAATGTAGCATTAGTCAGTTTCGCTATAACAGCAGCAGCAGCAGCAGCAGCAGCAGCAGCAGCAGCAGCAGCAGCAGTGCCAATACCACCCAGTGTGGGGTGTGAAGTTCATGATGTATTGAAAACAGGCTACACTTTTTCAGCTTCTGAGGCTTACTGTAAACAACTGGGATTAGGGAAAGTGATCCTAGAAGCTGCAAGCTGAAACTCTTGGCAGTGTTCTTGCTTGGAAACATTGGCGTCTCTCAGCGTTTAAAAGACTTCCATTCTGCCTTTCCTAGATATGCTGAGACCCAGTACACGCTCCTCCCATCGTGCAAGCAAGTGAACAAGCCCAGGAGCCTTGGTTAACCAGAGCTTCCAGTTAACATCAAAATCAGGAGCTATGATTAATGACTTCTAAATTAGCCAGGATCTGGAAGCCAGCGCTAAACCATGGCTTCTTTCTGGTTTCTTCAGAAGCTGTTAACCATTTGTGATGATACCCTTGTTTAGAAGCTACCTTTTAGGGCAAAGCCTTCACAAAGCATCTTACCTAATCATGAAATGAAATACATTTTGAAACAACGAAGCATCCACATGATAAAATGTTTTTAAATGTGTGGATCAGTTAGTTAAACAAAAATGAATAGGATTTTGGAACCAGATCCATCACAAAGCCTGTGTCATAAAGAAACCTCATTTAAAAAATACAGTATGATAGATAGATAGGAGAGAGAGAAAGAAGGAGGAAAAAGGAAGAGAAATTAGATATGTTGGAGCTCCACAGAGCTTGAAATGAATTGGATTTCCATAACCTGGAGACGTCTCCAAATAGACATAACCAGTTAAGGTGCCATCACTATGCCATGAATTGGATTTTCTTTACATTGAACCATGTTTGTTAGTTCACCTGGTTCAGAAGAAATCATTTTGAGGTGTGTACAGTCTGCTTAAATATTCACTATCTTTAATAATATGTGCCGTACACAGACTTTGGCTTCCTCACTTCTCAGTCCTGTCTCTAACCATTTATGAAGACAGAGATCCAATAGACATCATTCAAGTCCATGTCTACTTGAACCCTATTTGCATGTTTTTGACAAAGATGGGCCGGGCTGCCCAGCCAGCATGGTATTAGGTGACCAAACTTCGAAGGAAGGAATAAGGAATGCACTTAGAGTGCATTTCTGAATTCTGTCCTTCCTTTTGCAGGTCTGGTTTGAAACCATGTCTGCAAGGAGGACAATTTTTGAATGCAAGTCGGTCTGCAAAGGAAGATTCCTGTGGAAAGTGGGTCCTGTTTTCAGCAGGGACCAGTGACACGTGGGAGCTCAAAATGGAGAACTCTCCAAAGCAGCCAATCCCAGCAAGGCTTACATTTGACGCCTGTCAGTTGAGAAGTACGAACTGCAAGCGCGACTTCCAGAAGGGATTGGTGCCACTTGAGAGCTTCTGAGTGGACCCCAACACAGTGAGGCTTGCTATTAAAAGGCACTGAATACAACCTCTGCTTGCCAAGGAACAATTGAGAGTGCACTTTGTGACTCCTGATTGTTCCTTCGCAGCCAAGTCTTTACCGCATTACATCAGGTGTGGGATGCAGAAAACAGCCTCACGGGCCAAATTAGGATCCCCTGCCGAGCCAAATTTGGCCCATGCGCTGGAGGTTCCCTGTTCCTGCTCTAAAGTGAATGCGGTTGCAGAAAGGGAATGACCAATATATTGGTAAACCCAAGGATTCACAAACACAGCAGTTGCCAAATAGCCCCCTAATCTTCTTTCTTGATACCTAAGCAAATAAGACCATCATTATAGATCATTATCTAGGACTGTTAGTTAATGATTCTAGCATAGCCAAGTTAATAGCTGCCTTGCCTGTGCTGGAATCATTAAGTAACAGCCCTGGAAAATGATCCGTAATGATGGTCTTATTTTGAAGATAACTTTCCTGCCCCCCTTTTTTATATAACAAGAATACAAAGCTGAAAATGAATGAACCACAACTAAAATACAGTGGTACCTCGGGTTAAGTACTAAATTCGTTCCGGAGGTCCGTACTTAACCTGAAACTGTTCTTAACCTGAAGCACCACTTTAGCTAATGGGGCCTCCTGCTGCCGCCGCGCCGCCGGAGCACGATTTCTCTTCTCATCCTGAAGCAAAGTTCTTAACCTGAAGCACTATTTCTGGGTTAGCGGAGTCTGCAACCTGAAGTGTATGTAACCTGAAGCGTATGTAACCCGAGGTACCACTGTATTACATTCATTTTTCACATGGTCTAGTCCTTCCCCTGTCCACCCCCTAATATTCTTAAGAAGGTTCCGTCTCCAGTCTTCAGAGAGTAGCTGGAAGTGGGGAGGCAGAAAAAGGTCCTCCTTTCCTTCCACGCCGCAGTTTTAATCTAAAATCTTAAGCACAGTACTGTGTCCAGAGCTCAGAAACTGCTCACACTAATGAAATTCCCTCTTGCAAAATGCGCCTAGAACAATGGGTGTTTCAAACACTGCTTTACGTGCTTGACAGAAAGATTACAGTGGTACCTCGCAAGACGAATGCCTCGCAAGAAGGAAAACTCGCAAGACAAAAGGGTTTTTGGTTTTTTGAGTTGCTTCACAAGACGAATTTCCCTATGGGCTTGGTTCGCAAGACGGAAACGTCTTGCAAGTTTGTTTCCTTTTTCTTAAAACCGTTAATACAGTTGCGACTTGACTTCGAGGAGCAACTCATAGCACGCGGTGTGGTAGCCTTTTTTGAGGTTTTTGAAGACTTTGGTGATTTTTGAAGCTTTTCCAAAATTTTTCCGAAACCGTGCTTCGCAAGACGAAAAATTCGCAAGACGAAAAACCTCTCAGAACGAATTAATTTCGTCTTGCGAGGCACCACTGTACTTTCATTTTCAATTGGGGCGAGCATTCGGGAAAATGACTTTGACAGTCCCACCCACAACTGAACCCATTCCCCCACTTTTTGTGTGTGACTCTGCACGATTTTACACACTATTTCCAAAATGTAACCCCTGTGTAAGTTGAGAGCTGCCTGCAAACTGCATTCACTTAAGACATACAAGCAACAAAAACCAATCACAGCTGAAAGACTAAATCCCTTGCCTTGGTTCTTACTCTTCTAGTACCATCCCACAAACAAAATTTTAAAAACTGCTAATATTGACCCAAGTTTTCTGTCTTTTGAACTGCCTACCAAGGCTAGCCTTTCTTTGGGCTGCTCTGTATGTTATCTGTTGCCCATATAGGAAACCACAGTCATATTTTGACGCAAATATGTTTAGTATCCCAGATGGGTGGGTTGGGCAGCTGATGTGAGCAATGGGAAATAATGGAAATCAGTGTCTGTAGGAAAGGATAATGCAGGAAGCAGGCCTCATTGTACCTCCAGCGAACCTTTCACACCCGTGGATGGTGGGACTCTTTCCTACCTGGTTGTTGTTGTTTTTTAATAGTTTCCAAGATGAATGGAAGCATGGTCTAGCTGCAGTCAGCTTGAATAGAGGGCTCAGGAATGTCTGTTTCTGCTTTGTGGTTGCTACGTCCATGTTTGTCTCATTGCCCTCTCATTAGCATTTCATAGATGACACCATTAGCAGATCAAGCAGGATTTCATGTGTGTTAGGCTGGGAGGGTGGAAAAGGGTTGGTTGGTTGTTGTGATGCTGTGATGTTGTAACGAAAGAGGCGCTGAGCCAGTTTGAGACGGTTGTTAAATGGAGGTCTTCAGGTTTGCTCAGAGGCAAGTACGCAGGTGTCAAGGCAAGTTGCCAGATCAGGGGGATTTCTGTGAGATTGCAGGAGTATCAGTGCAGCATATTAACATGCCAAAAACCTAGTAAAGGGAAAACGCAGGCATGTGCGCTTGCGCGCACGCGCACACACACACACACACACACACACACTGTATTTCATAGTGCTGCCTCTTTCGTTTTCTTAAGCAGGTAAAGAGAATCCATTCTGTACTTTGCAACTTCAAAAGGGGGAATTAAAGCATCAAGACAAAGGTGGAAAACCTGCTATGGCTATGTAATAGTGTTTGTGGGTGATATATGATATAGAAAGCACAGTGCTAAGCGATATATACCATATTTTTCCGCCTATAGAACATCCCCATGTATAAGACTATTTGGGGGGATTTCGATTTAAGAAAATGGGGGGGGGGGGGAGAGATACTATCAGTGTAGACATTATTTTAGAGTAAAAAAACATAGTCTTATAGATGGAAAAGCACGATAAATTGCTGAAATTATCAGTATACACAAAACAGGAAGGATGTCTTATTTCAAACGAATCCCTAACAAATATTGGCGCGAAACCTCCCCAGACAACCTGTTTCTTGGGTGGCTATTGATTTGCATTATTGAACTTAATGGTAAGCCTGCAGGAAAGGTGGTTCATTAATTCAGTCTCTGTAGAAAAGTCATAAATATCAAGTATTCGCCACACCTATAACTGAAATCTTAAATTAAGGAGCGTTAAGATACATATACACTGATTGAGAGTACCACTTGTGTGATAATTCATTGAGGCTTTTAAAATAAAAATAAAAAGGGACAGTAGCGGAGGAACCCTCTCCGGCACCCAGGGCAGGGAGAATTGCCTGGTGGCGCATGTGCGACATCCGTACAGATTGCGCACGTGTGGCATCCCATATGGACTGCATATGTGCGGCATCCCGTACGAAGTGCGTGTGTGTTGCATCCCGTATGAAGTGTGCACGTGCAGCAGCCTGTACGGTGGCCATGTGAGAGTGGCAGCCTGTATGCGCGGCGTCCATACTGGCTGCATGCACCCTCGGCCACTCTACAGCTGGGGGGAGGCAGGGGCCATCTTGTCACCCCCCCAGGGTGGCACCCGGGGCGGCCCGCCCCCTCTGCCCCCCACTTCGTACACCCCTAGACAGTACCCTGTGCAACTCTGTGCATGCACTGGGAACTTGCGTCCTGGTTAGAAATGACTGAAGCCTGAAGAGGGTAATGCAAACTCTTCAGGCCAGAGAGGTATCACAAGCTCCTCTGGTGCTTGGATTTTTGAGAGGGCAGGGGTGTCATAGGCTTGTTTTAGAGGGCCCATTGTGTCCCTGGTCAGAGATGTCCTCTGAGTCTATGGCTTCTTCCCCTCAGGATGGGGAGCCTGATCCCTGGGTCATAACACTTTAGGCCGCTAAATGTCTTGGGCCTGTCCTGACTGAACCATGACACAGACATTCTGAAGGGCTGTATCTTGACCATTATCATTTTGTTTTTGTGTTCTGTTTTGTTTCTTTACCAGGGGTAGGTTGCAGCAATTTAGAAACAAGATATTAAACGCAATACACAGTTTGAAAGAAATTAAAGTCACAAGGGGTACGGTGGGCCCTGAAACATAGCGAATATCTTCTAAAAAAAAGGAAACCCAAGACTTGATTTTATTCCCACCCTACCCCAAATCTCCTTATTGCAGCCATGCTGGGAATATACTTCCTTCTTTCCCCCCTTATTCCCATTGTTACAGTTGAATTTGACTTGGATTTTTTTTTAAAAGGGTTTGTTGTTCTCTGTGCTCCCTAGCAACCTGTAATTCCCAGCTATTTGGGCAAATGAAGGTATGTGTTTGCAGAGTGGCACCTTCATTTCTTTTTATTTTTGCCAACCCAGACATGTTGCAATGACTGGAAGCTACAGGCTAAATATCAAGAGAGGCATTTTTTAACGAGGAGAGTTAATTGACGAATGTTGCAATCAACGCCTGAGGAGGTGGTGTGGTGGTTTGTCCATCATTTTGATGTTGCTGAAAACAAACAGCCCTCTTTTAAGGCTTAGAACTGGAGAACCATGGTTTCCTGATTTTGTTCAAAATGAAACCGAATGTGTGTGGTAGTGGGATTGTTATTATTACTGTATTGTTATTATTTATTGAATTTATATACTGCCCTATACCCGGAGGTCTCAGGGCAGTTCAGGGATGCATATAATGTGATTTGTATCTATTGTGCCAGCACACCAGTCTTTTACTTCTGGCTGTCAGAAAGGTGGGGTGAGAGGAAAGACACAAAACGGCCTCGCAGATTTTCTCTACACTTGTTCCTGTATTTGACTTTTTTGGGGGGTGGGGGGCGGAGATCCTTCCACCTGACACCTGAAATCGAACAATCATAATGCCCCCCCCCAAAAAAACTAGAAATGCCATTGAATTCCTTCCAATATTTTGTAGCGCCCCCACATCCCCCCGGCAACACACCCGTGAGAGTATCCCCTTCATTCCCATTCTTGATGCTGCACATCATGCGGTTCCACAAGGCTCCTGCTGTGTGCAATATAGCGCATATTTATTCATTTAGAAGATTTGTGTTCTGCTTTCTGCCTAAAGCCCTCAAAGCAGCTGACAACGCCTGTGTAAAACACAACAGATGCACCAGGGCCACAAACACCAAAACACTACCACCAAAATAACCAGGAACACTTACTTCTCACATGCAGGGGGTCAAGGAAGCGACAGTCTGACTGGAGAATGCCCTGATATTGTCTTATCCTGCCTCCCTTCCTCTCTCCTTTCCTTCCCAGAGGGCAGATTGTCTTTGTGGGGATTGTGGAGGGGACAGTCCAAGTCTTCAAATATCTTGCCTTCTGTATGGATTTGTCTCATAGTGCAGAGTGCAGTTTTGCCATTTGTAGTCAACCTGCTTTCTGCTCTTGCCGCATCCGGCTGCATGGCTTTTGCCCCTGAGTCTGCATGCCTCCCCAGGAGTGTCCCTATTGTGGGCTACAAAATGGTCAAAAGATATGGATTCGCATCTGTGCTCCTGACCTGAGGCTTTGTTCTCTAGCTACTTCCTCCCCTGAAGAACTGGAACTTGATGCTGCAATAGATCTGCATATTACACCTTCTGCAGGGGGCCCAACTTGAATAAAATATTGGGGTGGGGCGGGTAAGCCCTGCGTGCAATTGATCACATGGCATGGCACAGATACCCCATTTGAATGGGAATTCCCCTCAACTTGAGGGGGGTCCCCCTCAAATATTTTATGAGGGGGAGAAGGGACCTCAGCCCCTAGGAGCCCTAAACGGCCTTGGCCCAGTATACTGGAAGGAGCTTCTCCACCTCCATTGCTCAGCCTGGACACTGAGGTCCAGCTCCGAGGGTCTTTTGGCGGGTCCCTCACTGCGAGAAGTGAAGCTACAGGGGACCAGTCAGAGGGCCTTCTTGGCGCCCTCCCTGTGGAATGCCCTTCCATCAGATGTCAAGGAGATTAGTAACTATACAGCCTTTAGAAGACATTTGAAGGCAGCCCTGTATCAGGAAGTTTTTAATGTTTGACGTCTTACTATGTTTTTATATGTTCTGTAAGCTGCCCAGAGTGGCTGGGGAAACCCAGCCAGATGGGCGATGTATATGTTGTTGTTGTTGTTGTTGTTGTGGATTTGGCTTCCATGCCTGTCTGGCTTGGCTAGTATAACCTATTGGTTTTTCCTGTGTTGATGCTTTAATGTAGTTTGGGATAACATAGTAGCCTTTTAACAGAGTTCAGGTTGAAGGGATTTAAAGAAGAGTTTGGCAGGTCAGTGTATAAACAATTGCTTGCTGCACGAACCATGTGTCTGCTTAATAGAGACTCACTCCTTCAGACCCAGCCACCCAGTTTCTGTGCTAACCAAGTCTCCGTTTTGCCCTTAGGATAAATTCATTCATTCCTGCAATTTTCATTCCATGTTGCTTCATTTTTGACTCGTGTGGATTTCAAAATACCAGGAGCAGAAAGAATCAGGAAAAGCCAGGGTATGGGGCTCTGAGCTATTAAAAACTGCAAAGTCTTTCACAGCACCTCTTTTGACTGGAATACATGATCACAAAGGTGTCCACTTTGGTTTCACAACTTTCACCCAGCCCAAAATCACCTGCACATTTTCATTTCCTCTCTCCATATAATGCAATGCTAGAGAGTTAAAAAGTAAATTAAGGCAAGATGGACATGTCAGGAAGCCATATTATTCTGCTGTGTTGAATGCAGCATTGAGAATATGCAGATGTGTGCCTGAACTGCTGACTGCATCAGTTAGAACCCGAAGTGTATAATCTGAATCCCAACAAAGAAACTTTGTATTTTCAACCCTCTCCTCTTCAGCATTCAGGTGCCTGTGTCAAATTAGACCTGGCACTTAAATCAAGCACTACAAACAAGCCCTGTGCTGCAAGATGTTTCTGAAACCCGAAGAAAAGTTGTTCTTATTTCCCCCCATCTCTGTTCTTTATTTCACAGGCAGGAAGAAAAACCCAGGGCTGAAAATTCCTAAAGAAGCATTTGAACAACCACAGACGAGCTCTACGTATGTCTTGAAATCTCAGCATGATTGCTTTGGGTTGGGCTGGGGGGGGGGGTTGAAGCAGGGGTTCATAAATGTCAACTTGGCGTACTAGCCAGCTATTATTTCTGGTCATCACCAATCCCCTCCCTGAGCCTCCAGGAATGCAGACTCTACATGGAAGTTAGGCAGGGTCCTCTCCCATTTGTGCAGAGTACACAGAGCAAGAAACAGCCGGAGTCTTTCTGCCACTTGGAATGTTCTTCTGTTTCTTAACCTGCTTGAAAACTGCAGTGGACGTGAGACCTCCAGGGTAGGGATGTGCGTGATCCAGGAGGTTCTGCTTGCTAGAAGGCTAGGCAAGTGGATTTGTGGACGCCTGGCTTGAAGCAAAATGGGATTCTTCATAGAGCTGGTGTTCTGGGTGGCACGGGAGTGACGAAACAATGGAACAGTCCGCAATTGTGCAAGCTAGCGAAAAGAAACTCTGGGTCTGCATTCTAATATTCCAAAGCAAACTTGGAGAAGAGGAGAGAAAGGGAAACCACACTTTAAATTGTTTTTCCATTATTGAATATTTAGAAATAATAATAATAATAATAATAATAATAATAATAATAATAATTATTTATTTATTTATTTATTTATTTATTTATTTATATCCCGCCCTCCCCAGCCGAAGCCGGGCTCAGAGAGAAAGAAAGTTAATGGCCCAATATTAAGTTGTCTTGCAAACATGTGCAGTTAGCTTTACATACCTCCGTAAGTTAACATGATAATATAGTGCAGGGCTTGTTTCAGATGGATTTTGGAAAGAAGATTGGTGATGTGAATGCTCCCTAACAAAGACCACAATGCAGAGAAACAACTCTTGCATGCCTAATGGCTTCTTGACGCAAAACATTTTCTGTTGGCAAGCTCAGGGGTGTGTTAGAAGCAGTCCAACATAGTACTTAGGGGACTGTGTTTCAATGAGAAGGTGAAAACCATAGGGTTGTATCCTGTGCCACACGCAAGCAGAGTTCTGTCCACACCACAGAACATCCCCTTCCTTTTCTCTCCACATGTCTGAAAATCTGCTCTGGAAAACCTGACTATATTATATGAAGCAGGTGCCAGGCCAATGTCATTTTACGTGGTCTTAAAACATTGGCAAGTCCGTATAGGTTCTTCACAGACAGGTTTGTGAGACTGGTGGGAGAGCTTTGCTTTCTTTTCCCCTTACATATAGAAAGAAGGGAGACCAGGTTTCATCAAAGGTATTTTCCTTTATAACCCCATTTGTAACCATTCTAAGCCCAGTTAGTTGCCCTGAACTGGCTATATCCCAAATATTATTGAACCACATCTCTGGAGGAAATAAATAAAAAAAAATTAAAAAATTGTCCGGTAGCACCTTAGAGACCAACTAAGTTAGTTCTGGGTATAAGCTTTCGTGTGCATGCACACTTCTTCAGATAGAGGTAGTTCCACCTAGGATTTCCAGTGATACTCTATCACTGCTACCAGTAGAAAAAGAATTAAATCTTTATGCCAGATCGTAGGGTCAGGATCTCTGGGTTTGGTGAAAGCAAGGCTAAGGCTGGGTTTGTCAAGAGATTCTCAGATGATTATTATTTTTATATACCATACCTTACAAGCTCTTGGCTGCAAGATTATTGAGTTGCCAAATTACCCATCACAGACCTTGCACCTTATGTAAACGGAGTAAACTCTGGGAACAGTGGACAGCTGGCTGCTGTGCCATCTGAGAAAATAATCAGGAAGAAAAAGAGAGAGAGAGGAAGGAAGGAAGGAAGGAAGGAAGGAAGGAAGGAAGGAAGGAAGGAAGGAAGGAAGACTGGCCCCTCAGTTATAATTTCTCAGTCTGTCCTTCACCCAGAAAGTGTGCTCACCTTTATCCTAACCAGATTTCCTTGGAAGTCGGTTCCATTGCTTCCAGATAAAATACATAAACCTGCTTAGTTTTGGCAGCCTCATGATGCGTATCTTGGATCCTTGAAATTTGGTTTACTTGCTTGTTACCCAAGGGCGCCCTGACAGTTCTTTAGGTAGCACAACAGACTCTCAACTTTTCTCATTGTACCAAGGTAAGATATGGGTTATGTCAAGGAGGCTTTCCTCTCTAATCTGCCCTGTCTGGCACTGGGCAATGCCCTGTTATTTTCTCTTTCATGTACTGTGTTTGCTGCATGCCTCTCTCTCAAAAAGGGGGTCTGTTTTAGCTTATGGTGCCTCTTTGAACACAGTCTTCAAGGCTGAGTATTTGCTGCCCCCCCTCCTCTCTTCCCACAATCTCTCCACAACTCGAAACAGTGAAATGAATCTTGATCTCCTCCAGGAACCTGAGACTGCCCTTGCAGTCAATGAAAGGACTTATTAAGACAGAAGATTCTCTTAGGAGGGCTTTTAATTAACTTATGGAGGGCAATTTTCCATCTCCCACCCCTGATCTTCCTTTGATCTTTCAAGGGGCCATGCCTGTGCCATCCACAGGTACATACATGGGTCTGTAGCATTAGAGAGTCAAATGCCAGGACACCTCAAAGGGTGATGTTAAAATATGCCCATAAGAGTGGACTGCCTAGGATAGAGAAAGTGATGTGGAGAGATTTTCAGAGAGATTTCATGCAGAGCCAGAAATGGAGATTCTGTAGACTTGCTGGAATGGAATGAGATTTCCAGAGCTCAACTTTTAGGATTGGAAAGGGATTACAGCTGGCACTGTCAACAGATGAAATCATCTTCCTGTCCTTCAGTCGAAGTAGTGGGATTATAGTACCAAAGGTACTTTTTTTTTTAGGCTTGGGCTTAGCAATATCAAAAAGTGCGGCTGCTCCTATAAACAGCCATCAAATAGTCTACTTACTCTGTCCTCCCCTTTTAATATCTAGTTGAACTCGCCTTGTGTGGTGATGCCACCAAGTTCTACACCCCCCACCCATTGCTCCACAGGCTAGAGAACAAGCTTCCACATGTTGACCATAATGCCTAGCTTTACCGTTAAACCACAGAGCCTAGGGCTTGCCGATCAGAAGGTTGGTGGTTCGAATCCCTGTGACGTGGCGAGCTCCCATTGCTCGGTCCCTGCTCCTGCCAACCTACCAGTTCGAAAGCACGTCAAAGTGGAAGTAGATAAATAGGTACCTGTGGTGGGATGATGAGCTGCTTGTGCGTAAAATGCAAGTCCCTCAGAGTTTGATCAGGTTTTCAAACCTCTGCCTGTGACGGAGCCCCTCCGGCATGGCTGCGTCAATCGCTAGTAGAATCCGAAAGTGGTTGCTTTCGGAAACGTTTCCAACATAAAAGCTCTTTCACGGAAACACGTCTTCTGGACTCTCTGCGTGACAGTTTCCGGCGAGGCGTGGGTGTCCCTATAGGAGGTCCTGAGACCTCTCCACTGTTTTCGCTGGAAACGTCTCTGAGCCACCCCTCCGACTCACTTTCCCTGGAAGTTCCTGCTCGCCCCCTACTGGTTCCCTCTTCAGCTGCTCCGTCTCTTTCAACCTGAGGGAGCCTTTGCACCTCCTGTCCTTCCGATGGCAGTTCCCTGACATCCACCTCCCCTCCAGGGCCCCCTTCACCCCCTCCCGTCTCCTCCCCTCCGGGCTGGGAGGAAGTAAAACCCCTGAAAGAACCTTCCTCATCGTCCGAAGTTTCGAACACTTCCCTCCACCTGCTACTGTCCCTCGTCTCTCGATACTCCTCGTCTTCGGAGTCTATTCCCTCTTCCAACTCCGACTCCGTGAATCCTTCCATTTCCTGTTCCTCGTCGGTGGTGCCGAAGTACTCCCTCCTAAACCTTTCTACCGGCTGTGGTTTCCTAGGGAATCTTTGGTGGAACGTTTCTGTTAAAACCTCGTCATTGACCTCCCCTGCAGTCACCCAGGTGTTTTCTGACTCCGGTTCCCCTTCCCACGCCACCAAATACTCTACCTGATTTCCCTTCCACCTGGAATCGAGGATTTCCGCTACATGGTTGCTGCGTTCCCTCTCTTCCAAGGCTGGTCCCCTGACGTGCTCCCCTTCACGTCCCCCCCTGTATGGTGACAGTAACGACCTGTGGAACACTGGGTGCAATTTCATGTGGTTGGGTAACCGGAGTTTGAAAGCCACCGGGTTGACCTGCTGAATGACCTCAAAGGGTCCCAATCTTCTGGGCCTCAATTTCTTACAACCCCCTTTGAACGGCAACCCTTGGGTTGACAGCCACACTTGATCCCCCACCCTTATGGTTTCACCTTCCCTTCTGTTCTTGTCTGCCTGCTTCTTATATTGTGCCTTGGCCCTTTCTAAGTTGAGCTGGAGCTGATGATGGATCGCTTCCATCTCTTCTACAAAATGTTCAGCCGCTGGAACGCTCCATCTCTCCCCTCCCTCCCCTGGAAATGCCCTGGGGTGACACCCGTAATTAGCCAAAAAGGGGCTCATCCCTGTGGACACATTCTCCGCATTATTGTAGGCAAATTCTGCCAGCGCCAACTTTTCGACCCAATCGTTCTCTCTGTCATTGACATAACACCTCAGATATTGTTGAAGAATGCCATTTGCTCTTTCCGCCTGCCCGTTGGTTTCAGGGTGCCGGGCCGTTGAAAAATTGACTTCCACGTGCAGCAAGCTCATGAGCTTCCTCCAGAACCTGGAAGTAAATTGTTTGCCGCGGTCTGAGATCACCCTCAAGGGAGCCCCGTGCAACCTAAAGATGTGTTCTACAAACAACTTCGCTGTTTCTTCCGCTGTGACTGCATGTGAGCATGCTACAAAGTGGCACATCTTTGTTAACAGGTCTACTACTACCATGATGGCTGTCTTCCCCTTGGACTTCGGCAGATCCGTCATAAAATCTATTGATACCGCTTCCCAAGGCCGTTCTGGTGTGGGTAATGGTTCTAATAACCCTGCCGGCGCCCGTCTTTCCCCTTTGGCTCGCTGACATTGGTCACACCCTCTTACATACTCCCTTACATCTTCCCTCACCTTGGGCCACCAGAATTCCCTGGTAACCAACCACATGGTCTTGTGTTGCCCAAAATGTCCCGCCGTGGGGCTATCGTGCAACTGCTTGAGTACTCTCCCCCTCAATTCACCTTCGGGTATATACAGTGCCCCTTTGTAATACAATGCCCCATTTCTTTCCTCAAAACCTTCGGGGCTCTCGCCCTCCCCCCTGAGTCCTCTGAGCTTATCCTGGGCATATTCATCATTTTCCGTTTCCTCTACCAGTTCTCGTTGCCCCACCAGCGCCGCCCCACACACCCAGCGGTCCTCAGGGATGACATGTCTCTCTTCAATCGCCCCCTCCCCCTCCCAATACTCTGGTTTGCGTGAGAGAGCGTCCGCCCTGACGTTTTCTGGACCTGGCACATAACAAATTTCAAAGTTGAATTTAGAGAATTCCTGTGCCCATCTCACTTGTCGTTGGTTGAGCACTCGAGCTGTTCTCCAATACTCTAAATTCTTGTGGTCGGTGCACACTTGCACCTTGTGTTGTGCCCCAATTAATAAATGTCTCCACCTCCGGAACGTTTCGTGAATGGCAAGTAGTTCCCTGTCATACACCGTGTAGTTCCTCTCGGATTTATTCAGCTTCCGCGAGAAGAAGGCACACGGTCTCCACTCTGACATACTCCTCCCCGGTTGAAGAAGTACCGCCCCTACCGCCCGGTCGGACGCATCGGTTTCCACTCTCATGGGTTTTCGTAAATCCACATGCAGAAGTTGTTCTTCCGAGGCGAAAGCCCTTTTCAGTTCTTCAAATGCTCGCTCCGCCTCCGCCGTCCAAACAAATTTCTTCTTGCTGCTGAGGCAGTCGGTGATGGGCGCCGTCAAGTGGGCAAAGTTCTTGATGAACTTCCGATAAAAGTTCCCAAACCCCAAGAATCTTTGCACATCCTTCTTGGTCTTCGGTGTCTTCCATTCCAGTACCGCTTGGACCTTGCCTGGATCCATGGCCAATCCCTTGTCTGACAAGCGGTACCCCAGGAATTCCACCTCCTTGGTATGAAACTGGCACTTCTCCAGTTTCACCCACAGCTGGTTGGCTTGCAGCCTGCCCAACACTTCTCGAACGTCCCTCACATGCTGCTCCTCATCCTCCGAATACACCAACACGTCGTCTAAAAAGGCCACACAGTTCTTGTAGAGCAAAGGCCCCAGAACGTGGTTAATAAACGCTTGAAAGCACGCGGAGCCTCCTTGTAGACCGAAGGGCATAACGAGGTATTCAAAGGCTCCCAAAGGGGTGAACATGGTGGTCTTCCATTCATCTCCCTTCCTTATGCGTATCAGATTGTACGCCCCCCGCAGGTCCAGCTTTGTAAAAATCTTTCCCTTCCTTACCCTGGTCAAAATGTCATCAATTCGGGGCATAGGGAAAGCCAGGGGTTCCGACACTGCATTCAAGGCCCTGAAGTCACACACAAGTCTCGGCTTATCTGTGTTTTTTTTGTCCACAAAAAACACTGGGCTGCCCCCCACCGCTCGGGACTCTCTGATGAAACCTCGCTTCAGGTTTTTGTCAATGAACTCCCTCAGCTCCTGCATCTCCCTGTCGGACATGGCGTACAGCTTGCCCACTGGGAGTTGGGCCCCAGGGAGTAGGTTGATTTGACAGTCAAAGGGTCTATGCGGCGGCAGTTTGTCTGCTTCCCTTTCGCTGAATACGTTGCTCAGATCTGCGTATTGCGGGGGCACCTTCCCTCTGCCCATTACTTCCATCCCGGCTAGGGTGACTCTGTCTCCGCCCTGAACCTTCCCCTGCTTGCAGTGTTCTAGGCAATGCGCTGACCCAAAGGAGACCACCCTCTGATGCCAGCCCACTAGCGGATCGTGTAGCGCCAGCCAGCTCATCCCCAAGATGATGGGAGCTCCTCCCAAGGTGGCCACATTAAACGCTATCCGTTCGGTGTGCCTTGCCACCCTCATTATCATCGGGACAGTCTGTTGGCTAACTTCTCCTCCCAACAGCTCTCTGCCATCAATCGTGGTCACCTGCAAGGGATTACTTAAAGGGATGGTCTGTATCTGGTGCTCAGCTGCAAACTCCTTACTCATAAAATTACAGGAGCTGCCTGAATCCAAAAGCGCCTTGACCTGTAGGGGGTGTCCATTTGGCAGCTCTAGTGACACTTCTATCACTAAAGCAGGTCTGGGTGGTTCTGGCGTGGGCACTTTCACTGCTCTTTGGCCTGGCTGCTGTGCCCCGACGGTGGCAGCCAGGCGTTGGCTTTTACTTGCTCCTTGTTTTCCTCCTCCCTTTCCCCCACAGCTCCTGCCATCCCTTGCCATTCCTTTCTTTGTGGGCAGACTCTGGCAAAGTGCCCTGGCTGTTGGCAGAGATAACATTTCTTGGCGCTCTTTCCCTCCTTCTTCCGCCCTTCACTGGGATTTGAAACTGCGCGCGCCCGCGCTGTTCCAACTTCCATCGGCTCTGCCGGCGGGAAAGGTGGCTCTGGAATGTCCGGAATGCGCAGTTCCCTCCAACGTTCTCCTTTCCCTTCCCGCCTTTCCAAAGCTCTCGCTTCCTGGCGCGCTCCTATGGCCAGCGCGGATTTGGTCAGCTGGTCCATAGACTCCGCCCTTGGCCCCCGGGAAAGTTCATCTTTAACGGCCGAAGAAAGCCCCTCTTCAAAAGGCATTTGGATGGGTTCCGCCGATAGGTCCCACCCCAATTTATGAATCAGCATAGTAAACTCAGTCCAGTACTCACGGACAGATCGGCTCCCCTGTTTGCAAGCCATTAACTGCCTTCGTACCACCCCCTGCTCAATGTCACTGGAAAACATCAGGTCCATGGCACGAAAAAACTTCCTCGTGTCCTTTAGTATCTCATTATTCACTGCCATCAGGGGTCGAACCCAATCCTTCGCCCCCCCTTCGAGATGGCCAATTACAAAAGCCACTCGCGATTCCTCGTCGGGGAAGTCATCATACTGCAGGTTGAGAGCGTATTGCATCTCAGTTCTAAAGGCATGATAGTTTCTGGGATCTCCCCCGAATTTCTGCACCAATCCTGGCACCTTTCTGGCTATCGAGGTGGTTTTCTCCTTTCCCTTTTCTGCATCCTGAGCCCTCCTCTCCTCAAGCCTCGCCGTTTGCATGGCCAGCTGGATCTCCAACGCCCTGTACCTTTCTTCCAGGCTTGGACCTCCTCCAGCTGCTCCTGCTCCTCCGGTTCCGGCTGGGTCGCTCATGATGCCGCTGCTTGCACAAGCTGGCTTTCAGTGACTTTCGGATTGCTGTGGTGGGATGATGAGCTGCTTGTGCGTAAAATGCAAGTCCCTCAGAGTTTGATCAGGTTTTCAAACCTCTGCCTGTGACGGAGCCCCTCCGGCATGGCTGCGTCAATCGCTAGTAGAATCCGAAAGTGGTTGCTTTCGGAAACGTTTCCAACATAAAAGCTCTTTCACGGAAACACGTCTTCTGGACTCTCTGCGTGACAGTTTCCGGCGAGGCGTGGGTGTCCCTATAGGAGGTCCTGAGACCTCTCCACTGTTTTCGCTGGAAACGTCTCTGAGCCACCCCTCCGACTCACTTTCCCTGGAAGTTCCTGCTCGCCCCCTACTGGTTCCCTCTTCAGCTGCTCCGTCTCTTTCAACCTGAGGGAGCCTTTGCACCTCCTGTCCTTCCGATGGCAGTTCCCTGACAGTACCGCTCCGGCGGGAAGGTAAACGGCATTTCCGTGCGCTGCTCTGGTTCGTCAGAAGCGGCTTAGTCATGCTGGCCACATGACCTGGAAGCTGTACGCCAGCTCCCTTGGCCAATAAAGCGAGATGAGCGCCGCAACCCCAGAGTCGGCCACGACCGGACCTAATGGTCAGGGGTCCCTTTACCTTTATAGAAGGAAGTATAGCTTAATTTAGCAGTTTACATCCACAAGCTGCTGTTCGTTATTAGAAGGAAGGACTGCTTTCCTATTATGTGATTAAAGGCTTTGGTAATTAAGCGGTATATAATGAATAAACAAAAGATTTGCAATCTATATCAAAGCAAGAGCGTTTGAGGCATACTTTTTTCAAAAAGAAAAGAAAACTTTTAATGAAGATTGTCACAATGGTCACATTCAATGACCCACTTATTTTTGGCTGTAGATAGTCTGAGGGAGCGTTATAAGGCACACTTTTTTGTATATAAAAAAGAGGTGCCGTGCAAGCTGGCATATATGTTAAACCCATGGGGTACACTGGTTGTGGTTTTACTTGGGCAATTTAGCTGAGCGCCTCCTTACGTATTGGATTAGGAGTCATTTGCAAAACAGGAGCATGACTGACCCTTTATGTTCCATCAGAAAGAAGGGATTTATGGCAAAGCTCAGCATTGCTCACTTTGGTCTTAGCTATTTCTGGTGCAGATTAATACAAGATAAATACAGTCTTTTTTTACAGGCTGCCTATAAATAGAAGAGTATTTCTTATTTATGGAAAAGATGTTGGCTTTTGCTGGGGGGTTACCTGACTTCATTAGTTTCTTACTGCACCGTGTAATTTTTGCAGCCCTGTTTTTTCTTAGTAGAGAAACCCCAAACCAGTGATTTCTAAGGTGGAGTGGGCGCTAAAAATAGATATTGCAGCGGGGTGAGAGAAAAAGAGTGGGAAATTCCAAAATGGGGGCTGGAATTTGGAGATGAAATATTTTGAGTCCGCCACAGGCCCATTTCAGATCAGCTTTAGGATCATTCAGGGTCTGGTTCAACCCAATATGTGTTTGTGTTGCTGCTGGGGGTGTTCCTTGCCTGCCACCATTTTGAGCTAGAAAGGGGAATGCGTGTCAGAAAAACTCTGTAGGCAAGAAGGAGGGCCTTGTCACTCGGGAGGGAGAGACCGAGCTTTCTCTTTGGAAAGCTGTTTTAAAAAGCCGCTCATGAGGGTCTTGACAGCTTGTGAAAATTGTCCACTTCTCCCTTTGTAGATAGTAGTTGCAATTGTCCCCCCCCCCCAATTTTTTTTAATTGATTTTCCAAAAATTCAAAACAAACAAACAAACAAACAAACAGGCAAACAAACATACATACATCCTGTTTAAATCTTGGTAACATTACTAAATGACTTCCTCAAATCCCCTTGGTTGAATTTCATTATATATCATTTTAACAGTTTTCCAAAATTGATTTTCTCAAAAAATTAACTTAATCACTTAAAATCTTTCATTCTTTCTAATTTAACTTTAAACATCTTAAATCTTATCCTTACATATTTAAATCCTAAGCCTAACTATTATTTGCAAGCTTTTCCAATTAAGTTATCTTAACATATTTAGCTAAATAGTCTTTAAATTTCATCCAGTCTTGCTGGTACTCCTCCTCCTTCTGGTCACGGACTCTTCCAGTCAGGTTGACCAGCTCCGAAAAATCTATCATCTTCATCTGCCAATCTTCCACTATTGGTACTTTCTGTGTTTTCCAATTCTTCGCTAACAAAATTCTTGCTGCAGTTGTGGCATACAAAAATAATTTAATATCTTTCTTGGGCAATTCCAAACCTGTTATTCCCAGAAGTGTAGCTGCAGTTGTTATCTCAAAGGAGTGACCATATTTCTTACCAGGAAGTTGGATTAAAAATGGGAAAGACTCCTCCTTCCGAGTGACCCTTGGCTAATTCTGATGTTGTGTATACATGACATGTATTCACATTTGGTTCCCGGCGCATGGTCTAAAGAAAGTGCACAGCGCACCAGCCTCGCTGAAGCTAAGCAGGCCTTGGATTGCCCCTTGCCTGGGACCCCTGCCTGGGTCACCTTGATTTCCTTGAGGGATGAAAGGATGGAATAAAAATGAAGTGTTTGTATGTGTTTTATATGAGCCCTGAAATACTTCCTTCCTAATCTGTTTTCTGGGCCTTCTTTTTTTTCTATTTCGCAGGCCACCTAGAGATTTGGACTCCAAAGCCTGCATCTCCATTGGCGACAAGGTACGGTGACGATCAAATACAACTTCTAAAGAGTTCTGTGCATCCAGCTGGGAAGGAAGTGAATTTAAAAGGCTTATAAGTAACCTGCTAATCCCATTCCTTGGCACAGAAGTCAGTGAGCTTCTTGTCCCTCTTTCCTTGATTCACCTGTTCACTTTATTACAAATTTCACCTACCAAAACAAGTTAAAGGTTTTGACTTTTCACCTCTTTGCTGATGTTGTCTTTGCATTTGGACGCTCTTGGAGTAAAGCTGTGTATTTTCTCCCACATTGCTTGGGGTATCAAGGAGGCAGCTCTGTTTTACTCAGGAGCAATGGTAAGACCTATGTGGGACCCTGCTAGGGAGTGTCTGGCTGGTATATGCAGGCCCTCATTTGAGGACACTATGCACAACCACTTGGTGGTTGACACCAAGTTATTGCAGTGGTTTGTGCAATCACACGACTGTACTTTTAAAAGCAGCTTCACTTACAGCATGGGTAGGCAAACTAAGGCCCGGGGGCCGGATCCGGCCCAATCGCCTTCTAAATCCGGCCCTTGGATGGTCCGGGAATCAGCGTGTTTTTACATGATTAGACTGTGTCCTTTTATTTAAAATGCATCTCTGGGTTATTTGTGGGGCATAGGAATTCGTTCATTCCCCCTCCCAATAAAATCTGGCCCCCCACAAGGTCTGAGGGACAGTGGACCGGCCCCCTGCTGAAAAAGGTTTGCTGACCCCTGACTTACACTATTGCTCCCTTGCCTTCAAGACAGACACGAGTCGAACACTGCATTCTCCATACAAATGTGTATTGCAGCATCCCGTGGTCCACAAATTCAGTTGACGGCTGACTTAAGCTTTTCATGAGAGCATCTGTTTATGAATAAGAATATCGTGTAAGTCCAACAGTTACTGCTTGGCATTCACCTAAGTTTGGAAAATGGGATGCAAATGATAACCAAATTGTGTTAACGCGAAACTGTGTCAGGCAACCATCTGCCTTTGCTCCGGAGAGGCTTGACTTGGTGACGCTCGCTATGCTAATAGCTGAGACCCACTGGGGCAAGCGTAAGTGTGTTTTGGAACAGGCAATATTCACTTCCATAGAACTGCGGTTCTGTTAAGTGAAGTCCAAGACTGGATGTGCCGTTGTCATAGGAATCCCTCCTATGACTGCAGTAGATGCAAGCTAAATGGTCAAGTCTTGCATATTTTTAATAGTTTAAGATCTAAGACACATGTGAGATGGCTGCAAAATCAAACGGAAGCCAGCTGTTCGACCACCAGTACAGAGAAACCCAAACTGACTCACGAAAAGTCTGTTCCATGTGGGATTTAATGGCTGGTGAACTACAGCTCTGATTCAAACCAGCTTTCATTTTTTTTTTTTTAAATGTTTCAAGTCCTCAGGCTTTGGTGGGTGGGATATTGAAATGCATTTTTGTACCATTTAAAATATATGGGCATCATTTGATTACATTATTTTAACTTGGGTGTACTGAAGTTACAGGGGGCCAGGCAGAGGGCCTTCTCAGCAGTGGCTCCCTCCCTGTGGAACGCCCTCCCATAAGATGTTCACGGAGATGAAGAACTACACAACTTTATAGAAGACATCTGAAGGCAGCCCTGTATCAGGATTTTTTTAAAATGTTTGATATTTTATTAGGTTTATCTATGTGCTGTAGAGGGACGCGGGTGGCGCTGTGGGTTAAACCACAGAGCCTAGGGCTTGCTGATCAGAAGGTCAGTGGCTCGAATCCCCACGACGGGGTGAGCTCCCGTTGTTTGGTCCCAGCTCCTGCCCACCTAGCAGTTCGAAAGCACGTCAAAGTGCAAGTAGATAAATAGGTAGTGCTCCGGCGGGAAGGTAAACGCTGTTTCCGTGCGCTGCTCTGGTTTCACCAGAAGCGGCTTAGTCATGCTGGCCACATGACCCGGAAGCTGTACGCTGGCTCCCTCAGCCTATAGAGCGAGATGAGCGCGCAACCTCAGAGTCGTCCACGACTGGACCTAATGGTCAGGGGTACCTTTACCTTTACCTTTCTGTCCCTTAAGCTGCCCAGAGGGGCTGGGGAAATCCAGCCAGTTGGGTGGGGTATAAATAATAAAATTATTATCATTATTATTAGAAACAAAAACGAAGAATTCAAAGATCTGACTATGGGAATAGTTAAGAAAAAGACCTGTATACAAATCCCCTGCAAAAAAAAAAGAGCAGATTGCCTCATTCTCTGGTGACTCCTACTGCTCCGTCAAGGAATAACCCAAATTAATAGGCCTGGTTGCGTTTCCCAAACCCCGCCCCCCTCCAGCTTTTTATGTAACATCTCTACAGAGGCACCTGCTTACTGATATTAATAGCAACAGTTGCTCAGCGCCAAATCCTTATTGCTAAGCTCTGGCTATCATTATCAGCTACCTCCAAACACTTGCTCCCGCTGCTGTTGAGCAAGAAAGCTACAAGGCGTTGTTCTCAAGGCCGTAATTTTCAAGTAGACCCAGTATTCAACTTTTACGGCAGGGGGACCGCTAGTAAAACGAGCGTTGAGGTGTGCCAGCAGGTCCACTGCACCTATTTAGAGGAATTATGTGAGTTTGTCAGCAGAACATCAGGTGTTTGTGCCGCTGGTCAGTGCTGTTTGGGTATAAAGGCAAAAGGAGGAATTCCATATGTTCTGAAATGTCCCATGTCTGCACGCCACATGGTTGCTGCAGATGTAGCGATGAGAAAAAGCTTAATCCGTTGGGCTGTCGCATTTTTGTCCAGTTTGTGTGTCTTCCTATAGGCTTCTAGTTGGTCATTTAAGAGGAAGAAGATGCTGCACTAAATGGACCTTTGATCTGATCCAACAGAATTATATATATACTAGTAGTGCTTTTTTCAGGGGGTACACATACCCCTAAACATTTTGTGAATCTTTGTACTTTTGTCCATTTACTGTATTTATTTTTTCCAATTTGAACTATAAAATGGTGATTTTCTTGAGTCAAAATGAGAGTACCCCTACACATTTTTTTAGAAAAAACACTGTGTGTGTGTGTGTGTGTGTGTGTGTGTGTATATATATATATATATATAATTTTTTAAATTTAGTTTTCAAAAGTTTGCATACTTTACCATCAACAATACCTCTAATTTACCCATTGACTTCCCATCCCCCTCTCCGTAGCATTCTATGTTTATCCTTGAATATTTTAACAGATAACACTCCATATACACCTCCTGAGTTATTAGTCTTAATGTGTGTTTAATATATTAAATGGTTTGGAAATTAAACAATCAGTCAGTCAGTGTTTCTCCCATCCTCTCTAATTTGGAATTCTCCACGTCCCTTTTCAGGTACTGTATTGCTTGAAGGCCAGTTCTTACCAAATCTGTGACATTTTTCTTGGTTAGAAGAGGGAAAATGCAGGAGGATTGATGTAAAGGCTGATACAGATGGGCACTAGCGCTGTCTGAGCCTTTTCTGTTCAGTCTCACGCCTAAGCTGCAGAGTGCTAATTTATTGGCAATGTTGTATATTCATTAGCATTTTATAGGTCTGCCTTTCAGAGACCTAGGCACGCCCCCCCCCCCCCCGCTACTTTTGGTGTTTTGAGATGGGAGGGAGTGAGAGAGCCATCTGGAGCACAATGACCCAGTATCGCATCAAAGAGATGTCTGATGTAGAATGCCTTTGTTCCAAGAAAAGCAGGTTCCCTTCTGTCCCTGGAAGGGAGAGATGTTCCAAAAGGTTCGTAGAGGAAGCAGATTTTGATCTATAAGTTGTACATGCATTTGCTGTTGCAAATCTCCCCTTCATCCCAGCTCAGTCTTTTAAAGAGAGCTGGAATTTGGTCCACCGCTTTTGTCAGCAGTTAAAGGCACAGAAGAATAAAGCTGTTTCTCCCTCTCAGGGCTCAACATGTGAAAACCCGTAGTAGTTTTATCTACAACTAGAAAACAAGGGAGGAGTGTGTAAAATTCAGGCATAGGCCCAATGGCCAAGCCAGACATCTGAACTGGAAGGAATGGGGACAGGTCGTCATCCTTGCAGATGAGGGGATCAAATGTCCTGTGCCAACTACTTAACTTTTTGTCGTCTAGCCCAGGAAATAAAAATGTGGGTATAGAAAGCAATGTGCACCCAATGTGTCTAACCTTTGTCTTGTGTTGACATGTGCAAAAGTCACAGCAGGTGTACACATTCCCCCCTACCCCAGTGAACATCATTGCAAGAGAGGGATGACGTAAAGTTGCTTGGAAGGTGGGGGGGATCACTTCGAACCCTTTGAGTAAACTGATTTTTTAAGAAAAGTGTTTTATAGTTATGGAATCTAGAAATAGACATTGAACTTGCTGTTTCGTGGAACAAGTGTACATGGCCAAAGCCATGAGTAGGCAAACTCAGGCCCAGGGGCCGGATCCGGCCCAATTTGCCTTCTAAATCGGGCCTGTGGACCATCCGGGAATCAGCAAGTGTTTACATGGGTAATAATAATAATAAGAAGAAGAATGTGTCCTTTTATTTAAAATGCATCTCTGGGTTATTTGTGGGGCCTGCCTGGTGTTTTTACATGAGTAGAATGTGTGCTTTTATTTAAAATGCATCTCTGGGTTATTTGTGGGGTGTAGGAATTCGTTCATTCCCCCCCCCCCCATACATATAGTCTGGCCCCCCTACAAGGTCTGAGGGACAGTGAACCGGCCCCCTGCTGAAAAAGTTTGCTGACCCCTGGTCAAAGCAATGCTCCGTTTAAAGAAACGATTACCCATGCCTGTAAGAGAGAGGTGCTGCCCCCAACTTCAGAACTTGAATGGCATTATGAAATCCATCCAAGCACTTTTGAAGAAGTAAGGATATGTCGGTGCTCCAGAGCAGCCTTGCATGGGGGGAAAAAACAGCTCCTCCCATGGTAGCCGTGGGCAGCCAGCAATTGCATGCAGGTGAGTGTGCAAGTTGGCGCAGACCTCTTCTCTTCCTCCTCGGCTAGTCTGGTTAGTTTCTCTGCTGTCTGCAAAGGAACAGAAGCGTATCCTCAGCTCTGTCTCTTCTACTCCCATCTGTTGAGTAGAAGGTCATGCTGCCTTATACTGAAGCCTCATCCAGATTTTTGTGCCTCATTTCTATGCCCAGGTCCGCACTTTGAGGCTCTGTGTCCAGTTAGGGAATTATTATTATTTTTGTAGTTCCGGAGCTTTGCCTGCGAAAACCTGGGTTTTACCGCTGAATCGGAGCAATAGGGTTTCCTGCAGATTGATGCTTGCTCTGATTCATCTGTAAAACGTGGGTTTCCCCAGGGAGAGCACTTGGATGAAGGATGGAGGAAACAAAAAGCACCCAAAGAGCTTTAAAGCATTGATCCGTGCCTGGAAAGCGTGGCGCAAAAGGAAGTCTGAATGAGCCCTGAGTCAGACCGCTGGTCCACCTAGTTCAGTATTTTCTGCACTGGCTTGGTAGCAGCTCTCCAGGGTTCAGGCAAGACTCTCTTCCCAGCTGTGCCCTGAGATGGCGGGGATTGAACCTCTGACCTTCTGCGTGTGGAGAAGGGAACTTCCTCCCTCTGTGGCCAGCACAGAATTCTAGCCTAATAGACTCTTAGTGGGCTAGTAACTATTGTGGGCTTATTTACAAGCCTTCTCTGTATGCACAGATTTGGAAATTCAGAGCTAAGTCATCCATTGAGTAAAAGGCTTCTGAGAAATGATATATAATGAGATGAAAAAGATGTTGTAATATACATTTTTTTAAAAAAGAGAAGCATTTTTACTTGGTATTTTAAGTGGTGATATTAACAGACAGGACAAAAAATTGTTTTTATATGCAACAACACCAGCAAGAGTACTGTTGGCACAGAAATGGAAACAAGAAGAATTACCGACGAAAGAAGAATGGCAGTCGAAATTAATGGACTATGCAGAATTAGATAAGATGACAGGAAGGATTCGAAACCTGCGGGAACAGAGATTCACAGAAGACTGGAATAAATATGCGAACTGTTTGAAAAGCAACTGTAATCAACAGATTATGCTAGTAGGACTGCAAGAAGTTTTGTAAGGAGGAATATATGAAATATTGTAAGGAAGGCTATGATGAGAGAGTCAATAGATAAGATAATTAAAAGCAATAGAGAAATTAAGAAATGTAAATTAAGTGAAAAAAATGGAAAATATTTAGATGTGGTTGATGGATGTCCAAAAAACTATAAGATGTGACCTATGTTGAATGACTGTTGAAAATGATATATTAAAAAACTAATTATATATATATATATATAATCATGCTGGCCACATGACCCGGAAGCTCCCTCGGCCAATAAAGCGAGATGAGCGCCGCAACCCCAGAGCCGGCCATGACTGGACCTAATGGTCAGGGGTCCCTTTACCTTTACTATATATTCATCCATTGAGTAGCCACCAGTTTGGGGACATTAGAGATGGAGCTACCCAGTCCGATGAGTGGGGTACAGATGAAAGCATTATTATTATTGGATAACCATACTTCTTGGCTCCTGGTCACGTTCTCTTGGCTTTATCTCTCCACAGAACTTTGAAGTCAAAGCTGATGACCTGGAGCCGATATCAGAACTGGGCCGCGGTGCATATGGCGTGGTAGAGATGATGCGGCACATGCCCAGTGGGCAAATTATGGCCGTGAAGGTAGACTCCGTGGTTATTCCTTCTTTGAACGCATTAACTGTCCAAATTAACTCCTTACCTTCCCAGCAGCTATTGACCTTTTTCAACACTTGTGTGTGTATATATGTGTCTGTGTGTGCATTTCTCTTTCTCACAATGAGAGAAACATACACAAACACACATGCACAAATGCTTTGATAATTGATTTATTGATTTTTAATGGTAAAAGTAATATTTATTGAAGTGCTGACCTGGTGGGAGGACTCGAGCCAAACTCTGAGGATTCAAGTAGAGCAAGCTTGAACTTTCATCATTCATTAAATCTAAAGAAGTCCCAAAGATCAGCCTGTATTATTGTTCTGGATTCCTTCCAATGAACTGGGGGATTGTGTTCAATTAAGCAGGACATCATTAATATGGAGTAAAGGGGTGGGACTTGACTTACCCTACGAATCCCGTCAGCGGAAGCCAAGCATAAGGGCTTGTTCAATGGGGCTTCCTTCTTGCCACCTTCCCCATTCTCTGCCCCCCACCCAAAAATTGGCTCTTGGTTGGGAGAACCCCCAGAACAGCAGGAAGGGGGAAATTGTTCTAATTGGCAAGCAGAATTGCTTGCGCAGATGGAACATTCAGCATAGCATGACGTTGAATTCCATCCCAAGACATTTGTATTCTAGCTGCCATCTATTAGGTCAAACCACAAAATTGCCTTGCATTCCGCAAGTTATATTTTTATATTTTAAAATTAAACTTTGCATTCTTGCTTTGGATTTGGAGGAGATTTCAGGGTTGAAATACGTGGTCATGTTTCCCACCCAATTATCACCTGTTCGTGCTCCAGATCAGCCTTACAGGCTCTTTGGAAGCGTTTGGCTGGCTCCCAGGGGTGCCAACTTGAATAAAATATGGGGTGGGGGGAGGCACACCATTTAAATGGCAATGCCCATCAACTTGGGGTGGGGGGAAGCCCCCTCAAATATTTTATTGGGGGGGCAAAGCCCCCACAGCTCCTAGGAGTTGGCTCCTATGCTGGCTCATGTTAGAATTGGGGTGTTTGACGAGGTGAATCATTGGTCTCTTGACTCTTGTAACTTGATTGTTTTGCCTTTTCCCTAAAATGTATTGAGTCTCTCCAGGACGATTGCTTTCAAAATGCGGGAGCGGTACTTTTCAACGTTGAGGGCTATTTGCATCCGCTCTCAGCTTGTCTTGTGTGAACTGAACTAGGGATGTAAGAGTTGGTGTTGCATATGAATGCATTTTGTTAGTACAGTGGTACCTCAGGTTACAGACGCTTCAGGTTACAGACTCCGCTAACCCAGAATTAGTACCTTGGGTTAAGAACTTTGCTTCAGGATGAGAACAGAAATCGCACGACAGTGGCGCAGCAGCAGCAGTGGGAGGCCCCAATAGCTAAAGTGGTATCTCAGGTTAAGAACAGTTTCAGGTTAAGAAAGGACCTCCGGAATGAATTCAGTTCGTAACCAGAGGTACCACTGTATACATCTTTTGAGTGTGTTTGGATGATCACATATTGACTTAAGCTGACGTATGAAGAGACCATGTGCACGGTCGTAACACTTAACTAAGCTGATACATGGCCATCAGAACTGGGCCTTTGACATCTTGTCAGTAGGACAGGTTTTCTTAATCTTTGCAATCTCCCTTTAGGCATGAATGCCACTCTGATAGCAATCTATTAATGTATGCTTACTCCTGTTCCCTAACACAGTGGTTTGGTTATTATCTTTATTATCAGCCAATATTGTCTTTGGGCTGGGTCCAGATGGACATAGCACAACCCTGTGCATGTCTATTTAGAAGCAAGTCCCAATGAGTTCATGGAGACTTTCCCCCCGATAAGTGTGCATTGGATTGCAGCTGAACAGTTGGACTTGGTTGTCTTGTCTTTGTCCCATTTATTTCAATGGAAACTGACAAAGGTGGGCTCCAACCTTTTCTGTCCATAATAGAGCCCAAAGAACTGGTTGAAGATGTAAATTGCCTTATTCTCGGTTAGGATGTTGTAAAACAGTAGAGCCCGACGTACTTCCATGTTAGATAGTCCTCACTGGAGCAAAATATAACCTGTAAGTATATGAGCTTTGTGGATGGCAACTATTTCAAGTACTTGCAAGCATGTATTTCATAGAGGGCCATGTTTAATTATGTATTACTAAAATGTTTTGTTTATAATGATTTTTCGAATTGGGTTTCCATTTTAATGAGAGACTTTAATTTTGAAATCTTCAAATCGGAAAGAGGTGGGAGGAATCATTTTATTCAAAAATGTTTCACATTCCCAGTGGATTAAAACGCTTGGGGGAAAGTTTTACTTATATTGCTTATATTGGCATCTCCCACTGAAGCTGATGATCCTACAAACTGGAAATGATTGTTGACGTTCTCATTTCCTTTCTGAAATATATATATCATGGGCCTTTGGGGACAAGGCCAGGTACTGGCACCAGTGTCAAATATGGTTATGAAAGTCCTTTGAAGAGGGCAGTAACCATGGTTAGCTCACTGTTAATGCAAGGAATGAGCAGTTATAATCTACATTTTCCCCATCTGGTCCATGGTGCCAAGCTGTTTACCCAGCACATGGTACTACTGCCTGCCAGGGATTTTGACACATGAACCACTGCAAAAAATAACTTCATCTTGGTTAGTGCTAACTACAGTTCAGTCCGTTAAACCATTTTTTTTTTAGGATCCCAGTTGTACAGTAAAACCATAGTTTAGCTTGTTGAGCTAAGTTCGGCTGTTGTAGAGGGCATGAGTAAGGAGACACCAGCAAGGCATGCCTGTTGTCTTGCAAGCAAAGAGGCTGGAGACGCATGGAAGTTACCTTTAACCATGGTTTACTTAGCACAGAGGCAACAGATTACCATGGTTAATGCAAACAATGCCCTGGAAATCCACTACAGTTTGCAACCAGTCTTCCATTATGGTTAAAATATTCAAAATACTGGTTAAGCTTTATGTCCGTGTAGGGTCAAGTTGATCTGATCTGAAGCTTCACAGGAGCTTTGGTGTAAACCCTTTCAGGTAACCAGGGGCCTCCTGTGTACGTTAATATTGGTGGACATGTTTAGGCATGTAGGGGTGTGTGTGTATCTATACCTATATCTGTATATGTATGTGTGTTACACCCACCCACCCACCCACCCGTTCTTGACATGAAGCTGAAAGAAGAGTCCTTGCTGGGTGCATCAGAGGTGCTGTACACACAGAGAGCCACCAGATTGGGGCAGGTGAAGGCTGTATTGCTAAACCAGAGCCTCTTTCAGTAGCTTCCCTCCACCAAATGTTCTGCCATCATAGCTTTGTTAATGATGGAAAAACAGAGAAGAGAGAGAGAGAGAGGAGATAAAGCACTTCTGTAGTAACAATAATCCTTTGCCCTTCTATAGCACCTCACATCCGAGGATCTCACAGTGCTTCCCAGACATAAATTACGCCTGTGAGGTAGGTAAGCATTATTATCCCCATTTCACAGAGGCACAAAAGAGGCTTAAAGGGAGAGAAAAAAAAAAGCAACGTGCAAGCACGGCCTCTAATTTGGGGTGCCTGTTATGAGACACTTGCAACCTAAGCCTATGTATGTCTGCTCAGAAGTACGTCTCCCTAGTTTCAATGGGAATTACTCCCAGGTAAGTGTGCAAAGGGCCGCATTGCCACTAAAGCATTACTTTGCCATTAGGAACCAGAGTTCCTCGGGAGTCAGGGTTTCCCAAGTCAACATCTCTGCTGGCTTTGAGCTTCTGTGGCTGCTCCCGCGATCCATTTTTAGGTTGTGAGATTTACCTAGGATTTGAGGCTTCCTTGCTTCTAACTGTTAGGCCACAAACGTTTGCCTTTTCGTTGTTGCTTAAAGTATGGGGCGTTGCGGAGGTGAAGCTGCCTTAGGAAAACGGAGGTGGCGCTGTTGACGTTTGCTTGGCGAAATGACCCAAGCAAAGTCACTCTTTTTTTGTACCTGGTCAGTGAGTTCTTGGATGAAATTCACACGGCTCAGGGGAGGAGGAGAGTGAAAGCTGAAAACGAGTCTTTCTTTCAGCGAATCCGAGCGACAGTGAACAGCCAGGAGCAGAAGAGACTGCTGATGGACCTGGATATCTCCATGAGGACAGTAGACTGCCACTTCACCGTAACTTTCTACGGTGCGCTGTTTCGTGAGGTACGGCTTCGTAGGTCTCATCTTGTATCCTTCATTTGGGCTGCAGGCTTCACAGTACAGTACATAGGAAATAGCCTTCTTTTTTAAAAAAAACCAGATCATAGTATGCACTGCTTATTCTGACTTACAGTGGCTGTCCAGGGTCTCAGTCAGGCTGGCTCCATCCCCTGCTTGCTGATTCAAGGGATTGAACCTTGAACCTTCTGCATGCCATGCACCTGCTATACCAATTGTGCATATCCCCTCTGAACACGGATTGTTCTTTTAGTATATGTGCAGGACCTTAGTTGAGCAATACTGGGTGGTAATGTTAGTTAGCTCACAAGTTAGCTAGACCATAGGAGACCAGAGCAAGGTATCTGCAGAGGGCTAACAGAAATATCTACCTTCTCAGCCACTCCAGAGAAGAAGAAGAGGAGTTTGGATTTGATATCCCGCTTTATCATTACCCGAAGGAGTCTCAAAGCGGCTAACATTCTCCTTTCCCTTCCTCCCCCACAACAAACACTCTGTGAGGTGAGTGGGGGTGAGAAACTTCAAAGAAGTGTGACTGGCCCAAGGTCACCCAGCAGCTGCATGTGGAGGAGCGGGGACGAGAACCCGGTTCACCAGATTACGAGTCCACTGCTCTTAACCACTACACCACAGCGGTTCCTGTATTGAATAGTACAGGAAGTGCGTACTGGGAACCAGTATGGTGTAGCAATTAGAGTGTTGGACTAGGACAGTGATGGCCAAACTTGGCCCTCCAGCTGTTTTTGGACTACACTTCCCATCATCCCTGACCACTGGTCCTGTTAGCTAGGGATGATGGGAGTTGTAGTTCAAAAACAGCTGGAAGGCCAAGTTTGGCCACCACTGAACTAGGACCTGGGAGACCAGGGTTCAAATCACCACTCAGCCATGAAACTCACCGGGTGACCTTGAGCCAGTCACAATCTCTTAACCAAACCTACCTCACAGGATTGTTGTGAACATAAAATGGAGAGGGAAAGATATGTCACCTTGGAGAAAAGTTGGAATATGAGTGTAATAATAGTAATAATTTTTGGTTCTCTCTTAAAACTTCCATTTGGTGCACGCAGTCAGTTAAATGGTTAAAGAGCGGTTGATTAAAAAAGGTTGGCTCCCCTGCCCTTTTCCTTCTGTGTTAACTTTATTGATGAAACGGGGATTCCAACCTGTCTGACAGCTTGTAACTTCCTTTCTCCTTTCTCCAGTGCCAGGTCCCTTCTTCCTCTCCCAACACCTCGTGTTTCCCAGTACTTCCTAAAAAAGCCAAACAAAATTCCACACAACAGGAAAACGACGTTTAGTGCCAGAATTCCAGATTTATTTATTTTTTAAAAGTTGATGTTTTGCTTGGCATGAAAACGATCACTGCAGAAATTGAAATCCTGCTTCTGTTTCCTCATTGCACCAATTGGAATTTGTTTTGGAGGACGGAATTCACATGGGCCAAATAATCCTTCAAATAGCCCTTCTTGGCTACTTCTGCACTTAGCAAACTTGTCCCCTTTCTCAAGGAAGTTAGCCTTGAGGCCCCGATGTTTCTGTGGTCAGAGGGGAGCCAGCTTTGTGCTGCGATGCTGCAGCTTCAGAAAATAAAATAGCTATGCAGCTTAATTTTACATCATTAGTGAAATGGCTGAGGTAACTTGTGGCCGAGACTGGAATTCAGACAAGGGGATGGGAGGGTGCAATGCCCCACACTCTGCTCATGGTCTTCCCAAATCCTGCACTGCCATGAGATGTTGGTACATGTATTTATTCAGGTTGTATGTCATGCTACACAGTGTGATGGGAGAGATATTCGTTCATACGTGTGCTCCAGAATGTACTGGGAACCAAACTCAAAACCGCTGGTGCTGACCTTTAAAGCCCTAAACAGCTTCGGCCCTGTATACATGAAGGAGCGTCTCCACCCCAATCGTTCAGCCCGGACACTAAGATCTAGCTCTGAGGGCCTTCTGACAGTTTTGTGAGAAGTGAGGCTATAGGGAACCAGGCAGAGGGCCTTCTTTGTAGTTGTGCCCACCCTGTGGAGTGCCCTCCTGTCAGATGTCAAGGAAATAAACAACTATCAGAACACATCTGACGGCAGCCCTGTATAGGAAAGCTTTTAATGCTTGATGTTTTACTGTGCTTAATGTTTTAATTTGTTGGAAGCCACCCAAAGTGACTGGGGCAACCTAGTCAGAAGGGTGGCATATAAAATAATAATAGTAATAATAATAATAATAATAATAATAATAATAATAATTATTATTATTATTATTATTATTATTATTATTATTATTATTACAGGGGTATCTCAGGTTACATACGCTTCAGATTACATACGCTTACAGGTTACAGACTCTGCTAACCCAGAAATATTACCTCAGGTTAAGAACTTTGCTTCAGGATGAGAACAGAAATCGTGCTCTGGTGGCATGGCAGCAGCAGGAGGCCCCATTAGCTAAAGTGGTGCTTCAGGTTAAGAACAGTTTCAGGTTAAGTACAGACCTCCAGAACAAATTAAGCTCTTAACCCGAGGTACCACTGTATTATTATTATTATTATTATTATTATTATTATTATTATTATTATTAGAATAGGGAGGCATTGATGGCAATGCACATTCACTTGGTTGGAAGCAGGTATGTGTGTGTGCTTGTTTGCAGTTGGCACTCCAGAGTAGAGAATTATTGGCACCATTCTTTTCCCTCTGCCTTTCCCCAGGGAGATGTTTGGATTTGCATGGAATTGATGGACACTTCACTGGACAAGTTCTACAAGCAAGTCATTGACAAAGGCTTGACGATTCCTGAGGACATCTTAGGAAAAATAGCCGTCTCAGTGAGTGCTTCTGGGTTTTTTTTTTTGCTTTAATCCTCTTCCAAAGGGGATTCAGCTCCCTTTCCATCTTTGCAGCCCACATCTGCCAGTCAGCTGTTAAATGTACAAAAGTTGCAAAGGGACAATGGAGAACAAATAGCAGCTGGCTTCTCTTTTAGGGCTTATCCTTGGTATTTATGAGCCACATCTTCCGAAAAGTAGCCTGGAAAGCCCTTCATGAGAGAAGAGCCGGAATTTGTTTTGCAAAGTGGGGTTAGGGAGCCCTGTGGGGAAACATTAAGAGAGAGGTGAGCTGAGGGCCAAATGACATGCAATGAAAATACCTGTTTGTTCTTTGACTTTAGTTTCAAAGACTGAAAGTTACCTGAGGATGAGGGACTGGTGGCTTGATCGCAGATTGCCATTGGAGAGGGGATGCTCAATTGCTTCCTTGAGCCATTTTTCTGCTACGGGGAACTTTCCCCCTCCAGCTCCTTTCTTACCTGTGGAGGAAAACAATATTTTTCCTCTGCAGGTGAGGAACAATCCCAGGGCTGCTTTCTTTTTGTGTACTTTGCCTCTTAGAAGATGTGCTTTGGAGACACCTTATACTGGGTGTATAACCTGGAATTGCAAGGAATTTAGAACTCTGCTGGAATTCAGCCATCAAAACTTCCTAAAGAGTGATGCCCAAAGCTTGAACACACTGTGATCCCTCGAAGGTTGTTACATCAGTGTTTTATTTTGAGCACACTGCAAAGAGGGGGGTTGGAAGAGCAATGAATAGTATGAATCATGTTTTATCACCCGGGTGCCAGACTGCACACTCAGCACTCTCCTGCCTGTTAATTGCCCAAACGCCCAACCTAGACTGTCTCCAGCCTGGTTAAGTGTTGAAAGAAGAGCTAACCTGTGGCCTGGGAGGAATGAGCGAAGCAGAATACTTCTGCTTCAGCCAGCTTCAGCTCGTTCTTATCTGTCTGTCCCTGTTCTTTTTTTCCCTTCCAGATTGTGAAAGCGTTAGAGCACCTACACAGTAAGCTGTCTGTAATTCACCGAGGTAAGTGCAACCAGAGTTGGACGCCATAACAATTCTTGGTTCTGGAAAATGGGTTGAAGAGCGCTGTGCAAAGTGCTAAATGGCATTTTCATCAGTTTAGGTCAGTTTGAAGCTGCATCAGCGAACAAGACTTCTCCCTGATGGCCGAGGGTACTTAGTACCCATACTCTTTCCAGGCACAACCCAGGATGCTGATTTTGACCTGGCCAGTATTGCTTCAATACTGGAACTCTCATTTTGGCTTTGCCAAATGCTGTTTTGGTACTTTTCCTACATCAGCATCCCCACCTGCATCTGAGATAATGGAATTGGCCTACCTGTACATTGCGGTTGTAAGGATTACTGTGGTATAATGGATTGGACCCAAAGTGATGCAAAATGGAGAACCGCTAGTGCAGTGGAATTTCCCCCCTACCCCTTTCAGTCTCCTGTGTCTCACAAACAGCCTCACTTGGAGAGTCAGGGCCTGCGCTGAGTAGTGATGGCTGGAGTGGAGGGGCTTCAGTGATGGGGATATTATCTAAAATTGGGCAAAAGAACTATCTGCTTCTGCAACTTGGGGTCCAAATAATATATGTGCCTTGATCACTTAAGAAAAGCACACAAATATTTACATATCATTGTCATATAAGGCAAAGGTAACGGTAAAGGACCTAGTTAAGTCCAGTCAAATTCGACTATGGGGTGCGGCGCTCATCTCCCCTTTCAGGCCGAGGGAGCTGGCACTTGTCCACAGACAGCTTTCCGGGTCATGTGGCCAGCATGGCTAAACCACTTCTGGCACAATGGGACACCGTGACAGAAGCCAGATGCACAGAAATGCCGTTTACCTTCCCGTTGCAGCTCTACTTATTTATCTACTTGCACTGGTATGCTTTCAAACTGCTAGGTTGGCAGGAGCTGGGACAAAGCAACAGGGATGGAGGTGGCACTGTGGTTTAAACCACCGAGCCCCTTGGGCTTGCCAATTTTACGGTCGGCAGTTCTAATCTGCATGACGGGGTGAGCTCCTATTGTAATATAACTTGCCCACTTGGAATCCTCCCTCATTAAGTGTCATAGGAAGATGCTTGGAGGCAAACCCAGCATCTTCTGCTTCAGTGTAAGAGATAAATCACTTCTTTAATGGCAATTCAGAGTAGAGATAATTTCATTGAAATTGTTTTGCTGTGAGTCCTTATTAATCCACATTTAACAAAACAGGAATCAGCACTGGAAATACACAATGGCTACTGTCACATATAACTCAACCAGTAGTCTTCTACCTTTTCAGCCCCAGGACTCACCTTTATCTCAAACATAGGTTTGCGGACCCTTTTCTTAACTTTTTCTTTTAACCGTATATTTGTTAGTTTGGAGTGACGTTTGCTTGGAGGAAGGAAACCTCCAGTTTAGATGACAGACAAACCAAACTCTGACTTGTCTCATCAGCGGTCAGGGAGGAGTGCTGTTGGAACTTTCGAGCTCAGTCACATTAAACCATAGTTTGTTTTAAACAATGGTTGGATGAAATGTGTGAAGCAGGCCAAACCATGGCTTAATGAAGCTTACTTGTTTAACCAACCAGAGGTTCGATAAACAATGATCCCTGTTTAATACAAAATGGCATGCCAAGATTAGGGGAGACTCGCTCATAAAGTCCTTCTGGCTGCCTGGTAGAAGGAGAAAAATGGGGAAAGCACCTGCAAATAGGGTTTTGCTCGGGCTCATTCTGCACATAGTTCTAAAACATGGCTTAGCATTAAGCATAAATGTGACCACTTGCTCTCTACGTCTTCTTCCCTGCCATAGAATAAACCAGGGTTTCTGTAAGTCTTGGACAATCTGGCTGGTATAACTGTTGCTGAATGATGGTGCTAACCAGGGTTGAAAGAAAGACAGCAGTTGTGCTCCAGGGAGAAGAAGAAGCATGGGTTCTTAATGCTGGCTCCCAGTCTCTTTAACGATGGTTAACAGCGAGCCAGAATGGAACCTGCATCTCTGTTTGGCCCCTGTGACTTCTGCTCAAACTTGTACCCCTGTTTTTGAACTTTTACTGGATAGGAGTCCAACGTCTGTATGGTGGCAGGCTCCCTGTCCCTGGCCTACAGTCTGGGAAAAGACATCATTTTCTTATCTCCTGTGGTTCTCAAGATGACAAGTGAAATGTATGCTGGTGCCCTCTGGTGGCTCATGTTTGTCCTCTTCTATTTCTGCTGTAACACTACTGCAAGCAACCTGCTTCCTGTGCATTCCACCTTGCAGATGTCAAGCCCTCAAACGTACTGATCAACACACTGGGACAGGTGAAAATGTGTGACTTTGGAATCAGCGGTTACCTCGTTGACTCCGTTGCCAAGACGATGGATGCTGGCTGCAAGCCTTACATGGCAGTAAGTTCAGGTTACCAGGTTTTTTCCAATGAATCTGGGGACACTTTTCAACTTCAGTGGATTTTGTATGGGGACTGATGTGTAAATCTGGGGACTGTCCCTGGGAAACAGGGACATCTGGCAACCTTACAGTAAGTGCAAAATACGGGAAAAGTTCACTGTACTTCCTGACTCTTTTTACATGTATGGGGGCAGGTTTTCGTTTCTGTTCATTTTTAGTATTTCTGCTTTGCAGAAGGGCTTCCACTTGTGCAATGGGATCTGCCCCCCACTCCACAAATTGCTGAAATTGGCCAGGGGAGAGAATCCCAAGACCTGCATGTACTGGAAGGAGAGGGGGGATCATTCTGTCTGGCAAGCCAAACTGCTTTCACTGACAGTACTCTCGGGAGAGTGTATGTTAAATTCCAAGTTGGGGAAGGCTACTCTTAACAGAAATCAGATTAAGGCAGAAAGACGTTCCCTGTGAAATCTCTTCAAAGCCTAATGGAATAGTTACACATTGCATACACCTTCATTCATTTGCATGCATACAGGAAGTTGAGAGAGTCTTCTTCCTCCATCAGCTGAGGGATTTACAACTTGGGCAACTAAATATAATACTATTTGTGTTCTGTCTTTTCTTCCCCCCACCCCAGCCTGAAAGAATCAACCCAGAACTAAACCAAAAGGGATACAGCGTCAAATCCGATATTTGGAGTCTGGGAATCACTATGGTAAGAGTTTACACAGGAAGGCCTGATGGACTGTGTCTACTGAAGAGAGTTTTGTCCGTTTGGCCTTGTTCCACATGTAAAATATTTTGCAATCTGCGGCTGATTGCGATTAATAAAATGCCTGAATACAGCTCAGGCCTTTAGCCTTCAACACATTGAAGACATGGTGAGCTCGAAATGTGTCCATGTTTAAATGCAGAACATTCTGTGAGAGGAAAGATTAACAATTTCAGTGTTTTAAGTTTGCCACTGTACTTAGCAGAGCCCACTGCGGTCACGGGGGTTACGTGAGAGCAGGAGAAATATCTTGATTTTTTGGGGGGGTGGGGAATGCGGTTTGACTGCTTCTGCCTCTTTACATGGGCGTCTGTCATGGATGCTTTAGCTGAAATTCCTGCATTGCATGAGATTGGACTAGGCAACCTACCTTGGAGTCTCTTCCAACTCTACAACCCTATGATTCTAGTATTTTATTGAGGCTGGAAAGAGCTGTGAGTAACTCATGTGAGGGTTGTGTTGATACTGGATTAATACTGGCGGTTGGAGTTTATAGGAAGTCCGGAACAGTAGTTGTCAACCTTTTTTCAGAAACAAGACCCATGACTCTTATTCTAAATGTGTGCATTTTAGTATTCCATTGTATGCCATATACAGTGGTACCTCGGGTTACATATGCTTCAGGTTACATACGGTTCAGATTACAGACTCCGCTAACCCAGAAATAGTACCTCAGGTTAAGAACTTTGCTTCAGGATGAGAACAGAAATCGTGCTCTGGCGGCGCAGTGGCAGTGGGAGGCCCCATTAGCTAAAGTGGTACTTCAGGCTAAGAACAGTTTCAGGTTAAGTATGAACCTCCGGAACGAATTAAGTACTTAACCTGAGGTACCACTGTATTTGTCTGGCAGGTATTTGTGTGTGTGTGTGTGTGTGTGTGTGTGTGTGTGAGAGAGAGAGAGAGAGAGAGAGAGAGAGAGAGAGTGACAGAGATCACTATTACAGATAAGGCATAGAGCAGTGGTTTTCAGCCTTTTTCTTTTGAAGGGAACCGTTTCCTTAGCCACAGTCTACTGGGGAGCACATGTTGCAGAAAACTGGGGGGAATATGAGCATCCTTCACCAACCCACCATGTGTTTTGGACTACAAATCCCATCATCCCTGACAATTGCCCATGCTGGCTGAGGCTGATGGGAGATGTTGTCTAGGCAAGAGAGATGGGGAGCAGGGGGAGATGGTTCTAGGTGGGGTACAGGCCTATTGAGCCTTATCACCACCACATGTGATTTGAGAGTGTGCCATGGCACAAACACAATGTCCCAAGTTGTCGCCGATCGCCAGGGGTGATCCGTAGTTGCAAGTAAGCAGACTTTTGAGGAAACTTGCCCACCATTACTTACCTTCTCACTAAGGAGCCCCAAATACACTTCTTGAAAACTTGGAGATTGCCCCCCAAAATGCATTTTGAGAGCCACTGGCATGAAGAAATGCTTCATTGGAGCAATTTTCTTCCCCGCCCCCCCCTTCTCCAGCTGACCTCTTGCAGACCTAAAGCTGTCCCTTCTCATTTGTTTGCAGAGGTCCTAATTCCCCCCACAAAGGAGTGTTTTCACTTCGTGTGGGTATCCGAGTTTCTCTTGACAACGTTCAAGAGACATCAGATGAATTGTGCTAAGAACCATAGGCAGAAATAGGTCAGAAGGAAAGTAGGCTGTCAGGAGAGACGCCTAGATTTCCGGATGTAGTGTCAGCTTGTATGCCGGCGGCAGCCTGTTTTCTAGAGCAACCAAGTCAGCAGCTTTGAGCATCCTTTGGATTGATCAGTTTTTAAAATCGGGACTGGCTTCCTTAAAAAACAACAACCCAGAACCAGACTAGTTTGGGTAGGCAGGTGAATTTCAGAACGTACAAGCGTTCCGCAGCCTCTTTTAAAACAGTGCTTCCGATAAATGCTAATGCAGCTAGGCATCAGCGTGCATGTGTAGGTTGTTTATCTGAAAGAAACCTGGTGCCCTGCAGTCATAATCTGTCTCCATACTCGCTCAACTGGCACCACGCCGGCTTCAGGGAATCAGAGCATTCAGAGCAAACAGACAGCTTCTTTTGGCAAGCTGGAATCGTTCTCCAGGGAATGATGAGTCCCCTCTGGTTGCAACAGCCCCTGTGGGTAGGGAATGGAGAGGGAGAGCATACCCTCCCCTAGCATTCTGCATTCTCCAGGGAAGGCTGTGGGTACGTGGCGCAAACCAGCTGAACTGGCCTCACATGCTGCTACTTTTAAATATTCCCAGGGACATGCCGTCTCCAGGGATTCGTACAGGCTGTGCCTTCCAGAGGCGCCAAATGAGCCCAGGGTTTCTAAGGGGGGAGCGGAAAAAAGAAAAGAGGGAGCAGAAGCCATAAGAGGAGGTCCGGTGCCATTGCGGGGCCTTGCCTGCAGATGGCAGCAAAAGCTACGGTTGTTAGGGAAACGGAACAGTAGTGTTTGTCTCTTCACTGTACTTTTTAGATAAGATAAAGGTAATGGGACCCCAGACCATTAGGTCCAGTCGCAGACGACTCTGGGGTTGCGGCACTCATCTTGCTTTACTGGCTGAGGGAGCAGGTGTACAGCTTCTGGGTCATGTGGCCAGCATGACTAAGCTGCTTCTGGCGAACCAGAGCAGTGCACAGAAACGCCGTTTACTTTCCTGCCGGAGCAGTACCTATTTATCTACTTGCACTTTGATGTGCTTTTGAACTGCTAGGTTGGCAGGAGCAGGGACCGAGCAATGGAAGCTCACCCCATCACAGGGATTTGAACCACCAACCTTCTGATCGGCAAGCCCAAGAGGCTCATTGGTTTAGACCACAGCGCCACAGCTTTTTCCTTGCCTTTAGTATACAGTGGTACCTCAGGATACACACGCTTCAGGTTACAAATACTTCAGGTTACATACTCTGCTAACCCAGAAATAGTACCTCGGGTTAAGAACTTTGCTTCAGGATGAGAACAGAAATTGCGCAGCGGCAGCGGGAGGCCCCATTAGCTAAAGTGGTACCTCAGGTTAAGAACAGTTTCAGGTTAAGAACGGACCTCCGGAACGAATTAAGTTCTTAACCCGAGCTACCACTGTATAAAGGTACTTTATAAAGGTACCTTTATAAGGTACCTTTCTTTTTAAAAAAATAAAAAATAAAATAGCCTAAGAAAGTGATATTGATGTCTCTCCATCTTGTCTCCACGCCCAGATTGAACTGGCCATTTTGCGGTTTCCATACGAGTCCTGGGGGACGCCATTCCAGCAGCTCAAACAGGTGGTGGAAGAGCCATCGCCTCAGCTCCCAGACACCTTCTCTGCAGAGTTTGTTGATTTTACCTCACAGTGGTAAGCATGAGTCATTTTTTGGGGTGGGTGGGGTGGGGACCCCACGAGACCCCAACCTAACTTTAGAGCCTGCTCCCAGACTTACGCAGTCAAAGGGGGTGGGGTGGGAGGTGAGCCTTTGGCTTTCGAAATGTTGTTGGACTCCTAGCTGCGATCAGCCCCAGCCAGCATAACCAACAGGCAGGTATTAATGATTATGGTCATTATCGCTATTGTGGATACATTTAATCACCTTCCAGACAAGCATCTCAAGGCGGCGTACACCTAAAAAACACCCAACCAGTTAGAAACACAAAATAGACCCTTGTGGCTGATAGGAATTGTAGTCCAACAACATTGGAAGGCCAGAGGTTCCTCTATCCCTGACCTAGTTTATTGTTGTTTGTTTGCACCAAATGCTATTGAAGACCTTTGCGTGGTCACCAGGAATTTGCTTGGTTTTAATAGTAAGCTGTCAGTAGAATTTGACTGGTTTTACTGTGATTTCTTTTATTTTGGAGTACACACACACACACGTATGCATATAAATGCATACACGTAATTTAAAAGTATTAGTTCTCCACCACCCTTCATTAATTATTTTGGGATAGTTTGCAGTAACAAAATAACGTCTTAAACTATTTCAATAAATACATAAATCAAATGCATTACGTTATTAGTATGTTGTTTTTTTAAATAAAGAAGAATTACATGCTGCCTTTTTGGCTCTTTAAAAAAAAAAGGTAAAAAGGAAGTTTGCAGCTATAAGGGTCAAAAGCATTGGGTTGGGGCCAGAATTCGCACTACAATGAAGGAGAAAAAACAAAACAATAACTTAAATCAGATTTAAAATGCATTAAAATTCTGCGGCAACGGCAACAGCAAATGACCCCACCTCTCGCCCCAAATAACCAGCTCTGGTGTAGCTGGACTGAACTTGCTATTGTCCCCCTGGGTGAAATTTTAAATTGTAAGCTCATTGGGGCAGGAGCCAATCACCTTTTACTTTATTGAGCAGTACCCATGCTTGTGGGTTAAACCCTACCTTGTCCCCAGAATTCAGCTTATCAGTTAAAATCTTTGCAGGATTGAGGTTGATGGGTCTGGCTGTCAGGTATAAGAAGCCCATTCCTCCTTGAAAATTTGTCACAAATATCCATGCTGTAGAGGAAGTAGGGATACTTATTTTAGTCCACTACTTACTTTAAAAATAAATAAATAAATAAGCCAGTTTAATTACTCAGCAGATGCTTGCCTTTGGCTGCTAATGGCATGATCAAGATACTTGCTCTGGAAGTAGCTGCTCCATTGTTTTGAAAACAGGCAGAAGCTCTCAAGGGAATCGGACAAGGTGCATATCTGAGCCTGGTCTTTACGTCAGCCATCTCTACTTCCACTCCCTTCTTCCTGAGCCGAGGCACGTGTGTCTGAGTGAACTTTCCTCAAGGACTGTTTCCTGTAGCTTTCAGGAAATGTCATGTTGACCTCCTAATGGTCTATGTGGGAAGTGACTCAGTGTGTCAGAGTTCTGGTCCTTTACTTCTCTGGGGCAAGACGCGAAACGCCATTGTGCCGAGGCAGATGGCATGTGGAGGTGGACCTGCTAAGAAGATGGGAGTGTGAGAAGAGAAAGGACCGTTGAAATAGAGCAGTGTAGAGTCTTTGGTTCCTGCAGGCTGCCTAAAAGAATGGAGTTCTTTTTGTGACATTTAAATGGGTGCTGTTTTACTTCATTGTTTCATAGTGGCCTTTTTTGAGCCATTAGTCCTCACACTGTAACTTTATGTTCTTTCAGACGGCCAAACTTGCCATCGTATCATCCCGTCTATCATCTTCAGTTTACATCTTGCATCTTCAGTTTACCCCTATCTTGCCTTCTGCCTTCTTATTGCTACTTTCATCCAAATCCTTCCTCTCTCTCTCTCTCTCTCTCTCTCTCTCTCTCTGTGTGTGTGTGTGTGTGTGAGAGAGAGAGAGAGAGAGAGAGAGAGAGAGAGAGAAAGAAATAGATTTAAACTACAAAAATGCAGCCTAGGTTCGTAGTAAAGTTATGAAAAGCTTATGGGAAAGGAATAAATTAGCAGAAGAATATGAAATTTCCTCATGGCCAGCTTGGATAGAGTTCAATGCTAGTTTATTTTTTAAAAAAAGACAGCCCAACAATTTTCGACATGCACACTCTCTTCTGTCAGTTTTGATAAGCAAAGACATGGGGTGTGCGTGTATGTGCACACGAAAGAATCATTGGGTTTTGTTATATTACACAGCATAAGAGTTTCCGTAAACCTGAGCTCTGAGATGATGCAGTGAGAGATGGGCAGGAAATATCCCTTCAGTAAGCATCCTCCACTTCCCCCCTACCCCCTTGGCTTGGCAAATCCCAGAAGAGGGTGTGTTTACTATAGCCCGATGATCACACTTTTGTTTCTCTCAGTGTGACACTTTACACCTCCTTCCCCTCACTGCTCAAGCATGTGTACGTGTGGAGATCTTTTTTCAAGTCACTCCAAGCATCTTCCCCGTAAATACTCTGCCAGGAAGTGAGTTGCTATTACATCCTGTCTTCAAAGCTATTTTCAGCTGCAGGGAGACCGGAATAAATGGATCTTTTTTACCCTTCCACCTCACCCGTTCAAGTCACAGACAAACTTTCCCAGCCACCCATTGTAGTAATAATAGCTGTTTGCAGAAAGGATGAAGCATGCCCAGCTGGCCTGGCCTGGCAATGGGTGACGCAGATCAAAGGTGATGGGAAGGTAGAACAGCCCCCCGTGTTGTGTACAGCTGATAGATGAATATTATATGTGCTCATCTCTTTGGGGGGTGGGAATGTCTGAGGAGGCTCATCTCCAAGTAAGTAAGTATGCCAGTTCAGCTTGTCCTGGTGCCCTGCAAAGTATACTGGGAATTGAAGTTTGGCGAGGGCACTGAAACAGCTTGTCACCAGCTGTGCAGAATTAAAAGTTTGCCTTGGAATCCCAGTCACACTTAAGTCACCATACAAATGATATGCCTGAAGGGCTCTTCACATGATTGCCAGAGAGCAGGGCAGAACAGCTTCTCTTGGCCCCTTCTCCAATGCCTGCAGTTTTAAGGGAAGTTTAAGCATGGGAGTTAATGCAGGAGGGATTCTGTGTTCATAGCTCTCTACATGCATAGGCATGGGAGCTGGAACCATGCATGATCTAGTTACATGTTTGGGTGGACATCAGTTGGCATCGCTTTGGTTCCATTTCTGGTGTCCTTTGGTGCGGAGACTGGTGCAAAGCAAGTCCCATCACCCTCCTTTACACAGATAATTCATTGTGTTTTCATGGGCAAGTTGGCTGTTTGCTTCTATTGGTTGAAACACGCCTATAATTTTCCTTTCTCTCTCTTCCTCCCCCCTTAAAGCTTGAAGAAGAATTCCAAAGAGAGGCCAACATACCCTGAACTAATGGTGAGTTTGTAGTCGCAACAGATCCAGGTGCAGTACAGGCAGAAAACACAAGTTTTGGTTCTGACAACTTGTCGTTGCAGATGCTCATCCTGAGAATTGGTTTGGTTTTTCCCTCCGGGTGGATGGAAACCCACAAATGTCAGCGTTCTTTTACGTTATCTGAATCATGTTTTGAGCCAATAGCTTACCTTAAAGGTAAAGGTACCCCTGCCCATACGGGCCAGTCTTGCCAGACTCTAGGGTTGTGCGCTCATCTCACTCTAGAGGCCGGGAGCCAGCGCTGTCCGCAGACACTTCCGGGTCACGTGGCCAGTGTGACAAAGCTGCTCTGGCGAGCCAGAGCAGCACACGGAAATGCCGTTTACCTTCCCGCTAGTAAGTGGTCCCTATTTATCTATTTGCACCCGGGGGTGCTTTCGAACTGCTAGGTTGGCAGGCGCTGGGACCGAGCAGCGGGAGCGCACCCCGCCGCGGGGATTCAAACTGCCGACCATGCGATTGGCAAATCCTAGGCGCTGAGGTTTTACCCACAGCGCCACCCGCGTCCCTAATAGCTTACCTTAGGCAGTGTGAAATCCAGCGGCTGCCTTAAGTCCCAAACCCACACATTACTCAGGGAGGTGCAGAATGGGTAAATTTGTACTGGAATCCTCAAAGATCAAATTCATTAAGTCTCCTTAATCAGCACTACTGTTTCTGCCAGATGGAAACTCAAGAACCAGTTAGGGTTGCCATATTTCAAAAAGTGAAAATCCGGACACAAAAGTTGTTGCGCTTTTCCCGGACATTTCAGCAATTTCCACCCGGATGTTGCTAAAAAGGCCCTGCAGTTTGGAGGGAGATGACTGTAGTTTTTCTTTCTGAAGGGGCTTTTATACAAATTTACAAGCTGCTTTTACTGCATGGGGTCCATTTTTTACGGTAGAGAAGTTGAAGTTCCCCTTCTCTTCTATGACCTGTACCCATGAAATCACGATATCAAGCAAGACTGCATGAATCTCCAAAAACTTTTGTGGCAACCACCACCACGTCCTGCTCACCTCTGTGAAGTCCCTGGGGAAGGGAGGTGGGGACTTCTGACAACGATTTCAACCCTCCCATCCATTTATGTGTATAATATAGCAGTACATATTTCCTTCTTAATGCTGGTGAAATTCTGAGATGCTCCCAATTCTGCCACCCTGTTTTGACTCTTACTAAATGGTGGTTCTGATATCCAAGTGTAAGTTTCTGAACCATTATCCTCTTCTTTTCTTGTAAAAGAAATTCCTATGAACAACAACAAGCAACAACAACAAGCGACATGGCACCAGCTTACTACACTTTTTAGTGATAGCTGATCCATGGCCATTTGATGTACCTTTGGGAACTATTAATTTGCTGATGAAGATTTATCATTGAAACAGTTCATTATCCTAGAACAGGGGTCTGCAACCCGCGGCTCCAGAGCCGCATGTGGCTCTTTTACACCTTTGCTGTGGCTCTGGGACGGATACTAGCGAGGGGAGGAGGCGCATTGTGCGCCCCAACACTCCCCACTGTGGCGGGCACTATACTGGCTGTGACGTTGCATGGGGGCGGTGCGTGCGTTAGTCACGCACCGTCCCAACGTCACCTTCCCGCCCGCTGTCAGATCAGAGGGCAGCGGCGTGCATGCCTTAAATGTCACAATGGTTTTGCGGTTCCCAGGTGTTTTTTTCTTCGGAAACGGGTCCAAGTGGCTCTTTTTGTCTTAAAGGTTGCAGACCCCTGTCCTAGAAGAACTGTACTGTTCTTGCTGTTGTACTCGGAGCAGCCTATTTTGACGTTGGAGCACCCATCAGCTCACGTTTGTAGGGCATTGACTGTGGAAAGGCATTCTGACTCCATTTCAGTGATCTTTGACAGTGACTTACCACTCCTACCATTCCTGTTCATGGAACATTTATTTGATTCTTACTATTTTGTGACTCCATGGACATATTATATGTCTTCTGTTTATGAATTTTGAAACAGTATAGTGTTATAAAAATATTGCTGGTATAATATTAGCCGATGTGTTGCTTGTTGTTGTTTAGAGTGTTCTGTTTTGCAACACAGGATTTTCTTTGGTGTATAAGTAATTCCTATGGCATTTCTGCAAAAGGGATCTATAACGCAATTATCATGTAGGGTCGTGGGTTCAAGCCCCACGTCGGGCAAAAGATTCCTGCATTGCAAGGGGTTGGACTGGAGTAAGCCAGTGGTCCCTTCCAACTCCAGCATTCTGTGATGCTATGTACCTTTCATTAACAGCTTTTTAGGTGGAGAAAGGCCTCAATTTATTGGCTCTTGTTTAAAAATGTACCATACGTGCATTTATAGAATTTATCCCTCCACCCGCTTCCAAATCATACAGCGGTGTTTTTAACCACGTGGCTTTTAGGCACACACTGGGTTCGCCAGGGTGGAAGCGAGGAAAGGCATGTGCTTCAGCCAAACTCTGGTTGGCAGCCCTGCACATTTCTATTGAATTAGGATGTTGGATCACCTCTGAAATCTATCTCAGCATTGTGGTATTTTATGGCTGACATTCTTGTTGTAAGGTCCTGTGGTTTGGGCTTTTCCTCCCTTAGCCCTTTTCACTTTCCCATGGCAGTAGATCTTGCGGTCCTGGAATGGGCTGCTTGTCTTTGAAGGCTGAGGCTGCTTCTTTTGCTTTCCTGCGTCGTTGAGGTTTCAAGTGGAAAATGAGAGGATGACTCGGGCATGGCTAGAGAGCTAATTTTCTTACTTACTTACGCTTTGCTTTATATTACCGCCGTGGTTTCCAAAACGCGTCCTGGGGAACCCTGGGGTTCCTTGGAAGCTGATGGGAGGTTCCGCTTGGGAGAATAACATTAATGGCAGGCAAAGCTTCCTTCAAAGACAGATTGGCCAAAAGGGTGTTCGTTAGGCTGGGAGACAGGCCCAAGACCAAGGACAAATTCTTCACCCCAGAATCCTTTGCAACATAAGCCAGTTCCATGAGCCGGGAAGTTGCAGAAGGCTGAAAGTTTGAAAACTGGTCATTTTCCTCACAGTTTTTTTCTTTTTTCTTTTCGGACATTGATGTTCAGATTTTCATCTGGCTGGTTACCGTGAAGTTCTTAACATTAGTGGCAGGATCCCATATATTTGACCACCCTTTCCCAGGCCCCATCTCCAGCTGGAGAGAATGAGTGTTACTCTTTCTCCCTCCCTCACCCCCTCAATGCCATTTGCAGATGATGCTCTACTCAAATGCTGGAGTACCATGTTAGCTATACCCACTGCACTGCACTGCCTGGGTTAAGGGGAACACCTATTCTGAGCATGGGAACACTGTCCCATTCCTACAGGGCTGGCTTACACATTGCTCCAACATGTACAGTGTGGCACAAGAGTATTCCTGCATAAACACACCTCAACACTTCGGATATTTAGTATGAATTAAGGGCTATCGGTGTACTGTTGTGTTGTTGTGTGTACTGTTGTGTTGTTATATATTGCATGGAAGTAAGCTCCCACGCAGGGACGCGGGTGGCGCTGTGGGTAAAACCTCAGCGCCTAGGACTTGCCGATCGCATGGTCGGTGGTTCGAATCCCCGCGGCGGGGTGCGCTCCCGTTGCTCGGTCCCAGCGCCTGCCAACCTAGCATTTCGAAAGCACCCCCGGGTGCAAGTAGATAAATAGGGACCGCTTACTAGCGGGAAGGTAAATGGCATTTCCGTGTGTGGCTCTGGCTCGCCAGAGTAGCTTCGTCACGCTGGCCACGTGACCTGGAAGTGTCTGCGGACAGCGCTGGCTCCCGGCCTATAGAGTGAGATGAGCACACAACCCTAGAGTCTGTCAAGACTGGCCTGTACGGGCAGGGGTACCTTTTACCTAAGCTCCCACACACAGTTTCTTGTGGCATATATGTTGCATGGGGAGAGATTACTGGCAGACACCCCAGTCCATACATAATGGCCAATTTATGGAGTTTTGTCTGACCCCACCATGTGTCATGCACATAACTTATGAACATTTCATTTCGCTGTACTTATTTACTTGCTTTTATCCTGTATTTTATTCTGCGAACTTCCCTGGGATCTTATGATGAAGGGCAATATAGAAATATAATTATACATATGCACATACTTGTGTTTGAGCCAGCCCTAAATAAGTCTGAGACAGGATTTAGATGAATAGATTCTTCTTTCGCCTAAACCCTGGTGTGACTGCAGCTACAATGCGTAATCTAGGAGCCAGCCAAAGAGATCTAGATCATACATGAGAGTCACACCTCGTACCACATAGAAGTGGCCCCTCCCTCCCTCAAAGCCTTCGTATTCAAAACTCATTTGCTCATTGACTGAAATACTTTGGAGATCTCTTTTAAGAGATTGGGTGGGTCTGCGTTCATTTCTGAGGACCTTTTCAAGTCTTTCCTCACAAAGGAAGCCCTCTCTGAGTTGCGTCCACTGTAGTGGTTAGGGAGGAGCATCTTTCAGTCCTTCCTGAACTTTGAACTTCCAGTTTTAACTTTGGGGCATGTCCTTCTTTTTCTATCTTGGCTTTGCTTATCTGTAAAAATTGTATTGAATACACGCTTAATGCGATTATTGTGATAATTAATGAGAGAGAGAGATGAAAAGCACTTCCCACACAAGAAAGACATTAGGAATCTTTCTTTTCTTGTTCATTTAAATCTTTATGGAAGTTTTTGTTGGTGAGTTGTGTCCAGTTCAGTGGTATTTTATTTATTGTTCCAATAGCTCTCAATTGCTTTTCACGGTAAGCTTTTCTTTGATAGCCCTGACGGAATTCTGATTACCATTTTTGCAATAATATTGTATCCAGTTCATTTATATTTGACCATGGGTGGGGAGGACATCTGTATTTTGCTGTGGAGACGTTGGTTGCATTTGGATGCCACACTAAGCCATAAACCATGGGTGAGCAAATCAGTCTGTGCATGAGCTGGGCTTGAGCTCCCCGCTCTGCTATTTCCTGTGGCCAGCAGAAAAACAAACCAAAGGATGGCTGGCTTAGCATTACACCCAAAGCAGCCCTCCCCAAGAAGCCACAATTGGGAACCTTGGCTTCCTTGGCTTCCCCAAAACTAACTGGGACAGTGGTTGGGATGTAATGCTAAGCCAACCAATTTCATGGCTTGTTTCCCCATTGGAGAAAGGGAGGCTCATGCACAAACTCACCTGGTTAACCATGGTTGATGGCTCGGTGCTGCATCCGAATGTGTCCCACAGAAAATGTACCTTGAGTCAAGGCCCGCTGTCATCATCACCCTGTTTGGGAATTAAAAAGGTAAAGGGACCCCTGACCATTAGGTCCAGTCGTGACCAACTCTGGGGTTGCGGCGCTCATCTCGCTTTATTGGCCGAGGGAGCCGGCGTTTGTCCACAGACAGCTTCCGGGTCATGTGGCCAGCATGACTAAGCCGCTTCTGGTGAACCAGAGCAGCGCACGGAAACGCTGTTTACCTTCCCGCCGGAGCGGTACCTATTTATCTACTTGCACTTTGACGTGCTTTCAAACTGGTAGGTTGGCAGGAGCAGGGACCGAGCAACAGGAGCTCACCCCGTCGCGGAGATTCAAACCACCGACCTTTTGATCGGCAAGTCCTAGGCTCTGTGGTTTAACCCACAGCTCCACCTGCGTCCCGCTTGGGAATTACTGTGGTCCCTTTATAGGTAATTTGTGTGTGTGTGTGGGTGGGTGGTGGTGGTGGGAATCTAGGATTCCTGTGAGAGGTGTAATGGAAGGTTTTGACATGTTTCCCCTCTCTTTCCCTTCTCCTCACTGGTTCTCTCTCGCTCTCTCTTTCAGAAACACAGTTTCTTCACCCTGCACGAATCCAAAGAGACAGACGTGGCTTCTTTTGTCAAACTCATCCTGGGGAACTGAGAAATGGACTTGTACATGATTTTACCCTTCTGTGGACTGGTGGGCTTTAGGAGGAGGGGCACGTGGCAGGGCAGCCCTCATCGGAGAACCAGTAGGAGAACCTGCCACTGGCCAATTTTTGTTTTTTTTAATTATTATTATTATTAATATTATTATTATTGCTAAAGTCCTATCATCATCCTCTTGAAGGTTTTTATTTTTATTTTTTAAAGGGTTCCTTGGTAACCATAGTAACTTAGAATGAACTGGTTAGTGAAATGAATTTTAATAAGGTTGTCAACTGTAAACGAACAAAAATTTAAAAGAGTGATTGAAATGACGACAGTCGCAAGTTCTGTTAGCGTCGCCTCAGTCCCCCCCTCCCATGTTCCCTGTCAGACCAGATTTGCTTTCGTTTATGGTAATAGGTGCTACGGTAGTTATGAAGTTCTATATGTAGAGTTATATTTTGTCCCTACCATTGTTTTAATATTTATGTTAAGTGCTTGATTTTAATAGAACCTTTTTTTTTTTTTTTTTGGTTCTTATGTGAGAGTTGGAAGGTGGGGGGTGATGACAGCTGCAACAGCTAAAGCTACAAAGATTAGTATTTATAGGGCTTTGCTGGGAAACGGAGGAGGAGAAAGCATGGGCCATATAGATAAATATTATATATATGTATAGGGTGGAAGACTAATTTAATTTCAATGAAGAGTTTGGCTTCTATGTTAGGCAGCCCGCTGATGCCTGAGAAGGCTTGCATCCTTCTTTAGGAGGTGCCCAGAGACGGCATTGTTCTTGCACAAACATCAAGAGGATGCAAAAACATTGCTGTGGTGGCTTCTTATTCCATTGCTTTGGTTATCCCTCCAATGAATAATTATATTCTGAAGTGCGAGATATCTCACACATTGACTGTTGGCTAAGCAATGGTGAATCAATCACCTTATGACCTACAGCCAGTGCCCTCTCAGTTGGCTGTAAGTCATGGGCCAAGGCATTTGACTGAAGAGAAGGTGATGCCCTGAAGAAAAATGGAACTTAGAAAGGAGCAGCTCTCGATGAGGATGCAAAAGCCGGGGACAGGGGCCAGTCAGTTTTGCACTGCTCGTTTTTATACTGGCAGGGGTATTCCTTTTTTTTGGGTCTCGAACACTCACACATCATAAACAAATTGCCACTTCGTTGCTCATCTCCCACCAACCCCCTCACAACTTTTCACTTTTTCTGGATGCTTAACCTGAGCAAGACCCACCCCCTACACGTCTGGCACAGGCTCAAACAGTGTTTCTGTATGAAAAACATAGCAAAACCAAGTGAATAGGAGTTGGACAACAAGTGTTGCACCCCTCATCTTAATTTGTTGCTGTGACCATTATTATTGTTGTTGTTGTTTTCAAAAAAACACTCTTTGGGCCAAACAGTACTGACTTGAGTGACTTAAGGCCTAGTGGTAACTGTTTCTGGAATTGCCCAAGGCCTTCTTCCACCTTGACCTGCCCTTAGTCACAGCTTTGTTGTTATGGCGGTTCGCATGGCCACCTAATCTCCATTCAATATATCCTATAGCAAGGCCACAGGGGTCTTATCTGATGGAGGCTGTTGCAGTTCTGTCAAGAACTCTTTTGCTCCTGAAGCGTTTCCATTTCCTGAACTGAACCATGGCAGTGTTCACAATTGGTGAGGAATGCTGTACTGCCGGTTTGGTGTTGAGGGAGAAAGTTAACGTTCTTGCTAGTGCTTTGTCCTTTCACTTTGGGACACACTACTTCTGCCCCCCGAGTTCAAACACGGGGGCATCAGTGTGGAGGAGCTCAGAATTCAGACAAGTAGCCACGCCAGGTGAAGACCCAAAGCGTCAGTGTTTGCCGTGTCGATTTTGTTCACAGAACTTGCCGTCCTGTTCTCCTGCAGTCCACATTTTACAACGCAACCGGTCGTTGGTGCGTACGCCGATTGGAAACCATTCAGGAGACATTTGACTGCAGACAAAACACTAAAGTGGGCTCGCATTTCTTTGTAATCTTAAAGGCCTAGAAAGGCTTGTAACCTGCTCCTAGTTTTCCATTTTATGTGCATGCTTCCCTCCCCCTCGCTTCCAATTCCCACCCCTCCCCATTGATTCTGAGCTGCTTTGATTGATTGTCTGCAGCTGCAGCTGCAGCTCCGCCAGCCAGTTTTTAGAACTGGTTCCAGCATCAATTCTCACTTTGAAAAACATGACATTTAAAACCAGCTTTTTGGTTTTCCTACATATGGATCTGATGCTTGCTGTAGAGATTGTTTTTGCTGCTTTCCTCTTGGAATAGAAGACTCGTTTGGACACCACATCCTCTTGACCTCAGAACACCTTTATTTGAGTGCTGTGGTAACAGACAGGCTGGATTTACGAGATAGGATCAGTGTTAATAGCCGATATTAATATCCCCATTGGTTTCCTATAGCAGAATGCCAGTGCTGTCTACAGCAAGTCAGTTTAGAAAGGATTATTGCACTGTGAATCAACACTACATGCCTCGGGCTTTATTTTAGGAATTAAAATGTGGAGTCTAAGTTCCTTAATCACTTAGGTGCTTTTGAGGTTTTTTTGTCAACTCTTGTCTCTGTATAATTTGTCCTTTGGCAGGTACATAGACCTCTATCAAGTCTTAGAATAAAGCACACCCAGGTTATTTCCCCCTTCCAATCAAAACTGCAAAGCTTGTGTGTTCTTCTTATTTGAAAGTTCACATACCACGTTAGTGAAGATTGTTTCTAGGGATATCTCAAAAGTGGTTAAGGTGCAGTCAAAATTATTCATTTCCTAAAGGATGTCAGAAAGAAGGGGAGAAGAAATAGATGATCACATAGTGCACTGATGACAGAACCAGAAGCAATGGGTTTAAATTACAGGAAAGCAGATTCAAATTCACACATTTGAAGAAGCCTCGTTGACTCATGCATATTGTTCCTCAATAGGACATGCTGCCTGGGGAAGTTGAGGAAACTGCATTCTTGGGGGTTGTCCAGTACAATTGGGACAGGCATCCATTTGGGGTGTTTTTGCATAAAAGATGATGCCTTAGGGTTTTGGGGTGGGTGGGGTGTATTGGATGAGATTACTCCACAGCCTTGTTCTGTGTACATGGTTCTGTGATTTTTTAATTGGAATTAGCAAACATTTGGTAGGGGCCACAATCATATTTGTACAAGATACATGACGTTTGCTTACATTGCCAAAAGGTAACCCAGACGTGTGCGGGAAACCAGCAAGTCTTGGTTTTCATGATCAAAGGCTCCCAGGGCTTTCATTCTTCCTTTGTTCACTGTCTTAGCTTCACATACGACAACCGCACTGTTATATTGAGAAAATTTCAGGTACCTTCTTTATGTGCCATCACATGTGCTAGATGCCTATATGACGTCTCCTGCAGTAGGAAGCCCAACTGATGTCGGCTGCCCATCGTGTGCAAACATAGGTGTTTGTGCATATTTGGATAATTAAGACAGTTTTGTGCACAGAAATGAGACCCACATGGGAAATTTTCCCATGTGCACCGTGGCCCAAAGTCACTTTTGGGTCATTGCGGAGAATTCTGAACTTGAAATAATCTCCTTTGCAATTGGTAATGTTGTTATAAAGAAGCAATAGCTTATGCAACTACTTATCTGGATGGATTCAAAGGCAAGGTGATGGCTTTCAGTTTTCCAGAGGCTCATCCTAGTTGGTCCCAGCTTCCACTATATCCATTGATCAACAAAGTGGAAGTTGAAAGAAATTAAGGAGTTATCGCTGCAGGCTATTTTGGGCATGGGATTGGTTCTAGGTGTGCTCAGTGTGTGGACACAACTGGGGTTAATTTTGTGTGATTCAGGCATTCTAGTAGGTTTTGTGGAATGTCAAGTCATTGTAGTTCCAATGTATCTTTAATTTCAAAGTGCCTAACCCACTTTTAAAGGACCTAAATTTACTTAGGTGCTTTAGAATAGCTTTTTGAGCAATGTAGATGTCCTGTGATTTCTTGCGCCTGCTTTCTCCTGCTCAGGATTTCTTTCTGCTGCCGATGAGAAAAAGAGATGAGCATGCTATTGTTCAAATACTGGCAAAATCTGAAGAAGGAGGAGCACTTGGAACCCATACATGGAACGAGATCTTGTTATCGACACCAGCATATTTGGCCATGCATGGAAGCCAACTTACAAGCACTGCATTTTAAGTGCACTGGGCATCCACATTATTCCCGGCTCTCCCCACTGGGTTGAATATCCTAGAAGTTTGTAAACCAGTAACATTAACCAGTAACATTAAGAGTTACTTAACGATTACTCTTTGGAACTGTGAAAGAAAAGGGGTAGCTCTGAGGCTTGTTCAGCTGCCCTGATTTTCCCTCTTGCTTGCTGAACCAAGGGATATTCATTGCAGTCTTCTGTTTTCTCATGCCACCCTACTTGCTGATTTCCTATTTTCAGATGTAGACCATGATATAGCATAACTCTTTCCTCCATTAAAAGAAACAAAAACAAATCACAACCCTTCCTTTCAGCCTCTTAATTATTTTAGGGCTTCTTTTCTCTGAATATTGTCACTGAGGTTCTTGGTCAAACACATCTTGTTGCCATTGCTTTTAATTGGAATTGGAGGGGAAAGTTATCAGTGAAGTAAGGTCACATTCTCACCATACATTTAAAGCAGTTTGCTTTACCTGGAGAATTCTAGGAACAATAGTTTACCCCTCACATAGCTGCTGCTGCTGCTATTACTAATATTAATTTCATTTACCAGTCTCTTTTTACAGTAAGAAGCGTCACAAACGATTTGACAAAAATAAAATACAGCAATATAAAACCAGAGAAAATTTTGCAATGCTAACAATGCAAGATATATAAAGCACTCATCCAACCATAGATGAATAACGACCAAGTCCTATACACTCCAATGAAAGATGGTAAAGGTAAAGGACCCCTAAGTCCAGACTTAGCATTAAAGAAATTGCGGCCAATTTTTAGCCGTGACAATCTGCCTCTGAGCTGTAACCTCCCTCAAACCCAGCAGCGGAGGAAGCCACTTGGGCACCTGGGGTGGGGCGCATCACTGGGCCTCCAGTGTCTGCCTGCCTCCTCCCACTCAGCCGCCCTACAGCTGAGGGGGGGGGGGAGGCAGCTGTCGGACTGTTGCGGCAGCGTGGAGCCTCCACGCGCCCAAGCCACCGTGTTTCTCCCAGGAGAGACGCGTGACTCGGGCGCAATGCAGGTCCCACGGTGAGTGCCGCCCGGCATTTTGTCGCCCCCTTCAGTGGTGACACCCAGGGCTGCCCGCACCCACCGCGCCCCCCCTTCCTCTTCCCCTGCTCAAATCCCTGTTGTAAATCTGAAGTGTCTCCATCTTCTCTGTAAGGGTGAGGCTGGGGAGGCGGTCTCCACCATTGCTCCTCTGCCCAGTCCCTGACACAGTGCCACCTGCGTCCCTGCTGAAAGAGGCAACATTAACTCACTGAAAGTCGCGTAAACAGGAATGTATTAGCTTGGCACTTAAAACAGAAAGGGTGTCAGGCACATCTTCCTAAGGTGCATTCCATAGATGAGGGGGCCATCACTGAAAAGGCCCTTTCTCATGTGTCCACCGTTCCTTGAATGGGGCATGCGGAAAAGAATCGGGTGAAGAACTGAATGCCTAGTTTCTCTAGAAAGAGAGCGCTGAACATGGCCTTGTGAGGTTACTGAGCTGAGGTGATCCTTGCCCAACAAGTGTACCAAGGCTGCATTCTAGACTAAAAGAATGCTTCCCCGTCTCATGGCCAGACTCCTTAGTTTGTGGTGATATGAATTGGGGAAAAGACTCTCATTGGGTAAAACATTAAATTCGACCCTTTCATACCCATGTCCAATTGCCATAAATCATTGGTTTTTATTGGGCACGGCTGCTTCCTGTGTCAGATGCTGAGATATGGGGCCAAATAGAGGGTGCAATTTGACCCCAATGCCAGTTTTGTTTAAAGAGAGTTCTAGTACTCCTAATATTGCATGCTAGACAGTACTTATAATGAGCACAAATTATAGTTGCTGTAGCATTGGGTCATTCATAAAACAAATTCTCACAGCAATAGAATCCAGCTTAGTATGCTTCAAAGGATGTGCCAAATGTATCTTGCCCTCAAATTGGCTTAGTCATCCTTTATGTTTAGGATAATTATATAGGACTACTTGGTGTTTCCTTAGGATGAAAGAGAAAGATAGCTCATGATGCTAATGGAGCCTGCTGTGAGATACAGTCTTTTATTGCATCCTGTGCATTAAGGTCTTCCTGGAAGTAGAGGGAGTTTTTATTCTTAATTCCATCTCCCTTGCTTTTGGCTTAACCTTGACAGCCTTATCATCTTTATCCAGCAACTTAGAAAGATTGTAAAAAATGAATCTTATTACTTTACCCCTTTGAACTAATGCTTCTGTTATATTTTGTGACCTTTTTGCTTTTCCACTACTGGTGCTTACTCCAATTGTTATTTAGGCATTTGTTAATTACTTTTGCCCTCCTAGTCTTCACAGGTAAGTCTGAGGGAATTGTTTCATCAGGCCCAAGGTGAGGAAATCTCTGAACTTCTAAGAAAGTCCTTACTTCCTTACTTGCAGTCAAAGGATGTGAGATCCAGCCTCTGCAGCTTTTGTTTTTTTTGCTGCTACACTTCTCTTGTGATATCCACTGTTCAACAGTGGGGGGACCCACCGTGTAAAAATTATCTGAGCTAAAGCCCTTTGCACAGTCTTGTTAATTCTAATGTCTGCTATCCCAAGGTCAAATTGGGAAAGTGCTGATTTTAATGCTGCCAATTTGTCCAATAATTTCTTTTCAGTTAATCACCCTTGTAATAAACACAGTGCAGCGGAAGATCTAAATTTGGGCAAGAAGATCTAAATCTGCAATAAGGCTTCCTATTGCCTTCAAAAGTTAAAAATTGCACTTGGTAAGTTGGGGATAAATTGCCCAAATCATGGGTGTAGTCATCAATTAAAACCTCTTGTTGATCCTGTGATACCAAAATGCTCTGCTCTATATTAGTTTCCTTCATTCCCTGCAGGAGTTTCAAGATAGGTGGGGCTGTCCCACTTTGCATGCGTCTTTCCTGCAGGGCTGAAGTGATTTGAAAGCTTGCTTTGAATCACAGTATTCTGAGCTGAAATCTTTTTCTTGTTACCACCATTCCTGAAGGATATATTGCAATATATCAAAATAATTCCATGAAACTTAATAGATAGTATACATAACTCCCAACAAACGAGAGCAATCAATCAAAACCCAGGTTTGGAATATCCTTTGCTGAGCAATCTTGGGCTACATTCAGACAGCACTTTATTCTGTTTTCCTGATGTTTCCTTAACTGATAATTTCCATGTTTTACGTGATCTTTTTACATTGTGGGAAAGACAGTCCTGGAAATCTAGTGGAAGTTTAGCACTCATTTCTGTGTTAATTGTTTTCAAGGGAAAAAAACCATTTGCGACCCTGATAACCTGGAAATTTTTGCGCTATAATCAACAGAGGTATAGTGTCCAGATCAAGGGAAGTTATAGTACCACTCTATTCTGCCTTGGTCAGACCACACCTGGAATACTGTGTCCAGTTCTGGGTGCCACAATTTGAAAAGGTTATGGACAAGCTGGGATGTGGGCAGAGGAGGGTGAGCAAGATGATAAATGGTGGAAAACGAGATTTATGAGGCTGGTTGAGGGAGTTTGATGTGCTTAGCCTGGAAAAGAGAAGAGATATGATAGCCATCTTCAAATATCTAAAAGGCTGTCACATGGAAGATGGAACAAGCTTGTTTTCTCCTGTTCCACAGAGTAGGACTCAATGGATACAAGTAAGAAGAAGGAGATTCCGACTAAACATCAGGAAGAATTTTCTGACAGTATGCAATCTCCATTGTCTTTTGCTGGATCACTTCTTGCAAAATGCACATTTTCTGCCATTATTCTTGGTTGAGTTTTTGTTCCAGCACTTGAAGACCTTGAGACAGCGCCTTGAACTCAGCCCACCGATTTACAGGGTTATAATTCAGTTCTGCCTCCCAGATTGCCATCTTGAAGTCCCTGCACTTTTTCCATTGGTGATTTAATGTGTGCTCTGGATTTCCAAATAGATTGACAGTGTGACTCACGGAAGAAAATGAAGCGAGAAAAAAACAATGATCTGCCCTCTCTGAATGAGGACTTGTGACATCAGCAATCTGGAAGTCGTTGACAGCCGATTTGGCAAAATCACTCTCTGTTAATAAATACACTTACTATAGGTAGTAAGCCTTTAAAAATCTGGGGCTATGCAGTTTCAATCATCACCGGCATCCTGTAAGCTGGGCCATAAAACCCCAGGGTTTTTTTTTCTTGTAGGGAGGATTGCATTTCCTAATTAATATTTCAGCTGGACCTGGTCTGGGAATGGTTGGACAGATCTAAGCTGTAACATATGTTCTAGTGGCTTATACCCCCCTATATGGGAACACAGGCAATAGACACTTTAAGGTGGGAAGAAACAATATCTGAAGTATATAAAATGACAGACAGATGTGTTTCTAAATTAAGGCAGGTTTATAGTCCCCAGTGCTTTCTCATCTCATCACCTTGGGTTTTTCTTTTTCTTTCCATAGAGCATTCCATCTCATTTTCCTTCTAAAGAGGCTCCCTGGATTTATTGAGTTCTCAGTTTTGTCTGGCTATGACAAATTCATCAGAACTGCAGTTCTGGGTGGACTTGGGAACCCAGAAGTGGCAGGTTGCACACTGGAATCCTATGAACAAAAGGCTTTCCATATTTATCTCAATGCGGGTGGCATTGCTGCAGGAAGTATGGCACATCCACTTTCTCTCCAGCCATGACAAGTGCTAGGAAGGATGTTGTCCACAGGTGAAACAAGCAAACAGCAGCAGCAATGAAACAAACAACTGCTGCCACCCTTTTACATATCACCCATTTTTAATGGGGCAATTCTTTATCTTGTTTTCATGCGACATCTTTGTGTGCAAGGTCACTCAGAATCCTGTTTGAAGTTGAAGTGTTGAAATGCAAGAACAATGAAGAGCCATAAAGGAGGGGCCGCACTCAATCAAATCAATCAACCCTTATTGGCACACAGAGAAAACAGGGATATATGAATTGAAACAGACTGTAGAATTGGCATCACTGGAGTGTATTGAGAGGAGACTGGGAACTCCCAAAGGATGTGGTGCTTATTACTTGATGATCATTTGGAAACTACAGTTCCAGTGCATTTTGAGCCAGTATTCCTGCTTTTATTTAGCTATTCTAACAGCAATTTAACACTTGCCTGCTCTTACGTTCCTCAACCATATTAAAGAACCTGAACTTGAAAACCCTCTAACATACAACCCTCTAATATATAACTGCGATTGTTTGTGTTATGCCACTTGTATTTTAAACATGCATGTTGGCCAAAAGAGAATAATTTTTAGCATCAGATGGCAGAAAGACATAATTTTATATATATATATATATATATATATATATATATATATATATATATAAGCATAGCAGAATTTATGGCTCACAAGTGTCAATATACTTCAAAGAGTGATACTGGTAATTTTTCCTGAAACACATTCAGTATTACAATTGCCTTATATTTTCCAAACTCAATCAAATCTGCATTCATGCATAATTACCTTTCACTATACCTTTGTTTTGCTTATTTTTTAAAAAAGAAACATCAGCAATGTCGAAACCACTGATCATGCTGCAACAGAAATGACCACCATATATGACTGAGCAATGAAATCCATCTTGCCATCATGGACATTTAACCCTCCATTTTTGATTGCGTAAGGTTCAGATTATAGAATTGTAGAGTTGGAAGGGACCATGAGGGTCACTTAGTCCGGTGCTGTAGTGTGGTGGTTAAGAGCGATAGACTCGTAATCTGGTGAACCGGGTTCGCATCTCTGCTCCTCCACATGCAGCTGCTGGGTGACTTTTGGGCTAGTCACACTTCTTTGAAGTCTCTCAGCCCCACTCACCTCACAGAGTGTTTGTTGTGGGGGAGGAAGGAAAAGGAGAATGTTAGCCGCTTTGAGACTCCTTCAGGTAGTGATAAAGCGGGATATCAATTCCAAACTCCTCCTCCTCCTCCTCCTCTTCTCCTTCTTCTTCTCTGCAATGCAGGAATCTTATGCCCAACTTGGGCTTGAACCTACGACCCTGAGATTAAGTGTCTTATACATCCAGGGGACACTAGTAGTATGTTCATTTGTCTTGTTCCTGTGATCCTTCCACCTTCAGAAAAGGGTGGAAGAGTGCAGTATACCTACAAATGTAGGTGTGTTTATCAGAGGGTGGAACCTGTGGCCCTCCAGAAATTGTTGGACTCCCAACATCCATCAGCCCAGGACCCGCATGTTTAATGGTCAAGGGTGATGGGGGCTGCAACCCAGCAGCATTTGCAGGTCCACCATTTCTCCATCCCAGGTGTCTACCTAATGTATACAGAGTTCAGCGGCCAGAGCTGATTTGAAAGGCTTATCCTATTGCATTGTTCTCAGGTGCACTGCTGAACCAGGAATTCCAAGCATTCAGACTCTGGAGTTGTCATTAATTGGTTAAACCCTCAGCAGAAGTGAGGGAAATATGCTTCAAACAGAGTCCAGTATGGGAGTATAGCCATGACGTAGCCGTTGGTTTGTGTGGATACTTTCCATAAAGCAAGGGGAAACATCAGCACTTTGTGTTGCCTTCGCGGTTTGAGTCGAGACAACCCAGTCTAAACAGGAATTTATGCTATCACAACAAAGTTCTGAACTCCGTTTGAGCTTGTACCATCGAGATCTGCTTCCTAGAAAGGTATTAGATTCATTCTTTAGATTCAGCAAGCACAAACATGAGGGCTCACCAAGTTCCGCAAGCATTCAGATGCATTCTGGGAATGGAGTGGAGAGATGACCTAACCTGGGGAGAAAACAGCAAAGACCTGATGAAGAGAGCACAGGAGAAGTTATATTTTCTGAGAATCCTCCGGAAAAACAATCTCTCAAAGGACCTGTTGATGGCATTTTACCATTGTACTGTGGAGAGCGTATTAACGTATGGTCTGTGTGTGTGGTTTGGGAGCTGCACGGTCAGGGAAAAAACAATGCTGTCCAGGGTTGTAAAGACTGCAGAGAGAATAATTGGGTGCACTCTTCCCACCTTGGATCAAATCTGTGCTGTCAGGTGCCATAAGAAAGCTGCAGAGATATCGCAGGATAGTACGCACCCTGGAATGATCTCTTTCAGCTTCTGCCTTCTGGAAGAAGGTACAGGGTTATAAAGACCAGGACTAGCCGCCTGAGAAAGTTTCTACGCAAATGCAATTCTGGTTCTAAACGCAGCATAAGGAGTCTCTATAGTATATTGTATTTTAAAATGGGGTTCCAGAGTTTTTAAGGGTTTTTGAATGTTTTATGTAGATTTTTAATTTTATTGTTCTGTATGGGAAAATGACAATAAAGATATCGTATATCTTTCAACTTTATAACATCTCGGAAATCAGCATGGAAATATCCCACAACCTCAGGCACTGATTTGGAGATTTCCAGTATTTCTGTGGCTTTGGCTAGGGCCATAGATACCGTAAATGATGGAGGGTTTTCCCCACCCTCCTTGTCCCTTTACTTCCGTTTCTAAGTCAAAGGGGGAGGTGGGGGGGGCGCTTGGGGCCTTAGGTTAGACTACCACTTACTGAGTTATAATTCTTTCTCTTCCTCATCTCCCTACATCTCGGTGTGTGGATGAGATATTAGGAAAGGACACCATATTAACTTGGATCACCTGGGAGAGACCATTGAACTTTTTGGGAGCCCATAGAGACTCAGTTTGGCCATCAGTCATGCTACTACTTTTTATTTATCACCCACTCCTCTGATTATATATCAGGCAAGATACCTAGCTGAAAAGTCATCGTAACACCAGTGCTACACAAAGAATATTTCCAGATGACTTTGTTTTACTCCAGTTTTGTGAAGGGATGCTGCATAGAGTCAATTTTAGGATCCAATAACTATACACTGAGGCAGGGATGTGCTTTTTAATTACATAAAAACACTCTTGCATCCAGTTTCTATGTAGAAAAGAGCCATACGGTTCAATCTGCTCAAAGGGAGCCAAGTTGAAGACGTGTGCATGTGATTCAATACCATTGGTATGGTTAAGGTCAATAAGTTCTGCAGTGCTCTGGAGTCTACCACTGGAAACATATACTTGGTCTGACTTTGGCTTCTGAAAATCCATCAGACATTGCCCACATGATTTGAAGTGGGTCAGTTGAGGATGAAGTGTTGATGAAGACCAGATTGGGAGCTCCTTTCTGATCCACACCTGGCCTGTAAGTTAAGGCCCCAACCTGGAGTTATGCCAGTGATTTCCTTGAGCACTAAGGGCAGTGGATAGTCCACCAGTGTGTTTGATGCCTCTGAAATGTGTCATGTCAAATGTGTTTGGAAGGGTAATTAAGCCTGTGCCCAGATTTACCAAACCGATGTGTTCATTCCCTGTTGTGAGCAAAATGGAAGGATACTGAATTCTGCTCCTGAACAAAATTATCATCTTAAACTGGAATTATGACATATACCACAACCTTGGCATGAGGGTAAGTTGCAGTTCAATCACAAGTGTTGTTATATGGTGGCGCTGCGGGTAAAAGCTCAGGGCCTAGGACTTGCCGATCGCATGGTCGGCGGTTCGAATCCCCGTGGCGGGGTGTGCTCCCGTCGTTCGGTCCCAGCACCTGCCAACCTAGCAGTTCGCAAGCCCCCCGGGTGCAAGTAGATAAATAGGGACCGCTTACCAGCGGGAAGGTAAACGGCGTTCCATGTGCTGCGCTGGCTCGCCAGATGCAGCTTGTCACCCTGGACATGTGACCCGGAAGTGTCTGCGGACAGCGTTGGCTCCCGGCCTATAGAGTGAGATGAGCGCACAACCCTAGAGTCTGGCAAGACTGGCCCGTACGGGCAGGGGTACCTTTATATGAAACATTGAGATTTGAATGACATTCTACCATATCCTGAATGATCACTTAACTAACCAGATGTGCCACTGATTATTAGAAAAGATTTTTGGGTAACTTAAAAACAACACAAAAAACCCTGTATATTCACCTTAAAAATAAAGTGTTTGATTTATGCTGAATTTAAAATTCCTTGCTCTTATGTGTGTGTTTTTGTGGGGAGGGGGGGTGCTCTAGTCTAATAAATATAGTCTGTCGACTTAATGAAAGGAACTGGACATTGAACACGATCCCTTACAAAATGAAAGTGTAATGAAGTCATGATGAGCAGCAAAGAGGTGGTATTTAACTGAGTCCTATTTAGAACAGACCCATTAAAGTTAATGAACCCAAGTTAACATCACTGGGTTTATTCTGAGTAGGACTAGGATTGAAAAACACCCAGACACTATTACACAACATTTCTACTATAACTTCAAGCTAATTATTGCCTCCCTATCACTACCACTTCCAGGCTAACATTATAGCATCAAATCTGGTTTGGGAGAATTTGCTGACTGACCACAGGCTAAAATGTACCAGACAGATGGCTGGAGTGGCACTGTTCACTCATGTTCAAGGTGGACGTGCATTTCTCGTTAGTGGAATGACTTGTTAATTTCATGTTCATGGGGTGCTCTTTGAAGATGCTGCAGAACCCTCTGAACTCCCAGGTGTCGGGAAGCAAGAATCTGCCGTGGATTGTTTTATAAAGAAGACCATTCAATGCACCCAAAGTAGCTTGTGTAAAGTAGACAAATGGTCTTTGTTTCAGGAAAAGAAAAGACATTCATCAAATTGTCAGCTCTTGAAATATGTCTAGTTAGTTGTTTTTAGCAAAAACCGAACAACCACGTTTCTATAAATTCCTTTATGCCTTAACTATTATGTGCACTCCTTGAGAAGAAATATCTCTCAGAGGATTCATTACTAAAGCATTTCAGATAATGATTATTTCAGGTTTTTATCACTCTGATTCTCTGCTGAGTTGAAGGCCAAGTTATCCTGACAAAGATCAGATGGAAAATCTGGATGTCTTCAACTGGAGGGATCAAGTCCAAGTGTCTGAGATGCTATGTATTTCTCTCATATACGTACAACGCCATTGTAAATTGGCAGTGCCATCTGTATGGGTTTTGTTTCCCCCTAGCCATTTGTGTTTGGTGTCAGAAATTTGGGTTTACAGCATTTGTCAGTCGGTGGTGCTGGTAATTATATTTTATTACATCAACGTTGAAGCTTCTAGATGATTTACAATGGAGGGCTAAGAAATAAAAAAATTAATACAGTACATAAATTTTAAATACATAAATGCAATAACTTCTATAAAAATATCAGCAACCCATATCTAGAAGTAAGAAAAAGCTCCCCCATACTTTGTTAAATGTTGCTACATGAAAGTAAGAAGATCTCTCCTTCTGTACAGCAGACAGGGAGAGGTTGTCTCACTTTCAGATACCTCCCATTGCTCTGAAATTCTCTCTTAGGTCAGCATGGAATATATGTATAACAGAGGCTGAGATCCAGAGAAGCATGTGACTAATTTGGTACACCCAAGGGGCTTTCCAATCCACCCTCATGCCATATGACAAACCACTTTTGTACCTGAATGCCAGGGACTTAGATACAAATATGCAAACAATTTTTTGAGGACAGCCTACCAGCCTATCTGTTTGCTAGGGGTGACCTGGAACTTGGATTTAAGATTGTAGACAAGGAATGGAAAGCTGTGTAACAGCTGGGAGGCGTGTAGACACAGAGGCATAGCGGTCAATTGCTTTCTGGTCTTAACTTGTTTTGATGTGCTTCTTGCAAAATGGTCCTTTTGTGTTGGGAAGTCAACTAATCAGGGCTCAAGCTGATGGTGGGATAAGAGTCACTGGGCAGGCATGGGGAATCTGAGGACCTCTAAATGCTGGACCACAACTCCCATCAGCTGCAGCCAGCATGGCCTATCATTAGAGGTGATGGGAGTTGTAGTCCAGCAACATCTGCAGGGCCACCCATTTCCCATCCTTTCTCCAGGGCTTATTGTTATGAGTCCATGAGATGAATTCAACATTGATGTAGCTCAGGTTGCAAGAGGGTAACATAAGAGAACATGTCTTCCTTAATGGAGAGGTACCTGAATACTGCTGGCTATTAAGGGGAGAGCGGATGGCAATATATATCTTTGCTCAGAAGTAAGCACTGTTTGCTTACAGGTACATGCAATTTGTAGAGACGTTGGTGGCACTGAGCCTCTTGGGCTTGTCGATCAGAAGGTCAACGGTTTGAATCCCCGTGATGGGGTGAGCTCCCGTTGCTCTGTCCCAGCTCCTGCCAACCTAGCAGTTTGAAAGCATACCAGTGCAAGTAGATAAATAGGTACTGCTGCAGAAGGAAGGTAAACGGCGTTTCCGTGAGCTCTGGTTTCCGTCACTGTGTTCCTTTGCACCAGAAGTGATTCAATCATGCTGGCCACATAACCAGGAAAGCTGTCTCCGGACAAATGCTGGCTCCCTTGGCCTGAAAACGAAATGAGCGCCACACTCCGTAGTTGCCTTTGACTGGACTTAACTGTCCAGGGGTCCTTTACCTTTTTTTTAACCTATTAAGGGGAGAGATTGTATAGCTCAATGACTTTGCATGCAGACAGTTCCAGGTTTGATTAATGTCATTTCCTGTTGAAAGGCTCTTGGTTGTTTGAGCTGAGGGAAATCTTTGCCTGGGATGTTGGGGCATCAGTTGGAGAAGATTGTACCAAGCTAAATGAACACATGCCTCAGTAGAAGGACATTTAATACATGTTCACAAGGCAAGGTTGAGCCTTGCAGTGTTGAACTAAAAGAGCAAGTACAGTGGTACCACGGGTAACAAACGCTTCAGGTTACAGACTCCTCTAACCCAGAAATAGTACCTCAGGTTAAGAACTTTGCTTCAGGATAAGAACAGAAATTGCACCGTGGTGGCGCAGCGGCAGCGGGAGGCCGCATTAGCTAAAGTGGTACCTCAGGTTAAGAACAGTTTCAGGTTAAGAACGGACCTCCAGAACGAATTAAGTTCTTAACCTGAGGTACCACTGTAGCAATAATCTTTTAGGAATAGGTGGAAATGGGGCATTTTAGTTTAGGAACAGATACTTAAATGTATGCTTCCACTGAATGCTTCTAATTTTGACAGTCGGGTCATGTATCCATAGCAGTCACCAGAGGAGGGAATGACCATTGGGAGGAGCACAGAGAGAAGAAACACTATGGTGTGCCTGTAACAGCGAAACCAGGCTCCTTCATCTGCCCCATCCGCACTAAAACATGTCTCTCTCATCATGGTCTCTACAGCTGTAACTCTCCAATGGTTTGACTTTACCCCCAAAGGTGCACTCTTCCATTGTCTCCCGAGACAGATGGGTGCCAACAACAATGTATATGCACCTTTGTACCCCACTCCTTTACACACACAATTATATACAAAAAGAGGCTTTTTCTACCAATTGTAGTGCATGAAATCATGATAAGAACTGCATAGGCATTTTGCAGGGAACCATAATTCCATTTCCTAATATGGCAAAACTAAACTAGCTAGGAATGGCTCCCAATCTATTCCATTTTACGTGAGGCACCTGACGCAAGGATTAAGCGCTAAAACATTTTGATTAATGAAGATGACAAATTGATATTAAACATTATCAAAGTTTTTGTTTGGGGCCAAGAAGGGAATCATCCAGACACGTTGTAAGTTGAGCCTCACACAGTACTGTTAGGCAACGTTTTTTTGGCAGCCCCAATGGAAATTTCAGGAGCAGATGTTAATATTTTGAGATGTATGAGTTTGCAACAGCTACTTCATTTTCCAAGCAGGGGAGAAGGTTGTGGTTTTATACAGCCTTTAGGGGTTTAAAAAATTGTTAGATGCTTGGGGAAATGAGAGGGAAGTGGCCAAGTTATGCACGCCACAGTTTCCTGTAGATGCTACCCATTTGGTTACCTGATGTGGTCTGTCTGTCAGTTTGATCTACTTCTAAAGCAAGGCTGAGGTGTACAAGCATTTGCTCATACCTGGGGAACAAGATATTTTATATTAATTTATAAAGATCAGTCTGAAGATGTTAGCTGTATTTTTTTTACAGTCCAAGAAGAATGTCAGGGCCTCTGCCTGACTACTCTCAGGAACCCTGCTTGAAAATAATCATCAAAATTCTGTGTCACAGTAACCCAAACCCTGTACCCTATATTGTACAATAAGCAAATGAGCATGTTTTTCGTTTTGCATAACTTCTGGTGTTCCTGTTACTGACGAGGAAGGAAAAAAAGGACTGCAGGTTATCAAACTCAGTCCATTCCTACTTCTTACCGCATTCATCTTTGGACAGTTAACCAAAGTTTTTCCAATTTACTTTCACGCCAGTATTTGTTGCCTTTTGAGCTTGTTGGGTGAGCCATCCCCTAATGTGTTTACAGGTGGACATGCAGAAAATGACCCCCCCCCCATAATAATCTGTGCACAAATATTGTGACACATAACTGGGTAGATAGGAATATACATCCTTACACCTCCAGGACAATCCAGTCACCCATATTTTGAGGTTAAGCTGTGTAGACATAATAGTGCACCATTCAGGCTTAGTTACAGGCACTACCCACCCGGCTGCTATTTGTGCCATTTTCTGCATATTCCATTTGTAGCCCAGGGTGAGGGGCGATAAAAAAAAGTTAGGTTCCCCTCTAACCATGTCTCAGTAGTCGCCATGGCACTGTTCAATTTCTGTATATTAGCTATGTGTGAGTCTTCCTTTCATATGCTTGAGCAATGTCCAGGAAAAGCAAATATTTGTATCACTACAACCTGCCATAGCTATTTGAATATTGTCTCCCAAACCTTTGTCTGCTTGGAGCTTCTACAGAGCAGAAAAGAGAATATGCAAACTGTATGTTGAATTATGGTGTTGGAGGAGACTCTTGAGAGTCCCATGGACTGCAAGAAGATCACACCTCTCCATTCTTAAGGAAATCAGCTCACTGGAAGGACAGATCCTGAAGCTGAGGCTCTAATACTTTGACCACCTCATGAGAAGAGAAGACTCCCTGGAAAAGACCCTGATGTTGGGAAAGATGGAGGGCACAAAGAGAAGGGGACGACAGAGGACGAGATGGTTGGACTTTGTTCTTTAAGCTACCAGCATGAGTTTGACCAAACTGTGGGAGGCAGTGGAAGACAGGAGTGCCTGGCGTGCTCTGGTCCATGGAGTCACGAAGAGTCAGACATGACTAAATGACTAAACATGTTTGTTAGGGGCTCAGGAGCAGAGGGACAGGAAAGGGAGGAATTAGAGACCGAGGGGGAGGAATCCGAGGGGGAAGTGAGCGAGGAGAGCCGCCCGAGGTCTCTAAGTCTCTCCAGCGAATCGGAGGATTCACAGAAAGGGGCTCCCGTGGTCAGAGCTAGGGGGTTGCCAGAGGGAACACCTCAGGAAGGAGGGGCCAGAGGGGACTCAGAGAGCAGCAGCTGGAAATCGGGACCAGCTTCCCCACCGGAGAGCAGTAGGGGGGAGGAGTCCCAGGCATCGGCAGCAGGCAGCTTTCCGTCAGCGGAAGGACATGAGTCAGGGTTAGCCACGCCTGCATCAGAGAGCGAGGAAACGGTCAAAAGGAAGGTCGGAGGCAGCGCGCGCGCGCCAAGTTCAAATGTACAAGAGGGTGGCGCAATGAGCAGCCCGGATAGGGAGCCAGGTCCTAAAGCCCGCCGAAGGGAGGGGGAAGAGTCCGAGGGGTCCGCCTCCGAAGCGTCCAGGAAGGAAGGGACCCCGGGGGGTGGTAGGACCCAGAGGCGGAAGGAGAGACGGAAAAGGTGGAGTAAGGCTAGAGTCTTAAGCTGGTGTACAGGGGGCGGAGACTCAGACGGAGCTTCGCCGGTCTAGTGTCCAGACGTAGAGACGCACGCTAGGGTTTGGAAATGGATAATGTACTTTAATAAAGACTTTTGTATATTACCGTTGGCTAGCGTTGGTCCTCTGTGAGCTGGGACCTGGAGGCAGTCTCTGACAATGTTGATCTCTGACTTGGCAGTGGAGAATTCCTCCTCTCTGTCACTGCTGCCAGCTGTCTCCGATGGCCTTTTCCAGGGTTGGGGTCGGCTACAGTAGGGCTTCCCCCTCTAGAACCCAACAGTAGCAATACTTAGGCTTGTCTTGCTATCCCTTTCTGCCAAGAACTGGAGCTATGCTGACTAACTACCATCTGCAAACAGGTTTTCCTGGTGGACACTTTACTACAGAGCTTTCCAAACTTTTCATGTCCGTGACACTTTTATTACCTTCCCACTGGAGCATTTATCTACTTGCACTTGACGTGCTTTCGAACTGCTAGGTTGGCAGGAGCAGGGACTGAGCAACGGGAGCTCACCCCGTCGCAGGGATTCGAACCGCGACCTTCTGATCAGCAAGTCCTAGGCTCTGTGGTTTAACCCACAGCACCACCCGCGTCCCGATACTCTTTTTAGATGTGCATAATTTCGTGACACAATAATGCAGTTTTACTAGCGAACTAGAGGTTAAACGTATCCCTTTCTAGCCCTGGAAGGAGCGCAGAGAGTGTTTTCATGACACACATGCACACTGCAACCAACACACTAACGTGTCACAACACGCACAGTTTGGAAAGCTCTGCTTTAGCAGGGAAGCTAAGAATGAGAGCCTTCTGTAGTTCCATGAGATGGAGAGCTGACTTGTGTCTCTAGGGATTTAATAGCTTTTCTGAACCCTCTTGGACGCCTGCTTGGGTAGGAAAAACAGAATGCTCCTGGTTCAAATAATTAAATAAGAATAATAGCCAATAATGTTCCTGGACCTCTGGTTACTCCGCTCAGACATCTGTTTTCGCAGTTATTGTTCTAGTGCTGAACGGACAGCTCCAGATAACCTCTGGACCTCTCTTTGCTTCCCCAAAGTTTCTTCCCCTGACCCACTAATTCCTGCTAATTTTGGGTTTTTGTCATTCCAGGTTACCAGAATCACATCTATTCCTATTGTTGAATGAGAGCTTGTTGTGAAACAGCAATGTTACTTTCTTTTGACATGACACACCTGTGGGGGGAATGACCCTAATATAAGCCAGCCACCATCTCTCACAGGTTTTCAGCTGCATGGGTAGTCTACCACTATATAGGTTAAGAGTTTGTGTCTTTTAACTATGATGAGCACCTGGCTTCTCTGGCTGCCACATCGGAACACTGTGTGTTTATTGTGCAGGAACATAGTTTTCTCAAATTTGCAGCCAAGTCTAATGAGTGCCTGAAAAGAGCTGCTATTGAACCACCACTCATACAAGTGCAACTATATAGAATTATATAATGTTGCATTTGCTGCTTCTGAGCCCATTCACTTTTTTGCCATTGGCTAAGCTGCTGTGATGTCACAGAATGCTCACCAACATTTTAACTACTTAGATGGATCTGTTGTGGCTTAGGGTGAGTCACAGAGCTGAGGAACCCCTGAGGCAAAAGTGGTGGCGGGGGTTGATTTTCACATTGCTTTGAATGGACCAATTTTAGCTCAAATAGAGCTTTATTTCCGCTGCATCATAGCTGGTTGGAACTGGTTGGAATACAATGAGAGAGGAGTCCTGCCAGTACAGGAACTACAGCAGTTCAGAAATAGACATGAATGGTCCAGAGTGTCAAAAAGATGGATGCCCATGAAACTTTCCCAAAAGTTACCAAAAGCAATAGGCAAAGGAGCAGCCAGCTTCCCAATAATCTGCTTATTTCCAATGCCAACCACATGGAGGCAGCAAAACACACATTTCCATATTTTACAGAGAGGTAACGAGGCAAGAGGGATTACATTAGAGCCTGATTCAAGCAGTATTTTAATAGCAGAGGAAAGTAAAATCGTTTGGAACTGACTGGATATTGGCTTCAAGTCAAACACTTGTGCTGCTGTTAAAGATGGGGGAGGTCTGGAAAACTCTGACCTGCCGTGGAGACAGACACATCCTTCCAATATTCCCGCAGGTTAGTCAAGTAACACGAACCTACCTGCATTTCGAAAAATGTGTGTGTGTGTGGAATGCACACCTGTGGTTTCTCTGCTAGGCAACTGAGAACCTGCAATTACATCAAGTCTTCTCTTTCCCCCTCATCCACAACTGCCCTCCCATTCTTTTTATCTTTCTAAAATAAACCACCACCAGAACATAGGAGAGATATAATGGGGTCGTACTCCCCCCTGAAAGATCGGATTGTTAATCTGGGGGTGCTCTTGGGCTGGTAAGGCAGCTACAACTGTTTCTGTACCAGGATTGCATTTACCTCTGTCATCCATACACTGGTGACTTCCAGGACAGATTATTGTAATTTGCTGCTGTTGGTGGTGGTGGTGGGAGTAATGCCTTTGAGATTGATCTGGAAGTTGCAGCTGGTGCAAAATGGGGTGGTTTGACTGCTCACTGGGGCAGGATATTGCCAACACTTTACCCCACTGTTGAAAGAATGCAGTGAACCACTGGGCTAAGTTGAATGTGCTGGTTTTGGCGTATAAAGCTCTATAGAAGAAGAAGAAGAAGAAGAAGAAGAAGAAGAAGAAGAAGAAGAAGAAGAGGAGGAGGAGGAGGAGGAGGAGGAGGAGTTTGGATTTGATATCCCGCTTTATCACTACCCTAAGGAGTTTCAAAGTGGTTCACAATCTCCTTTCCCTTCCTCCCCCACAACAAACATTCTGTGAGGTGAGTGGGGCTGAGAGACTTCAGAGAAGTGTGACTAGCCCAAGGTCACCCAGCAGCTGCATGTGGAGGAGTGGAGACGCAAACCCGGTTCCCCAGATTACGAGTCCACTGCTCCGAACCACTACACCACACTGGCTCTCACACTGGCTCCCAAACTATACCGCTTGGGAACAGGAAGATCATCTCACCCCTTATACACCCAGTCAATCAATGTGCTCTGCAGGTGAGGACCGTTTGCAGACACCATCTTATCAGGAGGTCCATTCCTCATAATATAGGAATGGGATATTTTGGATTGTGGCCCTACCTTTCAGAACATCCTCCCTTTGAATACTGGGTAGGCACAGTCTCTGTTGCCTTTTTGGAGCCTACTGAAGACCTTCCTCTTTCATCAAGCCCTTTTAAAACGAGATCTTTCCAGTCTGCATCTGCGTTGGAATTATTGGTAAGGTCTTGCTATTTTTTTGTTCTCTGTTTGCTGCCCCACTCCTTTGGGAGGAAGAACAGGGTATATGCATTTAACAAAAGATTAAAAGAAATCATGCAATGGAAGAGAGACTGATGCAGCATCCCAACTCAAGATTTCACTTGACGCCACCCAAGTGGGGCAGCAGAATAGAATTTCAACAAGTTGTGAAAAGGGTTGCTCTGAACCTTATGCGCATGAAGAGCTGTTGACTCTAAGCCTGTGGAAGGCAGAGAGGCTCGCCTGTGCAGAGGTAGCAGTTTCATTTGTTTGATGCAGCATGCAGCCTTACATCACATCAGGCATGGTTTTGTACTGTCTAGTCTCACTGGCCATGACACTCTGGTCTCAGGGAGGGATGCAATCTTTACCTGTTTATCAAGGATTCGTCCTGATTTGCTTGTACAAACCTTAGGCAGAGGTTAGGTTTTATTTATTTATTTATTTATTTATTTATTTATTTACGGCTATTAGCCCATAAAGTATGTACAAACATAAAAGCACAGAGGCATAAAGACCGGGATATCCGACAACAGAAGGTGAACACCACGATGCAAGGGTGGGTCATTGAGCAGAGCCAAATAACAGCTTGGGGCCCGGAGAGCTCCAAGGGACGGTTCACAGAAAAAGGAAAACTGAAGACGAGATCCGACATGCACTCTCATCATAACTGTCCGATTAATTTTTGATGTTGCTGTTGTTTTTTGGTGATTTTTGTGTGTGAGATAACCGCATTCAGGAATCTCGCCACCTGCAGAGTTACAGAAGGATCTGTATCCTGCAAAAGCAGTGCGGCGTGTGACTCCACAGGCCTGCCAACCAAGCGCAGTAAAGCAGGGCCCAGGAGAGGTTAGGTTATACTGGGCCTTTATTGAGCATTCATTCTGATATCTTTGCAGGGTGGTTATAAAACAACATGCATTTCTAAAAATGCGGCTCCCTTCTACGATTGGATTGAAGATTCAGACAAACTCGCAACATATGAACAACTTGCATATAAACGCAGACTTGCCATGGACAAATTCAATGATATTTCGAATCCATTCTTACAAATGCTGTAATAGGTTAAGATCTGGTGAAGTACAATAACAACCTTGTAAAGGATACAGTTTTGGCCCCCCCCTTTATTTTCCCTTTTGCACAGGTTCTGTTTCTCTTTTTTATTTAGGCCTCACATTGTTTAGTGCACATATAATTATGTACTTTTTGAACTTTCAATAAAGAGGTTTAAAATCTAACAACAACAACAACTTGCATTTCTCCTGATTTTTCTTTGGGGTGTTTAATTAGTTTCTTGTTAATCACAAAATCATAGAATTGTAGAATTGGAAAGGGACCATGAGGGTCATCTAGTCCAACCCCCTGCAATGCAGAAATCTTTCCCCCAGTATTGGACTCATTCACCCCACACTATTCATTGCATTTCCCTATTACTTTCTAAACTGCAAAAGTCCTGATTCTTTTCTTTGTTTTGCTAAGGTGGATTTAGTGCATCAGGAAGACAGAGACCTTTAATCTACTTTAGTTGTGCAAACTTCAGTTTCCAGTCTGTGTATGAATCCCTCCTGCATAATACTGGCAAGTCTGGAGACACCAGGCATTTCTCAGCATAATTTCCCCATCTATAAAATGGGTATTAGAGTGATCATGCTGTGTTGTCATGAGAAATACTACTAAACCTTAGGTTACGTAAATACAATCCTGGTAACAACACACACAACTTAACAGGCTGTTTTTGACTATGTGACTTCTATTTCAAACACAATTCAACATATAATATCTCACAAAGTGTAATCCTATAGACCAACACATCATGCAAACAGAACATATCAAGAGAAATTAAAGTCCAATGGATGGTCAGGAAATAAAGTCCATTCAGTTCCTAAACTGGCATATTGGCAATAACCACAATATGGTATGCTTGTCTTATGATGTTCCACGTATCACTGCTTTGACAATTCTAACGTTCCTTGTATGTAGATATAGGATCAGATGGAAAACTTGAAGGTATGTCATGAGGGCAGACTCAGTCAATATAATAAAGGCAGTTCTTTTAAGTGCATGGGTGTTAGTAATTAAACCTATGTAGATCATGCAGATTATATTGATTTGCATGCATCTGTTTTGGCACATAAATTTTCCAACAGCCATGGTATAAAAGCTTTGCCTCCAAGCCCAGGAAATACTGCTTCATCACCTTCTGTTCACTGACATTTTGCCAGGCATTGCCCATGCCCTTTCAATTCTACTTTTGCAGCCTTTGGACTAGAAACTAGATTCCTTTTGAATATTATAGACAGAACTGACACTGTCAGCATCCTGCGTTATGCACCTCATGCCAGCTTCTACACGTATACAGAGAGCGTGCACAGCCTCTCACTATTATTGCTATCTAAGCTGCCAGTGCAGTTAAATCCTCAAAATGATCTTTAAAAGGGCAGCCAAATTTAAATCAGCACAGGTTGAATCCACATTGGACAATGTCCATTATTTGTAAAATAATAGCATCTTGTGTTTGAGAGGCTGTTGTGATTTGGATGCCAGTTCTTAGAATGTAAATCCTTTGATAGCGATCTGACTTTTAGAAGACATCTGAAGGCAGCCCTGTTTAGGGAAGCGTTTAATATTTGATGAATAATTGTATTTTAATATTTTGCTGGAAGCTGCCCAGAGTGGCTGGGGAAACCCAGCCAGATGGGCGGGGTATAAATAAAAATTATATATATATATTATTTAGACAAATCACTACAGGGATAGCTCCCTTTGAGAAACGGGTATGTTTAAGCCGTGGCTGAAATCCAGTAGATGTAGGTGCTTTTAAACCCTTTGAAACCTATATCCCTGTTATTCATTTGTGATCATTATAAAGATCCTTTTGATATTTTCTCTACTTGGCTGGTGACATCTAGCCATCGTAAACTCTTTTAACCCAGTCACTTTGGTGGTAAATTTATAATTTCAGTTGCTCACTAGCTGCTTTGACTGAAGCAGTGATAAGGCCCCTTCTTAAAAAGAAGAAGAAGACCCCCATTGATCTTGGTATCTAACTTATCATTAAGAGGCACGGGGTTCAAGAAAGTGGTAGCAGAACAACTCTTTAGGTTGGATTTATTAAAAACTTCCCTAAACAGGGCTGCATTCAGATGTCTTCTAAAAGTCAGATAGTTTATTTTCTTGCCATCTGAAGGGAGGGCACCACTACCGAGAAGGCCCTCTGTCTGGTTCCCTGTAACCTCACTTCTCTCAGTGAGGGAACCGCCAGAAGGACCTCAGCGCTGGATCTCAGTGTCCGGGCTGAATGACAAGGGTGGAGACGCTCCTTCAGGTATACAGGACTGAGGCCATTTAGGGCTTTAAAGGATTTAATTAACCAGCTGCAATTGTGGAAGCCAGTGCAATGACTCCTGCTAGCACAATGAGGCATTCCCCCCTGTCTTCTCCCCACGTGCACCTCTCTCAAATCTGCTGGGTGGGGGGTCAGGAGAAGCATGCAGGCGGGGGGTGGGGAGCAGAGGAGATTGTCCCATAGGGCAAGCAGTAATGCTTGAGCTGGTAGAATGATAAGAAGAGCACAGCATAGAATTCCATCCTATGCCCCCTAGGATGAGGGATTTGTCTGAGGTCCTTTTCTTGAACATACAAACTCTGCATACCAAGAACAAACTTAGCTGGTCTCTAAGGTGCTACTGGACAATTTTTTTAAAAAAAATATATTTCTACTGCGCCAAACCAACATGGCTACCTACCTGAATCTGCAAGCCACTCTCCACCATCCCACGCCCATGCTCAGCTCCCAACCTTCCCCATATCCTGTGGGGGAAAGGTCGGTGGTGGTGGTTGTACTCAATATGGTCTTGACCATGAGCGGCTGCTAAGAGGAACTCCACTTCCTTAAAATGTACTTTATGGGGAGAGAAAATAAGTGGGAGGGAAGTCTTGCCACTGCTACCTCTGCAGTGGTAAGCTTCCCTGAAATAACATCCAGTTCCAGCCCCTCTGCCTGGCACAAATTTCACTCTTCATTTCAAGCCAAATGCTCTTAAAGGTGAACCAAGGCTTAGACCTCGGTTTGTTTTCCATCTATGCAAGGCCTTTAAGAGAGGTCATTGGAGTCGCAGAGGACATTGACCGTGGCGTTTGCCCGTTCTTTTTAAAATGTCTGTACAGGGGGAGAGAAAGAGTTAATAGGTTGTTGTTGTTGTTTAGTTGTTTAGTCGTGTCCGACTCTTCGTGACCCCATGGACCAGAGCAAGCCAGGCACTCCTGTCTTCCACTTACTCTCACAGTTTGGTCAAACAAGGTTGTGTCAAAATAGGTAGACCAATGGAAAAGCCAGAGGCGGAGCCTACCTGTTTATAAAAGGGCTCAGCCCAAGGTTTGTTTTAGTTGGTTGGTTAGTTGGGAAAGGCAGTTGGGAAAGCAGTTGGCAGACAGTTGGAATTAGAGAGACAGTTAGTGCAGTTGGGTCTTGTGTGAGGGGAGGTAGAAGAGTTAGAGACAAGATAAATTAAGACTAAGAAGGTAAAGAGTAACATTTTGAAGGCAGTTAAAGTTTATTTGTGTTTGCAATAAACTACACTTTCCTTTGTTAACTTAAGAACCTGATTGAGATTAAGTGATTTACCAGAGAGGACCTGGTTGGTGGCAGCGGATTAGTGGTGTATGGGTCAATAGTCCGTAAGATGACTGGGGGCTCCGTACGAACGCCACAGTGATGGACCTGAATATGTGCATGCGATGTGTGACTGTGTGAGTGAAGGTGACTTGCCATTGGCCTTGACAATTTCAGATAAAACTTATGAAAGGTGAATAAACCTATGTTCCATTGAGACAAGAGAGAAGCCGAGTCTGGAGCAGATAGGAAAGAGAAAGGCTTTTTCTAGACGCAATCGCTCTCCCTGTGAGAATTAAGTCTATCGCTTGGGAACACTTTGGGAGTTGGCCTTGCTTCTAGATGAAGACTTTTGTTAGCTTTGGCTAGTGCACTGGCTGTGACCTCTGTTGGAAGATAGAAACAAAGAAAATTGACTGCTGTAATCAGGGCTTCTTTTCAGCTGGTACTCAGTTCTGGCACCTCTCAGATGGGCGCCTTTGCCATTCTAAGAGAATGAGGGAGGTGTTCATGGTGAGTTCCGGTATCTCTTTTTCTAGAAAAATAGCATTTTCTAGAAATGGGATCATCCATGAAGTTGGTTCAGAAACTTGTGCTAACACAAGAATGCTGCTGCCTGATTTGTTGACATATTCTAAATAAAAACAACTTTATTGGTTACCAGATTGAGTTTCCAAGTTCAGTTGAAGGTCTAACCTATGAAGCCCTAGAATGAGGTGAGAAACCTCAGGCCTGGTGACCAAATGTGCCCCTATGGGCCTCTCTATATGTAGAGCAGATATGTGGAACCTATTGTCCTCCAGTGTCCTTCTCATCATCCTTGGCTAGGACTGATAAGAGTTGAAGTCCTACAACATCTGAAGGGCAGATGTCCCACTTCTGGTGGGGTCAATAATAGCGAATTAGATGGACTAACGATCTGACTATGTATAAGGCAACGTCCCATGTTCCTGTTTTTCATCTGCGAATGTTAACAGTGTATGCAAATAATAATAAAAAAGGACATATTAGTTCCAGTGTCTTATGCATGTATTCCTACATGCAGATACACCCAGGGTAATATAAAAATGAGAGCACTCTAAACGTATAGTGCACAATGGAATATGCTGAGTAGTTTTTCCATTGTCCAGAGTAATTCAAGTTGGCATGAAGGAATTTATTAAGCAAATGCAGGCAGCCAGCTCAAAGCAAACACACAAGCATTGTAGGTGGCAAATTGACAAAAGTTCAGGCCGGCAAAACAAAGCCGATATATTCAACTCTTGCGCTTTGACTTATTAGAAACGACATAACTTAAAACACTGTCTGGAAAAAGGCTTGTAACTGATACCAACCTCGCTGCATTGGGATTATCTTCAAGTGATCTTGAAAACTAAATAATTTTTTTTATTATGAAAAAAAATACGTATAAAGAGTCTCTCCAGAAAGAAAATAGCACGAGCGTGTGCAACTTGGTATCCCCAGAGGAAGGATTAAAACTTAAAACATGGGAAAGAAGAAGTCCAGCCGGAATAATATGCCGCAGTCATCTGCTCAGATTGCTAGCGCTGGGAAAATGTTTGAAGCTGATTTCAAATAGGGATGCCATAGATGGTAAAACAGCTGCCAGATCACTGAGACCTACGGGAGGCAGCTGTCAAATTGTAGCAAGCTCTTCCGCCTTCCAGTTGATGGCCAGACATTACCACATCACTCAGCAGAGTTTCCTGTCCAATATTAAGCACAGCACACACACATACACCCCACTACCTGAAGGTGGGATTTAAAGCAGACAGACAGATTTCCATCAGAGATATTAGAGTTTCATATTTTGCACCATCCATGGGCTCCTTGGATGTCCCTAAGCAAATATGTCTCTCAAGCTAAGCTTCCCATCAGGAAAATGGGAATAATGATGACTACGTGGTTGTTTTCAGGATGAGATGGTATTGATTATAAAGCACTTTGCATATTTCCCCCCTTCAGTAATTTTTATTAAGTTTATAGGAGAAAACAAAACAAAAAATAAATAAAGCTATCACAACAAAGTACATGAGTACCACGTAATTCTGGAACGGATAATGAAAGTACTCGTGCATAGCAAATAATCCATAGCATTGAGATTTACATTTTTGTCATCCATTACAGAGGCACCTTGCATTCTGGAAAAGCAATGAATGAATACTTGAAAAGCAATGTATACACGGCAAGCCATAATAACTCCATGGGAAGCATCCTTGGATTTGTGTGTGTTTGGTAGGCAATTGCATTCTTGTAAGCCGTGCTTTGTACAAATCACATTTCGTTCTTACAGAAGGAAGGTGGTTTAACTTAAAAAGAGAGGAAGTGATGGGTTCATGAAAGGCAATAGCTTTCTTTGTCACCAGTGCAGCCTTTGCAAAGCTTCTCATGTTGCCAGATATCTCCAAAATATCCCAATGATCTATAATTACAAATAATTGATCTGCATTATGCTTAACATCTGGGATGGAAAGCCTTTGACTTGCCAGATGTTGTTAGAGTCTGGCTCCCATCAACCCAACCCAGCAGGGCTAATAGTCAGGAATGATTGGGATTATAGTTCAGTACCACATAAGGATCACAAGCTCCCCAACACCACTTTACATAGTAACATAACAAGGAAACCTTGCCAGAGACCCTTGCAATCTGCATTTCAACAAAGAGGGGGAGACAATAGGAATGATGCTATTGATAGTATTTAATTGTGGGTCTCAGGACTGCACATGGTGTGTTTTTCTTTTAACCTATTATTTCAATGACTATACAAAAGCCACAAAATTCAATCTATTTTCACTGGTACAAAATTCCATTCCCATAAGGTTTTGTCGCCACCCACTTCCAATCAGGTAGATTTGTGTGATCTCAGCAGAGGAGATGGAATCATTCAAGGCGGGGGAGATCATTTTAAAAAGTGACCGTGCAATAGTCATGGAAAATATGTGCTGTTTGCACCCTGTCCATGTGGCATGCAATTACAATGGCTTCCCAGGACTTTGGGCCTAAAAATATATTCTCCATGACAGGAGCAGATAGCTAAATTTAGAGCCTCACCCAGCTTCTGTTGATTCACCTCTGACCTGCAGTCCTTATTTAGCTGGACCTGGTAGCATATTATATAGTAAGGTCTAAGGAAAACAGTTGCCCTTTCCTGCAGCTCCCATAACTTTAGACTACGTTCAGAGAAATATTTACTATTCATCCCCGAACTTGTAACATTGTGCTCTTTAAGTGTGGTTGTGTTTTAAAGAGTTATACTGTATTATAGGCTTGGGTAGGAGATAAAGTTAATACTGGATAGCATATCAGAGAATGTTTTTAATGTTTTAAGAGCCAATTCACTTAACTGGTTTTCTCCTTGTTACTTTATTCTAGTATTGCCATGAAATAGTCGCCTAAATTGAAATCAAATGAGAATGTGATGCTTCCTCCACAGGCTTAATCACCCAAAGAGTTTTGATTGAACCCAAAAGAGTTTGAATAAAGTCTTGCAGACATGTCTGGTCATGTCTGGATTCTGCCTAAAAGTTACCTAGGGAAAAAAATGTGTATTTTCACTTTCTTAATCTTGGGCTATTCCCCCCCCCCCCCCCCGAATTATGCCTGTGGTGAAGGAATTGTGTCAGACAGAACTCTTAGGATAATTTCACAATGGACAAAACTTTAGCAAATCATTATTAAGGTCAAGGAACTATACACTGTCTGTGGAAGCTGGGTCCAGATAAATTGCTGTCAATAAACAGGCTGTAGCAATAATATTCTAATGATGGTAAAAATGTCCATTTAACAAATAAGTTGGGTGAATGGCATTGCTTGCTAACAGTTTTGAATGCATTTCCTGAAATCAGCAGCTAAGTATATGTTGCCCTAAGCACTAAGAACAACTACAATTGAAATCTTGTTAAAGGTGAGAATTTGCATATTTCCTTTTGTCTGCACAATAGACTACAGTCTACAACCTCAGCTGTCTTTGATGTAGGCTTAACATGCAAATCAGAACCTTTAAAAAATGTTATTAATGAATTTGGTAAAATGATAAATTTAATCAAAAAGATTTTTTTTTGCTGCACTTACAAGGCAAATTATGTGCAACATACATTTGGATTCTCTTACAGAACTGTTAGATTGCCATCAAACGAGACAAAGCATCTTTCCTTCCCTGTAAGGGAATGCTTGGCTTACTTAACAGGATACAATGTCCTGTTGGAATCATAACAAATGTTTGGCTCTGGCTTAATTCCAAGTCGGGCCCATGGGACATTTGACGTAAATGCCTGCCTTGCAAAGGATATACAGAACAACAGTCTCTGGAAGTTCTGCAGCCACCCAATAGTCAAAGCCTGATCATTCTGTTTGTTTGGGCATTATATTCTAGCCCAGGCATAGGCAAACTTGGCCCTACAGATGTTTTGGGACTATAGCTCCCATCATCCCTGACCACTGGTCCTGTTAGCTAGGGACCATGGGAGTTGTAGTCCCAAAACATCTGGAGGGCTGAGTTTGCCTATGCCTGTTCTAGCTCAGAGGTAGCCAACCAAATGCCTTTCAAATTGTGTTGGACTCCAACTCCCATCAGACCCAGCCAGCTTGGCCGGTGGTCAGGAATGATGGAAGCTAAAAGTCCAGCAACATCTAGAGGGGGCAATTTGGTATCCCTTTTCCTGGCTCTTCACGAAAGCTTATTATTATAACATTCATTTATACACTGAAAACATGAGAAGCTGCATCATGAGAAGTCACGCAACTGAAAGGAACAACAGGAAAACGAGACTGCAGATATGAATGGGACTGATTCCCCCTCTGGGGCATTTTCCATGTGGGAACTGTAAGTTCTGTAAAATGGACCCATAAAGCAACTGAATCTAACAATGCAGTTAATAACTGGGAGGTGATGGAGTAACAGGTCTGCAAGGATTTCATGTAGGGTTGGCATATTCCCCAAAGTGAAAATCCGGGCAAAGTTCTTAAGCTTTCCCTTTCCCTCTTCCTAAGTCTTTGGGCTGTATTTGGATTTTTGCAGAATTATTCTTAAAAAACTGTCCTAGTTGCCATAAAGGTAAAGGTAAAGGTACCCCTGACCGTTAAGCCCAGTTGCCATACATCCGGTTTTCCCCCGGAAATTTTGCCGATTCGGAAAAATCATCTCGAACACCATTTGGACAGTTACAGATAGGTAGCCGTGTTGGTCTGCCATAGTCAAAACAAAAAAATTCCTTCCAGTAGCACCTTAAAGACCAACTAAGTTAGTTCTTGGTATGAGCTTTCGTGTGCATGCACACTTCTTCAGAGACACTGAAACAGAAGTTGCCAGATCCTTCTATATAGTGAGAAGGTGGGGAGGGGTATTACTCAGAAGGGTGGTGGGAATGTGTGGTTGGCAGATAGCTGAGGTGAGCCTGTTAACGACTCTTAACGACTGCAATAGGTCTTACAGGAAAAAGCAAGGGGTGAGAAGACATTGGATTCTTATCTCATTATACATGACAAAGCCATTTTTCACCTTCTCACCCCTTGCTTTTTCCTGTAAGACCTATTGCAGTCGGTAGAAACACACACACACACACACACACACACACACGGCAAGGGACCTAGTATAAGCTAGCAGTAATGTATTTCAAAACGGTTTTAGAAAACGTTTTCTTGTATAATTAAGGAGAATGTACCTGCTGACCTTTATTTCTTTAGGAAAGTTTAAGTCCAGAAATAGGAACAAGGAGGTGGCATTCAGTTTGCATTACAATTTACCTAATCTACACTTTCCAAAACAACACAAGAACCAAAACACTGCCATCCTTTGAAAGTCAATAATAATAATAATAATACTTTGAATTTTGCAATGCAGTTCTCCAGCCAAGGAGTGTGTATAGTATGCATATGTTGGGGCACAGTGTCCATAAAAATTTGTATTAGTGAGCATGATGCTCAAATGCTCAAATCTGGAAATTGCTTTGCAAAAGGGTGCATGTTAGGAATATATATATATATAAACATGCATCTATTAGAAGATAATCACACTACAATGCTGATGTATTTTCACGAGGACTTAAAGAAGTTTCACAGACCAATGAGTAATGTGGAGAATTTAAGATTGAGAAGTTGAGAAACCAAGAGAATCCAAAATCGACATTTTTGCCCTTCTCTTTCCACAAATCGAATCAAGTTACTTCTAAGCCTGAGTTCTAGATTCAGGTAGGTAGCCGTGTTGGTCTGACACAGTAATATATATATATATATATATATATATATATATATATATATATATATATTACTGTGTCAGACCAACACGGCTACCTACCTGGAATTTATATATACTGTATATATATATATAGGGACGCAGGTGGCGCTGTGGGTAAAAGCCTCAGCGCCTAGGGCTTGCCGATCGAAAGGTCGGCGGTTCGAATCCCTGCGGCGTTGTGCGCTCCCGTCGTTCGGTCCCAGCGCCTGCCAACCTAGCAGTTCGAAAGCACCCTCAGGTGCAAGTAGATAAATAGGGACCGCTTACAAGCGGGAAGGTAAACGGCGTTTCCGTGTGCGGCTCTGGCTCGCCAGAGCAGCGATGTCACGCTGGCCACGTGACCTGGAAGTGTCTCCGGACAGCGCTGGCCCCCGGCCTATAGAGTGAGATGGGCGCACAACCCTAGAGTCTGGCAAGACTGGCCCGTACGGGCAGGGGTACCTTTACCTCTATATATATATATATATATATATATATATATATATATATATATATATATAAATTCCAGTGGCACCTTAGAGACCAACTAAGTTTGTTCTTGGTATGAGCTTTCTCTAAGGTGCCACTGGAAATTTTTTTAACATGTTTCTAAGCATGAGTGTTGAGGAGGCTAAGTCTGGAGATGATGTCCAAATTATCAAAAAAAGCAGGAGTATCTGTCTCACTTCCCACACAGAGCACCTTGAAAACCCCCCACCACACAAAGCATAGTGTCAGGTTTTCATTCATGTTAAATTACTCTTAATTGTATTTGCCAGAAAATAAAAAGGTAAAAAGGTAAAGGACCCCTGGACCGTTTAGTCCTGTCAAATGTGACTATGGGGTTGTGGCGCTCATCTCGCTTTCAGGCCGAGGGAGCCAGTGTTTGTCCACAGTCAGCTTTCTGGGTCATGTGGCCAGCACGACTAAACCACTTCTGGTGCAATGAGACACTGTGACAGAAACCAGAGGGCATGGAAACACCGTTTACCTTCCCGCCACAGTGGTACCTATTTATCTACTTGCGCTGGTGTGCTTTTGAATGGCTAGGTTGGCAGGAGCTGGGACAGAGCAACGGGAGCTCACTCCGTGTCGGGGATTTGAACTGTCGACCTTCTGATCAGCAAGCCCAAGCGGCTCAGTGACCACAACACCACCCGCGTCCTAGAAAATATAGTAGCCTAATCGTTACGAAAAAGCAAAGCATTTCCGATATAGCATTCTATCCGAGAGGCAGGGCACCGTGGGGTTGACTGGTGTGAGGAAGTCTGTGTGCAAGACTTCTGAGCCTAATCTTGGATATGAAAACCGGTAGACAGGGAAGCCCATGAAGCAGCCTCAAATGCAGCCTTCACTGTGAATCCGTCTTTAAATCTGGCCTTGCTGAAGTCTCTCTTTGTTCATCTGCAAGCACCTGCTTCCAGATCTCATTTCCTCTTCTGGAGTTACTCCACTCCCAGACACCTGTTCAAGATGCTACCATATTGACCCCCTATGGACATTCTGGTCTTATTTTAGTCTTCTTCCACCTCTGCTTGTGTTGTTAAAAGCCCCCCTCCCCTCTTCCAGCAAAGCTGAGACATATTTTTAGATGCATGCCACCTTGTTTTCCCCGCCATCACCTCTTGACCTGTGAGATCTGGAAATAAGCTCCAATTTCCATCTAGCTGAGAAAGTTGCATCTTCCTTCCTTCCTGCTGCCTTGAAAAGCTGTGTATTGAGCTGAATGAAGGACAATTTTATGCATCACTTGGGCTTTTGATCTTGGATTATAAATGAAGGAAGCTTCTTTTTCTCATTTCACCATCTCCCCCTCCCTTCGTTGCTTGGGTGTTTCCGCTGCTTGGGCATTTCTCATGAAAGGTAGCCTATTGTGCTGAGATGTCCATGAAAACTCACAAGGCTCAGAGCATGGAAACTGGCCTCCACAATTTCATGCTATTTTTTATTGACCAGTACTGACTGAGAAGTTGCCCCCAGGATTATTTCCTTCTTAGTACGGACCTGAAGCAGATAGCCTTTCAAACCACAATCAAGGCCAAGCTGTGCTTCTGTTCAGACTATGTGGGTGGCAGGTGGGAATGGTCAGGCTGAATTGAATGTACAGGCCTACCTTGGTTGTCGAACTTAATTGATTCCATTTGACTCCCGAAATGGTTCGAAAACCAAGGCACGGCTTCCGATTGACTGCAGGAGCTACCACTCCTGAAGCGGGAGGCCCGCACTGTAGAAGTACGTTTCCAAGCACAATACAAAGTGATGGTGCTGATCTTGAAAGCCCTAAATGGTCTCAGCCTGGTATACCTGAAGGAGCATATCCACCCCCATCATTCAGCCCAGACAATGAGGTCCACTTCCGAGGGTCTTCTGGCAGTTCCCTCACTGCGAGAAGTGAGGCTGCAGGGAACCAGGCAGAGGGCCTTCTCGGTAGTGACACCCTCTCTGTGGAACGGCCTCCCAGCAGATGTCAAGGAAATAAACAACTATCTGACTTTTAGAAGACATAGGAAGGCAGCCCTGCATGAGAAAGTTTTTAATGTCTGATGTTTTATTATGTTTTATATGTGCTGGAAGCTGCCCAGAGCGGCTGGGGAAACCCAGCCAGATGGCCGGGATATAAACAATAAAACTATTATTATTATTATTATTATTATTATTATTATTATTATTATTACACCCCACACACATGCACAGCCCAAGACGGATTTGGATTGCAGCCTGAGACAGGGATTCCATATCAGTGACCACCTTTTCAATTATTCTAGTTATCTTTTCTTTTGTGGACTCTGACCTATGTAGAACAGGGTTATAAAGAGTGTTGGATGCATAATCATAGTTCTCCAACATTGCACACATTGTTATCTTTCCAGTAAGTTTGCCTCCTCTGGAAAATCCAAAAAGCTGTAACTATTCTACATTGGCTAACCAAACTTATTAGGAGCTTTGAACAGCATGATTGATTGCGGCAGAAATTTGGAGTAATAAGAAACCTCGGAAAGGTCATGGAAAGGCCTCATATGTTTCTCTGTTTCTGCTGCTAGCCTGGCTATGTCCGGGGCTCTTAGCTGAAGTCTGCAGGATTAAGAAAAGGATATTTTTGCTCCAGCAATCAAAAGTTTGAGCAGACTAATGTGAAAAAGGAGCCAGTAAGCAACAGAAGCAAAAAAATTTCTTCCTTCAAACACGGTACGTACGAGGTAATGTGGCAATTTAACCTCCAGCCTGCGGGAAATTGCTGGTGCCAAAACAGAGTAGTAATACCGTATGTGAGAGGGTCATGCTTTCATTCAAGATTAAAGGAGAAGCACAAAATGCTATATAGAAAATCAGATATTTGGGTACAGGGAGGGAGAATACACAGTAAACTTTTGTTCCCAATGCAACAGGATCCAGGGGCAAGGTATTACTGGACTTAGGCTTTTGCAAGAAACAAGGGAAGAAGAAGAAGAGCTTGGATTTGATATCCCGCCTTTCACTCCCTTTAAGGAGTCTCAAAGCGGCTAACATTCTCCTTTCCCTTCCTCCCCCACAACAAACACTCCGTGAGGTGAGTGGGGCTGAGAGACTTCAAAGAAGTGTGACTGGCCCAAGGTCACCCAGCAGCTGCATGTGGAGGAGCGGAGACTCGAACCCGGTTCCCCAGATTACGAGACTACTGCTCTTAACCACTACACCACACTGGAAGCTGCCTTATACTGTCAGACCATGTCCCTGTGGAGATGACTGTACCGAATCGGTGGCGCATGCCCTGCTGGCTTGCACTCTTTATAAAGACTTGAGGAATGAGATTATCACCCCTCTTGTATTGTCTATTCTGGGTCGCCCAACCACTGACACAGTGTCCTTTCTCTTGGCAGATCAAGATGAGCAGGTGACAGCAAAGGTTGCAAGGTTTTTAGCTGGGGCAGTGAGAATAAGATCCACCATTTGACTATTGATTCAAAACCCAAATATGTATTTTATATAATTGACTTTTTATTTCTGTTCTTTGTATATCGTATTGTTGTTTTATTGCTATGGTCGATGGCTGATGCAAATAAAGATTGATTATTGATTGATTGATTGATTGATTGATTGATTGATTGATTCATTCATTCATACAGTCAGTATTGGCATCGACGTTGACTGCCAACCTAGCAGTTCGAAAACATGTCAAAGTGCAAGTAGATAAATAGGTACCGCTCTGGTGGGAAGGTAAACGGCGTTTCTGTGCGCTGCTCTGGTTCGCCAGAAGTGGCTTAGTCATGCTGGCCACATGACCTGGAAGCTGTACGCCGGCTCCCTCGGCCAATAAAGCGAGATGAGCGCCGTAGCCCCAGAGTCGGTCACGACTGGACCTAACTGTCAGGGATCCGTTTACCTTTAAAGGTAAAGGTATCCCTGCTCGTACAGGTCAGTCTTGACAGACTCTAGGGTTGTGCGCTTATCTCACTCTAGAGGCCGGGAGCCAGCGCTGTCCGCAGACACTTCCGGGTCACGTGGCTAGCGTGACAAAGCTGCTCTGGCGAGCCAGCGCAGCACACGGAAATGCCGTTTACCTTCCCTCTAGTAAGCGGTCCCTATTTATCTACTTGCACCCGGGGATGCTTTCGAACTGCTAGGCTGGCAGGCGCTGGGACCGAGCAGCGGGAGCGCACCCTGCCGCGGGGATTCGAACTGCCGACCATGCGATCGGCAAGTCCTAGTGTCCCCCCCTTTACCTGTACCTTTAAGTAAATATTTGGCTGAGCAAAGGAAGTAAGGTGGCTCAGGAGTACAAGTATTAACAGGCAGGACCAAGACATTTGGCTGCCTGAGGTGAAGGCCAGGAAGGTTTCCTCTCCTTTCCATGTACCAAATCTGACTGAACTAGAAGCTGAATCTTACTTCAGCACCGACAATGGGACAATGTATTTGACTGTACATGACTGTACATGATGGCAGCAGGCTAGCTTACAGGGCACAGGAATTCCTTGTATCTCCTGCCCCTAGTATAGGCCAACTGAGGTAGCTACCTCAGTCTGCCTAATGGTAGGATCATCCCTGAGTTTTATAAACCCTTTCTTCAAATGAAAACAACCAAAAACTGAGCCTGGTCTACTCTAATTTATCATCATTGGCAACGGCTCAAATGTAGAAGAGTTCCAACGTTGCAGAAGTGGCAGCGGATCTAGAACGAAGTGTAGAACGGGGAGGCACATTCCAAATTCTTCCTGTTTGTGTCACTTGCAGGCATTGGATACAGGATGCAGTCTTTATATTTCATTTTATTTTTAAGTTGCTGCTAAGTTTCTAAATAGCCTCAGCGTGCATGAGCCATATTAACCAATGAACTGTTACACCCCCACCTTTCTCGTCTTTAGACGTCAGATTGCTTCCTTTTGACACCTCTGAAAGCCCATTATGTACTCTTTTGACATTTCCCTTCCTTTCTCTATTGCCATAAAGTTCTTTGGTTCTTGCATGCTATTTTTATAATTAAAGGGACGCTTTACAAATTCCATTACAAACCAGATTTTCATAGATTTGTAGAGCTGGAAGGGACCCTGCAGGAATATGCAGCTGTCCCAGACGGGGATCAAACCTGAAACCTTGGTGCTATCAGCACCACCCTCAAACCAACCGAGCTATTCTGGCTAATATGCCGAACTGCCTTGTAGCAAGTCAGACCATTGGTCCATCTAGCTCAGAATAACCTTCATTTAGTTTCAGCGGCTTCTTGAGGTTTCAGGCAGGAGCCTCTTCCAGCTGAATGTGGAGATGACAGGACTGCATGCAAAACAGATGCCCTTCTACTGAGCGCAGCTGAGACATGATTTCCACCTTGGATCTTGAACACATCTACTCCATGTTCCATCAGTCAATAAGCTGGAGGGGCACTGCTTGAAGTCCTCCTTAGCATCTTTCTAACCATGGGGTGTGAAGCAGTCATGCTTATATTCTGGCCACAATGTGCGGAGCCTTGCCAGGTTCCTGCAACTACAGGGAAGATGTACAGGGTGGCTTGGGAAAAGGTGGCGAATGCAGGAAGTGAAGCGAGTCTAATGTGCTATTCTGATGGCCTGCTTCTTGCCTGGAAGAATGGAAGACAAATGATTGCATTTGTGTTGTGTTTTTTGTTCTACCTGCTTACCTACCCAGAATGCTCAGGGAAGGAAGCAATGCCTCCCCTACATGCTTATTAGGAAGATTTGACACGATATAGCCAGTGTTAAGAAATTTCAATGGGACAGACTATTATTATTATTATTATTATTATTATTATTATTATTATAGTACCTCGGGTTACAGACGCTTCAGGTTACAGACTCTGCTAACCCAGAAATAGTACCTCGGGTCAAGAACTTTTCTTCAGGATGAGAACAGAAATCGCGCAGTGGTGGTGCAGCGGCAGCAGCGGGAGGCCCCATTAGCTAAAGTGGTACCTCAGGTTAAGAACAGTTTTAGGTTAAGAACTGACCTCCAGAACGAATTAAGTTCTTAACCCGTGGTAAGGTAAAGGTAAAGGTACCCCTGCCCGTACGGGCCAGTCTTGACAGACTCTGGGGTTGTGCGCCCATCTCACTTAAGAGGCCGGGAGCCAGCGCTGTCCGCAGACACTTCCGGGTCACGTGGCCAGCGTGACATCGCTGCATCTGGTGAGCCAGCGCAGCACACGGAAACGCCGTTTACCTTCCCGCCAGTAAGCGGTCCCTATTTATCTACTTGCACCTGGGGGTGCTTTCGAACTGCTAGGTTGGCAGGCGCTGGGACCGAGCAGCGGGAGCGCACCCCGCCGCGGGGATTCGAACCGCCGACCTTTCGATCGGCAAGCCCTAGGCGCTGAGGCTTTTACCCACAGCGCCACCCGTGTCCCTTTAACCCGAGGTACCACTGTATTATTATTAGTATTACAAGTAACATTTTATTAGAAGAATTTCATTTATAAAAAAGATAGAGAGCAAAAATAAATAAACAAGTGAGAGAATAAAAAAAAGAAAAAGATTGTTACATTACCATACATTAATACACAGATGTGCATATTCTTATTATCCTAATGCACATATAATTGTCAATGACCTAATAAACTCTGTGCAAACTCATTCCAAATATCATTGTATTTATCCAAAGAAAGTCTGCATCTATAAGCTGTCTGTTCATATGTTTCAGTGGGAGAGACTTAAGCACATCAGTAATTCTGACATAATGAATCGAGCTTCCTTGTGGCTGGATTGTGCCCAGACATTAAAAAGAAGCATTCTGCTACAATGTACATAGGTTTTCATTTGCTTGTGTTTCTTTCCTTTGTGCACCAACAAGCCCTATGAGAACAAAAACCAGGAACGACAGCAACAACAACAACATTGGCGTACTGTGTATGTTGTTGACTGTGTAAAGTACTATGGGAACTGTGCACCCGAGAGCAATATTTCTTTGCGATCCAAAACAAACAATAAATGTGTCTGAACATTCTGCGTCACATGTCAAGCCGGGGCTTCTTGATCCAGAAGGCAAACCCGAAGCAGATTCTTGACCATCTTTTTAAAGTGTGCGTAGGAAATAAAGGGCTGGGCGGAAATTCTTGCGATGGGTGAGAAGGAAGCGAGAGATGTTAAAAAAGACACGATGTAGTTTTCCGCTGGGCATCCTCTCCCCCCCCCCCCCGTTTCTCCCGAGGCATGTGTTGTGTTTTCATTGCCATAAACCTGTAACAAGAGGATGTTGGATATATTCATTTATATTTCCCAAGGAGAGTCCTGTCCTCATTCGACTTTCTAAAGGCTGCCAGATGGCTACGTCTGGCACTTATCCTCTGTGTTTCAAGGTGTATCTGAGAAAGAATCATACAACATTGGGAAGATCGATCCTCTAATCACCCATTTCCACCACCTGATTTTAAACATTGCAATTCATTATTCATTTCTGAGCTCTCCAAGGTGATACTCCCCACCCATGCACCCATGGTTGAAATTTTGCAATATTCAATTCATGTTTTTTAAAAAATGGTTTTTTAAAAAAGGTATATACGTATATATGGGACGCGGGTGGTGCTGTGGGTAAAAGCCTCAGTGCCTAGGGCTTGCCAATCGAAAGGTTGGCGGTTCGAATCCCCGCAGCGGGGTGCGCTCCCGTTGCTCGGTCCCAGCGCCTGTCAACCTAGCAGTTCGAAAGCACCCCCAGGTGCAAGTAGATAAATAGGGACCGCTTACTGGCGGGAAGGTAAACGGCGTTTCTGTGTGCTGCGCTGGCTTGCCAGATGCAGCTTTGTCACGCTGGCCACGTACCCGGAAGTGTCTCCGGACAGCGCTGGCTCCCGGCCTCTTAAGTGAGATGGGCGCACAACCCCAGAGTCTGTCAAGACTGGCCCGTACGGGCAGGGGTACCTTTACCTTTACTATACGTATATATAGTTGCATGTTGTCTACTTTATGGAATAAAGTGTATAAGATGCCCCCTATTTTTGGGGACTCAAAATTAAGAAAATGGGGGGAGGAGATTGCCGCCGTGTATAAGACCACCCTCCTTTTTTAACATTATTTTTAAAGTAAAAAACCCTTGTCATATACACAAAAAAGTACAGTATTTTAAGGTAAGCCACTTGGGGGACTCTTTTTAGCACTAAAGGCAACATACAAGTACTTTTATAAATCAATAAAAATTATAGCTCCACATTTCAGGAAATCAAACCACATCCATCCTTTCACTGATTCATCGGTGGACCTTATGCCCCCATACAGCAGCACATAATAACTTTGCGGAAAGCAAACAAACTGTGAAAACCAACATACAGCACTCCATCCCTGACAGTATTAGGTAGATGGCTTACAACAGAATATTAGGAATTATCTATATTAACACCATGCTTTCCAGTCATGCTGAATTTGGGTGTGCCTGAGTGTCAAAATTTGGCATAAAAATCTGAACGGTGTTATGTGAAAATTGGTCAAATAATGAGATATTTTTATGGCCAAGGTGAAAGTGGTAGTATTGAATAGGATGCCTCTATCTCCACCAGATAAATGTTGGAGGGTATGGGACCTGTACAGCCCTTGAGATGTTGCTGGACTACAACTCCTGCCTGGGGCAGATGGGAGTTGCAGTCCTACAACGTTTAGAGGACCACAAGCTCCCACTCCCTGCTTTGTGCTATTAGGGACTGTGTACATTGGCATCAAGTACATCCACTTGTGCTGCTGGCAGAGTGTATGAATCGGGCCCAGGAGAGATTCCCATATAAAAAAAGGTAAAGGTAAAGGACCCCTGGACGGTTAAGTCCAGTCAAAGGCAACTATGGGGTTGCGACGCTCATCTCACTTTCAGGCCGAGGGAGCTGACGTTTGTCCACAGACACCATTTTGAGTCATGTGGCCAGCATGCCTAAACTACTTCTGGCGCAATGGAACACTGTGAGAGAAACCAGAGTGCACTGAAACGCCATTTACCTTCCCGCCACAATGGTACCTATTTATCTACTTGCACTGATGTGCTTTTGAACTGCTAGGTGGGCAGGAGCTGGGACCGAGCAACGGGAGCTCACCTCGTTGTGGGGATTCAAACTGCTGACCTTCTGGCCAAGAAGCTCAGTGGTTTAGACCACAGCGGCACCGCGTCCTGTACTCCCATATAACGTCACACTGCAGGGGCCTTTCAATTAAAACACCCTTCACATTATCTCTTTCCAACTCAGCCTCTCGCACAGCAGAAGAGGACGCTGCCCGAGTCACATAATGCAAGTGACCTTAAACAGACAACAGTGACCCCTATTGCGTCGGAGAGTTGCAGCGCAGGTGGGAAGATAACCTTTGACAGGCGCGCTGCATTCCCACTTGCCTCCCAGCGGCTGGGTTTTCACACAGAAGCGGCAGGAAGTTGCCCCGGGGCTCTCCGCATGCAAAGGGAGGGGTAGCATTTCTGGGAGAAGCACCTGGTAGGGGAAGCATTTTGCTCAAGGAAGAAAACAGGATCTAACATATAAACAACATCCTCCCTGAACTAGTTCATGAGTCGCTGTTTCCAGAGTTTGTTTTTGAGCTATTATTATTACCAAGGCGAGCCCCTCCTTTCACATCCCTGGTGAGAAGCTCAATTAGATCAAGGGGATGGTAAGAGATGACTCAGGACTCAAAAGAGTCAGCATGGACAGTCTCAAAATCCTTTGTTTGCATTCAGCAACCTTCTGCGCCTGTCCCTGAAAACATTTTTGTTGAAAAGCCAGGAGGTCACTGGGTAATAGGGATGGGTGAATCTGTCCATGTTGATTTGTCTCAGTTTCCAATTTTCCCCACCTTCAGTTATCCATGCTTCCACATCAGTTTGCAGATTTTTTAAAAAAAGCCCACATGAAAATTCACTAGCATTTTAGTGCAAATTTCTCCTAATGCAAGATATGTATTTTTTGGTATGCAATTTTGCCTAATAAGCACATTTTTGTAAAGCAGTTCCCTCTAATTTCATGCACGTTTATATGTTATTTTCACCAATATTTACACTGCTATGGAGACTTTATGTCCACTTTATGTATATATGACTTGGCTGGAGAACTAGAGTGCAAAATTGAGAGAAGGGCTAAGATGGTTGTGTTTGAGTTTGCGTATTGTTCTGGAAAGTGCAATTTTGTAGGTTTGCTTTAAAATGCCAATTGAATTTCTCCCCCAGCCCTGCAGAGGTGAATGAACTTGTGGTAAAGGTGATGATTCATGCCAATGATTTTAAATGCTGTGCAAATTCTCGATGAATCTGGCTGGATGACTGGCCCAGTTTGCAAGCTGTGAATTGATTTGTTGCACTTATTCATTATATATTGACTTCCCCGAGGCCTCTGACAAGACCCTTAGTATCACCCGAAGTCTAATGTCCTATTAGTGGGTTGCCTGGGAGATAACGACGCATAGGCTAAGAAACTGAAACAGGCTAAATAAGGGAGATCCGTCCTGCCCTATGTAGTTGTCTGAAATCACAAAGTAGGTGAATCTGGCATCCAACTGCCACCTTGTCCAATTCTGAAGGCTTTCCACTGGCTCCTCATCAGTTCAGTCCAGATGAAAACAGCAAAAAGTCCTGTCTAAAATACCATAAAGTTCGCTTCTCAAGCTGGTTAGGCAAGCTACTTACACATATTTGCAATCAGGATAAAATTGGGACCATCCAGAAATATAGCTAGTTCCAGGGCTGCAGGCAGCCAGCACCCTTTGTTTAATGAGTTACTTTGTATTTTGGAGGAGACAATGAATAAATGAATCAACATTGCATAGAATCATAGCATCATAGAAGTGTAGAGTTGGAAGGTACCCTGAGGACCACCTAGTCTGAACCCCTGCAATGCAGGAAAGGTGAAAGGTAAAGGACCCCTGGACGGTTAAGTCCAGTCAAAGGGGACTATGGGGTTGCGGCACTCATCTCGCTTTCAGGCCAAGGGAGCTGACGTTTGTCCACAGTCAGCTTTCCGGGTCAGGAGGCCAGCATGATTAAACCGCTTCTGGTGCAATGGAACACTGTGACAGAAACCGGAGTGTGTGGAAATGCCATTTACCTTCCTACCACAGCGGTACCTATTTATCTACTTGCCCTGGTGTGCTTTCAAACTGCTAGGTTGGCAGGAGCTGGGACAGAGCAATGGGAGCCCACTCCGTCATGGGGATTCGAACCGCTGACCTTCTGATCAGCAAGCCCAAGAGACTCAGTGGATTGAACCTGCAACCTGGGCATTATAATGTATAGTTTTGCAAGCTAGTGTAATTCACATTAGTGGGCTCCTGCCTTTATAAATGTGAGAACTTTACTTGACTATATAGTAACTTGGGTGGGTGCAGTCATGCAGGATAGAAAACATGCGCAAGACTTCCACATGCAGGTAGCAGTACTCGCAAATGGCATCTCTGCTGGAGTGCTGCCTGGTCAGAGCATACTGATGCCTGCATGACTCCAGTGGTCTTCATGTTGATTCTGCAAGAAATCCACACCTTCCTAGGGTAACACTTTGTTGAGTGTTTATGAGAGAGGTGGTGGAAAGGAACAGATAATAATTACATAGACCACTAAGTGCATTCCTACAAGAGAGGAAACTACAAGCATACCATCAGTGTACAAATCTGATTGTCATATGAACGTATTTTGTTTATTGTTGCCTTTCCAAATCATGATTGAGAACGTTGTTTCTCATTTTGCTTCAGGAATTTTTTCCCTTCATATCTGGTCTACCCATTCACATCCATGTGAACGGGGAGATGTAACTACCTCATTTGAAGAAAAGGTGGGTCTGGAATACAACGGATACTGCAACAGGCTTCCTTAAAGTGTCCTGAGAAATAGATAGATTCTTTAAGGAGTTAAAAGAATGAAACACTTTGGCCTGCTGCAGGAAATCCAAAGTCAGAGCTCTTGGGAGGAAACATTAAGTTTATCGTGGGAGAAAAGGAAAGCGAAGTGTTAAAGTTATTAACACGAACAGAGGATACTGGCACATCCTGCAGAAAACTTCCTGTTTAACCTGCAAGTTAGAAAACAACAACTGGGGGAAGGTGAAGTGTGGTGATGAAATCTCTGCTTTGCTAATTTCTGGTACAAACGTTTATTTATACATGATCAAGTCACTAGTGATCGTAACTCCAAAGCTTCTAGCATGACACATGCAACACATGCACAAACTCATGTCCTTGTACTCTCCATGGGAGTGAATTTAGCATGACCACCCACACGTAGTTCCTTACAATCATTCCATCCATAGCTCTCAACTTTTCCCTTGTCTTGCGAGGAATCCTATTCGGAATAAGGGAATTTCCCTTAAAAAAAGGGAAACGTTGACAGCTATGCATCAGACCTGCTTGAGCTATACATATGCACTGGGGGAAAATGTACATCACACTGTTCTTCATCCATCCTGATTATTCTTGCAATGTTAAGCAGTCTTAAGGGACCCCTAACCCACCTGATCTTGAGCCTATGCCCAATGGGTTTCTGCCAAATAAAATGGCAGTAGTGCTTTCCCGTTTCGATCTCTGTGCTTAATGTTTCGAGGGCAAACAGATCTTAATAATTGTGCAGAAGAGGGGGAAGCAGGCACAGCTTCTCACACAAGGGTGAGACTAGATGTGCCTGCTAAACAGGGGTGGGTGAATCTGTCAATGTCAGTTTCTCTCAGTTTCTCATTTTTCCAATCTTAAAATTCAGCTCTATTCCACATCGGTTTGCGACTTTTAAACAGTCATAAAAATCTATCAGCATTTCTGTGTGTACTTATTTTAATATACACATTTCTGTATGCAATTCTGCCTAACACACACCATTTTGCAATGCAGTTATCCCTAATGTATTGCCTTTTGTATGTTGATTTCATAAATATATGCAGTTTACCGTACAGCACACTGCATTGCAAAATTCAGAGAATTGTGAATTTCAAGGGGATGGCTATGCTTTGGTTTGCATAGTTTTTCAGGAAGTGCTAATTACAGTAGTACCTCGGGTTACATACACTTCAGGTTACATACACTTCAGGTTATAGACTCCACTAACCCAGAAATAGTGCTTCAGGTTAAGAACTTTGCTTCAGGATGAGAACAGAAATCGCGCAGCAGCGGTGTGGCGGCAGTGGGAGGCCCCATTAGCTAAAGTGGTGTCTCTGGGTAAGAACAGTTTCAGGTTAAGAACGGACCTCTGGAACGAATTAAGTACTTAACCCGAGGTACCACTGTAGATAGATTTGTCTTTAAATGTGAACTAAATCAAATTTCTTTCTCTACCATGGAAATACTGTTTTCTACCCATCCTTTGGATCTGATTCCTTCTGGGCCACTATCCTTCTATGAGTTGCTAAATCCCAAGAGGAACAATTCCTCTTTGCTCGGGTCTCTGGGAAAGTGTAGCCCTGTGGGGGAACAGAGGTCCCCTAACAACTCTCAGCATCCTTAAGAAACTACAGCCCCCAGAATTCGTTGCGGGAAGCCACGTGACGGTATCATCATAGTGCTTTCAATGTATGGTGTGAATGTGGCCATAAACATATGAGGTAAAACTAATTAGGAAGGGGAAGGAGGACATATACTGAACTGCATTTTTTAAATGCATTTAGCATCAGGTCTAGTTTGGCCCTCTCAAGATTTGACAGCTGGCAAACAGCTTCCTTCCTTTTTCCCGCAGCTCAGTTCCCAGCAAAGCACCCTCCTTCTCACCAAGTGTGCAATCTGTGTGGCAATTAGCATCGCTATGCTAAACTGAAGACTTATGGCACACTTTGCAGTTACATAAAATGCCAATTAGCACGTAGTGCTCATTGCTCCGCAATAATGGCTTTCATTAGATCTTACTGGCAGCAAACACTGATCTTAAAATGGCGTCCAACCTCACACAGGCTCCCCAAGCGGTCTTGAACATGTTTCATCTTGACGCCCTGATCTTCACTAAAGATGCCATTCAAGTAATGCCACTTGAAATATTGTTTTTTAAATAACATTTTATTAATTTTCTAACAATATCAAAGGTAAAAATAGTAACAATATTAAATCAAAACAAAATAAAACAAATTGACTTCCCTTTAGTCCCTTCCTTGTTTCCATTGTTTATCAACATACCACATGCCCATTGTAGAGTTATAAACCATTCAAATTACTCATTGTCCATTCATAGTTAAATTACAAGTAGTCTCAGAACTCTGCTAATTATTAACCGGTGAACATTGCTTTTGTATATATGCAATAAACTCCTCCCAATCTTCTTTAAATTCATTGTTGTCTCTTCCTCTTAGTTTCATTGTCAATTTTGCCATTTCTGCATATTCCATTAATCTGAGTTGCCAATCTTCTTTAACTGAGACACTTCTTCTTTCAAATGTTGTGCTAATAGTGTTTGTGCGGCCATAGTTGTGTACATAAATAAGTTCTTTTGTGATTTTGGTTAGTCCGCTCATGTAATACCTAGTAAGAAAGCTTCTGGTTTTTTTTTTTAAACAAAGGTTATTTTAAACATCTTTTCATTTCATTGTAAATCATTTCCCAATATTTCTTTACAATTTTACAGTCCCACTTGAAATGTTGTATTGTACCATAGAACATAAGGCTAGGATTTCATGTACATCTCTATTGGGTGATCCAAGGTTGTCTTCATCACAGTTTTAAATTGTTTTAACTGTTGCGGCTCTTAAGAAATCACCCCCCACCCAGACCTCAAAACTGTGATTCTTTATGGATGCTTGACCAGGAGAATTCATAGTGTCCCTACGAAAGGACTGCTGTGTTAAAAAGTTTAAAAGTTAACAGGAAAAGGCATGATGTGAAAAAGATTTAGATGTTTGATAAACCATAAAAGGGTAACTAAAACACTGAAGCGTTTGACCAAACTGCGGGAGGCAGTGGAAGACAGAAGTGCCTGGCGTGCTTTGGTCCATGGGGTCACGAAGAGTCGGACACGACTAAATGACTAAACAACAACAACAACAAAACACTGAAAAGAGTATAATTGCCAAATTGATTTGCATCCTTTTTTGGAAATTTAGAATTGTTCATATTTTCTATTATCTAGTTTTATCTTTTCCTTTGGCTTTGCTATTAAAAAACGTTTTACTATAAATTGATATAATCTGCTCTGAGTGTGATAAAAAAGTGAAATAAATGTTTTAAATAAATAATAGGACTTTTGGAGTTGTTGTTTTTTAAGCAGTATTCTCATGTTATATGTATTATGTTATAACCAAAAACTAGGAAGGGGATGGCCAGCTGGGCCAGGGAGGTGATTAATGCTAGGTTGCCTCCAAAATTTGGGGGGTGACGGCAGCGCTTGTTGCATGCGTGTGATGTCACACGAGGGATGCGCACAAGATGTCATGTGCTCTGGAGAAGTTGGAGCATTCTGGAGGAGCCAGTTGCTGAAACTCTGGCATGCTGTGAGTGACACTGCACATGCTCAATACTAGTTGGGCCTTTTCAACATTGAGGGGCCACCAGCCCCTTGCCAGCAAAGATTGAGGGGCCTGGAGACGCATCAGCCCCCTAGAGTTGGCACACCTGCTGCTAGCCTAAGGGCGAGTTGTGGTCTGTTTGTCCCCACCAACAAGTTGCTATGAAACTGGGCGTTGGTAGAGGGAATCGTTTGCTTGACGAACCCCACACCTTGCCATTTCACAGGGCTTTGAGCATCAGGTGGCTACTCAGTTATTCCATTTGCAGCAGCTGTTGCTGTTCAGATCTCTATTTTAGGCAGCTCATCATCAATAAAGTGTTGAGTCACAGAATCTGTACTAGATCACCCCACCCCCCAGGGACTCATATCTATTAAGCTGTCTAGGATGTTTCCTATTAAGTTGTGATTTTTATTTTTTTCAAAGGAGAACTTGGCAGCTTTGCCTTCATCAACCTGACGCGGTCGGCCTGTCATCTTTTCCTCATATCTCGTAGCACAAAAGCAAGATGCACCGCAGGAAGGAAGGCCACGTTGCTCGTGACTTTTGCCTGAGTGTGTTCCTCTATGACTAATTGCCTTACTGCGATAGAGAGGGGGCTTTGAAGTGCCACCATTTTGTCTGCTGCAAGGGATTCTCCCCTAATAAAATGGTAAGGTTCACAGAGCCAAGTTTGAACAGCCAATTAAACAGCTAGCGCAGCTGCTTCTGAACATTTGCTTATGCCCCAGTGCTGCGTGACTTGTGGGTCTGCTGAGATCCCAGTTTTCCTATGGTTCCGTAGAGAAGCTGAGATCTCATCTCAGCAGACCTACAAGCCATGCAGTATTGGATTAGATCACCATTAAGTAAATGCTCAAAAGCAGCAATACCAAAAGAGCCCCCTTTATGCGCTAGGCCAGGCATGGCCAAACTTGGCCCTCCAGATGTTTTGGGACTACAACCCCCACAATCCCAGACCACTGGTCCTGCTAGCTAGGGATGATGGGAGTTGTAGTCCCAAAACACCTGGCGGGCCAAGTTTGGCCATGCCTGCACTAGTCACTTTGGAGATTCTACATATGCAGGATACAATGCAATGGCTGTTGACAGCAAGTCCTCCTGAAGGGGCTGGCCAGGTGAGATGGCCCATCCCCAGAGAATGATGGAATCTGAGGGATCCCCAAATGCTCTGTGGGATTTTCAAGGTGGCATGGCTGGCACAGTACTGTCAAAGCATGAGTCTCGCTATAAAATGACAAGATGAAGAGGGCAATTGACACAATTGCTGTTTGGAAAATGGGATATTTATACACTGTATTTTTCGTTCCATAAGACGCACCTGACCATAAGACGCACCCATTTTTTAGAGGGGCAATGCAAGAAAAAAATATTCTTTAAAGGGAGCGCTGAGCAGAGCCTGTATGCATCCCAGGCTCTGCTCAGCACTCCCTTTCACAAGCTGCACGGAGCTGATGGGCTGCTCTTCTCCCTCCTTAGGGAAAAGACCCCAAGAGCCGCACACACGCTCCGTGCGGCTCTTGGGGGCTTTTCCGGGAGGTGGGGGAAGGGACTGAGGGGCTAAGCCAGAAGCTAGAACAGCAACAGGGAGTGCTGCACAACGATCCCTCTCGCTGTTCTGGCTTCTGGGATAGCTGTGCAGCCTGCATTCGCTCCATAAGACGCACACACATTTCCCCTTACTTTTTAGGAGGGGAAAAGTGTGTCTTATAGAGCGAAAAATACGGTATATAGTGAAGTAGTTTAAAAATAAAATTAAAGAAGGACTGGTTGAAGGAGTACTTGGTGTGTCTATTATTGTTTTGCATTCATTTGTATCTGAGAAATGAGTACAGCATTCAACAAAACTCATATTATGATAGTTGAAAAACTGTCCACCATGATGCTGCATGGAAGAGTCAATTTTTCAGCATTGGCAACAGAATCTCCTCATGGTTCCTCCAGGGGGAGCTCTGCCACATTTAAAGAGTGTTTGCTGTTTTGAAATGGTTGTCGTCGATTCAATAGGTGGTGCTCTGGGTTAACGTTGAACAATAGATGTTGCATGGATGTTACATTTTGGATGGAAATAATGATCTCTGAAATAGTCGCGTCTAAATTGACATTTTCAAACAAGTCATTTGGTCTAGTGTCCAGCCCAGATCCATTTTAGTCACTGAAGGATATTAGAGTCACTTAAACAGGATTCAAGAATTACATTCATTTGCTGACAAAAAGGAATATGGGATTTTGTTCGAAGCACGGGGATGTATGGGCACAGGTCTGTGTGGTCTTATCTGTGTGCTTAAAATCACCAGGAAAAAACACACACATATGGACAGTTAAGAATGAAGATGCATTTACAAAGTCTGGATAGCTCAGTTGGTTAGAGCGTGGTGCTGATAATGCCAAGGTTGCAGGTTTGATCCTTGGGACAGCTGCATATTCTTGCATTGTAGGGGGTTGGACTATGTAGATGATCATTAGGGTCCCTTCCAACTCTATAATTCTATGTACAGGTATTCTGTAATGTTAGAATATTTCTCTCCCTGTTTACATTTCCTGTTGTGTGCATTTGCAAGCAACATGATATCTCTGCCTCACATTGCAAAGTACGTGTCTTCATACAGTATACAAGGAGCAGCAGCAGCAGCAGCTATTAGGCAGGAAAATCTGAGATTCCAGGGTGCTCTGCTTTTCAGATCGCCTGCCTATGATTCCTTCCTATGCAGTTAGGGCTTTGAAGTTAATATCTTCTTTTGTTAGTTTTCAATCGTTGTTTATTGAGGTTGCTACCTTTGTCATTGGGATGCGGGTGGCGGTGTGGGTTAAACCACAGAGCCTAGGACTTGCCGATCAGAAGGTCGGTGGTTTGAATCCCCGCAATGGGGTGAGCTCCCATTGCTCGGTCCCTGCTCCTGCCAACCTAGCAGTTCGAAAGCACATCAAAGTGCAAGTAGATAAATAGGTACCACTCTGGTGGGAAGGTAAACACCGTTTCTGTGCGCTGCTCTGGTTCGCCAGAAGCGGCTTAGTCATGCTGGCCACATGACCCGGAAGCTGTACGCCGGCTCCCTCGGCCAATAAAGCGAGATGAGCTCCGCAACCCCAGAGTCGGCCACGACTGGACCTAATGGTCAGGGGTCCCTTTACCTTTACTTTTGTCATTGTGTTATGGGAATTTTGCTTTTATGAACAGGTTTGCATAACAGAGGAATTTGGTTGTTTGTTGCCGTTTTTTAGATACTTTTATTTATTTATTTTTATTTGTGATTTGGTATGCTTTCGTAAGTAGCCTAAATGCTGTAGTGACAGCACATGAATACCAGTAGGGTCTGGAAAGGACCACAAGCATCATCTAGTCTAACCCCCTGCAATGCATGAATTGTTTTGCTCAACATGGGGCTTGAACCCACAACCCCAAGATTAACAGTCTCATGTGCTGCCATCTGAGCTAATGAATATCTTCCCTGAGTCAAACAATTAAAAATGCTTTTTCAGTATGCTTAGAAAATGCTTATTTCTTTTCTTTTCTTTTAAAAACGATTCCTGCCCCCTACCCTTGCCCATCTATCTGGCTATACTGATGGCTGTACTGATTGTATTGAGCAACTACAGTGGTACCTCGGGTTAAGAACTTAATTCGTTCTGGAGGTCCGTTCTTAACCTGAAACTGTTCTTAAACTGAGGTACCACTTTAGCTAATGGGGCCTCCTGCTGCCACCGCGCGATTTCTGTTCTCATCCTGAAGCAAAGTTCTTAACCCGAGGTACTATTTCTGGGTTAGCGGAGTCTGTAACCTGAAGCGTCTGTAACCTGAGGTACCACTGTAATAATCTTCTGTAAGTCATCTGCTTACAAATTTACAGGTAAGGAAAGACAAATGTATGTGGCATTCTCCAGAGGGAATTATGCATCATGGGGTGGCGCCAGTGAGTTCAAGTTCTTACCTACATTATGAGTTGCGTGTCAGGGCATGCCCTCCCCAGCCGGGATGCATTTCTAAGCAGCCCAAACTCTTGTTTGCCGAATTCAAGAGAATGATCGATGAATAGACTAAAGAACAAATATATGGTACCAATCAAGGAAGCGGTTTCTGAGGTGGAAAATACCATGCGGAAGCTATTTGGGAGAAGGAGGAGGAGGAGGATGGGGGGAAAGAGGTTGCATGAGTTCGGTTGCTGTGCCTTCTGAATGACCTAATATAATAATAAACAATCCCAAATTATTCTTGTCTGAGTTGCTTTTGAAATACACCTCTGCCTTGAGGAACATGCAGGAGCTCATATGGCCAATTTAGATGTTGTTTGGGAGAGCGGAATCTTCCACTATATTAACCATGTTGCTGGACGGAGGTCCCACCGCCCATGGTATTTTTTCTCTTGGCACTAGTTTTCTGAACCGCATCTCTTGCCCCTCACTGCTACTTGTTTCACAAGGGGAAAATTGCAACTACCTGTTTGATACCAGACTGCTTCTCTCAACAAGGAAAAACAACAACACAAATGGGGTATTTAAATGGGGAAAGTTGGCCCTCTTCCCTCAGTGTCATGTTTATGACCTCCTCCTGCAGCTGCTATTAATTTTATGTTGTGCCCTTTCTGTCAACTTCTGAAAGAAACAGCTAACATTGTGTGCACCAAATGAAGTTATGGATGCCTTACTTAATTTCCATACCCTCCAACATTTCTCCAATGAAAATAGGGACATTCTATTGGTGGGTGGCGTTGTGGTCTAAACAACTGAGCCTAGGGCTTGCCAATCAGAAGGTTGGTGGTTCGAATCCCCACGATGGGGTGAGCTCCCGTTGCTTGGTCCCGGCTCCTGTCAACCTAGCAGTTCGAAAGCACATCAAAGTGAAAGTAGATAAATAGGTACCGCTTCCGGCAGGAAGGTAAACGGCGTTTCCGTGCGCTGCTCTGGTTCGCCAGAAGCGGCTTAGTCATGCTGGCCACATGATCCGGAAGCTGTACACCCCCTCTCTCGGCCAATAAAGCGGGAGGAGCGCCGCAACCCCAGAGTCGGCCACAACTGGACCTAATGGTCAGGGCTCCCTTTACCTTTAAGGAAAAGCGGGACATTCTGGGATCAAAGTAGAAACCAGGATGGCTTTTGTGAATCCGGGACTGTCCCTGGGAAATAGGGAAGGAAGGATTACTTTAATAAAGTGCTTTAACTTCTTGCAATGGGCTATGTAAATGTGAGGTTACTGTAGTTATTTAAATGTGCATGTGTATGTCTTCGTATACATAGATCTCTTAACATGTCTGGCTTACAGCATTCCTTTTCATTGGAACAGCCAACGTACTCACACAGAACTGCTTCCTCTGTTCAAATCATCAAAGTAGCATTGCAAGCATGGGAGCTTTGAGTGAGTGATGTGCATCACAACTTCTGAGCTACTAAGAACCTGCTCAGTTAGGTCATCGTAGCAATTTGCAGCTGGGCTATGGAATTTCAGAAAGTGTGGGGAGCAGATCAGTTCCAGTAATTGAACTATATAATTTAAAAGTCATTGCACATTTTCAGTATGCAATCATATGATCCACTGAATATGCAGCAAAGAAGCATGGGTCAAAATACTGAGCTCTCAGTCCTGGCAATTCTCAACTGCTTCAGAACTTCTTCTTTTCCTTCCTTAAAAAAGATAAATCTGATTTTTTTAAAAAACAAACTAGTTGCTAGAACAAATGCAATTTAATAAATGCCATTTATTATGTAACATGGGGCAGTTGCGGTGAGACATATTGTGCAAGCTTATTCCCAAATAGTAAGTTTTTAATGGCAAATGTGAATGATCTTGTACACAGTCCTATACCATGTGCAGTCAAGTGCTTAATTAAAGATGACTGTGCAGATATTAGTGGTTCTAGACCCAGCTGTAGGGGGTGGATCTACACACAGGGGAAAACCACTATCAATAAGTCATAAATTAAATCGTTATAATAAAACCCTATGTAAAATCACTCAGAAAAGTTTTGTGCTCTGCAGCACCATCTGGTGTTGAATGTTTATAATGCATTTAAAATGCTGTTTTTTGACTAATGTAGCTGAGTCCTAGGTATGTGTCATTCATATCAAGAAGGGGTTTTAGATCCAGTGGCTCCAAGTCTTCTGTTTGTCTGCCCCCACCTCCCGGAATGGTCCTACTCTGTGTTGACATAACAGGCTCAGCCCAAGCCTTAGAAGACTGTGCTGCCAAATTCAAGCACCGTTATTGATCCAGCCATATGCTAATCAGATCTCCCGAAGAAGTAAACAAACAACCCTTGTAGATTTAAAGTTTAAATAAAACATTTGCAAGAACTCTTTGTGAGAAAACTATTGGGCTTCAGCTGGATGAACCAAAGGCATTCCGAAGGATCTGTAAAAGCTCACATCTCCCTTATTTCAGAATTCAAGCTTTGTGGAATATGACCACCTGGAAACCATCTGAAACAGGAACATATGGTTTGATGTGCTGTTTGCAGCGTGAGGTGGCAAACCTCAGGAGAATCCTTGTCTCTTTTGTTTGAAACTGGACTGTTTCTATTGTGGTAAAATGTCTGGAGAACCAATAAAAAAAGCAATGTGATCACTCCCCCCCCCAAAAAAAAATTCATTCTAACACACACACACACACACACACACACACAGAGAGAGAGAGAGAGAGAGAGAGAGAGAGAGAGAGAGAGAGAGAGAGAGAGAGAGAGAATGAGAAACTTGCCTACATTGATTCTTAAAAATATCAACTAAGGGCATTAGAAAGATCTGAAATGCCACATCAACAGGGGAACGTTTCCAGAGTGAGTAGATTCTGAGCTTTCATGTTAGCCCTCCGTTCGTTTCAAGGTTTCTCTTGGCACTTTCCAGATGGTTGTTTTGACCCCACTGTACAATGGGGCATGTGGGGGAAGGGAGGGGAAAAGCAAGTACCTTTGCATTGCTTTTTTGGAAGGAGTTGCTCCAGTTCCAAGTTTTACTCCATTTCCACCTCGACGTCTCTGTTACTTGAGGAAGCAGCACTCTTGATGGCTTTCCGCTTGTTGTTTTTATATATTTTGGCATGTGCTGTCCAGTTCTGGCGGAGATGTTTGCGCTTCTCCTAAACATATTTATGTGGTGCAGCTTAAGCAAAACGTTTGAAGTGGTGGCCTCCCAGGTCAGCGAAAGGAAAGCCTGTGTTTTTCTCCAGGGGGAACGAGCTTTACTCACCTTCCCTCTGAAATTGGTAAAACTTCTTAGAAAGCCAGTGCAGCCCCAAACACAAAGCACTAAATACTGCTGAGCTCCATGGGACCTTAGCAAGCGCGCTAAGGATTGCCACCTGCACATCTAAAACACACACACTTGACTGTGAAACTTGGAGAACAAAGAATCTGAGTTGCTAAGGTTTTATTTGCCTTACATTTTTTTTGAAAGATATCAAAAGATGGCCTAGTGGTTAGAGTGTTGGACAAGGACTTGGGGAAGCTCCATCTGGTACGCAGGCTGAGACCCTATCTGCCCGCTTGGACTACTGCAATGCGCTCTATGTGGGGCTACCTTTGTAGGTGACCCAGAAACTACGACTAATCCAGAATGCGGCAGCTAGACTGGTGACTGGGAGCGGCCTCCAAGACCATATAATACCGGTCTTGAAAGACCTACACTGGCTCCCAGTACATTTCCGAGCACAATTCAAAGTGTTGGTGCTGACCTTTAAAGCCCTAAACGGCCTCGGTCCAGTATACCTGAAGGAGCGTCTCCACCTCCATCGTTCTGCCCGGACACTGAGGTCCAGCACTGAGGGCCTTCTGGCGGTTCTCTCGCTGCGAGGAGCCAAGTTACAGGGAACCAGGCAGAGGGCCTTCTCGGTAGTAAAAGAAATAAACAGATTAAACCAGGGGCCAAGACAAATTTTCACCAATAAAATCATTCAGGGTAACTGGGGATGTGTGGGTTGAAACAATCAGGGAGGAGTTTCATGAATCCCTCAAGTTTCCTGCACTCTGTTCACTGCATATGCGTTCCCTTCTTTTCCCAACCTGCAGTTTTAGTGCTGATGGCTACCTGTGAAAATAACTTCCATGTATGATATGATGCATGCTCCTTCCAAGGAAGGTGGGATGTAAATGTAATAATTAATAACACATATAAATCCATAGTGGTAATATAAAACTTAGTCTACCACTTCTCTTATTTGTGTCTGTCTGTCTGTCTGTCTGTCTGTCTGTCTGTCTATCTATCTGGACACTGTGGTCTAAACCACTGAGCCTCTTGAGCTTGCCGATCAGAAGGTTGGCGGTGCGAATCCCCACAATGGAGTGAGCTCCCGTTGCTCGGTCCCTGCTCCTGCCAACCTAGCAGTTTGAAAGCATGCCAGTGGAAGTAGATAAAAAGGTACCGCTGTGGTGGGAAGGTAAACAGCGCTTCCATGAGCTCTGGTTTCCTTCATGGTGTTCCGTTGCACCAGAAGTGGTTTAGTCATGCTGGCCACATGACCCGGAAAGCTGTCTGCGGACAAACGTCAGCTCCCTCAGCCGATTTACCTTTACCTTTACCTTTACCTTCACCTTTACTCACACACCCACACCTGCAAAACTTGGAAGCAGTGATCTGAAAGAGGAGACTGAGAGAAGGTATGATTGTTGTTGTTGTTGTTTAGTCATTTAGTCGTGTCCGACTCTTCATGACCCCATGGACCAGAGCACGCCAGGCACTCCTGTCTTCCACTGCTTCCCGCAGCTTGGTCAAACTCATGTTCGTAGCTTCGAGAACACTGTCCAACCATCTCGTCCTCTGTCATCCCCTTCTCCATGTGCCCTCAATCTTTCCCAACATCAGGGTCTTTTCTTCTCATGAGGTGGCCAAAGTATTGGAGTCTCAGCTTCAGGATCTGTCCTTCCAGTGAGCACTCAGGGCTGATTTCCTTCAGAATGGATCGGTTTGATCTTCTTGCAGTCCATGGGATTCTCAAGAGTCTCCTCCAGCACCATAATTCAAAAGCATCAATTCTTCGGTGATCAGCCTTCTTTATGGTCCAGCTCTCACTTCCACACATCACTACTGGGGAAACCATAGCTTTAACTATTCGGACCTCTGTTGGCAAGGTGATGTCTCTGCTTTTTAAGATGCTGTCTAGGTTTGTCGTTGCCTTTCTCCCAAGAAGCAGGCGTCTTTTAATTTCGTGACTGCAGTCACCATCTGCAGTGATCGAAGGTATGATAGTCACCTTCAAATATCTCAAGGGCTGTCAAATGGAAAATAGAGCAAGCTTGTTTTCTTCTGCTCTGGAGGGTAGGTCCTAAACCAATGGATTCAAGTCACAAGAAAGGAGATTCTGACTAAATCTCAGGAAGAACTTTCTGACAGTAAGAGCTATTTGACAGTGGAACGGTCTCCCTTGGGAGGTGGTGGACTCTCCTTCTTTAGGAATATTGAAGCAGAGGTTGTATGGCCATCTGTCATGGATGCTTTAGTTGAGATTCCTGCATTGCAGGGGGACTAGATGACCCTAGAAGGTGCCTTCTAACTCTACAATACTATAATTATATGAGTGGAATGATGCTTTTTGCCACAAGGGAAACAACCAGCTTTAACTTTGTATCCCTGCGACAAACTCATTTCAATTGGTCTTCTTATGTCAGGTGCTGAAAATCAACATCAGTAACAAGGCTGTTCTACAAGACAACAGCCTTGCTGTGGAGAGAAAACAACATTTTTGTATTAAAAAACAAAACTTGGCAGTGGTTGTGCGTATGTGTGTGTAAATGCAGTTATAACAGATACTTCCAAGGCTGGGTGCATGGGGGATGAGGGAGAATTACCACATAAGGCCGCTGACTTTCCGTGTTAGGCAAGTGCAAAGCAGCTGTGGAGCAGACGAAGCAATGAAACAAGAAGTCCACAAATGATGCTATATTTGCTCTGAAAATTAGGTTGCTTAAAAAACCAAACCAAAACAAATAAAGCAAACCATCCTCCCCTGAGATATATTTGCATTCCACGAAGAGTGATCATATTTTGTTTCAGAGAAGTGGAATAAATGAGTAATTTCTTGGATTATAGCAGCTTTGATCCATAATAAAATCTGAAGAAGGCAAGCTTTGTTTCCCCACCAAACGTTTAAATGGCAAGGCTTCTCCCAAAGACTCCCGAGAACTATAGTTTGTTAAGGGTGCTGGCGATTGTAGCTCTGTTAGAGGTAGGCGACAGTTCCCAGGGTTCAATAAACACAGTGGAGCTTACTTCTGAGTAGTCATGCAATGGATCAAGAACGCACTGGTTTTACTTTGCTGATAACATTAAGGTAAGAAATAATATAAATAAATTGAAATGTTGTTATGGTCAGGTAGCCCTTAAACTGACATTTAATGTGAGACCTGCTGCAAACAGGTGTTCCTGCAAAGAGGATTCACAACAAGAAGAAATAAAGAAATAGACCTGCAACAAGCCAGAGTCACATGAGTTGCATGTGACCAACCTGGTAATTGCCCATGCATCCTGACTGGACAAATAGTTTAAATAAAACTCTACACAACTGAGTCACTTGACTTCAAGCTTTTGTATGACAGCTTGAGTAATAATCAGTTGCTCTGCTTGAGCAACAAAATTAATATAAGAGAAACATTTTTGTTTCGTGTTCTGCAGGAGAGGGGTGGAAGGAAGAGAGAATTTAGATGGAGAATGGCAGGGGAGTTGCCCCGGAAAAGTGGGAGAAAAGTTAGGAGTGAATTAGTATTTTTTGGTCCTCTTGGTCGAAAAGGAGGACAACAAATAAAGAAATAGACACAATGATTGCCTTTGGTCAATTCGAAATTGCTCTGTGATAGACCACTGGATGATTAAAAGACTATGTCTTGATCTCTCTATTAACTAACCACAACATAAATAAATATCCCAGTGTGATGTATGCAAGCGATTGCTCTGACTTATTCTGGGAAGAGTCCACATACTTGTGCATCACTTATTCACATGTTTGGTATAACTTTGTCTCTTGCTTTGTACGCAGTCCAGAGAATCAGATCTGCCTTCTTGGGCCTTGTGAAAGTTACTTTGTATTTAATATTGATGCTATCTTCTCTAGCAGGATGGGGAACGTGTTACTCCTCAGATATGGTTGGACTACAATTCCTATCACCCCTGAACACATTGGCTGGGGTTGATGGGGGAACTGGAGCCCAACAACATCTTGAGGGCCACAGCTTCCCCATCTAAAGGACAAACTCAACCCTGTCGATAATCTCTAAAACAAGTATTGGTTGCAAGACTTCATTAAGGAGACACCATTCTCCCTTGCATACCTTAATTTCCAAAGGCCCAGATCTGAACATCTTTGTTGTTGTTTAGTCGTTTAGTCGTGTCCAACTCTTCGTGACCCCATGGACCAGAGCATACCAGGCACTCCTGTCTTCCACTGCCTCTCACAGTTTGGTCAAACTCATGCTGGTAGCTTCGAGAACACTGTCCAACCATCTCGTCCTCTGTCGCCCCCTTCTCCTTGTGCCCTCAATCTTTCCTAACATCAGGGTCTTTTCCAGGGAGTCTTCTCTTCTCTCTCTCTCTCTCTTTTTTGGTATATAATTTTTTACAAGTTTTTTTAACATATCATTTTCAACAGTAATTAAACATACTTTTACATCTTATTCAAATTTTTGACTTCCATCAATCCTGTCAGAAAATTTTCCAATCTAATCTCTCAGTATGCATTTCTTATCTTCCCTATTACATTTCAAACTCATAACCAATATCTCTATCTTTTTCTACTTTGTAACACTTCGTATATTTCTCCTTACAAAACTTTTTGTAGTCCTACTAGCGTAATTTGTTCATTACAGTTGCTCTTCAAATAATTCGCATACTTCTTCCAATCTTCTGTAAATCTCTGGTCCCGCAAGTTTTGAATCCTTCCTGTCATTTTGTCCAATTCTGCATAGTCCCAGAACACGCCAGGCACTCCTGTCTTCCACTGCCTCCCACAGTTTGGTCAAACTTGGGCTGGTAGCTTTAAGAACACTGTCCATCCATCTCGTCCTCTGTTGTCCCCTTCTCCTTGTGCCCTCCATCTTTCCCAACATCAGGGTCTTTTCCAGGGAGTCTTCTCTTCTCATGAGGTGGCCAAAGTACTGGAGCCTCAGCTTCAGGATCTGTCCTTCCAGTGAGCACTCAGGGCTGATTTCCTTCAGAATGGATATGTTTGATCTTCTTGCAGTCCATAGGACTCTCAAGAGTCCCCTCCAGCACCATAATTCAAACATCTAGCACTGTGCATACTGTATTAATGGGGAAATATTCCCTTGGTAGTGTGCCAAATTAGGCTCTACACATCACATTTTATGTCCATTGAAAAATAGCACTAGCCAAGCATTCTGTGAATGTGGCCAGGAAACAAACTCCGATGTGGAACAATGCGTAAGGGGGGAATGGAGATAAACTTGGAGGAAAGGGGTATTTTTCTCTCATAATGATGGGAATTTTGCTAGTTGCATATAATAACTACACCTGTTTTGCTGCATCATGTACACTTACACCCTGCACCTACATCACATTTATTTTCCTGTTTGTTTGTAGACCACCCTTCTTCCAAAGGATCTCAGGGTAGGAGACACAAACAATAATTCCAGTTACAGATAGGTAGCCGTGCTGGTCTGCCATAGTCAAAACAAAAAAAATTCCTTCCAGTAGCACCTTAAAGACCAACTAAGTTAGTTCTTGGTATGAGCTATCGTGTGCATGCACACTTCTTCAGATACACTGAAACAGAAGTTGCCAGATCCTTCTATATAGTGAGAAGGTGGGGAGGGGTATTACTCAGAAGGGTGGTGGGAATGGGTGATTGGCAGATAGCTGTGATGAGCCTGTTGACGACTCTTAATGACTGCAATAGGTCTTACAGGAAAAAGCAAGGGGTGAGAAGCTCATACCAAGAACTAACTTAGTTGGTCTTTAAGGTGCTACTGGAAGGAATTTTTTTTGTTTTGACGAACAATAATGTTACATATAAAACCAAAGCGCCAGCAAACTATTGAAGCGTTCAAATGCTTCACCTGGAGTTTAAAGCAAACACATCTGACCTACAGTCCTTACCCCAATGCCTGTGCTTTTTCAGTTGCCTTCAAGAAATCATCAATAAGGGGAACAGTCGTATCTCCAAAGGAAGGGAGCTCCACAGCAGAGAAAAAGCCCTTTCTCTGGGCCATGAGATGAGCTTCCCTAAGTAGGCCTAAGTAGGCAGATGTGCCTTAACCATATATAGGTCATGGCTTCTATATCTACTGTGAAACTATAAGCCAAAGATAAGTATCTGGGTTTATATCTGGCAAATCTAACTTCTTGTATTGACTGTTGGCATCCAGGAATGATCTACGTCCATAAGACTGTAACCCTTGCGATGGTTTGTTTTTCTGTAAAGGTTGAGTAAAAGGCCCAGTCTCTTTGAAGTTTATTAATCATGAGTATTTCTGGAGTCGATTTCAGCATGATGCATAGTCTCCTTTACAAATCGGAAATGTATGCACTGACATTTCTAATCTCATGGAGTACAGGCCTTTGGAAACAGAAGACAAATGAGAACAATATGGGCCTTTTTCATTGCTCTGAGAGAAATTAAGGGGACAGAGAAATGGTTTGCAGATTTGGAAATCTGAATCCATGAAGGCAAGGTTTCTTTGCTATCTGAGGCTCTCTGCTGATATAGAAAAGCTGTGGTTAATTTTCATTTGAGACAGTGATAGTTATCTGTTGCTACACACAACATAGGCATTGTGCTGCCTATAATTTATATTTTTAAAATATAAATTTGGGTACTGAGGTGTTACAATGCATGGGGCAGCAGTAAGTTATTTCAGGATTGGCCAGAGAGCATATGCAAGATATTCAATTACACATGGTTGAAATGATTGCGCATAATTTAGCCACAGCTGAAGAAGAAAGGTTGCTGGAGATGTGCAAACACAAACTGCTCAAACCGTGGACAAGTTTTGCCTTTAGATGCTGATGGAGCAATCCCCTTATCTCTGTTGTGTTCCTCCCTAGAAGTATAATGACTTTGTTGAACTCTACAAGAGCTACTGTAGTTGCAAAATAAGGTGTTTACCTTGGAAAAGTTAAGGAAATAATAGACAAAGGCTGTGAAATATTTGGAAATATTTTTATTTTTATGTTTACAGCAGTGACATAACATTTTTTAAAACACACACACACACACACACACAGAGAGAGAGAAAACTTATCCATTAAATTCAATATGTAGGCAGAAAGAGGCTGTAGTTTCTAAAGAGAATTTTACTGCAGAAGCCAACTCATTGGGTCAAAAGAATCACCAGTGGTTGGTGTTGCTCTGTGCTTTCTAACAAACTTTTCTCAAAAGCCCTTTAAAAATTTCTCAGCTGATTTCAGTAGAGACCCATCCATTATGCCACGGTCAAATTTTGCAAGGGGGAGAAAAGAGATGAAAACTAACAAACTGTCCTTCTTTTAAAAATGTTAGCAGTTCAGTGTTCCTGGGAAAAATTCTGAAAATATTCCTCTGGAATTCTGCCCTGCCCTGTTCCAGTCCAGTAACTGGACTGGAAAAACAGAACCGCAATATCTATGCCAGATATTTAGGAGAACCTGAGATTGTTGTCACATTAAGGCAACCTTAGCTTTTTCTGTGAAATGGACACCACGGGTCACACTGAGTTGAACAACATGAACCAAATCCTTCATTTTCATCTACCTTTGCTTATGTGGTTAAACTCAGCCTGAGTTTCATGAGAGCCAGTGTGGTGTAGTGGTTAAGAGCGATAGACTCGTAATCTGGGTAGCCGGGTTCGCGTCTCCGCTCCTCCACATGCAGCTGCTGGGTGACCTTGGGCTAGTCACACTTCTCTGAAGTCTTTCAGCCTCACTCACCTCACAGAGTGTTTGTTGTGGGGGAGGAAGGGAAAGGAGACTGTTAGCCGCTTTGAGACTCCTTAGGGTAGTGATAAAGCGGGATATCAAATTCAAACTCCTCCTCTTCTTCTTCTTCATGAGCACCACTTCACACAATGATCCATACACGTGGAACAGCATGTCCCAGTTTAGCAAGCACATCCTGTGGCAGCATCTGAAACAGTCTTAGAGAAAATGTGCAAGGTCAGTTTTATATGGATTTTATAATTGTTCAAGTTACTTGTGCACGTGTAGGAATTGTATATCTAGAAAATGCAGTGGTAATAAACGGACCAATCTCACCCAACACTGTAGATTCCAAAAGCACGTAATTTTAATATGTGGGTTTTACCGTTGGCAAGAGCCATTAGTTGCATTGTACGCTATGCTTCTTCTGGTAAGTCTGTCTCAGATTCCAGAAAAACACTTCTAACGCATAATATGTAACTCGGAGCTAACATGACAAATTCACAGATTGCATTTGCCAGGCACTGGGAAGGGTGGCAGACATGGCAAAACCAACAAAAGGATCGAACCTTTGGGTACCTTCAATATATGGAGCACAACTGCAGCTTGCCATTTCTTTTCTAAACCTGGTGGTTTTCTATGATCTTGCAGTCAAACCCTGAACCTGCCACAGTGGGTTAAGAAATGCTACTTTATGCTTGGTGTCTGAAAGACACAGATAATAATAATAATAATAATAATAATAATAATAATAATAATAATATATAAATAAATAAATAAATTTATATCACGCCCTCCCCAACCGAACCTGGGCTCAGAGCGGCTAACAACAGTAAAACGATAAAACATTCTAAAATCATTTCATTATAAAATTAATTCCAATCGAATTAATGGCAACCATTGGGCTAGAAGTTCTGTGAGGATTGCCAAAGGAGGGAGTCAGGCTGTGCCCTGGCCAAAGGCCTGGTGGAACAGCTCTGTCTTGCAGGCTCTGCGGAAAGATGTCAAGTCCCGCAGGGCCCTAGTCTCTTGTGACAGAGCGTTCCATCCCTTTTTTTCTTTTCTTTTTTGCTATTGTGCTATAGCTTATCTTCCTAGTTTCCCTCCTTTCTGTTTCTGCTTAAGATCATGTGTTTAAAACACATCCAGGGTGTGCCCTACTTTGCAGAAAGCAGCCCTCTGTCTGAAGGAGTCTTTCATGTGAAGTACTGTCCAGTCCACGCCTGGTTTGAATATAAAGGGCTGTCTCCAACGAAGTCATTCCAGTAGTGCAATGGGATGTCTTCTCCATCTCCTTCCACTGCACACCCCCATACTCCTTGTGTTGTTGTTGTTGTTTAGTCATTTAGTCATGTCTGACTCTTCGTGACCCCATGGACCAGTGCATGCCAGGCACTCCTGTCTTCCACTGCCTCCCACAGTTTGGTCAAACTCATACTGGTAGCTTCAAGAACACTGTCCAACCATCTCGTCCTCTGTCGTCCCCTTCTCCTTGTGCCCTCAATCTTCCCCAACATCAGGGTCTTTTCCAGGAAGTCTTCTCTTCTCATGAGGTGGTGAAAGTATTGGAGCCTCAGCTTCAGGATCTGTCCTTCCAGTGAGCACCCAGGGCTGATTTCCTTCAGAATGGATAGGTCTGATCTTCTTGCAGTCCATGGGACTCTCAAGAGTCTCCTCCAGCACCATAATTCAAAAGCATCAATTCTTCGGTGATCAGCCTTCTTTATGGTCCAGTTCTCACTTCCACACATTATTACTGGGAACACCATAGCTTTAACTATACAGACCTTTGTCGTCAAGGTGATGTTCCTTGCGGTTTCCTCAACCCTCTGGGGAAGATTTGAGAAGAATAGGGAAAAGAGGGTGGGGGAGTCTTGTGGTGAAGGTGAAAGTCCCTGCTCTAATGGGGCAGCTTTTTTTTTTTTTGAGACAAAGGGACTTGACATTAGTATTACCCAGAACCCAATTTCATATGTGTCAGAGCTGCTCCCCGATCCCAGCTCACAGAGGATCACGCTAGCCAGCGTTCGCTTTATAAAAGTCTTTATTGAGTTACAGTTTCCATTTCCAAGCTGCTGCGTGCAACTCTACGTCTTATGGCTAGACCGGCGAAGCTCCGTCTGAATCTCCGCCCCTCGTACACCAACTTAATATCCTCGCCTTACTCCACCTTTTCCGCCTGACCGTCCTTCTCTGGGTCCCTCTGCCCCCCGTGGTCTCCTCCCTCCGGGACTCCTCTGACGCTGACCCCCCGGACCCTCCTGTCTCCTTGCGTCGGGCTTTAGGACCTGGCTCCCTTTCCGGGCTGCTTACTGCGCCGCCTTCCCGTGCATTTGAACTTGGCGCGCGCGCCCAGCCTTCCACTTTCCGCTTGACCGTTTCTTCGCTCCCCGATGGGGGTGTGGTCACTCCTGACTCATGCCCTCCTCCCTGCTGCGAGCTGCCAGGGCTCGATCCCTGACGTCCTTCCTCTCCACTGCGCTTCGGTGGGGACGCTGGCCCCGATTTCCAACTGCTGCCCTCTGAACCCCCGCTGGTCCCTTCCTCCTGGGGTGTCCCCCTAGGCCCCCCCTTTGCTCTGGCCACTGGCGCTCCTTTCTGTGAATCTTCCGATTCACTGGAAAGACTCGGAGATCTCGGGTCGTCGTCATCACTCATCCTTTCTTCGGACTCCTCCCCCTCGCTCTCTGTTTCCTCCCTTGCCCTCGCCTCTGCTCCTGAACCCCTGACAATATGTGAATTAGTTCAATCTTGGCCCCCCACCCCCAATTTATAAATTGATGCTTTAAACATACTACTTTGAGTTTAGGCTTTAAGGTTCATGAATATGAATTCAAAGCAGGGAGTGACATTTAATCTGCAATTGTTCAAGTACTGGTCAGCTTGTGTCACAGTGTGCGGTAAGGCAATGAAGGTCTCGTGGTTGGGTTATTGCTTAGAAATTGGGCAAATTGAGCCTGACTAAGCCCACTGTATCTTCTGTTTTGCAATTTTGATCCAGCAACCTTTTCATCATCTGCCAGAGTTGGAGCATAGAACTTAATGAATTGTCCAGAAATGGTTCTCTGGATCGTGACCAGAACAACTCAAAGGGGATCTTGCAGCTGCAAGTGTTTTGTGGGTTGGATGACAAAATGTTGTATACATGATACAGATTCAACTGCTGCCACTGCAGTAAAATAATGGGGCTGATTGAGGGGACAGCTTTGCCACTGGTGTAAATCAGCATAGTCATATCTGAAGCCCAGCCCAACCACATGTTAACAGGAGCTTATTTTTTATTGTTCTGATGAGATTTTTATACATGCTGAGAAAAATGACAACCATACCACGTGCGATGTTTTGGATATACATCAAATCCTTCATAGCAGCCGACCAAAGAGACTGCTGTTGAATTGCTTAAAAGAATACAATTGATGGGACTATCCCATTAACAAATGCACAGCATTACAAGGACAACATGGAGAAAGAGTCAAATGCACTAAAAGTCTGTGATGTTTGGACACAGGCATGCAACAGAGCCATATGGCTATGGGAATGTTTTTTTTAAAAAAAATAAATTTTATTTAAGATTCGACAATAACAATAAATCAACAACAACTAATACATCAATTCATTACAGCTGACCATCTTTAAAGAATATCTGAAAAACTATTGTAATAATAAACATCTCCTGGCAGAACTAGAATGATTCTTGAAAAATAAGAAACATGATGTTTTTGGTACCTGATAAAAATAAAGAAAGTAATACAGTAATTCGGAACTGTGTGGAAAGAACAATAGAAATAATAATACAATGAGTCTAATCGGAAGTTAAATGTGTTTCTTTTTTCTTTAAATTCTTTTTTAATTAACTTTTCTTTTCTTCTCCCCCCCTTTTCTCTCCCCCCTCCTTTGATTTCCCCTCCTTTCTTCTCACTTTCTTCTTTTAGTCTCCTTCTTCCTGATTTGTTAAGAAAGAGATGAAGTTAAATATGGCTATGGGGATGTTTTGAAGTTGTGTCTGTATTGCTAGTCTGGTGTGGAACCTAAGCAGGTTTAGCTGCCTGGATGGGAGACTGCCTGGCAACTGAGCGCAAGCTGCTTGAGCAATTTGGAGGAAGAGTGGGGTAGAAGTCCAATACGCAAATATGGAAACAATCTATAATCATATTGCAATGGCTTTTCTTTAACTCTCTCCCTCCCCTTCATTTCTGATTTCTGCATCATCCAAGGCTGTGGCATTTCATACTGGAAAATCTTTAAAGTGTAACTGATTCTTAGACTGCATCTGAACTGGAAATGGCCCAGGTCTGCTGAATGTCAACATTTGGATTTGTCAACTTCATTTTCTCCGATATAATTTTTTATTGAGTTTTCCAAAATTTCTTAAATTAGCTTCAAATTAGATAATTGCATAACAACTTTGTTTCGTAGATTGACTTCCCACCCACAGCTCCACAGTGTTTTTTATTTAAACCTTTTTCTATTGCATTATATAAGAAACTATGATCTATTACAAAATAACCCCTCCTATACAATTATTTTATTGGAATTTGTCAACTTCATGAGTCTAAGGCTGTGTTTTCAAAGGTGCTGCTTTCCTTTCACATGGCCGTTTGAAGCAATAAAGTTATATTCACTGGAAAATAAGGAATCAGACACTAATGTTTACAATTATACACAAGCTGCTATCTTGGGCTGGAAACCCATCTTGACAACAGCACTATTTCTACAACATCACTAAATGGTCTATGGCAGGAGGTATCCAACGTGGGGCCCTTTAGTTGTTTTGGACTACAACTCCCATCAGCCCCAGCAAGTGTGGGCAATTGTCAGGGATGATGGGAGTTGTGGTCCACAACATCTGGAGGGCACCAGTTTGGCTATTCCTGGCTTGTAGTTCCAGGAGCAGTGGGCGTAGGGTCGTTGGGAGTTGGAAAGGAATAAGAATGACAGGATAAAATTGGCCACAGCTTTATTGATTACAGAAGTCAGTAGGTTTTGGCATAGTTATTGGGTGTGTATTATGAATCAACCAGCCCATTTGCTGGGTGATTATTCCTTCACAGTCGATCCTGGGTTTAGGATCACCTTATGACTTGCATCAGTTCTGGGCATTGCCTCCAGGATGCCATGTGGGGAATTCTATGGCCTGTCTGTGCATTTGCACAGAATCTTTACCCCTGGACCCCTTTAATGGGGTACCCTGTGTTAGGATATTTCTGTTCCACCTTAAAAGGGCGCAGGCTTTGTGAGTCACAGAGTCTGCGTATTTCCTGTTAACAGGAAGTTTATGTTTTCTGTTGCTTTTGTTTCTCTCTCTCGGTGCCTCAACACTGAAGAAGGCAGTCATGTTTTTCTCTGTTCTGACTAACGCAGAATAAACTAACAAATAATGCTCTCCTGCGTGCATCTTTTGCTGTGCATTATCTGCTGATAAGAGCGTGCATCAGCCCTGGAATGTGGCAAGCTATTTCTGGAGCTCGTGTCGCTAATTGCTGATACTGCGTGTCTACGGGAGATCGATGGACGTCCGGAGGCGACGTGGGGCCATGATGGACTTTGTCTCCCTGGCAGTATCCCAACAACAGGTTATGGGCCCAGATTCACGGCACTTACAGGAGAGTAAGACTGCGACAGACTGCGTTGAGGTATGTGGGAAAAGCGAAAGAAAATAAGGCTTTTCTGCAAAAGACTTTGATGTCCGGCTGGCTTAATGGGCCTGGGAGCCATGCCAGAGGCTTCGTGATTAATGAGCTGCCAAGATAAGGAGTCTTTGAATCCCTCCCACAAACTAGTATCTGGAGGCACCCAGCAGACACATCGATGGTGACACCCTGGTGGGTAAATGTACCCCTTATTCCTCAAGGGTCTCTTTTACAGGACACACCATTTCTCCAGTTTTCCTAGCAGTAGCCCTTAAATTGAGAGGAGGGGAGGACTTTTGTGAATGCTTGAAAGGAATACTCACAAAATGAGGATGTCCATGCATTCTTGACAACCACAGACTTCTCTTGGTTTTGGATAGGACCATTGGGTGCTCTGTAAACAAATCAGAACAAATGCTCAGTGAAGACCAGAAACAGGTTTGTGGGAGGGATTCAAGCACATTAGGGTTGCATGTTTAAAGTAGATTAAAGTGCTCTGTTGCCCTTGCACAACAAATTGTGGGATGTAAAGGTGCAGTCAAGTGCATTCCAACAGAGGACTAATGGCCTCCATGTTCTAACCGGTTGTTGTGACAACCAGTTTGTCGGTTGCTGGTAGTTTTGAAAGATAACTGCTCAGTTGCAGTCACCTCAGGACCAACTTCCCTCTGGTATAGTTTATTTGCTTCTTATGTAACCTAAGCCTGCCTTCAGGTACAGTTCTGTAAACCTGAATGAATCTGAGAGTAAAATAGTTTTATATTAACATGAATCAGATTCGTGTGTGTATTCTTTAAGAGGGATTCAAAGGGATTTTTAACCAGGAAGGCATCTTTATTAGTAGAACTCAGACGAGTCAACAACAAGCTGATCACTGCATAAACTTATAAAGGGGATTGTTTAACTCTGCTAAAGTAAACCTTCCCACACATATTCCCCCCTTTTTTGATGGGGGGGAGATGGACATTTTGTGGTTTGGAAATTGATGGAAAAATGCACTGAAAAGTGTGGGGGTGAACAAATGATTAAGAGGAAAGATGTGTAAACACCTCACAAGCAAATCGGGATGAATGCCGGACAACTGCCCATTGTCTTGTAACTGCTCTGTAAACAAATCAGAACAAATGCTCAGTGAAGACCAGAAACAGTCAAACCACCATGTCAGCTTTGTCCAAGTCAATCAGGATGGATGCGCGATAAAAAGGTCATCTTGAGGAGCCTCAAATGTTCCTTTGTCTTGACCTTAACAGGAGGCTTACAGTGATAAAGTGTGAGAAACTCTGGCAACACTGTAAACATGATGTGGTTTATAATAAAAAGCCCAAGAAAGCAAGGAAAAAGGAAAAAGAAAAGAGAGCAACGTCTCCTGGGACACAGCGTCAATGTAGGTCACCGCTGTGTTGATGGTGTTGGAGGAGAGATTACACAATTTAGCAAAATTTGCAGGCAGCACTTTTCAGGAGAAAGAATACGGGAAACATTTCCAATATACCCAGCGCTCAATCCTGCCGGAATATTTCTGAGCGGGTGTATTGGGTATGCCAGGGCTCAGCACGAAAACATCATTCCTGTTTGTTGATTAAGGTGCTAAATTGTTTAAAGCTGTCTCTGCTGTCATCTCTTAGAGCAGGGATCTCAACTTGTCGTGAGGAGGGACCCACTTGGAACTTCAACCTGTGGTAGCAAACTCAGTTCCAAGAGACTGTAGTGAGGGCCAAGCAGTAAAGGAGAGAAGCCATGGGAGAGGAGGCCAGTGATAAAGAGGTGGAGCCTATACACTCAATTGGAGCTAAGGACTGAAGAGGCCATGGACCCAGTTGTGGAGATTTCAACAAACCATCTAATTGGAGGGTCTTTTATTATGATGATCTCAGCTCAGCTGGTACCTGCATTGGATGTGAAATTATTTTTATACAGTGGTGTCAGGGGTTCAGGGAGAGAGGCACAGATGAGGGAGGAGACTGAGAGCGAGGGGGAAGAATCCAGGAACGAGGAGGAGGAGGATGACAATGACTTGAGGGCTTCCATGAGTCTCTCAAGTGAATTGGAGGATTCCCAAAAGGGGGCGCCCCTGGTCAGGCCAAGGGGAGCCACAGGGGGGACTCGTCAGGAGCAGGGGAGCAGCAGGGAAACCCCGAGTGGGAGTGGGAGATTGGGGCCGGCTTCCCCGCCGGAACGGAGTGAAGAGGGTGGAGTTCCCAGTGTGACAGACGAAGCAGAGCAGGAAGCAGAGAGGGGAAGGAGATCGGGGCAAGACGTCGTGCCGGAAGGGGCGGAGAGTAGTACAGAGAGTAGTATAACTGTCAAGAGGAAGGTCAGGGGTAGCGAACGCGCGCCAAGTTCAAATGTGGAGGCGCGCGGAAATGCGGAGAGCCCGGAGGAGGAGCCTGGTCCCAAAGCACGGAGGAGGGGGGAGGGGCGTCTGGGGACTCAGCGTCAGGGGAAAGCAGGAGGGAAGGAACCCAGGGGGGCAGAAAGACCCTGCGGAAAAGGAAGGACAGGAAGAGGTGGACTAGCACAAGCCTCTTAAACTGGTGTAGAGGCGGGACTGATTCAGAGGGGACTTCAGCGGTCTAAGCGTAACAGACGTGGGGCTGCGCACCTCGGCTGTGGAACAAACAATGTACTTCAATAAAGACTTTTGTAAATAAAGTGGACTTGGCGTTGGTCTCTTGTGAGCTGGGACCTGAGGCGGCCCTGACAAGTGGTACCTCGGGTTAAGAACTTAATTTGTTCTGGAGGTCCTGAAGCGTCTGTAACCCGAGGTACCAATCGATATGTAATCATTTTCCATTGTTTTTATATCTGCAATATTTCTATATGTTTTTGCTGCATTGAGAAATTACGTTAAGATGCTTCATAGGAAACGATTCACAAATGAAAACAACAACACTGGCAACAATATTGTAGTCCAGGCATAGGCAAACTCAGCCCTCCAGATGTTTTGGGACTACAACTCCCATCATCCCTGACCACTGGTCCTGCTACCTAGGGATGATGGGAGTTGTAGTCCCAAAACAACTGGAGGGCCAAGTTTGCCTATGTCTGCTGTAGTTCTTTATCTCATGACCTCGGATGAAGATCCCTTTATAATTTCACTGCATTATTCCAAATGCTTTGACTTGCCATTTGGAAACCAGAAATAAAGGCTTAAGGATCCAAAATCAGATAGCATGAGAAAATGAGATTTTATTTGCATTCTCCAAAGCCCGCAAGGGCAAAGTGGAGAAAACGAGGATCTTTTCCCCCTTCTCTTCTGCATTTCTCCAGCCTCATCCTTATGTAGGATTAAACAAAAAGAGCAAGGAAGCCGCTTCAAAGCAAATGAGGCCCTTAATTTAGCATGGAGCAAAGATGGCTAGCTGTTAAGGTATTATCAGATTACAATAAAGGCTCTCTTGGTCTCAGGAGGCTCTGGTTTGGTTCCCGGCATTGCTGTTAGAGCTGGAAGTCGTAACCACAGATTATAGCAATGAGCGTCCAAATTTCCATATCCCAGCCAAAGATGCTGCTCCCTCAAGTTGCTATTTAACTGGGCCTTCTGTTTACACGATAAATAGTGTAATTGCCCTTGTATAAGCATAGCCCGAGGGAGCTGAGTTTTCAGTTACCGATTATCTCTGCAAAGGAAATGAATGAGGGCTTATCCGAGCTGTGTGTAAGTGACCTCTCAGATTTCTCCTCCCTACTTTTGAGTGGAGGAACTGAGGAGGGGAAAACCATTTCACCCCATTTCTCCAGAGAAACACGAGCATGTCAGCACTGCCAGGCATGAGCATGGGTTGGCATAGAAGGAAGAAAGAGAGGAGACAGGCTGAATGGTGTGAACCTGAATTGGGAGGGTGGGATCTCCCCTTTCAACCCTGTTGCTTAGGAAGAGAAATCAGGGATGACAGCTCCCACACACCCTTTTCCTGCAGAGTGGAAAGGCTCAGTGGAAGCTCAGGTGGGCTTGGAGCCACAGAGGGAAAAGGGGGAACCAGAAGTGGCAATGGCCAAACAGGAGGGGGAAGTCTTACTGCCTAGAGGCCTTCACAGATAGGAGCAGACCTACTCACCTTGAAAGAGAAGACACCTTCAATCTCAACATCCCTGCAGGGCGAGCAAATCTTGCAAGTGAGCATGCCCAACTTCGTCTTTAAAATCTTGGCAGGTAGGGCAGGGAAACTGTTGGGACATCTTCATTGCTTCTACCCAGTTCTGAACTTCTCAACCTGCTCCTGAACTCCTGAATTCTGACTCATGAGCTTTGTGTCCACTGCTGAGTCTGTGCTGAACAAAGACCTATTTCTTACTTACAAGTTAGAAACTCTGCTTGCATGTTTTTTTTTAATATAATTTTTATTAGTTTTTTAACATATCATTTTCAACAATAATTAAACATACTTTTATATCTTATACCATTATTTTTTACTTCCATCAATCACATCTGAAAATTTTCCAATCTGTTCACTTAATATACATTTCTTACTTTCACTATTACATTTAAATCTCATAACTAATACAGTGGTACCTCGGGTTACATACGCTTCAGGTTACATACGCTTCAGATTACAAACTCCGCTAGCCCAGAAATATTACCTCGGGTTAAGAACTTTGCTTCAGGATGAGAACAGAAATCATGCTCTGGCAGCACAGTGGCAGCGGGAAGCCCCATTAGCTAAAGTGGTGCTTCAGGTTAAGAACAGCTTCAGGTTAAGTACAGACCTCTGGAACGAATTAAGTACTTAACCCGAGGTACCACTGTATCTCTGTTCTTTCTCTACTTTGCAATGTTTCATATATTTCTCCTTACAAAACTTCTTGTAGTCCTACTAGCATAATTTGTTGATTATAGTTGCTCTTCAAATAGTTCATATATTTCTTCCAATCTTCTGTGAATCTCTGGTCCTGCAGGTTTCAAATCCTTCCTGTCGTTTTATCTAATTCTGCGTAGTCCATTAATTTTGTCTGCCATTCTTCTTTCGTCGGAATTTCTTCTTGCTTCCATTTCTGGGCTAACAATACTCTTGCCGCTGTTGTTGCCTATAAGAACAATTTAACATCTTGTCTATTAATATCCTCACCTATAATACTAAGTGAAAATGCTTCTGGTTTTTTAAAAAATGTATATTTCAACATCTTTTCCATCTCATTATATATCATTTCCCAGAAGTTTTTTTTTTACTTTCTTACATTCCCAAGAAACTCTGCTTGCATGTTGAGGGGCAGGAGCCAAGACACACCATTAGCAGTGACAATAGCATATAATGTTATCCAGGTGGCAAATCACAGAAATCACAGAAAATTTGCTACCTGGATAACCATGTAGGGAAGGGGCTGTGTTTACTTTGTGCCATGCTCTTTTACCCCACCAACATTTAGTGCTAAAAGTCATTGCATCCTTGGCAAGCAGTTTTATGAACCTGACATGTTTCATTCTTTTGTAGAGAAACAGTAAACGTTTTATTGGACACAATGTATGGAATCCCAGAAGCTGCTGGAGCATCTGGAGGAATGATGCAAATATAAAGTGATTTGATACACTCTGCTTCTTGGAAAAGTTGCATTTGTAGAAGGGAGGGGGGCAGGAATACCCCCCCTTCATGGTTTCTTCTTTTCAGCTCTTGAAAATGGACACAGAAAGAAATATGAGTTGGAAATATTAAAAACCAAACCAAAACCAAAGGAACCTGGCCGATAGTGGATTTGCATCAAATAACGAATTCATGTTTTCAATTGTCTGGATGTAATTTCAAGGGGTGCCTTATTAGAAACTTTAACTATCATATGAGAATGCCTCATTAAAAACTTTAAACATTATTGCTCTGCTGGAGTCTCCTGTGGATAGATTTCCTTTCTCACCTCTGCCAGATGATCGAGTTTAGAAGTAGGTACAATGTGGAAAAATCACTTGTGCATTCATTCAACACTTCCATACCCGGGGAAACGGGGGGGGGGGGGGGAGTAGTGGAAATGGCTTGAATTTATAGATCTATAAAGTTTTTTCGACACTTGCATTGTTTTTAAATGGACTTTTTATAAATGGGATTTTTGAATGTGCTCACGTTTTACTCCGATATTTTGTGGTTCATTAACCTTTTGGCCTGGAAAATCATGGAAAGTCCAGCCATGCACACATGTCAGCGTGGCAAAAGGAGAACAACCTTTTGCATGTTGCAATGAAGTGCAATGGGCGACAGGATATTAAACTGTTTTTATACGCAACAACAGCGGCAAGAGTATTGTTGGCCCAGAAATGGAAGCAAGAAGAAATTCTGACGAAAGAAGAATGGCAGACAAAATTAATGGAATATTCAGAATTGGATAAAATGACAGGAAGGATTCGAAACCTGCTGGATCAGAGATTCACAGAAGAAATATACGAATTATTTGAAGAGCAACTGTAATCAACTGGTAGAACTACAAGAAGTTTTGTAAGGAGGAATATATGAAATATTGCAAAGAAGAGAAAGAAGAGAGATATTAGTTATGATATTTAAACGTAATAGTGAGAGTAAGAAATGTAAATTAAGTGGAAAAGATTGGAAAATTTTCAGATGTGATTGATGGAAGTAAAAAAAAATTGTATAAGATATGAAAGTTATGTTTAATAATTGTTGAAAATAATATGTTAAAAAACCAATAAAATATATAAAAAAGAAGTGCAATGGGCATTCTTTAGAAAACAAATGATTCAATCTGCTGTTACTAATATCTACTGACAACAGCTTCCTTTTGGTTGTTTGTTAAACTTTTTATCCTTCCTTTACACCAAATGGTGCACAAAGTGGCTAACAGCAATGATACCACACACACAATAAAGCAGCAATAAAATAAAAAGCAAAAACAACACAAAACAACCCTACAGGGAGATAAAAAAGCCAATAAAAACAAACTCATTTAAAGTGTAAATGTTGCAGCATGTATTCAAGTCAGCTTTTAGGCCAAAGACCAGACTAAATAAAAAAAATGTCTCCGGCTCCCAGTGGGTAGCTCCTTTCAGAGATGGGGCTACCCGGTCTCCCTTGGCTAGTGCTTGGGTTCCACCACTGAGAAAATCCTCTCTTAAGGTCCTGCCAAAGGAGCTTCTGATGTTAGTGGAACAGAATCTTGAAATCTGGACAGGCCTATATTGGAGAATGCAGCTTTTCAGATAACCTTGTCCCAACTTGTGCAGCGCTCAGCTTCATTTCGTACATTCTCTGGTCAATATATGTAATCCAAATTTTGTACATAACTCAAGATAACATTTAATTTGAGAGCCTAATGGGGCTAAACAAGGGGTAAAACAATTACAGTTGGTGCCTCTTCCTTGGTTCAGTGTTACCTTCTGTTCTCAGGTTGTGTTCTGTTTTGTTATGACAAATTTAACTTTCCTTAGAAAAAGAGAAATGGAAAATACCTCTGAGATACATTTGATGATCTTCCTAGAAATTACATCACTAGAGTTTAATGGACTGTACTTTGTGTTTAATTAATATTAAGAAAAGAGAAGAAGGAGTGAGGAATCATTCAACCTGAATGAGCTTTTTCTTCAGTCCTGCTAGTAACGCTCAACGCAAAAACATTTTGCATCCTTACAAAAATGCAAGTAGATTATATGTTTTTTACATTTACTCAGAAGTCACAGAGACCCTTTGGCAAGATGTTTGCTTCATTAAATAGCTGTGTTTTTTTTTTAACCCACTGAAGTAATTAAAATCACTCTGAACATCAAAGCAGGACATAATGTAGAGATATATATTTAAGGAAATTTAAGACATGACTGCTTCTTAATTCTATGTGTGTCTTCTATGTACCAATGATAAAACTGAAAGAAATCTGATAATGCATTTTTTAACAAACAATTTTATTGGTTTTAAATACAATAACTATTAAACACTTATCCAGCAGTACAACTAATAGTGTTTTCTTTATCCATTGTCTTTACACATAAACTTACACATTCCATATTCAAACATATTACTTAACGTAACCCCTCCACTGAGAGTACTGAGCGGTTGGTATAAAAGGATCTTGAGGGTCATCATTAACATATTTTTAAAAAATGGGTCCACATTCCTTGTAAGGTGTCTTTATTCATTATGCCTTTAATTGCCCTCTTATGTCTGGTGAGACGCTCAGACTTTGCTATATCCCAGATATTATTTTCCCATATGTTCAGGGGTATTTCAGTCTGGTTATTACTACTGTTACTACCACTACTACACTACGTGTGGGGAAGCCTGTGGCCATCCAGCACATGGCTGAACAACAACCTCCACCAGTCCTAGCTAGGCTGACCAATGGCCAAGCATGATGAAGGCTGTGGTTCACTAACATCTCAGCAGTTCGAAAGCACTCCCGGGTGCAAGTAGATAAATAGGGACCGCTTACTAGCGGGAAGGTAAACGGTGTTTCCGTGTGCGGCTCTGGCTCGCCAGAGCAGCGATGTCACGCTGGCCACGTGACCCGGAAGTGTCTCCGGACAGCGCTGGCCCCCGGCCTCTAGAGTGAGATGGGCGCACAACCCCAGAGTCTGTCAAGACTGGCCCGTACAGGCAGGGGTACCTTTACCTTTACCTTTATTAAACTAGAGCTTTCCAGGGTGTCAAACACAACAGCACTGTTTCTGATGTAGAGACGTGTGACAGAGTTGCTTTGCCATCATTTTGAGTGAGAGAAAAGTGGTGATCATCGCAAAATATACTATACAGCAGAGGAGAGCTCGCTGCTTCTTTGGTAGAGTGTCAAAGAGGCTTGTAAAAACTCCTAACTGGTAAGCATCGTCCTTCGCAACATTTTCTAATAATATGGCACTAGGCACTTTCGCATTGGCCAAACTTCTGTTGATGCTGGATGCATTTTTTTGTAGTTCGATATTAGTTCTTGTTTAAACAAATAATGTTTGCATAATTGCTGTCATTTGTAGTGACGCTGCAAGATCCAGTTTTCCATATTATGGGGGTCTTTTTATGGATAAATCTTGCAGCAGGCCATTTTTAAAATGGAAAATTTTAAACTAGTAGCCTAGGGGTCAGCAAACTTTTTCAGCAAAGGGCCAGTCCACTGTCCCTCAGACCTTGTGGCCAGACTATATATTATTTTTTTTTGGGGGGGGGGGAATGAACGAATTCCTATGCCTCACAAATAACCCAGAGATGCATTTTAAATAAAAGTATACATTCTACTCATGTAAAAACACACTGATTCCCGGACTGTCCGTGGGCCAGATTTAGAAGGTGATTGGGTCGGATCCGGCCCCTGGGCCTTAGTTTGCCTACCCATGTACTAACCTAAGGATGGAATCTCACACCATGCAGCAGTTACTGAATATAGCAATTACTCTCTTTGTCTCCTTTGTAACATTTTAACCACATATGGAATTATGTCAGTGTACAGTGGTACTTCGGGTTAAGTACTTAATTCGTTCCGGAGGTCCATTCTTAACCTGAAACTGTTCTTAACCTGAAGCACCACTTTAGCTAATAGGGCCTCCTGCTGCCGCCGTGCTGCCGGAGCACGATTTCTGTTCTCATCCTGAAGCAAAGTTCTTAACCTGAGGTACTATTTCTGGGTTAGCGGAGTCTGTAACCTGAAGTGTCTGTAACTTGAAGTGTATGTAACCTGAGGTACCACTGTAGTTTGTTTCTCCACCCCTGTTGAGGCAGGGACAGGTACAACATTGTGACATCGTGAGTCAAAACAAGAGGCAAGTTACATTAAATATTGCAGAGAAACCGGAGTTGGAATCTGTGTTTCAGGCAACACGAAGGTCCAGTCTGACTCATGTGCCAATTAACTACACATTATCCACAGCAATAGTTTCTACTGACAGAGAAGAAAAGGATCTACCCCAATCTATTGATAAAGTCCCTACAGGGGCAACCATGTACAATTCATAGATAGCTGACATGATGTCCTTTGGATGTTTTGGGCTACACCTCCCATCACCCTCAGCCGGTACGGCCAATGACCAGGGATGATGGGACTTGTAGTCCAAAACATCTGGCGGGCACCACACTGGCAACCCTTGATGTATATAGTCATATACATTAAACCTGTTGTCAGGGGCTCAGGAGCAGAGGCACAGGGGAGAGAGGAAATGGAGAGCGAAGGGGAAGAATCTGACGGCAGCGGAGGGGAGAATGACAGTGACCCGAGAGATTCCATGAGCCTCTCCAGTGAATCAGAAGATTCCCAGAAGGGGGCGCCGATGGTCAGGGCAAGGGGGGTCCCAGGGGGGACGCACCAGAAGCAAGGGGCCAGCGGGGACTCCCAAAGCAGCAGCTGGAGATCAGGACCAGCTTCCCCAATAGAGCGTAGTGGGGGGGAAGAGTCCCATGTGTCAGGGCCAGCGTCTCCTCCAGCAGGGAGGGAAGAGGAGTCAGGGCTGACCACGCCTCTGTCGGAGAGTGGGGGAACGGAGGGGAGGTCAGACCCAGCTAGCATCCCCGAAGGGGAAAGCAGTGACAGGAGCAGTGTAACGGTCAGGAGGAAGGTGGCCGGCTGAGCGCGCGCGCCAAGTTCAAATGTACAGGCGCGCGGGACAGCAGAAAACCCAGATTGGGAACCAGGTCCTAAAGCCCACCGGAGGCAGGGGGAAGACTCAGGGGACTCAGCGTCAGAAGAGTCTAGGAAGGGCAAGACCCCAGCGGACAGGCGGACCCAGAGGAGGAAAGAGCAAAGGAAGAGGTGGAGCAAGGCTAGAGTCTTAAACTGGTGTCTGGGGGGAGGAGACTCAGACGGAGCTTCGGCGGTCTAGAGTTTGAGACGTAGAGCTGCGCGCCGCGGCTGTGAAAGCGAAAATGAACTTCAATAAAGACTTTTGTATATAACAACGAACTGGCGTTGGTCCTTTGTGAGCTGGGACCTAGGGCAGCTCTGACACCTGTGTTTGACTCGGCGTGTTGTAGGCTGAAAGAAAATTATATGAAAATGATGTACTTGTGGTATTTGACTCCTAGTAAGTTAGCAAAAATGTATAAAACGAGTACAAATACCTGTTGGAAATGTGAAGAAAAAGATGGTATCCTTTATTATATGTGGTGGACCTGGAAGGTATTAAAAGCAATGTGGGAAATGGTATATAATGAATTGAAAAAAACATTTAAAGTAATTTTTTAAAAACTTTTTAAAAGAAACCAGAAGCCTTTTTATTAGGAATTGTAGGTACCGAGGTTCCAAAGGAGCAGAAAAGTCTTTTCATATATGCAATGACAGTTGCACAGATGTTACTGGCCCAGAGATGGAAAGAAGACAAAGTCCCTACCAGAGAAGAATGGCAAACTAAGCTGTTGGACTGCCGAAATGGCAAAATTGACCGGAAAGCTGAAGAACCAAGAAGACCAAAACTTTAATAAAGAATGGGAAAAATTTACAATTTACTTGAGAGACCACTGTAAGCAGATGAAAACATTAGCAGGATTGTAATAACACCTGTAATGTAGAAATTAGTATGGATAAAATGGAGAGACATAAAACTTGGATGATGAAATAATATGCAGTTGGAAAGATTGATAATAGAACCCATGGAGGGGAAGGTGGGAAGTCTAGAGATGCAGAGAAATCTCTAAATATTGATATGTATTTGGCAATGTTATAATTCTACACGTAAAATCAAATAAAAATTATTTCAAAAAACAAACAAACCAAAAACCCTCTGTTTGAAGTATAATTTGCAGTTCCTCAAACTATGAGACGTCACCATGGCTGATGTACGTGAATGTCACTTGCCAGAATGAAAAAGAGTAAAGGTCCTTTATTTATTTCCAAACACGACTTTAGACAATACAAGGCCCAGGCACTAGAGGGGAGAGGGACATTGCTAAAATGAGCAACACAGAGACAGAGAAAAAAGCCTTTTGTTCAACATGTTCCCTGGAAAGTAATCTCTGGAAATGAAGTGCTGAAAGACATTAAACAGAACCTTTGCTAGTCTTTGGGCATCTCTTAAATTCTCAGGTACTTTGAGAATGGAATCGCTCAAGAAAACATGTAACATGATATCCACGACCATGATATGGGCATCTGGAAAAAGGGAGACCCCTCTTTTCAAGCGCTGAGTGACGTTTAGCAACTTCCTTCTACCCATTCAAAATGGAAAGTCTAATTTAGGATTTTAAGTAAAGGAAATTGCAATTATCGCTAAAGTGGGAAGGTTTCCCGCTATGGATTTGCAGTTTTCCGTTGCTGATATATGTTTTTTTAATCTAGGGTTTTGCTTGACTGCCCCAGTAACGAGGATGTGAATTTGTAGACTCTCCCTTTGGTGTGATTAACTTTCCTGATATCACAGACGGAGTGTTGGTTAGATGGTTTAGGTAAAGGTAAAGGACCCCTGTCAGTTGAGTCTAGTCTCGAACGGCTCTGGGGTTGCGCCGCTCATCTAGTTTTACTGGCTGAGGGAGCTGACGTTTGTCTGCAGACAGTTTTTCCGGGTCATGTAGCCAGCATGACTAAGCCGCTTTTGGCGAACCAGAGCAGCACACGGAAATGCCGTTTACCTTCCCACCGGAGCAGTACCTCTTTATCAACTTGCACTTTGATGTGCTTTCGAACTGCTAGGTTGGCAGGAGCTGGGACCGAGCCACGGGAGCTCACCCCATCACGGGGATTTGAACCGCCGACCTTCCGATCAGCAAGCCCTAGCACAAAGTTATTTTATGCCCCCCCCCCTTAACATTTACAGGATAATTTCACAAGGAGACCTGACTGAAGCCCTATTCAGAATTTTTCTTCTATGTGGCGGGCTGACCACATGTAGAAAAGGGTTGCTCCTCCTGGACTCATCCCTGAATTCTGCATCCCTGAGATCTGCAAGGAGGCACTTTTTCAGGTTCAGCTGAACATGCAAAGGCAACTTCATGCAAGTTGAATCCTTGCCTACCTTTGACCCTACATGTGAATGTTTCTTTTATTTAAAGAAAGCACTTATACACCTAAAACAAATATGACTAGGAGGGGCAGGGTGAAAATAGGGACATTACCTTCCTCCCAAAATATATTTCTCTTCTCCAATTTGTTGCCCCCCCCCAAGGGTGGATGAATCTGTCAGCTTCCTTATCTCCCAGTTTCTCATCCCCCCACCCATGTGAAGTTTGCTACTTTTCTGCATCAGAAAAAAAAAATCCTCTTGGAAATTTGTCAGTATTTTTTTGTGCAATTTTCCAAATATACACAGTTTTGCCAGCATTTCTCCCTAATATGATGCAGTTTTGTAAGTTATTTTCACTAATGCTGATGCAGAATTTCACCTAATATACTTTTTTTTGTACTTTGTAACTGTTGGAGAATTGCATCACAATGTTTGGGGAAGTGTGAATTTCGAATGATAGCTGCAGTTGGGTTTGTACATTGTTTCAAGAAGTGCAAATGAGGTGGGGGGGTCACGCTGAGGTGCGAGCCAAATCAAATTTCTTCCATATCTTTCCCGCTCCCCATCTGGCTTTTAGAAAAAAAGCAAATGGTTTCACCACCAGTTCAGGGCACCAAAGGTTTGGATTCCTTTTCATCTGATGGCTTAAAGTTGAACATGAGGATAAGCGAGAAAACAAAATAGCCAAAGGAAATCTAACTGGGGAAACAGGTTGATCATACTTGGACAAAGCATGCAAACAAGAATGTGTTGAAGAGAACTCCTGTCAACATTTAGTTTGCTTTGGTGAACTCTATGGAACACAGTGAAGTCTTTGTAGAGGGGGACTTAAAACATATAACAACAGATGGAGAACGTAAAGCTATAACAGCAGGCAGGGCTCTGCCTATGGGTAGTGCAAATGAGTGTTGTTGTTTAGTTGTTTAGTCGTGTCCGACTCTTCGTGACCCCCTGGACCAGAGCACGCCAGGCACTCCTGTCTTCCACTGCCTCCTGCAGTTTGGTCAAACTCATGTTGGTAGCTTTGAGAACACTGTCCCACCATCTCGTCCTCTGTCATCCCCTTCTCCTTGTGCCCTCCATCTTTCCCAGCATCAGGGTCTTTTCCAGGGAGTCTTCTCTTCTCATGAGGTGCCCAAAGTATTGGAGCTTAGCTTCAGGATCTGTCCTTCCAGTGAGCACTCAGGGCTGATTTCCTTCAGAATGGATAGGTTGAATCTTCTTGAAGTCTAGAGTCTCCTCCAGCACCATAATTCAAAAAGTGCAAATGGGCACTCCAAAATAAATAAATGAAATGGAACTGGAGGTTCAGGTAAGATGAGGTGAAACGAATTCATTCCTTGTATTGTCTGTTACCAAGTACAAAGTAATACCCCGTACAAAAAAGATGAGCTTTAGGAATGTAGTAAAAAGCTACACCAAATGGAAAATACAATAAAGGTGAAGAGCTCCACATGCCACTCAGCACAAAGCAATAACAATATATTTTTAGAGAAGCAACCACACAAAGATAAGTGTTGAAATCTCGGGGGGGGGGGGGGGGATACCAGTGCTTGAATTATGGTAGCCAGAGGGTTCTGAGTCCATTATCTTTTACATCTTCCCCCTCCACCAGCTACCAGTAATGAGAACACGACGGGGGAACATTTTAGCTAAAGTGTGTGCGCGTAAAATCAACGGACACGGTTTATACCTACTATAAAATATAATTAATAAAAATATTAAGGTCCCTGTATATTTTTCTCACATATTTCGAGGATAGCATAGAGACAGCCCCACAGCAGCAGCAGCAGCAACAACAAAAGGTGGCAAATTCTTAAAAGTGCTAACTTTGGGCTGCAAAGGCGGAACTGCTCACAAAGAGTCTGCTCACATTTCTTCCCTTGCATCCTTGACTTGACCATCTTCAAATGATGTCAGGTGATTGATAGGTGGGCGTTCCCACCCGCCTGTCAAAGTGGCACACGGAAGGTGGTCCACTTCTGGATCTGGCTAGATCCAGTTCTCAATCCCTGCATAGACCATGATAATTATATAAGGAAGTAGTTTAGTTAGTCTCAGAACTGGACTGAGATTGCAATTCTATGCCTGCTTTCTTGAGAGAAGCCTCAACTGAACTCAGTGGGGCGTATTTTTGAGAAGCTCATGTATAGGATTAGGCTGTCGGTCCTTCTTTGTTTGTAGAGATTATGAACCCAGAATGCATGGCTGCATAATAAAGTGTGGAAAGCCATTTGCTTTTGGAGAAGAGATTAGAAGAGAAGAAGACTCTCCCTTTCTCCCTTGTTCAGCTTCACTTTCAATTGCTCATTTGGTGTAGTGTAAGGTTACCAGGTTTTTTTCCCAAAGAATCCGGGGACACTTTTCTTTTTTTTTTGAAAAGAGAAAAAGAAAGTTATTAAAAAAAGTTAATTTTTTTTAAAAAAGAAGTAATATCTTCTCTTCTATCATCTCCTCTATTGCGTGGCCTTCCTCTGGGCACCAGCCTACTCTCTTGAAGCGCTAGCTGCCGTGGAGTAGGCTCAGGTTGGGCCAGGGCTTGGCCATGTGCCCTTGCCCTCCTGGTGCTCTCCTACCCCTCCTCAGTGGCGGTGGCAGCAGCAGCACGGCAAGGTCAGGGTTCACCTCTTTTTTCTCCTTCCTCTTTCTCTCTCTTCCTTCTCATTCTCCTCTCCTCCTCCCTGCTTCGGCTCTGGGGTTTTCCTGGCCCCGGAGCGCCACTGGGCACTCGGTCGGGTGGCAAGGCAGTCTCGCTCCCAGCTCAATTTGGGTTGCGGGGGTGTATGTGTCAGTGGTTCCCCCAGTTGACACACTGGGCATCCTCGGTTCTCCCTCGGCAGTGGCAGCAGCAGTCTCAGCAGCCCAGAGCCAGCCTGGTAGCGCAGTTGGCTCTGGCTGGCTTCAGGAGCTGCTCGCTGCCATGGCGCGCACCATTTTGCCTCACCATAAGTCCCCATATGATGTGTCTTGTGCCGTTGAACCATTCATGGAACATTCATTCCCTACTAATAAATCTACAACACTTAAAATATAAATCCGGGGACATTAAATGAAATCTGGGGACATTCCGGGGACGGATGTTGTCTGGGGTCAGATTTGTAAATCCGGGGACTGTCCCCAGGAAACGGGGACGTCTGGTAACCATAGTGTAGTGGTTAAAGTGTAGAACCAGGGCCAGGGGAGCCCAGGCTTCAAATTTACACTCAGACATGAATCTTGCTGGGTGACTTTTGACCACACATCAGATGTCAGCCTAACGTACCTCACAGGGTTATAGCAAGGAGGAGGAGAATCTGGGGAAGGGCCATAGCTCAGTGACAGAAGATCTGCTTTCCAGGCAGATAGCCTAAGGTTCAATCCCTAGCATCCACAGATAAAGCTGGGAGAAAACCCTGTCTGAAAATATGGAGAGCCACTGCCAGTCCCTGTAGACCCAACTGAGCTAGATGGAACAATAATCTGACCCAGTATAAGGCAGCTTCCTTCGTTCCATGAATGGCGTCTACCACTCCTTGGTACACCAGTTGCAGAGCTGTGGAACTTGTGACCTACCAGCCACGAATGATGGACTCCTAGCAATTAGACAAAACGTGATTTTTGCCGCTACCTGGGATTGGTGGGCTGAAACGAGTTTTGTATGGCCTTGCTTTACTGGAATGCATTACCATGTGGAAGCATGGTGGCAATTTTTGTCTCCTTTGCAAGTGGTAGTAGATTTATGGTGAATTCGCATTGCTGCTTTTTTTAACAGGTGAATTTCTGCACCATCTGTAGAACATTTCCCCTTATAACCAGGAAAACATGGTTGGGGCAGTAGACAGTTATTTTAACTTTCTTTCCCTGGACTGAATAAAATGCTTGATTGTGTGATTGGATTTGTACAGAAAAGGAGCAAGATTTAAAAAAAATATTAAAAAGAATTCCATATCTTTCCACCATACTAATGAAATTTGCAGACATGGAGAGGAAACAGAGAGTTATTTATAGGAGTGGGTGGAATGTGAGGCCTAATTGTGCTTAGTCTATTGCTAAGTGCGTAATCTGTTTGCTATTAAGTTTTACAATCTTTCAGAATTATATACAGCTTTTTATATTATATACAGATATGTGTGTGTGTATATATGCCTGTGTGAGTGCATATATTATATATATGCGCGCACACATACAAATCTGACAAGTGGTTGGTGTGGTTTCTTAAGCTATGAAATAGTGAGAGCTTTAAAATAGGCGGAGAAGGTCATTTTTAGGGTTAGTTGTTTTTTTGAGCTGAACTTTGCTTGCTTTCCAAACTGCCTTGCGTGTGAAGACCCCCCAAAACCATCCCCCAAAATAAAGACACAATAGACACAAAATTTAGTTTTAAGGTTTTTGGCATTAATTCAGGCCACAACTTTATTGATTACAGCGTGCAAGTGGTTGCTTAGGCATTGGTTCCAGACTACCTGAACCTGCACGGTGGCAGGAACAGGACTGACACTGGGCACCACCATATGTCAGTAAGGGAAAGCATCCTGGGGGAGCGAGAACTCCTTCGATCTCACAGCTCACCCCACATGCTCTCAGGGGCTCTGGCATGGCCCTAGCCCCTTGGCAGGGTTCGGACAAAAGCAAGGTGAGCCCCTGGATTCCTTTAACAGAATTCCCTAGCAACAGCAATGGAGGGGCAGGCACAGCTAACCACGTCCCCTCCAAACAACACTGAACCAATGTCTAACCGCCAGCCTTACAAAGTTGTGACGGTTTGCTACACGGTAGGCAAAAACCAAGTGGCACCAGCCAATTGACCAAATGGCAAAATGCCTATCGGGTCCCTGCTCCAAAAACAGACGACCCTAGACAGGCATAGCAAGGTCAGAAGAACAAACCTAACTAAAGGGAGGGGAGGTGATCCGCTGCACATTGCAAGAAAGTGAAACTCTCCAGCGATGTGCAGCAACTTATATAGCCCCTTGGCAGCCAATAGCCATCCCAATTACCCAAATCTCTGCCCTAGCAACCGAGGGGCAGCCAATGGGGTGTTACGGCCATCCAAACGGTCCAGCCCCAACACAGGGAGGCAGTTTATGGTGATCTCACCGCAACACGTGCCCTCCATGATGGAGGACATGATTTTCCAGACCATTATAGTTTGACTCATAAGTCCCACCAACCCATGTGCACAACTGAAGTTGTACAGCTCAGACACAAAAGACAGAAGCAAGGGCCCAGTTAGATGTAATGGTAATTGCATTGACACATTTAACACACAGATTACCAAAACTGTAAGTAGTGACAGCAGAGGTAGAGCTTAACAATTTCCCCCATCTGTGATCTGGATTAAATTCCCTCTTCCCCTCTGTGATGCTCCATTGGAAGCCTTTAGGGGCATCCTCAAATGCTTTGGCAACTCTGTGGAGTGAAACCATAGAAGACCCAACAACATGAAATTGCAGAGTGAGCCTATAGTGCTGTGGGATGGAAAACCTATGGCAAATCTGCTGCCATCGCCTATGCGCTGCTAGGTTTGCCCTAGCAAGGGGGTGGTGTGGTGTATAGATTTTTCTCTGTCTAGCAGCTGTCTTCTGCTTTTGGAAAGATGTCCCTTCCCTTTTGGAAAATATGTACGCCAGCTCAGTGGCCATATTTCAGAGGTGTGCAGAGGTCATCAGAAGAGTTTGGATCCATGGGGTCCAAAGTCAGCCCCCGCCCCCAAACAACAAGCTTGATATGTCCTCTTATTAGCTCTTATGATGGTGGGACATAAGCAGCAGCAGACGTTTATCTGGCCCCTGGGGCATCCTCCCAGAGACTATTGATTTCGGTCTTACTGCATGAGGTTCACCTCCTAAATTTGTATAGGTCAAGTTGCGATTGCTAAAGGCAAATGAGCAGACCAAGTTTCTTCTGTCCGGTCCATTACTCACAGTAATCTGGAGGCGGCAAGTTTCAACAGCAAGACGTCTTTCTGGGGCAGAACAAAAGAAGAGGAGGAGAAAAGACAAGACCAGAAGAAAGCAAACAAAGAAAAGTAAGTGGTTTTGCAGAAACGTAATTTATAGCCACATTTTGTTTACCATATGCTAGAAATGTGGACTGCTATGTGGGGTGATGCAGTAGTGACCTGGTTTTTCAACTGTGCATTCCTTAATCAGAGCATTGCAGTGCATCATGACATAGTGGTTATGCACATATCTTTCAAGTCACTCCGCCTTTTGCCCCACTGACTCAGTGAATCATTGGACTCTCTACTGTTTGCCTTGTTAAAAGTTGGCAGCCTTGATTCTAACAGCCTAAAGTCTCATTATTACTTTGGGGTGGGGGTGGGGAGCAGGGCTGGGGGGTGGGGAGCTCCAAAATGCCAAAAGGAGTGAAGTCAATGTTTCTCTCACAGTTATTAGCACCGACTCTATCAAATGCATTTGTTCTTGCGGAAATGAGCAGCTGTGTAAATCATTAGAAGATTGCTAGGGATTATAGCTAGCCAAAATATGCTCTTTTAGTGTCTTAAATTTCCTTGATGTAAAATAAATGTAAGTTAAGCATCTTCTGTTACCCCAGATGCTTCAGCAGCTTTCGCAGAAGTGAATACTGATTGATGTAGATTATGTTTCTTTCTGCATCACTTGGGTATCCATGAATGACCTAAGGTTAAATATATATTCAGACTTAAAGAGAACTCAGAAAGCAAAAGGTTTTTGAGGAAGTATCTAATCTCTGTAAAGGCTTTTCTTCTCTTACAACCTTTTGTTTTCTGTTTGTTTCCTATATGCCACCCATTCCAAGTTCAGCAAGTAATAAGCTCTCTTCTCTCTCTCTCTCTCTCTCTCTCTCTCTCTCTCTCTCTCTCTCTCTCTCTCACACACACACACACACACACACACACACACACACACACACCATTTAGGAAAGTTGATCAAGTAATCCTTATGGTTGTTGTCCTGATGTTGCTCATGGTTTTGCAAATGACAAATTCTCAAGATAAATCCTGTGCCTTTAACAGTGGCATAGGGTCCAGACGTTATCAGGTGCATCGGGTAGGTTCAGAGATCAGGTTTTGTCCTGTTTTGAGCCAACTCAGATTCCCCTCTTGAGCCCTGCTTAAACACCTACTAAGTTCCCCTTCCTCTCCCAATTTCTTGCCAATCTCATGTTTGCCTGATGCATTCCTACAGATGATCTGCAGAAATCAGCATTAAGCTACGTCTCTAGAGATGCTGCCAAGTTTGTAAGGACAAATTCTAAGAGGCTGATTATACTCAACTCATCTGTGATTATGGTCTCTGAATTCCTCTCTGGCTCAGATTAAAATCTGAGCCAGAGAAACAATTTGGTCCAATGTCCCTTCATCCAACTCAACTCCCCAAGCCCACTACCAACGTCTCTCCCATTCCAGTTATTGACAGCAGCATTCTGGTCATTGGGGCCCATAGGAAGGTAACAGGGAGGCAATTTCTCTCCTCACCATCTCCCTCCCATCACCATCATGCCAGGCATCCCTACTAATCTGCACAGACCCTTTGTATTAAGCATTTTGGGGGGGGGGGCGCAAAACAATTAGCTCACGTTTTCATACTCTATTCTGCAGTCATGGAGGATAGAAAGAAGAAGCTTAGTGCATGCTTCTCCCCTTCCTCAGAATGCAATGCCCACTTGTAGAGAGATCTCCCTAGGATTCAACAGTTTCTCCCTGTTCTTCCTTAGTGTGTGCACCTTTGTCTTTTGGGAGAATGGAAAGTCTATGCTTACCTCTTATGTTTCTGTTTGGCACCCACCTCCACTTGCTGAAGGCCCTTGAGTTCCAGGGTTCAATTTATTTGACTAAACAGGGCTGACATTTGGGATGAGGATATGGGATGAAGACGCAGATACCTCTCATGACCAAAGTGCACACGATCTGAGGGTGGCTTGCCTGCACACCATGTGATACTTTTCATTTCCTGTTTACTGATTACTTGGTGTGATGAGTCTTGACTCTCAACTGACTCCATTAGGAAAATGCTGTGCCTAACACAGGGAGGAGATAGTTGGAGGTGGGAGGTACCTGCAAGAAAGGCAGAGTAGGAAGGTTCTCCCAGGGTAGAAGACTGGGAGAAGAGGTCAGCATCCGGGGAGAGTTGGGGGAATCTGCCTTGCTATGTGTGGATGAATGATATGTATGGCATAAACGTGATAAAGGGTCTTCTTAGTTATTCTTTCTTTATTGCTATGTTACTGTGATTTGGATTTTCTTATAAATGCATTTGGATTTTAGTGTTTGGCACTGTGGGTTAAACCACTGAGCCTAGGAATTGCAGATCAGAAGGTCGGTGGTTCGAATCCCCACAACGGGGTGAGCTCCCATTGCTCAGTCCCTGCTCCTGCCAACCTAGCAGTTCAAAAGCACGTCAAAGTGCAAGTAGATAAATAGGTACCACTCTGGAGGGAAGGTAAACGGCGTTTCCGTGCACTGCTCTGGTTCGCCAGAAGTGGCTTAGTCATGCTGGCCACATGACCTGGAAGCTGTACGCTGGCTCCCTTGGCCAATAAAGCGAGATGAGCGCTGCAACCCCAGAGTCAGTCACAACTGGACCTAATGGTCAGGGGTCCCTTTACCTTTATGTAAAAAAAAAAAGAGGACACGGGTGGCCCTGTGGGTTAAACCACAAAGCCTAGGGCTTGCCAATCAGAAGGTCAGCGGTTCGAATCCCTGCGGCGGGGTGAGCTCCTGTTGCTCAGTCCCTGCTCCTGCCAACCTAGCAGTTCAAAAGCACATCAAGTAGATAAATAGGTACCGCTCCAGCGGGAATGTAAACGGTGTTTCCATGCACTGCTCTGGTTTTGCCAGAAGCGGCTTAGTTATGCTAGCCACATGACCCAGAAGCTGTCTGTGGACAAATGCCGGCTCCCTCGGCCTATAGAGCGAGATGAGCATGCAACCCCAGAGTTGTCCATGACTGGACATAATGGTCAGGGATCCCTTTACCTTTACCTTTATGTAAAAAAAAAAAAAAGCTTTCAATAAAAATGCTGTTGGTAAGAAAAAAAAAGGAAAGTATTGTGCCTGAGATTGCAAGAGGCAACCTACAAGCTGAACCTGTGTTGTTTGTTGTGTGATAGCTCATTTACACATGCAAGTCATCACTTAGTGCTACAATCAACAAGTGAGGAATACATATTTGTGGGGTATCCCATGGTCTGGACGGAGTTAAAATGTTAGAACTCAAAAGCAAAACATCCAAATAAAGAACATTTGGCTGAGTATGAGCATAGACCTATATTCTTCTAGCAAATCGCCTTTCGTTTCCCTGATATCATTCCGATGTATACAATATCTCCGCCTCAAAAAAAGCATTTAATGGATGGGAGGCAAAACAGTGAAGAGAAGAAAGTTAACCATTACTCAGAATGCCATCAGGTGAAACCCAAATCCGACCACTTCTGCCTTGTGAAAAAGAACCTTGTTTAGCATTGTTTTTAATTCCAAGGTTTATAGAGGTGTAAAATAAAGAATATCAGAAACACATGATTGGGCAGCTTGTTTGGAATCATACGTTAAACTGGCTAGATGCCTCATGATGCAACAGATGGTGAAGAGCTTTTATTTTAATTTTTTTTTAAAGAAAGGTAATAAAAGTATTTCAGTTGCTTTGTTATAGTGGAGCCTCTGCCTTTGAGCTATTGGGATTAAAAGACTTGTTTCTAATCATGTAGAATGCCAAATATTATCTGGCCTGTGAAAAGAGAGGCTGTTTCCACTCTGGAATACATTCAGGAGACGGCGTATTGTTAGAGGAGATGTTCATCTTTGCCTGCTTACAATTATCTGGAGGAGGGGTGCGGAGATAATCCATTTTGTTAATTGCTTGTTTGTTTAGACGGCTGATGATAAAAAAATGTTGTTCTGAAGAAAATGGACTTGCAGAGAAAATTGGTGGCAAACTAAATCCCATTGAAATCAAACAGACAAGTTAGTCACCACCAGCTTGAAGTCCTAGGGCAGGAATGGGGAACCAGTGACCTTGAGATGTTGGACTCCAACTCCCATCAGCCTCAGCCAGCACAACCTTTCATCAGAGCTGATGGGAATTGTAGTCCACTCTTTCCCTAACCCTTCTCTAGGGTTTAGTTTTAACTCCATATGATGAATTGATGCATATAATCTGCCCCAGCCTAAATGGCCAAGGTTAGGGTTGCAATACCTGGTTAGTGGCGATCCAGGAACATCTAGAGGGCCCCTATGCACTAGGAACTTGGAAGTCCCTTGAAACTAAAAAGATCTTTGCCTGGCACCAATTTAAGTAGGATTTAAATGGGTCTCTCTTGGGAAGGGCAAAAACGAGGGGTAGTTTATACAGGAGGTGGTCCAATCGCAGCAACAGATATGTGAAACGCCCAACTTTCTCATTTTCACATATCTGTGAAAAGTTGGGCCTTCTAGTGGGACATACAGGAAAAACATCAAAACTGAAATATAAGAATATCACACATGCTCAGTTTTTTTCTGATTTGCAGTACCAGACAGCTGCCTTTGAAGGTGGTCAGGGAGCTGCAATGAGTGCAGAATTTGAGGGTCAGAATGTTAACTGGGTCAGCCAGCCAAAACATGTTTTTCAGCAACTTGGAAGATTTTGCACGGGTTGCTTACACGGTTCTGGGCCCAATTTACGGTGCCAACTTGTTAAACCCCAGAAGACTTGGGGCATAAGCACTTGAAGCAACATCTCTCCCTGCATTGGTCTGCCAGTGTTTTAAGATCTTCAAGGATGGCTTTTCTCAACACCTCTCCATTGGGAGATGATTGCTACGTGATGATGTGGGAAACGGCTTTGATGTGATGGCCTATGAAATGCCGTCCCCAATGAGATACGGTTGGCTTCCTGTGCTTACTTTTTGGTGCCGACTTAAAAGGTACCAATTCACCCAGGCATTTGCAGGATGGCAGCTTATCTGACATAATAATAATAATAATAATAATAATAATAATAATAATAATAATAATTTTTTTTTTTATTTATATCCCGCCCTCCCCAGCCGAAGCTGGGCTCAGGGCGGCTAACAACAATAAAACAGTACAAAAGTACAGCGTAAACAACACTCTAAAATCATTCATTATAAAATGAATTAATTCAAGCCACTGGCAACCATTGGGCCAGAGCTCCGCGAAGATTGCCGAGGGAGGGAGTCAGGCTGTGCCCTGGCCAAAGGCCTGGTGGAACAGCTCTGTCTTGCAGGCCCTGCGGAAAGATGTCAAGTCCCGCAGGGCCCTGGTCTCTTGTGACAGAGTGTTCCACCATAATATTGGATTATTCTGCTTAATGTTGGAAGGATGGAGCTGTCTTGGTGTATTAAAATTAAAACAATGATTCATAATGCAAGTTGGATTCTTCCTTCCAAGAGTAAGGAGGTGCACTTGTAATTTTAGTTTTAAAATAAATACTGGCTTCTGTTTGTATTTGTATGTTTATATTTTCATGTTTTATAAACTGTCCTGGGTTTGACAATGATGGGCAATGGCTGGGAAATTTTGCAAATGACAAACAAACAAACAAACAAACAAACAAACAAACAAACAAGTTAACTTTCTTTGGAGTTTAATAAAGACTTCCTTTGGACTGGAGGATAACACAAACTTATGCATTACAACTCAGAAGTAAGCCCTTTGGGTTCAAGGGACTTGCTCCATAATAAGATTCCGTAAAACCGAAAGCACATGCAATGGATCCATTTTTATTTTGTATTTTGTGACTGCCAGGAGTCCAGGATGCAGATAGCTTCCTCAACGGTTGGATTCAGCTTTCACTTCAATGAATGGAGCAGGTCTGTGCTCATCCCATTAAGTATCTGAGACAAGGAGGCTAAAAGATGAAATGATTTTCATATATCACTACATTTTCCAGCTTAAGAGCTTGGAAAGACCCTTCGATCCTGATCGTGAACAATCAGGGGCTGATGGTATCTCACCAAATAAAGTAAAGTCAAATAAAATGTAACTTCCCTTTTTGTAGGTGCATGGAACACGTTAAACCTTTATACGAAACTTTGGCACACTAATTAGATCTCCTTTTGTTCAAAGACAGCTATTAATATTCCCAATTTATTGGCTTCCCGGAAGATATACACACACATAGGCACACACATGCTCACACTGGCTGAAACAACAAAGGAATGAAACAGTGCTTCGTTTTAAAAGATGGGATACCTAAACTGTTATGGACAAGTTTACTCAACTTGACCAGGAAAGCATGAATCACCACTTAAAATCTGTTATGAAAATCAGATTAAATTTAAGATTAGTTTCTTATGGTTTTGCTAAAGAATCTGAAATATTTCCATTTGGAAAAGAGTTATTTCTTTAACCTTCTCAGTGTTAGTTTGTTCAGTATTGCGTTTGTTGCATAATGAAGGTTACCCAAAGGTAAGGCATGCAAAGATATAGAAGGGGAAGTGGCAAGGATGGAGGCTGAGATAAGGAAACCAAAAAGGTCGGTGGATCTGTTTAGGGTCTATGGCTATGGATGTAGAAAGTTTATGAAGCTTCACCTACAGTAGAAATATTTCTTTAGCTTTCAGATTCCAGTCTGGAGAAAGCCACGGATAACTTAAGTCCAGCTGATTTCAATAATAGTAAAGCATGGCTTTCTTCAGAACCTACTCTCTTTATAGACAAATAAATATATGATGTCTCTGAGTCTGACCCAGAGTTGTAGGAAGCCCAGTGTGAACGCTGAACTCCTGGACTGGTGAACTCATTTTGCCATTCACTTCAGTAAGTGTGACAGAGCTGTGAATGAGGAAAGCCACTCACCCAGGAAGTCCATGGAGATATTGGAGTGCTCTATCCCCAAGCTCTGCACATGTGGCAACAACACTCTTCTTCCTCAAAGCATGGTTGCATGAAGTTTCTCAGGCGACTGGTGCCATTATAGCCACTAGGAGATTTGCTTGATTTTCCCCCATGCGAGACTTGTTTAAGATGAAAGCTCCTGAACTGGGGGTAGTTGTGAGGTTCCACAATGCAGCTTTTTGCCAATTTTGTTGTTTCTAGATACAGCATGTAGAAATAAAGTATATAACAAGACTATACCCAGTTGAGGAATGTTAAGAAGAACGACATCACCCCCCCCCCCCGATTACTGGAAATTATTGGCTTTAATTTATCATTGATTTATCATTGTGGATATATAAGGTCAGAGGGCCACACCAATAAACCAATTTACAGTGTTACCTCGGGTTACATATGCTTCAGGTTACAGACTCTGCTAAACCAGAAATAGTACCTCGGGTTAAGAACTTTACCTCAGGAGGAGAACAGAAATTGCATGGCGGCAGTGGGAGGCCCCATTAGCTAAAGTGGTACCTCAGGTTAAGAACAGTTTTAGGTTAAGTACGGACCTCCGGAACGAATTAAGTTCTTAACCCGAGGTACCACTGTATCTGGGCAGCAGATTTGAGAGGCGGTTTCTGGTGGCAGGCCAGCAGGACAGAACAAGGATTCTATTGACACCCTGCTTGTATGATGAGCGGATAAAGGCCGTTTCAGTAATGGTGAAACAACTGTTCCCTCACTGGTAATGTATAGATGCTAGTGGAGGACATACTTGTTATTCACGTAGGCCATTTGGTGAATGGCCTTGGAATTCCATTGCTTTGGAATAACATTCCTTTGGAATTCCTGCTGCTGGATTGGTTTGCTTCATAGATATTCTTCTTCTGCCAATATACGGATATACTGTAGAGCAGAATTTCCCAAACTTGGGCCTCCAGCTGTTTTTGGACTACAATGCTCATCATCCCTAGCCAGCAGGGTCATTGGTCAGGGATGATGGGAACTGTAGTCCAAAACAGCTGGAGAGAGACCCAAGTTTGGGAAACTCTGCTGTAGAGCAAGGATGGGGAACCTGTAGTACTTCAGAGATGGTTTGGCTCCAGTTCCATCAGCACCAACCAGCATGGCCAGTGGTCAGGGATGTAGATTTCATAAAATGAAATGTCCTGCGGTGTTTTGAGGGGGTATACGAGCAGCTCCTCTTGTGATAACTGCTTGTATTAAATATAGATCACATGTAACTGTCTAGGTCTATCTGTCTATCATCTATTTATCTACTATCTATCTATCTATCTATCATCTATCTATCTATCTATCTATCTATCTATCTATCTATCTATCATCTATCTATCTATCTATCATCTATCTATCTATCTATCTATCTATCTATCTATCTATCTATCTATCTATCTATCATCTATCTAATCTATCATCTCTATCTATCTATCTATCATCTATCTATCTATCTATCTATCTATCTATCTATCTATCATCTATCTATCTATCTATCTATCTATCATCTCTATCTATCTATCATCTATCTATCTATCTATCTATCTATCTATCTATCTATCTATCTATCTATCATCTATCTATCTATCTATCTATCTATCATCATTTATCTCTATCTATCATCTATCTATCTATCTATCATCTATCTATCTATCATCTATATCTATCATCTATCTATCATCTATCTATCTATCTATCTATCTATCTATCTATCATCAATCAATCAATCAATCAATCATCTATCATCATCTATCTATCTGTCTATCTATCTATCATCTATCTATCTATCATCTATCAATCAATCAATCAATCAATCAATCAATCAATCATCTATCATCATCTATCTATCTGTCTATCTATCTATCATCTATCTATCTATCATCTATCTATCTATCTATCTATCTATCTATCTATCTATCTATCTATCATCTATCTATCTATCTATCATCTATCTATCTATCTATCTATCTATCTATCTATCATCTATCATCTATCTATCTATCATCTATTTATCATCTATTTATCATCTATCTATCATCTATCTATCATCTATCTATCTATCTATCTATCTATCTATCTATCTATCTATCTATCATCTATCTATCTATCTCTATCTATCTGTCTAACTATCTATCTATCATCTATCTATCTATCATCTATCTATCTATCTATCTATCTATCTATCTATCTATCTATCTATCTATCTATCTATCATCTATCTATCTATCTATCTATCATCTATCTATCTCTATCTATCTATCTATCTATCTATCTATCTATCTATCTATCTATCTATCATCTATCTATCTATCATCTATCTATCATCTATCTATCTATCATCATCTATCTATATCTATCATCTATCTATCTATCATCATCTATCTATATCTATCATCTATCTATCTATCTATCTATCTATCTGTCATCTATCATCTTCATACCTCCCATGTCAACTTCTATTTTTCTCTTGGAGAACAGCTCTATTTCATTCTCCTATTCCTATTTAAAGGATCTATTACCATATTTTCTTGAATTCTGCCAATATATTTGAAGACAAGGGTCAAAGCCTAGCTTGACCTCATCTGGTGACATCATACTTACTACGAGTAGTTATTACACAAATATATCAGTTCCTCCATCCCTTGGTTTGTGCAGTGTCGCAACATCAACCTGCCCTTGGCTGGAGATTAGAGGTGGATGATGAGTGACGTGCCAACCCTTTCAGGGTCAATCAAAGGCATTCCTGACTGAAATATGCTTTCAGACAGTACTGGCACAAGGCCTCAGACCTATTCCACTGGTATGCTGGTGTCTGTCTGTGAAAAATTTATTTCATGCGAATGGAACAATTAGCCAACCACATCTCATCAGCTGCACTGAGTGATCACACCAGAAAACAGACAGCCACATCCATAAAATTGCCAAGGAATACAGACAGAATAACATTTCTGTATCATTTTTTTTAAAAAAGCTATTTTTGCTTCCTGATTTTCAAAGGCAACAAAGCAGAGAAAGAGAAAGGAGGAAGAAAAGTGAGTCCAGAATTATATTTGTATTAATATGGCTTCTTATCCTTCCCGACTCCCTGCTTGCATAGTGAGAAACTTGCAAGCTTTGCCAACAGCACTAAAACAGCCAGTCCACCTTCAGAATTTCAGTCACCTCTTAAACACTTAGAAGCTGAATTGAGTGAAAACCCCCTTTTCAGAAGAGTTTCCAAGGAAATAGAAAGTTTCCACACCCTAAATCCTATCCTGAGAGAAATGGAAACTAGGTTGCAGTTGCCAAAAAGTCTGAATTGTTGTATCACCAGTTTTGAACACTATATTTTGCAATAAAAAAAATGTGGGCATGTTTTGGTGCTTTGTTAAAACACATGTATGCACTTTCTAAAGTGTGCTAGGATTTTCTCTCCCTCCCTTTCTTTTCTACAAGACCATTTCCAGGTGCTGGAGGTCAGACCCCATGATGACCCTGGTGACCTTGTGTTGAAAACTAGAAAGGAAAATGAAATATGGCTAGCCTCTAAATTAAAGTCAGGGAAACCTTGAAGGGTACAGCTGCTCAAAAACAGTGGTATTGGATTCAATGCTATGTAGCGGGTGGGGGGCTGAGTTGATGTTGGAGAGGCTATGACTGAACTAGAGCCTGATTAGTTGCAGACTGTAATTTACTGATAGTTGGGTATACAGTGGTACCTTGGTTTAAGAACAGTCCGGTTTAAGAACGATTCTGTTTACAAACTCCGCAAAACCAGAAATAGTGCCCTGGTTTGAAAACTTTCCCTTGGTCTAATACCAGAATCCAAACAGTGGAAGGGCACTGGCGGTGGGAGGCCTCATTAGGGAAAGTGCACCTTGGTCTAAGAACAGTTTTGGTTTAAGAACGGACTTCCGGAACGGATTAAGTTCGTAAACTGAGGTACCACTGTATTGTGCTCCCAGTGTATCTGATGGTGCACTCTCTCAAGAGTAAAGAAGAGAAAGCAAGATATTGCTGGACTACAACTCCCACCATCCTCGACCATGGACCATGATGACAGTGGTCAGTTGGGACTGTATTCCAATAACATTGGTTGTCGCTGTTCTAAAATCACACAATGCAGTTAAATCCTGTTAAAGCTGAGCAGTTCTGGGTCTGGTTGTGGCCTAGATGTGAACCCTGTCTTATATAGCTCAGCTGGTAGAGCATGAGGCTCTTAATCTCAAGGTCACGGGTTCAAGCCCTATGTGGGGTGAATTTTTTGTTGGACTAGATGACTAGATGATCGCTGTGGTCCCTTCGAACCATTCTATGATTCTAATTTCAATGACGGAAGAAAATAAAATAAAATTAGATATACCTTGCTGACCCATATGGTCTGTGAGAGTGGCTCTCTTCTGAGTCCTACCTATTTTTCAAGTCAGACATGTGGGAAGCCTTTTGTTTTGGTTCCATACCTATGGAATACTTTCTTCAGGAGACCTTCCAGGCTCCCACCCTTCTTAGATTTAGCTGACAGGTTTCTGTTTGTTCTTGCTTTTGGAACATTAACTTCAGCTGATTCAGTCTCCTTGCTAGATGGTTCGCATTGTTAATTCAGAAGCTTATTGTGATTTTATGTAAAGCTTTTGATTTGTTTTAATTATCACTTTTTTTGAATTGCACAACTGAGTAGAAGGTTTTTTTTTTAATGTTACAGAGAATTAATAAACCGAGAAAATCTAGATTGCCTCTAAAAATAAAGAAACCTAAACTCATCGCAGTTCACTTGCACCTTGCAAATTCCAGAGCTCATGCCGCACTAGCAAAGATGGGCCATTAAGATTCCCTTCTGCACAATGTGTTCCACACTTGGCAGAACAGGTTGTAACAAGATGACTACCTGACTAATGATGGTGCACTTCAAAGAAGGAGTCTCCCAAGTAGCTGTTGCTGTGGAGTTTGTGGAACCTGAATGCATCCCCTCATTTTGAATCTCAGCATAATCCACATGCCTCCTACATACAGGGCACAGGAAGAGGCACAGGAAATGTGATTTAAACCCCTGCTTGCTAGGCACTCTCTGGTTATGGGGCCTTCAAGATGGCATAGGAGCTTAAGATCTGCCTACAATAGAGTCCTTTTGGGATATGTCTGTTACTATTCTTGCTAGTGATGGGCTGACTTGTCCAATCTAGCAGTTGTCCTCCAATCCTACCATGACAGCCTTAGCAACCATTTGGTTTAGAATTCAATTTAAGTGGCACCTGCTGTGTGTGGTTAGGAGGAATCATCTTAGATTGTCCTACTAAAACCAATGGTAAAGTTTGTCCTATAATTTTTTCATGTTTCCACTCCAGCCCATATTTATATTTTTCCATGGCGGGATCTTTTGGCCATAGAGCTTTGTACGAAAGACCAAATTTGGCCAGAGTTCAACAGAGGGATAGACATACTTAAGCAGAATGATTTTCCTGATGTGAGCCCAACTCTGTGTTAGACTTGGGCACAAAAGCCTGCAGTGAATGGATAAGCTTTGCAATGAATGATATACTTATAAATGGATTAGGTTTCATTTGCTTCTTTTTCCACTTCTACTGATGAACCCACCAAAAACGCCCATTCGTTTTTCAACAACATTTCCTCACTGATAAACTTTACAAAATAAAATGCCACCAGATGGAGGGTTTAAGGAAACTGTCTCCATTTTTAACCAAATCTTGGACATTTTCCACCATGTTTTTATGCTTTAATTATACCCAGAGCTTTAAAAAAAATCAAACTGTTCCCAGAGAGTTGGGGGACCTTTGGGAACAACAAGAAGCTTGGCGTGGGCATGGGGGTGGGGGCTGCAAGAGGAAAGAGGAATCAGTAGAAACCACCCCCTTCCTCTTTGTGCTCCCGGAAGTCTTTACTGGATTAAAGAGCATACAGTCAGTAGAGTGACCCAGTTGGACAAAACCCTCAGCCTTAATTAGCCAAATAACCTTCACATCCAGGTACAACTATGTTATCTAGGGCATGTTTACACATCAATATTTATCGCTCAGTCGCTACAAGTAATGACTTACTTGAAAGTGTGAATCACCTGCCGTGGTCCAAGCACCCGCTTTCCTGTTACCTGTTGTCACATCAAATCTAACGCTTCTTCACAGAGGTAGTTCACATGCTGATCTGTGAGTCATCAAATAAAATATCAACCGATGAAGTATGAAGTGATGTACGTACATAGGAAGCTGCCTGATAGTGAGTCAGGCCATTGGTCCATCTGACTCAATGCTGTCCGCATCAGGGAGATGCTCTCCAGGATTTCTGCTTGCAGACCAGCTCTGCATGCAAAGCTCTTCCCCTGAGGTGAGAATATGAGAACTCTGCTTGATCAGACTGAAAGCCCATCCAATTCAGCAACCTACATCCCACAACGGTGTACCAGATGCCTCTGGGAAGCTCACAAGCAGAGCTTTGGCACCATAGTCCTCTCCCACTGGCCTTCCCAAATTACTGGTATTCAAAGCCATGCTCCCTCTGAGGCTGCCACTAGCTGTCATGACTGGTAGCCTTATCTTCTAAATTGGTGGTCAGCTCCATATCTTCTTATATGGTACCGATTGTACTGATTTTGTACAGATTCTAAGATAAAGATTGCAATAGAGATGGAAGGCGTTATTTCTGTGACCTCCAGGAACTGCATTTTTAACGAAACCACTCAGCAAAACATGGTCCAGGTTGCCCATTGTACCTTGTGTGGACAAAGATGTCATGTTGGTGATGTGGGATGCTTTTGTTGTTTTACTCTTTGAATATGCTTTTATGGTGTAGTGGTTAAGAGCGATAGACTCGTAATCTGGTGAACCGGGTTTGCGTCTCCGCTCCTCCACATGCAGCTGCTGGGTGACCTTGGGCCAGTCACACTTCTTTGAAGTCTCTCAGCCTCACTCACCTCACAGAGTGTTTGTTGTGGGGGAGGAAGGGAAAGGAGAATGTTAGCCGCTTTGAGACTCCTTCAGGTAGTGATAAAGCGGGATATCAAATCCAAACTCCTCCTCCGCCGCCTCTTCTTCTTCTTCTTCTTCTTCTTCTTCTTCTTCTTCTTCTTCTTAAAAAAATGCTTTGAAAACTTGATTACCAGCATTGCAATGAAAGCGCATTGGGAAATTAATGTAGTTATCTCCCTTTGTCATTAATCTTATTTTATGATCCTTTGACATTGATTGCAGAAAGGTTTCAAGGGGGTTGGCAAATAGAAATCAGCAAGGCTGCAATTCGTGCTGGCCGTCAGGGTGAGCTAAAATGAAACTGACAAGTGAATCCCTGACCTAACCCTGCGCATGTTGTGCTAATGCGCTCCATCGCACCAAGAGCCCAGATGTGATTTCTTCACTTTATTCAAATTAACTAGGCCTTAATTGAAAACGTAACACTTCTTTTTTTAGAAGCATGTATAAAGCCTTTGTTGTGTTATTATATCAACCCCCCCCAACTGCTGTTATTCTCTGAGCATCTGCATTGGGAATATGACTCTCTCTTTTCCATTCTGTCATATCACAGGCATTTCAGGCAGGACCCAAAACAGTATTACATAAATGCAATATGTACAATGATAACATGTCGTGCAATCAGCCCATACCTTTCTCTTGGCTTTGGCAGGCTTTTCGTTACATCCTTTGAATAGTAGGGCTAGAAAGAGACCAACCATCTTCTCTTCAAGCAGCCTCTTGTGTCTTTCTTCTTTATGACCGAGCATTTTAAAAATAAAGAAATCTCATCTCCTTTCAGACTTTGAGTTCGGTGTTGTCGCCCTCAATAGGCTGGAGAATTAGGTCAGATGGGGGTGTCTAAATGAAACGGCAAGTTCACACACTACACAAGGGCTTTGTTCAGGTAGGATGTGTAACAAAGGGGAAGAAGAAGAAGAAGAGTTTGGATTTGATATCCCGCTTTATCACTACCCGAAGGAGTCTGAAAGCGGCTAACATTCTCCTTTCCCTTCCTCCCCCACAACAAACACTCTGTGAGGTGAGTGGGGCTGAGAGACTTCAAAGAAGTGTGACTGGCCCAAGGTCACCCAGCAGCTGCATGTGGAGGAGTGGAGACGCGAACCCGGTTCCCCAGATTACGAGACTACTGCTCTTAACCACTACACCACACTGGCTCTGGGGAGGTTGTTTCAACTAGGTGCAGAATCAGTTTGGCTAGCAAAACAAAGTGCTCTCAGACCTTTCATATGATGGCATAGGAGCCAACACCTAGGGGACATGGGGGCTTCGACCCCCACAATAAAATATTTGAGGGGGCCCGGCCCCCTCAAAGTTGATGGCCATTCAAATGGTGTGTGTGCACTGCATCATGTGATCAGTTATGAGGGGTGAGGCTTACCCGGGCCCCCACAATACAGTGGTACCTCGGGTTACAGACGCTTCAGGTTACAGACGCTTCAGGTTACAGACTCTGCTAACCCAGAAATAGTACCTCAGTTTAAGAACTTTGCTTCAGGATGAGAACAGAAATTGTGCTCAGGTGGCGCAGCGGCAGCAGAAGGCCCCATTAGATAATGTGGTGTTTCAGGTTAGGAACAGTTTCAGGTTAAGAACGGACCTCCAGAATGAATTAAGTTCTTAACCCGAGGTACCACTGTATTTTATTCAAGTTGGCACACCTGTATGCTAGTAGTGATTTGCTGGCTGATTAAGCTTAGTTCATGTTTTCCCTGCAATGTGTTTGCGTGTAAGTGTGTTGGGGAGACACATAAAAGAGAAGCCTCTTTGTTTCTTTAGTAGCCATAGTGAATAGAAGCTACTGTTAGAAGCAACAAAGAAGGAACAGAACTAGAAAGGAGGGTCATAGCTCAGTGGCTGAGTATCTGCTTTGCATGCAGGAAAGATGCATCCCGGTTGCTAGGAAAAAAAGAAGGGCAAGCTATGGAGATTTCAAGGACTACTAGAAAATAAGACACAGGCAGGAAGAGTGCACTAAAGGGAAAGTCCTTTGGGATCTTAGGGATCGCTCTTGCTGGGTATGCTAACAACTCACTTACCAGTCACAGATCTAACTTCACATATTCACACTGATAAGGGAGAGCTGCCCTTCTAGCTAATCTCACATAAATTGAAGGGTACCTGCACAATTTGCTGCATAACTTTCTTTCTAGGAAGATCAGGGTCTTACTTAAAAATAAATACAGTGGTACCTCGGGTTACAGACGCTTCAGGTTACAGACTCCGCTAACCCAGAAATAGTACCTCAGGTGAAGAACCTTGCTTCAGGATGAGAACAGAAATCGCACGGTGGCAAAGGGAGGCCCCATTAGCTAAAGTGGTACCTCAGGTTAAGAACAGCTTCAGGTTAAGAATGGACCTCCGGAATGAATTAAATTCTTAACCCGAGGTACCACTGTAAATAAATCAGAGTCTGTGACCCCTGCCAGGGATTTCAATGAAGCATCCGGAAAGAGCTGCTGTCGAGCCACCTTATTGTATGGTTGACAAATAGAATTTGTGTGCTGGATTGGCTCATCTGCTAAGTGACAAGGGTGACCGTGGAAATCCAGCATTATATACATTGACAAGTCAATCCCCTCCAGACCCTACACGATAGTTTATGAGCTTCGAGGGATTAGAAGCGGGGGGGGGGGGGGGAGAGAGTTAATTTTACCCTGCTTAACTGGTACGATGATTCTCATTGCTATTTATTGACTCCTTTTATTATGTCCCAAATTGTGCAAGGAAATTGCCACGGTCAGAATTGTTGAATTGTGAAAGTTTCCTGAGACGGAACAATATTTTGAAGCCAGACGTTCTCTCTTGGAGACAACTGCCACTCCCTCTCTTTGCCAGAATATTGAGGTTAATTGGGGAAGTCTAAGGTCCCAGATTACTACCAAATATAAAGAGGTCGGCATCCTGGTTTTAATGTTTTCATTTCAGGCCCTTGTAAAAATACCATTGAAAGTCTGAGCTATTACTAATCACATTAAAGTCGTGGGCATATTTTATTAGTTGGCAGCCAGGTCATCCTGTACATTGTAACTAAATATGTAAAAGAACCCCCCTTTCCATTTTATGTTGCTGGCTTACTTGAGTATTATGGCTACAAATGGCAAGAGAAGGGAAATTGGTGGCGGTGGCAGCGGGCATGGAGGCTGAATTTTATTTGGCAGCCTAATTTCTATTCATTACCTATCAGATAAATGTGGATGTGGTTCACATGAGGGCCAGTCAGAGTTAAAAACAAGAAAAAGACATCAGCTGGAAGCATTCGGATGAAGCATCTAATGTAAAGCAGTTAATAGCATTGCATTCATGGCGTGTTTAGACATCGATAGCCATTCAAAGGAATAATTTAGTAAAGACCGTGGTTCTACTCAAGCCATATACCAAGAGTCTTTGGTTTCAGAACATGGTAGAAGACATAGGGTCAGACAAGTGTAGCCGTGAAACTACAAGACAGGTGATGGGATCCAGAGTTGGTGGATAGGAAAGGCCACTGTCTAAGACAGGCATAGGCAAACTCCAGACTTCCAGATGTTTGGGACTACAATTCCCACCACCCCTGACCCCTGGTCCTGTTAGCTAGGGATGCTGGGAATTGTAGTCCCAAACATCTGGAGGGCCGGAGTTTGCCTATGCCTGGTCTAAGAGTTTGCACCTTAAAAACAAACGTGAAGGGCAATAGCACCCTTCCCGTGAAAATCAGAAATAGATGGTATCTCACTCCAATAAATTCTTAATTAAAAGGACAGGAGACATTGCAACTGGAACTGTTCAGTGGGGTGAGGGGAGGGGAAATGAGCTTTTTCATTTTGTTGGCAGTTGATGAGCAAGGTAGAGAGTGCTAAGTACAGAACTGTAATTGATGGAAGGGAGCCCATGCTCTTACTCAGAGTTGGCCAGTGCAATTGGACTTGAACTTCCCTCAGCCCAGCCATCATGTCTATGAGTCAGGGACGATGGGAATTGTAGTTCAACAACATATGGAGGGCACCATGTTGACCAGCCTTCTCTCACACAAGTAGTTGTAAGGGGGAGGCAGAGGTAGCTGGATTGGTAGCACCACACAAATGCTGACTGGTCACAATGGGCCATATGTTGGAGACTGCCCTGCCATGCTTAGTTGTTCCCTAAGGCCTGGTTGAGCCCTCCTTCCCAAGATGACAGCCTCAGATACAAGCAAAGCCGAAGGCACAGTAAGAAGCAAATGATCTAGAATAGTGGTGGGGACCCTTTTCTAGCCTGATTGTGTTTTTTGGGGGGGAACCTTCTGGTGCGTCCATATGTCAATGGTGGGTGGAGACCAAAGGAAAAAGTAAGTGGAACAATGGACACTCCAGTAATGCAACAAGCAGAGTTGTCTGTGCATACAGAGAAACCATCCTCCAGCCAGGCAAGCAAATCACAATTCAAGGACAACCATTCCAGCAAAAGCACTTGAGAAGGATTGGTGTGAAAGGGGAAAGGAATAAAGAGAGTCCTGAGGGCTGGGCAGGGAGGTGGAGCAGCACACCTGGCTCCTGGGACAGGCTTCCCACTCTTGTGCTGGGTTATGAATTTCCTTAAGTAGCCAGGGTTCACCTTGAATGCCCCTTCCCAGTGTCTATACAGGGGCCTGAGAGCACCAAGGTGGGTAGTATGGCTGAAAGCAGCTGGGTTGCAGCTCGCTAGAAGAAGTGGAGAGTCATAGAATTGTAGAGTTGGAAGGAACCTTGAGAGTCATCTAGTGCAACACAGGAATCTAAACTAAAGCATCCATGACAGATGGGCATTCCAACCTCACCCTAGTCTCTTCCTCCTGCTGCCTTCTACAAGGGGCAACACTGAAACTGAGGAGGAAATTGTCAGGCAAGGCCACCCCCTGCTCTGGTTGTAAATAAGAAGTTTGGCTGACGGCAGACCAAAGGTGGTACGTCAGTGCCCCATTTTGCTCTAATGGAACAGCCTCCACTGTATTCTCCTATCAACTGGGTTTCAGTTTGGAACTGCTGGTTTTGTTCTACAGTTTTACAGGCCAGAGAGGTAAGCATTGAAGAACTAAGGGGAGAAAACAAACATAGCCAAATCAGGTCAACAATCTCATAGTTGTCAAGGTCACTAACACCTCAAAGCTCAAAAAGGATAATGTATACAGTGGTACCTCTGGTTATGTACTTAATTCGTTCCGGAGATCCGTTCTTCACCTGAAACCGTTCTTAACCTGAAGACCACTTTAGCTAATGGGGCCTCCTGCTACCGCTGCACGATTTCTGTTCTCATCCTGAAGCAAAGTTCTTAACCCGAGGTACTATTTCTGGGTTAGCAGAGTCTGTAACCTGAAGCGCCTGTAACCTGAAGCCTATGTAAGCAGAGGTACCACTGTATATAAATATTTGTTCCCCGGCTCCAAGTGGCTAAACGTAATGCAGATGCCCATGCAAAACACATAAGGCAACAAGCTAAAAGTCCCAGCAAACATGCTGGTGCCTTGATAGCGGTCGTGGTCTGTGTGCTTGTTCCCTTCTTCTCCCCTGTTCTTTTTCTTCTCTTTTACCCTTTACACACATATTGGAAATGCTGCAGGCAGACAGTATCGAATGAGACACTTGCAAGCATGAAGCCCACTAATAACATTGTGAACTGGAAACAGGGATACTGTCTAGTGTGAGCTGCTGCCAGAGGGCAAGGAAATTAAAGTCTTATCAGCCTCGATATCTGGTGCTGGGAAATTACAAAAATAAAACATTTCTGCTATATAGGGAGGGTTAGATTAGGCACAGGTGAAATCTGGAATTTGTTTAATACTTTGGAGATCCTATTTTGAAGATCCTATTCTGACACCTTCGACGGTCCGGGTGACGTTTTGTTATGTTCCAGGACGTGACACAGCGATGTACCATGGCTCTTTGCAAGAGGCACGACGTGGCAGCGAGGCTGCTTGAAATACTTCTCACATGCAAAACGGCACCAAATCTACAGCCCCACAGACCTAATTAAATAAAGAAGTCCATCTAGACATCTACAAGCAGCAGCAGCAGCAGCAATGGTTCCTCTACTTATTTTCTTATTTGCTGGCTTCACTGATATTGAACATAAGAACATAAAGGGAAATGAGTTGGATTAGATCAAAGGCCATATGGTCCAGGATTCTCCACCCAGATGCCTATGAGATGCCCACAAGCCAGGCCTGAGTGCAATAGCACTCTCCCTGCTATCCCAGGAACCTGTTTTCAGAGGGATACTGCCTCTGACATTGGAGACAGAACATAACCATCATGACTCATAACCATTGATAGTCTTACCCTCTATGAATTTGTCTAGTTCTCCTTTGCAGTCATCCAAGTTGATGGCCATCACTGCTTCTTGTGGCAGCAAATTCCTGAATGCCAACGTTTTGTCCTGAATCTTCTAGTGTTTAGCCACATTAGAGGGCCCCAAGTTCTAGGACTGTATCATGAGAGAGGGGAATACATTTTCTCTATTCACTTTCATTGAACTTCTCAAGGGGGGCGGCGGCCTCTGGCAGGATGGAAGGACCTTTTCCTCACCAGGGGATATGCTTGGGAGCGACCCAGCACCCAGCCTGCTGGATATGGAACTCCTTGTGAATGCCTCATTGTTTGTCATTATGCCTGGGCAAACTTGGTGAAGGACATTGCTAGGAAGTTAATACAGTGGTACCTCGGGTTACAGACGCTTCGGGTTACAGACGCTTCAGGTTACAGATGCTTCAGGTTACAGACTCCGCTAACCCAGAAATAGTACCTCGGGTTAAGAACTTTACCTTAGGATGAGAACAGAAATCGTGTGGCGGCGGGAGGCCTCATTAGCTAAAGTGGTACCTCAGGTTAAGAACGGTTTCAGGTTAAGAACGGACCTCCAGAACGAATTAAGTTCTTAACCCGAGGTACCACTGTACTACTTTGGCGAATGGCTTTCCCCATAACAAAAAACCAGATGTGAAATCCTAATCAGGGAGAGAACTTAACAATTTAAGAAGGTTCCTGCTGGAAATGTAAAGAAAAAGAATGTACCTTTAACATATATGGTGGCCATGTAAAGTAATAAAGGCTTTCTGGGAAAGGATATATAATGAGCTGAAAAAATGTTTAAATAACTTTTGTTAAAAAACCAGAAGCCTTTTTATTAGGAATTGTAGGTACCAAAATTCCAAAAGAACAGAAAGGGCTTTTTTTGTATGCAAAACAGCAGCACAGATGCTACAAGCCCAGAGATGGAAAGAAGAAAGAGTCCCTACCAGAGAGGAATGGCAAACCAAGCTGTTAGACTACGCCAAAATGGCAAAACTGACTGGAAAGCTCAGGGACCAAGAGAACAAAAACTTCAAGAAAGAATGGGAAAAAATTCTGATTTATTTAAGAGACCACTGTAAGCAGATAGAAATGTTGGCAGGATTTTAATTTCACTTGCAATGTAACAATTACTATGGGCAATAAGGATAGATGTAAAAAAAATAGATTATGAAATAATATGCAGTTGAAAATGTTGACAATAGGTCCCATGGAGGGGATGAGGGAAAGTCTTGAGATTCAGAGAAATCTCTTTACATGGATATGTATTTGCTATAACTTTATATTTGTAAAATCAATTTTTTTTAGAGAAGGTTCCAGCAGCTCTATTAGGAATGGGGAAGCTAAATGGAAGTTCCAGCTTCAAAGGTTGTATGCCCACAGGATACCTACCCTGATTGTGAGGCTTCTTGGAAGTCTCTGAATGGGACCATCTCTACCATTAGACAAAGTGAGACAATCACATCAGGCAGCAATGAAAGGCCCCCCATTCACCCTGAGCATCCTTGGCCATTGCCTTCTGTTAGATACCAGAGCTGTTTGTGCCACACAGCCTGTCATGCAGCTAGCAGGATGCCCTGAGCCCACTCAGCTTATGTGGACGATGTTATTCCACTGACAGAGTGGAAGCAAAATTCAGCTCCTTGTGTGGGAATGTTCTGGGGTGCAGGAGAGGATATATTGACTAATTATATCCTTATCCAACTTGTGCTAACAAGTTCCCAAAATATCAGCAGAGTTTATAAACATTCCCCTTTAAGTTCGCAACGGTAACGTGTGCACAGGTTCGCTAGAACCTCTATAATAATTACTCTGGTAATTTCCCCTTTTGTTCCCTCTTAAAATACAAGACACGACACAGTCTTTATAAAAGTATAAAAGAGTTTACTCACGTTCTGTTCACAATATGATCCCAGAAGGCAGACAGCTTAAAAGGTTACATACATTCAGAACCTATCTTATACGAAGATAGTCCTTATCTCCTCTCTTGGCTGGGAGCCAAGAGAGCATCCTTAGTTGTTTCCTCATCGAAGGAAGATGGCAGAGAGAGAGGCAAGAGAGAGAATGGCTGCCTGCCCTGTGCTTTTATCATTACCTGCACAGGTGAGGCCACACCCACCTCTGGTCACATGCGGAGGAAGTCCGTCCCCAGGAAGTTTACCTGCTTACTGGACAGACATCCCTCCCCATGTTCTAACATGTACACTCTAGGAATGTTGTCATTGACTGCTCCTGTGTTGTGTTTACATCCCACAGCTTGAAGGATGCTTCTCAGTAGAGAAAAGCAAAATTAGCAAAGCAGTAATCAATATTTATTTACACGTTCATAATCTGAAATTTGCACTGCCCCCCCCCCCAAAACAAGACAACTGTTATGCATGAGTTTCAGTCATCGATGCTTGTATCATACTTGGTGCTACACAGCATAATTTAGAAACTTCATGGAAAACTTTTTTTTTAAAAAAAACGGCAAAGTATACTTTAGTTTCCTTGAAATCAGCAGTGCATATTTTCCTCTCGCTCACTCTCTCTCCCCCCCCCCCCGGTCAGGAATCACTTTGAATAGGAAGCAATTCATTCTACAGAGGGTTTGGGCTGAAAGAATATTAAGTTACTGCTCTTTACAAATAAATACTCTAAAACTCAACAAGGTTTGGTCAGACACCAGCCACTGAAGAGAATGTGTGCTTGGTGAATGGAAATATCTATGAATAAGATGGATTCATAAACAGGGCCAGAGAATGGGACTTTAAAAACCACAGGACTAGACATGACGAAGGAAGGAAGTTGGTTTCTCTGGAACCGAGAACATACGTTGTGATTCAGTGGAGCAAGTAATTTTTTTGGTTTTCTGGCTTTCCTGTGAAGGAGATGTGGATGGAGTTCCTTGAAATATGCAATTATTTTAGTTCGCTATATAGCCATTGCCTGCTGACATTCGAGGCTGCTTTACAAAAGGTCTTTTTAATGTGGCCACAGTGTTTTGAGCACCTGAACCTGCAATAATAAAGATGTACTTGGGTGACAACCGTGTGTGCCAAAAATGTAGCGCCTCATTACAGATTTCAGGCGGACCTGTGCACCAGATAGGCTTCTTCTACAAGGTACATTGTTGGCAATCTGGGTCTCATCTACTTAATGGTGGCAAAAAAGCACTTTCTTTTTCAGACTTTGAAAAGCAAGTAGGGCTGAACTGTGAAAGCAAGCCTAACATAGAATGACATATGTGTAGTGCAATGGACCTTTGCAACTAAAGCATCAGCATAGGACCAAGCTTAGTGAACCTCATTTTCCTCCTCAAGGAGAATGCAAGTTTCTAGAGGAACAGCCATGAGCAGCTCAGTGGTAGAGCAGAGGGACAGCAGATCCCAGGGGCTCATTGAAATTAAGTCTGGGATCTCTGCTTGGTTCCATGACCAACTTTTCTAGAGCACAGTCATTAAGGAATCTAGAAATTTTACCTCTTTATGATGACATGAACACATATGTAGCCAGTCGTCACCCATTACTGCAACATGTCCTCTTCTGGATGCTTCCCTGATCTCTTTCTCCATCGAAGATATCCTTGAGCATTTTCATTCGGGGGATGAATGCATGTCTCCAGCACCAAATGACTTTTGGAGCCAGGTAGCACCACCCGCAATGATTCTGTGGAGGAATCTTCCTCTTTTGGGATTTCTGGCTCATTTGATTCAGTGCACTCTTTCACATACAGAGCAACACCAATACGGCCTTCCCTATTGAAAGTGGGGTGCGCATTTTGATATTGTCGAAATGTTTGTGAAAAACCGAGTACTTTTCACTCTTCTAAATTTTATATGTACCTGTTCTGATAATGAAAATAGATTTTTGCATGCCTTCCAACATATTCACAAGGCAGTTTTCTGAACATCACATTGGGCTGTGGGGCATATCCTTGTTATGCTAGCATATGCTAGTTATTAGCCTGGCCAGACCCAGTTCAAAAGCTAAAATTTTTAGACAAGGTACCCAGTCTAAAAATTAATACCCAGTATGGGAACACGTGTTACTGTCACACAACCACTTCAGTACTTTACCAAGTTACCGTAATTACTGCTGACTTAAGCAATCCTACTAGCTGTTGACATAGTCTGTGAATTAGTTTTAAAGGATCATGATTCATGACTAGGTAGACTGGGAGGGGAAATAGCTCAGGCTATGAAGGTGCTGGACCTGGGGCCCGATGCTGAATGCAGAAGACAGCAATCCATCAAACCTTGACGTCTTAGAGATAGCAACCCCCAAGTTGAGTCCTCTGAAGCACTAGCATCCTTACCACCAAGGCTCTCATGCTCCGCAGCATACACTTGACAAAACAGGCAACTCATCTGGTGGGAAATAGTAGGGAGACAATGGATTGCTTAGCTCCAGGCAAGAGAAGTGTGTCTTTAAGGCTGTGCACTCCTTCGGGAGGGGTAGTGAGGCCCATGGCTCAGTTTGATGTAGGAATCAGTCAGAACAAATTGTCTACTCCTTGAGATCTGTCCAGGGTACTGAAGCACCTGTCTCTGACCACCCTTGGTCTCCAGATCATGCTTCTTGATAGTGAACTGTATGCATGATGCAGCCACAGCCTGCATTGTGACTGCTGTTACCATTAACTTGATAGCTCACTGGATCACCTACCTTCCAATCCTTCTGTTGGTTCAGGTAGGGAAAGAGCAATTGGGTTCATGCTGATGGCTTGTGTAGACCCTAAACACGTATAATCTAGAAATGCAAAGGTTCCGTTCAGATTTTCAACTGAATGTGTCGGGGTTGAGAAAGGGCCAGCAGGTGTAATCCTAGTTCTCCTTTCCACATATCCACAGTATTCATATATCATAAAACTAGGTCTATCATTAAACTGCAAAGAGAGAGAGAGAGAAATTTACATGTACTATAAAAATGATATCTTGTAAATGGCAATTTTCTGTCTACAAGGACTATGACATAGTATGTGTTGGAGTTCTACTGCCTGTTCAGATGCTGCTATTGAGGAAGCTTCTTCTTCTGAATAGTGACAACTGAAATAATGGTTGTTTCAGGAGATTTTAAAAAAAATCTATGGACATTTTCGGGCTAAAGAAAAGAATTGCATAAAAGCCTAGAGGGGGAGCTATTGGAGTCCTGTATGCAACCATCAAACAAGAATCAAGCACATAGAATAGGCAGCCTGGTTTGAGGCAGAGAATTCTTTATAAGCAAAGCACTGTTTTAGACGCCTGTTTTATTGAAATCTGGATCTTAGGAAACTTATTGAGTGGAAGGGAGATGGAAAAGTGGGACTTTTCTAAGTTTTAACTGCACATTCAGTATGGAATATTTAAAAGCAGAATGGAAGCAGTGACAATCCACTGTCACATGGACACCTCACAACTGCACACTTGCACACACTCTACAACCATATGCATGCACACAAACATGGATGTGCATGCAGACCCTGCAGCCACAATCACAAGACCCTGCAGCTGCAGCTACAACCACATACAACCTGAAAACGCACATGTGCATGCATACTACATACTGCTACTTAATTTTTTCACCCTTCAAAAATGAGATGCCACGTGGTTACCAGTTTAAAATAAACATTGTTAGAAATGAACCCAAACTTTGTTCAAGTTCATGTTTTGGTAACCGTCACAATAGGCTGCAGGGCAGAAGAAAGTCTGGAGTTTGAATAGAAGGGCATATATAATTGAGAGCTACCAATTATAATCAAAAATTAATACTTCAGGGAGATTCAATGATTTCAAAATAACCTTGATAGTTTAAGATCAGAGTTAAATCCATCTCAGGTTGGCTCAAGCTCCAGAAATTGGAAGCAAAGGTTGATGTCTTAAAAGATGTATCTCATGATCAGCAATGATGTTGTGCAATGTCATAACAGTAAAAAGGTAAAGTAAAAAAGGTAAAGGACCCCTGGATGGTTAAGTCCAGTTAAAGGTGACTATGGGGTTGCAGCGCTCATCTTGCTTTCAGGTCGAGGGAGCCGGCGTTTGTCCACAGACAGCATTTTGGGTCATGTGGCCAGCATGGCTAAACCGCTTCTGGAGCAACGGAACACCATGACTACTTAGGTAAAAAATTAAAGGTAAAAGACCCCTGAATGGTTAAGTCCAGTCAAAGGCAACTATGAGGTACAGCACTTATCTCGCTTTTCAGGCTGAGGGAGCTTTCCTGGTCATGTGACCAGCATGACTAAACTGCTACTGGTGCAAGGGACACTGTGATGAGTGCCAGAGCACATGGAAACGCCGTTTACCTTCCCACCACAGCAGTACCTGCTTATCTACTTGCACTAGTATGCTTTCAAACTGCTAGGTTGGCAGAAGATGAAATAGAGCAACGGGAGTTCACTCCGCTGTGGGGATTCGAACCGCCAACCCAAGAGGCTCAGTGGTTTAGACCACAGTGCCACCCACATCCCTTAACTGTCCTATAACTGTATTTGCTTACAACTAGCCCTCCATGCCCCCACACTTTCCCTTGCTCTTTCAGGCCCAAATTCAGATGGGAAGGATTGCCTGCCCAGGACCAGCAAAGGCAACCCACTTGTCCTGGTCCTGTATTGCCTTATGATGCATCTAAACCTTGTATTGCTAGAGGCATTGCCTCTGTGAGTTGACCAATACCTGCTTGTTACTTAGGCGCTGCCTGGAGGAGTTAAATATCTGGAGGTGAAGGTCTCCTCTGATGAAGATAAGAGGAGAATGGTGCTGCTGCTAATGATGGGACAATATCATTTTTATACCACACAATGTCACCACACACCATGTATTCCAGATAGCTCAACACAATGAATTTCAGAGTAACTGCCAAGCAATTTCAAAGCGCCATGCAGGTTCAGACATGATGCTTCCACAGTCTAGTTAAATTTAGCACATTATGATTGTCTACCCTGATAAATACGGTATGCTGCTAATATCTTCCACAAACCTTTGTTAACTTCTTAAAATATATCTGAAACTCAGTGTAATCATGCTCACAAGCAGACTTGCTGGGAAATATAAAATGTTTATGTGTTTGTTTGATTTGTTGTGACATACAAAAAAAGATTTCAGTCACACGGATACAACATTTCAATTCAATAATAACATGCTAAAAGTGGTGATTCATTAATAATAATAATAATAATAATAATAATAATAATAATAATAAATGAACATAAATGCCCTTTCCTCCATGTAACAAGTCATCAATGATCCCACCTAGAGTTGCCACAAGAACCGAACACCTAAACGTGCAGATTAAAGGTAAAGGTACCCCTGCCCGTACGGGCCAGTCTTGACAGACTCTAGGGTTGTGCGCCCATCTCACTCTATAGGCCGGGGGCCAGCGCTGTCCGGAGACACTTCCGGGAAAACGTGCAGATTAAGGGAAAGCAAAGGCCACAGGTACTTGGGATCCATAATACTAGATCCAAAAAGTCTTATGTAAACAGATGTAGCAACTCAAAGAGAAGTAGATCAGGAGAATGGGGTTGGTGTGGAATGATTGGTGATGGAGATAGTTTGTCACCATAGCTCAGCTTTGAATACAGAAGGTTCCAGGTTCAATCTTTGGCTTCCCCAGGTGGGACTGGAAAAAACTCTTGCCTGAAAGTTTGCTGACAATATTGAACCAGATGAAGCAATGATTTGATTCAATGATCTGAAGGCAGCTTCATCTGTTCCTATCAATGCTGAACCCTTATTCAGGCCAATTGTTTTGGGAACTCTTCAGATGCCAGAGAAGTAACCCTTTCTCTGACTGAGAGCTTCCATCTTCTGCCCAAAGACCTTAATCAGATGTTCCACTCCTAGGCTTCAGCTGGACACCTTCCCTCAAATATCTCTCTATTGCACCGGGCTTTTCTCCATGCTCCAGCTGCTGGAATCAAGAAGAAAGGCTTCCCTGTGAGATCTTCTCCTTTCCAGCTCCTTATTGGGCTCAGTTTAAGGCCCCAGTAGCTTTAGGTTTAGACTCCGGTCCTAGGTAGCAGTCTGAGAAGTGCTTGTGCATGAGGAACATGGAACAAACGGTGTGGAAATAGAAGGCAGATCACTCACCTTATCATGAGAGTATGACTGAATTTATGGAGCTGTGTGTGGTTCAGATTAAATCAAATCCACGATAAATTACACAACTTTGCTCCCATCTCTACGAGAGATAGCAGTTGCCTAGCATTTTGTTTTGTTGTTAGTATATTATTGTGCAGCCTGTAATATGATGAACGGAAAAGAGACACAGCAACATTTCAAAGAGGAGAGAAAGTTCTCAAAGCGTGCTCCTTATCATAACCATTAAATGTTTCAGAATGTACAGAAGAAAGCAGTGCAAATGATGCTTGTGCACCTATGATGAACTGTGTCCAATGCCCACTGGTGGAACAGCAAAACAGAATTTCTGCAAATGATGCCTTCATTTCCTTGCCCTTTATTCCATGGCTGCTTCACACTGCTGGTTCCATTTAATTTACAGCCCGCCCACCCCACACCCTTCAGATTGCACATAGCTTAGGTTTCAACCCTACGTTTAAGCACTGTACCTGTGAATAAGATGACGACTTGATTCTACTCAAAAGTAATGGGGCACAATGGTGGAAGCATATCCTACTCATGCATACCCGGATTGTATCTTGCAGCTACCATGCAACCTTCTGCCCAGGGGAGCCCTGGAAGATGGAGCATGGGCAATCCTGCCCTGTCATTGCTATCGCCAGTGGTGATCTGAACTTATCCTTCAAAATAGTGGCTAAGCATAGGGATTAGGGACAACACATGGAAGAACCAACATGTGCAGGCTGATTGATCCCTGGGGTTCCTCCCTCCATATTGCAAATGGTGTGTGTGCAGTGGGTTGGATAAAGCCCTGACCGCTAAGCCCAGTAGCGGACGACTTTGGGGTTGCGGCGCTCATCTCGCTTTACTGGCCAAGGGAGCCAGCGTTTGTCCGCAGACAGCTTCTGGGTCATGCGGCACTCCTTCCCGCCAGAGTGGTACCTATTTATCTACTTGCACTTTGATGTGCTTTCGAACTGCTAGGTGGGCAGGAGCAGGGACCGAGCAACGGGAGCTCACCCAGTCTCGGGGATTCGAACCGCCGACCTTTGGCAAGCCCTAGGCTCTGTGGTTTAGACCACAGTACCACCCGCGTCCCTACAGTGGCTTGGATATCATATCTATAGATCCAGGATCTTCAGACTGTGATTTGAGCACCTGTGTTTAAGAAAAAGCACCCAAAGATAAGGCATAGTTTCCTCCAATATAAAACTTTTTTGTGCATCAATATATAGTAGTAAGTAATCCTTTATCTTATATTAGAAGCTGAGAGATAGCACAGAAGGAAAGGCTTTTCTTCCAGAGAATGTTCCCATAACTATAGAGCAAGCCCACCATGTCTCGGCTAAGCACATATCTAGGCCTGGTGGGTAAAGTGTCTATAAACGAACGACAAACTCATTATCTGAGTATGCACACCACCCATATACAAGAGGGAGTTAAGAGGTAAGAGGAGAACCCCATTTTTTTTCAGAAGAACAAAAATATTTAAGGGAAAAACCTTAAGGTGGGGAACCTCCCCCCTCCCCCGCCCGCCAAAATAACCTAGCTCATTGAGGATCAGGAATGCTCAGTATGTATGGAATGTTGATTGACTGGAAGGAGGGTTCTGGGGGGGGGGGAGAGGGTGGAGGGAAGGGGGAAGGAATGGAGTATCTTGAAAAGGGCATGGCTGGCTAGCCAGAATGCAGAATAGGAGCACTCCACATTGCAACATTCTGGGGCGGGTCCCAAGTGTTTCTATAAATAGTTATCCTTATCAGTTGCCTCTAGAGAGATCAAATGGGAATGGGTGTCTGGTGAGCTAATGCTACACTATTTGAAGCAGGGTGAGTGGGAAGGCCATTCATTGCTCCTCTGGAAGATGCTATAGCCACTTTCATAGCATGCCAGCCCCCACTAGCTAGGCTGTGTGACATCTGGTTCAGATCTGCCCCCTATGGCTGCCTCATTCCTAAGACTGCTTCCTAGACTGCTTCTTCTTGCATTCCTATTCCGCCATCCAGTTTTTGTCGGTGGGAAATGACTCGCGAGTCTTTTATGTGCAGTCTTGCTTTAGGGCATGAAAAAATCCAAGACCCAATGGGCCAACCACATATGACGCTCCAGGATACAAAGCCATCAGCAGACCAGAGCTTTATCAGCACTGCTACAGGACAGTCAGACTTTCACTGAAGGAGAAGATACTAACCAGTGTGTGGTTGAATAACCTGACATGAAAAAGCCAACAGTTTTATACAGTTTTGGAAGAAGCAGCATGTCTGTAATGACTTTGACCGCTCTCTTATTAAGAATACAACTGAGAACAGAGATCGTTATCTAAATGCAAGCCCACAGGGGCACACAAAATACAAACCATTTGCAAGGCTGGATAATTGTTCACAGCAAACACAGGAGACATTTTGCAGCCAGCAGTAGCTCAGCTCTATATATTCAAGCATATTAACCCTTTTGGCTGTCTTGGGTCATAGTGAGAAAAAAGGCCACTCAGCCAGTTATAAACAGATCCCTGCAGGCTGCCATGTGCTCAGGGCAATTATTCATAGGCATACAGTTTCAAGCAAGTATGTGTGTGTGTTGGGTATGGAGGAGATAGAGTATTATGTCAGAAATGACATAATAAGATCAAGTTTCTCATTGATTTTGAGCAAGTTGCTTCAGTTCCCTGTGCCTCCATATTCTATCTGCTTAAGGGAAATATCACATCTATAGGTAAATAAAGGCCTACATGTGTATTTGTAGCTCGGGGTTCGCATTGCACAACATATATAGTCTCCAGCCAATCCTGGACTTTTAATTATGTAAGCAATGTTTAAGTGTGAACTGTGGAACCGCTGTGGTACCTGTAAGAGATGTGAAATACGCACCCATTAGGTTTTCAGGGTTTGAGAACCTTTAAGCTAACCCTTCCCAAGTTTCAGAAACGTAAACGCACTACCTGATTTCTTCTGAAGCTCCCGCCCTCCGCTGCTGTGTTGCAGTGGATCAAAAGTTCTGCACGGGTCTGGGCTGAAATTTCTTCTCAACTTCCAAGCTCTTTGAGTAGTCTTAAGCAACTCCCAACTCATCCTAATAACCAAATGGGCAACTGAAATGAGCAGTGCTGGGACTGAAAGGTGGTGTGTGTGTGTGTGTGTGTGTGTGTGTGAGAGAGAGAGAGAGAGAGAGGGAGAGGGAGAGGGAGAGGGAGAGAGAGAGAGATACAGACAGACAGACAGACAGACAGGAAGAAAGACAGACAGACAGCTAGCTGTTGCACTCAGGTCCAGCTTGCTGGCTTTCCATATAGGAATCTAGTTGATGGCTGTGAGAGTGGGCTGTCAGACTAGATGGGCCTTTGGGATGATCCTGCTCTGCTTCCATCCCCTAAGTTCTAAATTGCATCAAATTGTTATTGCTGTGTTCCATTTCCTCATTGCACAGGTCCAAGCAGGGTCAAGGTTGCACTACTGTGGACTCACTTTCCAGATATACAGTGCAGATGGAACTCCGTGGAGTGCAGAGACCTCAATAGTGACACTCCTGTGATGTGCAGTTTCTCTCTTCACTCTGAAAACTAACGGCTGCTGTCATCTCACTGTAAGCGGCAGGGCCTACTACCAGTTCCTGAGCAAAAGGAAAGGAATCACTGGTTCCCAAGCTCTGAGTCTGGCTATAGGATTCTCCCTCTCACCATTTTGGAGCACCTGTAATGATAGTCTTGTATAGGAAAATGGACCAAGTGCCTATGTAAACATGCTGTGGAGACAAGGAACACATTCAAACCATAGATATAAGGCACCACGAAACACTATAAACAGTCTTGGCTTCCCTGAAAATTTATGGAGGCTGTAGTTTGTTAAGGGTGCTGAGAGCTGTCATTGGACCTTAATCCTGCCCACAAACTACAATTCCCAGAGTTCCCTGCGGAGAGGGACTGATTGTTAAACCACCCTGGGAACTGCAGCTCTTGGTTTCGTAGCAATTCTCAGCACCCTTAACATTGCTTTTGTTTGTTAGTATGGTATGCACCGTAAGCCACCCTGTGTTCCTTGGATGAAGGGCAGCATAGACATTTAATAAAAAAACAACAGCAGCAACAACAAACTACAGCTCCCAGAATTCTTTGGGGGAAGCTTTGATGGCTTATTTTTGAATTATGGTGCTGGAGGAGACTCTTGAGAGTCCCATGGACTGCAAGAAGATCAAACCTCTCCATTCTGAAGGAAATCAGCCCTGAGTGCTCACTGGAAGGACAGATCCTGAAGCTGAGGCTCCAATACTTTGGCCACCTCATGAGAAGAGAAGACTCCCTGGAAAAGACCCTGATGTTGGGAAAGATTGAGGGCACAAGGAGAAGGGGATGACAGAGGACGAGATGGTTGGATAATGTTCTCGAAGCTACCAGCATGAGTCTGACCAAACTGCGGCAGTGCTCTGGTCCATGGGGTCACGAAGAGTCGCACATGACTAAACCACTAAACAACAACGACTGCTTATAGTGCTACCATAGCACTTTAAACATACAGTGTGGTTGTAGTCAATGTGATTAACCATGTGGAAGGCACTGAAGGATGGGCGAGGCTCCTTCCAGCCACTTTGGAAAGGAGACCAGTGTTCAGTCTCAGGCAGTTCCACTGCTCTTTGCAAACCTCAGCCAATTCAGCTCTCAGGGACTTCCGAGGCTGAGCTAGCCTCTCTCCTTCCCTTCCATTCAGCACAGGAATTGTTATTCATTTCCCACACAATGACAGGTTTAGTCAGTTTATTGTGTGGCAGAGAATGACTCGGGTACTCAGGCATGGGAATAAAGTTCACTGGGAACTTTCAATTTCCTTAACGCCGTCGCGTTGCAATAATCCCAGAGGTGAGGGTTCCGGAGCTGATGCCATTTCTTCGCTGGGCAGAAGAGGGTGCGGGAAAGGATTGTATGGTGATATGATGTAATCCTTTGGCTCGGCTCTGCAGGGCCATGGCTGAGCTGTTATCTGTTAACAACCCTGGGAGTCAACATCAAGGAAGCTCCTGAAAAAATGACAAAGCTGCTTTTGCCTTTGATGTGGACCACGTTACTTTGCCTCCACCCACCCTCCGTCTTCTGAATTGTGCAGAGGGCAACTTTTCTTATGAACATATCAGGTCCTCCAAGTGTCCCTATTTTCCAGGTACAGTCCCAGATTTACAGAAGCTATCCCAGTTTCTGATTTGATCCCAGAATGCCCCACTTTCCCTTGGGATGTCCCTGTTTTCATCAGAAAAATGTTGGCGGGCATGGAGTTATCCAGCCCCAGAGCCATCGGAAAGCAGCCCTGCATTTGGCATTTCTTTTTAGTGTTTAGTGTTTTATTATGTTTTTACATATGTTGGAAGCCACCCAGAGTGGATGGGAGGGATGATGACGATGTTGATGATGATAGAATAGGAGATCATGATTTTCATCAGAGAAACGCTGGAGTGTGTGCTGCATTATTCCAAGTCAAAGCCATGGCCCATGGCTCTTTGGGGTTTCAGGCAGGAGCCTTTTCTAGCTGTACCTGGAGTTGCGAGGACTGAGCTTGGGATCTTTGGCATGGAAAACAGTTGCCCCACCACTGAGCCATGGCCCCTTCCATAAGCACAGTGGTACCTCGGGTTACATACGCTTCAGGTTACAGACTCCACTAACCCAGAAATAGTGCTTCAGGTTAAGAACTTTGCTTCAGGATGAGAACAGAAATCGTGCTCCGGCGGCCCAGCAGCAGCGGGAGGCCCTATTAGCTAAAGTGGTGCTTCAGGTTAAGAACAGTTTCAGTTTAAGAACGGACCTCTGGAACAAATTAAGTACTTAACCTGAGGTACCACTGTAATTCAGTTGCATTAAAGATTTTGCCACAGGTTGACCAGGGCCTTTAAAAAACAAAACAAGAAATCTTGTGGTGGCTAACAATATATAAATGCAACCATTGAACATCCATAGAACAATTAAAAAACCAAAACACACCTTTTCATTTATTGAACTACTTAGTAAATTTATTAGATATCCCACACCGGGCGTCACAGATAGGAAAGAAAAGCTACATTGAAAGAATGTAAACAACATATCAAGCAGCAAGACAACCTTAAAATAAAAAGTGAAGTCCTGTTTTTTAAAGCTCAGCAAAACTCATTTTGTGCAGCAGCACAAACAGAATTAAAATATAACCGGGCAACACCCACACTCCAAATATACCCCAAGTTTTCATCACTCACTCTCTAGCCTAACCTACCTCACAGGGTTCCTGTGAGGATAAAATGGCGGAGAAAGAGAAGTATGTATGCCACCTCACACATCTTGGAGGAGAGGTTGGCATACATACTTCTCTTTCTCTGCCATTTAATCTTCACAGGAACCCTGTGAGGTAGGTTAGGCTGAGAGTGATTGATAACCACTCCAATAATAACCAACCAAACAAATAATATTAGCATTACTGTGTATCCGAGAGCCCAATGTATCTGCATTCCAGCTTCTATCCAGAATGCACCATAAACTTTCTGGCCCATAGCCTAGCTGATATGGTTGAAGCTGTTCTACCCTGTGCCAGGTAGATACAGTGGTACCTCGGGTTACAGACGCTTCAGGATACAGACTCCGCTAACCCAGAAATAGTACCTTGGGTACTATTACCTCAGGATGAGAACAGAAATCATGCTCTGGTGGTGCGGCGGCAGTAGGAGGCCCCATTAGATAAAGTGGTACCTCAGGTTAAGAACAGTTTCAGGTTAAGAACAGACCTCCAGAACGAATTAAGTTCTTAACCAGAGGTCAAGATTTGCACCAATCATTTCCTTTTTCTCCAGTCTCTACAACGTTCATTTCAGCCAGGTTATCAGGCTGCAACTGAGGCATTGGTTGTACCCTCAGCCAGAAGTGGAACAGAGCTGGGAGTGAAAACACAAGAACGGATACAACAATTGGTAAATCACAATTTTCTTAAATTACAGCTTCCAGATGAATATTGTCATAGTGTGGGCAAGAGGCCAAACACCACAGCAGTCTGTTTGCTGCCAGTTGTATTCTATGGCTTGCCAAATGGCTGGGAATTGTATTTGTGTGTTGGAGGCAGAGGCAAGTTAACTTGAGGCAGTCGCTGGGTTCTGTCGCTCTTGCTGTCTGCTGTGACCAGCCTGGGTGTGTGGCAGGTACTAAGGACGCTGAGGTGAGCCATTACCCCAAAGGCCACACAAGCCCCCTCTCCCAAAGCAAGGGCACAGCATCATGGAATTGTAGAGTTGGAAGGGACCCAGGTGATTGGATAGTTACAGAAAATGGTTACTGTTGCGTTCTAGTGGAGCTCTATATAAGCAGGCTGGCTGAACCCTTCAGTTCAGTTCTGTTCTGGCCTGTGAATAAACAAGAGCTGTTTGAAGACTCGCTGTGTCGTCTGATATGCTCACCCACAACTTAACAAAAACATTTGTTGTTGTTTAGTCATTTAGTCGTGTCCAACTCTTTGTGACCCCATGGACCAGAGCACGCCAGGCACTCCTGTCTTCCACTGCCTCCTGCAGTTTGGTCAAACTCATGTTGGTAGCTTCAAGAACACTGTCGAACCATCTCGTCCTCCGTCGTCTCCTTCTCCTTGTGCCCTCCATCTTTCCCAACATCAGGGCCTTTTCGAGGGAGTCTTCTCTTCTCATGAGGTGGCCAAAGTATTGGAGCCTCAGCTTCAGGATCTGTCCTTCCAGTGAGCACTCAGGGCTGATTTCCTTCAGAATGGATAGGTTTGATCTTCTTTAAACATTTTAAAACTTTCCTATACAGGGCTGCCTTCTAAAGATTGCATAGTTACTTATCTCCTTGGCTTGCGGGGAGTCGCATAACTCCATACCCTCCAACATTTCTCTGATGAAAATAAGGACATCCTAAGGAAAAGTGGGACATTCTGGGATCAAATCAGAAACTGGAATGGCTTCAGTCTGTCCCTGGAAAAGAGGGACACTTGTAGGGTCTGTAGACCAGTCAGAAACATGGGGGAAATTCTTGTACTCTTTATCAGCTGGAACTAGTGAGCACTCAGAGCAAAGCAAACAAGCAGTAGAAAGAAAATGATCGTTGGTGAATGTGGAAATAATGCAAGGAAAAAACTTAAGTCTGGGGTTGGGGATTGAATTTATGGCTTGAAATAGGCTAGAGGGATTCAATTCCCCCTCTGATGTGCCCTGAGGACCTTCTGGTTAAGGCAAGTTAAGAAACTCTATTAATAATTAGAATAATAAAAATAATAGGCAGTTGATTGTCTGCAGGCAGGGCGACATGAGAATATTGCCAGTCCAGCCAGTCTGCCACTAGTCCTCCACTTCCAGCTTCTACTCAACTCTGTTTTGGAAACTGAGGATTCCTTTGCAGCAGTTCGTGAGATTTATATATCAATAGAAAGGTAAGAAGAGATGTGCATTTAGCAACTTACTGCTGAGATAACAGGGAGATGGTTGGGAAAATGCTCCCTTCACAATCCTCTGACAGAGGCTGCAGCTGCTTGCTTGGGTCCCGGCTGACAATGTCTGATTTCCTGACAGTGTCAAGTCATCCCTCCTTCACGCTTATTTAATTAAAAATCAATCAAATGAGGGGGGGGGGGAGAAACACATTTATACAAACAACATGTCACAACAAGCTGTTTTCCCTTGTTTTGTTTAATAGCAAGTCAGCAGGCTGCCTGTGGTTTGATGAGTTCAGGATTACTGAGAGACCTTCTAAACAAAAGCTGCGAGGTTGAGCTTATTTTCACCCATCCAGAGAGGATTCCCACCTGCTTAACTGTTTGGGTCTGCCCCATTAGGCTTTGGATCTGTCAAGAACTGCCCTCTGGAGAGTCCAGGCACATCTCCAGTTCAAAATGGGTAAGGGAAATGCTCACAACACAGTCCTATACATCTCTACTCAGAGATAAGTTCCATTCAGTTCACTGAGGCTCAGGGCCAACCCAAGGTATTTTCCAGCATGAGCCAGGGTCACAAATGGTGCCCCCTCCCCATCAAGTCTTGGTGGTTTGTATCCAGTGCAGGTCAAGTTATTTTGACAGCCGAGGCAGAAAATCACACAAGCGCGTCTCCTTCTTTCTGGCACTTTGCTGTCTTTTCTTGACATCTAAAATCAGCTTCCCGAGGTGGCCAGCAAGGATTACAGGCTAAGACAGTTAGTGGACTGGACTGTATTTGACATACTGAGTCATACTCAGAGTAGATGCATCAAAATCAATGGGCTTAAATTAGCCATGACTGACACCACAATCCTAGCCATGTCTACTCCGAAAGAAAGCCCTGTGAAATTCAATAGTGTTTTCTTCCAGCGTTAGGTTTGCAGCCTTACTATCTACTATGTATTGGCAGCAAAGGAACCCGGGTGGTATATAGCTGCGTAAATGCAACAAGTCGACAAATGCAGAAACTGAAAAAGAATTTGCAAGAATTAATGTGGATTCACCCTGCCACACGCAGCATGTTTATTTTAAATTTGCATTCCACCTTTCTACACTGCTGTACTCAAGGTGTTTGGATGGTGCCTATTTCGATGTATTCATGGTCTTGTCCTACATGCCTTTTTTTGGAAGAAAATAAGAGAGAGGAGTAGAACAACACCCTTTGTTGCATACTGACCTAAATGGACCAAAGGTTTGATAAATATCATGCTTTAAATCAGAATTCCAGATGAGAGTCATGGGAAGTCATCCTCTGGCCAGCCCCAAAGCTTAAGTCATAGAATCATAGAATCATAGAGTTGGAATAGACCACAAGGGCCATCGAGTCCAACCCCCTGCCAAGCAGGAAACACCATCAGAGCACTCCTGACATGGTTGTCAAGCCTCTGCTTAAAGACCTCCGAAGACGGAGACTCCACCACACTCCTTGGCAGCAAATTCCACTGTCGAACAGCTCTTACTGTCAGGAAGTTCTTCCTAATGTTTAGGTGGAATCTTCTTTCCTGTAGTTTGGATCCATTGCTCCGTGTCCGCTTCTCTGGAGCAGGAGAAAACAACCTTTCTCCCTCCTCTATGTGACATCCTTTTATATATTTGAACATGGCTATCATATCACCCCTTAACCTCATCTTCTTCAGGCTAAACATGCCCAGCTCCCTTAGCCGTTCCTCATAAGGCATCGTTTCCAGGCCTTTGACCATTTTGGTTGCCCTCCTCTGGACACGTTCCAGTTTGTCAGTGTCCTTCTTGAACTGTGGTGCCCAGAACTGGACACAGTACTCCAGGTGAGGTCTGACCATAGCAGAATACAGTGGCACTATTACTTCCCTTGATCTAGATGCTATACTCCTATTGATGCATCCCAGAATTGCATTGGCTTTTTTAGCTGCCGCGTCACACTGTTGGCTCATGTCAAGTTTGTGGTCAACCAAGACTCCTAAGTCCTAAGAAAATGACTTTGAAGTCTCTGTTTCTAAGCAGGATCAAGTGTGGTGGCTTTGTGAGGGTTCCATGGCAGCAATCTGCATGCGAAATACTTCCAGGGCTTCCTCATCTCTGTTGTCCATCACACAACAGAGAAGGAAAAAATGCAAAAACAGAAGACATTTTCTGGAATATCTATTCCAGGGGAATGGATTTGGTTTAAATAAATGTGATTCACTTTAACACATGGCAGAAGACACACATGCATGAATCGTGCCCCTTTTGTAAGTCCAGCCTGCATGTTGCAGCTGCGGCTATCCTATGAAAGAGGTACACAGCTGATGGATAGTTCAGTGCCCAGAGGTCCCAAGGTTCAAAAAATCTCATTGCTTGCTATTCAACAGACTACTTGCAGCTGCACAGACACTGTGGAGTGAGGGATTTCTGACTGTGACATTTTAAGACACATCAGTGAAAGAAGCAATACAGCTTTGCTTGGGAGGCTGGGATTTGAAGAGAGCTCAGTGTCTGATTCTCAGCAATTTGCCTTCATAAGCAGTCATAAAACATATGTGACGTGACAGAAGGTCCCACTTCTCTGCATCTGATCTAAAGCCCAAGGTGTTTCTTATCTGTCACAAATGGACTTGCTGAATGAAATGTGAGTGCTCACTTGCATGCTTTTCCTCAAAAGGAAGCTGCGCAGTTCATTCTTTTAAACTACCATCAATGAAAGCATTTTGTGGGAAATGTTCCACAAGCTAGGGGGCGGAAACTTGCAAAGGCTGCCACCCAAGTTCAATGTCTGCTTTCAACGTTTCAATCTAGTAGTTTCAGTGCTAGCTAGAATAAAAAGGACAATACAGAACTCATAATGAACCCCATAAAACTTTTGATGAAATGATGACTCTGGGTCATGTTGATATAATCCCATTCCTTCCTCCTGGTAGAATTTAACAGTCACTGATGACTGAACTAAACATCTAACTTGCTACACTGAGTGATTAATTTTGATTTTTAAATCCTGAAGCTATAAGACAAAAGGAGCCTTGCTGAATCAGGCTAATGGCCCATCGAATCCAGTATGCTGTTCTCACAGAGGCCAGGCAGATGACCCAGAACAGTACCTGAGTGCAATAGTTTGCAATTGGTATTCAGAAGCATGCTGCCATAGAACATAGCCAGCATGTCTAGTAGCTGTTGTTAGCCTTATCCTCCATAATAAGGCACACAGAGGTTACTGTTCTTTCTCCTTCCTCACCTGGAGAAAGCATGTGAACAGGCAGTAACCAAGAAGTAACAGCAGTGAGTCTAGGGAGCGCCAGAGATTGTTAATAATAATAATAATAATAATAATAATAATAATAATAATAATAATAATTTTTATTTATACCCCACCCTTCCCGGTTCAAAAACTGGGTTCAGGTCACCTAACAACAAATTTAAAACACTTAATTGTAGAAGCAGCATAAAATACAGTATAAAAAAATGGATAACGGTAAAATTCAAAATTCAGAAATCAGTTTAGGGGAAGTAAGCATTAGAATAATCCCCAGGGCTAGCTGGCTGAATTGGTCCTACTTGGGCGGGGGGTCAGTGAGGAGGTCAGGGGAGAATTAGCTGTGGGGTCTCAGAGCGGGTAATCTTCATAAAGGGGGAGGGGGAGGGAAGAGAAGGGAAATAAAAGATCAGGCTGAGTTCAAATTAAAGACCAGGTGGAATAGCTCTGTCTTACAGGCCTGACAGAAGGAGGTTAAATCCTGAAGGGCCCTAGTCTCATGGGACAGAGCATTCCACCAGGTCGGAAACCATCACTGAAAAGGCCCTGGCCCTGGTGGAGGATAGTCAGACTTCCTTAGGGCCCAGGACGTCTAAACTATGGTTATTCATGGACCTTAAGGTCCTCTGCGGGGCATACCAGGAGAGGTGGTCCCATAAATAAGCCTCCAACTTGGACATGGGCTTCTCATATGGCCAAAGATGCCAAGCCCTGATGCAAGCTCCAAGTATTTATGAGAATGGGTTGATATACATGCCTCCATTTCTTTATGGGAAAAGCCCATAGAGATGAAAGAGCCAATAAGTACTGCCCAGTCCCACCCTCCTTCTGGTGAGGTGTATCCCACAGGGCCTCCAATTTCTGGTGGCATCTTGATAGGGGTAGTAATGCAACTATAAATCCAAGATCTACACCCATCCTGGTTTCAGATTCCTACTCCCTGTGTGTGAGCCCTCCGTTTATATCTATCTATCTCCTCAAGCTTACTTGCAACCACACTGCTTTTTCTTACACTACCAAGAGCAAGGGCACCTCATCCTAGTTGCTGCTGGATCACACATTTGACAAAACTAGGAGGGGGAAGGAACAGTGAGCAGGAGAAAAAAATGGCTCTGGACAGCTTCAGCCTGTGAAAATAATGGCATTGAACAGGATCAGTAAGATTTCAATCAGTGCATTTGCTTTTTTGGGGTGGTGAATTTCCATCTCAAAATCACATTTCTGAAGCAGTAATCAAATGCAAAGTCTATTCAGCCCAATGCTATGCATCCCCCTAACAGTTATCATACACCAGATGTACCTCTGAAAGAACAATGCGAAGATAATTGTTAGTTGCCTGTGATATCAATATTCTTCTTCCAGCCCCCCTTGGCTTTCCAATACAGTGGTGCCTCGCAAGACGAAATTAATTCGTTCCGCGAGTTTTTTTGTCTAGCGAATTTTTCGTCTTGCGAAGCACGGTTTCCCATAGGAATGCATTGAAAAACAATTAATGCATTCCTATGGTCAAAAAAAGTCCAAACAAAGCCAAATTTGGTACAACAAGAGTTTATTAAGTGCTCTTTAAAGTCACACATACTGTAAAGAGCATTTCAAAATTCAAACCCAGAATTTTTTTAAAAAAACAGCAGAGTGGCCCAATGGTCACAGAAAATCATAAAAATGCAGGAGAAAAAAACAAGCTTCCAGATTCTTGCAAACTCCTCCCCAACTGTTCCCCCAGCCACCCACCACACAGAAATTCGAACCCAGATTTTTTTTCGTCTTGCAAAGCAAGCCCATAGGGAAATTCATCTTGCGAAGCAGCTCGAAAAACAGAAAACCCTTTTGTCTAGCGAGTTTTTTGTCTTGCGAGGCATTTGTCTTGCGGGGCACCACTGTATCAACATTCTTCATTCTCCTTTTGTGGCCTACCTTGCACAACTGGATTATCTTATGCCTTTGGATCTATGGCAGATCCATTCTTTTTCTTCTCCCCTCCCCTGTCGTCCAGATTGCCATCTTCATTTGGCTGTGCACTGACCAGTCTATCAATAAATGTAATCACCCCCAACTTCTTAATATCTGGAAGCAATCTTGACTGGTGCTGATATGACTACAACTGTAGCTTCACCAGCCTTATATCCACTTGTGGATATGTTGCCATTTCTTCTTCTTCCAGATTTCAAAATGTTAGAAATGATTCGGTGAAGGAAGCCAGTTTCCCCAGCTCTTATTTAGATGCCGACTCATCTGCTGTATGTAGGTGTCCTGGAGAAAGTCAGATGGATAGAAGCCAGCAAGTTTATTTCCACCCCCTCCCCCCTTGGTAAATTCCAGTAAAGTGAAAAACTTGACAAGCACAAGATACCTCTCCCCAGCCCACCTGCAAATGATGTCATGGAATTTCTCTTGTTGCCTGAACTGAGTTCCATACACTCAAGAAGTTTCATTAAAAAAGAAAAGAAAGAGCTGGTTTGTTGTGAAATAACAAAGGGGAGTATTTAATGGGTCAGACTTGTGAAAACACCGCCAGACTAGTTAGGCCAATTGGGGTCAGTTAAGCCTCTCTTGACACAGGACATTAGCAACATTTTCCATGGGCTAAACACAACAAAGAAAACTTCATCTGGTTGCACCTCCAATACCTACGCAGCTTGTAATGGTTTTTCAAATCTTGATATGAAACAGCACCGTGGCAATGAGCATTGGATTCCTAGTCAGCAGAGGGATCTGCTCATGCGCCAAGGCGGCGAAAGCGTCATTCTTCTCTATTTGCTACATTACTTCATCATGCTCCAATAGCGATTTGTCTGCCCTAATCTTCTTATTGCTATGCCCCATCAGGGATCAGTGCTCAAAGCTGCCAACAAATGCAGATGGATTACTCAGAAGGGGAAACAAATTTATCTTTTTCAGAATGCCCTTTGCAACAATCAGGGTTGCCCTCTTTTTCATGACTCATTTGACAATTGTTCTCAACCCTCTGTTTACAACTCCGCTGAGCTAATTCACGTGCTTAGAGCTAAGCTATGAGGTGAGAATATTTTGATGGTGAGCACTAAAAATTGGTGGGATTGGGCAGCTGCCAGGACCCTGACTCCACCAAGGAGTCAATTGTCATTTTGGTCCTCTCTCTGTTCAGGGTCTCTGGTCAGGCTGCATACTGAGTGATGAGATTGTCCCATTATCTCTTGTGAAGGAGCAGGGTAATCCAGGTCATTCTTTTTGTTTGTATGTCCTACATCCCTCATAAACCATATCACCACACATCAACTGCTCTGAAAATAGATCTGCAGGCATATGGTACAGGAAGAGCTCCACTCAGATCAGCAGTATTTATGAAGATTAACTCTGGACCAGAAAGTGTGAGGATTGAAACTAATTGGGGAATGGGGGTGGGTGGGGAGGGAGATTAGCCACACCCAAACACCATTGAAATTACAGTGGTACCTTGGGTTAAGAACTTAATTCGTTCCGGAGGTCCGTTCTTAACCTGAAACTGTTCTTAACCTGAGGTACCACTTTAGCTAATGGGGCCTCCCACTGCTGCCACGTGATTTCTGTTCTCATCCTGAGGTAAAGTTCTTAACCTGAGGTACTATTTCTGGGTTAGCGGAGTCTGTAACCTGAAGCGTCTGTAACCCGAGGTACCACTGTGCCAGAAATTATGCACAAAGGTAGAGTAGACATATTTTCCCCTGGATTGTATTAATGGGCTTTGGGTACACTCTTGCAATCACTCACACGAGTAACTGGAGGAAGGACTGCAGCATTTATATCTAGAACAGTATGTACTGAGGCAGCGGCAGAGCAAGCTGATTGGGCGCTTGGGGCAGCATGCATGCCCTCCATCCAGGGGCGGGGCCAGCTGCCTGCGGGGCAGAGCGAGGTGGGGCAGGATGTTCCATGGGGCCTCTGAGGAGTCTGCCTTCTTCTCCCCACTCTGCCGCCCTACAGTTGAGGGGGAGGCAGCAGGCGGACCATTTGGCAGAGCCTGCGGGTGCGCTGCAGGCCTTGCGGTGAGTGCCGTCCATCATTTTGTCACTCCCCTCAGTGGTGACACCCTGGGCCGACTGCCCCCACCGCACCCCTCTTCCTCTGTCCCTCTGCTGAGGGCAATCTCTGATTCTTTTCACCACACAAACTTACTGTAGAATTGACAATTTGGGTGTGTGTGTGTGTGCTTGCCTTTTGCTCCCTAAATCGCTGAGCAATGGTAGTTGTGGTGGAAATGCCTGACCTGCTAATCTCTCCGTTAAAGAGACAATCTCACTGCCAATCAGTTCTAATGCTCTGTATTATTAAATCCTGATCTGATGTTAATGTGTGGGTGAATGTCGTCCAGTCACTCTGTATTTCCTTTCACATTGCATTTTCTCCCCCATCCGCAGATGGTTATTATTTAAAAGCTTCAAATCCATCAGCTCCCAACTAAGCAACTTATTCCGGTTATCCCAATGGGCTAATTTGAGATATTTGTCTTTTCTTTCTCACTCACTTCAGCACACACAAACACACATAAATAAAATTTGATTCAAAGTACGTTCAGCTTGGGCATAATTTAATTGTGTGACTGGTCCTCATTATCTTAAACACTCAATGTGGAGGCAGTCGAGGAAGAAATGAGATGCAAATCTGTTAATTATATTGGTATTTCCAGTGTACACATAAAAATACTTGGGAATCTGTTTCCCACAGTGCAATATGGAATACACTGAAGAAGTGCATCACCATGAGCATATTGATTTTAGTCAGGTTTTAGTATAGATTTTACTAAACAAAATTGTTTCTGTGCTGCTTTATTTTTGCCCTAGGGAACCCAATTCACAACAGTGCCATATGATCCCGGATCAAATTGTCTTTCTGTCATTTACAGGCCTAGCAGGCAGGAATAGTCAGCGTGGGGCTTATACCATTCTACAGAGCTCACTTAAAATGCGACAAAGGTACTTTAAAGCTCCTTTTCTGATAGTGTGATAAAAGGGACCCTGGACAATGTTGAATGGCATTTCATTTCCTTCTACCTTTGATAGGTCTCTCCAAAGGCCCAGAGGTAACAGGCTAAAGTAACACAGAGCCTATTAATAAATAAAATCTCCCTTTGGATCCCCAAGTGACTTTGATAACATGGTCCAGATATCTCCGTTAAAGGGAAAATTCGCTTCTTTATATCTTGGTTGAAAAACAAGCATAGATTTTCTAGAGACTTTTCAATCTGGCTTCATGCTGGTGCAGCACCGAGAATGCCTTGGTTGCCCTGAACGATGACTTTTGTCAGGAGAGAGACAGGGGAGCTCAGCCCTTGGTAGCTCATTGGCTTTTTGATACAATCAACCATGGCATTCTCCTGGAACAGCTCACAGCACTGAGAGTTGAAGGCACCATGGTGGTTCTGCTCCTATCTTGGTGGCTGCTTTCAGAGAGTAGAGATTTGGTGGGTGCTTGCTTGTTCCTATATGAACAATCCTGTGGGGTCCCACAAGGAATAATATTACCCCCCATGTGCTCTTCAACATCTGTATGAAGCAGTTGGGAGATGCAATTAGGAGATTTGGAGCAAAGTGTCATCAATACACAGATGACATTGACCTCTGTTTCTCTAAATCAAGGGTGATGGTTCAAGTGTCTGGAGATAACCATGGGCAGAATATGGGACAATAAATCCAGACAAGGTTTGTTGGTTGTAGGATCTTGTTGAGGTTTGTGAGAAACTGCAGCTTTGAAGTGGACAACTAGTGAGTTGGCAAGAAGCCAAGTGAAGCAAGAGTACGTGGGAAAGTCTGCTTGGAGGTAGGGAAGCCTAGCAACAGGCGGTGATTGGTTGGAAGTTTTCCCTTATGAGCAGCATGACACAGTAGTTTGGTGCTGGAGTTCAGAGGTTGGTGTGTAGAGTAAGAATTGAGTCTGTGTATATAGTAACTCATACAAAGCTGTGCTATACTCTGTATATAATAAAAGCAATACAAATCAAGTTACTGTTCGGCAAGTTATGTTCCTGAGTCCTCATCCTGGACTACATGGACTAAGCAGCCGGTAGCAGATAGTTTTGGTTGAGATCCATCAACAGATCTGAGGTCTGGGAACTGGATAGATGGCCTATCCTTGATGAGTTTGCACTCTTCTAAGAGAAGAGCAGTTGTGCAGCTAATGGATGCTTCTTGATCCAGATTTTTCACTTGAAGTCCAGATGGACTTCATCATGGATGCTTTAGCTGAGATTCCTGCAGTGCAGGCAATTGGACTAGATGAACCTTAGGGTCCCATCCAACTCTACAATTATATGATTCTATGGCTTCACTAGCCAGGTGTGCCTATCTCTAGACTGCACAGCGGGTGCAAGCTTCTTTTCCAATCATGCAGATATGAGACATCTGGACCTGTTTTAAAGTCTGTATCGATGACATCAGTGGCATGCCAGGAACTATTTGTCTAGTCTCACATTGCAGTTTAAATTCATTATGCATTGTAAACATTATTAATAAAAGTGAATTAATTGCTGTGCAGCATCAGTAGGCCCACCCCAACTCACAAATACTGTAAAGAAATAATAACGATGGTGTTGCATTACAATAAATTCAATATTGAAATTAAATATCAAAATCAAATATCAATATAGACATCACATACAAATGTCAAACAGCCAGCAACTGTTTCCAAGCTTTTTTTTTTTTTTAAAAAAACACCTACAATGGACTATCTGATGAATTCACTTTAAAAATTAATTTAAGCTATAATTCCAGGAATAAACCTATAACTGCTTTTAAATTTTCTTCTCCAATCATGCTGCAAAACCAGCATGATTTATTAGCAAATGAAGCTGTAATCCTAAACATATTTACCTAACCTGGGAGTAAGTTGCATGTAAAGGTAAAAGGTAAAAGTAGGTAAAGGACCCCGGACGGTTAAATCCAGTCAAAGGCAACTATTGGGTGCGGTGCTCATCTCACTTTCAGGCTGAGGGAGCTGGCATTTGTCCACAGACAGCTTTCCAGGTCATGTGGCCAGCATAGCTAAACCGCTTCTGGCACAACAGAACACCGTGACGGAAATCAGAGCGCACGGAAATGCCGTTTACCTTCCTGCCACAGCGATACCTATTCATCTACTTGCACTGGCTTGCTTTTGAACTGCTAGGATGGCAGGATCTGGGACAGAGCAACAGGAGCTCACCCTATCGCACAAATTTAAACCGCAGACCTTCTGATTGGCAAGCCCAAGAAGCTCAGCGCCACCCACGTCCCTATAAGTTGCATGTACCTGTAAGTAAACAGGGCTTACTTCCGAGCAAAGGTATATAGGATTGCGCCATTAAGCAGTTCCGTTTTCCATCTCCTTCTGTTGTCTGCATTGACCCATGAAAGAGATTGGGACTCAGAACTGGCTCAAAACCAGAGGAAGTCATTGCCACTGAGGAAATCTCTATATTTTAGGAAATATTCAAATCTCTGCCAATGACATCATGGAAAGAAAGAGACGCAAATAGTCTCTCCGGTAGACAATAGTAACCTTGAAACTTTAATCTCCTTCTCCTTATGCACAGCAGATGTAAGCTTGGGCAAGCTGATACATTCTAAAACCGTTGCAGGAAAACCAGGTGGACCCAGCCCTTCTACTCAGGAAGGAGCTCCATGAAATTCTGTTTCTTGTGCCAAAAACACATACTATCCAAACTTTTAGAAGTGTGCACTGATGTGCAGAGCAGACGGAGGGCAGGGATGGGGAAGAGTACAGTGGGGAAGGAACAGGACTGGCCCCAGGATTTGGTAGACCCTCAACAGGCCGCCTTGAAACTGCCCACCCCGCTGCCAGTGTTGCCAGTTCCTGCTGCTCTGATGTTTCATCACAGCCGCTGTTGTTTGCTTGCTTGCTATGCAGAAAGCCATGGAGCAAACAGACAGTGGAAGATGTTCCTCCTCTTCTTCAGCAACACAGTTGTGGTTTGCTTTCTTGTTTCCTCTGGGCCAAATCAAGAAACAGATGAACAAACAGATGGCAGTGGTGAAGAGGAGGAGCAGGTTCAGTCACCTCCCTGCTGGGGTGTTGGCTCTGGGCAAGTTCCCCACTATGACCAAGCCTTGATGAAGAATCCCCGGGAAGAAAGCAGGGAGGTATGCAAGGAAAAGCGAAAGATGATATATACGGTTAGTAGGAAAGGGATGATCATGTAGCACCCTCTCTTCCTTATTGACTAACTTTACACTAAATTTAAATGTATAGTCAAATAGAGCTTTTCTAATGACACCTGCTAAGGGACATGGGTGGTGCTGTGGGTTAAACCACAGAGCCTAGGACAGAAGGTCGGCAGTTCGAATCCCCGCGCCGAGGTGAGCTCCCATTGCTCGGTCCCTGCTCCTGCCAACCTAGCAGTTCAAAAGCACATCAAAATGCAAGTAGATAAATAGGTACCGCTCCAGCGGGAAGGTAAACGGCGTTTCCGTGTGCTGCTTTGGTTCTCCAGAAGCGGCTTAGTCATGCTGGCCACATGACCCGGAAGCTGTACGCCGGCTCCCTTGGCCAATAAAGCGAGATGAGCGCCGCAACCCTAGAGTTGGCCACGATTGGACCTAATGGTCAGGGGTCCCTTTACCTTTACCTTTAATGACACTTGCTACCCCATGTAGAACTCCTGTCGAGGGCCACAAACAGGGTAGCCAATGGTAGAAATCACCCTCAAAGACAGAAGAAGACTGTTGGTCCTCTTCTCCTTGTCCCGGTTGCATCTAAAGTGAAGTCCACAGTATCAAGGCTGGAGTCAGATGCAGGTCAGAACTAAGAGACAGCCAGATGTCAGTGAAGTTAACTCTTTATTCAAGGAATGGCATACAACTTCAGCCATACTTCCCAGCAGGCCTTGCCCCATATACAGCAGTTGTCAGGACTGAAGGTCCCTGCCTTCCACTCCTCCTCCTCTCCTGGATTTTTCCCAAGAAGTCTCAAACTGTGCCTGCGCACCTCTCGTCTCTGTTGTGCCCTCCTCATTATCCTGCATGTTCTTGGAGAACCAGGGGTGGGAGGGAGGGGAACTTGTTGCAGCCGGAGAGGGAGAGGGAGTGTCAGGAGTCCCAGTTCCCATCCTGATAACACAGCAAGCGTAGTTAATTAAAAAGGAAGATTTATTGCAAAAACAAGCAGAGTTCACCGGATGGCTCTAACAAGCCGCCAGCCTCATCAGTCATGATGACCCTTCTGAAGACTGCTTCCTGCGAGACCAGAAGCAACTGAACTTTCGCTTCTGACATCTCTTGTTCTGCTTCCTGTCTTGGAGTCCTCCTATTCGCCGAGACCTTGGACCGAGAGGGTCAGCCTGATAAACTGCTTCCTTCTCTGTTCACAGCATTTGGTACTTCTCGAGAGCGTTGGCAGGTTTCTGGCTTGCTCTTAGTCATTCCCTTATCAACCCGCATTCCAAGGGGCGGGGGACTTGACACAAGCTGATGCTCATCCTGCCTGGCAGTTAACCCTCCCTGTTCATGGTTGCTTCCATCAGCTGGTTGCAAACCTTCCCTCGGATCTAGCTGCAAATCTTCCCTGGGGACTGGCTTATGCATGACAGGGAGACTCCCAGGATGCTTCAGTAGTCTCTTGACCACCCTCCTCTCCTTCTGCCTTGGAGTCTGAACTGCTTCCTGTCACAGGTTCCTCCTGTTCACTAAACCCAGTTGCCCCATCAGTATCTAGCATCTCTTCCCCCTCTGAACTCTTCTCAGTGTCTCACCACTTCTCATACAGTTAGTCCCTGACGCCCCTTGATACCTGGGGGAAGTAGAAGCTGCTAGTGTAGTGATCTGACAATGTCTTCTGCTTTTTTCTTTTCTTTTTCCTAAGTCAGGGGAAGAACAAAAGGGCTCAGCAGGCATTTTCCATGTTCAAAGAAAGCCTCCATCCTTGCCCCTGGGTGAGTTCTTTGTTCCTTTGGGAAACCAGACAGTATTGGGAATTAAAGGTAAAGGTAAAGGTACCCCTGCCCGTACGGGCCAGTCTTGACAGACTCTAGGGTTGTGCGCTCATCTGACTCTAGAGGCCGGGAGCCAGCGCTGTCCGCAGACACTTCCGGGTCACGTGGCCAGCGTGACGAAGCTGCTCTGGTGAGCCAGAGCGGCACACGGAAACACCGTTTACCTTCCTGCTAGTAAGCGGTCCCTATTTATCTACTTGCACCCGGGGGTGCTTTCGAACTGCTAGGTTGGCAGGCGCTGGGACCAAGCAACGGGAGCGCACCCTGCCGCGGAGATTCGATCCGCCAACCATGCAATTGGCAAGTCCTAGGCGTTTTACCCTCAGCGCCACCCGTGTGGGAATTAGGCCCTTTAAAAATTGGGGCATTCATCAATGTTTGGATTCATTTTCAGGGAAAGGACAAAGCTGGCCACCCATCTCTGCTACATTGCATCCATTGCACCCTGGCAAACTGGCTGCAAACCATCATTGTTGTGTAAATTAGCTGATGCCCTTTTTGTCAAGGCAGCAGTGTTCATTCTTCCATTAACCACAAATGTAATCCATGCCTGTATACACATTGGGAATGCAAAACAAAAGAGAAATCAGTGTTGGTTTGAAAACACAATCCCTGTTTCTGAAAATTTTGGAAAGAACTTAAAAATTGGGAGTGACATAAAAATCAACAGATATTTCAAATAATAGATGTGTGGTTCTTTGTTATTTGCTTTTTTAATTCCTGGGCTTTCAACACACACTGCAGTTAGATTTGCAAGCTTTTTTGCCACCACCCCCAAATGGCCAGACACTTTGGATGAGAACTTGAATGTTGTAATTGTTAGTGTTTTAACAAGAGTCTTTTGGCCAAGTAAAATTGCCTTGTGTGGCCTGCAAGCTGCCAGTTGCTCCTCTTTGGTTTATAAAGTGTTGCAAATCAGCACACAGCCTACATGAAGGATCACTTTACTTGTAACTGAAACACATTTGATGTTTGAGAAACATGAGCTAGCTCATGGCAGCACTGCAGGACGCTAAACACTGTTAGTTATTCCACTTGAAATGGCAAGGACAATTGAGAAAAATGGACCAGAATGTTACCCAGATCAAACTGGGTTCAAGTTAACACTTAAGCTTCACCCTGCTCATTTGTAATTTTTGACTCTTTGACATGGTCTGGTGAGCCAGAAATTGTTCTCAAAGCAGTTCATTTGCTATTCTTCTTCTTTCTTCTTTGGTGATCACTTGTAGCCGAGTAAGATTGTCTTCCATGAACACAGTTTTAACAGTAAGTCCATAAATGACTATGAAGGCCAATTCTGGTTCCACACGTCCTTCCACAGTGGGGACCTAGGTTTCTGGGCAGGAGTTGATCACGGTGTGGATTTGCCAAGCGTGTCTTCCTCTTAGCAAGTTTCTCCCTTTCATCCTGAGTTTGAGCATCTTCAAAGCCCATGACCCCTTTGGTAAAGGCTGTTCTCCAACTGGAGCACTTGCAGGCCAGGGTTTCCCAGTTGTCGTTGTTTATACTACATTTTTTTTTTTTAAGATTTGCCTTGGGAGAGTCTTTAAACCTCTTTTCTTGACTACCAGCATCATACTTTCCATTTTTAAGTTTGGAATAGAGTAAGTGCTTTGGAAGACGATAATCAGGCATCTGCACAACATGACTAGTCCAACGAATGCCAGTGTCGCCAGGCACTTTCTGTACGTGTGCCGTGAATCCCAGAGAAGAAGAATACTGCAGTATGAGACCAAAACCCATCTAGTCCAGCATCTTGTCCTCATGGTGGCCAACTGGAAGTCCACAAGCAGTTCATGAGCACCGCTCTCCTGCTCATGATCCCAAGTGACTGATAAGGCTTGCCTCATACCTATGTTAACAAATCTGAGATAGGAGTGAGTTACATAGGAACGACACCTTCCACGTAATTCATAGTGCACTACTGATAGTCCTCTGAGATGGAAGGATAATGTCCATTTTTAATAGGTGGCCTAGCTATATAGTGCTTGCAGACACAAACCAAAGCAATAGCTGAACAATGACTCAGAGGGCAGTGTGCCACTAATTTAATTTTCACAACTTTTTGCAATCAAGAAAGAGTAGTGCCTTAGAGCTCTGCCAAACAGGAACTGGTGTGTAGGAGAAACAACAGCATGGAAAGCCATCTTTGACTGAAACACATGTGGTGAAAACACACTTGCGCCCTCGGCGAGCCAAATTAGTTTTTCTTAACAGATATAGAGGAGTATCTGGTAACCTGGGTCTTTTAGTGGCAATCAGTAGCACAAAAACAAGTCATTCTGATGTGTTTCTGTTGAATGCCACAAACAAGATCTGGTTCCTGTGGAAATAAAAAGCAAAGGCCAGATACTTTGACAAAGATAAGATTGGCAGATAATATATTTCCAAAATACGGTTTCTTTGCACCTGCAGTTCGAGGAGTTCAGTTCAGGGTTAATAACCTTCAAGGTTGCCTGGTACTCGATGGTAAACAAAACTGTCTGCTCAAAAACAGCATCATGTTGCATCCCAAAAGTAATGATTTATACCATGCATGTGAAATGGCCATGTTTCATGGGCTATTTAGCCCAAATATTTTGTGTCTTGGGACATGTGCCAACTCCCAGAGGCGCTGGGTGCCCAAGCACCCACAAAATTCCCCATGAAGGGGCCAGACACCCACAAATTTTGGTGCCAGGGCCACACACATTGCATAATAATAATAATTAATAATTTTATTATTTATATCCTGCCCACCTGGCTGGGTTTCCCCAGCCACTCTGGGCGGCTTTCAGCAGCATATAGAAACGAAATAAAACATCAAATGTTAAAAACTTCCTGATACTGGGCTGCCTTCAGATGTCTTCTAAAATTGTGTAGTTCTTTATCTCCTTGACTTCTGATGGGAGGGTGTTCCACAGAGAGAGTGCTACCTCCAAGAAGGCCCTCTGCCTAGTTCCCTGTAACTTCGCTTCTGGCAGTGAGGGAACCACCAAAAGCAGATCCTATTTTCCAAGGCACCCCTGATTTAGAGAAACTGCCCTGGTTTCTGATTTGATCCCTGAATGTCCCACCTTTTCTTAGGATGTGTCTATTTTCGTTGGAGGGTATGGAGTTATCCGACCCCCGAGCCGTCTGAAGGCAATCTTGTATAGGGAAGTTTTGTTTTTTTTAAAAAAAAAGTTTAATGTTTAATTATGTTTTTAAATATGTTAGAAGCTGCCCAGAGTGGCTGGGGAAACCCAGTGAGATGTGTGAGGTATAAAGAGTAAAAATATCATTATGGAATGGGACATCCCTATTTTCATTGGAGAAATGTTGGAGGGTATGCAGAAGACCCTTGGGGCTGGATCTCAGTGTCTAGGCTGAACGATGGGAGTGGAGATGCTCCTTCATTATACAGAGCCGTGGCTGTTTAGGGCTTTAAAGGCCAAGCTGGCACTCCTGTTATAGAATCATAGATTCATAAAATTCATAAAATTATAGAGCTGGAAGGGATTCTAAGGCTCATCTAGTCCAACTCAGATCAGGGAAATTAACAGGATCCTGAAGTGGCCTGCAGTCTGTTTAAAAATCCATCTGAAAATAGAGATTTGAACTAGGAAATTACCTCACATTATTTCCAGGGCTTATTCAGAGGCAGGGATTAATGACTCCCCTCTGCAGTAATCCTGTTGGGTTGTAGTAATGCTTTTTTTGTTTTTGTTCTGTATGTGTGCGACAAATCAAGTGTTCAGAAACAGACCAGTGAGAACAGCAGGGGCCGTGAGGTCACAGGGACAGGATCAATGCTCCCAGTTGTTTCAGGGGAGAGGTAGAAGTAGTGAGAGAGCGCAAATGTATACATGGACCTTCCTTCTGTTATAGGGCAAAGCCTGCCTCTTCCTGACAGGAAAGGATTGTGCTGGAGAAAGGAGTTGGCCAGCTTAATAATACAGAATTGGAAAGGAAAAGGGCAGCTTGCTGTACTCACCCATTTGAATTTGGGAGTACATTATGTGTTGTAAGGCGCATACAGGAAGCATACCTTTTAATATCACTCGGTGCATCATTTCCTAAACCCTTTTGGAGGCTTACCTTTGAATATGGGTGGGTGATGGGTGAGTGAGCCACTTATGGGTGGGTGATGGGTGAGCCACTTAGATTTCCTTCTTGCCCTGTCCCAGGGAGGGTTCAGCCACCGAAAGAATTCAAAGCAGAAGAATCTTGCAGAAGGAATCCACACCAGGGATTGGCAGGAAGCTTACCCTACGAACGCAGAAGGACTCGAAACTTAAGTGTCATAGATGGGCAGCAAATTTAGTCCTATATAAACTCCAGTTAAAAAGCTGCTTCCAGATTAGAAAGAAATGAGTCATGTGGCTCTATGGACAAAAAAAGTAAACCACCCCTGTTTTAAGCCATGGCCATTTCTCGAAATTATATAATAAAGCTGTAAAAATGTCATTGCACAGCCACCACCAGAGGATTATAGAGACACCGAGAGGGGAAAGTGGTGGTTTAAAACAATAGCAGAAGTGTTAACCCCCCCCCCCGCTTTATTCAAACTTCTGCCAGATTTAAAACAGCCACTCCCCCCTCTTTTTCAGGGTTTCTCCCTTCTCACTGTACTCAAACTTCTCCCTCTTCCGTTCCACAGCTGCCTATATCCCATAGTTGTTGTTGTTGTTGTTTAGTCGTTTAGTCGTGTCCGACTCTTCGTGACCCCATGGACCAGAGCACGCCAGGCACCTCTGTCCTCCACTACCTCCCGCAGTTTGGTTAAACTCATGCTGGTAACCTCGATAACACTATCCAACCATCTCGTCCTCTGTCGCCCCCTTCTCCTTGTGCCCTCCATCTTTCCCAGCATCAGTGTCTTCTCCAGGGAGTCTTCTCTTCTCAATATCCCATAGTACCTTCACACAATGCATTTCATTCCTGGTACCATATATGAAGTTCCATGAAGTCCCAGGTTAAATGTAGCAATTTAGAACAGATACAGTGGTATCTCGGGTTACATATGCTTCAGGTTACATATGCTTCAGGTTATAGACTCCGCTAACCCAGAAATAGTACCTCGGGTTAAGAACTTTGCTTCAGGATGAGAACAGAAATCGTGCGGCAGCAGCGGGAGGCCCCATTAGCTAAAGTGGTGCTTCAGGTTAAGAACAGTTTCAGGTTAAGAACGGACCTCCAGAACGAATTAAGTATGTAACCAGAGGCACCACTGTATTGTATTAACAAGCAATCACCCAAATATGTGCAGCTTTCATCGACTGAACTTAACCTTCTCTAAGGGTGGATCTACACACAAGAAAAAACACCTGTATAAATAAGTCAGAAATCAAATTATGATAACAAAAGGAAAGAAAAAAAACACTATGTGAAATCGCAAAGAAATGTTTTCTGCTGTACAGCGCCATCTGGTTTTGCATGTTTATAACGCATTCAAAATGCTGCTTTTTGACTAATGTCGCTGAGTCCTAAATAAACAAGCCAATCAGCAGGCTCACTCTTAAGATTCTGTTAATTTAAAGATGCAGTAAAATATGTCACTGAGTAAAACCTCAGCGCCTAGGACTTGCCGATTGCATGGTCGGCGGATCGAATCCCCACGGCGGGGTGAGCTCCCGTCTTTCGGTCCCAGCTCCTGCCCACCTAGCAGTTCAAAAGCACCCCTAAGTGCAAGTAGATAAATAGGTACCACTTTATAGCGGGAAGGTAAACGGCGTTTCCGTGTGCTGCTCTGGTGCCGGTTCGCCAGAGCAGCTTCGTCACGCTGGCCACGTGACCCGGAAGTGTCTGCGGACAGCGCTGGCTCCCGGCCTCTAGAGTGAGATGAGCGAACAACCCTAGAGTCTGTCAAGACTGGCCCGTACGGGCAGGGGTACCTTTACCTTTTTAAAATATGTCACTATGAGGCAGGCGCACACAGAGGGACCTGCAAAGTATCAGAGAAGATGAGGCATGAGACTGGGAGTGGTCTATGTACAAGAGGGAATAGATGGTGGCGAGCAGGGTGCAAAGTGGGGAGGGGGAGGGGAAGAGTCAGGAGCTTACCAGAAAAGTGGTTTGTGCCCAGAGGGAGGTTACGCAAACAGAGTGGGTGGAGGAGGCATGGCCGCAGGCAGGAAGCGAGAATGTGTGCCAAGCAGAGCTGCAGAACAGACGAGAGGCGTGGATTCACAAATGGGGTTAGGGAGGGAGCTTTCTCTCTAGGAGGTAAATGGGCAAATGGCAGGGGGCTGGCAAGCAGAGCTTAGCTTATCAAAAGAAGATGGTTGGGAAAGGTTTGTTAAATTTCAAGTTTTCAAGAAGAAAAACTCCTGATACCAAGATTTTGTGGGGTGAAGAGATTTTTTTTTTAGTGTGAATGCTTCTCCATTTTTCAAAGGGCTGTCAGAATGGGGTTGGCACAATTTTCCTGATTCCTCAGCACACCGTGTCCTTTCCTCTCCAGCCCTATTTCACTCGCCCTCTAGTTCCCATTTCCTATGCAACTGTGCTGTGAGATATCATGGGTCTTGCTTGGCTGGCTTTGCTGCCACAATTCCCATTGTGCTCTCCATTTGATTGGGCTGGAAGATCTTGAGGGTATATTTGTCTTGGTCAGTTCTTGCTGAATATGATTCCTTTAAAATAGAGAGAGGGAGGGAGGGAGGGGTGCTGAAATTTTTAGGAAAAAGAATGAAAAGGATATTGAAAACAAACCCTACCACTCCTAGTTTAGTGGGGGAAAACCCAGTAGGGTGTGTGTGTGTGTGTGTGAGAGAGAGAACCAATAAGCACATTTGACCCAGCTTTAAGTCTTTTTATCCTGTCATTTAAAAAAATGGACATCTACATGTGAGAAAGAGCATTAGATGAGGCAAAATTAGCAGACTCAGGAAAGAGACTAGGGTGGATTTACAGAATGGATAATATATATGACAACTTAATGGGTTTCCAATCCCATCATCTCTGTGATGGCTAATTCAGATTAAATATTTTGAATGTGCTAATGCTGCCTGACTCACAACAGTTATGTTACATGAGAAATTCAAAGCTTTATCGTCAAGTGAAAATAATTCCATAAAGTTGTCATCGTGCCTCCCTTAAAATAAATGTTGCACGATTGATTAGTTGAGATAATTTGTACAGCGGAATTATCTCACTGCTTGATTTGTTGTATGAACCACCATGAATTCTAGATCCACAGGATTAGGTTCATTGACTAATTAAGACCAGCTCAAGTTATAAATGTGCCTATTTCACTGAGGTAAATAATCTTTAAACCTGTATTCCTTCTAAAGGGTTTTACTGGGAGTCACAGATAAGCTGCAAAATTGGTTCTGATGAAAATAAAATGTTAAAATATCTTGGCTGGATTTGGCTTTGTTGACTAACGAAAGTAGAGGACTAGCAGAAGCGTGTGTGCCCTGAAATTTTAGAATCTGGGATCTTCACTTTTTTAACATGGTGGATCTTACAATTTGCTCTTGCAGGAGCTTGACATTATGTGGGTGGTGGGTGGAAAGAAGCAATGAATGCATTCTTTTAAATTTTGTGCTGAGCCATGCCTCACTATGGCAGCCATTTTGTTCTGGTAGCCATGGCACTTTTATCAATTGTACCAACACCTCATTATTATCATTTCGAGAGAGAGAGAGAGAGAGAGAGGGAGGGAGAGGGAGAGTGCGTGCACTGGGTACTGTTGTATTTAAATGCAAACTGAACTTCTCCCACCTTCCCTAGCATAGGTAAAGTTAAAGGTAAAGGACCCCGGACACTTAAGCCAGTCAAATGTGAGAATGGGGTTGTGGTGCTCATCTCGCTTTCAGGTCGAGAGAGCCGGCGTTTGTCCACAGACAACTTTCCGGGTCATGTGGCTGGCATGACTAAACTGCTTCTGGCGCAACGGGACACCGTGATGGAAACCAGAGCTCACAGAAATAGGTCCCGCCGGAGCGGTACCTATTTATCTACTTGCACTGGTGTGCTTTCAAACTGCTAGGTTTGCAGGAGCTGTGACAGAGCAACAGGAGCTGCGGGACAGAGCAACAGGAGCTGCGGGGATTTGAACTGCCAATCTTCCAATTGGCAAGCCCAAGAGGCTCAGCGGTTTAGACCACAGCTCCACCCATGTCCTTCCTGTTTTTTTAATGTTTTTTTATGTTTTTATATACATATGTTGGAAGCTGCGCAGAGTAGCTTGAGCAACCCAGTCAGATTATTATTATTATTATTATTATTTTTATTATTATTATTGGAATAGGACGTCCCTATTTTAATCAGAGAAATGTTGGAGGGTATGATATTTCTTTTCAATGTAAGTGTCTGTGCTGTCTTTCTCACTTCATGTAATTGTAAAATCTATTGCCAGTTATCATCCTGGGATTTAGAACACGTAAACGGTTTTTCAAACTGTAGTAGCTATTTTCTTGAACTTGAAGAATGCGCACAGCAATTTTCAAGGGGACTGACTGAGTGTCCCTGTGGGCATCAGAACATGACACGTGCCTTTTAAAAAACAGTCAGAAAGAGAATTATTCTACAGCCAGAGAAAGATCAACGCTCCTTATTGTTTTCCCCCCTTATCGCTTTATCTTAGCTACGACTACTAGAGTTAAACATGGCATGCATTCCCAGTCTGCGAGCCTTCTATACTTTCCACATATATGTTTAGCAGAACGCATTGCTGTTAAGGAAACATCCAGCATGGAAAATATTTTAGTGCATTAGTGTCATATCCAGTGGCAGAACGTGGTTACCCCAGCAGCCCTTGATCAGTTTGCACGGTCTCTGAAATGTCTCCTCCATGCAACCAGAGTTTACCACTACTGAGAAATATCTTCACGCTAAAGGTTTGTTTACAAGGAGTTGATGTTTCCACTTACTGGAGTATTAAAGCAGTTGTTTTTTCCAACCACTAAGTAGATCTAAACATTAAGTGTTTCTTGAGTTGGTTTTCCAGTTCTAGGCCTGCTATAAACATTAACTTTTTCTGGGTTTGAATTAGTCTCTCCTCCATTCTGAAAAGGAAAACAAAACAAAACAAAAAAGGAAGGTTGCTTTTCCAATTAACCACATGCAATATAAAAGATAATATTTGTAAATATTTAACTCCTGAATATATATGATGCAATATTTTCGTTTCATTTACGTAAACCAGTGTTGTGCTGTGAAAGGGGTTGGTTATTTTTGTTGGCTATCGCTGCCAGGTTCGTATACCATGAAATCTGGAGTTCTCGCTTTCCTACAGATTGAAACGATAATATTCTGGTCAAATGGGGCAGACCTTCTGAGCTGTAGCAATGCCACTGATTTTATGAATATGTGTCACTGCAGATTCCCTAGTTTGGAAGATAAAATGTGTGAAACCAGACCCAGTGCCCTATTTATATATGTATTCATCTATCCACCCATCTCTGGCTGGGTTTCAAAACAGAATTATAGCTTACACAAAGCAAGAAGGAGTTGTTCCATACACCACCAACCCTGGAAGGATGCCAAATTCAAGAAAAAATAAAATAAAGGGTGGGCAGGCAGTAGGGGGCAGGATAGATATACATGGAGGCAGTACCCATCCCTTTGATTTTTCTTTTTGGCCTTCTGTTTGTGGGAATAAGATGTGTTCCAGATTTTTTTTATCTCATATTTTGTATAAGTTTGAAGGTTGTCTGAATATTTTTTTTTTAAAAAAGGCCAATAAATTTAGGATTTTTTTTTTAAAAAGCAATAAAGAAAGATGAACACAGGATCTTTGTTTAGCTTTTCCATATAGTTGATTGGTGACCCCTCTTTTACAATATCTTCTACGTTCTTGCTAAGATCTGATGCTTGCAGAGAGAATTTGCTCCTCTAAACAACAGCCTCAAAAAAGGAACGGTGACACTGTTAGTTTGAATATTTTGTCAAGAGCGTCGGCTATGAAAAAACCTAGACGTTTGCCGAAGACCTTTGCTTTAAAAAAGGATGACCGATATTGAGGTGTATCATGAAATGAGCCAATAATAGAAATTTTAAAGTTGCCGGTACTGCATACCCTTGAGTACCCCACAAAACTGTCAGCATGTGGCAGCAGCCACACCTGGGAAACGGCTTTGACTGGCCTGCTAAACCAAGTGAGGGTAGCTGATGAGTCTCAAATCCTTGGTGAGTTAGATATTTCCCCTGCGTGCAAAGACAGGCTCTGGCAGATTGAGTAGATGAGACCAATAGTGGGTCCAACTGTCAAGAGTGGGCCCATCTTTGAGTGAATAAAAGACTAAGGAGTAAACCCTACATAAAATCCAGACTAGAGTCCTTAAAGCAGTTGGATGGTGTCTTATTTGGCTCCTCCTGGCAACTCCTGAAGCCATGCTAGTGCCAAACGTATTGCTCTGCTTTCCTTTGGACCACATCTGCGAGGCCTGTTTGACTTCACCCCTAGAGGTGACCTCCATTATCTCACAAGACAGATGGATGCCAACCACAACCATATATTTGCACGGTGGTAGTGCTCCTGTTGCAACCCACCTTGGATCAAATCCTGACCCACTAGTTGAAGAAGAGTGGTGTAAGGCAGATGTTTATAGGCAGATGTTTCTACTAAGAAATCTGAAGAGTTTCCCCACATTTATTTTTGAGTGATAGACCATAGTTTCATTCATATTGATTTCATGCACCAGCCGCAAGATCATATGGGAGCACCAAGCAAAAGTGATCACACATCAGACGAGACCCTCAATGTCATCGTCGAAGGTGGCCTCTCTGGAAATGTTTGAAAAATTCCCATTTCACTAGGGCTGAACATTTCACTAGGGTTTTCGGCGAATGGAGGATGAAAAAGATGGAAGATGAACATACTAGAAATGATTGCCTATTGTTTTCAGATGAAGATCCTGGAATTGATGGAATGATGACAAAATAATACATAAATATAGAACTTAATTACTCATGACTCAAGTTCTTTTTATAGTATATATGGATCTATATTTTAGGAACTGGACCATGGAAAAGAAGTCTAGAATACTTGCAATTAAAAATAATAATGGCGTGGGCATTTCCTGAAGGCTTAAGCATTGTTTTGCGAATTCCTTGGCAATGCCCCATTCTAGGAAAACCAAGATCTCCTTCTTTCTTTTCTTTTCTGAAGACCTGGATGGACTAGCTGGAAATATTACTTGGTTTCTGTATTTGTATTGGATCATGGATCAGAAGGAAGTTACAGTATGTACTGGCTTCTGAACTGAGCTTTCTACTTTGTGGTTCAAAAGTGAAGGCTGAGCAGAGTAAACCAGAGCTGTTTATACAGTTTTCGTTGAATCTACTCAAAAGCAATGAAGGGAAGAAAAAAATTGTTTACATGCATGAAGGATATTTTCTTGGTTTTACTTCCGAAGTAAAAGGCTCCCAGACTTTTGAATATCTGACCAATGGTAATTTCGTGGTTGGGTTCTGTGTTCTCGGAGGAGAGTTCAGATATTGCTGTGGCAAGGTGCTTATGAAGCTGCAATGGTACTTTTCATGGTATCCATATATTTTGTATTTAGGAACCTGTTCCTGAATGCAAACTGTCTCATAAAAATGCACCTGAACCAGCTGCTTCAGAAAGAGCTGGCATCTGGGTTATCTCTGGCAACCAGCTGGGGGAAAAGAGTCACAATAAAAAAAAACTGAGCCCCACAAAAATTAGATACATGAACCTGGGACAAATGAAGTTGCTGCTGGTTTATTGCAAGTATAAATGAATTCTGGTTTTTTTTTGGCGGGGGGGAGCTGTCTTGTAGATGAAGAAGAAATGGAGGTGATAATAACATTTAGGTAGTCTGCTCCTAGGCATGTTCTCTCAGAGGTAGATCCTAGTCTACTTAGTAGATCAAACACTTGAGTAAGATGTGTGTAGGATTCTACAGTAACCTAAAATTACTGGTGTGAATGGTGCACCACAATTTGACTCTTGGACAGGAAGGCTGTTAAAACCTGAACGAATGTCTGGTTCTGGCTATACCATCCTCTTAGGGACACGGGTGGCGCTATGGGTTAAACCACAGAGCCTAGGACTTGCCGATCAGAAGATCGACGGTTCGAATCCCCACGATGGGGTGAGCTCCTATTGCTCGGTCCCTGCTCCTGCCAAGCTAGCAGTTCGAAAGTACGTCAAAGTGCAAGTAGATAAATAGGTACCGCTCCGGCGGGAAGGTAAACGGCGTTTCCGTGCACTGCTCAGGTTTTACCAGAAGCGGCTTAGTCATGCTGGCCACATGACCCGGAAGCTGTATGCTGGCTCCCTCGGCCAGTAAAGCGAGATGAGCGCTGCAACCCCAGAGTCAGCCACAACTGGACCTAATGGTCAGGGGTCCCTTTACCTTTACCTTACTCATTGCTCTCAACAGTGAGAAATTATCTTTCTTATTGGTCCAAAAGGGAATAAGGGCATACCTCCCCTCTCAATCTACTGGTGGTAAAATCTAGATCTGTGTGTGCCTGTGAAAAGAAGCCATAGAAGTAGCAGTTTGAAACAGAGTCTGAGAAAGAGGCAAAAACCTAGTTTGGCAAGCAGGGATGGGAAAATCTGTAAATTTCAGTTACTCTCAGGTTCTCATTGTTCCACGTTTCCACATCAGTTTGCATTTAAAAACCCCCATCATGACATGTATCAGCAATTTAGTCTGAATTTCTCCATATATATGACCCTTGGGGTCCCTTCCAACTCTATGATTCTATGATATTATATATCATATATATTTAGTCTGATATATTTAGTCTAATATATATATTTTTGCAAAGGAACTTCCCCTCATATAATACATTTTTGCATGTTTTCCGCATTAATACCTGCATTTATATACACTCTTTACCCCAATATATGCAGTGCACTTTACTTGGCTGGAGACAGCCTTGCAAAATTCAGAAAAATGTGAATTTCAGAGGATGGCTGCATTTTTGGTTTACATAAGGCTTTGGAAAGTGTGAAGTGTAGATTTGCTTTTAAATGTGAACTGAGTCGAATTTCTACTGAATCTCTGCTGGCAAGTGCTTCTTGGGGTTTGTTCTCTGGGAATCTAATGTGGGGCAATGAATTTCTAGCTCCTAGGTCCTTCTGGCAGTTCCCTCACTGTAAGAAGTGAAGCTACAGGGAACAAGGCAGAGGGCCTTCTTGGTAGTGGCACCCACCCTGTGGAATGCCCTCCCCTCAGATGGAGATGAGTAACTATATAACCTTTGAAAGATGTCTGAAGATAGCCCTCTATAGGGAAGCCTTTTAATGTATAATGTTTTATTATGTTTTAATATATGTTGGAAGCCGCCCAGAGTGGCTGGGGCAACCCAGCTAGATAGGCGGAGTACAAATAAAAGAATAATAACAATAACAATAACAATAACATCATCATCATCATCATCATCATCATTATTTGCTGATATTACAGCTTTAAGTAATGCTGCCACTTTTGCTCAGATTGTATGTTTATAAACACACCAATTCTTTCCTTTCACATTTTAAAGCAAACGGACCTAATTTGCTGGGCCAGAACTTATATGTGGATTGGAACACAGTTATCAGTCAGTTTATAAACTTCTCTGAATGTTGTGGTGCTGTTTCTTTCTTTTTTTAAAAGTGTATTTTGAGGGGAAATGCCGATAAAAATGTGTATTTTAGGGGAACTGCATGGAAAAGCATTTTTAAAAAGTTTACTTTGGGGGGGGGAATGTATGCAAAATACATTAAGGGAAGAATGCATACAAATGCTTTTAAGTGAAAAGGTATGGAAAACCAATGTTTTGTAGATATGTAATGAAAGGGGCGAAGCAAAGCTTTGGATTTAATTTGTACCCAGATAACTACAGTCGTACCTTGGTTCTTGAATGGAATCAGCTCCAGAAGTCCGTTCAACTTCCGAAAACATTCAAAAACCAAGGCACAGCTTCTGATTGGCTGCAGAAGCAGTGCTTCCTGCACTCAATTGGAAGTCATGTCAGCTGCGTCGGAAGTTCAGGTTCCAACCAGAACACTCATTTCCGGGTCTGCGGCGTTCGGGAGCCAAAACGTTCGAGTCACAAGGCGTTCGAGAACCAAGGTACGACTGTAGTCAAACTGGAACAACGTTGAGTAGATCCAAAACAGATTGGGTTGCTTCCAAATGCAACTATCTATCTCTACACATTTGAATATATGTTTGGGTGTGCATCACACATATATGCATACTTTACTTTTCTGGTAACTGAGGGGTGTTTGTGAGTGTCTTTTATTTCATTCTGCAAATCAACTCATTAGTAGTCTGCACTCTGCAGCCTTCCAAGGTGGCAGCCTTTCAACTGAAGCCCAAGGGAAGGCATCATATGGCAACTCTTCCTATCAGGCTTTTTCAGATCAGGCTTCCTATCAGGCTTTTTCAGACCAGGAAATATGAGCAGCTGGGGAGGCTGCAGTGTGTCGGGGAAATGTTTACTCAGAAGGAAAACTGAGACACCCCCCTTGGCACCTTACAGTGATAAAGTAAACACAAAACTCTCTCAAAAACTCTTTTCCACTGCAAAAAGACGTTCCCATTTTTCTGTCTCGTTCTTAGGAATCTTAAGAAATCATCCCAAGTGTCCTGGGAATGAGCCAGAAAAACCGAAGCCTCTTTCATGGAAGAGACGCTGGAGGGAAGATTTAATCACAGCGCTATCATTCACTGTGTTGTTCCTCCTTTTTCCTGCTTCTTCTTCTTCTCTGCTGATGCCCTTTTATCCCCCACCTTCGCTACTTGTCCCCTGGCAATCCGCGAGCAGGCAGAGTATGAAATGATAGCAGAATGTAATGTAGGCAATCAGGGATTGAGTGAGCAGGATAACATCTGCGCACTATATAATCAATCAGATTTGACTGCCTAGCGTCACCCCTGACAGCAGATGAAGGAGCATTGCATTATTTATTTCAGGTAGTGGGGAGAGGAATGTGTCCCTGTTCGGCCAAGGCAAATGGGAAATGTCTTCCTGCATTGTGTTGATAGTTGGTTTGCCTGCTTTCACAGTGCAGCATGACACAGAACACTACTTGGTGGCCTTGGCAAAGGACTTCTCATACTGAATATTCATTGTAGTGATGTACAACTTTCGGCTAACAATTGATTATTTTTTTTAGTGCTTCTTTAGCACAGATAAAGATGATCCAGGTGAACTGGGAATGAGTATATAGTGGGTGGTGGACATACCTTTTTTATTATTTCTATGCTGATTTTCTGTCAAACGACAACTTTCGTGAGCTCTCTATTCTCAAAGCCAATGGAAAAGGAGGTACTAAAATAACATACTGCGAGGTAATTAAAAGCTTACAGTATATTTAAAAGAGCTTGGAATAACAATAGGTGTGTCTTCTAATTTCATAAATTACATACTTTCATAGTGAAATCAAATATTCCCTAGAGGAAGCACTGTACATCTATTTTTGCCAAAATAGACTGATCATATTGTAACAGCTGGAATTTATTCAGGCTTATTTTACAAAATATTAGACCTGCCAATCTGACATCTCTTTCATCTAGAAATATGGAAGTACTAAAGGGCGGGTTTCAGCAGACTTCCAGGGATGGTGAGGAGAACCAGAGCCTGGGAATCCAGGAAAATTTTTAAAAACAAGCCAAGGATGGCCTAATAGAGAAGTGCATCTTTTGTATAGGAAACTGTGCAGTTGGATGTTGAAATAGTCTCTAAATATGGTAGATATTCTGAAGGAAATCAGCCCTGAGTGCTCACTGGAAGGACAGATCGTGAAGCCGAGGCTCCAATACTTTGGCCACCTCATGAGAAGAGAAGACTCCCTGGAAAAGACCCTGATGTTGGGAAAGATGGAGGGCACAAGGAGAAGGGGACGACAGAGGACGAGATGGTTGGATAGTGTTCTCGAAGCTACCAGCATGAGTTTGACCAAAATGCGGGAGGCAGTGGAAGACAGGAGTGCCTGGCGTGCTCTGGTCCATGGGGTCACGAAGAGTCGGACACAACTAAACAACTAAACAACAACCAATGGTAAATTTTTCATTGAATAGGGTTAGTAGTCTACTTATTCATTGCCTCTCAAGACAGACGGATGCCAACAAAGAAAATGTTTTTCTAAATGAAGCACTGAAATGGCACGTAGGGTGCAATTCAACATGAACACATAAGGCTATTGTCACAGATACTATTGCTAGACTGCCTCATCAGTTGGAATCCTACACCCACCCACCCACCCACCTTCATAACATTTCTCTATAAATATACAAGTTTGTTGTATGGGACACACAGTAAGCATTATTTGGTAGAATTAACTTTGCTCACAAAGGCAGCAGAATCTGGAGCAGATGTTGTGATGATTAGGGGTGCTGAGAAGATAGCAGTGACACTTCCAGTTCATTACTTTATCAGGGCGTACAGATCCCTATCCACTTATGTCCTCCTGAAGTCAATGGGCTTATCTCCTGGAGGGACAGGGAGCTCATTAGACACAAGAACTCCTTATGGTGTCCTACCACTAACTCTGATTCTCTAGGCCCAGATAGCCTAAGGAATTACAGAAAATGACCTTGGCACAATTTCTTCCAGATGTCTTCTGCCATTGCATCACGTGAAGTTGATGGAACAGGAAGGCAATATGTTGCTATGCTGAAGTTATGCTGCAGACTACTAATTATGGTGCTGACTTGGTAACGTCCACAGAATGGAAGATGGTAGGATCCCCAAGGACATGCTCTATGGGGAGCTGGCTTCAGGCCACAAGCCCATTGGCAGACCAATTCTGCGTCTGCAAAAGTACCATGAAGGTTGGCAACCCCTCCATGTGGGAATCCCTTGAAGACTACCGCGGTGCCTGGAGACGGGCAGTCAGGTCGTGTATCTACAGCAGTGACTAGAGGAGGAATGGCCATTGGGAGGAGGGAAGAAAGAAGAAATGCCATGGTGCACCTGCAACAGCACAACTGGACACCTTCATCTGCCCCAGCTGCAACAAACCATATCTCTCCCGTATTTGTCTCTACAGCCACAGCAGGCATTGTAACCTTCCAACAGTTTGAGTTTGACTTCCCCCCCAAAGGCACACTCATCCATCGTCTCCCAAGACAGACAGATGCCAACAATTTTATGAAGGCTTTTTGCTGTGGCAGAATAATATTCTCTATCACCATCGGTAGCTTTAACCATGTAATCATGTGATGATTGATTCTATACACCTGTATTGTATTTAACTGCTTGTAATGGGTCTGAATACTAGCTGTGCCTGTGAATACTTTCTTTATCCTGAGCAAACCGTTTTGTATGACTGGGTAAGGTATAGTATGAGTCTGATATTTTCTAATTTTAATGGTTTACCACACATTGTAACTGGAGTGCTATTTTGTGTCATGCAGCTTTTCGGACTGATGAAGCGTGTAGCGAAACCTGTAATATATCTGGAGAACAGGTCTCCTTTTGCCCACTTGTGTTATTCTCACTAGGGTGGTGGCTTTTATTTGGCTTCCCGTGATAGATCCATGCATACGGCTTTGTGTTTCCAACTCAAGACCCATTTGAAGAACATCTCATCCAATTCAGTCTTTGAAAAACAGTTTTGAAAACCTTTTTCATATTCTCCAGTGTGCTACCCTTGCCATTGTGGCGGCACGGGGTTGCCGTTCTGTAATTGGTCTAACGCTACTTGTTGAATGGTTCATTTATCCAGTCTGTATAATGTTTACTGTAAATGTAACTTGTTAAGATAAAGGTAAAGGGACCCCTGACCATTAGGTTCAGTTGTGACCGACTCTATTCTAGCTATTATTCTAGTAAATTTGGTTTTATACTTACAAGCCAGTTTGTGGTGCCCCAGCAAAACCAACACAGCACTTCTGCTGATGTGCCCGCACCATACCTACCTCCCAATCACCTCCTCCCTCTCCTTTCTGGAAAACTGAGGCATCCCTCCCTGTTGACTGCTCCTGTTCTCCATCACACCTGTAAAGGGATTCCAATGCCATTCTTGGTAGCATACGGCCTATTGCATCATTTATGGGTACTCATTTTTAGAGGTATTTCATGCATGCTCCAAGTTATCATGCACAGCACCTGGGCTGAGCATTAAGGTAATTTTAAGTCTCTAATGCTCCGGCTAGTGAAAATTGGCATATCGAGGGAACTATCAGGTGCTGCAGAGCTATTATCTTTTCCTTCCTGCTGTTCCTTAATGATCACAGGAATCAGCGAAGAACTTTGTCATGGTGGAATTCACGTGCCAAGTTTCTATAAGAAGGACATGTTAGGAGGTTTTTTTTTCATTTTCCAGTTTGGGAACTTTCTTCCAACATATAGTTTAGCAAAGTGCAAACGGATTAACTGCCACAAGTAATGCAAGGCCTGCTTATGGAGTCAATTATTGATTATTCTACGGCTTGGAATTTTTGTGTCTTTCTCATTTTAATGTTTGAGCTAAAAGGACAAGAAGCTAATAAAGCATGTGGGATTCCCATGGGCAACTAGTTGACAACTCTGAGAACAGAGTGCTGGACTCGATGAGCCTTGGCTTGCTCATGCAGGGCTTGTCTTAAGGGCAACTGGCTAGCTCAGTTGGTAGAGCGTGATACTCTTAATCTCAAGGACATAGGTTTGAGCCCCACATTGAGCAAAAAGATTCCTGCACTGCAAGAGGTTGGACCAGATGACCCTTGTGGTCCCTTTGCATGCGCCCCACACCTTCCCCACATTGTATGAGAGGGTTGGGGGAACTCCAGAATATATTTAGGGGGTACATAGGGAACGGGCAGAGTCTCAACCCTGTGCTGACAGAACCATGACTTAGTGCTGCTTTGGATACAACCCCATTTGATGAACAAAGATTTTTATAATTGAATGACAACATCATTTTAAAACAGTTAATACAGATGGGACATTTATTATTATTATTATTATTATTATTATTATTATTATTAAATTTTATTTATACCCCGCTCTCCCCAGCCAAGACTGGGCTCAGGGCAGCTAACACTGGTATAAAAACAATTGATTGAAATACAACTTAAAAACAAGATTAAAATATAATATTAAAATGCAGCCTCATTTCAGGAACTCAAATCAAAAACTTTTTTGGGGATGAAAATGTCAAGTCTTCACCAAGGCCAACTATCCAGACTGGTCCTACGTGGGCCAGAAAAAAGCCAGGGAAGTCCCCAAATAGGAGTTCCATCACAGAAGGAGAAAGGAAAAAGGAAGATGGGGATCAATTTGATTCCAAGCCAAAGGCCAGGCGGAACAACTCTGTCTTACAGAGTTATATCAGGCTACTAGGAGCCGCTCATCTGTGTTTTGAGCTCCTAAAACGTAGGACCAGTGTCTTTCTTGATAGAATGCATATCCTGACAACATGGACTCTCTAAGCAGGACAGCATCTTGAGATGTGTTCAGATGACAGATGCATATTGACAACACAGGACGTCTATTCTGAAGGTGGATTGGATTGATGTCTATTCTCAGCGTGGATTGGCTTGAGATCTGGAAACTGGTGCTGATAGCCCAGGGGAGCATGCTAAGGAATGGTGAGACCCTTTTGAAAGAGAGGCATCTTGGCAGGATTAGAGCAGGAAGGCGCAATGTGTACTGGAGGCAAGACGCAAAGTCACAGCTGGGAAGCCTGCAGGGAGATCAGCTATGCCAACTGGAATGACGATTAAGATCAATGCAACTGGAATGAAGATCAGGATGCAAAACACAAAGCCAAGCTCAGGCGGAGAAAGCAGGAGTCGTGGTACGAGAAGAAGACAGTGTTGACAGCAGAACTGGAGGTAGGGGAACGGTTGTCCTGATCTGGAGCAGATACGACCAAAGCCAGATATCCGGCAAACAAGGAAACTTGAGCTCAGGCAAGAGCTAAAAACCGGAACAGGGAGTAGAGATCAACCAACATCATGAGGGACAAACAAGAGAAACTTGGGGAAGAGATAGCCTGAGGCATAATGCTCCAAATACAGCCTTGCTTTGCCAGCAAACTACAGGATCCTTAGAGCCAGCACCATGCATGAAATGGGGCAACATCCTCTTTGAAGTATCAGCAGCCCTAATATATATATGTTGAAGTAGTAACAAGGGTAACTAGCTATTAAAAGCCAGCTCAAGTTGCAAAAAGATCTGGAAAACAAGGGTGGCTGCAATCCTAACCTAACTCCAATTACCTGGGAGCAAGCCCCATTGAATTCAGCAGGACTTAGTTCTCAGTAGACATGGCTGGTATTGCAGTGTAATTGTGAAGCTGCCCAACTAGACAAGAATGAGAGATGGATTCTGCCTAGATTTTAGGCTGAAGATGCATGAAAGTAAAAATAATTTAATTATTCCAGTTTCTAGGCTGCATTTTAGATTTTGTTGAAAATAAAAAAGGGAAGCCTGGCACTTAGGTCTTTTTGTTTGTTTGTTTGTTTGATTGTTTACTAGCCTCTGAAAAGTACCTGGTTATTTAATTGTCTGCCTCATCCAAACATCACAGCATCCAGTGTCTGACTTCTTCCAAATTTAGTCATTCACCATGATCCTTATCGGCCCTTATTCTCCAGCTTCAGTCTCAGCTGTTTCCCCATGATTTAATATTTGTTGTGCTTCCAGGAACAGAAAATGGGTTGCAAGGTGCCTTTTTGCTAGCCCATAGAATGCAAATAGCATCCTCTCTCATACAGTCTCTGAAGTTCAAACTGGTGCTGGCCAGAGATCATGGAGTGTTCTTAAAGGAGTTTTCTATTCTGTACTTTTATTTTCCATGGATCTTGCCAAGGCAGAATTGTCTCCAGGACCCCCTCCCATCCATTCCTCTTCTCTCTCTCTCTCTCTCTCTCTCTCTCTCTCTCTCTCTCTCTCCATGCCTGCTTTTAGCCGCTTATTTTCCATATCTAACTTTGGCTCACAGATCTTCATTTCTGTGTTTACTTCTGTGGCTGGCTGTTAATTTTACTGTATGTCTTTGGAGTGTCCAACAGTTGAAGGGCATTGAAGAACTGCACTGCTGTCTGTTGGGCATAATTTTATGAGAAACCCAATGTTTACTTACTGCCCATCTTGTGTTGTCTGTGTGGACAGCTGAAAAATGCTAAACCCCAAACTCAACTTACTCTGTGATGGCAGCAGAGAACCGGGTGTGGGAGAACAAATGGAAACTTATTCATGATAAGAAGCAAGTGATGCTGGTCAGGGCATCAGTTAATATGAGGACAGGTGTGCAACCTCTGCTGTTTGGTGTGGCACAGGTCTACAGCCTGGGATGCTCCTTGATCTGGTACTGTTTTGGGATGCTCAGATGTGGGCACTATGATGAGGAATGCCTTTTACCAGCTGGAAGGCCAGCCACAGCCTTTCCTGCAGAATTTGGGCCTTGCTGCAACCGTTTATGTGCTAGTAAGCTCCAAAATGTGCTACAACATGATCAGTGTGTGTGCACACCTGCTCCTGAAAAGCATCTAGAAACTTCAGTTGGTTCAAAACATGCTAGATGGAACTCAAATTCTGGAGATGGAGCTCAATTTCAGATAGTGTTTAAATTTCTCTCAAATTATGTTTGATCTGTATTACATTTCTCGAGTCAATTCATGGTGCTGGTTCTTACCTCTAAACTTGCCTGGATTGAACTTTATGACCCCTCAAGTCCATTACCACACTCAGGCACTGATGAAGGCCATTCACTGCCTCATCTGACTTGGAGGAAAAATAGAAATAGAGATCTCCAGGTGATCTCTGCCAGTAAGCAGATGGAACAGAACTCTGTGGGGCATCCAAACATAACCGACAATGAGTTGAGCAGTAAAACCCCAACACTAACTTCTGGAACTGGATATGAGTGCAACCATTGAGAAACAGTACTTTGAGCACCCGACACTGTCAGGCCTGAATGCCATAATCACCCCCGCTACCTATGGCAGGTACCAAAAGTAAAACAGTCTAATGCAGAGGTAGCATTCACTGACCGAATCTGGCCTCCAAAGCCTTTTAAAATGACCTATCTTGCACAGTGGTATCAGTGGCAGTGGAAGAAAATAAATAAAGAAGCAACAGCTAGCTGCCACAGTCTGGTACCTCCAGAGAGCTGGAGAGTTAGGATTGCAGGATTTGGGGGATCTTTGACAGTAATCGGAATCACTCGACACAGTTCTGCGCTCTGCAGAAAAGGTGAGCAGCCTCCTTCTCCTGCTGTGCCTAAACTATGGCTTGCCTGCAAACGAGATTCCAAAACCAGAATCGAACACTGGTTTGGAATACTGGTTTGTGGGCAAACGTTCTCTCAATATATATATTTTTTGGCTTCCAATGGAAAGGACAAACTATGAAATGGGATCCTGGTGGGGGAGCTGGGAGGAGGCAGAGAGTATCCAGAAGCTGTGAAAAGGTCAGCATGAGAGAGTTCCAGAGTCTGGTCCTGGCAAGGAGAAGAAAGAGGAAGGGGACAGGAGTGACAGAGGAGAAACACAGAAGAGGCAAAGAAACTGGGATGGTCTTGTTGGGTGAGGAGAAAAATAAGAGGGAAGAAGATGGAGGGAATAGAGAGAAAAGAAGTGAGCTACAAACAGGACTGGGCCAAGTCATTTTGGCACCTGAGGTGAACCACAAAATGGCAACCCCCTTCCCATCAGGGACTTAGGGGTGAGTGAAGATCCACATCAGGAACGGGGGGAGGGGGAGGGGAGAGAGAATAAAGTTCTATATTGAGATATGCTGCCCCTATGGGTCCTGCTGCCTGAAGCATTTGCCTCACTTTGCCACATGGGTGGGCCGGACCTGGCAACAGGGGGAATTTGTGATCAGTGAGGATAATGGTTGACTGCAGGGCTCAGTACACCAAAGTCCATAAATGCAGGGCAATGCCATCAACTGGCATTGGTAATCAGGCATTTAGTGAGGTACAAGCCAGACTTGAGCTTGCCAGACATAGCAACTTATGAATCTGATTCTGGTGAATCTAGCGCAGTATTGTCCACCCTGACTGACAGCAGGGCTCCATGGTTTCTGACAGGACTCATTTCTAGCCTTTCCTGGAGATGGCAGGGAGTGTACCTGGAACCTTCTGTATCCAAAGCAGATGCCCCACCACTGAGCTACATGCTTTCCCATGGCATGTTTCCTCCTTCCCCCACACTATCATTCAAATTCATGGAAGTGGACCTGGAAAGTCTGCAAGTCAGTGGCAAGACTAAGAAAAACACTCCAACAACAGAAACTCTAAGAGATCAAAATGATTTATTTATTTATTTATTTATTTATTTATTTATTTATTTATTTATTTATTTATTTATTTTAATGGAAGAATGGAGGCCTTTTTGGGGGGATATCTGGGAACCACTACAAACAAATGAAGTCACGGGCAGGATTCGAGATAGTGGAAGCAAAATGATAAAGGAATTGTGCTAGAGGGATATTGATAATAGATGAGAATTTGACATATAATGCAGCAGAAAAGAGTTTGAATAAAAAACCACTGCGGAGGTGTTTCAATACATGAAACAATGTAACTAACCTGTAGCTAATTTGTAAAAAATTCGAAACTCAATATGGAGACTCTAAAGGAACGGGGAAGAGCTCAAGCAACAAGAAATCGCCCAAGAATGAAAACCATTTGGAACAGTACACATAACTGCAGGAGACACCTAGTTTGTAGCTTAATCTACTCCCAGGGCCGATGACTTGGAACAATCTTTCAGTGGCAGCATTCGTTCTGAGACGTGTGATGCAATTTTAAAGGAGAGGGTGCCTCCAGGCTTGCACAGGGAATCTTCTTCATCACCCACCGACTCTGACACATCTAAGATGAGAGGGAAGAGCATGATGCACAGGCACATTTGAGCATAAGTGCCGCTCTCAATTAATCCCAAGCAATTATTATTCCTATTTGCAATCTGGATCAATAAAACATCATAAATGCTATGATTTCTACTGGGATAGTCATGTCAGTCTGCTGCAGCAAAACCAACGGAGAGCCTTGCGGCTCCTGACAGACTAACAAATGAATTATGGCGTAAGCTTTCATGGACTACAGTCTAGATTCTTTGTTGCTTGTAAATGTTATGAATGCATCTATGCAAGTGTGCATGTGTGTGTGTGTGTGTTGTGTGGTTTCCAGCCACTGAAATGTTAAAGTCCTTTTATTACAAGTTGCATTTCCAGCCACTGAACGGCTGTAAATGTTAAGTGTTTTTACAGTCATTTCTTCCCCAGCTGCTAAGCAGCTTTAAATACTATCAAAAATTTTGCTTTTCCAGCTGTTGAGTCATTTCTGAACAATTTAATGGATTTTTTTTTAACTTGCTCAACCTATTTATATTTTACTCACAAAGCAAGTGCAAAATTACTCTGGCACCTTCCAAGTCTTGTTTTTAGTCTCTGTCTCCTCTCTCTCTCTCTCTCTCACACACACACACACACACACACACTGCGCACCCAGTCTCTATACTGAATGAAAATTCTGTCCTCATGTGAGAGTTTTTGAAAAGAAAAGAAAACCCCTAAAAATAAACAAGCAATTCTGGATATAATGAATCCAAGATGAACATTCTGAGTTCATCTTAGCATTTTGATACCTCAAACGCATTAGTCTTGTGGTATATTCAATGGAAAGACTGTTGTTGTGGCATGTTCAATGGAAAATGTGTCCTTGTGGTCTTTCCACTGGGAATTTTGTACTTATGGGGTTGTTGTTTTTCCAGGGCAGAGGGGAAGAGCCTTGTGGCAGGAAGAGCTGATTGAACTTTAAAACCGGGGGACGGGGAGAGACTGGGGTCAGTGTAACTTCAATGGAAGAGACTGTGTAACGAGGCAAATGCTCTATGCGTGTAAGGAGCGAAGAAAGACATTAGGCCAAGAAAATGGAAAATTCTTGTGGCCCTCGAGGAACCATCAAGGAGAAGGAAAAAGATCTGGGGCAAAATTGATGGAAATAAGGAGGACCAAACCATGTTATACTGGATACATTCCTTTCGTACTGGCTGCCAGTAACCGATTAGATTAAGGGCATGTCCAGATGGCTCTCATTTTGGGGACCAGGAGAGCTGTTTCCAATGCTCCTGTTCCTTTTAGTCAAGATGTGTAGTGTTGTGACCCATAATGCTCCCCCCTGCAAATAAAATAAATCCACAAAGCTGACACGTACTTGCATGACTGAGGTTGGCCTTGTTGTCCTCCCACACTGAGGCCCTCACCATGGGGATTTCTGCTTCCCCCAAGGCACTTCTGGCACCCTTAACTGAATTGCTGTCACAGCTGTCATCCAGGAGGAAGCCACCATTGAGATGAGCTTCAAACCTCAACATGTTTGCTCAGAGGAATGGTTGTCACTGAATTTTGCCTAAGGCACAATTCAAACATCTAATGGTGCTTCCTTTTCAGGTGAAACTTTTGCAGGAATTTCGAGGGCAGATATTTTGGTGAGAGGAGCCAGATTTCATTCCCCACCACTGCAGACATCTAGAGCTAAATGGGGTATCCTTTGAAACAGAATCAAATAAATCCTTGTCCGACTGAGGAATAAAAAATATATACTAGAATCATAAAACCATCAAATTGGAAGGCACCTCGAGGGTCATCTATTCCAACTCCCTGCAATACAGCAGGTATATTCTGCTTGAACCCACAAGCTGAGATAGCTCAGTCGGTACATGAGACTCTTAATCTCAGAATTGTGGGTTTGAAGCCCATGTTGGGCATAATATTCCAATTGCATTGCAGGGGGTTGGACGAGACGAACCTTGTGGTCCCTTCCAACATTATGATTCTATGACCCTGAGATTAAGGGTCTCATGCTCTACCGATTGAGCTATTCTAATGGAATATTATGGATTATGTCAAATGACAAAAGGGTTGTAATAATACTAACAACAACAATTTATTTATTTATACCCCGCCCATCTGGCTGGGTTTCCCCAGCCACTCTGGGTGGCTTCCAACAAAATACTAAACTACAATAGTCTGTTAAACATTAAAAGCTTCCCTAAACAGGGCTGCCTTCACACGTCATGGTTGTCATCTTTTATTGCTAATTAATGGGTTAATTCTAGAGCTAGCCGAAGATGTCTGCTCTGTGCTTAAGCTATGGCATTTGGTGCCGGAAGATGTAGTGATGGCCCCCAACTTGAATGGCTTCATATGACGATTAGGAACCTTATAGGGGGTAAAGCTATCGGTGAGGTAGGGGTGAGGCTATCAATGGCTTACTAGTCATATGGCTGTATATTATTATCAAAGTTATTGGGAGAGGGTCATTGCACTTTCGTCTGGCTTTTGGGCTTCTGTAAGAATCTGTGGGAACAGAAAGCTGGATGAGCTGGATCTTTGGTCTGATCATCAACAGAGAGCTCTCCTTATGTTCTTATCACAGATACCAATGTGTGCCCTCTTTTATGCAGATCCTCGTAACAATGACTTACTCCACCTGCCCCTGCCAGATACAGAATTCTGGGCTAGATAAAACCACCAGTAGTCAGAAATTGCACACAAACTGCATCAAGAGAGGTGGTCACAGGACCTGTTGTTTGCCAATATGCAAAGTTTGCTAATATTGTTGCGAGTTTGCATGGGGTTTAGTCTTCATGATGCCTTGAGTCCCTTGTAATTATTGGGGTCCTGGATCCAGCAAGGGCATAGGCAAACTCGGCTCTCCAGATGTTTTGGGACTACAACTCCTATGATCCTTAGCTAACAGTGGTCAGGGATGATGGGAATTGTAGTCCCAAAACATCTGGAGGGCTGAGTTTGCCTATGCCTGGGTTAAAATCTAATGAAGGATTATTTTGACTTGATCAAGGCCTGGTCGGTACATGCAGCAGAATGTTGTGATAAATACAAAAATAGCAAATATTTCTCCAGATACATAGCAGGTAGAATAATGAACTGCATCACTTTAGGCTGTTAAAGGTAAAGGTAAAGGTACCCCTGACCATTAGGTCCAGTCACAGACGATTCTGGGGTTGCGGCGTTTGTCAGCAGACAGCTTCCGGGTCATGTGGCCAGCATGACTAAACCACTTCTGGCAAACCAGAGCAGCACACGGAAACTCCGTTTACCTTCCCGCTGGAGCGGTACCTATTTATCTACTTGCGCTTGACGTGCTTTCGAACTGCTAGGTTGGCAGAAGCTGAGACCGAACAACAGGAGCTCACCCCCTTGCGGGGATTCGAACAGCCGACCTTCTGATCGGCAAGTCCTAGGCTCTGTGGTTTAGACCACAGCGCCACCCGCATCCCTCTTTAGGCTATTAGCACATTGTATTTTGGAATGCTCCTGTAAGTGTGTATGTGTTTGAAGAACTAGATGCCAGGAAGATGTTATCCTAGCCTGGTCCCTGAAAAGCTAGCCTTCTCTGTGTAGGAATCTTTATTCAGGGAGAAGGCGCTCCAATAAGACTGCATTCACTTCTTGCATCCTGAAGCAGCACAATTTAGTTGCAGATCTGCTTCATAGTTTCATAGAATTGTAGAACTGGAAGGGAATCCCAGCCCCCTGCAATGGAGGAATCTCAACTAAAGCATCCATGACAGATGGTCACCCAACCTCTGCTTAAAAGACTCCAAGGAAGGAGTGCTTCATTGGAAGTTTGCGTTAACTCGGCTGCTGAAAGCATGGATACTGATCATTAAAGGCAAATCTGAGAACAGGGTGGCACATTATTTATATGTGGAAATTCTCAGGTTCAATCCTTGGCATCTTCAGATAAGGAAACTTCAATGGAAAGTCTGGGAAAGATCCCAGGCCTGGGAGCAGTCTAGCGTAGACAATATTGAACTAGACAGAGCAAGGATTTTACTCCTTCTAGGGCAGCTTTCTATGTTGAGCTTGATGGCATCTTTAATATAGTTCCCCCCCCCCTCTAACCTGCAAAAACAGCAATAGACGGGCATGTCCAGTAGAATTATCTATTTTTTAAATGGCAGGGTTTCTACTGCATTAGCTTAGAAGAATTTTCCATCGTCTCGCTTGGCCTCGCGTTTCGAAAGGTGCCCCCGTATTCCATCTTTAATGTCCCTTCCTCTTCCCCTCCTCCCGTGCGTATTATCCCCCACTCCCGCTTTCTGTATCCTAAACAATCTTAATTCCTTGATGTTTACAATCTGCAAGGTTTTTCTTCCTTCCTTCCAAGAAGAAGTTTCCAATAAGTATTTATAAAGTGGAAAAATAAATGACAAACAGAAGGTGGAGCAGAAAAAAAAGAATCTTCCACGCGTCGAACGAGGCAAATTCACAAAACGGCTGCACACATGTCTGTGTATGTTTAAGCGCTATAGATTGTATATGCTCCGCCACGAGTGTTAAGAAGACACTTCGGTAGCCAAAGCAAAGATTTGAGAACTAAATAGCTTGAATGTCAAAGTAGCTTAAAAATCAAAACAAAGCCAACCAAATTCCATGGGCGGGGGTGGTTGGGCTGGTAGGTTTTTCTTTTTCTTTCTCTTTTTTGCTTGTTACTATTTTTATTTTTGACCATCACACAGAAAGGGTAAGTTTACATGACCACGTGTAGTTGTTTCTGGAAGGGTAACGTTGTGGCAATTGGGCACCATGTCCACATAAACAGTTAATCTCCTAAGACGTGAGAGATCTTTGTTGTGTCTGATGAAGGCAGACATTCATTAGGATATTTTTTTAAAAAATAAAAAACCCCTTTTTTTTAACCACCAGCTCTTGGAAATCTTCCACTTCATGCAAGTAGGAAACCACAAGTATTCCTTTACTTATATCAGTACCAGAAGCTAGAAGCGTGGAATGCCTTCAGAATGCTTTGAACCCTATAATTGTCTCTTGTAATAATACTTTATTTATTCATTTCGGCTCATAGCTGATCAAGGATAATGAATGTAACTTGATTAAAAGACACAATTAAAATTGTGACAGTAGCAGGCAGGAGAAAGCAGACCAGCTCAGCTACTTTCCACTGCAGTTAAGTGAAAGTGTCCTAAGGAAATAATGAATTGGAGATGAAATTTATTCCTTATTTTTTTCAAGCAAACAAACCTAACTCTTCATAAAGTCCGGGGGGGGGGGGTTTGCAATAAACCCAGTAAACTGATAGAATTCCAGTTTTATAACCATAGAAACAAATAGTTGAATAAATGTTAATCTAAATATGTTAAATTACTAAGAATACAACCATTGCATGCTGGTATGGTAGTTATTTTCTCTTTCAACATTTATACTTATTATCAAGCAGTAACAAATCTGTATTGGGAAAGGCTTGTGGTGATGAAGATCATTTATGCTTTCTAAATTTATTTGATGTGATTGTTATATCATTTACCCCCCCCCCCCCAAAGGAACAAAACAGAGAACACAATATGATATACAAAACCAGCGAAAGCATTCAAAACAATAAATATAAAATGCCACACTATCATTTCTTTACCACCCAGAGCCCGTTAAAACCTTCATGTTAAGCCAAGTTATCACCTCAAGTATTCCCCCAAAGGCTTGGCAAGATGCACAGATTCTTTTACCAAACTTCTCAGATGTGTAGCCTGGCTAGCCTTTTGGAAATGAGTTCTATGGCTTGGTCTGTTATCCCCCCATCTGTCCATAGATTTCACTCCTGTAGGGTATGCAACTGCAAGAGCTTAAAAGATTTGAGATATCGGGCAAAGCCAATGTGACACTCTACTCCCTGGTCCTGAATGGGGTAACTGTGCCCCTGAAGGACCAGGTGCACAGCCTGGGAGTCATTTTGGACTCACAGCTGTCCATGGAGGCGCAGGTCAATTCTGTGTCCTGGGCGGCTGTCTACCAGCTCCACCTGGTACACAGGCTGAGACCCTACCTGTCTCGCCAGAGTGGTGCATGCTCTAGTTATCTCCTGCTTGGACTATTGCAATGCGCTCTACATGGGGCTACCTTTGAAGGTGACCCAGAAACTGCAATCAATCCAGAATGCGGCAGCTAGACTGGTGAGTGGGAGTGGCCGCTGGGACCACATAACACCGCTCCTGAGAGAACTGCATTGGCTCCCAGTACGTTTCCGAGCACAATTCAAAGTGTTGGTGCTGACCTTTAAAGCCCTAAACGGCCTCAGTCCTGTATAGCTGGGATTGGGGCCTGGGACCATCTGGGGCCTGGGAGAGCTATTGCCAGTCACAGTTAGCAACACTGGGCTAAATAATAATAATAAATTTTATTTATACCCCGCCCTCCCCAGCCAAGACTGGGTTCAGGGCAGCTGACACCAGATATAAAAACAATTGATTAAAATACAACTTAAAAACAAGATTAAAATACAACTAAAATATTAAAATCAGCCTCGTTTCAGTAGGAACTCAAATCAAAAACTTTTTTGGGGATGAAAATGTCAAGTCTTCACCAAAGCCAACTATCCAGAGTGGTCCTACATGGGCCAGAAAAAAAGCCAGGGAAGCCCCCAAATAGGAGTTCCATCACAGAAGGAGAAAGGAAAGAGGGGGAGGGGATCAAGTTGATTCCAAGCCAAAGGCCAGGTGGAACAACTTTGTCTAACAGAAAGAAATCAGATCCTACAGGGCCCTGGTCTCATGAGACAGAGCGTTCCACCAGTGTTGAAAAGGCCCTGGCTCTAGTTGAGGCTAATCTGACTTCCTTAGGGTCCACCTACAACCATTTCTTATGTTTATAACTAATGGTAAGGAGAAGAAAGCTGCAAAGCTGGCATTAACTAGAGCTTTAGGGCAGCAGCTGAAGAAGGAACAAAAAGGGTTTTCTTGTAGGACCACTGTAGTCACCCCCAACGACACGTTCCCAAGATGGAGGGTGAGGGAACAGCTGCAGTCGCCTGTGGTTCCTGCGCAATGTTTGCCATCTTGCCAAAGGTTGCAGGCAGCTTTACCTGCAGCAATTGCATGTTGATTGCCCTCTTAAAAGACAAAGTCCAGCAACTGGAGGAACGTGTAGCTACGCTCCAAAGAATTAGAGAGCTGGAACTCTTCTTGGAAGCAACAGAGCACACCGTCTCCACCAAGGAAGAGACAGGGGACTCCCCTGAGAAGGTGGCTAGTTCACCAACACAGGAGCCAGATATATGGAGAAACGTGACTCAAAGAAGTAGGAGGCCCAGGGTTCGCTCTGATTGTTTAGAAATACGCAATCGCTTTGAGGTCCTTTCCCCTAGCATGGAAGACGAAGAGCAGACTCCATTTGAGGATCTCTCCCTCATTACAGTCGATCAGGTATATGAAGACGAGGAGCAAAGGCAGTCCTCTGGGAATGTCCAGGCGACCTTGGAACCGACAGCTCACAGAAGAACCCCGACCAGACCTAAGAGGAGGCGTGTAGTGGTGATAGGGGATTCCCTACTGAGGGGAACAGAAGCAGTGATCTGTGGGCCTGACAAGATGTCTCGGGAAGTGTGCTGTCTCCCCGGGGCTAAGATCCAAGATGTAACTGAACGACTGCAAGGAATCATAAAACCCACTGACAAATACCCCTTCCTCTTGGTTCATGTGGGAACCAATGACACTGCAAGCAATAGCCTCCAGAAGATCAAAAGAGATTACGAGGCTCTGGGCAGGAAATTGAAGCAATTAAATGCACAAATTGTCATCTCATCTGTCCTCCCAGTTGAACGACGTGGCCCAGGGAGAGAGGGAAAAATAGTGGAAGTGAACAACTGGCTTCGCAAATGGTGCAAACAGGAACGGTTTGGATTCTTAGATCACGGAATGCAGTTTCTTGAAGATGGACTTCTGGCAAGCGATGGGCTGCACCTCACAACGGTTGGGAGGAATGTTTTTGCAAAAAATCTCAGAAACCTCATCAGGAGGGCTTTAAACTGACTAATGTGGGGGAGGGAGACAGTGCTCCTGAAGGTAGGAGTCTATCAATTGATGAAGATGATCATCCAAATGTCATAGACCGAATGGAGCAAAGAGCATGCAGACCTAGTGGTGGGAGGAGAAAATCCTTAAATAAGAGACACGGGGGAATGATTAATGGACTTCAATGTCTGTACACTAATGCGCAAAGCATGGGAAATAAACAAGATGAGCTTGAGCTCCTGGTACAGCAAACTAAATATGACATAATAGGAATCACTGAAACCTGGTGGGATAAATCCCACGATTGGAATGTAATAATGGAGGGATACAATCTATTTCAAAGAAACAGACCAGACAAGAAAGGAGGAGGAGTGGCGTTATATGTCAGGGATGTGTATACCTGTGAAGAGATCCAAGATTTAGAACCTCAAAGCCAAAGTGAGAGCATTTGGGTCAAAATTAAGGGAGAGAAGAATAACAGTGACCTCATTGTGGGAGTTTACTATAGATCCCCAAGCCAAACGGAGGATATAGATGATGCCTTCCTGGAACAGATGGCCAAGCATGCAAAAGGAAGGGAGATAGTAGTAATGGGGGACTTCAATTACCCGGATATTTGTTGGATGTCAAACTCAGCCAAGAGCATAAGGTCAAACAGATTCCTCACTGCCCTTGCAGACAACTTCATTGTCCAGAAAGTGGGAGAAGCAACAAGAGGAACAGCCATTTTAGATCTGGTCCTAACCAATGTTGATGACCTGGTTAGTGGGGTAGAAGTGGAAGGATCATTAGGCGCGAGTGATCATGCTCTTCTGAAGTTTACTATACAGCGGAAAGGAGCAGCCAAGCATACTAGGACTCAATTTTTTGACTTTAAGAAAGCCGACTTCATAAAGCTTAGGGAAGTGCTGGGTGAGATCCCATGGACAGTAATACTAAAAGGAAAGGGAGTTCAAGATGGCTGGGAGTTTGTTAAGAGGGAGATAGTAAAAGCACAACTTCAGGCAATACCAATGAGACGGAAACATGGAAGGTGCCTAAAGAAGCCAGGGTGGCTATCTAAAGAACTTTTAACTGAGTTAAGATTAAAAAAGGATGTGTACAAAAAATGGAAAAGGGGGGAAACCACCAAAGAGGAATTCAAACAAATAGCCAGCACGTGTAGACACAAAGTCAGAAAAGCTAAAGCACAAAATGAACTCAGGCTTGCTAGAGAGGTTAAAAGCAACAAAAAAGGCTTTTATGGGTATGTTCGTAGCAAAAGGAAGAACAAAGAAACCGTGGGGTCACTCAGAGGAGAAGATGGTGAAATGCAAACAGGGGACACAGAAAGGGCTGAACTCCTCAATGCGTTCTTTGCCTCAGTCTTCTCCGATAAAGAAAACAATGCCCGACCTGAAGAATTTGGAGCAAATGATTCAGCAGAGGAAACACAGCGCAGAATAACTAAGGAGATAGTACAAGAATACTTGGCTAGTCTAGATGTATTCAAGTCTCCAGGGCCAGATGAACTGCATCCAAGAGTATTAAAAGAACTGGCAGATGTGATTTCAGAACCACTGGCAGTCATCTTTGAGAATTCCTGGAGAACAGGCGAAGTCCCGGCAGACTGGAGGAGGGCAAATGTTGTCCCTATTTTCAAAAAGGGGAAAAGAGAGGACCCAAATAATTACCGCCCAGTCAGTCTGACATCAATACCAGGGAAGATTCTGGAGCAGATCATTAAGCAAACAGTCTGTGAGCACCTAGAAAGGAATGCTGTGATCACCAATAGTCAGCATGGATTTCTGAAAAATAAGTCATGTCAGACTAACCTGATCTCGTTTTTTGACAGAATTACAAGCCTGGTAGATGAAGGGAACGCAGTGGATGTAGTCTACCTTGATTTCAGCAAGGCATTTGACAAGGTGCCCCATGATATTCTTGTAAAGAAGCTGGTAAAATGCGGTCTTGACTATGCTACCACTCAGTGGATTTGTAACTGGCTGACTGACCGAACCCAAAGGGTGCTCATCAATGGTTCCTCTTCATCCTGGAGAAGAGTGACTAGTGGGGTGCCACAGGGTTCTGTCTTGGGCCCGGTCTTATTCAACATCTTTATCAACGACTTGGATGATGGACTCAAGGGCATCCTGATCAAATTTGCAGATGACACCAAACTGGGAGGGGTGGCTAACACCCCAGAGGACAGGATCACACTTCAAAACGACCTTGACAGATTAGAGAACTGGGCCAAAACAAACAAGATGAATTTTAACAGGGAGAAATGTAAAGTATTGCACTTGGGCAAAAAAAATGAGAGGCACAAATACAAGATGGGTGACACCTGGCTTGAGAGCAGTACATGTGAAAAGGATCTAGGAGTCTTGGTTGACCACAAACTTGACATGAGCCAACAGTGTGACGCGGCAGCTAAAAAAGCCAATGCAATTCTGGGCCTCATCAATAGGAGTATAGCATCTAGATCAAGGGAAGTAATAGTGCCACTGTATTCTGCTCTGGTCAGACCTCACCTGGAGTACTGTGTCCAGTTCTGGGCACCACAGTTCAAGAAGGACACTGACAAACTGGAACGTGTCCAGAGGAGGGCAACCAAAATGGTCAAAGGCCTGGAAATGATGCCTTATGAGGAACGGCTAAGGGAGCTGGGCATGTTTAGCCTGGAGAAGAGGAGGTTAAGGGGTGATATGATAGCCATGTTCAAATATATAAAAGGATGTCACATAGAGGAGGGAGAAAGGCTGTTTTCTGCTGCTCCAGAGAAGCGGACACGGAGCAATGGATCCAAACTACAAGAAAGAAGATTCCACCTAAACATTAGGAAGAACTTCCTGACAGTAAGAGCTGTTCAACAGTGGAATTTGCTGCCAAGGAGTGTGGTGGAGTCTCCTTCTTTGGAGGTCTTTAAGCAGAGGCTTGACAACCATATGTCAGGAGTGCTCTGATGGTGTTTCCTGCTTGGCAGGGGGTTGGACTCGATGGCCCTTGTGGTCTCTTCCAACTCTATGATTCTATGATTCTATGATTCTATGATTCTAACTACGTTCAGGTAAAGGGGAAGGACCATGGCTTAGTGGTAGAGCACATGGTTTGCATGCAGAACATCTTTGACATCTCTAGCTACAAGGATCAGGCTCTGGGGAAGACCTTTCTCTTCTTCCTGAGTCCCTGGAAATCCAATCAGGGCAGACAATACATGATGGACAAAGAGTGCAGCCTGGTCCAAGGTGGCTTCCAGTGTACTGTAAGATTGCTGAAGCCATGTGCACTTCCTTATTTAAAATAGTAACAATGAGAATTACCCTGGAATTTTCACTGCTGTCTTCAATGGGTTGCCCATTTTGGACATGCATTATCTTGCTTACTGATTGATAAACCTCAGTCCGCCTCCTCTGCCAACACTTAAGAAGTTACCAGCTTCTGCGCCACCCTTTCCAGGATGGGCATTTCCTGCCCCTTGATTCAACACCATCACTTTGTCATTCTGTGGCAACAGATCAAAGGCTGGAGTTCTAAGCTTGCGGCGATAAATTCCTCAAGGGAAAGAGATTAATGGGCATGGGAGTTCTGTGTTGATACCAGCCGTGTCCAGATAAGGAGAAGTAGACACTTTTGATACTGTTTCATGTCGTCCCTGCCCATTTATGCTTCTTTCTCTTCTGGCAATAACTCGGCGCGCTCTGATATCTGTGACAATTTTTCATTTTTGAAAGGAAAATCCTGTGCAATGCCACAAAAAGGAGAGAGAAGAAGAAGAGGAGGAAGAAGAAGAAGAAGAGGAAGAGGAGGAGGAGGAGGAGGAGGAGGAAGAAAGGGGGTGCAAACAAGAGAGTTGCTTTGCCACAAGAGAGTTACAGAACAGAAGGTTCTTGCATGCTTCCACACACACATTCAGGTGTGCCTAAAATTTTGCAGCCAGCTTGACTTTATGTTTTTGGGGGCTAGAATGGGCCCTTTACTGCTGCTGCTGCTGACATCTGTGCTACTGATGTCTCTCCACGCTGAGCAGGAAACCCCGAAGGTGCTTCTAAGTGCATTTGGCTGAATGCAATGGTGGGTGGTGCAAAGTCACAGTGGACATACTGCAAGTAATACTACTACTGCTACTAATTTATTATTTATACCCCACCCATCTGGTTGGGACGCGGGTGGCGCTGTGGGTAAAAGCCTCAGCGCCTAGGGCTTGCCGATCGAAAGGTCGGCGGTTCGAATAACCGCGGCGGGGTGCGCTCCCGTCGTTCGGTCCCAGCGCCTGCCAACCTAGCAGTTCGAAAGCACCCCCGGGTGCAAGTAGATAAATAGGGACCGCTTACTAGCGGGAAGGTAAACGGCGTTCCGTGTGTTGCGCTGGCTGGCCAGATGCAGCTTGTCACGCTGGCCACGTGACCCGGAAGTGTCTCCGGACAGCGCTGGCCCCCGGCCTCTTGAGTGAGATGGGCGCACAACCCCAGAGTCTGGCAAGACTGGCCCGTATGGGCAGGGGTACCTTTACCTTTACCTTACATCTGGCTGGGCTTCCCCAGTCACTCTGGGCGGCTTCCAACAAAATATTAAAATACAGCAATGCACCAAACATTAAAAGCTTCCCTAAACAGGGCTGCCTTCAGATGTCTTCTAAAAGTCTGGTAGTTGTTTTTCTCTTTGACATCTGGTGGGAGGGCGTTCCACAGGGTGGGCGCCACTACCGAGAAGGCCTTCTGCCTGGTTCCCTGTAACTTCACTTCTTGCAGTGAGGGAACCGCCAGAAGGCCCTCGGCGCTGGACCTCAGTGTCCGGGTAGAACGATGGGGGTGGAGACGCTCCTTCAGATATACTTCACAAATACTTAGCACCTAACTAAACTGGAATGTGTTTTATTCAAAGTGACAGCCCTCCTCCCTGCGTTGATGCTATGCTGAGTAATGTGACTGGCGGGTAGGTTTCCCGTGAGATTTCAACGAGATCTCGCTGGAAGCTGCTACCCCACCAGTGCTTTGCAGGCTCTGCCGAGCTAGGCAGGTAACAGAGGTGCGGTACTGGTGGCAAGATGGCCGCAAGAGAGCGGGGCACATTCCTGTTTCACCTCAAGCAGCAAAATGGGATGAGCCCCCAGCCATTCTACGTTAAATAAAAGAAAAGCAAAAGCTGTTCCAACGATGGCCAAGCGACCAACCATCCACTTAAGTTCCCCTTTCTACTTGATTTAGGCTGATTTAAAGGAATTGGTCCAACTGGTTTCAAAATACTTGTTTCTGACTCTTAGTCCCTGAATGGGATGACCTAAACTGCTACAGACAGTGGAAGGTTTCCTCTCCCTTCTTGCTTTTCCCCCCTCCCAGCTTCACAATGGGCTTGGGAACTCATACAAACCCTTATTTCCTTTCTTGTTATTTGTAAATTACTTTCCTTTTGGAATGTTATTTAACAGACTGGATATGATGTCAGTGCCTTTAATAAACGCTATGCTCTTTCCTCAACAAGTTTGTTTTCATTTTAAACCCAGATGTATTTTCCCCCTTAAACAGATATAACGGTGTGAAATATTTTAAAAATGCAAATATGACTAAAAAGAGCTTTTTATGTTCTGGAAATATTATAACATGAAATTTCTTTTTGTTCCTTTCCTTTCCTGTTGTTGGTGGAGAAAAAGAATTTATATTGCTATTTCATGGTCAGCCGGACTTTCGTGCCAGAAAGGTTTCTGAGAGATGGGTGGACAGGGTGGGGCCTTCTGGCTTGAGCCTGAATAGGACCTTGCCAAGCACTGGAAAAGCAGAAAAGGTGTCAGACATACCACCTCTGTGCCCTGTGTAGCTGTGGGATTCCCAGCCACCAGTTCTTTAAAAAATCGCACACATGCATGCCATAGAATGCATGCATGACAAGCGTCTGAAACATGTCACACATGTTCAGATACAGTGACATTTTTTGGAAATGATGAAAATAATAATAATAATAATAATAATAATAATAATAATAATAATAATAATAAATTATTTATACTCCACACATCTGGCCACTCCGGGCGACTCCCAACAGAATATTAAAAACACGATAAAACATCAAACATTAAAAACTTCCCCAAACAGGGTTGCCTTCAGATATCTTCTAAAAGTCAGATAGCTGTTTATCTCCTTGACATCTGATGGGAGAGCGTTCCACAGGGCATGCGCCACCACTGAGAAGGTCCTCTGCCTGGTTCCCTGTACAGTGGTACCTCGGGTTACAAACACCTCGGGTTACAAACACTTTGGGCTACAGACTCTACTAACCCGAAAGTAGTACCTCAGGTTAAAAACTTTACCTCAGGATGAGAACAGAAATCATGTGGCGGCGGCAACAGGAGGCCCCATTAGCTAAAGTGGTACCTCAGGTTAAGAATGGTTTCAGGTTAAGAACAGACCTCTGGAAGTTTGTAACCAGAGGTACCACTGTGACCTCACTTCTCGCAGTGAGGGAACCGCCAGAAGGCCCTCAGCATTGGACCTCAGTGTTCAGGCAGAATGATGGGGGTGGAGACGCTCCTTCAGGTATACTGGGCCGAGGCCATTTAGGGATTTAAAGGTCAGTACCAACACTTTGAATTGTGCTCGGAAACGTACTGGAAGCCAAGGTAGGTCTTTCAGGACTGGTGTTATATGGTCTCGGCGGCCACTCCCAGTCACTCCCAAGTTTGACCTTTTCAGATTTTACTGTTCAGATCTGATCTCGAGGGATACTCAATAAATAAAATAGAATCACTGAATTGTAGAGTTGGAAGGGATCCTGAGGAACATCTAGTCCAACTCCCTGAAATGCAGCAATATGCAGCTGTCCCATACAGAGATCAAAGCTGCAACCTTGTCATTATCAGCACCACACTCCAACCAACTGAGCTATCCATGTATATGTGTGAGTCCTTAATGTTAACTCCTGTAGATTAAATTTAGTGTGATAAGTACACCAGCTGCAGACTCATCTAGAGAAGTCCAACCAGCCATGATAATCCGTTCCGTTAGTCCAGATGTTCCCAAACTCCCCCTCCAGACCTCTTGAAAATTGCTGAGAGTCTAGGCAGACCACTTAATGATTTTTCTACCTGTTGCAACATTTGTAATGTGCTGTGCTAGATACTGTGCGGGTTTTAAACTATTTCTTATATGTTGTAATGCAGTAAAATACAATGTACAAAATAACAGACACAGAAAAATTCGATTAAAAATCAGTATGCGTGTTTAATGTGATGGAGGAGCCATCGCCTGTCTTCTGCCACAAATCCATAGACCATCTGTTACAGACTGGGAATCCCTTCTCTAGTCACATCCAGGCTTGATTATTGTAATGGACTCTACATGGGACTGCCTTTAAAGATAGCCCAGAAACTACAGCTGGTTCATTGTGTAGCTACTAGGAACCTGATGGGGCAAGGAAGTTGGATTCTGTAACAGTACTATTGTACCAGCTGAATTGGTTGCCTGTATGCTTTCAAGCCCAATTTAAAGTGCTGGTTTAAACATTTAAAGCCTTGAGCGATTTGATGGTCAGAAGGAGGAAGGTCTTTTCTGTAGTGGCACCATAGCTTTTGAACTCCTTGCCAATTGGCTACTGGGTTTGCAATTGTTTTGGAAGGTTCTGCAAACACACCTTTTCAGGTTACTTATTTGTGATTAACATTCTTGCTGTCTGGATTTTTGCTTGCTGTTTCTATGCATAAAACGTTATATGGTTCACTGGTTTAAACTTTAAATAGGTTTTTTAAAAACTAGCTTCTCTCTCTCTCTCTCTCTCTCTCTCTCTCTCTCTCTCTCTCTCACACACACACACACACACACACACACACACACACACACATTGTGGTCATGACGGTTTTTTACGTTTTTTATGTTGTTGCACTGTTGACTTTTTAAATCCCCCACTGTGCTAGAAACTGCCTTGGAAGGGTATACCGTATAACACAGAAAGGTGGTCCTCATTTCTTGTTAAAAAAATAAGTAAATAATATTAACATGCTAAATTCAACGTTTATATTGTGTTTGTTTTCTCTTTCTGTGTTATCCCTAATCCAACAGAATCTATGGTTAGTCAGAATTAGTTAAGTTCAAATTCTTTGCAAGCAAATTTCATTTAGGAGAAAAGTGCAATTCAGGTATGCCTGATGCAGTTTAATGACACCTGTGGGGTAAGGAAAATATTTTAATATTTTTATCTAACACACACACACACACACACACACACACACACACACACACACACACATATATATATATATATATATATATATATATATATATATATATATATATATATATCTCACTGGATAGTTCTTGGACATCATTTCAAAATTTCACTTTAGATGAAACCTGAAGCCTCATGGATGTGCAGAACCACCCTGGAAATTTCACAAACCTGACCAAAAATCCTACGCTCCTGGGACCAATCACCTCACTGATGCTCTCTCAAGCCTAACTGATCTGTCCCAAGAGGCATTCCTTTGGAAAGTTGGGAAGAATAGATTTGCGTTTCCTGTCGTCTCTCTGGTGATGTCACCCAAGAATGCTTCTTCGTCCAGCTATAGTTCCTCTGCTCAGCCAGTGTGATGGAGAGAGCCAGTGTGGCGTAGTGGTTCAGAGCGGTGGACTCGTAATCTGGTGAACCGGGTTCGTGTCTCCGCTCCTCCACATGCAGCTGCTGGGTGACCTTGGGCTAGTCATACTTCTCTGAAGTCTCTCAGCCTCACTCACCTCACAGAGTGTTTGTTGTGGGGGAGGAAGGGAAAGGAGATTGTCAGCTGCTTTGAGACTCCTTAGGGTAGTGATAAAGTGGGATATCAAATCCAAACTCCTCCTCCTCCTCTTCTTCTTCTTCTTCTTCTTCTTCTTCTTCTTCTTCTTCTGCCTCAGGGAAGCTTTCATACTCCATGGTGATACGTCACCTTTGACTTGTTTAGGTTTACTTCCAGCTATGCCATTGGAGAACCAAATGCCAAGACATTTTAGCTCAGTTACTGTCACAAAAGAAGCACAATAAATTTTGCAAAGGGCAGTTCCCTTCTTCTAGCTCCTGGGTGGACCGCTTCACTTTATCTAAGGACTGTTTGGGATTTGCAGTTTACAGACCTAAGGGTGCAGGCATGCTGCACTTCTGGTGACCTCACAGGTGACTCAAGATTCTGGGCTTGCTGATTGACAGGCTAACACGCAGCATCAGCCACAGAAAGCGAAAAAAGTGTGAGTTACTCTTTTGGAGCTCCTGCTACTAACAGCACATGCCTGTAGATTATAATATCTATAGACATAGATCCAGGATGGTGACAGCCTTGGATGCTTCACAAGTCCATCAAAAACTGAACTCAGCAATCCAATTCTAGATGCCTAGCAATCCCTGTAATTGCATGCTGGCCAATGAGAGAGAGAGAGAGAAAGAGAGACTAAATTAAACTGGTATATGTTCTCTTATTCAGTATGGGCACGCCTATGCATTTCCTAGTTTCTGTAACCTCTGAAGCTGTATGCTTTCCTCTATAGTTCAGAACTTGTTGAATCTGGGGAATGAATCTTGGTTGGTTTCCATTTCACGTGCCAAATATTTTTAAACTCTCCTCCTCAGCCGCTCTTAACCAACCCAGAATGGGAACAACTCGACCGTCCAAAAGGCGACGGGGCTGGAGCTCTGAAAGCTCTCTTTTCCACTCACCCGCAGCCCAATGTGATAATGCCGAGAGGAAACAATTAAAAATAATGTCCCTTTTATTATAACTGAGTCTACAGTCTTTCAGCACATTGACTCCAGCAAGACTTGGAGAGACATCCTACAGACTAATAAAAAATCCTTAAATATCAGTTCTGAAAGTTAATTCATGTGGAGCCACTCTTTTCTGCCAAAAACGGAACTTTTTCTCTGCAGCAAATGTTGTGCCGAATCCTCCAGACATGATGAGTAATGTCACAACTCTGGCTTCTTCTGGAAGTTATCAGTCGTTAATTTGCCACTTTGGGGCTGTTTATTGAGTCCAGCAATAATCTTTGCTCCTTTGGCCCACTGTGACCATGTAGGCACCGAATATGTTTGTCAGGAGATTCAAAAGGGAGGTCTCTTCTTCTTCTTCTTCTTCTTCTTCTTCTTCTTCTTCTTCTTCTTCTTCTTCTTCCAGCTGCAAAATGCATAGAGTTGCAGAGGTGGAGGAAGGCTTGATGGCCATCTAGCCCTGCAGCCTTCCCAAACACAAATTTGCCCTTGCCCTTTAGCTCTTGAGATTGACCTGCAGTATAGGCCCTACATAGCCTAGACCAGGCATGGCCACACTTGGTCCTCCAGCTGTTTTGGGACTACAACTCCCACCATCCCTGACCACCGGTCCTGTTAGCTAGGGATGATGGGAGTTGTAGTCCCAAAACAGCTGGAGGGCCAAGTTTGGCCATGCCTGGCCTAGACCACAGTGCACCAGAAGTAAAGAGCAGACTTTTTTCTTTCCATTTATGTAGAGCACTGATTTGATTTAGACGCTGAAATAATAATGATAGTATTGTTGTTGTTGTTATTGTTGATTATCATCACATGGGGAGACTCATGCTATACTTTCTATGAGCATTCCATAATTACTGCTAAGACCTCTGAGGCTTCTTCATGGACCTTTAAATTGAAACATATTCAGGAGCAGATCATTCAGTAATCAAACGGCTGACTGCACAGTTGCTGACATTCAGTCTGCTGTCTCCTGAAGTATGAGAAAGGACACTTTACCTGTAGCTAATTATAATTTTTTTCCACAGCACTATTAAATAGCTTCCTCAGCTGCAGTGGAGAAACCTAAATAGAAGGGAGCTGTTATATGGGGTAATTCCATTCAGATGTGCTGCTGATTTTTCCATGCAACTAATTGGACGAGAAACTCTGTGTGTGGCTCCAGAGTCTCTCCGACACACCCGAGTGCTTCTCAAATCGACTCGAAGGACTGATTTCTCTTTCCTTCATTTCCTTACCCTCCTACCCATCACTTTGATATCCTGCTCCATCGCCCCTCCAAAATGAAGGTTTATTTAAAAATGGTGGAAATAACAAAAAAAAAGTCAGCCAACTTTCAACGGATTGAAATCACAGGTGAGTAGATTTGCTGAAACTACTGAAATGTCGAATGCTGGGTGTGGGGTGCAGCTGGATGTCAGTTCTCAAAGGAGCATGAGGTGATAGTCCAATAAAACCTGCCCCGGCCTGGCCCCCTCCAGATGTGCCCTCAAGCCATAGTCAGAGATGATAGGAGCTGCTGTCCAAAGCATCTGGGGACATCAGGTTGGGGAAGGCTGCTCTAAAAGCTAGGCTGTGGGGTGCAGGGTTTGACATTTAGATGTGGGAAACTTGCTGAATGGCTTTGGGTTCATCACACATCACACTGTCTAGCTGACTTGCAGGGGTGGTTGCAAAGTCAGTCTGTGGGGCAGTGGTTAGAGTGTTGAACTAGGAGCTGGGAGATCAGGGTTCAAATCTCGAGTCAGCCATGAACTTCGCTGGGTAACCTTGGGCCAATCACTACCTCTCAGCCTAATCTACCTCACAGGGTTGTTGTAGAGATTACATGAGGAGGGGGAGAACCATGCATGCAGGGAACCTTGAGTCCCTTGGAGGAAAAGGTGGAATAATAATAATAATAATAATAATAATAATAATAATAATAATAATAATAATAATAATTTATTATCATATAGAAAGAATGTGATTTGTACGGACCAGTTATTTCTTTTGCACAGTTTGAACCAGTGTTTTGTGTGGAACCAAAGAGATGGAAGGTGTCTCAAGAATTTATCTCATCTATTGGTCTGTTTGGAATATGTCCAGTTTGCTACACAGTGTATGGCTCCAGTCCTGCAGAGCCGCTCACAATGCATGGCAGCAAAGGGAGGCCAGGTTGCAGCACCAAGGAGAGCTCCTAGCAAACAACTTGTCCTGACAAGGGTTGGGAATGAACTGAGGTCTTCTGAGTGTCTGTTTCCAGCCTATCTCTCCTAGGCTCCTCTCATAGGCTTCAACGGATAACTCTCTGGCCTAAAGACATCTCCTGCACTCCGACCTCCTACGTTGTTTGATCTTTGCAGTGAAGCACCAACAAGGTAATGTGAGAAGCCCTTGGTTCCTTGGACCCCAGGGAAGGAGCCCTGAAGGTCTTGGCTTCTGTCTAAAGAATAATTTATTATTTATACCCCACCCATCTGGCTGGGCTTCCCCAGCTACTCTGGGTGGCTTCCAACACAATATTAAAATACAGTAATGCACCAAACATTAAAAGCTTCCCTAAACAGGGCTGCCTTCAGATGTCTTTTAAAAGTCTGGTATTTGTTTATTTCTTTGACATCTGGTGGGAGGGTGTTCCACAGGGCGGGTGCCACTACTGAGAAGGCCCTCTGCCTGGTTCCCTGTAATCCTGTAACCTCCAACTTGGTGTCTCCCAATTTTGGACTCCAAGGTCATGACATATCAACCTGTTCTTCCAGCTTCAGGGATGTCACAGTTTCATCATCTCAACTGGGAACTTGTTTCACTGCCCAATCAGGATCAATATAACATTGCTGCATGATTTAAGCATTTGGCCAAGTTACAGAAATCTACGCTCTTTTTACATGGTGTTGAAACTTCTTGGCAAAGTTATTTGCCCACAGTGTTGATATGCCATTCTGCAGCAGCAGGCTGCAAAAGATTGGAGAGACATAAGAAAGCAAAGCTAAAAATGTTAGCAATGATTTACTTTATTGTTTAAGGATAACATGGGTTATATTTTTAGAATACTCCTGTGGAACATAATTGGTTACTAAGGTTTATTATATACTATAATCAAAATTGAATAAAAATAATTATTTTTAAAAGTTCAGGAACTTTGGAAGTTGTGCTACACAGTCACATACATCCCTATATGGGCTCGCTAGCAATGGGGTTATTGCATCAAGTTTATCTGTGTTTGGTTATTTATAGCTCCTTTGTTCAAGGAAGAACACCTCACTTAGATGTTTTAAATAGGGAATGATGATAGAGAAGCCATTCCACACTCTCTGCCATATGGAAAAGCCTCTTACGATAGCAACCTGGATGTTGGCAGCAGCAGTCATCAATCACATCCTTGGCACATGCCTACTTTAGATGAGCAGGCATAGGCAAACTCGGCCCTCCAGATGTTTTTGGCCTACAACTCCCATGATCCCTAGCTAACAGGACCAGTGGTCAGGGATGATGGAAATTGTAGTCCCAAAACATCTGGAGGGCCGAGTTTGCGTATGCCTGGATGAGGGCATGCACAAGAGAATTCCTTTCATTGTTTGGGCAAAAGAGGGGAAAATGCTTGGATTAATGCAAACAAAACCCCATCATTATCTCATTTTTGGTGTTTTTCTAAACAAATCCCATGCAAAACATTAAGTTGAAAAGAAAGGAAATATCGTAACTTCTAACCACTGATTTTATCTTTATTTTAAGGAATGAATGCTTCAAAGTTGTATAAAATTACTTAATCAACAAAGATCCAGTATGGAAAATTGCAGATGGGTAAGAGAAATATTTCTTTTAAACCAGCCAAGCTATTCATATTAATTTCTACCTATATTTCCACCAGCAATTCGGGGAATAATAACAACTGCACTCTGCCTTCACCTGAAAGCTAAAATAATTTGAATTTCAGAAACATCCGAGGCAAAAAGGTTTCATTAGCACTGCAGTCCTATACATCCTAATCAGAAGTAAGCCCCATCAAGTTCAATGGAGCATACATCCAAGAACGTGGGTATAGGATTGGAGCCTGATGCTTGCCATTCTTCCTTATAGAAATGCTAGAGCTTTTATATCCAGATATTTGTCTCCCTCCCAGCTCCTGCCAACCTAGCAGTTCGATAGCACTCCAGTGCAAGTAGATAAATAGGTACCACTGTGGCGGGAAGGTGAATGGTGTTTCTGTGCGCTCTGGCTTCCATCACGGTGTCCCGTTGCGCCATAAGAGGTTTAGTCATGCTGGCCACATGACCCTGAAAGCTGTCTGTGGACAAACGCTGGCTCCCTGGAAAGTGAGATGAGCACTGCAACCCCATAGTCGCCTTTGACTGGACTTAACTGTCCAGGGGTCCTTTACCTTTACCTAAATCGGCATAAAGCTGGGATGGGTAGAGGCAGCATAGAAGTGGGCAAGAGGAGTAGAGATTGTTCTTTGCAATGATAGTAGGCAAAAGCCAACCTCAAATACCCATGCCCACCACATTTCTTGCATTGTGTTGCCAGCTCACAGTGGTCAGAAGATGCAATGCTGTGTCTTGTCTGCCTAGCATCGCCTTACATTGCCACACAGACAATACACCCCACAGCACCCTCATCAGACCTGTTCTGCCAATTTTGTGCATGGATTTGTGCATTACATGAATATATAGCAAATGTGAGTGCCATCAATGAGTGACACTGGGTGTTGGCAGTGTTACTATTCCATTGTTGAAATTGGCGCATATATATATATATATTATTTAATTTTTGCCATTGGGAGTGCATAGGATCCTGACTATACTAAGCTGGTGTAAGGTGTCATGGCTATTATTCTTCCAGTACTGGTGGCAACCAAAGGATTCCTCTGTCGGATGGAGGAATGAAAAACTTATTTTTTTACATATCTGGGATGGCAGCTCTTGTTGCAGTGAACCTTTCTGAAATCCAGCAGTATTATATCATTTTCTGGAAACAAACCAGATGACAATGTGAGACCACAGGACTCATGTACAGTTTACATGCAGATGGTTAATTATGATTTGTATCAAAAGTGGATATTTATGTATTGAAATATAATGTTTCATTCAAGTGCTTAAAATCCAGTTGTTTCCATGCTATGTCTCTTCTGTATATAAAAATGTAATAAAGGAAGAACTGCAGGAAAGCTACATGTTGATTCTAGAGAAAAGAAATATTGAGTTATTTGCAAGGGACATCCTACGGAAACAAGCCTAGACAAATTTGCTGTTGCTCTGCTAAACATCAGGCAGCTTTTATACTGATGCTTGATAAACATTCATTCATTACAATTGGTCTACTCTCTGTAGGAATTAGCTGAACACAGCCCATGGCTTTTCCTGTGTGATCCACTTACCCAAAAAATGGCCAAGGGAGGAGCAGCACAGATTAACAGAGGGGTACAGACGCGAGTGGCGCTGTGGGTTAAACCACAGAGCCTAGGACTTGCCAATCAGAAGGTCGGCGGTTTGAATCCCCGCGACGGGGTGAGCTCCCTGCTCCCTGCTCGGTCCCTGCTCCTGTCAACCTAGCAGTTCGAAAGCACATCAAAGTCAAGTAGATAAATAGGTACCGCCCCGGCGGGAAGGTAAACGGCGTTTCCATGTTCTGCTCTGGTTCGCCAGAAACGGCTTAGTCATGCTGGCCACATGACCCGGAAGCTGTACGCCGGCTCCCTCGGCCAATAAAGTGAGATGAGCTCCGCAACCCCAGAGTCAGTCATGACTGGACCTAATGGTCAGGTGTCCCTTTACCTTTACCTTTAGCCAATATTATGCCATCCTGATGTTGATGGATTGCAACTCCCAACAGCCTCAGCCATCAGGACCAATGGTTAGGGATGATGACAGTTGTACTCCAAAGACCTCAGGTGGGCTACTGGGGACTCCTCCAGATAGAATCATATACTTATAGAGTTGGAAGAGCCCACACAGGTCATCTAGTCCAATCCCCTGCAATGCCCAACGTGGCACTCGAACCCAGATTCGTATTTGACCTTAAAGAATCACTGAATATTGAGGCTAAATGCCTTCCAAAGTTAATATCCTATACAGAATTTTGCCGAGAGTGAGATGCTGCTATAAGCACAGAAACACAGCAGAATGATGGTAGGTGCTCCAAACACAGCAACAGGGTGCTCGAAACACAACAGTGATTTTTTACGGTCAAATGCATTTCTCTTCATGGAATATCCACTTGACTCTTATTAGTTTGTGACTCCGTGTACATATTGTATGTTTTCTTATTGTGAATTAAGAAACAGTTCGATAGTGAATATCAGCAATATATCTGTCAAAATTACAAATACCTAAACATAGACTGCTAAGTTGTGGGTGAACATATCAGACGACACAGCGAGTCTTTAAACAGCTCTTGTTTATTCACAGGCCAGAACAGAACTGAACTGAAGGGTTCAGCCAGCCTGCTTATATAGAGCTCCACTAGAACGCAACAGTAACCATTTTCTGTAACTATCCAATCACTGAACGTCACTTTCAATCCCTGATTTGCATATGTGGACCTGAGTCAAAACTATCTACAGTATTCCCCTGCTGGCCCAGGGTGAGAACTTCAGTACATAACATAGACAGCCGTTCACCCTCGCTAGATTTAACGTACTGCCATCTGCCTTATTGCAGGGCAGATATGTGGGTAAACCATATGCAGAGCGAGTCTGTCCCTGCGGCCTGATAGAGTTGGAAACCGTCTCTCATGTCTTGCTACGAGGTTGTTTTTATGAGGATATACGCTCGGTCTTTATCACCCCTGTTATACAAAAAATTCCAAGTGGGTCCGAACCTCAATGCTTAAAATCCCTGATAGGGGATAAGGATCTAGAGATCATATTTTGCGCGGCTGCCATAAAACTCAGGGAACAAGCTGTGCTATTACAAAGAATAAGGCCTCAGATGCAAACTCTAGATAATATTCTAGAGACCTAAGCCACATTTCTAATGGCTGTCATATTCATATTGTTTAATGTTATATTCAATTGTAAATTCAAACTTAATGCTATTGTGTTTTATGTTTGCTTAGTACGGTATGTGAATCTGGTCTGGGACCGTAATAAATTTCTATTCTATTCTAGTTTGATAGTGTCATATAAATATTGTTAGTATACTATTAGCCTACGTGTTGCTTTGTGCTCATCACATTCACCCGAGTCTGTGTCATTTCCATAGGGAAGAGGCTTTTTTCCTCTCTTTAGTCAGAATCTCTTAGGAATCTGCTTTTCTCTCTGCAAGTACTGTTTCTGGGTGGCAGCATCAAATCCCATGGCTTTCAGTATTCAGTGGTACCTCGGGTTACAGACACTTCAAGTTACAGACGCTTCAGGTTACAGACTCTGCTAGTACCAGAAATAGTACCTTGGGTTAAGAACTTTGTTTCAGGATGAGAACAGAAATTGTGCGGCGGCGGCATGGCGGCAGCAGGAGGCCCCATTAGCTAAAGTGGTGTCTCAGGTTAAGAACAGTTTCAGGTTAAGAACGGACCTCCAGAATGAATTAAGTTCTTAACCCGAGGTACCACTGTACCTCTACCCTGATGACACCCATCAATACCTCTGTATCCCAGAAATATTCCCCTCCACCCATTAGGCATCTCCTGTTGTTTTTCCAACATTTTGCTTGGATATTTTCATCACCATCTCATCCTCAATATATCAAAGGCTAAACTTCTCATCTTCCCTTTTTAATTTTTTTAAAATTCCTTTCTCTGTTGACCTTGTCACCAGCTATCTTGATGATCTGGCCCAAAGCCTCATCTTCGAGCCCACTTCAGCTCATTGCCAAGTCATGATGTTTCTATGAGCAAATAGTCCAGCTCACACTCAGATCATTGCCCTACCTTTATTATAGCAGATTTATAGTCCCTGGACTTCTATTGACACACCTCAAAGCTCATCTCTGTACAAAAAATTTGCCTTTTTAAAGCAAAAACAAAACACAACCCTCTCTGTAATTAATAACAGCACAATGGTCCTTACATCCCTTCTCTGGCTACTGGTGATTATGGGAAAAATCAATTTTACTCCATCTGCAGGATGAAACTTAGTTTATGTTCTGATGTATAATTTATGTGCATGCATCTTTCAGCCATATATATATATATATATATATATATATATATATATATATAATCATTCCTCCAATATGGATCCTGTTTTATCCCAACAGATGAAAATCCTCAATCTGTCAGTACTGTAAAAATGTGGGTGGAAAATGAGTATTACCAATGAAATTGGGGGAGTTAGTTTAAGAAGCCAGGCCTTCCAAACCAGAAGACTGGATGTCAGGAAAGATCTGTTTCTTACTTTTTAGCATATGTCCCGCTGTCTGAACCACCTTAGAATTCTAAAAAAACCCACAAAGCAGATCCCACAAATCTGAAGTCTGCCCATCAATGGTGTTGTGAATAGATGATTGGACTTGGTCCAGAGAGACATAGGTTCAAATCCTCCTTCATCCATAAAGTTTACTGGGTGACCTGGGATTGTTGATCTGACCTTAAACTAACCTCATGTCACAGGGATACAGTGAGGATAATTCTAATATCGGCTACCTTGAGCTCTGAAGAAGTGGGGTACATGTGCAACTAAGACTGTGTACACACTAATTTTAGAGCACATTCAAAGCACATTATACAAGCATGATGTGCAATGCAGGAATTCTTTCCCTCAAATAGTTCGGGGAACTATAGTTTGTGAAATATTGCTGGAAATTGTAACTCTCTGAGGGTTAAACTGCAGCGCCCAGAATTCTTTGACGAAAAGAATGTGCTTTGGAAAGGTATATTGTGCACAGCCTAATAATAATAATAATAATAATAATAATAATAATAATAATAATAATAATTGTTATGTACTGAAGTTCTCACCCTGGGCCAGCAGGGGGATACTGTAGATAGTTATGCAAATGAAGGATCGAAAGTGACATTCAGTGATTGGATAGTTTGTATGCAAATGAAGGATCGAAAGTGACGTTCAGTGATTGGATAGTTTTAGAAAGTTGCTACAGTTAGGTTGTTCTGGAGCTCTATATAAGCAGGCTGACTGAGCTCTTCAGCTCAGTTCTGTTCCAGCTTACAAATAAAGAGCTGCTTTTCTTCACCCACAACTTAACAATAACAATAACAATAACAATAACAATAACAATAACAATAACAACAACAACAACAACAACAACAATAATACAGTGCCTAGTTATTCACAGAACACAGTCTCTAAACAGCTCATACCCTTTGGCATATGCTCTTTACATCTTCTTTAAAATCCCTGGGGCATCGTTTTAGTCATTCCCAAAAGCGTGCTGTTTCAGCTGTGTGGTTTAATCAGGTCCCTTTCCACTAGGACAAGGGTGAATTGTAATCAAGGCAAACTGCTATAAGGTCACTCTCCTTGCCTTGGTTTCCTGCGTTTAGAACCTACTATCTGAAACAATTTGTTTAATCTCCGCCTCTTTGGTATTCCAACCAATTTATAAAGCAGCTTTTGGGACATGACGCAAAACGGCAGTTTTAAAGCCACAGATCCTTCTCGTAAATCTGTAAGATTAAGCACCTCACACCCACAAGAGTGTGTTCCTTGGGATGACAGAATTATGGCCCCGGGATAAATCTGATTTTATAATCCTGCTTAGTCTACATTGATCTGGATAAACAGAGGCCCATCATCTGAGAGGTTAGCATGACTTAGGCAAAAGGGAGTTTTTAACTGTGAACACATTTTCACAAAAGGGATGGGAAAGTGGCAAAGGATGTTAACCTAAATTTTAGTTAAATGCAAGTATTTCTCCCTTCTCAGTCATTCGCTAGTGTCAAAATTCCAGGAAATAATTTTGCGACTGTGCAGAGAAGGACCCTCCTTTCTCAAATTAAGAGATAAACAAAAGACAGCAGGTGGAATGAGATTTTGAAGGGAGACAGCAGAGTTGAAGTGGTCCTGTGCTGTTTGGTGATGCACCCATAAACACAGCCATTATAGATTAGCTCTCATGGCAGGAGGATGCTGTTTCTCAAGCACATATATCCAGTGCCTCCCTCCCACCTTGAAAAATAGATGCTGGTAGTCACCAAACCAGTGTGGTGTAATAGTAAAGAGCGGTGGACTCGTAATCTGGTGAACCGGGTTCGCTTCCCCGCTCCTCCACATGCAGCTGCTGGGTGACCTTGGGCCAGTCACACTTCTCTGAAGTCTCTCAGCCCCACTCACCTCACAGAGTGTTTGTTGTGGGGGAGGAAGGGAAAGGAGAATGTTAGCCGCTTTGAGACTCCTTCGGGTAGTGATAAAGCGGGATATCAGATCCAAACTCCACCATGAAGTGTGGGGATCTGGTTGTGTTGCAGTATAACAAGAACTATTCACATAATACACATCCAACAATATGATGGTTTCTATGCATCAGTGTCTAACAGACAAAGCTGCTGAAATACATTACTGGAAACCCCTTCAAATGTTGCATTCAAATGTTGAATGTATAATAATAATAATAATAATAATAATAATAATAATAATTTATTCAAGCCTTCTGGCAGTCACTGCTGCTTCAAAGATAAGGATGTTAATTTAGGTTATCAGCTCGGGAGATTTTCAGAATCTCCGGCAGAAAATCAGACCGCAGTTGCCTTTTCATTTTGAAAGAAAGAAAGACATTGGTGTCAGACCCAATATATATGTGCTTTAAAAATTGCATAATGACAAAAGTGTTAAGCATGACTCAGTCACACTTAATACGCATTTGCCGATTTCTTTTCTTCTTCTTTTTGCAGCTCTGAACAGAAGCAATATGGGGCATATGCCCATACGAAGCTTTAGCTTATTGTTATGTTTCTATTTTATATTCCATTTTCTCTTTTACTTCTATTTTGGTAGCTTCTTCCACTTACTTGGTGGCAAAAGTACTGGAAAATGACTCTCCGCCAACAGATTCCACCCACCTTTACTCCCACAAGCAGATCTCATAAGATGAAACACATTCTTCTTGCTAGCTTGCAGAACAAAAAATAAAACAAAATAGGAGTGAAGAGAAGAGAACAAAATAGTAATGTAGGCTGCTGAAATATGAGCTATTATCAAAAATATTTGGTTTTGTGGGGATCCTTTAAAAATGAAAATTCTTTTTTTTTTAATCCAGCCATTAGTTTTCCGGATTTACACCGCAACTGTATAGCAGCTGTATGTTTGTGGGTATTTTAGAATTGGGCAGAAGACAACTTGTTTAGTCTTATATACAGAGGCTGGAAATCTGCAATTAGCTATGGTGTTCTCAGTGCATGCTCATCGTCTACTACTTCGTAGTAGAGCATCTTATTTGCAAGCTGAAGTTCCTAGGTTGAGTCCTCAACACCTCTATGTAGGGCTGGGGGGGGGTTCCCCCTGTCTGAAACTATGTGAATCAGGAAAGACTGCACTGCAGGTACTTTAGCTACATCATGGTGTCACGAAGGCACAAATCAGTGTCTGAATGCAAGACTTTTAAAAGAGTTGGTCCCAGTACAGTGGGTGGTATTCAGATACTACCTTAGGGACGCTGGTGGCACTGTGGTCTAAACCACTGTGCCTCTTGGGCTTGCCGATCGGAAGGTTGGCGGTTTGAATCCCCAGACAGAGTGAGCTCCCGTTGTTCTGTCCCAGCTCCTGCCAACCTAGCAGTTCGAAAGCATGCCAGTGCAAGTAGATAAATAGGTACCGTTGCGGCAGGAAGGTAAACGGTGTTTCCGTGCACTCTGGTTTCCATCATGGTGTCCTGTTGCACCAGAAGTGGTTTAGTCATGCTGGCCACATGACAAGGAACGCTGTCTGGTAGACAAACGCTGGCTTCCTTGGCCTAAAGTGAGATGAGCGCCGCAACCACATAGTCGTCTTTGACGGGACTTAACGGTCCAGGGGTCCTTTACCTTTACCTTACCTTCTACCTTAGGCTTCAAAAAGGCACAGTTTACATTCTATATTTAAGTGCTGAATCCAAGTCCTGAAAATGGGTCTACTTGCATTACTGAAGGCTTTGTTTTTTTTATTTTGACCCATGCAGAAGTACCTGGAGAAGGCTGATGAAGCAGTTCATGTCAATCAATGTTTGATAAGCCAACAGAAGCAGATTCAGGCTCCTCATTCTTATCTCGACGTTCCTGCATGGATCAGACTCCCCTGTTGCAAGATTTGGTTTTATGGATGGTGAAAAATGATTTCCTGACATCTAAAAAACATGCACTTTTTCCTGTTTTGATGGAGGAGAAAAACCCCATGTATTTCATTAAAATGGAAACTTTTGTCCCAGTACTATGTAGTGTATCACTTGATCAAGATTTCTTTTTTGGAAAAAAAAATCTTAGCCAAGATGTTTTCCCCGACAGAAACATCTTGTGTTTGGGAAGGAGGAGGTGGGGTTGAGGAAAGGAAGGTTGCACTTAAGAAATTCCAGTCTCTTCTCTCTGAAAGTAAGAATTAAACACACATGAAAGACCAGGTAATGGTAGCTGGAACATTTAAGCCTGAATCACAAATGCAGCACGCGCCCCAACCAAACAGGGTGGGCTTGTTGTTGTTGTTTAGTCGTTTAGTCGTGTCCGACTCTTCGTGACCCCATGGACCAGAGCATGCCAGGCACCCCTGTCCTCCACCGCCCCCCTCAGGTTGGTCAAACTCATGCTGGTAGCTTCAAGAACACCGTCCAACCATCTTTTCCTCTGTCATCCCCGTCTCCTTTTGTGCCCTCCATCTTTCCCAACATCAGGGTCTTTTCCAGGGAGTCTTCTCTTCTCATGAGGTGGCCAGAGTATTGGAGCCTCAGCTTCAGGATCTGTCCTTCCAGTGAGCACTCAGGGCTGGTTTCCTTAAGAATGGATAGGTTTGATCTTCTTGCAGTCCATGGGACTCTCAAGAGTCTCCTCCAGCACCATAGTTCAAAAGCATCAATTCTTCGGCGATCAGCCTTCTTTATGGTCCAGCTCTCACTTCCATACATCACTACTGGGAAAACCATAGCTTTAACTATACGGACCTTTGTTGGCAAGGTGATGTCTCTGGGTTGTTGTTTTTTTTATGGTGGGCTTGCTGATGTGCAAGGTTACTCCATGGCAAAAAATTGCAGCTGGTAGCATGGAGAGCTATGAAGTCACTGTAGTAACTGACTGAGTACAAACAAGCATGATGTCCCTAATGGAGCTGGATGGTTCAAACATAAAGGGTTTGCAAAAATGTTTCTTAGGTTAGAAAGCATGGTTATCATATCCTTCATAAAGCAGGGGTGACTAACATGTAGCTCTCCAAATGTTATTGGACTACAACTCCCATCAGCCCCAGCTAGCACGCCCAATGGTCAGGGATGTTGAGACTTGGAAGTCCAACATCTAGAGGACCACACAGGTTCATCACTCCTGATGTAAATCAACAGTAGACAACAGGACAGCATAGCAGCTTGACTTTCAGGATACTTCTTGCAGAAGATGCTGCTGTTCAGATATGTTTCCTGCTGTGGCTGTTCCTTTCGGAAGAAGCTACCTGAGAAGATAGGTCCACTTTTGACCCACACCCCATCATTTGTTCCACTCCGATAAGAGACTTCACTGTCAAGCGCAACTTGCAATTATGCTGGAAGAGGTCAAGCAGAGAATTATTGCAATAACGGCCTCCTGCTTTTATTGCTCTTGACCCCAAAGTAATAAGCAGTGGGTGAAGAACAGAACCTGTTTTCTGGGTACCACTTTAGTCAAGTAGAGCGGGGAGCAATGACACCACCTTCTTAAGGTATGAGATTATTAAACTCCAAATTAGACAATATCAACATTTTGGTAAGCAGCTCTTGAGATGATTACGTCTATTATCAGAAGATGCGACCCTGCAAAAATTAAGATCCACTACGCATTCCAGATGTGTCTGTTTGTAGCTGAGGGAGGGGTAGGAGGAGAAGGTGTCTGTGTGGTGTTTGTAATGTAATGTAAGTTTAATTTCAGGTTAACTGGAAAACTATGGCAGTTCAATGTATCCTAGATTTACAAACTAATGCACTCTCTGAGTTTCCAAAATATGACTGGCTTTGTCGCTTCATTTCTGTCTCACATTATATGTGATAAAGGTGGATAAAGGCTTTCTCACATTTCTCTTGGGCCATCACCTGCATTAGTAATCCATGACTGAGAACACTGAGTGAGGAAGTTACAGAATTTCACAGGTAGAGTCATCTTTTAAGGAACTGCTTGTCTTCCTGGTTCCCCCCCACCATGTTTTTTTTAGATTTCACAATTCCAAGTGTTAATTTATTTTTTTATAAGTATTTGTTGTTGTTAAATTCCCATTTATGTTTGAGTGCCTCTGATTTATTTAAGCAGGGCCTATATGTAAGAGAGTAATGTGAGTGGAATTGAACTCCAATGAAATTCTAGGCTTCAGTGGGATCCCACCATGGAGGTAGACTATAAATTGGAGGCAACAGCAGTGGGTGTTCCTCTCGTAATTTTTTTTTTTTAATGTAACGTGCTTCAAGGATAAGAGAATTTGTGTGTTCATAGACAGCATGAATGTGTGAAGTAAACAGCAAGAGACTGGCGTTCCATGTTGACAATTGCTAGCATTAAAAAATAGTAATGCTGACAATGTGAGAAACTTTTGTGTGAAAGTTTCTGTTTCCTTAGCTAATTGAATATGAAAGGGAGTGCTAATTAAAGGTGCTTTCATATCAAATCCCTAGATTCTGTTGGAACCAGCTAGCGCCAAACAGATCTGTCAATTTCAGGTTCTTTCAGCTTCTCATTTCCCCGCTTCTGTTCTCCACATTTCCACATTCCTCACAAAAACTCAGCAGTGTTTTAGAGCAAGTTTCTCCCAACAGACACTCATATATTCAATTTTGCATAATATATACATTTTTATGGAACAATTTCCTTCGTTATAATGCATTTGTGTATGCTGTTTTCATGAATATATGCATACTCATGCACACTAATACACAGCTGTGGGGAAACTTTTCAACTGTAGGGTTGCCGTATTTTGAAGAGCAAAAAATGAAGATGCATTTGTCAACTTCTACTTTTAACTATGGATCGCTATGACGACTCTCCCCATGAAAAAGAGGGTATGTCCTGGAAGAAGAGGACATATGGCAACCCTTATCAGGCTCTGTCTCGCAGGCTAAATACTGTGATGCCACCTGTCAATTGCATGGCATTGTTATGACATCACATGATTAACAGGGGGATGGGATACCTGCCTGTCAAAATCTCTAGGACTTTGTGATTCATTTTGCTTAACAGGGGAGCATGTGAGAGTCACAAAGGACTCTGCAAGTTTTCTCACTTTAAGCACATCCTTTGCTTGGAGATTGGGGTGGAAAGGTGTGCCAGTTTCAGTCCTCTTATTTTCTCATTTTGCCAATCTTAAATCCATTTCTCCACATTTCAGTAGTTATTTCTCTCTCTCTGTGTGTTTTATTTTTTAAAAATCCTCATAAAAGATTTGGATCCCTGTATTATACAAAGAAAACGGCAATTAAAAAACACCTATAATCCTTTACATTTTGCCTATTCATTTGCATGCATTATACGTAAGAAGCTCTAATTACATATCCTAAAAATGCCCCTCCACCTTTAACAGTTGCATGATAGCAATTATCAAGTGATTTTGATATTTGTTAATGGAGGTTTTGTTTTGTTTTAAAGAGAAGCATATGACCGATCAGTGCTACCTCAACTGTTTGCATGAGTTGGCTTAAAAGCTTGGGTGAATGCCTAAATCAGAACACAGAGAAGTTAAACATCCAAGAGGAACCAATAGTCTCTCTCTCTATAAAAAAAAGTATCAAAGAAAAGCATTTTAATGCTCATATTTCCTCATCCTTTCTCTTCCCCACTACTTTAGTGATTAACATCTTTTTTCCTAAAGTGAAAGCTTGACAGCAAATAAAGGGGGCAATGAATGTTTGGGACGACGTGCAACATTAACAGCCTTGTAAAAATTAAATGACGCATTACTTGCAGATTATTGCTGAACTGGCACTGCACACTTTTGCATAATGCACATGCTTTCCACTTTATTCAAAGTTTTCCAGTCAAGAAACAGCTTCTGATTCTTGCAAAAGTTTCCAGTGAAATTGTGCACTTCTATAACTTTTCTCTAGCACACTATTTTCCCTCTCTTGTGTCTCTCTCTCAATCTTTAAAATGGATACCAACTCTGGCCATTAGGAGCAGAGTTGATCTATTTATAACACAATATAGACTACTAGCCAAATAGCAGCAGTAATTTGATAATCATAGCAAGTAAATCTAAAAGATTAGGAGATCAAATTGTCAGAAGAGAAGATCTAAATTAGCTAAAATACAGGTGGGTAAAGATGAACAAGAATACAGTGGTACCTCAGGTTAAGTACTTAATTCGTTCCAGAGGTCTGTTCTTAACCTGAAACTGTTCTTAACCTGAAGCACCACTTTAGCTAATGGGGCCTCCCGCTGCTGCCACGCCGCTGGAGCACAATTTCTGTTCTCATCCTGAAGCAAAGTTCTTAACCCAAGGTACTATTTCTGGGTTAGCGGAGTCTGTAACCTGAAGCGTATGTAACCTGAAGTGTATGTAACCTGTAAACATTTTTGACTAGTGGCATGCTTTATGTTCACAGACCTTTCTTTTCCATCAAGTATAATTTCCGAGACCTGCAAAAAAGCAAAGCAAAACATAACTCATGGCCAATATTCATCCTTCTGCTGCTGTTTGCTGCAAGTGATTATACCACTTTGTTGCAATCATCACAGATAATCATGGTTGCAACAAAGTGATGTTGCAGCAAGGATCTCACGCTGCTCCACACTCAGAATTGGCTATGTGACAACATCATGAAGCCAGTTCAGAGCAAAGACAGTGCTTGCTCTGAATGGGCAAAAAATGTTTTCATGCCTGTTCCGAGCCCTCCCTGCAAAATTTTTCCAAAGGGGGTGCTTTTCATAGGAGGCAATTCTTAGAAAGTCTTTCCTCCATTTCAACTCTGACATTATTTTACCATTAATCACCCGACAGAATGCAGATAGCGAAATTTAAAACAAGGCGCAAAGGGAAAGGGCACAAGGATTTCATTTTTGAACTTTCAATTAGATGGCTTTATTTTACCATTAATCACCCAACAGAGTGCAGGTAACAAAATTTAAAACAAGGGGCAAGGGGCAAGGGGCAAGGGCACAGGGATCTCATTTTTTGAACTTTCAATTAGATTCAGGACTGGATGAGAACATACCTTTCTTGGTGTGGCCTAAATATACCCTTGAACCAAATACCTTTGAAGATTTAACTTAAAGACGGGAGGAATGTGATCGTTTTAACTATGACAAGTGTGTCCATCTTAGATATTTGTAAGTCCTGCATTGCTTTGTGTCATTTTTCTATCCACGACTTTCCATGTAATGTAAACCACCTGGAGCTGAGTGTGTGGGATGGAACATTAACTGCTATAGAAAGGCTGCTCTGTCCCACAGAGGAAAGAGAAACTGGGTGGTGTAGGGAGAGCAGGGGGGTTGCAGTTTATCAACATGCAGGTTGGAGGGCAAAGAGTCAAGATTTCCAGCTCTGGAATGGTGTTTACTTATCTTCATGAGGAGCTACAACTGTACTGAGAATGCGAAGTCTAGAGGCTACATTTCATTATGCCTCCTTTCTCTTGTGTGGCTTGAAATAATAGAATCTCCCTTCATCGGGAACAGGAATGTAGGAGAGGCTTTGAAAAGAGGCAGAAAGCAGAGGTAGAGACTGAGAAGGCTTCAGAAGCTGACAGGGACATCTGCATAGCTCTACCCAAAGGAGGCTCAAAGTAAGCCATAGGCAAATCTGTCAATTTTCCGCCCGTGTCACCTTGATACATCCTTACCCATAATTCTGTTCTCCTCCGTGCCTGCATATAATCTGTGGAATTTCAACACAAGCTCTTCTCAAAACATTTATTTAAATCGGCATTTAAAGTGTATTCAGATGTGGATGTTTTCTGGGGTTTTATCACTTCGGGGGGGGGGGGGGGAAGGTGCCAGTATTCCCCATCAAGTTGTTACAGTAAATGCCACACTTTTTAACAACAGCAACAACAACAACAACAACAACAACAAAAAGAGGTGCTAGTACTTCGTAATAATATTATTTGTACCCTGTCCATCTGGATGGGTTTCCCCAGCCACTCTGGGCAGCTTCCAACAAAGATTAAAAATACATTAAAATGTCACACATTAAAAACTTCCCTGATGCCTTCTAAATGTCAGGTAGTTGTTTATCTCTTTGACATCTGATGGGAGGGCGTTCCACAGGGTGGGTGCCACTACCGAGAAGGCCCTCTGCCTGGTTCCCTGTAGCTTCACTTCTTGCAGTGAGGGACCTGCCAGAAGACCCTTAGCGCTGGACTTCAGTGTCTGGACAGAACGATGGGGGTGGAGACGCTCCTTCAGGTATACTGGGCCGAGGCCGTTTAGGGATTTACCTTGTGTGCCCCCTTGTTCAGTTAGCACTTAATATTTTGAAGGGGAATGGGTGATCAGGGCTTTGCTCTCAAGATGATAGAGGCTTCACAGATCAGTCAAGTTCATCACTGTGAAAAAGGGCAGTCCGCTTAGATGCATTTTCAAAAAAGAAATTCTTAATCATGAGCATGGTAATTCCACCTTTTGGAAATTAACAGAAGTAACATGCTTCCTATAGAACAGATTAATCAGCTGAGCTGCCTCATTCAAGGCAGCCTGCAATGTCCAGCTGTCTGCAGAAAAGGGAGCTGAGGAGGTGTTTCTGCAGCACACGGTGGAGTCGTTACTGACAAAGGCCAAGAGTTGACCAGACAGTAGTCTTAGGCATGAGTTTAACACTCAAGTACTATGCAGTCCTTCCAAGAGTCCCTATTTTCCTGGATTTACAAAAGCCAACCCAGTTTCTGATTTGATCCTGGAATGTCCTACTTTTCCTCAGGATTTCCCTATTTTCATCAGAGAAAAGTTGGATGATATGGAGTTATGTGACCCCCGAGCCAAGGGTTTAAGACAGTTATAAGACATCTGAAAGGAGCCCTGTATAGGGAAGTTTTTAATGTTTTCTTATGTTTTTATAGAGAGCCTGATGTTGGGAAAGACTGAGGCCACAAGGAGAAGGGGACGACAGATGACGAGATGGTTGGACAGTGTTCTCGAAGCTACCAGCATGAGTTTGACCAAACTGTGGGAGGTAGTGAAAGACAGGAGTGCCTGGTGCGCTCTGGTCCATGGGGTCACGAAGAGTCGGACACGACTAAACGACTAAACAACAACAATGTTTTTATATATGTTGGAAGCCATCCTGAGTGACTGCAACAACCTAGTAAGATGGGTGGGGTATAAATAATAAAGTTGTTGTTGTTGAATAAGATGTCCCTATTTTCATCAGAGAAATGTCTGGGAATAGGACTTCCTTCTGAGGGGACTTAGTTACGATCGCAGTCCTACCGTAAGTCTCAGTATTGCACAGAATGAAGAAAAAGTGCTTGGGGGGGGGGGAGGCTATGGATTTACTGCGTGCTGATACACATGACAGAAGCCACTTGTATAATTAGTGAAGTCTGGTTTAGATAGTGGTGTGTCCCCCCCCCCCCCATTTCGCATTTGGCAGTCAAACAAATTCTGGCATGGGAGAAGCCTTTATTTTAAGTTGCTATTCAAAATTCTTTCTTTTTAGAGGGCTTTTGCTAGAACATGTATCAGCTGGAAATGATGTGGCTATTTTTAGGAGTCATTTATTTCTTCTTGAAATAAGAGGGGGCGGGGGGGGGGAAATAGCTGCACATGCTATTTGCATTCATTCTTGATCACAGGGATGATATAAGAAGGCACTTGGTGTCTAGCACGTTGCCATCCAAGTGCCTTCGGCACTTTCTGCACTTAGCCCATTGATTATTCCCTTCCACCAAGAATGGACCGACTTCTCCCCAGAAGGCTTTGAACATTCTATCCTTCTGTGGTGTTCAGGTCTCCTGAATGGAAACTCCACTGTTTTTCATTCAGGTAGGTTTCCACCCTCTTTTTTCATTTTATTCACAAATCCTGTCAATCCTTTCTCCTCTTGCTACTGCGTTATCCATCTGAATGCAAACCTTCTCTAAATCTTCCTTTACGAAAAATGTATATAAATGTACAACTTTGCAAAGATAGTTTCATGCAGTATCAATCACAGCATTTGTGGGTCTCAGGTGACTTCCACCATCACTTTCTAGGAGCCTCACAGCTCAATCCTACACAGGAGTAAACGTAAAGCTCATGAGTTCAATAGGACCTACTTCCAGGTAAGGGTACATAGAATTGTAGCATTTGCTTTTTTACAAAAAAAAAACAAAAACAAACAAACCCAAAAACAAAAGAAGAGGGCATGAGGTCTCATGGTTAGGAAAATAAATCTGGAAAAACAAGATAGCAGTGGGGCATGCTTCCCAAAATGGGGGGAAGTGGTGGAAAGGCTGTTGTCTTTTTTTTTTAATAAAAATATTTATTAAAAGTTTTAGACATTTATAGTCACCAAACACATATAGAACCATCACCATAATACAATAAACAAAGAAAAACACAAAAGAATAACAAGAATAACGCATAATACAAAAAACATACAACAAAATCAAGTAGTTAATAACCATATTTCCTTTGCTTTTTAGACTTCCTCGCATCTCTCGTTCCTGCGTTCCCAATTTCTAGAGTTATAAACAGCAAATTATCACCTTGTTTCAAATCTTATTTTGTGATTTTCCAATATTATGTCTCTAACTTTAAATATTTTTACCATAAGCTTAAATACTTAATTTAGACATGATATTAATCCGAAATTTATCTTCTTCTCAAATTTCACTTATTCTCATATTCCCTTCAGCTAGTTTGCTGATGCCCTGTTGTTCTCATTCCTGCATCCTTCTTAACACTCATACAGTTTACAATGTTTTTGTAAATAGTCCTTAAATTTCTTCCAATCCTGTTCCGCTGCTTCTTCTCCCAGGTCACGGATTCTGCCAGTCATTTCTGTCAGTTATCTTATCCTCCTCGGTGCCGGGACTTAATGAAGTTAATGAAGTTTTAACGAAGGCTCTCAGACATTCCCTCCCGGGCATTAAGGCACTCCCTCCCAGTTTCTCGTTGACTCCTCGTGACAAACTTATTCCAAGGATCTTTAAGGACTTCTAATGGGCTTTTAACCCTAAAAACTACAAATTCATAAAACCACAAATTTCTCCCACCACCTCTAACTTCGTGGACCCCCAAACATCTCAGTTGTTTTAACAAACTGAGAAGAAGGGGGGGGGGATACTTCAAAGGAGTGCTCTAATTGGACCCAGTTTTTAAACTTCTCGCAGCAGCCCAGCCAGGACTGAATGAGAAGTGAATGAGATTGCGACCTGAGAACTTTAGCACTCTATCACTCTATTTAGAAGTCTGATCTCATTGATTTAAGAAGAATCTAGCAATGAGAAGAGCCAAAAGACTCAGGTGTTCTGATACAGAAACTGACGCAGAGCCCTCTGGTTTCAAACAGAGTAATTTAGATAATTACCTGCTACCTCAAAAACAGCACATATCTCCTCCCAAAACCTTCCTCAACTCTTTACATGGAAAGACAGTTGAAGAGATATCCCTAGGAATAAATGAGGACAAGGCTACTACTCCCATAATCGAGGCACAAGCACTAATTGATAGAAAGGTGGAGCTGCTGGAGGAATGCTGCCTATTGACTGCTCAAACAGTTCAAAAAATCTTTGAACAATTACAAAACATCTCCAAGAAGCTGGATAACCCAGATGAAAGGAGGCAACTTACTCCCTTTTTGCCATCCTTAACAAGCCCTGGAGATAAACAGAACAAATACAAATTTATACCTCTAAACCAGCCAAAAACCAGAGGAAGCCCCCCTCACTCAGTCAATCTGATACTGAGGCCATGTGAGATCGTTCTCCACATTTTTCCATATAGAGGGCCCCTACCTTACTGGGAGTCATCCTTCTGGGCCAGACATCATCTAAATCTGCTCCTAGGCCTTGAGGGTGGAAGCATCGACTTAAAAGCAGTCAAGAGGCTCACTAACGATGGATACTCCAAAAAAGTACTACTAAGATTTGGTAGTCATAGAATTCCAACCAAAATCTTAAGGGAAAAGGCTCATTTAGCCCAGAAAGGAATTATTCCGCGTCGACACTTTGAAGATATATCACTCAGACCATTGATTGCATCTAAAAGACAGAACAAGATGAACAAGGCCATTCCACCAGAAGCCGACATCTGCCCTACTCCCGTGGAAGAACCCAGTAGATGGGAGAAACCGCAGCCAGCTACCCGGGAAATCACGCAAGAAAAATCCAAGCTCCCAAACCATGCGACTGTAGCATCAAATAACAGCCTCGCCCTTGACACAATAGACTGGACAGTCCCAGAAGAAGAAGATCTGCTGAGTAACTTTACCAAGCTACCAGATAAAGAACAAATAAACATACTCAGTAAATTGACGAAACTACAGGCCAGATTGACCGAAATTCACCAACAAGGTCAACAAAATGCAGTAGAAACAATACACAATCAAACTTTACACTTACCAGCCTTCTCCCCAAAATGCATAGTCAAAAAGAGAGCTACTAATGGAACTTTCAAATGTATAGATGCAGAGCTTCAAATCCAGCCTCCTTTAGAATATGAAATGGCAAGGAAAAACTCCAGCAATGAGACCACAAATTCCTGGCTGAGATATCAAATACTAGCTCCAAACGAAATAGGTACCCCTTATTTAAGTACTACAAAGGACTCTAACATTGCCGAACAAAAGATGACCTCCAACAGACCTGACACACTGAGCTCAACACCAAATGAGGCCAAAGAAATGGAAGTAGAGACTGAAAACAGTCCTACTGTCCATAACAGTCCACCAACCACAGAAATTTCTCAGGAACAAGGAACAGCTAAGGAAGAAAATCAAGAAAGGGAGGAAATTTTAATTTCCCGCACTTTAAAAAAGAGTCTAAAAGATCCACCATTATGTTCCCCACCGAAAGCAGCGACAAATGGCTGTATCTGCACAAGACAAAATCCCTCGCTGGACTCAATAACAGAACTAGAATGACTAAATGCTGTCAACCAGCCACCAACTCAAAAACGGATCCTACGCTTGCTGTCCTGGAATATTGCAGGGTGGGGAAACAAAGACGGAGACCCAGACCTAATGAACTTCTTTAAAGATTTTGAATTAATACTTCTACAAGAAACATGGTCAACTAGAGATATTAAAATCAATGGATTCACCTCCTATACGAAACCCGCACTGAAAACAAACACGAAGGGCCGGCCGAAAGCAGGGTTCTGTTGTATGATCAAAGACAACTTAGGGTTTGAAATCAAGCAGCTAGAAAAATGCTTACCACTTGCACAAGCTCTACTTTTAACCCAAAAAGACGATACTTTGCTACTTGTAAATGTCTATATCCCCCCAACTAAAAACAACAGCAGCAGTGAAAATTGGTCACAACTAACCTTTTATATAGAAAATTTGACCGATAAATACCCAAACGCCTCACTGATAATAGCAGGTGATTTTAATGCCAGAGTGGGAACCAACAATGAACAACTATGTAGCAAACTAAATTGGAATACTGATAATGACATCGCACATGCCCTGAAAATAGGACGATTCTCCAGAGATAGGGTTGTAAACAACGAAGGCCTACGCCTACTTGAATTATGTAACAACTTTAATTTGCAGATTGTGAACGGTTCAACAAAAGGCGATAGAAGCGGGGAGTTTACATACTTCTCCCCCCGAGGATGCAGTGTCATCGACTATATTCTTGTCCCTTATAATATTATAAATTCGATCATGGACCTCAAAATTGGAACGCGTACTGAAAGCGACCATCAGCCATTATCGTTGTCTATTAACTTAAAGGTCGAAACCAAAATAACCAAGTACAATATCATAGAACCTTCTCAATACAAACAAATGACCCAATTAAAATGGTCCCAGGAAATGAGTGCAGCAGTGGGGCAAAAACTTACAGCCAACCTGAGAAAACAAATATTATCCAACTTAAAGACCACTAATTCCCACAGTGATATTCCGAAAATTTATAATGAAATCTTCCAAATGTTCGTAGAGCTTAGTACTCCACCTAAAGTTTGGGTACTTAAACATAGCGCTAGCCCTTGGTTTGATGATGAATGTTTCCAGCTAAAAAGAAAACTGCGCCAAATATTTAAAAATAATCGCACTAAACTAGAGCCCTCTTATCTTGATGAAAAAAGAAAATATCACTACATTCTGGCCGAAAAGAAACAGAAATATGCAACCCAAAAATGGCTACAATTATTCGACTCAATTCAGAGTAAAAACAACAAAGCGTTCTGGAACCTAGTGTACGGAGGATTGAAAGCCGAAAATCAACTAACTCTACCACCAATTGCAGAATCCAAATGGTCCCAATACTTTACATCTGTATTTAACAATCTACACAGTGAACCTAAAGGAAATGAGACCACTAAAAATAAAATCAATAAACTCCAGGAGTGGCCAAGGGTAGAAGAAGAGGAAATTAGAGAGATAGTTAAAAATTTCAAATCGGGGAAATCTCCTGGGCCAGACGGTCTACCAATAGAATTATTCAAGACCTATATAGATTGGTGGGCAGAACCCTTAGCTCAATTGTTTACTCTCATAGATAAACATGGGATCATACCTGAGACATGGCTAAGATCAATAATTATCCCAATCTTTAAAAATGGCGACCCAAAAGAACCAAGGAATTATAGACCGATAAGCCTACTATCAGTGATAGGGAAAATCTACGCTAAGCACCTCTTATCTAAACTCCTTACCTGGATGAAAAACCTAAATTTACCAGGGAAAGAACAAATAGGTTTCTCCAAAGGTTGCTCTACATTAGACCACTGCCTTATACTTATGCATTTGGTTGAAAAATACAGATCCCAAAGGCAATCTAAGATATATGCTGCTTTTGTGGACTTTCGTGGTGCATTCGACTCAATTGACCGCCCAAAGCTGTGGAGGAAACTCGCAGAATTAAAAATTGATCAGCGTTTATTGATTCTAATACAAAATCTATACTCTTCCAATACCTGTCAAGTCAAACTTAACACCAAAGGTCACCTTTCATCAGACATCCCAAACTCGAAAGGGGTAAAACAAGGGTGTATTCTTGCCCCCTTTCTATTTAATTTATTTTTATCAGACTTGCCAGATCACCTTCAAAAAATAGAATCACATGCCCCTAAACTTAATCAGAAACCAGTCCCTCTCTTATTATACGCAGACGATGCTGTCCTACTATCATTAACGAGCTTGGGTCTGAAACGTCTTATATCTTCTCTGATCCTTTACTGTGAATGTAACAAACTCTCTATAAATTATGAGAAGACAAAAATTTTGGTCTTCTCGAATGGTTGGAAATTAGAGAAATGGAAAATAAGAGGGCAAGAAATCCAACAAGTGAAAATCTATAGGTATCTGGGAATCTTATTCCAGAGCAATTTAGGGTGGGCAAATCATCGCACAAATGCCATAAAACAGGCAAAGTGCACCTCATCAGCAGTTGCCCGTTTTTATTATCAGAAAGGAAATCAATTTATTCCTGCGGCCAATCAGATATTTCAAACAAAAGTGCAATCCCAGATATTCTATGGAATCCCGCTATGGGTCCAAGCATATAACAGTGATTTAAAAAAGATTCACTCCAGCTTTCTGAGGCGTATTCTTGGACTCCCAGCTGTGATCAAATATGAAACAATGTGTGCAGAAATAGGCATACACACAATGGAATATTGGGCCTGGTCCACCTCAATAAAGTACTGGTTACGCTGCCATTTTCGCTGCCCTCCATCAAGTCTGCTCGCTGATTTGCTCAAAGACTCCTATAAATCAAGATGGTATCAGTACCTCGAAAAAAAGATTGAATCTTTAGGCATCGAGCTGGAGCCCCTGTACAATTCTAATGAGCAATACATTTTCCATAATATCCTAACTAGACTAAAGGATGTCGAGAGACAAAATATTATGGCAGCTGTAAACAAAATTTGCTCCCCCATATTCTATGATTTAAATATCTTAGATAGCAGAGCCAATTATGTCACTAAATTAATAATCCCAGCCCAACGTAGGGCTTTTATGCTGGCCCGTTTGAATGTTTTTCCCTCAGCATTTGTCAGGGGAAGATATCAAAACATTCCCAGAAACAAGAGATTCTGCAGATGTTCTATGAATGTCCCGGACACTGTAGAGCATATTCTCTTTCATTGCCCATTGTACAGTACGCTCCGTCAACGCGTGCTGTCCCCTCTTTTGGGTGGTCTGGAACCCCAGCAAGGTGAATGTGTGGGATTCTGCCTATCCGACGTTGACCAAAGGGTAACGGCGGGGGTAGCCGAGTTTTTGGTAGCAGTCCTCCAAGGAGCAGGTTAACAAGGAAAACCACTGATTTTATATGTATATATATAAATATGTATGTAGCCAACTGCTGCCTTTCTATATATATTTTAAGGCTTTTATATGCTATTTTCTCTTTTATGGTTTTATTTGCATAATGCCTAATAAAGGTTTGATAAGTTCTGTCAGTTCCATATAGTCTATCAGTTGCGTCTGCCATTCTTCCAGGCTGTTGTCATCTAAAACTGCCCTCAGCACCACAAGTGCTGCTGAAGGACATGAGTTTTGGGGAGCTGCCTTTTGCATTTGGGGGTTCATTCCTAAAGCACAGCATCATCAGACTACAGTACAGTGGTACCTCGGGTTAAGTACTTAATTTGTTCCGGAGGTCCGTTCTTAACCTGAAACTGTTCTTAACCTGAAGCACCACTTTAGCTAATGGGGCCTCCTGCTGCTGCCGCGCGATTTCTGTTCTCATCCTGAAGCAAAGTTCTTAACCCGGGGTACTATTTCTGCGTTAGCGGAGTCTGTAACCTGAAGCGTATGTAACGTGAAGCATTTGTAACTCAAGATACCACTGTAGTGACAATTTTGGGGGACAGGTGTATTTCTTGGGTAATTCCCCTTTAGAAGAAGGAAATTATGAAGGTGATTTCCCCCTTGGGTCACTGCTTAGAGCACGTGTGTGGGACCTTTGGTCCAGATGTTGCTAAAAAACTTCCATCACCCCTGGCCATCAGCCATGCTTGCCAGGCCTGATGGGAGCTGTCATTCGGCAACATCTGGAAAGCCAAAGGTTCATCACAAAGGAGATTGCTCTGTGTTTGTTTTTTTAATGGAAAGCCTCTTTTGAGCAATGAGATGTGTGGCTTTCAAAAGCACCTTTCCCAGCTCCACATCAATGCGACCAGGGCAATCCACCATTCCTGCGCACTATTTATTTTGTAAACCCTGCATACAGAATAGTTACCACATGTGCCAGCTAGTATGGCACCTCTATGTGCTTAGAATAAGCTGCCAAGTGCACAGGTGTGCCAGACTAGCTTATGGAGATTTAACCTGAAGCCTAACATCTGAAACTTGGGACTGACATAGCCACCTTAAATATTGGGGTCATAGAAAGCAGTAGGCCATGCTGTTGACCTAAATTATGCTCACCAGTTTCTCTCCTTAACCTGTACTACTAACTTTAGTCTTTCATAAACTAATAGACCCACCTTAGGCTCTGTCTCACCCAAAAGGGATCACATATGTATCTTAATTTGTTCTGGAGGTCCATTCTTAACCTGAAACTGTTCTTAACCTGAGGTACTACTTTAGCTACTGGGGCCTCCCACTGCCGCCGCACTGCTGCCGTGCAATTTCTGTTCTCATCCTGAGGTAAAGTTCTTAACCCAAGGTATTACTGCCGGGTTAGCGGAGTCTGTAACCTGAAGTTTGTAACCTGAGGTACCTCTCTCTCTCTCTCTCTCTCTCTCTCTCTTACACACACACACACACACACACACACACACACACACACACCACACACACACACACACACACACACTTCCCTGAGGACCAATCCACCTCCTTTGTTTCTTGATCAGGTGGCCTCATCACATTACATGTCTCTGTGCTCCAATTCCGCTATTACCCAACATCTCCCTAAGAGAATACCATTCTCTTGTCAGCGACAAGTCCTTAAAATGCCCAGTCCACACATTGCTTGCTGTTTGCCTGCCTTTTACTTCATAGATTTATATTGGGATTGCCAGATTGAATACCAGGTTGGGTTATGGTGCCTTTAATAGCTGTGCCTCAGGAAGAACCTCTGAAAATTGTCCTTCACACACACACACACACACACACACACACACACACACACACACGGAATGGAACATTTGTCTTTTCGAAGCATCTGTTAAAGACAGAGACACACACATTTGTAGGGGATGGTAGCCATATGACATAATTTACAAAGGACAGTCCTCTATTTAGGGGTTGTCCAATCTAAGTCCAGTTTAAAGACAGAGAACCATCCATAAGAATGGAGGGCATAAGTTCCCCATTAACAATGAACACATAGACAGGAGATTCAGCTGTTTCCAGGGTCACCCTCTTCTTCACTATGATGAGTTGCATTCGATTTCCATTTAAATTATCATCATCTGTGCCTATGAAGAACATCAATACTGTGTTTTATTATGCACTTGGGAGTATGCCCTCTTCGGATCAATGAAATATGCATTTGATCAGGACGTAAGGCTGCAATCCTAATAAAGCTTATTAGACATAGGGTGAAAAAGAGGTTGGGGTTCCTATACCTTTAATACTTGTGCAGAAGAGGGAGGCTACATCGACTGAAATCCCCCCCTTCTGTGCAACCATTAAAAGTGCAGGATACTTTTAATAGTTAAAAACTGCCCACCCTTAACTAAAGTCCAACCGACATATCTGAGACACGCAGCTTCGTAAACATACTGCCACGGATATTGCAAAGACCATGGTCGTGAAACTGAAATTCAGACACACCCCTCTTTCTGACCAATCCAACAGCCTCCACTCATCGCCGCCAACTCGATTCCTTCCGGTACTTCTCTCATGAGGTTTTCACCTGGGAGAAAAACAACCTGAAACATTTTACCTTTGCTCATGCTGTCCTCGTAAGGAGGGGAAAGTCCATTAGCAGCGACGGAGCAGTTTATTCCTGTCAGAGCCAGACTTTTTAACAGGTGTTTGAATGTTAACTGTTGTTTGCTGTCAACAGAAGGCCCTTCGTAAAGACTCATTAGGCACCAAGTGGCTGGCTCTCAGTGTAGCTGCAGGGAAGAAACACAGAGCCTGATTTCGGTTTATGCGCTGAGAAGCAAAGGAACGGCATTAGCAGTAAAGAGCCTAGTGCCCATTGAAGGCCCTTCAGGATGGAAGCAAAAGTTTTTTTTAAAAAAAAGTTTTTTTTATTAACAATTTCAACAAAACAAAATATCAAAAGATATCATATTCATTATTTTGCCCCCTTTCCCCCCACCTCTCCTTCAAACCCTCCCTCCTTCCCCGCCCCCTGAAACTTCCCTCAGCTCCTTTCTCTGATTTCTCAAGAAATGTTATTCTCTGCATATTATAAATTGTATAAATCCTTATATTATCTATCTACCATGTTAAAAGGTAAAGGTAAAGGGACCCCTGACCAATAGGTCCAGTCGTGATCGACTCTGGGGTTGCGGCGCTCATCTCATTTTATTGGCCGAGGGAGCCGGCGTACAGCTTCCGGGTCATGTGGCCAGCATGACTAAGCCGCTTCTGGCGAACCAGAGCAGTGCACGGAAATGCCATTTACCTTCCTGCTGGAGTGGTACCTATTTATCTACTTGCACTTTGACGTGCTTTCGAATTGCTATGTTGGCAGGAGCAGGGACCGAGCAATGGGAGTTCACCCCGTCGTGGGGATTCAAACCGCCAACCTTCTGATCAGCAAGTCCTAGGCTCTGTGGTTTAACCCACAGCGCCACCTGCGTCCCTATCTACCATGTTATCAATCAATAAATTTGTGCATATTTATTCAAAACCTGCCAAGGAGTCTAGCTCGTTTTGTTGTCTTTTTAAATAATTTGTAAAAAGTTCCCATCCTTCTTTAAAGTCACAGATGTCCTTATCTCGCAGTTTGTATGTCCGTTTAGCCAATTCTGCATAATTCATCCTTTTCTCTTGCCACTGTTCCTTTGTTGGGGTTTCCTCATTCTTAGGATGGAAGCAAATGTTTTATTGCAGAATAATTCCTTGAAAACCATTCCTGGATTGCGATAATTGCAGTTTAGCAAGAGAGTGGGCTAGAAAGAGTTTTGATTAAATGCACTGCTGCTTTTCTCCCCACCCCCATTCCCCGTTCTGTTTGAGTGAAAAGGCTGCAGAACTGCAATATAGACAAGGGACCCCCACCCCCCAGTGCCATAGTACAAAGAGAATTTGCTTTTACCTTCACTGAACATAGGAAAGAGGGAATATTAGCAACAGCAGCAACAGTAATAGTCTCTGTGGGATTCACTGAGCTGGACTCCTAACATGTGTTTTAAGGTGCTTTACATATTGTTATAGAATTGGGTGGGTGGGGGGCATTTAGAAATTACTACATTGGCAGGATTTTGATTAATTGGGATAGGGATGAAAGTACAAACTGCAGAACTGTTCCAGGCAAGGAATGCCTGGGCTGGCTTATGCAAACTAGCCTGGCCGCCTAGCGAAGAGCAAATCTGTTAACATGACAAAAAGGGGCTAATTGTCTGAGAGGAATCCTTTGGCCTGGGGAGATAGGCATTGTCAAGGTGATGGGGTTTGTGTTTTAAAGTGACAGCAAATGAGAGTTTTGAGCAAGGTGTTCTGGGAAGAAGGAGGAAGAAGGAGGACAGGGATCCATCTTGGGCAGGCTGGCTGCAGGCTGGCTGGGAGAGATTCCTTGGACTCTGTGGCTGCACTGCTGTGGGGGATGAGCCCCTCTTGAAATGACCATGCTGTAAGATCTGGACTCCCCCCTTGCAGACTGAAGGTGTAAGTAGGTGAATAAACCATATTTCTTAAAGCTACAAAAGTCTCTGTTGTGCCTCAGTTCTCCAAAGGAACACAGAACCTGGGTGGGTGGGTGCCTGGAACCTCATAAACTATTACTACTGCTCAGCAGAGAGGGACAGAGGCACCCAACTTTTGTAGCAATAAATTATTGCAAAAGTTCTTTCACATTATTATTTCCATGTTGCAGATGAGGGAAGGGAAAAGTGAGACTGGTACCCAAGGTCACTTGTTGAGTTCCTAGGCATGGTGAGATTTGTACAAAGGGCTTCCTAGTGCACTGTTAGTTCCAGTGCCGGATTTACATATAAGCTAAACAAGCTATAGCTAAGGGTCCCACTCTCTTGACCACTCCCCAATATAAGGTAAAGGTAAAGGTACCCCTGCCCATACGGGCCAGTCTTGACAGACTCTGGGGTTGTGCGCTCATCTCACTCTAAAGGCCGGGAGCCAGCGCTGTCCGCAGACACTTCCGGGTCACGTGGCCAGTGTGACAAGCTGCATCTGGCGAGCCAGAGCCGCACACGGAAACGCCGTTTACCTTCCCGCCAGTAAGCGGTCCCTATTTATCTACTTGCACCCGGGGGTGCTTTCGAACTGCTAGGTTGGCAGGCGCTGGGACCGAGCAACAGGAGCGCACCCCGCCGTGGGGATTTGAACCGCCGACCTTTCGATCGGCAAGCCCTAGGCGCTGAGGCGTTTACCCACAGCGCCACCCGCGTCCCTACTCCCCAATATACTTCTTCTTAATTGTATTTCACTACTAATATAAAGGTAAAGGGTAAAGGGACCCCTGACCATTAGGTCCAGTCGTAGCTGACTCTGGGGTTGCGGCGCTCATCTCGCTTTATTGGCCGAGGGAGCCAGCGTACAGCTTCCGGGTCATGTGGCCAGCATGACTAAGCCACTTCTGGCGAACCAGAGCAGCACACGGAAACGCCGTTTGCCTTCCCGCCGGAGCAGTACCTATTTATCTACTTGCACTTTGACGTGCTTTTGAACTGCTATGTTGGCAGGAGCTGGAACCGAGCAACAGGAGTTCACCCGGTCACAGGGATTCGAACCACCGACCTTCTGATCTGCAAGTCCTAGGCTCTGTGGTTTAACCCACAGCGCCACCCGCGTCCCCACTATTAATATGCTTCTTAATTGTACACTGCTAGCTCTCTGCAACAATGCTGTTGCCGAATCACAGGATTGAGCAGGGTCTAAAGAGAACTAGACATCAGCAACCCCCATCCACAGAAATACTCCAATAAAACAAAAAGTAACTCCCAAAGCCCAGACGAAGGAACCCTGAATCCAATCAGCTAATTAGGGGCAAAAAGCACGACAGAAATGAAGACAAGCAGGGAAAGGCCAGGCCAATGCAGCAGAACCCCATTCCTATGCTTTCCAGTGGTGGCACCAAGGTCTCTAGCACAGAGCCCACTAAAATCAAATTAAGGACCTCGGAGCCACTGCCCCGTGTATTCCGCTTCCCCTAATGAGTCCGTTATGAACTCCAGGAAAAACATGTCTGTGTGGTCGAAGCAGCAAAGCAGTGAAGGCAACACTCAAAACCACCATGTTTCCAAATTAAGGGCTTCAAAGCTGCTGCACTGTGTTCTCTGCCTCCCTTAATGAGCCCAATGTGAAGCCCAGCACAAAGAAGCGGAACCCCAGGCTCAGTGCCCCTCCGCAGACAAGGCAGACAAGGCTGGGAAGGCCAAATGAAAAACCACTGCTATCCCATGCCTTGCTGTCAGGCTCTTCAGAACACACCATCTACCAGCGACAGACAGCGGGGAAAGCAAAGGCCAATAATTATAATTATTATAATTTTATTATTTATATGCCGCCCATCTGGCTGGGTTGCCCCAACCACTCTTGGCTGCTCCCGACAAAATATTAAAAACACAGTGAAACATCAACCATTAAAACTGGGCTGCCTTCAGATGTTTTCAGATGTTTATCTGTGTGACATCTGATAGGGAAGGCATTCCACAGGGTGGGCGCCACTACTTAGAAGGCTAACCCAATATGGCTGACTGATTTTGCCACGCTGCAATGATCCCAGAGATGCCAAGGAGGAAGGAAGACCTGGGGGAGGGGCAAATCATTACAGGGATGTGTGTGTCCCCCCCAAGCCTATTGGCAAAAAAAGAAAAGAAAAGAAGCCACATAGTCGGGAGCAGATGTCCCCTCCCCTCAGAAGATAGCCAGACATGACTTCCTTCTTCATAGGGATGGAGCAAACCCACCTTCAGCTAATGATGTGTATAAAAAGCAAAATTGTTAGCACTATCTGGGCTTCAAGATCCTGAGGAAATGCAACCAATTATATACCATGGAAAAAAAATGAATTCTGTGATCTGTAATCGTTGTGCAGGTATTAGGGATTCCCACGCTCTTTTGTGCTGCTAAGACTCTGCTCTAGCTTCTTTCTGTTGTAACCCACTTGACCACAGACGATACCCGCGAAATCTGAGCTCCCTAGAACTGTTCCATAGATATGGTCAACAGAGAAATACATTTGTGTAACTGGAGGCACAAACAGTTCTGTCTTATGCCACCGATACGCAGCACCCCACTGAAAAACTGAAATAGCTGCAAGGCATCTGAAATGGCAAGAGATCTTGTGCTCCATCATTGTCTCTAGCAAACTTTATTTTTTACTTGATTAGAACACACTCATTTCTAATCCAGATCATTGTCTACTTGAGTTTATTAATCTCACCTTACATTTAACCACTGCCCGGGGTAGGGTATGGCACTGCAACTGGGCCCACAAACAAACAAACAAACAAACAAACAAACAAACAAACAAACAAACGCACTTTGTGGTGAGTTCCCTGACCTTTCCCCCTCCAGAAAAAAGCACTGTGTACAGGAACCTGCTACTCAAGGAATGAGGTGGCGTTCCCTTCCAATGAGTCTATAATGCAGTCCAAACTCCATAATCTACCATTTTATACAACCCCAAACATAGGGATAATATGCACAAGTATTAGCAGACACTCAACACACTCATTTTGTTTCCTATCCTTGAGTAAAACAAGTCTGTCTTCACTTTAATCAAAAAGAAAGCACTCGGAAAGGAGCTAATCGCAGCTACCCAGTGGTGGTTTGCACAGAATTATATTAAAGTGCCAGAGCTACAAGACTAATATACTTCTAAACATGTTTCTTTTTATTAGACTTAGCACAAGGGTTTGTACGGTTCCAATGATCTTTAATGGAGATTAGTCTAAATGGAAAATGTGTTTTTTATTTAAGCAACTAAAACACAACAGGCACTGCCGCGCTGGGGATTACTGAGAGCACTGCTTTGGCATTCCGAGGCCAAAGCGAGAGCAATTTATGCATTCTGCAAAGGGTTATAACCCCTTTGGAATACAAGGCCTGGTGTGTCCATATGGTAGTTATGGAATGGAGACTGTAATTCAGTTCCAATGTGTGTATTATTTACTATGTATCATCAACCCAGGGCTGGAGAGCCAGTGTGGTATAGCGGTTAGGAGCAGTAGACTCGTAATCTGGTGAACCGGGTTCGTGTCTCCGCTCCTCCACATGCAGCTGCTGGGTGACCTTGGACCAGTCACACTTCTTTGAAGTCTCTCAGCCTCACTCACCTCACAGAGTGTTTGTTGTGGGGGAGGAAAGGAAAGGAGAATGTTAGCCGCTTTGAGACTCCTTCAGGTAGTGATAAGGTGGGATATCAAATCCAAACTCTTCTTCTTCTTCTGACATAATTGACCATGAGAGACAATGCTTCAGTAGGACTGAACTAATGAAACTAATTTGCTTGGTCATTTCATCTGATTTCCTCCTACACTATTAGATAGTTGCTCCCACAAGCACTATCTCTGATAGTCGTTTGATAGAAATAAAATGCATCTTCTAATTTAATAATAATAATAATAATAATAATAATAATAATAATAATAATAATAATATTGTTTATACCCCACCCATCTGGCTGGGTTTCCCCAGCCACCCTTGGCAGCTTCCAGCACATATAAAAACATAATAAGACGTCAAACATTAAAAACTTCCCGATACAGGGCTGCCTTCAGATGTCTTCTAAAAGTTGTGTGGCTCTTTATCTCCTTGACATGTGGTGGGAGGGCTTAAAAACCTCCAATGAAGGCGAGTCCACAACCTCCAGAGGGAAACTGTTCTAATGTTGAACAGCTCTGACTGTCAGAAAATTCTTCCTGATGGTTAGTTGGAATCTCCTTGCACGTGTAATTGTGCAACGTATTGGTGCAATCATCTCCTTGGTAGCAGAAGAGTAAATGAGCACTGATGAGTTATCTCCTGGTTCACCTGCCTCCAGATCGTTGATTATCCCCCATTTTGCATACAGCATTCAGGGCCGCATGTGATGAGTCATGATTCTAGCTCCTCAGAATGGCTCCAATGTAAACCCTTATTTGTGAGCACATGGTATCATTTCTGCTAAAACTAGGTTTCTAGAGTGGAAAGGACAACTAACTTAACTTGCTGGGAACATTGATTTTATTGTTAAAGGGCATCATAAATATCTGAGTGAACAATGGGGAACCTTGCCCGGAATTCTTAAAACATTTTCCACTGGTCTTCATTCTTGTTTGCGTATTAGATGTCAGCTTTTATACTTCTCTGTTCGGTACAGAGCTCCTAAATGCCTATCCAAGGGTAATACATCATTTTGTGTGAAAAGTCCCAGTATACTATCACAGAAGTGTTGATTCAATCAAAGCCGAGCAATCAGATTGACTTGGAAAAAGTAACTTATTGAACATGCGAGATAACTTAAATTTGTGGGGTTTGAGCCAATAGTTTATGAAAGTTGCATCCTGTTAGATGCCACACCTCCAAAATTGTGAATGCAAGCCCACCCCACCCACCCATTGCTTGTTTTGAGATGCTCTTTTTTGGGGAAAGGGGGGGCTAAAAGGGATATTTACTTGTTAAATAAAAACACAGCACAGTGCTTATTTTTGTGCAGCAGGGATCCACTAGCTTCTCAGGAAACACAATGGTCTTTTTTAACAAGTTTGAAAGCATTGCTAGTGAAGAGCTACAGCATAGCCATGTTTTTCACTATTTTGGATTATTCATTTATACAGTGGTACCTTAGGTTAAGTACTTAATTCGTTCCGGAGGTCTGTTCTTAACCTGAAACTGTTCTTAACCTGAAGCACCACTTTAGCTAATGGGGCCTCCTGCTGCTGCCGCACCGCCGCTGCATGATTTCTGTTCTCATCCTGAAGCAAAGTTCTTAACCCGAGGTACTATTTCTGGGTTAGCGGAGCCTGTAACCTGAAGTGTATGTAACCTGAAGCGTATGTAACCTGAGGTACCACTGTATTCTTTTCATACTTACCGAGAGCGCAAGAATGAGCAATGTACGTGAAAAATGTTCGTGCTTATATAAAATTCATGGAAATCTATTTTAAAATGTGGAGTTCCGCTCAAAATCTTGGGGGGACATAATTTATACTTCATGACTTGGAATATATATTTTAAATGGTGGAAGAATCTATACCTACTGTATGCAGCTGAGAAGCTAAGACAGAGGCTGCTTCATCGCAATGATCCTTTAGTGCTGCAGATGTACATTTCCAACCAGCTAGAATTAAACCAGTGACTCCACTAATGGGCAGAATTTGTAGATGAACGTTGTTGAATGGCACTTCCTTGTGCATACAGAGAAAGAGGTGTGTGTGTGGGGGGGGGAACCAAATGTTCCAGGACTACAGCTCCCATCATCTCTAATCATTGGCTATGCTGACAAGGGGCATAGCATCACAAGCTCCTTTCCCCTGTCCCAAATCCCCCTATAGGGTTTACTCACAAGCAAGTCCGCTACAGATTCTGCTCATTTGATTGCAGCAATAGTGGCAATATCCCTGATGAATAGCTAATTGTCTCTTAATTACACTCCTTCTGTTCACAGCAGCAGTTGGGGCTTTAATTACTGCTATCCTCCCTTTTTCCCTGTTATGATCACGAAAGAGAGATACAAAGGGAAAATGTTATTTGTTAGTATTATACAATACTTTGTTGCGGTCCAAAGACCCATAAAACATAAACCATAAAACAATTCCAAAACTAGATACCGTTAAAATGACCAGACAGACAGACCAAGGCAGTAATTTTGTTTTATCCAGGGCATAATGATCTTTGTTTCTTGTAACCTCCGAAAGAAACTTTGCCACGGCCAGTGTAATATCATTTGACCTGTCTTCCAAAAGATATTTAATATGGGAGGCTTCAGATTTTCCCGGCAAATTTGCCAGTAAGGGTTTGATCAATTGATCCCTTGCTTGCTCATATTGCCCACAATGCAGTAGGATATGCTTCACTCAATCAACGTCCTGGAAACATAAACAAAGCCTATTCTGATAGGCGATGCCTCTCAGTCTGCAATTAGAACTTCCGAGGGAAATACATTTAGTCTAGCTTTGGTAAATAAACGCCAATAGGTATTATTAGTATCACCTCTGAAAAGCGAATGGCAATTCTAAGAAGGGGGCTAGAGCATAACCACTACAATCTAAACAGGTTTTCTATGTGAAAATACAGGAAATGGGGAAACAGTTCCAACTTTCTTCAACGAGTGCAGTAACTTTCATTCCTACATTGGCGAGCTGCTGTGACTCTCGTGTAGCACGCCTTCTTCACTCTTCCTTCCCTGGTTAGCAGTCCCACAGCCAACTGCATCACTGTGCTTAGAGGATTAACAGCCTGGCTGGGTTTCTTTAGTTTGAAAATAAAAATAAAAATGGCCTATATCCCTCGGAGTAAGAGCTGCTTCAAAACAACAAACAAAGCAAGCTCTAGCATTGTGTATCGTTCCCTTACTAGCCTTCCCTAGTTACTTCTAGGGATTGTGAATGATACCTCTGGCCAGATTGCTTTTACAGTGGTACCTTGGGTTACATACGCTTCAGGTTACATACACTTCAGGTCACAGACTCCGCTAACCCAGAAATAGTACCTTGGGTTAAGAACTTTGCTTCAGGATGAGAACAGAAATTGTGCTCCGGCGGCGCAGCAGCAGCGGGAGACCCCATTAGCTAAAGTGGTGCTTCAGGTTAAGAACAGTTTCAGGTTAAGAACGGACCTCCGGAATGAATTAAGTACTTAACCTGAGGTACCACTGTAGTTGTTTGAAGCATTAAAGTTTTCAAACTATATGAAGCCTTTCAGCCAGGAAGCACAGAGCAAAATCCTAAACTTCAATTGAAAGTGAAGTTCAATATCAAAGTTCAGTTATTCAAGCTTAGCCTGCAATCCTAAACCCACCTACCTAGGAGTAAGCCCCACTAAGCCTCTGAGGAGACCTTATAAAGGCTTATATAAGCAGTGCTTTTTTTCCTGGGCGGACATGGGGGTATGCATACCCCTAAACATTCTATGAATCTCAGTTTGACCTCATTGAGGGGCAGTATTTCAATATGAGTAGGAAAATGAGAGTACCCCTAAACATTTTTTTAAGAAAAAACACTGTGTTCAAAGCTTGCTCAAAGATAAAGGTAATTGAGGCAGATTGGCTCAGTGACCAGATGGCTCAGGTTTGTTTCTGTTGTTTTTAAAAATATTTTTTGAATGTTCTGAAAATATACTGTATTTTTCGCTCTATAAGACGCACCAGACCACAAGACACACCTAGGAGGAAAACAAGAAAAAAAAAATTCTGAATCTCAGAAGCCAGAACAGCAAGAGGGATCGCTGCGCAGTGAAAGCAGCAATCCCTCTTGCTGTTCTGGCTTCTGGGATAGCTGCGCAGCCTGCATTCGCTACATAAGACACACACACATTTCCCCTTACTTTTTAGAAGGGAAAAAGTGAGTCTTATAGAGCAAAAAATATGGTACTCCTTACTAATCCAAGCCTACTTTTATTCCCACAGGCATGTGATCCGTCAATAACTTTCAATGTATTCTAATTATTATAAATGCAAGTTCATTATTAAAGAGTGCCTAGAGTATATTCAGATAAATGGACTCTATCGCATCTTCAGAATGTTACTTAAACAGCAGATCCTGGACTTCTGCCATCTATTTCATGAGCCAGAGCTGTGCAGTCTTTACAACATCAACATAAGACTTTTATTGGAGCCGTGAAAAGGTTGTTGTCTACAGCCTGATGATGTGCTATAATTCTTTATACAGTTAATTCCCTTCCAAAACACAGCTTATTGAAGTGATTCTGGAGCAGGTACCAATTGGGTATATTAAATGCACTTGGTAATGGTGTAAGCAGAATGAATTAGGAACTATTAGGACTCCCAACTTGGCACAGGACACCTGGTCCTCAATGTCTTTCCCTCTATATTCAGAAAAAGTCAGATAAAGATGTATCCTCATCTATGGTTTCCCTGTGATAAGCCATGGGTGTGTGTGGTCTACCAGAAGAATGATGCTTGGGCCCTGGCAGTGGCTGAACATATCCACTCCCACTACTATGTGGAGATATTGGTTCATATGACCAGCATGTTCACAGATAGAGGGGTTGTAACCCAGCTGGGACCGTTAGTCCAATGAACTCCAGGTGGTACATATGGTGGCCCCCATCCCCATTTTATCACCACAAGAACCTTGTGAGGTAGGGTAGGCTGAGAGATAGTGACTGGCCAAAGCTCATCCATTGAGCTTCATGATAGGAATCTGATTTCCCACATGATAGTTCAACACTAGGACCACTGTGCCACACTGGTGGTCATGTGTGTCCCTGTGTGTAATCTTGTGAGGTCCAATGAATAACTGGACAGGGCCATCATAATAAATGGGCCCTCTGCAAAGCTGACCAAGTGGTGATGTTCTGCGTAGATTAAAGGTAAAGGGACCCCTGACCATTAGGTCCAGTCGTGGCTGACTCTGGGGTTGCGGTGCTCATCTCGCTTTATTGACCGAGGGAGCTGGCGTACAGCTTCCGGGTCATGTGGCCAGCATGACTAAGCCGCTTCTGGCGAACCAGAGCAGCGCACAGAAATGCCATTTACTTTCCCACCGAAGCGGTACCTATTTATCTACTTGCAGTTTGATATGCTTTCGAACTGCTAGGTGGGCAGGAGCAGGGATCGAGCAACGGGAGCTCACCCTGTTGCGGGGATTCGAACCGCTGACCTTCTGATCGGCAAGCCCTAGGCTCTGTGGTTTAACCCACAGTGCAACCCACATCCCTTGCGCTGTGTAGATTGGCCAGGGGTTAAATATGGAGGAATCCAGCAATGAAGCCACCTCAGAAGTTGCTTTTCTTAACCTGTCTCAAAGGACAGATGGAAGGAAGGAAGTTATGTCTAAGACGCAAGTGGAGGCTGGTGCCCATTGGTACAGAAAGCAGGAAGGCCAAGAATAGGTGGAGCTGAAGCCAGTGAGAGATGAAGGAAACTAATTCTAGTTTTGTCCCCTTTCCCCTCCCTTTTGAGTTCTACAAGGGCGATGCTGAGATTAAAGAGGAGGAAGCTTGCATGTAACGCAACCAGCACCCACGGACTGGTTGGAAGATAGAAGATAGGCAGGTGGGGGCTGGTTGAGGGCAGATTGTGGTTGGTGGGGCAGTGCCCCTTTCTCCCTATGGGATGTGACTGTGCTGGACATGAGGAAGAAACAAGTGAGGAGTCACTCTTTCCTTACCATTGTTAGGCATTTTGTTGTTGTTCCCTGTCTTGTTCTGAACTGTCCTTCAACTCAAAGCTCAACCCCAAGTTATGAGGCTACTATAAAGCTTCAGAAAATGGACTATATGGCGGTGCAGTAAATGAGGATTGTCGTGTGAGCTGGGTTCATGATGAGGCCATCGTACAACTCCTGCCAGTGGCAAAGTCTACTTGCTGCCACACAAGCCTCATCCCCTCTCCAATTCAGTGGATTATATGACCTAGTTCTGCCTCACAAATGGAGATGATCAAAACTCATTCTCTACTACACTACTCTACTTCAGAAGCAGCCCATTTGTGGTAGCCCTGCTCCCAAACAACTGATCTCTTGACTAGCTTCTCTTTGGCTATGTTTCATCTGTGATTACGTGGTATGGTTAAACAACGTCATGCCACTCAATCTGCCTGCTCTTCTGTTGTTCCGATGCCCGCTTGGTTTTCTTGGAAGAAAAAAAAATCAATTTTTTCTTTAAACATGTAGGAAGAACTTTCCTAATGGTGCTGCTGAGCACAGCTAACCAACGCCAGCTAGCCACTCTTAGGTATTAATTAAGATGTTGTGTGGGTTCATTAGATGGAACATCGAGAGCTAAATCCATTTCTGAGGACAGTGAAATCAATGGTGGCCTCGAAGCTACGTCAGAGTGTAGGGCCTAGGGCTATGGAACATTCCAAGGGTCAAGAAAAGCTCTTTGCAGTTCCACTTTCTCTTCTAGTTGCCTTCATTGAATAATTATTCCCCCCTCTTCAAGGACGTTAATTCTGAAGTAGGGATGAAGAGTTCACTCCATTTAAAGGTTTTCATGCGTCCTTTCATAAGTCTGTTCCATCCTGCTTCCACATTGAAAAATGTTGTTTGAATCTGAATTGAATCTAAGTTGGATTAGACGTTCTAAGGGACCTCTCAACTCTGCGTCTACACAACCCCAAGCAATTTATCTTGGGAAAGGGGCATATGAAGAATGGAATAACCATTATGTGCCTGGATGGCTCAGTTGGTTAGTGCGTTGTGCTGATAATGCCAAGGTTGCAGGTTCGACCCCTGTACCGGACAGCTGCATATTCCTGCATTGCAGAGTGTTGAGACTAGATCAGTGGTTCCCAACCTTTTTTTGGCCATGCCCCACCTAAGCATCTCTAAAATCCTAACCCCCCCGACTTATAATTCTTATTATTCAAAAAGCAAACTCCCATTCACATGGAGGAAGCCTAAAAGGCCATGAACTGTTAGTAACTCATTCTCAAATTGCTCCCCTTAAAAATCAAATTGCGCCCCTGTGGGGCGTGTGCCCCACGTTGGGAACCATGGGACTAGATGTTCCTCAGAATCCCTTCCAACTCTACAGTTCTATGATTTGTAAAGCTGCTAATTAGTGCAACAGAAACTTCAGGAGCACCTAATTGTGAGTCTCTTCCATCTCGACTGGTTAGGTGGCTCTCTGTATGAGGCAGATATTCCCATATGCTCCATGAGGGGAATGGAAACCAGGTGTAAAGATCTGGAAAGGGGTTGGTTCAGAACCATAATGAGAAAGATAGAGCAGGGAGGGGAGAGAAATGAGACAGATAGCCAATAGCGCAAGTAGCTGTTTTAATTTCCAGTCAGTGTGTTATGCACATGCTGTGTAACTCCTGCTTACAAAATGAGAATGCTCATCTGTAATATCCCCCCCCCCCAATTTCCCCTTTTCCAATACGATTTTCTTTTCTTTTTATATCTTGCGTGCGTCGTCGTTAGCGCTGCCTTTGTAGTGGTACGGGCTCGTCTTTCCTACAGGCGCGACGTTGCCAGGGAGAGGCACCCGGCACTGCGTGGTAATTAAAGCCTTTGTAGATCATGCATATTTTAATTATGACTTGTTTTAATGTTGAAAGTATTGACTCAAGCTGCCCACATGAGACACAGCCACACATTCCATGAGGGCCGGCAGTGACGGCCAACACATTCCTCAAGATCCCCAAATATTAAACAGACATTCGCTCGTTTTTGAGCCTTGTCTGTTTCTAAGCATCTATAAATCAAGCTGTGTAATGGGTGTGCGGAGAGAATAGCCTCCCATATGTTGGAAAGCTGAACCAAAGCACTAAGAGTGGCAAAAAGCGGTGGCGACACTAGAAGAGGGGGAGAAAACCCACAGGCTGTTTTGTACAGAATATGAGCGCACCTTGTCTTTATTAAGGGACAAGCAGAGGCTGGCTTTCCACTAACATAGCCTCCAACTTCCAGCCCGATTCCCCACAGGGATCCAAAAAGTTCTCGAGTTTCGACCTGCACAATGGCAATGTTCTAAGTTCTGTTGAGGTTGGGGAAGGTTTGGTGCTTTTTCGGTCAGTGAAAGGGGTGTCAAATAACACAGAAGTGCCCTAGACAAAACAAGATGTGTAGACAGGATGGAAACATCTCAATCTGACAATTACCTGATAGAGAAGGAATATGTGTCTACTTAAAAATAATAATAATAATAATACAAAGTTCCAGGAATGGAAAATTCCCTGCCTATGCTTCCTGCTCTTTTTTTTTTTTTGTTATGCTGACCAAGGTAGGAAGGATTAGATTTCAGCTGCCAAAAGAAATATCGTCTGTATGCTTCTCATTCTCGAGAAGGAGAACGCAGACACACAGACCTTTCCCAGTTCCCGTCTTTTGTATTTTTCTCTCACGTAATGCCAGTCAGCCAACAGTGGGCACCACAAACCGGGGCTGCCAACTGAATGAAATATTGCGGGGGCCCAGGTAATCAATCACATGACACGGTGCATCCACAACATTTGAGTGGCATCAACTTTGAGGGGTCCTGGCCCCCTCAAATATTTTATCATTCATCATTAATCAACAGAAAGTGAAAGCAAATAAGGTGCCTTGCATAATGGCTTTGGCAAAGCCAGCTACTTTTTTTCAAACTCTGAGTAAGAATTATTCTTTACATATTTTAGGGAGAATTCAAAATATTTTATTAGAAATTGCAAAAGAAAATTCTGAGAAAGCCTAAATCCCCCATAGAAAAATCTAGCTTTTTTAAAGAAATAAACTAATAAACCCTGAGCCCGGCTTTAGCTGGGGAGGGCGGGATATAAATAAAATTTTTTATTATTATTATTAAAATGTGAAGCAGTTTTAGTAACTTCTCTTTGTACAACCAGAAGAGATATGGGCTTAGGGTACACTTGGCAAATAGGCTACCAAACTATGCTTCAGCACACAAATCAATTATTTTGCAATTCTTTTTTTTTTAAAAAAAAAATATTTAATCATTTTTTGATACAAGCAACAACTGCAAAAGACACTACAAAAAAACCATAATAACAATAACACAATTTGACAATTCAGATTTAAATACACTGATATACCTATGACTGCACCATTTTAACAATATTTTCCCACCTCTCTCTCCTCCCACCACTATCTGAGATACCACTGTATCTCCCTCAAACAATTCCAGGTGAGTGGCCTGTCAGTTGAATCTTAACTTCAACTCTGGGGATATCAAAGCATCCTCCATTGCACCTGAGTGGAGCTTAGGGAATCCCACAAGCTCAGGGGGTGCATGAAAGGCTGTGTGGCACACAGTGCTCTCAAACCCAACGAAGTTGAAATGACAGGAGGCTCAGAGACTGCGATTTCATCATCATCAATTTATTTGTATGCCGCCTTTCCATAGTTGAAACTGTGCTCAAGGTGGCTTACAACATGACAGGATTTACATAATTACAAACATAACAGAAGTCATAAACAATAAATAAAACACTTCAAAAAATACACAACCTAATGGAAACAATTTCCTTATAAAGCATAAGATCTAAAACTAAAGAGACAACAATAATATCAAAAACAGCAACAGCTCACTCAACGCCCCCGTCAACAACACTCCAGCCCAAGAATCTGTTCAACAGCCTCAGCTTTTGTAGCTGGAGTCAGTCAGCACTCCACTCTCCCAGGCCAGATGGGAAAGGGCCAGTAAGGCAGGGTGCAGGTCTTCCAGGGCTCACAGCCAAGATGGTCTCATTTAAAACAACACAGATAAAAATTAAAAACAATTTGAAAGCAGCAGCCACAGTTCTTGTGAAGCCTCCCAAGCCCCGCCCCAAGCCAGGTGGACAGAGGCAAGGGCGGGGTCCTTTCATGGTGTGTTGAAGTAAACGAAGCTGAACAGAAGGCATTTGTTTGTTTGATTATTATCATAATGTTTTAAAGTCATCACAAAATTACCATTCATTAAAACAGATCAATTAATGACAAATATAATACACGTTCTAATAGGGCTATCATAGGCATAATCATAGGCATGTTTTATAATTTATGTTTTGGATTTTGGTGGGAGGGCAGTGCCTTGAAGCTACGCTGATTTGTCAGCTCTTTACTTTAACCAACTAATGATGAAATCCATTCCACCACCATCCTTCCCTTCACTGCAAGGTCCCAGGGCAGACATGAGAAAGAGCATGAATGGGGGTTTGTGTGTTATGTGCAATTTGGAGCAAAGAAGTAACTAGGAGGTCAAGAGAGGGTTGGGGAAAATGTGATGCACACCAAAAGTTTTGCCGTGTCAGGAAACATATACAGTAATAACGAGAACCTACAAAAGCAATGGGGATGTGGGTGGCACTATGGTCTAAACCACTGAGCCTAGGGCTTGCCGATCAGAAGGTCGGCGGTTTGAATCCCTGCGACGGGGTGAGCTCCCGTTGCTCAGTCCCAGCTCCTGCCAACCTAGCAGTTCGAAAGCATGTCAAAGGGCAAGTAGATTAATAGGTACCGCTCCAGCGGGAAGGTAAACGGCGTTTCTGTGTGCTGCTCTGGTTTCGCCAGAAGCGGCTTAGTCATGCTGGCCACATGACCCGAAAAACTGTCTGCAGACAAATGTTGGCTCCCTCGGCCAGTAAAGCGAGATGAGTGCCGCAACCCCAGAGTCGTTCGTGACTGGACTTAACTGTCAGGGGTCCTTTACCTTTACCTTTTTTACAAAAGCAATGTAAGATTGTTTTGCTTTTCCATAAATCCATCAGTAGGCATGGCTGGGATCAGCTGTCTGGGAATGTCTGTCTGGATAAAAACATCTCTATAAGCATATGCTTTAAAACCTGTTTGGTGGAAATCAATGCTGTAAATACTTTTATGTGTTTCTAATTATGTTATTTTTTTATTAACAGTCAAACCTCGGTTCCCATACGCCTCCATTTTGGAACGTTTCTGCTCCCGGAAGTACGTGTTCCGGTTTTCGAACATTTTTCGGAAGTTGAACTTCCGATGCGGCTTCCGCTTGAGTGCAGGAAGCTCCTGCAGCCAATCAGAAGCTGCCTCTTGGTTGTCAAACATTTTGGAAGCTGAATCGGCTTCCAAAACGGATTATGGTACTTTCGACAACCAAGGTTTGACTGTACTTTGAATATTTATACAGTGGTACCTCGGGTTACAGATGCTTCAGGTTACATACTGTCAGGGGTTCAGGAGCAGAGGGACAGGAAAGGGAGGAATTAGAGACCGAGGGAGAGGATTCTGAGGGGGAAGTCAGCGATGATAGCCATCCGAGGTCTCTAAGTCTCTCCAGTGAATCAGAGGATTCACAGAAAGGGGCTCCAGTGGTCAGAGCCAGGGGGTTGCCAGAGGGAACACCCCAGGAAGGAGGGGCCAGAGGGGACTCAGAGAGCAGCAGCTGGAAATCGGGACCAGCTTCTCCACCGGAGAGCAGTAAGGGGGAGGAGTCCCAAACATCGGCAGCAGGCAGCCTTCCGTCAGCGGAAGGACATGAGTCAGGGTTAGCCACGCCTGCATCAGAGAGCGAGGTAACGGTCAAAAGGAAGGTCAGGGGCAGCGCGCGCGCGCCAAGTTCAAATGTACAGGAGGGGGGCGCAATGGGCAGTCCGGAGAGAGAGCCGGGTCCCAAAGCCCGCCGGAGAGAAGGGGAGGAGTCCGAAGGGTCCGCTTCCGAGGCATCCCGGAAAGAAGGCACCCAGGGGGGTAGTAGGACCCAGAGGAGGAAGGAGAAACGTAGAAGGTGGAGTAAGGCTAGAGTCTTAAGCTGGTGTACAGGGGGCGGAGACTCAGACGAGGCTTCGCTGGTCTAGGGTTCAGACGTAGAGACGCACGCTAGTGTTTGGAAATGGAAACTAAATGCCAATAAAGACTTCTGTACAGTTCTAATGGCTAGCGTTGGTCTTCTGTGAGCTGAGACCGGGAGGCAGTCTCTGACAGTATGCTTCCTGGACGACATCCTGGTTTTTTCAGAATCGCGAGAAGAGCACGAGAGGGATGTCAGGGAAGTACTGCAGAGACTGAAGGAGCACAGGCTGTACGCCAAGCTGGAGAAGTGCCAGTTCGACGTGACGGAGGTGGATTTCCTGGGCTACAAGTTGTCGGACAAGGGGCTCGCCATGGACAGCGCCAAGGTTCGCGCAGTTTTGGACTGGAAAAGCCCACGCAATCGGAAGGAAGTCCAACGGTTTGTCGGCTTTGCCAACTTTTACCGCAAGTTCATCAAGGGATTTGCCATGCAGACAGCGGCCATCACCGATACGCTCAGCTCCAAGAAGAAGAAATTCATCTGGACGGAGCAAGCGGAGCAGTCCTTTCAGAAACTCAAGCGTCTCTTCGCGTCAGAAGAGCAGCTGCTGCATGTGAATCCTAGCAGGCCCATGAGGGTGGAGACAGACGCCTCAGACAGGGCCGTGGGAGCGGTCCTGTTGCAACAAGACCAGCAGGGGAACTGGAGGCCGTGCGCTTTCTACTCGAGGAAGCTCAGCAAGTCGGAGCAGAATTACACGATCTGGGACAGGGAGTTGCTTGCCATACATGCAGCATTCAAAGCGTGGAGGCACTTCCTCATCGGAGCCCGACATACAGTGCAGGTCCACACGGACCACAAGAATCTGGAGTACTGGCGCACGGCTAGGTTCCTCAACCAGAGACACATCAGATGGGCGGAGTTCTTCGCGGACTTCGACTTCAGGATTGAGTACATTCCAGGCGACAACAACGTGATGGCAGACGCATTGTCCAGAAAGCCGCAATACCTTGAGGAGGCGGCACCGGCGGCGGCCAAGCACATTTTCGCACCGGAAGCGTGGGCATGCGCGTCGGCAACTGTGGATCTGGACGCCGTACGTCGTGCGCTGCGGGAAGACCCCTTCGCACAGGCCAAGATGGAGGAGGTGCAGAGGGGCACAGCGAGGGCCGACGAGTTCCAGATACGCGATGGGTTACTCCTCCACAAGGGAGCACTCTACGTGCCGGGAGACAACCTCCGAGCAAAGGTCCTGCAGCAGCTACACGACGCTCCCACCGCCGGGCACTTCGGCAAGGAAAAGACTGTCGAACTAGTCGCCAGAGACTTTTGGTGGCCCAAGATGCGGGGGGAGGTAGCGGATTACGTCTCGAGATGTGACACCTGCCAAAGGGCCAAGTCAGTTCACAGACCGCCGGCGGGGCTGCTGGAACCGCTGCAGACACCGTCTGAACCGTGGGAGAGGGTGGCCCTGGACTTCGTCACGGATCTGCCCAGTTCGAGGGGAAAGACAGCAGTGCTAGTGGTGGTAGACATGTTCACCAAGATGGCACACTTCATTCCGTGTGCGAAGGTAGCCACGGCTGAGCAGACCGCCAAACTGTTCATAGACCACGTGTTCAAAGTCCACGGGCTGCCACGGTCTATTCTCTCCGACCGGGGGCGGCAGTTCATCTCGAACGTTTGGCGGAAGCTGATGGGCATTCTGAACGTCAAAGTCAATTTGGCGTCGGCGAGACACCCACAGACCAACGGACAAGCGGAGAGGGTCAACGCCATCATGCAGCAGTACCTAAGATGCTACGCCAACCAGCAGCCCACGACATGGGTGGACTACCTGCCGCTCGCCGAGTTCGCTTACAACAATACGAAGCACGTGTCGACGGGGGTGACGCCATTCTTCGCCAACAACGGGAGGCATCCCAGAACCTTCCCGGGGTTAGAGAGAGTGGGGGAGGGGGAGCCACAGGCAGCGGAAGCCTTAGCATCGGAGTTGCAGGAGGTCCACGAACAGCTCAGGAGGCAGTTAGAACTAGCAAAGCACGCATACAAGGTGCAGGCCGACAGACACAGAAGAGTTGGGGAAGACATACAGGTGGGAGACTGGGTCTGGTTAGCAGCGCAAGCAGTGCCGACCAGATCATTAGCTAAGAAGAAGTTAGGACATAAGCAGCTAGGACCTTACCAAGTCCAGGCGCAGGTCAATCCAGTGGCTTTCCGGTTGGCTCTTCCGGAGGGTTCCAGAATGCATCCGGTGTTCCATAGATCGGTGCTCACGCCCTACAAAGCACCTCATAGGTTTCAGGAGCCAGACACAGCACCAGACCAGCGCAGAGAAGGGCCCAGAGAGAGGGGGTCGCCTAGGAGGGGACACATCAATGAGGTCACAGAGATTTTGGACTCCAGATGGGGGGAAGAGGGAGTAGAATATTTCCTAGCCAGAGAGGGTACCCCGGCCAGTGCCAACAGCTGGGTACCGGACTATGCCTTGGAGGAACCGCTGCTCAAAGAGGAGTTTCATGCCCTCTTCCCACACAGGCCCATGCCAGCAGAGTATTTCGACGACTGGCTTTTCACACCCACTCTTTCAGCCAGCACATTCCTGGGGTTCGACTCGGACGAGGAACAGGCACCAGTTCCCAGCTCCCAGGTGGGTTCGCCACCGGGGTCTGCCTCAGACCACTCGTATTGGTGGGATGATCAACCAGAGGAGCAGTGGCGCAGGAAGTGGCTGAGGGGTCCTTGGATGGGACCACCCGAAGAGGGGGAGAGGGGCGAGACGGACATGGACGTGTTGGGGGACAACGTGGGGTTCGAGCACGAAGACAGAGAGATGGAAGCAGAGGAGAGCGACGTTGAAGAGTACATGGGGGACGAACTGTATCCTGCAAGCACCCCCGCTACGACGGAGCACCCAGTACCCGCACCGGAAGGAGGGGAGGGGGGAAGGGGGGGCTTCGAGGGGGGGATGGATGTCAGGGGTTCAGGAGCAGAGGGACAGGAAAGGGAGGAATTAGAGACCGAGGGAGAGGATTCTGAGGGGGAAGTCAGCGATGATAGCCATCCGAGGTCTCTAAGTCTCTCCAGTGAATCAGAGGATTCACAGAAAGGGGCTCCAGTGGTCAGAGCCAGGGGGTTGCCAGAGGGAACACCCCAGGAAGGAGGGGCCAGAGGGGACTCAGAGAGCAGCAGCTGGAAATCGGGACCAGCTTCTCCACCGGAGAGCAGTAAGGGGGAGGAGTCCCAAACATCGGCAGCAGGCAGCCTTCCGTCAGCGGAAGGACAGGAGTCAGGGTTAGCCACGCCTGCATCAGAGAGCGAGGTAACGGTCAAAAGGAAGGTCAGGGGCAGCGCGCGCGCGCCAAGTTCAAATGTACAAGAGGGGGGCGCAATGGGCAGTCCGGAGAGAGAGCCGGGTCCCAAAGCCCGCCGGAGAGAAGGGGAGGAGTCCGAAGGGTCCGCTTCCGAGGCATCCAGGAAGGAAGGCACCCAGGGGGGTAGTAGGACCCAGAGGAGGAAGGAGAAACGTAGAAGGTGGAGTAAGGCTAGAGTCTTAAGCTGGTGTACAGGGGGCGGAGACTCAGACGAGGCTTCGCTGGTCTAGGGTCTAGACGTAGAGACGCACGCTAGAGTCTGAAAATGGGAACTAAACTTCAATAAAGACTTTTGTACAGTTCTGCTGGCTAGCGTTGGTCTTCTGTGAGCTGAGACCTGGAGGCAGTCTCTGACACATACGCTTCAGGTTACAGACTCCGCTAACCCAGAAATAGTACCTCGGGTTAAGAGCTTTGCTTCAGGATGAGAACAGAAATCGTGCTCCGGCGGCACGGCAGCAGCAGGAGGCCCCATTAGCTAAACTGGTGCTTCAGGTTAAGAACAGTTTCAGGTTAAGAACGTACCTCCGGAACGAATTAGGTACTACACCATAGCTGTAGTTCACCCTTAACGAGCCATAAACAGAAAACGTCCTTAAAATGCTCTTAGCATGTTGGAAAATGTATTGTTTTTAGCAGGTATGCAGTGCTTTAAAAAAAAAAGTTTAGGGGTACTCTCATTTTGACTCAAGGAAATCACCATTTTATAGTTCAAACCGGGGGAAATAAATATAATTAATGGACAAAAGTGCAAAGGTTCACAAAATGTTTAGGGGTATGCGTACCCCTGTGTCTCCCCCAGAAAAAAAGCACTGGAGGTATGTATGGAGTGTCTGAAGGTTATTGTGTTCCCCTTCTGGAGCCGCCCTGGCACTGATTAACTGTTCCATTTAATGCACCACCCACCTCCTTAATAGTAGCTTAACCCCTTCCTTTTGCTTGCTCTGGAAATTTCCACTCCAACTTAGGGCAAACAGAGGAAAGAAAGAGGATCAAAAAGAGAACTCTTTTGAGTTGACTTTTCCCTTTAGTAACTTTTCAATAGGTAACACCAAACCAGGTATTTGTATTATGAATGGTGGTTGGATTTTTGTTTTTCTTGACCCAGGAAATCTTTCTCTTTTTCACGGTTGTTGAAATCCTAGCTTGAATGTGTGCCAGTGACTTTTGTGAATATTTCAGCACACTTTTTTTTAATGGGGTGGGCATGGCGGCAAGCAAACGGGCTGCCTGTCACCTGATTCTCAAGATGCCAGGAGCGACCTAAGCAGATTCCTGGAGCTAGATTACAGCTGCAAATTGGGGTAAATGTTTAACTGGGGACTTTGGAGGCTGTGGCTTTGGAGATGTCTGATCCTTAATGCAACCCTTGTTTTCTTTTACAGTTTCGTGATTGCAGACGTGGAGGTAGCAAAGGGACAATGGTAAGTGGCTTCATATTTGATATCGCTGTTCCTGTTGCATCTATAAATTTGACGCCGATACCAGTGTTTTCCTGAGTGGCATTCTCTACAAAGAAACAGCAGAACATCAAAACTGTGCCAATATTCTCCCAGGGAAAAGAAGGCAATGTTTTAACGCAGAGAAAAGGGCAAGCACCTTGACTGACATGAAAAGGTTTTGGAGGGTGTTGTTGATTTGATTTACTTGGCATCTGTAGTGATTTGTCTCTTGGAGCAAGCTGGTTGAAAGCTCTGAAGTTGAGCTCTTGCCATTAGGAGGATCCTTCTCACCTGCAAATCGACTTTGCTCTCACAAGGAAGTTGTTGTAATCGTGGGCATTTTATGGTGGGAAACAGACGCATACTGAGGAAACATGCCTCTTAAATACATAGGATTGATTCTGAAGGAATGTGTTTCCTCTATGCACAGATACTCTTGGAGTAAATCAGTTGAGAACTGCTTGAATATGAAATCCACATGGGTTTTTGAAAGGTTCGTAATCAGGAGCAAGCAGGAAATCTAATCTAATGCAATGAAAGCAATCATAGAGAATGTGATGTGATGTTAAAACAAGGGCTTCATGTGAGCGAGATCCTAATGGCAATGATAACATTTTCCATATGTGTTCCTCTGTAGGTATTTTTCCATGGGGAAAAATGTTCCATTGCAATGGGCGCCTAATGTTTTCTTTCTTTCTTTCTTTCTTTCTTTCTTTCTTTCTTTCTTTCTTTCTTTCTTTCTTTCTTTCTCGCTGCGGGGTGGACAGGACAGTTAACAAACTCACACAGGCAAGCCTCAGAGCAGAAACTCTCCTCAAGAAATATTTGTGGAGAGTTAGTGGAGACCCCTATTCCTCAGAATTACAATTCTTAATTCTCCATTCCTCTTCCCAGAGAAGTCTGAGAATTGTAACTCTGTGAGAGGAATAAGGGCCTCCTCATGACACTCGGCACCATTAACAAACTCTAGTTCCTGGGATACTTAACAGGGAGGAGCAATGACTCTTTAAAGTGGCATGATACTACTTTAAATCTATATTGCAGATGAGGCCTAATTCTAGTTTTGCCTGCCTTCTCCTGCCTTCTATGAATGGCTGGCCAGAGATCTTTTGGCACCTGAGCAAGGCCAGTCCTACCATGAGGCAAAGTGATGCAGCTTCCTCAGACGGCAAATTCTGAGGCATGGACAATGACTAGAAAGGTGTGCCATGTGCCCTGCCCTGCAGCCCCTAGGCCAGCTTGCTGCCATAGCATTGCTGGCGTACCAGTGAAGTGACCTGAGGTGACCCATCTTGGGTGGCCACAGGGAGCAGGAGATCACAACCTGGCCTCAGCGTCAGCGGCTTCCAACTTGGCTTTGGGTCAGCCAAAGACACAGCCAAAACCAAAGCTAGGGAGAGCAGTAACAATGCCTCCTGGAACGTCCAATTTTCACATATGCTCTCAGTGAAAAAGGGGAGTTCCTACAAAGCAGATGCATTGCTACTGGTCTCGTTCCAACCTGGATCTCTGTTGGGAGCCATTAGTGGGACATCTTGCCTCAGGCACAGGGCCAGCTCAATATATTTTGGCACCTGAGGCAAACCACAAAATGACATCCTCTCTCCACCAGGGAAGAAGGGGTGAGTGAAGATCTACCTCAGGAACAAGGGGGCGGGGAGTAAAGCTCTACACTGGAATCTGATGCCCCTGTGGATCCTGCTGCCTGAGGTGGTCTCCTCACCTTTCCTCATAGGTGGACCATCCCTGCTGGTGGTGGTGTGGTGGTTGGGGCTCCTGGGTGACAGAGGAAAGGGTTTTTGGACAGGCCTGAGCCTCAGCACCTCTCTTCTTAAACATGCATTTCAAACTTGAATTGCTCTGTAGGTCAGAAGGGGGGGGGGGAACTGAGCAAAAAGCTATCTGCCCATTTAAAGCAATGTCTTCAACAGTTGTTGTTAAGTTTGAAAAGCCCATTAGGTTTCAGGATCTTCACTCCCATTTGTTCCCTCCTGGGTAATTACTGTTGGTGTGGGAAAATAAGAAAAGTGCTTTGTAGGTCATCACTTGGCAGCTAAGGAGGTCAAGTACAACTCCAAGCTAACATGGTAATCAGCATGATTTTGGGCAAAGTGGGGCAAAAACGCCTTTCTCCTCATGCATTCTTTCTGTTGTGAGCGTGAGCAACACAGAAGATGAGTTCTACTGATAAGAACTTGCCTGCTGTGACAATGACGGCTGAAGCTTTATGCCAAGGATGGATTTGGATAAATCTGCTATGAATTCACAAATAAAACCCACAGGGGTAATTTTGAAAGTAATTTTTCCTTCAAAATTAAAGTAACTGTTAACAGCGAGCTTTTCTCCAACTCTTTAGAACTCTTAAAAGTCAATTAATATAGCTCAACCATCAATCTGTATTCTAGGTGAGTTGTTGGATAAATTAAACGTGACTTAAGTTAAAGATGGTATCATACGCCTATCATTCATTAGTGCCTTAGATGGGTTCCTATTCTACTCTTTTATGCCTGTTAGCACTCCACTTTCTCTGAAAAGATTCAGGGCAGCAGTGAAAATCATTTCTCTTCTACCTACTTTTCTGAAAGAAAATATTCCTTTAAAGCCAATTCTGTGCATGCTTAGAGCTACTATACAGTGTGACTCTGTCCTGGGCGTGGGGAGGACACCATTCTCTGCAGTGCTTCAGGCTGCAAAATGTCTTAGAGAGCAGCCCTGCTTTGAAGCTAGAGACTTTTAGGTAGGCTTGACCTTCTAAGTCCTTTTTGTTTCTTCATGGGCAATCTCTTTCCTGGGCCATCACAGTCTCACTTCATTCACATTTTCCACTGCAGACAGGGCAAGCTTATAGAAATCTCCTCAGAAGCAGATTGCACTGGTTTCAGTGGTGCTTACTTCCAGAAAATGGGTTTGGGCCAACTTAACATTTTCTGCTGTTGACCTTTCCTCTTTTCCCTATCCCTGATCTGGGATTCACATTCGGCAGAATGAGGTGCTAATTGAGTGGTGAAATAAGAGTGCTGAGGTGGTAAAATTGGCTGGATCAGTTCAGGTAGTTGTGGGAGGGGGGGAATCACATTTTAACATTCTTCATTTTTTTAAAAAACGGAAAAAAAATAAGAAACTAGTGCAGCAAAAGAACAAACTGGGATAGGACATTTCTCCCTGATTGGTTGGCCTCTTCCTCTCCCATCTTGCAGCAAGCCTAATAGTGGGAAAGCAATAAAAACAACTTTCTCCATCTGTACTCCAGTCCACTCTATCATCTCAGGAGTCTGCATAGACTAGACTGGTTTGACCTCCCAAGTGATCTGAGCAGAGATTGTGTCACATTTGTGATCTCCGCTGGGTGAAAGTTCACACTTTGGATGCGAACAGAAATGTTTAAAAGCAGTTTCAACTGCCCCATCCTTTTCATCAACATGCACCATAGACCACATTTCTGAACCCAGTTAGATGGAACCCATTGAATTCAGTGGGTCTTACTTTTGAGGAAGTGTCTCTAGGGCTGTTGAGATCCATAGTAATGTCACTTCCAAGAGGCATCTAGGCGAAAGTGCTTTGACCAGCTGTTAACCCAAAGTCTATAAAAACCAGTGATTGTCAATAAAAAGTAGCCTCTGGAGCACTCCTTAATAGATGAGCCGTAGGCGGAACAGTCCATGCCAAAAGAGTGGGATTTCACACTTGCCTGTCTGCCTGGGGGTATATTTAGCAATTTGAATGCTCGTGATTTGATGAACAGTTGCTGCCTCATGAAACAGATGGCTTGCGAAATGATCTCTAGGAAGGCTATATAAGGTCAAACACCAAACGTCCTTTCTCACATTTAATAGCACCGACATGAATGCTGAGTTTGGAAAATGGTGCTTGTAAGGCTGAGGTGCCAACACTTTCTCAGCTTTGGAAACAATGCAGTCCTGCTCTGGCCTTTTATTTTCAATAGCTTGTTGCCATGTTTTTATCACACTGTGGTAAGTAGGCTGGATCTGGCATGTAGGTAAGAGATTACCAGTTGACCAGACCTGATCTGGGATGCCATTTGTATGCAAAAGCCTCTTTTAGGGGGTGAATTCTCTTCTCTGGACTTGAATGTGGGAGTCTGCCACATGTCTTCATTCTCTGGTGAAGAACAATTCCCCACCATGTGTTCTGGTGAACATGAGAAAACGAAATCATCTTGATATTATTTTTCAAGTTTTAAACTCTTTCTTGCCCTCTTCAAATGAAGCTTTCCTGACAAGATGCTCAACTTAAAATAGTCATCTTGATGTAGTCACAAGCAATCTTTCCCCTAGAGGAAATAATCATTCTTGATTAAAAATGTCATTTTTTGAGGGAGGGGGAAAAGTAGAAGGCTCCATCACATAATTTATGAACAAAATCATCTGACACTTGATAGTAACAGAGAATTCTAACTTCTAGAGAAATTACTGGCTGCCAGTAAAAGATAATTCTTATGCAATCATTCCAGCAAAAGAAAAAAGGGAGGGGGGTGCAGGGAGAAAAATGAAATGAAATATTTGGCGTGTTATCTATTAGTCTATTGTACTTACTTACTTGCTTTCTTTCAAAGTAATTGTGCAATAATGATAGTTCAGTAGATGTCATGCATTGATGGTGTTTATTCGCTATGCAAATTAAAATTAAAGTCAACTGAAAAATGGTTCTAAATTGTTGCAATTCTTGTCAATAGACTTGGTCTTTGGGGCTTTGAAATCCTGAATCACAGCTTACCTTCTGGAAATGGGGCTCCCGCAGGACTTGACATGAAATCATAGAATTGTAAAGCTGGAAGGGACCTTGAGGATCATCTAGTCCAACCCCTGCAATGTAACTGTCCCATACAGGCATCAAACCGATGACCTTGGCATTATTAACACCACGCTGCAACCAACTGAGCTATCCATGCACTGAAGTTCCTTAAAATGAATGGAGATTATGCAGCTGCAATATTTCTTGGGGCCATCCCTCTAACTGGTGAAAAAAAATATTGTTAAGGCTGGCGGGATTTTATGATTACTTTGCTTTTTTATACTTTATAATTTATAGAGGCACCCGCAATGCATGATCCAAATCAGCCTTGTTAAGGGGTCAAGAGATTGAGACACAACAGCTGGCTGTGCTGTGGACAGTCAAAGGGATTTTTAAGGGATTTACTCATTATCATAGAAATCACATACTGTCTTGTCTTTCTCATTTAGTCTGATAGAGGAGGGATCTATTCCTTGCTGCTGCTCTTTCCCTCGGGCAAAAATGCCATTATCATAGCTGTGCCAGTTTCGCTCTTGTTGCTGTGGCAGAGCTGATCGGAATATTTTGCAGCAAAAGAAGCTTCTGCTGAAAGCGTTCGCTCTCATTAAAAATAAACAAATGCGACAGTGTACCCACTTACCCACTTAGAGCACAAAGCAGTAGTTTATTTGACATACACAATGCAGAATTCTTTGCAGTCATCCTCAATAAGATGCTTTTAATCCAGATATATTCTAGATCTTCAGCCCACAAGAGAGGGTGTGGTTACTGAAAATGTGTTTCGATATCCTCCTCTCGATGAGGTTTCCATGCCTTCTCCATGCCCTCCAACACAATAAAGAAGTAGTGGTTGTGGTTTTGGTGTACACCCCCACCCACAGCAACACCGGGCAGGTATGACTACACCCCCTAAAGCTGGGGCCACCTCCATCTGTTATCAGTGAAGTCAATATGGGCTACTGAGTGGGCACTTCTGGAGAACCACAGCCAATTGCAGATCTCTAACAATTGAGCCTGCATAATGCATGTTGGGGGTGAAGGGGAAAGCTTCTTTGCCATGCTAATACATTGTATTTTTACAGAAGCATATAGCAAATTGTATGCATGCCATCTAATGGAAGATGTGGAATGGCTTTTAGATCTGAAATTCTGAGGTCATTCACAAATCTGCTCACAACAAACCTGCTCACAAATCACACAGTAAAGCCAGTGTAAAGGTAAAGGGACCCCTGACCGTTAGGTCCAGTCACGAACGACTCTGGGGTTGCGGCGCTCATCTCGCTTTACTGGCTGAGGGAGCTGGCGTACAGCTTCCAGGTCATGTGGCCAGCATGACTAAGCCGCTTCTGGCAAACTAGAGCAATGCACGGAAACACAATTTACCTTCCCGCCGGAGCGGTACCTATTTATCTACTTGCACTTTGATGTGCTTTCGAACTGCTAGGTTGGCAGGAGCTGGGACCGAGCAACGGGAGCTCGCCCCGTCGTGGGGATTTGAACCGCGACCTTCTGAATGGCAAGCCCTAGGCTCTGTGGTTTAGACCACAGTGCCACCTGCGCTGTAGTGTTGTGGATAGTATCAGGCTAGGACTGTAGGGGCTGAGGTTCAAATCCCTACACTGTCATAAAGTTCACTGAGTGATCTCGAGCCAGTCATTATCTCTATGTCTAATCAACCTCATAGGGCTGTTGTGAAAATACAAATGCCACACCTGCTTTGGCCCTGAGCCGCAGGGTTGTTGATATTTCATTAAGTTCCCTAAAGTTTGGACAAAATACCCTATCAGCAAAGCCTCTGTTAAAAAGCAGGGCCATCTTCTTAGCAGCCTCTTTCTCACCGCAGATCAACTTATGCTTCCACAAATAGAAAGCAGATATACATCACACACATACAATTGCAGAGCAATGCAAATAAGTGAACATGGCTAGTTAACTTAGTGGAAAATTTCCTCTTGATACCAGATACTGCAAATAGGGCAACCGATTGTTAAAACAGATCCCCTGCAACATCTGTCAGTGAAGCTTGTCAAACACATTTCACTCAGAGCTTGAAACAAGGCAATGGAAAATGGGAAGATTAAACACAGATTAGACCAACCTGCTTTGTGCAATTTAGTCTCCTTGATTGCAGATGTTTACCTTACCATAACAATCACATCAGTTTAATAAAGCTCATTCATATGAACATAATTTATATTTTGAGCCGGGTGATGCTCATATTAATATTTTTAGTTGGACCATGCTTTTCATTGGAAAACTCTTTCCTAGCTATTCTCATTTCTTCTTATCTATGGCGTTTAATTTAAATAAGTAAGAAATCACTATCCACCCACCTGGTCTATACTGAAGCTGAGTATATACCGATGGAAAAATGGCTCCCCATTCATGTTAATGAATAACATTTATACAATGTAGATTAGATCTGAAGGCTAGAAAGACCATATTATTATGGCCGTGCTGCTACTGAAAAGAAAGATATCTTAGCTTCAAGATACCTAGTGGCTTTGATAGCTTGAAGTATTTTTCGCCAGTTGCGACAGGTGTGCCAGTTGAAATCCTTCAAAGACATAAATTGCCAGGCCTCTGTTATCTGTGCTCAGGGAGCTTCTTGTTTAGATTATTTCAGGGCGTGTTGTATATAGCGCTGTCTCTGAAGACTGGAAATGTTAGAATATGTCAGCACAATAATTAACTGGGCCCAAGTGTTTGGCGCATGCCACTCTAGTTTTGGAACAGCTACCTCATCTGCCAGTCCATTTCTGGACAAAATTAAGAACACTGGACTTTTTTTAACCTAAGCAGGTTGGAAGTAGGATACCTTAACATCTGCTTCTTCCCACGTGAATCTGCTGTTATTGAGATCAACCTCAGAGACCATGCTTGGTGTCCCTACTCCCTACCAGCCCCTCCATCTGGAGTAAGGCAGAGAGGGGACCTTTTCAGTTGTGGTTCATAGGAATTTAGGCCTTTGGTCTATCTATCTCAGTATTGTCTACAGTGACTAGCAGGATTCCACACATGGAGTCTCTCCTAGGATCTCCTCTATGCAGGGCAGATTCTCTGCCCGTGAGCTATGGTTTCACACAGGCATCTGATTGGACATTCTGATAAAAAGGATGCTATATGGGCCTTTGGTTTGATCCAGAATACTTTTATTGTATTATGATCACCTATGGCCCTCTCTCTGAAGGAGCGTCTTCACCCCCATCGTTCACTGAGGTCCTGCTCCAAGGGCCTTATGGCTGCTCCCTCACTACGAGAACTGAGGTTACAGGGAACCAGGCAGAGGGCCTTCTCGGTAGTGGCACCTGCCCTGTGGAATGCCCTCTTATCAGATGTCAAGGAAATAAACAACTATCTGACTTTTAGAAGACATCTGAAGGCAGCCCTGTTTAGGTAAGTTTTTAATGACTGATGTTTGATTGTGTTTTTAATATTCCTTTGGAAGCCACCCAGAGGGGCTGGGGAGGCCTGGCCAGATGGGCGGGGTATAAGTAGTAGTAGTAGTAGTAGTAGTAGTAGTAGTAGTAGTTGTTGTTGTTGTTATTATTATTATTATTATTCAGTCTTTCAAGATTTGAACATTTTTGTCCCCAGTAAGGACACTGTCCATATTTCTTCTTTCTGGTATCAGGTGAAAACATTTTAATTTGCTCGGGGTTTCTTGAGTTTTTTTCCTTTTTGTCTTTTAGCTATTTAGGCTAAAAGGATTGCTGAGGATGAAACAATGTTTTTAGATTCACTGTTGCTCATCAGCTTCTCAGCATGTGATAAGCTTTCATTCTCCAACTGTGAAGGCCTCTCTTTTCCAGTCTCTAAAGAGATCTGCACATAATAATGTATGTGTCGATGTTGTGTTTATCGTGCCTTGCTTGCTATTATGGTGCTGAAAGGATAGCGCCTACTCCTAAAATCTGTCAGGGTATAGATCGGGAGTAGCTAAATATCCTGCTTATTTGTTGATAGAACTAAATGGAGCCTGCGTTATAGCTCCAGTGGAGTGAATGTTACTTTATACATTCTTATGCCAATGTGGTTTTTTGGAGGGCATCTGTGGACATAGCCTTGCCTAATATGTTGCATTATTTGGTTAGAGAATGCTGCTTCACCTATCTGAGTGCAGAAGTTCCCAGAAGTTTCTTGGTAAAGCATGTATGCATTATTTTAAAATTCAATGAAACAAAGGTGCAGTGGTTTCAGAAACAAAATCTGCTATGAGCTCTCCCTGTCGTGGGCTTTGATTCGAAAGGCCAATGTATTAGTTAAGAAAAAAATAATGTACAGTGGTACCTCTGGTTAAGAACTTAATTCGTTCTGGAGGTCCGTTCTTAACCTGAAACTCTTCTCTTTTTAAAAAAATAATTTTTATTGATTTACAACACAAATATACAATTTTATCCAATCTTTTATCCAACTTGAAACTCTTCTTAACCTGAGGTACCACTTTAGCTAATGGGGCCTCCTGCTGCTGCCCTGCTGCCGGAGCAAGATTTCTGTTCTCATCCTGAAGCAAAGTTCTTAACCCAAGGTACTATTTCTGGGTTAGCGGAGTCTGTAACCTGATGTGTCTGTAACCTGAAGCATCTGTAACCTGAGGTACCACTGTGATGCAAACCTCTTGGGCCTGCACCACTTTAGAATGAGGAAGAAGGATTTGCTCCTGCAAATCAAAAATACCCTCTTCCTTTTTTGCTAGCTTTTCATGGGTAAGCTTTTGCTCACTGTTTTAACACGCAGCATTTAAACATGCAGTTTCAGTAATATCAGAATTAATTCTGTCACCTGCGTGTCATCATTCAAATTAGCACTGCCATTGTATAGTTAGTGTGGGGACCCTGTGGCCCTCCAGATGTTGTGGTATCCCTGACCATTGGCCACGAGGGCTGGGGCTGATTGGTGATGGAGTCCAACAAGTCTCCCACTTCTGAACTGAAGTACTGTTCCTTCCCAAAGTACAGCACTACTAAGATCTGTTGACTTTTTGGTGGCTGGATTAGGCCTTAATATTTTACTGGGAAATTAAGCTAAAAAAAGCTCACCGCCAACAGAATGTAAACAACAAAGTGGTCATGCAAATAAGTCTGTAAAGAAACTCAAATTGACACACAGTTTAAAAATAACGCGTGTAAAAATAGGAACACAAGTAATATGAAAGGTTAGGATCTAATTAATTTATACAAAAGACCTCAGTAGTGTCTACATATATTGGTGTTGTTTGTGCTAATCTTTTTCCAAAGCTGTTGAACAGAAATAGCCTATTATGCAACTCAATGGAAAGCTGTTCCATCTCACTGAACATGTAAAATGTTCCATCCTTCACCCCTTCTTGGTTTTTTAGCTGTTGACACTGTTCACCTGAGAATATGCTACATCTTTATCCCTTTGTGGGTGCATCTACCAAGCCTTTGACCACAGAACTGAATTGATAATATTTGTGCATTAATACAGTTATCCTTTCCCAGGTGTTAATCTCTGCTAGAGGCTGTAGGCTGATAAATGATTTGGGCAAAATGAATGCCAACGCCTACACTTGGCACAAATAGAAAGCAAATTGACATTAGATTTAAGGTGTTAAATGTCAATAGCATTTCACCCCTTCGCAATCCACAGTGTGTACACACCAAGTTTTGACTGACTGATAATAAAATTGCGCAGATAGAAAAGGCAATCAAACCCATTGTTTACAAGGCTGCTACAACAGAATGATGAATAGGAGATGTGAGCTGGGAGTTTTATTTAATGAGATCAGTGAGTCCTTGGACATGGAGAAAAAACCAAACACAGTGGGATGTGTGTGACCACATGATGCTGTTATCCTTGAATGGCGCACTTGACTCCTGAGCTAAAGTAGCAGTGATTTTTCATGCATGTTGTAGCTTAAGGAGAGGTGGACAAAGGCACCAATTCAACAAATGGGACTTACTCATAGCTATCTGCTGAACTTGAATTCTACCCTGCCTGAAAAGAATAGCCGAGGTGGAAAACAACAACAGGAAACCCACAAAATATCATAAAATGACAATATAGTACAGAATAAAAATAGTTAAAAGGAGACTGGCAAAACATCAATCAAAACAACTAACTAAAATCAATTTTGACAGAAGCTTAAGGGCAACAAGCCTGGCGTTTTTTTTTTAAGTATTAGACAGCAAATAATTAGAAATGGACCTTCTTTGGGCACAGAGTTCTAGAGCCTGCAAATAGCTGTTGAGAAGGTTGGAGAATGAGCTCAGCTGCATATGGAATCACAGAAAAGGCAGGGGGTGTCAGTAATAACCACAATCTGTTCATCATTTAAAGGTCACCTAGATAGTAGTCATTATTATTATTATTATTATTATTATTATTATTATTAACCTCTGGTATCAAAAGGAGGCCAATTATACCCATCGCTCTTTTACCAATCCAGGTTTTCTTGCTTCCTTGAGAAAAAGGAACACAGTTTGAATGAAATATAGGAGACAAATGAATCAGTGCCTTTTCCTTCCCTTCAGAAGGAAAATGACAGGAAGATTGTTATTTGGATCAAGGGAAGAAACAGTTTTTTAATAAATTACAGCCATCCCCAGAGTTTCACAGTCCTCTCTTCTCAAGCAAAACCTTGGATGAAAATGGCCATTGTAAGGATTTTTAAAATAGGTATTAAATAAGCCTGCCTGACTCATCATAGGTATGGAGTGGACACATGGGCATGCAAAATTGCTTATTTTGGAAGACATTTTAAGGCTTAGCCAAATTTTTCAGAGCAATGACGAATACAGGGGATTCCCCCCACCCCCCCATTCATTTAAACGTTGAAACAATAAATTTGAAATGACCGGTGGCAGCAACTTTGTAACGAATGCCACTGATCCAAACCTATAATCAACTGAAAATGTTATCCCCTTTCACATCTGAACAACAGGTTCTGAGTGAACATGAACCTGATAGTCTCTGCCTGTCTTAGGAGTGGTTTTTATCACCTGATCATGCCTGAAGCCTAGACATTCAAGAATCCATCTCTGACAACCTTATTCACTTGCTGCTGAAGCTGGCAGAGTGCACTTCTGCTCATAGTATCTTCTGCTTGTCTAAGCTAAAGGTCTTTCAAACATTAGCCCCATCTTCTGGCGCCGACACTTTCGGAGGCGTACACCCCGTGCAAGGCAGCTTGTGAAAATTAAAACCACAATGAAATGTATCAATAAAGTACAGGCAGGCAGGACAGATTGAAATAGTCATCAGTGCAGACCCTTACCTAAAGCAGTTCAGCAAAAGTCTGCTGGTGTAGGAAAGTCTCCACCAGCTGACAAAAAATGGTGAAAGGGTCGTGGGAACAGCAGAGGACAAGGTGTTCCACAATCTTGGTCTTTCCCCCCACAAGGCAAATAAATTAAAAACAAGGGGGTGCACCAGGCAAGCCTTCAAGTATTGTGCAATCACAGTAAGTGGACTTACCTACACACTCCTTGTGGGCGGAAGCCTACAAAAAACTAACAAGTACCAACCAGTTGGAACTGTAGAGAACCGGGTTCGAATCCTTGTTCCTATTGTAGGAGGAGAGAAGACGTTATGCCTGAGAATGTATAGTCAGTGGTGCTGAAGTTGTTACTTGACATGGGTTTGTTTCTATTAAGACGGTTATATTATTCACTGTTACATTGTTATGCCTGCTGTTTTACAGACCTTTAACTGTGAATTTTACTACTTAAGTTAACTCAGCGAGGCTGCTCACAGTTTCAATGCATTTTTCATAAACATTTTTTAATATGTTTTGGGGGTTTGGTTGTTTACTTTAAAAATTGAATTAACTTTTATTGTCTGAAATACTGTTGTGTAATATATTTGCATTGCTCCTGCTTGTTAGGTTTTCATATGCTATACAGTGGTACCTCAGGTTACAAACACCTCGGGTTACAAACACTTCCGGTTACAGACTCCGCTAACCTGGAAGTAGTACCTCGGGTTAAGAACTTTACCTCAGGATGAGAACAGAAATTGTGTGGCGGTGGCAGCGGGAGGCCCCATTAGCTAAAGTGGTACCTCAGGTTAAGAACAGTTTCAGGTTAAGAATGGATCTCCAGAACGAATTAAGTTCGTAACCAGAGGTATCAGTGTGTGTGTGTGTGTGTGTGTGTGTGTGTGTGTGTGTGTGTATGAATGAAGATATTTTAGTTTCATTGTGGATCTGAAAGCAGAGAGGTGACAAGGGATGGATTTCTATCTTTCTTAAAGAAGTCCTCAGGAAAATGTACACACACATTTGTTGACATTTCCAATATACAGTGGTACCTCTGGTTGCGAACGGGATCCATTCTGGAGGCCCGTTCGCAACATGAAAAGAGTGCAACCCACAGTGGCACATCTGCACATGCACGGGTTGCGACTCGCCGCTTCTGCGCATGCGCATGGCATCATTTTGTGCATCTGTGCATGTGCGAGCGGTTAAACCCAGAAGTAACCCTTTCCAGTACTTCCAGGTCACCGTGGGACGTAACCTGAAAGAACGTAACATGAAGCAAACGTAACATGAGGTATGACTGTATACATTTCATAATTTTGCCCTCCAAGTCATGGAAGGCTGCAAACATCACACAGGTGAAGTGCCAAAGGGGGCAGGACTTTTTCCCCAAGTGAGTAAGCAAAATGTGTGGGAAAGTTTATTATATGGATTTACATGACACGTGTCTCTGACATGGCTTTTTAATGTGAGCCTGTAGTGGAGCTGGCTAAGGGAAGAAAGGGAGGAAGCTGCCTGGAGGCTCATCCTATTGTGCCAGGATACAACATATGAAAAAAGAAGAGAGGGCAAGCAGCTGTTTTCTGGCCACTGAGGGGGAATACAAACTTCAGAGACCTGTCTCCTCTTCCTTCCCATCTTCTATCCCTCTGCACTTTCTCCCTGCAGCTTGAGTTTGCTCCAACATTTTCAGAATCTAGTCCAGTTGCTGTCACTCAATGAACCTCTCTTGCATGCCTTAAGAATCCTGCATTACCTGAGATTATAGGGACAAAATGTTCCATTTGGTGGGTTTACGGCGTCCATGAAAAGCTGTGCAAACAGTTTACTCTGGCTTCACGAGGAGGGCTGAGGAAGAAGGAAGGATGAAAAGCTGTGAGCGGATCTGAACCGCGACAGACGAATAGTTCAGATTCGTGGTTGTCTTGCCAGCACACCCGTAGAGAACCATACTGTGGTGAATAGATTCTATTTATTCAAAATAGAATAGAATAGGAAAGTTGCAAGCAATAGATCAGCCCAATTAACCGAATAAAAAGAGAGCACAGGCAGTGAAGTTTCCTAAGGCAAGAGGTATCATCTCTCTCCCAACTTCTGGGCACATTTACAAGCTCATCCTGTGGCTCTGCAACAAAGGACTGGGAAGAATTCGTCCTCCTTGCCACACAACCCTTGGGTATGTGAACTTGACTAGAGCCCTGTGGCCCCACCAGGTCAGTGCTCACCCCAGAGGAGCACATGCCAGACCTCCCTCCATTTTGTACCCCTAACCTTTGGTTATAACAATGTCAAATGGCTGCTGCTTGACATGGCTAGAGGCTCTATGGGGAGGTGATGCATTTCCACTACAACTGGGAGATAGTGCCCCCCTTTTCTGGGGACTGTCCCAGATTTACAGAAGCCATCTTGGTTTCTGATTTGATCCTGGACTGTCCTGCTTTTCCTTAAGAAGTCCCTATTTTCATCGGAGAAATGTTGGAGGGTATAGTGTTATGTGATCCCTGAAACAAGGAAATAAATAACTATACAGTGGTACCTCTGGTTGTGAATGGGATCCATTCCGGAGGCCCATTCGCAACATGAGCAGAACTCAATCTGCGTCTGCGCGTGTGCGGGTCGCGATTTGCCACTTCTGCGCATGCGTGTAACATCATTTTGCGCATCTGCGCAAGCGCAAGTGGCAAAACCTGGAAGTAACCCTTTCTGGTACTTCTGGGTCACCGTGGGACGCAACCTGAAAATGCGCAACCTGAAGCAAACGTAACATGAGGTATGACTGTATAACCTTTAGAACAGTGTTTCCCAACCTTGTGCCTCCAGCTGTTTTTGGCCTACAATTCCCATCATCCCTTGCCACTGGTCTTGCTAGTCAGGGATGATGGGAGTTGTAGGCCAAAAACATCTGGAGGCACAAGGTTGGGAAACACTGCTTTAGAAGACATCTGAAGGCAGCTCTGCCTAGAGAAGTTTTTAAATGTTTAATTATGTTTTTAGATATGTTGGAAGCCACCCAGAGTGGCTGGGGCAACCTAGTCAGATGGGCGGGGGTATTATTATTATTGAATAGAATGTCCCTCTATTCATCAGAGAAAAGTCAGAAGGTTAATATATTATTATTCCATGTGCTATAGACAATGGCCACAGAGCACGGTGTGGGCGGGGCGGGGGGGGGTGAGGACTGACTTCTGGGCTCTGGCTTATGCAAAGTGCCTCTAAACAGTAATCTGACCTTTTTCATGATATAGTTTCCTTGTTCTGAAACTTGCGTCTCCAGCTTTCCTTCTTGTTTTTATGTAGCAGCATTTCACTTAAGCAAGTGGTTGATGTATCTTCTTCCTTTCAGCTACCTGAACTGCAGCAATGAATAAAACTGAATCTGCGCTCCAATGGAGTTGCACGTTTTTAAGGTGGCCTAGGTCTCTTTATCATTTTCCTTGCTCCGGAGGTTGTTGTTATTATTTCCATTGTGCGGAAGGGAAAATTAGGCTAACTGCTTCAAGGCTATTACTCATCAGGTATCTGAACCCAGCTGTAGGGTTCACCTGCTGACCACACTGGTGCTCTTCAAGTCTACTCCTTGAACAGATCATTTTTACATGAATACTTTCAGAGTGTTTCCAGGCATGTGATGTTTGTTTAACAATATGAAAGAGGGAGGGATTGTACCTACTAGCAAAATACAAAGGGGAAAAATCAGTTTGTTTGTCATGCCAGAGACCAGGGCTACGAATTCCCATATGCGTGCTGCAGCAGGTAACATTCAGTTTCTCTTCTTACAAGTAATTATTTTATTGTTACAGTAAATACAGTGAATGTGGCATTAAAGCTGTTTGAATTTGTGTCACAGTGTTAAATACTTACCCTTTGCAAATGAAACGTTTCTCGGGAATCTGGAAAGGCTGTACTTTCTCTATATTTCCTGAAGACATTTACACAGAGTGCCATTAGAAAGAGGAAGCTTAAAAGATGTAAACAGCCTAGGCTGTGATTTTTGCAAAATGAATCCATGTAATTTGCAAATAGATAAATAGGATAGGCATTCATGAATGGCAAATGCAAAAGAGGCAGCCATTTTAGTCTGGGTGTTTTTTTAATAAAAAAAGTTAATGTGGCACTTTAAAGATGAACACATTTATTGTGGCATTTAGTTATTGCATCAGACCTATATGCACCTTATATTGTTGAGAAATTGAGTTTTCCTTTTCAGGTTGTAGGGTGAATTGGCTGTTGTGTGAACAAACAGTTTAAATTAGATTGGTAAAAAAATAGCACTGAGCGCTTAGTTTGTATCCAGTGCTGTTTAACTTTTCTCAGCTGTTGAGCAGAAGTACAACATATACACACCTCTCAGAAAGTATATTTTGAATGCTTACCGGTTTTAGATATAGCTGTGAACTATCGGACACGCAAAACCTGCTTGCTGCTGTATCTACTGGTGTCGTGGGGTCTGACAGGCCACCCCTCTGTTGCTGGGCCGGTTAGTATGGATGACCATCTGCAGTGATTGGGCAGTTGGGTTACTGGGCAAATTTTGGTGTTGCCATTTAGGAGGACAGACCAAAGGTTATAGAATCAAGTCACGCAGCACTGACTGGGCTCTTTTGCTGTGTGCTTTGGATCACCTGCCCACCCTCCCTAATCTAGGGCTATTGCGTTGACCTTGCTATGCCTGTCATGGGGTCGTCTGCTTTTGGGGCAGGCGCCTTGTAGGAATTTTGTCCATTTGGCTGATTGGCTGGTGCCATTTGGTTTTTGCCTACTGTGTAGCAAATCATCACAACTTGTAAGGTTGCGGTTAGGCATTGGTTAAAAAATTGGTTGCTGGAGGGGTTAGGATTGGCGGTGCCTGCCCCTCCAATGCTGCTGCGGAAAGAGAATTCTGTTAAAGGAATCCAGGGGCTTGTCATTCTTTTGTCCATACCCCTGAATGGGGCTTAGGGCCGTGCAAGGCCCCGGGAACATGCGGGGGGGGGGGGATGAGGGTCTGGTGCCCAGCTCCATGCTCTCCCCAATATTGTTTTCCCTTACTGGCTTTTGCTGGAATTCAGTTCTGTCCCTGGGCATGGGGACAGATAGTCACAACCAATGCCTAAGCAACCACTCACATTTATGTTTTCTAATAAAGTTGTGGCCAAAATTATGCCAAAAACCTTAAACAAAAATTATGTGTGAATTGTGAATTTTTTAGGGGTGGCTTGGGGGATCTCGACACGCAAATTGTGGAGAGTATTTCCACCTGTTTCGCACAATGCTGTGCATGGGTTTAAACACTCTTTATTCAACATCTCCCTCTCTTCTTGACTTTTCTCATGTCATGTTCTAAATGTCCTTGTTTGTCTGGTGACCAACACAGTAATTTCTTGTGAATATTCATAAAGTGTATACAAGTCAATAGAAAGAGAGGCATTTATTAGTTGTAAATTCTAGAACGGTAGCTCTTTTAGCCAAATGAAAAAACAACAACAGACAAACAAAAATGGTCCTGTGGCAAATTGATTGTGGCGTTTAAGCAATTGCATCAGGCCTACATGATAGAAATAAACACACATAAAATTTTACAGTGCTGTTATTTTGTCCCACTGTGAATTTTGACATCAGAAAATCAACACTAGGACCTCTACAGGCTGGCCTGTACTGGTTGTTTGACTATATTTTTATTTCAAACATCTGATGGTTTCTCTAGTTGCTACAAGGCACCATGCATTAAATCATCTTGACTTTCATGGTGCCTATAATGGAGAAACTATTCAGTTCCTTTCACACCTGGGCAACACTTCAGCTTCATTCTGCTGCTTTTTGCTCTCGGTGAAAACCAGACTGATTTTTCTGCAGTTTCATGAATCTCAACTAGTTCTTTTCAAAGCCAAGCTTTCTGATTGGCTATCCATTTATTCCACGATAAGTTGTTTCACAGATCAACGTATGAAAACAGTATTCTGCCTGTTTGTTTTAGACTTTAGGTTAATGTGAGAGGGTCCTCCATATTTTTTGTGTGTTAGAGGAAAGGGTACGAGGCAGCTGTTCTCTATTCATTCCTCCCCTCCAGACAGTTCATGAATAAATGTTCTTTTCAATGCAATATTTGGACTGTCTCTCATTTTATTTATGTGGGAGCAAAAGGGTGGCGCAGTTTCCATAGCAATAATCCAAAATGGAATTGGAACCTTTTGAGCAACTTGTGGAATGCGGTTGTACAGGTGTTGCAACAGCTCTAAGTATTTTAATTACTATGAAAAATAGCAGTGCCAGAGCAGCTGCCAGTGATTTATAGAGTCTCTCCTGATGGGACAATGCTATTTCTGTAAGGGTGGCAATTCTTAATGGGACGCAAAGTGTTTGGTAAAATAATTTATAATGAATGACTGCTTTTGGACTTGGTTTTAAGTCAAGCCAGAATACCTAATAGCTGGAGTTATGGATGAGGACAATGGACTCCAACCAATGTTTATGAAAGCTGAATTGTAGGGTCCAGTACTACAGAGTGGCAAAAACAGCCCCACAGCTTGCCCTAAATGGGGACTTTGGGGGCTGGGCCTCTGCATTATAGCCAATTGGGGGTGGGATATAGTCAGACCTGTCTGGAATGCAAGACCCCCTCAAACATCAATAGCAGACTATAGCATATCACTAGAGCACATAATGTGCCATGGGCTGAACTCTTCGTACTGAGAGATGATTAATCTTTACATGGGAGGGGGAGGAACTGGTGGCCCTTCATATTTTGCTCAACTACAACTCCCTACTACAACTTATGGTGGCCGAGGTTATACACCAAACCTTAGTTTTGCAGTACAGTACTTCCAGGTCAGGTCAAAGCAAAGGGCAAATAATAAAGTTAAATTAACTAACATCTTATTAGGTTTTGAATAAACCATTGGTCTAATCATCAAAGGAAGATACTTTCAACTTGTAACAAGTCTCATTGAGACAATTAAGCCTTTTTGCCTTCTTTTACAGCTGGCTTATTGGTTTTTCCATGTCTCTAGAGCAAGCATCCCCTGCCCACCCCTTTGGTGGGCAATACAGCTCCATCCTTGCCCAGGAATCTTTGCTCTTTCCTTTGACTCATTCTGCCATTAAGAAAAGCTAGACAATGGCCATTTTTTTCTTTTTTATTGAATGGGAAGTGTACTTGGAAGTTAGTGAAGAATTCATAAACAGTTCAGGGTGTGTGATTGGAAGAATGCCCTCATAATAGATTTTGATGGGTAAGAACAAAGAGATCCGAGTTCCTGGTTTGAAAAACACCCAAAGTTTCAGCGGCTGTCATTGGGACATAATGGGTCATAATAACGTCAACCTGTTGCTCACTTGTTGACACTTGTGCTGATGCACTTTGCAGGTTGGCTTGCAAAGAAGCATAGAGATGTCTGTTCCCTTAAGGAATGTTTGCTAACAATGAGTTGTAAGATAACTTCATCCATTTAGTATTTGTTGGAAGCAAAGATCCCCCCCTTTTCTGTTTTCCTCAGGATGCTTTGTGACGTCACCGCCTGCAGCTTGTTTTTCACTTCTTATAACATTGCTGGCCCTTTTCCAAATTGTTTTCTCTTATCTGTGCTTCCTGCACAGAGTGCAAACTCCAATAAACACGACAGTTGTCTTCTGAAGCAGAGAGATTCAAGTGCTACAAGTTCTCTACTTAGTCCTTCCATGGCGATAGACCACTTGATACTCTTGACGTACTCTGTTTCTGAAGAACATAGCCTTTTCAAATCTGCCAGTGGTATCTGATCCAGGTTGCCAAACAAAACCTACAAGCCATGTTTCAATATGGTTTCTATAAAACTAATTAAAATATTCAGTCATTCTAGAGGTGATCCTTCACTTTGAGGACATAGAAAGGGGAGCTATGCCTTCTCACTGTTATAATGTAAATTCAGCAGTCAATTTCTCCCACCTAAAGGTAAAGGGACCCCTGACGATTAGGTCCAGTCAACGATGACTCTGGGGTTGCGGCGCTCATCTCACTTCATTGGCCGAGGTAGCCGGTGTACAGCTTCTGGGTCATGTGGCCAGCATGACTAAGCTGCTTCTGGCAAAGCAGAGCAGTGCATGGAAACATCGTTTACCTTCCCGCCAGAGCAGTACCTATTTATCTACTTGCACTTTGATGGGCTTTCGAACTGCTAGGTGGGCAGGAGCAGGGACCGAGCAACGGGAGCTCACCCCGTCGCGGGTATTCGAACCGCTGACCTTCTGGTTGGCAAGTCCTAGGCTCTGTGGTTTAACCCACAGAGCCACCAACATCCCCTTTTCCTACCTAGTGAGATCTTAATCAATGATATAAGTATATATGTAGGTAAGTCTCCCGAACGTTTCTGATGATGAACGTTTCTGCATCAGCACTAGCTAGAACTGCACATTTAAGCGTGAGGCAGAAGCAGCAAAGAGACTAAGTTCATAATTTGGGGTGGCTCTGATTACCTTCATGAACTGAGCCACAGACAGCTTCCGTTTATTGCCTACATGTGATCAATTGTAGTAGAAATGAGGCTGGGAACATCAAGGACTTCCGGGGCCAGGATATAGGGGCCCTTCAAACAAAGTAATCCCAGTGTGCCCTGTTAACTTAAAATAAGAGAGGTTTTTCATCACACTATTGTGACCTATCATAGAATTGTAGAGTTGGAAGGGTCATCTAATCCAACCCCCTGCAATGCAGGAATCTCAACTCAAGCATCCATGACAGATGCCCAGCCAACCTCTGCTTAGAAACCTCCAGGGCAGGAGAGCCCACAACCTCCCGGGGGAGGCCGTTCCACTGTTGAACAGCTCTCCCTGTCAGAAAGTTCTTCCTCAACCTCCTTGAGTTCTCCATTCCGAGTAAGAGCAATGGTGGGTCCTTGGGGGAGAAGGCCCTTTGCTGGATTTGGGGTCCCAGCAAATTATTAATCTCTGCTACCAGGAGCATCATAGCCTAGAGAAGACAAGGTTTGGAGCCAAAGATAATCCCTGCACTCAGGGGCAGCCAGGGGAAGATCCCGTGGAAGCTGGCTACATGTATGAAAAGCCTCAATATTTATTTATTTTTACTTCGCTGTTGAATGCCTGAGTTAGGCTGCTGAACTGGACACCTGACTATGTGTGGAATGACCATTTTATGACTAAGCGTCTAGTCCATTCAAACTGGGTGAATGACATGATAATCTTGATAGGACATTGGATGTGTTGGTTTGTTGTAGGCCCAGTCTTTCTTAAAAAAAAATGAAACAAAACAGGCTAGAGATTCTTCCATTCACATACAGCACATAAGAGTGTAAAAAAAATATTCTTAAAGGTGTACTCCTGGCATAAATTCATCTCACTTTGGTGGGACTGTGTTCCAGCAAAACACTTTAAAACTGTTAATCTGTAATAAATTGTATCGACTGTAAAACATTAGGCTGTAACACATTAACTTCTCAGAGATGAACTGTATCTATAAGGAAGGCCAAGAAACTTTTTGTTTCCCAAAACATTCTTCAGGAGTTGCTTAATGGCAATAAAACCACTTCAAGGCCGGTTTAGACTGATTTTTCTTGAGCCTGTTATTTCTAATGCTTTATTTAGATATCCCAGTTAAAGTCCTTTGCGATAAGATCTGCTCACTCATTTCATCATGTTTGCCTTGGAGGAATAAAGAGAGTCTCTGACTGACATAACAACAGTATAAAGCAAACCTATTCCAATCCAAAATTAATTAGGGGTGGAGCAGCTGACTTGGTCACCTCCTATTTGCTCACTACAAAGCCAACAATTATATACCGCAGGGCTCAGCAAAGAGATTGTTTTTTTTTTTAAGAAATAAGTTGGCATTATTAATTATTACATGGGTATCTTGCTTTTCTCTCTCTTCAGGCAGCTCAAGGCTGTGTACATATACAATTTTTACATTTCCACATGCCCTCACAATAACCTTTGCTTGAGGAAGGTTAGGCTGAGAGAAATATTGAAAGGATCAAGGTCACTCAGTGCAGGGATTTGAACCCAGGTCTTCCTGGCCAAGAGCCAACTGCCACATCTCACTGGCTGTGGTGCCAGGCAAGAATTCCATAATATTGATGGAGCACAATCCTATCTGTGCCTGTTTGTTCAGAATTAAGTCCCATTCAACAACAAGAACAAGAACAACAACAACAACAATAATAATAATTTATTATTTATGCCCCACCCACTCTGGGCAGCTTCCAACAAAATATTAAAATGCAATAGTCTGTTAAACATTAAAAGCTTCCCTAAACAGGGCTGCCTTCAGATGTCTTCTAAAAGTCTGGTAGTTGTTTATTTCTTCAACATCTGATGGGAGGGCGTTCCACAGGGCGGGTGCCACTACCGAGAAGGCCCTCTGCCTGGTTCCCTGTAACTTGGCTTCTCGCAGTGAGGGAACCACCAGAAGCCCCTCAGAGCTGGATCTCAGTTTCTGGGCAGAACAATGGGGGTGGAGACGCTCCTTCAGGTATACTGGGCCGAGGCTATTTAGGACTTTAAAGGTCAGCACCAACACTTTGAATTGTGCCCAGAAATGTACTGGGAGCCACTGTAGGTCTTTCAAGACCGGTGCTATGTGGTCTCGGTGGCCACTCCCAGTCGCCAGTCTAGCTGCCGCATTCTGGATTAGTTGTAGTTTCTGGGTCACCTTCAAAGTAGCCCCACATAGAGCGCATTGCAGTAGTCCAAGCGAGAGATATGTAAACATGTATAGGATTGCAGTCAAAGTGTGACCATTCCCATGAAATGAATCATAGTCTCAATCCAATGCTGCCCTCTGTATATATTTGTAAACATATAGAACATGATATTATAAAGGTGATATTGGCAGGCTTTAGAAACTACTATGCCGCTCACATGCCTCTGCAGAAAAAGCAGAGAAATGTTTCTAGAATGGAAAGTGAAGGTAGTTATTACAGCAGTACCTTGGTTCTCAAACTTAATCTGTTCCAGAAGTCCATTCCAAAACCAAAGCATTCCAAAACCAAAGCGTGCTTTCCCATAGAAAGTAATGCAAAATGGATTGATCCATTCCAAATTTTTAAAAACAACCTGTAAAACAGCAATTAAACATGGGTTTTACTATCTAACGAGATCATTGATCCATAAAATGAAAGCAGTAAACAATGTACTGCAGTCACACAATCAGTCAATCAGTAGCTGAACTGGGTTCCGCAGAGTCACAAGAAAAAGAGAGCTGCAAAAACAAAAACGCAAAATAAATAGCAAAAACAGACAGACCTCAGCATAACACTCCAAACAGAAGCGTGGCACTCAAATCGGAAGAGTAACCTCAAAACAGAGCACATTCGACTTCTGAAAAAGGTTCGCAAACCGGGACATTTGCTTCTGGGTTTTCAGTCTTTGGGATCCAAGTTGTTTGAGTACCAAGGCATTTGAGAACTAAGGTACCACTGTACTGAACACCGTCATGTATTCAGGAAATGTTACCTACAAAACTCCAGCATATCACCTGTAGTTCCACACAGAACTGCTAGGCATAGACATAACAAGGCTGACATCACTCTCTATGGAAAATGTTACGAATACTCAGCACATTAAACAAGAATCAAAGCGAACAGAACCTGATCTGTAACCATGGAACTTCGAGAGCATTTGGCTTGCACATTTTCAAACGAAGAATGAAAACAGTTTAGCATTTTGAACAAACCTTCAGCTGCACAGTGTTTGATGGTAAAAAAAGAAAGAAAAGTTTTATGACCTTTCAGACTGTGAAATGCATGTGTATACTTAAGGCTCCAGGCTCCGCTATGCGAATTAATGTAAAATGATTTATTTTGCCATTGGGGGTTAAGAGATGAAACTTCGAAGCAAATTCTTAGTTTAATATCATGCAGAGCAATTGCTTAAGTAATATAAAAGATCTCAGTTCAGCAACTGTGGACATGGTACAGTATCGTTTGACCAATCCTAGCAGTACCATTGAGAAAAAGATTTGCTGTTCTTTCCTTCTCTTACCTTTGAGGCTGAGTGAAATGCTAAGTAGCTGGATCCCAGCATCTGACAAAGGAATATGTGCACATACCTGTGTATATTTTGCAGGTGAAACCAACATACAGTGGTACTTCGGGTTAAGTACCTAATTCGTTCCGGAAGTCTGTTCTTAACCTGAAACTGTTCTTAACATGAAGCACCACTTTAGCTAATGGGGCCTCCCGCTGTCACTGCACCGCCACTGCACAATTTCTGTTCTCATCCTGAAGCAAAGTTCTTAACCCGAGGTACTATTTCTGGGTTAGCGGAGTCTGTAACCTGAAGTGTATGTAACCCGAAGCACCACTGTACTGTAATAGAATCTAGCTAAAACTTATGAGAACACTTACTCTGAAAATTGTGTTGCCAAGAAATGCAGGAACTTTTTTGGCAGAAATATATTAATCAGACCTCATTGAGAATGTGTTCAGAAATATTAAAATGACAGATGGATGAAGAGTCAGATAAGGACAAACGGTTTCAGCATCAGTTCAGGACAAGTAATTGAGATTTTCTTCATGGTGAATGTTTCTCCTTAAATTTTGCACTTCTTTCCTGCCTGGGAAAGCTGAGCTCTATGGCTTGGAAGAAAGTGGATTGCGTGTGCCGCCCTGAAAAGAGAGAAGTGGAACACTGCATCCATTGTGACAGCTTTGGGAAAGGACAGCAGCAGCAAGACATTCAGGAAGAGATGTCAGAAGGACAGAATGGATAGGATGGGAAGCCGTAAGTCATTAGAATACAGATGGGGTGGGATGGAAACATTCATGCTGAGATGTTCCAGAAATTTGTCTGAATGGGATGACCCAACTGGAAACTGTACAAGGGGAATCGACAAATAACCCCCCCCCCCACCCATGCCATTGTGTTACTCAAATACAGATAAGTAAAATGTAGTTCTAACACCATGAGTAGTATAGTAAAATAATCCTTGTGGGTTTTGTTTTGTTTTTGTTTTTCTGAGCAACTGTAAAACTGCCCAGGAAATTTTTGATTGAACAAATGCTTTGAATAAATAAATATACTGCAAGCATATTATGCAAGCAGTTTACTGTTAGCAGTGTGTTATGCATACTGTTTCTATAGTTTATGCTTTGCCTTAAAACTTTCAATTTCCATTAGCCCTCCTCCCAAACAAAACTGCTGTGTTTGAGATATCCACTGCCTTCCTCTCTTCCTAAGCTTTGATTACCTAGCTCAGAAAGAGTCGGCTGGGCACTCCATGTGACACATTCCATTTCTTCAGCCCGCTTTGCCCAATCCGTGATGGGAAGGACCTGTAAGGCGCCATTTCTCTCTTGCAGTGTTTTCTCTCTCTTCCAGGGTGACCTCTTTCATGAATTGGGAGGGTGAAACGCACCCGCCAGGTGAAACTGGCACCCTGGGAAATGCTTTTGGTCCAGGCAACCCTGCCTCCTCTGTGATATTCCTTGGCAGAGGATGCTCGGCAATGGAAGATAAAGGATTTCTCTCCAGACAGGTAGTTGTGATATTGGAGATCAGTGCAGAAACTAGTGCATCATTACAAAATTCCCTCTGGCAGTGGGGTGCCCACGGGCTGCATAAGAAGTAGTAGTATCTTGGGCACTGCTTTGACATTTGCTTGCACCTCTTTTCCCTGGGTCAAGAAGCGGTGTGGCTGCTCCAAAAGCTGGTTGCAAGCCTGTCCCATGAAAATGAAACCTGCACCTTCTGCTTGGCTTGCAGGGCAGAGAGCAAAACAGAGAGTAAGGCCATGCGCTGCACACGGCACTAGTGAATGTGTGCAGTGCATCTCTGTTCTGAATGTTTAAAGGTAAAGATAAAGGGACCCCTGACCATTAGGTCCAGTTGTGGCCGACTCTGGGGTTGCGGCGCTCATCTCGCTTTATTGGCCGAGGGAGCCGGCGTACAGCTTCCAGGTCATGTGGCCAGCATGACTAAGCCGCTTCTGGCGAACCAGAGCAGCGCACGGAAACACCGTTTACCTTCCCGCCAGAGTGGTACCTATTTATCTACTTGCACTTTGACGTGCTTTCGAACTGCTAGGTTGGCAGGAGCTGGGACTGAGCAACGGGAGCTCACCCTGTTGCGGGGATTCGAGCTGCCAACCTTCTGATCGGAAAGTCCTAGGCTCTGTTGTTTAACCCACAGCGCCACCCGTGTCCCTCTGAATGTTTAGGCTGGTTGAAATTCAATAGGTTATGGCAAAGGTTTCCAACCTATTTGGGTCCCTGGTTCCCTTAACCAACTGCATTCTTTCTGCGGCACCCCTGTGGGGCTCAGGAACCCAGTTATGTCTCCCCTTGCCTGCAGAGCCAGCGGCCCCTCACCCCTTTTCAAACACTCTCCCTTGTTGAGTGTTCCCTTGGCCTCCTCTCCAATCCCCTCTCCTTGGGGGTCTTCTGGGCAGCTGCAGCTGCTGTCCCTGGTCTCTGAGCTGCCCCCCATCTCCTCACTGCCTTGCAGGGGCCTGGGAAGCACCCCCTAGCCAGCCCCAGATGCATCATTCACCTGGGGAGCTTGTAGCCAGGGCTGCTACAACAAACAGCTGTGCAAGCCTTTGGGAGGCAGAGACCTGAGAGAGCATCAAAGGAAGGAAGGGGATGGAAGAGGGGCAGAGGCCAGTGTTGCCTATGGCACCCCTGACCAGGGTGCCACAGCACACTGGTTGAAAACCACTGGGCTATGGGGATGTCATTGGACCAGACCCATGATCTATTTGTAATAAGTCTCATTGGGTAGGACAGCTGTGCCTTGCAAGGGAAGAGGGGAAGTGTTGGTGTAGCAAAAAAATACAACTGGGTTTGCATTGAGACCAGACGTTTGTAGAGTCTGGGGCTGTGCCAAATTTTCATGGCTGTTTTTGGTGGGAGAAGGGGAGTTTGCCTCTCTGTATGTTCTTTGAAAGCCTCCTTTTTCAATCAACAAACTTAGCATTCTCCTGTTCATTGCTGTTCAATGCCACTTTGGCTCACCTCGCCCCTGAAATCTTCTTGCTATGTGATCCAACCAATCAGGGGTCATGGCATCAGAATCATGATGTCACAGCTGCACATGGCTGCTCAGGTTTGACTAAGGCGTCACGGTGACAAATCGGAGGGAAAGCACTGCTTCCTGCCATCGCTCTGAATGGGAATACATTTCTTTTTATCAGTTTCAATCCCTCTACCCCCTTTCAAATGATCACTGAAATGTGACACATATATTTGTGTGAGTTTTTGCACTGGGAAAATTCCAGAGAGAGAGGGAGAGAGAGAGAGAGAGAGAGAGAGAGAGAGAGAGAGAGAGAGAGAGAGAGAGAGATGCATTCTGGATTCAGCTCGGCCCTGGTCCAGTCCTATTTCATCTTTTGTGGTGTAAGAAGAGTCTTGGAGACTAGTTCTAGGGCAGCTTTAATCAGAAGCAGTAGAAACATTGAAACTTTCCTTTGGGAGGGTCACATGTTCAAGCAGAGCCTGACACAAAACAAACACAGATTATTTTAATTGTCTGCCTCCTAAAAGGCTGGCATGTTGTATATTTTTAGAGAGCCAAATTTATTTATTTATTTCAAACACTTGTCTGTCTCATCCTCTGTCGTGCTGATGCTTGAAGTGTTGCCCAAAATACATAACTACAAAATCAATTAAAACTCAATCCATGTTTCGTCTTGTTTTGAAGGGGGGGGGGAATGCATAAAGCATACACATTTTTTTTTAAAAAAATAAACAACAACAACAAACCAAAACAAAACCTGAACCAAAAAAAAAAAAAAACCAGCAAAAGTTAAAACATACGAAATCAACCAGAACATCAGAACCAAATTTAGGGAGAAGATCCCATTTTCAGGAAAACGGTTAGGAGGATTTAGCAAAGCCACAACAATGATTCAGAGCTGAACTGACCTTTTTACACGCAACTTTCTCTGTCTGTCTCTCTGTCTCTCTGAGTTTTGTTTTGCTTTCTTGGAAGTATCTAACACTTTAATGCGGAAGCACAAGTCTGAATGGCTGCCAGGGTTATTGTGAAGAGCCTGTTTGTCCTAAATGCTCAATGAGCTGTGGGAGCCAAGGTTGCTTAGCACCCCATAGAATCAAGACCTCAAAGATAAAAAGGCTAGCTTGAGCTGTAGCTTTCTGGGGTGTGGTGTGGACGTAAATAAGAAAATTAAGGAGAGCGCAGTTTTGTTCCACTTCAGTAATTGGTGTGGCTCTTTAGCTAGCAAGCTCTAGCTGGTACTTGGTGGATGCAGCAGCCCTCTTGGCCAACAAACTGGTGAGTGTATTGGGGACCCCCAGAACTGAGACACAAGCGGCTGCATTGAAACGGCAGGCTTCGTAGCTGGGCTGAATATAGGTTTTAGACACCTTTGTGGATTTTGCACTGATGAGATTGGGAAAAACTGCCCATATGGATTAATTCTTCCCACCTTCCCACAATAATCAAAAGCCAAGGGAGAATAAAATTGGGATTGAGTATGTTTTACGTGATGCCATTTTGTTCAGGTTTGTAACTCTTTCAGCACCCAAACTTTGTTTCAAAACCGCAAACGGCAAGAGAGCTACCATGTGTGCAGATGATAATGATATATTTGCTTTGCACGTGATAAGAGAGTGCGGGGACAGATAAAGAGGGGCTTGGAATCACATGCTGCTCCTGAGCTATTCGAGGGATTGCTCCTGAGTGGAGAGAAAGGTTTCAATGTCAAGTCAGGACTGCTCTCACTGGTCTCCAACTGTAGGTGCTCCAAAGAGGAGAAAATTGCATTGGTCCATAGAAGCACAACATGACAAGGTTCCTGGGGGATCACAGGCTGGTAGACTGGGAGAAGGAAGGGGAAATAGGGAATGGAAATCTTGGAGAAGAGCCGCAGTGGTGCAGAGGTACCATTGTGGAAGGGCGGAGAAGAAGCATGACATTTCACAGACTTGTGGAATTGTAGAGTTGGAAGGGACCCTGTGGATCATCTAGTCCAACCCCCTGCAATATAGGAATATGCAGCTGCCCCATAAGGGGATCGAACTTGCAACCATGGCATTATCAGCACCACACTCTAAGCAACTGAGCTATTTGTGGACAAGTACCTGGTGACGCGGGTGGTGCTGTGGGTTAAACCACAGAGCCTAGGACTTGCCGATCAGAAGGTCGGTGGTTTGAATCCCCACGACGGGGTGAGCTCCCGTTGTTCAGCCCCTGCTCCTGCCAACCTAGCAGTTCGAAAGCACATCAAAGTGCAAGTAGATAAATAGGTACCACTCTGGCGGGAAGGTAAACGGCATTTCCGTGCGCTGCTCTGGTTCGCCAGAAGTGGCTTAGTCATGCTGGCCACATGACCTGTATGCCAGCTCCCTCGGCCAGTAAAGCGAGATGAGCGCCGCAACCCCAGAGTTGGCCACAACTGGACCTAATGGTCAGGGGTCCCTTTACCTTTACCTGGTGACAATGGATGTGTTGTGGTAGCAAGGAGATTCAGATCAGAATCTTGGCTCTTCTGAGAGTGGTCCCTTGTACCAGTGCTCTTCTGCTGGGCTTTGTAATCCCCTTGGGCTCAACTTGCTATTAATTGTTCTTCTTCTCTTTGCTCTGCCCCACCCAGTTATTGTGACAGAGCTCCTCCCTTTCATAATATCACTCTTGATTGCCTTTATCATGCAACAAGTCAGAGCAGAGCCCCTGCCTTAATCTTCTTGATCTCTTTCTCCACACTTTGGTCCCCTGAACCTTTCACCAGCTTCCACGGCCTGCCCATTCCTCTCTTCACTGGATTCTGTCCTCAGCCTACCATTTGACCTCTGAATTTCGTTTCACCCCCTCTATCCAGAAAGCTCAACTATCCTCCCCACACTGCCCCAATCCCCAATTACATGACATTGCATCTCTTGGTCCGATGAACATGTTAAGTCACAGGCTCACAGTGTGCCTCTATTGGCTAATTTTTGGATGCCTGGTCTTTCCAGTATACTGCTTGCACCATTATTTATAGCATGCTGTTAGTGCTTTTGTACTAGGTTAGTCTTCCTGTGTCACAAAACAGCTTTTACATCTACAGTGATGCTCCTTAGCATTTCCTGTTATTGTCTGAATAAACTTGTTTTGTTTTGTTCCTTCCACTGTGAGGACTTACAAACTTTCACATGCTTACAGCCCGCTCTTATATCTCTGAATCAGGGCACTGTGTGCACAATCTTGAGAGTGTAGGGCAGACAATTGGAAGGGGGAGAAAAGAGTTCAGATGTAAGTTCTAGGAAGAACTAATTACAGTGGAATTTCCCAAACATGTAACTGGTGCCTACTGACATTTTAGTAATAAGAACATGAAAATAGGATCCACATTAATTCCAGCTCACAATCTTGAGCATCTTAGAGAACATCTATTACATTTCCCTCGTCTCTAACCTGATCCAAACATCACTACCTGCTCATATGCTTTTTTTATATAAAAAAGGGGAGGGGGAGGAGAGAAGAAACTTCAGTGGCTTGTGGCATTTTGAAGGAAAAGTTTTCTAGCATCAATGGAATAATCTGCATAGAGTGTGTCACATATATCCAGTGCTTTTTTCCAAAAAAAAAATGTTTAAGAGTACTCTCATTTTGACTCAAGAAAATCACCACTTTATAGTTCAAATCAGGGAAAATAAATACAGTAAATGGACAAAAGATTCACAAAATGTTTAGGGGTATGCATCTCCCTGCGTCCCCCCAGAAAAAAGCACTGCATATATCTTTTATGTAAAATAACTTACTTCCATACTAATGTAATGGGAATGTTGACATTTCCGAAACACCACCATTGATTTTATATTTTATATGGCTCTGTTCACCAGCAAAGAACTTTCCTTTTGTACTAGCAATTATGAAGCTTTGTTTTGCCTTCTCCTGCAGCCTCCTTATTTGCTCTGAGTTGTTCTATTAAACGATAACTTTCCAGCAGCTCCTATATGGTACATTTGTTGCTTCTACTCATGCCTATGAAACACACTTTCATTGGGATGATAGGAGTTCATCTGTAGGAGAGGGGTCATTTTGCATGGCCGCTATGACAATGCTGGCTCATTAAGATCCCACTTTGGGGTAAAGGTTATCTTAGATTATCTACGGGCTTCTACACCATTGTTCTGTGATGATTCTCAGTTTGGCAGATGTTGCATACTTTATAGAATGCATCTCATTGTTTTTAATGCGAGCGGTCTTGGGAACATATATATCCAGAAAAGCTGTATACAGTTTCTGAAATTAATAAATATACCAGAATGAATCATTTCTACAGAACAAACAATTCCTGATCTGCTTGGTGCTTTGTGAAAGAACTGCCCCACCTGATTGGGGCTGCCAGTTTTAACATCACTTGCTTGTGGGTTGATGGACAGGATGACCTCTCAAGTTGCATTGTCAGTACAGAGAGTGGCAATTGCTTGTTCAGTGACAGTGTGTGTGTGGTCTTGATTCAGCAGGCAACCCCACAAATTGGATATGAAGGTTTGTTGGGTTTTATATTTAAAAAGTTAACAAGAAGAAGACAAAAATCAGATGTCCACTACTAGACACATCCCTGTTGGTCTCATTCCATAATCTCATGAATCTTTCATTACATAATGGAAATTATAGCCTCCTCTAAGTTATATTTCTTTCCAAAAATAACATCCTGAAATGACACCCATGCCTCTGCTAGCACTGGAAGTAAATGTACAAAATGGGCAGAATTTTAAAAAACAGAATGAAATTTTAAACAATTTAGAATATGTTCTTAAAAAATCTTACATATTGTATTAGTTTTTTTCAACAAAAGCCTAAATCTTGTTTTTGTTGCTGTTGTGATGATGATGATGGAATAGGATGTCCCTATTTTCATTGGAGAAATGTTGGAGGGTAAGCTGTTCAAGCTGGCCAGGACCCTGAAAAGGAGCAATCCTCTTAGAAGTCATTTTCCTGCAGCAGGAAATACCCTCTGTCCCAAACAATGGAGTGCCTATTATATACATGTTCTGCATAGCTAATACCCAATGTATGCATTTTCTAACTTATAAAAATGCAAGTCTTGAAATGACCAATTAGCAGTTTCGGTTATACAAACACACTACGAGACAAATGCCTTTCAGCTGCTATGCCCATTCACTGTTGAATCAGCTAAGCACTGCTGGTTGAAATGTCAACGAAACAGCCTATTAATTATAATTTTTAAAACTACTTGAGAGTTCAGGCCACATTAACAGAAAACGGGCTACATTAACAGAAAGTAGTCAAACCTGATCCTCTGATTGTTGGTGAGGTGCCTTTTACCTGTTATTCAATGTGCTGTTATATTACATCAACTCATTTACTCTTCTCTGCCAGCAAGAGCTGGAAGTGAGGATTGGCGTTTTCTGTGTTCCAAAAGCTGCATGTAACCCATGAGGTTCCTTGGGAAAAGAAATCTGGAGAGAAACAGTCAAGTTCTCTACTTCTGGCAAAGGGGCGAAAATGTACATATATTGATTAAAACAAAAAAAATTCCTTCCAGTAGCACCTTAAAGACCAACTAAGTTAGTTCTTGGTATGAGCTTTCGTGTGCATGCACACTTCTTCAGATACATATATTGATTAGACATACAGTAGTACCTCGGGTTACATACGCTTCAGGTTACAGACGCTTCAGGTTACAGACTCTGCTAACCCAGAAGCAGTACCTCGGGTTAAGAACTTCAGGATGAGAACAGGATGCTTCAGGATGAGAACAGAAATTGTGCTCCGGTGGTGCTGCAGCAGCGGGAGGCCCCATTAGCTAACGTGGTGCTTCAGGTTAAGAACAGTTTCAGGTTAAGAACGGACCTCCGAAACGAATTAAGTACTTAACCCGAGGTACCACTGTATAGTATTTGGTTGTATGAACGCATGATTTGGTTAAGGGTTGATGAGGCCTACAGTTGGTGTGGCATAAGAGCCACTCACACAGATATGGCAGGACAAATTTTTAGGAAACAGTGTTTCCAACTCTTGGTATTGACAAAATCCTGAAAATATAATGATGATCAGAATATCTACCTAATGGATATCTAGATGTGGTGGAGAGGAACTTTAGCCATGAAGCTCCTTAGGGGATCATGGGCCAATCACTTCCTCTCAAGGTAGCTTACCTCACAAGGTGATTTATACCCTGCTCTGTTGTTTTGTTCCAGGGGATTAGCCCCATGTCCCTTAAAAGGTTTTAAAAGTAGACCACATAATGGCTCCAAGAATAAATAATAGAGTGCTGAAAACAACATTAAAATACTGAGTTTAGCATCAACAATAAAATATACTGAACTCCTTAGAGAATGGAAGACACAAATAATGCTGATCTTTTTTTTTTAACAAATGCACACATAAACACACATTTCTGGATTTAGTGTATCTTTTAATACTGGGAGACATCATAAACTTTTTTATGGGTGCAGATCTGAGCAAGTGATCTTAATCAAATCAAATTTGGGCTGGAATCCTAAACCTATCTACAAGGGAGCAAGCACCCTTTAATTCAGTAGGATTTTGCAAGTAAAGATGCTTAGGATCATATGCTGTCAGTCTCCACTTCTGACCTTAGTGTAGAAATTGGTAGCTACATCTTCATATCCCATCTAATTTAGGAGGTCAAATCAGTTGAGAGCAATGGTCCCTTCTGCCTTTGGAGGCCATGGATCTGACTGCCAAAGGAACCAGCTGCAGTCAACTTCTGTGCACTCCCCCATCCTTCTGTCAATCATCATTGGCCAAGTACCACCTCCTCCTTTTTTTTTTTAAACAGGATCTGGTTTCAGTTAGATGAATTAAATGGTACTGTAGGCTGTTCTAGTGTGGATGACAGCACCGTTGCATGACATTCAAGTCTGCATAACAGCCTCCTGCTCTGTGCTATTTATGTCTTTCTTTCAAATGTTTAATAAACACTTTTATATTGACATATTAAGGCGTCTCTATTGAGACCAATCCAAGTAGTATTTTGCTCCTACTAAACATAGATTCCAGCTCATTTCAAGCATATTTATATTCCCATGTTCAAACTATTGTACTTTACTTTGATCTATTTTAAAAGCACAGAAGAATAAGGCAAATTTCAAAATGAAGGGGCAACTGAGTTCTCTGTTTCCTTTTCCCAAATCTCCCCACTGGTTCTTGAAGTTGTTGCCACCCTTTATACATGCAATATAAGGACCTCCTTAAATGGAAGGAATTACGCAACATGTACGGAGAAGAGAGCAACAAAAACTCACTATAGAAGGATATAGGGTGCAAACCGTTTTTCCATTCCACTAACTTTCAAGTATTTTATTGTCTAATATTCTGTTGGGAGCTGCCCAGAGTGGCTGGGGAAACCAGCCAGCTGGGTGGGGTATAAATATTATTATTATTATTATTATTATTATTATTATTATTATTATTATTATTATTCTCACTTGTCTTGCTTTCTACAAAATCTAGCATTCTTGTGTGGGCTTCTTTCCCAATCTTAATTTTTAAAAAATTATCTATATTCCCAATGCAAGAATAGCATGATCACACTCCCAGTTTCCAATGGAAAAAAGTACTAAGGTTTATTTAAAGCTGTGTACACACCATACATATGCCACAGTGTATACAAAGTCCTACTGCAAAGGAAGGCAGGGAGGAAAAAACGTGTGTTGCAACAATTCATTTCCAATGTTACTGTAGCTCTCCATCTAAAGCCACCATATCTTTACATGGTGACAAGGCCACAGCTGTCAGATTGTTTTCAACCAGAATCTGTACAGGGTAAATGGTGGGTGGTGCAAGTGGTATGCATTTCATTCATGAGCATCTATGGTATCGGTATCTTCCATCATCTATATTTCCATTCATGAGCATCTATATTTTTGTTGGATATGAACCGTTGGTTCCATAGTTATTGGATTTCCAATAACCGGAATGCGTCCAGTGAATCTGGCATAGCAAGGTGGTATCTGGGGGCAGCAGTGGCAAACAATATGCATTTAAAAATGAAAATTAAGATTATGCACAGAGATAAAAGGCTTTGTCAAGAGGAGTGTCTAGACGGAGCAGCAAGTGAAGATGGAAACACAGGACAGAAGCATCTGTCAAGGATGCTTTATATCAGGGGTGGGGAATCTCTAGGTCTCTCTGGCCCTTCGGACTTTCTCCAGGCTATACCCCAGTGTGGTGTAGTGGTTAAGAGCGGTAGTCTCGTAATCTGGGGAACCGGGTTCGCGTCTCCGCTCCTCCACATGCAGCTGCTGGGTGACCTTGGGCCAGTCACACTTCTTTGAAGTCTCTCAGCCCCACTCACCTCACAGAGTGTTTGTTGTGGGGGAGGAAGGGAAAGGAGATTGTTAGCCGCTTTGAGACTCCTGAAGGGGAGTGAAAGGCAGGATATCAAATCCAAACTACTCCTCCTCCTCCTCCTCCTCCTCCTCCTCCTCCTCCTCCTCCTCCTCCTCCCAGACCACATTCTCTCTTTCAAGGCCACAGCCTTTGCCTCACACTTTCTTGAGTGTTTGCCTGGCTCGAATGTGTCATTGAATTCTGATAATGCATCTTGCTTGATCGTTAAAGGATAGACAGGGGAGTCGCCATGTGTGTCGAAACTAGCCTACAGTACAAAAGAAAAAATTATATTCATTGCTCTCCCCACTTTTGTCTCTGGCCTCACCCCCCATTGGCTTGTGGTCACTATAAGGTTTCCCACAAGGGAAAGTGATCATTTGATTGGAAAAGTTTCCCTAAACCTATCTTAGATAATCAATCTATGTAACACACAGGCTACGGAATTGTGTTCTGCATTGAGTAGAGATGCCTGTCTCAGTGCAGAAGTTCACGTTTAGTGGCTTTTCTAGCTCTGTAATTTTTATATCCGTTCATCTTAGGCATGTAAACAGTTGGATGAATTCAGAGATAGATGAGCAGAACTTTGCTCAAGCAACAGGGGACCTCCCAAAAATCCATCTCAGAGGGTTGATGGAGTCTCTGGAATAGCATGTGATGGGGATAGAGGACTTCAGTGCAAGACATCTCTAAATTCAAGTCTGCATATTTCCCCTCTCCATAAGTTCAAGGTGTCATTTACTAAAACCAGATGCAATGACCAAAAGGGACAAAGCGATAGATCCAGTCTTGTTGAATCACCATCCCTCATAAAAATCCATGCTGCCAAATGCCATTTCAAAGAGATGCATTTCCCAAAGGCCAGGAGGAAATCCACAATTTGAACATTGTCATTCTAGTGTAGACTTTTCTTTACCTTTTACAGCTAATATGAATCCCACTGGAAGTAAACATTGACCAACTGGGTGCAAAGCTTGAGACTTCTAAGTTCCTTGGGCACCCTCAGAAGAGGAAGGAGCCCATTTAAGTCAATGGACCCTAAGGGCACTGAGCTCTTAGGTCCACTGATCTCAATGGGATGTCAGCAGGCCCCATGAAAGCAAAAGTTTATCTCCTCACACACAGAATAGAGTGTGTATCTGTGTATACATACCTGGCGTCTTTGGAGCACAGTCGCTGGTTCCATAGAGACCTGGGGAAGTGAAAACTAAATTCACGTTCACATATAGCCAATCAGAGAAAGGGCTTCATTTGAGATGCTGCCTGCTGAAACAAATTTATTTTTCTTGAAAATGAGTAACCAGTGGATGGTCCGATTTCAAAACAGGTCAAAATGTTCCAGCTCTTCACATTTCTTAGTCTCAGAACAGAAAGTCTCGCAAGGTTACACAACTTCACTGGGAAAGGATGAAACAAAAAACAAAAAGCACTAAAGCTGATTCCAAACCCTCACTGATGAGTAGTGCGAAAGTGTGATGCGACTACTAAACCAAAGCTTGAGGTGAATTCATTGCATGCTTTGGAGATTACAGAGGGAAAGCCCCCCATTTCAAGCAAAGTCCCAGGCTGTTTTATTTATTTATTTATTTAATCAGATTTTCAGAACAGAAATACTTTGGAACATAGGTTTCATGCTGCTTTCTTCACTTTTTCCCTATGACCAGATTCTTGAAAAATTCAAATTTCCCACTTTCTGCGGTGACTAGACAATGGCATCACAATGGCTCTTTACAGGAACTGCAGGTCTGCATCAAGGCCTTTTCCAATGACAATGCTTCCATGACTAAGAAATGTTTCTATTTTCAAGACAGCACAGCAGCTTGGTTTTACACAGACTCCCCTAATTCTAAACTGGTGATCTGAGGGCAACATCTTAGTGCTGCTGCAGACCCTACAGCAGCACTCAGGTCAAGATCACAGCGGAAGAGAATGGCAAACAAAATTTCCTGTTGAGTTAGATCATGGATGGAGAAACCAATATCCTTCAACTCTCAGTGCACCCAGAGCAGTCATTTCATGTCCATGCCACAAACAACAAATCTTCACAAGCCTTCCCTTCATGTAGTCTTCCTCCTTTCAGAACAGAGGAGTCAATTTCAGTAGACAGTTCTCTTGTTTGAAGGGGCTGTCTGGTCCAAATCCAGTTTAAAGAACCGTAAGAAGGGAGGGCAGGGATCACGGTGTGATCCATCTGTCGTATGCAGGTACACAGGTTGCGTGTTCACAGTCCTCCCTACAGTGGGATGTACTGCATTTCTCTTTTCTCTTTCGTGTTTTATTTTGCAGTTTTATGTTGCGAACTGCCCTGTGATCTTTGGGTGAAGGGCAGTATGCAAACAACACCACCATCAAAAATATTTAAATCCTTACGATTGTTTCGAAACTTGCATCTATACCAGTGCCGGATTTACGTGTAAGCTAAACAAGCTACAGCTTAGGGCCCCACTCTCTTGGGGGCCCCCAAAAAAATTAAAGGGAAAAAAACCCTGGATGTACATTTCCAAAATACAGTGGTACCTCGGGTTAAGTACTTAATTCGTTCCGGAGGTCCGTTCTTAACCTGAAACTGTTCTTAACCTGAAGCACCACTTTAGCTAATGGGGCCTCCTGCTGCCGCCGTGCCGCCGGAGCGCGATTTCGGTTCTCATCCTGAAGCAAAATTCTTAACGTGAAGCACTATTTCTGGGTTAGTGGAGTCTGTAACCTGAAGCGTATGTAACCTGAAGCGTATGTAACCTGAGGTGCCACTGTATTAGATAAGAAACAAATAAAATGAAACCTACATACAGCAACAGTGGCAAATGGCTTTAGATACCTATTAGGTCCATAAATTACCATATAGCATCTATTCAACACAAAAAACAGTGACAATTTTTTTTTTGTAGACAAAGGACAGCTGGACATATAAAGGGCCCCATTACCTTAAGTAGTTTAGGGCCTCATCAAACCTAAATCTGGCCCTGATCTATACATATCAATCAGCATATGCATATGCTTTGCAAATGCCATAGAATCCATCATAGAATCTTAGAGTTGGAAGGGACCCGAGGGTCATCTAGTCTAACCCCCTGCAATGCAGGAATCTTAGCTAAAGAATCCATGACAGATGAGCATCCAACCTCTGCTTAGAAACCTCCAAGGAAGGAGAGTCCACAACCTCCCGAGGGAGATATGTGCCCTCTTTTCTCCTTTTTTTGGTGATACATTTCCTCTATTTTCATGATGCATAGATGCCTACCCTATATATCCCATAATTCCAGAGTTATTGTGAGCAGACGGTGCAGAGGCTGCTGGTGTGCTGGTGAGGCATCACAGAGCTGCCATTTCAACACTGGCATTGCAGTTACAGTCATACCTCCGGTTAAAGACGCTTCAGGTTGAGCGTTTTCAGGTTGCGTTCCACGGCGACCCGGAAGTAACGTGACGGGTTACTTCCGGCTTTCGCCGCTCGCGCATGCACAGATGCTCAAAATGATGTCACGCGCATGGGCAGAAGTGGCAAATTGGGCCCCACACATGCGCAGACGCAGGTTGCATTCTGCTCAGGTTGCGAACGGGGCTCTGGAACGGATCCTGTTCGCAGCCAGAGGTACCACTGTACTTATCTGGACACTGCAGGGTCAGGGCTATGTGGGTTCATCAGCAGAACCAATTTTTCATTGCTACTAGTGCAGCTTCACAGTCCAAACTTGCCACCAGCCTGCAGCAATGCTGGCGTTACGAGAGCAGCTCTGGGTTATCACCCCACTGCGCCGGCCACTCTGGAGAGGGTTTTTCCTCAAAAGACCACTACTCAGGCATCTGTTTAGGCAGAGTAAGCCTTATGCAGAATGGCATGTCAGGCGAGGAGAAGCTTTGATGTCCCCCTTCAGTTGATGAGTAACCTCATTATTGCATCTCTAGCCCATTTCATGACATTGATGCCAGATTTCCCCATCATAGACTTAGGCTAAATCTGCAAGCATGGAACTGATCAGTTTGTTGACTGTGCACCATGTTGGAAGTGAACCCCAACACAACACTGTCCAGTCATAAGTGCTGTCAGATTTAAAAAAATACTGTAAATATGAACTGGTAATATTATTTATTTCCGATGTCGCGTGATTTGGCAGGTGCTCCTTGGACCCAAACAACCATTGCAGTTGGCATACCCTGCAAGATTTCTCTGATGAAAATAGACACACTATTCTATAAGAAGAAGAAGAAGAGTTTGGATTTGATATCCTGCTTTATCACTACCCAAAGGAGTCTCAAAGCGGCTAACATTCTCCTTTCCCTTCCTCCCCCACAACAAACACTCTGTGAGGTGAGTGGGGCTGAGAGACTTCAAAGAAGTGTGACTAGCCCAAGGTCACCCAGCAGCTGCATGTGGAGGAGCGGGGAAGCGAACTTGGTTCACCAGATTACGAGTCTACTGCTCTTAACCACTACATCACACTGGCTCTCAACAGCAAAAACAACAACAATTTTATTATTCATACCTCACCCATTTGATTGGGTTGCTCCAGCCACTTTGGGCAGCTTCCAACTTATATAAAAACATAATAAAACATTCAACATTTAAAAAATCCCCTCCCCTATCCAGGTATCTTCTAAAGGTTGTAAAGTTCCTTATCTTTTTGGCTCAGGGTTCTCATAACGCCAAACATACCCTCCAACATTTCTCCAATGAAAATAGGGGAAAGCGGGACACACTGGGATCAAATCAGAAACTGCGATGGCTTCTGTAAATCCAGGACTGTCCCTGGAAAATAGGGACATTTGGAGGGTCCTCCAGGTGTTCTTTTTGTTGCGCATTCATGATGCTCTGTGCTCTTGTTACCATTGGGGTTGTCACACATGATCCTGCTTTCAATACTGTTCGTCCCTGCAAAATTATGGGGTGGTCACACTGTTTCATTTCCAACCGGTTGATACCCTGCTGAAATCACCTAACTTTTTAAACAAAAACAAAAAATGTTTGGGTTTATTTTGGTTCTTCTTTAGCTCCTCTGGAGAACAATGATGTGGTAGCGTTGAAGCAACATAGCATAGCATACTAAGGCAGAATAAATCCGCTACTAATGCAATATTCCTGTGCCAAGAACATGTTGCAGAACAGCCACACAAAGGCAGCAGTCTGGAGAGGCCCTCGGTCTCTTTCATTCTTGAAAAGCCCATCATAAATACTTATTTTGAGATTTTCTTTCCATATTATTGCTTGCCTTGTCCTGGATTCCCTTCCAAGACAATTACTCCTTTTAGCTGTGGCTCAGGCCAGCATTACATTTGTTCTCACATAAGCTGTTGTCTGACCTAGTCAATATGGGGGGGGGGGGGAGAAAAACAAATTATAACCCCAAGCATGTTTTTAAATGGGAGATTACTGGCCTTTGGTTGCAGTGCACTTCCTTTTCACACCTCTTAATGTGCAGCTCCTTAAATCACCACGAAGGTTTCCAATTGCTGTTTGTTTTTCAAAGACAGCGTATTAAAATGTCGGTTCACGAGAGAGCAGTGGATGAAAAAAAAATGAGGGGGGGAAATGGCGAGGGGTGTTTTAAAGCTGCAGTTACAGCAAGTCATATGAATATTTCCAATAACCGTGTTCCAAGAAGTATTTTTGGAAGCATGAATGTTGTGTTTTTTAATGAAGGCCATATTCTGAGGATACGACACCATATGTCACAATCATTCTTCGACCAAAAAAGTAAAAGGAAAGTATGCTAGGCTTTAAAGTGTTTTGGAAAACTGTCTTTGCACGGCTGTCATTACTTGCGTGGCTGAGGGATTCTTTGTTTTTTAGCACATCCTAAATGAGATGTACTATATGCCTCAGAGGACGGAGCCTATCCAACTTGCTGCTTGGGTAGAAAAAAATGATAGCTCACTTGTGATTTTCCTGGGTGACCCTTAGGGCAGCTAATCTGTGGCTGGTGTAGTAGAACAGGCCTTGGGGCCACAGTGATCCATGTGATGGTCACCTCCAGGCTTGATTATTGTAACTTGCCCTACGCGGGGCTGCCCTTGAAGCTGACCCAGAAACTCCAGCGGGTGCAGAATGCCATGGCAAGGCTTCTTATGGGGTCCTTGCCGTGGGCTTACATTCATCCAGTGCTTTACCAACTGCACTGGCTACCAGTGGAGTACAGGGTCAGGTTTACAGTGCTGGTTTTGACCTTTAAAGCCCTAGGACCCACGTACCTACGGGACTGCATCTCCTGGTATGCCCCGCGGAGGATCTTAAGGTCCACAAATGACACCACTTTTGAGTTCCCAAGTCGCAAGGTAGTTAGATTGGTCTCAACTAGGGCCACGACCTTTTCAGTACTGGCCCTGACTTGGTGGAATGCTCTGTCACAAGAGACTAGGGCCCTGCGGGACTTGACATCTTTCCGCAGGGCCTGCAAGACAGAGCTGTTCCGCCTGGCCTTTGGTTTGAACTCAGTCTTTGGTTTTGGACCCTTATGTTTTGGACCCTTATGGTTTTGATCTATCGGCTACTATTAAAATGAGGCTGCATTTTAATTTTTTTTCCCTTTTCTCTCTCTCCCCCCCCCCCCCAATTATGTTTTTATTGTAATTTTACTGGTGTTAGCCGCCCTGAGCCCAGCTCTGGCCAGAGAGGGCGGGTATAAATAAAATAATAATAATAATAATAATAATAATAATAATAATAATAATAATAATAATAATAATAATATTAATTAATCAACCTATGGACTTTTAAACTGTGTGTGGAGTTATTGTTTCCATTTGTTACTATGTCAGGTATTTTTGTGTTTTTATCTCGTAAACTGTCTTGTGCTCCTTGGATGAAGGGTGCTATAAGTACAATATTTAATAAATCAATCTCTCGTGAACTCCCATCATCAATGGCTTTTGGGTCATGCTCCCAAGGCTGATGGGAGCTACAAGGAGCAGGCAGAGCTGCCAGACAAGAATGCAAAGCCTCTTGTGGCTGTTTTCTCCACCCTGGGCCCCCAAAATGTTCACCATATGGGCTGGATATGCTGAATGGAGCTGAATGAATGAGGTGGTCCATGGAGTGTACCGGTTCAAATTACATGTAAGGGGGTGCCACTTCTGAACATCTCCATTTGCAACACCCTCCCATCCAACCCCCCACCAAAGACTTCTGCAAATGGAAATCTAGCACACAATGGAGAAAGATTCTAGCCCAGGCCTTCATCTGCTGTGTTGCTTTTCAGTTCATAGGTAGAAAAAACACAGGGGAGCACTAAGAAATTCAACGTCTTGCCTGTAACCTCTGGTCACGCTGTACATTTTGCCTTCTCATTCAGCAGTAAGTGTCAAATTTCCCAATCTGCAGCAGTGCACACTCCTCATCCATGCTAGCCACGCACACTGACGCTGATATATATGCTTTTGTATTTACTTGGAGGCAAAAATATGAAATCTTTTCTCTTTGGTTTCATCTGCAGGTTATAAATGAAGAGAACAAGAGCAAGACCAGCTGGTGATTGGCATCTTTAATTGCATCTTCTGAATTAATCACACAGCACAGATTAAAGAAGCATGGCTGAGCCTGGCGAGAAGCTTTTAAGTGTGGAAACAAATAAACTCAGACATGCACACAGCTACCAAGACACAACTTCGATTGGGATTAAAAGAATGCAAAAGCGATTTCTCCAGAAAGATGGAAGCTGCAATGTGTACTTCAAGCACATCTTTGGGGAGTGGGAGAGCTATGTGACCGACATTTTCACCACATTAGTGGACATTCAATGGCGCCATATGTTTGTGATCTTCTCATTGTCCTACATCCTGTCCTGGTTGTTCTTTGGCTTGGTCTTTTGGTTGATTGCACTCCATCACGGTGATTTATCACTTGATGAAGGAACGACCCCTTGTGTTGTCAGTGTCCATAGTTTCACGGGGGCATTCTTATTCTCTCTTGAAACCCAAACGACCATAGGCTATGGATCCCGTTGTGTCACCGAAGAGTGCTCTGTCGCAATCCTGATAGTTATCATACAGTCAGTGTTAGGCTGCATCATTGACACATTCATCATCGGTGCTGCCTTGGCCAAAATGGCCACTGCCCGGAAGCGAGCTCAGACCATCCGCTTCAGCTATCATGCCACGGTAGGCTTAAGAGATGGCAAACTCTGTTTGATGTGGCGGATAGGTGATTTCCGCCCTAATCATATGGTAGAAGGCACAGTGAGAGCCCAGCTCTTGCGGTACGTGGAAGACAGAGTGGGAAGGATGACAATGGAATACAAGGACTTAAAACTGTTAAACGACCAGATCATTGTTGCAACCCCAGTGACCATTATCCACGAAATTAACCAGGACAGCCCATTGTATGATATGGACAGGAAGGCTCTTGCTAAAGACAACTTTGAGATCCTGGTTACATTTGTTTACACTGGAGATTCAACGGGGACATCCCATCAGTCAAGGAGTTCATATGTGCCTCGAGAAATTCTTTGGGGGCACCGGTTCAATGACGTCCTGCAAATGAAGAAGAAGTACTACAAAGTCAACTGCCTCCAATTTGAAGAAACCACCGAGGTTTATGCTCCTTATTGTAGTGCCAAGCACCTAGACAGGAAGGAGCAAGAATACACCACCTTGGAAAAAGCAGTGGATGGAGAACCTGGAACGTCGTCATCTTCTTCCTCTTCATCAGCACCAGCACCAGCACCAAGATTAGGACTAAGAGCCCGGTCCTTTAGTGCTGAAGCATTAATCATCCACTCTGAAATTTCTGAAGAGTCAGCCAAAACTTCTAACCAAGTCAAAGTTATGGAGGTGCCGTATGAGAGAGCGCTGGTGACTTTAAGTAGAATCTCAATGGAATCCCAGATCTAACAATCTGTTGCAATGGCTGCTCTTGACTTTGCAGCAGTTTTCAAGGCGCACAAGTTATGGACCTGGTATCCTCAAATCATAAAACAGAAGAACAGACTCGTTGACACTTCATCGAGACTTCGGTCTAGCTGGTATTCTTGTTTTAGTAGATAATGCTGATATTATTCATCTCCTTTAAAAAATTCCTTTTTTTGCAAACAATAGAATTTTGTGCCCTTGTATTTTTAAAAAAGAATGCTTAACAATATTCGGCATCAATACTGAAAGTGGAGGATACCTGTTGATAAGAATTTCAAAGTTGCTTTATCACTGAAGCCATGAAGTCAGATTATTTGAGTTAAAACTGCTTCAGGACCTTGTAGTCCTATGGTTTAGGCGCATTAATTTTGAATTGTTCAATGTGACTGTCTTTTGGATTAATGTACATTTCAGTAAATTAAAGAATTGCAAAAAAATTGATTTGTGTGCTGCACGCATAGTCTATTTGCCAAGTGTACCCTAGGCCCACATCTCATTCAAGTAGCTCTTTTGATTGTACAAAGAGAACATAATTAAACTACTTCACATTTTTGTTTATTTGTAAAAACTATACACACACACACACACACACACACACACACACTAGATTTTTCTATGGGGGATTTAGGCTTTCTTAGAATTTTCTTTTGTAATTTCTAATAAAACATTTTGAATTCTCCCTAAAATATGTAAAGAATAATTCTTACACAGAGTTTGAAAAAAGTAGCTAGCTTTGCCAAAGCCATTATGCAAGGCACCTTATTTGCTTCCACTTTCTGTTGATCAGTGATTTATTTGCTAGTAGACATTACAAAGATGTAAGGCCCATCACACACAAATTTATGGCTTGTTTTCATTTAGTTACTTTCATTTCTTTTCAACTACCTAATCATTTCATGTTGAAGATATGTTTTAAAATTGTTCTGCATATCTGGAAAGAGGATTTGTAACTTAGAGATAACAATGTGATAGCTGGTGTACTTTTTTTTTTAAAGAAAATAATATATAAATATATTTCTTCCAACTATTTTGGATCCTCTCTCACTTTGTTCTTCATTCCTAAGCAGACAGATAGATCAGACCAATTTTCTTTTCTTTTTGTCTGAAAATTGCATCCTTGAACTTTTAAGGTGATGGATCTCAGTTTTCCCTCAGTGCATCCTCATCCTAGGTTCAGATAACCCCTGTTGTTGTAATTGGACCTTGCTGCCTAAACAGATTTCCTAGTCTCCCTTGGTTGCATGGTCTGTTGTATTCTTCCTTAGGTTGTAGCCTTCCATTCTGCAACTGGAAGCCCATGGACCATGTCATACTGTCAGGGGCTGTTTAGGCTGTCTGTACCCCAAAAAAACGCAACCTGAAGCGTCTGTAACCTGAGGTATTATTGTACGTGGTAAGGACTCTTTGTGTTTATCTGCTTTTTTGGCTGCCACTGGGGGAGGGATAGGATTCCCTGAACCTTGACACATATGTGCTTTATAACAGGAACCACATACAGAGGAATATATGTAGAGATGCCTTGCACTGAAACAGGCTGTTGGGTCATTGTTTGCTCTGACTGAAGGAAGCTCTCCAGGACTCTTTTCCATCAACACTACAAGTTCCTTTTGTGTGGCAAATCTCCTCCCCCCATGTGAAATGAAGACACCGGACACATTATTTAAGGTTAATGGGCATAAAAGGCCACAACTTTATTGATTACAGGAATTGGAAGGTATTGGCTTTAGGCATTGGCTCCTATCGACTACCCGGCATGGAGACCGGGAAGGGTTATCCACAAGCCGTGGGAGTCCTGTTGAAGTACGCCAACTAGGATCCCACGGGTGTCACCGCTCGGGGGCGTGCCGGAGGCCCTTACCTCTCTAGGTTTCGGACAAGGCAATGCCCCCCGGAGTCCTCTACCGGACTACCCTTTTCCTTGGGGGAAGGTGATGGTGCTTCCTTCCCCTTCATTTGCATAACAATTACCCCTGCCAATGCCTAACCGCCAATACTGAGGAAATTATTATTATTATTATTATTTGTTATTATTATTATTACTGAGGAAGTTGTGACGTTTGCTACGAGGTAGGCGAAAAAACCAAAAGGCTGGAAGAGCGCCAAGTTGGAAAAATCCCTACCAGGCCCCTTGCGGCGACCAACCGGAGTCCATAGCAAGGTCATAGCTAGCTAAGCCTAAAGGGTGGGTGGGAAAACTGGTCAGCTGGACTTAAATGGGCTAGGCCACGCCTCCCCCACCCGCCGATTGGCAGGCAAGGTCGCAGGCATGCCCGGGAATTCCCTTGTTCTCACGGGGGCAGAAGGCCAGCCCCCGCGTGTGTGGGAGGGGGTGGCCTGCAACCCCCTCTCCTCTCAAGTTCGGAAATGGCTTTAACAGGACATGCCAGAATTAAACCCAAGACCTCTTTTCATGCAAGGCTTGTGCGAGGTAAGTACAGTATAATAATAAAATATTATTATGGCAGCCAGGAGTCTAGGGGACAGATCTAGAGCAGTGGCTTAAGGGTGTGACTAACTTGGGAATATTAACCAACCTTACTGCCTTCTGCTCCCACCAGCCTCAACTTTCTTCCCGAATCTCTACATTGTGGGTACAAAACATAATAATACCCCAAAACAAAACAAAAAAGTAAATGCAGACAGTAGGGGATGCTAGAAAACTAATTTGAGAAGCTAAAAACATTAAGACCAGCAACAGGAAGTTTTTTTAAATACATTGGTGGCAGGAGATCATCTAAAGAAGCAGCTGAACCCTTGGATGACAAGGGAGTGAAATGTGTGCTAAAGGAGCACAAGGAGATTGCAGAGAAGGAGATTGTTCTGTTTTGTTGTTATAAAAAACTTTTGAAACTTTAATAAAAAATTTATTAAAAAAAGAGATTGCAGAGAAGTTAAATTAATTCTTTGCATCTGTTTTCACAGTAGAATATATAGGACAGGTGGTACCTGAACTAACTTTTGCAGGACTGGAGTCTCAGGAACTGAGGTAGATAGCAGTGATGAGAGATGAAATCCGAGACCTAAAACAAAAACTGAAAAATTGCTGGGTCCACACGGCATCCACCCAAGACCAGCCCAGAAATCATAAAACCATTGGATGTCCTCCAGGAAGATCTGAACATGTTACACCCCTTTTTCCCATGTGAGCTCAAATCCTTGAAGAAATTTGCTTCATATCTCGATGGATTCCAGTATCATGTACCACACTGAAACCAGAAGAAAGAATTCAAAGTATTGACCCTACTCGATAAGTCCTGAAACACTGGTCTGGATTTCTGCTGTTAAGACCAATTCTTCCTCAATTTTGAAGCACCCCTTTAAAAAATTGTGGGTTTGGACTAGATGACCCTTTGATGATGACCCTTTGAGTCACTTCCAAATCTACAATTTTACGATTCACAGGAGGTCAAGTGGCATTGACTCTTAAGCATTGACTCTTATGCGGAGAGATAGTCCTGCAGTTTACCGAAGAATCTTGCCAGACTGCATGAACATACCGTGTACAGTTTCTGTACATTTCCAAAATATGTTTTCACTTCAGGGCTCTTCACCATAGCATGGATCCCACATAGGTTCAGAGAGTGCACACTGCAGGGGGGAAAAAATGCCTGAGGATTTTCATTCTGAATTCCAATTCTTATGCTCTGTTATTTCTCAGGCATATTTGAAGCACTGTTACACTTTTGGTTCCCTACAGTTTTGCAACTATACCTTACAATCCTGGCTTATAAGTCCCACAGCTGCAAAACAATTTACTTCCACAATACAACTAGGTAGTAGCAGCAAGAAAGGAACTCTGTGGCACAGTCTGCAAAGCAGGCGCAAACACATTTGGAAAGTTGCTAGTTCAAATATACACAGAGGTGGGTTTTAAAAAATGGAATGGAATGGAACTATAGCTGCCATAAACTATACAGTGGATGCTGGAGTTACGAATGTGATCCATGTGTGAAGCACGTTCGCAACCTGCAGCTTTCGCAACCCACAGCGCCGTGTCTGCGCTGCGGGTTGTGATTCAGCGCTTCTGCACATGCACAAAGCATGATTTAGTGCTTCTGCGCATGCGCAAGCACTGAAACCCAGAAGTAACCCATTCCGGTACTTCCAGGTTGGGCACGGTGCGCAACCCAAAATCGCACAACCCGAAGCGTCTGTAACCTGAGGTATGACTGTAATCCTAGGGACACACGGGTGCTGCTTGCTAGAGGTTTATTGAATAAAATACTTGCAAATCTGTGATCATGCTGATCATTCTCCCACCTAAAAGAAATCTCTGTTAAACTGTGGGAAGAAGGATGAAAATGAGTAGTGGTGCACTTTGCAGAAGTGTGGGATTATTTTTAATTTAACTGAAGGGTTCCATTGTGCTAGCTGGGGTTTGAAAGTGTGTGGGTAAACTCATTTGTGCTTTGCAGGCTATGGTACAATATCCTTCTGTTCCATTGAAACTTACGGGGTACGTTAATATGTAAACTTTCAGAGAAAAGATGGATAGTTCACTGCTTACTACATTCACTAGTTACCATATTATGGGTAAAAGGCAAAACAGAAAACTGTCTTCTCAAAAGTAGAAGCGTGAGATGATAGCTCTCTGTTTTTATTTATTTTAAAAATGCATATCCCATCCCCCCTACAAAGAAACTAAAAGCAACTTGCAAAAAACAAGATATACAGAAATACAAGGGTAAGGTGGTATGTTTATGACTGACTTCAAATTAACATCGCATCTTTACAATACATAACAAATAGGCAAAAAAAGTTGTTTTAAAGGATGTTGTGCCAGAGTCTGTTCAAGAGATTTCTACAAGTAACTAGTGGCAATGATAGGGAGAAAGAGAGACTGGGCTCCCTATCTGTCTCTTTTGAGGGATGTTTTTAAATGTGAATGGGCAATAATAGAATCTAAATAATGTGGAAAGTAACAAGGACCTTTCTCACCAGCACATTAACTGTTCTAAGGGAATTCTGCCTGCCTCATATTCTTGAGACATGGAGAGAGTTTGTCAGTCCCACCCTAGAGCTCCATGGCCCCTTCATCTCTCAGAAGATGTCTCATTGTCTTCATTCCCATTTTCAGCTATCTACCAAAAAGGTGGTGAAAGGCCCCAGAGCCCTGACCACTCTGCCAAGGCCAGTGTGATGTCAATGGGTTTGGGGAGACCAAGAGTCCAATGCCAATCAGGATCTAAATGGGCATTAGGATCCTACACGGCTCCAAATGATATTGGCAAGTGATAAAGCCTACATTGAACCAAGGGCAGACAGGAAGCTTCTGTCTAGGACACAATGGAAGGTGCGGTGGACAACGGTGTGTAGCCATTCTCTAAAGCTGAGTGGGTGGACTGGCAAGAACACTGGACTGGGTGGGTTGTCATATCTTGAAGAGCAAAAAAGAGGACACCCCAAGCCACTGCCAACCCAAGCTGGCAAAAGAGGTACACAGGTGAGTGGGGCTGCCGCCACTGTGCCTGCGCGCATCCTTTCCCAGCTTGGGCTGGCAGTGGCTGAGGCATGCAAAGCAGCCCAAGCCTGAGCCTGAACTGCCCAAGCCCGGAAAAACCCGGACATTTCCTTTAAAATGTAAACATCTGCCCAGATGGGCATGTTGCACCCCCCCCCAAAGGATATGTCCGGGTTTTCCCGGATGTATGGCAAGCCTATCCTGCACAGCCCCAATCTTCCTTTCTCTGTCCCACTAAGCTGCAGGCCGCTGCTGCTGGGAAGATAATGTTGTGACTCTGCTCCACACGGCAAGCCAGTTTTGTCCTCATGGGCTTTGGAGCCTTTGAACAGAATGCTTGAGGAGCACAAATACTTTTGAGGAGCAAGCAGTGGGCATACATCCCTAACATTCAACGCAATAATGTTTAGAGATACGTTTTGAAACCTATGCTCCTTGAGGAGTCAGAATCATCAACCTGTTCCTTGCTTCGCATCTAACCATTGCTGACATTCAAGTTTGCTCAAAACTCTTGTGCAATGGAATTGTGGGCTTCTTGAAAACCCCAAATCCCCAGACCAATCTGACTTGTCATGCTTATTTTTTCCCTAGTGTTAGCTTCACTTTTCTAGGCAAAGAATCAGGGAATCTTTGATTTTTACACAGTTCCATGGAGGTTGTGGTTGGCTTGTTTTATTGCTCTGTTTGATTTTTCTTAAAGGTAAGATACTTTTACATGGATCCCAATTCTTCTTTTTCATACTGGTGTGGCCCACCATGTCAAAAGAGCAGGGACAGAAACAAACATGCAAAAGACCCGTTCTCCTAACCTGGGCTCTCTCGCAGCCACTTAATGGTGGGATATTGTGGGTCATCAGTCCGCCACCTTGTGGACATTAAAAAAACACGGGATTCAACAGGCACAGAATAGTTCAGTGTGTTTGATTTATGCTTCGGAATGAGGCATTCAGAGAATCATTGCTGGGAAGCACTTACTAGTGGAAAAAATGGCTCACTCTGATTCTTGCTTCACACCCCAGGGAAAGTTTTTGCTCCTTAGGGTCCCAATGGCCTCATTATCCGAGTACTGTACATACTGAAGATAGAACAAAGGTGCAGACTGGCCTGCCACCCAAACGCACGTTCAAAGCCTCCTCCTCCTCCAGGGAGTTCTTCAAATATGTCATTGCATTGTCCAATGCAGGACTGAAGCATGCAGAAGCTCTTGGAAACCAAGAGGCTTAAGCACACTTAACCCTTATGGACTGACCTCAAAGGGCATATAGTGTGCACTCCAAACTACGAGGTGACTCAGGGTGATTCAAGGCAGACTCAGGTCTCGCTACGAACAAGGCGTGTCGAGGCAGATTGGGGACTCTCCTACTTTCCAAGTAACTCTGTGGCATCAGTTCTTCCAACCTCTGCCCCAAAGACAGGACATTTTCTTTTCTGAGAAACTTCTCCAAGTTACCTGAGGAGACTCTCAGAGCTCATAAGAGGAGCCAGTGGAGAGCAGGGAGGTGTGGTGGAGAATGGAGGGTCTTTTCGTTTTGATGGATGGGCCTAGTTTTTAATCACAATTACATTATTTTCTGAGGACACTCCAACCACCGTGATTTTGGGGGAGGGATGGTGAAGTAAAGTTATTCATCATGTGGGTCCTCTGAGTCTGGCTGTGAGAGCAGAAGATAAGTCGCAAAGTTCAACTAATGTGGTGGTCCACTTCTTTCCCCCTCCCTTCCCCTCTCCCCTTTATGGAGGATCCTTTCAGGAGGGGGGGGGACAAGGAGGGGGGAAATGACTTTTCGGTTTTTTTGCAACAAAGGTAAAAAAGAACTCAGCCTCTGGATCTATTAGTTTGCACTCCAGCAGGTTTCTTAAGCAGGAACATGTCCGTCATGCCCCCAGTTTTGAAACTGACCTCTGTGGGTGGGGAAACTGGGGGAAGAAAATGTGGTTTCCATCCCCCCCCCAAGTGTGAAATCTACCCTTGCAATAGAACTGCTGCACTTCTCTTTCTGGAATTCCCCAGGCTTCATCCCCTTGGAAGGAGATGGATTTTCCAGTGGATAAAACAGACGATCCTGTTGAGGCCCTCGTTTCACTATGGAATGGTGAGACCATCAACACCATTGCCCTCTCAAGCACATTGGAGCCCGTTTGGTTCCTTGGTATATGAGGAGCTGCAGTCAAGGAAATGGACTAGGAGATAATTTTGGCATATGATCTACACAAACCCACTGATTCCCACAGTAGTTTAATACAGTGGTACCTCTGGTTACATATACAGACTCTGCTAACCCAGAAATATTACCTTGGGTTAAGAACTTTGCTTCAGGATGAGAACAGAAATTGTTCTCCAGCGGCACGGCAGCAGCGAGAGGCCCCATTAGCTAAAGTGGTGCTTCAGGTTAAGAACAGTTTCAGGTTAAGAACGGACCTCCAGAACGAATTAAGTACTTAATCTGAGGTACCATTGTATACTCCCTGTAGCCGGGGCGTAGAGCCTGTGGCACTCCACATGTTGTTAGACTACAACTCCCATGATCCCTGACAATCCCTGAAGACTGATGGGAACTGGAGTCCAACAATATCCAGAAGGCTGTGGGTTCACTATTGCTGCTATATATCAAACTACAGTGGTACCTCGGGTTAAGAACTTAATTCGCGATTTCTGTTCTCATCCTGAAGCAAAGTTCTTAACCCAAAGTACTATTTCTGGGTTAGCGGAGTCTGTAACCTGAAGCGTCTGTAAGCTGAAGTGTCTGTAACCTGAGGTACCACTGTACTGGTGCAAATGGCTTCTATTAAAGTCACTATGAATAGTAGTTATATTATTTATAGATTAATTAATATCAATCATGGCTGTATATGGCAAGCGGTCACTGGCTTTGTATACAAACTGTATGTAGGGAACATTTATTGCATATATTCAGTCCCTTGCTATTGAGCCAGTAGCCAATTGTGCCGTGTTATTCAACCTGAGAAATAGAACTTGATGAAAAATCTGATAATCAGTTTGGTTCAATTGCTCACTGTCAACACACAGCACATTAAACTTAGCTAAGTAGGTGATGCCATGAATACCAAGTCTTGAATTCCCTGACTGACAGCATAACATTTCCATTTCTATTATACATATATAGAAGCAGAAGGTTGTCAGGGGTTGTTTGTTTGGCCAGGCTCAATGTATAAGCAAGTTAATACCGGTTGCACTCTACAAGGAACATCTCAAAGACAGCAACAATCTATTTGTGGCACAACATAGTGACACCAAGGGAGTATCTGTTACAAGAAACTAAATGCTGCCCGTCTACTTACACTGCGATAAAAGAGGAATGATGTTTCAGTACTTTTAATCAAACCTTTTAACAAAGCCAAATGAGGTTGTTTACAATGATTTCCAGCTCAATAGCATGCATGCTGAGCTCCTATTGCGTATTCAAGCCACAAGCCACGGAAAAATAATAATGGTTCTGAGCATGCTTGATACACAGCTGTGCACTATATGGTCATATGCACACATGTTTGTGCATTGGCCACAGCCAAACACAGAGTTAAGCTTCCTCAAGACCACTGAAATCACAATAATGGGAATAGAGGATGTCCATACACTCAACTCCTACTTAGCAGGTGTTAAATCACTACTACAGGGGTACCTTGGGTTACAGACGCTTCAGGTTACAGACTCTGTGACCCAGAAATAGTACCTCGGGTTAAGTACTTTGCTTTAGGATGAGAACAGAAATCGCACGGCGGCACAGCAGCAGCGGGGGGCCCCTTTAGCGAAAGTGGTACCTCAGGTTAAGAACAGTTTCAGGTTAAGAAAGGACCTCCAGAACGAATTAGGTTATTAACCCAAGGTACAACTGTATTTAACAAGACAAGATGAAATAGAATATGAGGCGGGGAAAGCCACTTGATGTCAGCAGAATGCCCTCTTCCACCTTGGTCTTCTGACGCATGGAATTTCCTCACAGTCCAAGCTGGTCCTCTGGGACATACTCCAAAAAGGGTCTCATGGTCTCCTCTGAACTGAATAATCCACACTGAAAGAAGTCTGTCTGGGGGAGCACAACCCAGCAGTGGTGCTGAGGGATTATTTTTTAGCCTCTTGGCCACTAACCCATGGGGCCTTTCAAGGTCAATTTTATCCCCGATAGGGTATTTAACATTTACATTAAGACACAGAGAGAGGTCACCTGGAAAACTGGCCAATAGGTGAGTGCCTCACTTCTTTTAATTTGAATCTAGGGAACCAGTAAAGATTCTGAATCAGTGTCTGCAATCGGTGGAGGATTAGATACGGGCTAAAACATTGAGCAGCAGAGGTGCTTTGGGTCAACAGGAAAGTTAATCTGGGATTAAGTGTACACAGTCTGTTTTGGACCAGTTTTGAACCATGTCAGTTCTCCTAGAATTGGTTTTGTTCCTGGACATTCAGGTGTTGCTGTGAGTAGTAGCATGACCCTGCATCGTGCACCAGTGTCATCTTTTTCTAGAAAGTATTCCTAGTCCAACATCCAGACTGGGTGACTCCCCTGAAAAGCGTACTGAAACTCCAGCATGTACAGAATGCTGCAGCTCATGTCATGAGATGTCCTTTAATCAATTTGGATCGTCAGCATAGAGGAGATTTCTGTGGGGAAGTCAGAAGCAGGAATGACAGAGCATAGCCATATTTGTGTTCTGTGAGGAGGAGATAATCATTTGCGATAATCATTTGCCAGGCAGGGGATAGTCTTCTATCTAAATGTGCCTGCTATTCAAAGGGTTCTGCACTCCACGTCCAGTTTAAAGATAAAGAGGATAAAATAAAGAACCCTAAGAAGGGAGATCAGGGAAGGCCTTGAAGTTGCTCATCAACAGGTAAACACCTGGACAACAGACTGAGCAACGCACACAGGTCACCTGATCACAGTCTTCTCCACTATGGTGAGATATATTTCTATTTAAACTGTAGTAATAAGTTCTAAATTTGCACATAAACATATAAATCAGCACATGCAGATTTTAGGCAAATCTGTGTCCTCTTTTGCCCTCTATTTTGATGGTGTGTAAATGGCTATCCTGTGATGGTTCGAAGAGCTGGAAGAAGACTCAACAATCTACTGTATTGTAACCGACCCATATACTGAAAATCCATACAGTGGTGCCTCGCAAGACGAAAACAATCCGTTCCGCGATTCTCTTCGTCTAGCGGTTTTTTCATCTTGTGAAGCAACCCTATTAGCGGCTTAGCGCTATTAGCGGTTTAGTGGCTTAGCGGCTATTAAAGGCTTAGCGGCATAGCTGCTAAAAGGCTATTAGCGGCTTAGTGGCTTAGAAAAAGGGGGGGGGGAGCGGGGAAAAAATCGCAAGACTAGCAAGACGTTTCGTCTTGCAAAGCAAGCCCATAGGGAAATTCGTCTTGCGAAGCAACTCAAAAACGGAAAGCCCTTTCGTCTAGCGGGTTTTCCGTCTTGCGAGGCATTCGTCTTGCGGGGCACCACTGTACATCATAATCTCTGTGTTTAGGTATAAATAACAGAAAAGTACCTACCAGAGAGCACATTGTAGTTGGGTATAAATGTCCTCCTGCATATAAACCTAAAGTCAGAATCTAACAAATTTTGAATAAGAATAATATACGATCCCTACTCACAAAGCAAGGTACAAACAACCCCATTTGAATATATTATTTCTAAAGTGAAACATTTAGACTTATGTTTCCTTACTTTTAATTTTATCCATGAAGAAATAAAATTTGTATTCATAGAGATGGGACAGTTAAGAAACAGGAAAATGCAAACAGCAGGGGTGAACTTGGGTATTTATGGCAACCAAAGAGAGGATTAAATTTGGAACGTTCCTTTAATATTTATTTTAATTCATTTTGGTACAGTTGCTTTTTAAATGGATCTTCTCAGTAGGTACCTGTGTAAATCTGGGTATTATTAAAGATAAAAGGTAAAGGACCCCTGGACTGTTAAGTCCAGTCAAAGGTGACTATGGGGTGCGGCACTCATCTCGCTTTTCAGGCCGAGGGAGCCGGGATTTGTCCACAGACAACTTTCTATTCATGTGGCCAGCATGACTAAACCACTTCTGGTGCAACAGGACACTGTGACGGAAACCAGAGCACACAGAAACGCTGTTTAATTTCCCGTCACAGCGGTATCTATTTATCTTATTGCACTGGTGTGCTTTCAGACTGCTAGGTTGGCAGGAGCTGGGACAGAGCAACGGGAGCTCACCCTGTTGCACGGATTTGAACTGCCGATCTTCCTATTGGCAAGCCCAAGAGGCTCAGTGGGACCACAGCGCCAATTGCATCCCTTTTATCATTTACCATTACTATTACTGTTACACACCCCACTTGGCTTGGTGCCCTGTGTGTGGGAACTGTTCGCAACGCTCTAAATTTGGCGCTGCTGAAAGATGTTTAAAAGGACCCAAGGCCTTCTGCCATATTCAGAATTTGCTCCCTAGTAATGATGCTTAGGAGGAGAATTGCAGGGAACTCATCAGCTGAAAACCATTTGAATTTTAGATAGCACATTTTACATTTCCATTCATCTGGAAAACAAACTCCTAATGAATCATTATGCCAATCTAAAATGGCCACTTATGGGAAAGGTGAATGGCAATCTGATCAAAAAGTTGTTGCAATTCAGCTGCATTGCCTTCACCTTTCTAGAGGAATATGTTAGCATTTCACAGTCTTTAAAAGGGAAATGTTTCAGGTACCAAAGATCAATTGGGCAAGGAAAAACAGACTTTAGAAGGCTATTTTCAGTGAAAAGCGAATGAATAAGAAGTGTTCTTTTAAAAATCAATTTCTTCCTGTTTTTTACTTCTTGTTTCTGAATCTGCTACCTTCATATAGTAGCATCCGAAAATGCCGAAACTTACCACTTCATGCTTATGAGTATAGCTGCAGAACCTGCAGGTTGAGATATGCTTTGTATCTTTCACAGCAAACCATTCTGCTAAGAATGTTCTTGATCCTTAAGTACAGGAAAAATAGTGAATTAAAAAAAGAATGTTCTTGATCTTTTTCCCCTGTTTGAATACTTGGTAAGAATATGACATTATCCTTTGCTCATTCAACCTTTGGAACCCATAAATTGCTAATAGGATTTGGGCATTACCCCAATTAATTTTTAGACAATCAAAGCTGACTTTTAAACTATTAAAGGTGATTATAAATATAATGCCTGACTCATGCCTACTGGCTGCAGCAGGAGGAAGGATGATCAGTAACATGGGAAAAGTTACCGTATTTTTTGCTCCATAAGACGCACTCTTTCCCTCCTAAAAAATAAGGGGAAATGTGTGTGCGTCTTATGGAGCGAATGCAGGTGGGAGGCTCTGCTCAGTGCTCCCTTTAAAGAGCCGCGTGGAGTGTGTGTGCGGCTCTTGGGGGCTTTTCCCTGAGGAGGGCAGCCTGTTAGTCCCTTCTCCCTCCTCGGGGAAAAGTGCCCAAGAGCCACACACATGCTCCACGTGGCTCTTTAAAGGGAGCGCAGCTCTTGTGGGCTTTTCTGCAAGGTGGGGGAAGAGACTGAGGGGCTGCCCTCTGTCCCTTCCCCCACCTCCTGCAAAAGCCAGCAAGAGCCATGCGGGGGCGCCCGCAGGCTCTGCGTGGCCCCAGACGGTCTGCCCACCGCCTCTCCCTCAGCTGTAGGACGGCTGAGTGGGAGGAGGCAGGCAGACTCCTTGGAGGTCCCGCAGAGCGTTCTGCCCCAGGTGCCTGATCGGCTTGCTCCACCACTGATTATGAGAGAGGCCCTGCAGAATATTTCGGTTAGGAATGTGAAGAGAGGAAACTGCTCTCTTAAATACCAGGCAAGACCTATTGCTTTTAAGCTTGTGTGCTACTTAAGCCAACGTCTAAGACCTTATTATCAAACAGGTAAAGTTCCTTCCTGGCAGGAGAACATCAGCTCCTGTTGCAACAGGTTCCTCATACTCCACACAAGCTTATCGTTCGAGTTCCTGGTTCTTTGTGAGAAAGTGGCATTGTTCAACAAACTTCTGAGGAGCTCAACAATCAGTGTGCGGGTTTGCCACAGGCAGAGAACTCTGCTTTGATTCAAATTCAAACAAAGTGCTCACAAATAATAATAATAAAAAGCTCGCAAACCAGGAAAAGACAATTACAGTTGTGTTCACCTCCACTCTACATCTTCATTTTCATGAAACCTTTTTGAGTAGTAGAACTAGCATCTGGGGGTTTTAAGGAAGAGGATGAAAGCACATTCACACACTGTGCCATGTGTAAATTGCTGGCTCTTAACCCTATTCCTTCCAGGAATTGTCAGCTCACTTATGTCAGCTCAGGAGAGGGGGAAGGGTACGTTCCCACCACTCCAGCAACTTTTATTAACCATTAGCTTGGTTTCTCTTGGTACACACGAAGCAAAATCAATCGTTTCCTTTTATAAAAAGTATTATACCCACTGACTTTCAGTAGGTCTGGAACAATAAGTGCTCACACAGTCTCCTCGCTTCCTAGTCTTTGAAGATAATGCATTTAGCACCCATTAGGACACACTGTCCTTCCAAACCATCTCAGCAAAGACTTTTATTGGAAGGTAGATGGCATCTTTCACTTATGGCTGTCATCTTTTTACTGCCCTGGCTACCACTGCTTCCTATGCCAAGGCAGTTTCTCTTTCCCTTTCTCGCTGTTTTCTTTTTCTAATCCAATTTCCATTAATGGAAGGGAATTAATTAAGACAGCTGTAGGGTTGACATGAGTTTAGGGCCCATTGTTTGGGCCTGTCTGGCAAATGAAGAGGCTTATTTATGGCCTTCCAAATCCTGTTCCACTGCTAACACTCCAGTTCTCATTGCCATCATCTACAAATGGTGCTTATTTATTTGCTTATGTATTTATAATCCACACTTTCATACAAAATATATCACGGCAGTGTACAACATATAAGAATGAAATCAGCCCAAAGGATTCATTAAAACCATCAATAAATGCTGATTGGTTGAAAAAGAGAAAGTCCATAGTGCATAGACCTGTCAAAACAATATGGTGGGGAATTGTACAGGGCAGGGCCTGCCACACCCAAGGCTTGGCTCCTAGTGAAAGCTTCCGCCAACCTCACAGTTTGAAAGCATTCCAGTGCAAGTAGATAAATAGGTACAGGGCCATCTTTACCCAAGGGTGCAAGAGGTGCGGGGCACCTGGGCGCTAAATTCTGCAGGACACCAGGTGCTCGCTGCTGAAGCCGCCTAAGCTCTTAACTATCTACCTGTTATGAAATAATAAATAATTTTGATCAAGCTAGAAAAACAAAATACACATATACCTAGGTACAGTGGTACCTCGCAAGACGAATGCCTCGCAAGACAAAAAACTCGCAAGACAAAAGGGTTTTTTGTTTTTTGAGCTGCTTCGCAAGACGATTTTCCCTATGGGCTTGCTTTGCAAGACGGAAATGTCTTGCAAGTTTGTTTCCTTTTTCTTAACACCGTTAATACAGTTGCGACTTGACTTCGAGGAGCAACTCATAGAACGCAGTGTGGTAGCCTTTTTTGAGGTTTTTAAAGACTTTGGTGATTTTTGAAGCTTTTCCAAAACTTTTCCGACACCGTGCTTCGCAAGACGAAAAAAATCGCAAGACGACAAAACTCGCGGAACGAATTAATTTCGTCTTGCGAGGCACCACTGTATACCTAGGTACTACAAAAAATGTATACCTACTGTTTCACTAAAGGACTTTTGACTTTGTGCACTCATTTACCAAAGACGCACCACGCCAGCGGTGGCGCTTGTCATTCACAACAACAGCGCTTGTCATTCTCAACAGATGGTGACAGCAGCCACGAAATTAAAAGACGCCTGCTTCTTGGGAGAAGGGCAATGACAGGCCTAGACAGCATCTTGAGAAGTAGAGACGTCACCTTGCCAACAAAGGTCCGTATAGTTAAAGCCATGGTCTTCCCAGTAGTGATGTATGGAAGTGAGAGCTGGACCATAAAGAAGGCTGATCGCCGAAGAATTGATGCTTTTGAATTATGGTGCTGGAGAAGACTCTTGAGAGTCCCATGGACGGCAAGAAGATCAAATGCATCCATTCTTAAGGAAATCAGACCTGAGTGCTCACTGGAAGGACAGATCGTGAAGCTGAGGCTCAAGTACTTTGGCCACCTCATGAGAAGAGAAGACTCCCTGGAGAAGACACTGATGCTGGGAAAGATGGAGGGCACAAGGAGAAGGGGGCGACAGAGGACAAGATGGTTGGATAGCGTTTTTGAGGTTACCAGCATGAGTCTGACCAAACTGCGGGAAGTAGTGGAGGACAGAGGTGCCTGGCGTGCTCTGGTCCATGGGGTCACGAAGAGTCGGACACGACTAAACGACTAAACAACAACAACAACCTAATTCACACTTTTCACAATAACACACAGCTTAAGCACAGCCATTTTTTGTATAAAAATGTGCATATCTTAATTTCACAATGTGTACAGAAATGTGCAAACTACTGAAAACAGCATACAGAAATAAGGAGGAAAGTGCTTGGGGATAAGTGCATATTAGGCAAAAATGGCATACAAAGCTGTGCGTATATTAGGATAACTTTGCACTAAAATGAAGATGAATTTCCATGGGGACTTCTTTTGGGGAAAAAATCAAACTGATATGGAAATGGGAAGAATTTTGGAGTGAAAAAACGAGAAACTGAAATTGAAAGATTTGCTCATTGTTACTGTACAGTTAATTGGACAATGAGTTTTAAAACAAAAGCAGTGAGAAAACAGGATTCATTTTAAAGAATACAGTGGGTGCAACTCTTCCTATATTCTAGGATGTGAATGGATGGATGACAAGATACAGAGGCAATAAGTGGAGGAAAACAAACCTTCACCTTTCAGTAAGAGTTAACTTTTCAACTGTATCTCACCCCTTCTTTCTCAGTCAAGTAAATGCAACAGGAAGAGGGTTTTTGTTTTGTTTTCATGTAACATCAACTTCCTTGTGTGTTGGTCATTAAGGAAACATTTGTCTTCAAACAGATGGCTTTGCTAAGCATTTGACAACAGTTAGCCTCTGAATCTGCAATCTTCAAACTGCTCTTGGGCTTGTAAATCTTGGGAAGCAAGGGGCACACAACATTCGCTTCCATGCTAGAGGAGGAAGGGAATAAAAATGCTTGGCAAGAGCCTTTATTTATCTGTTGGCATTTGCATCCTCTCCTTCCTTCAAGGAGCCCAGAGTAATAGCTGAAGCCTGACGACAAGCCTACCAGGCAGCTTAGGCTGCCGACGCAAGGAGTTGCCTGAGGTCTCTCAGGTCACCACCACACCATGCATTAAAACAATCTTTAAATTAGTTTTTATTGAAGATTTTCTTGTGCTACACAGTTCGTTAACGTTCAGTATGAGATACTAATGTCATGGGCATCTTGCAGCTGGGGGAAGAGAATGGGGAATGAAAGAGGGGGTATTGCTCTATCGTTCCATTGCATAGTGTTAGTATGGGGACTGTGTCAGCATCTCGTCGGTAGGTTCCTTATTTATATATTTATTTATCTTTATTGGCATTGCGAGGGGTTGAGGGATGTCCAGAGCTTGGTTGGATGTGTTCAGTTGGTTGCAGTGTTGCTGGGAGCAGGTGGCGCTGTGGTCCAAACCACTGAGCCTCTTGGGCTTGCCGATTGGAAGGTCAGTGGTTCGAATCCAAGCTCCCGTTGCTCTGTCCCAGCTCCTGCCAACCTAGCAATTCGAAAGCACACCAGTGCAAGTAGATAAATAGGTACCGCTGCGGCGGGAAGGTAAACAGCATTTCTGTGTACTCTGGTTTCCGTCACAGCGTCCAGTTGCCCCAGAAGTGGTTTAGTCATGCTGACCACATGACCCAGAAAACTGTCTGTGGACAAACGCCGGCTCCCTCGCCCTGAAGTGAGATGAGCGCCGCAACACCATAGTTGCCTTTGACTGGACTTAACTGTCCAGCGTTCCTTTACCTTTTACCTTTCTTGTAGCTTGTTTGTATATGTGTGGGGTGGGTGGGGTGTTGGGTTATTTGCCACTTCAACATGTCATGGGGACCATAGTCTGCTAAAGGAGCTGGGAATTGTTACTCTGTGAATGACCTCCTAACAACTCTCAGCCAGCATGGCCAATGGCCAGGGTGGTTCCATGGTGCTTGAAGTTTGTAAGCTTCAGTGTGCTGAATTGCAAGCTGCATTTCCCACATCTAAGCTCAAGGTGTGATCGAGCTTGCTTTTCCTGCCCTCCCTCCCAATCCCCCCCCCCCCCGATTGTCATGTCTTTCTCTGAACTGATTTATGTGAGCCACCCTCAGAGCCATTTTGGCTAAAGGATGAGGAACGAATGCTGTAAATAAACAAATACCTGAGGATGCCATAGAAGGAACCTGGGAAAGATGCTCTACGTTGAGAGCATGTGCTGTTCCACTGAATGGCATTTCCATGTTCCATGAAAGCATGTGCTGTTCCCTTCCCTAAAGGAAGAAATATACCAGTTGTGCACACCTGTGAGGCGGAACTAAGGGATTCTCCCTAGGACGTTTTATTGGCCTCAAAAAGAAAAAATTGGGGTTTTCTCTCTTTCCTCTGCTGCCATGCGGGCCAAAAATTTATGTATTGTTTATTTATCAGATTTGTACACTGCCCTTCATGACATGGCGCACTCTGGACTCTCAAATTTCAGCAGATCCCTGAACAATGCTAAAATTGGATGCCCCCGCATCTTGCATTCCGTTCTACATCATGGCTGCAGCACCCCATGTGACGCTGGCACCCAGTGTGGCCAAACTGGTCGCATTACCCTAAAACCACCTCTGATGATATCCACAGAGTAGTTCCCAACATAATAGATAAAAGATAATACAGTGGTACCTCAGGTTAAGTACTTAATTCGTTCCGGAGGTCCGTTCTTAACCTGAAACTGTTCTTAACCTGAAGCACCACTTTAGCTAATGGGGCTGCGCCGCCGCCGGAGCACGATTTCTGTTCTCATCCTGAAGTAAAGTTCTTAACCTGAAGCACTATTTCTGGGTTAGCGGAGTCTGTAACCTGAAGCGTATGTAACCTGAAGCTTATGTAACCTGTACAGGTACCACTGTACGGAATAAAACTTAACAATAGAATAGAATACGGTCAAAGAACAATACTGTACATTGAGTTAAGAAAGACCCAAAGCAAGGTCATAGCTCAGTGGCAGAACATCTGGTTTGCAGGCAGAAGGTCACAGGTCCAATTCGTAGCATCTCCAGAAATATCCAGCCTGCAACTCTGGTGACCCACTGACACTAAGTGTAGAGAATATTGAGATGAACCAATGGTCTGATTCAGCTTAAAGCAGCTTCCTATTATCCTGACAGCCGCCTAATAGCAACCAATAACACAAAATATTAGAAATGTAAGATGGCCAAGTGCCTAGAGGCTAGAGAATCAACGATCACCACAAAGCATGATCCAGAAAAGAATTACCGCAAGACGCTTGATCTTCGGCATTTGTTTGTTTGCATGAGATTAATTCAACAAAACTGTGCCTTTATTATTTTGAGTCTGACTCAAGTTGTGCCTCCTACTCTCCTGCTGAAATATGGGGCTACAGATTTAAATAATCTGCTACCACTATTGCAAGTGCAAACCAGAAACCACATGCACACAGCTTCGTTCCGATGTAAATTAACTACACAAACGTTTCTGACTGCTAAAATCAATTTTCCTCCCACCTTCAAACATTAAGATTTACCAAGAATATATTTAATTTATATACTTAACAGAAAACAATGACTCATAAAAAGTCCAGAGTTGATCTCATATATATATATATATATATATATATATATATATATATATATATATATATATAATATTTGTACCTTATCAACCCATTAATAGATTTTGTAATCTTTGCAGAGTTTTAAAAATTACCTTTTTCGCAACTTGTTTATTTTCCTTCATCAATGTATTTGAAGTCTGCCAACTTATTTTTCGTTTTAATTGTGCAAAAATGGAAAACCAATTCCCACATGTCTTCTCACATTTTCAAAACATTAACCAGATCTTCTCTTCCCACCTGGTCTCCATATGTGAGAATGGCTAATATTTCAGTCCAGGATGAACGTAGCATCTGACGGAGTTAGCAATTATAATCTGCCAGATCCATGGTATTCAGATTTGTGACCTTTCCCACTTAACAAGCTATCCTTTCCGAGATTTTCCAGCGCAGAATAGGAAGCCGAGGACCAAGCATCTCATCTGACAGCACCAAGAATGGTTACTGTTTTCAAAGAGCGACAACCGTGTGTTGTGCTTAAAAGGTGACCATCTGTAAGAGTCCCTAACCATCATAGCCACGGCATGAACATAGCAGCCAACAAGCCATGCCTTAAAACTTGCTTTGGTTCCTTTGGAGCATTTGGCAGAACACGGCATCATTGTTTTCTTTATCAGATGTTTTAGACCAGGCGGTAAAAAATAAATAAAAGGCAGGATATTGAATCGTTATACCCTTTAAAATCACAATCGCACTTACCTAACTATGGTGTGAACAATCTGTAAAGGAAAGCTGGTCATTACAGTAGTGAGCATGCAGGCCTGGTGACCTTCAGAAAAACCACATTCATCTTGGGCAGTGTTATGCCAGCAAAGTTTAGTGTAAGTTTTGTACAGCAAGAAAGATTTATATGATGCCAGTGGCTGGAGATCTCCATAGATTCCGGCTCACAACACAAAACACGTTGAGGGCAGCCTCAAAAGGGCTGCATTGCTACCTTATTTGTGGAAAAGCATGTTTCTTTAAAACAAAACAAAACAGTCACTGTTAACTTCCCCTTTTCTGTCTACACTCCATAGACTTTTCCTCTCTTTGCATCATTTCAGGTTCCTCATAATCCTTGTCTGTTAACCCTTCCTGTGGTCTCTTCATTCCACAGCAAACTGTCTTTCTTTCTCTTTCCCTATCCTAAAGTTCATACTCAGTTTTCTCTACCCTTAAATCTCTGTAGCCAAATTACTCCATTTTTTCCCTTTTTCTTTTCTTCTCCACCCACTCTTCTCTCTTCAGCCTCATCTCCATTTTGCCCTTTTCTGGTGTATTCCACAACACTCTTTGCACCATCATAGGTCCTTCTGCACCCCTATTTCCTATATTTCGGTTTTTCTGTTTCCTACTTGCAGGCCCCCCTCAAACATTTTATTGTGGGGCCAAAGCCCCCTAGGAGTTAGCTCCTATATGGTGGGCTGTTCGGTTCAGTTAGCATAGGAGAGAAACTTACACCATATTATTATTATTTATTTATTATTTATACCCCGCCCATCTGGCTGAGTTTCCCCAGCCACTCTGGACGGCTTCCAATTGAGTGTTAAAAACAATACAGCATTAAATATTAAAAACTTCCCTAAACAGGGCTGCCGTCAGATGTCTTTTAAAGATAAGACAGCTGCTTATTTCCTTCACATATGAAGGGAGGACATTCCACAGGGTGGGCGCCACTACTGAGAAGGCCCTCTGTCTGGTTCCCTGTAACCTCACTTCTCGCAATGAGGGAACCGCCAGAAGGCCCTCAGCGCTGGATCTCAGTGTCCGGGCTGAACGATCCAGGAAAAGGTATCAGGTACTTTGTGCCTCTCATTCTTCTCTGTCCACCCAGGTACACATCTATTTTCCTATCTGCATTGTGTCATGCTGCACTGGCATTTTCAGCTTTCCTTAACTGGGAACACAACCCCTCATCTGGGATCCCTTATCACGTGGCCAAGTGGAAGCGGGGTCCTGCTGTCAGTGGGATCATATTGTGAATTGCGGATTTCTCAAGGAGCAGAACAGACCCCTTTGCCAGGAAGCAGAGGTAATCTCAGGGTAAAATCAAGACCTATGTTCTAAGCATGGTGCGGGCTGTTGCCGCCTTGAAAACAAATACCATGGAATGCACTGAATGTGTGTTAAAAACCAGTTCTACCAAACTTTTAAATGTGCCCTTATCCTCAAGTGAACGAAAGCTTGGCCTCTGAAGCAGAGCGGTTAATCCGCCCCATTCAGAAGCCATGTCAGTCTCATAGTTTATTTGTGCTGCTCAGTGTTGTGTGGCGACACCAGCGACTGTCTGTAACATTGTTTGGCCTTCAACATTCTTCACCTGGGCAGGAGGTGTGGAACCACACATGATCTCATGCTTCTCTCAACATTCAGAGCGTGCTTATACCTTACCTACTTAGCTGAACATTTCATATTTGTGATCAATTCTGGCCCACAAAGCCTTCTGCCATGATAAAATGGTTCCATCTTTTAAGGGTGTGTATGTGAGAGAACATCTCTGCAGTCCAACTAGATCAGGGGTTAGCAAACATTTTCAGCAAACATGTCCACTGTCCCTCAAACCTTGTGGGGGGCTGGACTATATTTTGAAGGGGGGGGGAAATGAACGAATTCCTATGCCTCACAAATAACCCAGAGATGCATTTTAAATAAAAGCACACATTCTACTCATGTAAAAACACCAGGCAGGCCCCACAAATAACCCAGAGATGCATTTTAAATAAAAGGACACATTCTACTCATGTAAAAATATGCTGATTCCTGGACTGTCCGCGGGCCGGATTTAGAAGGTGATTGGGCCGGATCTGACCCCTGGGCCTTAGTTTACATACCCATGAGCTAGATAATACACACATTACCACGGGGTATGGAAGATGTCACCTACTACTGCAATACATTAAAAACAAGGCAACTGAGTTTCTAAAAGGGAGTATCCTTTGGTCCCCGTCCCCCCCGCCAGTGGTACCTACCTGAAATCTAACTATCCAAGATAAAAGTAACTTGAAGAGTGTTTAGGGCAAGTTTGTATATTACATTATCCACTGGAGTGACACTGGTTTCCTGAGAAATGTATTTCGTGACATATACCATTTCCTCCCTTGTGACTGCCTCCTTTTAAAAATATGATCGGTAATGCAATAGCTTCGTTTTCAGACTGAATGTCAGGCGTACAGACCTTTTGTGTTAGCATCTGTCAGAACTCTTCCACAACTGCAATCTCTCCTCATGCTCCCTTCAAATATAGATTACTTACTGCACCAAACCAGAAACAGCTGTCCATTTAATCAGGCAAACGAATGGGAATCACCAGGGGGTGCCTTCTAGACCTGATGCCATTGCCTTCTATTGAGAATGTCCACCAAATGTGATCAGCCAATACAACGAGCCCGTGGAAATATGACCCACCTTCACTGTCGGATTCTCTACACACAAATGTGTGGAATAAAAGATGCACTTACTGATGACCTACAAGACCTGAAAAATAAGTGTGGGGGGGGGGGGGAGGCTAGTGACCTGAATACAGTGGTACCTCAGGTTACAGATGCTTCAGGTTACAGATACTGCTAACCCAGAAATATTACCTCGGGTTAAGAACTTTGCTTCAGGATGAGAACAGAAATCGCATGGCGGCAGTGGGAGGCCCCACTAGCTAAAGTGGTGCTTCAGGTTAAGAACAGTTTCAGGTTAAGAACGGACCTCCAGAACGAATTAAGTTCTTAACCTGAGGTACCACTGTATATACTTCTGCTTTTGTTCACATCAGCATTTCAAAACCGAAGTACAGTGGAACCTCGTGTTATGTACTGTCCTCCTTGTGAACACTGCAGGTTACGAGCTCCACTAACCCGTAAGTAGATGTCCCTTGTTGCAAAATTTGCCCCGGGATGCGAGCGGAAGTCGCGTGCCAGCAGCACGGCAGCAGCAGGAGGCGCCATTAGTGGAAGTGTGCTTCATGTTACGAGTGGTTTCAGGTTACAAACGGACCTCCAGAACTGATTAAGTTCGTAACCGGAGGTACCACTGTATAGATTCCACCCAAAATGTATTCTTGATCTTCTACTGTGTGTACTGAACTTTAGCCTTTCTTTACCGAAGGCCTATTTCTTAAGTCTAAATAATACAGAACCATAGAGTTGGAAGGGACCCTAAGGACCATCTAGTCCAGGGGTGCCCAAACCTTTTTCAAAGAGGGCCAGATTTGATGAAGCGAACATGCGTGAGGGCCGACCAAAGTTGTTGACCTTTTTTCTTTTTTCACAATTTTACCCCAAAGTTGTTGAGCTTTGGGATAGAAGCTGCAACCTTGGTGTTATCAGCACTACCCCTCTAACCAACTCAGCTATCCAGGTCCTCACTGGACCCTAAAGGAAACAATAATGCACAGAATTAAAACAGCACCATGTCTGTTTATAGCAACAAAATGCACAGATGAGATAAACTGGCTATAGACACATTACATGAGAGGCACACATTGGCTTATGCACACAAAATAATTCTGTATGTTTCCAACTGCAAATTTCTCAGGAGGGGAGAAGAGAGAAATGAGTAGATATTTTCCCCATTTTCAGAAATACATACTGATAGAAACTCCATATTCAATTAAACATTTACTGATATGAGGACATGAGTTGGTGTGGAACTCTAAAATATCCTGCATAAGATGATTCCACCTCTAGTTTGAAGATGGACATAGGATGACGGAGGCTATAAGGAACAGAATTTGTGCCTTTCATGCTCAGTGTCTTACTACCTGATTGGAATAACTGTGGCCACAGATTTATTTATTTCTGGACAAATTAGCTGGTGACAGGGCCATTTCGGGTGGTGGGTGAGAGAGAAAATAAACTTTGATGCTTGAGATGAAGTCACTTTAATAACTTGATCGCACAGCTTGATTGTTTGAACGTGTTTTGTGATATTTTAGGGACAATAGTTACACAACCACGATTTTAACTGTTGCTAATTTGCTGCGTTTCGTTAACAGAGGCTCAGCTTTTCTTTGTTTCCATTCCTCCCAGGGCATTCGGCTTTTCACACACGTTCGTCAGCCGTTTTACTCCTCCACAAATACAAGACCCTCCTTGCTTTGTTAATGTCTCATTCACTCACACTCTGCCTACATCACTTTGCATTCAGCCTCTCCCCTGAGCTCCCTTCAATTCCCCCCACCAACACTCCCAATTATCTCTCTCTGCAACCCACACAGCATCCCCCACACCATCTTCTCCCAGTTTTTCGCTCCGGTTTCTCCATCACCCCCCCGCCCCCAGAATCCAACCTCAGGTGCAATTCTCTACCAGCCCCTCATAATTTCTCTTCGCCCCATAGATTTTGCCCCCAATCCCGGTTTTTAAAAGAGCGAGTGAGCAGTCCTCGATCTTACTCCCACAGGCACCCTTCCTCCCCAACCATCCCTTTTTTCCTGCGCTCCCCCCAGTTCACTTCCCAAGGGTTGCCACTTTTTCCTGCACCCTTTTAAGAGCACGAAATCCAGAAGGGTGCTATTCTCCCTATTCCTGCGATTGCTGGATTTCTGCTTAAACCTCTTGTCAGGGGGGAGGGAAAGAAGGAGTGGCAACCCTGAGCTTGCCTTTGATCCTTCACCCCCCCAACCCCTCACTAGACACACAGCTCTCTTCTCCAGACCACCTGCTTTAAAGTCTCTGTTCCTCTCCACGCCAACCTGCTCTGCCTCATATTTTGGTGCCAATCCACCTGCAAAAATCCCTCACGTCCAAGCTTGTAAAAAGGCAAGCAAGACCCATCACCACCATCGCCCGTGCGCTGCTCTTTAGGGTGAGCAAGTCTCTCGCTTCCTGGCTCCTCCAGACGTCCCCCCCTTTAAAGTGATTAAAGACTCTTCCTTCCTTTCTTACTTTTCTTTTCTTTCTTTTCTCTCTCTCTCTCTCTCTCTCTCTCTCTCTTTCTTTCCCTCCCCTCTCTCTCGGGCACCGCGCCCTCCTCCCGACCCTGCCGCACTTCCTCAGCGAGGAGAACCACCTAACTGGAGTCAGACGGGCTCCCCAAAGGTCCTTTAGTCCAACCCCCTGCGATGCAGCAATCTCCACTGAAGCATCCACGGCAGAAGTCCCCTCTCGGCCTCTCCCACGTCCCGCCACGCGTCCATCCACCGCCACCGGCCGCTCCACGGCTCCTCCCGCAGGGCCAGAAATACTCCGAGGGCGCAGCGGGACAATCCCTCTCCCTACCAGCCAGCTACCCCTTTCCCACCCGCCCCGTAGTAAGCAAACCGGGGCTGGAACGCGCACTTCCCCCAGGGTCGGTCCTCCTGCAACCCCTTTCCCACCCACCCGCGTTTCAATTCCCTCCGAGCCGCAGCAGGGCTCCGGAGCTGCTGGACGAGGAGCTGGGCGCAAGCGGATGGCAGTCCCGGGGAGCAGCTCCGTCGCCTCCGCTCCCCTCTCTCCTACTGCCTGAGCGGAGCCGCGGCCCCGGAGCCCCAGGCGCTCCCGGCCCCGCCCCCCGGCGCTCATTGGTCCGAGGAGGCCCCCGTGGGCGGAGACTGGCGAGCCGGTATTAAAAATCACATGGGCAGCGCTCAAAAGAGAGGCAGTAGCTTATTCCGTTGTATCACTTGCCAGCGGCAGGCTGAGGCTAGGGAGAGCTTGGGGATGGTTTTCCGTTTTTTGCTCACCTCTGGATCTAACACCCTTTTTAACAATATAATTTTTGCCTAGCTTAAAATCCACCGACAGGTAAGGAAGCCTTTCTCTTTCTCTCTCTTTTTTGACCTTCGGGAAGCGGGGTGGCTTGGAACCTCTCAGTCGAGAGGAATATTGCGAACTGTTGCTCTTTTGAGTCAGAATGTAACCCTATAGCCCCCACAGATCGATAGGCTTGAGGGTCTTGAAAGAAAGAAGTAAGAAATGGTTTGTTGCTTGCTTGCAGCAGGGAGATTTCCCCGGAGGTCCACAAATGGAAACATTTTATAAACTTGCTTTCAGGTACCAGATTCAGTAGCTGCTAAAATTGTTGCAGGTAGATTTGTCCGCAATTGCTGTCGGTTCTTCTGTGCTCTTAACTTTCACTGCATCTAATTGCCTTTGCAATGGACTGTTTTGGATGGAGTTTAGCAGAAAAAAAATGCTGCCAGCTCTGCTGAGCTCTGGATTATTTTTGCTATTTCCTTTTTTTGCTTCTGGTTTGCAACTATGCTGTGACTCAGGAATAGGTCACAGCATCAAGACCTCTTAGGTCCTCCTGAAGCTCTGAAACATATTTCAAAACAGCCTAAAATACCACATGTCGACCTTTTCCCAAGGTGCTCCGAAGCAACTTGTGGATTGTTTGTACCCCACCCCTCTTATTTTATTTTAATTTTTTTAAATCTTGGTATTATTCCATGCCAAAAGCATCGAAAGAAAAGATCAGCATGTCTTACGTTTGGGGAGAGATTGCATCACTTTAGCTTGATTCATCAGGGTTCCCCCCTCCCCGGGCAAAATATAAGAAATAAATAAAGAACAAATCATTTTGGCTCTGCTGTAGCCTGTTACAGACGTTGCCATCTGAAAATAGTTTGTGCTGTAGCAGGAATGTTTAGAGCTTGAAGCAGCTTCTGCAGCTGAAAAAACTATTGTGAGGAAAACCTTTTCCTTATCACTCTTCTCCCCCCTCCCAATACTTCCGCTTCCCAGATTCTTTCGTTCTCTCACTGTGCAAAATTTCTATATTCTGCCCCTTACCTTTTTTCTGCATTCCTTTCTTTTTCCATCTTAAGCAGCTTGCCAACGACACCCCCCCCCCCTTGGTGATGACTCTGGCCATTTGTTGTTAGTTTGTCATCATCTAGAAATATCTTGCCATCTTCTCCAAACAAGCAGGATCTGGGATCAAAAGGCTCTCAGCCTTCCCCCTTTCCCCTCACACACTTCCTTCTACAAACTTTCTTCTTGTTGTTGGCATTGTTGTTTAAAACCACCCTCATTGTTTTGGTCCTCTGTCTCAGTGAGGTATTGGAGGGGCAGTCCTGTGCATTGTGGTGCCTTAACAATAAAAAATGTAAAAATTAAGCTGAGAATATATTAATAGACTGCCAGTAAGGGGAAGGCAGAATAGACTCCTGAACCACTTGAAGAGGAGGGCATTGCTCTGATTATTGATTTGAGCTCTAGCTCACAGCCATTCTGTTTACTCAGGGCACAGGAAGGTAGTAGTTAGGTTCACTTAGCAACATGTGCCTTGAACAGCCTCAGCAGAGGTGTGCAGCGACAACTGGGGAATAACTGCTGCTTGCTCATTAACTATTTCTCTCCCCCTGTTCGCTCAACCCTGAGCAGCCTGAGAGTGCTGATTTTTCTTTTTCTTTTTAAGAATGCTTCTCACCTATTTCATCATTGCAATTTTCAAACAAGCGTGAATGTGTTTAAATTCAGAAGGCTGCTTGTGCTCCAAAGCTTCCTCCCAGACACAGTTTGCTCAGATTCAGAGCCCATTATTTCGGGTGGAAGTAGGGGGGAAATCCCCCGACTCTCTCCATCTGTCAACACATACATGCAGAACACATCTACAGAGGCAGTGGAGAGTAAATGTAATGCATTGAACTTATTTATGGGGTATGTTCAGGTTGCATGAGGCTAGCTCAATACGGTGGTGCCTCGGGTTACAGATGCTTCAGGTTACGGAATGCTTCAGGTTACAGACTCCGCTAATCCAGAAACAGTGCCTCGGGTTAAGAACTTTGCTCAGGATGAGAACAGAAATCGCACAGCGGTGGCAGTGGGAGGCCCTCTTAGCTAAAGTGGTACCTCAGGTTAAGAACAGTTTCAGGTTAAGAACAAATTAAGTTATTAACCCGAGTTACTACTGTATACAGCAGTGGTTTAATAACCTTAGCAGTGGCATTGGACTTGAAGCTTCATTCTGAAAGATTCTGATCCCAATTCTATTTAGGGTTTTGGAGGAGCCAGCTCTGGAGCTCTCTAGCATGTGGGTTCACAGTCAGCTTACTTCCCTCCCCCCTCTTTTCTTCAAGTAGAGTGTGGGAAGACTGCTGGTAGGCAAGAGAAGTAGCAACAGCTTGGAAGGGGAGAAAAGCCTGCAGACTTTTACCCACCTCTCAGTACTGTGAACTTGTTGTATAGGAATAGAGCAGGTGTTGGTAACATGGGTTTGGTAAATTGTGGCTAGGAGAAGAAAGTGCACCATCAGAAATGATGTTGGGCATTCTCTTCGGACAGTGAGTGGTGTCTTCATTTCCGAAGGAAGGTGTGTGTGTGTGTGTGCGTGTGTTGGACAGCTGAAAGGGAGGGAGAGTTCAGAATTTTCTGAGACTTTGCCACTACCCTATTAATGCTGGGGCTATATGCTCATAAAGCATTCCACAGGGCCTGATCCTTGTCCTGTCCAAATTCTACATCTGTGCTGTAGGTCTGCTGCTGCTGTATCAGTTCTGTTGTCTCTGTGGTTCCCACAAAATTCATGTGTGCGTTAGATGCTTGCACTGTTTTTCTAAACATCCCCAGAACCTGATTCTGCTTGGATAAATAGCAGGAATTTTGCCATTCACTTTGTGGACATGAGATTTCTGCAACTACTAATGTGCCATTGTCAACCTTGTCTGGTGATTCATTGTGAAGGTTAACCTGTCCCTCTGCCTGCTCCCTGTTTGTATCCTAGTTACAGTGGGAGCAGAAGTGGGCAATTTGTGTTGTTAAAAGAGAGGGTGGTTATCCTATAAAGGCTGTAATAAGTGTTGTGTGTGGTATGCCAAAGTTTTGTTGCATGATGAACTTCTAGTCTATAAACACTTGAAAGAGTTATAACCCCAGGCTCTTTGTTTAAGAATTATTTTAGCCAACCTGCACATAAAGGGTTTGCTTCCAGAGGCAGAGTGCCCGTAGTGGTGAAACTCTATTAGCTAATAATACCATGCAAATGTACAACATATGGAACAATTACTATTGCTGGTAGTGGAAATCTGCCAGTAATAGGTACTTGGTGTTATTTCTAGGGTTCTAATTTGAGCAGGCATTTCATAGGAAGCTGGTATTACGTTGGAGTGATGCTTGGAATTTGATCAAATGGCCAAAGGTCAAGGTAGTTTTCCAAAGTCTCATGTAGACCTTCTTTCAGTCTCTCTCTCTCTCTCCCCTCCCTTAAACTGGCTTGTTTTCCTCCTTTAAATCTGAGAAAAAGATCAGCCCAAACAGCATGCCTACAAATGTAATTTGAACATGGGCATGCAGCATGATGATAATAATAATAATAATAATAATAATAATAATAATAATAATAGGATGTGGTTTCTGACATGGAATAATCTGCAGACCAATAAAGCTATCTTTCAGTTAACTGTTTTTGTTTGTGTATAAACAGAAAGCTGATTCTTTCTTAAACTGATAGTCTAGACTACGTTTATACATCAACAGTAAAATAGTGCAAATTGAACACTGAAAGTAGTTTTGCCTAAGGGGTTAGATATTGGCTGAGCTATTGTTTAACTAAAAAACAAAACATTAGTTGCTGGAAAAATTGAACTTTTGCCTTGCAAACGAATGATCAGACAGGTATAAATTAACTAGAAAACTAGTGCACATTTGAATAACCCTTGATTGTTGAAAGCTGCCAAAATACGTAGCATAATAATAAGTTTGACTAATTTCAAGAAGATGTCACCCATTACATACTGCATTCAGCACCCAGGGACAGACCTATCCTACATCTAGCCTAGACTTTCCATCTGTAATTATTATCGGAAGATCTGCTTTCTGTTATCTGGGAAAGTACCTAACATATAAGGTTACCTTATGCAGCTGTGACCTGGAGAATTAGACAAAAGTTTATATAGCATCATCTGGAGCCATGCTTTGAGAGGCACTTGACCTATGAAAAATCTTCTATATTTGAATTGCTATTCTAGACTTTTAAGTGTTATTTGATGTTTGTCTGAGTTTGAAATTTTGCTGTGGGATGACCTGTGGTTTTGACCCACTGAGGATGTGCATCAAATTTCGTATGATGCAAAGCAAGTGCTCCTCTTCATTTTAAGAGTAAAATGTCAGCAAGACTACTGTTGTGTCACCTGCTGCATCTTAAATTGATCTTACGAGGAGTCGCAAAAAGAAATGGAAACATCTCTACAGTTATAGTCCTAACCATTAGGGAGTAAGTCTGCAATCCTAGACCTACTTACCTGATCCCCTTTTAATATGTTTTACTTCTGAGTAAACATGGTTAGGATTGTGAATCCAGTGGCCCATACTTCTGACTGAATATGCTTGAGGTGGTTAAGACTTCATGGCTGCAGTCTTATGCACACGTGCCTTACAGCAAGCCTCTTTTCAAATAAACAAGCAGCATTCTGGGTTAGATTTTTTAAAAACAAACCCCAGCAGCAAACAAACACATAGGGACAGGAGCCAGTCCTGACTATATGGCAGCTCCTTCACATAGCAAATTCACGAAGTTCCAACCACACTGTTCAGGCAGTTGAGCTGCAGAAATTTAGATGGCAGCAAAATGGATGGATGCAACAAAAGAGATCTAGACAAGGAAGCAGGCTTTGAAATGCATAGGCAGATTAGCATCCGATTGGCTGCGTGGGATAAGAACATGCATCATCATAGACATGACTAGTTGGGAATGAGTAGAGCAGGATCAGGGCCATTGTTTCACTACTATATTAAATGCCCTTGGAAATTGCATGCATGTTGAATGTTGGTCTGTATATTTTGGTTCAGCCATATTTTGTTTTAGGTCCCAACCTGTGCTTGCTTAATTTATTAGTTAAAACAAAACAAAACAAAACAAAACAAAACAAAACAAAACAAAACAAAACAAAACACAAGCACCATACTGATCCCCCGCAATAAAGGTGAACCTGGATCTCACTCACAGTTCCATGAGGTTTGTTTCTGTATATTTGCTCTACTACTATCTTGCAATGATCACTATGTCATTGTCTAGCATCAAGCTGCTTTAGATTCACTAGCAACATATGGCTTTGCGGACTGAATTCTGGAAAAAAATGAAAACAAAATTCAGTGCTTAGTTTCCAATCAACTTTCATTTAATAAGAGGAGGGATGTCAAATACTGCAAAAGGGTAAACTTGGATTGGATTCAAATGCATTATAGAAATATCGAGTTGGAAGAGACCTCAAGGGTCAGATAGGCCCTGCAATGCACACAGTTCCCCATCCAATATTGAAACCATACCGGACCCTGCTTAGCTTTGCAAATGTGCTAGCAGTTTTATTGCTGCACCACTATCTTATGTTAAAACTGGTATAAATCACATCAATGATTCTCAGATCTAGGAATCTCAAAATGGATGGCTTAAAACTAATCAACAAGATACCAGGCTATTGGCAATTCAGACTGGTGGCAGTGTAATACTAGAGTTTAAAGTGAGTCCCCTTTATACCCTTAAGAAAGGTTTTATGCAGCCAGAGACCAGAATTGGACAAGTGAGCCCCAATAGCAAAATGCTGGACAGTTTAAGGAGTGTTACTTTGTTTCCTTATTTTTGTAGAGTAACTAAATGAGACACTCCCTGACCCTGGCAAAAATGTGTTTCTGCTCATTGCATACTGTGTTAGATTAAATTCATTATACCATCTTTGGCTGAAGTTGTCATCCTATATCGGCCGAATCTACTGGGATCGCCCAGGCGGTAGAGCATGAGTCTCATAATCTCACGTTGGGCAAAACATTCCTTCGCTGCAGGGGGTTGGACTAGATGACCCTCATGGTAGCTTCCTATGCTATGATTCTGCATATAAAAACTCGAGCTATTAGGTGATGCTTTCTTTTAAGATTAGCTGTGTGATTTCCTGTGGCTATGCTGAGTTGCCACTGAACAAGATGATGTCCTCTGGAACGAACGAAGCTGGGAGCGGGATCCGTACAAGATCACGTGGGGGCAGAAAAATAGAAATGCGATCCCAACAGTTGCTGACACAACTTTCTCTCTCTCTTTTATGACAGGCCATGTCTCCTTGTGGCAGATGATTGGCTGCTAAGTTGGCCGCGACGATCGGAAGGCTCCTTGGCGCAGTCAAGATCTGACAGAGGCCCCGGCTTCTCTCTCTTTTTCCTCTGAGTGTGTTCCCCGAGAGCATTCAAAACTGTTTCTCCAAAGGGTTCTGCAGAAACTCAGACTGTTTTCTAAAGCAGAAGCACCTCAGTCCACAGCGGAAGCGATGGGCAGCGTGCGAACCAACCGCTACAGCATAGTTTCCTCGGAAGAGGACGGCATGAAGCTGGCCACCATGGCTGTTGCCAATGGCTTTGGGAATGGCAAGAGCAAGGTACACACCAGGCAGCAGTGCAGGAGCCGGTTCGTCAAGAAAGATGGCCACTGCAACGTTCAGTTCATAAACGTGGGAGAGAAAGGACAGCGGTACCTAGCAGACATCTTTACCACCTGCGTAGACATCCGCTGGAGGTGGATGTTGCTCATCTTCTGCCTGGCTTTCATCCTCTCCTGGCTGTTTTTTGGTTGTGTGTTTTGGTTGATTGCCTTATTGCACGGGGACCTCGATAAAAAGGAAGGACTCTGTGTCTCTGAAGTTCGCAGCTTCACTGCGGCCTTCCTTTTCTCCATTGAAACGCAGACGACGATTGGCTACGGCTTTAGGTGCGTCACGGACGAGTGTCCCATTGCAGTCTTTATGGTGGTTTTCCAATCGATAGTCGGCTGCATCATTGATGCCTTCATCATTGGTGCTGTGATGGCTAAGATGGCCAAGCCGAAGAAGAGGAACGAAACTCTCATCTTCAGCGACAATGCGGTGATAGCTATGAGGGATGGAAAGCTGTGCTTGATGTGGCGGGTTGGGAATCTACGCAAAAGCCACTTGGTGGAAGCTCACGTGAGAGCCCAGCTCCTCAAATCCCGAATCACCACTGAAGGAGAATACATCCCGCTAGACCAAATTGACATCAACGTCGGGTTTGACAGCGGGATAGACCGTATATTTTTGGTGTCGCCTATTACAATTGTCCACGAAATAGATGAAGAGAGCCCACTGTATGACTTAAGTAAGCAAGATCTGGACAACACAGACTTTGAAATTGTAGTAATATTAGAAGGCATGGTGGAAGCTACTGCCATGACTACCCAGTGCCGTAGCTCCTATCTGGCAAACGAAATCCTCTGGGGCCACCGTTATGAGCCTGTACTGTTCGAAGAGAAGAACTACTACAAAGTGGATTATTCTAGGTTCCACAAAACGTACGAAGTGCCGAACACACCCCTCTGTAGTGCCAGAGACTTAGCGGAAAAGAAATATATCCTCTCTAATGCAAACTCATTTTGCTACGAGAACGAAGTAGCCCTCACGGGCAAAGAGGAAGAAGATAGTGACAATGGAGTGCCCGAGAGCACGAGTACAGACACACAGCCAGAGATGGAGCCCCACAGCCAAGCTGGTGTCCCCCTAGAGCCTAGGCCTTTAAGGCGGGAATCTGAAATATGACTGATGGAAATGTTTTCCGCTCTGGTTAAAATATATCTGTCAATAACGGGCAGGCTACATGCAGGAGTGGCCGCAAACAGTTTTTCAGATGACGGTACTGTCAAACAGAGATAGGCATGCAGGCCAAAAAGTCCTGCTAGGCTGGTTTTCAAAACGCTGTCTTCATGGGAGGTACAGCAAAAGCGTGAATTGGAACATGAAGCACTATGTCTGTGCTTGACTAGAAAGCACATATATGTTGTAGAATAAATTATGTATATATATTTTTTACAAAACTTGAACTTGCAGGCAAGCTTTGGTTGAGTGGTATTGTTTGTCGTCTATTTTTCTCTCTCTGTCTCCCAAAATGCTTCTCTCTTGGGAACAAGAATGTTTTTAATGGCATAACAAAGGCAAGAGACGGCCTTACTATTTTTTTAATGTTGCTGCTAACTACATGAACACAAATTGTAATTATTTTTTGTCGCAGTGTAGTATTTGTTTTTTTCTCTTTTATATATCCTTTTTTTAAAAAAAACAACAACAACAAAAACGCAAAACAGAAACAGAAAAGGGGGAAATCCTCAGTGTTGAACTTGTTAGTTTCAAAGCTCTCTGTCAGACAAAGTGACTGGTGATGCTAGGGAATCTGAACTTTTGATGAGGCCAGTAGATTGGTGGCTAGAATCAATTTCTCTTTGTACTATCCAGTTACATAAGAAGTATTATGTAACACAATGCCATGCAGTAGCCTACAGCAAGATATATATTTTTTAATTTGTGTTTGGGAATGGAATGGGAGTCACCCCCCCCCAAAAAAAATCCAAAATGTGTTTTGATTTCAAAGCTACCTAAGTGAATACCAAAGAGAAAAAATGCACACATTTGCACAGCTTTTTACTTAAACAGAGCAGGTTGCTTTCAGACTATCTTTCTTCCCCAAAGGTCCTTACGCATGTAGTATTTTTTTTTTTAATGCACCTTATTCTAAAACAAAAGACTCCTTTTTTTGCCCCACCCTTTTCTGGGCAAATAAACTTCTGATCTTAAAGAGGAGGAGGAGAAGAAACTGAGTGAAAGGGAGCAAACATATGTTATTTCTTGTTTGCAAAACAGCAAGACTGTGGCAGAAAGTCAACTAAGAAGTCATGCATTCCAGACCAGTTTTTAGAACACAGAACCCTGTTAGAAGTGGAGCAGGATTTTGCAGGGACTGCAATCCTAGAGGCAGCTGGGGAAAAGCCCTATTAGTATGTCTTACTTCTGAGTGGACAAGTATAGGATTGTATTGTGAGCCATCAAACGGAACCAAGGCCATAGTTACGATCCATTTGACGTTTAATCCAGCTTTGTTACACGTTGGCAAAACCATCGTTTCAGCCATAGAGATAGACTTGACCATACGCAGTAGGCTGCCATGAACAAAGCAACAGGCTGCTCCCAGGAGATAGGAAACTGACGTGGAATAATCTGATGCAAGGAGATCAGTGGCTTCTCCTTGCCAGGGTGATGGGGGGAGGAGTATGCTAAAATTTTTCTAGATTGTTTGTCAGGGGGGTGGGGGTGGGCAGGTGAGTTTGAAGGGAACAATACTGTAAAAGAGTTCCCTCTTTTTGTTTTCCGACGACTTGAGAAAGCCACGATGGGATGATCGACAGACATAGCAATATATCTTCACCGAAATCTTTAAACAGCTATTGCGACCGACTGCTGAACCGTGGCTTTAATGGCATTTGGAGGCCCCTTGCCAAGAATGCTTTAAAAATTCTCCCTGCCTCGTAAGATCAAGTGTACCGTTTCAGTGGCACCCATAGGTTATAGACGTACGAGCCCTACCAGCAGGTGGAAGAAGGAGGTGATAACTGAGGGAATAAACCTTAAATTCTTTTACAGTATTGGATCTCCCTGTATGCCATTAAAAAATAGCTTGTTCTGGGTCTAATGCTGTTCCTAATAATCCTCTGCGAAGCTTTCCGGGCCACAGTTGCCATGTCAGAAGGAGACAAATTCAGTAATGTGGCATTTCCCAGTTAGAATGAACTTTGCAGAGTTGGTGGGTTCGAAACTGCAGAAATTGGAGATGGTGTTATATAGGCAGGTTTGTTTGTTGTTCCTCTTAAGTCAGATATTGTTTATGTACCATGAACTGAGGCTAATTCTGAAGAGTGAAAAAAGGAGGTTGGGGGGGGGGGGCACAGTACTAAATATGCATGGCAACCTGACTGGAGTCTCTGGGTCAGGGAAACAATGAAAGCAATTGAACATGACTCGTGCTGCTATTGTGATATATTTTGCAAAGGAAAATAAAGAGCAAACCAAAGAGTATTTAGTGACATGTCAAACAAAGAAGGGAGGAAACTGCTCCAAAATGCACAAAGTTCCCACTTGCAAGACTTGAGACATTAAAGGGAAAGGTGGGTTGAGAAAGTGTTGAATATATTTGTTTTAAAAACAAACACACAGAGAAAGGGATTTTGGTTTTTTCCCCCTTAAAAAAAATCAAATCTAATATTTCTTTTCTTTTCCCGGTGCAGAGTTGATTTTTCTTTTCCTGAGAAGCAGGGTTTTGTGTTTTCAGAATTTTTTTTAACGAAAATGTACATTTTTTAAAATAAAGTTTATCAAGTATTTTCATATTTAAAGCCAAATGTAAATAGAGAAGTCCATTGGAAAAGAAAAACGATAGGAGAAAAGGCCAAGATGGCATCAGTTAGAACCTATGATGCTACAGGTTAGCATGGTTTTTAGCAAATAATTGCAAGCCTTATGGGATTTATAATGCTATGAGTTATTTTTTTGTTATTTATTTAGGCATGGATGTTTAACTTGATTGTGTTTGTCCTTGCTATGGGCTTTTTTCATTCCTTTTTTTTCTTGCATTCAGATTGCTACAGACTTGATGAGAGTGGTTAATCTATTGCACTCTTTGTCGGGGTATGTTTCTCTTCCTCAAATAACCCTTTGTCTTTACCTGTTTGCTTCTGCATGTGAAAAAAACACGCTAAAACGAAACCTTCCTTTATGTATATATCATGGTACCTACTGGCCCTTAATTGTCCTCATGATGTTCTTTTTTAACAAACAAACAAACAAGCAAGCTCAACATGCCTTGGGAGGCTCAGCCTTAGGTTCCATGACCATTGTGAAGCTATCGAAAGATTATTTTTGAAGCAGCTGATCACAAGGGACAATTGTGCAAAGTGTTGAGCAAGTATAGATTTGTGGTGCAATAGCTCGCCACTTACACCGATGGGAAATTTCCCCACTGACGTCACTGGAATGTAGACTGCATGCAGACCTGAGTCCTCAAGCCACAAATAAGAGCTTTGAGACAAGCAGTAATTTTCCTTTTCCCTAGAAATACTTGAATGGGGGTGGGGGGGTGCGGGCTTCTCTTGTACGTAACTAACAGTGCAATCCTGAGCGGGTCTACTACTCAGAAGTAAGTTCCATTGCTTCAACAGGGACTTACTCCCAAGGAAGTGGGCACACAGTATAGGGTTGCAGCCTTATTATCTCGCTCGTGCAACAAAGGCTATGGGTTGCTGTAGTTTCTCAACCGTGGCCTGGTGTGCAAGGTTTTAAAATGAATAAAAATGTGTGTATTCTTTGGGTACATGGTTCAGTCACAGATTCGCCCCCCCCTTCATAACTATTCATTCTATGGCACATGCATTTGGCAAAGACAAAGGGTTCTGAATCTGATATTTTTGCTCTCTTATTTTTGCTCTCCTTTTTATTTGTTGGGGTGGGGTTGCAAAGTAAAAACCGATAAGTACTGTAATGTCTTCTTTTTCTAAAAACAAAAAACAAAAAACCCCCAAAAACCTGGCTGCTGTTGTTGATCATTTTTAAGGTAGGAGAGTGCTGCGCAGTTGCCACCCCACAGGCAACTGGAGAGACCTCTCTCTTCTCGTAAATGGATTTTCTGTCCTGCAGCTGTTTGTAAGGTGAACAAAACCAACAGGCATTTGACAATCGTTCTCCTTTACTTATTTTCCTGTTTGCAGCCTTTTGTATCAAAGTCTTCCTAATGTACTGCACAAATCATGGACTGTACAAAATTTTTATATATATATTATGTCTTATTTTATTATTTCTTAAAAAAAAATAAAAATAAAAGTATTCTTGCATATTTGACGCCGAATCTCTTTACAAGCAGCAACACAGCAGCTTGATTGCATAAGCATGCTCTGCCCGTCTGAGTGCAATGTGCAGCTAGCTACCCTCTTTTTGGATGTGTCCCAATCGCTGCAGCAGATTCTCAGCCTGTATGAGATTATGCATTCTAAGCCTGTATGGGATAATGATCAGGCCCCATCTCATTTATGACAACACGAACAGTGGGAATCTAGATCACACCATTTGAGGCAGGGGGTAGCTTGTGCAACAAAATTAATTTGCTCCTTATTTCTCTAGTAAGTGTCACTGTCAGGCCCGCACAAGTGTGTGTGTGTGTGTGTGTGTGTGTGTGTGTGTGTGTGTGTACAGTGGTACCTCTGGTTATGAACTTAATTCGTTCCGGAGGTCTGTTCTTAACCTGAAACCATTCTTAACCTGAGGTACCACTTTAGCTAATGGGGCCTCCTGCTGCCGCTGGTGTGCGATTTCTGTTCTCATCCTGAGGTAAAGTTCTTAACCCGAGGTACTACTTACAGAGTCTGTAACCCGAAGTGTTTGTAACCCAAGGTGTTTGTAACCCGAGGTACCACTGAGTAAACTGAGGTACCACACACACACACACACACACACACACTAAAACTGTGCGATCTTAGTGTCATCTTTTTAAAAGTGGACTCCTTTACAGTTGAAGCTTCGCTGTGTTTGTGAACAAAAACCTTATTCAGTTTTGCATATTAAATGTTCAGAAGCCTGATTGAAACCTGATGGGTGGTATCCAATTTTTACCATATGCTGAGTAGGGCCATTGAAACTGATAGGCTCAAATTAATCCCACTGATTTCAATGGGTCTACTACTCTGAGTTTCCCTTAGCTGAACGCCAACCTATCCTACTAGTGGTCTTCCTCTTCCTCTCCAGTGCAGGGGAACATTTTATATAGATAACATTTCAAAGTTGCAACCCTTCCCTCTGCTGATGCGACACTAGTGAAACATTAGGCCCTCTCCCATTGGCTACTACCATGAGCTGCAATTCCTCTTCCCATCAGATAGGATGCTGCCTCTTCTAACATGATGCTCTTTTAATCTGAAAATGCCACAATTGGGAGGTCATAGAATTGTAGTCCAAGCTCCTGCAATGTGGGTATATTCAGCTATCCCATACTGCAGAGGTTTTCAACCATTCTGAGTCCATGGCTCTTGTCTTGACCAACTAGATTCTTTCTGCGGCACCCCTGTGGGGCTCAGGAGCCCAGTTACGTCACCCCTTGCCTGCGGAGCTGGCAGCCTCTCACCCTTTTTCGAACACCCTCCCTTCTGGAGTGTTCCCTCAGCCCTCTTCTCTTTCCTTGGGGGTCTTCTGGGCAGCTGCTGCCACCACCCTGGTCTCTTGGCTGCCCCAAAGAGAAGTGCCTCCTCACATTGTCCCACAGGGGCCTGGGACTTGTCCTGTCCATTCCCAACAGCAAGGGCTGGCAGACTTGCTTGCTTACTCCAAGGCTGCTTCAGGTCCTGACCAGTCCCATTCACTTGGGGAACATGTAGCTAAGCTGCTGCGACAAACAGCAGTGCAAGCATTTGGGAGGCAGAGACATGAGAGGACATCAGAGGAGGGAGGGAAGGAAAGGAAAGGGGGACAGAGGCCAGCATTGCCCATGGCACCCCTGACCACCATTCAAGGCACCCCAGGGTGCCATGGCACACTGCTTGAAAACCACTGCCATACAAGGATCAAACCAGCAAATTTGTCATTATCAACTCCATGCCCCAACCAACTGATGATTCCAGGGCATAGGGCAGTTACCTGTAGGAGCTGTTCACATGCAACCCTATTCAATTCTCACCTGCCCATCCATGGTTTCAGTATCTGATAACCCAGCCCCACTTCCACACAAATTTCAGAGAGGAAATTGACCATTTGGCTGTTTACATGGAGTTCTCAGTGAAAGAAGGTGTTTGGTATACTAGTAGCATGAGTATAAGCAAATTCAGTATTTATGAATGCCCGGTGGCATTTTGGTTCCAAGATCTCTCCTAGTACTGATCTAGTGTGGCATAGGATCTATGTGCCTGCGGTTCAGATCTTTCCTCTGCCGCAAATGTAGCCTAAGGCAATTCTCCCTCCATCTCCCAGTCTCAGCCACTAAGTGTATTATGATAATAAGAGTGATCTTATAGGGCTGGGTTCCATAGTGCATTGTCTAAGCTAGTATTATTAGATGCAGACAACCATAGCACTTTCAGTAAAGGTAAAGGTACCCCTGCCTGTACGGGCCAGTCGTGTCCGACTCTAGGGTTGTGCGCCCATCTCACTTAAGAGGCCGGGGGCCAGCGCTGTCTGGAGACACTTCTGGGTCACGTGGCCAGCGTGACGAAGCTGCTCTGGCGAGCCAGCGCAGCACACGGAAACGCCGTTTACCTTCCCACTAGAAAGCGGTCCCTATTTATCTACTTGCACTTAGGGGTGCTTTCGAACTGCTAGGTGGGCAGGAGCTGGGACCGAAAGACGGGAGCTCACCCCGCCGCGGGGATTCGAACCGCCGACAATGCGATCGGCAAGCCCTAGGCGCTGAGGTTTTACCCACAGCGCCACCCGCGTCCCACTTTCAGTAGTGGAGGCTGTTGCCCGTGGAACTAGCTGGAGCCCATGATAGCCAGAGCGAAGTAATTCTAGTTTTGTCCTCAACCTTCTCCCTGCTGAGTTCTACAAGGGCAATGCTGAGACTAAGAAGGAGGAATTTGACAGCCTGTGAGACCTCCTGGGCTGGTTGTAAGAAAAATGGCAGACAGGTCGGGCAGACTGCTAATGGCAGACTGTGGTTGTTGCCTCATTTGCCATGTCCAACAGATAGATCTACTGGTAGATCGTGAGGTGTTCCTGGTAGATCTCTGGCCCCTCAGTGATCTACTCCCCCCCCCAAAAAAAAGCTGAACAACTTTGGCTTCCCCCAAAATCTAAAAGAAGATGGCTTCCTCCAAAAAGCTCAAGAACTTTGCCTTTCCTAAAAAAAGCTCCATCAGATTAAGGTCCACTATTTGACTGCGGATTCAGAACTCTAAACTGTGTTTTATATGATCGACTTTTTATTATGCTCTGTGTCTGTCATCGCAATGCTCATTCAAATCATTCGCTTCCTTAAAAAAAGCTCAACAACAACTTTGCCTTTCCCCCAAAAGCCCAACAACTTAGGTCCATCCAATGACAATGGGTAGATTACTGCCAGTTTTTTTAGACTGTGAGTAGATTGCAGTCTATTGGGAGTTGGGCGTCCCTGCCCTAACAGATCTGCTTCCATTGACTTTCAGAGGCTATTTTACAAGCACAGTAGCAGATGGCATGGTAGAGTGGCAGAACACACCTAACCTGAGAGCTGAGTTACTGTTGGAGGGAGGTGGTATCGAGGTTGGCGTGATGGCAGACCTTCCGGCAAGCATGCCAGATTGCCTCTGCCATTGTGTCTGCACCATCCTGACCTTCCTGCTGCCTTGCCCCTCTCCATAAGCAACAGCAACTCAGGTCTCAGGAGGTCAGGTGAGCGCTTCTGATCCTCCAATCTGTCTGCTACTGTTTACAAATACACTCTGAAAGATCTATACTAATGCCTTTCTGGTGCTGTGCCATAGTCAGAGGTCCATATTAAGGAGATTTGCAGCAGATTCCCTCACCACCCGATACATGCATTCTAAGGAAAGGCCCTCAGGCATATTTCATGAACTCAAATTTGCATGCAAAAACTCAACTTTGATATTCTTCCAATTATTGATGTTGAGGGGGTGGGGGAATGGAGGTGTCAAAGTATAATTAGCAAGCTAATGCTTAACCATATTGCTTCTAGCAGCAATCTGACTTAAGATTCAGTTGTTGAATGCTATCCCTTAGCAGGATTAACTGAACAGGAAAAGCCAGAGCTCAGACCTTTGCAAGGAATTTCAGATCTTAAATTCACATGGTATTTTGCTTCATTATCCATGCATTAATCAGGTAAACAACTCAAATATACTACATTTCCCCAAAGACGTTTTGGTATATTTTTTTAAAAGCTATAAAATAGAACAATGCATTGCAGCTGTGAATTGGACTTAATAGGGAGTCAGCTGCAAAAAGCAAAACCACAAAATGAAACACTTTGGTGAATAAATGCTTTTACTACTCTGATCTATCATGAACATATTATCACAACATCCCTTCTTTTGCAGAGGAGTTTTTTCCTGTGGGAGAAAATCTCTAGTGGTTGTAATTTATCTCCATGCCAAATAAGAGTGCTTACCTCATTCGTAGTCTTGCATTAACTGAAGTGGCTTATGTTTGCCCTACATATTCTTTATTTATTCTTTATATTTATTAGCTGGCTCATAAACTTATTTCTCTAGATGATGCCCAATGTTCACACAGAGATATTTGTTAGCTCCAGGGCAGATGCATATTCATATATTGTGCCCAAACAAGGTATCAAATACACCAACAGCAATCTCTTACAGCAATAAAATAACCCACAAAAAGTCATAATGCGTAAGAGGCTGGATGCACATAGCACCCCCAGAATATGACATTGAAACCCAAAAATCTAATAATATGCAGCACACATCCTTCCTTCTCAATTTAGTTTTCTGCAGTGTGTTTCTACAATGCATATCTGGCATTGTAATCTGTGGAGAACAACAAACCATGAACCATAGTTTAGACATAAAAACAAGGCAGGCTATCACTTGACCCTTTCTCAGAGTGGCAAGAATAGAGGAGGAACAGATTGGGTACTTTTGAGCAGTATGCAACTTGCATGCTGCTCATTCAGTTTAAACCATATTTTATGTTAACTGTGGTTTGATGTATGAACCAGCTCCCCAACCCTGTATGGCTTGAGTGGCTGCAGTGTAGCACATATAGACTGCAGCGTAGACAGAAGAATGACTAGACTTCAGTTGTTTTTCTTTTGATTGGTCAGCATAAGAATGCAGGAATGCAGATCATAAAGTAGCAATTATTCATATCGCAGTGACTGATCAACGAAAAGTTAAGTTGGTTTCTTCAGGAAGGAAGTAAACTTTTCCCAGCTTTTTGATGTGCAAGCAATATAACTTGAATCAGACCCAAATACATATGCTGTGCATTTCAACGAATAGGAGCAACCTATTGAAAATGGAATCCACAGCTTAGTCCCCGTTCCTGTTCTATGTGGCTTGCACAGTCTAGGCCAGGGGTCTGCAACCCGCGGCTCCGGAGCCGCATGTGGCTCTTTTACACCTTTGCCGCGGCTCCGAGGCGGATCCTAGCGAGGGGAGGAGGCGCATTGTGCGCCCCGACACTCCCCACTGTGGGGGGCGCTGTACTGGCTGTGACGTTGCATGGGGGCGGTGCGTGCGTTAGTCACGCACCGTCCTGACTTCACCTTCCCGCCCGCTGTCAAATCGGAGGGCAGCGGCGCGCATGCTTTAAATGTCGCAATGGTTTTGCGGCTCCCAGTTTTTTTTTTCTTCAGAAACGGGTCCAAGTGGCTCTTTTTGTCTTAAAGGTTGCAGACCCCTGGTCTAGGCGATAGTCCTTCTCTAAGACACTTTGTAAAATGACAGCATCTCTAAACCGCATTTTCCCCATTAGTAAAAGGGGAAAGAATGCTGTAATGAAGTCATGCTTCCAGGGAACTCCGTTGGTATTACAGGAGCTATTCATGTCACAGCCAGCTGTGCCTTCTCGGGGGAGATTTGAGATGAAGTGAGCTGTGATCAGTGGTGAGCTCTTTCATGCATCTGTTGGCACTTAGCCATTAGCAGTTAGGTTTGCAAGCACCATGTCTCCTTTATTCACTGTTCTGAGCTCATGTGGGCATCATCATTCTTTTATTATATCAGACCCTCCAAGTGCCCCTATTTTCCAGGGACTACCTGATTTGGAGACACCATCCCGGCTTCTAATTTGATCCTGGAATGTACCACTTTTCCTTAGGAAAGCTCTATTTTCATTGGAGAAATGTCGGAGGGTTTGGAGTTACCTGACCCCTAGAGCCATCTGAAGGCAATCCTGTACAGTCATACCTTGGAAGTCGAACGGAATCTGTTCCGGAAGTCTGTTCAACTTCCAAAACTCACAGAAACCAAAGCGCGGCTTCTGATTGGCTGCAGGAAGCTCCTGCAGCCAATCGGAAGCTGCAGAAGTCCCATTGGACGTTCGGCTTCCAAAAATAGTTTGCAGACTGGAACAGTCACTTCCGGGTTCACAGCATTCGGGAGCCAAAACTTTTGAGAACTAAGCTGTTCGAAAACCAAGGTACAACTGTATAGGGAAGTTATTTTTAAAAAATGTTTAATGTTTTATTATGTTTTATATATGTTGGAAGCCGCTAAGAGTGGCTGGGGCAACCCAGTAAAATGTGTGGGTATAAGTAGTAAAATTATCACTATGGAGTGGGATGTCCCTATTTTCGTCGGAGAAATGTTGGAGGGTATGTTATATAATGTAACCCTAACACTGATGCCTAAATATCTGCAGGTCTCTTTAAGAGAGAGTTTCTCAGTGAAAAAGATCTAAAAAGTGTGTTACATTCCAGACCACATTTTTCATCTCCAGTAATTATTTCCAAATTTGCATCTATAAATCAGCAAAAATAATCACATTTGTATCACTCCCTACCTCACTCCTTGATTTGCTTCAATCTGCTGTCCAGTTGCTAATTGTTGGTGAGAAGCTTCCAGGTCTTCCCTGCTCTCCCCTTTTAGGGTTATCTTTAAACTTAACTTGGGCGGGACAGCCTTTCAACTAGAGAACTATATTGCAACCAACTAGCTACTTACTATTGTTACAAAAGTTGGGTGCCACCCCCACTCTCTGCTGAGCGGTAGCAAGTCCCAGAGGGTTCCAGGCACTCACCTTGGGTCTGTGTTCCTTTGGAGAAATGAGACAGAGCGGAGACTGTTGTAGCTTTAAGAAATATGGCTTATTCACCTATTTACACCTTCAGTCTGCATGGAAGGAGTCCAAATCTTACAGCAGGGTCATTTCAAGAGGGGCTTATTCCCCACAGCACTGCAACCATGGAGTCCAAGGCATCTCTCCCAGCCAGCCTGCAGCCAGCCTGCCCAAAATGGATCCCACTCTTTCTTCTTATTGCTTCTTCCCAGAATACCATGCCAAAAACACTGTTTTTCCTGTCACTCCACCCAATTACCCTGGCAACCTTCAATTAACCCCAGTAAATGTTCATACCTCAGGGCAAAGGGGAAGAACAGTTATCTTGTACAGTAGTACCTTGGGTTACAGACGCTTCAGGTTACTGATGCTTCAGGTTACAGACTCCGCTAACCCAGAAATATTACCTCGGGTTAAGAACTTTGCTTCAGGATGAGAACAGAAATCATGCTCTGGCGGCGGCACAGCGGCAGTGGGAGGCCCCATTAGCTAAAGTGGTACCTCAGGTTAAGAACAGTTTCAGGCTAAGAACGGACCTCCAGAACGAATTAAGTTCTTAACCCGAGGTACCACTGTATTGCCAAATAGGTACAATCAATATCACTACAAGTGTTATCCAAAGAGAAGTTAGAGATTAATAAAGTTGATAAATATAATAGACAACATCTTTCAGTGCACAATCTTATAAGCTGAGAAAGGAATTAAGAAAAAAAATGAAATTATAGACCTTTCACGGCATGTGGTTCAAAGGAAGAAGTAATGTTTGCAGAAATGTATGCTAGAAGAGTTAAGAAAAGTTAAGTCCAACTATTGCAGGTGTGAGTGTACTGTGCTGTTGTCAATGGTTGTATCAGTGGAAGGGGCAAAACCTTGTTTGCTATCTGCCTTTTCAATGGTGCTTGTGCCAGAGAACTTCTTGGTCTGTTGTCCTCCACCCTGTTTTACTAATGGTAATAAGAGTTTTCAGAGATCAAGGAGTCCTTGGCACCATTTCTGGTTCTTCAGTTACATCATTCATCAGCCAAGGTATTGTGTATCACATTTTAAGGTTGTTGTGCCAAGTGCCAGAACTATAGAAAATGTTAAGAACAGCAAGGATTTGCTTTCGTGCTAGCTGTTTTCCAAGATACAACCCCTATGGGGATTTTTTATACATAGGTTAATGTAATTAGGAGCACATGACATCTTTAAATGTCTGATTCAAATCATATTTGTTATTAACTGCTCCCTCACAGCAGTCAAGGCTGCTGCCACCATTGCTCAGGACAAGCACCGGCTCACATACATCCCAAAAGTTGATGGCAGTCACACTGATGGGGGAAATAGGGATATTCCAGGATCAAATCAGAAGCCAGGATGGCTTTCATAATTCTGGGACTGTCCCTGGAAAATAGGGATACTTGGAGAGTATGGAACCATAAAATATTCTTATTCCTGCACAATAATTTGATGGTTTGCAATTGGTTGCATATGCTACCATAATCATAACAGAATGCACTGATGTTCATATTTTGTGTGGGTAAAAGTTGAAGAAAATTTTGCTCCTCGCAGATGATGAATGAGGGGTAACTTTGCTCCAATCTACCCCTCAGCAAAATCACTAGTGGATAGTTTTCTCCTAATTCATTTGTGGAAGGTAAAGTTAAAGGTAAAGGACCCCTGGACGGTTACGTCCAGTCAAAGGCGACTATGGGGTTGCGGGGCTCATCTCGCTTCAGGCCAAAGAAGCCGGCATTTGTCCACAGACAGCTTTCTAGGTCATGTGACCAGCATGACTAAACCGCTTCTTGTGCAATGGGACGCCGGGACGGAAATCAGAGATCACGGACATGCCGTTTACATTCCCGCCACAAGTGGTACATATTTACATGCACTGCAGTGCTTTCAAACTGCTAGGTTGGCAGGAGCTGGGGCAGAGCAATGGGAGCTTACTCCGTCTCGGGGATTTGAACCACCGACCTTCTGATATGCAAGCCCAAGAGGCTCAGTGGTTTAGACCACAGCGTGCCAGCTCCTTAGGGCCATAGCTAGGGGGTGGTGCGCAGGTGGTGGGGGCCCACCTCAAAATCGGCTAAAAAATATGTCCATATAAATATTGATTATTGCCTCAAAAGAAATGGTTTTAAATAGAGGGTGAATGGAATGGGTGGAGGGAGGGGGGTTGGAGGAGAGGCAGAAAGAAGAGCTAATTTACCCATGGCTAGGGGGTGCAATCTGGATTGCGCAGATCACCTAGCTACGGCTCTGTTGCTCCCTTTATGTGTGAAACAACATAGTAAACAGTGGAAATTGGTGGTAGGCAGTAGATAAGTGTTGATGATTTGCAATGACTAATAATAATAATAATAATAATAATAATAATAAATAATAATAATAATAATAAAACACTACCCACTCCCCAGGTAGCAAACTCTGAGGTGAGTTCATGTTTCACCAAACTGCAGCTCAAAATGCAGGCCCAGTTTGTCCCACAGAAATCTTCTGCCATCCCCTATCTCATTCACACACCCTCTGTCCTCCGCCCTCCCTCCTCAGTCCTGCTAAGAAAAGGATTAGACCGCAGGGATTAACTGTCACTGTACAGTACTGGGCTGAGGAAAGCAGAGCGCCTAGAGAGGAGATGGCAACACACACACACACACACACACACACACACACACACACACACACACACAGCCTTCCCCTTGGCCTTGTGATAGTAAGGAAGAAAGCATGCATCTGTTTCTATTGGCTTCTGGTGCACATTCCCCTAAGATTTGAAGGCAAGAAGAGCACCTCTTGAGGCTAGTATATAAAGGGATATCAGCTAGGAGTGGTGTGTTTAGGTAGGGCAGAGAGCAAGCTGTTGCCTCCCTCAGTGACAGAAAAAATTCTGGTTTCCTTGTGTGTTTGGGCAGGGGAGAGATTTAAAGTTCCAAAGGCTTGCTCTTGCTTTCCAATGCACCCTGTTTCAGACTTCAATAACGTTGGTCATTGTCTGCCATGACTTTTATTCAAAGCATCTTTGAAGGACCTGAATCGCCATGGATGCCAAGATGCCATAGCTCCATTGAAAAATAATACCAGGGCAAAATTGTTATGCAACGGGCTAGCTGGCTAAGCAAGCGGGCAGTGTTGCTATGCATGGGTTCTTGGCTTTTTAAACAAAATACATTGGATATTTCACCTCAGTGCCCTTTACAATGGTGTTGCATTAGCATTAGTGTAGCTGAATAAACAAAAGCAATCTGTCTCTTTCTCATTCTGATTTTTGCCCTCTGTGATGAGCTTCTCTGTAGGTGGCAATGCATGTGCCCAGTGTTTTCATTTTGAAGAGGCGCGGCTGTCAGGTTCATGCTCATTTCATGGGGCACATTTACAATTGCCGATGAGCTTAGCATGCCTGTAACTCTTGAGAGATCTCCAAGCCAATTTTGGGAGTGAGTGGGTAGGAGAGGGGGGAAAGGCCCATTACACAAGTCTTTGCACATGGGTTGGTTTCCACTGACGGGACTTTTTGAATCCTACCCAGACAGTCTAGCTAGATTAGCAAGAAAACTGTAAGCAAATGAAAGGCTCGATTTTACAGGTATTTGACATCATGACTTAAACATACACAAACACACAAAAACATTTCCAGTTGCAGGACCTCTGTGTTCCCTGGGAGGTGGGATGGCCTCATGAATGGCACCTTCACATGAGATCATAACTGCACATTGATACACAGGCGTTAGCATCTGATTAATGTTGATACTACAGAGCTGTATGAATCAACCTGTAACACAGAGCTTCACCACCGATGGCAGAATTCCAGATGTTCTCAACTACAACTTTCATTAACCATGGCAAACATCTGGAGGGACACCAGGTTGGCAGTCGAACCTCCAACTCCTCCTTGATCCAGGATTAAGGCCCCTTAATTAATTGTTCAAATAATATATTATCGTCTTGTTAAGGGGGAGGGGGAGATTATTTGAGACGCATCAACCTTCATGCAAACCAATCTCTCCTGTTCTTCCCCATAATAAAATGTGTACAGTTAGTCTTGTTCCTTTTAGAAAATCCTAGCAGCAATCACAGTCCCTACAATGCTGGAATCACAGCTAAGAAATCACAGAATCACAGAATTATAGAGCTGGAAGGGACCTCAATGAAGGACAGCCCTTGACCACCACAGACCCTTCATAAGCAGTGCCTCGCTCCTAGAAGACTCTCGTACATAAACCAATCCATATCCCCAAGGTGCTAATAATTTATCCTTTATTTTGTTTGCTGGTCAACTTCCAGATATTCCAGACATGATAAAAAAAAGCTATAATTTACACCGCGGGAATTTGATAGCACCGCTTTCCTTTCTCTTCCCTAGTTGACTCCTTATGATGTTGCATAACTATTTCTGCATTGTAAAAGGAAGGGTTCTACGTGCTCGGATAAGCTGCGTGATGAACTGTGGGGAAAGATGCCGTGGGCATTCCTAAGCAAAGCACTTTTACCTAAAACAGCACGTCTTTCTTGATGTGAAGCCCATAATAGAATAAAGAAACTAGAGAAATGCAAAAAGCATCCTTGATGTCACAGGCCTTTCACAGATGAAGTTATCAGTGTGATGGATTAACCAACGCTGGTCTTTAGGGTACTTTTTTGAATTTGAACACTCTAGCCCTTTTGTTACAGCATCTGCACGTTTGGTGAACGTGTGTTGATGGAACATGGGATTATCTGTATCGCCAAACAACCTACTCATTGAGCAGTCATCCGGATTTGCTCGCGTGAAGCATATGCAAAAGTTAATTGCTGCATACATGCAACATTTTAGTCTAGAATCAATGAAGACTTGTTTTTCCTATGTAGTCCGCACACAGTCTTGATCTACCTGTGTCTGCAGGCGTCTCTCATTGAACTGTATCATTCTGTTCAACTGTTTTTATTTTATTTTCACACATCTACATCTTGTAGGTTCGTAGACTTTATTCTCACACCCTTGCCAGAAGCAGGGTAAAAGGACACTATCTCAAATCCACTTCCACGTTTTCAATCTATATGTATACCCAAGGTTTGTTGGATACCTCTGAGCACCATTTATTTACTTAATCTGTATTCTGTATTATTTATTTATTCTATAGTCTATATTCTATATTCTTTATTTATTTATTCCATATTCAGTCAGGGACTGAATATAGACTTTCCCCATGCAACGCTTATATTCCACCACTGTGTTACAAGCTCAGACCTTCCAAGTGTCCCTATTTTCCAGGGACAGTCCCGGATTTACAGACACCATCCTCATTTCTGATTTGATCCCAGAATGTCCCGTTTTTCCTTAGGACGTCCTTATTTTCATTGGAGAAATGTTGGAGGGTATGGAGTTATGTGGAACCCCCCCCCCCCCAAGCCAAAGAGATAAGTAACTATGCAACCCTTAGAAGACATCTGAAGGGAAAGTTTGTTGTTTTTTTTTTAAAAAAGTTTAATGTTCTATTATGCTTTTATATATGTTGGAAGCCACCCAGAGTGGCTGAGGCAACCCAGTTGATGAGCGGGGTATAAGTAATAAATTTATTGTTGTTGTGGAATACGACATCCCTATTTTCATTGGAGAAATGTCAGAAGGTATGCAAGGTATCTTGCCTACTGTGGTCTAAGCATTTTGGGTTACTCAAACAAATCAGTTTCTGCTCATTTCAATGAACTGCTGCTGGTGCCCGAGATAAGAGGAGTGTTCTGTATTCCTGCAATCTCTTCCCTTGATTTTCCTCTACCTAAACATATTGGGAACATCCTGCAGTATCTTTCTCAAGCCATGGCGGAAACCCTATTGCTCACATTAGCCTCTTGGCACACGGACCGCTGCAGAACATCCCTTGTGGCGCTTCCTTCCCTTAAGATCAACAGGCTTCAGGGACTGAACAAATACTATCCGAACACCAGGAGTTTGACTTGGCACCAAATGAAACCATAAAAAGCTCTCTTAGCCCCATTGCTTTTGTGGATATTTGAGCTGGCTGTTTAATTCTCCCCTCCATGTGGATGATCTAATAGGCGCTGGGCCTGGACGTTTTTATTGTTCATCCATACTGCCACACTTTGAGCTGGAAGGGACCGTCTAGTCCTGCCCCCTGCAATGCAGGAATCTTTCTGCCCAAAGTGGATCTCAAACCCGGGACCCTGAAATTGTCTAATGCTCTAGCCCAATCAAAGTTGATTTTCTTATTCCTAGGGCCTTTTTGATATTTTCCCTGGGGACATTTCAATAACATTTTCAAAATAGCTGAGTGAACTGGAAGAGAAGGCGAAAGCGCCCTAAAGAAATGCTCAAAATGTGAATATGTGTAACTAATGATTTGCTTCTCTTGGGTAGGGTCATCCTAGCTCACTGGAAGAGCAGGGGTTTTGCATGCAGAACCCAAGGAAATCTCTGGCATCTGCCGGAAGCATTGAGAAAGGTGCTGAAATACAGTTTGAAGCCTTGGGAAGCCATTGCCAGTCAGTTTAGGTGAGGGTGGATCTGTATAAATCACCTTCCTATTTGCTAAAAATGAAATTGCGGCTGCTTGATGCAACCAGGCAATCCCATTTACAAACACGTGGGTTTTCAGGAATCTAAAAGAACTGAACTATGAAAAGCAAAACCAAAAGCAATACAAACAGATGAATTTATTTCATGGAGCATGAAGTAAATCCATCAATTTTTATTTTATTTTTGATATTGCCGGCACTTGGAAAACAATGCAAGGTGGTGTCTGTTCCATCCCACATACAGAAACCAATCAGACCAGCAACATTCTGATGGTAAGAGCTGTTTGACAGTGGGACAGACTCCCTCAGGAGCTCCCTCTTTCATGGGAAGTTTTTAAGCAGTGCTTGGATGGCCATCAGTCAGGGATTGTTTATCTGTGATTCCTTCATTGCAGGGGGTTGGACTAGATGACCCATTGATTTTGTGAGCGAACAGCTGTCTCTATTGCACCTGTTTTTTTGGAATCAGGTGCCTCAGACAGTTAAAGAGAGACTTTGTAGAAAAATGTAGGGAACATTTTGCTTTTCAGGTTGTTCTGATATAGTTCTATAATTAGTCTGTTCGTGGGCATTAATTTTTTTCCCCTTGCCAGGCAACAGATTTCCCACCCACCCACCCCCAATGAAAAGTATATATTTTATCCTGATAGTGTGAAAAAAGGTCTGTAGATTAGTAGTTTAAATGCTGGGTGTGGAAAGAATATCAGAACTGTGTTGGGAAATATTAATAGAAACATTAAAGAGATAACTGAAAGTAAAAGATCAGTTGTTTTCTTTCTTTTGCTACGGCGAATGAGCTTGGCCCTCAGAGACAGAAGTGCGTTTTAATTGCAGGCTGCTGGAGAACAACGCATGCTCTGTACTCTGGGAACCCAACATGAAGAAATACACAAAAAAAAGAAAGATAATGTGAGAATATGAGTTTGGCATTTCTTTCCTTATTGTCATTAATTATATGCTATCAGTTGCTCTCTGTGGAAAGCCAGCCACATCCTGCAAGTATTCATGAGACTCCACTCTAATGAATGCCTATTAAACACGGAGGCAACAAGTCACTACCTCTTTTCCAGAGCAGCTACCTGCATCTGATGAAGTAGTGGCTCCATGTTTATCAAGTGCGGTTGAACTTCAAAGAAGTAATCTCACAGAAGAACCATATGCTAACAGACCTTCCAAGTTTCCCTATTTTCCAGGCACGGTCCTGGATTTACAGATGGCATCCCAGTTTCTGATTTGATTCCAGAATGTCCCTCTTTTCCTCAGGACATTCCTATTTTCATCAGAGAAATGTTGGAGGGTATGGTAGGACGTCCCTGTTTTCTTTGGAGAAATGTTGGAGGGTATGGAGTTATCTGACCCCTGAGCCATCTGAAAGCTGCCCTGTATAGGGATTTTTAAAAAAATGTTTGATGTTTTATTATGTTTTTATATATGTTGAAAGCTGCCCAATGTGGCTGGGGCAACCTAGTCAGATGGGTAGAGTATAAATAGTATTATTATTATTATTATTATTATTATTATTATTATTAATACTGTTATGGAATAGGACATCTCTATTTTCATCAGAGAAATGTTGGCAGGTATGTGAGAAGCGAGCAAATAAATTAACTTGATGTGGCTTCAGGATATTTGGAAAACCTCACAGAACCTCCCTGCAATGGCCTGTCTGTTAAGTATCAGGCTTGGGAGATTCTCTACTCCCCTGGTAGCATCAAGAATCAAGGAAGAAGTAAGAAAGTTTGTATTTATGGTTTTATTCAGTATCATGGTGCAAGACAAAGAATCCAGTCCTTAACTTCATTGTGACGTTGCTTACATTGAGCTCCTTCCCTTCTTTCCCCAACAACAGCCCATGGTTCTACAAGGGGCCCCAGGAGTCAAACATCTTTCAGCCCTTTGCTCTTGAATTCTCAGAGAGCAGCGAGTACGCGGAGATGGCGGTGCTTCTATGCTTTCCAAGGATGTCTCTGCTGGCAATTCTCCCCCTCCTTCTCCTAACACCTCCTAACTTGGCAGCTCTGAGTTCTGCTGCAATTGATTCCTGTCTCCCTCTTCTCTTGAAACTACTTTTTGGAAGGCAATTCCCGGCCTTTCTCCTTGGTCCAGTCCCTGACATTAAGTCATGTAGCACAATACAGAGGTGCCTGAGTTTGCTGGGCTCCATAGACAAATTTACCAGCACAGATTGAACAATTGGCTAGTTGCATCTCTGAGCTCTTGCTCTATACCATGTACAGTATGATAAAGCCAATCAAAGAAATAAGTGAACTTATATTATTGCCTTCACCCTTTTTCAAAACTCACTTCTTTCTCTCTTTCCTTTTGTTATTTTTAAATCGGTGCCCGTGGAAGTAGCAAGACCCTCTTGGAGTGTTAATGCTGTGTATCCTTTCACTGTAGGCTCAGGGTGTGTGTGTGTGTGTGTGTGTGTGTGTGCGCGCGCGCGCGTAAATAAGCCCTATATCATAAAGACACCACAGTCTCTGCTATGCCTCATTTCCAAAAAGGAAACACTGTTTGGAACCCTTGCAATCTCGTACCGCTCAGAGATTGGGAGTGGTGGCAGCAGGCAGCAATATGTACCGGCCATATTTCATCATGCTGAGGTCACTATTTGTGTCACTGGTTTCAGTATTCCCTTGGTGGATGCTGACAATCAATGTGAAATACTGGATTTAAGATCCAATGACAGGGTTATAGCGCTGACTTTATCTGACCTTATCCTTTAGCTGACTGACAGCCCAAGGCCATTTTCCATATCATCTACATTCAGGAGTTTCCATTGACTACACTTACAGAGACTCTTATCACACCAGACCATTGTTACATGCTATTTTACCTTTGAGAAAAATGAAGAAAAAGATTTTTTTTTTTTTTTAGAATTCCAAAGTAAACATTCTTTTCCTCTGAGGGAAAGGAAAGGTGATGAAATACTGTTCTAGTGATATAGATGAAAGAATAGAGGTTTTTGAAACAAAAAAAAGAGAAACAAACCCATCCCTAAAATTCTATAGAAATCTGTTTTTGAGATTGTCTTGATAACAAATCTGGATTAAACAAATCTTACAAATTAACGCAAAACACATTTTAACTTCTCTGGGTCCTTTACAAGCTAGTATTTGGTATATTTTAGTCATTTAAAGCTTTTATATACTGTGACCTAAACCTGGTTTACCTGTAATAAATGCCAATTATAGCAGAATCTTTCATGGATCACTGCCATGTCATGGTGAAAAGGCTTGAATAACTCAGAGAAGCTATGAGCTATGCTGTGCAGGGCCACCCAAGATGGACAGGTCATAGTGGAGAGTTTTGACTAAACGTGATCCACCTGGAGCAGGAACCGGCAAGTCACTCCAGTATCCCTGCCAAGAAAACTCCATGGCTTGCTCTGGTCCATAGGGTCACAAAGAGTCGGACATGACTAAACGACTAAACAACAACAACAAACAACATATTTCTGTTACTCAGGTCATTTGGAGGGGAAAATTTTTGTGTGTACAGTGCAGGAGATTACCCCAGGAGGTGTGGAATGGAAGCAACTTTAGTCAAGAGAACCGACAGCTTATTTAAGGGCATGCTGGCTCATGAGAAATGGAAGGCTTGGCAATGCTTTAGTCAAGTTGAGATCATATACCTTTGCAAAGAAGATAGGAGGTGCGATACTCCCTACTGCCAGCCATGCTGGGTGACCCTGTTCTGGAACATAAGATCAAAACGTCTGGCAAGGCTTTAATCAAGCTGAGATCATACGCCTGGATGAAGACTCATCAGTGGCTCCGAGTCGCCTTCCTGACTTTCCTTGTACCCCGATAATGATCGAGAATGTGGCACACACCCAAATAATTAATTAAGAAACCAAAACACCTGTTTCACAGGAATTTGCCCCTGACATTATTGACCGATACAGATTTGAATTTCAGTGGAGAAAAAGTTCGGGGGGAGAAAAAAGAGCAAATTGGAAGGTAGGAAAATACAGAGATGTAGGTAGGTGGAAAGGATATTGCATCTATCGGCACTCAGTGCATTTTCCATGGCAAGTGTCAACCAACATGTGACCTGATGATGAATTTATCAATTTCATCTGCTTTTTGTTTCTCTTTCTTTCCCTCAGATCTTAAGTTCAATTTTTCTGATTTTGCATCAGTTTGCTTTCTTTTATGATTGCCTGGAAATTCACCTACATTTTCACGTGCATTTTACTTCATAACCACATTTTTTGTATGCAGTTTTGCCCCAGATACTCACCTTTTCACAAGCAAGTTTTTCTCATAGACCTTTTGGGTTTTGTTTTTTTACTAATGTCAACATTTCTGTATGCATTTTACTATAATACACACTTTGTTGTAAGTAGCTTTCGGTTAAACAACTGTAGTGTAAAAATAAGAGAACAGTGAATTTTTGAAGGCGCATAGAACCACTGTGCCATAGACTGATGCCCCGTTCTAAAATCTTGGATTGTGCCATTCATATATTGCGGTCCAGACACCAGATTTTGTTTGAGAAATCCATCAGAATGGAAACAGAAAGCATGACTGTTTTCACAGCCTTTGCATTGATTTTTGACCTCCAGCTGCATCAGTAGCTCTTTCTGCCTCAGGGCAACCACAGACAGTTGGTAACTCTATTACAGATTGTAGCCCGGCTGATCTGACTTCCCACAGAATGACATGAAATTTTTCCTACCATAGAAGAATGAAAATTTGTTTGATGAGAGTGGAATCCAGAATAATCTACTTTAAAGCAGTCAGTAGGCAATATTCCAGTGAGACATTGCCTAATAAAGATTAAGTCTCCTTCCTAGCATGTGAACACTTGGGAAGTGGAGATATACTATATACAGTGAGAGTTACAGCTGGAAAACAGTTGTTATTAAATACTATGTGGGCTATGTGAACCCCAAAATAGCATATCTGTGAAAGGCGGGGCCTAGTTTGGCACTGAGACTGCTTCAAAACTGGGTTCTAGAATTCAGAGAAATTCTATTTTGCATTTGATGGATAGAAAAGTGGGAAAAAAATAGGTAGTTACCATAGACATTATATTTACCTCTGGACTATCCAACTTAGAACAGCTTATGCCATCAACAGAATCAGCTACACAAGCTTTTTCTCCTGTTGAAAATGTGTGTCTTCTGCAACTTTTAATGTTCCTTGCAAAGATATCTAAGGATGTCTCCAACCCAAAGTGGCAAAATCCAGGACAAGTTTTTATGCTTGATTCTGCTAATGGTATAATTAACCCTTAAGCAAAGCCCTTGATGAGGTGTCTGACTTGAACTTGGTTTATGTAGAGATTAACAAGGATTGTATAGCTTTCTGTAATACCTCCCCCTCACCTAGTGAGGTAAAAGGCAGAGGAAATAAGATTTTTCATTAGTTGTTTTAGAAGTGGCTGTTTTACAGTTTTGCAAGTGTTTGGACTGTGTGCTCTTTTTCAGGAGGAAAAAAAAAACTAAATCAAAACATAAATATACATGGCTGTCAAATGCTCAAAATGATAGGCAACTCTTCTGGTGTGCTTTTTAAAAAGGTAAAGGTAAAAGTTTCTTCTGGTGTGCTTTATAAGCCATTTTTTTGCAATGTGCACTAGGATGACAGTCCAAATGTGTCAAAAATAACTAAAAGGGGCCACTAATGCAGCAAGAAATATATTAGGCCAATGTATGAGCAATGTTTGACTTCCTTACTTAGCATGTGAAGTTTGGCTTGGAGGTTCCATTCAAATAAATGAAGATCTAGGTGGAAATGTTTAAGCACTGATTTTCTTCCTCGCCCTTCAGATGCTAACAGAAGTCTTCAGTGTGGGCTACAGTGCGGGAAAATCAATATATTCATTCGATGAGCAATGCCTGCTTCTTACTTAGTACGTGCTTTGTCTGTTCTGGGCGAAAAATGAAAACAGGACTATAGCACTAATCACTGGATGTGGAAAGCATTTAATTCCCTCTCTACTCTTTACAGATGACCACTTGCATTGTGCTCTAAATCTGAGATGCAGAAAACTCTGCACAATTACATTTCACCCTCGAAACTCAATTACTTCCTGCAGTCATTATTGTCTGTAGACTGTACCTGGTGAAAAGAAAGCGAGGCTGGGGAACAGAGAAAACGTTGCTTTGTTTGAAGAACATGCAGGCTCTATATAGATGGCAAATGCAAGGAACTATATGCATGTCATTTTGTGTGTGCTGTTGAGTGCCATTATTCTCTCATTCCAAGTCGATAGTAAAATACAATTCTACAATTGGTAGTGTCGTCTTTACTAGTGCTTAATATCGCTCAAGAGGATGAAGCACCCTAGGTTGTGTAAATACTATTTTAATGCTAATTCTACACACCCATACCTGGCCTGCTGTCAATATTACCCAGCCTATGATTCACCCTTTTTTGAAAGAAGCCCTCACAACATTCCCACTTAATCTTTTAATATGCCACTGCCTTATTTGTCTAAACAGAGGGAGCCTTGCAAAATGTGATGATCTCTACTGTAGGCATTCACCCAGGGAGTTTTGTCTTTGTGAAAGAGGGGGCAGAAGCACTCAGGGGAAATGGCCTGGGATAAGCCCTTGAGCATCAAAGATGACTTCAGTCCTGAGGTGCTGATGCTTGGAGGGGCCCGTGCCACTTCTTAAGGTGGCATAACTATGCAGGGCCCCCACATGCATGCACGCTGCCAAAGAAGCCCCTCACCACTGCAGATCCCTCTCCCCAAAAGGTAGCAAGTCATAAGCTCCTCAGAAGACAGCCATCCATCATTCAGCCCGGACACTGAGGTCCAGCTCCAAGGGTCTTCTACTGGTTTCCTCACTGTGAGAAGTGAAGTTACAGGGAACCAAGCAGAAGGCCTTCTCCGTAGTGGCACCCTCCCTATGGAACACCCTCCCTTCAGATGTCAAGGAGATAAAGAAATGCACAACCAGGGCTGGATTTAGGTTTGATGAGGCCCTCAGCTACTGAAGGTAATGGGGCCCTTTATATGTCCAGCTGTCCTTTGCCAACAACAAATTGTAGCTGGTTTTTGTGTTGAATATTTGCTAGATGGTAATTTATGGACCTAATAGGTCCATATACAACACAAAACACTGTTGCTGTATGTAGATTTTATTTTATTTGTTTTTTTATCCTATATTTTGGAAATGTACATCCAGTTTTTCTCTTATATTTCTTTGGTGGCCCCAAGAGAGTTTGGCCCTAAACTATAGCTTGTTTAGCTTATTCGTAAATCTGGCCTGGTGCACAACTAACAGCCCAGTATCAGGAAGTTTGCAATGTTTGATGTTTTACTATGTTTTTATATATGCTGTAAGCTGCCCAGAGTGGCTGGGGAAACCCAGCCAGATGGGCAGAGTATAAATAAATCATCATCATCATCATCATCATCATCATCATCATCTGCACCTTCCTCCCCTTCTTGGTAACTAACAGCAGCATGTAGTGTTTAGAAGTCACATGCCCCAGCCCCCAGCCCCAGCTCCGACTGATAACTTCTCATATTTCTATTGTTGTAGCCCACTCTGGGACCTTGTGCTGAAGTGTGAGCAATAAAATAAATTCATCATCATCATGACTGCCTAAAATGATTGAGGACAAGGATGGGAGGGTAGTGCTGCATTGTTGACTTGGCTCCCTAATGCCATACAACATTGCCAGTTCCCCAGAGAGAGAAAGACAAGGCAAGGCAAGTGGGCACAAGGACAGAGCCAACTTTATGCTTCGGATCCGGAACTGCACTGTCCCCACTGCCTTGCCCATGCCACCCTGCCAGCTGCTACTGGGGTCTTCACTGGTTTAAAGGCCCTCCAGATGTTGAACTCCACCTCTCATCAGTCCCAGCCAGCATGGCTAAGGGTGACTAGGACTTTCCCTCCATGACACCAAGAGGGCCAGAGGTTTTCCATTCCTGTTTTTAAGCCTTCCAAGTAGAGATTGATCTCCAGGAGAACCAGGGGCTGCGATTCAGTGGGCACAGGAATGCTTGGCCGGATAGTTTGGGCATTTTACAGCTAGATTAGTACTGCAACCCGGAAAGGAAATTGGGAAATGTGCCTTTTCATTCCAAATGCAGATGTAAAGCATCTGCATTTAATTTTAAAATGGCAGACACTATTTTGGAACCTGACCTATAAAACATTATCACTCCACAGGCACAATGTAGTGTGCCTGTAAATTGAGACGGACATTCTTAACTTTAATTAATTAAGATGGTAATGATGGTCCAGTGATTCTAAGATGAGGAAGTCGCATCACCTGGATTGTTGGATCACCTGTATGGTGTATTTGAATCAAGGCGTGAGTTTTGAGCAAATAAAGGGTTCCCTGCTCTCTTTCCAATACCCAAGTCCAGTGCTATAGGTTCCCACCTATAGCCCTCCAGATGTCATTGGACTCCCTCTAGCATGGGCAGTGGCCAGGGATGATGGGAGTTATATGTTCAGCAGCATCCGAAAGGATACAGGTTCCTCATCCCTGCTCTAATCCCTGGCCTTTTTATTTGTGACTGTGGAGGGCATGTCCAAAGTTGTCACAATGTTAATACTTGTTGTGGAGTTGGATCAAGAGGCTGGAGCAATTTTTTATTTTATATACTGTGATCCTTATACGTGAACTGCCCTGAGACCTCCGGGTATAAGGCAGTATATAAATTCAATCAACCGATCAATAAAAACTCCTCCATGAGGAAAGGGACATGTGGGACTTTTTGGTTTAGAAAATAGGTAGGACATGACCAGTGGCGTAGCGTGGGGGGTGCAGGGGGGGCCGGCCGCACCGGGCACAACATCTGGGGGTTAGGGTTAGGGGGCGCAAATCCACGGGTTAGGGGTGCAAATTACTTGCCTTGCCCCGGGTTCTGACAACCCACGCTACGCCACTGGACATGACAGAAGCTATGCTTGCAGAAAGTGGGTGAAGAGAAGCTTTCCTCCCTCTCTTGTAACACTAAAACTCACTAGAACATTTGCTAAAGCTGAATGTTGGAAGATTTAGGGCACTTCTTCATGCTCGAAGGAGCTGGGTATGTTTAGCCTGGAAAAGAGGAGGCTGAGCGGAGATATGATAGCCATCTTCAAATATCTCAAGGGCTGTCACATCGAAGATGGAGCAAGCTTGCTTTCTCTTACTCCAGAGGGTAGGACTTGGACCAATGGCTTCAAGTTGCAAGAAAGGAGATTCTGGCTGAACATCAGGAAGGACTTTCTGACAACAAGAGCTGTTTGACAGTGGAACAGACTCCCAAGAGAGGTGGTGGACTCTCCTCCCTTGGAGGCATCTAAGCAGAGATTGGATGGCCACCTGTCATGGATGCTTTAGCTGAGATTCCTACATCACAGGGGGTTGGACAATTGGGATCCCTTTCAACTCTATAATTCTCCAATTCTATGAATTTGCTTCGACAGGAGGCTGTGATGGCCACCAACATTCACAGAGTGACTATCAGTGACTACGTTGATGGTCCATGTTGGCAATGTTCTCCCTCCACCTGCAGGAGCAGTATGCTTCTGAAAACCAGTGGCTGGGCCTCACAGGATGGGAGGGTGCTCTTGCGATCATGTCCCATTTGCTGGCTTCCCACAGGCATCTGGTTGGCCACAGTCAGAACAGGCTGCTAGACTAGATGGGCCATAGGCCTGATTCATCAGGGCTCTCCGTATGCTCTTATAATCCCACCGCAACTCAATTATTTGTGAATGTGTGTGCTTGCGAAAAGCTTCTGACTGAAGCAGGATGCTTTTATTTATTCTGGGGAAGAGTAGCAGGAACCTCTCTGGATAGCAACACCATTGTGTGAAATAAACACATTGTGTTGTTTATATTTTGCTCAGGCATCACCTGCCTCGTAGACCTTATGCAAAATAAACAGTCGAGACAGATAAAAGGTGGGAAAGGAAGGAGAATCACTGAGAAATGAAGAAACTTCTCAGATTATGCAGTGGTAGGGACCCAGACAGTGGGAAGGGGGGCGTATCCCATGCTTCCTGGTTCTAAGCCGTGGTCATGGTAACAATATATGACTTCTAAGCTTGAAGTAACAGGCCTGAGGTAATTATATTGTCTCTATATCAATGTTCAGAAAGCTTTTAAGAATCTCAGCATATTGCATTGCTGGAATTAATCCTGCTCCTAGATTACCACTGGGAAGTCCAGTGTCTCCATCAAATTCCAGAAGGTTTTGTTTAGGTCCAAGTCTGACTGAAATAAATATATATGATTTTATTTTTTTTTAAGTCCGGGAGAATTTCTCAGGAGCAAGAAAAGTTAAGGTAGCCTTGCTGGCTGCGATACACAGAGCTGGAAAAACAAGCAATAAGTTTAACACTCCCAGAATGGGAGGATAAGATACCACTTGCTGAGCAATCAACAGATAGAGTTGCTGAGAGATGAAACAAATCAGTTGTAATCTCCATTTGTTTTAGGAAAAGTCTGCTAGTTATTTATTTATTCCCCTGACTTCTCTTTCTGAAAAGGGAGACAAGCATCGAAATTCAGGTTGCAATTTAAGCTACTGGTGATGTACAAGGGGAGAGAGAGAGAGAGAGAGAGAGAGAGAGAGAGAGAGAGAATAGCCTCTGCTAGTCAATGTTGTCTCCTCTCTCTCTCTCTATATATATATCTGTATTCATTTTCAGATACAGAAATGCAAGGTAAGAAAAACACCCCCCATCATCATCTCAAGGAGATAAAGAACTACACAACTTTTAGAAGATTTCTGAAGGCAGCCCTGTATCGGGAAGTTTTTAATGTTTGATGTTTTACTTTGTTTTTATATATGCTGTAAGCCGCCCAGAGTGGCTGGGGAAACCCAGCTAGATGGGTTGAGTAATTATTATTGTTATTGTTATTGTTATTGTTATGTCAAACAATAGGAAAATATAAACACCATCCCAAAGCGTCCTTCCAAAGAAGTTCATGTCTCCCAGGCAGGTGAAAACATGTTCTTCTGTTGCAGCGTATGAAATAAAGCATGACCAAATAGTATAAAACTTGTTTGCTTCCTGTTCGTTCCTCCTGACACATAGTTCATGAGTCATTTTCTCCATTGGAGTTAATTGCCGTATTTGCACACTCCATTCTGCAGCAGATAGCCAGTGCTTGGCTACAGTCAGTCTATACTGTAGACAACATTGAGCCAGACAAACCAATTTCTTGACTCGGCGTAAGACAGCTTCCAAAGTTCCTGTATTTTTCTTTAGGTTTTAGGTGTCTTGCATGACTGGAAAGGAGCTTTTGCTTTTGTGAGGCAGCTGAGGCATATTTTTCTGGTTCTGCTCCAGCGTTGTTTAGATCCCTACCACTTTAATTTCTGATGGAGGATTTATTCTATGAATTGATGGGAGAGAATGCAAGTGGAATTACCTTCATCAGACGATGAAAAAGAAAAGAAGGATTATGTCTGTGTACAAGACGTGACTACAAAGCTCTGAGGTTCAGAATACTGTGAGGAAGATTCTTGATTCTACAACATTATTATGGCACACACACACACACACACACAAAATTAAATCTCTGTTAGCACACTGGTTGGAAGCATCCTACGATTCAAGTGTTTGTCTCCAGAGAGCAGGATTGATACTCATAATTAGGCATGGGAAAAAAGGGCTTGTCAAGAACAATATTTCTTTATAATGAAAAGAAAGATACTGCTGTTTAAAACCACAGGAATTTTTCCCTTTTTAAGGATTTTTAAGCCAGGCAAAAATTGGACTGTCTGAGCTCTGTATAGCATGCAGATGGATGAGAATGCTGGTTGAATAACAAATGTAACTTTCTATATGGAAAAAAAGAATAAAATATGATTACAAAAAAGACAGAGAGAAAGAGAGAGAAAATGCTGGTTGCTGGTGAAACGGGAGTTTCACAAATGGCCTTAGCTGAGATCATAAAATCAGCAATTAAATGCATAATAATTATAGGTAAAGGTAACGGACCCCCGGACAGTTAAGTCCAGTCAAAGGCGACTATGGGGTTGCGGCGCTCATTTCGCTTTCAGGCCGAGGGAGCTGGCGTTTGTCCACAGACAGCTTTCTGGGTCATGTGGCCAGCATGACTAAACCACTTCTGGTGCAATGGAACACCATGACAGAAACCAGAGCCTACAGAAACACCATTCACCTTCCTGCCGCAGCAGTACCTACTTACCTATTTGCACTGGCATGCTTTCGTACTGCTAGGTAGGCAGGAGCGGGGACAGAGCAACGGGAGCTCACTTCATCGTGTGGATTTGAACCGCCGACCTTCTGATTGGCAAGCCCAAGAAGCTCAGTGGTTTAGACCACAGTGCCCCCCCCCCGTGTTTCTTCTTCTTCTTCTTCTTCTTCTTCTTCTTCTTCTTCTTCTTCTTCTTCTTCTTCTTCTTCTCCTCCTCCTCCTCCTCCTCCTCCTCCTCCTCCTCCTCCTCCTCCTCCTTCTTCTTCTTCTGTACAATTGTATGTACAGTCATACCTTGGGTTGCGATTGCTGGGGGCTGCGCGTTTTCGGGTTACGGACGCACTGAAACCCAGAAGTACTGGAACGGGTTACTTCCGGGTTTTGGTGCTCGTGCATGAGCAGAAACACTAAATTGCACTTTGCACATCTGCAGAAGCGCGTCATGCGCGTGCACAGACTCAGCACTGTGGGTTGTGAACGCGCCTCCCGCATGGATCACATTCGCAACCTGAGGTTCCACGGTACACACACACACAATTGGCTGTGAACTAGGGCCAAGCTAGCACTGTCATAGGAATAATGTGTATGGTTGCAGACACCAGAAAGTAGTAGCATTTGGCATGACCTTTTAAATTATTTCTGTAGCGCCTGTGTAACATTTGCAGAGCACCGTGCCAGTACAAGTCCCAGCTGTATGACTCTGGCCTGCTGATATGCATATCAAGTTCTTCATTCACTTCAATGTCCAGGGATTTTTCTGCAGCTGCATATATGAAATGCTTCGTACTGAAACAAGTGACGAAACCTCTGCTTGGAAGCGTCACAAGTTCTGCGAGAAGGCAAATTTGCTTCTTTTAAAAATCCCTGTGCCTTGGTGTATGTGTAGTTGTGGTTATTAAAATGAGGAAATAGTTGAAGTCTCAAGAGTACTAGGTCAAAGGCCCTGGTGTGTTAGATCAGTGTTTTCCTAATGAGAGGTGAATGCCTTGGCAAATCATGGTGGATGACAGGGGAAGACATACCGTATTTTTTGCTCAATAAGACTCACTTTTTCCCTCCCAAAAAGTATGTGGAAATGTGTGTGCGTCTTATGGAGCGAATACAGGCTGCGCAGCTATCCCAGAAGCCAGAACAGCAAGAGGGATCACTGCGCAGTGATCCCTCTTGCTGTTCTGGCTTCTGAGATTCAGAATATTATTTTTTCTTGTTTTCCTCCTCCAAAAACTAGGTGCGTCTTATGGTCTGTTGTGTCTTATAGAGTGAAAAATACGGTAATAAAGCTTATTTGGCTACATAGGACAGACAAATATATCAAACCAGGCTGGATCCTGGCTACGATATGAAATTGTGTAACTCATCAGTGGGGCAAAAACCTGACAGTCAATAAATCTTATGAAACTTAAAAGTGGGGATTGGCTGAACTGATCGGGACTGGTGCATTAAAGTCATCATCATCTGATCAGATAAAAAACTAGGGATATTGGGCCGTTTCAAGTGGAAAAGATAGCTCCCATAATTGTGGGGGGGGGGGTTTGGGGGGGGGAGGTGGAGGGGAGAATATATCTAATATGGAGTAGACAAGTTCTTGCAAACATTTGTTTCATAGTGACATGACAAACCAAATTTCCCCTCTGCTTTGTTTGTATGGTTAGTCTAAATAGACATAGGATGGATTAAAGGCTTGTGGGCAGCTGCCAAAACATTACGTCACGCTGTGCTAAGTGTCTGCTAGGAGGGATTCCATTCCAACAAATGCTATACAAATATCTAATGAGGGACATAATCGCCTCCAGTTTCCAGTGACATGTAACAGGAATGTGATGTTCTTCGTTGACCTCACACAGAAGTCTAATTATGGCACTGTCTCTCATGAAATACTTTAAGACCTAAAATTTAGGGATGATTCAAATTATCACATTTTGCCGTTCTTTTCTTCTCCATGTGTGGCGGCACCAATACTTTGGAACTCCCTGCCTATTGATATTAAGGCAGGAGCCTTTGCTGTATTCTTTCCGGCGCCTGCTGAAGACATTCTTATTTAGACAACCCTACCCAGATGTTTAGAGAGCTTGCAAGCGTTTTGTTTTAGTCTATTCTGTTGTGGTTTTAACTTTTCACATGAATTTGATTATGGCTGTAATATTTTCAGTGATTGTTTTATTCGTTTTCTTTTCTATAAACCGATGTGAGATTATTATTATTTTTTGCTATACTCAAGCGGTATATAAATGTTACAAAATAAACAAAAAAAAGAGGGTGGGGAGGGTTTGTCACCAGAGATTAAACACTACATCCCCTTGCTGTTTTCTGAAGAGTTCCTGATTTTGCAGAACACTACAATATATATATGGTTCATTTTGTATATCATAAATCCCTGCATATTTTACATAAACTAAACCATTCGGTATTCCATTATTACATCTACCCAAACTTGTTTACACTGTTGAATTTATCTTAATGCTGTCAACGTTTTCAAGTGTACACAATTTCCCTCCATATATTCAATAAACATTTCCCTGTCTTCTTTAAACATATGTTCTTCTTGTTCTCTTATTCTATATGTTAAATCCACAAGCTTAGCATATTCCATCACACAAATTAATATTTTAGAGCAGTGATTTCCAATAGGTGGTCTGTGGACTCCAGAAGCCTCATGTAACCCACCTAGGGGATCCTTGACACATACTCGTCGACTGTTCAGGGCATCCTGTTTTGGGGCGCTGTGCTCTCACAGCCAGACGTATGTCTCACATGAGATTGCTGCACCCAAATATGCACATTTTTGGGCTTCATGCTCTTTCGTGGGTCACATGACTCGCATGGGAGTGCAGCCCAGAAGACACACATCCTGGTTTCGCACATGGAAATGTTGGAGGGTATGATGGCATCATTCACATAAGAAAAACTACTGCAGAAATATCCACCTTTTCAAAAGTAGCGGGTCCGTGGCTTGGCTTTCGAAAAACAGGGGAACCTTTTGCAGTGGCACGCTCAGTCAAAATCTGGATGCATGTTGGCACTGAACAGGTTAAAATGAACACAGTGACACCCCCCCCCCAACCTGTGGTGACTGAATGAAGTGTGAACTCAGCTAGGAAATCACCAGCGGCAGCCTGTTGCATTTTGCCACCCAGGGCAACATGGGAAGATGCTCTGCCCTCTACGGAAGGCTCACTTACTGGGGTTGTGAGGCAGTGGCGACTTCTGGTTTCTGGCAAGATCTTGCTGGAACCTGAAAGCCGCTTCTTCTTCTCTTTGCACCAGTCTGACTCAGGGATTGTGACCTCAGATTTTCCATCCCCTCTATTTCACCTATGCTCTCCATGCACCAAGTGAACAGCAGTGGCAATGTTACAACCTGGCTGAGGATGGCGATAACTAAACCCAGGCCTGGAGATGTAGAGGACCTGGAACCAGGAGTGTGATAAACATGCTGTGTTAAATAGGCCAGACCAGGAAGCCAGCTTCTTAGCATCTGTACGAGTCCTGGCCACTCCATGGGCTTCCTACTGCCTGACAGCTGATTGCCCGTTGAAGCTGGACTCCCCTACTTCCTTCTGCGTTTGTAAAAACGTTTCAAGAGTTGAGCAAGCTCTACGTCTGAACCTCAAACCATGATGTTTGAGCCCCGTAGTTTCCGACAAATAGAACCATAACAATATTTTTTAAAAGAATTGTAATTAAATTTATGTGCTCTTAGGGGCTATATTAAGATACTTGTAATTAAAACCACAGGACTACTGGAGTCTCTCTGATGACCACTTACAACTTTCCAGATGTCTTTGGTGCATGAATAAATTGCAGCTGGACCATAAGAACTTGCAGGGGACCCAACAAGAAGGGACGTTTATCCTTCAGATCCCATCTTCTGTGGCAGGTGAGATAAGCTCAGGAGTGGAAGCCAGAATTGTGAATTTTCTGCCTTTAGAAATAATGCACAACCTCCAATAAGTTCTGATAGGGGCCTGGGATTTATGGTGTGTGTGTGTGTGTGTGTGTGTGTGTGTGTGTGTGTGAGAGAGAGAGAGAGAGAGAGAATACTAGCATTCTCCTGCCATTCCATTGTTGTTTCATCCCATTGCCCCCTCTATCTCTCTCTTCCTGCCACTTTCTCCCTGCTTGATGCCCAGAATGCTGCTGCAGTATTTTTCCAAATGCCAGAGATGCTTTGTTGTTGTTTAGTCATTTAGTCGTGTCCGACTCTTCATGACTCCATGGACCAGAGCATGCCAGGCACTTCTGTCTTCCACTGCCTCCCGCAGTTTGGTCAAACTCATGCTGGTAGCTTCGAGAACACTGTCCAACCATCTCGTCCTCTGTCATCCCCTTCTCCTTGTGCCTTCCATCTTTCCCTACATCAGGGTCTTTTCCAGGGAGTCTTCTCTTCTCATGAGGTGGCCAAAGTATCGGAGCCGCCAGAGATACTAGGAAGTGCAATTTCCCCATACATCTGATGAAGTAGAGGCCATAGACTCAAACAGTTGGGAGAGACCCTGAGGGATCATCTAGTACAAACCCTCGCAATGCAGCTGCCCCATATGGGGATCAAACCTGCAACCTTGGCATTATCAGCACCATGCTCTAACCAACTGAGCTACGCACAATTGCATTTCCCAGCATCCATGGCTACAGAAGCTTTGCAAGTACCAGCAAGGGAAGAGGAAAAAGCAGAAAGACCTCAATACTGCAGTTATAGCCAGGTGAATGGGTCAGGGCTGGGTTCTTCTCCCCACTTAATTAATGATAATGATAATGATAATGATAATGATAATGATAATGATAATGATAATGATAATGATAATGATAATGATAATGATAATGATAATGATAATGATTTATTTATACCCCGCCCTTCCTGGCCAAGACAGGGCTCAGGGCAGCTAACACCAAATATAAATACATTAAAAACAAAACAAAACAAAACAAAGCAAAACAATACAATACAAACAAACAGTTGATTTAAATATAAGTTACAATACAGTTTAAAATACAGCTTAAAATGCAGCCTCATTTTAGTGGCAAGGTAAAGGTAAAGGGACTACTGACCACTAGGTCCAATCATGGCTGACTCTGGGGTTGCGGTGCTCATCTCACTTTATTGGCCGAGGGAGCCGGCGTACAGCTTCCGGGTCATGTGGCCAGCATGACAAAGCCGCTTCTGGTGAACCAGAGCAGCAGCTGGGACCAAGCAACGGGAGCTCACCCCGTCGCGGGAATTCAAACCACCAACCTTCTGATTGTCAAGTCCTAGGCTCTGTGGTTTAACCCACAGCGCCACCCGCGTCCCTTCGTTTTAGTGGTAGCCTATAAATTAAAGCCATAAGGGGAGAAAACGTCAAATATTCACCGGGGCCAACTATCCATGCTGGTCCTACATGGGCCAGCAAAAAGATGCGAGGGAAAATTTATATACAAAAATTTGTGGCAGAAATGGCCCAATTCAAGTTACAGTCAAAGTCATCATCATCATCATCATCATCATCATCATCATCTATTATTTCTACCCCGCCCACCCGGCTGGGTTTCCTCAGCCACTCTGGGTGGCTTCCAACAAAAGATTAAAAATACATTAAAACATCAATCATTAAAAACTTCCCTAAACAGGGCTGCCTTCAGATGTCTTCTAAAATTCAGATAGTTGTTTATCTCCTTGACATCTGATGGGAGGTTGTTCCACAGGGTGGGCGCCACTACTGAGAAGGCCCTCTGCCTGGCTCCCTGTAACCTCATTTCTTGTGGTGAGGGAACTGACAGAAGGTCCTCAGTGCTGGACCTCAAGTTTTATGAGTGTGACAAGTTCATATTCTAGAGCAAGTATTTTCAGTTTGGTGATTTCATTGGTTCTTTTTTCTCAATACCTGCCATTATATTATTGCATTTTGGTTCAGGTACTACCCATTAACGAACGGAAGGGTTGAGTATGTAACCAAACAGGTTGCAATCCAGTGCACAGTTAGTCATGGCTTACTCTCATTCATTGCAGCAGACTGGATCGCAGCCACAATGTTTCAGTTGATAGGCCCTCCAATCACTTTAACCTGGTTTGTGCTTCTGCTATGGGTACTAGTGTGCAAGTTTGCATTACTGTCCATGATCTGTGCACATTGAGGAAACCAGCAGAGAATGGCTTCAAAAGCTCTTCTGGATAACTGATGAGTTTGTAAGTGCGAACTACCGTACTTTTTTTAAAGAAAAAGAAAACACGCATTGAAGCAGCAAGCACCATTTCCTCCCACTTGATTTCCTCTCCCCCCCCCCCCCATTTTGAATGAGTGTTGCTTCTAACAACTGCCTGCAAAGTTGAGGATGGCACACGGCATAGACCTCATCTAAGTGCACCATCGGAGAGATGCAGTCTGCATAGCAACATCTCATTTTTTCTTTCCTACACCCCCTTCCCTTTTTCTTTTAACATACCCAAAACCGTAGATGAACAAAAGCCTTCTGCTTGGCCACATTATGTGTGCCTCTTCTCTGCCTCTCTCTGGGAATATTTGTCTTTCACTTGTTAAAAAGAAGATCTGTGGCCTTAGAGGAAAAGATATATGAACAAATTAACCCCTCGGGGATCCCATTTTCTGCCTTCGGTCACACTGTGTGCTTTAGAATCCGAGTACTTTGTACATCAGGCAAGGCTGGCCGCAGATGCACTGCATTCTGTAAGGAAAGGATCTTGTATTGGTCACATTCCACCACATTTCTGATTATAAAGAAGCCTAGCATTTCTGAATGTACACTAGAAACACGAATCTCCAAAATGTACACACAGAAAAAATGTCCTAGTCAGCTATTAGTAAGGTGGTTTGTGGCTTCTAAGATGTTTTATGCATTAATCTGGAAGACCTGTTTTTTTCATTGAATTTAGATTACACTAAGAGAGGGGTGGCCATTTGCACGAATTAGATCAAAGTGCTTGAATTTAAACCTATGGCCTTAGTATAGGAAACAGTCAGGGTCCCCATCTTCTTACTATCTGGACTAGTTCATGTGTGATGAAATTGTACACATAAAACACACACCTTCATTGGGACGTCAGTTTTTAAGATGTAAATCCAGATTTTCTGGCAGAGAGCCAGCACCATGTAGTGGGTTGGAGTGTTGGGCAATGTCCAGAGAGACCAGGATGCAAATCACGATTGCCATGAAGCTCAATGTGACCTTGAACCAATCCCTACTTCTTAGCCTTCCGTACCTCGCAGAGGTTCAGCAATGGAACCACCATAAATTGAACAACATGAGAGGAGCCCTAATGAATTCCAGAGTTTCCCAAACTTGGCTCTCCAGCTGTTTTTTGACTACAACACCCATCATCTCTAGCTAGCAGTGGTGCTTCAGGTTAAGAACAGTTTCAGGTTAAGAACAGAGATGGTTGGACAGTGTTCTCGAAGCTACCAACATGAGTTTGACCAAACTGTGGGAGGCAGTGGAAGACAGGAGTGCCTGGCATGCTGTGGTCCATGGGGTCATGAAGAGTCGGACACGACTAAACAACTAAACAAGTCCTGTCATGGAATTGTGGGGTGGAGTCTCAATTTTGTCCTTTGCCTTAGGCAGAAAAGTGTCTCGGGTTGGCCAGGGGCTTATTAGTACCATGGGGATATTCTCTGTGATATGGCAATGGGAATTATATTTAGATCTACATTCATTTATTTATTGTAGGGGGAGATGAGCGATAAGCTTCCCAAATTAAGCACTTGAATGTCTAAGTAATTCTCTCCCTTTGACACCAACCAATTCAGAACAAATGCCACTATGGTAACAAAATTTAGCATGCTCCCAATAATTCCTTCAAGCCCTGTACGAATGTTATTTATTTTTTTGAAGCAAAGCCGGCAGTGCGCCAACCTCTTGGTGAGATGCAGTAATCCAATAAGTGTATAATTTTCATTTGCACACTCACAAATTAAACTCCAGCTGCTACCCACCGTTAACCTGATCAGCTCGGAGAGGCATCATTAGTGGAAAACAATGGTGTGTTCCATTCTTGCAAACAACACAGAGCTACGAGGGAGAATAGGAAAGTGGGGCGAGGGAGCCAACCTCTGTCCCTTTTGTGTTGGAAAGGTGAAACCTGTGGTATTAAATAGCCAGGTTAATATAGGTCAGTCACAGTTGGAAAGAAAGGAGATACAAACTTCATTTGTGTTATCTTTTGTGCAGGCAAGATATGAACCGATTAAGCATGAAAAAACCACACACCACACATTGAACTAATTTTACCCAATACAAACGACTATTTCCTTATCGTTCTAAATTAATATGTCAACACTCAATATTAAAATGTGATTTAAATGAATGAAACGCGATGTAAAATTCATATTTGTTAAAGGAGAAGAAGCCAGATGCTTTGAACACCCACTAAGATGTCATGAATAATCCAGTAAATGTGAATTATTTCTGGACCAGGATCCCTCACTTGAGAGATCTGACATAACCACACTAATGTGGCACCAATTTTTTTATTTTCACTGCAAATGTCCCTGCACTAAGGGGGGGGGGCAGGGAAGAGATGCTTGCAATATCTCTGCCTTCCACATTTCTGTGCTTTTCCTGGTTTCCTATCTCCTCCTGTTTGGACATGATTTTTATTTTATTCTAAAGGATGTGCTAAAAGGGACGCGGGTGGTCCTGTGGGTTAAACCACAGAGCCTAGGACTTGCTGATCAGAAGGTCGATGGTTCAAATCCCCGCGATGGGATGAGCTCCCATTGCTCGGTCACTGCTTCTGCCAACCTAGCTGTTTGAAAGCACGTCAAAGTGCAAGTAGATAAATAGGTACCACTCCGGTGGGAAGATAAACGGTGTTTCCGTGCACTGCTCTGGTTCGCCATGCTGGCCACATGACCCGGAAGCTGTATGCCGGCTCCCTCGGCCAATAAAGTGAGATGAGTGCCGCAACCCCAGAGTCGGTCACGACTGGACCTAATGGTCAGGGGTCCCTTTACCTTTAAAGGATTTGCTAGTCAGGGATGGGGAATATTTCTGGTCATCTGTATCATTTTTTTTGCATGTTTTTACCCATTCCAATTTGCTTCCACTTTAGTCTTCGAACTCCTAAGTTATAGTTAAACTTTGGAAGCTTAGTGCAGTGGTTTTCAGCTAGTGTGCCATGGCACCCTGGGGTGCCTTGAATGATGGTCAGGGGTGCTGTGAGCAACACTTTCCTCTGTCCCTCTTTCTTCCCCTTTCTCTCTGATGTCCTCTCTTGTCTTTGCCTCCCAAAGGCTTGCACACCTGTTTGTTGCAGCAGCCCTGACTACAACCTCCCCAGATGAATGGTGCTTCGGAGAGGCACTTCTCTTTGGCGTGGGGTGGGGACAGCTCAGAGATCAGGGGCAGCAGCAGCGGCTGCCTGGAGGACTCCCAAGTACAGTGGTACCTCGGGTTAAGAACTTAATTCGTTCCGGAGGTCCGTTCTTAACCTGAAACTGTTCTTAACCTGAAGCACCACTTTAGCTAATGGGGCCTCCTGCTGCCACCGCGTCGCCTGAGCACAATTTCTGTTCTCATCCTGAAGCAAAGTTCTTAACCCGAGGTACTATTTCTGGGTTAGCAGAGTCTGTAGCCTGAAGCGTCTGTAACCTGAAGCGTCTGTAACCCGAGGTACCACTGTAGAGGGAATACGAGAAGAGGCTGAGGGAACACTCCACAAGGGAGGGTGTTCGAAAAAGGGTGAGGGGCTGCTAGCTCTGCAGGCATTTGGTGACATTACTGGGCTCCTGAGTTCCACAGGGGTGTCACAGAAAGAATGTAGTTGGTCAAGGGAGCTGTGGAGTCAAAAATGTTGAAAACCTCTGGCTTAGTGATATCAGAAGCTTGCGGTGCAATACTTCGCAACAGAAGAAAGCCCTGCTATATCCAAGCACAGGAAAGTTTGCATAAGATGCAGCCTTAGTGGAAGGAAATGGATTTTAGACCGGGAAGAGTTTTCATTTTGGAGGGAGCCAAGTGCAAAATGAGAAATCGATTCTGTTCTCAGAAGGAGGTGTGCTTGAACAACATCGTTCTGATAGACCTTTTCGCAGCTTTTAAATGCAACAGAGACACTGAAAATCCATAAGTGCACTGGGAGTTTGCTGTGTTCCCAAAATAGAGCTATATGCTGTTTAATTCAAAGTAGCCCCCCTCCACTGGACAGAAGGGAAGAAAAGATTTGACAACGAGCCCACTGCTTTATGAGGTACCTTGGACCATTGAGGCCTACTGCTATGTCACACAAATAGCTTATCACAGCAAACTTTACCAATGTAAAGGCATTTTGATACAGGCTACATTATTTCCAGGAGGGACACAGGTGGAGCTGTGGGTTAAACCACAGAGCCTAGGACTTGCCGATCAGAAGGTCGGCGGTTCGAATCCCCGCGACGGGGTGAGCTCCCATTGCTCGGTCCCTGCTCCTGCCAACCTAGCAGTTCTAAAGCACATCAAGGTGCAAGTAGATAAATAGGGACCGCTCCGGCGGGAAGGTAAATGGCATTTCCGTGCGCTGCTCTGGTTTGCCAGAAGCGGCTTAGTCATGCTGGCCACATGACCCGGAAGCTGTACGCCGGCTCCCTCGGCCAATAAAGCGAGATGAGCGCTGCAACCCCAGAGTCGGCCACGACTGGACCTAATGGTCAGGGGTCCCTTTACCTTACTTTACATTATTTCCAGTCCCTTTGCTTGTCATCACTGACCTCATTCAATGCCACGGTACATTGACAATATTGTAGTTGAGCCATCCATGGCTACTCCCAAAATCTCTTTTTCGATTTGACATTACTAGAAAACACCCTATAATTCCTAAAGCTGGAAGTCAGGAGGGTTTGCCCTAATACGCTGCACTTTACATTTGCAGCGGACCTCATTTGCCAGGTTGTTTCCCACCCATACCCCCAAATCCTTTTGGAGCTCTTGCTATCTGCTTGGGTTTTTATCAACCCAAAAAACATGACGACCTAACTGCTCACTTTCTTTGTGCTTGAATACTAATGCAGATCCTTGGGGATCCCTGGTGCTAACTTCCCTGTCCATGTAACCCTGATCTCTGCTTCCTGTTCTTTATTCAGATACCAGTCCACAAGAGGTCCTGTCCTCTTATCCCATGGGCCCTGACTTTACTCCAAATACATTTGGTAATGACTTTGTCCCACTTTCATTTTGTGCTTTAATAAAGACACAGCTGATTTGCAGGAAGACCTCTGGCAATGGAAAAATTTAAAGATTGCATAAAGAAAGCAAAACATTTTATTTCCTTTGCACTTCGGGGTTCCTTACTGTGGCCTATTTTCTCAAACAGAAAAAAACACAAAACCCGAGCCATGCATTTAGTCAGTGGTCGGTCACTAACAACCTGACAAAGGGATTGTAATGCATGCTGTCAAAGTGACTGTATCGTACAGAATGAATTAACTAAGTCATCAATTAATTAATTATAAAGGAAAGTTACTCTTGTAACACAAATCTGTTCAACGGCTCTTGTTTCCCAAAGAAAACCTGTACTAAACCAGCTAAAGAAACAGATCTGTCATCACTTCTGGCAAAGGTGGACTTTGTTATTCTTAATTAACTTTTCCACCTGTGCTTTGAATTTGGAGAAGCAAGACCTAAGAAGTGAATATTTTCCAAAGTGCCCAGAACGTCTAAGAAATGTAGGATTCCATTGAAACTGGGGCAGGAGTGTCTTTAACTTTCATATTCACCAAATCGGCAACCTCAGAGTGTACCTAGGACAACATTGCTGTCGTTTGGCTGCCCCCCTGTGCCTTATAAATCATCTGTCTAGGTAAGACCACTGCTTCCATATCATCAAACACCTGGAATTTATTCATTCACTGCAACAATAGGCACAATACATCTCTAGCCTCCTCTGTCTTCCGGCCATCTCTCTGTATGCTTTGTTTTATAACTGTTAAGATGGGTAAATGGCAAGGCCAGGCAAACTCCCTAGGAAACAATGATCAGGGTCAACCCTAGCATGCGGGTAAGTTTTTCAGTGCCTTTGAGGATACTGTGTTCTGCTCTAAGGTGTCAGAAACCTAAAATCTCAGTTGAAAGGAGTAGCTGCCACCACGACACTGATAATAATATGAAATCACAATTCCAAATTTAACTTTGTAGCAACTTATAATTGCCTTATCAAACTACAGCAGCCGTGCCAGGCATGTCGGAAAAGGTCTTCCAGTTTTTTGCATGAATGGTATTAATAAAATGCACACCACCCTGGATTCAACCTCTTCTGTTCTTTCTTTGTACAGTAGTACCTTGGTTTGACTAAGGGACGCGGGTGGCGCTGTGGGTAAAAGCCTCAGCGCCTAGGGCTTGCCGATCGAAAGGTCGGCGGTTCGAATCCCCGCGGTGGGGTGCGCTCCCGTTGCTCGGTCCCAGCGCCTGCCAACCTAGCAGTTCGAAAGCACCCCCGGGTGCAAGTAGATAAATAGGGACCACTTACTAGCGGGAAGGTAAACGGCGTTTCCGTGTGCGGCTCTGGCTCGCCAGAGCAGCGATGTCACGCTGGCCACGTGACCCGGAAGTGTCTCCGGACAGCGCTGGCCCCCGGCCTCTTGAGTGAGATGGGCGCACAACCCTAGAGTCTGTCAAGACTGGCCCGTACGGGCAGGGGTACCTTTACCTTTACCTTGGTTTGAGAACAGCTTAGTTTATGAACAACTTGGATTAAGAACGCTGCAAACCCGAAAGTAAGTGTTTTGGTTTGTGAACTCTGCCTTGGAAGCAAAACATGTTCCGCTTTCTGTTGAGTGTGTTCCATTTGTAAATTGAGTCCCCCCGCTGCTATTGGAAAGCACCCCTTGGTTTAAGAATGGACTTCCAGAACGGATTAAGTTCATAAACCAAGGTACCACTGTATCTGCAAGGTTGCAAAAGAGAGAGCGAGAGCCTCTGTATTCTCACTAATTCTCTTCCTTGTGGGTCATGCATGTAAAATCCGTTACTTCAAAGTCAATGCAAAAGAGTCAGGTGCAGATGTCATTCTTTTAATTAGTTCAGTGCTGCAATATGTCTTCTGATTTTTCTGCCCATTAAGCATTGCTTGCCTCCCTGGTCAGCTGCACCTCCAATTCTGAAAAAAAGACCCATGGGAGGAGTTTCCTTATGACACATTTCCCTGATGGTTTCTAGAATGAAAGAAAGGACACTCACAAACAGTCCAAAAATAAGACGAACACAACCAAAACCCTGTAGCCCACCTGAGAATTTCACTGAGATTTCCTCTCTCTTTTATAATTTTCAAATGCAGCTTCTTTTCTGCTTAACTGATAGGAGAATGCACAGAAAAGCACACACACACACACAAACACAGCAGTAATTTTGGCACAGTACTAGTTGGAATAATCAAGGAGTTTATAATATAATTTTGACTGTGTGATAGACAGCAGAGGGAGGAGCGATGAGAGCAGTAAAGGATGAAGTTAGCTGACAAAAATATGAATAGGGAACAATGAAAAATTAAAATAAAGTCAATTTTAATGTGGCATAATCCTGGCACAACATCGCATTGAATTGGGCAATATTTTTATAGCCTCCCAAAAGCACACAGCAGTATATAAGTGCAAATAATAGCAATGACTGCAACTACTGTCATTAATGAAGCAACTCATATTCCTGTCTTGCTGTTCAGCAGCTTCAGGCGGATGAAGTTATAATGGGAATAAAACTTTAATGGAATCAATTGACTCGTAAAACAGCAGGCTGCTTGTTTGCTTCTTAAAAATACTTACATAAATGGAGCCAGCATTTACTCTAATGAGACTTTCCCAAAGAGTTATCAGCAAGCCACCCAAGCTTACGTATTAAGCATTATATTTATAGCCCAGTCTTATAATCTGTCACTCAAGTGCTAAAGCATCTGGGAATAATCTCCAAGGCCTGCCTCTTTGGTGCAGGGGCATAACTGGTGCCTTGTTCCAGAACTGGGAAGCATCAGCTATGGGCCTTTGAGAAAAGCAAATGGGGAGAGGACATAAGGCGGTTTAGTTTGTGGAGGTCCTTGAGGAGCCCCCCACCCTGTTTATTCCTGAGCATCACATACCCACCTGCTGTGTTTCATTCCACCTTACTTAACAAGTGTGACTCTTTTGCTCTCTCCCTTCAAATGCCAACCTCAAATTGCTAGTTTATAATCAGATTGTAGTTTTACAGTTTAAGGTGGGAAGATGGAACTGGTCGGACAAGGAAACTGTTAAACTCAATGCTTTTCTTTTGCTAGAGGGACACGGGTGGCACTGTGGTGTAAACCACTGAGCCTTGGGCTTGCCAATTGGAAGGTTGGTGGTTCGAATCCCCACGATGGGGTGAGCTCCCATTGTTCAGTCCCAGCTCCTGCCAACCTAGCAGTTCGAAAGCATGTCAAAGTGCAAGTAGATAAATAGGTACCACTCCGGCGGGAAGATAAATGGCGCTTCCAGGTGTTGCTCTAGTTTCATCAGAGGCAGTTTAGTCATGCTGGCCACATGACGTGGAAAAACTGTCTGCAGACAAACGCCAGCTCCCTTGGCCTGTGAAGCAAGATGAGCATCGCAACCCCAGCATTGTTTGCAACTGGACTTAACTGTCAGGGGTCCTTTACCTTTTCTTTCTTTCTTTTGCTATCAGACAGATCTGCAGAGATGTGGCCACCTTAACTTTGTGCCATAGAAAGTCCCCCCCCCCCCGAAAATGAGGAAATGTCTAGTTTTCAAACTTGTAGGCAAGTATTACAAAATAGTTTTCAAAATTTTGTAGGCAGGTATTACAAAAGGTCTGAAACACTGAAATTTCAGTTGTCATTCTCCCCCTGCTATAGCCCTATTAGCTTCTATGGGTACAATTTGACAGAAAGTCCCATAAATATCAAGTTTCACTGTTTTTAGCAGGATTAGGATTATGTTCTGTGAGTTTCTTTAGCCTTTCCCTTTCAATGCCTTTCCTCCCCAGTTCTGCAAAAATCCCAACACTGCAACAAAAAGCAATTCAAACCCTTTCACTTATTTGAATATTATACTTTAATTATGCGGTGTAGAGTTTTTGGTAATTCTCCTTGTTGCACTTTAATTCCTTTTCTATAGTACTGACCAATCAACATTCTTGTATCTGCAGGTAAAAAGTCCCCACATCCTCTTTCCTAGTGTTTGGCTGCGCAACCATGAGTCAGCATAAAATTCAGGAAAGTTTTCTGTGATGTAATCCTTTCCTATTCCTGCTATTGCTAGATTGTAATTTGGTCTTCAAATGTATCACCTCAGATGGATTTCTCAGACGCACAAATATCCAATGTTCTCTCTTTTTTAATGTTTTAAAATTATATTGCAATTTCATGTTTTATTGTTCTTGGTTGCAGTGGGTGTTTTGTGCACAAAGACAGGGCAAGTGTTGAAATAATAAATGATAAGTAAATATAATACAGGTGACTGCTTTAAAATATGTCTCAAAAGAGTGCTAAGGATGGAGGATTCCATATCTAGGTACTGGCTCAGTGGCCCTTATTGGCTTTGAGTATGTATCTAAATGCTGTTACATTTGGCCAAATGCGGAATTCTGTTCTGAGCACATTGTGCTCTTTGAACGGAGCTATTTTCCTTAGCCGAGTCTATGGGCTTTCACTTGTTAACAATATTTCTCATGTCTGTGCAGCATCAACATTCTGCTTCTGGTGAGTGAAGTGTGAGATGCTTTACATGAATTCCAGTGGAGCCGGCATTCAAGATCACATGTTGCTTATATTTCACATTTATATAACCAAGTCATGAGACTGATCTCATCTCATGGCCACTTGTTCTCGAGTAAGGGGAGATGACAACCTTGGAGATGTACATGTACACAGCTTTTATTTTGGAGTTTCTGATGGTACAGCCAGACTGATATTGAGTTGCCAGCAGGAGCCTTGGGGGATCAATCTTCACACAGCCAATGCTAGGATGCGCGGTTATATACTCTCCAACATTTCTATGATGAAAATAGGGTAATTCTATTCCATCATAATAATAATAATCTTACTAGGTTGTTCCAGCCACTCTAGGCGGCTTTCGACATATATAAAAAGATAATAAAACAGTAAACATTGAAAATCTTCTCAATACAGGGCTACCTTCAGATGTCTTCTAAAGGTTGTATAGGTACTTATCTCCTTGGCTCAGGGGTCACTTAACTTCATATCCTCCAACCTTTGTTTGGTGAAAACAGGGGTGTCCTAAGGAAAAGTGGGACATTCCAGGATCAAATTAGAAACTGGGACAGCTTCTGTAAATCCGGGATTGTCCCTGGAAAATAGGGACATTTGGAGGGTCTGTGATTGTGGTGTAGTGGTTAAGAGTGGTGGACTCGTAATCTGGGGAACTGGGTGCGTGTCACCGCTCCTCCACATGAGCTGCTGGGTGACCTTGGGCTAGTCACACTTCTTTGAAGTCTCTCAGCCCCACTCACCTCACAGAGTGTTTGTTATAGGGGAGGAAGGGAAAAGGAGAATGTCAGCTGCTTTGAGACTCCTCAAGGTAGTGATAAAGCAGGATATAAAATCCAAACTCGTCCTCGTCCTCGTCCTCGTCCTCCTCCTCCTCTTCTTCTCCTCAGACAGTTCACCCACCATTACACAGAATGGAACTGGATGGTAAAGAGGCAAGCTGAAAGTTTGATCCTCCGCACTGTAGGCTGTATGTACAGTGACATGCTGAGCAAGATTTGGATTTAAATGATTTACTGCAGACGTGGCTAACTTTTTCTGGACGCAGTGATGGCCAGACACCTTTCTGAGGGTCACATAGCAGCAATGGGTGCAGCCATTGTATAGGCACACATGCACTCACATGTACACACACACGTACTGTACAATCAGCACACATAATCAGATATGCTAGGGCTGCCATACGTCTGGAATTTCCTGCACATAGCCAAGATTCGGCCCTTGTAAACAGCATCTGGGCGGAAATTGCTGAAATGTCTGGGGAAATCCAGAGGTATGTGTAGGTGTAGATTTTGGCGAATTTCCTTAAAAATAGCTCAAAAATAAACAAAAAACAAAAGCAGCTCAGCAACTTTTGTATCCGGATTTTTCACTTTTTGAAATATGGCAACCCTAAGATATGTAGGCACACTCACACATGCAGTCACACTCTCTCTCACACACAAGCACATGCGGATGAGTCATTCTAGGCAAAGGAAAAGGCAGTGTTTCTCCCTACTCAAGCACCAGTTTGGGGCATGTGAAAATGCTGCCTTCTCTTCTTAAAGAATAGGCAGGCTTTATCTCCAATCTTAGCACCAGTGGACTCTGTCTGCTCCTTAGAGATCACTAACTAAAGAGCAGACAGAGTGCTTTATCTCCCGATGAGATTGAATGAAAAGAGTGGGACTTCCAAGTCCATTGGTAAGCCTCTAACATCTAACTGTAGGGTTATTTTATACTGATTTAACTATTAATATGCCATTACTGATGGGATCTCTTATATTTCAGCAGGGAGATCATTCCACAGCCCTGGTGGCACCAATGAAACAGCCCACCTCTATATTGCAACAAACCAATAATCATTAGGCCATGGCAAATCTAACCAGCTTGGGTCTCAGGGAGGTTCACAGAATAAAATCAAGATATAAAACCACAAAATACCTAATAAAAATAAAAACAACAACCTAATAGCCCTCCCCCCCCAAAAAAAAACACATTTTAAAAGGGCATAGGATGTAAATCAGATCAACCAAAGGCCTGGTTAAAAAGGAACATTTTTGCCTGGTGCCTAAAGATGTATAATGCAGGTACCAAGCAAACTTCCCTGGGGAGAGCATTCCACAGACGGGGAGCAACTGCAGATAATAATAGAGTTGTAAGAGACCTGAAAGGTATTCTTGCCGAATCCTCTCATATAATTGCTATAGCAATTATAATGGGATATTCTGTATTTAATGTGCACCTTTTTAGGCCAAATTACATGGTGAAAAATCGGCTCCTCCCTTAAAGACGGCATGTATTGCAGTGAAACCTGGAAAACTGACACCCTGTGTTGTGGGTAGGTACGTTTGGATAGCCACAACACCTGATTGGTAGGTGCCTCAAAGCTGGTTGCAATCTGGCCAATGGGATGCAGGCTAAATGGATCAAGGGACCTATATATACCCATGCACGTGACCCAGAGCTTCCTCTTTTGGTGCGTGCATTCAGAACACCCGCCCACCTCTCCCTACTTTTAGGGTTTTGCACTTGACCTTGCTATGCTGTCGTCTGTCGTTGGGACAGGGGCATGGCAGGAATTTTCCCCACTGGGCTGATTGTCTGTTGCCATTTGGGTTTCGCCTGCCACGTAGCAAATCGTCACAACTTGTAAGGTTGTGGATAGGCTCTGGTTCAGGTGATAGGGATGGGAGAAAGCTCTCACCATCCCTATGTGAAGGGTATTTCGTTAAAGGAATCCAGGGACTCGATGATTTGGTCAACCCCTCAGAGGGGGTTGTGTCCGTGCCTGAGTCCAGGGGGACATTTGGGTGGTGGAGATAGCCTGTTCCTGGCTTTCCACTTATCCAGGTGTTCACCCTTGGCTAACCTATTCTGGAACCCTGGGTCAGCACTACCTGCATGGCAGGGAGCTAGTTGAACCAGAGCCTATGCAACCAGTCACTTTCTGTAATCAATAAAGTTGTGGCCTAAATTCTGCCAAAAACCAAAACCAAAATTTGAGTCAAGTGTGAATTTATTTAGAGGGGAGGTTTCTGGGTCTGAACACTCAAATAAATAACCCGTGTGTCTTGATTTTGCCCATTACTGTGGAAAACACCCATGTGCTCATGAAGCAGAGACCTACAAACTGTTCTTATACCCAAACATTCCTACTCTCTCTTTCCTTCAAGTGAATCATATCTATATAATGCAACAGGACCACATCATGTATTGCCCTTATGTTCTTGAGCTTTATGAAGAACATTTTGGCCTCAGTGGCGTTCTGAACTGTCTCTTCTGTAATAGTGAGTCAGTTGCCGTGAATGCCAGGGTTTGTAACAGTGGATTTGTTAGAATTTCACGCATTTTCAGTAGTCAGTACAAACACACGAAATGACATCTTCCTCTAAAAATAGCATTCTGGAGTTTCAGAGTACGTTCATTTTATCATTACTATTATTTAAATGAGTAAGGGATGATGCAGCTGAAATGATACTTTGGTGACATAACAAAGAACATTAGAGGTCAGGCCAGATTAATTTGCCACGGGATCAGCTGGAGAATATTAAACCTCTTAGCTGTAATCCTTTGATAACCAGTCCTATAATGTAATCATCAGTGTACATCCAATAACATCCATGTTAATTACTTTGGAATTATTCATTTGCTATTTAATCAGAAGGAAAGTTTCAAGAAGCAGGCACACAAAAATTAAAATACTACATTTGGAAAAGAAAAGGTGGAGGCAGGAGGGTTTTGGGGAGATAAATATATGTTAATAATAGAGTTGCAGGAAAATAACTTAAGGGTATGTTTGCACAAAATGAGCAGCGGCAAAACGCTATGTGAAGGGATAAATGGAAGCAATCTTGGAACTTATCCTAACCTAATTAATCAATGGGTGATATCCAACTAAGTCACACTCAGTGTTAGGCCCATAAAAATCAATGGAGTTAAATTCTTGTTGCATATCACCCCAATCTCCAAGCGATGAGAGATTCCAGGGATTCCAAGCGCTTAGCAAGGGTACAGATTTCCTTTCGGAAATGAGGCACAGCGGAGACTGTGGTGTCTTTATGATATAAGGTTTATTTACCCATATATACAATCTGAACTTGCAATGCCTCACAGTATTAACAGCCCAGAAGGGTCTTGTTTCTCCCGTAGCTGCAGCCTTGGATTCAAACAGAAATCAAACAATGCTCTCAAGTGTTGTTCTGTCTCTCCAACTTGCTGCTTCACACCACCCCCACTTTCAACTTCAAACTCTGCCTTTTTCTGTTGAGTGAGGGGACCTCACCCCTTTGCCATCTTGCACTGAGCCCCTTAATCCCTTTTAATGGCTCATCACTATTGCCTCACCAAAAAGGCTAGCCTGGCTATTCCAGGAATTAGAAGTTGGTTAAATTCTAACACTCACTGGATCCATTGATTAGAGGGGACTGGTACCCAGCTTAACACCACAAACTCATGACATTACTTAAATCTGTTGATTTCAGTAAGTCCTCCCTGAGCATGACTGACATTGGCTATCACCTTGTATGAGTGGATTTACATGAAATTCTATTGGGATTAATATGAAAAGTAATATTGATACTGACAAACAACTTATTGATCCAGGCTATTATAATTGGGCAAACCATTTCAGTGTCAGATCTGCTGTGCTGCTGATGTGTGTTCCCTTTAACTCTGTTTAATTGAGGCAATAACAGTAGCCGTTAACATTCATTGGTATGTTTTTAATCTTGTTTCCTACCATTATTTGTGGGATGGGGGAGGAGAAGGGCAACTCAGGGTCTTTCTTCTTTTTCTTTTTGTAAAAGTTGTACACGAACACATGCAGTTCACCGCGATGGCATTGACATTCCAACAGCTGATAATAAAAATAATACCATTTATTTACATTACTGGGTTAGCCAGAAATCCATTCCTCACACGCCTACTCAGCAGTAAGTAAACTACCTCTGCTCTCCAATTCTATTTACCATTTTGTTGCTGGCATGAAGACCAAATTAAGGAGAAGAAATTGCAGGTGCAATTTAAAAGAGACGAGACTGTTGCTTTGTTTGTATTGCACAAAGACACAGCAAGATAAATTATAATACCCCTGGGGATATCCAAATTGTTACATGATGACCATGGGCAATGGTGAACAGCAGCAGAACTGCAGATGGAGAAATCTGTTGCGCAAGGAGTTATCACAACACAGCCTGCAGAATCAAAGTCAGCTATATCATTTTTACAAAGCGCGAGACAAGCAGTTTTACGAGCTGTGGACCAAAATGAACTGAGCTTATCCTGTGTCACTGTGAGAAAAAACAAATGAGTACATACATGGTTGTGAATCCCATCCCTTGTGACGATGGGGTTCCACAGGCCCATTTCAGCTGTACACTTTAGAACACATCCCAAAATCCTCAGCAATTGCCCAGGAAACAAATCCACCTGTGAAGTCTTTCCTAAGACCTGGAAAGTCAAAACACACACTGGATCTTAACAGAGATGGAAATAAGTGAACAGGGACTTTGATTTGAGGAACAGGTGACCTTGGGACTTGGTTTTATATGTGGTTGTACTCATTAGCTGAGCGGTAATTTCCTGTACTAAGTGAAAACATTTAATAGAGTACATTTGTGTACTTTGCAATGGCTTCACAAGTAGCATGGCACTATCAACCCTCTCCACATAATTTTCCATCCAGGCAGTGTTGATTTTCATATCCCTTATCCCTCAGTCACCATGTCTGCATCAATATTCTTTTTTTTATCATGCTTCCTTGGAAAATTCACACTAGGTTTACAAGAAGCAGCCTCAATCAAGGGCAAAGGTTTATTTGAAGTAAAATATTGCCAGGATCGGGCACGTGTGGAAAACAAGCTTTCTTTGTAATCGGTACTTAGGGCAACAATATACGTCTTTAGCTTTCTTCTTATAGTAAATGATAAAGTTAAGACCCACACAGCCATTGCTAGGAATTTTCTATTTTAGGTAAATTCTGATATCGCTGGTACCAGAGACAAAACTTTCATATCACTAGATACCTCACACACAGCCAACAGACCTTTGTTTTAAATATAAAGGAGAGCCAGAGCAGAACCAAAAACAAAATAAAAGGAAGTTTGCTGGTAAGTCATCATTCCTAGGAATCCTATGTTCCTAGACAAAATGTTTTTGCATTATAAATCCAAATTAAGCAACCAGAGGCTCTACACGCACCCTCTGCTCATAAAGGATGTCTCTGTGTCGCCGTGGTTCTGGAACAAAAATAAAAGTTGACTTCGGGGTTTATTCTTGTTCTTGTGCCTTGCCGCGTAACCCAATAAGATTTATAAATCTTTAATCGTTGCTGGTTTGCTCTAAATGCTTAATGATGACACGATGTTTGCCTGGGCGCTGGAAGCACTAGCAATGCGGCAGGGTTACAGATTGGCAATGCTGTAAATAAAGTCGGGGCGGGCAGAATCTGTGTGGGGTTTGCCATAATACCACAACATCTGTGGCTTTAATTATAACACCACAATAGTCAGTCTCTCTCTTCCTCCCTCCCTCCCTCCCTCTTGTGTGTGTGTGTTGTGTGTAATTATGTAACAGTACCTCTCTTGGGTAGCACATGATTTGCTGATAGCATGGTAGGTGGTGGGGGAGATACATATTTTTAAATAACCAGGCAGTGTGTGGGAGAGGAATGAGATCATTTGAAAGAAATCATTTTTTGTGGTTTTTTTTTAATTAAACCTTAAAATATTCAGCAAGAAGTGTCAGAATAAGGCGAAAGGCAGACCCTCCAAGTGTCCCTATTTTCTAGGGACCATCCCAGATTCACAGAAGCTGTCCCAGTTTTTCTGATGTGAACCTAGAATGTCCTGCTTTTCTTTAGGGCATCCCTATTTTCATCAGAGAAATGTTGAAGGGTATGGTAAAGGTATAGGTAAAGGGACCCCTGACCATTAGGTCCAGTCGTGACCGACTCTGGGGTTGTGCCGCTCATCTCGCTTTATTGGACAAGGGAGCCGGCGTACAGCTTCCGGGTCATGTGGCCAGCATGACTAAGCCGCTTCTGGTGAACCAGGGCAGCGCACGGAAACACCATTTACCTTCCCGCCAGAGTGGTACCTATTTATCTACTTGCACTTTGACGTGCTTTCGAACTGCTAGGTTGGCTGGAGCATGGACTGAGCAATGGGAGCTCACCCTGTCACGGGGATTCGAACTGATGACCTTCTGATCAGCAAGTCCTAGGCTCTGTAGTTTAACCCACAGTGCCACCTGCGTCCCTGAAGGGTATGGTAGGATGTCCCTATTTAATCAGAGAAATGCTGGAGGGTAGGGAGTTATGTGACCCCTGAGACAAGAAGAGAAGTAACTATGTACCTTTAGACGACATCTGAAGGCAACCCTGCATTGGGAAGTTTTTTTAAGTTTGCTGTTTTATTATGGTTTTTATATATGTTGAAAGCTGCCCAGAGTTGCTGGGTCAACCCAGTCTGATGGATGGGGTATAAATAATAAAATGATGATGGTGATGATGGAATAGAACGTCCCTATTTTTATCAAGGGAATGTTGGAGGGTATTTTAAAGGGCGAAACTCTCCAGAAATGGGTGATTTAGAGCAGGCAGGGAACCTAAGGCCCTGCAGGGGCTGTTGAACTCCAGCTCCCATCAGTCCCAGCCAGCTTGGCCAGGGATGATGGAAGTTGTAGTCCTACAAGCTACAGATTCCTCACACCTGATTTACAGCATCAGCATGATGGGACACTTCCAGAATCCTCAGATTAAAAGGGGGTGGGGACTTTACAGGCAAGAGGCAGGTCAGGTTAGACACAGGGCTTAATCTCAACTCACCAGGACAGAGTCCTGCAAACTATTTTTTTTTTTTTTAGTGCAAGAGCTCAATTCTGGATTTAAATGGCATTTGCTTTGTGCTAGCAGTTTTCCAGATGTTGCTACTCCTATGCTACAGAATTATTTGAGTATGCATTTATTAAAAATGATTTATAGCATTGTACAGCATAAAAAACAAATACCCCAAAATGAGAAGATGGCGTATCAACCTTTAAGTGGAACAGAATATTTCCTTTCCGAAGCTGTTTCTTGTCTGTTAATATAAGACATCCCTTAGTGAAACTTGTATTGCTTTATTGCTCCCTCTTCCCTGCGCCAACTTGGATAAGGTCTAGAAAGGAAAATATTTGTGCCACCCTAGGTTTAAAAACAGAACCAAATAGGGAGGGGGCCTGGTGCTGGGTAATACACAGATATTTCCTTCTTATGTACTACCAACAGTTATTTAGTAGCAATGCAGACCTCTGCTTAATGTCAAAACTTGCATGCAGATGCCCCCATGTCTTCCTGGACATAGATGTGAGTAGCACTGCCTAGCACTTGAGGCATCACTTTCCTAATTGTAAAAAATAAATAAAAATCAGATCTTTTGGAGAAGCAGGTTTGTTGTGCAAGAGCTCCCAATCAGCTTTAATTGCACGGCCTGAATTTGCTGGCATGTATTTGAATCCCACTCGAAAACTGCAAGAGTCTGGAAGCATCCTTAGCCTTCCTCCAAATTACTGAATCTCCGTTCAATTTTCTTCTTGGAAAGGAGCAAAAAAAGGCACTTTGAAGCAGTTGCACTCCCCTCTTATCTTTTAAGCGCTGGAGAAGGGCATCCTCCCATGTAATCTACAGTGCTATGTTTAAACTTGCCTGGATTAATAAATCCTTGTGGCAAAAATATTGCTTTCTGGACTCCAGTCAGTTATCTCCGAGGAGAGAAAAAAGGAGCATATATATCCTTCTTTGTTATGTCATATATTCAGCAGCAGGGAAAGCTAATGTCTTCTGGGAGTATAGCTGGGGCTACCCATGTGCCTTTCCTTCATTATTTCTCATGGATAAATCCAATTTGGGGGAATTTATTGCTTTGCTCCCTTGTTTAGTCGGAGAGATTAAGTCCCATTAGGCATTAGCAGATTCTTTTTGTAATTGTGCAGAGGCATAAAAAAATAAAATAAACTTCTCAATAAACCTAAAATGAGGAGGATTGGGTAATGCTATTAAGCAGGGGCAAGACAGAAATTTCTGTTCGTCTGTCACAATATTTCAGCTGGAGATAATTATTTCCACAGAATAGGGGGCTGCCACTGGGCTGGGTAAGTTAGTGCTGGAGAGTATTAATAGCTGGTAATCCAGAATCAAAGGCAAAGCAAACAGTGTTGTTTCATAAATGGGATATTTTGAGATGGGAGAAGGAGAAAGAGATGAAAGCAGCTTGTTGTTGTTGTTGTTGTTGTTGTTGTTGTTGTTGTTGTTGTATTGCCTTAGAACATATTCTTAAACCCACTTCAGAATTAGATACTCTAAAACCCTCTGTACTTGGAGCAGCCAATGGTCAAAAGTCAGGGATGATGGGAGTTGTGGTCCAGCAACATCTGAAGGGCACCACAGTGGCTACCCCTGCTCTACACAAAACACATCCCCATGGGTGCCAGCAAGTGGAAGAAGTGATATCCCTCCTAGGAAGCCCACACTGTTCCAAGTAGCCATCTATGTGAGTGTGGTGGCATGGTAAAATGGTGGCCTTTAGTGAGGCTGAGCCAGATGTTGCTTTCTCTGCGTGGCTGCATCTCTGATCCGTGTTGAGAGTTTCAAGCATCCCAACCAGCCTTCAATTACCTACAGTATTAATCGTACCATTTATTGCATTTACTCATCGTATTCTACCCCAAGGAGTATCAAAGCACCTTACAAATAAATATTGTATATATAGAGTATTAATTTCAAGGGGATATTTCGGAGTGTGTATCCCACCCTCTGAATTTTCCCCACTCCAAAGGTGAATTCTAGGTACCTTGAATGGATTTCAAATAAGGAGTTGTCTCTCAGCATGCAAAACTGCTATTTCCTCTAGAGACAACACAAAACATTTTTTGTAGCTGGGGCAGAAAAGAATGTCAATAATCACAATAACAAACAAACAAACAAACAAACAAACAAACAAACAAGTTAATAATTGTGGAGGGGGAATGAATATTTCATTTCTAACTACTGAAATACACACCATATTTATCAGTCTATACATATATCTATTTATCTTACATTTGGTTTGATTGCTTTGATTATTTAATTTCTATACTACTTAATATATTTAAAGATATCCCAAAGCAGTGTGCAAAAGAAGAAGAAGCAACAACAACAGGCAACTCTAACTGTGCCTATTTCTGACAGGCTGCAATGTTCTATAAAGGTAAAGGTAAAGGTACCCCTGCCCGTACGGGCCAGTCTTGCCAGACTCTGGGGTTGTGCGCCCATCTCACTTAAGAGGCCGGGTCACGTAGCCTTCCGGGCCGGGTCACGTAGCCAGTGTGACATCGCTGCTCTGGCGAGCCACAGCCACACACGGAAACGCCGTTTACCTTCCCGCTAGAAAGCGGTCCCTATTTATCTACTTGCACCCGGGGGTGCTTTCAAACTGCTAGGTTGGCAGGCGCTGGGACCGAGCAGCAGGAGCGCACCCCGCCGCGGGGATTCGAACCGCCAACCTTTCGATTGGCAAGCCCTAGGCACTGAGGCTTTTACCCACAGCATCCCCCGCGTCCCCAATGTTCTATAGGATGAGTGAAAAAACCTTAGTCCCTTTTCCGGGAATAAAACCCCTTCCTGATCCCAGTTTGTTTCACAACAGAGGTTCCAGAACATAACATATTTGCCAAAATGATGATTAGCAATTGTGGCATGAAGATATTTGCTGACAGAGGGAAGTGAGCTTTCCAAGCAGTACGTGAGAAGGTCAATGTCTGGGTAGCTTAGCAAATAATGTGAGGCCTTGTTATGTAACCCATTTCACTGGAATTAAGGCTTAATCACAAACGGCACAAATAATGAGGACTTTCTCGTGGCAATAGTACATAATGCAAAGCAGCAATGCTCTTTCCTTATAGCAGTTCTGCAGCATGCAAAACCCACAGATATCATCTTTCACTCTTTAAAAAAATAATAAAAATCAACCTGCTGTGTAGAGGCATTCGGTCTGCCAATTTGAGCTTTCTTGCAAAGCTGTTAGCAACTCTCCTGAATAAATTATGTGACTTGCCCAAGCTTTTATAAATACACAGAGATTTGTGTAGGATTGACTTGTAAATAGGCAGATTTAGATGGGATCGGCTTCTAAATAGGTACACAAAGTCACAGAAACAATAAATTTCTGTTGAAGTTTTGTACGTGTGCAGGGACGGAAGTATCCTGTGGGGCGGGGAAGGGTACGCACTGTATGAAGAAATATTTCCCTAATACCAGAAAGCTTCAGGGGTTGGGAGAACTTCAATAGTTGTGTTCACTTAGGAGAAACAGTACTGCAAATCAACATAGAACCCAGACAAGACCAAGGTTCCATCTAGTTCCCACTGAACTATGGCCCTAAACTAGGACCTATGACTTATGACCCCTGCCTGGCCCACAAAGTCCATAACAAGGTCAAAAATGCAACATGAAAGACATTACAAAAAAGGGGGGGGGTAGCTCCAGCATAGAACTGAGGGTCGGAGCTAGCAGGTTTCAATCCCCCTAGGAATGGACCCAAGGGAAACCTGCATGTTCCATTGCGTCCACCCCATGAAAAGCCCACCTCCAAGCCCACCCATGATTGGTCCTGGCCAGCAAGGCAAGTGACTAAAGCCTTTAAATGGTCTCAGCCCAGTATACCTGAAGGAACATCTCCACCCACATTGTTCAGCCCGGACACTGAGGTCCAGCTCCGAGGGCCTTCTGGCAGTTCCCTCACTGCGAGAAGTAAAGTTACAGGGAACCAGGCAGAGGGCCTTCTTGGTAATGGAGCCCACCCTGTGGAACGCCCTCCCATCAGATGTCAAAGCGATAAACAATTACCTGACATTTAGAAGACATCTGAAGGCAGCCCTGCTTAGGGAAGTTTTTAATGTGTGACATTTTAATGTATTTTTAATCTTTGTTGGAAGCCACCCAGAGTGGCTGAGGAAACCCAGCCAGATGGGTGGGCTATAAATAATAAATTCTTATTCTTATTCTTATTCTTATTCTTATTCTTAGTATTATTATTCAGTCCTGCCAACCAGGAAGCCCCCACACCCAGAAACTGTGCCAGTTTGGGAGAGGAATGGCATCACCAGCACTCAGTGCCACCACACCAAGAAACTAAGTGGACTTCTCAAAGCAGCTCTGAAATAAATTTTGTTTTGTTTTGGGGCTGGAGGTTGTTCCCTGCCGCACTATGATTTTGCTGCTGCTTTAGATACGTTTCATGCTTATTGCATATTTTCTTCTTTCTAAGCTGCTCTGCGAGTGCCAATTGGCATTCAACAAGCAGGGAATAAATTTTAGAATAATGAAAAATAAGACTAGACCTGGGTTCCCGTGTTCGGTTAAACAAGGCGGAATACTTCATCAAATTACAGTGACGAGTATTCATGTCTGAACATCCCACTTTAGCCTGTTCATAGCTCTCAAGGATTATGTTCCTTTGTTGCTTTGCATGCTTTATAAAGATTTCTTCTTCTTTGCTGTTAGTTAATTCTATTGTAGCGCAAGATGAGACAGACCTGCAGAAAACATTCTCTTCTGTATTTTTTTGTCCCTGGGTTTCATAAACCGTGTTCCGTTTGAACATGATATGACCTTCGGTAATTATGCTGGTTCACAGGTATAAAGGACAAGACTGCACATAGAAACAAAGGCATTCTGTGCTTCCCAGGAGATCAAGAAATTGCATTGATTCATGGCTAGTGCTTTCCCACAGTAAACAAACAAAAGGGAACACAGAGCTCATTCCCCCACGGATGACAAGAGACAGCATCAAGGTAGAAGAGCAGAAGGCATAATCGCTCTCGTCAGCATATTGCTTTGGTGCTTTATTTCTGTAGGCCTCTTTTACCTCCTTCAGTTACTCAGAATGTATTATTGTTACTGATACTTTAAAGGAGAAAGCAGGGGAAAAAAATACGAACCTTGGAAGCTCTAAGAGGGTAAATACCAAACATGAAAAACTGATCTCTTAATAGAAAGTTCTCTCTCTCTACTTGTGCCTCACACCTTGAATGGCTGTTTAGCTGATGGGTTAATTCCAAAACACTCATCAAAACCAACTAAAATTGGTTGGCTAGTTGTCATTGGGGCGCAGGCTCAAACTGCGGACCACACGACCCATCAGAGAATGAATAAAAGTGAGGGAGACAAATTAGACACAACATGTTATGAGGCGAAGTGTGTCACACCCCAGCTTCGTGAAAAATGTCACCAGTTTCAGAGGAGCTCCCTAAAAAAAATATAAAAAAATCCTCATATGTTTTGCCTCAGGAGGAATCCCAAAATTTGCTTTAATTTTTTATTCAGAGCCTTATAGCAGATTTTTTAAATGAAACTTTGTTTTGTTCAAAATTCCTTGGATGTTTTACCTGAGGAAGTACTCCCAAATTCACCCCAAGGGGAATGTTGTATATAACTTCAATTTTACCAATGGATTAGGAAATGGAAATATAATTTAGGGTTTCAGTTGATGAAAGCATTCCCCCGAGTGTTCATTACATTGCAGCAGATAAATGCACTGAACTCAGAATGTAGTAGAAATATGTCTATATTTGCTGGTCATCAAAACAACACAATTTTCCATTTTGATTGCAATTCGTAATTCTTTTGAACTTACACACTTGGGGGGGGGATACACAAATAAAAGTCATGAGGACTCTTCCCAGCACAAACGCCATTTCATAGCCAATATGTGATGTTAGGATAGGCTGATATTGTTCCTCTTAAACAGGCCATTAGCTGATTCTGCAGTGATTTCTAGTGTCCATTGTGCTTTACTGTAACCAGCTCATTCATCCTTAGAATAATATTATGAAGTAGGCTGCATAGATATCTTTCTAAACGAGTGGTGATGATAAAAAATAATCTGACACAAATTTGACAAAATACAATAAGTACAGTACAACCTAAACACGTGACAGCAAGCAAGCTATAAGCAAAACAAACAAACAAATAAGCAAAATGCCTGGCAGTTAAAAGCAAGCAGCGGCTTTTAAAGCAGATCACACAATAGAAGATCTGCAGCAGCACTCTAAACTTCTTCTCTTGCTGTTCCAAGAGTTGAAGCCTTAATCCACTGTCAGCAGAGAGCCTGCCTGGAAGAAAATAGATGGGAAATTTCTGCCCCAGTCAAGGAGGTAAGCTGAGGATGGGTGGTGGGTTCATCTTCCTTTCCTCTTTAAATCAGATACTGCTCCCACCTTGATCCTGGGTCTTGTTTGGGTACGAAGACAGAAAATGCTTACATTTGGTAACATCTCCAAAATGTAGCATTTTTGTGTGTGCCAATTTGATAAATTGGGTCCTCCATCATGGAGGGCACGTGTTGCAGTGAGATCACAAGAAACTGCCTCCCTGTTGTGGGGCGGGACCGTTTGGATGGCCACAACACCCCATTGGTTGCCCCTCTGTTGCTGGGGCAGAAATTTCATCAGTTGGGTTGGCTATTGGCTGCTGAGGGGCAACTTAAGCTGCTGCATGTCGCTGCACCCGCCCTCCTCTCCCTATATTTAGGGTTGTTCTTAAGGCCTTGCTATGTCTAGGGGTCGTCTGTTTTGGAGCAGGGGCCCGGTAAGAATTTTGCCATTTGGCTGATTGGCTGGTGCCACTTGGTTTTTGCCTACTGTGTAGCAAATCGTCACAACTTTGTAAGGTTGGCGGTTAGGCATGGGTTCAGTGTTTCGGGGAGGGGACGTGGTTGGCTGTGCCTGCCCCTCCATTGCTGTTGCTAGGGAATTCCGTTAAAGGAATCCAGGGGCTCGCTTTGCTTTTGTCCGAACCCTGCCAAGGGGCTAGGGCCACACCAGATCCCCTGGGAGCATCTGGGGTGAGCTGTGAGATCGACGGAGTTCTCACTCCTCCAGGATGCTTTCCCCTACTGACATATGGTGGTGCCCAGTGTCAGTCCTGTTCCTGCCACCGTGCAGGTTCAGGTAGTTTGGAACCAATGCCTAAGCAACCACTCATGTGCTGTAATCAATAAAACTGTGGCCAAAATTAATGCCCAAAACCTTAAACTAAAATCCGTGTCTATTGTGTCATTTGGGGGTGGTTTTGGGGGTCTTCACACACAACATCAGTGAGATGTAAAATAGCAAACAACACTGCAAATAATTATTTGGGGAGTGGCCATCCCATTGTTTCTGTATTTGGCTGTGATTTCGGCCCCCTCAGGCAACTGCAAAGTCCTGGAATCCCAAGGCAGAAAACTCAGGTACTCTGAGCTTGTCCTTGTGGAGAAATGTAAGCAAGATCTTGAGGCTGCCAGGGAGAAAGAGAGTTTTAGGCACACCTCTCAGTTGAATCCTGCATTGGGATCTTTGGTTAAAGGTAAAGGTAAAGGGACCCCTGACCATTAGGTTCAGTTGTGGCCGACTCTGGGGTTGCGGAACTCATCTCGCTTTATTGGCCAAGGGAGCCGGCGTACAGCTTCTGGGTTATGTGGCCAGCATGACTAAGCTGCTTCTGGCGAACCAGAGCAGTGCACAGAAATGCCATTTACCTTCCCGCTGGAGCGGTACCTATTTATCTACTTGTGCTTTGATGTGCTTTCGAACTGCTAGGTTGGCAGGAGAAGGGACCGAGCAATGGGAGCTCACACCATCGCTGGGATTCGAACCACTGACCTTCTGATCAGCAAGTCCTAGGCTCTGTGGTTTAACCCACAGTGCCACCCGCGTCCCGGATCTTTGGGTGGTATTGCTTTAAATTAGATGTGAGGGTGATAGAGTCAACTGGTCACATGTATCTATACAAAAGCCACACACCTAACCATAGCAGTTCAGGAGAGTGGCTGGTTGCAAGCTTGTAAAAGCATCCCACCTACCTTATTTCCTAAGCCGTTTGGACAAAATCATGAACCAATCTCAAAGTACTTGCGAGGTCAACTGTGAGTTCCATCTCTTCCCTTTATAGCTTTCTGCTACATTCAGGGAAGTGAGAGAGGGAGAGAAGAATACTCATTTGGCTTTTGTATTCATTGTTCTTGTACCTTACGTTGCCATGTGCGAAGTGGGATTGGGCGTGAGTCAAAAGGACATGGGATTAGAGGAAGCGTGCGACACAAAGCAGACTGCACAGACTTTACAATGTAATGGGTTAAAAAACAAATAACAGATGGTGACATCGGCAATGGGTACTGACAGTGCTGAAATGTGATTAGGAACCTATTTTTAGTTACTCGAATGAGTGTGTCTACAAAAAAAAAAAAAAACAAGTGGAAAAAAGGAAGAAAGGTTCAAATCCAAGTTTATGTCATGTCTACAAACGCAGGATTTTCCCTGTTTCGTTTTACACTGCAGTGGTAGTTCCGTTAGAGTACATCTGCTTTATATCATCTCCTCTTCTCCTATATTACCTGTCTTTATTAGATCTTTCCTTTTGACTTTGTACTTCTTCACCTTCCATCCCAGAAGACCCTATTGCCTTTTAGGGCGCTAGGGATGGGTGATTCTGCCAATTTCAGGTTTTTTCCTCAGTATCTCTTTTCTCCCATCTTTATTTCTCCACATTTCCAGATCAGTTTGAGTGGATTTTTTTTTTTAAGCTCCCATGAAAATTCAGCAGCGTTTTAGGGCAAGATGCTCTTAATACATGCAATTTTGCAAAGCAACTTTGCCTAATTGTGCATGTTCTTTTCTAACGTATACTATTTTATACACATTTATGCACATTTGACCTTGGTATAAACATTTCTGCATGCATTGCCTTGCTAGAGAACTGCCCTGGAAAATTTAGTGTGAATTTTTGAAAGGTGTGTATTTCAGTTCACCTTTTCCCCCCAGAAAGTACAGACCTGGTAGGTCCACCTTTAAATGCAAATTGAGTCAAATTTCTCCCCTGTCCCTAAACGGCAGTGTTGACTACCCTCTCCAAGTAACTTGGAATTAGGGTAAGGTGACCATGTTTTTAGGTGCTGCGATGGGGAATGAAGTATAATAGTGCCATGTGTGTTGTTTTGTGGGATATTTGTTGTTGACTATGACTAAAAAAAAAAATAGGTCGGAGAAGCATATCCCCTCAAATATGGTTAGCAGTGAAGCAGAAGTTAAGGCTTCCATTTCCATAGCCTCTTCCCTTGCATGTATGGTTGCTCTACTTAGGGAGATTAATGACATTTTGTGCCAGTACATTGAGTGAAACCATAGAGAAAAAGATCACTAGATTTCCCCCCACAAGATCAGCCACTCTGGCGAGGACTGCACAATTATGTAACTATGTTCACATGAGTAAGATAGTGCGCCAAACTATCACAGAATTCCTGAGGTGAATTGCCTCTGTAGAATCCTGGGTAAGTCTCTAGAGAAGTCAGCAACCTGAGTGTTGAGTTGCATTAACATCCCTGCTATCCCTGCTAGATTCATTTATTTGAAATTCCTTCTTTGGAAACATATTTCTTTTCTTCACAGGTGCTTTGTTAGGATGCATTTGATGGAAGAATTCGATAGCTGAAACCCTCATTTCTGTCAGTTTATATCATTTTAGGTCTGCAGCATCGAAGCAAACACCTGAATAATAGCAAACCACAAATATTTAGCCTGAATTATGTGTTGGCATGAAGATAGCAAACAGTAGGAGTGAGAAGGGCAAATCATTTTCCTTTTCTCTGTATTGTTATTAACAATTTGTTCACTACATTTGGGTCTGAGAAGAGTTAAAGTTGAAACTTTTAAAATTATCTCCCCAGACGGGGCTGGCTCAAGATATTTTACTGCCTGTTGTTGGACTACAACTCCCATCATCCCTGAGCTCTGGCCTTGTTAGCTAGGCGTGATGGGAGTTGTAGTTCAACAACATCTGGGGACCCACAGGTTGAGAAAGGCTGATTTAGATGGACTGTTGAGTTGACTCAGTAAACGGCAGCTTCCTCTGTACCTAAGGGCAAAGTTTGCAGGACCTCTTTGAAAAGCAAAGCCAGTGTATTTCGTCCTAGTATTTTTCTACAGGCATCTGAAATGGATATCCTCACAGAATCATAGAATTGTAGAGTTGGAAGGGACCCCAAGGGTCATCTAGTCCAACTCCCAGGAATCTCAACTAAATCATCCATCACATATGGTCATTCAGCCTCTGCTTAAAAAACCCCAAGGAAGGAGAACCCACCACCTTCTGAGGGAGTCCGTTGCACCATCAAACAACGCTAACGGTCAGGAAGTTCTCCCTGATGTTTTATCAAACCCTCCTTTCTTGGAACTTGAAGCCATTGGTTTGGTACAGTCAGGGGTCCAAAGTCAGTGTCAAAAGTGTGAAGCAGTGTTGCCTAGCAATTCAGCAATTAAAAAGGCAAGACTGTCTTGAAACGGACAAGGCAAATGGCCGTTATATGGCATGAGGTCTACCTAGTGAGCAAGGGTTAACAACCCTCCCTTTGCAAATAATGCCATGATAGGATTGTTTAATAACCACGAGTACTCCAAACCTTTCTTTTGCTGTTACATGAAAGATTTTGGATCCTGCTGTGGAAAACTCCGGAGCATCAGGCTGAAAGAACAGATGTCGATTCAAAGCAAAGACTGCCCCCTGCTGAACTTGATATCGTTGCAACCTGCTGGATCATGCATGCTCCTTTGAATGTGAACACAACCCTGCTACATATAGCCACAAAGTGAGACACGTCTGAAGGGGTTAACCTACACTGTAGAGATTAAGCACATTTCAAAAGGCTATTCAAAATAAGCTCCCTTCTCAACAGATCAGCTTTCACTCCCAGTTCCTGTGTTGCCAGCTGTTATGACCTTATTGGAGACTTTCTTGTTCTCAGAGAAATTAAGAAGGAAAGAAAGATTAGTTAGCAAATGTCCAGTCCTGAACCTACCTGTACAAATTCAATTCACCACCCCACCCCACTCCGGAACAGTGGCTCAAGTTTCTAGCCCTTAATGAACTTGAGGCTGGAAACATATACAGTGCTCCAAGGGGTGAGTTTGCCCCCCTGTCAGGCAGGGCAAAGAGAAGTGTGAGAGCCTTCAGTGCAAGATGCAAATTGCCTCATGAATAATATGTGCAACATGGAATCAACCAATCACAGCCCAGCAGGGCAGGGGCAGGCATGCTGACAAAAATATTTAGGATCAGAATGTACTCTGTGTCTCTGCCTGCTGCTGACTCGCTTCACACCATTCTGAACTGTGAATTAGGAGTGATGGGGGTGTCTCCACTGTTTCATCTGTGATCCGCTACCAGCTCGGTCCAAGGATGGTCTTTATAGTGTCAGTCTAAATCAACTGAAATTAGTTTTCTGCCCGGTGCTTGGAAAATAATACCTATGAAACAGCTTGTGTGAAAAGGCTTGTAATTTAGATTAGATGAACAAGACAGGAATGACTGGGAAAGGGACTCAAAGTTGTCAGGCTGCCTGAGACTTTATTGAGAACCTGGGAAAAATAAGTAGGGGTGCCAGAAACTAGTTATTATGGATTAATGAAAAGATTATCTCCTAGCTGTTTTCCAGCTTCAGGTAGATAGATAGATGATAGCTATTGCTATAGCTAATACAGATGATATAGATAGATATAGATATAGATATAGATATAGATATAGATATAGATATAGATATAGATATAGATATAGATATAGATGATATAGATATAGATATAGATATAGATATAGATATAGATATATAATGCCCTGCCCTGCTTGTGAGCTTCCTAGGGGAATCTGGAATCTGGCTAGCCATTGTTGCGAGGCGGAGTATGGGATAAAATCAGGCATTGCCAACCTGGAGCCCTCCAGGTGTTTTGGACTACAACTCCCATCAGCCACAGCCAGCACAGCTGTACTGACCATGGATGATGGGAGTTGTAGTCCTCCAGGTCAGCAAAGGCTGGACTAGATGGACTTCACGTATGCATTTTCATGAAGTTGAGGCCAGATAACAGTGTTCAGCAAAGGGAAACTTAAAATACGTTGCATTGCTATTGGAAAATGAGCTGTAGTCCAAAGTAGAAAAGAAGGAAGCACGGTTTGATACTTCCTGAGCGATAAATCATTCAGTGGCTCTTGGGTATTTTTATCTAGGGGGTAAAACGAGAGGTGAAATTGTATCTTGGGAGAATGTAAGCATAATTCATGGGTAGCTAACGATGTTAATTCCTGGTTGCTGTGATTCCAAGCTGTAAAATCTGGTAGGGCTTCATCAGAATAGTGTAATACGTCTGTCGTTCCTATTAATTAGGAAACACAGATAAAAGTGCATGCTTTCATTGTGGCTCTTAATGAGAGCAATAAATTTTTCAAATAAATTCTGCATATAAATGATGTACGAGAAGCACTTTTTTCCAGGTATAGCAGTATTAGACAGTGGAGAATGAGCAAATTAAAATAATAGTGAGACTGCTTCTGAAAGACAGTGGGATATTGCTTAAAATATTGTATCATAGTGCAGTATCTAACATTACCCAGACTGTTTTCCTGGAGCAGAATTATTAGGCCAAATCCCAAACCACACGGTATCCATTTAAAAAAGCAGTAATGCTATCTAGATGCATTTGCATTCTTGCTTATGGCAGTCCACATTTTGTTTCCATAATCATTTACTTACATATTCATTGCATTTCTGTTCTATCCCCTCCAAAATGAAGTTCTCCAGTTGGTGTAGATAAAACACTGAGCTAGATGAACCAACGATCTGACTTGTTATAAGGCTAACTTAGGTCCATTAATTTCAATGCAACTACTCTATGTAACAGGTAAAGGTAAAGGACCCCTGGGCAGTTAAGTCCAGTCAAAGGCAACTATGGGGTTGCAACGCTCATCTCACTTTCAGGCCGAGGGAGCCAGTGTTTGTCCATAGACAGCTTTCCGGGTCATGTGGCCAGCATGACTAAACCGCTTTTGGAGCAACAGAACATCGTGACGGAAACAGGGGGCACATGGAAACTCTATGTAGAACTTAGTTGGATACACCCCTGTGGTGGTAGCCAAAATGGTGTCCTTCAGCTATTGCTACAACTCCCATCCTGCTGCCTTGTGAGAAGAAAAGGCTAAGGAGTAAAACTGACAGAATCCCCTACAACTAATGCAGCAAAAGCAATTTGAGAGGCAACAGTTACAACTTATCAATCTCTGCAGCCACAACAGGCACTGTGATTTTACTTCACACTCAGAGCTGCACTCCATTGTCTCTCTAGATGGACGGATGTCAACAACAACTCCCACTGTCCTTTACCATTTGCCCCTGCTGGCTGGGGCTGATGGGAATTGGAGTCCAGCAACATCTGGAGGGTACCATGTTGGTCAGTCTATTATCTAATGTTTTGATATTTACGTTTTCCCCTTATTATATATTCATTGTTTCCCTAATAATGTCGGCTAAAATGCAGTCCTATGCTCCTGGGGAGCATATCCCAGGGGCCATGGGTTTTTAAGGATATCCATCTCTGCAGACAGAGAAGGGATATGAAGCGGTGGTTTGTCTCAGTATACGGCAGCTTCTTATGTAAAGGTGGTATATAAGGAAAATTGACACCAATGATGAAATTGACCAAAGACATTGACAACTACAGCTCTCAAAGAACGTCTTGTAATCCCTACACAATTATGGTAAATTAGTACCACTATTGCAGATGGGGAAATAGTACTGAAGAAACAGTAGAGTGAGAAACATGAGATTGGGAATACAGTGGTACCTCGGGTTACAGACGCTTCAGGTTACAGACACTTCAGGTTACAGACTCCACTAACCCAGAAATAGTACCTCAGGTTAAGAACTTTGCTTCAGGATGAGAACAGAAATCGTGCAGCGGCAGCGGGAGACCCCATTAGCTAAAGTGGTACCTCAGGTTAAGAACAGTTTCAGGTTAAGAACGGACCTCCGGAACGAATTAAGTTCTTAACCCGAGGTACCACTGTAATTATGTAAAGGTCTTTTTTAAACGGTCTCCCTTTCACTTCTCAGATTTCTGAGAACAATTTGGTGCAACCTTACAAATAACCTTCTTTCTGATTCTTTGAGGAATGCATCTCAAAACTTTGAAGGTTTCTTTTTATGTGATACCAGCAGGGTCAGGGTAATAAACATCAGGTAAATTCCTGCTTTTAATGCCAGAGGCTGATAAGAATAGGAGCAAACTCTCAACCTTCATTCCATTAGATTGTGAGACTCACAAAGTGACTAGAAATATTTATGCTTTTTTGAAAACAACTCTGCCCCATTCCTAACCTCTACATGTGGTTGAAAAAGAAAATTAAGCATTTAACTCACCCACATATTTGTGCATTCTTTTATTCAAACCCATAAAACCTTCAGCTTATATTGGAACAATAAAATCTCCCTCCATCTCACCACACACTTGTGGATTGTATGATAATTATTGCATTCTTTATACTTGCCTACTTGTACAGTATATTGAGGTCACCTAGGAGGGTCTCCTCAAGTGCTTTCTCTGTCTAAGGTAAAGCAGGTGACAACTCCTTATCAGTGGGGGCACACAGCTTGTGACATTCTCTCCCCAGGGAAGCCTGCCTCACGACAACCCTGCTACTTTTGGCTGCCAGGCTTTCAGGTTTAAATTGTTTTAGTTGCTTGGGTGGGTTTTTCTGTCCTATTTGCAGGCTGTCCTGGAATTGTGAATGAAAGGTGGTGTGCAAGTTTTAGAAATACAGTGGTGCCTCGCAAGACGAAATTAATTCGTTCCGCAAGTTTTTTCTTCTTGCGAGTTTTTCGTCTTGCGATGCACGGTTTCCCATAGGAATGCATTGAAAATCAATTAATGCGTTCCAAGGGAAACCGCCTTCAGACCAGGTCCAGGGACAGTCTCTCCCCCGACCTCTTCTGAAGGCTGGGGGCGGGGGAAACAAGGGCTTCTGAAGGCTGGGGGGGGCTGGGGGGGAACAAGGGCTTCGCTGCCGACCCCCAGCATTTTAAAATCTCACCGGGACACGGGGAGATTTTAAAATGCTGGGGGTCGGCAGCGAACGCTTCGCTGATCCCGGGACGGCAGACAGCTCTGCGCCGCCATCCCGAGCGGGGCGGGACTTAGCACCCCGCTCGGGATGGTGGCGCAGATCTGCCTGCAGTCCCGCGACTGCAGGCAGCTTTGCGCGGCCATCTGGAGCGGGGCGGGACTTCTCTGCTGTCCCGGGGAGATTTTAAAATGCTGGGGGTCGGCAGCGAACGCTTCGCTCCCGCCCGCCAGCATTTTAAGATCGCCCGGGGCAGCGGAGAAGTCTCCGCTGTCCCGGGAAGGCAGGCGGGGGGGAGCAAAGACTTTTGCCCCCCGCCGGCCTTCAGAAGAGGTCCAGGACCTCTTCTGAAGGCCGGCTGTGGGCGAAAGTCTTTGCTCCCGACCGCCAGCAATTTAAAACAGGTCCCCGGAGATTTCCCTATGGGCTTTCGTCTTGCGAAGCAAGCCCATAGGGAAATTCGTCTTGCGAAGCGCCTCCGAAACAGAAAACCCTTTCGTCTTGCGGGTTTTCCGTCTTGCGAGGCATTCGTCTTGCGGGGTACCACTGTAAATGTATTCCTCCTATTGGCCACAATAAATGTATTTTTTATATCTGTGTTATTAATTTATACTGGAGGAAGTAATGGCACAGACTCAAGGATGTCATTGGATTGCACCTGTCCCTTGCACCTGGTGATTCCAGTTTCGGCAAGTCAGATTTCCCTAGTCTTTCCAGTTGTCGTCTATTTGCCTTGTGCCCATTGGACTGAATTGGCGATAACCAAGCAAGCACACATTTCATCCAATTTTGCATTCTGTTCTTAGTCACCCAAACGAGTCATGCTTGGATTTTGTAGTCTAAGAATCAGATCAAACTCCTTAAGTCATGTGGTGCAAAAGGTATAACTGTCTATTCAGCTTACATATAATTATTATTTTTAAAAAGCTTGTGTGTGTGTGTGTATCCTATTCCAGCAAGTAAAGGCATCATAACAGAGAAGCAGTGCTTCATTTCTCCTGAATGGGAAGTAGGTGAAGTGATTTAATGGAAAGAGGAGCTTCCTTTTGTGTAAATCAGAGTAGTGCTCGTTTCTGTGGAGTCCTCTTCCCTGTAACAGCGTTCCAGCCTCCTGACTCCTCCTCCTCATTCCTCCATCAACTCCACTCCAGTGAAGCCCATTGGGAGTTTCGATTGTTATGTTATAAGCAGCTCAATCATTTCCTTAACAGCTGAAGCTGTGTAAAGTTCCCCGTTATGTGTGACTGCTAGTTGAAAGGGGAAGCCAGCGAATCCCACTTTCCTGTAATTTGAGGGGCAACGGGTCCAGTCCCCTCCTCCAGCAAAGCGTTTCCGGTGTCCAGTTCTGTAGAATCATAACAGGGTTGTTGTTGTTGTAAAGAAGTTATTTGAATTCCCCCCAATCATTTGAATAACTCCTCTTTCTTTTCAAAGAAGGCCAGACAAATCACAGTGTCTCTGGGTTTAGCTCCCTCCCCTGGTCTGATAGGAACAGTTGGAGGGCCTGTAATCCAATGAGAACTCAACAAAAGAAAATAAACTCCATTGCTGTAGATCAGTGGTGGCGAACCTGTGACCCTCCCAGTGCTGTTTGGCTCCAACTTCCATCAGCTCCTGCCAGCATGGCCCAGCAGTCAGAGATGGTGGAAGCTGGAGCTGAGCAACACCTAGAGCGCCTCAGGTTTCCCACCCTTCTGTTTACGACACTCAAAAGCAGAGCACGAGACAGGCAGATTAGCTATAACATAGACAGTTACGACTCTGAGCAGTTGCGTTGACAGATCTGGGCATCGTTCAGCCTAAAAAGTACTTGGTGACTAACAGCTTCCCAGAAACGACCCATTTGCCTGCATTTACTGACACCCAGCAAGTGCCAAGGTGCTTATTTTAGGGTTTTTAAAGGGAATGTCTGCATTATTATTTCCTTCCTTAACAGGTTTCCTCTGCCCAAGAAGCAGGAATGGGGGTGGGAGAATGAGACCCTTTATAGAGTCAAACTCGAACTCCAGATTTTGGATGGCCATATGAAACATGTTACTTTCTTTTAAACCATTAAAAAAAGAAAGAAAGAAAGATTGCTGGCCTAATGTCTTATCCAGAAGGGCATTTATGCAGCAACAGTAGCAATGGAGAAGAAAATTGGCTGGAACTGAAAATTTCTGCCAAAAAATAAAATAAAATTCTGGCTCTCTAAGCAGAATCCATTTAAAGCAGGGGAGGGCCATTTAGGAAAGAGATTCTTTGAGAAAGCATTCAGAGCTGCTGGGCTGAATGAAGCTTGGAAAAGCAGAAGGAGGACCCCACTTCCAAGGTTGACATCACCAGGGCAGTAGGATACAGAGGTACCTCAAGTTAAGTACTTAATTCGTTCCGGAGGTCCGTTCTTAACCTGAAACTGTTCTTAACCTGAAGCACCACTTTAGCCATCTCGCCGCCGCTGCACGATTTCTGTTCTCATCCTGAAGCAAAGTTCTTAACCCGAGGTACTATTTCTGGGTTAGCGGAGTCTGTAACCTGAAGTGTCTGTAACCCGAGGTACCACTGTAGTAGGAAGGAACAGTTCCTCACTGCTTGGGTAAGACATAACCAGGCCTAACAGGGACCTTGAGAATACTAGACAGGGCTGCTTGGATGACCTGCCAGTATGTGAGAAGTGAGATGGTCTAGTATCCTACTTTTTAAGGCTACCTTTCTATCTTTAATCAGTTGTGTTGTTTCATTGGTTCCATCTTTTTCAACAGATACAAGTCAATTCTAGCCTAACTGGAAATGAAACCATCCCTCTCCCTCCCTCCCTCCTTCCCTCTCTCTCTCTCTGCTTTGAGCACTGCCTGCCAAAACCTTCTAGAAATCCTCTCACACCACTATATCTGAACTTTCATACCCTACAGAGGAAGGTGTGCCCTCCCAGGTCTCACCTGGGCTCATCCTTCTCTTCTCACAGCCCCTCACACTATGAGATCTCCCCTATGGAATTTGTTAAAAGCATTTCTGTCAGGGCTAAGCCATTGTAACATTTCTTTTGTTAATTACCAAGCCTGTGGTTTTTGTTGTTGTTGGTTTTTTTTTTAATGCCACCTTTCTTTCTTTTCACTCTCCTTTCAGTTTAGGGAAATGTCTTAATCATACAGCCAGGGGAGAAAAAAGAAAAAAAGAAGTTGGAACTTGTTCTGGAAAACCGTCCCTTAGTTGATGCAGCAATCTCGAAATGCTCTGGCATGCAAAACTAAGGAACCGGGCAAGAAATGCTAAGATTGGCAATCACAGCTTCAAAGTCATATGGTTGGTTTAATAAATGAATGTAGCCTATCTAGCAGTGGGGGGGCCAACATCCCCCACATTCACGACAACAGTGGGTGGGCCTGCCACACTTGTCTCTTACTGTTCATAAGCAGAAATGCTGCAGTATATTACAGAGTTGTTGCTATGAACTGGAGGTAAGAAACGCTGAGAGAGATTAACAGCGATAATGATGACTAATAGAACAATTAGGTTTTACTCCGTTAACGATCTTATTATAGGCTCAGCTGGTACTTAAGCAAGCAGTCAGGCAACAGAACTTTCCACCCACCCGATTGCAACGCGAAGACTATTATGCATCCATTCAGATTGCCAGCAGAAGGCAGATATGGCACAGAGAAGGAGTCCGTTCCCTTATCAATCTTGCCAGGCTGCTTATTTGTAGAAGAAGATGGAGAACTGAAGCAATGCAACTGAATTTAATTGCTTCACACACCTGCATCTTCCAGCTTTCGCCTGTATTTTAAAAGCACCACTTCATTCTTGGAACATGTGTTGGGCTTTGCAGAACACAATGCGGAGGAGTGGGGAAGGGGAGAGAAATAGATAGGAAAATGGACCTTGACATTCTTTCCCCCAGCTTTCACCAGAGCCTTAAGCCCTCTCCCCTCTCTCACACTCACACTACAGACCATACCCCCCGGTGATGTGTGGTCGGTGGACGAGGGGACTAGTCTAGTCACCTAAATGTTCCCGGTAAATTCAAGTATTAAAGATTAGTGCCTCCTTCCCAAAGCCCAGGAAGCTTCTGTCTGGCTTAGGGAGGGAGGTGTGATGCTCCAACAGGGTCCAGGAGCCCTCCCACCACCTTCCCAAAGCCCACTCAGCTTTGGGAAGGAGGAAGCAGGGAACCTTATGCCTGGTTTAGGCTGGGAGGCACGATGCTCACATGTGTGACATCAGGACATTGGGGGCCCTCAATCAGCCTTGCAAGCTGGCACCTCCAGCCCTAAATGTTCCCCTACGAAAACTTTCACCACATGGCACTGTTCCTCCCATCCCTCCATGAATTTCCTTCTTTTTTTCATTCTGCCCCCTCTTCCTTTCCCCACCCCCTGCCTTTAGAACCTTGGGGAACAGCCAATGAAAAGAAGCATGATGCCCTCTATACTAATGTAAATATAGTACAGTAGTGCCTCAGGTTGAGAACTTAATTTGTTCTGGAGGTTAGTTCTTAACCTGAAACTGTTCTTAACCTGAGGTACCACTTTAGCTAATGGGGCCTCCCGCTGCCTCTGCGCCATCACTGCACGATTTCTGTTCTCATCCTGAAGCAAAGTTCTTAACCCGAGGTACTATTTCTGGGTTAACGAAGTCTGTAAGCTGAAGCGTCTGCAACCCGAGGTACCACTGTATATATATAGAGAGAAAATAGAAAGGTAAAAATAAATGCCTAGAAGGTGGTCATGAATACATCCCCATAATTGGCCTACATATGTATGTATGTATGTATAAATAAATAAATAATAATTAAAAAAAAATAGCTCAAGCAAACCCAATTTTCAGAGTTTGAGACAACCGTAGAGACCCTGACATTGGGGGGAAGTGAATAGGAGTTGCTTGGAAAGAATGGCAAAAATGGCAAAATTCACACAGAAACACATCATTGCTTATTTCAACTTGCTTGTGGAAACAACTCAGAGGCCATGAAAGAAGGAAGGTTAATAACAGTAAGATTTAAAGGAACTATTGGAAAGACTATTTAAGGCAGCAGAGATGTGAGATGATCAGAGCCCCTCCCCCCCGAACTTGAAGCATGGGAAGTCCCAACAAAAGAATTATAATTTAGGCAGAATATTTGGACTATTTGATATGTATTTGTATAATTTGGAGCATTCAATGTGATTTGATTGGATTTTTAAAAAGAGAAACGTAATAAAAATGATTATTATTTTTTTAAAAAAAGAAATAATGTCAAAAACGGCAACAATTACCTTGAATTCTGGTTTGGAGCTATCTCCTTCAAGCACCTGGCTGGCTAGATAGGTTTGCGACTTTAGTAGACCCTCAAACTCACATAGGGTTTTTAAGTCTTTACAGGGATGGTTAATCAACCAGATGGTGTTTGAATTTGGACCAAAATGAAAGAATGAAGAGCTGGCAGGGAGTGCAGAGTGACTACGATGCACAGCCTTCAAGTGTTTTGGTACATGGCACTTGCGTCGTTGAAGTATCCCGCTCCATTTGTTGTTACAAGCTAAAATGACATGCAGTCAATCTATAAGTTCAGTTTTCAAATAACAGATGCCGCACTGCATCACTTAACACTGAGCAACGCTCTCCCTGGTTATGCAACGTTCCAAGTGGCAGCGTTACGAAGGTTGTATGCAATAAATTAGAGTGTGGAATTAGAAAGGGATTCCATTATTATCGGCATCACCACTAATGTCAGATGTATAGTAGCTGGTGCAAAGCTGGAGGTGAATAATCAGGGATGCTTTTGATAAGCAAAATAGGTAAAGGTAAAGGGACCCCTGACCATTAGGTCCAGTCGTGACTGACTCTGGGGTTGCGGTGCTCATCTCACTTTATTGGCCAAGGGAGCCGGCATACAGCTTCTGAGTCATGTGGCCAGCATGACTAAGCCGCTTCTGGCGAACCAGAGCAGCGCATGGAAACGCCGTTTACCTTCCCGCCGGAGTGGTACCTATTTATCTACTTGCACATTGACGTGCTTTCGAACTGCTAGGTTGGTAGGAGCAGGGATGGAGCAACGGGAGCTCACCCCATCGCGGGGATTCGAACCACCGACCTTCTGATTGGCAAGTCCTAGGCTCTGTGGTTTAACCCACAGCGCCACCCGCGTCCCGATAAGCAAAATAATAACTGAATAATTCTTAATCACTCCACTTCCATTTCCCTGGTCTGGAACTAAAATTATTATAAGCATTTTAGATCTGCCTAGCAGACTTTTATTTTCCTCTTAATTTTCTAAGATCGAAGCCATCGGTAAACAGAACTGCAAGTATATATACTTCTGCATGTCTTCAGATTCCAAAGCCTTCAGCCAAATATATTCAGATTGTGTTGTGTCTTAGTGTGTTCATCTGAAGTATCTTATTAGCACTCACGTACATGACTTGTACAGCACCACCTGTCAGAAAGCTCTGCATGGATTTATTCAGATAAAGATAATGTATTAACATATGCAGGTCAGCAGGGGTGAAACATATTGCTAGCATTGAAAGCAGAAGCAATTTAAACTTAAATGAATATAAATGATGTATGCTGCAGATACCAGACTTGTGTATGATGCCATTGTTTTCAGTGGTTCTGAGGCAAAGCGTAAACTTTTACAGTGTAAAGCAAAAGAAATGAAAACTGGCGATGAGTCATTGAGAAAAACATTGAAGATTACAGCTGAGCCAAGCTTCTTGTCACAGAAAGCTTTAACAGTGGTGAAAACCGTTCCTTAAGAAACCATCTTTTGGACCCAAAAGACTTGATCAACTATTGGCTGGTTGCAAATGTCTCCTTCCTGGGCAAGGCTCTTGAGTGGGTGATGGCCAACCAACCAGGCACTATTGAATGAGATGGATTTTCTAAATCAATTTCAGTCAGGGTTCAGGTCCAGATTGGGCAGTCCCTCTGCATGATAAGAGAGGGGAGTAAGTCCTTGTTGATTTTCTTTGGTCTCTCAGCAGCTATCTAAACTAAACCATCAAAATGTACCCCTCTGTGGAGACTGTGCAAGTTAGGAGTAGAGGGTTCTGCTGCTACCTGGGTGGTTGTCTATAGAATGTGCTGCTTGTGGGGTGCTGATCAGCCCCACCATGGAGCATTTAGGGCCAAGTTCCTCAGGATTCAGTTTTATCCCCTCTGGTGTTTAATATCTACTGGAAACTGCTGAGTGGGGTCATCCGGATTTTGAGAGTGCATTGTCATCAACATGCGGGTGACCTTCAACTCTGCTCCTCCTTTATAGCTCAAGCAGGTGTGGAAGTGGCAAATTTAATTCAGTGAATAATGGACTGGATGAGAGCCAACAAACTGAAGTGCAATCCGCATAAGATTGAGACACATTTGGTGGGCAGTTCCTCTGTCAAGATAAGTTGAATGGGTCCTGTTCTCAATGGGGTTACATATCCCTTGCAGGAGCTGGTGCACAGATGGCGTGGTGCTCTTGGATCCTAAAGTGGTTCCCCCCACTTTCAGGAAAGCCTAGTAAGGATTTCAAGGGGTTTTCAGGGAGCAAGGGTGTAAAGGAAGGTTGGAGAGAATGTAAGAAAGGACACTCACAACCCCCCTTGGCTGCCTTGAAATTACATTGACCGTGACAAATACCCCATAACCCAGTCATGAGAATTTCATTGAAATTTCTTTTCCCTTTTAACAATCTTGGAATGCAATTTCTTTTCTCACTGACAAAGGGTGATAGGAGGAAAAGTGTGGGATACATTTTTGACACAGCTCTATCTCAACACTATTGAACTTACGTTTGGAATGAGCTTTCTACAATTTCTGAATGAGTTAGGAGACTGAATGAGGGCCAATAAACTGTGCTTGAATCCTGTGAAGAGAGAAGCACTTTGGCTCCCACGTTCAAGAGATAGACAAGTTACCTGTTGGATGGAGCTGCACTGCCTTTGAAGGAATCATAGACTCATAGAATTGTACAGTTGAAAGTGCCCCAATAGTCAACTAGTGTAACCCCCAGAGATTAAATGTTTCCCGTTCTACCAACTCAGCTACGAAGGTGGATAAGGAGCAAGTGCATACCTTGGGACTACTCATGGATGCATTTTTGCCACTAGAGACCCAAGTGTCCTTTGTGGCTAGGAGTGCCACTATTTTCTAGTTTGCCAACTATGGCAATTCCTGGATGTGCATAGCCTGACCACTGTAGTCCATGCATTGGTAACCTCAAGACTGGGTTACTGTAATGTGCTGCTTGTGGGGTTGTCCTTGGGTCCGGTTCAGAACCTCCAGTTGGTGCAGAATGCAGTGGCCAAACTGCTGATGCAGGTATCTGGCTGGGAACATGTGAGCCCATTGCTAAAATATCTGCATTAGCTGCCCACTTACTACTCAGCCATATTCAAGGTTCTTGTATTGATTTATGAAGCCCTGGACAACTTAGGCCCAGGGTACCTCAGGTATCACTTGAAGCCCTGTATCGCAGCTCCATCACAGAGATAATCTGCAGGAGCGTATCTGGCCATTCACTGAGTTGGTGAAGCTCATTTGGCAATGAGAAACTGAGTTTTTAGTGTCTTCAGACCAGTCCTGTGGAACGCCCTGCCATCAGAAATTCAGCGTGTGCCTTCTGTGCCAGCTTTTCAATGCCTGCTGAAAACTTTTCTATTTCACCAGCCCTATGCAGGCATTTAAAGGGACGCGGGTGGCGCTGTGGGTAAAAGCCTCAGTGCCTAGGGCTTGCCGATCGAAAGGTCGGCGGTTCGAATCCCCGCGGCGGGGTGCACTCCCGTTGCTCGGTCCCAGCGCCTGCCAACCTAGCAGTTCGAAAGGACCCCCGGGTGCAAGTAGATAAATAGGGACCGCTTACCAGCGGGAAGGTAAACGGTGTTTCCGTGTGCGGCTCTGGCTCGCCAGATGCAGCTTTGTCACGCTGGCCACGTGACCTGGAAGTGTCTCCAAACAGCGCTGGCCCCCGGCCTCTTGAGTGAGATGGGCGCACAACCCTAGAGTCTGTCAAGACTGGCCCGTACGGGCAGGGGTACCTTTATGCAGGCATTTAAGAATAACGCTTTCCACAATGGTTAATTGATGCCTTTTAAAAACTGTTAAATATACTTTTATGGTATGGTTTATGTATTTTTGTTGTAAACCACTTTGATTTTTTTTATGAAATAATGGTCTATAAATTTTATATATATATATATAAAAAGAGAGAGAGAGAGAATTGCAGAATGAACTTTGCATACCATAGCTCCTGGTGTAGGAGATTAACTGAACTTTCAAAACTCTCTCACCTCTGCTGTACTAATCCTCTCTTCTATATTAATCTTCCCTGGTTTATTTTCTTTTTTTCAAAAGTATCTCAGTGTTTGGTGTTCAGAGGGGAGCTTGGGGAGCAGAAAAAGAAGCAGTTGCTGTGCCGTCTAAAATCAGAGTGGTAATAATAGCTCGCTCCTCAAAATATAAGTTGCATCTCTTATAAAAAGCTCTTGAGCACACGAAACAGATGTCAATGGAAATTACACCCAGTCACTTCCTCCACAGGCCTGCAGCTGCTGCTACGTCCCTATATTTTCCTCCCTCCCTATATATATATATATATATTAGCGTTCACCTGTTGGGAGGTCACACAAGCTTCAGGACATGCACGTCCCTCCTTCCCTGTCCCTCCTGCCTCCGTTCACTCTCAAACAAAGCAGACATCTCCCAAATCCCAAATTGTGGAATAGCTGCTGACATCATATTTAAAAAGTTGAAGATTTCAGCAACCTGGATCCTCACAGTAGCATGCCTAGCTGGAAAAGCATCTACATTTCATTAAATTCATTTAGTGATTGGCTTTCCTTTTTTAAATTTTATTGTACAGTAATGTTAACTTGGAGTTTGGCCAGGTTTCAGGGAAATACCAGGCATTTGGCATGGACAGAAATAGTGTGGCAGCTCAAAGCACCACAGCAAAACAAATGAAAGTCAATGTGGTGAATCAGATCCAAACTAGAAAGGGCAAGCATGTGCGGATAAAAACAAGGATTAAGGGCCAGAAGACCTACATTTGCTCTGAAGGCTGACCAAGCTTCTCCATCCAATTGAAGGCTTTACCCCAGGGAGTCCTACTGACACATTAAGATTGTCAGTTCCATTTGAAATTACAAATCCTGTCAAACTCTAGCAAAAAAATAATACTCCTGTAGTTCTAAAGCACAGATATGGATGCAAGTTGAGTGCTTGGATATATATGTGTTTTAGTACTGTGGTACCTTGGTTTCTGAACGCCGTAAACCTGTAAGTAAATGCTTTTATTGTTGTTAGCCGCTCTGAGCCTGGCTTTGGCTAGGGAGGGTGGGATATAAACAAATTATTTGTTGTTGTTGTTCAGTTTTTGAACACACCTTGGAAGTTGAACACGGCTTCTGCTGAGTGCAAGATCCTGAGGCCTAGCTGTTGGCTATTGAGTTTTCGGGTTTTTGAACGTTTCAGAACTCAAACAGTCTTCCGGAATGGATTACGTTCGAAAACTGAGGTGCCACTGTATATTGATCCGTGTGGCTCCCACAAACCCAAAGATTCCCCTCGGCCTTGTGGGTTTAATAAAGATTTGATCGCTATGCTAACTCGAAGCTACAGGTGTACCAACTTGAATAAAATATTTGGGGGCCCAGCTAAGCCCCACCCCACATAATCAACCAAGTGAAGCAGTGCACACATACCATTTGAATGGTAATGCCCATCAACTTTGCTGGGGCCCAGCCTCCTCAAATCTTTTATTGCGGGGGCCAAGCCCCCCCAGAGCCCCTAGCAGTTGGCTCCTATGCCAAGCTGGCATAGCCTGAAACAGACCTTTGCTTGTTCCCTCCAGCCTTCTGCCCTGGCTGGTATGAGCGAGAGACCTACAGTTGTAGCTATGCCACTCTTGTCATGCTCTGACGCTGCTGGGCAAGGGTTTGGATTGCTCTGTTAGTAATAGCTTTTATGCTTTAAGACACCGTCATTACCTCCTTTTAAGAGCTCCTGCAGCAATGGGCTGTAGGAGTCGCAGGACAAAGCATGCTTGTGGAGATAAATGAAAGAGGCTTCCCATTTATCAGGTGAGTCATAAAGGTTCCAGCCGAGTTTCACTTTGGATGTTAAATGGCCAGCCTGAGCACAGGGTGGATTGAACTGGTGATACACAGCTAAGAGCACTGGGTAGGCACTGGTCAAAGGTAGGACTCATTCATTTATTTAACAGGATATATATCCTACTTGATCGGGCATTGATGATTTTAAACCACCTCTAAGTACAGGTAGGTAGCCATGTTGGTCTGCAGTAGTCAAAACAAAACAAAACAAATAATAAAAAAAATAAAAAAAATATTCCTTCCAGTAGCATCTTAGAGACCAACTAAGTTATCGGTAGTTATTGGCATGAGCTTTTGTGAAGTGTGCATGCACGCGAAAGCTCATACCAATAACTAACTTAGTTGGTCTCTAAGGTGCTTCTGGAAGGGATTTTTTTATTTTATTTTTATTTTTATTTTTTTGTTTCACCTCCAAGTAGTTTACAACAGTAACTGTCTGGGAAGGTCTGCCTGTTTGCATACCAGCTGCTGCGTCTATCTGTAACTATCCTGTTGAGGGCATGAGCAGCAATTGACTATCCCATCACACCGGTGACACTGTGTACTAAACCACTGAGCCTCTTGGGCTTGCCAGTCGGAAGGTCGGCGGTTTGAATCCCCAAGACGGGGTGAGCTCCTGTTGCTCTGTCCCAGCTTCTGCCAACCTAGCACTTTGAAAGCATGCCAGCATAAGTAGATAAATAGGTACCAATGCAGCAGGAAGGTAAACAGCATTTTTGTGCACTCTGGCACTGGTCACGGCGTTCCTTTGCACCAGAAGCAGTTTAGTCACACTGGCCTCATGACCCGGAAAGCTGTCTGTGGACAAACATCAGCTCCCTCGGCCTGAAAGCAAGATGAGCACCGCAACCCCATAGTCGCCTTTCACTGGACTTAACTGTCCAGGGGTCCTTTACCTTTAAAAGGTAAAGGTAAAGGTACCCCTGCCCATAAGGGCCAGTCTTGACAGACTCTAGGGTTGTGCGCCCATCTCACTCTATAGGCCGGGGGCCAGCGCTGTCCGCAGACACTTCCGGGTCACGTGGCCAGCGTGACATCACTGCTCTGGCGAGCCAGCGCAGCACACGGAACGCCGTTTACCTTTCCGCTAGTAAGCGGTCCCTATTTATCTACTTGCACCCGGGGGTGCTTTCAAACTGCTAGGTTGGCAGGCGCTGGGACCGAGCAGCGGGAGCGCACCCCGCCGCGGGGATTTGAACTGCCAACCTTTCGATCGGCAAGTCCTAGGCGCCGAGGCTTTAACCCACAGTGCCACCCGCGTCCCCTTCCTTTACCTTTACCTATCATTTAATTTGCTCATGCAGTGATGGGGCCACAGATCTTGGGGGAGGGAGCAGGGGTGGACCTTGGTAAAATGGCACCCTGTGTGAGGCCAAAATTTCATGCTTCCCTTCAACCCAATGCTGCCTTCCCAAAGATGGATAAGGGACGTGCTGGGCTTTGGGAAAGAGGCACAAGGCTGTGGCTGGGTTTTAGAGCCCTTTCTCTTCCTCCCCAAAGTCAGGCAAACTAACTAGCCTTTGGGAAGGAGGAAGGAGGAATCTGGGACCATATCAGAGCCCTCACACCTCCTTCGCAAAGATCAGCGCTTACTTGGCTTTGAGAAGGAGCCAGGAAGGTACGGGGGAACTGGTTCCACTGCCCTAAATCCACTCCTGGTGGAGGGACACTTCTGCCCCATCCAAACCCCTTCAAGTGTGGTATATTGGGGGTTTGGATCACGTTACACCGCAGGTAACTCCTAAAGCTGTGCTTGTCCATGATTTTGAACCAGAGAACTCAGTCTGAATTCCTGCTTTGGCAATTGCTAACAGCAGCAAGGTTCATGTATGGCATATCACTGGAAGTCTCTCAAGTAACAGCAGTGAGCTGATAACATTTGGGAGGTGATGATTAGGTATAAACTCACTCAGAAAGCGCAGCAGCAAGGGACTTTAATTTTTAAAATAGATGTTGGGGTGCCATGATTTCTATCAATTTCCTTTGGAGAAGTACTTCAAGTATCTCATCACATTTCACCCAAAGGCAGAGGCAGATATATTTTCCTGGCTATGATTCAGCTATATAACTCACCCAGCCACATGCTCTCAGTTGTTTGTGAGCTTCTCCTGTGCTGTATTAACTCCCACAAACTTACCCACAACATACTTAGGACTATAATCAGCGAGTTTCCTTTCTCCCCTTAATTAGAGATCTACTTGGATTGTTATGTGTTCTTGCTTTTCATTACCAAAGTTTTAAAATGTATTTCTGAATAAAATTCCATGAGAAAGTAAAATCTCAATTTTAATTACAAAGCATAGTACAGTTCTGATGGATATGAGCCACGGATCATACAGGAACTATGAGCGTGCTAGGTTTGTATGATGGACCAACTAATAATTATGGATTTTGGTGTTATCATTCAGGCAAAGTCCTTCCTGAGTGGGCAACAGTGGGGTAGCAAGACAATTCATCTTTTGAAAATAACTCCACCTACTGAAATGCTGTCAAATGGCTCTGATAATTGCAGCACAAGGAAAACACATTTGGGATGTTTTCATTGGGTTGCCTCATTTATTTGCATCTGAAACATTAGAGAATCTGAGCGATGGTGTCAAAGTGGTGTCAAAGTGAAGGTTTGTCAGACAGATGTGAATAAACCTATGCAAAAGCATGGAAGGGTGGAGGTTCTTCATTCAAATAGTATCCTTTGTTTCCTTTTATGACTCTACAGATGCATGTTGAAAGCATGGCACATAGAAATAAAATATGATCAAATTCTGTCTCTGTTGTGAGGTAAAGCCTGCATCAGCAACAAAATCAAACTTCCTTTCCCTCAATGTGTAACATCTTGATTTGATGTGTATCCTTTTCTTCCTCCAAGGAGCTTCAGCTATGTCCCTAGTTAGTTATACATAAGAGTACTGTACTCAAGACTCAAACATGCTTGGGTTCAGAGATGGAATCCTATCCAATCATTCTCTGGACACAGCCTAAAACTGGTTCATCTTGAGGCAGACTAGGTGATATCTATCATGGACTCTAGGCTAGCAGGTTTTTCAGACCTGAGGCCCACCCTTAGGCCAAACATGAGACGTGGGACATATTTTTGAATTTCCCTCTCATACATATGTGTGCATCGATACTGCTGCTACTGTGGCAACCCGCCTTGGTTTTAGTCTGTGACCCAGCTGTGCCATCAGTTGAGGACAAATGGTCCAGGTTGCAGTTTTGCATTTGTAAATAAAATTCTGAATGAGTTATGTCATGCGACAAAGGTATTTGAGAGCAGAAGCAGTAAAGGAGTCTAGAAATGTTGTGAAATGCTGAAAAGCTGCAGAATCATCTAGCATGCTGAATCACTGTGACTCATCTTGAGGATGACTCATTCTCTGTACAGTGGTACCTCAGGTTACAGACGCTTCAGGTTACATATGCTTCAGGTTACAGACTCCGCTAACCCAGAAATAGTACCTCGGGTTAAGAACTTCAGGATGAGAACAGAAATCGTGCTCCGGCAGCGCGGCAGCAGCAGGAGGCCCCATTAGCTAAAGTGGTGCTTCAGGTTAAGAACAGTTTCAGGTTAAGAATGGACCTCCGGAATGAATTAAGTACTTAACCCGAGGTACCACTGTACTATATAAGTTTGTATCTGCTTGCAGGCAGACTCAGTGTCTCAGTGTCTGGGTCTCTGTGTGGTGGAGCCTGTGCTCTGTGGAAACTCTGTGTATGCTCTGATGCTAGTTTAATCTTCTGTTCACTATGCTGTTATTTGCAAACAGGTCTATTTTAAATCAGTACAGCCTTTATTCTTTTACTGAAGCGTCAAGATACACAGCTGGGAGGTCTGAGGCAGCAGAGGTGGTGGGAGCAGAGATACTGCAATACTTGCCCACCATGGTCTTCCACAGCCACTGCCCACCACTTAACAGCAGCAGTCATTGCCAAAGTGAAAGCAGCAGTTGGAGATGTTTCAAGACACTCCAGCTGTGCATTTGACTTCTTCCGGTCTGAAGCCCATGACTTCCTCAGGTGTGAGCGGCCATGACCCTGGCAGGACTCCCCCTTTTGGAATCCTTTTGGAGTCCAAAGGGACTCCCCCTTCTGGAAGACTGCTTGGAGTGTGTGGCCTCCCTTCTCCCAGTCAAACTGAGTGAGTTTGATGGCACAAATGCCTTGGGCCTTGGGGAGGAATCCAGATAGTATCGCTTTCAGTTATAGACAGCACTGATAAACCTAAGAAGATGACAAATAATTTGCTCATATAACAGGACAGGGAGCGTCAAATGTCTGTGTGAGAGAAAGAACTCAACAAAAAACCCCTCCGATTTCAAAAGAAGGTATTGGCTTGAGGGCTGGCTGTAATTATAATTTAGTGTGACCTTAAGGCAAGTGCTTATTATTTCAAAGCCTGTGAGGAACCTGTGTGTATGGGCATGCTTGGGCCTTGAGGGTACATATAACTGCAGGGACACTGCACTGGAGAAACGAGAGGTCACAGACATTCCTCTGCTCTTAACCAATTCTGCCCATCTATATGAGAGGAGAAAGAAATATATCACTCATTTCTGGCACAGTGCAGTCCGACGTTAATAACTTGATATCTGTGGGAGAACTTTAACTCCTTCAAAAGTTCTTAACTTTGGCTGGACTATGCCCCGTATTATTATTATTTTCAACACTTCTGAAGTACATTATCTCTGTCCTCACCCTACAAATAAAGCAAAATTGCTGGAGAATGATCATTGCTGCTGCGGCTATGAATGTTGTTTGTACAGACGCTAATCTATATGCAAACCCCGCAAATTCTGTCAGGTGCGCCTGAAGCCATCTGGTTCTCCCCAGTCACCTAGCTGCACTTTAACACCCTTTAGCTGGCTGTTATTTTCATTTGAAAACACAGCAGGTGTTGCCCCCAAGCTGTAGATGGGCTTTTATTTCTCTGGGATCAAAACTCGTTGTTCATGTTGCAGTATTTTTTTAAAAAAATATATAATTTTTTGTGTGCCTAACAATGAGGCCTCAGTTAGTAGGAACCAGCATTCAGCCACACAATGCCGTCCATGAATCATTTCCCCCCCAAACAACTTTGCATACTTGTTTGTCACTGCTCCCAAGGCTATCCACAACAGTATCATTCCCCTCCAAGCCCCATTATATCCTATTCTTTATACTTATGTACAGGAAGCTGCAAGCTCTGCCTATGCCACCTTCATTCCAAGTTCTCAACAATAAAGACTTTTCTTTCTTTATTTTCCAAAAAGAAGGGCTCTTGGAGGGGGGGGGAATCTAAGTCTCCTTGGCTCAAGCAGGTTGTTTGTGTCTTCCTCAAGATGTAGTGCAGTTTCCTGCTGTTGTTAAGCTGATGAGAGCAACAAATACTTGCATTGTGCACAACAGCATTTTCTGGCTATTACCCCATATCCAGCCTGATTAGCAAAGTTAAGATGTGTGGAAACCTGATTTTCAGATCTAACATTTACCTATTTAGGTAAAGGTAAAAGTAAAGGGGATGGGACGCAGGTGGCGCTGTGGGTAAAAGCCTCAGCGCCTAGGGCTTGCCGATCGAAAGGTCAGCGGTTCGAATCCCCGTGGCAGGGTGCGCTCCCATTGTTCGGTCCCAGCGCCTGCCAACCTAGCAGTTCGAAAGCACCCCCGGGTGCAAGTAGATAAATAGGGACCGCTTACCAGCGGGAAGGTAAACGGCGTTCCGTGTGCTGCGCTGGCTCGCCAGATGCAGCTTGTCACGCTGGCCACGTGACCCGGAAGTGTCTCCGGACAGTGCTGGCTCCCGGCCTCTTGAGTGAGATGGGCGCACAACCCTAGAGTCTGTCAAGACTGGCCCGTACGGGCAGGGGTACCTTTACCTTTTTAAGAAAAAGCAGGACAATTCTGGATCAAATCAGAAACCGGGGCAGCTTCTGTAAATCAGGGATTTCCTTGGAAAATAAAGCCACTTGGAGGATCTGCACTATTTGAAGCCATGAGGGTAGTGAGCAGTTTTCAAAGGACATGGTCTCAGATAATCCACTTTTCTTTTGGTGAAGTATTTTCTTCAAAATGTGTAGGTGAGGCATCTCACAACTAGTGGGTTATCATTATTATGTGCAGTATGGAAGCCAGGGCTCGCTCCTTCCTTCCTTCCTTCCTTCCTTCCTTCCTTCCTTCCTTCCTTCCTTCCTTCCTTCCTTCCTTTCCATCTCCCGAGAAGCTTCCAGGGTTAGGAATAGTGGTCACATTCACACCATACATTTAAATCAAAGTTATACTTCTTTAAAAGTCTTGGCTTCCCCCAAAGGATCCTGCAGTTTGATAAGGGTCTACCAACAATTTTCAACTCCCTTAACAAACAGACCATTATCTCTAAGTTGTTGCTGCTGATTTTCAAATATAAATACAGCCCGCTCTCAGACAGCTGTAAACTTTACATACTTCAGAAGATGCATACCTTTTCCCTTTTTGTGTGTGTCAATATTTGTGGGCGGTACAAACACTTCAGATGTTTCCACTTCCGCTCAAATGAGATGAGAAAAGCAAAGTTCAAAGTGCTTGGTTCTCCAGTTGTACAGCTAGGGAGAGGAAGGTGCTCCAGAAGGTCATAACCACAGCCCAAAGGATTATTGGTCATCCTCTCCCATCTTTGGAAGAACTGTACAGTTCCCGTTGTCTTAGGAAAGCAAATAACATCCTGCAGGATTCATCTCACCCGGGACACAGTCTGTTTGCACTACTGCCTTCTGGCAGGAGATATAGAAACATCAAGTCAAGGACAAATAGACTGAAAAACAGTTTCTATCCAAGAGCTGTGGCCTTTTTGAATGCTGTAACTCGATAGTGTGACCTGGGAGTTTGATGGGTGTTGGTGTGGGTGTGGCTGGAATGTGGTTTGTTTGGTTGTTGTTGTTGTTTTGCTTTTGTTGTTTAAGGGATGGCATCCAATTTCGTTGCACTTGTGCAATGTTGCACTTGTGTAATGACAATAAAGAATCTATTCTATTCTATTCTATTCTATGAGAAAAGCAAAGAACATGCAAAGGTGTCCTTGAATGTGCACGGCAGATGCAGGAAAACCCAGATGGTTTTCTCTCACTCTCTTTTAATAATAATAATAATAATAATAATAATAATAATAATAATAATAATAATAATTTATTTGTACCCCGCCCATCCAGCTGGGTCTCCCCAGCCACTCTGGGCGGCTTCCAACAAAGATTAAAAATACATTACAATGTCACACATTAAAACTTCCCTAAACAGGGCTGCCTTCAGATGTCTTCTAAATATCAGGTAGTTGTTTATCTCTTTGACTTCTGATGGGAGGGTGTTCCACAGGGCGGGTGCCACTACCGAGAAGGCCCTCTGCCTGGTGCCCTATAGCTTTGCTTCTCACAGTGAGGGAACCGCCAGAAGGCCCTCGGAGCTGGACTGCAGGGTCCGGGCAGAACAATGGAGGTGGAGACGCTCTTTCAGGTATACTGGGCCGAGGCCGTTTAGGTCAACACCAACACTTTGAATTGTGCTCGGAAACGTACTGGGAGCCGAGGTAGGTCTTTCAAGACCAGTGTTATGTGGTCTTAGCGGCCTCCTGCCTCCAGGAACTTGCACAGGACCTTCACTGCCTTCACTGGTTCTGATTTGAAAGAGAGGTATTATTACTACACTTTTTCTTTACCAATCTAGTGGAGGCCCAGGATTAATGGGTTGTAGACCCACTGAAATTGATAGACCTAAGTCAATCATATCCATTTATTTAAATGAGTCTACTCTGAGTATTACAACTCATTGGCTTCCGTGCCAGAGCCCCAATCCAGAAAAATAAATAAATCACCATACTTTATCCTTTTGAGCTCTATGGCAAATGAGTCGTGGCTAAATTAAGTCTCCTTCATGACAAAGTGTAAACTAGCTTTCCCTAGGTCCAGATCAAGCTTCTTAAGAAGCAGTGGGATGTCTTTTTCACCACAAAGGAAACTAAGAAAGCTGAGGGCAGGAAGTGTCTCCACCCTGATCCACCCAAAACTGGAAAAAGAACAGAAAAAGAAAACCTAGCTTGATTTTCCAAACCTTAAATGTTAACTTGGCAGTTTTCACTTGTTTCGTTTGTGTAACCTGCAGAGATGTCTGGACTGGATCTGATCAAAAGAACGACTGCTGGCGAGGACACAGTATCTTTTAAAAATGAAGCTCATCAGTGATAAATCACTATTAACATGTCAGCCTGTTCTTTTTCCATTTCCATATAATGTAACCCTCGGGTGAATGAAAATGTCAAACCATTTCTTCAGAGGGCCTTTACTTTGACTTTTAATAAAACAGAGTGAAGGTATGATGGGGCCTCCTGAGCAGAAACTGATAAAATATCTCATATTTAAAGGTACATTTATTAAACCCATTGATCTTCATACATGGCGCAGCCATACCCTTCCCCTTGTAATAGCAGCATCACAGAACAGCATGACCTTAAAATGAGGACTTAATTTTGTGTACCTAGAACATATTCTGCTCTTGCTAGAATTAGAGTGGAGAACAATGTGGGAGGAAATAGAAAAGGGGGTTAAATGTTGTTGAATAAGCGACTGCAGAACTTTTCTTCTCTTTCTTTTAAGGAGATAGTATTTTGGGTTGAACTGAAATCTGGCATTGGATAAAATCTGCATTCTAAGTTGCTTACACACACACACGTGGAACAGAGTACAGAATAAGAATACAGAAGGTCCAATAAACATTGGCAAAGTAGCTTCTATAATTTTCTCTATATGTGGTGGAAATCTATAGAAGCTCATTTACAATTTTGTTTTCTTACAAGAAATATTCAGTATATAGATATGTTGCAGATAAGTTATTTGTTATTGGCATGACAAAACTGCAGGATGGCCTACAAATAGCTAGTGCTGGTAAATTAATGGTGGTATTAATCCAGTGGTCCAGTATATCTGAAGGAGCGTCTCCACCCCCATCGTTCTACCCAGACACTGAGGTCCAGCGCTGAGGGCCTTCTGGCGGTTCCCTCACTGCAAGAAGCCAAGTTACAGGGAACCAGGCAGAGGGCCTTCTCTGTAGTGGCGCCCGCCCTGTGGAATACCCTCCCATCAGATGTAAAATGAAAAAACAACCACCAGACTTTTAGAAGACATCTGAAGGCAGCCCTGTTTAGGGAAGCTTTTAATGTATGATTAATAATTATTATTATTAATTTAAGCCTTACTCAGAGTTGTCATTGGCATCTATCATGAAAGACCAAGGTTGCACCTCTGGGAGTGAAGTCAAACCACTGCCTTAGCAGCACTGAAGTGACCTCTCCTGGGTGCAAGCCTGGGCAGTGTGTATGGAGGTCTTGGGCTGCCTAGATGTCAAGTACGGGAGTTCTTCTCTCCCTTCTGGTAGCTCACCAATAGGAATTAGCGAGCATCTGGTGGATTTATAGTCTTTTTATTACAGTATCAGGTTGCGAACACAGATCGGCATCTCTCTGCAAGGATAGCAGTTGCTCACTTTGACTCCTCCCCCCTCCACTTCCGCAGCAAGAAACACACCAGTGGGATGTCCCTTCTCCTCTGTGTCTCTTTTGTTCTCTGACATGCTCGAACCTCTGAGTTTGGGTGGAGGGAGGAGGCTCCCTCCCTTCTTGTTGCCTAGCTACTATCTCAAAACTAGGCAGCTCCTCTCTCAACTGGGCAGCTACTGTCTCTGCCGGTCTCTCTGCTTCTGGAAATCCTGTAAGCAGGGAAGGCAAATATTTCTCATCCTCTTCTGTTAGGAACTGGTCTCCCTGCAATTGCATTCCCCAATCTTCCGATCCAGACCAGCCCCTGACACTAGACAAGACTACCCACCCACCCCGCTTCTCGGCCTTGCAGATGTGGTCCAAAGGAAAGCTGTTGTTCGGCACCAGTTGGGATGCAGGAGTTGCCAGAAGGAGGTATAGAAAGCACTGGACTTGAGACAAGCAAGGGTCCTCTAGGAGAGATCCCTTCCTCCAAGCCCAGTTCCCACCAGTCTCTCTCTCTCTCTCTCTCTCTCTCTCTCTCTCTCTCTCTCTCCTCTCTCCTCTCTCCTCTCTCCTCTCTCCTCTCTCCTCTCTCTCTTTCACACACACTGTTTCTTCCTGTTCATACACTGGGGCCTGGCAACCCAAGCCTGATCCTGACATCACTACCAGTCAGAGTAGTGAACTAGAGGGGTCAATTTTTCCAACTCAATATTCGTCAGCTTCCTATGTTCCATCCAGTACAGTCATACCTCAGGATAAATACGCTTCAGGTTGAGCATGTTCTGGTTGTGCTCTGCGGTGACCCGGAAGTAACGGAGTGCATTACTTCCGGGTTTCGCCGCTCGCGCATGCACAGACGGTCAAAATGACGTCACACGCATGCGTGGAAGCGGCAAAACACGACCCATGCACACGCAGATGCGCTGTCGTGTCTTATGTTAGGTTCAGAATGCGAACGGGGCTCCAGAATGGATCCCATTCGCATCCCGAGGTACCACTGTACTGGGGCTGCAGCAAGTTTGGGGCCAGTGCATTCAATAGGATACAGTGGTGCTGGATCTGTATCATAGACATCAGTTCAAATTCCTACTTAGCCGTGACTCCTGCAAGGAATAGATTTGATCGGAAAATATCGAATCTGCATTGGAAGCGTTTCAGTGCATTGCATCATGGTATTTGTTGTGGTATATACCACAGATGGGTTGCACGTGCGTGTAACAATTCTACGCCACAATGTGGCAAGGGGTGTGCAGTGGGGAGTTATGTTCAAAACTCTTAAAGTTTGGGTGTGAAGACCACACAATGAGCTTCAAGGCCAAGCTCTGCACCTTGGCCTAAATCCATCAATCCACACTCTTTAACTAAAGAGAAGGGGTGTGGGGAATGAGAAAAATACAATCACCAAGCAAGATTGTTTATAAACAGTGTTTTTATACATTTTCCATAAGGCATTGACTTTGCTGCTTTCAACTGCTAACACTTTCCATATTGTACATGGGATTACGTTCACATGCAATGGATGCCTATCGCACATTCAAGCCGAACATGTATGCACTGACAATGCACAGAGCACAGATGTAAGAAGGAGAAGCAATGCATGCTGAGTATCGTCCAAAGATAGTGCACCAATATTTTATTCTCTTGCGGTGTATGGTAAACATCTGTGGCTTTTTCAGACTTCACACACATACACCCTGCCTTGCATTATTATTTTCATTAAACGTACACAGCCAGTAGATTTTGCAAGGGTGAAGATAACTTTTAGTTGTATTAAATCCTAGGGTTGGAGGCCATTAATAGTCCTTCAAAACCACCAAGCACAAGGCCGAAGTGTGGTTCACCTGCATCTTTTGCCATTCAGATTCTTCTGTGTTTAGAAGCCCAGGTTGCAGCAGTGATCAAGGGACGCTTCCACTAACACTATCTAATGTCATGAGTTTGTGGCTTTGGATACCTGGTCACCATCTTCCATGCCATCACCATCCTTGAGCCTGCAAGAACTGCCTTTGGATATCTGCCTATTATGTAATGATGGAGCGTTATTCACAAAGCAGCTGTGGGAACCACCACACAAAGAAGAACACTATGTAAGTTCAGCATGATAGTCTCTCCATACATCTGGAGATGTGTGGAATAGCACAGTGGACCCACCATATGCACAAGGCTGGACAAACCTTTTCAGCCCAAGCACCAGATTTCTTCATGTGCAACTTTCTAGGGGCCCATGTGTCTGTGGTGGGGCCAGATGCAAAAGCAGATGGAAATGTTCACACAAAAGCCAGACGTTTATACATGCACACTCACATTTCTCGACTCACAATCCAAGCAAGCATTCATTAATGGAGTTCAAGAACATATTCAAGTCAGGCAAAAGCGCTTGAAGAGGGTGTGACAGTGTCACAAGGGCTGACAGGAAAGTGCTGGATCGGCACAGGTCAGGAAGAGGCCAGAGGCTTGAAAGGCAATAGGCTTTTATTCACAGAAACTGAGCTCCGGCCCTGCCGCTCGCCTCTAGCCTCTCACTCTGCAGCCCTCCCCAACAGATGGAGACTTTGACATGGAGGTGTGTTCCTCCTCTAGGCCTGTTTGGTCCATTGCTCAACAACATGTAGGACTCTCCTAGAGTGGGGTGTGAGGAGGACTGAGCCTTTCCTGCTGTGGGATGGCAGATGTACCTTCTGATTCCTCCATGTCTATGCCTGTGCTCACAATGAGATGCCCAGCCTCCAGCCCAGTCCTGTTCTACCGTGTTCTGACACACCCACACCCTCGGGATTGCTCCAACTCCTTGCTTCCTTTTTTAAAAAAATAAAGTTTTTATTGATAAAATAATTCAGCATTAATACACATGTATTACAAATATACAAGCATACAAACATACATTTCATACAATCCTTAAAAATGTTCAAACATACCTACACTCAATCCCACAGATAATTCCTTTTCCCATCACCATCCACCACCCCTCACTCCACCTTTGTGTTAGACTTCCAATCTACTCAATTGCAATTTCTTTCCACTTCTATTGCTTTCTTTCACACACCTTTAACCTAATTTCATATTTCTTTTTCTATTACACATTGTTATCCATCTTATTTGGTATTTCAGTATTTGAAACGGAACTTGTTTATTCTAATAGGAGTTCTGATTTTTCGATATGGTTTTGCAAGTATCCTTTAAACACCTTCCAGTCCCTGTCTATCTTCTCTTTTGAGATCCTTCCAATTTCTCCCGTTGTTTTGGATATATTGTAGTACTCCAATAATTTGGCAAGCCACTCTATTTTTGTCGGTACAATACCACTTTTCCAACTTTTCGCCATCAATAGCCTTGCGGCTACTGTTGCGTATAAATATAAGGTCTTGTCTTCTTCCTTTAGGCTTCCTGGTACTCCTTGCTTCCAGCGCCTCCCAGTTTGTCCCTTCCCCAGCCTCCTCCCTGTTGTCCCACCACCAAGATCCAGGATCTCTCATCTTCACTGTCCTCCTGCCGCTCCTCCTCATCCAGTCAGCCCCTGACAGACACTAAGAGGCATCAGAATCAGTTTCCTGTATAGAGAATAATTCTGTTCTCTCTCACAGCTACACTGGCTATCCAGGGAGCAGGAACCTGTCAGCCTCCTGATGTTGTTGGACTTCAACTCCCAGCAGCCAAACGGTCAGAGATGATGGGAGTCAAAGTCCAGCAATATCTGGAGGGTTACTCACCCTTGTTATATGCGCAGGAGCACCAATCTACTCATAGTGTCAAAGCGTCATGATAACAAAGCCTTCTCTGTCCGATTTACTTGTGGATAATATTGGGTTATGGGAACTTTCTGAGTAGCTTGTGTGAACTTGCTGTTAAAATAACTCCCTCAAGATGCAGCTTTGACTGTTAGAATAGGGAAATGCTTGTCTTCTCCTCAGCGATTATTATTATTTTTTTTGCTTTCTTTCTTAACACATGCAAAATTTGGGTGTCACGTTCATATTCGCTTCATGGCTCTATCGCTAACACAACCAACAACAGCAAGAAAGGCTAAGAAAGAACTCTCCGAATTGAAAGGTGAGGAAAGGGGTGGGGGTGGGGAGTGTACAAGATGTTGGGGCAGCCCAAACAGTTCATCAACAGCCTTGTAAACACATGACAGACTTGGAGACAACTTCAAAGTGGCTGAGGCGACTGCCAAGGGAGCTGGCCAAGAAGACAGCTGCTGCTGTTGGTGGGGGGAATATCTTCTGCATCTTGGCATCTGGACTGGGTGAATGAATGCAAATCAGAGGTTCAAGGACAAATCAGTTATAGACTGCAGCAAGTATTATAGGTTGCTGCAAAAATGTGTGGGCCTACTCGTGCTTACTCAGCATTTCGTCTGCAACCACTTCACCTGCCGGATTTTGGCCTGAATGCAACAAACTGAGGGATCCAACCCGCTCTCAGTTTTCAATGAACATGGGTGCCGTTTTTATTCATTAAAGAATGATGTGAAAGTTCATGGGAGTTGGTATAATGCACTGGGGCTGTGAACTGTGTGTTGGGCCAGATTTGCAGCGCCCTGAAGCCTGTTTTTATGGTATACCATGGGGGCAGAGAACCCATGAGGGTTGCAATATTTCAAAAAGTAAAAACCAGGAACCCTCCCCCCACAAGGTTGTTGATTTTTTAAAGGAAGACCCCAAAATTGTTTTCCCCACCCCACCCCAAACGCGATTTTTCAATTGACTTGCAAGGCATCACCTTTCGGAAATTCCCCCCAGATATCAATTCCGCCTTCGAACTCCCGGCAATGTCTGGGAAAATTCGGACGTATGGCAGCCCTACATTAGGTTAATAGAAGTATACCAAGTAGCAGTCAGGGAGGCAGCGCAGGAAGAGTTGCTGCCAGTTCCTGAGAGGATGTAGGGCAAGGCATGGGGAGGTTAGTGTGGTGTAGGCACAGCGGCACGAGCATCAGGTCCCTCAACTCTCTCAGCAGATACACATTGTTGAGCTGCAGCCAACCAGGGCTCCGCGGTGTGAGTCCCCAGGTGCTTAGGAAGGTTCATCTGCACACCTGTGTGTGCATTTACTGTGTGAGACACTGGCATAGTATGAGGGTAGCTGTGGCAACACAGCCATGTAAAATACAGTGGTGCCTCGGGTTACGTACTTAATTTGTTCCAGAGGTCCGTTCTTAACCTGAAACTGTTCTTAACCTGAAGCACCACTTTAGCTAATGGGGCCTCCCACTGCTGCCATGCCACTGCCGTGCTATTTCTGTTCTCATCCTGAAGCAAAGTTCTTAACCCGAGGTACTATTTCTGGGTTAGCGGAGTCTGTAACCTGAAGCGTATGTAACCTGAAGCGTATGTAACCCGAGGTACCACTGTATGGCTGGTTCATAATGTCTGTTGAGGGATCCAATGCCTTTCATGGATAGCTCTCAATAGACCTTTTAAAAGCAGTTCTCTGGCTGCCTTCCATACCTCAGCTGTGCTTTACCAAAGTCTTTCTCTCTAGTCCTGGTACGTCTTGAATAAGGTAAAAAAACCCACAACAGGAGGGTTTTGTAGTCTGAATTGCTAGGCAAAAAGCGTCCCGTTCCCTCTGACCCTCTTGATGTTGTGGTATTTATATTTCCTCCCTTGCCACATTTCCATTGGTATTAATATATGGCACGGGAATGTAAGTACTTGGAAAATATGCTTGCAGTTGCAGGCTGATTCTTACAAGATGGAGGAGTTGTAGGAAAAAGGATTATGTGAGTTAAAAGTGTACAGGCTCAACACTCATTAAGGCGTACAACTGTTCTCAGAGAATTTTTTATATATATATTTTTTTGCAGCTGCACATTGGGAAATGGTTCACATTTTTTCCTAGCCGCCCGGTATCCTTCGGCCATCCACCTGGATCCATGTTAATTGGATGGGTTGTAATTTTAGCTAGATATCCCTTCAGCTTTTTGTCAATGGGGGAGGCAGCTGATGTTTTTAAGACTTCCATTCTGTAACTTCTGGTGCAAACCGGATAGCAGAAATCGTTCCTGGCAAGACCAGGTATGGAGACAAACAAGAGAATATCCTACAATAGGAAAGTGGTGCTTCTTTTAAGATAATTGTCTGGGAGTGCTTAATTCTATAGCAATGGTGCGTTATAAGATTTTGTGGGCCTGATTTTTTCTTCTTCTAGTAGTCTCATGTAAGCCACCCTAAGCAGTTTTAGGGAGACCCTGCTAGTCAGTGGGGATGAGTCAGCATGGTGGGCAGAACTCCCTTCCCATTTTAGGCTCCAAATCCAATTCCTAGCTGCCTTTCACACAGCACTAGTCTAAGTGAGGGAATACAGACACTTCCAACTAACTGCAAAAGCAGAAAATACATGGCTTCATTAGCCTTTACCATATGTAAAAAAATTACCTGCTCCTTATTTTTAGATGGCGAGGAGGAGGAGGATATATTTAAATTCTAACCATCTTCCAGCAAAGTAAGGAAGGCAAAAATTGTCAGTTATATTTTGTCTAGGGCTTTTTATCCCTTTCTCCTCAAGGTTTTCTTTCTCCTGCCCAAACCAGACATGAATCTGTGTTAAAATGTTTGACTCTTCCAAAATAGGGAGGAGGTGGCTTCTTCCAAACCTTTCAGAAAGCAATTTCTTTCCGAGTGAAGGAAGCAAGACTAGTATTATTAGAAGTTATTAGGGCTCACGTGTTACTAATCACTTGCTTTTGGGAATGTGCTTGTCATTTACAAAAAAATTAAGTCAGGTTTTAGGCCTCCGCAGAATGGGAACTGGATAACATCATCTGAGTGTCAAGATGTAGCGCCTACATGTTCTATGATTTGTGGTGTTCATGAACAACTTGGGTTTCTACCTACAGTTAGTAATGATATGGGACTAACCGTTCCCTAGCATGTAATACCACATAGGTGCTAAACCATAAGTCTTACCCCCCAAAAGGCAGCTGTGATATTCACTTCTCCAGGTGAAACAGGCAATTTTGGACTGAGTGCTGAGCATTGCATTTACCCTAAAACAGCCTTTCTCAACCTTGGGTCCCCAGATGTTTTGGGACTACAACTCCCATTATTCCTGACCACTGGTCCTGTGAGCTAGGGATCTTGGGAGTTGTAGGCCAAAAACATCTGGGGACCTAAGGTTGAGAACCACTGCCCTAGAGGAAGGTAAAGCAATGTAATTCTACTTTTTGAAAAAAGACATTGAAAAATAGATCCATTAAATCAGGGCTGGTCAGAAGCAGAGGTGGAGGAGGGGGGTGCGGGCCACCCCGGGTGTCACCACTGAGGGGGTGACAAAATGCTGGGCAGCACTCACCACGGGGCCTGTAGCATAGAGAGACTAGGGACCTGCAGGACTTGACATCTTTCCGCAGGGCCTGCAAGACAGAGCTGTTCCACCAGGCCTTTGGTCAGGGCACAGCCTGACTCCCTCCTTTGCCAATCTTTACATAACTTTAGTTTATGGTTGCCCTCAATTTGATTTTAATTAATTTTTATAATGATTTTAGAATGTTGCACTATTTTAGTGTTGTTAGCTGCCCTGAGCCTGGCTTCGGCTGGGGAGGGCGGGATATAAATAAAATTTATTATTATTATTATTATTATTATTATTATTATTATTATTATTATTAGCATGCCCGAGCCACGCATCTCTCCTGGGAGAGACGCAGCGGCTTGGGTGCACGCAGGCTCCGCGCTGACCAAACGGTCCACCCGCTGCCTACCCCCCAGCTGTAGGGCGGCTGAGTGGGAGGAGGCAGGCAGACTCCAGAGGCCCCATGGTGCGCACTGCCCCTATGGTGCCTGAGCGGCTTTCTTCACCACTGGTCAGAAGGTGGATCTTGATCTACTGGCTGATAGCTAGCTGATTTTCAGTAGACCAGCAAGCATTTCTGACTCCAGCCCCAGTTGTCTAACAACAGCAGGAAGAAAACGAGTCCTTATGACGACATTCATTACACCGCTGAAATTATAAAAATTGGGGAAACCAATCTTGGTACAAAAGACAAATTTATGGGTGCTGAACTCTTTAATTGTAAGTGTATGCCTTTTGCACCAGGCTCAAGTTTTAAAAATAGTGGTTCTATTGAATGTAAATGAATATAGATATGCTGAAACTAGAAGTCAGAGCTTAAAATGTGGTCTGGTATGCAATGTCTAACTTTCTTTCTACTCTGTTAAAGAGACTGGGAGTCCTATCTTTAATTAACTTGCCCGCCCGCCCCAGCAAGAAAAAGTCAGTCTTTACTACAGCCCCTTGTATGAAAGGGTTTTTCTGCAGCTAAGGTGCATTTGAATTTGTACTGAAGGTGCTTGAAGCATATTACAGCTCAGAGGTTCTGGAATGTGTCTGTTGCGGATAAAGAATTCAACAGGAGATTATAGAAATCCATTGTAGTTCAATCTGCGGAGAGAGAGAGAGAGTTAGGATTAATAAATACCTGCTTTATTTCACAACCTATTCATGAAAAGAGGAAACTCCCCCCCCCCTCCTTCAATGAAATCTTTAGGACATCAATCTTCCAGATGTGGAAAGAATGTAACAGGAAGATATTTTCAATTCCCATTGGGCTATCAATAAAGTCCCCCCTCCTTTTCCTTCTTACTTGGAACAGAAATATATCTACACATGCTTTCCTTTCCAGCAGCTGAAACTCAATAACAAGGTATCTTTCTGGCAAACACTTCTAAAATGGTCTTCAGTCCATTTATGAAACTAAAGACCTGTGGGTATAGGGTGATATAATAATATTAATAATAATAATCCTGAAAATGAATGACTAATATTCTAATTGATGTGGACCTGGAAAGGGTGATTCTGTGCTGTGCTTCTTACGGTCAGAACAACAATAGGATACAGTGACCGTAGGTAATTGCACCTGCTCACCCTTCCTTTATTACCCTGATTGCTGGTCATTTCCTGGAAATGCCACAACACAACTTACTCGATTAACAGGCACTGCTTTGTTTTTATTCAAGATGTGCCAAATAATCCAGCACCCTGCTTTCCCCAAGAGGATAGCCTTGGCAGAGTATTGTGAGTTCATCACTCTGAACAAAACTTAATCTATCCAATGGATGGTACACACCATCAAACTCTCCCAGCCCAAAATTTCTTGGCACTGTGCAATAAAACAGAACCACCCTATGGTGTCTAAGATCATTTCCTAGGGTGCAATAGCTGGAAAAGGCTACTCTTCCATCTCCACACAGAACAATGAGAAGAATCAGTCCCGTCCCCCCACAAAAAAAGCCCTGAGCAGTGCATTAATGGGCTCTAAATCCCTAAACTTAGAGATATCAAATCTTAGGCCACTTACTCATTCAGGTAAATGTCACACAATCCCTTTTTTTCAAAAGCAAGGTGGAGTTTTCTTCTAATTTTTAAGGATCTACAATTATTTCATGCCTTTTACTTCTTAGATTAAATCAATTAAATGTCTCTAACAGAATACGACAAGAACTTGATTGCCCCAAGCCTTTTATTTTCCTAGATTAAACTCATTTAAATTTCCCTAAAAGGATATGACAAGAACTTGATTGCCAAAAGCACTCAGGAATAATAGCATGAATCAGGGATGGGGAACCTGCAGACCTCTGATGCTGTTGGATCATTACCTCACCAACATCCCTGGCCATGTTGGCTGAGGCTGAGGCTGATGGGAGCTGGGAGTCCAGCAACTATCTGGAGAACAATAGTGAAATATACTGAGTCGAGAGTGGATTTCATGCTCTTTATTCAGCTCATAGTGGTGAGGAGGAATGAATGTCCCCTCAAAGTATCTGCTTTATATACATTATTTACACAATGGGCTGCACGTGATTGGCTAATTCCAGAATTCTCCTGTAGGCCAATCAGGTTGTGGATTCACTTCCATCTGGAGCTGGATTGGGTGGCTCTTGCAGACCAATCATACTGCTGCATTGTTCTAGGACCAATCAGGCTGCTGCATTCTGAATCCTATTGTTCTAGGACCAATCAGACTGCTGCATTTTGGATCCTATTCAACTCAGTACATAACAAATAGGTTCCCCATCCCTGAGAAAAAGGAAAAGATATTAAATGTAGCAGCAACCCCTGCTACAGAAAGCACTGATTAGTCATGGAGTGCCAGTAAGGGCAGTAAGCTTTTGTACTTGATTCAGTTGCTGGAAACCACTCCATTCTGCTTTTCTAACTGCATCTTTAAAAGCTTGTCTCCCGGCCCACATGCCTTGTCCAACAATAATTCAAGGTCCAAGAGCTGAAAGCATTTTATTCTTCCATTTCCATCTCGCACAAGGAAAGCTCAGACAGCTCTCGGTGTACGACGGCAGTCGTTATATTTAGATTTGCTACCAGACATAACTTGATGCCCTAGCTCCCTTCCCTCTTCTGATTTTCCTATGCTACCCTTCAGTTTTCCTACGGTGTTTATACTATTCTCTTAATTCTCATCCAAAAAAGAAAAGGAAAAGAGGCAAAACGGACACAACCCACACCCGTCGTTGTCTCTGGGCAGTGGAAATTTTTCAGAAGGATCCATTCATTCAGAAATATATTATATATTACACGGGCTCCAAGTTGTTCTCTGATAATTCTGAAAGACTACCAGAGTGAATAACAACCACTTTTATAGCAGAGTTTCAGACAGGAGATATTTTATTTGGAAAATCCCAATTCCTCTCCTCCCCACCCCCCTGGTTACAAGGTGCTTAAATCACTATCTGAAGGAAGTAGGAAACAGCTGTGGCTGAAATGTGCTTTTCAAAATGTGTCTTCCCCACCCCAGTTTTGCATGCAGAATTGCCAAAATTGAAAGCATTAGCACATTTTTATTTTATTTTTTTTGAGGTTAAGGAACGTTAAGCAGGCGCTAGCATATTTTCGGTGGCAATCCGAGAGAACACCGCTCTACTTTCTCATTGTTCCCACCCAGTGCTAGACAGCTGTAGGTCAGTTCGTGCTATTTCTAAACCTGACCTGGGTCAAGTGATGGAAAGAGGAAAGTGCCAGGTGGGAAAAAGGGCAACACATCACACTCCGCCTGTCACATTTGTTCCTTGCTGATTTAACCGGAATGCCATGCAAAACGAGGAGGGCAGCCATGTCTATCAGGAAACCACATCATTTTATCTGGCGGTGGCCAAATGTTTTGAAAAAAGTGTGGCACAATTAGGAATCCGGTTTGTGTTTCAAGGCAAGCCTATCTAATTCACATGCAATTACAGTGGTACCTCGGGTTACATACGCTTCAGGTTACATACGCTTCAGGTTACAGACTCCGCTAACCCAGAAATAGTACCTCGGGTTAAGAACTTTGCTTCAGGATGAGAACAGAAATTGTGCTTCAGGGGTGCGGCAGCAGCAGGAGGCACCATTAGCTAAAGTGGTGCTTCAGGTTAAGAACAGTTTCAGGTTAAGAGCAAACCTCTGGAACGAATTAAGTACTTAACCCGAGGTACCAATGTACTGTATTTTTCCGTGTATAAGACACCCCCATGTATAAGACGACCTCTATTTTTTTGAACCCCAGATTAAGAAATCAATATTTTAAACATCAAACAGAACAACTTTGAGATTTATTTTTTTTGGGGGGGGAGGGTCGCCCAAATTTAGGGTTGCCCAAACCCGAGCCCTGGCCGCCTACACCAGAGCCCAAGCCAAAACCCCTGTGCATTCACCATCTGTGTATAAGAACACCCCCAATTGCTGATTATTATTATTTTAGCAAAAGACATCGTCTTATACATGGGAAAATATGGTACATGAACCAAAACATAGCAATCCTTCAAAACTGACACTTTCCCCAGATTTTGCAATGCAGTTTTCCAGCCAAGCAATGCTTTTTATTATGTTTTTAATGTTTTTGTATATGTTGTAAGCCACCCAGAGTGGCTGGGGCAACCCAGTCAGATGGGTTGGGTATAAAAAAAAATATTATTATGGAATAGGAGATCCCTATTTTCAACAAAGAAATGTTGGAGGGTGTGCAGTTTTCATGTACAGATGACTTCCTTTATCAAAAGTAGTTAAAGTATGTCTCCCCCCACCATGGTATATATGTACAAGTGCAGACAGAAGGTAGGCAGGCCCTGGAGGATACATTGTTGGATGAAGACAAGGGATAAATTTGCATTCAGTTTGCCTTCTGGTGTGGAACTACTTTTACCGAATTCACATTTACCTGAAAGAATACAGAAGGTGAAGCACAGCTACCCTTCAAAATCCACGCTTCTTCAAATGTTGCAGTGCAATTCTCCAGCAAGAAAATGTGTACAAAAAGGCATATGTTGGGGAAAAGTGTACATAAAATGTGTGAAAAATATTAAAATGCATTGTACAGTGGAACCTTGTGTTATATACCGTCGTCCTTGAGAACGAGGTGGTTTACGAGCTCCATTAACCTAAAAGTAGAAGCTTCCGGTTGCGACCTTTGCCCCAGGATGTGAGTGGAAGTCGCTCGCCGGCAGTGCTGCAGCAGCGGGAGACACCATCACTGAAAGTGCACCTCATGTTACAAGCGGCTTCGGGTTACAAATGGACCTCTGGAACGGTTTAAGTTTGTAACCGGAGGTACCACTGTATCAGGAAGAATTGCTTGCAAAAATGTGTATATTCAGAGATGTGCACACTAAAATCCTGGTTTTGTGTGTGAAGATTTACATTTTTTTCACACCGACAGAGAATTGTGGAAAACTGAGAGAAACCAAAACTGGCAGATTCCTACATCCCTAGTGGGGATTAGGTGTAAAATAATGGATCAGCCTTCAGCTGGAAGTTTCATACATGTATTAACTCAATATGTATTTATCCTCATTTCAAGTTTTAAATGCTCTAAAGACTCTCCTCCTGCAAGAGAGGGGAGTGGTTGTGGTCGGGAGCCGGACTCCGCCTCAAGCAGGGGGCGTTAGCACCCTGCCTCCCACTCACCTGGCTGGCCTACGCCCATGGGCAGGCACCCAACCAGGTGCCTGCGAGGGGGCGTGTTTAGCAGCCCAAATTGCTGCGACACCAGCCTTCCGGCCTCACTTTTCGTCGTCCCGTTGCGAGTCACCCACCCTCCACTCCCTTAGAGCTCAGGGTCTCAGTTTTCTTTTGGCCTTGCTATGGACCTTAGGTTGGTCGCCCTGGTTGTCCGGGGGGCCTGGTAGGAATTTTTCCATTTGGCATTAGGCTTTTTGGTTTTTTCGCCTACCTCGTAGCCATCGTCACAACTTTCGTGGTATTGGTGGGTAGGTTAGGCATTGGAATAATGTGTTGTGTTGTGTCAAAGGGCTAGGTGTGGTCATCGCCTATGCCTTCAATTTTTGGGTATTCCGTTAAAGGAATCTGGCGGTCGTGTATTCTGTCCGATGCCTGCATGGTGGAAGGCCATGGCACGACCCTCGGTGACATCAGGGGAGAGCTTATAGTTGGATTAGCATCAACAGGCTCCACCTACTGGTGAATAAACCCCCCTGTTTAAGACTCACCCCTCTCTGAGGGGGTGGAGTCAGCTGATGTAATCCAATGCCTAAGCCAATACCTTTTCACTTGCTGCAATCAATAAAGTTGTGGCCTTTTCTTGCCCATTAACCTTATATCATGTGTCCTCGTGTTTTCATTCCACTACGCAGGGATCGGGTCCTCGAACCACAATATGCACCACCCCATTCCTAGAACTAGTTTTAAAGAGGTTCATCTTCTGTTAAACAAGTTCCTCTGTAAAGTCAGATAAGATTTATTAAAACCGAGTGTAATGTGATAAGTAACGTTTTAAGAGGATAACAGTTAAAGGCCTGGACTTAAATATTTGCCAAAATACACTTGTAAATTTATAGCAGCTCCAATATTTAAACAAGAAAAATAAGGCATTCACAGAAATGGCGACACTGTTTGAGAATGTGATATTACTTTGATATATATGGAGCATCGAGGTTAAGAATACATGTTTTCTGGATGAACCTGTTTCTCTCTAAAGCTTTAATAACAAAGATTTTCCACCCTATAAGCACGCACCAGTCTTCCGCAAGCTCAATATTGCATGTATTTTCCTTCAGTTGTGGTATTGGCTTAACACCGTGTTTGAGCTGGCAGTAAAACTGTGACATTATACAGGGTTAAGTGGCTGAATCCCACAACAGATTATATATTAGAGGCAGGCCTCAATGTAGCAAGGACGAGCCTGTCATTTGCTTCATTGGTTTTAGTTAATGCTAAAAATGTGCTCAGGGACGCTGGTGGCACTGTGGTCTAAACCACTGAGCCTAGGGCTTGCCGATCGGAAGGTTGGTGGTTCGAATCCCTGTGACGGGGTGAGCTCCCATTGTTCAGTCCCAGCTCCTGCCCACCTAGCAGTTTGAAAGCACGTCAAAGTGCAAGTAGATAAATAGGTACTGCTCCGGCGGGAAGGTAAATGGCATTTTTGTGTGCTGCTCTGGTTTGCCAGAAGTGGCTTAGTCATGCTGGCCACATGACCCAGAAGCTGTCTGCGGACAAACGCTGGGTCCCTCGGCCTATAGAGAGAGATGAGCACGCATCCCCAGAGTTGTCTGTGACTGGACCTAATGGTCAGGGGTACCTTTACCTTTAAAAATGTGCTCAGCACAGCCATGGTTCATAGGTTGTTAGCACATTAATTAGCAACCACATGATTAAATGGGCCTGAGACCTAGGCCAAACCATAGAGATGTCCCAATGGGAGAACCTGTAGAAGGTAAATTGGAGGTTCACTGCCTGTTACTCCATAAGGGAAAACCTGCAAAAAAATGTTATACCATTGGTACTTGACACTGCACAAACTCTCCAAGATGTACAAAAACATACCAGATGTATGCTGAAGATGCGGTGAGACAGGAGGTACCATGTTTCATATGTGGTGGACCTGAAGAAAGGTCATAGGGTTCTGAAATGAGATACACTCAGAACTAAAAATAATGTTAAAGGTAAATTTCCCTAATAAACCTGAAGCGTTCCTTTTGGGTATTACAGGCATGGACATCCCCAAGGGTATAAGAATTTATTTATTTATTTTGTATGCAACTGCGGCTGCGAGGGTGCTCATTGCGACATATTGGAAAAATAAGAAACTCTCCACCAGAGTTGAATGGTTACTCAAATTGACAGGATATGCAAAATTAGCCCCCCTTTCGGAAAGAATCAGAGACAAGCCAAGACAGGAGTTCATTTGAGAATGGGATAAATTCGAAATTTATTTGAAAAACAGCTGTGATCTAAACACAATAGTTGCCTTTGAATGATTTCTGTAAGTAATACATAAGATGGAAAAGAGAAACTTTACAAAATAGCAATGATAAACTAAAGCAAATGGTTTAATATAAAGGAAAATATGGAGAGGATGGAAAGTCATAGGTTCGTGTAGAAAGTACATAGTTGGAAACTATGTGTCCTTTAGGATATCTCTATTTGACTGATCGAAATGAAGATGATTATGTGTTGTACATACATGGAAATTGAACAATAAAGCATTTAAAACTGCAAATTATAATAATAATAAAAAGCAACCACATATCATATAATTGTAGGATTTTAGAGTTGGAAGGGGCCGCAAGAGTCATTTAGTACAACCCCCTGCAATGCAGGAAATTTTGCTCAAATGGGTCTCAAATCCACCATTAGGTTCAGAATAAAAAAGGTAAAGGTAAAGGTACCCCTGCCCGTACGTGCCAGTCGTGACCGACTCTAGGGTTGTGCGCTCATCTCACTCTAGAGGCCGGGAGCCGTCGCCGTCCGAGGACACTTCTGGGTCACTTGGCCAGGGTGACATCGCTGCTCTGGCGAGCCTGCACCAGCGCAGCACACAGAAACGCCGTTTACCTTCCCGCTGTAAAGCGGTACCTATTTATCTACTTGCACTTTGACGTGCTTTCGAACTGCTAGGTGGGCAGGAGCTGGGACCGAACGACAGGAGCTCACCCTGCCGCGGGGATTCGAACCGCCGACCATACGATCGGCAAGTCCTAGGCACTGAGGTTTTACCCACAGCGCCACCCGCGTCCCATATCAGAATAGGTTCAGAATATCATGCTGTATTGATTGAGTTATCCAGGTGCCTTCTGGGAGGTTTGAACTACAACTCTCATCAGCACCAGTCAACACCATCATACTAGCTGGGGGTGATGAGAATAGTTGAGTTAAACATGTGGAGGTTGGCAGGTTGGCAGTTGTTGCCTTAAATGTATGCAAACACTGCACGTCTATAGGATGACACTGTCAGAGCTTCCGGAATCAGCTCCCTCCCATGGGGGCAGCCCAGAATCAAAGAAACGATGAGTTCTTACCAAGCAATTCATTCAACAATTCACAGAACGATGAAGAAATGCAGCCTTCCTAAAAATAGAGTTGCTCCAACTGAGCTCCTCCACCATCCCTTCCTAGCAACAGCATTTCCCCTTACGGTGGCCGCCAGGGGCTAATTGTCTCTGAGTTCTTTGCTCTTCAACTTTCAATGCACACCGAGTTCTGGGAGAAGGGGGGTCAGAAATGCTCTCCAGTGATAACGTGTCAGCTGGCTGCTCTGGCTCTGTCTCTTCCTCAGACCACTACTGTCACAGTCCGGTTTATGGGCAGTCAAAGTCCCGGCTGAGGATGTCAGGACCGGGGGCAAGATGGTGGGGTGGAAGCAGGAACAAGAGTCCGGAAGCCAGGAGTCCGGAAGCCAAAAGTCTGAGGGTCCAAGAGCTGGGAGTCAAGAAGCCAAGAGTCTGAGGGTCAAAGAGCTGGGAGTCAAGAAGCCAAGGGTCTGAGGGTCAAGAAGCAAGGAGTCACAAAGCTAAGGGCCTGAGGATCAGGAAGCAAGGAGTCAAGAAGCCCAAGGCAGGAAGCGTGTTGCTGTGGCAAAGAGCCAAAGGGAAATGCTGACCTCATATCCCTTCCCGGCTCTTGCCACCAGGTGCTGTGAGTTACCAATCAGCCTCACCTGTGCGGCTGCGCCTTGCCTCTCCAGAACAAACTTAGGAAAGCCCCAGTCCTGCAAAGCCCTACTGGTCACAGGGCCTGGCTCCTGCACGCACTCCTGACAACTGTGTCATTCAATACTACCTTCCTTTTCTTTGGAAAGTTCAGGAGGAGGGGGCGGCGGTCTCCACCATTCCTCCTCAGTCTCACCCCCCTCAGTCCAGTCCCTGACAGTCACATTGGTTAAGAGTAATTTAAATACTTCAGTGACATTCTGGCACCTGTCAAGTAGCCACTTTATTTACGGTTCATAGTGGGTGTGCATCCACTTTGGACAAAGCCTGAATACATACCCCTAAAATACACTATGGACATAATTCCTTCCACCTCTCTGAAGTGGTCCAAAGTGAAGTGGCTGTTCCTGATATTTCGGACCCACTTTGGAGCTTCAGAATGTTCCTGCAAGTTTTTTCTTGGCCAGTTCTAGACATTCTAGCCCTTTCTGCAAGCTTTCCATAAAAGGAAAATGCAGGCGGGGTGAGAGAGGAAAGTTTTTGTGATTGACAGCTATAGTTTACTGCAAGAGAATGGCTTTACAGCAGGCATAGGCAAACTCGGCCCTCCAGATGTTTTGAGACTACAATTCCCATCATCCCTGGCCACTGATCCTGCTAGCTAGGGATGATGGGAGTTGTAGTCCCAAAACACCTGGAGGGCCGAGTTTGCCTATGCCTGCTTTACAGGCTCTCTAACAGGGATGCGGAGAATTGTTCCGCATTTGTATTTTAATGTGAATCTACCTAATTCACACTTTCTAAAACCATACACCTGTTTCCCCCCCCCCCCCAAGTCTTTTCCTCATGCCTGGTCATTATGGAAAGAATCAGCATTTCCTCAACACATGACAAGGATCAGTGTTTATGTTCCCAATGGGAAAAACATTTTAAAATGCCTGTAGCCTTCCCAGTGGGGCAGAATAAATATGTTATTGCTGATGCCCAAGAAAATTCATTAGCTGATCTTATCTAAAGTATGTCAGGGGATAAAAAAAACCTTGACCAGCTGCAATTCGTTCTTGCTCAAAGATTTCTGTTGAACCATGGAAAGAATGAATGTGCATGCAGTATATTACACATCTCAGCCACTTGCTCCTTCGGCAGGGCATAGAGAGAAGCCAAGAATGGATTCATTCTGAAAAAGACTGAGCAAACACATTGCAGATGAAAGATATAAAAGCAACTGACAACTATGTGCCTTGCCATTTACTTTTGAATTGTATTTTAAACTGAAGCTGTTAAAAAATAATGATTGGGGTTGTCAAATTAGCTTACATTGACTGGGAAATCTCAGCTTTACATTTTTATTAGTTGCGTGCTTATTATGTTAAACACATTTGGGCGCATGCTTAAATCTTTCCCACAAACCAATAAGACTTTTAAAAGTGCTTAATTTTGGCCAGATGGTGCCCTTCATGTTTTGCCTGCCAAACCCTTAAAATATTCCATTTGCAGATAGCGTTTTGGTTGCAAAATGGATAAAATGCAGTTTGGGGATGTGGCTGAAATTATCCACTTCCGGGCCGTCGTTGGATTAAGAAGATATACTTACAATGCCACAGATTTCTCCAAAATCCTAAAAACAAGCAAAATGCAGTCTAGTTCTGGTGACTTCTCAGATCTTATCTGTTTATTTATTGGATTTATATCCTCCCAAAGGAGCCTAGGGCAGGAAAGAAAAAATCCACGAGGAAACAAAAGATTACACTGTTGCAGTCCTCAAATGCACACACTGCACACACAGTAGTTCTCGATGGATACAGTCAGATTGCTACTGCATTGTCCTTCAGACATGGGTGAAGTTGCTCCAGCCCAGAGGTCAGCAAACTTTTTCAGCAGGGAGCTGGTCCACTATCCCTCAGACCTTGGACTGTATTTTTTTTTTTTTTTTTGGGGGGGGGAGAACGAATTCCTATGCCCCACAAATAACCCAGAGATGCATTTTAAATAAACACACATTCTACTCATGTAAAAACACCAGGCAAGCCCCACAAATAACCAAGAGATGCATTTTAAATAAAAGGACACATTCTACTCATGTAAAGTAGAATGATTCCCGGACCGTCCGTGGGCCGGATTTAGAAGGCAATTGGGCCGGATCCGGCCCCCAGGCCTTAGTGTGCCAGCAGCGGCGTAGCGTGGGTTGTCAGCACCCGGGGCAAGGCAAGTAATTTGCGCCCCCTAACCCGTGGATTTGCGCCCCCTAACCTGTGGATTTGCTCCCCCTAACCCGTGGATTTGCCCTAACCCCAGATGTTGCGCCCGGTGCGGCCGGCCCCCCCTGCACCCCCCATGCTACGCCACTGTGTGCCAGCCCTGCTCCAGCCCATAGCAGGGAGGAAGCAATCCAAGAGGGAGAGTAGGTTCTGATTGGCCACTTCTGCCTAATAGGGAATGGGTGGACACCCCCCTTTTAAGGATGCTGTGGCCTTTGCACCCTAGAGGAAGGATCTGTGCCACATGGTTTTATGCAATAGGTTCATACATAGACCATTCTAGTCATCTTCTTGTCACAGCCATGGTTTGGCCCAGGAGTTGTTTAGTTCGCCTTGGCAGCATCAACTGTGTCAGTGACTGGCTTTTAACACCCTCCGCACACCACTTCCTCTTTTGCAGTGTGCAACTGCAGTACAATGGTACCTCGGGTTACATACGCTTCAGGTTACACACTCCGCTAACCCAGAAATAGTGCTTCAGGTTAAGACCTTTGCTTCAGGATTTGAACAGAAATCATGCTCTGGCGGCACGGCGACAGCAGGAGGCCCCATTAGCTAAAGTGGTGCTTCAGGTTAAGAACAGTTTCAGTTAAGTACGGACTTCTGGAATGAATTAAGTACTTAACCCGAGGTACCACTGTAGCGGTTTTCTTCCTGCCAAAGACATACACACTCTGCAGGGGTCCCTCAGAAGGCATGATGCCTTGCCGTCAGCTCCCCCCCCCCCAAGTTGATGGGCATTGCCATTCATATGGTGTGTGTGCACTGTGTCGTGCGATCAATTATGTAGGGCAGGGCCCTCCTGGGCCCCCACAGTATTTTATTCAAGTTGACACTCCTGTAATTAATACATACCCTCCAACATTTCTCTGATTAAAATAGTGACGTCTTATTCCACCATCTTCATCATCATTGTTATACCCCCACCCATCAGACTGTGTTGTCCCAGCCACTCTAGGTAGCTTTCAACATTTATAAAAACATTCCAAGCATTAAAATATTCCAAAATTTTGCTACGCAGGGCCGTCTTCAGATGTATTCTGAAGATTGTATAGTTGCTTACCTTGTTGGCTCGGGGGTCGCATAACTAAAACATTTCTCTGATGAAAATAGGGATGTCCTAAGGAAAAGCAGGACATTCTGGGATCAAATCAGAAAGTGGGATGGTGTCTGTAAAACCAGCACTGTCCCTGGAAAATAGGGGCACTTGGAGGCTCTGTTAATATGAAGCATCATTTGCACCATTGTCCAAGGTGACATTTTTATCAAGTGCGACTGATCTGAGACAATGTATCTGTTATGTTCTTTCAAGTTTATTTGGTGCAGGCCCTGGAATATGAAAACTTTTCCACCACTTCAAGATTGTTTGGAACGAACTGGGTTCAGACTTGTAGAATACATCAAAGATTACGTTCAAGGTCTGTTGTACAGTGGTACCTCGCAAGACGAATGCCTCGCAAGACGGAAAACTCGCAAGACGAAAGGGTTTTTGGTTTTTTGAGTTGCTTCGCAAGACGATTTTCCCTATGGGCTTGCTTCGCAAGACGGAAACGTCTTGCAAGTTTGTTTCCTTTTTCTTAAAACAGTTAATACAGTTGCGACTTGACTTCGAGGAGCAACTCATAGCACGCGGTGTGGTAGCCTTTTTTGAGGTTTTTGAAGACTTTGGTGATTTTTGAAGCTTTTCCAAAACTTTTCCGACACCGTGCTTCGCAAGACGAAAAAATTGCAAGACGAAAAAATTCGCGGAACGAATTAATTTTGTCTTGCGAGGCACCACTGTATATGGAAAAATCTCTCGCATCTCTGCTTGATACCTATGTTATCCTTAAAGAACTGGAACATTATGTATTCTGGAGCTCTCACATATGAAACAGCTGTGCATTCTGACACATATGTTGCTTATAGCTTTTTTTAAAAAAAATCCAGCAGTGAGGAATGTTTTATTTTTAGTTAGACATAATGGTTCTGATTTGTAACAGAGGAGAACAAAAAGGAAACTAATAATAGCTTTCAATAAAATTTGTGAATAATGACTTATCATGTGACTGGGGGGGGGGAATGGAGAAACAAATCTTCCGAACAAGATAAAAGAAAATTAATATGAAAAGCTTCCTGACTTTACTTACAATGATAATGCTCATGTTTCCACCATTTGGTCCAGCTGTGATAAATAAGAATGCATACGAGCACAAGCCTACAGACACAATATTGACATCTGGGGGTGGAGGGGTGGGGGCGCTGAGAGCACTGCTGATGGGATGGGGGACTCCACTGTAAAAGAAAGATCAGCTATGCCCAGGCAGGCAGGCAGAAAGCTGCTGTAGGTGACAGCAAGTGAAACGCCCCGAGAACAGGTACTTTCAGGTGTTCCAGGGCAGAATCCAAAGCTCTGCAGTGTTAGAATTCCTGCTCCATGGTTGCAGTCATGGGATTGTTGTCTTTCACATGGTGGTATCTGTTTTGACTCCACAGAGTGGGAAGTGACAGAGACAGGATGTTTGTGTTTGTCTTCCGTGAAGTGGGACTATTGTACTTTGTTCTTTTTCTCTTTGCTGTCTGATGCTAGAGAGAAGGGGAGCCATGTTGCAGTGCTTCATGTGTGTTTATATGTAAATAAAGTAGATTAGCCAAAATGCTGAGTTCTGTCACACGAGATGTGCAAACTCTGCAGATCCCTAAGTGTGCCGGTGTCAGTTGGCACCGGTCACTGTGATGTTCGGGCTGAAGAAAGCTTATGAAGCTCCCGAATGATTGACCAGGAGGGAGGGAACATGCCAGTCGGGTGTGTGTTTCTACCAGGGTTCTGTTTGAGTGTAGGCTGAACACCTAACATGCAGACCTCCCAAGGAGCTCACCAGTCTGGAGCAAGTATAGCAGGAATATAAGGGCAAACCACCTACATCTCCCAGCCTGACTGGTATGAGATGGGATGCAGCTGCCTCTCTGCTTTTCCCCAAGCCCACTTGAGACTGCTCTTCATTTCATTGAGAGATATAAAATTATTTTGATCAGGTTCAAGCAATAGCTGAGCAGTACTGCTTGGCGAAAGAAGATGGGCATGTATTACATTCTAAGCATCTGTTCCAGAATAAATTAGTTAGGGAGAAGTTGCTGTCTTCTCCTTTGTAGGAGGGACAGACAAGGATCACTCAGGGCATATTTTTTTCCAGCCTGCCTGTCGTGAATTATCAGGAGCCACTCTGCAGAGGTAAACTTTTAACCCTCTAGCAAGAGGGAACCAGGGTGTGCCAGCTGCACTGGGAGAATTAGGTCTGCCAGGAAGGAAATGGCAGCATTAGGACTGCCAGCGGACAGTGCCAAAGTTCAATATCTCTTAAATCCATTCCAGGCAGACAAGTAATTGCAGACAGGAAAAGAGATGGAATGAGAATTGTGGAACCTACTGGAGATGAAAATGGAGTAAAGGCTGAGCAAAAGCAAGTATTCAGAGTGAATGATCAAACTGTATTGCTTGGATAAAGTAGCAGCTGATTCAAGTACAGTGGTACCTCGGGTTACAGACACTTCAGGTTACAGACTCCGCTAACCCAGAAATAGTACCTTGGGTTAAGAATTTTGCTTCAGGATGAGAATAGAAATCACGTGGTGGCAGCAGGAGGCCCCATTAGCTAAAGTGGTACCTCAGGTTAAGAGCACGGACCTCCAGAACGAATTAAGTTCTTAACCTGAGGTCCCACTGTACAAGGGAACGTGCTTCCTATTTTGTTGAAACTGGGATGGGATGAATCCAGAGTTTGCTCCTTCTGATGGAAGGGGTGGGGAGGTGACCTTTGTAGATTTCCCCTCCCCATGCAGCCCTCAGCACTGCCTCTCATACTGTTTCAGAGGGCTGCAAGAAGAGCTGGGAACTGGCAAAAATTATTTCCCCACCTGCCCGCCAGCAGGATCCCCTGTTCAATCAAAGGTCTTCCATGGGTGGAAGGAACATTTCCATCTTCAGAAGGCAAAACCTGGATGCAAACCCATGTCAAGAAGGTAATAAAACAGCAGCACCGTCGAATAATAGGCAATATACAACTTTGTTCATTTCTTCAAACTTCCCACTGTGATTTTGAAAGGATTCCAGGCTTCTATCCAGCTGCCCGTTATTTTACCCCATTGGTCAAGTCAGCGTGGGATTCCCAGTCCTAACAGCCAACCAACAAACGCTCTGGCAGAATAGCTCTGCCTAGGAAGGTTGTCTCTCCTGACCACACATGTCTGCTTTCAGCTCTTTCCAACTTGGAGCATGGAGCTATTTTAAGAGTTCCCTCATTTCATACATACATAGTTGCCATGGTTGCAAAACTAATGCACATGGAAAGAAGGTCCTTCACCGTTGACTCAGCACCAAGGCACGTTGTTGTATCTCCCGTTAAATCAACCCACGTTTATGAAAGCGAACTTCTCTGCTGCTGACTCTAATGGATAGACCGGGCTGATTTATGCCATCAATGAAGTCAGAGCAATGTTTACCCATTACCATGCCATCCTTCTGATCTGGCTTGGTTTTGCTTTGCCAATTAGATTTTAGGATTTCATATATGCCTTTCCCCAGAACTAGAGAATATACAGAGTAAAAATTTGATATGTGTCACAACTGCAAGATTCTCCCAGTATTGGTAGCATTTGGAAGCAGGCCCAAATTTGTTTTGGGTCTGCTCAGTGTTGTTCAATTTGTTTTATTATTCAGATCAGAATCTAATCTGTTAAATCTGATAATCTGTTCTGCCCCCAGTGACTGCAATGGAGAATCTAAAGTCAGCTATACTTTCTCACCCCCCCCCCCTTTTTAACTTTTTTCACAGAAGTGGATGAAATTTGCAGGTGAAGGTAACCCTCAAGAGTTGTACAGTTTCAGGCAGCTCAGTCAAGGGGTTTTTGTACAGGGGAAAAAAAGTTTTTAAAAAATTCTCTAACCTTAAAGATTTCTGTCAAAATTGGATGCAAATTGCATGCATGGCTCACATCTTTTGAAGGGATGAAGTCTGGAGAATTTCAGAAAGATAGGTGCAGTGTTTCTTCAACAGGGCAGTCTTTACTATTTTGGGGGAGGGGGTGGGAAATAGAAATCATATTTCCTCCCCTAGGTTTATTTTGGGGTTTTTCAGGAAGGCCATCAGCTTGAAAACTGAAGTGCATCTGTATAAGAAACTTGCCCAAGTCCAGACGAATAGTTTCAGAGGCTGTCATGCCAGGTGATTTTACCTTCATTAAAAACATGGGGTTAGTCAAGGGTTTTGTTGTTTAAAAGACTCAAGGGTCTTCAGTACTCGCACCTCTCTTTTGTTGTTGTTAAAAAGTGTCGCACTTACTGTAACAACTTCACGGTGAGTACTGACACCTATTTTTCTAGAAAAGAAGCACTGATTATAAAAAGAATGGAAAAACCATACCCCCCCCCATTTTTCTTGTGCCCATCACTACCTATTGAAGCGAATTACATAATTTAACTCTGTACTGTGTGCAATTTTCCAGGTTAAGTGAGCTGCAAACAGATATTCTTCTGGAAACAAATGGCATGGAAATGAGTGTCAAATGTCCATGGCTTAACTGCAGCTTTAAAGATGTGATATGCACTGAGGCAAAGGGCATAAAGCCCAATCGCCTTCTAAATCCGACCCGTGGATGGTCTGGGAATCGGTGTGTTTTTACATGAGTAGAATGTGTCCTTTTATTTAAAATGCATCTCTGGGTTATTTGCGGGGCAGAGGAATTCGTTCATTTTTTCCTTCCAAAATATAGTCCGCTCCTCCCCCCAAGGCCTGAGGGACAGTGGCCCGGCCCCCTGCTGAAAAAGTTTGCTGACCCCTGCAATAGAGCAAGCCATCTTGGCTGTCTTTTGGTACATGCCCAGGTTATCGTGTCTTTGCTTCTACAGTTGCCATCCACCATGAAGCACCATTGGCAGGATTGGCAGCAACAGTTGAAAGAGCTGTGGTGGTGGGGCTCTTTCCATCCTTGTGGCCCCCTGGGAAACTGCTGTACCTGGAACTGGGTGTGGAAAGAGCAGCTGAATGGGACACAGCCGCAGGCAGCCTGAGGAAGTAACCTCTACTTCAGGCCTGCTCATAAAAAGCAAGTCTAGAGTTAGAAACTAGGGTGATGTCCAGCGCCGGATTTACGTATAAGCTAAACAAGCTATAGCTTAGGGCCTGACTCTCTTGGGGGCCCCAAAAAAATTTAAAGGAAAAAACCTGGATGTACATTTCCAAAATATAAGATAAAAAAAGAAAAAAACCTGGATGTACATTTCCAAAATATAAGATAAAAAACAAATAAAACCTACAAACAGCAATAGTGTTTTGTGTTGTGTAGGCTCCTATGATGTGAGTAATGGGTGATGCCCGCTAGCCTGCTCCCTAAAATATCACTGGTTTGCTCATTTCTATATATAGGGTGCCTATATTCTGCATGGACTGTTGCACGGCAACATGTGCAAACAGCTTTCGATACCTATTAGGTCCATAAATTACCATATAGCATATATTCAACATAAAAAACAGCGGCAATTTGTTGTTGACAAAGGACAGCTGGACATAGAAAGGGCCCCATTACCTTCAGTAGCTTAGGGCCACATCAAACCTAAATCTGGCCCTGGTGATGCCTGCTGTCTCCAGGACCTCTTCTCATTGTGAGACGTTTGCAGGTGAGCTGAGAGTTTGTTTGGACTCTGGATGAGAACCTAGAAGCTGAGAGGTAGGGTGGAAAATGAATTGATATTGATTTTTATATATTAATAATCTTGTATCAATCTAACATTTTTGTATGTGAATTGTTTTAAGTTGTCTGTTGCTGCTTCAGTTTTTTGTGCACCGCTTAGAGATATTTTTATTATATTAAGTGGCATAGAAGTTAAAATGACCAATCAATAATCAGGTTTGCCTGATTTCAAAGCACCAACAAAAATGACTTTCTAGAAAGCATTTATTTATGAGGGTAATCTCCCAGGCTCATAAGGAAAACCTCTCCCACCACAAAACTCTAATCTTGTTTTTCTGCATGCTGCTTGTGCTGTTTGGTATTTACTGGCATGTATAGTAATTGTTGAAAATGTCAGTGAATTGGCAAATGGTAAATATCATTGACATACAGGATGGAGAATAAATGTTTCCATGGCCTCAAATTTTCCATTAATAGCCACGCAAACTAGAGTCTTTTGTGATTCTGTAACTGCTCTGAGTAGCATTACAACATTTCTTCGATGGAAGAAACAAAACATTTTGCTAAATTACTGTGTGGTATGTGCACAACATAAACTAATTGGAAGCATATTATTAGGATTCTGGGTTGGACTCTCCTTTATACACCCCTCTGAATATCTTAGGGGAGGCCTTGTTGATTTCAGTAGCCTTTACAGCTTACTCTCATTCTCTTTTATTATGCCCATGAAAAGAAAAGGGTTACAAAGATATCCAGTGAGACCCAAACACCTTTCATTTAGGACAACATATAATCTCCACATTGATGCATCAAATCCTGATTGTAATGGGCAACAGGGGACTTCAGTCAACAAGATTATGAAGCTGGCAAGCAAGAACAGCAAAAGCATAGTTCTGCCTTGTCCTATTCAGGTGTTTGTCACCTGTGGGTACCAAACACATAAAGGGGATACCCAGGTCATATAGGCCAGACATTGATGTGCATGCCGTCTGTACCTTGCTCTTTGATGCATAATGAGTATCAGCCTGAAGGAAACCTATGCTGCCTGGCACATGATTGGCAAACAAGTTTCCCATTCTCACAGAGGCAGCCCCATGAGCATATCTCTGCACATGTGTAGACCCCTTCAGACTGATGACAGTTGGCGGGCAGGAGATAATTGTAGTGTGCACATCCAAGGAGATGGGATGTGGGGGGCACTGTGGGTTAAACCACAGAGCCTAGGACTTGCAGATTAGAAGGTCGGCAGTTCGAATCCCCGCAACGGGGTGAGCTCCCGTTGCTTGATCCCTGCTCCTGCCAAACTAGCAGTTCGAAAGCACGTCAAAGTGCAAGTGGATAAATAGGTACTGCTCTGGTGGGAAGGTAAACAGTGTTTCTGTGCACTGCTCTGGTTTTGCCAGAAGCGGCTTAGTCATGCTGGCCACATGACCCGGAAGCTGTACGCCGGCTCCCTTGGCCAATAAAACGAGATGAGTGCCGCAACCCCAGAGTCAGCGACGACTGGACCTAATGGTCAGGGGTCCCTTTACCTTTTACCTTTACATCCAAGGAGCAGGATCAAGCCTGTACATTTTTATAGCTCCTTCACATGTTCGGTACTCAAATGTAGCTGCCTTTCTGTAGGATTGCCATCAGAGAATAAGTCCTTTTCCATCATACTTCTTATGTTATGAGTCTTTGTGGAGAGGAAACTTAGGAGAATGGCGCACTGCCTTCTGGTCACATCAAGTGATAACTGTTCTTCTGACAGGAGAGGTCAGAAGACAACCCAAAACGTCCCAGGTCTGCCATGGGTACCCTGGTATATCTTTAGCCCTATACAGTGGTACCTTGTTTCTCAAACTTAATCCATTCCGGAAGTCTGTTCCAAAACCAAAGCGTTCCAAAACCAAGGCATGCTTTCCCATAGAAAGTAATGCAAAATGGATCAATCCATTCCAGACTTTTAAAAACAACTCCTAAAACAGCAATTTAACATGAATTTTACTATCGAACGAGACCACTGATCCATAAAATGAAAGCAATAAACAATGTACTGTACTATAAAATAAACAAGACAGTATTGTAGATGATAAAAATGAAAATTTATTTTTCTCCTTCCCTGCACTGATGATAGTCATTGTTTGGATGGGGTGCTTTTATCCATTTCCATACAGTCACAAAAACAAATTAACCAAAAAAGCCACAAAAACAAAAACACAAAATAAATAGCAAAAACAAAAGCACCAAACTTAATCCATTCTGGAAGTCCATTTGACTTCCGAAATGTTTGAAAACCAAGGTGCAGCTTCTGATTGGTGCAGGCACTCCGGAAACAATAGCCAACAGCCTTGGACGCATTGGACGTTTGGCTTCTAAAAATCATTCAAAAACTGGAACACTTAGTTCTGGGTTTTCGGAGTTTGAGAACCAAAGCGTTTGAGAACCAAGGTACCACTGTATCTCTCTCCCTTCCTTCTCTCCTCACTCTATGCACTGCTTCTGTTGGAGAAATGGATAATGGATTGTCCACTTGTCCCAAAGGAGGTTTCTCCTCCTGCAAAGAAACAAACAAAGAGGGGAAAGAGAGAGGAAGGATGAAATGGTATCAAGTCAAACTTGGGGCATTGTGTTTGCTGTGGCTACTCTAGTGTGGCTCACAACAGTAAACACAAAACATATGAAGGACAGGCATGCACTGGTAAACCTTCAGAGCTATTAATTGACTGAAGCCTACAGGCATGTGCCTTCCTGTGCTAGGGATGTTAGAATTCCTGCTCTGTGATTGCATACTCTGGCTCCTTCATCTGTGTTAAACCTTTGGTGAGAATCCATTCCACCTCACTGCTAAGCATACTCTCATTTGGAATGAAGGGATCTCCATAATTGTGCCATGATGATATGGCTTTTATTCAAGAGGCTACAGCCCCAAATAATATATCAGGGTGGATAAAAGGAACTCATAAAATAACTCAGAGTGCCAGCACATGCTACACCCCTCCCTGATTCATTATTTAGTCTAGTGTGTTACAAAATGCCCTAAAGCATCAAAAACAGCTAATATACAACAGCTTTGGGGACAGCTGAGCAGCTAAGTTTCGGATCAAAATCGTATGCCCATTTATCAGTCAACCCAGTGGGGCTTATTTCTGAGTAGTTGTGTGCTGGAGCAAGGGATGTCAACTTGAATAAAATATGGTGGAGGTGCAGGTAAGCCCTGCTCTGCATAATCACATGACATCACACCATTTGATTGGCAATGCCCATCAATTTTTATTGGGGGAGGGTGAAACCTTCATGGCTCCTAGAAGTTGGCTCCTTTAGTTGGAGCTTACTCTTACTGGAATGGGAGAATTTTAAGCCACTGCTGTTCTCTAATAGAGAAAAAACACTCCAGGTTTCAATAGCTCTACCCAACAATAGAGAGGAAGCACATTTCAGTAATTGTCAGATTAGAGAAGTAGACATAGAGATATTTTGGAATGGAAATGCAAAACAAAATCGCTGACTATTTTGGGATGCCACATACTCAGGCTACTTAAACTATTTGTTGTGGTTCTTGCATTTGTACACAGTGACCTGCTCTACGCATGTTCAAATGTCAAGAGCTCTGAGAATACCATGTTCTAGGGTGGAGGAGAGAGTGTCTCCAGGAGGAGAGGCCAGGTATTTATTTGCCTGTTTCCTGCACAATGGATTAAAGAGCCGAGGCACTTGCCATTAGGTTGATTTACAAATCTGCAACAAACCCTCTCACACTAGCACAGGGGTGCGTTGCATGATCTCTGGGTGAGCTCTAAATTTGACAAAATTCCCGTACACTGTATAAAATGCAAATAAATGAATATCACATGCTGCAAGCATCTCCACAAGTTTATAATGCAGTGCAAGGCTGAGGTAGGACACAGAACTAATCTAAGCATCCTTGTGAGAGCCAGTGTGGTGTAGTGGTTAAGAGCGGTAGTCTCATAATCTGGTGAACTGGATTCGCTTCCCTTCTCCTCCACATGCAGCTGCTGGGTGACCTTGGGCCAGTCACACTTCTCTGAAGTCTCTCAGCCTCACTCACCTCACAGAGTGTTTGTTGTGGGGGAGGAAGGGAAAGGAGGTTGTTAGCCGCTTTGAGACTCCTTCGGGTAGTGATAAAGTGGGATATCAAATCCAAACTCTTCTTCTCTCCTTCTTGTGTTTTTATGCCTCATCTGCCTCCAGGACCTCACCTGTGAGCAAACAGTTATCCACACGTGTTTTCCTTGGCACCCACAGAATCCCCTCCCTCTGCTGAAGTTAGGCTTAAAAAAGACATTCTACTGTAGTCAATCAGATGGGTTCTAGTGTGTGCTTGGTTGCAGTTTGTGTGCATGCGCATGCCTGTGTGTCTGTGTGCCCATGGCAATTTCTCCCATTTGCAAATGTACCCACAGGCTCAGAAAGGTTGAGAACACCTGGATAAGAACCACTCTGAGACATTGCGAAAAATAAATAAAATGGGGGCGATGTATTGAGAGTTTGCAGTGTTCCATTAAAAAAAAGCTGCTTTATGAATTGAGTGGAACATCGGGATTTCACTTGTAGTATGTTAAAAATCAAACCAACCACTTCTCTAATTCTTAACTTCTTAGGGGGTGGGAGGGAGGGAGGTGATATAGGTCAAGAGTTTGCCACTTTTAAAGAGGCATAAGCATATCAGACATGTACAAAACACAAAGTGTCTCGCGTTTCTCTCCATTAGCATTAATGCTGGGCAAAGCTCCTCATAGGCATTCAAAAACTTGTTTCCATTAACTTTCCACAAGCCAGATATTTCTGTGGAAATGTGACTAACTCACATTTCAAGTCTTTGAACTCAGACAAGTCTTTGTGTCATCCCATTCCTACTCTGTGAAGTTATATTTCTACAAATATGGAAAGTCCATGTTAGTATCTGTTAATATTACCCCACCCCTAAGTAATCTTTCCTTTGTTTTGTCTGAAAACAACTGCAGTGGCAAAAGTTTGCCAAATCAAAATATCTTCTTAACACCTTGACTTCTATAGAAACTTGCAGATGGAAACATAATCTTATTGGGAACAGATGCTTCAGTACTGCAGAGACAGGCACAACTAGATCCAGTGGCTGCAACTTGGAGATAGACAAATGTAGTCCTTAAATAAGATGCAGGTTCCTAATAAGGAGAGTAATCAAACCTTGGCTCAGGAAGGTGATAGACTTCCTGCCACTTGGAACATTTACAAGGGTTGGATATCATGCATTCATGCCAGCCAAGATTATTGCATTTGATATTGTATTGCATGCTAGAGCAAATCATACAATGACATAATGAAACGTAATGAAAAATCTTCTACTGAAATACATTATGTCCATTGGGTCAAATTAATATATTAGTAAGATCAACATGTAATCTTACTAATGGTGCTGGAGGAGACTCTTGAGAGTCCCATGGACTCCAAAAAGATCAAACCTATCCATTCTGAAGGAAATCAGCCATGAGTGCTCACTGGAAGGACAGATCCTGAAGCTGAGGCTCTAATACTTTGGCCACCTCATGAGAAGAGAAGACTCCCTGGAAAAGACCCTGATGTTGGGAAAGATTGAGGGCACAAGGAGAAGGGGACGGCAGAGGACAAGATGGTTGGACAGTGTTCTCGAAGCTACCAGCATGAGTTTGGCCAAACTGCGGGAGGCAGTGGAAGACAGGAGTGCCTGGCGTGCTCTGGTCCATGGGGTCACGAAGAGTTGGACACGACTAAATGACTAAACAACAAAGATCAACATATTGTACAGGAAGATTCTTTACAAGAACGCTTGAGAAGAAACTTGAGATGGAAATGCTGTATTTCTCATTTCAAAGCTGTCCGTTCTGTGACCAAAGGTAAACTTTTGCACCTGGGCAAGTTTCATTAAAAACCAGGCAGGGATACATTACCTTATTATGGTACTTTCCATCTTGTGATTAGATCACAAAATATGACTCAGTGTTCAAAAATATCCTCTCCTTTTTATGAAGATCTAATTTGCTCAATTTCTGCACTGCAGCTTTCAATTTTTGTTTTCTGGTTCTATTTTACTAAATTTTCAAAAATTTCACTTATACTCTCCAATAAATACATAATAGATTTTTGTTTTGTTTTGTCAACTTCCCACCCTGCGTGGTGGCAGGGGCAGAGGCGGAGGCAAAACTATTGTGGGTTCCTGGGCCCCCTGGCCCCCCCGGAGTAGGGGCCAGTGCTTACACAGCAGAGATACATATCCTGCCTTTCCTAGGCTTCCATCTGCAAGGAAGGTCATTCTTTTAACTGTAGAAAAAGGTGCCTTGTCTGATGAATGCCAGCCGCACAGGCGCAACGGCAGAAACTCAAAATGCCTCAGAATTAACTGCAAGTGGATTGTGAACATTTAGAGGTAGGATGCTTGTTCCACAATCAAGTATTACCAGCTTACATTTATGAGCTCATGATTTGCAATCCCTATCATCAGCCCTGTTAAAAAGAATAGTCCACGTGGAATGGAGACAATGGAAACTTACCTTAGAAGGTTAGCCATCAGCCACTGAGGCTGGACAAAACATGGTAGTAAATGTCTTTAAGATTCCATTTTACAATATGTGTCTATCACTGCTAATTTATAGACCCGGTTATATCTTGCCTATGCAGCCATGAATCCCGTTTTTCTTTCCAACACCTGGCCTGCCCAATTCTGTTTTTCTTGGCTGCATGACTTATTCCGGCAATGAAAAACAAATTCAAAAATAAAATATAACGAGGCTAATAAAGTCTTTCTTTCAGCTGCTGAATGATACATGTTATGAATTCACTTATCATTGTGGCTCTCAGTCATAGAATCATAGAATTGTCGCATTTGAAGCTAAACTGTGGGTCATTAGTCCAATCCCCTGCAATGTGGGAATCACAGAATTGTAAAGTTGGAAGGGACCCCAAGAGTCATCTAGTCTAACCCATCTTCTCCATTCAGAGGACCTACTACTTACATGTTCTTCCTCTTGCTTTGAACATAGCCAAAGAAACCTTTATTATTATTATTATTATTATTATTATTATTATTATTATTATTATTATTTTGTGCCCAATAAATGTCAATGGAAGACCACTTTCTGGCTCTGGAGAGGCAAACGTGTTCAACATGGTGCCATTGGGTTTTATTCTACCAACAGTTAGCTTTGCACAATAGCTTCCTAAGCCTTGCAAAGTACTGTAGCAACTGTCAATGTGCCAGGTTCTAAAATAGCTGGCGCTATTCTTTGGGATGATTCTGACTAACGTTGCCATTTGGTGTACTAGAACAAAACTGAAATGGTTCCAGCCTGAACGCAATAGAAATAAGGTGACTGATTCAAGGAGAACTGAACAATTGTTGGCGCCAGAGTTTATTGCTATAGCGAAGGCGACGGGTTGTCAAAGACATGGTTGGAGCGTAAAGAGGGAATGATATGTTTGCTGATGAACTAAGTAATGAATGCTTGCCTGGTTCATTAGAATCTAGTATGCTGATGCCCTGAATAACATTAAATGTAGCAAAGAAGATGGAAACAAGGGGAATCTGGAATTAGATTAAAAGGGAACAAAATGCTTCCAGTTTTCTTACCTATGCTTGTGGTGAACCTCCTGGGAACAGCTAATGGGGTGGTTGGGTGTCATAGATGCATCCTCCCAGTGCTTTTTTCTATAAAAAAAAATGTTTAGGGGTACTCTCATTTTGACTCAAAAAAACCACCATTTTGTAGTTCAAATCGGGGTGAAATAAATGCAGCAAATGGACAAAAATACAAAGAACATGCATTACCTCATATTACACAGCTGACAGTTCACAGTAACTTCCAAATTGGCATGAGGTTGTGCGCACTAGCTTCTTCCTGATTCTTCTGCTTGCTCTTGGTGTTACTTTCATCAGTAAAACACCACACATCCACATTCCACACTGCTTCACACATTAAACGCTCACTTCCATCTGAGACTCAGGAAACAGCAAGAAAAGAAATGAAGCCGACGTCAGAGGTGATAACAACAAAACTGACCAATCACCGTGCTAGATTCCAACTCCTACTTCACACATTAAACGCTCGCCTCCATCTGAGGCTCAGGAAACACCATGACAGGAAATGAGGCCACCATCGGGTGTAGCAACGGAACGTACAATTCACCGTGCTGGAGAAGAAAGTAACATTTAATATTTTTTTTAGTTTCTCCTCCCGTTAGAGTCAAAAAATGTTTAGGGGTACGCGTCCCCCCAGAAAAAAAGCACTGCATCCTCCCATCAGGCCAGTGCAGAGCTTGTCTGAAGCCTGGAGCAAGTGTCTTGTGAGAAGAAAGCTATAAACTCAAATTTTCTAAGTCCAGCAGGTTCCTGGTGGGGCTACCCTGTCCGGCGTAGCAATCCAAAGCCCAGGGTAAGTGTACCACTGTATTTTAATACTTTGTTGGAAGCTGCCCAGAGTGGCTGGGGAAACCCAGCCAGATGGGCAGGGTATAAATATATTATTATTATTATTATTATTATTATTATTATTATTATTATTATTATTATTATACCTGGCTGCCCCCCCCATCTGTATGGGCCTGCTCCCAACAGCCACCACTTGCATGGATGGCATGCATGAGGATGGTGCAGAACGGTGGTGAGATCAGGGTTGTTTTGGCATGTAGGTGGAGCCATTATGCCATTATGGCCACGCCCTATCCCATAACCACCTATGTAGAGGTATCTGGTTGTGTCCTTCTTAGAGCAGGGACAGATCTACTAGGAAACTAGTGAAGCCTAAGCTTCAGGTCCCCTAATCCCACCTGAAAACCTGGAGAACCTCTGACAGTCATTGTAGGTGACACTGAGATGGATGGACCAATTGATCTGACTGGGCATAAGAAAGCAACTCATGCTTCGAAATATACTACTTTGCCCATCAAAATAGCGCTCTCTGCCAAGCGGTAGCAAGATCCCAGAGGGCTCTGGGTCTGTGGTCCTTTGGAGAATTGAAACACAGTGGAGACTGTTGTAGCTTTAAGAACTGGTTTATTCACCTATTTACACCTTCAGCCTTCATGGAGGGAGTCCAGATCTCACAGCAGGGTCATTTCAAGAGGGGCTTGTGCCCCATCAAAGTGCAGCCCTGGAGTCCAAGACATCTCTCCCAGCCAGCCTGCCCAACCCTTCTTCCCAGCAATCCTTGCTCAAAACTCTATTTTCCTGTCACCTCACACCCAGCTACCTTGGCAACCTTCCACCCCCCCCATGTCTGTTAACACCTCAGGGCAAGGTGTGGGGAGGACAATTCTCTTGCCTTGCCAGTGGCTCTCAATGGCTCTGTGTTGTTTCTTAATAGCTCTTAATGGTCGTTTTGCCCAGGAATTCATCTGTGGCTTCTATTCTCCCTTCATATGCCAAATCATAAAAATCCTAGCATTTATAAATTTATAGGGTTTAAGGGGTCCCCTATATATATATATATAACCCTATAACATTAGAAATGGTCATGTTGTGCATTTGGATGGATTTCCGTAAAGGGAATGCCATTATTTCTGGGCTAGTACCACATTGTAATAGACAGAAAAATATGTACCTTTTCCCAGTAAATTTAAGAAGAAAGGAGGCCAAAATGATACACACGCACATACAGTGGTACCTCGGGTTACAGACGCTTCAGGTTACAGACTCCACTAACCCAGAAATAGTACCTCAGGTTAAGAACTTTGCCTCAGGATGAGAACAGAAATCGTGCTCCAGCGGCAGTGGGAGGCCCCATTAGCTAAACTGGTACCTCAGGTTAAGAACAGTTTCAGGTTAAGAATGGACCTCCGGAACGAACTAAGTTCTTCACCTGAGGTACCACTGTACACACATTTACATTGTTTCCCTATAGCATCAAGAACTGTGGGAACACCTGATCATGGCTGCATGTTCAGCATGGACTGGCTGCAAGGATTGCATAAACAAGCAGCTAGCTGCCACACCAAATTGGTCCCTGGCACACAGGAGATCGCAGAACTGCGAGTTACATAAAGAGGCACATGCCAGCAAACGTCAGATATCACATTCGCTCTCCAAAAAACGAGTGGGCAAATCTGTGAGCTTTCCATAAATGAGCATGAAACTAAGAGTGACATGATTAAAATGATTCAGTCAATTAGGACAAAATTATAGGTTATTATTTCAAAGAGTTATTATCCCCACATTAGGCTTTATGTGAATTCAGAGATGAGGTGGGTTTTTTTTTTTTTATTTGTAAGAGTCCTCAATTATTTTCATCGCCCCCGCCCCAAACTAGAACAGATCACATCACAGCAATATGCAATGCTGAGGAGGGGGAACAATAGTGCTACTCTATTTAGTGAAAAACCATGGCAGACCTTATTTTCCAGGGACAGTCCCAGATTTACAGAAGCCGTCCCAGTTTCTGATTTGATTCTGGAATGTCCCGCTTTTCCTTAGAATGTCTCTATTTTCACTGGAGAAATGTTGGAGGGTATGGCAATATTGGCAGGGGAAATAGGGACATTCCAGGATCAAGTCATTCCGGGAATTATAGGGATAGAACTACCTAAATTGTATACAGCAGCAAGAATTCTACTTGCCTCAAAATGAAAGGAAGCAGAAGTCCCAGCAAAGGAAGAGTGCATACACAAACTTATGAAATATGCAGAAATGGCGAAACTTACCAGAAGAATAAGAAATCAAGATAAATCTTTTAAAATAAAAGAATGGAAATGGTTTATTGAGTATTTACAGATAAATTGCAAACAGATAAAAAAACATTGGCAGGATTATTGTAACCCACAGTTTCACAAGACTTAAAGTAGATATGAGCAAATTAAATGAAGTTGGATATGCAGGAGATATTAAAAAGTAGATTTAAGGAACTGCAGAAAGAGGGGGAAGGAAGTCAAACTTTGAAATGTTGAAATGATCGTAAAATAATGAAATGTATCAATTTGAAAAGCATAAATAAAAGCTTAAAAAAACAAAAACAAATCAGAAGCTGTGATAGCTTTCATAATTCCAGGCTTGTCCCTGGAAAATCAGGACACTTGGAGTGTATGGCGTTTCCCCTTGGAGTTCTGGAGAGCTCCAAACTTTGCTAACAATTTCATTCATTCATTCATTCCATTCCATTGCAGTGCATAACATTTATATCCTACTTTTCTAACGATATTATGCTACTGTGACTTTCGGGGTTTTTCTCCTAATGGATGAACATCACTGTCTATTATATGACTGCTATAACACTTGTATGGGAATAATGTACCGTATTTCCGCGATCTAATACGTGCCTCAATTTTCAGAACCTTGAAACCAAAAAGGTATTTGTTGGCGCCATCAAATCTAATGTGCACCCTAACTGAGTGTTCAGACCCAGATACCTCCCCCCTAAATAAATTTACACATGACTCAAAATTTTGGTTTTTGGCAGAATTTAGGCCACATCTTTATTGATTACAGCAAGTGACTGGTAGCATAGGCTCTGGTTCAACTAGCTCCCTGCCATGAGGTAGCGCTGACCCAGGGTTCCAGCATAGGTCAGCCAAGGGTGAAGACCTGGATAAGCGGAAAGCCAGGAATGGGCTAACTCCGCCACCCAAATGTCTCCCTGGACTCAGGCATGGGCACAACCCCCTCTCAGGGGTTGACCATGAGTCCCTGGATTCCTTTAGCGAAATACCCTTCACATAGGGATGGTGAGAGCGTTCTCCCATCCCTATCACCTGAACCAGAGCCTATCCACAACGTTACAAGTTGTGACGATTTACTATGTGGCAGGCAAAACCCAAATGGCAACAGCCAATCAGCCAAGTGGGGAAAATTCCTGCCATGCCCCTGTCCCAACAACAGACGACACACAATGGCATAGAAAGGTCAAGCGCAAAGCCCTAAAATTAGGGAGAGGTGGGCGGGTGTTCCAAATGCACACGCTGAAAGAGGAAGCTCTGGGTCATGTGCATGGGCATAAATAGGTCCCTCAAACCATTTGGACTGCGTCCCATTGGCCAGATTGCACCCAGCTTCAAGGGATCTACCAATTGGGTGTTGTGGCTGACCAATCGTACCCACCCACAGCACAGGGTGTAGGTTGTCCAGGTCTCTTTAAGGGAGGACCCGATTTCTCACCATGTAATTTGGCCTAAAAAGGTGCACATTAAATATAGGATTCCTGGTGCATGTATTTTACAGTAAACATATTTTCCAATCTACTGCAGCTGTTCTTGCTTGTTGGCAGCATATTTTTATTATCTCCAGCCTGGCAGCTATTTTTCTGCCAGTGATTAGTTTCCTCTTTGCTTATTCCCAGGGCAGAGCAGGTGACCTTCTTTTCAGCTGTACATTTTGTCATGTTTCAAAAATTGGACCGGGAATATGGTTGAGTCTAAGAGAATCTGAGAACTGATAAACTTATTTGTATAAGACGTGAGTCCACATGGTTTAAGGGCTTTCTTAGTGGAATTATAAGTCAACATCTTGTTTAATTTCTGAACATTTGGATTGCATGATGAAAAGGATAAGGCCATTTTTGGAATAACTTCAATTCGCTCCAAAGCCAACTTTGTAGTCCGGGATTTGCATGGAATTAAATATTTGCTTTTTCAGATCGTGAAGGTCTGTGCACGGACTCCTAACAAACTTGTGTTACTGCTTCCCATATACCATATTTTTCTTTGTAGAGGACGCCCCCATGTATAAGACACCCCCTATTTTTTAAACCCCAAATTAAGAAATTAAGTTGTTCAGCTTTTTGGGGTGGGGTGGGGGTGATCACTTCCACCAATCACTCACCCGTCTGCCCACCACTGCCAATCGCTTGCCACAGCCACTGCCAATTGCACACTTCGTCGCAGCCACCAATCGCCTGCCCAATTGCCGTAGCCACAACCAATTGCCAGCAGGCCTTGCCACAGCCACCAGTCACCTACCCAATCACCACTGCCAATCTCCTGCTTGCTGCTGCCATTAGTCACACGCCCCCCCCCCCCGCATTCACTATCTGTGTACAAGACGATGCCCATTTTTTGCTTTTTTTTTTTTTTTAGCAAAAAGCATTGTCTCATACATGGAAAAATACGGTATGTGACTCTCCGATCACTAAGGTTGGTGTATTACCTTGGCAAATTGTTTCCAAGGAACTGATACCATTTAGCAAAACTGTTGCTATGCTTCCTTTCCATCTGCACCTTGTTTTTGTTTGCTTATGCCTTGAACTCTTATCAGTTTCTTAAATTTGTATCCTATTCTTCGTTTAAGGACTTCGGGTTGACACACATGTGCTCGTGTGTTGCGAGAGGGAGGGGATATCTCACAACAGCCCTGCAAGGCATATGAAGCTGGCACAGGAAACCCAGTGGTTTCCACAGCCAAACAGGAATCAGAACCCAGGTACCCCAAGTTAAAGTCGATTGGAGAGATCCAATGCAGCTGTTTTGCTCATGGAATGTTTTCCAACCCAGCAGAGGCAGCCGCTAGCCGAAGAGAAAAGGAAGGTGGTTTTGTTTGTTTGCCTGTTCTGTCAATTTCCCATTCCCATTGTACTGTTTCAGAGGGTTATGGACTGCCCTCCCCGGTGTGAAAAGTGGTGCAGGCAGCAGCAGGCAGGATGAGTCAGTCAAAAGCACCCCCTCTCCTCATTAGATGCCTATTCTGGGTAAACCCATTCAGCTACCTGAGTGGCAGCATTGGGCATTGGCTACATCCCCAATGCTTTCTTCGCCACATTGGCTCTCTGGCCAATATTGTCAGCCATCTGCTATTGTTCCACATGACAGTTGCAGTGCATATGTCAAGCCTGCATGTTTAAATATACCCAGGTTTTTTTAAAGGGTTTTTGTTTCTCTAAGTGGCAGAGGAGAACTTTCCATTTGCCTGAATGAAACAGATGAACTCTCTCCGCTGCAAACCTGAAAAATGCTTATCCTGTACATACATCTTGTTACGTCGAGGCCGTCGGTAATCTTTCCCAGCTGCAGTAGTTTAGGTTTATTAGTCCTTGACAGATGATATCACTTGAGGGATCTTAGAACTGCTGCAGCACCGGCATGAATCAGCTGCTTTAAAGTGGAAAACCCACAGAGGTTATGGGTTAGAGAGAAGACCTTTGGAGCTGTGAAAATGTGCAACTGATCCTGTTGGGTGCCTGGCATGTCTTGAAAGGAGTAGTCTGGCTGGAAAATACCCAGCTAAACATTTTCCATAAAGAAAAGGCAGTGGTGTTGACAGTGTCTTCCCATAATGCTTAAATCATTGACCAAAGCCTTAGATTGCCATACGATTGGAGCAGAACAGCTATTCTTGCCCACTTATCCTCTGTGGCATGTGGCATTTGGTAATGTCAGAAATTTGCCCTGAAGGACTATTCTCTTCCGCCTCAACTTATCAGTTTATTGGTGCATTGATTTCTACATGGTAATAACTAATATTATCTAAGAATCTATACACATTATAATTTACCCTAGCTCTGTGCATTCCCACCACTAGTGTTTAAAGCCAGTGATGTTAGCTGCAATTTGTATGTACCCTGTTGCTTCTTGAGAAATATTTCCATTGGATGCACTTTGCCTCAAACCAGGTTTCATCCGATTTGCAAAGGTAAACTGCGGTCAACTTGAGGTGTGTACAGTTGAGACAATTGTTGCACATGCCCAGACAACAGCTTCACTGAATAGGTGTTTGGCATAGGAAAACAAATCAAGTAATGTGCCTTGGGTGAAGACATCCCCATCCCCTCTCTAGTCTGTAAAAAAATGTGGCTTGAAATGCACTGGCGAGGAGGAAATGACTTTGTTGTGTTTTTAGCCATAGCCTAGGTAAGAATATGTAGGATTGGATCTAGACTAAGTTGGTTGAGCTTAGCTCCTATTGAGATCAGTGGGACAAGTTATCTTCTGGAGCTTCTCACAATCTCACAATTAGTTATAGAGTATCAACCTTATCAACCTTGTAAGGCACGCAGGTGGCGCTGTGGTCTAAACCACAGAGCCAAGGACTTGCTGATCAGAAGGTCGGTGGTTCGAATCCCCGCGACGGAGTGAGCTCCAGTCAAAGCCCGTCAAAGTGCAAGCAGATAAATAGGTACCGCTCTGGCGGGAAGGTAAACGGCATTTCCGTGCGCTGCTCTGGTTCCCCAGAAGCGGTTTAGTCATGCTGGCCACATGACCCGGAAGCTGTACGCTGGCTCCCTCGGCCAATAAAGCGAGATGAGCGCTGCAACCCCAGAGTCTGCCACAATTGGACCTAATGGTCAGGTGTCCCTTTACCTTTACCTATCAACCTTGTATATACTCCAGAACATGTAACAATATATAAAGAAATTCTGTGTCCAACCTCTGCACTCATTGGTGATAGATGCAGTAATGGGAAAAGCTTCCATCTGGCTATGTGGATGGATGGATGCATCAAGTAACAGGGAGCTGTTTACTTTTACAGTATGCATAGGGTATGCCATATAGTATGGTAGGGATGTGGGTGGTGCTGTGGTCATTAACCTTAGCAGATGTCCAGATGAATTGATTGCATGAAATCAACTACAGAAATCCCCACCCCCACCACAATCATATACAAAGCTGCAAAACTAGTCACAGTCACAGTGTGAGACGCACAGTGGAATCTGTACTATGTGGATAGCACTATAAAAGCTGCTGTCAGGAAGGGCAGTCCAGGAATTCACCTGTTTTGCAGCGTTAGGAAGAATTAATATGCGATTTGAGAAAGACCTCCATATATACCACCAGGTTATTTTTGAATGGTGCTCCCCGTTCTTAGAATGTCCCTTTTTTCCACCAAGTGTTCCAAGATTTCTTTCCAAATTTATCATGCGAGCTCTGAACGGGAGCCAGGCAGCACTCTGCCTTTGGGCAGCCAGCCTGCGCAGTTCCTCTCTCTGCATTATTTCTTCACTAAAAATACAGTCATATTGCAACTGATGGCCCCTCTATGGAAAGAAATCTGGATACGAACCCCCTGTGCTTTTTAAATCCTTTGGTGCTTGCATTCCAGGCTGCATGCCCACAACTCTAAACATGATATTGAGTTTCTAGCCAGGTGCTGCTGGAACAACTTTCTTCCATTCTGGTTTTTTTTAATTGCTTACCTGCCAGTTCCTTTCCTGTCCCTTTTAATTCTTATGTACACACACACACACACACACACACACACACACACACACACACACAGAGCGTGCACAGCAGCCCCCTTCCACAGCAAAACAGGAGAATCCCACAGAAATTGAGTTCTCTTTTTAAATATATTTTTATTAAAGATTTCTTAGTTTATAAAAATACACGCATTTACTCTTTTTTCAAGTTGTGTTTTCTATGGATCAGTTGTCTTTGTTATGAGACATAAATGCTGCATACAGTGTTAGGTTAGGAAGGAAAGAGGAGGAAAGAGGGGGAGGGGGAATGGTGAGTGGGGTGGGGTCGGGTGGCAATGCTTCTATTCTTCTGCTTAGTGTATGTGTGGGGTTTTGTGTCAGCATCACTTGTGTGGGTTCTCTTACTATTCGCTTGTTGCATTTCCTTGGTGGTGAGAGAGGTTGGGGGTGGCCCAGGATGTAGTTGGTTGATTTTGGTTGGCTGTAGTGAGATTTGTTATTTTGTGTGAGTGGGGTATGTGTGTGTGTGTGTGGTTTTGGATCAGTTTAGCCAGATTGATTCATATACTGTCGGCGGATTCTTGTTGTCTTGTTGGGCTGTGTATGTGATAAAGGGGAGCTATTCTGGGGGGGGGGGGAGGCGTCTTCATCCATTTGTCCCCGGGACAGTTTCAGTTTGTTGGTTAGTTTTTCTAATAAAAAACTAAAAAAAATTTGACACATTTCATCTGTCAAATGTTGGTGCCCACCCTGTTCTCCTGCATTGTTTAAGAGTATTGGCTTTGTTTTATTTCTATCTTTTGTCATCTGGCTCTTGCTGACCCACAATTTATTAATTAATACCCCCCAGAAAAAGTCAAAATGTTGCAGTACAAGTGACATTTGGGTTCCAACGCCTGGATAACACCTGGATCAATGATGGTATGGGAAATCATTCTAAATGTATTGCCTGTGTTCAGATGTGCTTTAATTTTAAATCTTGGATGCCGTCCCTATTTAAATAGCCAACTGCTCTGCTCTGCCATGACCTTCAGTCTCAATACTGATGGAAGGAAGGCAGACAGGAAGGAAGGAACAATGAGGCTAGCTGCATAAAACAGCCTACAATAACACTTTTACCTAAAAATCCCATGAACAAACTGCCATGCTTTTTGTTGTGTTCATACAATAGTTTTTCATGCAGTTTTCATAAACAATAAGCATTCTTTAGATTTCCTACTTTCTTTCTTAAAAAACAACACCTTAATGTGATCAAAGTCACCAGGATACCATAATTCTCCCCTTTTGCTTTGTCTGTTTATTATTAACTTTTCCCCTTAAATATCACATCTGATAGAGCACCAATGGTCACTATTCTAAGAGGATTCTGAATCTGTGCTAACGTGCAACAAAAAAATAACTGAGCACTTAAGTCTTATTTATATTACAGTTGTACCTTGGAAGTCAAACAGAATCCATTCCGGAAGTCTGTTTGACTTTCAAAAAGTTCAGAAACCAAGGTGTGGCTTCCGATTGGCTGTAGGAAGCTCCTGCGGCCAATCAGAAGTCACAGAACCCGTGTCAGATGTCCAGGTTCCAAAGAACATTGCAATCCAGAACACTCACCTCTGTGGTGTTCGGGAGCCAAAACGTTTGAATTGCAAGGCATTCAACCTTCAAGGTACGACTGTATTATGTCTGCTGGGTAAATTCCATTACTGAATTATGTCTGCTGGGTAAATTCCAAACGCTAATGTGATGAATCAACAAGGCTGAGCCCCAATATCCCTCAAGTTCACTTTTCAGTTTGAAAGTAATGATTTCATCATGAGGACCAACGTCCCCAACCACTAATCCTGCCTTTTTGTGGCTGTTCAAAAATCACTTTATCCAAGCCCCTGCAATCTTTTGCCCAATGTGGGGCTGGAACCCACTACCCCAAGATTAAGAGCCTCATGCTCTACTAACTGAGCTAACCCTCAGGGCAATGAGATTGTCACATAAAAATCCTTAATAAAAACTATAAAAAAGACAGCAAAATGCAGACTGCCAAAGAGGTGATTTGCTGAATGAAAGACAGAACACTCACATACAGCACTGAATGTCTCACAAGAGTTGCCTGTCTATCACTGACATGGTATCTGAAGAAGTGTGCATGCACACGAAAGCTCATACTAATAATAAACCTGGTTGGTCTCTAAGGTGCTACTGGAAGGAATTTTTTTATTTTGTTTCTGTCTATCACTATCCCTGATGAATTTTAGATACCAAAATAAGATCTCTTCATTTGCCTAGCCTTTTAAAAGGTAAAGGGACCTTTGACCATTATTAAGGAGCAGTAAGTATGTGTTATGAGGTTAGATGACACTTTGCTGTTGTGATTGCTGTTTCATTTACATTTTATCGTGTGTTTTTGTTCTGGCTTGTCACACTTTGTTGTTTTTATTTATAATTATTAATTGATTTACTGTGTTTTATTGTTAACGACTTTGAATATATATATATAAATTCCGCATTAAAGGTACCCCTGCCCGTACGGGCCAGTCTTGCCAGACTCTAGGGTTGTGCGCTCATCTCACTCTATAGGCCGGGAGCCAGTGCTGTCCGCAGACACTTCCGGGTCACGTGGCCAGCGTGACATCGCTGCTCTGGCAAGCCAGGGCAGCACACGGAACACCGTTTACCTTCCCGCTAGAAAGCGGTCCCTATTTATCTACTTGCACCCGAAGGTGCTTTCGAACTGCTAGGTTGGCAGGCGCTGGGACCGAACGACAGGAGCGCACCCCGCCACAGGGATTTGAACCGCCGACCTTTCGATTGGCAAGCCCTAGGTGCTGAGGCTTTAACCCACAGCGCCACCTGCGTCCCAGTAAATTCCGCATTACGTTTACCTTAATTTAATTAGAATTAGAAGGTTGTCCATCCTTTAGACTGAGGGTATCTCTGGGAATTAGCGATTGTATTGTCTGCCTTTCCTGGCTATACAAAGAGGAGATGTACAAATATGATGGCCAATTTCATAACTGTACATGTTAACCATCCAGGTTTTACTGGCGCCGGCAATATGTCCACTCACCAGTTTATATTTTTCTCTGCACGTCTTAAGCATCTGCTTCTGTATGTGTATGTGGCTGTTACTTTATGCCAATCCTGCACTCTGCTGCAAACAGAGAAGATTTTTAACCCAGAACTCCATCCAAATCTTTATTCCCTCATATACTTTTTTTTTTTAGGAGAAAAGGTCAGCGTATTCCAGTGAACTGACGTACTCTGTCTAATTTATGCACCAAGAAGCTTAAAAATGTGCGTCATTTGACCATTTTCCATTTGTTCATGCTGAGATTAAGAGATGGGGCTTATTGTTGAGCTTATAGTCAAAATTACAACTAAGAGAAAAAAAGGGTTAGAGGGGATCAGTAGCTGCAGCTGGCCTTTGATTTATTTAGTGCTGCCCAGTGTTGGGTGCACCGAATGAGGAAGCTTGAAGACAGCAACTTCGCAGAGCCCTGTAATTGTTAACTATTCCAAGAGAAGATGATTCTGATCTAAGTGAACAGCAGAAATCTGAATGCTAAAACTGGCCAACCCACAGCCAAGAAATCTACGTAGCAATGGCTGCGAACATTCGTGTTTGTTTAAGAGATATTTTCTGCTTTCTGTAAACCTCAGCATATTTTCCTTGGCTAAATCACAGTGCTGACTTCCTACAATGTGAGTGATAGCTGGGTGAGGGAAAGGTGATGAGAATTCTGTACTCCACTCAAAAGGAAGACTGTTTCACTAGATAACTTTCTTGGACTCTGGTTTATTTGTAAAAAAGGTAAAGGTACCCCTGCCCATACGGGCCAGTCTTGACAGACTCTAGGGTTGTGCGCCCATCTCACTTAAGAGGCCGGGGGCCAGTGCTGTCCGGAGACACTTCCGGGTCACGTGGCCAGCATGACAAAGCTGAATCTGGCGAGCCAGCGCAGCACACGGAACGCCGTTTACCTTCCCGCTAGTAAACGGTCCCTATTTATCTACTTGCACCTGGGGGTGCTTTCGAACTGCTAGGTTGGCAGGCGCTGGGACCGAGCAACGGGAGCGCACCCCGCCGCGGGGATTCGAACCGCCGACCTTTTGATCGGCAAGCCCTAGGCGCTGAGGCTTTTACCCACAGCGCCACCCGCGTCCCCGGTTTATTTGTAGGGATGGGCAATTCACCTGTGCTAATACTAAACCCCCATCATTACATGGTCACAGCCCTGGCTATGCAGAAAGCTAACCAAAGTAAAATGTACCAAAATATTTACAGGTCTGGGATTTGCTGAGGCATTAGGGGAATGAAGTTTCCCATTTACAACCATCAAGAATGCCTCCCTATTTGATTTTGTTGTTTAGATGTGTCACATACCCTCCAAAATTCTCTGATGAAAATAGGGACACCCTATTCCATACCTTCCAAAATACCTTCCATGCATAAGTGAAAATCGCGTAAGTGGGAAACACTCTCTAAACCCTTTAAATGATTTCTCTCCCGCTCTCTCTCCAATCCAGACCAAAAGTGCTGTATCCCAAAATATCCACAACTAGAATTGAAGTTCTGGGGCCAGCTGAAGGCTGGAGGATGTGCAGAAAAGAGACTCTTGCTGGTGCGCTATCACACGCATCAGCTGCTAGGCGGGGAGGCTGAGCAGCGTAAATAAAGCCCTACTGTGCCTCCGGTCTCTTTAGGGCTTACTCCACCCTCAATGATGTCCTCTTTGGGCTCTGGGAAGGGTCTTCTCATGAGCCACAAGGACCCTCCAGCTCTCTCCCACCATTTCCAGTTTTGAACTGAATTGGTTATTTATTTCCTGGCACAGCTTGTAGAAGCAGTTGTGCGCAAGTTGATGGGTGGATGTCTGTATTGTAAGTAGCATAAAAACTTTGGATCCGTTTTTTGGAGGTTGGGGTGTGTGTGTGTTGAAGGACTCTGCTCTTATTCCCCAGCCTATTTTCCTTGTTTGAACCCCCCCCTCAAACATCCCTTCCTTTTCCATTTGTGGCTGCAGACCAAAGCGAGCCACCTTTGGCTTTGCGCACCAGAGATTTCACCCAGCAAACATGCACATGGCTTTCCAAACCACCAGCGTTCTTGCAGTTATGTCATCGCCACCCGCCACCCCACTTCTCCGTCACAGAGTGTGTCCTATCCTGAAATGAAGAGAACAAAACTGTGTCAGCAGCATACAGAGCTGTAATCTGACAGAGCTGCCTTTGTCTGGCTCCAAATCCTCGTGCCAGATGAAAAACATGCAGCTGCCTTGATGGATGGTTGCTAGCGGAGGAAAAACGCAATTTACCAGCTCTGTGCAATCACGGAACAGACAGAGTACAGTATCTCAACGTATCAGGATGAAAATGCTATTAAGGCATCGATCACATATTGTGCCAATTTCCCAGCATTAGTGACTACTATGCTAAATGTTATCTTTTTCTAAGAAGAAAGGATTTAATCATTTTATATTGACTGAGGGAGATTACAGGTAATCCTGTAAATCCTTAACAACCACACATGATATACTAGGCTGTTTCGCCTACTCTTTCTCTTTTTGCTGCATCATTCCTGAAAGATTTCAGTCATATCATACAGATCCCCACCTACTACCCACCCCACACTGCTTCCAGTTAATAAAGACCGTTTCTGGCGTTGCTGTTAAATCGCTATGGTCAATAACTCAAGACTGTCAAAAAATCAAAAGAAGTCAACAGTTCAAGATTTCGCAGCCCCGCTGCTTTCGCCATGGGATATTAATTTCTGTTTTGTTTAAGTTTCTCATGCTTCCATATAGGACCAGGTCACACAAGGCCTTACCATACATATTAAATACCTGGCATGAGGAACCTTTTCCGATCTGAGTTCCAAAAACACTTATTTGGGTTCAGCCCTACAATCTGACCACGGCAGATGGGAGTTAGAGTCCAGCAACCTCTGCGGAGCCACAGCTTCTTCATCCCTGTTTAAGAAATCACTGAGCTGATTTATTTGAATCGTAGAATTGGAAGAAACCCAAGGGTCATCTAGTCCAACCCCCTGCAATGTAGAAATCCCAACTAGATCATACATGACAGATGGCCATCCAACCTCTGCAGTGTCAAGGACTGGGCAGAGGAGGAATGGTGGAGACCGCCTCCCCATCGTGACCCTTCCAGGGAGGAGGAAGAGGAAGGCAGTGTAGATTTACAACAGGCGGTTGAGGGAGGTAGAAGCTCAGAGGCAGATGAGGGGGAAAGCTGGGGAATCATGGGAGAACCAGAACAACAGCCGGCTGACACGTTGTCATTAGAAAGCATTCCAGACCCACAATCTCCCAGAACCCGGCGAGCCTTAAAAGTAGGAGAGCAAAGAGCTCAAAGACAGAGGGCATGTCACAGCACCCGGAGAGGAGACGATGAGGAGAAGGAAGTGGGATAAATGGGGGGTGGAGATTCACTCGGGACAACGCCCTTATCCAAGAGGCTGGGTCCTATAGCCTTTCTCTGTAAAGACTGAAATAAAAAAGGACGGTGAGTAACTTTTCCTTGTCTATATGCTTTCCTGGGCAACCACCTGGGAGCCACTGACAGCATCCTGACACCAGGGAAGGAGAGTCCACCACTCACACATGGGGATGCAGCAAAATGTGGCAGTTTCAGGGGAAATTAGCTGGTGGCTTGGAAAGCTGCATGGTCCACACTGAAGGCTGTATGCAATGCAAAGTTGGAGTTTGCCAGCTTCTGTAGCTCTAATTACCATATTTTTCGCTCTATAAGACGCACCAGACCACAAGACGCACCTAGCTTTTGGAGGAGGAAAACAAGAAAAAAAAATATTCTGAATCTCAGAAGCCAGAACAGCAAGAGGGATTGCTGTGCAGTGAAAGCAGCAATTCCTCTTCGTGTTCTTGCTTCTGGGATAGCCGCGCAGCCTGCATTCGCTCCATAAGATGCACACACATTTCCCCTTACTTTTTAGGAGGGAAAAAGTGAGTCTTATATAGCAAAAAATACAGTATGTGAAAGTGGAGTCATCAACAGAATGAAGGGAGATAAAGGGTTGCATTGGGCCCAATGATGCTGTTACCTGCAGGTGCCCCATTGTTTTGAAGAATTTCCGAGACATTACTTTGGCTCCTGCTCCTATTGTATTGGCACATGAAAGGCTTTGTCCTTCATATATCACACTAATATTTGCTTTCATACTAGTTCAAATAAAAGGACTGGGAGCCTGTTTACCTCAGATTGTGCTCATATCGCAATTAAGCGTATTTGCTTTTGATTGATGTCCAATGTTAAAGTCAGCGTAGGAAGGACAAAAGTGTTATCATAATAGCTCCCTTAAAATTCGTGAAAGATACAGGGCCGTGTGTTTCTATTTACAAAAGCTCTATATTTTGACGTGGAAGGGGGAAACTGCTACTAGGGGCAACGCTAATCACGAAAATGTATTTGGACTAGCTTGAGAAAAGGAACTCGAACGCTCGGAGATTAGGACCTGGGAAGCTAAGGTCATATATCAGCCATGAGTAAGCTTTGGGCAAGCTTCTATCTTCTCGCATCAGCTCTCCATCCATGACATGAATAATGATGGCCGGCTTCATCTGTGAGATGAAGGAAAGCAAAGAAACGCTTTGCCATGTTGAATCGTCAACACTGAATGCTAAGTCCAGAAAACAGCCAGGAGTGCAATTCCCTAACTTCCTGCTTCTCCACTTGTTCTGACGGTGATCGCATGGGATCCTGTTGCTCACAGACACTTCACAGCTCTGAAGTGAGCACAGCTTCTGTAGCAGCCCTCCCGCTTCCGACAGATTGCAATTTAATGAATGAACAAAACCAGAGGCCTTTTCCAATACAGTGGTACCTTGGTTCTCAAACTTAATCCATTCCAGAAGTCTGTTCCAAAACCAAAGCATTCTAAAACCAAGGTGTGCTTTCCAATAGAAAGTCATGCAAAACGGATTAATCCGTTCCAATAAATAAATAAATCCATTTTTTTTTAAAAAAAAACTAAAACAGCAAGTTAGCATGAATTTTACTTTCTAACGAGACCATTGATTCATAAAATGAAAGAAATAATCAATGTACTGTACTATAAATTAAATAAGATAGTATTGTGGATGATGAAAATTAAAATTATTTCTTTTTCTTACTTGCTCTGATAATAGTCATTGTTTGGAGGGGGGGACTTTTATCCATTTCCTCAGTCACATAATCAATCAATCAATCAATCAATCAATCAGCTGAACTGGGTTCCACACAGTCACAAAAACTAATTAACCGAAAAAGCCTCAAAGACAAAAATGCAAAATAAATAGCAAAACCAAAAGCGCCAAATACAGTGGTACTTGGTTCTCAAACTTAATCCATTCCGCAGGTCCGTTTGACTTTTGAAAACCAAGGTGCGGCTTCTGATTGGTGCAGGTGCCCTGGAAACAATAGTTGACAGCCGCATCGGATGTTCGGCTTCCAAAAAAATTAGAAAACCGGAACATTTAGTTCTGGGTCTTCAATGCTTGAGAACCAAAGTACCACTGTATCTGTTGCCTTGGAGAAGCATTTCATGGTCAGTCAGTTTACTAAATATGGAGCAATATACAGCGGTACCTTGGGTTACAAACACTTCAGGTTACAAACGCTTTGGGTTACAAACTCCGCTAACACGGAAGTAGTTGCTCCAGGATGAGAATGGAAATCGTGAGGCGGCGGCACGGCAGCAGCAGCAGCGGAAGGCCCCATTAGTGAAAGTGCGCCTCAGGTTAAGAACAATTTCGGGTTAAGAACAGACCTCCAGAATGAATTAAGTTCTTAACCCAACATACCACTGTACTTATGCATGCCTGTATTTTATTTATTTACCACAAATTTTATACTTCTTGATTGTACATAAAACCTCTAAGTGGTTAACAAGAAAAATGTCAAAGCTGCCAATAAAAGAAAAAGTGAAGCATTTAAAATTTTCAGTAATAATAATAATAATAATAATAATAATAATTTATTTGCACACCACCCATCTGACAGGGTTGTAAAGACAGTTAAAGACAGGGTTTTTTTTTTTATAAATGCAAATATAATTAAAATCAACAAAATGTTTCCTGCTTGGCAGGGGGTTGGACTCGATGGCCCCATATATTTTTGACATTTATTGTCATATTATAACTTTTACTAGCAAGTAGTATCTCTTGAGCCTTCAATGAATAATGTCCCCTTCAAAGCATCATGAAGCAAAGCAGCTAATGGATACAGAATTAAAACTTTAATGCTGCAGAACTTCAGAGTGGGCTGCTCAAGTAATAAATACTTTAACAATCTTCAAACAGCTGGGCAAACGAACTTGCTGCCAAAAGTATAAAAATTGTGCATGCCAAGTGTGCTTCCAGACAGAGGTCCTTCAATACATATAGGACACCATCACTGAGAAGACCCCTTTCTGCCTTGTTGCAATGCGTACATCTCCTGCAAGTAAAAGGCATGTAAAAGCATATCTGAAAATTAATGAACAACCCTCAGCATTAGATCAATCTAAATAATGTTGCCTAAGCTGTGCAGCTGTACTGCTATTACTGTGGAGATTTGAAGGAAATTGGAGAACAAAGATGTTTCTACTTCATTATGGCAGCTATTTGTAGCCATGTTTATGGAAATGCTTTTAAGTCAGTTCTGAGCCATTCAAGATCAGATGTATACCACCGGGCAGAACTAATGCCACCTGTACTATTTCAGTATGTCCCAAGCATTTCATTTAATCTATCATTAGCAAAATTGGGATAATTGGAACCACTTCAGAAAACATGGAGTCTGTTTGTCTTGAAAGACGTAATAGCAAAATTGGAAAATATCATCCAGCTCGTGTATGAGCATCAGTCTGTATACTGAATAAACAAGGCAATTATAACTACAGAAAACAGCAAAGTAGGTCAGCCCACAAGCCGTGGTTTGCTATCACTTAAAGTGAAAAAGAAATTGGTGGTTTTCCCTACAGACGCAACCCCAAAGACATCTGGCTGACATCTGTTAAACAGTGGCATCTGTTTTACCATGCTCAAACAATAAAGGGGAAATGCCAGGCAAATATTTTGCAGATTAATGCGCAGATACTTGTTGATTGGATCAAAACACCCATTATCTAAATAATAAAAGAAACTCTGTCTGGATCTACACCCAGCGGACCTCCCCCCCCCCCCCGCCGCCACTGCAAATAAGTTAGAAATTAAATCAATATAAGAAAATAAATAAAAACGCTATGGGAAATCACAAATAATTTTTTTTGCTCTCCACTGCCATCTGGTGTTGCATTTCTATAACACATTCAAAACACTGTTTTTTGACTAGTGTAGTTGACTCCACTGCCTCTATAATGAATGTGCATGAGAGATGTTTCTTGAGCGATTGCAGTTGTTGTTGTTTAGTCGTTTAGTCGTGTCCGACTCTTCGTGACCCCATGGACCAGAGCACGCCAGGCACTCCTGTCTTCCACTGCCTCCCGCAGTTTGGTCAAACTTATGCTGGTAGCTTCGAGAACACTGTCCAACCATCTCGTCTTCTGTCGTCCCCTTCTCCTTGTGCCCTCCATCTTTCCCAACATCAGGGTCTTTTCCAGGGAGTCTTCTCTTCTCATGAGGTGGCCAAAGTATTGGAGCCTCAGCTTCACGATCTGTCCTTCCAGTGAGCACTCAGGGCTGATTTCCTTCAGAATGGATAGGTTTGATCTTCTCGCAGTCCATGGGGAAGAGAACATGGCAAAAGCCTGGAAGGAATGGCAAAAAGCAAAGAACGTGAATGTAAGAGGAAAGCCTTGGTGTTAGTTGCTTCTGTTTATCCTAAAATCCATTTAAAAAAAACAGCTTGGTCACTGCCGCATGACATCCACATACAGTGGTACCTCAGGTTAAGAACTTAATTCGTTCTGCAGGTCCGTTCTTAACCTGAAACTGTTCTTAACCTGAAGCACCACTTTGGCTAATGGGGCCTCTCACTGCCACCGCGCCGCTACCGCTGCCGCAGCCGCACAATGACTGTTCTCATCCTGAAGAAAAGTTCTTAACCCGAGGTACCATTTCTGTGTTAGCGGAGACTGTAACCTGAAGCATCTGTAACCTGAAGCGTCTGTAACCTGAGGTACCAGGTTATCAAACCTGGAGGCTCAAAAGGGCATTTCATAAAGTTCCCTTTGATATGCTCCCTGCTACACCCGTTGCCCCCTTCCTATTAGGACGCGGGTGGCGCTGTGGTCTAAACCACTGAGCCTCTTGGGTTTGCCAATCAGAAGGTTGGGAGTTTGAATCCCCGTGACGGAGTGAGCTCCCATTGCTCTGTCCCCGCTCCTGCCAACCGACCAGTTTGAAAGGACACCAGTGCAAGTAGATAAATAGGTACTGCTCCAGCGGGAAGGTAAACGGCGCCCCTCTTGCTTTATTGGCTGAGGGAGCCGGCGTACAGCTTCCGGGTCATGTGGCCAGCATGACTATGCCGCTTCTGGCGAACCAGAGCAGCGCACGGAAACGCCGTTTACTTTCCCGCCAGAGCGGTACCCATTTATCTACTTGCACTTTGACATGCTTTTGAACTGCTAGGTTGGCAGGAGCAGGGACTGAGCAACGGGAGCTCACCCCGTTGTGGGGATTCAAACCACCGACCTTCTGATCGGCAAGTCCTAGGCTCTGTGGTTTAGACCACAGCACTACCCGCGTCCCGTATGACGTATAAACAGGCCCTTAACTTAGATCCATTTTTTTTTTAAGTTTCTTCCTCCAGATGCTAGTAACTGATGATAACTGAGGAAGTATGAGCTGCTGAGGCGACAAGATAAATAGGTTCAACTTTTTCTTTTTCTTTTTAAGAAAACATCCTCTTTGCAACATTTGTTGGGGTGCAAGCTGGGGAATAGTGCTGTTTGCATTGCGTTTATAGGCTTGTTCATCCGAATGGAAACAGAATGGAAATAAGAGCATCACCTCCTACGTTAAGCCACAATTTTCATCCCACAGGCTTCTATTCTTCTAACAATAGAAGACATGGCAACAATGGGAGTTTAAATAAAGTAAATCACTTGCTAAACACTCTTCTCCTCTGTATGGGCAGAGAATTGTCATAAGAGACTGATACTGCCTTATACAGTAAATTCTAGAAGAAAGGAGGGTTTGGCAATAAAGATTGCCTAGAAGTCAAAAATAAGTGATCCAATATTTTGCCCCGTGCTATGAAGGGAAGGGTGGACCAGCTAAGATTTTGCTGTTGCCCATTCATTCCATTCTGACTGTTGCAGACTTTCTGAATGACATGAAAAATCTGCACGCAAATTGTACAAATTTTGTACGCACGCTTCCTTTCAGTTTTAAGGAATTAAAGCACAACAAATACTAAAAGTTAAGCGTGTTGCAGTGTCAGTGCAGAACTTCAGGTTTATCACAGGCTTTGAAAAGACAAACTGTATTCTCAAATCTCTTTGTTCCATTTTGGCCTCTCACCTTCTGATGTAGCTGAGCTCAGTCATTACCTAAGCAGGACACTGTAATGAGTATGGCATTAGGTAGACAAGACTGTAGATCATGTGGTCATGATTTAAAGGAACCTTTCTAACGTACGCCTGGTGCGCTGCGTTTTACTAGGCAGCAAAGCTGTAGACGGCATAGTGACTGCCTTGTTCATAGTAACAGTAACGTGCGAATGGTTGCGAATGAGCATCGACATCTCTGTTTCCATAGGAATTTGGTGAGCAGTGAGTGTTTTAAGAGCTGTGTTGCTAAACAAAAGAGCTATTCAGCCCTTTGATGATCATAATTATATATAAGCCAACTGGGATTTGCGATCGCGCACATACTCGTCTTGATCTTGATACTGAAAATGTTAGGTGTAAGGGAAGCTGTGTTTTAACTCTGGTGCCACCTCTGCAAATACAAATGGCAAAACCCACAGAGATGTACTCTGTAGAGATATTATTGGGTCAGTAGGCTGCAGGGGGGGAAATGATGTCATGCTTCATAATTTGAAAAAGAGAGAGAGACTGCAAACAAGCGGTAAGGAGGCTTGTTTCGTTGGATTGCACTTGTCAGAAAACTGTTCCGCGCACAGGAAGGAAGGAAGAGCAAGGGTCACAAGTGTGTGCATTGTCTTTTCAAGAGGCAGGTGAAATAATTAAAACCCTGTCAGGGATGGATTTAGGGCAACACGACTGGTTCTGCCACACAGGGCGCTGAGGCTAGGGGGCGCCATAGGGCATCACTGTTTTTCCATGTAAAACACGCCCCTATGTATAATATGCCCCCCATTTTTGGGGACTCCAAATTAAGAAAATGGGGGAAGATTGCCCAGAGTTCTTGAGCTTTTTTTGGGAGGGGTGGCCCAGAGTTGTGGGGCTATTTTTTAAGGGGGGGGATTGCCGAAAACCATTCACCCACCTGAGCTACAATGCCACTTGTGTGCATCACAAAAGACACCAATTGTCCGTCCCCTAGCCGGCAGAGGCCGCCAATCACCCACCCAATCGCTGCAGCAACAGCCAATCAAGAGCAGCCCTTGCCGCAGACACCAATAACACGCCACTGACAACCTCAGGCTTGCAGCAGCAATCAGTCCCACGCCCCCCTTATGCACTATCTGTGTGTAAGACGACCCCCAGTTTTGAACATAATTTCAAAAAAAAACCCACCACCCTCATCTTGTACACAGAAAAGTACGACATGTCATACAGAATTGCACAGAACGGAAGGTGAGGAGTGGGGGAGGGGGAGCCGAATTTTGGCCCTGTGCAGGGCGCTGCTGAAATTTGAAAGACCAAAGTCTGCCCCCAGCTCTGTTGATTACAGTGGTGCCTCGCAAGACGAAATTAATCCGTTCCGCGAGTCTCTTCGTCTTGCGTTTTTTTCGTCTTGCGAAGCACGGCTATTAGCGGCTTAGCGGCTATTAGCGGCTTAGCAGCTATTAACGGATTAGCGGCTTAGCGGCTATTAACGGCTTAGCGGCTTTAAGAAAAAGAAAACAAACTCGCAAGAACTCGCAAGACGTTTCGTCTTGCAAAGCAAGCCCATAGGGAAATTCGTCTTGCGGAACGACTCAAAAAACAGAAAACCCTTTCGTCTAGCGAGTTTTTCGTCTTGCGAGGCATTCGTCTTGCGGGGCACCACTGTATCTAGCTTTGCTAGAGGACCAATCGCCAATCCTGCTCACCACTCAAAGATAGCTGCTACCCAGTACTGTGGTCACAGTTTATAGCTCACCCCTATACCCCCCCACAGGCCTCTGGGGAAAGTAACTTGGCAAACCAGTGTAGGAGTAGCTGGGACTACAAAAACTTGAACAAAGACGGGGGGAAATTTGCAGTATATTTGACAGAACATTGCAAACAGTTAAAGACATGAGCAGGGTTGAAATAACGCTCACTACGTGAAAGGAACTGTAGGAGAAAATAGAGGTTTGTGGATATATGAAAGATGATATGATATGCAGTGAAAATGATTATTAGTGGACCCCCACGAAAGGGAGGATGGAAGTTGGAGAACTCAGAGAATTCTATACTTTTGGAGTGTATTTTTCCTTTTTTTTTGTAAATGAAAAACTAAATTGTAAAACCAATAAAAATTATTATTAAAAAAAGGAGTAGCTGGGGCATAATATTTAGTGGGGCAGCATTATTTAATCAAATGATTTCTTACCTGCCTTTTATCATAAGATCACAGTGTGGGTTACAACATTATAGTCATACAATTTAAAATTAGATAAAAAGTATAATAATAATAATAATAATAATAATAATAATAATAATAATAATAAAGCTATTTAAACCAGAAATCCATTTCAGAGTCTTCAAAGGCACCAGGAGCATAATACAGTCTTACCTCGGGTTACATACGCTTCAGGTTACATATGCCTCAGGTTACAGACTCCGCTAACCCAGAAATAGTACCTCGGGTTAAGAACTTTACCTCAGGATGAGAACAGAAATCGTGCTCCGGCGGCCCAGCGGCAGCAGGAGGCCCCATTAGCTAAAGTGGTGCTTCAGGTTAAGAACAGTTTCAGGTTAAGAACGGACCTCCAAATTAAGTACTTAACCCAAGGTACCGCTGTATTTGGGGCCATTTCCCATCCTGTTTTCATTCATTCAAACAACTTGGACCTTACTGTTTATGATGATGCTTGCACTCATTTTTACTGGTGTAATTGGCAGCAAGGAAATCCTAACGGTTCTTTTCACTGCGTTACAGTATTATTACAGCCCACTGTCACTTACTGGAATTATAATATATGGCAAGGCACCCTCCCAAGGGCCTCCATAATTTCATGGAGTTAAAATGATTTTAATAAATTGCTCCCAAAAAAACATCCACTTGGGAAATCATAATGCTGCTATGAATGTCAGCGGGAGAGAGAAAATTCCACATTGTGTGATGTAAGAAGCAGCAGCTGGCAGTAAAACCCCCTTTTCTTCAAACAGGGGAAATCTAAATATCATGAACAGATTATTAACCTTGTGTTGCTTTCTGGAGTGCATTTCCCAGAACACCCTACAATAGCCTTTGGTCTTTTGCCAGGTCAATAGCTGGGTTCGCTTTTCCAAACTCTTCTCTGTCCTTGGATACGTCATGGACTACAATTTGTTTCCTTAAAATAATAACAAGAATCCTCTCCCACCAGCTCATGAAAAATCCAAAGTGTCTTCTGTTCAGCTGAGGCTTGGCACAAACTAGAGTCTGCTCACCAAGCAGTATTTATTAAGGATCACCCAGATAGCTGCTGCTGCTGCTTCTTTCATAATTTTCAGGGTCTACAGTCCAGGCAAGCTGGTGCCTCAGTCCACCCCGTCTACGACTAGGATTAGTTTACATGAAAGGATTAGCTACATGAAACCTGTAGGCACTGAGAGGTCTCTACGTGGGTGAACTCACCTTTGGGATTGTCTCAGGGAAATTTTGTTGTGGAGTTATTGGTTCATTTTTTATTCTATTAGGTACATTGTGTGCTCATTTTGTATTTTATGTCACAACCGCACCCCCCCCCCCCCCCGTGATCTTCAGATGAAGGGCAGTGTACAAATCTAATAAATAAGTAAAAAGTGAAATTTCTGTGGGGTATCTTCTGTCATTCTCAAATCAGGAGCATGGGACAGCTTCAAATTAATAATAGGTATGTATTCCTCTATATCTGTCTGTCTGTCTGTCATCTATCTATCTATCATCTATCTATCTATCTATCTATCTATCTATCTATCTATCATCTATCTATCTATCTATCTATCTATCTATCTATCTATCTATCATCTATCTATCATCTATCTATCATCTATATCTATCATCTATCTATCTATCTATCTATCATCTATCTATCTATCTAATCTATCTATCTATCTATCATCTATCTATCTATCTATCTATCATCTACCTATCTATCTATCATCTATCTATCTATCTATCTATCATCTATCTATCATCTATCCAGTGCTTTTTTCTGGAAGTACGCAGGGGTACGCATACCCCTAAGCATTTTGTGAATCTTTGTACTTTTGTCCATTTAGTGTATTTATTTTCCCCAATTTGAAATATAAAATGGTGATTTTCTTGAGTCAAAATAAGAGTACCCCTAAACATTTTTTAAAGAAAAAAGCACTGTATCTATCTATCTATCTATCTATCTATCTATCTATCTATCTATCTATCATCTATCATCTATCATCTATCATCTATCATCTATCATCTATCATCTATCATCTATCATCTATCATCTATCATCTATCATCTATCATCTATCTGTCTGTCTATCTATCCATCCATCCATCCATCCATCCATCCATCTACACACATACTCAAATTGTGATGTCAGGTCCAGTTTGCTTAATCGCCAACAGACAAAAAAAAAAGAAAGAATAAAAATGAATGAATATTGTGTTGGTTTATTATTATTTTTCTTCAGTTCAACTGCACCCTTCTCCATAAAATGGAACCCAGGTAGCATTAAAAAGTTATGACCCAGAGCAGCTAGGATTGCCCATGAGCTATGCATTTAAAGCTCCCATGGAACATGAGTTTGACGAGGAAGCCAGCACTTGCCCTCTTCAATGAACAGCCAGCAGGATTTCAGCTTTTTAGGAAAGGGCTCTAAGGCTGCCGTATTTTGAAGAGCAAAAAGGAGGATGGCGCGATGGCCGTTCTAAGGAAATTAAAATGCAATTTGTCTCAAATTTTATCCCTGAAAAAGACGACATGTCATGGAAAAAGAAGATACATGGCAACTCTAGGGCCCCCAGCTATTGGATCAGGAACAGAAGCCTATTTGCTTAGGGGGGGGGGGTGTTGAACACAGAGCGTTGCTTCTCACAAGCACCTGGATCGGCTGAGTGCCTCACACCTTTGGGATAACTGCTTCTGCCAGCATATGTTATCTCTCAAAAGGGAGGCCATCTGTCCTACTGTACAGCTACCTCAAATATGGGACACAGGTGGTGCTGTGGGTTAAACCACAGAGCCTAGGGTTTTCCGATCAGAAGGTCGATGGTTCGAATCCCCATGACGGGGTGAGCTCCCGTTGCTCGGTCCCTGCTCCTGCTAACCTAGCAGTTCGAAAGCACGTCAAAGTGCAAGTAGATAAATAGGTACCGCTCTGGCGGGAAGGTAAACGGCATTTCTGTGCGCTGCTCTGGTTCGCTAGAAGTGGCTTAATCATGCTGGCCACTTGACCCGGAAGCTGTACGCCGGCTCCCTCGGCCGAAAAAGCAAGATGAGCGCCGCAACCCCAGAGTCGTCCGCGACTGGACCTAATGGTCAGGGGTCCCTTTACCTTTACCTTCACCTCTAATACAAATACCTTTATTGGCATTTCAAGTTAAGACAGTTCAAGTGGGATAGATTTAAAAGGGACAGGAGTGAGGCTGTCAAGGGTCACAAGACACTCGATTGTTCTTCTCCACCCTGTCTATTCCCTAGAGCAGCGATGTCCAACCGATCAATCGCGATCTACAGGTAGATTATGCTGGATCATGGTAGATTGCAGGGCCATTATTTCCTGCTCTTGTTCCCTCTTAGGCACTGCAGTGAACGTTGTGGAACATGGAAAGCGGTAGTATTTGGTTTAGTGCTTTGTGTGATCAACATTGCATCACTTTTTGGTTAAGAACTTTGCTTCAGGATGAGAACAGAAATTGCGCTGCCGTAGCACCGCACAGCGGGAGGCTCCATTAGCTAAAGTGGTACCTCAGGTTACGAACAGTTTCAGGTTAAGAATGGACCTCCAGAACAAATTAAGTTCTATAACCTAAAAAGGACAGGGATTTATTTGTCTTAAGTTTATTTACACTGCTCTGGAAAGTTTTGTGTCCATCAGTTCCCAGCAAAACTGAAAAAGGGTTGGCTTCATGGGCATAGCCAAGATTTATGGTTGGGGGGGGGCAAAGAACCGAGCTATCTGTGACGCAATTGGTAAGATAGAATAGAATCATAGAGTTGGAATAGACCACAAGGGCCATAGAGTCCAACCCCCTGCCAAGCAGGAAACACCATCAGAGCACTCCTGACATATGGTTGTCAAGCCTCTGCTTAAAGACCTCCAAAGAAGGAGACTCCACCACACTCCTTGGCAGCAAATTCCACTGTCGAACAGCTCTTACTGTCAGGAAGTTCTTCCTAATGTTTAGGTGGAATATTCTTTCTTGGAGTTTGGATCCATTGCTCCGTGTCCGCTTCTCTGGAGCAGCAGAAAACAACCTTTCTCCCTCCTCTATATGACATCCTTTTATATATTTGAACATGGCTATCATATCACCCCTTAACCTCCTCTTCTCCAGGCTAAACATGCCCAGCTCCCTTAGCCGTTCCTCATAAGGCATCGTTTCCAGGCCTTTGACCATTTTGGTTGCCCTTCTCTGGACACGTTCCAGTTTGTCAGTGTCCTTCTTGAACTGTGGTGCCCAGAACTGGACACAGTACTCCAGGTGAGGTCTGACCAGAGCAGAATACAGTGGCACTATTACTTCCCTTGATCTAGATGCTATACTCCTATTGATGCAGCCCAGAATTGCATTGGCTTTTTTAGCTGCCGCGTCGATAGATAAGATAGATAAGTATGTTTATTTATTTACTTGATTTAAGGGGGAGCAGGTGCCCCCTTGCCCCCCTGGCTACACCCATGGTTGGCTTACTTTAAATACATCCATTTTTCTTTATTGATTAACTTTCTCTGCACCCCCGCTCAAGGAGCCCAGGGAGGCAAAAAGTAGCAAAATTAGTACTTCACCAGGAAATAAAATAGCAGTAAATGAAATACATTCTACAGTGGTACCTCAGGTTAAGAACTTAATTTGTTCCGGAGGTCTGTTCTTAACCTGAAACTGTTCTTAACCTGAAGCACCACTTTAGCTAATGGGGCCTCCTGCTGCTGCCACGCCGCTGGAGCACAATTTCTCACCCTGAAGCAAAGTTCTTAACCTGAGGTACTATTTCTGGGTTAGTGGAGTCTGTAACATGAAGCATACGTAACCTGAAGCGTATGTAACCCGAGGTACCACTGTACTCAAGAGTGAAAAATGCAATCGAGGCTCTGCTTTCAGTGGATTATCTAAATGGGAAAGCAGAAAGACATTCCACTAGTGTGACGCCAATATTTACGACTGACTCTCCCATTCCCACCACATTTTTCAGCCACCCTGTTTCCAGCATTTGTGTGTTCAGACCCAGATACCTCCCCCCTAAATAAATTCACACATGACTCAAAATTTTGGTTTTGGTTTTTGGCAGAATTTAGGCCACAACTTTATTGATTACAGCAAGTGACTGGTTGCATAGGCTCTGGTTCGACTAGCTCCCTGCCATGCGGGTAGCGCTGACCCAGGGTTCCAGCATAGGTCAGCCAAGGGTGAACACCTGGATAAGCGGAAAGCCGGGAACAGGCTATCTCTGCCACCCAAATGTCCCCCTGGACTCAGGGGTTGACCAAACCATCGAGTCCCTGGATTCCTTTAATGGAATACCCTTCTCATAGGGATGGCGAGAGCATTCTCTCATCCCTATCAGCTGAACCAGAGCTTATCCGCAACTGTACAAGTTGTGACGATTTGCTACGCAGCAGGCGAAACCCAAATGGCAACAGCCAATCAGTCAAGTAGGGAAAATTCCTGCCGTGCCCCCTGTCCCAACGACAGTTGCACACGACGGCATAGCAAGGTCAAGGGCAAAGCCCTAAAATTAGGGAGAGGTGGGCGGGTGTTCCGAGTGCACCCGCCGAAAAAGGAACCTCTGGGTCACGTGCATGGGCATAAATAGGTCCCTCAATCTGCGTCCCATTGGCCAGATTGCACCCAGCTTCGAGGAACCTACCAATTGGGTGTTGTGGCTGACCAATCCGTTCTCACTCACAACACATAGTGTTGGTTTTCCAGGTTTCACTGCAATACGTGCCCTCTTTAAGGGAGGACTGGATTTATAAGAGGGGACCAATTAAAAACAACAGAAGAAAAAAATGTCACTAGCCTTACCCCGGCTGACATACCCGCTATACTTTTAAGACAGCCGCCCCCTCGAAGAATTGTGGGTTCTGTAGTTTCCCCTTCGCAGAGTTACAATTTCCAGAAACCCTTAACAAACTTCAATGCACAGAATTCTTTTTTTTTTTTTGGGGGGGGGGGTTGAACTCTGAGTGTGCTTTAAAGGTAGTGTATACATAGCCCATACCTGCTCAGAAGAATGTCCCATTTTATTCAACAGCTGGTGGGGGGCTTGTCTTGCACCCTAAAATAGAAAATGTTTTAAACTAAAGATTCTAAAATAGCGGAAATGAAAATGTTTTATTAGTTCAGTCTAGTGCCAGGAGGTGGGAAATTTGGGAACAGGATGGATGAGGAAAACAAGGGGGACTTCACAAAAAACCAGCGCCGAACAAATGATAGCTCATGAAGTTGATTAAGCAGAATACTAAACTCCTTCACATTAAAAAGAAAAATCTGAGTAATGTAACAGTACAGGGGACAGTTAATATTTGTTAGGGCTAGTCAGTTTTAGACATGCCAAAATTGGTTATAAAACACGCTTTATCTTGAATTTGTTTCCCCTGCCTCCAGACACATGAAAATACCATTCTTTTTGAAAAAGGCCATAATAGATTATTATTTTCCAGGGAGGCTTAAAACACATACAGGGCAAGAAAAGGCAGGTGTGCGCATCTATCCTCAAATAAATGTAATTGGGATGATAGTGATTCATTGCTTGTCCCTTTTCTTTCCTTGCTAGGAGAGAAACCAAATTTCTCATCATCTGAAAGGAAAACAATTCTCACACACCCCCAAGGGAAAAAAAAAAGCTGTGATTACTTTTTAAATGTTGGAGTTTCAACAACCAGTGCCCTCTGCTGACCGAAGGTCAGAACTACAACCACTTGTTAATATGATATGCTACACATGCTGAGTAGTTTCGAAACTAAGATTTCCAGATGAAAAAGAAACACAAACACACCGTTTCAGCAGATGGCTGCGACTAGGAAATATTACTGGCTGATAAAGGATGTGCGTAGCTCTGAAGTCCTTGACCCATTAGAAACACAGGGATGAAGTTTATCGACTTAATAATGTTTGGAAATTCCCAGTTTCTTGCTTTTGTTTTCTTATGGTAACTCTCCATTTGCCACTTCAACCAGTCACTGCCGTATGAAGGGATTTTCCTAGGGAATGCGTTGCTGAGAAATAAAGCCCCACTCCGCAAAAATAACCCTGTTTTACTTTCCACCAGAACTCCAGGCGCTCACATGCCAAAGTAAAACAGCCTCTGGGCCACTGAAGAAAGATGCATCAACTCAACCCTGTAATAATAATAATAATAATAATAATAATAATAATAATAATAATAATAATTTTGTACCCTGCCCATCTGACTGGGTTGCCCCAGCCACTCTTCCAACATATATAAAAATATAATAAAACATTAAACAGCTTCCCTATACATTAGATATGGTTGGATTCACTTGCCCATTTAACACATACATGCTTCCTGTGTGTGCGTTTGTGTGTGTGTGTGTATACATACGAATAAAAGGGGATAGGGAAGAGGCACTTTACACTTGCAGATGCTTGGGGTTAAAGGTCCCAGCTCACAAGCCTTCAGATTCCAACCAGGCTGTGGTAAAACAGGCTAAAACAGAGGTCAGCAAATTGATCTAGGCCTTTAGTATTTCATCGCCAAAAAATGTAGCCTATGGTGCCCGGAATTTGTAAGTGGGAGAGATGTGCTAATTTGACATAGGCAGCGAAAAACATGCCTCATTAGAAGGAGAACATAAAAACAAAGGTCAGCTTTCTCTTGTTTGTGACTAGCTTGACTCTGGCTGAATCTGTTGCACAGCAAATCACTCTGTGCTCTTTTTTCTGCACTGGGGAGACTATGAGCAAAAGGGCAGTTGGATTGGCATAGTAGACACCCTCTCCAGCCGACCAAGTGGCCTTAGTCTTTCTTGTCACTTTCTCCCAGCAATGAGCAGAGCCAAACCATTCACATTTACCCTTTCTAAGTGACCCCAGATGGCCCCTTTTTTCTTGTTGGTCCGGTGCCACCTTTTCAAGCGTGCTTGCCGAAAGCATTTTTTGGCACCCAGCACTGGACTCTGTGCTTTTCACTTGCTTGTAGTAAGTTCCACTCCACCTCCATTTACCATTTTTGCTTGTCCTGCCTGCAAGTGGGAGGTTGCTGATCGATGGGCTGAAAAAAATAGACAGACTTTCTCTAGGAAAATAGCCTCTCCCACTTATTCAGTGTTAGAAAGACCAACGGAAAACAGCAGCAACACACACACAACAACTCGGAGCTGAACCTCAGAGCAGGCAGCCATTCCAAATCAGGCAGCTGAACTTTATTTGTGCTTTGACCTTCACCCTTAATTGGATTTAAGTGATGGTTTGGTACCACAAACTATTTCCCCCTCCCTGCACATAGAGTAATGCTCACTGACTGTGAACACAGTAGGGCATTTTTTCCCCTGACCTAGAATCTTGCCCCAACACAACCCCAACCCATTAACCATCCTAGCATGTCCACTCCATACTGGGATGGGAAATCTTCTTTTCAATACAGTGGTACCTCGCAAGACGAATGCCTCGCAAGACAAAAAACTCGCTAGACGAAAGGGTTTTTTTTTGTTTTTTGAGCTGCTTCGCAAGACGATTTTCCCTATGGGCTTGCTTCGCAAGACAGAAACGTCTTGCAAGTTTGTTTCCTTTTTCTTAACACCGTTAATACAGTTGCGACTTGACTTCGAGGAGCAACTCATAGAACGCGGTGTGGTAGCCTTTTTTGAGGTTTTTAAAGACTTTGGTGATTTTTGAAGCTTTTCCAAAACTTTTCTGAAACCGTGCTTCGCAAGACGAAAAAAATCGCAAGACGACAAAACTCGCGGAACGAATTAATTTCGTCTTGCGAGGCACCACTGTATAAGGACTGCATTTCAATATGGCTAATCTTCCGGGTTCCGCTGTGGGTGGGATCAATGCAAAATGGGTGGACAGGGTCACCCCTCACATACACATGGAAGGGCTGTAGGTACAGCACCAACTTTGCTTGTGAAAGGTTCTGGGTTCGATTCCCAGCATCTGCAGGTAGGGCTGGGAGAACCCCATGCCTGAAACTTCAGTCACCAAGTGTGGACCCTACTGGGCTAGATGGACCAATGGTCTAACTCTGTAAAAGACAGCTAACTCTATCAGCTATCCATATATGAACACACATGAACACACACATGCATTCGTCTAGTGGATGGCACTGTGGTCTAAACCACCAAGCCGCTTAGGCTTGCGGATTGGAAGGTTGGCAGTTTGAATCTACGCAACCGAGTGAGCCCCCAGTTCCTGCCAACCTAGCAGTTCGAAAGCACTCCAGTGTAAATAGATAAATAGGTACCACTGCAGCGGGAAGGTAAACGGCGTTTCTGTGCGCTCTGGCTTCCATCATGGTGTCCCGTTGGGCCAGAAGTGGTTTAGTCATGCTGGCCACATGACTCGGAAAGCTGTCTGTGGACAAACGCTGGCTCCCTCAGCCCTCAGCCTGAAAGCGAGATGAGCACCGCATCCTATAGTCACCACAGCAAAACCCATCAGAATTTCACCAATTTTCTCTCCCCTTCAATAATTTTTGAATGCAATTTCTTTTCTTATCACGTAATGTGTGTGTGTGTGTGTAACATACCACATAAGTCATGCTAACTTTACTGCTGCCTGCTGTAACTCTGAGACAGTGATTGATATATATATATATATATATGCTTTCGTAGATTTTCACGGGTACAGGAATGCAGGTTTTGGTGTCCTCGGGTGTCTTCCCGTGTAAAAGATGGGGTGTCTAGGCGACGTTTCGACGAGGTCTCACTCGTCATCTTCAGGCTGGTGTTTTCGGCTTCTTGTTACTGGAACAGAGCAGGGTCTCAGTGTTTGAGTTCCTATAAATACTGTTGAGGTGTGGTGTATAGCCTCCAATGTTCTTGGGCAGAGAGGAAGTTCCCAGGCTAGTGTGCCTTTTCTTCTTTTGTTCCTTAATTACTTGAGGGATATCTTGAGTGATTTCTTGAGTGATATCCTGAGTACCCCTTAGGTGGGTCATTAGGTGTGGATTAGTTGCTAAAGCCTTTGTGTCTTGACCTCTTGAACTTTGTGAAGAGTTTTTCTGAGAAGATGCACTTAGTTGTGCTCTGGCTTGGCTTCGTGTATAGGGGCGAGCTGTGGTTTTGTGGCCTGTGCCAGCCAGATCTGTGTAGGGATTGCAGGGGGGTGCAGCATCCGGAGGTGCCACCATGGTTTGGCTACTGGATGGTGTCTGTAATTTATCTGTGGAGAGGGTCTGGGTTTGGGTCTGGTGTGGTTGATTGGTGATGGCGTTCTGTGTGCCTCTGGCTCTGGTGTCAGTTTTTGTGGGGAGGGCTAATTTCCAGATGTCTGGCAAGCGGGATGTGTCGTCACGCTTGTTCATGTTGTGAGGGTGTTTCTCTATCTCGATGGCTTCCATGATTATTCTCTTGTGGTGATGTTCCATGTTAAAGAGCAATTTGGAATCTGCAAAATTAATTTCGTGTCCTGTTTCTTTCATGTGTTGGAAAAGAGAGGAAGTTTTTTCTTCTTTTTTGACGGCATTCTTGTGTTCTGCAATACGTGCATTTATTCGTCTGTTTGTTTGTCCAATGTACGTGGCTGGGCAGACTTTGCAGGGTATTTCATAGACCCCTTGGTTTTCCAACTGGATTTTATCCTTGGGGTTTCTGAGGATATTGGCTATTTTTTGGTTGGTGCAAAAGGCTGTTTTGATATTGTGTTTATGGAGGATTTTGCTAATTTTATCTGTAGTGCCCTTGATATAAGGAAGGAGGGCCATGCCATTGTTTTCTTCTGTGTCTTGGTTTTTGGGGGGTGTTTCTTTTTGGATTAGCTTCATAACCCTGTTTTGCTGGTATCCATTGGCAATTAACACATTTGAGAGATTCTGTAACTCAGTTGTCAGGTGGTCTTTGTCAGCCAGGCGTTTGGTTCTGGAGATGAGAGTCTTGGCTACGGAGTTTATTTGTGCAGGGTGGTGGTGTGATTGTGCATGTAAGTAGCGGTTGGTGTGTGTTTTTTTCCGGTAGATAGTGTGTCCTAGGGAGCCATCAGGTTTTTTGTAGATTAGGACGTCAAGGAAGGGAAGTTGGTTGTTGGCTTCTATTTCCATAGTGAATTGTATTTTGGGGTGTAGGCTGTTGAGATGTGTGAGGAAGCTGTCCAGTTTTTCTTTCCCGTGTGGCCAAATTACAAAGGTGTCGTCAACATATCTGAGCCAAAGTTTGGGTTTGTGTTCTGACTTGTCTAAAGCATTGGTTTCAAAGTGTTCCATGTACAGGTTTGCGATGACCGGTGAGAGGGGTGATCCCATAGGTGCTCCTTCTATCTGTTTGTATCTTTGTCCATTGTGGATGAAGTACGTGTTGGTTAGGCAGTGGTTGGTCAGGTCCAAGATGTATTCGGGGGGATTGTATTTGTTTTGAATGGCTGTCAAGGCTTCATTAATGGGCACTTGTGTGAAGAGAGATACAACATCGAAGCTCACAAGTAGGTCATTGGGATGTAGGTTTTGCTTCTTTATTGTTTCTATGAACTGGAAGGAGTTTGGAACGTGTGAAGAGATGGATTCTGCATAGGGCTGAAGTTGCTTGGCGAGAAATTTAGCGAGATTTTGTAGAGGTGAGCCTATGGAGCTGACTATTGGTCTGAGTGGTGTTCCTTCTTTGTGTATCTTGGGGAGGCCGTAGAGTTTGGGGCATCTGGATGATTTTTCTCTGGGGATGATTCTTAGCTGGATTTCTTCACTGATAGGAGAGGCTTTTATTTTGGGACACACTAGGACACACTATCTACCGGAAAAAAACACACACCAACCGCTACTTACATGCACAATCACACCACCACCCTGCACAAATAAACTCCGTAGCCAAGACTCTCATCTCCAGAACCAAACGCCTGGCTGACAAAGACCACCTGACAACTGAGTTACAGAATCTCTCAAATGTGTTAATTGCCAATGGATACCAGCAAAACAGGGTTATGAAGCTAATCCAAAAAGAAACACCCCCCAAAAACCAAGACACAGAAGAAAACAATGGCATGGCCCTCCTTCCTTATATCAAGGGCACTACAGATAAAATTAGCAAAATCCTCCATAAACACAATATCAAAACAGCCTTTTGCACCAACCAAAAAATAGCCAATATCCTCAGAAACCCCAAGGATAAAATCCAGTTGGAAAACCAAGGGGTCTATGAAATACCCTACAAAGTCTGCCCAGCCACGTACATTGGACAAACAAACAGACGAATAAATGCACGTATTGCAGAACACAAGAATGCCGTCAAAAAAGAAGAAAAAACTTCCTCTCTTTTCCAACACATGAAAGAAACAGGACACGAAATTAATTTTGCAGATTCCAAATTGCTCTTTAACATGGAACATCACCACAAGAGAATAATCATGGAAGCCATCGAGATAGAGAAACACCCTCACAACATGAACAAGCGTGACGACACATCCCGCTTGCCAGACATCTGGAAATTAGCCCTCCCCACAAAAACTGACACCAGAGCCAGAGGCACACAGAACGCCATCACCAATCAACCACACCAGACCCAAACCCAGACCCTCTCCACAGATAAATTACAGACACCATCCAGTAGCCAAACCATGGTGGCACCTCCGGATGCTGCACCCCCCTGCAATCCCTACACAGATCTGGCTGGCACAGGCCACAAAACCACAGCTCGCCCCTATACACGAAGCCAAGCCAGAGCACAACTAAGTGCATCTTCTCAGAAAAACTCTTCACAAAGTTCAAGAGGTCAAGACACAAAGGCTTTAGCAACTAATCCACACCTAATGACCCACCTAAGGGGTACTCAGGATATCACTCAAGAAATCACTCAAGATATCCCTCAAGTAATTAAGGAACAAAAGAAGAAAAGGCACACTAGCCTGGGAACTTCCTCTCTGCCCAAGAACATTGGAGGCTATACACCACACCTCAACAGTATTTATAGGAACTCAAACACTGAGACCCTGCTCTGTTCCAGTAACAAGAAGCCGAAAACACCAGCCTGAAGATGACGAGTGAGACCTCGTCGAAACGTCGCCTAGACACCCCATCTTTTACACGGGAAGACACCCGAGGACACCAAAACCTGCATATATATATATATATATATATATATATATATATATATATATGCAGCCATTCTATCACTGTCCGCTGAACACATCATAAATTAGTGACACAAAAGTATTGAATGGAAAAGATTCTTGACAGCAGGTAAATTCTGTTGCCTGGATTTCTCTTGCAGATTAAATTAACTCCAGGTACTTCTTGCCTAAGGTCCATATAGTTACAGCTATGGTTTTCCCAGTAGTGGTGTATGAAAGTGAGAGCTGGACCATAAAGAAGGCTGATCGCCAAAGAATTGATGCTTTTGAATTATGGTGCTGGAGGAGACTCTTGAGAGTCCCATGGACTGCAAGAAGATCAAACCTCTCCATTCTTAAGGAAATCAGCCCTGAGTGCTCACTGGAAGGAGAGATCGTGAAGCTGAGGCTCCAGTACTTTGGCCACCTCATGAGAAGAGAAGACTCCCTGGAGAAGACACTGATACTGGGAAAGATGGAGGGCACAAGGAGAAGGGGACGACAGAGGATGAGATGGTTGGATGGTGTTCTTGAAGCTACCAGCATGAATTTGATCAAACTGCGGGAGGCAGTGGAGGACAGAAGTGCCTGGTGTGCTCTGGTCCATGGGGTCATGAAGAGTCGGACACGACTAAACGACTAAACAACAACAACAACAACTTCTTGCCTGCCTGCTTTTTCTTTATTTCTTTCCCAATGGAAACTATTTAATTTACTCATGTGCCCAAGTGGCCCAGTTCCACCTGTGTTTAATTGTTGCTAAAGATTTATTGTTTTATTTCATTTTAACCCCCAACACTTTCCGTTAATTTAAATATACATTTTTAAGGTTGTTCACGATAAAACACATTAATAAAACAATTAATAAATATAAGAATGACAATAAGGTGAGACAAGCCAGAATAAAAATATATATGATAAAATGTCAATGAAGCATCAATTAAAAGAGCAAAGTATCACCTAGCCTTATAACACATCATTACTACTCCTTAAAAAGGTAAGATAAAGGTAAAGGACCCCTGACAGTTAAGTCCAGTCGCAGATGACTCTGGGGTTGTGGCGCTCATCTCGCTTTACAGATGAGGGAGCCGATGTTTGTCTGCAGATAGTTTTTCCGGGTCATGTGGCCAGTCATTTAGCATGACTAAACCGCTTCTGGTGCAACAAGACACTGTGACGGAAGCTAGAGCACGCAGAAATGCTGTTTAGCTTCCCATCATAGTGGTACCTATTTATCTACTTGCACTGGTATGCTTTCAAACTGCTAGGTTGGCAGGAGCAGGGATCGAGCAACGGGAGCTCACCCCATCGCGGGGATTCAAACTGCCGACTTTCTGATTGGCAAGCCCAATGGGCTCAGCGGTTTAGACTGCAGCGCCACCTGCGTCCCTTGCTCCTTAAAAGGCTAGGCTAATAAAGGCTAGGCAAAATTCATCAGGGATAGTGACAGACAGATGACTCTTATGAGGCATTCGAATGTGAATGTTCTGTCTTCCATTCAGAAAATCACCTCTTTGGCAGTCTGAATTTTGCTGTCTTTCCCCCCTTAAAAATAGAATAGTTATTATTAAGGATTTTTTGTTTTACAATCTCATGACAATCTCATTGCCCTGAAGGATAGCTCAGACGGTAGAGCATGCGACTCTTAACCTCAGGGTTGTGGGTTCCAGCCCCACATTGGGCGAAAAATTCCTGCATTGGAGGGGGTTGGACTGGATAACCCTCGTGGCCACTTCCAAAACTATGTTTCTATGATTCTGTGACATCCTTGATTGGGCTTTCCTGCAAGTGTGAAAAGCTTGGGAGTCTGGCTACCATAAACCCAGACAGTCTTCTAACTAAAAAAGAAAAGAAAACCTGTGTGGATTTTTAGAAAAAGAGACTTTCCTTACAAACAAGACTGCAGAGAGTGCACCAGTCTCAGGCACTTGGTAGCCAAACCTCCTGAACCTCCTCTGCTTTTATTAGCTATTCGGGAATGAAGTAATAAGGTAACTCTTCCCCAAAGTGTTTTTTCTTCTTCTCCCAGATCAAGCAGCAGTCGGCAAGAGTGCAGAGTAAATGTTTCAATGGAGGGAAAGCGCCAGCAGTGCCCTCAGCTACCTCACAGCGATAAGGTAAGCGCACCCACGGAAATTCTGAAGGAATTCTGAAGTGCCCTGAAAGCAAGGCAGAAAAACAGAAGCATGTTTCACGGGGAAAGGAAACTTCCAAGACATTGGGAAGCAGATGGATTGGACATCGCAACCCTTATTTCCCCATTCCATCTGTGCTCTTGTTGCCAACCTCATTAAGTTCATCCCCTTCTTTCGACAGTTGATCAATCCACCATGCAACTCAGAACACATTGCGGCATTAACAGTGAGGAGCAGGTGCACTTCAAATAAGAATAAACACATCACCCCGACTTAAGTACTGGCCTCTGCAGTATTTAATATTACTTCTCTAAAACACAGGATCAAGGTCAAGATTGAATGTATTGCCCTTAGCTGTACTTGAGGGACGATTCCAACAGATTCCACACGTAAAACACTTATGTCCCTGTGGAGATGGCAGTATTGAATCGGTGGCGCATGCCCTTCTGCCTTGCACTCTTTATAAAGACTTGAGGAATGAGACTATCACCCCTCTTTTATTGTCCATTCTGGGTCGTCCAACCACTGCCACAGTGTCCTTTATCTTGGCAGATCAAGATGAGCAGGTGACAGCAAAGGTTGCAAGGTTTTTAGCTGAGGCAATCAGAATAAGATCCACTATTTGACTACTGATTCAAAACCCTGAAATGTATTTTATATAATGGACTTTTTATTTCTATTCTTTGTATATCATATTGTTGTTTCATTGCTATGGCTGATGACTGACGCAAATAAAGATTCATTCATTCACGATCGAGGTTTGTGTCGCACACAGTCTGCAAAATTGTCGGGATTATTTTCTCACAGTCAAGGAACTGTGTTCAGCCAATCCCAGAGTGAACCCAAGGGTCACAAATGTTGATGAAGTAACTGCAGGCAACTCAGTTTCCAGACACATCTCATATGCACCCACCTTATTAAACATGGACAGGCTGCCGTCAGGTTTATGAAGTGTGACACACAGTGGGGCAAGGGCTATTTCCAAACCTGCTTAGTCTGGTGACCTTTCTTCATCTGTTCAACAGCACTGTTTTGCACTTCGCTGTAATAACTTGCTTAAGTGCAACCTGTAGCCTGTCACTCCAGTAGCTATTTCCTCCTTGATTGAATATACTTGCAGAGATTTCTACAAAAATTTGCTTGCAGTCTACACAATTGACGTTTGGCTGATGTGCAGCATACATGCATAATTAGCAAGCTATCCTCCTTCTGCAGTAAACAGATTTGTCAAGCACTGAGGTTGGAAGCCCTGTATAGGGAAGTTTTTAATGCTCGATATTTTATTATGTTTCTGTATATGTTGGAAGCCGCCCAGAGTGGCTGGGGCAACCCAGTCAGATGGGCAGGGTATAAATAATGTTGTTGTTGTTGTTGTTGTTGTTGTTGTATATTGGATAAGGAGTGAGGGAATAAATGATACTTAGCATTTTTGCTGCAGGAAGATGTGAAAACATATTTACTCATGCGACTTTGCTTTTAAAAAAGAGCATGACTAAACTGAAATGAGCAAACCAGATTTTAATGATCAATTAAAGGGAAAAATATGCCCTCATTCCCCCCTTTTAAAAAATCAACAACAATAAAACCCAACAAAACTACTAATAAGTTGTCTTTTCAGGGTTGTGCTTGATTTGATTAAAGGTTAATCCATGTGTTATGTAACATGAGTAAACATGACAATCCAGACAATTAATGGTACTGTTTAGCTATTTCACCCCAAACAGTTTTAATCAACATTCAGCTCTTGGCAAGACAGGCTGCTCTTAAGATTCTCCGGGTTATCAGAAATGAACTGGAACTAGAATAGATTCCCCACTCCCTTTTATCTGGTTGCTGGCTAGAAATCTATCTTGTAACATAACATGAGATAGGTTCAAGAGGTTTATAAAAATGTCAGATGCAAAACATGTGAAACTTAAATGCTGAAAAAATATATTTAAACAATACTAAATTTATGACTTCTTGGTTTGGTATGTTGGCAATGGCAGACTGAAAGGAGAGAAGAGAACATTTATATTATAAACCAACTGACGTGGCAAGACACTGCCTTGGTGTGCTTTTGTTATTATTACTAATGGGTGTATGCTTGGATAAGAGTTTGTCCCTCAGAGCCCACTGATTTCTGACTCTCCCTAGAGCAAAGAGATATAATCCTGGGTTTAGTATTCTGTTTTCATTTTTAGAAGCGCAGTTTTGATTTATTTTAAAGAGGGTTCGGAAATGCAGGCCGTACATGAAATGGACGCTGCAGCCGCAAGCACATTCATGAGCAAATCCCATGGGACACAGTGGGACTTATTTCTGAGTAAATATTGCAGTCTGCTCCCATTCCATCCAAACTGTACAAGGATTAAGGTACAGTCCAACTCCAGAGGGCAATATCAGGGCTTAAGCCTGTGATGGAATCACCGCTGCAACCAGAGTCCCATTGCTCACACTGGCTGAGGAAGAAACTCTCTCTCTGGCCCTGAATGGGGTAACTGTGCCTCTGAAGGACCAGGTGCGCAGCCTGGGAGTCATTTGGACTCACAGCTGTCCATGGAGGTGCAGGTCAATTCTGTGTCCAGGGCAGCTGCTTACCAGCTCCATCTGGTACGCAGGCTGAGACCCTACCTGCCTGCAGACTGTCTTGCCAGAGTGGTGCATGTTCTGGTTATCTCCCGCTTGGACTACTGCAATGCACTCTATGTGGGGCTACCTTTGAAGGTGACCCGGAAACTACAACTAATCCAGAATGCGGCAGCTAGACTGCTGACGCGGAGCGGCCGCTGAGACCACATAACACCAGTCTTGAAAGACCTACATCGGCTTCCAGTACGTTTCAGAGCACAATTCAATGTGTTGGTGCTGATCTTTAAAGCCCTAAATGGCCTTGGCCCAGTATACCTGAAAGAGCATCTCCACCCCCATCGTTCTGCCCAGACACTCAGGTCCAGCACCAAGGGCCTTCTAGCGGTTCCCTCACTGCGAGAAGCGAAGTTACAGAGAACCAGGAAGAGGGCCTTCTCAGTAGTGGCACCCACCTTTTGGAATGCCCTCCCAGTAAACAACTATCTGACTTTTAGAAGACATCTAAAAGGAAGTTTAGGGAAGCTTTTAATATATGATGAATTATTGTATTTTAATATTTTGCGGGAAGCCGCCCAGAGTGGCAAGGGAAACCCAGCCAGATGAGTGAGGTATAAATAAATTATCATCATCATCATCTCTCTCTCTGTGTTTGATGTGCACGAAGGATGTGGTTTGGGGATTTCTTTGCCCTGACTGCAATTCCGGGCAGTTTAGTTTAGAACATTTTTATCTCGCTTCGTCTTTGGGAATAAAAAATTCAGACGAATTAAGTCAAAATATGCATAACGCAACCATTAATGTATTTTCAATCTTTTGTTGGAAGCTGCCCAGAGTGGCTGGGGAAACCCAGCCAGATGGGCGGGATATAAATAATATATTATTATTATTATTATTATTATTATTATTATTATTATTATTATTATTATTGGATTGGAAGCAGAGAAAATGACAAAGCGAAAACTATGGGTTAACTAAATTTGGTGCTAAACGCATATTTAGCAGTCATATTTCATTTCTATTATTCTTTGTTGTATACCGTATCGTGAAATTTTTTAAATACGCACATACATATTGCAGCATTTAACCCATTCTTCCCTCATCGTGGCATGAAAAAAACGCCCCTTTTCTAAGCTGCTATTGACCCTAGAAATAAAGCTCTTCTTAGCTGCAGTGGGCTTCCAGTGTCCCTGGAAAATGAAAAAGCAGGTCCTGCCCTCACCTTGACAAATTCTAGTAGAGCTTCTATCCAAAACAACTAAAGCAATAACAGGGAAGGGATGTTTACTGTGCCGTAGTGAAATTGGCAAGTGGAAATGGCTCCTGTTGATTCAAACTTTAAGAATATCTCAGTATGGCATGTACTTTCCAAAGCTGAAATTTCAAAGCTGAGAGGAAGAAAAAGGTATCTGTATCTGAATCTCGGTTATCTCTGGGGAGCGTCAAATAAAAAGTGAGTGTTGTAGCAATTATGGGCCTGGCAGCATAACACACATGAGTGATATACATAGACTGTCAGTGCATTAGCCTCACATGAACTGAATATCTATATATTTGACTGTAGGATAACGTCCTCCTTTCCCAGAACAACTTGTACAAGAATGTGTACAGAACTGCAGCCAGCGAGATCTTAGGATCAGATCCTGGTGCTTAAAGAAAGTAACCGGCCATAAATTGTTAATATTGGAAGGGATTGGACAGAACACTCCCTTGTATCGCTTCTCACCCAAGCAGAAGAAAACTCTCGATTGATCTTTATCAGCCCATGTTCCCATGCTCCCTTGGTGAAATCTGGCAGCCGCTTAGCACATGAGCTACTATTGGGGAGTACCAGAGGGAAATGTGGGAACAGCCTCATCCAGCTAGGTCTCTCTAAACTTTCTGGCTAGGAACTTTCCTTTCTTGAACTTTGGTAGTTTGAACTGTGAGTTGTTGACAGCTTATGATGATTTCAGATGCGAAGATTTGTGTGGGATGGAGGGATGTCATTGAGACGGGCAAGTTCTGTGACTTTGGAAGGGGCCATTCGCTTACTGGAGAGAATCACATAAGAGAATTAGATCTCATGAGAGCAACATACCCCCGTGGATGTGTGTGAGTTTATGCAGCTTTAGAAGTTGGCTCTGCCTGCAATCCAAATTCTTTTCTGACCAGGGCAGCACCCATGTTCCCTGTTCCCTTATGGCTTGTGGTGTGTGATTGAAGGACTGGATACTTCTTGCAAGATGGGTCCTGCATTCTCTCAGCTCCAGTGGGCCACTTTGACACATGGTCACCGGCAGCTGAGGCCAATAGGGTTGTCCTCACTTCCAATCAGCAAGCCTCCTTTGTAACAATTCTTTGTACAGATGGTAAGGCAATAAACAACTATTTTACTTTTAAAAGGCAGCTGAAGTTTAGGGAAGTTTTTAATGCCTGACGCTGTATTGTTTTTAATATTCGGTTGGAAGCCGCCCAGAGTGGCTGGGGAAACCCAGCCAGATGGGCGGGGTATAAATAGTAAATTATTATTATTATTATTATTATTATTATTATTATTATTATTATTATTATTATTATGGCTCATATATTAAGAGTACTATGGGCTTGATTGATTGATTGATTGATTGATTGATTGATTGATTGCACCATACTTATAAGGTACCTTGGTGACCAGTATTATTGAAAGGCTATCTGGAAATGTGATCGATAGACAGACATGCTGTCATATTTGCATTTGTCTTCTTTTAAATCAGGGACAGGGAACCTGTAGACCTCCAGATGTTGTCAGACTGCAGTCCCCATCACCCCCAACCAGCATTGGCATCCATGATGCTGGGAAGTGTAGCCTGATCATGGGGGAGAAAACAACAACTGGAGGGCCTATACTTGTTTTAAATGGAATTTGGGCTTGTGATTCGAGGACCCGATCCCCGCTTGGGGAATGAAGACACGTGGACACAGTATATTAGGTTAATGGGCAAGAAAAGGCCACAACTTTATTGATTACAGCATGTGAGAAGGTATTGGCTTAGGCATTGGACCACGGACAATTTGACTCCACCCACTCGAAGAGGGGTGAGTCTGATGAGGGGTTAACCATCGTGGAAGATGGGGAGCGAATGGTGGAGAGAGCTGGCACGGCCGCATTTGAGCGGCTAAACCACGCCCCCTCAGTGCTACCCGATTGGATGCCCAACTGGGGGGCGTGGCGCGCCAGCGATGGTGAGAGGGCAGGGGGCCAAACACCCCCTGCGTGACGTGGGAATCATCTCCCAGTCACAACCCCTCCCCTCCGGAAGGAGGAGAGGCTTTCCTACTCTTCTTTGTTGTCTGATAAACTCTAACTGTCCGATTTGAACAACACATGATAAGGAGCAGAAGCAGGTAAAAGAGAGGAGAGGGAAGCTGCGTTGAATTAAGAGCAAATGTAGTTTATACAGCTGTTTGCTCTTTTGGCAACTCACGCTCTTTCCAGTTTCCAGCATATTAAATAAAGAAAGTCCCCTGGCCTTTCAGATTGGAAAATCATTTGCTGAGATGGAAATCAGTGGAGTGATTGGCTTACTGAACTGGCAACCATAAAGAGAATAGTGCCAAGTGAACTGTAAACTAGAGAGCCCACTCACTGAAGTGGCTTTTGCTCAACAGTATCTGTAGAGCAGCTCAGGGCACGAACATATTAACACTCATATTGAACCACTGAGCTGGGGCTTCATAGCTCATATTGATCTTCTATAAACACCGTAAAATAAATTCATTTCTGCACTGGGCATATTATCTAGTTTAATGCGGATGCTACATCTTAAGCCTTCTAGTAGCTTACTAGGTGGGGTGAGTGCATGGAATGACCTCGCTTGCTTGACCTCGTGCTGTGCATTGTAAAAGACAGGGGAAACTGTGGCCTCCAGTTATTACTGAACTACAACTCCCATCTTCCCTGCTGGCAGGGGCTGATGGGAGTTGGAGTACAACAACTTCTGAAGGGCCAGAGATTCCCAGGGCTCGCAGACTAAGAGACATCTACTCTAACAGACATGTCTACTACCTCTTAATTTCATTAGAGTTGAATTTACCTTGTAAATTGCCCTACTCAACCCTGGTTACAAACCCATTCTGTATACAGTGGTACCTCGGGTTACATATGCTTCAGGTTACATATGCTTCAGGTTACAGACTCCTCTAACCCAGAAATAGTACCTCGGGTTAAGAACTTTGCTTCAGGATGAAAACAGAAATTGTGTTCCGGCGGTGCGGTGGCAGCAGGAGGCCCCATTAGCTAAAGTGGTGCTTCAGGTTAAGAACAGTTTCAGGTTAAGAATGGACCTCCGGAACGAATTAAGTACTTAACCCGAGGTACCACTGTATTGTTTTTACAAAACAGAGCTAGGTTTGTTTGTTTATTTTCCTGCCTAGTGGACTTGCACCACAATCCTTTCAAAAATGGAAGAAAAAGGTATGAATGCAAATTGTTTGGTACAGCAGTAAAGGAGATTCACAAAATACTGTGTTAGTTAAAGGTCATCAGGCCAAGCTGTATTCAGTCCTCATTCTGTGGCTCAGTTGGATGAGATCTCCTCAATAAGCTGCAAATCACCTTTAACCTAATGACATTTAAAGGAGGTAAACGGTGAAAGCTGTCTCAAATGCATTTTAGTGCTTTCCCTCATTTCTCCATCCCTCCATCTGAATGTGAACAAAAGCTGCCCAATAGTGCCAGTGACCTTTGCTTTCAATCCAAAAGTTTGTTTATTACAGGAACCCCAGGGGTTGGAAGTAGTAGAAGAAGAAAAAGCCAAGATTATGCAAGGATATGTTTCTGTGTGTATATATAGAGAGACAGAGAAACTCACTGGCTTTTAAGCGTTATTAGCAAGGAAACCTTCTAGATCAGTGTTTCCCAAGCTTGGTTCTCCAGCTGTGTCCTGTTAGCTATGGATGGTGGGAGTTGTAGTCCAAAAAGAGCTGGAGAGCAAAGTTTGGGAAACACTGTTTTAGATTGATATGTTGAGGGAAAGGAGGTTAGAGCGATCCAGTTCTTTCCCTTCACCCCACATTGCAATGATTTTTGCCAAGGATATACAGTCATACCTCTGGTTGCGTTTGCTTCATGTTGTGGATTTTCGGGTTGCAAACGTGGCAAACCCCGGAAGTGTATACTTCTGAGTTTTGCTGCGCGTGCACACACAGAAGCGATCTGCACGCTTCGCAGATGCGTAGAAGCGCTCTATCATGCTTTGTGCATGTGCAGTATCGGCGCTCTACTTATGGCCTTTCGGGGTGCAAACAGCACCCCAAAACAGATCATGTTCGTAAGTAGAGGTACCACTGTATTTTGTGCATGAGTCATAGAACAGTAGTTGGAAGGGACCCTGAGGGTCATCTAGTCCAGCCCCTGTAATGGAGGAATCTCAGCACGTCGTTCCCCATCCAATTTGAAACCATACCAGTGTCAGCACCCGGAGGTTGAAAGGCCAGCTGGCTAGGCCCCAGCTGGACCGTCTCCCTCTCAGCCTTTACACTGGAGATCCATTGACCTCTGGCTCCAACCTAAATCAGTGACTCAAGCCTACTGCCTTGAGCACACAGTATGTAGTAGTGTAAACTGCACAACAGAAGAGGCTGAGGCTGTGGATGCAAACTATATAATATATAATATACATTTTAGGGTTTTGAATCAATAGTCAAATCTTATTCTAATTGCCCCAGCTAAAAACCTTGCAACCTTTGCTGTCACCTTCTCTGGTCCATAGGGTCACGAAGAGTCAGATACGACTAAACGACTAAACAACAACAACAACAACAACTGACAGTTGAAGTGGAAGTCAAAGGAGGATGAAAGGGGTCCATTCTGAATCACACCAGGAGTGGGATGAGACCAGCAGTGCCTCCTATTTGCTGAAAGGCCCTTGTAGATCTCTTGCCAAGAGAAAGGACAGTGTGACCTTCTCTGGGGTTGATTTTCGGTTAAGATGGTGAAAAGGCCAGGTAGCCAGCTCCTGAGTTCCACACACACAGTGCTTTTTTCTGGGAGGATGCAGGGGTACGCATACCCCTAAACATTTTGTGAATCTAATGGGAGAAGAAACTATATATATAGTTTCTTCTCTAGCACAGTGAATCATCAGTTCCATTGCTACTCCGAATGGTGGCCTCATTTCCTGTCATGGTGGTTCCTTAGTCTCAGATGGAAGAGAGCGTTTAATGTGTGAAGTAGGAGTTGGAATAGCATGGTGATTGGTCAGTTTTGTTGTTACCACCTCCAATGAGAGTACCCCTAAACATTTTTTTTAAAGAAAAAAGCACTGTGTCACACACACACACACACACACACACGAGTCTGAAAAGCAAAACTATGTTTACTTTTTGCTTACAGAGTCGACAGAGATAAAGGGTGACCATACCATAAATTGTGCAAAAGTTGCGGACAGATTTTTATTCATTTTATTTATTCCTTAATATCACATTATTCCTTTTCGTTTCTTTTATAATGGGAGAAGGATGTCTAGTTCTACCACATGTGGCAAAAAGAAAAAAATGTATTTGAAACTCGTGGAGTTCCAGGAACATCAGGTTCCTTACCTCCCGGGATGGTCTCAAAATGGAAGATGAAGTAGCAAAGTACGATGAACAAAATGTTATTTTGAGCACTTGGTTTGTGTTGGCTCTCTCGGCGCAGCCCACCTCTAAACAGTGAGAAGCGATTTGTCATTAAGAAGTAATAGGAGAAGATTATTAACATTAGGACATCCGGACATCTAGAGAAAGTACCTCAGGTTCCTTTTGCTCAGCAGTGGACGTCTTTCAGAACAAAGGCTATAAAGATATCCTGTCCCTTCTTTCGAGTGTTATTTTTAAAAATATATCCTAATGTACTTTGGAACATTCCATCTGGCTATATTAGATGTCACACAGAGCCCACCTTCGAGCATATTTTAATTGGAGAAAAAAGTTAGGAATTGTTGGGTTTTCTAAAAATGCAATGTTTTCTTAGGATCTGATATTTCAGTGGATGAAATGGTATGCAAATCAGTGCAGAAGGAAATAGCAGTTCCAACACATTTATCTGTGGCTTCCAGGATGAAAAAGAAGCTTGTTTCGTGTCTTAGTCAAAGATGGAATAATAGAGCTGCTTCTCTGTTATATACATTGATTAATTTTGTCCCACTCTCATTTCTGGTCAATGAGTTTTTGAAGATTGTTTTCAGAAGCACATTGACAAAATTCTCTTTTTCTAGCATCAATGTAGACTAGATATGGTAGAAGGACTTTACCCCATTCTCATTTAAAGGTAGATCTATCAAATTTAGACTTTCCAAAAAAACATGAGAACCAAAACACACCCTTCCTTAGACATTTACACTTATCCAGATTTTGTGATGCAGGCCCCAACCAACCAAGATCAACAAAAATGCATCTGTTTGGTAAAAGTATGTGTAAAAATGAACATACATGAAATTGACAAAATCGCATTACATTAGGAGGAATTGCTTGCAAAAATATGTAAACTGCTCAAAAATGCATACCTAAATGTGTTTATTATGAGAAATTCACACTAAATAGTTGAAGAATTTTCACAAGGATTTTTTTATTTTATTTTAAATTTGAAATCGCTGCAGAATTGTGGAAAACTGAATTTAAGGTTGGAAAAATAAGGACTTGAGGAGGATTGAAATTGACAGATCCTTCCATCCCTAATGGTGATGAATGGTCAGGGTCACTGATACTTAGAGAACTTTGTTCCTTTAGCTTCTGTTTGTTTTCAGAAAATTCTGCACCCTCATTCTAAGTAATTCTAAGTAATATTTATTGACATCAGCAGGTCAGTGTCCTGTTAATCTTTGAACCACACCCCTGATTACTCAAATGCCCAGCCTCCAGAGAAGCTTACAGAAGTTGTGGGGTGTGTGATACATAGGCAGTAGTCAAGTACAACATTCCTTGTTTTCCTAGAATGGACATGCAGGGGGATGTTTGTTTCAGCAATCCGAAAACTTCCTGTTTCCTCCTGTCCTGGAGCATCCTTCCTCTTGCATGTGACTAGAGGTGGGCATGACCTTACCTGTTCAGGTGACAAAAGGACAAGGCACGCAGCACATTCTCCTCTCTTTGGACTTTGTCATTGGACCAACAGCTCTCTTTTTAGCTAGAGATGCCCTGTTGGCTTTTAGCCAACAGAGGACCAAGAGACTATCTCCATATGCAATAGACTCACATGTATATATATATCTCTGTAACTAAGTTTGCCTTCAGGGATCCATCTGTGAACTGATGATGCTGTGAGTAAACTACTTTTATATATCTTAAATAAGATTGTGGCGTGTTTATTCTTTTAAGGGGGAAATAAGGGATCTTACCAGGAATCTATATTGAGAAGCTTAAACAAGTTTGCAACCAGCTACCCACTGTGCATTTAAAGGGGAAAGTTAAAACTCTGCTAAGATATATCACTTGCTAGCACAAGTTAGGATAAGGTTACCAGATTCTTTTCTATGAATTCGGGGACATTTTTCAACATCAATGGATTTTGCATGGGAACTGATTTTTAATCTTGGGACTATCCCCGGGAAATGCAGACGTCTGGTAACCTTAAGTTAGGAAGGATATTAATAAACAATATATCCTCTTCTGCCTCCCTGAACATTCCCACAAAAGTATGTGTTTCTTAACTTCTCATCGTTGCTACTGCTGATTTTTCTTTAAAAAGTGTTTGGTTCTTCTGCAGTAGAAAATGCTGTAGTTGAACAGACAGGCTCCAGCTGCACATATGTGGGGTTGCTTTCTTTTTAGAGAACCACCTATCAACTTAAGATGCTGGCTTTTAGTTATTTTGTTTTGAATTTTGTACCTGTGTATCCTGCTTTGGGGACAAAATGGGCTCCCAAAGTGATTTACCATTAAAAACCTTCTGCGATACCCATACCTTAAAAAACGAGAAAAGAATTCATAAACCTCAAAGACAAACATATTTCTGAAAACTAAAAATCCTTCCTGCTCTCACCTGGATTCAAGCTATACCTAGATCTCATTAGATGTCAAATACTCAACACACACACCCTCACCCTAAAATGCCCACCAGCATAAGCATGATGACCTGGTCCTACTGCATTGGGTTGAATATATTCCCTGATACAGTGGTACCTCGGGTTAAGAACTTAATTCGTTCTGGAGGTCCATTCTTAACCTGAAACTGTTCTTCACCTGAGGTACCACTTTAGCTAATGGGGCCTTCCACTGCCACTGCGCGATTTCTGTTCTCATCCTGAAGCAAAGTTCTTAACCTGAGGTACTACTTCTGGGTTAGCGGAGTCTGTAACCTGAAGCGTCTGTAACCTGATGCATCTGTAACCCGAGGTACCACTGTACTGGACTGGTAAAAATTAACGCCGCCTGTTACCTGAACTCTAGAAGTTACTTGAACTCCATGACAGCATACTTAAGTGATTCTTGGTATCTTAGCAACTAACCAATGCAAATGGATATAGAGCACTCCAGCTTTACAGGAGTCACTTAATCTCAGAACAAGACAGGGCCTCAGGGATCATCTCATCTAAATATACCCTATAAATAAACTATATTGACAGATGAGTGGTCAGTCTTCTGGTACTCCCCCCCTCCCCCAACCTGGGACGAAATCCCAAGCCTCTCTAGCAACATGTATGCAAACTTGCTGAGCCATCCTTTTGAGTTTTTAAATGTGACCAAACTGAGCCTCCTACAGCAGAGTCGAGTATACACTTCCAGAATTAACACTAAATACATTACATCTGGTAAATGAGCCACATAGCCGCTAGAGGGCCATGAAAAGTTGTGTCCTGGGCTTCTTAGACTCATCTACACATGAATTATCGGAAACTGAAGGGGCGCATGGGTTGCCATATATGAAATATGATTGTTTACAAAGCTATTGTACTACCAACCTTACTGTACACTTGTGAAACATGGACCACTTATAAATGCCATCTCCAACTCCTCGAAAGATTCCATCAACAGTGTCTCTGAAAATTTTTACACATTACTTGGGAAGACAGGTGAACTAATACCAGTGTACTGGAACAAGCAAAGATCACCAGTGTCAAAGCAATGATTCTTCAACATCAACTTTGCTGGACTGGTTGGGTTGTGCGGATGCCTGATTATCATCTTCCAAAGCAACTACTCTATTCCGAACTTAAAAATGGAAAGTGTAGTGCTGGTGGTCAACAAAAGAGTTTAAAGACTGCCTCAAGGCAAATTTTTAAAAATGTAGTATAAACACCAACAATTGGGAAACAATTGCCTGTGAGTGCTCCAATTGGAGAGCAGCCTCTACCAAAGGTGTCATGGGCTTTGAAGACACTCAAACTCAGGATGCAACGGAGAAACGTGCTAAGAGGAAGGCACGCTTGGCAAATCCACACCATGATCAACTCCCGCCTGGAAACCAATGTCCCCACTGTGGAAGGACGTGTGGATCCAGAATTGGCCTCCACAGTCACTTAAGGACTCATTCTTAAAACCATGTTTATGGAAGACAATCAGCTACGAGTGATCGCCAAAGAAGAAGAAAGATATTGACATTATTTTCAGCTCTCCTACCCCATCTTTTTGCTCAGGGGAGGACCTCATGAAGGTCCTGGTCCTGGCTCATGAAGGTGCTCTAGAAGGTTCACAGGTGGTGGTTATGTGTAAATAAAACCATACAACACAAACATATTACAGTCTCTGGTGAGCTTCATTCTAAGGAAACCAAATCTGAGGTATATGTGGGCAGATGTTGCGGTACATGTAACAATACCAGCCAGATGAGTCAGTGACCTGACATGGCATAAGGCAGCTTCATAGGTTAATACATTCAACAAACAACATCACCATCATTGAGAAATGGTGTAGGCTGAAGCCTGAGCCTTTCAACAGCAGCATTTCTGACCTCAGGCAAAAGTAAGGTATGACTGGAATGGTAACTGCTAATCTCTCAACTCCTAAGAAAAGGCAACGGATCTTCCTCCCTCTCTTCCTCCTTTGGAAATAAATTTTGCCACTATGGATGGAAGTATAAGGAGTAGAGTAGGACATATCATGTCTCTATAATTCAGCTGACTTGGTGTACTTATTTATTCAGCAAAGCAGTAAGTAGATAATATACTAAATGAGCAGTAAACCTCGTTTGTTTGTTTTTGTTTGTTTGTTTGCCTGCTTGCTTGTTCAATACCTTGCCTTTCAGTTCTTTGGAAATTGTGAGTAAGCCATAAGCAGAAAGTTTATTAGTGATATAAACAATTGTATCAGTGCTCATCCTCTATCCACCCACCATATATTAGCTTGTGATTTGAGATTGTGTCATCAGGTTTCTAAATCGAGTGTGAAGGGTTCACGTGCAAAAATTACTTGCCCCTTGTTATGTACTGAGTTGAATAGGATCCAAATTGCAGCAGTCTTATTGGTCCTAGAACAATAGGATTCAGAACGCAGCAGTCTGATTGGTCCTAGAACAATAGGATTCAGAATGCAGCAGTCTCATTGGTCCATAGGAGCCACCCAATCCAACTCCAGGTGGAAGTGAATCTACAACCTGATTGGCCTACAGGAGAATCCCGGAATTACCGTATTTTTCGCTCTATAACACGCACCTGACCATAACACGCATGTAGTTTTTAGAGGAGGAAAACAAGAAAAAAATATTATAAATGAAACAATGGATGTATGATTTTTGTGGTTCATGCTGTGGCCACAGACATGTGATCTGACAGTGAGTTTGGAGTAGCCCAATGCAAAAATCCTGAGGATCCATGTGGACCCATGCTTTGTAACCACGTTTTTGCACCACTGCGGCCCCAGGCAACAGTGGGTGCGTGATTTTTTTGGTGCAAGATGTAGCCATGGACATGCTATGTGATCTGATGGTGAATTTGGGGTGACCCAGTGCAAAAATCCTGAGGATCCATGTGGATCTGTGCTTTGTAACCATGTTTTAAGTGGGGAGGGAAGGAAAAGCACTCAAGGGACAAGGAGCACGTGTGGGGTGTGTGGAGAAGGATGCTGCTAATAATGCAGAAGAGGGGCTTAAGGGGAGAAGGCTCCTCTCCTCTCCCACTTTGCTCCTTTAAAGCAAGCAGGCTCTGCTTTTCTCCCTCCTTCCTGCTCATCCCCGGCTTAGCGAGCTGAAAAACTTTGCTGCGATGTAGGGAGCTGAGTGGGGAGGAGAGAGGGACAGAGAGCCTGCTTGCTTTAAAGGAACCAACCGGACAGGAACCGCTTACACTCGTGTAAGCAGCTCCTCTCCCGCTTTGCTCCTTTAAAGCAAGCAAGCTCTCTGTCCCTCTCTCCTCCCCACTCAGCGGCTCTTCTCCCGCTTTGCTGTTTCAAAGCAAGCCACGGAGGAGGGAAGGAAGGGGAACCATGGATCCTCTGCTCATGACTGCAGCAGATCCCCCCCCCCCGCCACCTGTAGGCATTCCCTCCATAACACGCACAGACATTTCCCCTTACTTTCTAGGAGGAAAAAAGTGAGTGTTATGGTGCAAAAAATATGGTAGCCAATCACGTGGGGCCAGTGGCGTAGCGTGGGGGGTGCCAGGGGGGCCGGCCGCACCGGGCGCAACATGGGCGGGGGGCGCGCTCGCACTAGCAGCTCTCTGCCCCTACTAAAATCCACGGGTTAGGGAGCCCGCGCTCGCTCGGCTTGGCGAGGAGGTTGCGGAAGGGGGAGAGCGAAGCCTTCTGCTGCGGGAAAAAAAGGAGAGGAAGCCGGGCGGGCGGGCGGACTGGCTGGCTGGCGGGGGTCTGGCTGCGCCTGCTGCTGCCGTTGCAGCTGCTGCCGGGCTTTGACAGCTTGGCGAAGTGGAGGGAGAGGAGCTTTTGGTAATTGCGGCTCTCTCTCCACTGGCCGCCTGGGTAGTGAGCCGAGCCGAGCAGGGAGTCTGGCGAGGGGGCGGGAAGAGACTTTCCCCCCTTTTTTCCACCTCGCCTGGTCAAAAAGGAGAGCGGAGTCTCCTCAGGGCGCCCTCAGGCAGGGCAGGGCAAGGCAAGCAGAGCGAGGAGGAGAGAGAGGGGAAGGGGGGGGGAAGCAGCCAGGAAACGCCGCGGTGTGGAGGAGGAATCAGTTAAGGAGAGAAAGCGAAAAGCCTTGGAGAAAGGGAAAAAAGGAAAGAAAAGAGGCAGCTCCAGGAGAGCGCGGGGGAAAGAGAAGCCTCGCTGCTGCTGCTGCTGCTGCTTGGGAGAGTAAATTACTGTACTTGCCTTGCCCCGGGTTAGGGGGCGCAAATTACTTGCCTTGCCCCGGGTTAGGGGGCGCAAATTACTTGCCTTGCCCCGGGTGCTGATAACCCACGCTACGCCGCTGCGTGGGGCCTATTGTGTAAATAAAGCAGACAGTTCAGGGAAACTTCCATTCTTCACTACTATAAGCTGAATATAGAGCATGAAATCCACACTCGACTCCGAGTATATTTCACCCCTCCTCAAAAAATTTCTTACATTTTGATGCTTCACAATCAATTATATAGAAACATGATTAAGTCAAGGATGAAGAAGTTCTGACTCTCCAGCTGTTGCTGGTCAGCAACTCCCATCAGCATCATTGACAACGCTGGCCGAGGCTGATGGGAGTTGGAACCCAACAACATCTTGGGGGCCTCATGTTGCCCACCTCCAACCTACGAAGACTGTTTGACCAGAGGCAACAGTGAAGTAAAGGAAAGGACCTTGTACACCACAGGAAATTATGGTGTCTTTCGTTTCATCTTCAACTTTTTAGAAGCTATTCTCTGTCTTCAGCATTAGAATCTGTGAGGTTTCAGAGTCTGTGGGCTGATTTGAATGCTGTGTCCTCCATGTGGGGGCTGCAAAAAATTTGCTGCCATATGGGCATCACTCGACATAGCAGATGTAACCATCCATGTGAGGGCATCTTCACTGACGGTGGCTGATTCCAGAATCTTCCAGGGTTCCAAGCTGTTTTCCATATAGTTCACATGGAAATATTCTACAAGACACTTCACAATTAGGTTGAACCATGTAGAAATAAGGGACGCGGGTGGCATTGTGGGTAAAAGCCTCAGCGCCTAGGGCTTGCCGATCGAAAGGTCGGCGGTTCGAATCCCCACAGCGGGGTGCGCTCCCTTTGCTCGGTCCCAGCGCCTGCCAACCTAGCAGTTCGAAAGCACCTCCGGGTGCAAGTAGATAAATAGGGACCGCTTTCTAGTGGGAAGGTAAACAGCGTTTCCGTGTGCGGCTCTGGCTCGCCAGATGCAGCTTGTCACGCTGGCCACGTGACCCGGAAGTGTCTCCGGACAGCGCTGGCCCCCGGCCTCTTGAGTGAGATGGGCGCACAACCCCAGAGTCTGTCAAGACTGGCCCGTACGGGCAGGGGTACCTTTACCTTTACCTTTATGTAGAAATAAGAAATATGTACACTCTGTGTGAAGTGCTGTCATGGGCAGTGGGGTGATTTTTGGTGATTGCTACAAGGTGACTGAACATTGGAATTGGCCCTGAGAATATTTATTCTTGGAATGTTCTCAACTCTGTGGAGGCCTGACACCCAGCAAGGTCCATGATCCATCAGAGGGTCCATCACCTAATGGAATAATTAGACCAATCTCCTATTTCCAGGTCTACCTGACAACAATTAAGTCACTTTCTGTAGGAACACTCAAGTCACCGGGGAAATGGGATGTCATCATATAGAGACATCTGGAGCAATCTCCATTATAGTGTTGCAATGAGAGGGTGATGACAGCGGAGTGCAGTCCAGATTGTTCCATGGCTCCCACTCCCATCACAGAATATGAGATCACCCATAAGACTTCCAGGCTATTGCCATTTCCTGGAAGCAAGTGGACCAGGTTGCCATGAGGCATATCTCATTAATCAGTAGCAGATGGCGGTCTGGAGTGGCAGGGCTCAACTGAGCTCTGGACGCTCACACCACTGCTGCATTCCAGGATAGGATAGGGAAGCAGATGAGGTGGCAGTGAAGTTGGCATGGTGCAAACACATTGACGGGAACACCGGATTGGCTGATGACCACCCAGACCACCTCACCTCTCTCTGTCCTGCAGCAATGCAGATGACCAGAGATCAAGAGAGCATTGTATCCTGCTATCTGTTACTCTCTCTTCCCCTGTTTAGTCCCTGTGGCACTGGAAGTACTAACAGGACCAACAGGAGACTTGTAGTCCATTCTCACCAGGCACCTCAGGAAATGGAGGATTAATCCCAGAGCCTCTGGTGTAATCTCATACCCCCCAATATTTCTCTGATGAAAATAGGGACATCCTATATTCAATGATGATGATGAGATGATGATGATGACGACGATACCCTGCCCATCTGACTGGGTTGCCCCAGCCATTCTGGGTGACTTCCAACATAGATAAAAACATAATTAAACATTATTATTTTTTTTATTTCCCTATACACTGCTGCTTTCAGATGTTTTCTAAAGGTTGTATAGTTATTTATCTCCTTGGCTTGGGGGTTGCATGACTCCATACCCTCCAACATTTCTCTGATGTGGCGCAGGTGGCGCTGTGGGTTAAACCACAGAGCCTAGGACTTGCCGATCAGAAGGTCGGTGGTTCGAATCCCCGCGACGGGGTGAGCTCCTGTTGCTCGGTCCCTGCTCCTGCCAACCTAGCAGTTCAAAGTGCAAGTAGATAAATAGGTACCGCTCCAGTGGGAAGGTAAACGGCGTTTCTGCAAACTGCTCTGGTTCGCCACATGACCCAGAAGCTGCATGCCGGCTCCCTTGGCCAATAAAGCGAGATGAGCACCACAACCCCAGAGTCAGTCACGACTGGACCTAATGGTCAGGGGTCCCTTTACCTTTACCTTTACCTTTAAGGAAAAGCAGGACATTCCAGGATCAAAACAGAAACTGGGTTGGCTTCTGTAAATCTTGGACTGTCCCTGGAAAATAGGGACACTTGGAAGGTCTGTAACCTCCCATCTCCTGATGAGAGAGGTACTTGAAGGAATGGAATAGAACTGTCCATCACACATTTTAACCTGGTTGTGTGTTTCGTTGCTACTCTGTCCCAGAGAGTTTAGGTAGCAGTGTATGGAGTGCCAGAGGCCTTATCTGGGCCCCATCTAAACTGTTCCCATTTATGATGCTTTTTTTATGGAGTGTGGGGTTGGGAGTCACAGACAACCACGTATCCAGGGCTCAGGAAAACCTGGAGATAGCCCTCATCAGGAAGTATACCGTATTTTTCGCACTATAGGACGCACTTTTTCCCTCCTAAAAAGCAAGGGAAAATGTGTGTGCATCCTATGGAGCGAATGCAGGGGGGGGAGGCAGGCGGGGAAAGCCCCCAAGAGCCGCACACAAGCTCCGTGCGCTCTTGCGGGCTTTTCCACAGGAGGGAGAAGGGACTGACTGGCCGCATCAGTCCCTTCTCCCACCTCCCAGGAAAGCCAGGAGAAGCCGTGCAGCCCTTTTAAAGTGCACGCGGCTTCTGCCGGTTTTGCGGGAGGTGGGGGAATTCCCCCACCTCCCAGAAAAGCCAGGAGAAGCCGCGCAGCCCCTTTTAAAGTGCGCACGGCTTCTGCTGGTTTTGCGGGAGGTGGGGGAATTCCCCCACCTCCCAGAAAAGCCAGGAAAGCCCTGCGCAGCATCTCCCGGCAAGGAGAGGCTGCGCGGGGCTAAAGGGGAAGGCAAAACAGCGAGCGGGATCCATCCCACTCGCTGCCTTGCCTTCTTCCATAGCCGCGCGCAACCCCTCCGCAAGGAGAGGCTGCGCGGGGCTAAAGGGGAAGGCAAAACAGCGAGCGGGATCCATCTCGCTCGCTGCCTTGCCTTCTTCCATAGCCGCTCGCAACCCCTCCGCAAGGAGAGGCTGCGCGGGGCTAAAGGGGAAGGCAAAACAGCGAGCGGGATCCATCCCGCTCGCTGCCTTGCCTTCTTCCATAGCCGCGCGCAACCCCTCCGCAAGGAGAGGCTGCGCGGGGCTAAAGGGGAAGGCAAAACAGCGAGCGGGATCCATCCCGCTCGCTGCCTTGCCTTCTTCCATAGCTGCGCGCAACCCCTCCGCAAGGAGAGGCTGCATGGGGCTATGGCTTCTTTAGCCCTGTGCAGCGTCTCCCGGCAAGGAGAGGCTGCATGGGGCTAAAGGGGAAGCCAAAACTTGGCTTGCTCCATAGCTGCTCGCAACCCCTCCGGCAGGGAGAGGTTGTGCGCACCCTGTACGCTGCTCTTTGGGGCTGGGGGGGGAAAAGGTTTTTTTCTTGATTTCCCCCCCTAAAAACTGGGTGCGCCCTATGGTCCGGTGCGCCCTATGGTGCGAAAAATACGGTAGTATACTTCTTGGGATAAACATCTCTTTGTGGTATATGTCTGTGGTGATACTTTGGACCAGAGTTGGGTGAAAATTTTTATGTGGAAAGTGTACTGTTAAAAATAGCTTCTCACAGAAACACAAAAGTCTGGGTGATAAAATATTAATTTCCATTTCCGTTTCTTTGATGTTTTCCAGGAGAGTCAACCAAAGGACACCGTATGAACTATGTTGAAAAATCAGAAACAAGATTTTTCTCTTTTCCTCTTGAAAAATAATAATCACAAAACACTTTAGTAGTCATCTGACATCTGACAAACTATTTCCCTTTTACGCTGAAGTGGCAAAGTTTTCAGACATTCCTTTTTATAGGGATTTTTTAAAACATAAAGGTAAAGGTAAAGGGACCCCTGACCATTAGGTCCAATTGCGGACAACTCTGGGTTGCTCATCTCGCTTTATTGGCCAAGGGAGCTGGTGTACAGCTTCCGGGTCATGTGGCCAGCATGACTAAGCCGCTTCTGGCGAACCAGAGCAGTGCACGGAAACACTGTCTACCTTCCCCTCGGAGCAGTACCTATTTATCTACTTGCACTTTGACATGCTTTCAAACTGCTAGGTTGGCAGGAGCAGGGACCGAGCAACGGGAGCTCACCCTGTCGTGTGGATTCGAACCACTGACCTTCTGATTGGCAAGCCCTAGACTCAGTGGTTTAACCCACAGTGCCACCCGTTTTAAAACATGGTCCTGCTTTATTCTCCCCCCCCCCCCCCCCCCAGTCTTGAAACATTGAAATTTCCACAGGGAAAACTTGCTATCCAAAATACCAAAATACTCCAGAATTATGCTGCCTTTTGGTGAGGATAATTATGCTTCAGGGCAAACCAACAGTTGTACTAAATAACTCATACTTCACATTTCTTCTCATCTTTGCTGTACTATTTTTGACAGCTCAATATGGGTCTCACTTTGTAATAAACATAAAGCACATCTGCAATATATGATCTTTCACTGCTGTGTTTTGCAAGACATTTACTTGAATTATCCATTTGTGTAGTCAATACAAGTCAAACAGTTTTATTATTAACTGCCTGGAAGGGCAAAGGAAGAGGAGAAAGCCAACCTGCTTTAAGAGATTCACCTGCATAATTGCAAAAAAGATTAATTATGGTTTCCATTCTCAGCGGATGGCAACAGCTGAAACTGCATGGGCTTTGAGATGTACAAAATGCCTGCTCATATTTTTAAAATACCCGTTCTCTGCCCACCTGCACATACTGCAGAAATGTGCATTCATTTGCTGGCACCCAAATTAGAATTTTAAAATGGCATTAGAAAGAAAGGGGGGAAAACCCAAGCATTTGTAACTGCAATCAATCTGGATGGTTTATGTGAGACCTGTCAGAAAGGCTTATTCCCTTCCTACAATGTTGCTATGAAGGACTGTAATACACATAGCTTCTGGCACCTCAGAAGACATCTACCCACTTCTTTTCAGAGCCTAGATTGTGAGCTGTTATGTTGAATTCTATTGTGAAGCCAACACTTTTGAGACCCATATGTTTCACTTCTAGTGACTTCATCCACCAGAGCTCCTAAATTCTGGCTTCTGTGAGGCCTGGGGTAGACACAATAGAAGGTCTTTGATAAGTGCTTGAGTTGTTACATTCACTAGGCCATCTCTAATTGTCGTGGCAGTTTTCCATGGAGAACCAGTGGGATATCCAGTGGTACCTCGGGTTAAGTACTTAATTCGTTCCGGAGGTCTGTTCTTAACCTGAAACTGTTCTTAACCTGAAGCACCACTTTAGCTAATGGGGCCTCCTGCTGCCGCTGTGCCGCTGGAGCACGATTTCTGTTCTTATCCTGAAGCAAAGTTCTTAACCTGAGGTACTATTTCTGGGTTAGTGGAGAAGTAACCTGAAGCGTGTGTAACCTGAAGCGTATGTAACCCAAGGTACCACTGTAGTTAAATCTGGATATGAACTCTATAGGTTTGGGCAGAGAAGGAGGTTCCATAGGTTTAAATGACTGGCATGACTTTGAATATTGAGGAATGGATGTGGTGGAAAAGGTCTCGCATTGAGTTCCATATGCCATGAAACATTTTACATGCAGTGCAGAGGCAAACTCACTCCATATTTCGCAAGCAACCTAAACTCATAGCAACAGTGGTGCTTGCAACACATTTCCTTGCGTCATCTGTGGGTAGAGAAGCAGTGCACATCATAATGACTCCCTAGACCTTGCTACAAATCGATGGATTTAATAAACCCACGAAGCAAAGACTTTGGATGAGGCGTTTCTTCATTTCCAGATCAATAATGCAAGGAAACTGATGGCTTCATTTACGGATGCCCTAATGTATGGTATAATAAAAAAAAATGTTGCAAATGTTTACAAAGTTCAGATTCTTTACTGATCATCATAAGCTAGAGTAAAACTCAGGCAAAAGACAAAATAATTAGCACTATTTTATACTTGGTGATTTATGCCAGTCGCGAGAGAAGCATATTCGATGTTCAAGGGACTGCTATTTAAAATTCTAAATTTCCAAACACTGAGCTCTAAACAAAATAACATTGTATATGGAGAAGCTACCAGTAAGATCAGTAGCCATTTCCACGTAAAAGCCACTTGTTTCCATTTTCTCCACTTGTTCACCATGTTTTTTAAACACTCATAGGCTTCTTTCACTGTGCAGGCAAGCAGTGGGAAAATACAATTAGAGGCAGACATATGAATATATATGACCAAACTGCGGGAGGCGGTGGAAGACAGGAGTGCCTGGCGTGCTCTGGTCCATGGGGTCACGAAGAGTCGGACACGACTAAACGACTAAACAAACAACAATATATATATATATTCAGGTTATATATATATATATATATATATATATATATTCAGGTTACAGACTCCGCTAACCCAGAAATAGTACCTCAGGTTAAGAACTTTGCTTCAGGATGAGAACAGAAATCGTGCTCCGGCGGAATGGCTGCAGCGGGAGGCCCCATTAGTAAAGTGGTGCTTCAGGTTAAGAACAGTTTCAGGTTAAGTACAAACCTCCGGAACGAATTAAGTACTTAACCCGAGGTACCACTGTATAAGATGCCCCCTATTTGGGGGGACTCAAATTTAAGAAAATGAGAGGGGGGAATGGCTCAGAGTTGTTGAGCTATTTGGGGGGGGGAGGGATTGCCGAAAATCGCTCACCCTCATGCAGCACCTCTCGTCTGTCCCATCGCTGGCAGGAGCTGCCAATCGCAGGCCCAATAGCTGCAGCGTCAGCCAATCAACACCAGCCCTTGACACAGCAACCAATAACACGCCCAATAGCTGCTGACAGCTGCGGCAGCAACCAATCAAAAGTCCACCCTATGTACTATCCAGGTATAAGACGGCCCCCACTTTTAAAAATACTCTTTTAAGAAAAAAAAAACTAGTCTTATGCACGGAAAAGTACGGTACTCTTGATTCTCTTTACTAGACAGGAAGAGGAGGGTCTTCAAATGGGTTTTTTTTTAACACCTATTCCCTGGTCATGGCCATACAATCATAGAATTTTAGAGCTGGAATGTACCTGAGGACAATCTAGTTCAGCCACCAGCAATGCAGCAGTCCTGCCCGCAGCGTTCCCTGGGTGGGCTTGAACCATCAGCCTTCTGAATCCCAGACAGATTCACTAACCCATCGTGCCACCTTCAAAATGGTCAGATTTGCTTCCTGTTGAGATTTAGACTCGAAGTGACTGTTTCTCTCTGTGAGGGTGGGAAGTCAATATGGATGGCTTGCCTGGGAGGCTAATGGACTTTGATTTCAGAGAGCTCTGAAAAGGGGAGGGATTTTCTGGCCCTTCTGGGTGGTGGTCCTGATGTGGCATGATCGCAGCAGTTGGTTTTATTGCTCCCGAGCATCCTCTGCAGTTGTGCAGAGCCTGGTCAGCAACTTGGTATGTGCTGGAGAGGGAGGAGAGAACTCATTTTGTTTGCATTTTAATGAGAAGCTACCTAATGCACACTTCTAAAACCAATATGCGAATCGAAAGCCAGCTATCCTTTGAAATGAACGCTTGACTGAATTTTGTGATGCAGTTCCCCAGCCGAACAGTGTTTACAGAAATGCATATATTCAGGAAAAGCGTACATGCAAATGAAAAAAAAAATAGTGAAAGTTACTCACAAAAATGCATTGTATTACAGGACAATTGCTTGGAAAATGTGTACATTGGTTAAAACTGCATATGAAATGTGTTTATTGGGAGACAAGCAAATGCTGATGAATTGTCATGAGGATTTTAAAGGGGAAAAAATAGCCAATTATTACACAAACTGAATTTAAGATTGGGGAAAAAATGAGTGGGTAGTCTCAACTGGTAATAGCATGCATACTTTTTAACTGGGGGAACTGACTTTCATCCCCAGTACCAACTACTTCCAATTAAGAATTAAAAGTATTCAAATTGCATTTTTTGTTTTAGCAAAGTTTAAATGTTTTTTTGCAAAGAAGAAAAATCTATAAACCATGTTCCACTGGTATACATAAAGAAACAGAAGCTGCTGTTGCATAACTAAGACTGATGCAAAATTTTGAACAAAACTTAATTTTCTCCAAACTCGAACTCTGAAGGTTTGAATGTTTAGCATTTGTGACTTTCACTGCTGAAATTCAGCTTTCAATTATTTTTCTTTAAAATATCAAGTTAAATACAGTATCATCATCTTCTGTGCTATTTCACTTTCCCCTTCCCCTGCCCCAGATTCAATCCAACAGCATCCATAACTGGGAATGTCAAAAATAAATTTGAATTAGGAGACCTGGGAGAATTTGACTGGGAGTATATCCATCCCAGGAAATATTTTAAATTAGGGATCTCCATAACTTCCATATAGGTTATATTATCTAACTCTTTAGGTAAAGGTAAAGGGAGCCCTGACCGTTAGGTCCAGTCGCAGAGGACTCTGAGGTTTCGGTGCTCATCTCGCTTTACTGGCTGAGGGAGCCAGCGTACAGCTTCCGGGTCATGTGGCCAGCATGACTAAGCCACTTCTGGCGAACCAGAGCAGCGCACGGAAACAGTGTTTACCTTCCTGCCAGAGCGGTACCTATTTATCAGGTGGGCAGGAGCTGGGACCGAGCAACGGGAGCTCACCCCGTGGTGGGGATTCGAACCACCAACCTTCTGATCAGCAAGCCCTATGCTCTGTTGTTTAACCCACAGCGCCACCCGCGTCTAATCTAAATCTTTAGTCCCGATTAATTGCACAATATATCAGGCACAACTGGCCTCCTCAGTTTTATATTTATATCTCCTCCTTGTCATGCAACACCCTCTGTATTCCTTATCAGACCACAAAAACACAAGGAGGCTGTGCTTCTCAGTTTCAAGCTTAGAAATGCCTATGGAATGAAGAAGTGAAGCTTGTGAGTAACCCAACTCCTTGGAAGACTCATGAAGCACATGCCAAAAAGACCTATTTCAAGGTTACTGGAAGGAACCCAGACCAGCTTATTTATAAGTGACCTATGCTTGGAGATCCATCGGACTGACTTGAGTGTCCATATCTGACTTCTTCTGTGGAAGGTGCAGAGTTCCTGGTGGGAAAAACACTCTCTCGTGAAAGCGTCTTTCTCTCTTCCCCACACCTCTCTCTTATCTCTCACATACTCCATTCAACTAAAACAGAAACAGCAGGGTTTTTTTTTGTTTTGTTTTTTTAAGAAACCTGAAGTTTAGGACAGGAACTAATTTTCCTTACCTCCAGGGAGGGTTGTCAAACACATTTCCATTTACGGTGTGTGGGTTGCGCTGGGGACAACTCAGTCAGCTGAAACAGCTGTTGCGTTTGGGTCACTGGGATTGAAACTTCTGAAGCAGTGCTTCCATTCATTGCCATTAAAGCAGTTTGAAAGTGCCACCAGCATCATCCTGTTATAGTCCATGCCATTAAGCATGAATGGATGTGGCATATAGCCTTTGCCTGGCTCTGAGAACTGCTCACGAGACTACCCCACCAAAATAGATAAAAACTGCTTGGGAGGAACAGCAAGGCACAGATGCAATGAATACAAATAATTCCAGGAGGAAACAGGACATGATAATGTGACTTCACATTACAGATAAATTTCTGTGGTCTTTATTGAAACCCCTTTTGCTTCCTGCAAAATTCCATAGATGTTCCATCAAGGAGGAAACACCAAATACCTCCAAGTCTTTCTTGGAGACAATACATTCCCCAGTCACTTCTAGACAGCATTACTGCACTGCTTGTTATGAATATCTGTCTTGTAAACTAGGCAGGAGCCTTCAAGTGTTCCAGAACGTGGTCCAGAAGATCTACATCAGGATTTGTTGCCCTCTGAGGTGATTGCTTCACCTTGCCTCATGGGTGGGCCAGCTCTTCAAGGTGTCCCTATTTTCCAGAAGCCGTCCCCGTTTCTGATTTGATCCTGGAATGTCCTGCTTTTCCTTAGGACCTCCCTATTTTTATCAGAGAAATGTTGGAGGGTATCAAATTATCCAATCACTGAGCCATCTGAAGGCAGCCCTGTATAGGGAAGTTGTTGTTTGTTTGTTTTATAAAAAGTTTAATGTTTTATTATGTTTTTATATATGTTGGAAGCTACCCAGAGTGGCTGGGATAACCCTGTCAGATGGGTGGGGTATAAATAGTTTAATAATAATAATAATAATAATAATAATAATAATAATAATAGGATGTCCTTATTTTCATCAGAGAAATGTTGGAGGGTATGTCTCTCTCTCTCTGTCTCTCTCTGTCTCTCTCTCTCTCTCACACACACACAGAGACGTTTTGCAAATCAAAAGACAAAAAAAGGGATATAATCTCTGCTAGAACACTGTAACATGCTGCCATCTTGTGGGGAAATGAATATTTACTAATGTATTTATTTTGCTGCACCTTGCTCTTTGTAGAAGTCTCATTAGAAAAATTGTAATGATTTACATCTGCCCCCCCCCCCCCAGCAGCTTTGGACGTACAATAATGGAAGAAGCAGTTGAAAAATTAGCAAAGCACCGAAAGGGTGTGTTGTGTCATACCTGAGGCTGGAAACAGCTTTGGCACTAACTTTAGCAAATTGGATGGACTCTCATTCACACTCCAAATGAATCTCCCTTTCTCTTAGGGCTCGGAGTTACATACAAAATGCCTAAAGACCTCTATGAGTTTTCAAAGCAGATGTTGCAGAATGGCTGAAGAGTGAATTCAAAAGCTGCCTCCATTCTGATCTCACAATATATCCTCAGACAAATTAGGTCTGCCGATTGAGCAGTCTTCCTGATTTATTTGCACAAAGTTTCCAGGGAAGTTATAGGAGTCCCGCTGTTCATCTGAGAATGCATTCTTATTTGTTTGTGGGATTATATGATAACATGTGTAGCACTTGTTATCTATACGGTCAGTGGTACCTCTGGTTAAGAACTTAATTCATTCCGGAAGTCCGTTCTTAACCTGAAAACATTCTTACCCTGAGGTACCACTTTAGCTAATGGGGCCTCCCACTGCCAGACGATTTCTGTTCTCATCCTGAAGCAAAGTTCTTAACCCAAGGTACTACTTCCAGGTTAGTGGAGTCTGTAACACGAAGTGTTTGTAACCTGAGGTGTTTGTTACCCGAGGTACCACTGTACTTCCTAGTTCATTTTCAAATCATTCCTCCTTTTATTTTATTTTTTGGAGGTAGGCTTGTTGCTCCAGACTTACATTAATTTTGCAAACCCACATTAATTTGTCAGTAAAGTGGTACCTCGGGTTAAGAACTTAATTTGTTCTGGAGGTCCGTTCTTAACCTGAAACTGTTCTTAACCTGAGGTACCACTTTAGCCAATGGGGCCTCCCGGTGGTGCGGTGCTGCGGCAGCGCAATTTCTGTTCTCATCCTGAAGCAAAGTTCTTAACCCCAGGTACTATATCTGGGTTAGCGGAGTCTGTAACCTGAAGCGTCGGTAACCTAAAGCATCTGTAACCTGAGGTACCACTGTATGTGACCATCGTCACAGTCGAGAAGAGACCTTGATGACATTTGGCTACCTTTACAGGGTTGTTGTGAGTCAGAGGTGAGCAGCCTCAGGCTCAGGGCCAGATATGGCCCTCCATGCCTCCATGTGGCCCTTGAGACTTTCATCAAAGACATACTGTCTCCTCAGGCCACACTCCTTCCCCAGTGTGTAGAAAACAGCCTACTGTACAAAGGAAACATTTTTACTTTTGTCTCTGGCTCCACTCCACAGGCATTTGACCCTCATGAGTCCACAATCAAACATTAAATGTGGAAAAACAAAAACAAAACTTCCCTATACACCTTCAGATGGCTCAGGGGTCGGATAACTCCATACCCTCCAACATTTCTCCAGTGCAAAAAGGGACATCCTAAGGGAAAGCAGGACTTTTCGTGATCAAATCAGAAACCGGGACAACTTCTCTAAATCAGGGGTGTCCCTGGAAAATAGGGACACTTGGAAGGTGTGTCCTACTTTAAGAAATACCAATTAGACCTGACTAATATATGGGAATAGCAGCCAATTGTTTTTGTTATTAGTTTTGGCAACGTTTTTGAATTTTGGAAAGGGATATCTATTTTTCCTATTAGCCTATTTCCTTATAAGCCAACAAAATTATTCCGTGGACTAACATGCGTCTGTCCTTAAAAAACAACAACTGAACAAAATTTGGGTATGTATGTTGAAATTCCAAAATCTTCTCCCAGTGTCTCATATTCACTTTAGTTGAAATCCCTCTACTATGAAGTTTTTTTAAGCCGTCAACAAAAAACAATGCCCCCAAAGTGTATAAAGCGTGTTCTCTTTCATAGAGAGCAAGTGTTGCGGTGGGGTCTGACAGGCCACCCCTCTATTGCTGGGAGGGTTAGTATGGATGACCATCCACAGTGATTGGGCGGTTGGGTTACTGAGCAAATTTTGGTGTTGCCATTTAGGGGGACGGACCAAAGGTTATAAAATCAAGTCATGCAGCACTGACTGGGCTCTTTTGCTGTGTGCATCGGATCGTTTTATTCTTTATACCCCACACATCTGCCTGGGTTGCCCCAGCCACTCTGGGCGGCATCCAACATATATGAAAACATAATAAAACATGAAACATTGAAAAAACCCCTTCACTGTACAGGATTGCCTTCAGACGACTCGGGAGTCGGATAACTCCATACCCCCCAACTTTTCTCCGTTGAAAACAGGGAGACCCTAAGGAAAAGAGATTGACAGTAATCCTTCTAGTTGGTTGATGGGTTTGGCCTAGAGTTGGTTAATTGCTTAATTGGTGAGCTATGAAATGAAGGGGAGGGTCAGATGCCTTGTCAATCCCAGCATGCCTTGTCAACCAGTCAGAGGCAGCTTTGTCAATCCCACCAGCAGGTATAAATGCTCTCCCCAATATTTTCCCTTACTGGCTTTCTCTGGAATCCGGAAGTCAGTTCTGTCCCTGGGCATGGGCACAGATAGTCGGAATCAATGCCTAAGCAACCACTCACATTTATGTATTTTAATAAAGTTGTGGCCAAAATTATGCCAAAAACCTTAAACAAAAATTATTTGTGAATTGTGAATTATTTAGGGGTGGCTTGGGGGACCTCAACACACAATCAATTTTCCTTTGAGTATTAACAATAAAGAGGTTCCAGTTTTTCCCCATTGCTGCCTGCACATGTCCAGTAAATGGGTCAAATATTATTCTGCCTCCCACCCCACCCCAAAATTGGACAATGTACATTTTTTGAGATACCATCAAATAAAAGAAGCCACTATTTCTTTTTATTTAAACCACAAGAGGGGGCTCTAATTACACCAATGAAGATTACATTTAGAATCCCAGCTTCACTGCTGGGGGGGGGGGGGGTGGAATCATTTTACAAAAAGCAGTGAAACAGGAAAGTGATAAAATAATGGACCAACAGTTGTAATGCAGACAGATATTTTTTTCTAAAGAGCCTGAGTGCTTCTTCACTGAATAATTATCCTGCATCCAGAGAATTGTCTTTGATTTTCTAGGACCCTTTAAATATATTTATTTAATAAGCATTCCGATAACAAAAATTGCAGTAGCAAAATTGATTTATTATTTTTTTAATAAAAAAACAACCAAGGAAGTAGAATATAAATAAAGGTGCAAGGCTTAACATCGGAAAATGTTGCAGCCTTAAGCGCTTCTGTTCTGGGTTCCAGCCACTCTCTTCCCTCGGTTTCCCAGTCTCCTCTCCAAAGTTAGTCAGCACTGGGCTATTGGGAGAGTCCTCTCTCTCCTTCATCCTTGGAAAGATGGAAATATAGCAGCTCATTGTGAACCAGGAAATGACCGACTTATATAACGTGATGGTGTGTTTATGTCCTCATTCCAGATAGTCCGTTTTATCTCCCTGTCCCACTCAGTTGCTTATTGTTGTTTATATCTCAAATGCGTTTCCTCCCAGGAGCTCAAGGTTGTGTAAATGATCTTCCACTTTCCACTTTTTATCTTCACAAGAGCCCTGCGAGGTAGACTAGGGTGTGTTAATGAGACCTGCAGGTACAGGGTGGTGTACGAATTTAATAAATAATAATACATACACATAAGCATGACTTATTGCCAAAAGATTGTGGGGAGATGCCGGGTGTTCAATTCACACACAGTGTACCAGACCCAAGAAATCTTGCTGGCACCCCTGATTTTAATCAGAGCTAAGTAATGAACGCTGGCAAAAGAAAAAGAAAAGAAAGAAATGACACTTCTTGTTCATTTTTACAGTCCATCTGAAGTTTTTTTTAATGCTGCTTCTGTGACACAATAGTGTGGGACGATGCATAATTGCCTTATAAATAAAGTTTGGAAACTTTCTCAAACTTTCTTTAAAAAAAACACCTCACTCTCCCTTTCAGCAAACATAAATAAATTCTGCACATCACTTAAAACCCAGCTTAGCTAATCATTTTATTTGGATTTTCAAATTGATTGAAAGTTCATAACTTATATTACACATGTTTCTTGAAAACACCCACCAAAAATAGCCATACCCCCCCTTTTTTTTAGAAATACTGGTTTAGATCCAGTTCATGTTGAATCTAAGCTGGAAATTGTTTAGGCTTCAGTACCGTACAGATTCAAAGATCCTCATGTAAGTGTGAAGAATAGGTGTGCACATTTCTTTAGCACCCACAACACCCTAATGAGCAGGGCTGGATTTAGGTTTGATGAGGCCCTAAGCTACTGAAGGTAACGGGGCCCTTTATATGTATGTCAACAATAAGTTGTCACTGTTTTTCATGTTGAATATATGCTATATGGTAATTTATGGACCTAATAGGTCCATACACAACACAAAACACTGTTGCTGTATGTAGGTTTTATTTTATTTGTTTTTTATGTTATATTTTGGAAATGTACATCCAGGTGTGTGTTTTTTCTTTTCAGTTTTTGGGGCTGCAGGATTAGATTGGATTATGTTAAAAGAAACCAATGTGTTAGATCTAGAAGGTCACAATAACAGGTATGGGTGGCACACATATTTAGTATACGATAAAGTGAAAGTCCACAGGGGATTTCTGAGCCACATGATAAGGAAGTTGTTATACAAAATATGGATTAAATATAAAGAAATATTGGAGCCAAAGATACCCCTGTGGACTTCACCCACAGAAGCCATGGCAGTTAAAAAAAGAAATATGAAAGGAGAATGGCCAACATACAGATCAATTTTAGAAGTAGATAAGGATAAGCCAACATCAAAGAAATATGAGGAAATTAAAAACTCGCTAACAGACTGGCTGCAATATTTCCAGCTACACCAAAGACTAACTATAGATTCAAAACAAGGAATTGCAAAGGAAACATCTAGATTCGAAAGAGAATCAATACTTAACAAAAAGTAATTTTTTGGGGGGCCCCAAGTGAGTGGGGCCCTAAGCTATAGCTTGTTTAGCTTATACGTAAATCCGGCACTGCTAATGAGATCCCCACATGATATTCCGTGAATGGAGGAATATGCTGTTAGTCCTAGTCATTTTCCTAATTTCTGGCTGAGCAGTGTCCCCTAAGTGCCCACCTGACCCCATACATTCAGAAACCGTGCCGTCATCTGACCCTCTGGAAATCTCCAGAGAAGGTAGACGAAATGTCGCAACTTTTAGCATAGCAGGATGGCAAAGATGTGTTCATTTCAGCGAGGCAATACCAGCAAAAACTGCGAGCTGTGAGCTTCATGCTCTCCACTGGGCCCTCCCCTCCACCCCCCACTGCCTTAGTTGAAGAAGAAGAAGAAGAAGAAGAAGAAGAAGAAGAAGAAGAAGAAGAAGAAGAAGAAGACGACAACAACGGCTGGCACACAAACTCAGCACATCCTGCCAGCCATGCATGAAGGAGCCCTGTACATCTTGGCTGTCACAGCCAGGGTGGTCGTCTGTGTGTGTCGAAAGCCTAATGCAAACAAAGGCAAGCTGCCGCCAGATGTTGGGAGGCTTTCAGGTTCACTGGATGCTCCTGAGGTAAGTGGCGCATGATGCACCGCCCTTGCTTTCTCTCGACGACGTGGAAGGAAATGGAGGAGCCCAAGCTCTCGTGTCTTTCTCCGAGCAAGGATACAGCCCTGCTCTCCTTCCCGGAGCCATCTGAGCAAATAGGCGCTCGGCTCCAAACAGCAGTGGCCGCCGATCCATCAAGGCTATGCAAAACAAACCCTGCTGAACAATTTACAACTTGACCCCACATTGTGCTGGGAGTTCAGTCTACAGAATCTCCAAAAGGCCTTTTTTTCCCTTGAGGGATTGTTATATTTGACGCCATATACATGAGGCTAAATTAGCCACATCTAGAGCCTCTGTTTTTAATTCTATAAGGAAGAAGTTATTATCAATCCGCCCAGGACAAAGAACCTTGTGAAGGATTAAAAAGTGAATTTGTGAAAATCTGAGAAAATCTAAAACTCCAGTTCTTTCCCTATCAGGCACAACAACAACAACAACAACAACGTGACCGAAAGCTGTGAATGAATTAATTGATCTGTGCTTCTTTAATGGATCAAATGGATCGATCAAATAATTAATCTTTATTGTAACTACAGGATTGTTTCGTGTGAGCTCAGAATGTACGTTCATTAGTCATTTCATTGCATGGTGGGATTTGACAAAATCCTATCCTTAACAAATGATAAAAGGATTTCCCCCCACTTTATACATACATACAGTGGTACCTCAGGTTAAGTACTTAATTCGTTCCGGAGGTCCGTTCTTAACCTGAAACTGTTCTTAACCTGAAGCACCACTTTAGCTAATGGGGCCTCCTGCTGCTGCCGTGCTGCTGGAGCACGATTTCTGTTCTCATCCTGAAGCAAAGTTCTTAACCTGAAGCACTATTTCTGGGTTAGCGGCATCTGTAACCTGAAGCGTCTGTAACCTGAGGTACCACTGTACTTAAACACAGAGAGAGAGAGCGCAGGGGTGCCATATCTGTGGGGCCATGGGGCCAAAGCCCCCCCCCCCAATATTCAATGAGGGGACCAGGCCCCCTCAATATTCTGCAGCCCACAGGGTAGGCGGAGACCGGGAGTGCCCCATGGAGCCCATCACAGCTGTGGCAGGCCCCATCAGGCCTTTCAGAGGGTGCAACAGGTCCTGTCAGCCCTCCTCCTGCCATGTGACATCACATGCACGTGCTGGGCACCCACAATGTTGGGCGGAACCTGACGCGCATGAGGGGAAGAGAGGGACAGAGGGAGACATCCCCATGTGATTCAGAGCAGGATAAGAAATGGTCCCATTGTTCTACAGGGAAAGAGAAGCACGAAAGAGGGAGGATGAGTGTGTGTGTTTGCTTTAGTTTAGCAGGGGAAGGTGAGTAAAACCTGATAGAAGCAGTGCTTTTTTTTTTTTCCAGGGGGTACTCAAAGGTGCATAGTGCCAGCACCTTTTTGTTTTTGTTGTTGTTAAAAAGTGTGGCACCCACTGTAACAACTTCATGGTGAGCACCGGCACTTATTTTTCAGGGGTGGGGGGGAGGCACCGGATAGAAGTGTGTAAAATTATGTATGGTGCGTGCAAAGTGGATATCCTCCTCCGATAATATTTAGAACCCAGGGTCATCCAATGGATTTGAATGTTGGAAGAGTCAGGAGAGGGGGCAGAATCTGCTCCACTTCCCAGTGGGGAGGCGTTGTGGTGGACCACGTGGCCACCCACTCCCCTTCGGGGGCAGGGGACGAAGCCCCACTTCCCCTGGAGGTTCCCAGCCATGTCATTTGCCCGCCGGCCAATCCGCTGGCTGGGTGGGCGTGGCCGGGCCCCATTTAAACTGAGGCGTGAGCCAGAGAGCTTCCCCTTGGCTCACTTCTTCGCTGTAGCCTAAATTTGCCCAATTAACATTAACCTAATATCTGTGTCCTTGTGTCTTATTCATCAACGAGGGGGTGGTCTCGGGGTCTCGACACACAATCCCAAGTACTTTTTCACATAGCACATAGTTATGTGTGAACTATGCAGTTCAGTCCTACAAGATGTAGCGATGAATGGCTTTAGAAAGGGGTTGGACAAGATAAGGATTGAGGATAAAACCATCAATGGCTGATGGCCATGATGGCTCTGTACTGCATCCAGTATGGCACCAACAGAGGTGCCATCTTCACAAGCTGATTGACAGGGCCCCACACAATGTGCTGACATCACCCACACAATGCCCTGCGACGTTCTGACATCAGGCGTGTGACATTGTGATGAGCCAGGGGCTGGAGCCGAACACCCTCTGAACAGTTGAGGTGACCTGGGCTCCCTCAAAAAAAGAAATATGCATTGCCCCTCCCCTCAAAAAAACCTGCCTTGGCCCCTAGGAGCTGGCAAGTATGCCTCTAAATATCAGCTGCTGAGGCTGACAAGCAGGAGAGGCCTGTTGAGCTCAACTCCTGCTTCTAGGCTGCTCAGAGACAAGAGCAGAATGCTAGGTGTTGACCTCATCTACCAGGATTCTTCTGATGGTCTTATGAAAGGTTCAATCTACCCAGTGCTGGATCAAACCCTGTGGAGGCCACTAGGCAGTCAAAATCTCAGAGGCCCCATCACAAATTATCTCCTAACACGTTTATTTTATTTTAGGTAAAGGTAAAGGGACCCCTGACCATTAGGTCCAGTCATGGCCGACTCTGGGGTTGCGACGCTCATCTCACTTTACTGGCCGAGGGAGCCGGCGTCCAGCTTCCGGGTCATGTGGCCAGCATGACTAAGCCGCTTCTGGCAAACCAGAGCAGCGCACGGAAATGCCCTTTGCCTTTCCGCCGGAGCGGTACCTATTTATCTACTTGCACTTTGACGTGCTTTCAAACTGCTAGGTTGGCAGGAGCTGGGACCGAGCAACGGGAGCTCACCCCATTGCAGGGATTCGAACCGCCGACCTTCTGATCGGCAAGTCCTAGGCTCTGTGGTTTAACCCACAGCGCCACCCGTGTCCTTTTTTATTTTTTATTTTACCAACCAACAATTTGGATAAACCAATTTTAATACACAATATTATTTTGGTCCATTGCTGTGGACCTCCTAAAAGGTGTGGGGACCAACTCTGCCTATTTGGTAATGCGGTACCGAATCTACCTGGCAGTAGGCATAAGTAGACAGGATTGGTTGGTGCACGCAATATAAACACAAAAGCACTCTATGAGACGCCACATACTACAATGTGTGAGCAAGCTGTGGAAGAGCAACCAGGTGACAATCGTTTTAGTCAATGGGGAAGCGCAAAGCAGTTATTTCTCTCCTCTCCCCATCCCCCCCGGTCACACAAGGTACATAGGAAATCTAGTTTAAAAGAGGATCATGACTCACAGATGCCAGGCAAATAGCCAGAGGAGCTTGAGGATTCTGTAGTCACAGGTGCATCACAGCAACAACAGAGAAAAAAGAAAAGGGGGGAAAAATGAACCCTGCCAAATAAAACTCAAGCATTAGGGCAAAGGAAAAAATGCATCCAGGAGATGCATTGTTGTGTGACTACTGTGCAAGTTAACAAACGGCAGGAAGAACAACACCCCCCCCCGCTTCTTCCATCTCCCCCCCCCCCCCCGTACTGCTGTGCCATGAGGCCCTCGCCAGCCCAGAGCTCCATCTCTCCTCCCCCTTCCTCTCCTCCCACCTCATGCACACACAACAAGGGGAAGGGAAAAAATAATAATAACAGGAGAAGGCCTCCGTGAAAGGAACGGAGGGAGCATAAAACCGTCAGCTGCATGCAAAGCCGAATTCCCACGACCCCCCAGCTGAACTTTTGTAAATAGGCTTGGCACCGAAAACCCTCTCTCGCCCGGAGAAAAGAAGAGCGGAAAACAAACAAATAAATAAATAACCCCGGCTGAACTCCGGGGAGAAAGGCGTGTGAGGGCTGGCTAGCTGCTGCTGCAGCTTCTTTTTCTTTTTTAAAAAATCACCCCAAAACCATCACCTCTCTTTTCACTTGTGGTGTGATAAAACTATAGCACTGGGTGGATTTGATTCTATTGCATCCTCTCTCTCTCTCTCCCTCTCTGTCTTGCAATGCCCCTCATCCTGTTATTTAGTATGTACTTATCTTTATATCACTAAGTCCCTAGCAGGTGTTAAATCTGCCATATTTTAATATCGAGGAAGGCAGGGAAAGTATGTAACATGCTGAAAGCAGAAGGATGCACAATACCACCCCCCAAAAGCACACAGCTCTAGCCACCAGATCAGGAGTGATGGCAGAGAGGGCAAAAGGACAACCCTGGCATTTTAATTTTTTTCTGTTTTAGAAAATGTTTTCGTTTCTCTGTTATCCAAAGACAAATGGAGAATGGAAAGATATTTTATAATCCATTTACCAGGCTTTCAGACTCTCCATAATAATAATAATAATAATAATAATAATAATAATAATAATAATAATAAATTTATTATTTATACCCCGCCCATCTGGCTGGGCTTCCCCAGCCACTCTGGGCGGCTTCCAACAAAATATTAAAATACAGTAATGCATCAAACATTAAAAGCTTCCCAAAACAGGGCTGCCTTCAGATGTCTTCTAAAAGTCTGGTAGTTGTTTCCTTCTTTGACATCTGCTGGGAGGGCATTCCAAAGGGTGGGCATCACTACCGAAAAGGCCCTCTGCCTGGTTCCCTGTAACTTGACTTCTCGCAGTGAGGGAACCAGCAGAAGGCCCTCGACAATGGACCTCAGTGTCTGGGTAGAACGATGGGGGTGGAGATGCAAAGAAGGCTAGTGTTTGGACTCATTTGTAATTAAGAATTAGATTCGACAGTGGCAAAGCTGCATGCTCCAGCACCGGCGTGGAGAGCAGGTGGGGGCGTGGCTGGTCACATCCTGGGGGTGTGGCATGTTGCCCGTGGGGACATGGCATGCATCCTGGTGGTGTGGTGTGCCGCCCACGGGGATGTGGCACCCAGTGCAGTGGGGGGTGCATGGTGCATGTCTGGGGGGTGGCTGTGATGGTACCCCCCCTCCAAAGGCTCATCTAAAAAGCATCTACCCTAAGTAACCCTTTACTCTTTTAAAGCAGTGACTATATTTAGAATCATATATATATATTTACAATATTTTCTCTTCTTTGAGTACTTGATGCCAAAGGATGAAACCAGCCTTAGAGGAGCAGAAATATTGTGCACACTGCAGTCAGTTGGCTGGTTGGCCAACTAGGCTGGAACTAGGGCCTAATTTCTGGTTTTTCTAATGTGTGCAGCTGAGCTTGAGGCTTTTTTAGGGTTTATGGGCAGGGGGGGGGGGAATGCAGAAACCTATAAAAAGAATCCTAATTGCTTTCCGCAATGAGTTTCCAGTTGTTTAGTTACCCCTTGATATAATAACCAGTTTAAAAGTTTTCCCTTGATTGTCCAACAAGAAGAAAAATATAAAGGCCAGAAACTGATTTTTTGAGAACACAAGATCCACACTAGTTTGTAATTTCTTAGTTATAGCATAGGATGGTCATGACAAGAATATGGAAATATTTAAAGAGATTAAATAAAGTTGCATGAACTAGTTCAATCTGGTCCATAGCGATAGCTGAAAAATAAGTCAAAAATTCAAGTATACCAGGGGACAAACAAACAAACAAACAAAAGATTCATTTTCAACTACATGGAAGAAATTATTCTATATATGGATGACAGCAATGTTCATATGCTTTCTGTGAAATATGCTACTGCTTTTTGTAGTAACTTTTCATCTTTAAGTGTGAATATTGTAAGACGATAAGAACAATAACCTCTTGATAAAATAGATCTTAAACAAAATGATACCAACCTAAAACACCAATAATAGCAATTACTTTTTTGAAGGATTGTGCATGAAATGTCTTATTTGTTTGTGTGTGTGTATTTAATTTCAAGTCTCATTCGATTGTATTATTTTTTTCTTTATTCCTGTATGCCCTTGAAGTGTACGTTGCTTATTAAATAAATAAAGGTTTGTTTTTAAAAAAAAAAAATCAAGAGTTATCAGTTACCATAATTCTTCATCATGCATGTTGCCACCAGAAATCGTTTCTGCCAAGAAAAACAATATTAACAAACAATATCCAACAAAGCAGTTCAACCAGTTCAAGGACTTTTACCTGAGCAATGGAACTTCCATACCTTCAGAACAGATTTGGGGGTGTACAGGGATAGGAGAAGTCAGAGAAGTTCTACTGTGCAGCCATTAGCTGATACTGCCTAATAATAATAGTAATACAGTGGTACCTCGGGTTAAGTACTTAATTCGTTCCGGAGGTCTGTTCTTAACCTGAAACTGTTCTTAACCTGAAGCACCACTTTAGCTAATGGGGCCTCCTGCTGCTGCCGCACGATTTCTGTTCTCATCCTGAAGCAAAGTTCTTAAACCGAGGTACTATTTCTGGGTTAGCGGAGTCTGTAACCTGAAGCGTATGTAACCTGAAGCATATGTAACCTGAGGTACCACTGTAGTAATCAATGACACCCTTAATATTCAAAATATGGAAGTGAGAGTCCTGAGCACTTCTCCAGGAGATATTTTCTCCCTTTCAGGATTAGTCTTCTAGAGTACACAACCAGGGCCGGATTTAGGTTTGATGAGGCCCCAAGCTACCAAAGGTAGTGGGGCCCTTTATATGTCCAGCTTTCTTTTTTCAACAATAAAATGTCGCTGGTGTTGAATATATGCTACATGGGAATTTATGGACCTAATAGGTATCGAAAGCCATTTGCCCATGTTGCCATGCAACCAGTCCATGCAGAATGTAGGCACCCTATATATAGAAATGAGCAAACCAGCAATATTTTAGGGAGCAGGCTAGCAGGCGGGGCCCATTACTTACATCATAGGAGCCTACACAACACAAAACACTGTTGCTGTATACAGGTTTTATTTTATTTGTTTTTTATCTTATATTTTGGGAATGTACTTCCAGGTGTTGTTTTTTTCTTTTAATTTTTTGGGGCCCCCCAAGAGAGTGGGGCCCTAAGCTATAGCTTGTTTAGCTTATACATAAATCCACCACTGCACACAACCCACTGGCAGAAATGGTGTTGGATGCAGGAAGGTTGCCTGAAAATACAAACCAGGGAGCACAATGCTTTTGGTGGCCAAGCTGTGCTTTGCATACAAACTGTAGGACCCGAGCCTTCCAAATGCGATGCTGATTTGCATTACAGAGGACAAAACATTCTGAGCAGAGAATAGCAAATCGGCCGCCTTTTAATGAGCCAGTGAATTTCACACACCACAACAAAGATGCCCACCTTTTATTTACTGTAGGGCCCAGGGATTCTATGGGTAGTGTGGCCGTTATCTTCACACAATCAGAAACATCAGGTCTCCCAGACAGAGACAAAGGAACCCCAGCATTTGCTTGGATACCGAATTCAGCTGTTTGCCACACCACAGAATGCCTGCCTCTGTCAGCCAATCCCTGAATGCTTTCTTCATGGGGACTGATGTCCAGATATTGTTATTGTGACACAAGGAATTGGATGCATTTGTTAATCAGTCTTTTGCAGAGCGGAAGTCTGGTTTTCTCTCTGTTCATATGGTTGAAAATCCCTGGTCTGGTTCCATTACAAGACCACACAAAAGGACATCTTCCTTTTTCTTCTCCTTCTCCTTCACAGAATCGGGGAAAACTGAATGCTCTTTCCCACCCCCCAATAACCCCCCACCCGAAGACTTTTCTTTATTTCTTCACTCCTTTTGATGGGTAGGGGTTTTTATGGCCATATCAGAAAGTCAGACATTCTTTCTTTCTGTGATGAATCACATTTTAATTAGCAGTGAGGTTTCCAGATTTTTCAAAAGCATCACCTCAGGAGGTTATTTTAGAAGATGACTCTACATTTGAAAACACTACGGACAGAGACTTTTTAAAATTGCTGCCTGATGGTTAAGTCCAAAATTAATTTCCCAAGGAATTTGCTCAGAAACTGCATCTTCCGATTCTGTAAGCAGTGTAAAAATTGTTTTACAACTATTCAGTAATAAATATCTGAGGGGAATACTTGCTACTAAGCAGGCATTATTCCCTCAATGTGAAATCAGCCCTGTTTAAATAGGAAAATGAAAGATAAGGCAGAAAACTGGACTTAAAAATCACCTTATTTAATCCTTTGCAAATTCGAAAGGTGGAATACAACTGATAAATGAGTTGGTGTCCAAGCACAGGACCTGAAATATTTCAGACATCACCACCCAGCTTTAGGCTTTAGGCAAAGGGAGGAACAGAAAGGAGACCAATCAATGAAGCTTCCTTGCCTCCAGCAGATCAGAGCAGATTATATTCAAAGCAGGCATGGTAGCAAAAGTGAGTCATATGGACATGCTCCAGTTCAGAAGTGGGGGACTTGTTGCGGTGCAGATTTTGCCTATCTACATCATCCCTGTCTATTGAACTTGCTGGCTGGTGCTGGTGAGAGTTAATCTCTCAAAAGCATCCGGAAGATCACATGGAAGCCTTGCCCTAATCTAGGTAGTTCGTTCTTTCTCTAGAGTCCCATACCTTCACCTCAAATATATCTATTTTTAAAAAAGACAGTTGATGGCTTGGTCTTCTTTGTGATGTAGGCTCCAACAATATCCTTGTCTCCTCAACACTTTCACAGACTCCTGGTATGAATTTGGGAAAGCAACTTCCCTCAGGCCACTACATCTTCCCTCAAAAACAGGACCTATTTCCATTTTAGATCTCTGTGGTGCTGCTTCTTTCAGAGTAACATAGGAAGTTGCTGTGTACTGAGAAGACCATTTGTCCATCTAGCTCAGTGTTATTATTTTTTTACATTTTACATTCTACTTTTTCTTTTTACATTTTTTACTCGCAGCAGTTCTCCAGGGTATCAGTCAGGACATTACTAGTTCTATGAAGCTGGCAGGGATCGAACCTGGGACCTTATGCATGCAGTGCAGATGCCCTACCACTGAGGTATGTCCCTTCTCATGGTGTTCAGTTCATTCACCATGAGCAGGCCCTGCCATCTTCCATGATACTATAAACACATGGAATCAGAGGAGGTACAAAACCACTCTTGCCACATAGTTCTGCTCTTGAGAAGTAGGTAGGACTGGTATTTGACACTGGCCAAACTTGCTAAAATGTATAGAAATCAAGATAAAGAATGCTGGAAATGTAAGGAGAAAGAGGGGAATTTCTTCCACATGTGGTGGACGTGTACTAAGGTGAAAGCCTATTGGGACATGATATATAATGAATTGAAAAAGGTTTTTAAATATACTTTTAATTAAAAAAAAACCAGAGGCGTTTTTGTTAGGTATAATTGGAGATGAAATTCCTAAAAAAGATGTAAATTTGTTTATGTATGTTACAATGGCACCAAGGATACTTTTGGCCTGGAGATGGAAGTAGCAAGAACTTCCAACATTGGAAGAATGGCAGACAAAAATGATGGAATATGCAGAATTGGCAAAGCTGACGGGGAAGATCCCAAATCAGCGCGACGAACTGTTTGAAAAAGACTGGGGTAAATTTATACAATATACAAAAGAACATTGTAAACATCTGAAAACGTTTGTAGGTTTGAGTTGAAATATTTTGTCATGTTAATATGGGGAGCTGGTTTACATTTAATGAGGTAAATTTTACTTTGGAAGAAAGAAGGTAAATAAGTGGTTATAGAAATGCTAAGAAGTAAGTGAATATTTTTGAAAAACGGAGAGTGAGACAGGGGGAGGTCGAAGCTCAGTTTGAGCAATGTTTTCGGTCATGAGATTATGTAATGGAATGTGATTACGGTAAAATGTAAACTTAATAAAAATTATTATATAAAAAAAGAGAGAAGTAGGTAGGACGATTTATTTGTCACCAGTAGAAAGTCATCAGAGAAAGGAAAGGAAGAACAACCGATATAAACAGGGTAGCAGTGTCCCCCACCCTCACACTCAACCTTCAGACAGGTATTGTCAGGGACTGGACTGAACAGGAGGAGTGGGAAATGAAGAGAAGGGGGAGTCAGATGAGAGGGGGGAGTCAGTAGAGGAGAGGGAGGGGAAGTTTCACCTCCCCGTCTCTAGCAGTTTCAGGAGGAGAGGGAGACAGGGATGAGGTACAGCTTAATGAGGAATTGCCTAGTTACAAAATAGTGGAGGAGGAGGTTGAAGTGAGATAGGAGACAGCAGAGACCTCCATGGAACATATGGGAGACCCTTCTAGTCCAAGGGCTCTCTGGTCCCTTCACATTCAAGAACAGAGAATGCAAAGGGATGTGACTTCTGTGACTTCTCGTAGGTTTCCAGGATGTTGTGGGGGACAGAAGAGGAGGGACTCGGAGTAGCCAATGTCTCCTATGTGTGTAGACATGGGTCTTTGTCTTGCAACCAGATGACTGAATAAAAAGCCATAAAATACGAACTTTGTGTTCTTGCTTCTGAGGCTACTGGGGGAGGAGAGGATACTCCACACTTGACAGGTATGAAATGTGAACAAAATTATACAGTGCTTTAAGAAGGAAAGGTGGGATGATATCACGTTCACTAAGGCCACATTCCATTAAAAAAATATCACTGCATTTAGTTAGAATAGGACTTCCAGCATCTCCAGGTTTGGTCTGGAGACTCCTAGATTTGGAATTCAGGGCTGTGAACAAACAATCCACTCTCCAGGTGGATATGCAGAGGACTTCCTCCATGGCGGTTGGGAAAGATTAAGAAGCCCAGGGGGAAAAAGGAGCGAGTGTACAATTCAAAATGTTCCAACCTGCCCTGCCCTTTCTTCTCAGGTATAGTGGAAGCAGCACAGCTAAGCTGCAGGAGAAGGAGAAGGAGAAGCTGAGCTGGCTGAGACTTCATGCAGCCAAGCAATGTCCATTGTTCAATGGTGTTATGTTGTGCTGCCCTGCTGTGCCTACTGCAATCTCACCTGTCTCACAATTCCCATCATCCCTGACCACTGGTCCTGTTAGCTAGGGATGATGGGAGTTGTAGTCCCAAAACATCTGGAGGGCCAACTTTGTCTATGCCTGCCCTAAACGCTTCATGATTCATGCCTCATTTCTAGGGTTCCACTCTTTAACCAGATTCTTTCAAGATCTGGCAACTTTGTGGAACCACTTGTGAATCTCAAGCTTTCGGAGATACTAGTCAGAGATACTGTACTACATACTCAAGAGCCAGCCCTATCAGCAGGGAGCATGAGGTGATTGCCTCACTGATACAGAAGGCTGGAAAGTAGCAATGAGGTGTTATAGGGCAGAGCTGTGTACATGAAATGAGGCTCTCTGTCTTGTCCTTCACCTCAGGCAGCGAAAGGTCTTGAGTTAACCCTGCTGTAGCCAGTCACATAAACGTAGATGCAAAGCCTAAGGTATCACAATTCGAAATCTATTGCACTTATTTATCTCCTTCCCCAAACTACACTGAATTCTGTTTCTTCTTCGAATATTGCTAAAAGTGAAAAAGGAAAGATTGGTAAGTATGCAACTTTGAACATATTGCACCTAATTTTGCATTTAATAAAGCAGAATATATTCAAATTTATTGAAGGGAGGTAGGGTAACATTCTGGTTTCTGCACGTTGATGTTGTTTTCAAAATAAAAGTATATTATTTTTTCCTCACAAACATCAAAACTCTACTCCATATTTTACATCCTCGCATCCTGATAGTTTCTTCATGGTGGGGTGTACTGTGCACACCCGGCATTTTGGCACATTGGGGTTTTGGAACATCAGCTCAAGTGTGACATTAGTAATGGAAGGAGGTGGAAGATTACCAGTTTGGTTGGGTTTTGTTGTTGTTGCTTGGATGGAAAGGGCCAAGTATATTTGTGTTTGGTCCTTCCGTTTCCAAGTATTACCTCATAACAATGGTTTCTAAATCCCTCATGCTCTTAGAACTCAGTACCAATAGCCTTTCTTACAAAGAATAAAATGGAGTGACGCCAGATGACAGCTGCAATACTCTCTCTCACTTGCACACTCTCTTTATTTCTTTTTCTTTTCTGCTAAGCTTTCACTTAGTTCAATGTCACTGCTGAACTATTCAGGCTCAGTGGAGGAGATATTCCAGCTTCCCCTCTCCCCTCCGCCTCTTCTCCTTGCTTCTGTGAGCTGAAGGCAATATCCATTGCTGCTTCCGTCTATTAAGTTGCTAGCTCACAACATGTTTTGTTTGCTTTCCCACACAATACTAAAAACAAGTTTTTGAATTTCTTGAGTTATCCACGTCAACATGGGTTGTCAACATACACGTATGTTTGCCAGGCAGTTCCCAATAAGGACTTACCTATGGGCTGTGCCAGGAAGCAATGACCTGCCATTTCAAGTTTCCCAGAATGCAATAGAAATAACACCACTGTGGAGCAATGTGGGACATGAAGATGGTGGCTAACAGACACAGGGAAGCTGTCAGTGCCAACTGGCACAGCTAGGGTACTGTCCAAGGGTGCTGAGTGCTTACACCAGGCCCAAAGAGTAGGATATAGATGTTTCTTCTACCGCAGCCATGAAGCCATGCCGGCTTCATTAATGTACAGTTGTGTAGTGAATGAAGAGTATTTTAATAAAGCTTTTTTCCCCTCTTTTTTTTAACAAAATGGCATAGTTTAACACAATGTTTACAGTCAAAGCATTTCCCCACAGTGTTAAGCTTCTGCTGTTTGCTAACTCACCATGACAGCATCCAGAATACAAAGACCCAACACCACTTCCAAACAAAACAAAAGAAAACCTCTTGAGGACAATGGACTGTCAGCCACGATTTACTGTCCTAGTATTCCAGTGGGACAAGCTTCATTGCACAAGCTGAATCCCTGATTTGCACAACGGTCTGCATTCCCGCCATTCAACAAAGGAGCAAGTAGATGAGCAGTCAATAAAAGCGATGTCCTTTGTGTCGCCGCATGGGAGACCATCCCCCGGAGAATCTGACTAAACGAATTATGAAATGCAGTATGAAATCAGCTTCTTTTGTGAGAGTTTGAGAAAAGGAGATTTATTTATTTATTAGCAAAGTTTGCAGGATGAGTGCTTGTGTTAAAACACTCGTGTGCCTTTTTTCTGTCGCAGGCTGAATTGCTCCCTTTGGAATTGTAAGTGGGCTGGTGGATTTAGGAACTGGAAGCACATGAGGATACGTTTTGTTTCATGCTCTAGATCAGGGACTGGGAACCTGTTGTAGGACTCCAATGACAATTAGCACTAGGCTGCTGAATGAGCACATGCAAAAATGAATAAGCTGGCCATTGATTTAACAAGTGACTGGGAAACTGATCTGTTGCACTTCCCTTTGAAAGGACAGGTGTATAGACTGGGGATATTCTGTGATCCTGTATTGGAAAGCTCAATTATCTTCAGTGTCTAGGAATCGGGTCCTCCCTTAAAGAGGGCAAATATTGTGGTGAGACCTGGACAACTGACACCCTGTGTTGTGGGTGGGTATGATTGGTCAGCCCAAACACCCGATTGGTAGGTCCCTTGAAGCTGGATGCAATCTGGTCAATGGGATGCAGTCCAAACAGTTCGAGGGACCTATTTATGCCCATGCACGTGACCCAGAGCTTCCTCTTTCGGCATGTGCATTTGGAATACCCGCCCTCCTCTCCCTACTTTTAGGGCTTTGTGCTTGACCTTGCTATGCCGTCGTGTGTCGTCTGTAGTTGGGACAGGGGCACGGCAGGAATTTCCCCACTTGGCTGATTGGCTGTTGCCATTTGGGTTTCACCTGCTGTGTAGCAAATCATCACAACTTGCAAGGTAGCGGATAGCCTCTGGTTCAGGTGATAGGGATGGGAGAACGCTCTCGCCATCCCTATGTGAAAGGTATTCCATTAAACGAATCCAGGGACTCATGGTCAACCCCTGAGAGGGGATTGTGCCCGTGCCTGAGTCCAGGGGGACATTTGGGTGGCAGAGATAGCCTGTTCCCGGCTTTCCGCTTATCCAGGTGTTCACCCTCGGCTGACCTATGCTGGAACCCTGGGTCAGCGCTACCTGCATGGCAGGGAGCTAGTCGAACCAGAGCCTATGCAACCAGTCACTTTCTGTAATCAATAAAGTTGTGGCCTAAATTCTGCCAAAAACCAAAACCAAAAATTTAATAATGTGTGAATTTATTTAGGGGAGGGGGGAGGTTTCTGGGTCTGAACATGCAAATGCCTCTTATCAGTTTTGGCTGGTAAGTTATGACCATTCATTGGCAGGGATAACTTGGCAAAAGTTGTCAATTCATTGGCAACTTCTATACTTGATTAATGTGAAGTAGCCAGTGTATTTTTATTATTATTATTATTATTATTATTATTATTATTATTATTATTATTATTATTAGGAAAAAGGTGCCAGTACTCACCATGAAGTTGTTACGGTAAGCACCACACTTGGGGGGGGGGAAGGTACTGATACTGCATACCAGGTTATAATACAAATCTTTATTGCAGTCATATACCAGCATAAAAGAGTGGAATACAGTCATTTAAAATCTGAAAAGCGTTTTGGAAAGCTAAAAGGCATTAAAACAGAAGGTAAAGATGAAAGTCTGTAAGAATTTAAAAGAAGCTAAAATAATCGAAAAGAAGGGATAGGGGCATTGGGTGGGTGTGGAGGAGCATAAAAGGTTGATATATAAAAGACTTTAACTATCGATTTTCAGAACACTCTGATATCTTCATTAAATCTGGTTTGTGGCACAGGTCATCCTCTGACAAATTTTGAGCGCTGCTGTGCAGAATCTAGCAACACTGTGTGTTGTAGCAGGATTGGTATCTGAGAGCAGCAGGGCAGTATAGAATTGCCCTGTGAGCCCTGGGTACTTATGGCGTAGTGGGGAAATCAGGCTAATACCAATGTCTCTGTAATACAGTGGTACCTCGGGTTATGTACTTAAATCGTTCCGGAGGTCCGTTCTTAACCTGAAACTGTTCTTAACCTGAAGCACCACTTTAGCTAATGGGGCCTCCTGCTGCTGCCGCGCTGCTGGAGCCCGATTTCTGCTCTCATCCTGAAGAAAAGTTCTTAACCCGAGGTACTATTTCTGGGTTAGCAGAGTCTGTAACCTGAAGCGTATGTAACCTGAAGCGTATGTAACCCGAGGTACCACTGTACAGGCAATGGAAAAGGACATGCTCTACCGTTTCTATTTGACCCAAGCAACAGGGCCATTGTCTCTCCAGGTAGTCAATCTTCCAACCTGAATAAAATATTGTGGGGGCAGGTAAGCCCCACCCCACATAAAAAGGTAAAAAACTGACCCCTGGACAGTTAAGTCCAGTCAAAGGCGACTACGGGGTTGCGGCGCACATCTCACTTTCAGGCCAAGGGAGTCGGCGTTTCTCCACAGACAGCTTTCCGGCTCATGTGGCCACCATGACTAAACTGCTTCTGGCGCAACAGGACACCGTGACGGAAACCAGAGCGCATGGAAACACCATTTACCTTCCCGCCGCAGAGGTACCTATTTATCTACTGGTATGCTTTCAAACTGTTAGGCTGGCAGGAGTTGGGACAGAGCAATGGGAGCTCATTCCGTCGAGGGGATTTGAACTGCAGACTTTCTGATTGGCAAGCCCAAGAGGCTCAGTGGTTTAGACCACAGTGCCACCCGTGTCCCTCCTACCCCAAATAATCGTTCATATGACACTGTGCACACACAACATTTGAATGGCAATGCCCATCAACTTTGGGGGCCCCCAGCCCCTCAAATATTTTAGGGAGGCTGAAGAATTGGCTCCTATGCTGCATTCACTTGAGTACCCCCACGAAAAAACCACTGGAAGTATCCTTTCCTCTACCGGTTTATTTAAACCCTGATGTTATTGACAGTGACGCTTCCCTCACAGCAAAGGACGCCCTAACATCTGAAAGCTGCCACACAGCAAGCAAGCGAGCTACCGCAAATCTCGCAGAGCCATCAGCCTTAGCAAAACAAATATTGTTTTGTGGCCTCTCTTTTCTACCTTCATTCCGATTACATTTATTATTGAATTAACGGTGTTTGAATTGTAAATGTATTCCAAACCCGTGAATTCCCAAGTTTGTGCCGCAGCTACTTATGGCACCAAAGGCCTGTGTGAGTTTTACCCTTTGGCTCATCCCCATGAATAATTTCAGGATCTGAGGCGACTTCTTGAGAACGAGAGCAGCCTGATAAGCCTGTTGTTTCTCCCGGCAGGGCTCGGCACTGGCCGCACATGGAACAGATTAGGCGAGCCCAGCAATGTTGTTAAATAAAATACGCAGAAAGAAAATACAATTATTGCTAAAGTGAAAACATACCGCAAGGGATTATTAAAATAGCAAGATGTTTTACATTTTAAGGATGTCCCACTTTCATTTGCCCACTGCAAGATCAACACAAAGGCATGGCTAAGCTAACATTCCACGCTCTTCACGGTGGAATTTTCAGAAGGAACCTCCGCACAACGTTGTCTTTAGGTCATCTGTATCAGAAACCTACCACTAACTCAGGTGGGAAGGTGTACCAGGCTAAGTGGCTCATGGGACCAAGTAGACATCGGCGTAGGTTGCATTTGCAAGGTCTGCACAGTGAAGACTGCAAACCTGCCATTTCCCTTTGGATACAAGCATTGGATACAAGTGTTACGGACAGAGTTTGGGCATGTTTTCTGTGAAGGCAAAGTTGTGCACCTGAACATTAATGTGATCCATCATGCACTTTCAAAAACAGGAAGAAAGGCTTCTAGAGGCCGTGTAACATGGCTGCTTTTTCTTTGGTTTGGGCTACTGGATAGGAAGTTGGCAAAGCCAGAGAGGCACAATAGGTGGCACCCCTCCTTCACCTTTTACCTATGGACCTGAGTTCATGATACCTTGAAGCTTAGGATGCCCAATGTGCTAAGCATGCTGCTTGGATGAGAGACAGGATGAGAGACTGGGACCGTATGCAAGCGCCACTCATATCCTTAGGGGACGTCAGTTTTCACTGCAAGATTTTAGGGGATAAAAAATGTCGACAGTCAACCATTTGGTCATTATTTAAGAAACAATGGGGTCTCTAGGATAGGGATGGGGAACCTGTGGCCCTCCAGATTTTGTTGGAGTCCAACTCCCATCGGCCCCAGCCAGCATGCCCAGTGGCCAGCGGTGATGGGAACTGGAGCCCAGCAACAACTGGAAGATGACAGGTTCCCCATCCCTGTCCCACCTAGGGCAAGCTGAGAGTATGCCGCATGCCGTTTTGAGTCCAGAACAAAATCCTCTGGAATGCAGTGGGTCCCAAGCCTTGTTCAGACACCATTTGATTCATGAGGCTGGCCCCTCATCCCTGGCCCCTTCTGGCCCAGTCAATTTAGGCAGATTGATCGCCCTATTCTATACTGAAGTCAGAAAACAGAGTGTGTAGTCTATGCAAGTGCAAGAGGAGAAGTTTGGTATGTGGGTGCGGAATGGAAATGGCTTGTGTGCATACTGTAGGTGCCAGCTTCCAAAGGAGACATCAGAGGAGCTTCGGATGTAGGCAAATGCAGCAGCAGCACAACTTCAATTTCTTTTTTTCTTTTCTTTGCACTTTTAATTTGTATACCACCTTACTATATTGCTATACACAAGGCGGTTGAGAGCAACAAAATATACAACAAAAACGAACGCCTTATAATAATCTGATCCAATACAAAAAGCCACAATAAAACACTTTGAAATGGAATGACTTATATAAAGCAATATTCAACAATCTATCATTTTCAATGGCCATGGTTCCTCCTACTCCTTCTTCTGCTGCCACCACCAGCTGGGGACTGCTTAATAATAATAATAATAATAATAATAATAATAATAATAATTTATTATTTGTACCCCGCCCATCTGACTGGGTTTCCCCAGCCACTCTGGGCGGCTTCCAACAAAGATGAAAAATACACAAAAATGTCACATATTAAAAACGTCCCTGAACAGGGCTGACTTCAGATGTCTTCTGAATGTCAGGTAGTTGTTTATCGCTTTGACATCTGATGGGAGGGCGTTCCACAGGGCGGGCGCCACTACCAAGAAGGCCCTCTGCCTGGTTCCCTGTAACTTGGCTTCTCGCAATGAGGGAACCGCCAGAAGGCCCTCGGAACTGGACCTCAGTGTCCGGGCAGAATGATGGGGAAGGAGACGCTCCTTCAGATATACTGGACCGAGGCCGTTTAGGGCTTTAAAGGTCAGCACCAACACTTTGAATTGTGCTCGGAAACGTACTGGGAGCAGTGGCGTAGCGTGGGGGGTGCAGGGGGTGCCGGCCGCACTGGGCGCAACATCTGGGATTAGGGCAAATCCACAGGTTAGGGGGCGCAAATCCACGGGTTAGGGGGCGCAAATTACTTGCCTTGCCCCGGGTGCTGACAACCCACGCTACGCCACTGACTGGGAGCCAATGTAGGTCTTTCAAGACCAGTGTTATATGGTCTCGGCGGCTCCCAGTCACCAGTCTAGATGCCGCATTCTGGATTAGTTGTAGTTTCCGGGTCACCTTCAAAGGTAGCCCCACGTAGAGTGCATTGCAGTAGTCCAAGCGGGAGATAACCAGAGCATGCACCACTCTGGCGAGACAGTCTGTCTTGTCAGGATTCAACCTCAATCTGTTAGCCGCCATCCATCCTCTAACCGCCTCCAGACACTCACACAGGACCTTCACTGCCTTCACTGGTTCTGACTTAAAAGAGAGGTAGAGCTTTACTGCTTTACTGCTTCTTCCCTGTCCTGGAAGGAGGAGCCAGCCACTGAAGCCAAGCTATGCTTAGCTCCATGCTTGGCCTCCTTCTCTGCTTTTGGACATTGCTTTTGGCCTGGTCTCCTCCCAAAAGTATGGGGGGGGGGGGGGCAAAAAGGGCTCAGCCCCTAGGAAAGGGTGCCCCTGCTTGGGTGAGAGAATGGGACTTGTAAGTTTTTATGTGAAATGACTGGGCAATATGCGTAGGTAAGACACTGTAAACCAAAGCCACAACCCAAAAAATCTTCAGAGGTCCTGAGCTGCATAATATAATCTGTGCTGTGTCCTCCCATTGACAAAGCTATTCTTGTTCTAATTTTCCAAAACTAATCAGGCTCCAGGAACTGAGGTGTGTGTGTATGATTACTGGGTATGGGTGCTGTGGGCTGGGTTTCCCCATCCACTTTATCTAAACATCACTGCAGCCAAAAATAAGCTATCAATACAGCTGATGTTTGAGCTGTTGAGTTCTTGCTGTCCTAAAAACCAATCCTTCTTACCAGCTACCCCGTGGTCTTCCCTGAGGAAAAACAAGCAGTCATACTAGTTCAAGACCGTTGTCTCAGAACCTCAAAAATTCACACATTTGCTATTCTGAAGAGTTCATAACTCGCATCCCTGGCATTGAGACTCTTGAGGGTCTCTAAGGTGACAAAACGGCACTTCTATGACTGAGGAAATTGGGCTTTCTGTGCCTCACGTGCTATATTTGCTTATTGCCCATCATCGAGCTGGAACATGCCCAAGATCTCTTAACAAGGATTTCGCAGCAAAAACAAGAGTTAAAAAGGGTGGGAGAAAAACACTCTTCTGCAAATGTTCCAGTTTTAAAGTATGCAAGCAAAGGAATAGCGAACTGCTCAGGAAGGCAAAATTTTTATAGGAAGATGATGACATGAGCAAGTGGTTGCAGTCATTATAAAAAGTAACTGGAGACAAGATTGTTCAGCCAACGTAAACTCCGTTGGCATGAAGTGTGTTTTTAATGATTTAGGGACACTTGGAATGCAAGGGATGAAACACACACACACACACACACACAGTGTGAAGAATCACATCGGCTGCATACTCTCCAGGAGGAAAGGAAACCTGGGTTATGAGCAAATATTTTAGTACAAAATAAACGTATTATGGGGACAGGCAGCTGAGGGAGGTGGGAAGAGATTAATCTGGGAAGCTTTAGAACTTCCTTAACCCATTCCTACAGCTCTTTGATTGAAAGCCTCAACTTTTATTTTATTAACTTTCTTCTGCCCTTCGAAAGGTGAGGTTACTTTCTAGGTTTCTTCCTTGGCCTGAGGTTGTTGCCCCTCCTAGGTTTTAGGTAGCAGCTGGCTGTGATTAGAAGGATTGGGGATTGGATCAGTGCTTGATTAAGTTTCAGCTGGTCTTGGTTTACCCACGTTCGTACAGCAGAATTAATCTCTGGGTTCAGTTGAACGTTGCACATTAATGCATGCCAGACATTTTTGGGCCCACCCAAGCAACAAAGTGAGAAGATTCCTTTCCCTGCCTAGACGTTCGTTTGGGCCTGCTGCTCTTGTCCTTCCTAAAATAATGCTTATGAGATAGCCAATGGTGGTTTTGGCCTCAGTTATGACTGAAGAAGTTAATTCCTTCCGCTTGTTCTTCAGGCGGCAAGCCAAACCTCACGTACTGATTGCCAGAGAGTAGCCACTGCTGTGTCCACACTCCTGCTGTGCTTGGTGATGGCCATGGGCAATGTGACTGATGTGCCAGTCTTGCATCATTCAGCCCAGACACTAAGATCCAACACCAAGGGCCTTCTGGTGGTTCCCTCACAGTGAGGTTACAGGGAACCAGGCAGATGGCCTTCTCAGTAGTCACATCCACCCTGTGGAACGCCCTCCCATCAGATGTCAAGGAAAGAAACAACTATCTGACTTTTAGAAGACATCTGAAGGCAGCCCTGTATAGGGAAGTTTTTAATGTTTGATGTTGTACTGTGTTTTGATTTGTTGGAAACCGCCCAGAGTGGCTGGGGTAACCCAGTCAGATGGGTGTCACATTAACAACAACAACAACATCATCATCATCACCATCATCATCTTCAGGGCCTTCTGTTACCAGCAGGGATCCTACCAGCATCACTTCTGCCCATTCACACATTTAACAGACAGAAGGTGGAACTGTGTACTGGTAAGAGACACTTCTATTGTCAGTGGGTCCCTGCTCCTGCCAACCCAGCAGTTTGAAAGCACGTCAAAGTGCAAGTAGATAAATAGGTACCGCTCTGGCAGGAAAGTAAACGGTGTTTCCGTGCACTGCTCTGGTTCGCCAGAAGCATCTTAGTCATGCTGGCCACATGACCCGGAAGCTGTACGCCGGCTCCCTAGGCCAATAAAGTGAGATGAGCGCCGCAACCCCAGAGTCGGTCACAACTGGACCTAACGGTCAGGGGTCCCTTTACCTTTACCTTTAGTGGTCAACCAACTGAACTGGTGGAGCTGAGTTGAGGGACTCAATTCATCAGCTCAGAATGGGCAGGGTCAAATTATTCTGTTAGGCTGAGTCCTATCCACTCTTAACTTTTGAGCATAAACCCAGTTCAAGCAATCTCATTTCCAAGTAGAAATGAACCAACATCTTTATAAATGACTTGGAGCAGAGGAGATGCTCACCAAATTTCCAGATAACAACAAAGCTGGGAGGCACAGCTTATGATATCAAAGGCAGGATCCCGATTCAAAAAGATCTGATTGACTGAGAAGGAAACCCACCAGGTGAAATTCAACAGAGACAAATGCCTTACATTTCAGGCAACCAAGAAGCAAAGGCGCAAATTAATATCCCTTTCTGGCACAGCATCTATCTCCGGTTTCAAGTAAAGCTAATAGGACTGAGCAGGTATTGTGTAGTAAAACCAGCCACAAAAATGACCAACTCAACCACTACCGCCAGTCCAGAACTAGGCACACCTCCTCATCCTTGCTGCGGAAATGTCTCTGTCTGTGGTGAGCCTTGCCTAAGCATGGCATGTGTGCATACACATGTTTGACCAAGAAATAAAAATAAATACATTGCGACTTGACGGTAGCATCCACTCAGAATGCATTTTGAAGTCACTATGCCAATCGTGAGGCAGCTAGCTTGTTACCTGTTCCTTATTGTATTTGGAAACTTTTCCTGCCTTTAGAAGAAGGACCAGCCACCCTCCCTTGCTCTTTCTAAGAAACTTCACTTTATGAACACTTGCTCTGTTACAGAGGCAAAGGAAATGAGAATCGTGTGACCGTGTCCAGAGGCCAGGGCTGGGCCCTGCTAACCTAGTGGGCCTTTATAAGCAACATAAGCAATTCAGTACAGTGGTACCTCAGGTTACATACGCTTCAGGTTACATACGCTTCAGGTTACAGACTCCACTAACCCAGAAATAGTGCTTCAGGTTAAGAACTTTGCTTCAGGATGAGAACAGAAATCGGGCTCCGGCGGCGCAGCAGCAGCAGGAGGCCCCATTAGCTAAAGTGGTGCTTCAGGTTAAGAACAGTTTCAGGTTAAGTATGGACCTCCGGAATGAATTAAGTACTTAATCCGAGGTACCAGTGTAGTTCAGCGAACTGGGTTACTGCTCACTTGTCGAGAAGTTCCCTGCCGAAGCTTCCAGACGTACCTGATACTTCATTAGGGAAAGTAATGAGCAGTCAGTTCTGTTTTGGTAAACAGAAATTGGCTCAGCGAATTGAATGCTAATACATTTATTAAGCACTGGCATTCTCACTGGCTGTGCCTGGTAAAATTAAGGGAATGAATAAGAGCTACCCTGTGGGTCAGCTCACACCAGCTTCTGAGTGTGGGCAAATGTAGCCTGACTCAGCCTTTGTTGGAGTTCTCATTCCATGAAGAAGATGAAAGAAAATGTATGGCCAGCTTATAGTCCATTTACATTGCTTCAGCTAACCCAAGTTTGAAAGCTGGCATCCCTGGGACTGACAATCTGCTTTCTCATTTTCTGCAGGATTAACATTATGAATGGTCAGAACAACAAAATGCAAAATAACATAACATACCGAGACGGCTGTGTCTGATTTCAGGGCTGCTAATGGTGCCGTGATGTTTAGTTCAGCTTGACTTCCATCCTACTTTTAGCGTATCAACCAGGCAGGCTCCATGCGGTGTCATTTATGTTACATCTGAACCTGGAGCTACCTTCTAGGGATGCTTGCTATCCTTTGCATTGCTTGCAATGAAGCAATGCAGGGGTGGGGGGGAACCTATTTTCAGCCCAAGGACTACATTCCCTTCTGGGCAACCTTATAGGGCACACACGCTAGTGGTGGGCAAGACCAGAGGTAAAGGTAGGGAGAACACAAATGCATCATCACCATTTTTTATTTGTGTGCCGCCTTTCCACAGTTAAAAAACAATGCTCAAGGTGGCTTACAGCACAACAAGATTTACATAATTACAAAAGTCATGAACAATAAATAAACCACATCAAAAAAAATACACAACCAAATGGGAAACAATTTCCATATAAATCAAAATCTAAAACTAAGAATACAGCATTAATGTCACAGTTTAAAATGACATAGGTAAAAAATAACAGCAATTTAAACAAAAAACAAAACAAAACGGAGCCCTCTCTGCCTAGCAGCAGCAGCAGTGGCAGCAGTCCTTTATAGAGCCCATCAGGCCCCGCCCTAGGCCAGGTAGTGAGTGGCAGGACTGGGGCCCTCAGGCGCTGAGCAGGGGAGTCCTCCAAGGCACACCCTCCAACATTTCTCCAATGAAAATAGGGACACCCCAACATTTCTCTGACAAAAATAGGGACATCCTAAGGAAAAGTGGGACATTCTAGGATTAAATTAGAAACCGGGGCAGTTTTGGTAAATCTGGGAACGGCCCTGGAAAATAGCGACACGTGGAGGGTCTGCAAATGTCACCTTTGTACAGTGGGCTAGTATCTACACACACACACACAAATACACACCCCCCCCCTCTATAATTTTCATCTAGGCAAGCAAGAGGCTAGCCCAGGCAAACTATGGTCCGCGGGCCAGATACAACCTGAAGACGTCGTTAAACTGGCCCCCAGCCCTTGCCGCCCATTCTGTCAGACTAACTTCCAGGATGCAGCCACAGCTTCCTATTGGCTGCAGGAAGCTCCTGCAGCCATTAGGAAGCCTCAGACACCTCCCCCTGGCCATGGCTCCGAAAGCCAGCAGGGAAAGAGCAGTGGGTGGGTGGGTGCGCATGCGCACAGGTACGTGCGCTCCTCCGTGTGGGCGATCCGGCCCATCGGCGGAAAAGTTTGCCGACCCCTGGGCTAGCCAAACAAAACACTCAAGGATGGTGGAGTGCAGGACTAATGAAGGGTGTGGCCTCAGGGAAGAGGGTGGGGCTGGGGAGGGTATAGAAGCTTGAAGGACCACAATTGGCCCACAGGCCTGAGATTCGCGACTGGACTTAACTGTCAGGGGTCCTTCACCTTTATGGCAGAGGTCATAGGTCTTCAGAGCCCGTGCACATGGCACACATCCTCAGGCCATGAATGCATGGAGGCAGGGTGAGAGCAAGCATATGCAATCCTGCTTGCGTTGTTCCTTCCCCTGCCTCTCCCCACCACTGAAATTAGGCTTGCGAAGAAGCTTTCGATGGTAGCCAACAGAGCAGGCTGTGGTGTGGCTTGGTTGACTAGTGCTCCCCACCCTCTTCAGACATTTGTACCCCAGAGACTTCAAGTGTTCTTATTTTCAAGGGGCAGTCCCGGATTTAGAGAAGCTGTCCCGGTTTCTGATTTGATCCCAGAACATCCCGCTTTTCATCAGAGAAATGTTGGGGAGTATGCTATCCAAACATACGTTTTGTATGTGTGTGTGAGAGAGAGAATTGACCACAACCTATGGCTAATGTAGTGATTTGCAGTGCTTACTGTGACCTGGACTTTGAAATTCTTTCCTCAGCCAGATGAACAACAAAGGCAGGACCTCCAACAGATCTCTTTCTACCACATGAGCTCTGGCTACGAGCAATAAACTCTGTCTCAAACACAGATTCGTGTGTGTGTGTTTATGAAGCGAAATGATAAACAAAAGGCTAACCATGCCTGAAACCATGGAGGAGTCAGATAACCTAACCATTTTCTGCAGATGACGGCGACAATTATTTTCTCTGTGTAATTGAGCTTGGCATCTTAAACACGTTAAAAAACCAATCCCAAAACCTTATTAGGAAAAATGCAAGTCTTTTCTCCAAAAGTGCTTGAGAAAGAAACATACACACACACACACACACACACACACACAGAGAGAGAGAGAGAGAGAGAGAGGGGGGGGGGGGAGAGAGGGAGATGATAAGCTTTAATAGTGCAATCCTCTGTATGCCTACTTGGAAGTACACTGGACCTTTATTTCAGATACAAATGCTTAGGATTGCAGTCTAAGCAGTGCAAATCTATGGATCTCTACTCAGATTAAAGGTAAAAGGTAAAGGTACCCCTGCCCATACGGGCCAGTTGTGACCGACTCTGGGGTCGCTTAAGAGGCCGGGGGCCAGCGCTGTCCGAAGACACTTCCAGGTCATGTGGCCAGCATGACGAAGCTGCTCTGGCGAGCCAGCACCAGCGCAGCACACGGAAACACTGTTTACCTTCCCGCTGTAAAGCGGTACCTATTTATCTACTTGCACTTAATAGTGCTTTCGAACTGCTAGGTGGGCAGGAGCTGGGACCGAACGACGGGAGCTCACCCCACTGCGGGGATTCGAACTGCCGACCATACAATCGGCAAGTCCTAGGCGCTGAGGTTTTACCCACAGCGCCACCTGCGTCCACTACTCAGATTAGGGATGGGTAAATTGACTTCTCCACACCAAGCTGCACTTAAAAAAGGAACGAGTTCTAAGCATAAATTTGTCTAAATATACACATTTTTCATTCACTTTTGCGTACTATATATATTTTTGCAAATTACAGTGGTGCCCCGCAAGACGAATGCCTCGCAAGACGAAAAACTCGCTAGACGAAAGGGTTTTCCGTTTTTTGAGTCGTTCCGCAAGACGAATTTCCCTATGGGCTTGCTTCGCAAGACGAAACGTCTTGCGAGTTCTTGCGAGTTTGTTTCCTTTTTCTTAAAGCCGCTAAGCCGCTAAGCCGTTAATAGCTGCTAAGCCGCTAATAGCCACTAAGCCGCTAAGCCGCTAATAGCCGTGCTTCGCAAGACGAAAAAACCGCAAGACGAAGAGACTCGCGGAACGGATTAATTTCGTCTTGCGAGGCATCACTGTACATAATTTGTGCCCAGAGTGTCTAGAACTTCCCAGAGTTGCTGGGGCATCTCAGCCAGATGGGCGGGGTATAAATAATAACAATATTATTATTATCATTACTCCATGATTTAGTTAATTTTTGTACGTAATTTTCACTAATGTGTGCAGCTTTATGCATGCTTTACTCTAGGGTATACATTTTGTACACATTGGGAACTAGTCCACAAAATATCTGCCTTAGCACCATTTCCCGATTTGCTCTAGAGCATGGGTAGGCAAACTAAGGTCCGGGGACTGGATCCAGCTCAATCGCCTTCTAAAGCCGGCCCATGGATGGTCGGGGAATCCGTGTGTTTTTCCATGAATAGAATGTGTCCTTTTATTTAAAATGCATCTCTGGGTTATTTGTGGGGCCTGCCTGGTGTTTTTACATGAGTAGAATGTGTGCTTTTATTTAAAATGCACCTCCGAGTTATTTGTGGGGCATAGGAATTCGTTCATTTTTTCTTCTTCAAAATATATTCCAGCCCACCACAAGGTCTGAGGGACAGTGGACCCTGCTGAAAAAGTTTGCTGACGGCTGCTCTAGAGGGTTTGGGGAATGCACAGAACAGATTTAGGGGACGTGTGGGGAGAAAGATAGGGGGAGAATATTCCAATGCAGAATGGGAAATCCTTGCACTGACAGAACATTCTCCTTTGCTCTATGCTGCATACAAACCATTACCGGTACTTGTTTGGAGAACTGCGCCACAATATTCAAACAAGTGTGGATTTTAAAGGATGGCCGTGCTTCAGTTTGTGTATTGATCTGGAAAGCAGAAATTACATAAGCTCCCTGATACATGCAAAGTGAGTCTAATTTCTATCCCACCCTATATCAGATTTAAGGCCCATTGATTGAAGGCCTATTGATTCCATTTACTCTCAGGTAAATTTGAATATGACTGCAGATTAAATTTCCATTCAAAGTCAGCCTGCTTATATAGAGCTCCAGTACAACAGTTACTGTAGCAACTTTCTAAAACTATCCAATCACTGAACGTCATTTTCGATCCTTCATTTGCATAACTATCTACAGTATCCCCCTGCTGGCCCAGGGTGAGAACTTCAATACATAACAGTTCCAAATAAATTTGCATCAAAAAGAAACCAGACATTAGAGGTTGCCATTGCATCATGAAGGAGCCAAATTCCAGTGCTGGAAAGAGTGATGTACAACAATCGTCATGGTGGTAAGAATCATATGAAACGTTTTACTTAACTCATGCACCATTTAAAAACCACTTAGTGTTCAAGGATGGTTCGATTCCATCCTGGTTTTTCAGAGAGTATCTATATGTGATACACAAACACACATTTGATATATGTGAGGGGTGCTTATCCCTTTCCCTACCCCCACCCACATTTTTTCTGCTTCAGATCCCCCTCACTAAAAAGCAGCTTTTCCCTCAGCAAGTTTTGTACACAAACAGAAACATTCCCTGATGCTTTCATGAGTTAGGGGTGAAAGGCAGTCCTTGTGTAAGTGTGTGCTTGACATTTGAGCAAAATGCATGATTATAAGGGCAGTCTATACAATCTCTTTATCATGCACGGTAAGCAAATGAACGGCTCTCAGTATGCTATTTGCCAATCTGTTCCTGGATTCTAGATACAAACAGCTTAGTTCACGAACAACTTGGAACCCTGCAAAAGTAGAAGTAGGTGTTCCGGTTTTCGAACTTTTTTCAAAAGTCGAAAGTGCTCCATTTTGAGTCCTCCTCTGTTTCCTGTTGTGCTGCTAATTTGCGTCCCCGCATTGTAATTCAAATTTTCCATTTCAGTTTGCAGTGTTCTAAGGTGATATTTGGAGCTTACCATACTTTTCCTTGTATAAGACTAGGGTTTTTAATTTAAAAATTATGTTCAAAATTGTGGGTCATCTTATACCTGGATACAATCTCCCCTCATTTTCTCAATTTGGAGTCCCCCCAAAATAGGGGGCGTCTTGTACATGGGTGTGTGTTATACACAGAAAAATGTGGTATATTTGGTGCTTTTGTTTTTGCTATTTATTTTGCGTTTTTTGTTTTGAGACTTTTTCAGTTACTTTGTTTTTGTGACTGTGTGGATCCCAGTTCAGCTACTGATTGATTGTGTGACTGTGGAAATGGATAAAAGCCCCCCATCCAAACAATGACTATCATCAGCGCAGGTAAGATTTTTTTTTAATTTTAATTTTTATCATCTACAATACTGTTTTATTTGTTTTATAGTACAGTACATTGATTATTGCTTTCATTTTATGGCTCAATGGTCTTGTTAGATAGTAAAATTCATGCTAAATTGTTGTTTTAGGGGTTGTTTTTAAAAGTCTGGAACGGATTAATCTGTTTCGCACTACTTTCTATGGGATAGCGAGCCTTGGTTTTGGAATGCTTTGGTTATGGAACAGACTTCTGGAACGGATTAACTTTGAGAACCAAGGTAGCACTGTACATCAGAAAGCTACTCTCAGATTACACTCAGATTAACCAAGTGATTTGCTTTGCTAAGAAAGTGTCACTTATCTATTTGTTCCCTGCCCTTCTTCTCAGGAATTCATTGCAACATTCATTGGACTACTCAGTTTTTTTCCCCTCACAACAAAACTGCGAATTGGGCTAGACTCAGAAAGAGTCACTTGCCTTTGGATACCCAGATAGTGTTGCATCTGAGTGAGGATTTCAACCAACCGTTCCTTGAAACTCTGTAGTTGAACTGTTTTACTAGTCCGCACTGGCTGTCAAGAAGCCTAGCTTTCCCATGTTTTATCGACATTGTGGGTGCTTCCCAATGGGAATGTAATCCAATTTGGGAATAGAATACAGTAAAAATAGGATGGAACTCATAGTTCTTTATTCTTCAATGTGGCTGTCAGCAAGGTTGTATAACTTCCATGTGAATGTATCACAATGAAATTCAAACAACAGATTGCACTGTATAACCTCCATGCCAATTTTGTGTCACCATAACAGCATGAATACTCAAGAATCAGTAAGTCTGGAAGCTCCCTTGTTCCACCTTCAGAAAATATAGGCAAGAATTGGTAAACTGCTGCCATACCAGCAGTGAATGGATGTGACATTCCCTGACCCATTTCAATGAGGAGATTTGAGAGAGCTATCCAGCTAGCCACCCAATTTTGAATTTTGATAAACATTTGACAGCATCAGCATCTTCTGATGTACTTCCCCGCCCCAGCGTCAACTCCATAAACATTATAACATACTCTGAGTCCCACTTTTAGGGTAATGTTTTCTCTCTCATAAAAATGATAAATGTCAATATGTGAACCACATTTAAGTATTTTGCTGAGCTGTCAGTTCCGCCAAATAAAACAATTTTTCCATGCCTTTGAGCAAAGGCACTTCCCCATTTTAAGATAAATATTTAAATACGACTTCATTGGGGAAATATATTCCTGTGGTTAGATGAGATACTCTAGAAAATTAAGAGCTGGGGCTCTGTAGGCCTGTAGCACTGTAACAATTGTCGTGCTCTTAAGCTGGCTGATCTGTCATTGAACAATGCATCTCTGCATAGGAAAGTAACACAAAGGCTGGTAGATTGATTCTAACAATATTGTCTAGTCACCGATGGTTTCTGAGTGTAGTGTCTTGGGCAAAAAGCAGAATATGGGTCTGTTGTAGCTTGTTGGCCAAGTGTTTGCGGCACTGCCATTGGAGTGTGTATGAAACAATTCATCAAATCGCTATCCCACATAGGACCTTTGCCTCTCTATCTCATCCCAAAGCAAGAAAGAAGACACAATAGCATGTATGGAATAAATGATCAACAGTTTTATTGACTTAAAAATAACCGCCATTAGCAAAAACCTATTGGCAATATGTTGACCAATGTCAGTGTGAGCCCCTGAACTCCAGGTGAGAGCTGATGACAAATCTGTTTCACTCTCCATTTAGCATGGGTAGTTTTACCCTGGCCCAGGCACCAGGCCACTCTGCTGAATGGTCTGTGCTTGTCTGCCTGCTCACCTTAAAGGTGTGCAGACGAGGTACCAAGCCACCTCATCACAACATGGCTGAACTACCTGAGATGGGATGATGTCATTAGAGACTAAGGGTACTTCCACTACTAGAGGTCCTCTCACCAGCCATCTGTGAGAGGCCAATAGGATAAGTGCCCCTTCCCCATAAATATTCTTCAGGCTGCTCACCAGTGTTCAGCTCCTTCCTGTCTGTACTGAATCTGTAACAATATACATATTCCTTCACTTCAGCTGTTGACCAAAGTCACCTGCAAGCCTCAGTGCAGACCAGCATCCCATTTCTTCCTGACCAAATATAGCTGGTGCCAGGCTGAGTTCCAATGCTGGAGCAGCTTGCCTGTTGGTATGGAGAGAACAATATTAACCAGTAGAATGAAGCAAATGTGTAGCGTCTCACCAAACCAACAGCATGGGGACAGTAGGCTCTACCTACTGTTAGTTCTTGACCCACCTACTGTTGGTTCACCTCATTGGCCACAGTGGGGACCAACTGCCACTGGCCCAGCCTGTATTGATGTAGACCCCTTTGGAGAAGGTACAGTACACATCAGTCTTCACCAGGGGTCAGCAAACATTTTCAGCAGGGGGCCGGTCTACTGTCCCTCAAACCTTGTGGGGGGCTGGACTATATTTTGGGCGGGGAAATGAATGAATACCTATGCCCCACAAATAACCCAGAGATGCATTTTAAGTAAAAGGACACATTCTACTCATGTAAAAACATGCTGATTCCCAGACCATCCGCGGACCGGATTTAGAAGGCAATTGGGCCGGATCTGGCCCCTGGGCCTTAGTTTGCCTACCCATGGTCTCCACAATGCTCCTTGCTGTGTACAGACCTTCTTCCCACACATACCTGTCCATGAAAATGATGTGTATGTTCCTAGTTACCACTGATTTAATTTATTCTCGCAATAAATTATTGCTAAATTTCCCATCACAAAATAGGTTTCTCTAAGGTTAACCCATGAACTTCACAAAAACTTCAGGTCACCAACATCCAAGGGAAGCCCTACATCTACAACTCATTTTATGACATTCACGCAAGTCCCTTCAGACAACCACAGCGGAACAGTTATGTAACCATGTCTCAGGGCTCACTAGGTTGAGAGTTTGGTGGAAATAAAGTGTTTGCTGTCTTTGTGGTGGAGAACACCACAGCGTTTCCGTCTTATCCAATGTGAAAAGCCTGCTCACATTTGTTTATTTATTCCCGCTCCAAGAAAAGGTTAGGTAACCCATTGGGGTGTCCACTGCCTCATATCTTGATTGAAGAAAAGGACTTGCCTCAGTTTTGATATGGGTCTGTTAAGAAGTAGAGTATCACCTTTCACAGCTAGGATAAGTCAGCTCATGTTGTGCTGCTGCAAAAGTTTGGCCTATATTTCTCTTTTTTCATGGTTAAAAAACAGGTATTTCCCTCAGGCACAGTGGAAGCAAATCATACATTACTGGATTTCCAAACGTTATCCTTCCATCTACCTTTTAATACCACTCCCCTGCTCCCAATGAATCTTATATCCATTGTGTTACCACCCAGATTATCTGATCCCTTGAAAGATAAATGCCTTATCCTGAAAAATTAAACAAAGAGAAAATTAAAGAGCAGGGAAAGATAAACAGTATCATAAAGTCCAATTTCCTGTCTTCTACATGATCTGTCTTTCCAAACAAGGCCAAATCCTGCCCTCAGACACATGTGTGAGAAGACAACACTATGTGGAACTTGTTTAAGAAAATATGTATCAGGTAATTAAATGTGAATATAACTGATTAAATCAGCTCCTGTTTGTATGAAACACTCTTAAATGTACTGATGAATTAAGGAGGAGGTAGATAAAATCACTACATACTTGTGTTTATGCCAAATTCTTTCCTTGGACTAATATGCTTGTTAAGGAATTTCTAAATGTATGAATGTGTTCCCATGTGGTGAAGGAGAGGTGCAACTATGTGAAATCCATCCATCCACAGTGCCTTTTCCATGGTTGTATTCTGGCATCCCCACATAGAAAGGAGTTTAAAAAGATGAGTCACCACATAAAAATCACAGGGATTTATTGCCTTGTGTTGACATTTCCTTGTAAAAACTGATTATGTAAATTCACCCTCAGAGATGCCACCAATTTATTTATTTTTACCTCCAGTGAAATACAACTCATACTTCCAGGTTACTCTTCAAGCCAACCACCCAGCAACTTTGGAGGAAACCAGACAGTTTGTTAACACTAATCAAACTTTTTGCCAAAGAGCTTCGCACAACCCTAGGCTGTCAGTTTAATACAGTATGGTCCCATGCTTGCGTGGTCTCCTCTTTCGCTTCGCCTTGTGTACTGCCTTTGGCACTTCTGACATTATTTAAGCCACAGTTTCCTGTTACATCTAAACTGGGAAAGTGAGGTTTCGTATCAGAATACAAACCACAATAGAAAATTATCCTGTAGTTCAAACAAAGCCACGATACAGGTGCTGAAGGCAGCACATAAAATGAGATGAGGAGGAACATGAGTATGAACATGATGCTTGTCCTCAGCCCAGTAAACCATGGTTCAGTAAACCATGAGGTGAGAACATTTGAACCAGGCCAATAACTAACTTATAAAGCGACATTTGAAATGAATGGAGAGGTTTCTCCTCAGACTGATTAAACACCTGAGGAATTTCAAGGGAACTCAAGAGACTTTTGATGAAACTAATGACAATTTTCAGGGCCATCTTGCACACCCCTACCCTCAATCTCACGCCGTCACTCATTTCTATTAGCAGCAATGTTGCACTGAATGTACGTTGCTGACTTCCAGAACAGAACCACAATTTTTTCTGCTTCTAAAGAGATGCAGCATGCCAGTGTTGAACCTGCACCTAAAATCTGACAGGCCCAGAGGGCAAGATTTCCAAATTGCCAGGCCAAACAGAGCAGCATATTTCTCACTTGGTATGTCCACAATTGCACAAACACATTCCACATGTATTTGAGGGCACCCAAAGAATTAGATTAAAAATGAAATCCTTAAAGAAAACATTTTTCCTGGACATTTTTTGGGGTGTGTGGGGGAAAGGGTGGGTTGGAAAAGACAAAAAAAGGACCTGCCTTTAGAAGAGAAGTTCTAAGCCCGGCAGGATGCATTTTTAAATTAACAAGGCATGAATTTAAATACATTAAGAGCTAAACAAAACACTGGGAGAGTCAGAGAGGTGAAAAGTCATTGCCCCTCCTTGTCCTGCTGTCTTCTTTTTTTTGGCTGCTGTGCTGAGAGACACAAAATAAAATGGAGCAACATAACCTGTCTGAGTTTTATTCAAATCAGCCAATTAAAACATCAAGTTGAAATGTCAGCGAACATGCTATGGCCACTCAGGAATTAAAGCAGGAAGGCATCTGTCTGTCTTCACCACAAAAGCACTGAAGGTTTTTTCTCCCCTTTCTCTTTCCTAATTCCACTTCTGCAAAAACTATGACATTACATTACAGCCATGAAAAACACCATCTGAAATGTACCTTGACTGGAGGGCAGCTGTCATCACCAGTTGCTTTCTTGTAATATTAGAGGGAGCTAAACACCGATTCTTCATTTTTTGAGCGTTCCCTCTGCTCCATCATCATTTGGTACCTAAATGATGCTCGGTCCAAGGAAGAGGCCACAGCTTCATGGCAGAGTCAACGCTATGCATTCCCAAGATCTCAGCTTCAGTCCCTGGAATCCCAGGTGTCAGGAGATGCTAGAAAGCCACTGTTAAGATGGGACCAAATGGGCAAATGGACTGATTCAGTATAAAGCACCTTCAAAGGCACACTCTTATATAAGATGATCTTTTAGCTTGTTGTAGGGTAAGAGGGAGAGAGAGAGAGAGAGAGAGAGAGAGAGAGAGTGAGTTTGAGAGAGATCTAGAGATCAGGTTAAGACTTTCTTATTTCCCAAGCAAATTTAATTCAAACCTGATTTTGTCCCTTAGTTTGTGATCAATTATTTAAATTTCTAGGCCACCCTTCATCCGAGGATCACAGTGCAGTTTACAATATAAAAACACAAAAAATACATACCAAACTAACCAACAAAAGCAATACACCCCCCAAAAGTGGAAAGAAGAGACAGTTCCAGCAAGAGAGGACTGGCAATTGAAATTGATGGAATATGCAGAAATGGCGAAACTAACAAAAAAAAAAAAAGAAATCAAGAAGGAAGACTGTTTATGACCGAATGGACAAAAATTACTGATTATTTAAAGAAGCGCTGTAAACAACTTCAAATGTTAGCAGGGTTGACATAAACTGATGTAGTAAGACATAATTTAAAGAAAATACAATGAGAAGTTAATAATTAAATAGAAATTGGATATACAGTAGTAAAAAGATATAAAATAAGTAACCACAGAAGGGAGGAAGAGGAAGTGGAAGAAAACACAATGTAAAGATTGTTTTCCTTTCTTGTTTTGTTTAAATTTATGTAAAATGAGAAAATGGGGGGGGGGGGGATTACACACACACACAACCTTTTGCAGGCATAATCAGTATTAAGAGAGCCAGTGTGGTGTAGTGGTTAAGAGCGGTAGTCTCGTAATCTGGGGAACCGGGTTCGCGTCTCCGCTCCTCCACCTGCAGCTGCTGGGTGACCTTGGGCCAGTCACACTTCTTTGAAGTCTGTCAGCCCCACTCACCTCACAGAGTGTTTGTTGTGGGGGAGGACGGGAAAGGAGAATGTTAGCCACTTTGAGACTCCTTAAAAGGGAGTGAAAGGCGGGATATCAAATCCAAACTCTTCTTCTTCTAAGAGTGAAATTGTGTATAACTGCCCCAATACCATCAAGAACAGAAATCATAATGAATGCACAATAAAAAGAAATCTGGAGCAGTTGTAAACACCTGCCTAATCAAGTTAGTGGGATGGGTGGGATAAATAAACCTGAGATACAACAGGTTGGTAAGTTGGCTTTCTGCTTAGTTAAAAGCTAAGGTGTTTAAAATCCTTTCCACCCATCTGAAATGGTGATAGTTTGGACTGTAGTAAATTGAAAGATAACCATGTTCTTCACAGTGGGGAAAAGGCTGAGACCGAAACCTGAGACGAAAAAAACCACTTTTTTCCTCACCCTCTCCCAATAGTGACATCAGTCACAAACAACGGACAGCAAGCCAATCAAGTAATATCCCATAATCCTCTGGGAACACAGCTGTAGAAATGTTTTAGCATGCTGAGTATCATCCTCTGGTGAAAGAAACCACTGGGAATGTGATCTATAGTTGTTGATCAGGCCAGTTTTTCTCTTCTCAGATGGTATTGCTGTGAAGAAAAACACCATTATTTTAATTGTTTCAAAGGAGAGGGAATCTTGAATGCATATATAACTAAAAGCATGTAGACTCCTTCATGATACCAGGAGCTCCAATCACACAGGGCTCTGAATTGTTTGGAGGAATCTTTAGGCATTCAGCTGAATGTGTGGAGAATTCCACCTTCCACCCAATGTGGAAAGTCAGTGAGGGAGGGAGTCAGTAGGTTTGGTAACTTTTGGTCCATACATTATTTGAATGGCTCAAGCATCTTTTTCTGAGGATTTGCTGTGCAGGACAGATAAGAGAGGTGTGGTGATGGCCAAGGGGCAGTAGCAAAGAAGCAGGGTGGCAGTGGGGTGTGAGTGCCCTGATGCTTTAAGTGTTTATCTTCATACAGTGGTACCTCGGGTTACATACGCTTCAGGTTACATACACTTCAGGTTACAGACTCCGTTAACCCAGAAATAGTGCTTCAGGTTAAGAACTTTGCTTCAGGATGAGAACAGAAATTGTGCTCCGGCAGCACGACAGCAGCAGGAGGCCCCATTAGCTAAAGTGGTGCTTCAGGTTAAGAACAGTTTCAGGTTAAGAACGGACCTCCGGAACGAATTAACCTGAGGTACCACTGTACATTCTTTGAATTCTTCTATTTCTTTACTTAGCTACTCCTCAAAATCAATCTTAGTCTTTCTTAAAAACTTGACATGCCTTACATTTTAGTCTTTTAGCAAAATGGTGGTTGTAGTGTGTGGTATTAGTCAGTTGTAACCAGGAGGAGGTGGGAATTTAAACTACAACACCACATTTGAATAGCTAGATAGCTAGATAAGAAAAGCCAGAGACTTGTTTCAACTCAAGTTCTGGAATTAGAATAAGTTCCTCCAATTTCACCATACCCCCAATTCTGTAGGTATTCAAGGCAAGGAGACGTATACATAAGAACATAAACAGCAATGTCACCGGTGATTTTAACGCTTTGCAGAATTTATAAGGTTAGGTTAATTTCTATCAAGCAACATCTAAGACAGAGCTTTCCAAACTTCTCATGTTGGTGGCACACTTTTTAGACATGCACCATTTCGCAACACAGTACAATGGTACCTTGTTTTGAGTCTGGGATCCGTTCCGGAGCCCCAAACACTTGATGAAAGGGACGCTTGACAAAGTGTTGCTCTGCGCACGCGCGTGAGTGGTTTTGCGCTTCTGCGCATGTGCGAAGCACAATTGGCAAACCCATTTTGGTACTTCTGGGTTTGCCACGGATGTTCCATGAAATGGATGCTAAATGGGGCAGACTCACAACGAGGTACTACTGTAATTCAGTTTTACTAGCAAACCGGAGGTTAAACTAACCCTTTTCCAGCCCTGTGAGGAGTGTGGGGAGCATTCATGTGACACACCCACACACTGTAGCCAACACACTAATGTGTCGGGACACACAGTTTGGAAAGCTCTGATCTAAGATAACTGCAATGAGGCTTTTTATGGGCCTGGGAATTGTTTATTGGCTTTACAGAGTGCTAGAAATGATCAATGGCTGTAGACAAATTAGTAATCCAGGTTCATAAAATATTAAATTGGCCTGCATGGGTATCTTGCTTCAAAAGATATGCAGAGATGCAATCTATTTATTTATTTTTTAAAAAACCTTTGCAAATGTAATGTAGTTGCTAAGATGTGCAAGTTTTTCCAACTTTTTATTTTATTTTAATCCAGCAGGGTTTATGGAGCATTGCTTTGCTAGCTAAAAAAGGTCAAAAAATAAAAATAAAAAGGTCTCATATTTAAGCCAATTCCATCTGCATGTGGGTGTGATTCTGCTATGCTAAAATGACAACAAATTATAATTTATTAAACACTAACAACACGGCTGAATACTTCAGCTGATTTTCTTTGAGTGCCTTCTTGCTGCTTCTGTTCCAAATTTACTTTCCCCAGTATCTCTTGCCCAAACTTTTACAAATACCCGCCTTGTTTTTCCTAGCCTGGACAGCACAAGGTGTTAGCGGCTTGGTCAGCTGGCATGGGGAGTGCATTCCAATAGAGGTCTGACCACCACCACCATGGCATATACAGAGACAGTTCAAAGGAGTATCCTAAATGATACGGGGCTATCCCTTATTTTGTTCCAAGTTGTTAAGTTTATACAGTGACCTTTTGTGCCTCAGTTTATCTTTCAAGTCAGGCCCTTGGACGCTACCACAACCTTCTGGAGAAAAATCCCCCTACTTCTGAAGCTTAGATTACCAATGTTACTTAACCACAAACATTTCACAGCTTGAGTTCTGTTCCCAGGTGTCTCCAGTTTTCCATCCAGAGCCTTTACAACATTTAGCTCAAAGTCTCCAGGATCTTTCCTGACTAAACTCTTTCAAATGAGGCAACAGAAAGATATTGCTGACCTAGAAAGCTTTGGTTTAACATCTCGCTCTCTCAGTTTACCCTCTTCATCTTCCCTTCCCCGTTATACAATGAATTGGTGGTGAAATTAATACTTAAGAATGTCCAAAATGGCAGAGATTTTCCCTGGCTAATGGTCAGGGATGATGATGACTAACTCTGTGTGAATTCATATATGTAGATGTAAATTTAGAAACAATCACTAAATGTTAAGTAGTTAAATAGCTTGGACAGTGAGGCTGCCCTGTCTACTGCACTCCTGGTGCTAACTACTGAAGGGCAACTTCAAGATACTCTTCATTCTTAGGGTTCTTTACCTTTAAACCATGCAATCCTTCAAATAGAGGACTCTCCTCGGTCAGTCTTCCAGGTAGAAGACTATCTTCTATGAAGCAGGGCACAGGGCCACCCTAGTGAAAGCCCAGCAGAATATCTGCCTGTTTGGTGCTGCTCAGTTGGGCCATGTTTTCCCATCACGAACATATGCAAGTTGAAGGCCATGGCTGCCTATCAATCATACATTCTGTGTGAAAATTCACGGATACCACACTCGCCTGCTATCGAAACAGCACAGAACATCCTTATAAGAACTTGACAGACTTTGGATTAATGCTGTTCTTTCTGGCTCTTATTCACAGCTAGTTGGAGCTGGCTGCATGCCAAGAAGATGTGGTCTCTCCGCTCATAGAAATAGAAAATTGTATTCTCTGTATCTGCCTCTGGAGTATAAACCACATGTTGCGTGGATGGCTTGGATGTGAAATAATACTGATTTATCCTGCTTCACGGGCTGCACTTTCAATTTGGTTGTATAAAGAGAATGCAATTATATTCCTAGGAAAAATAGCAGGATCTGCCCATTAAAGCATGTGATTAATGCTCTGTTGACAGCCCATTTGGAGGATTGCACATTAGGAACCGGAGAATGGGAACCTGAGAAAGGACCGTAGTTTTGAAAATTGTGGCTCTGTGGCTGCAGAGGGCACTAAAGATCTTTATGACATATCAGAACGAAGAGGAAGTAGCAAACTGATTTCTGCGCTCCCTACTCCAAAAAAGAGAGAAAAGATCCTTAATCCTTAGGAGGGGGGAGAAAATTGGACCACATCAGATCAAAATATTATACAACTTCTCCCTTTCTAGCCACTAATAACAGGGTGAGCTAATTTGTGTTATGATTTGGGGTTTCATTCTTCCATTTCTTAAAAATGTTCAGGCACATGGATTACACTTGCAGCTATTTCTACAGAAGAGGTACACAAACACCCATACAAAAGGGTGCTTGAGAATCACTGTAATCTGGTGGGTATTCAAAGGTTTAACTGCAACTACAGAGAGGGCTTCAAATCCCCGTTCAGCCATTGGTTTCGCCCATTCTGAGTCCTCAGCCTGCAAAGTAGAAATATTTATGGGTTACACAGGTGCGTATGGGACGCAGGTGGCGCTGTGGGTTAAACCACAGAGCCTAGGGCTTGCCGATCAGAAGGTCGGTGGTTCAAATCCCCGCGACGGGGTGAGCTCCCGTTGCTCAGTCCCTGCTCCTGCCAACCTAGCAGTTCGAAAGCACATCAAAGTGCAAGTAGATAAATAGGTACCGCTCCGGCGGGAAGGTAAACAGTGTTTCCGTGCACTGCTCTGGTTTGCCAGAAGCCGTTTAGTCATGCTGACCACATGACCCGGAAGCTGTACGCCAGCTCCCTTGGCCAATAAAGCGAGATGAGCGCCGCAACCCCAGAGTTGTCTGCGACTGGACCTAATAGTCAGGGGTCCCTTTACCTTTACCTTTACCTTTACCTTTACACAGGTGGGTATAAGGACCAAAAAGAAAAGAAGAAAGAAACTAGGAGTCTCTAATGTGTCCATGAAACTCTATAGGTTAAGTGATTGTCCTTGTTTCTTGTAGGACCATGGGGTCATTTGTCATATATGCTGCATATTACTAAGTGGGATACTGTACTCACAGCTGTAGGATCTTGCACACACCAGCTAAGTATGAAAATGTGTGCACAGAAACATATCCTTACACTGCCTCGGGGCCCAAAATAAAGAGTTTCATGAATCCAGGAGCATAAGAGGATCTTGAATCATGTCAATGGCCATCAACCTGCTCTCACTGTGACTGACCAGATGCCAATAGGAAACAGTTAGCCTAAGAAAATCTATGAAGACCTCAGAGCTCAGAGAATATTTCTTTCTCTTTATGCACAGTGGTTCTTAGGGGCCCATTGCTTAATTTCACTCACAGTTCAAATTCCCTGGTACAACATGCATGGTGCTTCATGGGGGAGATCGAAAACCATGAATATTCAGTTACGAACAACCTTTGCACATATTTATGGCATTTATATGGCACCTTTCTTCCACCAAGGCATTTCATTTCGATGCAACTTAAAGAGGATCCACCTATTGCATTCAGAGGACACATTAGAAAATGTCAATGCACCATCCATTTATCACCATTTCGATCCTCTTATCCCTATGAAAGCAATATATTGTAGAGTTAATGGCAGCTAGCCAATAAGGTCCTGGTAATTTAATACCCATTTCAAGTTCCTTGAGTGTTAGTGACAAAACCAAGATGATTTTGTTTGGGCTTGTGTTAAAAGGCAAACCATTAAAAACAACTCAAAGAAGAAAATCCATCCCGAAACATAAAAAGCAAAGCATCAGCTTCAATCTCTGTTCCAAGTTCTCCCTAGGAATCACAGATACTCTAGGCTAGCAAAAAAATAAAAATAAAATCTGATGTAATTTGGCTTGTAAAAATAGCTTGGGGGGGGGAGGGTACCACATGTGCCTTTCAGATTGCAAGTCAAACCATTGTTATTGCATTTAAATCATGTTCTGACACAAGGCTGGTAGTAGTAAACCTGCTGGAAAGAAACAAGAGGTCTCATTGCAGAATTGAAAACACCGCTAAGAAAGCACTGCATGTTTAAGCTTATCATTCCCCATTTGCTCAAAGATGTTTTTATTAGCTCCTTTTGCGGGAAAACAAAATATTCGTTTTCCCCTCCCCTCCGTAATCAACCTGTCTCACTTGAGAGCAAACGAGGTTTCAATGAGCGGTTGCTCAGCTTGATCAAGCCAGCTAGCCGACTGCTGGGAGATTCAGCTGTTAGTCATCAGGCGGCCGGCTCCGGTAGCTCCAAAATTTGGCTCTGCAGAAGCCAGCGCCGAGTCTCAGACAGCCTTAGAATACTAATCAACATCTGGCTCTGGCTTTGCTTATTTTTCCTTTTTAAATAGCCATACAAACACTGGGCACTGGCACAAAACACCAGCGCCCCTGGAGCTTGCACTGGTTAGGCACGATTCATTACTTTCCCCCTCCCCTCGTTTCACTTCCCCACTTTCCTCCTCTTCTTGGATATTTCAAAATTAAAATCAGAACAAGACTGGCCTAGCAATAAAGCTACCAGCTGCTTGGAGAGGAACTCATATTCCTCCCACCGACCCCAAGATTCTTCCTGGAACTCATGACGCCTTGCATTTTACCATGCACTGAATCAGAATTCTGATCGGCTATACAATTGGGTCGCTCATCATTTCTCTCTGTTTTATTAGTAGTACAAATTCTTAAGGAAAGTAATTCATTAATGCCTGTGCGCACATTGCCACAAAAATATCACAGATCCCTATTGCTTTAATATTTACAGTGGTGCCTCGCAAGACGAAATTAATTCGTTCTGCGAGTTTTTTCGTCTTGCGAATTTTTCGTCTTGCGAAGCACGGTTTCCCATAGTATTAACGGTTTTAAGAAAAAGGAAACAAACTTGCAAGACGTTTTCGTCTTGTGAAGCAAGCCCATAGGGAAATTCGTCTTGCGAAGCAACTCAAAAAACGAAAAACTCTTTTGTCTTGCAAGTTTTTCGTCTTGCGAGGCATTCGTCTTGCAAGGTACCACTGTATTTACACCTCGCTTTTACATTGGTACCTCGGGTTAAGAACTTAATTCGTTCTGGAGGTCCGTTCTTAACCTGAAACTGTTCTTAACCTGAAGCACCACTTTAGCCAATGGGGCCTCCCGCTGCTGCCGCTGCGTGATTTCTGTTCTCATCCTGAAGCAAAGTTCTTAACCCGAGGTACTATTTCTGTGTTAGCGGAGTCTGTAACCTGAAGTGTCTGTAACCTGAGGTACCACTGTATTGTACATGGTGATTTAGAATAGATATTTTAATACATCTAGTCATTTCCATAGCTTGCCAATGCCGGCCAATATTCTACCCACTCTGCAGACAGTAGGGCTGGAATTTAAGGTCCACTTTTAGTTACTTGCTAGGGACGTGGGTGGTGCTGTGGTCTAAACCACTGAGCCTCTTGGGCTTGCCAATCAGAAGGTCAGCCATTCAAATCCCTGCTACAAGGTGAGATCCTGTTGTTCGGGCCCAGCTCCTGCCCACCTAGCAGTTCAAAAGCACGTCAAAGTGCAAGTAGATAAATAGGTACCGCTCCTGTGGGAAGTTAGATAGCATTTCGATGTGCTGTTCTGGTTTCGCTGGAAGCGGCTTAGTAATGCTGGCCACATGACCTGGAAAAACTGTCTGCGGACAAACGTTGGCTCCCTCGGCCAGTAAAGCGAGATGAGCGCTGCAACCCCAGAGTTGTTCGCAACTGGACTTAACTGTCAGGGGTCCTTTACCTTTACCTTTTACTTACTTATTTATTTAAAAAACAAAACACAGAAACACACAATTAAAAACTAGACTACATGGTCACCAGCCTTCTTATCAACTCCAATGATATCTGAAACTTAAAAATGCGGTTAGCTCAAGTTTTGAATTTCATTGCAAGGTGATTTGAAACTGGGCTAAGCTAAAATTGGCAGCCCAGTCTTTACCAATGCCATGATTCATAGAAATAAACCATGAAAAAATTCCAGACTAGCATCCATCATTAGAATAGTTGATACATTGATAAGCTGACTATCCTTAGATAGTGTTTTTTCCCCTTTTAACATACTGTTTTATTGTTTACTGTTATATAAAGCTGAAGTTGTTTGTTGTGCATGTTAATTCAGAGAATCTGGGTGTAAAGTTATTATTTAAATAAATAAATCAGGACTATTACTAAACCTGTGCACTATGCACTTTACAGTGTACCAGCAAAAATATGCTTATAGTCACTGTCTTTAATTAACCTCAAGAGGTGATGTCATAAATAGTTTGGATAATTTGGATAAGCAATGTATAATAATTATTGATCTCAATGATTTCTTAAATGGACTGCAGATTTATTTGATGTGAAATAGTTGGTCCATTGATGCTAGATGTTCTAATATATGTTTGCCAGCTGCAAAATGAATTGTACAAGCACTAACTAGATGGAGTCAGTGAGTCCTGTGGCTGGGAGCGTGTTGGATACACTGATGGAAATCACTACAGCCAAATATTTGTGGTGCAGCATGCATGCAGTTCCAGAAAACTGTTACAGACCATAAAAACCTGCATTTCATCTTTGATCTCCCTCAAGCAATAAGTATTCCCCCCAAAAAACATTTTACCTGGATCTGGCATCCATGTGAAGACACTGAAAATATATGAAAAGCAGAAGGTAGAATATGGTTCCCTTCAAATCTACAGGCTGTAAACATCACAAACATACGTACTTCTAACATGTTGAATCCCAAAACTGAGATGTGTGTCTTCTCAACAGTGCTCCCATGTAAGTCACCTTGCCCATTTGAGATCATACAGGACAAAATACTTTTTTTTCTAGGCTGGGCTCTCACAGTGCCCAAATCTGCACATTTTGGACTGCCACACAAGATTGTGGCCACAATGAGATCTCAATGTGAAATCTCATGAGATCACATTGCCTGAAATTGCCACTGTGGTCTCGAGGGAGGGAAACAGGGTGTCCCAGTCTTTCCTAAACACTTGCAAGGTACCGTATTTTTTGCTCTATAAGACTCACTTTTTCCCTCCTAAAAAGTAAGGGGAAATGTGTGTGCGTCTTATGGAGCGAATGCAGGCTGTGCAGCTATCTCAGAAGCCAGAACAGCAAGAGGGATTGCTGCTTTCACTGCGCAGCGATCCCTCTTGCTGTTCTGGCTTCTGAGATTCAGAATATTTTTTTTTTCTTGTTTTCCTCCTCCAAAAACTAGGTGTGTCTTGAGGTCTGGTGTGTGTTAATTCCCCTCTCCTGATACATCTCCAGATAACAGAGAACATGGTGATATCTCTTTAAGAAGCATTGCTAGATTTGCAGATCCTATACCCTTTAAAAATGTGTTCTTTTTGAGGGTTTTTTTGTTGGATTATTGTTTTTAATTTTATTTTATATATTGTGATCTTTGTTTGTGAACCACCCTGAGACCTCTGGGTTTGGAGTGGTATATAAATTCAATAAATAAAATGAAATGAAACTCAGTGGTATTGGGAAAGAGCAGGATGATCTATAGGGACGGATGAATTCACATATGTTCTTTGGGAGGTAGGGATTGGCGAATCTGTCAATTTCTGCTTTTTTCAGCTCCTATTTTCCATGACTTGAATTCAGTTCATATTTCCACATCAGTTTGCATTAAAAAACACACACCAGTATTTTAGTGCAAAGTTCTCCTAATGCACATATTTGTCTGTAATTTGGCCTAATATGCACATTTTTGCAAAGCAACGTTCTCTAAAATATTGCACTTTGTAGTTATTTTCAGGAATACATGCATTTTTATGGACACTGTACCCAATTATATGAATCGTCTACATGTTATTGGGCTGGAGAATTGCATTGCAAAATTCAGAGAAGTGTGAATTTCAAAAGGGTGGTTGTGTTTCAGTTAGTGCATTATTTTAGAAAGTGCAGATTAGGTAGGTTTCAGTTTTAAGTGCAAACTGAATCAAATTTATCCCTATTCATAGGTCAGCTCCATTTTTGTATAAATCTGCAAAAAAAACCCCACAAAAAACCTGCATGAAAAATGGCATTTAAATGCATATTTTAAAACATATCTGCATTTCTTACCATATTATTTCACAAAATACGCTTCTTAAAGTATGGTCTGGTGAATGAGTACATTTTGGTTAACTCATTCGTCCAGATGATGTGGATGAGGTGAGTTTGTTTGAGAACCTGCAGAGATTGAATAGTTTAGGCTTCCCTAAATAAATATTCAAGCAAAGATTCTGACATTTGTCTTCACTAGTAAGTGGAAGTAGATCGCAGAGGGCAATGGAATGAAACTAGGGATATAAAGTGCTCCTCCTCCGCCCCCAGCACATTTGCTAGTTTTGTTCAAACGGCTTCCAGTATTTTGTAAAGTCCAAGGTTCCTGTTTGTGCAGCAAATTTCATTTGAATGAATCTTGGTGGCCATTTGAGATTATGAGTAACCTTTTGCTAGTACAAATGAAACTTTGGCCTTTCTGAATTTTCTCATATTTTATTCAAACAAGGTTGTATTGTTTTGTTGTTACTATGTTGTATGTTTTTGTGTTTTGCATTGTAAACTTCCCTATGGTGCTCAAATAAAGGGTGGCATAGGACATACACACATACATACATACATACATACATACATACATACATAAAGTTCCCTCAAATTTCTCTTTAGGCCAATTTGCCAGGACTCAAAATAAAACAGATTGTTTGCTTGTTTTTGGCTCAGAAAATCAAAGCATTGGTAACAAAAGCACACTTCTCCAGGCTAAACTAGAGGCACATTTCTGTCACCCCCACTTAGCAAAGGAAAGGGAGACATAAGGTATTTCACCATTGGCCCAGGTTGGGGCCACATCATATGGGCTGCTGTTAAGCATTGAAAAGGTGACTTTGCTCTAAAGGACTTCCTATTGATCCTGACCACTCACCCTTCATGGAAGTATGGGAGCTGCTGGTAGTATGTAAGAGGGCAAGTAGGAATTGTCTTTCATGGTGCGGTGGGGCCCTGATACCTGTTATTTATCACCAATTCATCTTGCTTTCTATTTAAATCAATGGAAGGGTTTGACACTTACAAAGTTTCAACTAGGCTGTTAGCCACGCTTTTCCAGGACACTTTGGAAATTTGACTCTGGACATTCTTTGCGGTTCCCTAACAAACTGAGGCAGCTCTGAGTTGGCCAAGAAAATGCACTGCAAATATTTTCACAGAATTAAGGATGAGCAAAGTGACCTTTGGGCCAGTACAATTAATTAGACAGACTTCCACCCATGTTTAGTTTGGATTGACCTGGTTGTTTTTTCTGAACTCCCCTCCCAACTCTAAATGAAATTAGGACCAAGACTACCAAAGCTTCATGGCTATTAAACACACACACACACACACACACACTTCAAATTGTTTTCCAAGTTTTTTGTTACTTTTCTTAGTCAGATCAGAAGATTACTGATGAAATAAGACATGGATTCTAGAACACTGCCACAGTGCATGGCAGTAGCACACAGTGAAAATTTAGGGCCAGAGGTGAAGGCAATGGGGAGCATCGCAACATCCTGATGTTGCACGTGTGAGTATCTCGCTTCCATTCCAAAGCTGGACAGAAACTTCCTGGGCTTTGGGAAGGGGATGCCAGGGCTCTGAAAAGATGCTGGAGACCTCATGCTTCCTTCCCAAAGCTGGGAAGAATGTATGGCTTAGACAGTCCCCAGCCCCCAAACCTAAGGTCTTCTAGTCAGTTCCCAGCATAAAATCATTCTGTAAGCAACATATCAAGCCAAGTTAAAAATAATTTCTTCTGCCTGATAAGTCATTTTTTACCATTACAGATTTCCTACAAGATCTCACAAGCATAATATTAAGCTTACTGTGAAAGTTTTATTATTATTATTTTTTTAATAAAAGTGTTTTTCTTCCTGTGTGTGTAAATTTAGGCCAGGATTCAAAGAATTAATCTAGGTATCTCCATGGTATTGGGTTGAATTTTTAATTTTTCTTTCTGACCTGCATGCAGTATCAAAAATTACCTTTCAAACACACCACAGTTTCAAGACTTAGTTTCCATATGAGTTTGAAAGAGAGGAGGTGGTTGTTTGCAAAACAGACACCCAAAGCCCTTTCGCAAACAGAATGAGTTACATGATTACACTTCTAATCTCTAAATATTCAGTGTAGGAAAGAACATGAAGTGATTCATTATCCTTTCCAGATATGCCTTTAAAAAATATCCAGCTCGTTCATGGTAGCCAAACATATGTCTATATAGTAATAATGCAGTCTTGTGTCTCCATTTCTGTCAAACCTCTGAGGGAAGGACTCTTGCAGAAAAGGTAAAATGGGGCTCCCTCAACTGACCTAGAGATCTCAAGGGGACATTAGGCTATGGGCTGTAGCTCTATGGCAGAACATATACTTTAAATGCAGAAAATATCAGGTTCAATGCTTAGCCTGTAGAGGAAGACAGTGCTGGAAGACAGCCTTGCCTGAAACCCTGGGAAGCCATTGCCAGCCAGCCTCCATACATACCATACATTTATGAGTTACATAACTGGCTGACAGAAAAGCAGAAGACACTTTTATCTCCTTTACTTCATTTCTTTTCTTAGCTTGGTCTCCCCCCCCCCCCGACTTATAGTTCTCAACCAGGTCTATCAATATGTACGCTTTGTTTTTTGAAGTTTCGTATTTTGGATAAATGAAGATACACACAGGAAGGTGATGGACAGAAAATGAAGGACCCTGCAGGCAGGGGCGGAGGGAGAGGGGGGTTGGGTGTGGGCTGCTCCAGGTGTCACCACTAAGGGGGGTGACAACATGCCAGGCGACACTCACCGTGGGGCCTGCAGTGCGCCCGGGCCACATGTCTCTCCTGGGAGAGACGCGGTGGCTTGGGTACGTGCAGGTTCCACACTGCCCAAATTGTCTGTCTGCTGCCTCCCCAGCTGTAGGGTGACTGAGTGGGAGGAGGCAGGCAGATTCCGGAGGCCCTGTGGTACACCCTATCCCTATAAGCGACTTGTCCTGCCCTTGCCCCTATGGGTGGCTCGTCCCCGCCCCTGGGCTTGCCGCCACATGCGCCCAAGTGGCTTCCTCCGCCACTGTCTGCAGGAGAGGCAGGGTAGAGACGATCCCTCAGGCTCGGAGACTGAGGGACGATAGCTCCCAGGTGAGAGCTGGAAAGGTTCATTCTGCTGTGTGTGGAATAAGAGGTTAAGGTATAACTATGATAAACAGCTTGGTATTATTATCCTCGCTTTCCCCCTTCTTCTATTTTTCTTCTCTCTCTCTCTCTCTCTCTCTCTCTCTCTCTCTCAGCTTCTTCCCTATGTTTCTCTCTTTGATTAGTTTGGCTTTTACTGTATTTTATGTCAAAACTTTCAATAAAAAACGTTTACAGTTTTACCTCGGGTTAAGTGCTTAATTCGTTCCGGAGATCCGTTCTTAACCTGAAACTGTTCTTAACCTGAAGCACCACTTTAGCAAAGGGGCCTCCTGCTGCTGCCGCGCTGCCGGAGCACGATTTCTGTTCTCATCCTGAAGCAAAGTTCTTAACCCGAGGTAATATTTCTGGGTTAGCGGAGTCTGTAACCTGAAGCGTCTGTAACCTGAAGCGTATGTAACCTGAGGTACCACTGTATTTAAAAACATACACACCATACACTTAAAGCATATTTAAAGGACGCCCCTTCCCTGCAGAAAACAAAACAGGAACTGTAGTTTACCCCTCACATTAACAAATCAAAAAAGGACACATCTTGAGGTTCTTTTTTTTTTTAGTGCTGATGAGGAATGTGCTTTAAATGTATGGTGTTGTAATGGTTCTAGGGGTTGCTTGTGCGTAAGCCAGTGCCCACACCTGGCCGGGATGCCTAAGTGAACCTTTTCTGTCCGGACAGCCACTCACCCGTGGCTGTCTCAATCGCTGGCAGAATCCGTCAGTGGGCGTTTCTTAAACTTCTTCCAGCAAAGAAGCTCTTTGACGCCCAGTCTCCTCCTACTGTCCCTGCGCGGAAGCCTTCTGTAGGCAGCGGAGGACCCTTCCTCTCCCCGCTGGTCCCCGGCAAGGAGTCATGTGACCCCCTCTCAGATTCCCCCGTCTGCCCCCCTTCTCCACTGGAGCTGAGCTGATCCCCTTCCCCAGAAGATGGGCTGCCTCTCCCAATCCCGGGACGCTCTCTGGGATCCCTCTGGAGCTTGCTCTCTCCCTCCGGCACTGATGGCAGTTCCCTGACAGGTGTGTATACAGCCTCAATGTCAACATTATTGAGCTCGATGGACCAGTAAAAGGCAGCTTCCTACGTCCCTATGTCCAGAAACATGGGTCCATAGTTTTGTGTCTTCCTCAGAGAACCTTGCATCTGCCAAGCCATAAAATGTTAGCTATTGAGTGGCTTCATCATTTGGGAAGGCCTGATCCAAATAATTATGTCAGAGCCACACCGTGGAAGTCAAACCTCCATATTGTTAGCATCAGAATTCCCCTAAGACTGAGGAGAACTCAAGCATGAGAGGCCCATCCTTAAGAGGAACGCCCAAGAGACTCATTTAAAATCTCCTATATCCTTTTGCTTTTCCTTTGCTGGATGCCTGCAAACCTGTGCTCTATGTTTATCCAACTGAAACATCCTTGCTTAACTTTGTTGACTTAAGAAACCACATGTGTCACCCAAAATATGCTTGGAAGAAATATCTTTTTGTCTCTTCATGTTCTCGTGGCATGTAGTTTTCATTAGAGCTGTTGACTAATTGTCATCATTTTAGAATAAAATAAATCACAACCTGCAAAATCTTCACTGCAGGCATACTGTGCTTTTTTCACCAGTCAGTGAGCGATAATTCAGTTCTTTCAGAAAAGAACTGATATGTATGTCTAAAACTTATATGTATGTATTTCATTGATGTCTTCCTTTACGTTAGGCCGGCTCGGTCAGACTGGAAAAGGAAAACCATTCTTCACAGCAGTGAGGTAACTCCCTGCTTCTGCTCCACTGCCTGGTTCAGAACTCACTTGATTAAAATGAATTGTTTTGAAGAACGTCCATCGGACATCCACAAGTAATTTGTTTTCATTTTGACCCATTCTGAATTGGGCAGTATGGCAATATTGATGATGCTCCTGGAAGCAGAAGGATTTCTCTTTTATCCCACCACTATTCTCCTGTCTCAAATTTAACAATAGGCGTGTTTATACGTTATAGTCAACAAGCATGCAATCTGTGTGCACAAATAACTGGGCAGTTATTCGTGCAGTTATTCAGATACCATAGTCAACATATATCATAGTCGCTGTGTTTGGGTACACTATAGCAGACCATCCAAGAATCCCTATATTCCAGGGACAGTCCCGGATTTACAGAAGTGTCCTGGTTTCTGATATGATCTTGGAATGTCCCGCTTTCCCCTAGGACGTCCCTATTTTCATTGAAGAAATGTTGGATGGTATGGAGTTATGTGACACACACACTCCGAGCCAAGGAGAAAAGTAACTATACAACCTTTAGCAGGCACATGATCTAGATTTATTTATTTTTTATTTCCCCCCGCTGTGGGTTAAACCACTGAGCCTAGGGCTTGCCGACCAAAAGGTTGGTGGTTCAAATGCCCGCAATGGGGTGAGCTCCTGTTGTTCAGTCCCTGCTCCTGCCAAGCTAGCAGTTCGAAAGCACGAAGTGCAGATAGGTAAATAGGTACTGCTCTGGTGGAAAGGTAAACGGCATTTCCGTGCGCTGCTCTGGTTCGCCAGAAGCGGCTTATTCATGCTGGCTACATGACCCAGAAGCTGTACGCTGGCTCCCTCAGCCAGTAAAGCGAGATGAGCGCCGCAACCCCAGAGTCGTCTGTGACTGGAGCTAATGGTCAGGGGTCCCTTTACCTATGGCTTTAGCTTTCCCCCTCATTGCCCTTCAATATTTGGGACTGGGGAAATGGGGACAGAGTACAGAATCTGGGAGCAGATTTCACTTCTTCCTGAGTTAAAGGGTACCATTAAATAGTCCATGCCTAGAAGCACCTGTAGAATATCTTGTGTCTTTGTCCCAAGGTGTCCGGAGAGTCAGTTTGATTTCAGTTAATCTGTCCTGAACTCATCCAGTTATCCAGTTCTGGAGCAGTTTACTCATCACTGTTTTTCTTTTCCCAACTTTTTAGTGAATTTACACATGCTTCTAATGGATACCCAGTCTGGAAATCATGAATTGTTTTAAAATGAACAAATTCTTTCCAATAAAATCAAACTGTTATGCCTCATGCACCATTTTTATTTTTAGTGGGGGAAATCGTATTGAGGGCCTACCACAAAGTTCAGTTTACCTCAAGTACTATAGGGGATCAGGCTTACTACTTCTTAACCTGCTAACACTTTGCAGACTCTTATTGTAAGTGGCATTCATTTTGGCAGCATTATGTGATTTCAAAGCATACTGTCACTGTCAACATGGCTTGACCCAGCCGTAAGTGTCTGCAGCATAGACTTGGAATTCTGGAGCAAAAAAGTAAATAAAAATCAATTATTATCTTTAGTAATCCTAATCAAATTAATCCTCAATTCACCCTTTGCTCCATGCAACCTATGACTTCATCCTGAATTGCCCTGACCATGACCACAATTTCATTTTCTTCCCACTAGAAAGAGTGAAGTGTACTTGCTTGGTAAACAGGAGAGAAGCTTCAAATTGCATATATAATATTTAAAGGGAGCCTCACTGTAATCATGGCATCAAATGAGGACCGCTTTAGAACTAAAGTAATACAATTTGTACACAAAGAAAGATTAAATATATGTTTTATTTTTGTAATGATTTGCTACTTTGTTACTTACCACCCTTGGGTGCCTTTGAGAAGAATTGTAGGATATATATGCATGTGGCAAAGATTAGATTAGATTAGTTTATTTGAATAACTCTAAAATGCATGGATGACACTTGTTTGTTACAATTTTATACCACACTCCCTCCTACTAGAGTATCCATCCAATGTTATGCAGTTGTTTCTGGACTACAGTTCCCATTATCCCAGGCTTGGGATGGATGAATCAGTCCGTGATGGTTTCTATCAGGCTATTTTTACAATCTTAAGTTCAGTTTGCCACACTTCCACATCACTTTGCTTTAAAAAAAAAAGAGTCCTCAGCATTTTCACCGATATGTGCATCTTTATGCACACTTTACTGTAGCATGTGTATTTTTGTACATCTTACTTGGCTGGAGAACTGCAGTACAAAATTCAGAGAAATGTGAGTTTCAGAGGATAGCTGGGGTTTGGCCCATGTATTGTTTGAGAAAAGGCTAATGAGGTCAGTTTGCAAAGTGAATAGAATTTCTCCCCCATCTGTATGCTGGCCTTTGGTATGTTGGCTGGGGCTGATGGGAGTTACAGCCCAACAACAGCTGAAGGGCCACAGTTCACCATTCCTCTCATGCTGACACGCACCTTGAGTGACAGTGTTGATTGACCCTTAATGGAATCAAATTTGTAGAAAAAATGAACACACACAAAAACACACCTCCCGAAACTACCTTATTTTTTGCTCTATAGGGCGCACTTTTTCCCCTCCAAAAATGAAGGGGAAATGTTTGTGCATCCTATGGAGTGAATGCAGGCTGAAGCCTGGAGAGCGAGTGGGGTCGGTGCGTCCCTCTCGCTCTCCAGGCTTCAGGAAGCTATCCGCAAGCCTTTGAAGTGTGCGCTCGCCGCCGCTCCTGGACCTGTTCTGGGGGCTGGGGTCGGGGGAAGCTCGGGCTAAGAGGTTGTGCATGGCTAAAACCCAAAAGACTAGGTGCGCCCTATAGAGCGAAAAATACGGTATATATAAATCTTACTCTTGGGTGGAAATACGGGGTGCAGATAGTATAAATAACTAAAAATATAAAACTTGGTTGGAAGTAGACATGACATGTTACAAGAAGAAGAAGAAGAGGAAGAGGAGGAAGAGGAAGAGGAAGAGGAAGAGGAGGAAGAAGAAGAAGAAGAAGAAGAAGAAGAAGAAGAAGAAGAAGAAGAAGAAGAAGAAGAAGAAGAAGTAGTTGTTATTATTTATATGCCACCCATCTGACTGGATTACCCCAGCCACTCTGGGCAGCTTCCAGCAAACTAAAACAGAGTTAGACATCAAACATTAAAAACTTCCCTAAACAGGGCCACCTTCAGATGTCTCCTAAAAGTTGTGTAGTTCTTTATCTCCTTGACATCTGATGGGAGGGTGTTCCACCGGGTGGGCGCCACTGCTGTGAAGGCCCTCTGCCTAGTTCCCTATAACCTTTCTTCTCAGAGTGAGGGAACTGCCAGAAGGCCCTCAGAGCTAGATCTCAAGGTCTGGGCTGAACGATGGCGGTGGAGACGCAACCTTCAGGTATGCAGGGCCAAAGCCATTTAGGGTGTTTGTTGTTCATCTTCCAGTTTGCTTTTTAACAATAAACAAGTAAGTTACAATGGTACTCAGGGAGCACATTTGCATGCATTTCGATATGCAAAGAATCCAGCTGCCTGCCTGTATCTAGGAAAAGAAGCATGTCTCTAAGATCTAGTTGCTACTGGAGAGAGAAAAAACACACATATTTCAGCTATAAGCAGACCTTAAGTACCGTCTCCAGGCAATTAGCAGCACTAATCAAAATGTGTGGTTTCCTTCTGCCACTTTGCCACCCAGCACCACGGCTTGTAAATCGACTATCGCATTCAGCCCTGCACTTCTGCAGACTCTTTTAATGCCCCAGCCTCACTGGTCTGTCTTCCTGCATTAATGCACCATTTAATACACCCTGGAGGAGCGTCTCCTTTCGATTTTATTATGAAACCAGTCTACACGTTGTCCAAAACTTCAAGATAGGTTTTTAATGGATTTGATACAGTACCTGGAGGACCTCATTTGGAGACAGAAATTTTCTTAAGGAAAAGAAAAGGGAGGTGTGTGGGTGGGTGTGAAGACAGAAATCGGAAAAGTTGAACTTTAGAAAATGTCATATATCAAGTAAGCAAGACCAATTAAGGTAGCCAGAATTTCTGCTTAAGTAGCTGTAACATCATCAGGGTTTCCTACGGAATGTACCCTTTGGAAAAGGTGCATGGAACTGGGGTATTGGTGGGGATGGTGGAATGTGTTTTTTTCCATGGGCAGAAAGTAATCTGCCACTCCTGAGAATGCTTTACCGACACCAACTGCAAAAACACACGTGTTGCCAGGTTAACTTTAAGGATAAAACTGTGACTGTGTTTAAAGTGGGGGGGGGGGGGGAAACCACCCCATCAGTCAAAGAAGGATTTCAGGGGTGTGACTTGAGTAATGTTCTGCCTTGTAAAACCTGTGGATTTGATCATTAATAATATTTTGCATGGTCATTTTGGTGCTATGGCCCAAGCAGGTGTCAGCCAAGGGGGTCAAAGCTGGTTCTGCATCTCCAACTTCCTTCACCTTACTGCAAATACAAGGAATCTCAACTCACTAAGCTGGAAAGATTGCATTTCTCTCCATCAGCTCAGGCTCATCTTACTGCCTAAGGTCCCCACCAGTTATGCAAAGGGCTGAGTTCAGCCACTGCGGTTGCCAAATATCTTTTAAAAATTTCACTTTATCTATTAATAATATTTTTATGTTACTTACAATACATGATTCCAAAGCAGCTTACATAAGATGCCGAAAGCAAGATAGAAATAAAGCAATAAAAGACGAAATACGCAGAGCAAGGAAAACACAACAGTGTGATAAAACTTCATAATTCAGGGAAAGCTTGGATAAAACGTGGCATTTTCAAGGGGCACTCAAAGGAAGCTCCTGCCTCAAGCTCCCAAAGTGCACTACTAAAAAGGTCCCTTTCCTAGACGTCATGAGGCACCATTGCAGTGATTATGGTCAGCAAGCGCTCTTCTTAGTTATCAGCTGGATCCGTGTAAGGGAAGAGCATTCTGCTATGTATCCTGGTTCGAAGCTGTTCAGAGCTGCAGTTTAGATGGTGCAGATGGTTAACAAGCTCAAAGCAGGGTGGGGTTGTGCAGCCTTTGAAGAGGTGGGAGCTAGATTGCTCAGTAGGCACAATGCACTAGCAAAAGCTCATGTTTTCAGACTCACCCTACTCTTTTGATTGCAAATTGTTTAACTGATGTATTTTTATATTGATGCAACCTGTTGAAAGACTGTCAAAATACTACTACTACTACTACTACTACTAGAATGCAAAGCTCCTGATATTAAGAGATACAGTGTGCTAGAAAAAATCTGCCTAAGAGCCATATTAAGAGTGCAATCCTAAGCCCATTTACTCACAAGGAAGTCCCAATGAGCTCAATCGCAGCTGCTATCTTAAAAAAAAGTTTAGGATTGCAGTCTTGGTGTACAGTGGTACTTCGAGTTACAAACACCTCAGGTTACAAATGCTTCAGGTTACAAACTCCACTAACCTGGAAGAGTTACCTCGAGTTGACAACTTTGCCCCAGGATGAGAACAGAAATTGTGTGCTGGTGGCGCAGTGGCAGCAAGAGGCCCCGTTAGCGAAAGCAGGCCTCTAGTTAAGAACAGTTTCAGGTTAAGAACGGAAGTTCATAACTAGAGGTAGCACTGCATGTAGTTCCCTCCCTCCCTCTCTCTCCCTCCCTCCCTCCCTCCCCCCTCTCTCTCTCTCTCTTACACACACACACACACACACACACACACACACATTCTCTCTATGCCTCTCCAGTTAGACAGTTTCACACAGTGAAGATTTCCTTCAACTATTACTGACATTCTGCAGCTGTCCCATGCTGGTGGTATCAAGCGATCTGAGAGAGTCTGACATGCTTTGGACAATGCGCTCACAGTGCTTTGACAATTGAGGGAAAGGGTTAAGATTCAGCCGCTGGTGGTGGGGAAGACAAAGGCAAGGCAAAGGAGATATGTCACAGGAAGAGAAGTTACAACACCTTTGTTATGGCAGACTGGTGTGCAAGCTTGATCTGGGAGTTCTTAGAGCAGTCTCGTGGTCTCTTCTCCAGGTCTATTACTGCTAAGAGGCTCGGCTGGTGGTCTGGAAGGTTTCACTGTAATTCCTTCCTTTGACCGCAGCTTGATGGTGATTCAGAGGCTGGCTCCTTGGTGGACATCTCTCAGGTTCAGGATTTGCCATGGGCTTAAGTTCTGGCAGAAGGCTTCATTGTGGCAGCTTACTTGGCCATCTGTTTATTTCTTCAGTACACTACATTCTCCATCACTGTGTAACTAAAAATGTCTAGTACATGAAGTCCATCTAGGAACTAGTGATGGGACACAATCATAATTGGGCGAGGAGGGAATCAGATACCAGTATCTACCTAGTATCTCCCTAAAGCCAGAATCTATGTTTAATCCTAGATACTTCTGTTTTGATGCTTCCACCTCAGTGCCTATCACATGACTTGCCCTCTTTTCTCAGTAGCTGACAAAAGATATTCCTATTTATTTAGTTATTTATTTAAAACCCCATTAAATTCAATAGGCCTTACTTCTGAGTAGATCTGGTTAGGATTTTGTTGTAACTTGCATTTACCAAGGCAGACAAGAGCAAGGACTAGAAGGAAAGATAATAAACAACAAAACAAAAATGTCATGATCCACCTGGTGAGTGTGTGTGTGACATGGCACCTTGTCAGTACTTTATATCTTTCCTTCACAAAACTCTTATGCTATAATCAGAACTGCTGTGCAGGGAACTACGGACAATACAGTAGTTATCATTTGCATTGTACAGACAGTTTATTGGCCACTTTGGGATGGTGAAGCAGGAGCTTCAGATGGCACTATTCATTATGTAATGGCTAACAATATGAACTTCCTACCTCACTGGAAATTCCTTGGTTCAAGTCTTGCCCCAGTTCCAAGGAGGCTTTAGGAGAGGGGGGCTATGGTGGGCTATGGAGTCTGGAGTCATGAAATGGGAGCCATGGACAAGCCAGTCATCAGAACTGAATAACAAGCCAAGACTGAATGTCAGGAATGAACCAGCTCCCAGTGAAGGTTTGCAGCCAACAGAAGAAAGCAGCCAGGAACAGTGACAGCTAACTTCCATGCAGGATAAACAGCAATTAGTGCCAACTCCCCCTCCCCTTGGAATGCTGGGTGATAAGGGAATGGCTAAGAGCAGGCGGGAACCCAGCCAAAGCTCTTGGGAAGTTCAGACAGGCATGAACAAAGACAGAATTAGTTTGTCAGAAAGGGAGGAGGGGGAAGCTGATCCAATCTCTCCTCAGAGTCGGCTAAGGGGGAGGGGCTCTTAGACCAGAAACAAAGCAAGTGACGTAAGACATGAAAGTTCTCCATTTTCTGTAGAAACCGGGTCTTCAGAAGGGTCATCTTGATTGATGATGTCAGAGGCTGTGTTCAAGCCATCCGGAGCTATCTGTTTGTTTTTACAATAAAGCAACCTTTTTAATTAACTACGCTTACTGTTTTATCAAGCTGGGAACCTGGACTCCTGACACTGAAGGAGAATCCAGGAGGCACAATAGAGGAACAAATGAGAAGTCTGGACCAATAGATGATAGTAGATAAAAAAACCAGAAGCCTTTCTGCTAGGTTTAATTGGGATAGCGATACCAAAAATAAGGGGAAAAGTTGTTTATGGATGTAACGACAGTGGCAAGATTCTTATATGCACAGAAGTGGAAGGAAGCAGCAACACCCACAAAAGAACAATCAATTGATAAATTAATGTACTACATTGAAATGGCAAAGCTAACTGCCAGACTAAGAGACTCTAAAGAAGACGGGGTTAGTAGAAGAGTGGAACCCTTTTTCAGATTACTTAAGTAAATATCTTAATTATTTTGCAATACGAGATGGATTTATATCTTAAGCAACAGAAAAAGCCCCAAGAGTTTCTTATTTTTAGGTTTATACTGAATGTATTGTTATAGACGAGGGCTTTAAAGAGATTTGCGTTATAACGTCTTATTGAGAAATATGGGAAGTCAAAGAAAAACAAAAATTCTAATTTGTGTTGTAATTAAGATGCATTACGTGAAATTTAAGGTAAAGGTAAAGGTACCCCTGACCGTTAGGCCCAGGCGCGGACAACTCTGGGGTTGCAGCGCTCATCTCGCTCTATAGGCCGAGGGAGCCGGCGTTTGTCCACAGACAGCTTCCGGGTCATGTGGCCAGCATTACTAAGCCACTTCTGGCGAACAAGAGCAGTGCATGGAAGTGCTGTTTACCTTCCCGCTGGAGTGGTACCTATTTATCTACTTGCACTTGACGTGCTTTCGAACTGCTAGGTTGGCAGGAGCTGGGACCGAGCAACAGGAGCTCACCCAGTCGCAGGGATTCAAACCACCAACCTTCTGATCAGCCAGCCCTAGGTTCTGTGGTTTAGACCACAGCGCCACCCGCGTCCCATGTGAAATTTAATAAAATATAAATTTAAAAAGTGAAGTTAGGAACACGGAACACCTTGGGAAAACCATATTGCTCAGCAAGACTTAACCAGAACAAGAAGCCCAGGGGGATTCAGTATCCAGTCAGTATAGACTAGGGTCAGCCCAGCATTTAATAATAAAGGCAGATGCTGTTCAGTGACCATTCCCCCACTCCCCACTGGAATTAGTGGTACTGAATTTCAACCCAGTTAACAGGATTGTGGCTCAGGTAAGAAAGAGCTGGCCATGTTAATGGCTTCCTCCACTTTCTGAAATGGAGACGTCCATCCGCATCCCATTTCCAGAAAGTTAACTGTTAGCTGTGTCATTTCCCCAACAAGTATCTGGGTAGCACCTCCCACTGAAACCCGAAGCCCCAGAATTGAATCATAGTGGTGCCGAGGTGCATCTCTGTAGGGTAAGTTATTGGTCCAGATTCAATGAATTATTATTCACTGTGGGAGCTCTTTCCCTCTATTATTCATGCCATTCTGCTTGCAGCTAGATTTATGTGTCAGGAAAAACATACAAACGGAATCCGATTTATTTGATTTATGCCGTGTAGGTACTGCCCTTTGGCTCCGTTTTTGTATGTATATTTAAGCCTCATGTATCAGCTCCTTTCTTTGTCAAATGTTTCTTACTCAAGGCTTGCAATGTTTGCAAAGGTTATGAGGTTTGTATGATTCTGAATCATACACTGAGTGGGACTATTTCTAACCCCCCTTCCCTTCCCCTGCCCAAGTTTATTTTAAAAAATATTATTATCATTTTCAAAAGCATTATCCCGGTCTCTGTGTGCAAGCCCCAAAGCTGGCTGTGACACTCTTGACCCATTATGTATTTAAGATAATGAAAATGGGAAAAGGCACATTTTTAAAAAAACACACACACAAAGATTTCCGGTTGCCTCGAACAAATTGCGAATACCAGAATTACCACATTGCACTTCAGATATACTGTTGTTTTCTCACCTGAATATTTTCATGATTGTTTAACACTTACAAAGTGTCTGATTTTAAGTGTTGTACAGGTATTAAAAGATAAGACAGTCCCTTGGCTCACTGTCGAAAATACACATGACCCCAATGGAAAAACGAATTGGAAGAGAAGATGAAAGCAGACACTGGAACTGCTGCATCTTCATGGGAACTAAGGAAGTTGCCCTATACTGAGTCAGGCCATTGGTCCAACTAGCTTCTATGCTGTTTATTAGCAGTTGTCCAGGATTTCGGATGGGGGCATTCCCAGCCCTATCTGGAGATGCTGAGAATTGAACCTGGAACCTTCGGCATGCAGAGCATGTCCTCTACCACTAAGCCATGACCCTCCCCCAGCTTTTGTTCCCCTCCTTTCCATGTTCTAGTATAAAAGATTGAAACAGAAATAAAATGACAATACATTAGGGAATCCAAACAAATGCAAAGAGGGTCTGATCTTCTGGGTCAGGGAAAAGCTCCTCCCCACTATCCTTGTCTGTCTCTGATTGAGGCCTTTAGATTTGGGGCTCCAACGAGCTGTTCACTGACCCACACATCTCATACAATACAGTCGTGCCTTGGTTTTCGAACGGCTTGGTTCTTGAACGTTTTGGCTCCCAAACGCCGCAAACCCGGAAGTGAGTGTTCTGGTTTGTGAACTATTTTTGGAAGCTGAATGTCCAACAGGAGCTTCCTGCAGCCAATCAGAAGCCGCACTTTGGTTTTCAAACATTTTGGAAACTGAATGGACTTCTGGAACGGATTCCGTTTGACTTCCATGGTACGACTGTACAGCCATTCTAGGTCACTGCCTAGGTTAACTGTGTTTCCTTGGTTTGCATGCAATTCCAAGCCAAACCATCACTTAGCATGAATGTGCATGCCAGAAGTTCCCAGAAAGGATATTGTGAATGCTGTGAGGCTCCACCTGCTTAGCATGCTGTCCAAAGCTGGGCTCATGTCTCCTCCAGCCAAACTATGAGCTGTCAACACAAAAACCATGGTTACTGCTCATGGTTTACCTCCATCAGACGTCTGGGTTTGAATGATACGCTAAGCTAAACCATGTCTTTGTGGCAGCACAGCAGCAGGGAGAAGGACTGGGGGAAGGAGCGCAGTAGCTCTATTGGAACAGAATTAATTTAAGTCTTCATGTACAATGGAAGCCCAACTATCCAAACCTTGGCTGCCTACTTAGGTTACCAGAATAGCATCTTCTATGCATAATAGAAACAACATTCCCTTACAATGACATAGTTGAACATCTAAATAAATTGGGATGTTACAAACACAGTCTTTGACTCCTTGCTGTGAGAAGGAAGCATTGCCTGTGGATAGACTATTCTGGAAGCATGTGCAATTCTGTCTGTTAATGATAGTTTTCAAGCAGGAGTCAGCTAGATGGCCTATGGACTGTATCCATAAAGAAATTAATTGGCATCATGCAAGCTGACAGGGAGCCCTTGGTCCTTATTGAGGCAGTCAAATAGCATGTGCATTGCCATAAAATCAGCTTACTGATGTGAATGTTAGCCTGGATACTTGTGTTACCCGCAGTGCATTTTGCTGTTCAGTTTTACTAAACAGTCTGGAGGGATATTTTATCGGAGGGATGTGGTAACAGATTTATGGAATTTCCAAAGCACAGGGTCTTATTTTGAACATGAGGAGACACCATGAGTGAGGGGTAGCCAATAACACCTCCAAAATAGAGGCCGGTCTCTGTAATCATTGATGTTCCAGCTAATTAATAGGAGGCCTGTGGCCAATCAAGCTGTTTCACGGAATAGGGCAAGCCCCATTTCTCTTCTCCCGAAATGGGTGGAACTTTCGAGTTAAAGATGTGCATACTTTCCACACAGCTGTTTAGTTTATGAGCATTCTGTGGGCATTTGCTTAAATATATCTGGTACCTTTCCTTTTTTATAGGGTTGAAGTTCAGAATGGCGCTTTTGTTTTCATCCAGTTTGACGTTGAAATCCACCGTGTTTAATGGAATTCAATTTACAATAACAGTTCTCAGGTTGAGCGCAACTCACAATAACATCGATCACAGGATGTGTGGGTTCCACTTGGTTTATAGTTAACACTCTGGACGGAGCTTAAGAGGCAGCATCTCAGGGACTAAAACCCGAGGCAAGCAGATTGCTGAAGCCCTCCTCCCTCTCTCCGTCCCCTGACAAAAGGCCATGTGGGAAATATCCCAGGAGCCATAGGGCCAAAGCTAATTGATTATATATAATGACCACGATCCAAAAGAGCTGCTTGTGTGTGCCCAGGGGGACTTATTTATTTATTTTACTTCTGTGAACTGGAAGCAGGCCTCTATGCCAAAGCTGAAACTGAAGAACCTCTTTCGGGCAGGAGCTCAGTGCTAGCTGAGGCCAAAAGATTTCAATTCCAGCTAGCAGTAGCACATCGCAAGTGGGAGCTGGATGCCTTTGGCAATTTTCAGAAGAAGCAGTCCTGTGCATAAACGTGGCAGTGTAGGGCTCTGGATTTCATCTACTGGCCACAGCCCCAGCCTCCATGAAGCCCTCACTGCATTACAGTAATAATAATAATATTTTTTTATTTATATCCTGTTCTCCCCAGCCAAAGCCGGGCTCAGAGTGGCTAACAACAGTAAAAATAACAGTTTACATAAAATCACAATCAATTAATTGAAATACATTCTAAAATCAATTCATTCTAAAATCAATTCACAGTCAAATTAATGGCAACCATTGGGCTAGAGTTCTATGAGGATTACAGAAGGAGAGAGGGGGTCAGACTGTGCCTTGGCCAAAGACCTAGTGGAAAAGCTCTGTCTTGCAGGCTCTGCGGAAAGATGTCAAGTCCTGCAGGCCCCTAGTCTCTTGTGACAGAGCATTCCACCAGATTGGGACCATGGCCAAAAAAGCCCTGGCTCTGGTTGAGGCCAGCCTAACCTCCCTGTGGCCCAGGACCTCCAAGATGTTTTTATTTGAAGACCGTAAGGTCCTCTGAGGAACATACCAGGAGAGGCAGTCCTGTAGGTAAGAGGGTCCTAGGCCTTATAGGGCTTTAAAGGTTCCCTAAGCATGCTGTGTACCCCAGACCCTCCAAGTCTCCCTATTTTCCAGGGCCAGTCCCAGATTTACGGAAGCCTTCCTGGTTTCTGATCGGATCCCGAAATGTCACACGCTTCCTTAGGTTAGAGTTGCCATATTTCAAACTGAAAATCTGGACAGAAAAGTTGAGTTGTAGTTGTAGCATTTTTTAGTTTTGCCCAAAGTTGTTGAGCTTCTTGGGCAAAATCGCTTTAAAAATTGCCATTTCTTAGCTATTTTTATGGGGAAACAGCACTGCCGACATGGGCTACAATACATCTGGATTTTCCCAGACATTTTCCCGGATTTTCTGATTTCTGCCCAGATACTGCTACCGACTGCAGTATTCCATATATTTCCAGGAAAATCAGGACATATGGGAACTGTACCTTAGGTTGCCCCTATTTTCATCAGATAAATGTTGGAGCGGGTGTCTCTATTTTCATTGGAGAAATATCGGAGGGCATGGAATAGGATGCTCTTATTTTCATTGGAGAAATGTTGGAAGGTATGGTACCCTCCATTTGAAGGCCCCTGTACTGCGCAAATGGATCTTGAATGTGTGGAGGTCAGAGATGGCGATAGTGGGTATGATTCTCATTCCTCTGTCCACACATTCACTGGTAGATCTTCCTAGGGTGACTCTCTCTCACCCCATCAGATGTATATATAGAAGATTCTTTCCAAAACCATTCCAGAATGTGAATGTAGAACTTTGCCAGAAGGCCATAGAGCCTAAGTGTGGTGTAGTGGTTAAGAGCTGTAGACTTGTAATCTGGTGAACCGGGTTCGTGTCTCCACTCCTCCACATGCAGCTGCTTGGTGACCTTGGGCTAGTCACACTTCTCTGAAGTCTCTCAGCCCCACTCACCTCACAGAGTGTTTGTTGTGGGGGAGGAAGGGAAAGGAGAATGTTAGCCGCTTTGAGACTCCTTCGGGTAGTGATAAAGCGGGATATCAAATCCAAACTCTTCTTAAGTGGTGCTCTCAGAACAAAACATCCTCTCTTCAACACCTCTTCTTCTTCCTTAAGCAGACCTCAAAACTTTCCCAATACACCTTTTAAAATATAGCTTACTGCACAGGATTTCCAATGCTATTTATATGCCAAATACTATTTGCTCTAGAGCAAATATTTTTGAAGACTTGAAGTATATATTAAACCCTTTAAAAAGTTTCAGTGCAGTAAGTTAAATGGGGGTGAAGGGTCTGTTATCCTAGGGATGGGTTTTCATGAGGACTTTAAAAAATGATTGAACTAAAGATTAGAAAAATGAGAAATGGAGAGAAACTGAAATTGACAGTTTCACCCATCCTGACTTGGGGGATATCCATTCTTTGGCCCTTGGTCAGGTAAATCTGTGACCTTGCCTATACAAGGGACCACCACATATCAAACTGCTTCTTCAAAGTACCTGTGTTGTTAGCATCCCATGCTTTAGTGCTCATGAGACAAATGAGGCTACAGGAAGCTGCTAACTGGACATGCCCCAATTCTTCATGGAAATGTTGCAAAAATAATTCATGCTCAGTGTCTCGCAAAGACTAAAGCATAAGTAAAATAAAAGCTTCATTATGCAGAGCAGTTTTACATAAATTTGCCACATGCGGTTTTATTTGTCTGTGTTTTAAAAATCCTGCAGGAGCTAGTTAGAAATTGGCCAAATATACACGGAATCAATAAATTATGATAAAAAATAATAATATGACTATTGGCCTATGGAAAGCTATAACTCAAACTTGGAGTCAGGCAATAGACAAATCTTGATTTATTTGTCTATATGAGTTCAGCCATAATGAAGAATAATGATGTTGCCTCTAAAAATTAGGAGATCTGAGATGGCACTGGGAGAAAAGAGGAGACTTGTGGAAAAATGTAGCTTTTCAGTTAAAGATTTTACACTGGATATATGTGCTGAGTTGCTGATATGTTTAGTTGTGGAATGTGGGAGTCTAATCTGAAGCTGACATGTAAATTTGACTATCTTCAGATGCCCAGACATTCAACTAGCAGGTTAGTATTTTCCTCATCATAGGATGCTTCAGTTTTCCCCTGGAAGGTCTGCCTCTAAGGGGGTTAGAATTTTTCCTATCTTACACAACTATTCCCCCCCTCCCAATAAAATAAAAATGTGGCTCCCTTCTATGATTGGATTGAAGACTTATACAAACTTGCAACATGTGAACAACTTGCATATAAACACAGACTTGTCATGGACAAATTCAATGATATTTGTAATCCATGCTTACAAATATTGTAATAGGTTAAGATCTGGTGAAGTACAATAACAACTTTGTAAAGTGTATATTTTGGGGGGGGTTTCCCCTCACCCTCCTTTACTTTCCCTTCTATACGAGTGCTGTTTTTCTTTTTCTTAGGAACTCCCCCAAGGTCACCGCTGGGGTCGTGCCATGACCCTAGCCCCCCGTCTGGGGCTTTGGACAGAGACCACGCCCCCCAGATTCCTTTAACAGAATACCCTTGAATTAGGAGGGGTAGGTGATGGCCACTACCTCCCCCCCCCCCCCTGAACCTAATACTCCAGGGGTGAGTCCTCAGCCAGTGCCACGCCCCTGGACCATCCAGATTGGATGGCCTAAGGATGACGTGGCTGAGGACCATCCAATGGCGCAGGGGCTATCTTGCCCCATGTGCGTGGAGAGGGCTTGCTCCCAGCCCACAATGTCATCTCCCCGGGAACGGGAAATGGCTTTGTGGACTTCTTACAGGATGCTGGGCTAGGTGGGTCATTGGGCAGGTCCAGTAGGCTCTTCTTAGATGCTTAAATCATTCTGAAGCATTACGTTCCTGCTCTGCATTATTCTGCTATACAAATGAAAATAATAACCGTTTTAAAATGGGCTTGTGAGGGCATTGCGCTGACAAAAAGCTGGGCAGAATTCTGCAAAGTTTTTTCAAAGTGGTTGGGGGCAAAGGCCGAAGGGGGGAGGACATGCAGAAGCTCAGAAATGTTCTTGGAAGAATGTCCTCTGAGAAGTTTTAGCGCCACTCCAGCAGGAACTCTATGTGTGTGCTAGGCCCAGAGGCACATTGGCCTTAAAAATAACTCAGCAAATTTTTGGCTTGTTGCTCTGGCAAGCACATGCAAATCAGTGGGGTTATAGTATTTCAGTTTTGTTGGACTGAATTAGTCTATGGAGCAACAGGGTGTAAAGCCTTCCCTAGAATAATAATAACTTCTTTAAAGATACTGCAGTATTCAGTGTGACATCTGTTAGCAAATTATTGTCTACTGCAGTGCTTTCTTTTAAGCCGCTTGGGACCCACATGCTGAATTATTTCATGATTTGCATAGGTTCTTATTTATAATGGCCAGCGAAGTATTAAGCCACCTACTAATCAGCTAGGATTTCTTGTTACTTGATCACTTTCCCAAGGAGATAACTTTTGGCTCATTGTACCTCGGATCAAGTTTACGATCCCCTTTTACCTACACTTCATTAGAATATATTACGCCAACCACATACCAGCAAGGGAAATAATGGAGGTCAGATTCAGGAAATCATGTAACTAATACGAGAACCAGGGGGAATGCAGATGGAAAGGATACATTAAAGTGACCTGCTGAGAGAATAATCTTTCTGTTATAAAAGTTATCCGTAGGCAAATTAACTAAAAAGGGCATTAAATACTGATTTCCAAATATGCTAAGGCTATCATTTTCCCAAATGGCTAGATTGCCAAAGAAGCAAAACAGATGATATGGCACCTAATACCCATCAACTTGTAATGCTAGCTAGTAACCTGAACACTCCAAAAATGTATTCTTAGACCCCCCCTCCCCAACCCCCAACCCCTAAAAGTCTTCATCAAAGTTCTGGGGGAAGGATCCTGAAGCCAACTACTGCTGACAGGAGTCAAGGAGAACTCAAGTCTTCGGATTAATTTGAAAATTGCAAAAAATAGGGCACTATTGGACAATTCCCATTACTTTTAATCCAGCTGAATGGAAGGCAATCCAGGTTTGGTTTTTTTTTATAAGCTTCTCTCTCCTGATGCTAACTCTAGAAACAAAAAACCTAATTCCTCACTCAAAGAATGCCAGCTAGAGAAAAGTTGGCCTGCCTAAGTTCCATTGAAAACAAAAGACTTGGATGCTTTAAGTTAAGTATTTCAGGATGAAGCAATGTGTGATAGGTACAAACATAATCCATCACAGTATCCCGGTAAAGGTATATGAATGCTTAGGTAGAAGAGATGGTAGCTTGGTCTATGGTTTGGCAACAATGTGTGTTGCAGGGTGGTGTCCTGATATTAACTCAGCTAAAGGCTCTACATCTTTCCAGGCAAAGTAACAAGGAGTTGTATGGGCAACTGGGGGGAAATATGGTAATTTGGGGTGGAGGTAGGTAGCATAGTGTCGTGAGAGCCAGTGTGGTGTAGTGATTAAGAGCGGTAGTCTCATAATCTGGGAAACCGGGTTCGTGTCTCCGCTCCTCCACATGCAGCTGCTGGGTGACCTTCGGCTAGTCACACTTCTTTGAAGTCTCTCAGCCCCACTCACCTCACAGAGTGTTTGTTGTGGGGGAGGAAGGGAAAGGAGAATGTTAGCCGCTTTGAGACTCCTTAAAGGGAGTGAAAGGCGGGATATCAAATCCAAACTCTTCTTCTCTTCTTCTTCTTCATACATAGAAAAGCAATGGTAGTAGCAGCCTTTCCTCTTTTAAACTACCACTGTTTTAGTTGGTCGGTGTGGCGTTTGCCCTCTCGTTTGAAAATGTCTGTACAGGGGGAGAGAAAGGGTTAATATGTAGACCAATAGGAAAGCCGGAGGCGGAGCCTACCTGCTTATAAAAGGGCTTAGGCTGAGGTTTGGTTTAGGTGGGAAGTTGGTTGGTTTTAGTGGGAAACATTTGCAAGAGTCAGTTGGCAGGTGGAAGAACAGTTCTCCTCTGCAAATGTGCCCCCTTAGCTCTTTAATGGACTGTGGCACAAAATGGACTGTGGAAAGTGTCATTAATTGTACTGACTTTTCTTTGCATTTGTTCCAGTTGGAATTCTTTCTTCTTTGCACCAATTTGGCAATTAGCACCCTTCTTCACTCTGGTGCCATTCTTTGGAGCAATAGATTCTAGGCTTTTGTTTGTTTGTCTGCTAGCTTGCAAGCTTGCTGTGTAAGGCCCTAGAAGGAAGCTGGAGGAGCCTTTAATGCATTTAGGAGATGGCCTGTTGTCAGCCACATAGGGTTAAAAATTACATATTATTGAAAACACTGGTGGGGGGATGTAATGGACATAGATGTAGAGCCTGTCAGTTTCTCAGCAACCTCTCCTTTCAATCCCAAGATGATTTCTAAAGGTATGGTTAGAAGCATGGTTTGCCTATTGTGAATTATCCTATTTACTTTGGCTATTATGTATTGAATTGACTGAAGACCATTCCCAACAGTTGACAAGAGAAACCATTATGAAGAAAACCAAATTTTCACTTTATGGGTTGAGTTATCTGTGATTTAAAGATCATTACAATCTCTTTAAAATACTTAGTGCCAACCAAAGAATTTTTTAATCAAAGGAACCCTATGCCTTTCACTTAGGAAACCAATAGTTATGTTACTTCATTATTATTATTTTTTGCTAAAGCCACAAAAGCTAAACAGTTTCCTAAAATAATTTGGATTTCAGGGGTGCTTAGGTTCAGGGGTGAGAAACAAAGCGTGATGTGTGACTGGCAACCTTTCTAGTAATAATAATCCCAACAGTAAAATAAAATGTGGAATATACATTGATCTGTTAAGCACCAAAGGACATGATAAAGCTACTGAAAACTAACACAGATACTAAAAACTCCTAATCTCTTTACCAGCTTTGCTTATTTTCTTAGGTGCCTCCTCGTGCTCAGATTGTATATTCATCTGCCTCAATTTTTTGTTCACTTTTTAAACTTGTTAAACAGTCCGCATTTGGTTGTTACAAAACTCTCCTAGTCTTGGGGTAGGCATTTGGTGGCCATGAATAAGCTGAACAGGATGTTTTAGCAGCCACTTAACATGTTAATTTTAGATATAAACCAAAGGTGTTACAAATATAACCTAAATGCAGGAATGTGGCAATAACATACTTGTAAATATACAACTTTATGCCCCTTGGGCATTCAGGATTAATTGTGTCTACCACCTCAAGTGTGTGGTCGCCAGTGCTGATGCGTGGAATGATGGTGATGTCCTGATGAAGATATTGGTCTTTGTCAGGCTGATGGTGAAACCAAACTCTGCACAAGCTTTGACAAAGTGGTTGATGAGTCCTTGTAGAGCTTCCTCAGAGTGCACTGTCAAGGCTGCGTCATCTGCAAGCAACATCTCACAGATAAGAACTCATCACACTTTTGTTTTGGCATGGAGTTGAATAGACCCAGTTGAATAGACCCCCATCCAGTGTTATTTTTTTTTTCTAGAAAAAGAGGTCCCAGAACTCACCATGAGCAACACCCTCATTAGAATGGCAATGGCACACACCTGAGAGGTGCTGGAACTGAGTTCTGGTGAGTCCTGGCTGAAAAAAAAGCCCCTCTTTCCCCAGCCACTCTGGGCGGCTTCCAATAAAAGATTAAAAATACATCAAAAACTTCCCTAAACAGGGCTGCCTTCAGATGTCTTCTAAACGTCAGATAGTTGTTTATCTCTTTGACATCTGAAGGGTTCCATAGGGTGGGCGCCACTACCAAGAAGGCCCTCTGCCTGATTCCCTGTATCTTTGCTTCTCGCAGGGAGGGAACCGCCAGAAGTCCCTTGGAGCTGGACCTCAGTGTCCGGGCAGAACGATGTAGGTGGAGACACTCCTTCAGGTATACTGAAGGTTCTTGAATGATCCTTAAGCAGTCTGAGTGCTGGAAAAAATGTGATCACAAAGAGAAAGAACAGCTTCCTTCTGACCTGACATGCCATGTCAGACTAACTTTATCTTGTTGTAGACTGTATAAATAAATGCTCTACAATGAACAGCATCCAAAGTAGGGCCAAAGTATTAAACAGACAATAAGTATTTTCCCCCCAACAGAAATGCAAAGCATTGCTTCAACTTCTCTGCCTTCTCTTTATACTCTTGGTAGTAGGTGCAGATGTTTCCTCATCTGCTTTCTGATGGCATGAGGGTATATGATTTAAATGTGCTGCTTTTCTGGCACAACAATTTCAGTCCTTCATGAGCAAGCATCAGAACCATTTCGCAGGCTTTTGCTTTGTCGAAACCTTGAGATCCTAGTGGAGTATTCGAGTCCTCATGTTTATTCTCCTAGACAAATACAGGAAAAAGCCCACTTGCTCCCTTTGACCCTTCTCCTTGGCAACTGACAATTACCTTCCTTAGCCCAAAGGGTTGAGGCATTTGGGACTTGAGAGAGGTGCTTTATTTGGAACACATGATCTGCAACCCAGAGCTTTGGAGTTCCTTTCAGGAGCCACAGAGTATTTATTTATATTATATCAAATTAGAGGAAATGAAGGGGCATGTGTTGCAGGCAGCAACAGCATTCTGCTTGTTATAAACTCCCCTGTTAGAAATGTTTTTGTGAATGTCAGTGGGCCAGTGCACTTTGGGACTCAAACACCTAGACAGTCAATCATCATAATGAAGCTTTTATTTTATTTTCAAATGTAATGAATTACATGTAAACTCTTCCATTCCATTTACGGAGCTAACTATTTTGTTTCAACCTGAAACCATTCAGGCTTATGTTCAGTCATTTAAAAAACGTGACTAAAATGCGGTGACATTACCTATCTCTGAAAAGAGCCCAGTTCATTGGAATGGAAAGTCAGAAAGTTTTCCCAAAAAGCCACAAAGAAATCACAGGAAGGACTCTTTAATTGTGGTGGTTTGTGAAGCAGAGTAGCCTAAAACTATTTTGACCAGACTGAAGGTTATCTGTTAACCTGTCCACTTTAAGCCACACATTTATTGCATGACAATGTTCAGCCTTTTTTTTTTTTTTTTTTTAATGCTTCCCCATGCTCAAATGCTCAGGAGTGGGTGAAGTTTCTGTCACTCCTAAAGAGAAAACTGCTTTGCTGTACTTTGGCATACAATATTCTCCATGTTCCATTCATCCTCTTGTTTTATTTAATCTACAGAGATAAATTAAAGCTGATCTTTTAATGCCTTGTCACTAGCAACAACAAAACTACATATTTTATCCAGGAATTGTAAAGGTAAAGGGACCCCTGACAATTAGGTCCAGTCGCAGATGACTCTGGGGTTGCGGTGCTCATCTTGCTTTATTGGCCAAGGGAGCCGACGTACAGCTTCCAGGTCATGTGGCTAAGCCGCTTCTGGCGAACCAGAGCAGCACACGGAAACACCGTTTACCTTCCCGCCAGAGCGGTACCTATTTATCTACTTGCACTTTGATGTGCTTTCGAACTGCTAGGATGTACACCCCAAAAAAAAAAGACATCCCAGAATGTGATAAAATTAATATCCTCTAGGTTAGGGCTGCCATATTTATAATAATAATAATAATAATAATAATAATAATAATAATAATAATAATAATAATAATAATATATTTGTACCCCGCCCATCTGGGCAGCTTTCAACAAAGACTAAAAATACATTTTAAAAACCAGCACATGTCAAAAGTTGTTGAGTGTTGAGCTTTTTTGTTTTTGTTTTTAGGAAGACCCCAATATTGTTGAGCTTACTTTTAGGAAACCATGAAAATAAAGAAATAATTTAAAAAACAAACATGGATTTTCAATTGACTTGTATAAAGTTCCACTATTCAGAAATTCCCCATGGACATCAGTTCTGTCTTTGAAATCCTGGTAATGTCCAGGACAATCTGGACGTATGGCAGCCCTACTCTAGGTTTATTTGTAAAATTATTGACATTATCAAAAGATGTACACATTTAAGTCTTGCCTTTCTTACCAAAAGCAGTGTTCTGTAGTGGTTAGAGTATCAGACAGGGGAGACATGATTTCAAATCCTTACTCAGCCATGAATCTCACCAGTGGCCTTCAACTAGGCACTGTATTTCACTTAAGAGTTATTACAACAATGCAATGGCCATGCATGGTATTCTGAGCTCCTTGGAAGAAGAGTAAGGTGTACTGTAAATAATAATTCTCTAGAGGGATAGCCATTTTAGACTACTGAAATAAAAAGCAGTGACTCTTGTGGCACCATAAAGGCTAAGAAAATTATGAGGGAGTTATATCCAATGATAGTTCTACTCAGTGAAGACACACTGGAATGAATGGACAGGATTAACTTATGTGGATCTATTGTGAGTATGATGTAATGATTTCTCTCACCCCCCCTGCCCCCCCCCCCGGTCTTCCCTTCCCCACAGTGTCACTTAGAGTTAAGATAAGTGGACATGTTTCAACCCTGGACTACTTGTGAGGAGGATCTGCATGTGACCATCTGAACACCGAGGGGCTGGGGAACGATAACATTGCATCAGAGACAAGCTGTGCTTCTTGATAATCTTTGAGAGGATTTTTAATTTTCTCCTTTTCGCAAGTGCGTTTATTTATTTATTTTGCCCTGTTGCCTACACAGCGTGTTTGCTCAATTATTTGTGCTTTTAGGCAGTCGTTTTCAAAAAGATGGAAACAAACAGAACTTCCAGTGTGCTTTCAAAGACTGCCTGGCAGCCTTTTGCTGCCAACCTATCACCCTCATAGAAGAACTATTCAGTACTTGCAGCAGTATCTTACGGTCAAGGTCAAAGCTAAGTCCCAGAAAAAACAAACAGATCTCATTTCCAAGAGAGATGCAGAAAGTTCCAGATTATTGCCTCGATCCAGCAAGGGTGATTTGCCAGAAGAATCAGGACTTGCACACCCTCCAAATGTCCCTATTTTCCAGGGACATCCCTAATTTAGATAAGCCATTCCGATTTCTGGATTTGATCCTTAGGATGTCCCTATTCCCATCAGAGAAAGGTTGGAGGGCATGGTACATCTGCAGTGCCAGTGGCAGGCGGCGCATTGGTGGTGAGTGTCCCATGGGTGGTGGTGGTGTGGCAGAGCAGGGTGGCATGTCCTGTTTTGCCTCAAGTGGCAAAATGGGATGAAGCACCCCTGATCTCAGGATTCCAGAATTTACAGCTGTTTGTTCTGATGAAAGGCAGACAAAGACCCACAGCCCAGGTGGGGCTCGCTCGCTTGGGGAGTAGGTATGTGATTCCTCAGCTGGAGTAGACTCAGGACAAGTGGGGGTCACATGCCTCATCAAGCCCAGAAGGTATAACAGGAAAGCCATCCTGGCCAGGTCATAGCTCTCCTGACAGGAGATTTGGTCTGGAGTCACAGTGTGGAAATAAAGGATGAGATTGCCCACCAGATACCAAGCATTCTACTGTACAAATTAGGCCCCAGTGTTTTTCTTACAACCCCTTTCTCAATGTGCCTACTTTAAATTAATCAATTTTAATCTAGCATGTAGATTCTCAAAACTTTCTTATTTAAACATTCAACAATTTTTGCACAATCTTGCTTGTTCTCAGTAAGCAAAATTATCTACATATACAAGCAGAAAAGTTATTTTCCCATTTTGTTGTTTCCCCCATGAGACATCGGTTGAATTGGACCACATATATCACTATGAATAAGTTGCAAAGGCTCTGTTGAACTTTTCTGGCTTTGCTTAGAGATAGAAGGTCTTGTTCCCTTTCCCACCAAACAACTTTCACATATTTCACTATCCAGGTCAACTTTACAAGGTTTAATTTCCATTCTTCTCACCAAACTTTTCCTTGGCAGGTCTGCTATAATCCTGAAGCCTCTGTGTGCTAGCCTTTTCTGCCACAGATGAACACAAGTTGCAACTGAATTCTTCTTCACCATATTCGCTCTTTCTTGACCTGTATCTAGCACAAAGACTCTATTATTTCCAAAACCTTGTGCATACAAAACTCTAGCTTTGGTAACTGCACATTTGTTGCAATCAAAATGTACATTAAAACCATGCTTGGTCAGGGCTGACACACTCAGCAAACTCAGCAAGAAAACTACATCTCTCACTTCATTACTATTAGTTTTTCTACCTGCAACACACTTGAGCAAACCTGCTCCTTTTCCTTGCACAGCTATTTTGTTGCCATTTGTGACTGTAACTGTCTCTGATGAGTTTTCATTTAACACTCTTAAAAAAATTAGCATCACACATGGAAGCTGCCGAATCAATTAACCAACTAAAAGGTGTAATGTTAATAGCACCAGTTTTCCTATAACTTGATTTTTGCTAGATAGTTCTGATGAACTACAAAAGCACTTTTAGTTTTCTTTCTGTCACCACCCTGGAACTTTTCTTTATTAGTGCCACTTTGTTTTGTACAGTTCCTTGCAAAATGTCCTATTTTTCGACACGAGAAGCATCTAGTTTTGTCATTTTTGTCTGTACCTTGAAAAGCAGTTTTATTGCTAAAGCACAAGCCCCGCTCACCAGACACCAAGCACTCTACTATTCAAATTAGGCCCCAGTGTTTTTCTTACAGCAGCACCTTCATCATGGGTGCCTCCTTTCAGGCCCCCACCTCTGCCAGAGAAGTGGTCCCAGTACTGCATAGGTGCTGATTTCCTGCAAGATCTTGTGAGATCTCATCAAAGTCTTGCAAGATATCAAGAAGAACAAAAGATCTCATGAGATTTAGGTGAGATCTTGCAAGCACTTTCAGGGAATCGGCACCAAAGCCAGCCCTACAATGCTGGTCCCTGTTTCCCAGGAATCTCCATGATTTAGAGAAGCTGTCCTGGTTTCTGATTTCATCCCAGAATGTCCTGCTTTTCCTTAGGATGTCTCTATTTTCAGTTGCTAATTGTTGGAGGGTATGGTAGGATGTCCCTATTTTCATCACGTTCAGTCCACAGCTGTAATCTGAAGGCAGGCTGTATCTTGTGGTTGCAGTTTTATTTGTAGAGAAAAGAAGTCTGAGCTAAATCTCAGACTTGCTACTTGTGGCCTCCATCCTCTGTAAAGGGTGAGCCATGTGCTGGCTAAGAGCCAGGAACAGTAGAGATCTAGAAGAGAAGATCCAACAGAGGAAGTCCAAAAGAGAAAGAGGGCTGCAGGGCCAGCCCTTTTCATTGATCAGCTAGGGTCACACCCATCTACCTGGTCACACTCAGGGGGAGGAGGCTCCCAACAGGTATGACCGGAAGTCCTCCCTGTTTGGAGCCACATTCCCCTGCGTGTCCATTCTAGGCAACGGGGAAATGTTGTACTTGAATGCTCTAGCAATACATCCCACAACTGGGGTACACATTTGTGTGTTTGAAGGTGACCCCGAAACTACAATTAATCCAGAATGCGGCAGCTAGACAGGTGACTGGGAGCAGCTGCCAAGACCACATAACACCGGTCTTGAAAGACCTACACTGGCTCCCAGTACGTTTCCGAGCACAATTCAAAGTGTTGGTGCTGACCTTTAAAGCCCTAAACGGACTCAGCCCAGCATACCTGAAGGAGCGTCTCCACCCCCATAATCTAGCCCGGACACTGAGGTCCAGCGCCGAGGGCCTTCTGGCAGTTCCCTTCCTGCGAGAAGTGAGGTTACAGGGAACCAGCAAGAGGACCTTCTCAGTAATGGCACCCACACTGTGAAACGCCCTCCCATCAGATGTCAAAGGAATAAGCAACTATCTGACGTTTAGAAGACATCTGAAGGCAGCCCTGTTTAGGGAAGTTTTTAATGACTGATGTTTTACTGTATTTTTAATCTTTTGTTGGAAGCCACCCAGAATGGCTGGGAAAAGGGCAAGGTATAAATAATAAATTATTATACTATTATTATTATTTTCAAACTTACAGCATCCAGGAGAGTTGCCCTTCCATGTGATTCACTGCTCATGGGAGTTCAGTAGCAGTTTCCACTGAAGTCTATGAGGGTAGTTAGGAGCTGTGACAGCTCCTGCCCTTTCCTGTTTTGAGAATGGGTCAGGCAGAATATCTGAACTGGTGCACTCTCTGGATGAGCTCACAAACTCAGGCCTTACTGTTCAGTTTCCCCACTGAAATTACATCTGGAATCGCCTCCCAATAAAGTCCTCAAGGCTACGCTGTCACAGATGGGGCTCTGCATCGCTTCTCAAGTCTAGGGGATGCGACAAAGGCTGTTGTTTCATCCTGCCTTTCAGAAGCATTGATATTTGGAAATGTGAGCATTTTATTTTGTTCTCACTGTAAGTCTTGGAAGCGGTGTGTGTGTGTGTGTGTGTGTGTGTGTGTGAAATGGCTTTGTCAGGACAGTTTGATAGTTCCCTTCCTCACATTTTTTTTAAAAAAATAAACAACAGCCATGCTTACATATAAAACAGGTTGTGCCTCATGCTCAGCAAGAAAGATTAAAAACTGCTCAAAAGTGGAGTATTTCCTAACCTAAGAAATATGTTCCTTTCGTCTCGAAGCCTTTCTCCTTATTTCTTTGTGAAGGAAGTACCAGTATATTTTTAAATAATGCTTAGAGATTCTAAAACAAACCAGTCTGAATGCATTGGTCATGTGGAAGACTGCTTTGGCCTCATCCACTGTGAAACATGATGTGTTTTTTGCATATGTGAAAGCATGATTCCACATTATGGCTTCATACACACCAAACACTTATGGAAGAACTTTAAAAATACACGAATCCCCTCCAAAGAATCCTGGGAACTGGAGGGTACAAGTAATCTACAGTTCCCAGGATTCATAGAGGGAGGTCATGTAATTTAAATGTGCTTTAAATGTATAGTGTGTATGTAGCCTTATATAAACCCAGGTCCCAGTGCCTAATAGAATCATAGAATTGTGGCGTTGGAAGGGACTCCAAAGGCCATCTAGTTCAACCCAAGGGATGCGGGTGGCACTGTGGTCTAAACCACTGAGCCTCTTGGGCTTGCCAATCAGAAGGTTGGCGGTTCAAATCCACACAACGGGGTGAGCTCCCGTTGCTCTGTCCCTGCTCCTGCCTAGCTAGCAGTTCAAAAGCATGCCAGTGCAAGTAGATAAATAGGTATCGCTGTGGTGGGAAGGTAAATGGTGTTTCCGTGCACTCTGGTTTCTGTCATGGGGTTCCATTGCACCAGAAGTGGTTCAGTCATGCTGGCCACATGACTTGGAAAGCTGTCTGTGGACAAACGCTGGCTCCCTCGGCCTGAAAGCAAGATGAGCACCACAACCCCATAGTTGCCTTTGCCTGGACTTAACCATCCAGGGGTCCTTTACCTTTTTAATAATAGTAATAATAAAATTTTATTTATATTCCACCCTCCCCAGCCGAAGCCGGGCTCAGAGTGGCTAACAACCTTAGTTCAACCCCCTGCAATGTAGGAATCTCAATTAAAGCATCCATGACAGATGGCCTTCCAACCTCTGCTTAAAAACCTCATGGGAGTCTGTTCCACTGTCGAACAGCTCTTACTGTCAGAAAGCTTTTTCATATGTTTAGTCAGAATCTTCTTTCTTGTAACTTGAAACCATTGGTTTGGAGCCTAGCCTCCAGAGCCCTGGCAGCTCTGTTGGGTTAGGGAGAAAAAGACTGGGTACCCAACAAGTCCACCCAAGATGGACTCTTCCATTCTCTCCAACTCCCAACAGTGGCGATCTTGTTTGGCAGGAAGAAGAGGAGATGCCATATAATACAGTGGTACCTCAGGTTAAGAACTTAATTCGTTCTGGAGGTCTGTTCTTAACCGGAAACTGTTCTTAACCTGAAGCACCACTTTAGCCATTGGGGTCTCCTGCTGCTGCCGCGCTGCTGCTGCGTGATTTCTGTTCTCATCCTGAAGCAAAGTTCTTAACCCGAGGTACTATTTCTGGGTTAGCAGAGTCTGTAACCTGAAGCGTCTGTAACCCGAGCTACCTCTGTACATGCATAGACTTCTGTTCAGCTTGAGCATCCCTGGGTTTTAAGGAATGCCTACAATGTGGCCATTACGAGCCATTAAAAAGATTACCTTCTAAAGTTTTATTCTGAAGGTAAGGCAGACAAATCAGATGAACTCTTCTTCCTTTTCCCTCTTGAAGAAAAGGAGGACTAACGCAGAGCATGCATTTTGAATTGACAGGATCAAAATAGTCTCTGAATTCTGATAAATACCCAATATCGCTCAGATCCCCCAAAGTCTGCTCAGGAAATTAAAGGAGCTAGAGCAGAAGACTAAGGCACCTAATACAAGATATTTGCAGAACCCCAGTTTTTCAACCTTTGTCGATTCAAAAGGGCCCACACTTCTGCTGTAGTTTCTCACAGGTTGGAATGTGGCAGGAATAGTGACACTGAGGGTGCAAGGAGTGTGTTTGTCCCTTCCTGATATGTTTAAAGCTGGAAGATGACTTTTTTTGTTGTAGATTCAGCATCGAGAAAGCATCCACCCTCCTCGCAAGAGCACTCTCTCAAGGACCAGGCTTATCTGTCTTTCCCACTTTCCTGTCGATTTCCTTATTTCAGCAAAATTGCCCTCTGAGAATCCCACGAGGATGGCTTCAGAGCATTTAATGTGCAATTGAGAGTGCTCTCAGACTGGCATGGGAGAAAGGTACTGAACATACATGGGGTTAAGGTCTGCAGCTCAGCAGGGCGTTTCCTGCTATCGGGCAGCATTGGAGAAGTTTGTGTTGTTGTACTGCAATCAGCAGGGAATATTGTGTTGTTTTTCAAGGAATCGCTAAACCAGATGTTGAACGGAAGTTGAGCCGGAGGTTTTAGCTTACTGCAGACGGGTAAACTCCTTTCCAGTGAATGATAGGATCTCTCCACCCCCCCCCCCCAGTCTCTTCCATTTTTATTGCTGTTAAAGCTTACAGTAGAGATCTATTTGATGAAATAGAGGCCCTCTTCATATTCACAGCCACCTCTCAGCAACTGGCCGCAGATCTGAGGCTCAAACAGCTTGAGAAAGCAAGACACTTGGAAACAATTTGGTATAAGGACCATATGAAATTATTGCACACTGTATGAAATAATCAATATACTTTTAAGTGTAAATAAACTGCAACTGTAAAAAGCGATTAAGGATTATACTGGGGAGGGGGAAGGTCTGGGATGGATGCAATATTTTAAAAAAACATTATTAGGTGCATCTTATTAATAAATAAGTATGACATTAACATGGACTTCACAAGAATATATTACAGCTCTTAAGTCCTATTCGCAGTCTTAAACATATATTGTGTTCCATAAAATTAATATTATTTTTTTTAAAAAAAGATTTGGGCTGGTTCCAGCTTCTAAACATTGACACCAACAAGTTTAAGCAAGTCTCTATGCCTAACTCTAACCCATGGGTAGGTAAACTAAGGCCCAGGGGCCGGATCCGACCCAATCGCCTTCTAAATCTGGCCTGCAGACGGTCTGGGGATTAGCGTGTTTTTACATGAGTAGAATGTGTGCTTTTATTTAAAATGCATCTCTGGGTTATTTGTGGAGCATAGGAATTTGTTCATATTTTTTTCTTTAAAATATAATCCGGCCCCCCACAAGGTCTGAGGGACAGCAGATCGGCCCCCTGCTAAACAGTTTGCTGATCCCTGCTAACCCTAAAGCCCAAGTCGGAGTACAGGGGTTCCCTTGTGGGGCAACACATGGTGTTATGAATATGTTACCACATTGCTAGGAGGCTGTTGTTCCCCTCTCTGACACACAGACACAGGAGTAGGGTTGCCATACATCCAGAATATGGCAGCTGGAAACAGTGTCTGGGCAGAAATCACTATAATGTTCGGGAAAATCCAACTTTTGTTGTCCGGATTTTCACTTTCTGAAATATGGCAACCCTACACAGGAGGTATATGCACACTTGGTTGCAGAATGCATTTATGATTTAAGCCTGTATAAAGTAAGCCCCAATTTCCATCCCACTGAAGACCTCCCTATTGGATAGTTCTATCTTTAGCTGGAAAAAAATCAAAATCACAGAAACACAGAAACTAGCCAGAAACGGTGGAAAGAGACCTCTATCTCTAAGCATTGGACAAGACCTAATGAATGAAAGCATAGCCAAGCTTGCATATTAATGCCTTTGGAAGCCTCTGATTTTTATGATGTGCCCATCAGTGTCTCCAGCTGCCCAGAAGGCAAACATCTGCTGTGTCTTTGAATGGTAGTGGTGAGCTGACAAATTTGGAGCAAATTTGCCACACACAAAAAGAAGAAAAAGAGAACCAATGCAGTTCTAAGTCTGCTTCTGCTGAAAATTCTGACTTGAGAAGATTTCTGAAAGTGCTGGAAAGAAAGAAATGACTTTGATGATACAGTGGTACCTTGGGTTACAGACGCTTCTGGTTACAGATGCTTCAAATTACAGACTCCGCTAACCCAGAAATATTACCTCGGGTTAAGAACTTTGTTTCAGGATGAGAACAGAAATTGCATGGCGGCGGCAGGGTGGCAGCGGGAGGCCCCATTAGCTAAAGTGGTACCTCAGGTTAAGAACAGCTTCAGGTTAAGAATGGACCTCCAGAACAAATTATGTTCTTAACCCGAGGTACCACTGTATAATTAAATTTTATAAAGAAGGCTGCTATAAAATGGCTGTATCCACTACCGCTTTTTTAAAAGAAAAATTCCATTTGCACTGAACATGCATCTGTTAGTCTAACCCTGTTGTGATGTTGTGAATTGACTTAAAGGAAAAAGACAGGATTAGAAAGGAAGGGTACTCCTTTCACAAGCCTCCATACCTCTAGCAGTATAAGTTTGGACTGATGGGAAGCAACCTTTTGAAGACTTGGACAGACTATTCAGACCTATAGTCCAGAACAGCACACAATTTCCCCCTAGAACCAAGGAGTTATACAACCAGGTTATTTTCTGATGTACATTCGAGGGGACCTTGACAGAGTGCTCTTATATGTTGGGTAATGGGCTTCTGGGTAGAAGATAAAGAGCAAAACTGGAGTCTGACTTGCTACAGAATAGCCAGTGTAGTCCAGTGGTTAGAGCGTTGGACGAGGACCTGGGAGACCAGAGTTCAAATCCCCACTCAGCCATTAAGCTCAACAAGTGATCTTGGGCCAGTCACTGTTTCTCAGCCCAACCTACCTCACAGGGTTGTTGTGAGGATTAAATGAGGAGGGGGAGAACCATGTATACCACCTTGAGCTCCTTGGAGAAATGCAATCAATCAATCAATAATAAATGCAATAAATAAATAAATAAATAAATAAATAAATAAATAAATGCAATTAAAAAATCAAAATGGTGTTTGCACCCCCAGTCTTGCTTTCTTGTTAAATCTGTATCCCACCCTTCCACCAAACACTACTCAAAGGGCTAACAGCAGCAGTGCAAATAAAACAAAACAGCCATATAAAATATAATGTAAAAATAACACATGAAAAACAAAACAGGAGGTCTTCCATGGATTATTATTATTATTATTTTAAATACTATAGTCAACTGAAATCACAGGCAGGGTTCGAGATAAAAGCAGCTGAAGAGAAATGATAAAATAACTGCAATAGGGAAACTTTTTGTAACAGATATAATGTGGTAGAAAAGGTTTGAGTAGAAGCACTACAGAAGTGGGGGTGGGAAGTCAATTTATGAAACAATGCAACTATTTGATATGGATATTATTGCAAAAATGTTTGAAAAAATTAATTAAAAATAGGTAAAAGGTAAAGGTAAAAGGTACAGCTAATTAAGAAATATACAAAAAAAAACCCCAAAATGGGTATAAAATAAAGAAATCCAGCCCATTTAAGTTGCTTACAATCTATTTGTTTGTCAAATTGATGAGCCAAAAGCCTGTCTTAATTGAAAATGCTTTCCTTGGGGGATGATGGAGGTAGCCTGGTTTCTATTGGCAAAGGGTTTCAGAATCTGGGTGCAAGCACTAAGAAGGCCCTGTGTCACATTCCCACCCAATGTGCTCCAAGTGTTGCTGGTACTGAGAGAAGGGCCTCTTATGGGCACCCTAAAACCAGGCAGGTTCATATGGCAAATATGGTATTATGGATAACCCGGTCCTGAGCGATGCAGGGCTTGTAGCACCTAACCAGCACTATGAATTGCACCTGCAGGCAGACTGATAGCTCCAGAAACTATTGTAATACAGAAGTCACACAATCCCTGCAACCAGCATCTGTCAATAGCCTGGCTGCAGCATTTTGAAGTTTCTGAAGACTCTGGAAAGGCAGCTGTCTTTCAGTACCTTCCTTCCTTCCTTCCTTCCTTCCTTCCTTCCTTCCTTCCTTTCAAAAAAGGACAGAGTCTAATGAAATCAGTCCTTAAATCTGTTTTGAAAGTAACAGTGAAAATGCATTCTGATACTACAGGTTCTTCCAGATGTGTAATGGTATCTTTTTACTTTGTGGAAAGGATATAGCTGCTCCATCTTACTCTGCCATGCATATTGTTGTATTAAATGTGACCAAGCAGTCAACTGTTGCTGACTTGGTAGATTCAGTACTTTGGACTTCCCAAAGAGGGCAGTAGTATTCCACAAAAGACCTCCAGTGCCAGCGTTGTGGAGAATTGTATCAGCAAGCATTTTAAACTCTCCAAAGAGGAATCTGTCTTAGCACATCTACCTCAGGAAAGGGGGAATTATTACACTTAATTAAAGTGTATTGATACCACATGTGACCTCACCTCTCCCATTTGGCTTTATTAATTGTATCAAAATTGAAAGCTTGTAAAGGTGTTTTTTTCTTTTCATCTAGAACAGTAACTATTATAAGCAAGCCAACGTGCCTTGTCTGATAATCAGAATGTGAATGTGAATGTGATGGCCTGGGATTCCGAGTCTGAGAGCGATCCGGAGGAATCCCAGCCGGCACAGGAGTCCCCGCCTCCAGGGCCGGCTGAACTGGGGCAAGGCCTAGATGCTGAGGAAACTCAAGAGCAGGCACCAGGTGAAATCATTCAGGCCCCAGAGGTGCTGGAAGACTCAGTGGCTACAGGTGAGCCTCCCCCGGGGCCCAGTAACCCTTCGGCCTCTCCTGATCTGCAGAGGCTTAGGGCAGAGAGGCGAAGGGAACTGGTGTCTCCCAGGAGGAGTGCTCGCCTTAAGGCCAAGAGAGGCGGGGCTTCTGGGGGCCGGGACCGCCCCCGGCCTTAGAAGAAGATAAAGGTCAGGCAGCCCGGTCCCAGGTTGCGGGAGCAACGTCGTTGTGAAGTATCTGCTTTACCCAGTCCTTGTTCGGCACTCCCAGTGTGCCTGTTCCTCGCCCGGCTTCCTGTTTCTGACTCTCCGGTGTTCCTGTTCCTCGCCTGGATTCCTGCTTCTGCCTTACCAGTGTTCCTGTTCCTCACCTGGACTCCTGCTTCTGCCCTACCAGTGTTCCTGTTCCTCGCCTGGCTTCCTGCTTCTGCCCTACCATCGTTCCTGCTACCCCGCCCGGCTCCCTGTTGATCTTGGCCTACGGTAATAGTACCTTATCCCCCCTGGGACCAGCACAGTTTGCTCCCGCCACACCCGCACTCCCTCTTTGTTGGGGTGCGTTCGGGAAGAGTCAGAGGCCATGGCTGACCAAGCGGCTACATTGTTGGCAATAGCCCAGGAGAACCAGGCCTTGAGGCACACCGTGCAGCAGCTCAGTAACGTGGTTACGGCACTACAGCAGCGTTTGGACGCCCTACCGGCTCCTGGGGCCGACGCCCCGGCTTCTGGCAAGTACCCAGTGGCCTTGCCTGAGAAATTTGATGGGGCTCCGGCCAGCTTTCCCATGTTCCTTGCCCAGGCCAAGCTGTATATTCAGGGGCGCGCCCGGAACTTCCCTGACGACCGCACCAAGGTGCATTTTTTGATTAGTTTGTTAAAGGACCAGGCGGCCAAGTGGGCGTTGCCGCTGCTCAGGCAAGACTCCCCCTTGCTGGCAGACTACGGGGGGTTTTGCAATCTGTTGGAGGCCGCGTTCGGCAACCCTCAGAAGGGGAGTCAAGCCAACCGGGCGATTCGGCGGTTGAGACAGGGCAAGTCCAAGGTGGCCGCATATACCACAGAATTCCGGCTGCTGGCACAGGACTTGACCTGGAACGACTCTGCTCTTCGGGACCAGTATCTCGAGGGGCTTTCAGATGAGATACTGGACCAGCTGGCCACAATGGAACGCCCCACCACGCTAGACGCCCTTATTCAGCGGAGTCTACAGATAGACGATCGGCTAGAGGACCGGCGTCAGGCTCGGGGCCGCCGGCACCTCCAGTTCTCAGCCCCAGTGTCTACCAGCAGCCCCACAGGCCCAGCTGAGTCATTGGAGGAACCCATGCAGCTTGGGGCAGTGCGGCCACGCCTCTCCCCCGCAGAGAAGTCGCGGCGTCGGGAGGGGAATCTATGTCTCTATTGTGGCGGAAGCGGACACTATGCACGGTCCTGTCCTGAGAAACCGCCAACCCCAGTAGCTGATGGCCCTGGCTACCTGGGGTCCCAAACAGCACAGAATGGGGCCGCACCAATTGAATTACAACACCTTATGGTTCCGGTACATCTATACCCTCCAGGAGGGCCATGGATTCTCACCCATGCTCTGGTGGATTCAGGGGCAACCCGCTCTTATATGGATGCTGCTTTTGCTGCCCAGCATCGGGTGCCACTTCGGAACAAGCCAGAACCGGTACAGGTGGAGGCAATCGACGGACGGCCACTGCGTTCGGGCGCCGTCACTCAAGAGACCCAGCCCCTGGTCCTGTGCCTCCAGCAGCACCGTGAGATGCGAACTCTGGATATTGCCTCCATGCCCCGGTTCCCCCTGGTGCTTGGGATGGACTGGCTAGAGGCTCACAATGTGCAGATTGACTGGGTCAAACGGACTGTACACTTCCCAGACCCCAGTTCTCCTGCTGAGACTGAGATGCTAGCAGCTGCGCCCACTGAGGAAGCTGCTGCAACGCTCCCCGCTGAGTACCGGGACTATCACGACGTGTTCGAGGAACGGGGGGCAGACCAGCTGCCGCCGCATCGGTCCTTTGACTGCGGCATAGACCTCCAGCCCGGAGCGCCTCTACCGGTGAGTCGCTTATACTCGTTAACAGAGCCAGAGCGTGAGGCTTTGCAGGACTTCTTGCGCAAGAACCTGGAGCGTGGGTTCATTAGACCTTCTACCTCGCCCACTGCTGCGCCAGTGCTCTTTGTTAAAAAGAAATGTGGGGAGCTCCGCCTTTGCCATGATTACCGGGCCCTGAACAAAATTACCATCCCGGACCGGTACCCCTTGCCCCTTATTTCGGAGTTACTGGAGCGGGTGCAAGGGGCGCAGGTGTTCACCAAGCTAGACCTCCGGGGAGCCTACAATTTGATTCGGATCCGCGCCGGGGATGAGTGGAAGACAGCATTCGGGACCCGGTACGGACAGTTCGAATACCTGGTTATGCCCTTTGGTTTGTGCAACGCGCCTGCTGTGTTCCAACGGTACATCAACCACGTGTTCCAGGACTTGCTAGACAAGTACGTGGTGGTGTACTTGGATGACATTCTGGTTTACTCCCGTGACCCGGCGTGCCACGAGGGCCATGTCCGGACCGTGCTGCAGCGCTTGCGCGAGCATCGTCTGTATGCAAAGCTCAGCAAGTGCGAGTTCCATCAGCAGTCAGTGGACTTCCTGGGTCATCGACTCTCACCAGGTGGGGTGCAGATGGATCCTGGGAAGGTGGCAGCGGTTCGAGAATGGGCGGCACCTCGGAACCGCAAGGACCTACAGCGTTTCCTGGGGTTCGCCAACTATTACCGGACCTTCATTGCGGATTATGCTCACCGCACCACCCCGTTGACCCGGCTTCTGCGCCCCAAGACGCCGTTTTCCTGGGACAAGGAGGCGGAGGAGGCATTTCAAGGGTTGAAGGCCTGTTTCCAGAGAGCGCCAATCTTGCAACATCCGGATCCTTCTCGACCCTTTGTGGTAGAGACTGACGCCTCCAGTACGGCTCTCGGTGCCGTCTTGTCTCAGCAGCACGAACCGGAAGCGCCACTCTTACCCTGCGCCTTCTATTCCCGCCAGCTCCTTCCAGCGGAGCGTAACTATACCGTGTGGGAGCGGGAACTACTGGCCATCAAGGTGGCCTTTGAGGTTTGGCGCCACCATCTTGAAGGAGCAAGACACCCGGTGGAGGTGAGAACCGACCACCGGAACCTGGAATACCTCCAGACCACCCGCAAGCTGAACCAAAGGCAGATCCGGTGGGCGTTGTTCTTTTCCCGGTTCCAGTTCCGGATCCGCTACATCCCTAGCTCCCAAAACCAGAAGGCGGATGCCCTGTCCCGGAAACCTGAAGACAACGCAGACACGGTTCAGCAAGCAGCACCCACCACGATCCTACCACCAGCTGCATTCCTGGCCACCCAGGAGGTTGAGCCACTGCAGGCTCGGGTGCGGGAACAGCAGCGGGTCGACGCTTGGGCCCAGGAACGACTCCGGGAACTGGCCGAAGGATCATGCCCTCAGTATCCAGGGCTGGTCTCGCATCAGGGTCTTCTGCTGCACCACGGGCGCCTGTACATCCCACCAGGGCCGCTGCGGGCTGAGGTTCTCCGGATGACCCATGACGCTCCAGCGGCGGGGCACTTTGGGCGGTATCGGACCACCCATCTGGTAAGCCGTGAGTTTTGGTGGCCCCGTTTGAAGGCTGACGTGGCTCGCTACGTCGCTGGTTGTGACGTCTGCAGGCGGGCCAAGGGGCCTACCGGGCGACCCCCCGGCCTTCTTCAGCCGTTGCCGGTTCCACCACGTCCTTGGCACACAGTTTCTCTAGACTTTGTAGTGGAGTTACCCCCGTCTCGTGGCTGCACCTGCCTTCTAGTTTTCTCCGACCACTTCACGAAGATGGTGCACTGTGCCCCCTGCCCATCCATACCCTCAGCTAAGGAAACCGCGCAGCTGTACCTTCAGCATGTCTTCCGCCTGCATGGCCTACCTGAGCGTGTAGTGTCCGACCGCGGCGTTCAGTTCACGTCCCGGTTTTGGCGTGCTTTGCACCAGGCCCTCGGAACAGAGGTCTGTCTCTCATCTGCTTACCACCCACAGACTGATGGCCAGACGGAACGGGCGAACGCGGTGCTGGAACAGTACCTCCGGTGTTACTGCAGCTACCAGCAGGACGACTGGGTCGACCACCTAGCATTGGCGGAGTTCGCTTATAACAATGCGGTGAATGCGTCCACCCAGCAGACCCCGTTCCAAGCCAGTTATGGCCTTCATCCACGGTTGTTTCCGGATGTGCTGCCGGCATCTGCAGTCCCTGCGGTGACAGAGTGGCTTCAGGAGCTCCAGTCCCAGCAACAGCTGTTGATGGAGCAGCTGCGCCAGGCCAAGGAGGCGTACAAGGTCCAGGCCGACCGCCACCGCCAGGTGGGGCCGGAACTTCACGTCGGTGACTTGGTATGGCTTTCCACTCGCCACCTCCACCCTTCTCGACCTTCGCGGAAGCTGGACGCCCGGTTCACCGGCCCGTTCCCTATCGTGGACCAGGTCTCGCCTGTGGCATTCCGTCTCCGGTTGCCAGCACACCTGAAGGTTCACCCGGTATTCCACAGGTCCCTTCTGAGTCCGGTGGCCCCACCCGACGAGTTCCACCCGAACCGTCCCCGACCGCAGCCAGTTTTGGTGCAGGGAGAGCCTGAGTACGAGGTGGAACGCATTCTGGACTCCCGATACCGCAGGGGAAGGCTGCAGTATCTCATTGACTGGAAGGGGTATGGGCCAGAGGACCGTTCCTGGGAACCAGCGGTCAACGTCCACGCACCTGCCTGCATCCGGGAGTTTCATGCAGCGTACCCCAGCAAGCCGGGTCCGGACCCTCAAGTGAGGGGGGGGCCTGGGAGGGGGGATGGTGTGATGGCCTGGGATTCCGAGTCTGAGAGCGATCCGGAGGAATCCCAGCCGGCACAGGAGTCCCCGCCTCCAGGGCCGGCTGAACTGGGGCAAGGCCTAGATGCTGAGGAAACTCAAGAGCAGGCACCAGGTGAAATCATTCAGGCCCCAGAGGTGCTGGAAGACTCAGTGGCTACAGGTGAGCCTCCCCCGGGGCCCAGTAACCCTTCGGCCTCTCCTGATCTGCAGAGGCTTAGGGCAGAGAGGCGAAGGGAACTGGTGTCTCCCAGGAGGAGTGCTCGCCTTAAGGCCAAGAGAGGCGGGGCTTCTGGGGGCCGGGACCGCCCCCGGCCTTAGAAGAAGATAAAGGTCAGGCAGCCCGGTCCCAGGTTGCGGGAGCAACGTCGTTGTGAAGTATCTGCTTTACCCAGTCCTTGTTCGGCACTCCCAGTGTGCCTGTTCCTCGCCCGGCTTCCTGTTTCTGACTCTCCGGTGTTCCTGTTCCTCGCCTGGATTCCTGCTTCTGCCTTACCAGTGTTCCTGTTCCTCACCTGGACTCCTGCTTCTGCCCTACCAGTGTTCCTGTTCCTCGCCTGGCTTCCTGCTTCTGCCCTACCATCGTTCCTGCTACCCCGCCCGGCTCCCTGTTGATCTTGGCCTACGGTAATAGTACCTTATCCCCCCTGGGACCAGCACAGTGAATATATGAATATGAATTGGTTTCCAATCACCGTTCACGCTGCTCAGGTGAAATACAAAGCAAAGTGCTGGCAAACATTTGAAACAGCCGAGATCCTTTGAATGACAGCACGCTTCTCCAATCAGAAGTGATCAGCAGAATACACAGAAGCCCTCCTGAAATGTCTGAAGAATGTCCAATGCACACTGATTGGAGGGCAAGTGGGAGCATGGAGGCAGGTCCTACCCCTTACCTATGCATGCTCACAACATGATGTGTACATTCTGTATAAACTGTTTTATACAACTCTTTCCCCAACTGCCAGCTGTTCCTGCTTTTCCCACCCTCCCACCCTATAAGGTTTTCATTCCTTGACCTTGCTATGGACCTTGGTTGGTTGCCGTTGAGGGGCCTGGTAGGAATTTTTCCACTTGGCAAATTGGCACCGGTCACTTGGTTTTCACCTACCTCACAGCAAATTGTCACAAATTTCCTGGTATTGGTAGTTAGACATTGGTATTGTCCTGTAGATGGATGAGGGGAGGAAGTGCCATCACCTGCCCCACATATTGAAGGGTAGTCTGATAAAGGATTCCAGGGGGTGTGGCCCTGTCCGAAGCCTAGGGAGGTGAGGGCCTATTGGTGACTCCAGGAGAGTTCCTAGTTGATGTGGATCAGCAGGACTCCCCTACTGGTGGTTAACCCGTCCTGGACTCCAAGCGGACGGGCTGAATTTGGATATAGTCGGTTAGGACCAATGACTAAGCCAATACCGCTCATCACCTGTAACCAATCAAGTTGTGGCCTTATTTAGCCCATTAACCTTAATAATTGTGTCATGTGTCATTATTTCCATGGGGGGGGGGGCGGGAACTCGCCACGCAACCAGTCCTGTTCAGAGTGGCTCAGTCAGTAGAGCATGATATTCTTAATCTCAGGGTTGTGGGTTCAATCCCCACGTTGGACAAAAGATCCCTGCATTTCAGGGGCTTGGCCTACTAGATGATCCTTGTGGTCCATTCCAACTCTGTGAAAGGACTTCTGCTAGCCTCATGAGGATTTCCCCATGTCCACATGTTATTGAGGTAATATTAGGTAACATATTTAGGTATGTTATACTATCCTGTGGTCCATTCCAGCTTCACCACTGGAACTGGAAGGCTGTCAGAGGCAGGGTGGTAAATCACGTCCCAGATTTGTCCATTCTTTGCAACCCAAACTGGCATGCAGTAGCTGTGAGCCCTAAAAGGTGCTGCTCAAACCCTTTTCAATTCACAGCAGTATTTTTGTCAAATATGTAGAGGTCCCTCATCAGCAGAAATGATAAGAATGGTGCTCTTTAAGCAGGGAAAAAAAAATAAGAAATTGCTGCTCTGCTGAAGCTGCCAACCTCATCAATTGTACACTGAAATATTACAGTCGTACCCTGGATCCCGAACGCCTTGTGAGTAGAACGTTTTGGCTCCCAAACGCCGCAAACCCGGAAGTGACTGTTCTGGTTTGCGAACATTCTTAGGAACCTGAACATCCGACGCGACTTGGCTTCCTGCATCCAATCAGAAGCTGCACCTTGGTTTCCAAACGTTTTGGAAGTTGAACGGACTTCCGGAACTGATTCTGTTTGACTTCTGAGGTACCACTTTATTCCACAACTGCATCTGACACAGACTGTTTTTAGGCTAGGGGTTACTGAAGTAGAAATTAAGAGCTTCCCTAGCTTGTGAAATTTCTTAAATTTCTTTCTTTCTTTCTTTCTTTCTTTCTTTCTTTCTTTCTTTCTTTCTTTCTTTCTTTCTTTCTTCTTTGGTGCTACTGGTCTTTATTCCCCCAAACTTGGCAGACGTTCAAGCCATCCAAGTTTGGCCTTTGCTGAAAATTTCAGAGAGAGGGGTTGCAAAGGGTTAATATCCTACCTGCCACGGCATCCCCCACCAATTCCCCAGAGAGGTCTGAATGGTTTTCCACTGCCACTGGAAATAATGACTCACAGCTGCAGGAACGTGCACCAACACTCGATATTCCCGTGTCAAGTGAACCTGTGTCACCACTGCACACTTACAATTAGCTAACACCGTACACTGTGCGGGACCCCCAGTCAAAGATTCTAACCACAAACCCATGTTTTTGCTTTGGGTGTTTCGGAAAGAGGTTTATCTTTAAAAAGAAAAGGGAAACCTCATGAAAAGTGTTCCTTGGTGAGTAATAATACATTTAACTAGCAAACCTGGATCATATGTTTGTGAAAAGCAAGAAAGCGATACTATCGGTGGGATGCCTCAATTCTGTAGCGGTTTCACACTCCATTTTAAAATGGAAATTATAATCACTGGGGTTTCAAAGTGGAAATTCCATCCAAATAAATGTTTGCACCTTTTCAGCATTCATTTGAGTTAATGATGATTTGGCTGTTTTGATAAGGGAAAATGTTTTAAGGGATTAAAATGGGATTTCAACGTATTTTTTATGAATGAATGAATGAATGAATGAATGAAATCCAAAACAAACATACATGCAGACAATTTCCTGCAGAACTTTCCTTTGTCTTTCTTTTTAATGTGAGTAAATTTGGTTCGTGAATTCACTCAAGCCTGTTATTCACATGAACCATATGCCATCTTCAGTCATGCTCCTCCATTGCCTTGTTGATGGGACTAGCATGGGTGATGGACGGCAGATCTCCAACTAAGCTTATATTTAATAGGATTAAACTGAACCATGGTAAGCCTTGGCGTTCAATCATGAATCAGGAAAAAAGACATCATTGGTAATACTGGTAATATTTACTCTCTCTTCTCTGTCGCCCCTTACACAATAATCAGAACTCAGTACTTTGCAGTGACCAGCATTCCATTTTCCTGAGCTTTGGCAATGAACTTTACCTCAAATTTTGCCTCTGACGGTGGAGAGTGTCCTATATTAATCTGTTTACCCCCCTCTTCTGTAGAATCTGGTAACCCTACTCAACATTGCTGCTTCACCCAAAGAGCACAAACATTGCAGGGCGGTTGGGTGTCAGAGAGTACAGTGGTACCTCGGGGTTACAGACGCTTCAGGTTACAGACGCTTCAGGTTACAGACTCCACTAACCCAGAAACAGTACCTCGGGTTAAGAACTTTGCTTCAGGATGAGAACAGAAATCGCACAGCAGTGGCAGCGGGAGGCTCCATTAGCTAAAGTGCTGCTTCAGGTTAAGAACAGTTTCAGGTTAAGAACGGACCTCCGGAACGAATTAAATACTTCACCCGAGGTACCACTGTACACACAACCCTTTCATCTGAGCCAACAGACAAACATCTTCCATCACTAGTTTTCTTTCTAGGGAGGACTCAAACTACAAAGGATCTGAGTGTTTCCCATTCTTATGCTTTTCAAAAAGGAGCTCAGTACAGTACATAAAAAAGCCTCAGGATAAGGGCAAGTTTGAGTTGGTATATTTCTGATATCACAGCACACAGTCCCTCAGTTTTTCATTTTTCCAATCTTACGCTCCAATCTTCACATTTCTGCATCTGCATCCTTTTTTTTTTTTTTTTTTTTAGTGTTCATGAAAATTCAACATCATTTTAAGGCACAATAATACATGTAATACATGCATTTTAAAGCACATCCCACACCTAATATGAGTACCGTGGTACCTTCAGGTAACAGAGTACACTAACCGAGAAATAGTACCTCAGGTTAAGAACTTTGCTTCAGGTAGAGCTGAAATAAACCTCATAATGGGAAAATACAAAGAAATTTATTGGAGAATAATATCAAAATGAATAAAAAATGTATACTATGACCAAGGTTGAACAGTATTTGTAAATGAATATAGACAGACAACAAGAATTGTATATATAGAAAGATTTATTTGTTTATGGACATTTCACGGACAAAAATTGAAGAAGAACAACTATATACAAAATGGATAAAGACAATGCAAAAAGTTAAAGAGGACATAAAAAAGCCGGAAGAAGGAAGGAGGGAAGTCAGCTCTTGAGGGCAAGAATAAATGTAAAATGTAATATAATATGTGTATGTATAGTGTGTAATTATAAAAAACCCAATAAAGATCATCGGGGGGGGGGGGAATTTGCTTCAGGATGAGAACAGAAATCACGTGGCGGTGGCAGCGGGAGGCCCCATTAGCTAAAGTGGTACCTCAGGTTAAGAACAGTTTCAGGTTAAGAACGGACCTTCAGAACGAATTAAGTTCTTAACCCGAGGTACCACTGTACTGTTATGATCAGATCTTGTATGTGGGCTTCCCATGCACATCTGGTTGGCCACTCACTGTGAGAACCAGATGCTGAACCAGATGGATGAATCTGCCTCTTTCCCTAATGCCCAGAAATGTCCATAACTGCAGACCAGATAAATGGTGAGATGGGAAATGTAGTTCAACACTTCTGACTCATTTTAGTAGCACTGGGGTGCAGGAGAGGGAAATGACCCAACACTTCTTGCCCCTGGCACACACAGCCATAGCAGGGTGCTAAGCTTAAGCACAGCAAGAAGAAAGAGAGATCCCTCCATCTCTTTCCCTGCTTTTGGCACTGCTGCCATTGTTGTTGTTTAGTCGTTTAGTCGTGTCCGACTCTTCGTGACCCCATGGACCAGAGCACACCAGGCACTCCTGTCTTCCACTGCCTCCCACAGTTTGGTCAAACTCATGCTGGTAGCTTCGAGAACACTGTCCAACCATCTCGTCCTCTGCCGTCCCCTTCTCCTTGTGCCCTCCATCTTTCCCAACATCAGGGTCTTTTCCAGGGAGTCTTCTCTTCTCATGAGGTGGCCAAAGAAATGTCAGTGCCAAAGGAAAGCAGCTGGGGGAAGGCAAGCAGGTAAGTGGCCAGGTGAGAGGCAGCTGGATTTTTGAGCTGGCAGGGGCGGGGGAGTATCGGATTTTCTCATGTTCCCAATGACATTGCTATGTGCATAACAGGGTCCAAAATTAGGTTCAAAAGAACAGAGGTATTTTCTGAACCTCAGTCCAAATCTAACTAGAAGGAGTTTACTGAGTTCTGCTGGAGAGAGGGAAGACAACCACCATTGCTATTTCTCCAGAGGTGGACTGATAGATGCCACGTAAAAAGGCCTAGATGGGAGCTACGATTCTCTCACAGTGCAGGAAAGCTGAGTCTTGCATTTCCTGTTATCCATACTGCCGGCTCCAAAGGTTGGTAGCATCTCCTACTGTGATTGGAATCAGCCTGTAAGTGCCCTAGGTGGCAAAAAAAAGAAGCAGCAGCTGGTAGCTATTTGAAAACAGAGTTCAAAACCCACATGTTCTCAATATTTTGATAGAGCCCCAAGCAATTTATTTCTACAAGTTAAACGTCTTCAGCATCATTCAGCTCAAAAGAACATACACAACTCTCATGCCAACGTTGGTAAACGACGGACCATCAATGCCAAAGGCACAACAGCCCCTAAGTGTTGAGGGTATTAGTTAAATATTTTTTAATGGCAAGCCCCATGCCTATGGATGAATGTCGCACAAACTTGAGCAACTCTGTCAGAATATCTCTATAAAGCTGATGTATATAAGCAGCAAAACTGTGTATGTACAGTGGTACCTCAGGTTAAGAACTTAATTCGTTCTGGAGGCCCGTTCTTAATCTGAAACTGTTCTTAACCTGAGGTACCACTTTAGCTAATGGGGCCTCCACTGCTGCCATGCCACGATTTCTGTTCTCATCCTGAAGCAAAGTTCTTAACCCGAGGTACTATTTCTGGGTTAGCGGAGTCTGTAACCTGAAGCATTACCCGAGGTACCACTGTACTATAAGCATATCAGGCAGTTGCCAGCACATTTCATGCACTCTTCTTCAGAAGAATGTGGACCCTAGTCTATCCCCACCATGGTTTAACACCATGGCTTGTTATGAAACTGTTAACCATAGTTTACTGGTTCAAATGAAACTGGAAACTAGTGATGGAAGATGTTTGCCTGTTGGCTCAGATGAAAGGGTTGTGTGTACAGTGGTACCTCGGGTGAAGTATTTAATTCGTTCCGGAGGTCCGTTCTTAACCTGAAACTGTTCTTAACCTGAAGCACCACTTTAGCTAATGGAGCCTCCTGCTGCCACTGTACTGCCCCTGCACGATTTCTGTTCTCATCCTGAAGCAAAGTTCTTAACCCGAGGTACTATTTCTGGGTTAGCGGAGTCTGTAACCTGAAGAGTATGTAACCTGAAGCGTATGTAACCCTAGGTACCACTGTACAGGCAAAGTACTCATTCATATCACAGCTTATTACCCCAAGTAGGATTGTCCAACCACTGTCAATATGACACTAGAAAAAGATTGTATTAAAAACAGTCCTCTGATATCCATTAAGAATGTTTGGGGTAACAAGTCACCTTCAATACCATCCCGTTTCAGTTAGAATTACTGGTATGACAACAAGAGGCCTACCTACCTATGTGTTCTCAACAAACCAGGGGTGAAGGAGGGGAAGATGTAAAACACAGCATGAACAGCGAGAGCGGAGTCCTTCTCCTGTCTGTGTCTTCCCCTTCCAACTTCTTTTTAAAAACCATTTACATTACCTCCACCCCAAGAGACAAATGGCAAAAAGAGGGATGGGGGTGGGGGAGTAGGTGTGTATGGAAAAGGTCTGTTCCCCACCGCAGCCCGCATGCCACCTCCTGCCCATTCCTGTGTGTGCTTTAAATCTCCATCTCACCCCTTCCTCATTTTGTAGCACTTCAGCGTAAACTGGGCCAGGTCATGCCACATCACATCTTGTTTTAGCCTAAGTGTTTGTGAGCTGGAAATATGGCTGTGTGCAAAGCTCAGCAAACAGGTCACCAATCAAAAGGGAGGGGGTTGGAGGTTCAACTCAGGCTCCCATCAGTTGGCTGTGACATGGGCCACTATGACCTGCCACGCACCATTTATAAAGTATTAAAAATGATGAAGGAGGAAGTCTGATATTTGAACTTCAGGAAATAGTCATAGGGGCATAGTTGGAAAAGGGGAAAAGTTGCCAAAATGTATTAGTTTGAGGTAAAGTTTCACCGAATGTATTAGTTTGAGGTAAAGTTTCACCGAATCCTCGCTCAGTTGCAGACTGCCTGTTCTCCAAACATGTACAGTTGGAGCCTCCTTCACATTTTTAATAAGGTGCAATTATTGTTGTAGCATGCTTTAAAAAATAAAAAAATGCTGAAACGAACCGAGGCATTTTTCCAGGGCTGTCACAGTCGGTTTTGTATGAAAGTTAACTCTGAACAGACTGAAAGACAGCAGGCTAGGTCCACTGTTGCATTCAGGGGGTGATCGTTCATCTAAGTTGATTAAGTTAGGCTGATTTATGTCAGCTGACGAGGGGACCAAAATGTTAAGAGGAGTTGCATCACTTTCTTATTTCCATTGTGGGTACAATTTTGGATATTCACCCATATTTGATGCTCTTACTCTGCTACACTTGTCACTCCCTATTACCTGCCCCCTCATTACCTGTTTTGGTATCTGCACATAAAGGTGATACAAAAATAACAATAACACGTTTGGCACACCAGAATTCCAGGTCAACCCCTATTGCACCCAAACTAGTATACTCCATCCTACAAATTACATTTAATAGGAGAGGTGATTACGCAGAACCAGAGAGGGAGCTACATTAGACATACTGTATTTTTCTGTGTATAACACGCCCCCATGTATAAGGCGCTCCTTACTTTTGGGGACTCCAATTTTGTTGAGCTTTTTGGGGGGAGGATTGCCCCTAGTTGTTGAGGTTTTTTTTGGAGGGCAATGCCCTGAAAATGACTCACCCGACGCTGCCAATCGCACGCATCACAGAACAAAACAAGCGTCTGCCCGCTAGCCGCCAGCAGCCCCCAATCCTAAGCAGGCCTTGCAGCAGCCACCAATCACCCACCCAATCACCACTGACATGTTCCTGCTCGCAGCTGCAACCTATCTCCTGTCCTGCATATGCACTATCCGTGTATTAGACACCCCCCAATTTTTAACATTATTTTAGAGTAAAAAAAACCTTGTCTTATACACAGAAAAGTATGGTAATTTATAGAAACTACAGAACTTACTCGGGACGTGGGTGGCGCTGTGGGTTAAAGCCTCAGCGCCTAGGACTTGCCGATCGAAAGGTCGGCGGTTCGAATCCCCGCGGCGGGGTGCGCTCCCGTCGTTCGGTCCCAGCGCCTGCCAACCTAGCAGTTTGAAAGCACCGGAAAGAACAATTTTGTAAAAAGGCCCTAAAGACACTGAAAGATTACTTTGAGATAAACTTGAGAACAGAAGTTGAAAAAAGAACAATTTGGGACGCGAGTAAAGCCGTGATGCGAGGCTTCCTGATACAACAGAATTCAATTAAGAGGAAAAAGCAAAATGAAAGGAAAGAAAGAATTTTAGAAAAAATGAAGGAAGGAGAAAAGAAACTGAGGTTTAAACCAAAGTCTCAAGAAATTTTGAGAGAAATAAAGTATTACCAGACGCAATACATGGAACTGACAAATCAAGAGATAGAATGGAAAATTAAACAAATGAGACAAAGGACTTTCGAGTCAGCAGACAAATGTGGGAAGCTCCTTGCATGGCAATTGAAAAAGAGGCAAAAATTGAATACAGTCACCTGTTTGGAGATAGAGGGAAAGAATATTCATAAGCCAAATGAGATAAGTAATTGTTTCCAAAGTTTTTTTAGGAAATTATACACACAAGGGCCAGTGAACGAACAAGAAATAGATGAATTCCTTAAAAATCATGGACTACCTAAAATTTCAGAACAGAGCAAGTTGACTCTGAATGAGAAAATAACAGAACAAGAAATAGAGGAGGCCATTCAAAAAGCACAACTGGGAAAGTCTCCAGGACCAGATGGCTTGACGGCCAGATACTATAAAACTTTGAAAGAATGTTTAGTGCAACCATTGAAAGAAGTTTGCAATGAAATACTGGAGGGGAAAAAGGCACCTGAAACGTGGAAAGAGGCTTTTATCTCACTTATACCAAAAACTGAGACTGAAAAGAATCAGGTTAAGAACTACCGCCCGATATCATTATTAAATGTGGATTACAAAATATTTGCAGACATTTTAGCAAAAAGACTGAAGAAAGTATTGATAGGTGAGATTCATAAGGACCAAGCTGGCTTTCTCCCGGGAAGACATATGTCTGACAATGTGAGGAATATAATAGACATTGTGGAGCTGTTGGAAATGAACATTAATAGAAAAGCGGTTTTGATTTTTGTGGACGCGGAGAAAGCCTTTGACAACATTTGTTGGAGGTTTATGAAAAAGAATCTCCAAGGGATGGGGGTAGGCCAAGGTTTTGAAAATGGTATAGGTGCAATATACTCGGAGCAGAAGGCAAAGCTAATTGTGAATAATGTGGTAACGGAAGAGATAGCTATAGAGAAAGGAACACGACAGGGATGCCCTATCTCCCCTCTACTTTTCATACTGGTCCTGGAGGTTTTGTTAAATATGATTAGAAAGGACCAGTTGGTTAAAGGAATTCAGGTCGGAGTGAAAGAGTATAAACTAAGGGCATTTGCAGATGACCTAGTTTTGACTCTACAGCAGCCAAACACTAGTACAAAAAGAGTTTTAGAACTGATTGAGATATTTGGTCAAGTCGCAGGATTTAAATTGAATAAACAAAAAACTAAAGTGTTGGAGAAAAACCTAACAAATGAGGAAAAAGAGATATTTCAGAATGAAACAGGTTTGGGGATAGCAAAAAAAGTGAAGTACTTGGGGGTGAATTTGACAGCGAAAAATGTGAATTTATTTAAAGACAATTATGATAAATGTTGGATAGAAGTCAAGAAAGATTTAGACATATGGTCAAGGCTGAAACTTTCCTTGTTAGGCAGAATTGCTGTTATCAAAATGAATGTATTGCCTAGAATGTTATTTCTGTTTCAGACATTACAAATAATAGACAAGATGGACTGTTTCAAGAGGTGGCAGAAAGACATATCGAAATTTGTTTGGCAGGGCAAAAAGCCAAGAATAAAATTTAAGACATTAACAGACGCAAAAGATAGAGGGGGTTTTGCCCTGCCGGACTTAAGACTTTACTATGAATCAGCAGCGTTTTGCTGGTTGAAAGACTGGCTGCTCCTCGAGAATACAGACATTTTGGATCTTGAAGGATTTGATAACAGATTTGGTTGGCATGCATATATATGGTATGACAAGGTAAAAGTGCATAAAGGTTTTAAGAACCATATGGTGAGGAAAGCTTTGTATAATGTTTGGATAAGGTATAAAGATTTGTTTGAAAGTAGAACCCCTAGGTGGCTGTCACCAATGGAGGCAAAAGAGGTGAAAAAATTGAATATGGGTTCTAATTGGCCTAAATATTTTGAAATTATAGAACAAGATGGTGAAAAAGTAAAATTGCAGAGTTTTGAGAAACTGAAGTTTAAGGTGAGAGATTGGTTACATTATCGACAGATAAATGAAGTATTCAAACAGGACAGAAAGAAAGGCTTCCAAGTGGAGAAGTCAAAACTAGAAACAGAACTGTTAGAACCCAATACTAAAAACTTGTCAAGAATGTACAACTTGCTGTTGAAATGGAATACTCAAGATGAAATGGTGAAATCCAGTATGATTAAATGGGCACAGGATATGGGGCATGATATTGAGCTTGCTGACTGGGAGCAGTTATGGACCACTGGTGTTAAATTCACGGCATGTAATGCCTTAAGAGAAAACATTATGAAAATGATCTACAGGTGGTACATGACTCCGGCTAAGTTAGCAAAGATCTATCATCTGCCCAACAACAAGTGTTGGAAGTGTAATGAAACGGAGGGAACCTTCTATCACCTTTGGTGGACCTGCCCGAAGATTAAGGCTTTCTGGGAAATGATCTATAATGAAATTTAAAAAGTTCTGAAGAGAACCTTTATTAAAAAACCAGAAGCCTTTCTCTTGGGTATGGTGGGCCAAATGGTGCCAAAGAAGGATAGGACATTTTTTATGTATGCCACAACAGCAGCAAGAATCCTTCTAGCAAAGTATTGGAAGACACAAGATTTACCCACGTTGGAAGAATGGCAGACGAAGGTGATCGATTATATGGGACTGGCAGAGATGACTGGCAGAATTCGAGACCGGGGGAAAGAGGCGGTGGATGAAGATTGGAACAAATTTAAAGTTTATCTTAAAAACGGTTGTAATTTGGAAAATTAGGAGATCAGGGTAATAAGAGATAAAGAACTACAGTTGTTTTAATAACTTATGGAAGTTAAATTTATGAAATATAAATAAGTTTATTACGAAAGGGTTGCTGAAAAATCTTGAAACAAGAATGCAGAAAAGGGGTGGTACGGGGAAGTCGATTTTGTGTTTGTTTATGTTTTTGCTTTGTTTCTTTTTTACTTATGAAAAACTAATAAAAAATTATTATTTTTTTAAAAAAAAGCAGTTTGAAAGCACCTTCGGGTGCAAGTAGATAAATAGGGACCGCTTACCAGCGGGAAGGTAAACGGTGTTCCGTGTGCTGCGCTGGCTCGCCAGATGCAGCTTGTCACGCTGGCCACGTGACCCGGAAGTGTCTGCGGACAGCGCTGGCTCCCGGCCTATATAGTGAGATGAGCGCACAACCCTAGAGTCTGGCAAGACTGGCCCGTATGGGCAGGGGTACCTTTACCTTTACCTTTTACAGAACTTACTGATTTCATTAACTCAGGGGTCAGCAACCTTTTTCAGCCGTGGGCCGGTCCACCGTCCCTCAGACCATGTGGTGGGCCGGACTATATTTTGAAAAAAAATATGAATGAATTCCGATGCCCCACAAATAACCCAGAGATGCATTTTAAATAAAAGGACACATTCTACTCTTGTAAAAACATGCTGATTCCTGTACCATCCGCTGGCCAGATTTAGAAGGCGATTGGGCCGGATCCGGCCCCTGGGCCTTAGTTTGCCTACCCATGCATTAACCGTTTATTCTGTTATGTCCTTCCTCCACATAGCCCAGGCATACATGGGTCTCCTCAGTGCCCTTCCTTCTAGATCTGGGATAGGCAACCTGTGACCATCAGTTGTTTGTTTGTTTATTAATCATTATAGAATTGTAGAATTGTAGATTTGGAAGGGACCACGAGGGTCATCTATTCCAATCCCCTGCAAGGCAGGAATCTTTCACCCAATGTAGTGCTTGAACCCACAACTCTGAGATCAGAGACCAAGTGTCTCAAGCTCCACCAAATGAACTATCCACAGGGTTTAGAATATGTATTTAGAATATTTTTAAGTCCACCCTTAATCAAATAATCCCAGGGTGGCTTATGGTATAATTAAACCAACCAATCATTAGTGATATGTAAGTTGCTCAGGGGGTCTTTTGTTGTTGTTGCTAATGAAGAGTGAGATACAAAGTCTTTAAATAAATTCCAAAACATTGCAAGCAGTTGAGGGCAGATAAAAATAATGCAGTATCAAAATGTCCGATCGTAAAAATAGCCAAGGGGCTCCAAAATTCCAGTGGTGGCCTAACCATCACATAAATGCCACACAAATAGGTATTTGCCTGGCGCCAAAGCACCGAAAGCACCAGGGCCAGTTAAGCTTTTGGGAGAGGCATTCCACAGTCGGAGTGCTACCACAGATTGTCCAGAGCGCCCCAGTCACTATATCATTGCAGTCCCCTGCAACATAACTCGGAATTGAGAAGAAAGTTACCTCTAAGTTTATGCTTAGCCCAGGGTTTTCAAGAGCTGAGTCCAGTGCTTTCCTTCCAAAACAAACAAACAGGCAAAACAAACCTTTGCTTTTCTCCCCCTCCCCACTGCAACTTCCGTCTTTCAGCAGACCAGCTTACGAAATAAAGTTGTTAAAAACAGTTGCGAGCAAATTGCAAGAAAATACAATTTCCTCTTTTGAAGAAATGTTCATCTTTATTTCACGTCACACGGACAGATTTCTGCAGAAGTGGAATGGAAGAGAATTGTGGGTAAACGCAGGGGTCAGCAAAATTTTTGTGGCTTGGGCCGGTTCACGGTCCCACAGACGCCGCGGTGGTGCACAAACGCTATTTCCGGCACTCCTTCCAGCGCGGAGGAGGCGTGCACAGCTTCCCATTGGCTGCACGACTTTCCTGCAGCCAATGGGAAGCCGGCGGTCCCCGCTCTGCTCCGCGCTTGTGGCCCATGGGCCTTAGGTTGCCGACTCCTGGGTAAACGCATGCAGAAGTGGCAAGGATGAGAAAATAGATCCTCCAATCCCTATGGGACAGAAATGATAATGGGTAAATCTCAACTGTTACGCTGTGCATTACGATCGCAGCTGGGTTTAGTCCTCCATAAGGAGGTGGTGCCACCACTGACATGGAGGGAACCATCGGAGAGCCATATGCCAGTAGACTCCTCAATCATACAGCAAGCTAAAGAGATAGAATAGGGTAAAGACAGACAAACCCCCTCAGTATGATGGAAATGGCTTCAGCATTAGTTTGCCCTGAAACCAAATGCTAGAAAAAAAAGGGGCCCATTACAGATTGTCCCTATTAGGGTAATACATTTGTTAGGCAAACCAAAATGCCGCAAAATGGTGTGAAAGCTTGAGAGTTTCCTCCAAACGCTTCATCAGGAGAAACATTAAAAAAAAACCAAGGGCCAATCCCTGAGTCTGTACTGTATATGTTCTGGGGGAGCAGGTTTTAATTTGTTCCAAATAACTTATAATCGTATCCATGTATGGCCAGTTATAAGAAGCTTTTTTTTTTTTTACTGGTTTAAACAGCTGTCCACAACATGCATGAATAGCATAGGTCAGTGGTTCCCAATGTCCGGCCCACCAGAGACCACTTGAAAATTTGCAGACCTATTAATGATTTTTTCTTTCTGATGTAGCAACTACAATGTACTATAAGCTGTATGGTTACTAATGGCATTTTTTATTTGCTTCTTGCATTTATTACATTGTATGCATTGCATTGTATTGTATTACAATTGGAAGTCCAGAGAACTCTGGAGAATTCAGATTCTAAGTGTTTTTCAAAGATATGCCATGGACTATCTGAAGGAAACCTGTGGACCACTGGTCCATTGACCACAGTTTGGAAAATCCTGGCATAGATGAAGTCCCTACCATAGCACATGCTTATTTATATGTTGTTGTTGTTGTTGTTTAGTTGTTTAGTCGTGTCCGACTCTTTGTGACCCCATAGACTAGAGCACGCCAAGCACTCCTGTCTTCCACTGCCTCCTGCAGTTTGGTCAAACTCATGCTGGTAGCTTCGAGAACACTATCCAACCATCTCGTCCTCTGTCGTCCCCTTCTCCTTGTGCCCTCAATCTTTCCCAATCTCAGGGTCTTTTCCAGGGAGTCTTCTCTTCTCATGAGGTGGCCAAAGTATTGGAGCCTCAGCTTCAGGACCTGTCCTTCCAGTGAGCACTCAGGGCTGTTTTCCTTAAGAATGGATAGGTTTGCTCTTCTTGCAGTCCATGGGAGTCTCAAGAGTCCCCTCCAGCACCATAATTCAAAAGCATCAATTCTTCGGCGATCAGCCTTCTTTATGGTCCAGCTCTCACTTCCATACATCACTACTGGGAAAACCATAGCTTTAACTATATGGACCTTTGTCGGCAAGGTGATGTCTCTGCTTTTTAAGATGCTGTCTAGGTTTGTCATTGCTTTTCTCCCAAGAAGCAGGCGTCTTTTAATTTCGTGGCTGCTGTCACCATCTGCAGTGATCATGGAGCCCAAGAAGGTAAAATCTCTCACTGCCTTCATTTCTTCCCCTTCTGTTTGCCAGGAGGTGATGGGACCGGTGGCCATGATCTTCATTTTTTTATCTTCGCTTATTTATATAGATGCTCTAAATGCCTTACAATTATAGTTGTCCTACTTGTTCCTGTGATGAGTTCAGTTAAGTAGCAGATGGAGGAGTTGGACGGAATGATTCATCCAGGGCCCCCATTGCTGATCCTGGCTTTAACAGTGATTTCTTCAACAACATGCTACCCAATCATACCCATCAGTTACCTGGCCTGTGGCATCATTTTTATTTATAATTGAGATCTCTGGAACAGCATCTTCTGGGGCGGGGTGGGGGTGTGTGGGAAAAGCAATCCCTCCAAGCAAATTAATATACCATTCCCAGTTTGGGTTTTCCTCAATGTGGGGAAAGAAGTTAAAAATGTTTACATGTAAATACAAATCTGAAGGTGGAAAACACCAAAGATCAAAAGAAGCCAGATCTTTTTTGGGTCCTTTTCTCCTCAATAGATTTGTACGTCCCTGGTGGAAAATGAGCTCTATGAACCTCAAACTATTAATTTAATGACACGCTTCTTTGCAGTGGTTGCTTGTAATTATAGGATCCGAGGTTGAATATATATAAAAATGTGGATGTATTTTAAGGGAACAGAGTTAATTTTATTTATAGAAAGTAAGTTACTCTCTTTCCGAGCCATGAAAACACCTTTGAGTACTATTTTTTCCTGCTTAAGTATGGGTTCCTTCCCGGGTGTAAGTGCAATCAAGGAAATGTAATTACATCTTGCATCTTAGAAGCTAAATATTTGAATTCATGCTAATATATTTGCTCTCTAGTTCGTGGTAAATGTGGCCTATGTACAAGACACTTCTGCATTGGAAAGAACAGTCTAAAATGAAATAAAATGCATATATCTGACGTTCACATGCAGTCGATGAGAATTTAAATGAGGAAAGAGCGAGCCATGGGGAAAAATTAACTCATGCTGTTTGGGAAGAAAAATAAAATGCTTGGAAGCCTAACAGTTCCCATTTGCATGAAGTGCACGTTCATTCTAATGAAAGAAGTTGACTCATCCCATGGATATCTCCGCAATATGGATTACACATGTTGCCTTTTCCAGCCAACAAGTGTTTAAAATCTGACTTCAGAGTTAGCACTACCTCATAGCTGGTGACAGCAGCCTAACAAAAGACCTGTGAATGATGCCACCAAGGTTGATTCCTCTGGCAAGAGCAGCCATGGCTGTAATGTTGGTTCAGCTGATTAAGGCTTGGTTGTCAGTGCCTTCTTCTCTCATCAGTTTCACTGTTAAGGAGAAAGGATGGGATTCTGACTGAGATCTTGAGATGAACGGACAGAAAGCCAGCAGAGGCAGCCTCAACTTTGTGGATTCCTGTATATGATTGGCAAAAGGTGACACCACGGATGATGAAGTATTTCATTGGCAGGTTTTAGGAACTCACTCTGAATGAAGCTTTGTTCAAGAGTTGTATTATTTTTGCTAGCCATTCGTTCTCTCAGCACCCCAAGCTGCTGCTGCTGCTGCTGCTGCTTCAACCCAGGTGGATAAGAAAGCCCAACAGAGACTCCATCTCCTCAGAGTATTGCGGAAGAGTGATGTCAATCAACATTTGATGATCTCCTTCTACCGGTCAACAATAGAAAGTGTCCTTTCATACTGCATCACGGTGTGGTACGCTGGTTTGACATCATCTGATAGGAAGTGCCTACAGTGGGTGGTGAATACAGCACAAGATATTATGGGATGTCCCGTGAATCTGCTGGATGAAATAGCAGAAGAATGTTGCCTCAGGAGAGTGAAGAAAATTCTCAGGGATGATTCACACCCTGGCCGGCACTTTCTTGATCTCCTGCCCTCAGGCAGAAGATATAGAAGCATGATTAGTCGCACCAACAGGGTAAAGAACAGCTTCTATCTGTGGGCTGTAAGGCTGCTGAATGAAAATATAACAACAGGGCAACTGACTTTCAGGTTTGGTGGGTGTGCATCAGTAAATGAGGGGAATTAAGACTAAGAGAGCTGAGTGGGGGGTGCTCGTGTAATCTCACTGTATACAAGTTGTACAAGTGACAATAAAGGATTTCAAATTTCAAATTCCTCTTCTTCTTTGAATTTATGTACCACCCTATACCCGGAGGTCTCAAGGTGGTTCTCAGAAGACAACTAGCAGTACAATCCTCTGACTGTCTAAAAAGGTAAAGGTAAAGGACCCCTGACAGTTTAGTCCAGTCGCAAACGACTCTGGGGTTTTGGTGCTCATCTCGTTTTACTGGCCAAGGGAGCTGACGTTTGTCCGCAGACAGTTTTTCTGGGTCATGTGGCCAGCATGACTAAGCCGCTTCTGGCGAAACCAGAGCAGCACATGGAAACGCCATTTACCTTCCCGCCAGAGCGGTACCTATTTATCTACTTGCACTTTGACATGCTTTCAAACTGCTAGGTTGGCAGGAGCTGGGATAGAGCAACGGGAGCTCACCCCGTCACAGGGATTCAAACAGCCGACCTTCTGATCGGCAAGCCCTAGGCTCAGTGGTTTAGACCACAGAGCCAAGTACAATCCTCTGACTGTCTACTTAGAACTAAATGCCACTGATTGCAATTGGGCTTACTCCTTGGTAATTCTTTATTAGATTGAAGCTCAAATGCTTCGTAATTAAATGACTGCCATGATTTATTAATTTTTTAAATGAAGATATTGGAAGTAGAGACTCTCAAAGGAAGAATGGCTGGTGAAAATCTTGGAATATGCAGAGATGGCACTGATAAAAGATTCAAAATTTAGAATCTTTTAAAGACTGGAAACCACTTCTATATATAAAAAGTTATTTCCCATATGCGAAGACCACAGTGGGGTGTGAAGTGTAAGAAAATAGCAGAATATATTAAGAAACATGTTGGAGAGGATGAAATTAGATAAGACAGAACTTTAAAACACAGTTATATTTGTGTTATAATCATTGATGTTGAGTGAGTGGGGAGTCTCTAGTTTTGCTGAATTGGATTACTGTTGAGTAAGAAAAGGAATTTTTTATGGAAAAAAGAATAAAATATTATTAAAAATGAATATATTGACAAATGGTAGACAGGCAGAGCCAGTTAATGTAAGTGTTTTTGTCAATTGCCTTATATGTTGAAGGTTAATGTATCTGTGTGCTTGTACGACAGTTTATGCTCACTTTCATCTTTATATATATTTCTCTTCCCTAAGCAAGCACACCAGGATGCAAGGGCCTTCGAAATGTTGTGCTCAAAAGGCAACTGACATAGCAGGGCCAACCAGAGCCTTGTATCCTCATGGCCAGGCACCACAGAGCAGAAGAAACAAGAGACCTAGGACTGTTTGCTGCCACTGGAGTGGCACTCATGGCAGCCTGGCAAACAACATTTAAAGGATAGGTTGGGTTTGGGGAATCTGGAATGGGAGAGAGATGGTTTGGTGGAATGGAGGGGAGTTGAGCTCACCATGATGGTGGTGGAGTTGGTTACAGGACTGGCCCTATCCTAAGGGAAAGTGAGATGGCTACTTCAGGCAGAAGATGCTGGAAGGCAATGGTAGCAACTCCCTAGCTCCCCCTCCTAAGCCACCTGTCCACTTTCCATTGCTGGATAACAGAGCTGTACAGTCATACCTTGGTTTACAGACACTTCAGGTTGTGCGTTTTTGGGTTGCGCACTGTGCTGAACCCGGAAGTACCAGAACGGGTTACTTCTAGGTTTCGGCGCTCGCACATGTGCAGAAGTGCTAAATCGTGCTTTGCACATGCACAGAATGCACAAATCGTGACCCGCACGTGCGCAGATGCGGTGCTGCGGGTTGTGAATGCTGTGGGTTGCGAACGTGCCTCCCGCATGGATCACGTTCGCAACCCAACTGTCCACTTATTTTTTTAAAATTTATTTATTTATTTATACATACCCCACCCATCTGGCTGGGTTTCCCCAGCCACTCTGGGCAGCTCCCAACAGAATATTAAAAACACAATAAAACATCAAACATTAAATAACTTTCCTAAACAGGGCTGCCTTCAGGTGTCTTCTAAAAGTCAGATAGTTGTTTATTTCCTTGACATCTGATGGGATGGCTTTCCACAGGACAGGCACCACTACCGAGAAGGCCCTTTGCCTGGTTCCCTGTAACCTCACTTCTTGCAGTGAGGGAACCACCAGAAGGCCCTCGAAGCTGGACCCCAGTGTCCAGGCTGAAGGATGGGGGTGGAGATGCTCCTTCAGGTATACTGGGCTGAGGCTGTTTCCCTCAGGTGAATTGGAGAGAACTGCTCCACCGCTAGTGTTGAAGTAAGAGTCTATTGGTAGTCTAGTCAGCTTCTGTGTTTGGAATGAGGCGAGAGTAACATCTAGTCCTTCACTGGTGTAATGAAGCACAGAATCCATGAAACATTTAGGAAAGCTGGAGAATCCTGACCTAACTCACTGCATGTTTGCTCATTGTTAGGCTACCACCCGCACATGTTCCTCAAACGTCCTCGTGGAAAATATCCTGAGAAGCAGATCCTGCATTTCTCACAGGTGTCGCTTTCGGAGTGATGTGCAATGAATGACAAGCAGCTTCATCTCCACAGAGTAGAGAACTTTGCTGTGTCAGATCCAGGAAACCTCAAGGAGCGCAGGGGAGAGGTGGATGGGAGGAGGCTAAGTCTGGACCACAGCCAAATGAAACCTTGTTGAGGAAAAATAAATATCTCTGCTGGATGTCTTTCAGAGATACCGGGATTGAGGTAGAATTTCCTCGTGATGCTTGTAGTGGCGACCATGATTGATACTGCCTACACCCAGGGTTATTAGCAGGCATTCGGAACAGAACGCATGTTCAAGCTCAAGAGAAAACGTTTAGAAGACTCTTCCCCATGCCCCCCACCCCACCCCAGAAAACAAGAGAGCATAGTGTCCACCTGACTCCTTAACCCTATCGGCACCGAAACACAAACCACAAGTTGGTGGCAATTTAATGGATTCAACGCCAGTAAGGCAGTGATGAATGAAGTTACTGTGTGGCCTTGAATGCTAGAATTGTGCAATACCTTCCCCCTATAGGGTTAATATACTCAAAGCACAGCAAGGCAATTATAATCCCAGCCACTGGCAGTGTTTAAGGAGCTAGTCTGGTAATATGTGGTCTCTATCGTTCGTTCGTTCATTTATTCATTCAATGACTTGGGGGCATAAAAAAAAAGAGTGGGGATTAGATGACACAAGGTGTATTCAGATAACTTCTCCCAATAGGTGTAGTGCAATCGAAGATTTCAAACAAGCCATAGACTTGCCTTCATATGATTGACTACTTCAATAAATAATGCAATATTTCACTAACAGATTATTACACAATGATTGACTGCTTAAAACAAATAGCACATTACACCAGTAGAGATGATTACATTTCCTCTCAATCACAACATGCAGACCATTGCAATTTCTGCCTACAATGAAATCTGTGGCACAGATAGGATCTCACAATTTTATATTGTGACAATGCAACAGGGATCCCCAGATATTTGGTGAAAGTCCCAGTAGAGGTTTTCCCCCAGTAAAACATTCCAACAGTTCCACTGGTCAATGAAATCTGGTATGTAATGTGTCTGGTACTTCATATCTACCAGTAGACAGTTCCAGTTGTAAAGAATAAGGGCTGAGCAATCTTACAGTGTTATTTCCTATAGAGCAGGGTTTTTCCAAACTTGGGTCTCCAGCTGTTTTTGGACTACAACTCCCATCATCCCTAGCTAGCAGGACTGGTGGTCAGGGATGATGGGAATTGTAGTCCAAAAACAGCTGGAGGGCACTTGGTTGGGTACAGCTGCCATAGAGAACATTACATGTTCAAAGTCAAGAACTTTGCTTTGTCCCCAAACCATGGCTCCTTTCATGACAACAGATAAACCTTTTTCCTCTAGTACCTTTCAGAATAAAGGGGACATTGTGCCTTGCAGAGAATCACAACTATTCTGTGCACATAATGGATGACTCATTATAACAGGAGCAACATATCTTTTCAGCATTCTAATGAGTAGGCAGTAGTCCATATTTTTACAACCTCAACATGCTCTGTCATGCTGTACTGTCCCCAACACACAGTGTTATTAACTCATCCACTTTCTGCTTTCTGCTACCTACTTGTAGATTCCATCGTCACCATTTGGGAACACTTACTGGGATATTTCCCTGCCAACAGAAGCACTACCCACTTCCTAGGAAAGCGAAGCGCACTGAAGTCTTAAATCCCTGATACCTGGCAACTGCTTTAGGCAGAAAGTAATGTTGGGCTGACCTAGTTTGAACAGGCTGCAAATGAGCAAACAAAAAAGCGAGAACATAAGTTTTCCTCCTCCTTCTCCTCCTCCTTCTCCTCCTCCTCCTCCTCACTCCCAAATCCATCAAGTAAAGGTAAGACGCTTAGATTATGTTCAGTGAACCATTCACCACGCAAGGAGGATTTTAATCCTTCCCAAGAGGTCAATATATTTTATTTTCAAGGGGGAGCGGTGAAAAGACCGAATGAGACCTAAATCTGGCATAAATTGATCTCTGAAAGGAAAGTTCTTTGTGGCAGCAAACATAATCACCACCAAGCCAGCGATCACAAGTGAAAATCAAAATGATATCATTGGAGCTGCCCAACCCGATTGAGTTACCTATTGATTGATTGGCAAATTTTAGAATGTCAAGTGCCCCAAATTGTCTGCCAGTTAGACTCATGAGCTGTGGGTTTTTTCTATAGCCATTTTCATCTATCCAAACAAGAAAGTTTTTTTCTTCTTTTTCTGAGTGTATGGGATAAAATATCAGAGCGTGCAAAATGACTGGCTGCTATATTTAACTCAGACAAACACATAACAAATCACTATTCTGCAGTGAGGAGGCACACCTCATCGGCTGTATTTTCTTCTTCTCCTTGAGGCCTGGATGTAAGACCACAGCCCTCTAAATAATCCTCCAGAAATAGACCAATGAAATGTTCTCTCTGACAACAGACACAGTATTATACCTGCAGCTGGCAAATGTTTCCACTGTCGAACCACCTTTCCTTTTCATTTCCAGTAAAAATTCGGTCCCAAGGGGAACAGTCAGCAGCTAGGATTTTAATTACTTTTCTCCAGTAGAGCAGAATTGAGAGTAGCAATTACATTTATGCCTCCCTCCCTTTCTCTCTTCTTCCTTTGGGGAGAAACAAGAGAATAAGCTAGTTGCAAATGAAAGGGGGCGGGCTTCTATCTCATGAGACCACAATTGCAGACATTAACGAATGATAACGAAGACCACAATCGGACTTTATTTTGACAAGGCACTCGTCCTGACATGGGGCACCATAACACTGGTAGAACTTAGTTGGGTCCTATGAACTCTTAGGCCACATCCACATTTAAAACACTCTTATATACCACTTTAACAAACATACTCCACCCCCAAGTATCTTGGAAATGTAGTTTGTTGAGGATGCTGTGAGTTGTTAAGAGGCCCTCCATAGAGCTACCACCTCTACCATAAATTGATTATGTAGTTTGGTGCAAGTCATCATTTACAATGCCCTGGTGTTTCCCTTTCGGTGACAGAAGACTGCTCTGTAATCATCATCCCAAAGTTATTATAAAGTCACTTTCAAGGCTACACAGTCATCATGACAACATAACATAACTGCATACAAACAGGATTCATGATTTGTGCAATACAGTGAGATATAAAGCATTCAATTGTTCAGCTTCAACATCAGAAATGCAATTTGCTCAGCGATGCAGTCCTACCTTGGAAGTCAAACGCCTTGCGAGTCAAACATTTTGGCTCCGGTTTGCGAACGTTCTTTGGAACCTGAATGTCCATCGCGACTGCCACGGCTTCCGATTGGCTGCAGGAGCTTCCTGCAGCCAATCGGAAGCCATCCCTTGGTTCCCGAACGTTTTGGAAGTCGAATGGACTTCTGGAACGGATTCCATTTGACTTCCGAGGTACGACCGTACATGCCATCATGTTATGTTAGTCAGCAGCTTCGTTGTTTTGAAGTAAGTCTTTAGGCTGTATTTCTGTTCATGCTGGAAACAAGTATCTTCATATTTCCATATGTAAGATTGTAGCAGAGTGCCCATTATAACAACTTCTTTATAACCTGCAGGGAGCACTAATCAGAGCTGTTAGAATAACTGCTGGAAGTCGCATCCTAAAAGCATTGCCCTGGTTCCCTGTGAGCTACCAGGCCCAATTCAATGTTTTGGTATTAGTTTACTATGCTAGTTTGGCTGTACACAGTCTGGGGCCAAGTACCTGCAGGAATACCTCCCATTACATCAGCAAACCCTTTCTCCAGGATTTTCAGGAGATGCTCTATTCCTGACCCCTGCTAGTTCCCAACCCTCCAAGTGTCCCTGTTTTCCAGTGACATCCCTGATTTTGAGAAGCCATCCCAGTTTGTGATTTGATCCTGGAATGTCCCGCTTTTACTGAGGATGTCCCTGTTTTCATAGGAGAAATGTTGGAGGGTATAAATTCCCTAATCTGGAAAAAAAGGTGGTGAGAACATTCCTGAAACACACAGGAAGTACTGATGAAAACACTAAAAAGGAAACACAGAAGCTTTTGAGTTCTTCCATCAGCCATCTATGAAGTTTTCACTCTAATAATTTATATAGGCACTGCATAGGAATTAGGGACAGGGAAATTTGTCTGTTTCTCTCAATGTCACACTTCTGCAATCTTGAGTTGAGTTTTCTTCATTTCCACATCAGTTTGCAATACTTTTTTTTTTTAAGTCTTTGTGAACGTTCACCAGCATTTTAGTCCAAACTTTTCCTAGTATTCACATGCTTCTATGCAGTTTTGCACACATCTTTGCAAAGCAATTTCTCCTAATACAATGCATTTCTTGATGTCATTTTCACTAATACACTAATACATTTATATGCACACATTGCTCTAGTATACTCATTTGTGCGTATATTAGTTGGCTGGAGAATTTCATTGCAAAACTCAGGAAAGTGCAAATTTCAAAGGATGGTTGTGTTTTGGTTCTTGCATTGTTTTGAAAATTGCAGATTAGGGAGGTTTGCCTTTAAATGTGAATTGAATTGAATTTCTCCTCATCCCTAATGAGAATGACATGTAGCGTTCATGGCTTTCATTACAAAAATACCCTGTAGCTGCTGTTGTTAGCACATCACTCAACAGGAATCATGGGGCAGATTCTTCATAACTTTCTAGATTGTGATGTACAGTTCCCTCATATAAAATCAGTGCTTTTTCAATTAAACCTGCTTTCCTTTTAAGCGGAATATCAACACAGCCTCAATTGAGCCATTGGAAAATGGGATATTGCCCCGTTAAGAATAGTAAAAACCCTTAAGCTCTCCTCCCGAAGAGTAGCAGCAGGCTGTTAAAGTGACAATCAATTTAAACAAGTGATATTGCTTTATAAGTCTCTGAAGTCAGATGTCCCAGCATGCTCAGTTTATTTCATTTTAATTTCCTTTTGCGCAGAGCTGTGGTTAGTGGGGAACCTCTCACTAACACACACACACACACACACACACACACACACACACACGTGGACACACGCACACACTCGAGTAAACCTTAGGCATGCAGAAGAGGAAATTATTTAACCCTTTTCAGAAAGCTATACAATTTCTCTTGCTAAGTAAAGAAAAATAATCACCCAGACTTTGTCCTTTGGTTCCTTTAAGAAAATAAACATTCAGGTTGCATAGCTATTAAATAGGCTGGAACCCTTTGCTAATTTCTGTTAAAAGTTCTGAAAGCTTTAGTGAAAACCCTAAACCCCTTTGCAGGCCCCCACCATCAACACCAGAAGCTTGCATCTCATGCTACTCAGGAATCTATAACATGTGCCCCTCGGTAGGAAGGGGGGGGGGAGCAAGAGAGATAAGGATCAGGTAATTTCATCTGATTTCCCATTTCCAAACTATTTCCCTGACATCAGACCACACAGGTATGTACAGGCGCTATCAGATATGCGTTGCTGCTTTTCCCAGGTCATGCTTGATCTTTTCAAGATGGTAGCAAGCAATGGAAAACAAGAACAAGCAAAGAGAATGACTGGTGCCCATCTAAAGAACCATCAAGGCTACATTTGTGGTAAGGTTTTCTCCTGGATGCTCTTTTATATCCTCAAATATGTATCCACAATCATGTCAACATCTCAAAATGGATAACAAAAGTAAAATCCTTGCTTTAAAGGTGCCTAAAAGACCTTTCATGAAAACGTAGTTCATTTAAATAGCAAATGTTTTTCATAATAGTATTCATAATTATAATAATATAGCAAGCTGAAATACCCATCTCCATTATGAATTAGGTTGGCATAAGGTAAAAGGTAAGGGACCCCTGGATGGTTAAGTCCAGTCAATGGCGACTATGGGGTTGCGGCGCTCATCTCGCTTTCAGGCCGAGGGAGCTGGCGTTTGTCTGCAGACAGCTTTCCGGGTCATGTGGCCAGCATGACTAAACCACTTCTGGCACAACAGGACACCGTGAGGGAAACCAGAGCGCACGAAAATGCCGTTTACCTTTCCGCCACAGCGGTACCTATTTATCTACTTGCATTGGACTTCCAGAAATCAAGAAGTTGTTCTTTCTTTCCCAGAGACTGTAAGAAGATCCCTGATGGATCAGGTCAAACACCCATCTAGTCTTGCACTCTGTTTCCACAGTGGCCAACCAGATGTACATGGGATGTACAGTGGCCAACCAGATGTACAAGCAGAACCTGAGCGCAACAGTACTCTCCCCACCTGTGATTCCCTGCAGATGGTATTCAGAAGCAGTGGAGGTAGAGGATGACAACCATTGCTAGTAGCCATTGATAGCACTATCCTCCATGAATTTGCCTAATTCTCCTTTAAAGCCATCCAAGTTGGCCATCACTACCTTCTTGTTTGTTTGTTTTCCTGAATCATGGTTCATGGGAAGGGTTTGGCACACATCCAATCATAATCCAACAGGAGTGTAGGAAGCTTAAGAACTTAAGCATGCCAAGCTTAATATTGGCTTGTAATTAAAAATCAATAACACAGTGAGAGTCATAAAACCTCTGATTTGTGTGAACTTATGACTAATACCCAATTTTCCTGTTATTTCGGAGTCACCCTGACCTGTTAAATACCAGATCTTGAAGAAAGTACATTCAAACAAGATAACCTCCATGAAAAAGGACACTGTTAATCATCATGCAGTGCCTTTGCCACACTCAGAATGCATTGGAAAAATGTGCTTGGAGATCTGTTCACATTGGGCTGGCCCATGAGTTTCTCTGTGGGACTGAGTTCAGTTTATGTGGCCTCTTGCTATGATAGGATGGGCTTTCTGCTTCCTTGACCAAGGCCCATCCTAGATGGTGAAAGCCAGTTGGGATGGGTTGATCAGATAGATCTAGGGTGGTGGTACACATTGTCAAAGTCTTTTGCCCAATAGTCTGAACATCTAAAGGAATGTTTGCAGTAGGGTCTTCCCTGGTAGCCTTCTGATTTGCTACTAAGCTAAACACAGAGTGCTGTTTCATGCCTTAATATGCTTTATAGGAGCCAGTTCTAGGAACTGGGCTTCCTGCAGGCTAGCTTTGCCTGGCATTGCATGAAATGGGATTGGATACACTGGTGAGACCAGAGCCTTCCAACTGGATTGCTTTGCTGTATATGTTTCTTACTATGCTAATGTGTATGTATATCTGCCAATAGTAAACAGACTGAGCTAAATTAGGCTCTGTTTAGGTTTATTGTGTAATTTATGCCTTAATATTCCTGTGTATTATGCATTATGCAAATTAGCTATGTATTTTGTTATGCTTCACTCTTCCTGTCCATTACTGAAGTGCATAGTCTCCACCCCAAGCCATGCTTATTGCCTCCAAATCACAACGAAGAGCTGCCCTTTGGCAGAACAAGGGTATGGGGAATGCGTCTTTATGCAACCACATGGCGCCTGCTGCCCTTAAACAGCTTACTAGTGTGCCCACTCCTGAAAAAGCCCACCCTGAATCTTATAGTTTATGACAACTACCCAGTCACAAATACCCATTTATTTGGTAAGGTGAAAAAGAGGCTGGTAATCAAGAAGTTGTAGTAGGAAGTTCTGGAAGATACAAATTACCTAGATCCATTTTACTCTGAGTTCAGTCGTGATTTGGGGATTAAATCACCCGTGTTGACCCTGACGGATGGCTCGTATTGAAAGTAGGACAGATGTACCACTCCATTTCTGCTTCTCAGTTCCTAGGTGCCTTGGACCAGCTCTGTGGGACGGGTATTGGGGGCACTGTTTTACAGTGATTCCACTCCTACCTCCAGAATCATCTCCAGAAAGTAGCATTGGGAAACTGTGTTTAGGATCCATGGTCCTTGCCAGTGCCGGATTTACGTATAAGCTAAAAGAGCTATAGCTTAGGGCCCCACTCTCTTGGGGGGCCCCAAAAAAATTAAAGGAAAAAAAACCCTGAATGTACATTTCCAAAATATAAGATAAAAAACAAAAATTAATTAAAATGAAAGGAACAGTGTTTTGTGTTGTGTAGGCTCAAATGATGTAAGTAATGGGTCCCGCCTGCTAGCCTACTCCCTAAAATATCACAATTACTTTGATAAAATACATATTTTGTTATGTGCAGATGGCTTTAGATACCTATTAGGTCCATAAATTACTCTATATCATATATTCAACACAAAAACAGCAACAATTTGTTGTTGACAAAGGACAGCTGGACATATAAAGGGCCCCATTACCTGGTCCTTGCTCTGTGGTGTAGCACAGGGCCACTATCTTTTCCTCAAATGCAGTTTAACATCTATATGAAGCCACTGGGTGTGGTCTTTCAGAGTTTCAGGGCAAAGTGTCTTCAGTACACTGATGCTAAACAGCTGTACTTCTTAATAGCATCTGAGTCAGGAGAGGCTGTGCATAATCTGGACCACTGTCTGGGTGCAGTAGTGGCTGGATGAGGGTCAATTAATTGAAGTTGAAATGGATAACTTGCAGGCAGGATGCAGCCCTTGCAGGCTTCCATATGGTCAGTGTTGTTGCCCAGGCTCTCTTCCCCACCACTGTCAAATGTTTGGGGGTGGGGGGAAAGTTGCAAAAGGAATGAATATTTGTGCACCTGCCTTCCCATGTAGTTTCTCCCGGGTCAATGTATTAGTTCAGGACAAATGCAAATCAAGACAGTGTGCTTAAAATTGTGGACCAAAGGGAATCCTTGTGCACCTCTGCATCAGAAACAGGTTCTGTAGCACCTAGGAGAGCTCTTTGGGATAGAAGTTTGGGCAATTCCTATAGTTTAGCAAAGTTATTATAGTTTCAAACAGGCCTGATGACTGTCAGATCTGTTGCCCTAAAATGAAGTTGTCAAAAATGTGAAGGAAGAGCCTTCTGGTTTAAAGCCATATGTTGTGTTGCTGTTGTGAGGTGTTGAGTGAAGATTTTGAATAAGTTAAACTCTTCCTTTCAGATGCTCAACAGTTCTGGGTTCAGGGTCTAGCATGCATCCTTTTTCTGACCTGAGAGGCGTGTGTGGCACAGGGGGAAACCCATTCTATTTATGGTGGCTCTGGGATAGGCAAGTCATTCCAACTCGTTGTCACCACTAGAGAGATCACTATAGGGGAGAAGTGCTTAAGGATCAAGTCACAACATTTTTGAACCTTACGAAACCACACCTGTGCAGAGCCATCCTTTCGTTGCAAGTGAAAAGGACCTGAAGCAGACCTAATAATAATAATAATAATAATAATAATAATAATAATAATAATAATAATAATGTATTATTTATACCCCACCCATCTGACTGGGTCTCCCCAGCCACTCTGGGTGGCTTCCAACCAAATATCAAAAAACAATACAGCGTCAGACATTAAAAACTTCCCTAAACAGGTGTTGTTTATTGCCTAAAATAGTTGTTTATTGTCTTGACATCTGCTGGGAGGGCGTTCCACAGGGCAGGCACCACTACCAAGAAGGCCCTCTGCCTGGTTCCCTGTAACCTCACTTCTCGCAGCGAGGGAACGCCAGAAGGTCCTCAATGCTGGATCTCAGTGTCTGGATGGATGATGGGGGTGAAGACGCTCCTTCAGGTATACAGGACCGAGGCTGTTTAGGGCTTTAAAGGTCAGCACCAACACTTTGAATTGTGCTCGGAAACGTACTGGGAGCCAATGTAGGACTTTCAAGGCCGGTGTTATGTTGTCTCGGTGGCCACTCCCAGTCACCAATCTAGCTGCTGCATTAGTTGTAGTTTGCAGCTCATCTTCAAAGGTAGCCCCACATAGAGCGCATTGCAGTAGTCCAAGTGGGAGATAACTAGAGCATGCACCACTCTGGCGAGACAGTCTGAGGGCAGGTAGGGTCTCAGCCTGTGTAGCAGATGGAGCTGGTAAACAGCTGCCCTGCATACAAGCTTCAGGGGTGAAAATGATGAAGGGGAGACACACAGCAAAAAGAAGATTGTGGAAACCTTGGTTGAATTCTCCACCAAGCTAGTAGTCCATCCATTTCCCAGCTCCAGAGGTCTCTGTGCCACCATTCTATTAAAATGCAAACTAGCCTTTAACTTCAGAGCGGTTGCCTGGCATTTTGCATATGCATATGATGGTGTTTCGCTTAAGGAGTGAAGGAGGGAGAAAGGAGGCACACTCTTTTGTTAAGGCTTTTCTTTTTTCTATCCAGGCCTTTAATTATTTCCTTGGAAAAACAAACCAGGAGATGGATCCAGGGACTCTGAGGAAACAACAGAGGAAGCAGCTTGTTTTCTGAAGCTCCCTCACCATGTGGCTGCTGCTGGGTGCCTTTGGTCTGGTTGGTTTCCTGAACGTGGATGGAAAGCGTGTCTCTTTTATAATCTCATTTCATCTCCCCCCCTCTCTCCCCCCTTCCCATTTTTGTACAGTCGATAGGAGAAAAAAGCCAGCTGCAAAGAAGCCTTTCATGTTTGTCACACTCCCTGAAGTCCCTTCAACACCTTTCAGGAGTTTTTCACGGTTACTACTGTTACAAGAAGTGGGCTAGATCCTTCTCCTCATGTGACTGAAGTCAATTGAACTTCTGTAACTGAAGCAGGAACAAACCCTTAATATATAGAAGGTACATCTGAGTTGCTTTAGACATTGTGAAACTGGCAAAATCAGATGAGCAAGTTAACTTGCACCTTTATATTTTATGCATCCGCTTTCGTATGCAAAGATGGCTGTCATGCTTTTCCTCAGTGCAGTAATGCATAGATTTTCATACAGCCATTCTTTTAAACATTTTTTTAGAAGTTTTTAAATGATATTCATATTGCTAAGTTTGCTGCAAAGGTATGCAGCATATATCTAATTAACAACAACAGACAATTTCTTACTTTGGGGAAAGATCTGGCATTTTTAGCTACTTCTTTGCCCCCAATAGTCTGCATTTTTTTGGTGCCATTTATCCTTGCAACAATAAATACCATTTTTTAAAAAATGAAAGGAAAGAAGATTGAAAATTTTCAGAATTTGTAAAAGGGCTATGTAAGCTACCCCAAGTACCCTGGTAGTTGAAATTTGCCTTCTCCTGTGTTACAACCAGAAAATGGTTGTTACGTATAGTAACCCATATCAGCAGAATTGGATGACTGGCTGATTTCTGGATAACGCTACTGTACTGAATTAGGTAAGTTAGGGCTTTTGGGTGTGTTTGTTTTCTAAAAAGCTCACTCAGCCTGGATCATGGATCAAAGAAGTGAATGTTGGGCAAAATCATTCAGCAGTAGGACGTTCCTTTGAGGAACCAGTAGAACCAGTATGAAGATTTGTGTTTTGTTGCTATGAGCTAAATAATGCGTGCATGCATGCGTGTGTGTGTGTGCGCGCACACACACACACACACACGAAAGCATACTCAGTCAGGAGCAATCAAAGATCTTCTGGTATAAGAAGCTGGCATTGTGAAGATTTGGCGAATGGTAATGTTTTGCTACTCAGTTTTTGGCCATCCAAATGGGTGGGAAGGCTGTTAACATTTCTTAGGTAACTATTATTCATGTGGCCTGCCAAGGATTTGACCGACCAAGAGCTGGGCAGTGTTGAGGAGTCACTGTTTAGTCTGTGGAGGTATAAGTCAGATCTGTCTTTCCTTTCCTTTCCACAGATATGCGCCATCACGCTTTCCTAAGCTGGCGTAACAGTAAACGACAACTTTTACAAATGAACGTTGGCCCTTCCGCGAACACCCAGAGAGTCAAGTATCTTGAATAGCCAATGACTTTGGAAAGAACCATTACTCGGTTCTTGGAAATGTGTCCAATATGTGCCTTTGAAGGTAACGGACAAATATACTTTAAAAAAACCCACTGCCAAACTCAGTTTACCTTAGCAAAGCCCATTAAAATATATTAAATAGTTCCACCCCTGCACAGGCAGCATTTTTCTCTTCCCAATTTTAACTGACGACCAAGACATTTGCATGGATAAATAGTGAATCTTTCCCCTACTGCCTTCTGTTTAATTGTATGCATCAAAGCAGACAAAACCAAAGGGTATGTTCCCTGCTAATTGTGTTGATTGATAATGCACATGAATATATTCATCAATGCAGCATTTAATAAATTGGCAATGTCAAGATAATGTATAGGTATATATTTTTAAAAAAATCTATATACAAAAATCAATTATAGAAAACTGAGCTGGTTTCCCTCAGGCGTCCCAGTCCTCTGGATCAACTTCAGCCGCTGAAGGACTCATAGTAGTTGATCTCATGGGAGCTGAAGTAATCTCCTGTTTATAGCAAATGACCAGTGGCCATGATCTTAGTTTGACTACCTGCTGGTGCCCACCAATTTATTCCCTTCCCTAAACACCCTAGTTATGCTATATGTCACAGAATTATGTTATGTTATGTTATGTTATGTCCAAGTCTACCTCTGGCTCGAGGTTGGTTCCCTGATTACGTCTCTTCTTCTGGATTTTCTTGCAGGAAAATCAGTATCACATTAAGGATGAACTAATTTCTTCACAACTGTTCTTCACCTGGATACACCTTGAGGGAAAACATGGTCAGCTTCAGTGACCATCTCCCCCCACAACGTGGAAAATATAACTGATGCAAATCCACTATTTTTCTTAGCAGGCAAATATATTTATTCAGCAGTTTGGTAATTTATGAACTTCCCCATTGTTTACTGACAGTGAACCTAAATACATGCAATATTTCTCTCCAGTGTGGAATAATTGTGTAGAGGAAATGGGCCTGGTTTTCACCTGAGAATTGAGAAAACGAGCAGATGTTAATAGGTCTAATTGCTTAAACAAACTACTGCACACCCAAAGTGTCCTGAGTCAATCAAATTGCTGTGAGGTTTGATACAGAGGCCATTTCAAAGGTTACAGGTGAGACAGATGCATGAGAGGTTCAACTCCAGCTGGTGGAGTTTCCATATTACATCTGAAGCTATCCTCCTGACTAATCTGCATAATGTCAGTGAAGGAACTTCTCTGACACATAAGGAATTCTGCACAGCTGGAAGTCAGCGTTTTGTTCCTCCATTAATCAAAACAAGCCATGAAAAACATTTATCAGCGATCTTTGCCTGAAATGGGCCTTTAAAGTATGTTTATGTAAGTTCCACAGTCACATGACTTTTCATTCAGAATTTCTCTGTGTAAATACCTTAAAAGACAGACAGCTCATCACTTCCAGTGTTGAATGCATGAGATTAGCAACGTTGCTGAAGCTCCTAATTTACTAGTTTTTACATCTGTCCCGCGTATAGTGCTTGGATGCATTACAAATCGAGCTGGATTTCCCCCCATAGTTCTTCTCGAGCTCTGAATGTAAACTGGGCTCCTGCGTAGATAAATGCCAGCACAGATAAAAGGTAAAGGACCCCTGGATGGTTAAGTCCAGTCAAAGGCGACTATGGGATGCAGCACTCATCTCATTTTTCAGGATGAGGGAGCTGGTGTTTGTCGACAGACAGCTTTCTAGGTCATGTAGCCAGCATGACTAAACTGCTACCGGTGAATGGAGTACCATGAGCATACAGAAATGTTGTTTACCTTCCCACCACAGCAGTACCTATTTATCTACTTGCACTGGTATTTTCTCAAACTGCTAGGTTGGTAGAAGCAGGGACAGAGCAATGGGAGTGCACCCCATCGTGGGGATTTGAACTGCTGACCTTCTGATTGGCAAGCCCAAGAGGTTCAGTGGCTTAGACCACAGCGCCAGCCACAGTTCTAATCATGTCTACCCCACTCTTACATACACAATCATGAACAACCATATTGGCTTATGTGTGATAAGAGAATGCATCAAAACAAAATTAGAGGGTGCATTGGGACAGGGAGAGGGGTTGATTGTTCCACAGGACAAGGAGAAATTCTCATGCTGATGCAACAAGCTGCTTAACACTACACAGAATACAACCCTATGGCCTGTGCTTATTTTTAAGGAGATCCAGCCACGAATCTCCCATATCCCACCTAGTCTAGCCTCCAAGAACTGATTCACACAACCACTTTGGGATAGCTCTTTTAAAAAACCAAACATAATGTTGTGGGGAAGGGGGATGGATGATTGGATTGACTCTACCCATAAAGAACTGGTAGTGTGAATAACCCATCAACCCCTTGGCAGTAGAAAGAAACTGCTGGCATATGCACATTGGCATATTTCCCTGCCAAGGATATATTCAGACAGCCTATTCTCAAAGGGGCATATTCTCTCCAGACATACAATAAAAAGCTTGCCCTGTCAATCTGGTTTTGCGAATGAACCCAAAGTCCATTTGTGCCAAAGGAGTAATGTGTTAAGACAGCATGTGAATTTGTGTGTGTTCCTCTCTCTCTCTTTTGTGCTGTTGTTTTTTACATCCTTGAACTGCATCACGCGTACCCCTTTAGAACAGCTGCTAGCATTAAAGTCTTCCTATTTTGAGTTGCCCCCAACATGCAGGAATTTATTGCACTGTTTTTGAAAGGCTGACGTTTTTCAAAGGAAATATTTATCCACATGAGGCTTCAGTGACCTGTGATGACTCAATTGAGTCCAAACTAGCAAAAAGAAACTAATTTATTCCAGGGGATTCCACGAACAGAGTGCTCCCTTTGGGTTCCAACAAATATATCTCTGTACAAGTTATTAAGGGTCAGATTGGGGAAGCACGCAAGAAACTCCAAGACCAGCCAATATTTCACCAGATTGCTGAAGGGATAGCATATAGGGGAGCAGGGGAGGGAGGGGAAGTTAAATTTGCCCATAGATCCTTGTCTGACTCTTACTCACAAACTTCACAATCCTGAAAATGACAAAGATGAAATACACAGAAGAAGAAGAAAACCTGCCTAAGGTAAACCAAGAATTATTTGTCCGCACACTTGCGTGATTTGGCAAAAGTAGCCAAAGGAAACACCTTATCAGTAGACATCCCCCTCTCCAAATCCGGCCTGTCTCCTCAATGGAGCATGCTATATATTGCAGAAATCCTGTGCTGATCCTCATGTGACTGATAAGAGAAACATTCCATTTTCCACAATGGGACATTATGTAAGGCCTACTTTCCAACCAGAAAACCATTTGCAAAAATACCCAGCAAATGGTTAATCCGCTGGCCTGTATGTATTAAGGAAAGGCTAACAACACCTTCTTGTATCCTTCCTGAAATGGGAGGCTCTTAAAACTCTGAGAGAGACTTTTCCCACTGAAGTGAAGTCATGCTTATTTGGTTAGGTGAATTCTTGCACCCGTCACCTGGTTTTTCCTTGTCATTGTCAACATGCATTATGCCCTCTTGTCTATCCGTTTTGGCATTCAGGAGCAGGGAGGGATAGAAATGGTGACAGAACACATGCTAGGCATGCAGAACATCCTGGGTCCAGTCTGTGGCATCTCCATTTAAAAATGTTCTGCTATTATCATGATTATTTATTAAATTTCTGCTTGAGCCTCTCAACTGGAAATGCTGTGGATTGAACTTGGGGAGGAAGGGCACAATATAAATTCAATAAATGAAAAATAATGAGAAAAATAACATGAATTCAGAAAAAGTGTGTTGCAGCTATCAGAATTCTTGAAATTTATTTATTTTTAAATGTAAATTGAACATCCTAGGATCAAATTATAGCTTTCTTGTGCATTTCAATAAATTATGATATACTTTAAGACATGATCTCCCTTCCCCTATCCATGTGACATCAGGTAGGGGGGACCTTAAGTGAGAATCAGATTATCTTGACTTCTGTAAAACTAGAACAGCCTTCCCCAGCTCCTCCCCACAACCGTGTTGACAGCCCCCAACTCATCACACAATCAATCTAAATCCAAATGTCTCCTAGACGGAATTCTGTTTGTTTGCTCTGTGTAGCCCACCTCACACTTCTTCAGACAGAACGCCGTCTGATTGGAAACATGTGTGAAAAGTACTGAACAATCTAAAGGTGCAGAATTCCTGAAACAAAGTATAACAAACAACAACAACAACAAAAACCCCCAGAGATAACTCCACCAGCACTTTCGTTTATTCCATGAGCATTGCACCTAACTCATCGGAGTGGAGAAGAAATATTAATGATAACAAGGAATGAAACAAAACCTCAGATCCCAGCTCATTCACTTATTGGCATGTTCGTAAGGATTTTCATTTCATAGAAAATATTGACACTTTGACACTGGTGATCTTTGCTTCTTCCAGAACACTGGCATTAGTTTGCCTGTCTTCCCAAGTGATGTGTAAAAATCTTCTGAGACACCGTTGATGGAATCTTTCGAGATGGGTGGAGTCACTGAGAGGGCAGATGTGTCAGAAGGAGGAGGGCTTGATATTGGTTTATATTCATTATGAATTTTTGTATTAATGTAACATTTTAATCTCCAACTTTGTATTTTTGTAACATTAAATGTTTAACTAGTGTGCTTTAGTTTTCTGTATACTACCTAAAATATATTTTCATATATTAAGCAGTATAGCAATGGTGTAAATATATATATATATACGTCGCCTAGACACCCCAACTTTTACACGGGAAGATACCCGAGGACACCAAAACCTGCATTCCTGTACCCGTGAAAATCTACGAAAGCATATATATATATATATATACATATATATATATATATGTGTGTGTGTGTGAATGATTGTCCCAAATGTTACATAATACAGGCTATACAGTGGTACCTCACAAGACGAATGCCTCGCAAGACAAAAAACTCGCTAGATGAAAGGGTTTTTTGTTTTTTGAGCTGCTTCGCAAGACGATTTTCCCTATGGGCTTGCTTCGCAAGACGGAAACGTCTTGCACGTTTGTTTCCTTTTTCTTAACACCGTTAATACAGTTGCGACTTGACTTCGAGGAGCAACTCATAGAACACGGTGTCGTAGCCTTTTTTGAGGTTTTTTAAGACTTTGGTGATTTTTGAAGCTTTTCCAAAACTTTCCCGACACCGTGCTTCGCAAGATGAAAAAAATCGCAAGACGACAAAACTCGCGGAACGAATTAATTTCGTCTTGCGAGGCACCACTGTACTTTGAAATAAGGGAGCTAGCAGTAGCTTCACAGTGCAATCTTCTACAAGCTTAGTCAGAAGGAAGGCTCCTTGTTTTCAAGTATGGGAGCCTCAGTTCCTCTCTAAATAGCAGTCCCAACTCCTGTGTGCTGCTATATGTAATATGGAGTCAGTTGCTTCTTTGTGTGCTGCTCCAATTTGGATTCTTCCAAAACTGTGTGCAGCTGGGCAGATCAGTGTCCCCTGACAGATGTGCCATGATACACAAGATACTCAAATAATTGTATGCAAAGACTCACAGAGCAGAAGCATTACCCTCATGCCAGCAATGAAGGCATGGGGCATAATTGGAATTAGGGCCATAACTTTATTAAATTATCAAGGATCTACAACTGGTGTTGACTACCAAATTGTGGGCACCCTCAACTTGTCAACCAAGGGCAGGGCTGTGGCAGCACCTCCTTGCCACCCCCTTGACAAGGGCAATACCTCCCAATTTCATTGACAGATCAGAAAGTTGACTGATCTTTGCATCTTTCTCCACCTCATATGAAATATGATGTGAGAGGTGTTAGGGAGGGCACCTGAAAGGTGTGTTCCCTATCCTGTTCAGTGTTCAGAGGGATGAATATCTCAGGGAACTATGGATGTTCCCCTCCCATTTTCCCCCTCCAACAACCAAATAATCTTTTTCCTTCATGCATATCGTTCCTTATTTATTTCACTTATGAATCACTTCCTCTGATGCATCTCAGAGTGAACTTGGATATTGTGAAAAATGAATCAGTGTGTATGTTACCTCCATTTGGGCAACATCTGCTCCATACATTTAAAGCTGTCTTAGACAACTTTAACAGTCATGGCTTCCCCGCAAAGAATTCTGGGAAGTGTCGTTTGCTAAGGGTGCTAAGAGTTCTTTGGAGACTTCTCCTGCCCTCACAAAGCTACAATTTCTAGAGTTCCTTGGGAAAGGGGATTGATTGTTAACACTCTGGAAATACTAGCTCTGTGAGGGGCAGGGCTTTTTTTCAGCCAGAAGTCACAAGAATTCAGTTCTGGCACCTCTCAGGTGGGTGCGATTGCCATTATAAGAGAACAAAGGAGGTGTTCATTGTGAGTTCTGGTGCCTCTTTTTCTAGAAAAATAGCAACGGTGACGGGAACAGAAATATCCTAAGAACTCTCAGCACCCTTGACTATCTACAGTTCCCAAAATACTTGGAAAGAAACCATGATTGTTAATACAGTCGTACCTTGTTTCTCAAACGCAATCTGTTCCGGAAGTCGGTTCAACTTCCGAAAATGTTCGAAAACCAAGGCACGGCTTCCCATTGACTGCAGGAGCATCCAGCACTCAATAGGAAGCCATGGAAGCCACGTTGGACATTCGGCCTCCAGAAAACGTTCACAAACCGGAACAGTCACTTCTGGGTTTGTGGCATTCGGGAGCCAAAACGTTCAAGTCCCAAGGCGTTCGAGAACCAAGGTATGGCTGTACGAGTGTTTTAAATGTATAGTGTAGATGCAGCATTAAAAACACTAGGAGAAATAGCAGCATTAGTTGAACATCCTACAAGTCATGAGGCATTTACTGGAGTTGCTTGACTCATGAGCAGGCTTCACTATTCCACTGACAAATAAAAGCTTTTACCTTCAGTGTGAGAGATGTATGTAAATTAAGGCTGGATTATGCAGAGTATCACTCATCACTCCCCTCTGCATATTTGCTACATGAAGGCTTCTGCGCGGCTGCCCTGTCTTGTAAACTTTCTCATTCAAAGGCTTTTTCTCTCCTCTCCTCTCCCTCCCACCACACTCAGGTTTCTTTCTTCCCCCCTCCCCCTCCAATTCTACTTCTCCCTGCCAACGTGGTGCTTTATCTCAGTCTTGGTCCAATGCCTGAATGAGGCCTCTCAAAAGTTACTTCCTTTCTGGCCTACATTCATGTTGGTGAAAAGCACGCCTCTCCTGCGCTCCTGCGAGCTGAAGGGGGATATGAAGTCAACAAGTATAATATGAAAATAAACAAAAAGCCAGTTCAAACAAACCACTTGCCTCAAGAAAATAGCTTCTGGCCCATTTTAAGCATGCCCAGCAAATCTTAGGGAGCTATCTTGACGGGTTTTTCTGTGCCCCCCCCACTCCTCTCCAAAACTGCCACTAAGCTTTAATCTTTTCAAAAGCTCACCTTGTTCTTAAGCACTTAATTCTGCACACGCCACAAAGCTGCTCAGGTATTATCATGTATTGATGATTCATGATGGCTCAAGCTGGAAAATGAAAACCAAGGAGTCTAATCAATAAAATTATTGGGTCGCCTTTGAACTGGTTCCAGATTTGGTTTTTCTTGGCAGGTCTTTGGCTTCCTGAATTCTGCTGACCAAAAGCATGAATAATGACCTCAAACTGCACAATATACAGAAACCATCTGTTAGATAGGAACCAGAAGGGTGATGTCATCGAAGCTCTTCTAATCTTGCAGCGAATGTTTTTGCCAGTGGTGATGTCAGAGGCTTGGCAACTCGCTGGCAAAGTCCAGCTCTCAGAGGATGAGTAGAAAATAGGAGGAAGATGCCCCATGATTGTGCTTTTCTTGTATTCTATGGCTATTTCATTAAAGAAAGAAAGAAAGAAAGAAAGAAAGAAAGAAAAGAAGATAAGATAAGTTGAGAAAACTGTGTCCGGGCATGAATTGCAAACAAAATCTATTTTTAAGTGCAGGAAATTGACATCAATGGCAATACTCCAGAGTAAGTGGCTTGGGAATCATGGCTCTAAAATCCAACAGACGTTCTCCATAATAAAAGATCTGAAGACTATGTAGCCTACAGGTTTGGCCACATCCATATTGTGGCCAAATCCCACTGGACAAATTCAAGGAAACCTTCTTGTTCCTTTCCTGTAGGTGGCAATGGAAAATCAAACAAATTTTCAGCATAATAGCTGAAATTCAAGAATCCAATATAGTAAGCCTTATAGCTGTCTTTGATGTGGCTAACTATCAAAGCCATCTCCCCATAGTTCAGTGGTCGAAAGCAACACTTAGATTTCAATCATCCTGGAAGAACTTGTCAACATGTGAACTGTACTTATACATAGAGACCTATTGTTAACCCATGGTCTGTGATGGCCACCTCTTGCCACCCATTCACTGCTTTTCCTTTGTGCACATGCACCAGTGGTAAGAACATTTCCTTGTTCTGTTGATTCATGTGGACAGGCTGACACAAATAGGCTTATGTGGATAGGTTTACACCTCCCTGTCCTGGTCCAAGCGGTCTCTCACCCTACACACATAAAGCAGGAAGATGGCACTCCAGAATAACCAAGAAGCCACTAGAAGCTCGACCTAATGTATCCAACAGCAAAGTCAGTCATGAACACCCTAAAGTTGCCTGTTGCCCTCAAGTGCACTGGGGGAACCTATCTGATTGCCAGTGTCGAAGTACAATTCAAGAGCCAGTCCATATGGGATGGGACCTTTTGCTAGTACAGTGGTACCTCGGGTTACAGACGCTTCAGGTTACAGACTCCGCTAACCCAGAAATAGTACCTTGGGTTAAGAACTTTGCTTCAGGATGAGAACAGAAATTGTGCAGTGGCAGTGTGGCAGCAGTGGGAGGCCCCTTTAGCTAAAGTGGTATCTCAGGTTAAGAACAGTTTCAGGTTAAGAACAGACCTCCAGAACAAATTAAGTTCTTAACCTGAGGTACCACTGTAACTGCATTCCTGCTGGCTCCTTGACCTAGATATCAGAATTTTAGAATTCTAAACTTGGCCACTTTAATGGTCCTGCCACCCTCCCTGCCTGAACACATCAAGATGATGTAATGCTATCCTCAGGGCAACTGCACAATATTATTCCTAGAGCTGTCATAAAAGCACCCCCATATATGCCACACCATTTGCAGAGGGGCAGCAACACTTCTTAACATTTATTGGGCCACAGTGGCCATGGTGGGCCTTTAAATAATAGTAATAGCAATAGCAATAGTAGCACTAGTAATAATAATAATTAATTAATAATAATTTTGCAACTACAGATAGGTAGCCGTATTGGTCTGCCATAGTCAAAACAAAAAAAAATTCCTTCCAGTAGCACCTTAGAGACCAACTAAGTTAGTTCTTGGTATGTATCTGAAGAAGTGTGCATGCACACGAAAGCTCATACCAAGAACTAACTTAGTTGGTCTCTAAGGTGCTACTGGAAGGAATTTTTTTTTGTTTTAATTTTGCAACTGTTCAGGTGACAGTAGACTTCCTTAAGTTGGTTTGTGGCTGGCTACCATTTTCTTTTTCCACATCATGCTATGAATGTAGCACCATTCATGTTTTTGAATGGTGTCTGCCATTCTCCCCGCCCCTCAAGAATGCCCTGGAATGACATTATATTAGGGACATTTAGGGGGGAAAGACTTTCAGTGAAATAAGACTCACTGGTATCGCTGCTGCCTGACAAAGGTAAATCCCTGAAACCTATTTAAAATGTCAGCAGCCCCCATCTGATGTAAACTCCTCTCCCCCAAGCTTGCCCCTGAAATTTCCCCTCTCCATTTTCAACTCTAAATGTTCCAGCTATAACTGTTTCTTTATCCAGGCTTGCAAGTGGTATTTTTGAGTTAATTTCGAGGCTTTATCAAACCTTACCACTTTGCATTTCAATAAAAGAGAGTGGAAGTGCTTCCGTTGAGAACATTAATCCCACACTACGGTATTCCTTATTCTTTGCAGCAACCACAATCACATTTCGTTATAACCTGTAGCTTGGTCCTGAAACTGCTTTTCTTGGAATTAAGTTCCATTGCTTTCGGTGAGGCTTACTTACGAGTAAGTTAAATGCACAGGACTGTAGCCGCAGCTTTTTCAGAAGTGAAATGGTGACAATATTTATTACTAAAGCTCGGAGTATCTTATCCAAGAACTCACCCCTGAATCAGTGCTTTTGTTGAGGGCTATTGATCTCAATCTTTGGTCTCACTGTCACGGCTTCCCAGGCGTCCGTAGCAACCGCACTGCTGACGCCTGCTCAGTATTTTCACTGGCAGTCTATCAAAGAGTATCAGAAACTGAAAAGTTTCAGGCAGGACAAGCGATATGAGTTGTCCATGCAATACCAAACCCTGAATTGCTTTTGTTGCAGGAAGTGGCGAGGTTTTTTCTTCTTCTTTCTTTCTGCTTTTGACATGTTTCTTTCTCAAACCATACCTGAGACAACATCTTGATCATTAGAGCTTTATTCCTTCCTTGACACCGAGATAAAATCACGTTTTTGCAACTCTGAAAGCATAGCCTGTGGAGGCCAAGAGCTGCGTTGAATTGAATGAGCAAATGGGCCATTGCTCTCAGTGTTTCTGGAACGCACATAAATGCTCGCTTTATTTCAGTGTGTGCCGCCAGAGCATATATTTTTAAAAGATTATTTGAAAGACATAGGCACCATTTAAGCATTCATTATACGTGGGTACTAAATGTGTGAAGAGGTTTTTCAGTCTACACAATGCTAGTCCTGTCCACTAATTGACAGAGGACTAACCACACCCCATTAGCTGATGTGTGATTGGTGTTAGCCTGAAGGGGGAGGGGCCATGCAATACAGCAGCCATCTTCCCTCCCGCAACAGTGATCTTGTATGGAGCCAGCACCATTGCCACTTGACATAACTCCCATAAAATTCTATCCCAAATTTTCAAGGGAATGCTGTGAGGTTGCCAAGGATTGTTAAGGATGCTGGGACTTGCAGCTCTGTGAGGAGTAAACTATGTTCATCATTAGTCTTTTGTGGGGTTTTTTGTGGGGTGAGGACCTTGTCTACTTTGTCTTTAAAGGGAAGACCACACCATACCTGAAAGTTTCCAGTTCCCCCCATTTCTCCTCAAATTGCTGATATTCAGTCTCCCAGTACACATCTGTGGGTGATCAATGGTTCCGCAAATGTGGAGGAGATATTTGTTCTGGCTTGCAAATAAATATAGCTAGAATAAGGTAAAGGTAAAGGACCCCTGGACAGTTAAGTCCAGTCAAAGGTAACTATGGGGTTGTGGCATTCCTTTCACTTTCAGGCCGAGGGAGCCGGTGTTTGTCCACAGACAGCTTTCTGGGTCATGTAGCCAGCATGACTAAACTGCTTCTGGCACAACGGAACATTGTGACGGAAACCAGAGCGCACAGAAACGGTGTTTACCTTCCTGCCGCAGCAGTACCTACCGTATTTTTCGCTCTATAAGATGCACTTTCCCCCTCCTAAAAAGTAAGGGGAAATGTGTGTGCATCTTATGGAGCAAATGTAGGCTGTGCAGCTATCCCAGAAGCCAGAACAGCGAGAGGGATCGCTGCGAGCGCTCCCTCTCACTGTTCTAGCTTCTGGCTTAGCCGCGTGCAGCCTCTCCTGGGCAAAGGGAGCCTTCATCCCGCTGCCCGGAAGAGGCTGCACAGCTATCCCAGAAGCTAGAACAGCAATCCCTCTCACTGTTCTGGCTTCTGGGATTCAGAATATTTTTTTCTTGTTTTCCTCCTCCAAAAACTAGGTGCGTCTTATGGTTTGGTGTGTCCTATAGGGTGAAAAATACGGTATTTATCTACTCGCACTGGTGTGCTTTTGAACTGCTAGGTTGGCAGGAGCTGGGACAGAGCAATGGGTGCTCACCCTGTCACGGGGATTTGAACTGCCAAAAATCCCAAGAGGCTCAGTGGTTTAGACCACAGTGCTGGTTTCCGTCACGGTGTCCCACTGCACCAGAAGCGGTTTACTCATGCTGGCCACATGACCCAGAAAGCTGTCTGTGGACAAATGCTGACTCCCTTGGCCTAAAAGTGAGATGAGCGCCGCAACCCCATAGTCGCCTTTGACTGGTCTTAACCGTCCAGGGGTCCTTTACCTTTTTACCTTTGTAGCTAGAATAGGCATTATCAGTTTTTTGTTCTGAACAGCAACCCATCACGAAACAGGAAAAAATGTTGACAGTAGAGGTCTTTAGGCTGCAATCTTATACCCACTTACCTGGGAGGAATCTCCACTGAGCTCAATGAGACTTACTTGTTAGTAAACATGTCTAGGGTTGGGCTGTGAAACACCTATGCCATCTGCAGTCATTATGCCCTAACACCCTATTACTTCCAATGAAGTGACTTCTCTAAGTTTTTTAGAAACTACAGTGGTACCTCTGGATATGAATTGAATTCATTCTGGGGGTCCATGTACACCCCGAAAAATCCATATTCAGAGGTGCCGCTTCTGCACATGTGTGTGGCACGATAGAGCGCTTCTGCGCATGTGTGTGGTGTGTAGAGTGCTTCTGCACATGCTCGCATGGCGAAACCCGGAAAAATACTTCCAGGTTTGCCGTGTTCGTAACCTGAAGGTTACATATCCAGAGAGGTACGTAACCCGAGGTTCCACTGTATTTCATCTCAGATACAGCATTGGTGAGGAATCCTTCTCTTATAAAGAAGCACCTTGGGTTTTATTGAACATTACCACCCAGAAGAACTGAAAGAAAAAGTCAACGTCACTTTCTCTTTAGGGGAGTGGGGCGGGGGGGGGGGGCGGGGAACATGCAACTACAAATTTGTAGCCCATTTGGGACTTCAAATGCTTCACTTATCTCGTATCGTAAACTCAAAGCTGCGGAGTAATGCTCACCAGACAAGTCATAAATCATGAGCAAAGACAGGTGCAATAAATACCAGTGTCAGAAAGTTACAAAGTGAAATTATGTTGTTTTGACAAGGTGTCCAAATGCATCGACAACGGAGCAACTAAATGGCCTCTTTTCTGGAGAGCCTGCAGAAATGCAGTGTAGGTGGTGAATGGGAAGGCTGGAAGATAGCTTCCCAAGAAAAATAACCCAAAGGCTTAAAGGCTTATCATCAAAACTGTGCTACTGCAGAACAACCCCTAGAAAGACATTTGTCTTTGGCTGGCAATCTTTTCCACTTTTCATTTATTACTACTATGACTACTAAGATGTTACATGTGATTCAACAAAGATTGTTAAAAGACACTGACAAATCTCTGATAGTTTGAGATGAAACCTGATTAGAATGCATTGGCTTATTGAAAAAAACTGTGCCTAGATATCCTAGTGCAGGCATCCCCAAACTCGGACCTCTAGCTGTTGTTGGACTACAATTCCCATCATCCCTGACCACTGGTCCTGTTAGCGAGGGATGATGGGAGTTGTAGTCCCAAAACAGCTGGAGGACCGAGTTTGAAGATGCCTGTCCTAGTGCATATTTTATAATGTATAATATTATTTATTTTTAGTATTTATTAATCAAAATATGTATAACCCACTTTACATTCAAAGACCAATTCAATTACCTTGGCTGTAATAAGAGCCTTTAGATAATATTGTAATAGACTAACTTTCTTATTGCTATTATATTTTGGGTTGCATATAAGATTGTATCTTTGGTGTGTTTTGAGAAGGTTTCATTAAAAAAGTCCAATGGTTGGGTTTCTAACAATGACTCTTTCAGTAGAACCACAAGCTCTATTTGTGAGGCACACAATGATTTTTGTGAATATTATGAGGCACTGGACTCCATGCTTGGAGTGTTTTGACATCATGAAGATTTCATGCCAACCGGGTGCGGGGGGGACCCTACACAGAAGAGACCATCATAGATCCATCCCAAAATACAAGCAAAAAAATGAAACACCACTCTATTACAATTAATTTGCTATTTTTACCTGTTTTCTGACATAACATAAAATGTCCATAGGAGAAAACACCATAAAATACCCTCTGACATTTCTCTGATGAAAGTAAGAATGTCCTGTTCCTTATTATTGTTATTGTGATGATGGTGCAACAACAAGAACAGTAGCAGCAGCAGCAACAACAACAACAACAACAATTTTATTAGTTATACCCATCTGACTGGGTTACCCCAGCCACTCTGGGTAGATTCCAACATATATAAAAACATATATTTTTTTCAAAAAAAAACTTCCCTATACAGTGCTGCCTTCAGATGTCTTCCAAAGGTTGTATAGGTACTTATCTCTTTGGCTTGGGGGTAGCATAACTCCATACCATCCAACATTTCTCTGATGAAAATAGGGACATCCTAAGGAAAAGTGGGATATTCTGGGACCAAATCAGAAACTTTGACAGCTTCTGTAAATCTGGGACTGTCCTTGGAAAACGGGGCACTTGCAGGGTCTGCCATAAGTTGCTGTCCAGTGATCTTGGGTTGATTTTAGCTCACTACATGACATTCCCTGCTTGACAAGACATCACCTGAGTCAGTTCATAGACCTGGTAATGCTCGTAGTTTTTCCTCATACAAAAATATTGATTTCAAGATGTTTCCTATTCTGCTTTGCTAGCAATGGGGCTTGCTCTTATTTTCAGAAGCAAGTGCTGTGAATGTGCATGTGGCGGTGGGAACGTGGGTGGGGAGGTTGAAACTTTTACGGGCTAGAATGACATGTTTGGCAGCAGCATCCTGCAAACCAGGTTGATACAGTGCTGTTGAAAGGAATGCGTTAGCCGTAAATGAAGGCACTTGCAGGCCAAAGGCCACCATGCCTAATTAGCAGAGGCCATTAAAGGAAGGATAAAAATCATGGTTTATTAGCTGGCTGGGGAGAAACTAAAGGATATGTGAATGATAGATAAAGTCAGAAAGGGCCAACAGCACATTTCCAGTGCAATCTTATGCATGCTTACTCCAAAGGAAGCCTGTCAAGGCTGGGCCATGTGCAGCTGTCTGGGAAGTGTCAGGAGGCAGGAATCAGGACCAAAGATTAATCAGGTTTGCAGGGGGAACCAGAAAGCCTAGCGAATAAAGCGGGAGTCAGAACCAAAGAGCGATACAGTGGTACCTTGGGTTACAGATGCTTCAGGTTACAGACTCCACTAACCCAGAAATAGTACCTCAGGTTAAGAACTTTGCTTCAGAATGAGAACAGAAATCGCGGGGCGGCAGCGGGAGGCCCCATTAGCTAAAGTGGTACCTCAGGTTAAGAACAGTTTCAGGTTAAGAATGTACCTCCAGAACGAATTAAGTTCTTAACCTGAGATACCACTGTACTAGAAGAACAAGATTGCAGGTTTGATCCCTGTATGGGACAACAGCATATTCTTGCATTTCAGAGAGTTGTACCTCCAGAACGAATTAAGTTCTTAACCTGAGATACCACTGTACTAGAAGAACAAGATTGCAGGTTTGATCCCTGTATGGGACAACAGCATATTCTTGCATTTCAGAGAGTTGGACTAGATGATCCTCAGGGTCTCTTCCAACTCTATGATTCTATGCTCTATAAACTACAAAAAACACACCAGAGCTCAGCTAGACCTTTCTCCACCTCACCTTCCGAGAAATGAACCCACTACTACTCCTTCCTGCCCTGGAAAAGCCAGTGGTCAACTGAGGTGGCAGCATTGCTCCAACAGCACTGGCTGCCAATTTGCTGCTGGACCAACTTGCTACTGTCACTGATTTATAAAGCTCCAAACAGCTTGAGACCTGGTTACGTGAAGGAACACCTTCACCCATAGAGGACTTCCTAGTGACTGAGATCTCAGGATGAGGTTGTGACACAACTTGCAGAAGCCCATGTGGCAGCAACCAGGGAGAAGGCCTTTCTTGGTGTGGTGCCTCGCTGGTGGGAATCATCTCGCCTCTAAAACAAGGCAGATTCCTGCACTGTTGAGTTTTCAGCATCTGCTGAAAATATATTTGTTTCCTCAGCCCTTTGCTAGTCAGTGGTACCAAGCCACTAAGAATTGCTCAACTACCGTGGCTGTGGCTGGATTTACTGGATTTGAATGGACTATTTTGGCGTTGGTATTTATGTGCTATAAACCACCTTGGTCAGTAATTCCTGACAATTTCCTACGGGGTCCACTTCTTCCCATGGACGAATATATTTAAGCCTTGGTGTCCATATGTATAGTTATGTGCGTGTACTCATGAATCTCTGCACTAGGGATGGGCAACCCTCCTTGATAAGTGTCTCTAGAGTTATGTAACACTGTTTTGGTCCCCCTCATCCCAGCTTCTTTTGCACAGCAGAAGCACTCAGGCAACGGCGGAGGAAGCCATTTGGGCACCTGGGGCAGCGCACACTGTGGGGCCTCTGGAGTCTGCCTGCCTCCTCCCACTCAGCCACCCTACAGCTGGGGGGGGGAGGCAGCTGGCGGACCGTTTGGGCAGTGGGGAGCCTGTGCACGCCCAAGCCACCACGTCTCTTCTAGGCGATGCAGACCCCGTGGTGAGTGCCACCCGGCATTTTATCACCCCTCTCAGTGTTGGCACCCGGGGTGGTCCACACCCACCACACACCCCTTCCTCCTCCCCTGACCTCAGGTAAGCCTCAATATGTTGCTATGCAAGCCATGGCAGTTGTCTGATCGTCTGGATTTGCATAGCTCTGAGTGTGGGGCTTTGCAATCCCTGACAATCAGTTGCATGTTTACCTGCACCACACCTGAGGTCATATATGACACATATTTACTTGTCCCACACATGATGTCATATATGACGTCAGGTACAGGGCAGATGTGTGTGGTTTGGCCAAAGCAACTTTATGTGCAAAATAGGGAGGCCTAGGCTGGAGATTCTCCATCCCGACTTAGGGAAACAGTTGTTGCAACAAGATATGATGATGGTCCCTAGCATAGGAATTAGATTTATAAAAGGAGGATGTATCAATGGGTATCAGTCATGACAGTGTGGGCCTAACAAGAGCAGTGTTTTTTTTCTGGGGGGGGGGACACATACCCCTAAACATTTTGTGAATCTTCGTACTTTTGTCCATTTACTGCATTTATTTTCCCCGATTTGAACTATAAAATGGTGATTTTGTTGAGTCAAAATGAGAGTACCCCTAAAAATATATTTTTTTAGAGAAAAGCACTGAGCAAGAGGCAACATTTTGCATCCCTCCCAACCAGCTCTCAGCCCAACACTGCAGATCCCAACCAGGATTCAGGACAGCTCTTTGGTAGGGAGGTTTTTTCCATAAGTTGCAGAGAGCTCATGGTCCTCTAGAGAAAACCGATTGTCCTTTAAAAGAAAAGAATATCCCTTGGAGAAAGGCACACCTGGTGATCGAAGCCTTCATCCATAGCTACTTTAAAAGCTTGACTTTTCATTTTACCATCATGTTATCTTTCCCCTTTATCTAACAGTCTTTCTGACACTGGGAAAATACACAAAGTTTGAAAGCTGGAGAGAAAGAAATGAAACTTGAAAATATCCTTGGTCAAATGCTGGCTACTTCTCAGGGGAGCGTGAATGGATGCAGTGCTATAAAAATGGAAACAATTCACAAAGGGCGAGCGGCATGCAGGCACATCATCTGATGGCTAAGTGACCCATTAAAAGCACCCCTGGGAGCCTCCAGTTGCCTGTTTCAGTTAAAAAGGGATCAAATGCAGTTGAACCCGTGTGCTGGACATTACAGTTGCTTAATTGTGTTGAAGGGCAACTAGGTTGTGTTGCAGTCAAAGGTAAACTGCAGGCCATTTGCTGTTGGAGCATGAAGGATGTTTAATGGTGTCTACAAATGCTTTTCACCCAGGAAAAAAAGTCAGCATACTGCAAAATAACTTTATTTAAGGAAAAGGTTACAGCTCTTGGGATGAATTTTGGAAATGCAGCTTTTATCACCTTTACGACAAAGGGGTTACTTTATCCCACCACCACTGAATTGAGAATGCTAGAGAACATACATTTAGAATGAGAGATAATCATGCATTTTCAGAAGCAATGTCTTTTAGATAATTACCAAGAATTTTCAGTTTTTAACACCAGGGCCTTCTCGATTATGCTAAGATAGGTGGGTGAGGATCTTGAATAAAGGGGATATTGGGTGCTATATGTTGCAGATATTATTATTGTGCTTTTTGAAGTGACTGGAAGCATAAGATTAGTTCCTTTTGGAAGAAATACCATAAAGCAGAATTCTTCACAGTACTATTGCCCAGTTCCTTTTATTCTGGTCCCGCAAATGGCACTGAAGTCTGTAAATAAAAATGAGTTGTGAGATTGTGAAAATTCACCCTTTTTATGTTTCCTTTAGCAGTTTAAATGCTACCATTACTGATCCAGTTGAGGTGTCCAATGCTGTGTCTTGACTGATTTTGTGAAATCAAATTCAGCTTACGATGTGGATAGGAGGGGGTTGTGTCCATCTGCATGCTCTCTAGATCCCTGCCCATCACTTCTAGTGAAATCCATGGTGGGGAGTGTTGACCAGATGGGTTCAAGGTGTGGAGAATGCTTAATTGAATGGGGAGGGGGGCCGATTGCCTACCATCTTAAAGGAGAAGGGCTGGTGGCCACTATTGAAAAAACTAGTCCAACACCCAACTACCATTCTTTGACGTCTTTTTAAAACTGTACTTTTTCAGAAATGGCCTTCAGAACTTGAGAATTTTTTTCAAGTGACCTGTTTTCTTATTGAGATGTTACTGGTGTGTGTGTGTGTGTGTGTGTGAGTATGTGTGTGTGTGTGTGTGTGTGTACACACCAATGTTCTAATTGTATTGTTATATTTTTATGTGGCATTCCACCTTGCTGCATTTCCTATGAAAATATGGTTTATAAGCAAAAGATAACAAATAAAGAACAAATAATGAATAAATAAATGATGGAGGGGCAACAGCACATCAGCAGAAGATATAAGGTGAATGAAGAAGAAGAAGAAGAAGAAGAAGAAGAAGAAGAAGAAGAAGAAGAAGAGTTTACAACTCTTTTTTTTTTTTTTTTGCCCTTACATCTGTTTTTGTTTTGAACTTTATCTGCCTGCTGTTTCACAATGGATTGGTGGAGTGGGCGAATGCCGGGCAGTGGGGAGAGTTGCGCAATATTAGGCTCCCAGTGTGACTTATAGAATATCAGAGAACAGGGGAAAGAAAAGCTTTTAGCTGGCTTTTGATTTCCCTTCCTCAAGGCTGGCGATAAAGATTGGCTGCACAGTGCAAGCTCAACTTGAAAAGGGCAATTCATGCGGCCCATCTTATCAGCCCTCTGAAAGGCAAATCAGAGCTCACCCCACATGCTGTGTGGTGATAGGAGCAAATCCCATATGAGGAGGTTGTGGGTGTGGAGATAAGACAAGCTTGGAGTTGGATTCCTTTCCAGACAAACTTGACTTTTCCTCTGTCTCAGGTCAGGAGGGAGCATGTGTGGGCACTTAAGAAGTCCCCTGCGATGTTATCTTTTGTCTGTGTTTTAGGTTAAGAGAATTACCAGAAGTTCAAAGAGGGGATGGCAGGTGGGGTTCGGGTGGCTAGTATAGTTTCAAGGCACTGTCGTGGTTAAGGGAGCTTACCATCAACTCAGAGCAACTATGTTCACCTTCGTTCTGATCCATGTATGTGGCATCTTCCCCCTTCCTCCTTTCGAAAGGAGGTTTCTGCCCATCTGAACTTTGCTTTGATGAGCACTTCCTAGTTTCCCTTATACGGATATGTTCACAAAAGCTTGTTTCCTTTACTCCAAAAACTAATAATAAAATATAGTACACTGGAAGGACATATCCTGAAGCTGAGGCTCCAATACTTTGGTCACCTCATGAGAAGAGAAGACTCCCTGGAAAAGACCCTGATGTTGGGAAAGATTGAGGGCACAAGGAGAAGGGGACGACAGAGGACGAGATGGTTGGACAGTGTTCTCGAAGCTACAAACATGAGTCTGACCAAACTGCAGGAGGCAGTGGAAGACAGGAGTGCCTGGCATACTCTGGTCCATGGGGTCACGAAGAGTCGGACACGACTAAATGACTAAACAACAACAACAATGCAGAGGCATGCAGTGTGTACACTCAAAATCTTGATATTCCAACTGATGTCCAGGGCATTTGTCCCTTTGGTTACTGTGTCATGTGCGGGATGTGATACATAAGTAGCAGTCAAATACAACATTCCTTGTTTTCCTAGAGTGAACATGCGGGGGAATGTTTGGTCCAGCTAGTCAAAAGCTTCCTGTTTCCTCCTGGCTGGGACATACTTCCTTTGCATGTGACTAGAGGTGGGCGTGACCTTACCTGCCCAGGTAACAAAAGGGCAAGGCACACAACACACCCTCTCTCTTTGGCTTCCTCTCTTGACTTCCTCCATCGTTTGGAGCAGCTTTTTAGCTAGAGATGCTCTGTTGGCTTCCAGCCAACAGAGGACACTGGGATTATCCCCGTATGGGATAGCTCCACATGTATATACTTTGTAACTAAGTCTGCCTTCTGAGATCCAACTGTGAACAGAATGTGAGTAAACTACTTTTATATACTTTACACAAGATTGTGGCATGTTTACTCTTTTAAGAGGAATATAAGGGAACTTACCAGGAACCTAATATTGAGAGGCTTAAACAAGCCTGCAACCAGCTACCTGCTGTGCATAAAAAAGGGGGAATGTGAAACCCTGCTAAGTAAAGGAACTTGCTAGCGCAAGTTAGGAAGGATATTAATAAACAATATACCCTTCTCCTGCCTCCCTGAACATTCCCACATCATGTTCTTGGTCATCTTCCCCCATCCTTACTTCTTTGTATAAACCAGTAATAGACAATGTTATGGCTTCCAGATGTTGGAGAGCCTCTGCCAGTATGGTCAATGATCAGGGATGATAAGAAACTGCTGTTCAGCATCATCTGGTGACCTCCACATTGGTTTAAACCAGGATGGCCAATCTGTCTCCACTCTTAGTCAAGGTTAGCAAGCTTGTTATAATAATAATATAATAATAATAATAATTTATTCTTTATACCCTGCCCATCTGGCTGGGTTTCTGCAGCCACTCTGGGTGGCTTCCAATGGAATATTAAAATACAATAACCTATTAAACACTAAAAGCTTCCCTAAACTGGGCTGCCTTCAGATGTCTTCTAAAAATCTGGTAGTTGTTTTTCTCTTTGACATCTGGTGGGAGGGTGTTCCACAGGGCAGGTGCCACTACCGAGAAGGCCCTCTGCCTGGTTCCCTGTAACTTGGCTTCTCGCAGAGGGAACCGCCAGAAGGCCCTCAGCCTTGCTTTCTATTCTGGACACAATCAGCTTAAAAGTTCTGTAGTTCAATTAATGCAGTAGAATGCTGAAGAACCACAAGTGGGCCATTTTGAGGACATTTCAGGTAATTGCTAGGTAACATTCTAGGGGGCATGAGAACAAAATGGCACCCAGGATTGACTACACTTGCCCAACATGGATTCATGTTGGATGTCTCTCACTCTACCAGTAAAGATGCCCTCCCCAATTTAATCTGTTAGCTTGCCTCCAAGTACAGTATGTCTCAGAGCTCAGTTTTGCAAGTTACAGCTGCCACTTCTCACCTTGTGTATTTTTAAAAGTTTGGAGTAAATGCCTAATTTACTTAAAAGAACACTGTAAACAGTTAAAATCATTGGCAGGGATGTAATACGGAATTAACTATGGTAACTGGATATCTAACAGGTAGATAATGGTAAAAGCTGCAGAAAATCTAACTTTAACTAAGAAACCCATGGAGGGAGGGAAGGCGGTCCGAAGGTTCAAATGAACCTTTTATTTCAATGTTTGAAATAGTTAAAGTTAAAATGTATAAAATCTTGTAAAACCAATAAAAATATTATAAAAAAGGAGAGGTGGGGAAATGTGTTGGGACATCTTTGTCGCCTCTGTCCAATTCTGAACTTTTTAGCCCCCCCATGAGTAGTGTGTCTGCTGCCCAGCCTGTACCATTCCTTGCCTGAATAAAGACATTTCTTCTACTTGCAAGTAAGTCTCTGTCTGCATGTGTTGGATAGGAGCCAGGACAATAAATGGCTCTCCCAGTCCTCCCAGGTATAAACACAAACTGAAAGGTGGGAACTAGTGATGGTAACATTGTGACATCATCATAGTCCTCCCAGGTACAAACACGTAGAGAAGGTGACGGCTAGTGGATTTAACATCGTTATGAAATGAGTGTAAATAAAAAGAAAATAAGTTTTGAGCATTATATGTCGAATACAAAAGGACATTATAGAAACACATGCAGCCATCACCTACTTAAGATGGGGAGAAGGGATAGTCCATCTACCACATTAGTGGGTCTGGCAGTGAGAGAAAATGTTTATGTTGAAATAATATCAGTGATGCCAGACAGATGGTACATGTGAGTGATTTTCTGCAGGCTGCTAAGAGCCAGGGGAGATTCAAATGGGAACTATCCATTAACATCTCAATATTGCATTTTTTTTTCATTCTTTATGCTTAAAAGCTATGCCAAGTCACCATATTAATAACCTACATCTAAACTGTGTTTTTAAAATATTAAAAACAATGTTGAATGCACACTTTCAAAAAGGTTTATTATGAAGAGAAATGACCAAGTTTTTGTCAAATGTCAAGACATTCACAGATACATAGTCTTCTGTCATCTCAACTCTAGCCAACCTTTCTTAGGTCATGAAATAAGGGGGTTGGTTTCTTCTTTCTGGGACTTTATTTCAAAACATGCCAAAGGAGTAAGCATAACGTGGCGTAGCCAATGGTTGGCTAAATTCTCCAGGTATGGACAGTTTTATACCGGACCCATTTCCCATCGCCCAGCAATTATATGTTGTCTATGTTGGTTCATTTAAAAATTCCAATTATCACCTTTGGGCCTGGGAAGCTTAAGTTGTCCAGGCTCAATTTCTTGTCAAGTGTAGCTTTAAGATGCACAGAAGCAAAAAGAAAGTGATGATTCCCAATTCATTGTTTTTTCCTGCCCTGGGAATACTCAAGGTTTCAAATCACATCCATTGCTGCTGTTCAGTCTGAGTTGTTTTGCGATTTGTTCAGACTCCAGAACAACCCCAAATTTCCTTTAATATCCTTGCTTTTTGACCCTTACTGCCTTTTAAGGTACAGTGGTACCTTGGGTTACATATGCTTCAGGTTATATACGCTTCAGGTTACAGACTCCGCTAACCCAGAAATAGTACCTCGGGTTTAGAATTTTGCTTCAGGATGAGAACAGAAATTGTGCAGTGGCGGCGGCGCAGCGGCAACGGGAGGCCCCATTAGCTAAAGTGGTGCTTCAGGTTAAGAACAGTTTCAGGTTAAGAACAGACCTCCGTAACGAATTAAGTTCTTAACCCGAGGTACCACTGTATGTATATGTATGTCTGTATGTATTGTTATTTTTTTAAAAAGTATGTTACCTGCCCACTGACATGTATACCAACACACAACACCATGGAGGTGTAATATTTTGAGATCTTTGATCCAGAGTTATAGCATGCCATAGAGAGATTGTACTGAGAGGGATCAGAAAGAACCACTGGGTCCCAAATGGGTTCAAATGAAAGCCATTTATTGCTACAAACACCAAATTAAAAGAATAAAACTGTTATTTTAGTGTGGTAGCACCTACACTTTGGAACTCACTGCCTATTGACGTCAGGCACTGTACTCTTTGCAGTGCCTGCTCAAAACATTTTTGTCTGGGCAAGCCTATCCAGAGAAATTACATGAATTAGGAGACCAGTGGAGGTAGTGCTCACTGGGGAATTTGTTTTCCCCCCTCCTTGTCAGGGCTAACTAATGACCACATATTGGTCATGCTGGCAGGCAGGAGGTCAGACCACATGTTTCTCACAGACACTGAGGGCAAGCATGTCTCCTATTCAGGAGGAGAGCCAGTGTGTGCCAAGCTTTGCTTCCTCCACGTGCTTGTCAAATGCTCCCACTTTGCAAAGTGTCAGTAAGACACTTTGATTCATTGCCATGAGTAAAGTGTATGATGATGATGATGCAAAGGTCAAGGAGCCAAGAATTGAAGGGCATGCATGGAAGAAGAAGAAGAAGAAGAAGAAGAAGAAGAAGAAGAAGAAGAAGAAGAAGAAGAAGCCACTATCTGACTGGGTTTCAACAGCCACTATGGGCGGCTCCCAACAAAAAATAGCAAAAACAGGGCTGCCTTCAGATGACTTCTAAAAGTTGTATAGTTCAAATCAAATATCTTTAATACGGTCAGTGACCAGAAAGCAATTTATAAAAAAGTAGTATTGTTCTTTATCTCCTTGACATCTGAAGGGAGGGAATTCCATAGGGAGGGTGCCACTACTGAGAAGGCCCTCTGCCTGGTTCCTTGTAACCTCACCTCACACAGTGAGAGAACCAACAGAAGGCCCTCAGAGCTAGTTCTCAGTGTCTAGGCTGGATGAAGGGGGTGGGATGCATTGCAGGTGGTATCATAAACTACCACATGACACTTGTGAGGACTTCATAGATGTCTGGCGAAGCCTAGTATGGCCGGAAAACTTCCCTGGGCAGACTTAGGTTTTCCTGTCAGCCATATGTATGTTTTCAACAATATGCAACATTACAGCCAATCTAACAGGGCCTATTGACCTGGCAATGGGTTCTGTCCTACTTTGGGGGAAATAACAGATGTACAAATAACAGGTTTTAGTATTTCTTGACAAACTTCTGAATTGGTGGGTTCTTACTGAACAAAAAGAAGAGGCTACTTGGTGGTTTTCTTTTGTGCTGTAGCCATAAATTGTGGAACCTTTACAGTTCAGCACCCAGCAAAATAAAAACTTATGAGGTTCAAAACATAGCCCATCTGTTAGTGATATGGGCAAACCATGTATTCTCTACATACATTTATACATTTCCTGCATTGCATATTATTTCAAATATTTGCTCTTGGAACTGCAAGGTGTCCTACTGTCATAACAGTCAAGTTATTCATTAAGCTGTCAGCACCTTTGCATATTTCTTCCCACACAGAGTCCATTTCTGATTTTCCATTCCCCCTTGGAGGACCTACTCACTCATCACCAAGAGCGGTTACTCTCATAACTGGTGCAATTGAGATTTTCATGTCAACATATGTAAACCAAAATCTAAACCTCCTTATTGCTAGGATTCCAACTCCCAAATTTCCTAGGGCACTAATGGATTTTGAGGGCCAGCTTGAATTTGCAAAGAGTTTTGCTCCTATCAACATGATGCAGTTTTTGGCACTAACTTCTGAGCTGGGCATGTAAAGTAGTATTAGACACTAAGAACAAACAAGTATCGACCAGGAGGCAAAAAGGAACCATGATTGATTGCAAACCCCTGTGTTTTGAAACGATGCAGTGCATACAACGGCATAATAGCAAAAACAGAGGCGCCACCATTGTTTGGACTTCAGCTAAGGATGGTGTTGTTGAATTGCATATCAATGCACTACAGTAGTTGGTAGATCGTATGTCTGAGCAATTACAACAGCCGGGGTTGGCCTAAAACACTTAGCTAGTCAAAGCTGTTGCACTGCAGCATGAGCCAAAAGTGTACTCCAGGGCGTGTTGCAATGTTGTATGTAAAAATCATTCTGCTTCAGAGATGTCCTTGGAAATACTGTTGCATGCCCTCCAACATTTCTCCGATGAAAATAGGGATGTCCCATTCCATAACAATAATTTTACTACAGTGGTAAAAAGGTAAAGGTAAAGGTACCCCTGCCCGTACGGGCCAGTCGTGTCCGACTCTAGGGTTGTGCGCTCATCTCACTTAAGAGGCCGGGAGCCAGCGCTGTCCGAAGACACTTCCGGGTCACGTGGCCAGCGTGACGAAGCTGCTCTGGCGAGCCAGCACTAGCGCAGCACACGGAAATGCCGTTTACCTTCCCGCTATAAAGCGGTACCTATTTATTTACTTGAACTTAGGGGTGCTTTCGAACTGCTTGGTGGGCAGGAGCTGGGACTGAAAGACGGGAGCTCACCCTGCCACGGGGATTCGAACCGCAGACCATACGATCGGCAAGTCCTAGGCACTGAGGTTTTACCCACAGCGCCACCCGCGTCCCTACTACAGTGGTACCTCGGGTTAAGTACTTAATTCGTTCCAGAGGTCCATTCTTAACCTGAAACTGTTCTTAACCTGAAGCACCACTTTAGCTAATGGGGCCTCCTGCTGCTGCCGCACCGCCGGAGCATGGTTTCTGTTCTCATCCTGAAGCAAAGTTCTTAACCCGAGGTACTATTTCTGGGTTAGCGGAGTCTGTAACCTGAAGCGTATTTTACCTGAAGCGTATGTAACCTGAAGCATATGTAACTCGAGGTACCACTGTATTTATACCCCACACATCTTACTGGGTTGCCCCATTCACTCTGGGAGCTTCCAACACACATAGAAACATAATAAAACATTAAACATCAGAAAAAGCTTCCCTGTACAGGATTGCCTATACAGGGCTCACGGGTCGGATAACTCCATACCCTCCAATATTTCTCCTAAGGAAAAGTGGGAGATTCCATGATCAAATCAGAAACTGGGATGGCTTCTCTAAAGCAGGGACGTCCCTAGAAAATAGGGACATTTGAAGGGTCTGCTTTCACTCCTTACTTGAATTGCTTGTGCCACTGGGCTGATGGTCAAAGCACAGCACTGCACAAATGTAGCTCTAATCTTCTCCACTGAGTCTCCTGACAATTTTCAAAAGGCACCCTCTTCCAGAGACATAGGAATCAACTCTTAGGGACCAAGATCCCTTCGTCCCCCCAATAAAAAAATGGACCCCCCCAAGTTGATGGGCATTGCCATTCAAATGGTGTACCCATACTGCATCATCTGATCAGTTATATGGGCCAGGACTTACCTACCCCCCCCCCAATATTTTATTCAAGTTGGCACCATTGTTCAGAGTTTTTCTCTAGACTGTTAATAGCTAACTGGAGGGTGAAGAATAGCAAATTAATTTGAACATCCTGCAAATGCTCCTCTGGCTATAGGTTTATTTGTTAAATGCAGAAAAACCAACCACAACACACAAGTGCTAAGGTGGAGATGTTTATTCATTTACACTGCAGTCCTTGCCACATTGACTACTCAAAAGTAAGTTCTACTGAGTTCAATGAGGCTTAGTCTAGGCTAAATGGGGTTGGGATTGCAGTCTTCTTTAGATTTAGATATCTCAGATTTTGTCGAGTTGGTAATCCCAGAGCAGCTTTTAACAACATAAAAACAATCTACGGTAGAAACACAATGTGAAACAGCAGCCAACAGCGCTTACTCCAAGTCTATCCCATCCAAATACAGCAACAAGCACCAAAACCTTCCCCAACAACATTCCAACAGCAAGGACCTCTGACAACATCATAAAAGAATAAAAGTGGAAGAATAAAAGTGTTTTTAACCAACACCAGAAGATAGCCAATCATATTTCAAAACCTGGCAGCAGGCAGGTCAGCTACAAAAGGAGCAGAAGCAGCAGCAACCGCTGCCAAGCCCCAGAGAAAGGGAAAATTCAAGCAAAGAACTTGCAGAAGGAGCGAGGAGTAGAAATTGCCACAACTGCCACTGCCACCCCAGCCCAGGGACAATGATAGGACTCCCATTACAGGATAGTCCACAGCTACTGAATAGCCCTCTTGGCTTCTGATGAACCATCTAGTAGACCACCTTGGTTGTTGTTTCCCCCCAATCCCATGCAAACAGGTAAGATAGGCAGGGATGGATTTAGATGAAGAGAGGCCCTAGGCTGCTCCACTTGTGAGGTCCCTCCCCATTCCCCACCCTCACAACTAGAAGAAAATGGAAGAGTGTTATAAACAAAATTGGGTGAAGCCAAGGATGATGATGGGTATTTAAAATTCTGCAATTCACAATTTCTCCTCAAAGGGACATAAGATATTATTGTTAAATACCATTGTGATTTTTTTATATATAAATTTTTATTCAAAGTTATAACAAAACATATTTTCCAAAAACATATCCTTATTCCCTCCCCATTTTTCCTCCCCCCTCCCCCCACAACCCCCCACCCACCCCCGACTTCCCTCAGTTCCAGTCTTTGGTTTCTCCAATAATGCTATTTTCTGCATGTTACAGAGTTGTATAGATCCTCCAACTGTTTAGCTAATTATTATCAGTAAAAAAACAACAAAAACAATTGTGGATGTTTATTCAAAACCTGCCAAGGAGTCCAGTTCGCTTTGTTGCGTCTTCAAATACTTTGTGAAAGGTTCCCATTCATCCTTAAAGTCACAGTTATCCTTGTCCCGTAGCTTATGAGTCAATTTTGCCAGTTCTGCATAATCCATCAATTTTTCTTGCCATAATTCTTTAGTTGGGATTTCTTCAGTCTTCCATCCTTGTGCTATCAGAACTCTCGCGGCTAATACCATTGTGATTTTAAAAAATGCATAAAATTACCGTAACACTGAAAAACTTTTGCAGTAACTGAACTTTGTACACCTTTTGTGGAATAAGCATTATTTTTTAGGAAAGTGAAGTTGTAATGTTAGTCTTAAAACCCCCCGCGAATGCCTCTTATATACCTGCTGGGATTGACAAGGCATCTGACCCTCACCTGGATCTCATAACTCTCCTGACAGGTGATTTGGTCTGCAGCCACAGTGGGGAAATAAAGGATGAGATTGCCCACCAGATACCAGGCACTCTACTATTCAAATTAGGCACCAGTGTTTTGTTACACTCCCATTCTCAATTAAGTAATCAATTTTAATCTAGATTTTGAATTCTCAAAACTTTCTTATTTGTTAATTCGAGCAAGTAAACTACTGCTCTCACTTCATTACAAACAGTATTTCTACCTGCAACACACCTGAGTAAACTTGCTCCTCTTCCTTTCACAGATATTTTGTTGCCATTTGCAACTGTGGCTGCCTCTGATTGGTTATAATTTAACTCTTTGGGAAAATAATTGGCATCACACGTCATGTGCATGGAAGTTGCCAAACCAATTAACCAACTAGAAGGATTACTGTTAATAGCACCAGTTTTCCTATAACTTGATATTGCTGGATAGTTTTGATGAACTGCTAAAGCAATTTTAGTTTGCTTTCTGTTGCCACCCTGGAACTTTTCTTTATTAGTGCCACTTTGTTTTTACGATTTCTTGCAAATGGAGGGAAACAATTTTTCTGCTTGTATATGTTGATAATATAATTTTAGTTACTGAGAACAAACAAGATTGTACAAAAACAAGATTGGGTGCAGGCCTGGCCAGAACATAGGCATCCTGACTGTGACAAAGGTGACATGTGTGCTTGCTTGCTTGACTAACAGCTGTTGGGAACTTCAATGTCCCTGCTCTCCCTTCTTATGGTCTTTGTACTGGACCTGGAGACTCCAATAGAGAACATTCCATGTCAAGAAGCAGGACAAGTGGGCACCCTATCAAATGATAGGGCAGGAGCTACACGGAGCAGGGCCTTTTCACTGGTGGTGCCCATTGTATACCCCGCTCTTCCCAGACCTGTTCTCCTTTGGCCTGTATTTTGGAACTTTATAATTTAGGAAGACTTTGGAAGAACTGGTTGACAAGTCTTATCAGTCACTGACGTATGAGCAGATTTTATTTGCTGATGTTTTGGGCTTCTGGTGCACCAGGGTTTACACCAGTGTAATAGAGTTGGCCAGGATGCCAGAAGAGATACAATTTATGAGCTTTCTCCATTATCTGCACAGCAGGGGGTGTTCAATCAACAGTGCAAAGTCTGAGCTGAAGCGTTCCCTGCTGGCTACCTGCTTTCAGCAACAGGGGTCGCTGTTTGGTAGTACCCAATTGGTTAGCTGTCAGATTCTAGAGCTCCCTATTGATGGCTCTAAGGTAATTCACAAAATGCAGGGTCCATTCATAAAACACAGTGTTCATTCATAAAGCAGTAACATAAATCTCCATTGCTACGTATTGGTTGTATATTTCAGCGGTTGAATGTACAGGTTTATGGCTATGCTGTAGTGTAGTGCTAATGCGTCTGTGAATAAAAGGTGGCTGGGCTCATTGTCTCAGGGTTTGGGGGGAGAGGTGACAAAACTGATTTCCAATAAGTGCCCCCCTTTATTTCCACAACAAGTCCTTGAGTCTGTACTCTGAATAGTGAGACCAGGGACCTAGAAGGTGCAGGGCTTGTCAGTCCAACTCCTGCACAGTCTAGCAATTGGGCCAAATTGGGCCCCGTGGGCCACTCCTAAGGGGACCCCCACACCAGGGCATTCTAGATGGATTATATTTATATCTATAAGATTTTGCAGACTTTGGCTGTGAACTGGGGCCCTACAAAAAAAATAAACAAGTTGCATTCCATTGCTTCAGATTGGGCACCACTGGCTAGCCCTGAGTCTCATAGTTGCTGGGCCTGAGTTGCCCTGCCCTTGCATGAAGTCTTGGGTTTTCAATTTTGGGAGAGGGAAGACTGCGGCACTGGGGAGGGGGCAGGCTGGTGAGGCCCCCTAGATTTAGAGGTCCTAGGCTTCAGCTGACTTAGCCTATACAGAAATCCAGCACTGGAGATAGGTAAGTCCTTGGTAGCCCGCCCTCCATCGTCAGAGGCAGCAATGCTTCTGAATATCAGTTTCTGGCAACCAAAGGAAGTGAAAATGCTCTTAGACTCAAATCTTGCTTTCGGGCATCCCATAGACATTTGGTTGGCCACTGTGTGAACAAGATGCTGCAGCAGATGGACCTTTGGCCTGATGCAGCTGGAATCTTCTTACATCCTTATGCCATAGATGGATGATGAGCTAAGTTTGGCTTGATGAACAGTGGTACCCAGCATTTAGCAAGGCCGTTTCTTAAAACAATTAGGGTGTGTGTGACAAATGTAGCCATCACTTGGCATTCTTGTAGCACACAGCAAAGTTAAAAGTAAACCATGATCTCTCCCTTCCTCTAGGTGGCGGAAGAGGGCTGTTCTGGGACAAATCGGGAGACTTTTTTGTTTTTGTTTTATGTATTTATTTCTTTTGTGTTTGCTCTCCAATTTCTTTCAACTAAGCAGTATTGCGTGTATGTTTTGTTCCTCTCCCAAATACTAGGAAAGGGGATGGAAAATAATCAGTAGCTTAACACCCCATGTGCAACATACTTGAATCTCTTTTGATTTCGGTTTTTTAATTATTATTATTTAATAGCATTGAAGGATTTATTTGATGATAGTGATAATGATGAATCTTTGCAATCACTTTATGTGCCAGAATTCCCTGGGTTTATAGTTCAATCCTGTGCAGCTTACCTAGAAGTCCTATTCAGTTCAATTGAGTTTTACTCCCTGGTAAATGTGTAGAGAATCACAACCCAAATTCCTCACAGGTGCATCAACAGTTGTCCTTCAAAAGAAAGAAAGAAAGAAAGAAAGAAAGAAAGAAAGAAAGAAAGAAAGAAAGAAAGAAAGAAAGAAGAGCTTCAAGGAAAGCATCCCCATAACTTCCCTAGCTAATAGACTCAGATGACCCACTTTACAGTAACACGTGAAAAGGACCATTCATCCTGATGTACATTCAAATGATAAAGATTGGATATGGGGGATAGCAAGGGATGGGGAACATTTTGAGAAAGAAGTAAAAAGGATGGCTACAAACTCATTTATATGCCTTATACAGTCTGTTATCTTAAAGATAATGGGGAGAGAGAATGCCCCTTCCTACCTACCCCTCAAAACTTGGGTTAGGGATATTACAAGGAACAATCTCAGCTTCCTATAAGATGAACATGCAAATCCTGCCTGAGGGTTCACTTTTTCAGCAGCAAAGATCAGGTTTCCCGGGGGGGGGGGGGATGTAAAAGGTAGAGGACCCCTGAACGGTTAAGTCCAGTCAAAGGCAACTATGGGGTTGCGGCACTCATTTCGCTTTCAGGCCAAGGAAGCTGAAGTTTGTCCACAGACAGCTTTCTGGGCCATGTGGCCAGCATGATTAAACCACTTCTGGTGCAACGGAACATCGTGGTGGAAGCCAGAGTGCAGGAAATGCCATTTACCTTCCCGCCACCTATTTATCTACTTGCACTGGTGTGCTTTTGAACTGCTAGGTTGGCAGGAGCTGGGACAGAGAAATGGGAGCTCACTCCATTGTGGGGATTCGAACCGCCAACCTTCTGATCGGCAAGCCCAAGAGGCTCAGCAGATTAGACTACAACACCAGCCGCGTCCCTGGGCGAAAGTGGTGGGACAAGCAGAGGTCTACATGAGCCTTTAGAGTCATTGCAGACGCCTTCATGTCTTATTTCTGACCATAAAACATCTAATGCAGTAATTACCTTTGCTTATATTATTTGTGATATGCAGATCACTTTAGGTTTTCTGTTGACAATAAATACTGTTAGTTGCTCATGAATTCTGGCCACCTTAGAAACTAGGAGCAAAACATTTTCTACAAGGCATCTAGAAAGTAGTTTCACTGTATCAAAACTGGGAAATTCTTACTGGTGGGGATTCCCTTTATCTTCTGCATGGGTCTGAACTGGTTGCTATTAAAAAAGAAGAAGAAGAATGATTACGACCATCCAGGCTCCTTAACAGATTACAATATAACCACAAAGCAGGTGCAGTGGTGGTAGGGTGAGGATGGAGGAGCTTAAAATAACTTAGGTGAGTGAGCCAAGCCAAACCACACATTCTCAGGAATGATCTTTTCTTTGCCTGCCAAATCAGTGGGAGATGAAGAGACTCAGCCTGCTGTTGTTTCTCTCCACCCTGAGAAGTTTGGGGAATCCTGGAGCAACCCTCCCTTGAGGCCAACCTGTGACTGAAACCTATAATATCAAACTTGCAAGGCAAGCAAATTCACCAAAAGACACAAGAGCTGGGAATTTTTTCAGAGCTCAACTGGTGTATTGACTGAGAGACGGATTTGTGAACTAGGGAATCCTCCATTCAAAGCTTGACGAAGTCCTGAAGTCACAAGGGTGGTTTTTAACAGCCTCTGGGATATACTTCGGGAATTTGACTGTTGTGGCTTCCGATATGAACTGACCTGATTTGTACCAGCTGGACCAACCCATGGATCAAATCTTTGCATTTTTGCCCTTTTCCAAATTTTACAATGCAGTAATCAGCTAAAGAAAAAGCACGTCAAAATGCATTTTAAAAGTATTTTGAGAGGAAAACGCATTTGGAAATGCGTGTTTAGAGAGAGAGGCAATTCAAATGCATATTCAAATGTGAATTTCTGTAAGGATTTTAAATCAAAGATTATTGCAGAAATGGGATGGAATAAGAAGGGCCATGGACTGGAAATAGACCATTCCACCCCCCACCCCCATCCCTAGCAAAATCTAGCTCTCAGCCTGTGTCTATTCCCCATCTGTAAAGAGGGACTTTAAAAAAAAAAAAAATACTACCTACTTTACAGAATCATTGTAAAGTTATTGCAACAGTGTAAAGTAAAGTGGTTTGCACATTCTCTGTCAATGGTAAGGATTATTACTATTAGTATTCCCCAACTGTGCCTGGTTTAATGTTAATTCTCTTAGATTGCAATTGGATTTGAGTAAACTGGACAGAATATATATATATATATATATATATATATATATATATATATATATGCCATTGTTTTTTCCGCTCTAGCTCTGTCCATCAGCTAGCAGTAGCAATTGTGCATGCACACGCACACACAGGTTAAGCCTTCAAATGTTTCTCCTTTTGCCCACTTTCAACAGGTTGGAGCAGAACTGCTGCCATGTATGTTTTCATTCGTTCAGTAGGGTGGCTGCAGCATTCAGCAGGTGGGGAAGTCCAAGCAGCCCCTCCAACGAAATATGGATGTTATTATGTCTGACCTTATTTTCTCATGTGCAACCTTCCAAATGCTTTTAATAAATGCGGCCGATGTTTCCAAGGAACTGTCTCTCGCTGAGCTGCTTGATAAGAACAATGTCGTATTAAACATTCCACAGGACTCTGCCAAATGACATTTGGTGAAACCAAATCTCTGTTAAAATACCTGCTTTTATTAAAGTTGGCCATGTTTTCGTCATAACACATTCTTGAACAGAGACAGATTTAGAAACCCGAACTGGCACAAGTTCCAAATGCTCATTTTCTAATTTTGAGGTAATTACAGTCAACAACATTTTTCTCTAAATGTATCTAAAGTAATATGAAATCTATTTTTATGTGTGTGGCTGGAATCCAGAGCTTCATACATGCTGAGGTTGCCTATTATCTTCTTTGAGGGACTGAGCACTGGCTGTGATCAATGTTCCTGAACACGTGTTAAGATCCCTAGGTGCTTTCAAGCATGGTCAATCTCATATCCATGTGGTCAATTTTATTTTCGACATGTAAGGAGATGTTCAAAATGATGACTGCCCATCTGCAGTATGAACTGATGCAGTCCAGAACCTCATTCCAGTCCCTTGTTCTGCTGAATACTATCTCTGATATGTGTGGAATGTGGAGGATCTTGCTGAAGGACCAGCAAACATAACATGCACCCTTTGCCAAATTTGTAAGATTGTAGCTGCAGCTTACACCTGGAGAAGTTCGGATCCAGCTCCCTCAGTGACAATTATTCAAGCTCAAATTGTATCAGGAATTCCTACTAGGTTGTGTGACTTAAGAGATTGAAGCAGCACAAAGTGGGCACATCTCACCAGCCATGTATTGAGGAATGACAACAGTCATGCAGTTAAACCAGTGCAAGTACTGGTTGACTAAGCTTGTACCCAGTGGCAGTGGATTCTATAGAGAGAGGCTGCAGTTCATAGGGTGGTAAGGATGGATGGGTTTGTCAGCGTTGGTTTCTCCCAGTTTCTCATTTCCCCCATTTTCCACAGTCCTGCATCAGTTTGAGAGTTTGTTTCTTAAAAGTTCACATGAAAATCCACCAGTATTTTGGTGCGAATTTTTCTAGATGCACGTATTTTGCAAGCGAATTTCCTTAATACGATACAATTTTGTCTGCTGCTTTCACTAATTATGCCTTTTTGCGCACACTTTCCCCTAAAATACATTTTTTAGACATTCTTTGGTTGGAGAACTGCACCACAAAATTCAGAAAAGGATAGCTGGGTTTCAGTTCACATATAATTTCAGGAAGTGTGAATTAGGATGTTTCACATTAAAATGTGAACCAAACTGAGCTTCTCCGACATCCCTATGTAATGGCTCACAAAGCTTGCATCTCATTTAAGCATCTCTGCATATGCCGAGTCTTTGCACTACAACTGTTGCACTGGAATGATGTAGGGTAGCCTCTTCCTTTCTGAGAGGAATGGCTCATCTGTCGCAGATTACTACATTTTCTGTCACAGTTGAAAGGAAAATTGAGAAGTGTCTGTCATTAGAATTTTCAGGAGATAACAGCTGTCCGAGCTTCAAATTCAAAGTGCTTTAGTTAAGTTATTTTCTGAAGTAAAAGACTCCTGCAAAATTTTTGGTGCATTTTAAGAATATTGAAGATAAAATCCTTTGTGACTTCACTATTTTTCTTGCTATGGTTTCTTAAAACAATTCTGTTGAGGATGTGTATCAAATGATGTCTTAATGAAAGGCAAACAAAGCTGAGTAGAACAAATTATGGTTTTTATAATCTTGATTCATCGTTCTTAGTTTTTTGGATTCACATCTACTTGTCTGTTTTGAGTCAGAATTTCTTAGTCTATGAGACTGAAGACAAATCCTTTAACAGCATTTAGATTTATATAACATAGAAATAAGAGTAGCCAATGTGGAGCCCACTAGATGTTTTGGACTCTCAGTCTCATCAATCCCAGCCAGCGTAGTCAATAGTCAGGGACGATGAGAGTTGCAGACCAACATTTGGAGAGCAACAACATTAGCTATCACTGGCATAGAACATGTGAGTAAAGATGCATGCAAGCTTGTGTGTCAAAAGCTAACCAATACACACAGCCAGACTTGTTTATTCTGGGTATTTTTGCTGAGGCCCACACACCCCTGGCAGAGCCCACTAGATCTGCCAGGTATGCCTGCTTTGCTCTTCCTATCCACCTAAGCCACCTACTTGTAGGTGCTACTGCAGCTGTATCTGGAAAGCCGCCCACCATTTTGAATTTCCCATAATGCCCTAGACTTCCCAGATGTAGATACTGTGGCCAGGTATGCCTGGGGCTGGGGAGATACCAGGTGGCACCTTTTCGATAACCTCAAACCTGGAGCTCTCCCTGCTAGCCTGCTTTAATTAAATTCATATATAACACCTGCAAGTTCAGGGGGGGGGGGGAATGGTATTTTCACACCTGAACTTGGACATTATGCTTCAGATTGCAGCTCTAGTGTGAATGCCATCTAGAGAGAAAACCGATTCACAAATATATTTCCCACGTGCAGAAACCAAGCCAAGATGTTCTCCTTTGCTTACACAGTTTTCCTAGGGCTGTCTCACTTTAAGTCGTGGCCTGTGCCCAATTTTTTTGAACACTTCCCGCATTGAAACAACAATATCCTTCTTGCATGCAGTAAATTAGCACATCGTAAGATAATATTTTAGTATAGATCTCCCTAATGTTCTAGCTTATTCTGTGCAGGGAGCCTTTTATGTCAGGGAACATTCAAAAATACACACACCGAAGTGTTACAGTCCAGGGTCTGACCATCCCATTAATCTATTCTGCCTTGACAGCTCTCAGTTTTAAGAAGCAGAATTTTGAGGTCAGGAGGTGTGGCTTCCCAGCAGCCTGGGTCATTAAAAAAACAAAAAGCACTAGGCACTGAGGTTTCCTTATTTAAAATGTTGAGTTTCCCCTCTTATTTAAACAGGCCAGCTGTATTGCTCCCGATGTATAAGTATGCTCAGAAAGCCTTCTAAGTCGTAAAGGAAGTGAGAGGGCAGGTCTACTGTGGAATCACCCTGCAGACCCACGTTTTGTCTGGTCAAGTAAAGATTTATTCAATGCAAACTTTGCGTTTCACAGGCTATTACAGCAGCCTTCTCTGGACAGGATGTGAAAATGTGCAGCTGCTTGTTTCAAGCAGGGCAGACGCCCAGCTAGTGGCCGCCGGTGCTGTTCCTTAGAATCACATCGTCCAGAAATATTGTGTTAACATCAGACTCAAAGAATAACAAGAAGAACTTTCCAGCGTTTTCCTAGACTCGCTGCCAGATAGGCGTCCTTCTCTTCATTCTGTGGTCAGTCGCATTTTAGGGCTCAAAATAAATAAAAGAGATCAACGGCATGAGGCAGCACTCTTCGAAGTTAGCAAAGGAAGACAACAAAGTTGCCCACAGGGCTATGACAATGCCACTGTGACTGGTGGAGATGGGGAGGGAAGAGAGCTTCTTGAGCCTTGTCAACAAGACACTGGCCCCAGCCCAGCGCAAGTGATTGGCCATTGAAGGAAAGTCTCATGGCCTTCACTGGAAGGAGCATTGCAAGCCTATGGCTGTTTACTCCGATGGAAGTCCCATTGTGTTCAATGATGTTTGACTCCCAGGGCACGTGACCATGTCTAGGACTGCCACCAGCAAAATATGGTAGCAATGTGGAGTGAGGTGGGATCTTTCCAGTTCATATTTCCATGCAAATCTACCAGATCCACATGCCCATTTCGGGGGGCAGGGGACGCTGCCCGTGGGAGCGGTGGACGCCGCCCATGGCGAGTGTCCCAGGGGGCAGCACGGCGATGTCACCTCCCCTCAGAGATGACACCTGGGGCGGACCGCTCTCACCGCACCCCCCTTTCTCTGCCAGGGCCGAAACCAAAACCAAAACTGAAACAACCTTACCAAGACATTTCTCACTATATTTAGGTGTGGCTTTACAGATTGTTATATTTTCCTGAACTGTTGTTATGTCTTTAAGTGCTGTAATATATTGTACGTGATTATTATTATTATTATTATTATTATTATTATTATTATTATTATTACCCCAGCCATTTGGCTAGGTTTCCCCAGCCACTCTGGGCAGCTCCCAGCAGAATATTAAAAACACGATAAAACATCAAACATTAAAAACTTCCCTAAACAGGGTTTCCTGTCTTCTAAAAGTCAGATAGTTGTTTATTGCCTTGACATCTGATGGGAGGGTGTTCCACAGGGTGGGCACCACTACCAAGAAGGCCCTGTGCCTGGTCCCTGTGACCTCACTTCTCGCAAGGAGGGAACCACCAGAAGGCCCTCAGAGGAGGACCCTGAACTCCAGATTTGAGGAAGGGTGGAGTATAACAATCTTGAATTAGTTGATTTAGAAAAAAAGACATTACATGACATGTGTCTATGATCACAGAATTGCTGAGCTGGAAAGGACCACAAGGGCCATCTAATCCAACCCCATCCACTGCATGAATATTTTTGCCCAACATGGGGCTCAAACCCATGACCCTGGAATTAAGATTCTGATGCTCTACCAACTGGTGCAGCACACATGCATGTTTATTACTTGATACTGCATTCTTCAAAGCCCTGGAATGTGTGCATGGACATAGGCATTTGCATCTTACTTGAAACCCAAGTGATGTGTCATTTGCCAACCAACGGCAGAATATATTATGCTCAGCAAACACGACTCCTGTATATAGGTGCAGGTGTTTTGTTTTGTTTTTTTAAAAAAAATAAAAATAAAGAAAATTTTGCAAACTTTTTGGAATATGATGTAGGCAGACTGTATCTTCAGAATACAGTCATACCTCGGGTTAAGTACTTAATTCGTTCCGGAGGTCCGTTCTTAACCTGAAACTGTTCTTAACCTGAAGCACCACTTTAGCTAATGGGGCCTCCTGCTGACACTGCGCCACCGGAGCACGATTTCTGTTCTCATCCTGAAGCAAAGTTCTTAACCCGAGGTACTATTTCTGGGTTAGCAGAGTCTGTAACCTGAAGCATATGTATCCTGAAGCGTATGTAACCTGAGGCACCACTGTACTAGGATTTTTTTCAGATTTAAGTACGGTTTATATTTTGCTAAATGTGTTGAGTGTCTTTATGTCTCTATGTGCTTCTGAGAAAGGAATCTGAAGAGCAAAATAAACAGACAGTGCACCTAAGTATAGCTACTGTGTTCCTTAAATGAATCAGACAGAAATGATGCTTAGGTGCCTACCGCTGACTTTAATTTACAGTGTGCGGTGAGCTACTGACAGTAATGTTGTCATCATTCTTTCTCTCTTCCTCTGTGACAATCAGTGGAGGTTTTTATGTTCTTATTCCTACGCTGATGCCAAACCAATCCAAGCCCGTCCTTCCACTCTCCACTCATCCAACCACCCCTTGATAAAACGAGATGTTATAAAAGGTGAAACTTGCCAATAGATCCAAAATCTTTTTCCATTTCTCTCTTTCTTTTGATGCAATGCGTTCCTTGAAAAAAAATAAAATCTAAGGAATATGCATTTTCTACAGCTATAACCAGCTTGTTCTAAATGGTGTCAGAATTCAAGAACATGACAAGGAAAATACAGCTGGAGCAGAGGGAACAAACCACACATCGAGTAGGAAATATTGCATTCCTATGCAGTTTTCAGGCATGCAAACTATCAGCCACATTACAGAACATTGGGGGAACCCTTGATGTTACCCAGATAGGCAGCTTATTTGAGACAGGCCCATCTGATTTTCCATGCTCTGAGAAACTTAACTCTCAGAGCTCCTTTGGGGGCCATACATCCTTATTGTCACATCTAATGGCTCGTGAAATGGCCTCGGTTTGGCAGCATGATTGGAACAGGGGTTATGTTAGAGTCCTTGTGTGCAGCTCGTGGCCACAGATGCATCCACCCAGAGGCTGTCCGTTATTGATTTTATGAAGGGGGACTCTGTGCCAAGTGAAAATCTGAGCAAACCACATGATAGACAGCAGTCAGGGCAGAAGCAAACCAGTTTTCCTTCTTTTTTTCAAACAGCGACGAAAATTCACATAGGGTAGAATTTCCATCGCACAAAATGTAAGTTATCATCCAGTGCTTAGAGTATCTTTAAGGTCTTATTTCAATTCATTAGGAAAAAGGAGGTGGTTCCCCAATATTTCCCAAAGTCTTAGGAAGTTCCAGGAGGTATGGTCTCATTGTTATATATGGCTTCCCCCCCCCCCCAGCTCTTAGGAAGTCTTAGGAAGTTCCAGGAGGTATGGTCTCATTGTTATATATGCCCCCCCCCCCAGCTCACTGGTTTGGATCACTTGTGAGCTCTGATTTCAAGACATCTGCTGTATTTACATTTCAGTTTGTCCAATTTCAAAACTGATCCATCAGCCAATTAACAATGGTAAATCCTATCTATCTATCATCTATCTATCTATCATCTATCTATCTATCATCTATCTATCTATCATCTATCTATCTATCTATCTATCTATCATCTATCTATCTATCATCTATCTATCTATCTATCATCTATCTATCACCTATCTATCTATCATCTATCTATCATCTATCATCTATCATCTACCATCCATCATCTATCTATCTATCTATCTATCTATCTATCTATCTATCTATCTATCATCTATCTATCTATCATCTATCTATCTATCATCTATCTATCATCTATCTATCTATCTATCATCTATCTATCTATCTATCTATCTATCTATCTATCTATCTATCTATCATCTATCTATCATCTATCATCTATCATCTATCATCTATCATCTATCATCTACCATCCATCATCTATCTATCTATCTATCTATCTATCTATCATCTATCTATCTATCTATCTATCTATCTATCTATCATCTATCATCTATCTATCTATCTATCTATCTATCATCTATCTATCATCTATCATCTATCTATCTATCATCCATCTATCATCTATCATCTATCATCTATCTATCTATCTATCTATCTATCTATCTATCTATCTATCTATCTATCATCTATCTATATCTATCTATCTATCTATCTATCTATCTATCTATCTATCTATCTATCTATCATCTATCTATATCTATCATCTATCTATCTATCTATCTATCTATCTATCTATCTATCTATCATCTATCTATCTATCTATCTATCTATCTCTATCTATATCTATCATCTACCCCTTTGTATCATATTATCTTTCGTAGAATGAAGGCACCTTAACTGATGTCCAACAAGAGCCTAAAACAAATAAACACCAAGAACACTGTTGTAATTTAAACATGTGATGCAGCCCAAATGGAAAAACCATGCACCATGATAATTAATGGGTTATAGCTAGAGTTGGTCATACTTAGGCCCACTGAAATTAATAGACATATGGGCAACATAGGGTCATTAATTTCATTAGATCTATTCTGAGAATTATGTAGTTGAATAAAAACCCAATATACAGCCAGGTACAAGTTGCAAATAAAGAAAACCTAGAGCAAGCCCCATCAGCCACTTAAGCGCTTGAATGTTTTCTTCAAAACAAAACACAGTGCCAGGTTGTATTCCTGTTTATTCAAACAGTAGTTGCCTGAGCAATAGCCAGATTCAGGGATTGCCTGACTATATTATCGTGCATATGGAGTTGTTTTGCTTCAAAACATCCACAATGAAAATGGGCCCTTAGACAGTGAAGGATATGTGGTTGAGTGGTTGATCCACATCGCATCTTGCTGGAGATTTCCAGAGTGCTCTTAGTCCCCTTCACAAAATTTCCTTCATCTGTTTCCCCCATCTGGAAGCGGAAATGAGGCAGCAGTTGATGCCTCTGTGCTTCCTCATAACATACTCTAGCCCTGCTGGAACTTCACTGCTGAAATCCAGGAGTTTAGTGAAGGAGTAGCCTAGCCAGTGTGCTGGATGAGTAATGGGAACAGCGTGTAGGCTCTTTCCCTCCCTCTACATGTTCATAAATGGCCATGAACTTATCTTTAATTCACTGTTTTTTTCAAAGCTTGCTCTCTGTGCAAAAGAGGAAGAGAAATATCGTACTTTTCAGTATATAAGACTATGTTATTTTCTTTAAAAATCATGCTAAAAAGTGGGGGTCATCTTATACTTGTGTAGTGCATAGAGTGGACGTTTGATTGGTTGCTGGCGAGGTTGTCAGCGGCTATTGTGCGTGTTCTTGGTTGCTGAGTCAATGGCTGGTGTTGATTGGCTGATGCTCTGGCAGTTGGGCAGGTGATTGGTGATGGGACAGATGGGAGGTGGATTTAGTGATGTGTGTGGGTGAGTGATTTTTGGCAATCCCACCTAAAAAAAGGTCAACCATCTTCCCCCATTTTCTTAAATTTGAGTCCCCCAAAATAGGGGGCACCTTATACACGGGGGTGTCTTATAGATGGAAAAGTACAGTATATATTATATTTTACTTGAGGGGGTAAGCCTCATTGAGCTCTATGGAATTCACTTCTACATAGATGGTTGACCAGGTTCTCTTGGAGCATATACAGTGAATTCTGAATCAACTAAATACTCTTTCTTCTGTATTCTCTTGACAGGGTTCTAAGGCTGGAAAACATCCAGCAGATCCCTCCCCAGACATCAAAGCTGCTTTATCTTGAATTGGGGGCTGAAGAATCTAGGGAAAAGGTAAGACTCGTTTCCTCACAGAATCAGAATCTGCCTCATTTAAACTTCTCTTCTGTTTACCCTCCTAGGTGCTTCATGCATGTAGGTGACAAAATTGAAGGATGCATGAGCCAATTACTTAGAGAGAAATGTCCACACATTGTACAGACGAGTTTTTTGTACAAAATAATGTGAGATCTTTTTCTGCACAAAACTAGATAAAATATAACAATAAGGGGTGGCGATAAAATTCATATAAAGGTGGATCTGCACTTTCTGAAACCATATGAGAACTGAAACACAGCTATCCTCCAAAAATTCACACTTTCCTGAATTTTGTGATGCAGTTCGTCAATTAAACTAGGTTTACAAAAATGCTTCTATTAGTGCATAAAAATGAGCACATTAGTGTAAATAACAAAAAAAGTGTGCATTAGTTAAAAACTGCATTAAAAAAGATTTATTAGGAGAAATTCACACCAAAATGCTGGCGAGTTTTCACAAGGATTTATTTTTATTATTGCAAATTGCTGCAGAAATTTGGAAAACTGAATTTAAGATGGGGAAAATTAGAAACTCGTAGGCCCCAAAGTGACAAATCCTTCCAGATCCTTTCCATCCCTATCAAGGGATAAAGGGATTTGAAGTAGATGCTCAGAAGCTTTCTCTTGAAGAAGAGGTGGAGCCATACAAACGAGACCAACAGTTCTTCCTGCCTACCACTAGGCAGCGAAGTCTGCAGAGTCCAATAATGATATGATTGCCAAGCAAAATGGTTCTTATTCCTTTGTAGGTGGGTGGGCAAGTGTTTTTTAAAGGCCTGGTATTTGGCTTCAACCTTTATTGCCTGCTGGTGTTCTTCTTCTTTTGCTATTGAGCTTTAGGAGGATTTTTAACTTTCATATTGTTCTATACAGTCATACCTCTTGTTGCGTTTGCTGCACATTGTGGCTTTTTGGGCTGCGAACGTGGCAGATCCAGAAGTGCATGCTTCCGGGTTTTGCCGTGTGTGTGTGCAGAAGCGTGAAGAATGCTTCGTGCATGTGCAGAAGTGCTCTATCACACTCCGCACTTGAGCAGAAGCACCGCTCTAGTTGCAGACTTTCAGGGTGCGAACGGATCGTGTCCGCAACTAGAGGTACCACTGTAAATAGTTGTACCTGGTTGGTCTTAAAGAATGAATACCGCCAGCAGCGAAAAGACTTTTGGATTGATTCGGCAGAAATACCAGCATGTGAGGAGATGCTGCAACGGACAGAGGGGTATCATACACATAAAATCAACACATCATTTTACTTCAACTCGCTTGTGGAAACAACTCAGAGGCTGTGAAAGAAGGAAAACAGCAGGAAGATTTAAAGGAACTATTAAAATGACTATCGAAGCAGTAGAGATATGAGATGATCAGAGCCACCCCACCCCCCCAAACTTGAAGCATGGGAAGTCCCAATAAAAAATTAATAATTCGGCAGAATATTTGGATTAATTTATATGTATATGTATAATATGGAATACTTAATGTGATTTGATTGAATTGTTAAAATGGAAAACTTAATAAAAACGATTTTAAAAAATAAAGAATGAATACATTCTTCATGGCAATATTGTAGTGGCTAACAAGTTCACTGCGGCACGACTTACTGGAAGCTACTTCATCAGTGATACAGGCACTTTAAAATGCCCCTATCCACATTTAAATGTACCACTCATTCATATTTTGAACACAATTTTAAGAACCAAAAATAACTTGATAGGGAAATAAGACTGAGATTGGGTGAGAGAGAGAGGAGAGAGAAAAGATATTCAGCTGTTTTGACAGCCATTTATTCCCCTCCACTGATACCCTTTCAAAATAATTATAAAAAAGTGAGCCATTGCAGTTGCTTGAAGCCAGACGATCTGCCTGTGAAACTTCAACAGGTTTTCTTCACAGCTGGCCATGCTTGTGCGGCTTCCAGACTGTCCAGCTTCCGTCTTTATCTCTCCTGCTTGCTAAGATGTCTCATTCAGCTACAGATAAAAGGGGAGGAGGGGAACGGGGCTTTGAAATCTCACCATTGGGGTGTCAAAGACATCAGCATGCAAGAGTCAAACATAAATGAGTTCAAGATGAAATCTAGGGGACAAGAAGGAGGAAATGTGCTTTCCAAAGACACATCGTATTTTGGATTTCTGTCTGCATACATGGGCCCAAAGGGTAAGGAGATGCTATGACAACATTTGCTCACATGAGTGAGTGTGTTTGTGTGCAGATAGGCAGTGCCCAAAGCAACTCTGGTATCTTTCCTGTATTAAAAGCAAAAGTTTCACCAGCTACTTTCAGGGAAGTTTTTAATGTGTGACATTTTAATGTATTTTTAATCTTTGTTGGAAGCTGCCCAGAGTGGCTGGGGAAACCCAGCCGGATGGGTGGGGTACAAATAATATATTATTATTATTATTATTATTATTATTATTATTATTACTAATGGGGGTAGGGCTACCATGGCTGACTTCGCGAATTCCTGTAATTCGTTCAAAGTCCAGTTACAGAGTGGCCTAATAAAACTATACACACGTATAAATAAATATGTTTCGACTTCCCAATACATTTAACTGGTGGGATCAACATAAATGACTGTGCAGCCTGTTGAAATGAATAGGTCAGTTTTTGGGGGGTTGGGGGGTTGGAATACTATAGCACACGTAAAATCCCACGGATATGTTTGAGCTACAATACTAATTACATTTGCAGTTTTTAAGAAAAGGCATTTATTCAAGGTGTGCTGAATGTACTCCACTGGTTGTCTCCTGTAAAAATATGTGGTTTGCTATTTGATGATTTTTTTGGGGGGGGACGAGACTGTAAAGCATCTTCATTGCACCTTTACATATGAGGTGGCTGGAGGTTTTTCTTCATCTTTTTGACAATCCCCCGCCCCCTGCCTTATCACAGCTTTAAATAGTACCTCCTGCCCATGCTGCATTCCTCAGGAATACTGTTTCTGGAAATGACACTGGCTGTCATTCCAGAATTCTTAAAAATGAAGCATTCCTGGTGCCAATCTTGTCCACACTGGGTGACCTTGGGCCAGTTATTTATTATTATTATTATTATTATTATTATTATTATTATTATTATGAGTTTACCGCTGTATACTCACAGGTCTCAGGGTGGTTCACAACATAAAAACACAAAATAGAACACAAAATACATAATAAAAACAAGAACAACCCAGTGATGCCCCCCCCAACACATTTTAAAAAGGAATCAGATGTCAATCAGCCAAAAGCCTGGTTAAAGAGGAACATTTTTGCCTGGCACCTAAAGCGGTATAATGAAGGCACCAACCGAACCTCCCTGGGGAGACCATTTCACAAACGGGGAGCCACTGCAGAAAAGGCCCGTTCTCATGTTGCCTTCTTCCAGACCTCTCATATCAAATCAAATCAAAACTTTATTGAGGTCCAAAGACCCACCAAACAATTTCAAAACTAGATACAGCTAAAACGACCAGACAGACAGATGGAAGAAACCAAGGCAGTCATTTTGTTTTATCTATATAGGAGGGACATGAAGAAGGGCCTCAGACAATGATCTCAGGGTCTGGGTAGGTTCATATGGACAGAGGCGGCCCTTGAGTTATTTAAATCCTTAACTGTTTAAGGCTTTATAGGTCAAAACCAGCACTTTGAATTGGGCCCAGAAACTAATTGGCAGCCAGTGCAGTCAAGCCAGGTTCAATGTGAAATGCTCAAGCTGTCTTGCCCCAGTGAGCAAGCTGGCCCCTGAATTCTGCACTTTAATCTACCTCCTAGGGACACGGGTGGCGCTGTGGGTTAAACCACAGAGCCTACGACTTGCCGATCAGAAGGCTGGAGGTTCGAATCCCCGCAACGGGGTGAGCTCCCATTGCTCAGTCCCAGCTCCTGCCAACCTAGCAGTTCAAAAGCATGTCAAAGTGCAAGTAGATAAATAGGTACCGCTCCAGCGGGAAGGTAAACGGCATTTCCGTGCACTGCTCTGGTTCGCCATGCTGGCCACATGACCCGGAAGCTGTATGCCGGCTCCCTCGGCCAATAAAGCGAGATGAGCGCCGCAACCCCAGAGTCAATCACGACTGGACCTAATGGTCAGGGGTCCCTTTACCTTTACCTACCTCCTAGGACACACACACACACACACACACACACACACTTTGCCATTCTTTCTCTGCTGCTGGGCTGGGACCCTCTTACACAGGTTAGCACTCAAGCAAAAGCAGCAGACCGAAGGAGCTGTGTTGCCCATGCTACCCCACTGTTTCCCTTCCTGCCTGTTCCTGCCACTCTTTCAACACTTCCTGCTCTTCTCCTTCTAAACCAATAAAACAGGAGGTGGAGAAAGAATGCTCAGGCCTCATTTTCATTGGAGGAGACAGGCAAGGTAGGTGACCAGGTAGCTGGAGATCAAGGCATTTGCAGAGTGGAGTGGCTGATTGGACCCAAAACATCTGCCATCAGATCCTGCAGCTGTGTTTGTTGGTTCATCTTGCCTCGTGGAAGGGCCAGACATGCCTTTTCTCTACCAATACTCTTCTTAACACAGCCTCACCTTACCTCTCCGATTTCTTATGAGGGATGAGACTGGTTCTACCACCAAGCAGTCATCATCACAGGCACCATGGGTGTCCTTAAAAGGCAGCATTTTTTTAGCTATTTAATTTATTCCCGTTGCATTTTCACTGCCAGGGATGGGGAAAATGCTTGCGGGATTTTCTGCTTCAGGTGGCAACATAACAGGATCATTCTAGGTTCCTATGACAGTTTTGGGGAGTGGGGGTGCGACATGTTGCTCTACCTCAGGCGGAAAAAATGTCTTGGGCCAGCTCTGATGAGTGGCCCTGAGACACTCTGTATCTCACTACCATTCAGTCAAACAAAAACCAGCAAGTATTGTTCGCGGGCAAGGAAATCTCCACATATTTGTTTCAGCATTCCATAAAACAGCCTCCGTTTAAGCAAGCTGCTGGCATTCCATGTGTATGTACTGTCTGCCAGCTTGTGCAGGGACAAAGGCACAGCTCCTTCCTATTAAGAGAGGTAATAACTTAATTAAAACCAAGTTCTAGGCTCTGCAGGATCTAGTTTGTCATCAAGAAGCCTTAAGTTGCCTTTTCCTTTTGAGTTTTGTTGATAATCTATGCCAGATATTTAATCATGGGACACCCCTGTATAAAGCTTCTAGCCTCCATAACCAGCAGAAAGCTTGTCAAAATAAATTTTAACTTCTGACCGTGGTAGAAGACCCACTACGGGGTATTAAGAGAATCAAGCCTGTCAATCAGAGCTCACGCTTCTGGTTTATATTATTAATTCCAACTCTGGTGGCATGGTCTTGGGATAACAACCATCCTAAGCTACATTGGTCCAAGAAACACAAACCAAGAGTGGAATATATTTCTTGCCGGGATGACGTACCAGTGTCCAGAGGTTGTTGGACTGAGACTTTTTTCTTTTTCTTTTTTTGAAAGGTGAATGTTTTATTAGATTACTCCCGTTGCCAAAAGACACAGCTACTGTCTGGCTTCTGTTGCTGACTCCTTTCTTTCCTTTTAAAAGATATAGATGCAGTGTTTTTTCTTCTTCTTCAGAACCAATTAGCACAAATTCAGACTGATTTCTCTTTTTTATTTGCTCTTGCAAATTTTAGTCCTCTCTCTCTCTTAAAAAAAAATCCGCTTTCAGTTATGAAACAGAGCACAGTCGCCCAAACTGAAATCTAGCGTGGAGCTTGCAAGATGGCATTTTATTACAATGCAAAACAGCAGGAAGGATTCTGCGGAGAAAGAAGAGAAGTGTGTTAATTGAGAGAAAAACCATGCCAAGACCTCCAGAAACCAGTGGCCCTAATAAAATGAGACAATGCTATGTTGTTGCATAACTTGGACTTCAAACTCAATTTCAGCTACTGAGGAAAAGAAGCAGTGCAGGTCTTGCCTCTTTGCCTTCTCTTTCACATGGCCATGTAAAGAGACAATGTCTCTCAGTTTGCAGCACGCCAAGTTAGGATTGCATCCACGCGGCTGCTTTGGTCGCCTTCCTTAAGTCCTCACTGTCAAAAAGTGGAACATATTTAAAGTACCAAATATACACACTTTGTGTTACTTGCAGTGCTATTTTTCTAGAAAAAGAGATGCCGGAACGCACCACAAACACATCCCTTGTTCTCTTATAATGGCAATGGGACCCACCTGAGAGGTGCCAGAACTGAGTTCTGGTTGAAAAAAAGCCCTGAAGTGCTATTTTTCTCGAAAAAGAGATGCCGGAACTCACCCTTGTTCTCTTATCATGGCAACAGCACCCACCTAAGAGGTGCTGGGACTGAGTTCTGGTGAGTTCTGGCTGCGGGGAAAAGCCCTGATTATTTTCAATAAAGAAACTCCTCAATATATCACTACACTTGGTTTATATCTTACCTGCTATATCCATGCAGGCTGACCCATTTGGTTGCTTGAGGTGAAGGAACAAATGACATCCGTCCCCTAGTCAACTGTATCCAAGGCCAGCCAAGTTATTTTGGCACTTGAGACAGAAAATCCCAGAAACACCTCTTTCCTTCTCCCTGGCAGTAAAATTCCAATGATAATACATCAAATAACTAAGCATTTGCTTTCTTTTCATGACACTCAGCCTGAGGCTGCCATTTCACTGCTTAATGGCAGGACCAGCCCTGCATCCATAGGCAACTGAATTAAGCATTGGCTATAATCAGTGCTGCGCCCGCCAACCTAGCAGTTCGAAAGCACCCCCGGGTGCAAGTAGATAAATAGGGACCGCTTACCAGCGGGAAGGTAAACGGCGTTCCGTGTGCTGCGCTGGCTCGCCAGATGCAGCTTGTCACGCTGGCCACGTGACCCGGAAGTGCCTATAGAGTGAGATGAGTGCACAACCCTAGAGTCTGGCAAGACTGGCCCGTACGGGCAGGGGTACCTTTACCTTTACCTATAATCAGTGCCAGATTTACGTATAAGCTAAACAAGCTATAGCTTAGGGCCCCACTCTCTTGGGGCCCCCAAAAAAATTTAAAGAAAAAAAACCTCGATGTACATTTCCAAAATACAAGATAAAAAACAAATAAAACCTACCTACAGCAACAGTGTTTTGTGTTGTGTAGGCTCCTATGATGTAAGTAATGGGCCCCGCCTGCTAGCCTGCTCCCTAAAATATCACTGGTTTGCTCATTTCTATATCAATTACTTTGGTAAAATACATATTTTGTTATGTGCAAATGGCTTTAGATACCTATTCGGGCCATAAATTAACACATAGCATATATTCAACACAAGAAGCAGCGACAATTTGTTGTTGACAAAGGACAGCTGGACATACAGTGGTACCTCTGGATACAAACGGGATCCACTCCGGAGCCCTGTGCGTACCTAGAAGCAAACATAACTAGAGATGGCATATCTGTGCACACGTGCGTGTTGCTTTTTGCCACTTATGCGCATGCGCGTGACATCATCTTGAGCATCTGCGCATGCGCAAGTGGCGAAACCCAGAAGTAACGCTCTCCGTTACTTCCGAGTTGCAGCGGAGCACAACTCGAACATGCTCAACCTGAAGCACATTCAACCCAAGGTATGACTGTATAAAGGGCCCCATTGCCTTCAGTAGCTTAGGACCTCATCAAACCTAAAGCCGGACCTGACTATAATTCTCACACACAGAAATGTGGAGGTCTCAGGCTACCATCCTAGCCTCCTGCCTTGTGCTTTGGAATTTCCACGTTGATTGTTCATTTTGTTTTACCACGAGGCAAGGAAAGGGATCTATCCTTGCCAGTGTGGTGTAGTGGTAAAGAGCGATAGACTCGTAATCTGGTGAACCAGGTTCGCTTCCCCGCTCCTCCACATGCAGCTGCTGGGTGACCTTGGGCTAGTCACACTTCTCTGAAGTCTCTCAGCCCCACTCACCTCACAGGGTGTTTGTTGTGGGGGAGGAAGGGAAAGGAGAATGTTAGCCTCTTTGAGACTCCTTAAAGGGAGTGAAAGGCGGGATATCAAATCCAAACTCTTCTTCTTCTTCTATCAAATTTGCTTCCCCTAAGCAGTGGCGTAGCGTGGGGGGTGCAGGGGGGGCCAGCCGCACCGGGCGCAACATCTGGGGTTAGGGCAAATCCACATGTTAGGGGGCGCAAATCCACGGGTTAGGGGGCGCAAATCCACGGGTTAGGGGGTGCAAATTACTTGCCTTGCCCCGGGTGCTGACAACCCACGCTACGCCACTGCCCCTAAGGTCAAATACCTAGAATTCCCCCCTTCTTGCTAGTGTCCCTACACCCCAAAAAAGACTATTCCAGGTAACTGAGGGGCTCTCCAGGCAAGGCTGCACCAGGAACAGGGGGGGGGGGGAGAGAAAACCTTTTACCCTTCCTGTCCTGTTAGCAGAAGTATTCCTGGGATGAAAAGATGCTCTGTGAGTGAAATGGGAGCTTTGGGGTTCAACCCATAGACGTTGCATGTCAACAAGGCTTTAGAAGCTCAATCTCCTGCTCAGTCTTACGCTCTTATTGCAGGGCAGGGACTTGTTTTTATTTAATATATGTGAGCCTTTTCTGGATAAAGAGAGGGGTGAAAATGAAAGTTGTGTGTACCCCGATTTTATGAAGTGAACTGAGTTGATTCATGCAAGGTTCTCACATTAAGAAAGAAGGCTGATTGGGGACTTGATATTGTCACAATCAAACCAGAGAAGTCATTTTCTTTGACTGCTTTGTACAATATTTACCAATTTAAAAGAGAAAATTTAGAATTTGAGTACACTTTCTGCTGCAATCCTATGCACACTCACTTGTGTAATAGTGCAGTCCTATACAGGTTTATTCAGAAACCTCACTGCCTCCGTTGACATTTAGTTGGGTGTGTCATTGAGGTCAATGAGACTTATTTATGAGTAAACCAGGACAGGAGTGCAATGTTAATTGCCATATGTTCAACAGTTTTCAATTTTATCACAGCCTGCCGGTCACTGAGGCAATATGTGTGTGTGTTTGTGTTACATGTGGAATTTTTCAATACTAAAAACAACTGGCCTCTGGGACATTAATTGGAAGTTCCAGTTGGCTTACAGTCTTCTTGAGAAAATGTGTTTATTTTGTCTTCTTGATTTACTTTTCCTCCTGTCTGGGTATTGTGCCTCCAGGAAGAAAAGCTTACATTGCTGAAGTATAGTCTTCTTGCGAACCTTGCCAAAAATAAAGTGGTTGAATAGGAAAGCACATCGAGCTTACCTCCTTTACAAATTAAAAAAAGGGGGGAAACAGAAATGGGGTAAAATTCAGACCAATAATTCTCCTTTTCATTGTGCACAGATTTAAGTAGTGGAGGCACTGATAAAGACCTTCACCCAAGACTAAGGCTTGGGAATTATGTCATGATTAGAGATGCTTAAATAATTGGATCTTTGTGAACTTCAATGCAAACAGAACCAATTTGCATCTCTCAGATTAATGTGAAGATTGGAGCTCAGTTATCTTTCACACCTATTGCCTCAAAGGAAAATAGTGAAACGTATTTGAAAAATCTATATTTGGAGAGACAATGTAATTCCACAATGTGTATCTGGTGGAAATGTGTTAAGAAAACCCTGTGAATGTTTAAATGCATCTAAATATGTATATAATGTGTGATTTTGGACAGGAGGGGGGAGAGAGAGATAAAGGAAGGAAGGAAGGAAGGTAGGAAGGAAGGAAGGAAGGAAGGAAAGAAGGAAGGATCTTGCCATAGGATGGCCATGCGCCCAACTTTAGAGAGGACAGTCCTCCATTTGAAGAAATTCTCTATTTGAATGGCTATCTGGTCCAAATTTAGTGTAATGATCAAGAAGAGAGAGTAGTGGCCTTGAAGTTAGTACTTGCAACACCTGCTCACACACTTCTCATTATGATGCAATATATTGTATTTATATTTAAATTATATTGCAAAATTATTTGAAAAATCTATACATATGAATGAGCATACACATAATTTAGACAAACGTGTCTGCTTTTGAGTGATGCACTTTCTCCTTTTTCAGTGATATATTAGTGACCACTGTATGTGACTGTTCCATGACATGGCATTCCTTGTGTTTACAGATGTTGGAGAATTTCAAGAAAAACAGAAATGGGAGTGGGAATTTGCCAGTGCTCATTTATTCACACCATGTCCACAATGCACATGATTAATATTTGCTGCCATTGTTGTTTTCAGTCTGCAAATGACACCTAATTGATGACGTTCTTCCCCCTCCCTCCCAATTTGCACTCTTTCTTCCTTTGCACTGAAATGAATGGTGTGGAATACAGCAATGATGACATAATTAATTACAGAATTAATCACAGAATTGATTACATAACATTTCATCATAGTGGACAGTGAGATGAATCACATAGTTTTTCTTGACAGCTGAAATGCGGCAGAATGGAAACAGCACTGCAAGCAACCAATATAGGGCAGAGCGGACATCAATGCTTTCCTACATCCCAAACTGTGGTTTACCTCTGAATTAAAGATGAGCTGAAAAGAGTTATTTTGGCTTGCAAGTGGGAGCTGTTTCTAAAAAATGCCCTTTTACTCACCCTTTTCACTGCCTGTATTGGGATCCAGTCTGCAATGTCAGTGGTGTCTGCCACTTTCTTGTACCACAGAATCCCACAACATCATCATGAAGGACTGGCAATGCAGACAATGCTTTCTGTCCTCACTCTGAAGCCATAGTTTTTGGGTTGTTTTTTTAAATAAAGAAAAAGATTTCTGACCACAGTGAGAAGTGCAGTTGTTGCACTCTTATTCATGCCTCCCTCCCCCTCACAACATTTGTGAGGATGCTGAAGTTGTGGGTGCAATTTTGACTCATACTTAATTTAACTATGACTACTATCTCCTACTTAGGAGCAATCTAACCCACAGTAAACACATCTATATTTTGAACTCCGCATAACAGACCAAAGAAAACATGGTTTTTAAAAATGTGCATGCCATTTTGATTCTCTGCCCTCTGTTAAGGCCTTCCTCAGCAAAGGAACCTGAAGAGTAGCACGTCCGAGCAGCATCTTGCAGAATCTTAGGCTGGATGCCATCTGCTGAATCACGAATATTGTGAGTTGTTACACTTGGTACATTTATTTATTTATTTATCCATTCGTTTGCGGAGGTTCTCCCTCTCTAAGTACAAACAAACACATTCAACCACAACCTGAGGTGAACTGGCTGTACCTCGCCAGAAGACACCACCTATTTGGGACATTGGGTTAATCTGAACAAACAAACAAAACAGTAAATTGATTTCACGACCTCCCTTCACATTTTTAGTACAGAATATGACAGGAGATGGATGGCTTGAGAATTCCCTTAAGATCCATTATGGTCCTGTCCCCCCTGCCAATTCCTTGAGATACGTATTGAAAAGAGGATCGTGCAAGAGCAGCTGGCTTTCCACAAATGGTCAGAATTCTCCTGATGCACATAAGGATATGGCACCCATAATTTAAAAGTTCCCGTTGTCCATTGTGGGTATTTTCTAATACTTTCTTTATGTTGCTTTCTCAGCAGAGCTCAAATTTCCTCACAGCAAGCCAACCAAAGCCATTTCAACAAAGGTCCACGGTCGTCTGCTATAGAATCCATGCATTAGTTGGACTTGGGTAGCCTCAAAATTATTGGGTGGCTGATTGAACTGATGTGGATGAGGTGGATGCCAGAGGCATTGCAATATTCAACAGTAGTCTCTTGGTGCATCAAAGCCTCTACACATATGTCTGGGGACATTCCACATGTACCTCTGTGTGCCATTTCAGAATCCAGTTAGACTGCAGGTTCTATCTGAAACTTCACAATGTACTGTGGGATGTCTCGTGCCCTGGATCTCAACTTGTTCTGAATTCTACTTTTCCTAGTGCAGCAGTTCCACCTGTCCCTACCAGAAAGTCAAGTAGAAATAAGCATGAACTCAGAGGAGTTTTGTCATTGTATGTCATCTGAACAAAATTAATCATATTTGCAGAGGAAACACTAAGCTGTTAACTGTGGGGTGGATGTAATAATAAAAGTATCAATTTCCAGTTTTTTGACAGTAATTCAGCTGCTGTCGCATAATCTGTAATGTAATGCTATGTCAGGCTTTGCACAAATGAATTTTGCTTCAGGCTTCCTCTTGCGTTGAATGAGTAGAAGGGCTCCTGAACTGATTATTAGGGTTCATCCTTCGTTCCCTAAATGTCTAGAACGGTAAAACTGGTAAAATCCAGTCTGTTTCTGAGTTGCTATGTCTTTTGTCTGCTTCCATCTATAATTCAGCTTCCAAGCAACTTTCTATACAATGAAACTCTCTAAAGGGGAATCTAAATATCTCTATAACCCTTCCTCCTTTTAGCAGAAACAGATGAAATTTGTAGGCACATGAGGTCATCCAGAGTGAATTAAGCCGGACAAATTGCAGACAAATAAAACAATGACCTTTTGTGGAAGAAGAAGAAGAATGGATTCACTTTCCTCCATAATACATAGGTTATATTCAACTAACTTTTACTCAGAGTAGATCCACTGAAATTAATGGCCATCACTAACATTGTGACGAGCCAGTGTGGTCTAGTGGTTAGAGCAGGGGTTGGCTAGCTTACCGAAAAATGGGCTCATATATCCGGCCCATGTGACCGGTCCACACTCCATCTGTTGGAGGATGGGCAGGAGCATATGCGCAAGCACACTCTTCTGGGTCAGGAGAGAACCCGTGCACATGCGCACACGCTATTTCCAGCGCTCCTCTGACCCAGATGTGCGCCAGAAATAGTGTGTGTGCATCACATGGGCACTTTTCCATCCCGCACACATGCACACACACTATTTCCAGTGCACATCTGGGGCGGAGGAGCACTCGTTCATATGCGCACAGGCGCCATCAACCTGGAAGTCGGTCCCTGCACTGTGCCGCACCGCGCGGTAACAGCAGGCAGCGGGGGGTGGCAGGGGTCACCATGGGCCGGATAGATGAGCCCCGTGGACCGCTACTGGCCCATGGGTCTTAGGTTGCCAACCCCTGGGTTAGAGTGTTGGTCACTGGTTGACCCTGAACCAGTCACTGCCTCTCAGCCTAAATTACTTCACAGGATTGTTGTTGGAATTAAAAGATGAGGAGAACCATGTATGCCACTTTGAGCTCCTTGGAGAAAAGGGCAGGATATAAATGCAGTCAATGAAAAAGGTCAATTAATTTCAGTGGGTCTGCTCTGAGTAAGAGTTAGTTGAATACAGCACCATATTAGGTTTATGCCAACATCATTAGGCCAACTAAAACTCCAAAATCCATGTTAGCTTCAGCTTTTTGAGGGGATATATCGCCTGCTGTTTCTTACCTTCAAATAATGGTGTGGTGGCTAACTATATGAAGACGAGCCATCAATAATGCGTTCTGGAAATATTGGATCAAAACCCATAATTACACAACATCAGCATATCAGAGAAGTGAATGCATCCCTTTTCGTGAGATAGGATTGGGAAGCTTGTGAAACAGGGACATTTTACTGAAAGCCCTAAGCTAGTTTTGCAACCTCTCTAATAGTGAAATCCTTTGCATCTCTACACATCAGTAACTCACTATGAGTACACTATGAGTACAGGTAAGTGTGTATAGGATTGCAGCCTAAGAAAACTTTACAAGTTCTTCAACTTTTTAGTCCAACTCAATTTGGGGGCAGTGGGGTGGACTGGGATGTTTCAGCATGAGGGGACTTGGCATCTGAAAGTGTATAGCATTCTTTTTGCTGAATGTGACTATGGCTAGAGCAAACTAACTCCTGCTTGGCAGCTCTTTCACTTTTAATGTGGAACCTCCCCCTCCCCTTTCACCGTTCTCTGTAGACACCCGTCTGGTTATTATTCAGATACAAAGTCTACCTTTGAGTACATCAGTGGCAGTAAAATTATTTAGAAGGAAAATTATGCCAGGAGTATTCTTTCTGTAAAATTAGCTTCCCACCCTACCCCTGCCTCAGATTATGAAAAATAAATACACCAAGCTGGATTGTCCTGTTTATTTAAGACACGGTTACAGCTAGACGAATCAGGCTACAGTCTCTGACCATGCCATTTAATAGGGAGCACAATAAGCTCTGTGGTTGAAGGCGAGGGTACAACATCAAGCTATTCAAGTCATGTGGAAAAAAATAGCAAAATTTGATGACTGGAATGCAAATAGCACCCGGTAGTCCAAGAGGGGGGGAAAACCCCAATCTACGTCAGGTATAATATTTATTGGGAACCCAACACCAATGTGGTCAGTTTTGCTTGTTTATCATTGAAATGTAGTTTGCTCAAATTTGTAACCTACAAGCCTTATACTTTTTGCCATAAAAATGGAAGGGCAAGTTGTGTCTAGATGGAACATTTTTCACCTAGCAAGATATATAAAGCAAGATCTTGCCTGGTTATGTTTCATTTGCGCCCTATTCTGCAAACTATACTTATCTCCAAACTAACCTGTACATGTTTCAATGGAGCTATGTTAAACTGACTCTGTGTACAAGGAAACATAGTTGCCTCTTCTTCTTTTTTTCTATGAAAAACCATGATCAGATCATAAATAATCTTCCAGGCTGCTACTACTTTGTAGGTGTGATTAAATGACATACCATTAAATTCAGGTTGCACGGATAAGGTGAATTAGGAGCTCTTGTGAAACAAACGCACCAATTAAAATAAACCTGGACTTTTTGTAGTAAGGAAAGTGAGAGGAAAGTACACAGGAAAATGCTTGATGCTATAGCATCTAACCTCCTCACAAAATAATTCAGAATGAATGTGCTAAAAAGAGTCGGCATCCTAGGTGCCAACTATAGGGGGCCCTGAGTGCCCGGGTACCCACAGTGTGGGGTCCAACGCAACCTATGGTTTCTACTGAAAGTTACGTCAGAGGCCCAGTGCGACCTCTGAGGCGAGGTGGAAGCCCTGCTAGGCTTCCGACACGACTTCTGGCGCAAACTGGAAGTGAAGGCGGAGGTCTTGCAAGGCCTCAGGCATGATCTCTGAGGCTTTGTGAGGTCTCGAAGATCTTGTTTGAGGCCCTGCCATGCCTCAGAAGTTCCTCTGTGGCACATTGATGTAACATGACATCACGACGTCACGATGACACGTTATATCGTGGGTCCCATTGGGTACCCATAACCTGGGGCCCATGTTGGCACCCCTGGTCGCCATTCTATGACCTCCCCACAAATGTTGGGTGAACAAATTGGGATGAGGAAGCAACTACGTTGGCTTAAAAGAAAAAGGCTATTGCTTTTCATGAAAGCTTCAGATTTTGTGCTTGGGGGAGAAAACGGCTGATGCATATCTCCATTCCTCCTTTCCTTTTAAAGGATTGCAGCAGAAGAAACTCATTTTATAGGAAGAATAGCTCAAAAACGACCACTTATCCACAAGCCACACATGTGAAACCTAGTTTGGTCTATTTAAAAGCTTAATAGTTTGGATTCCAGCTGAAAGCTGAGGTCTCAATTAAAGGTGAGACATCAAGTTGTATCTTACCACCCCCAGATTATTTTTATTTTTATTTTTAGCAGCGGCAGTATATCTCTCTCTTTTTTCTTTTTTTAGGAAAGTGGGGGGACTGTGGAAAGGCAGCTTTGGGTTTATAAAATTGAAATCCTATACTTGCTTACCTGAGAGCTATTTCTGTGTAGTAAGACATGGACAGTTGTGTGTGTGTGTGTATAGCAATTTATTTCAGGTATTCAGATACGTTTTAGTAGAAACATCTGTCCTCCACATCTGTTACATAATTTATTATCTGTCTTGGCAGGGATATTTTATCCCTACCATAATAGTTTACTTAGGGCCGCTGCATGAAATATCCGACCCAGATAAAATCTGTTTAAATATTTCTCATCTTTTTCATATATAATAGGAGTTTCTAGAATGACCAAGATGCCCAACTTATCCTAACCAAGGCTGTTTTTATATCTTTGCCATTTTAATCTTCATCATTCCCTGATACCCTTGAAGGCATCAGAGGTGCCAAATTAGAGACAGACCTGGGGGGGGGGGGAGATTCCCTGTTTAATCTTAAAAGCAATTTTAAAAGACACATATTTTGTAAGGTTTCTTTCAGTGGGAGCCCCAGATCCGCTTCCCGTGCTTCTGATTTCTGTGTGTGCCATCTTGTTGGTGTGAAATTTTCAGGGATTTCATTGCCTCTCCTAAAGATCAGACCTATAACTGAAATGAATGAAACAGATGGAGTTTATTCCTCTGGTTTTCAAAATGATTTCACATCCCTCTTTCAACAATGAGTCAGGAATGCTTGGATAGGGTCTATCACGTTCTCTTACAGGGCGTGGCTCAGGGAAAATCTGAGTGGTTAGTTCTATTTTCTAATTCTAGGGTGCAGCCTTCAAAGGCAAAAGAGGTGGCATTTATGACACCGTCTAGTTCTAAGGCGGCTGATTGGATGCCTCAGGTGGAGGGTTGCCAACCAATGAAAAAATTTGCCTGGCCTCTTTTTATGCCTTTAGCAGATGTTTGATATGGAACAATTAGCACATGATGATGGTGGTTATGTGCTATGAAAAGAATCACTTGTGATTTCCTTGTGAGGCTATATATAGATATTGAAAAAGTTGTAGAGGCCAGATTGAAGTTTTGAGAAGTTTAGGCTGGGTTCATAAATGCATCCTGCAGGTACTCAGTCAAATCCATAGGACCATTTTAAAAGTTACAGATGTGTGCAGTCGTCCTTCTGGGTGATTCTTCTTCTCTTCTTTGGAGATCACTCATAGCCAAGTAATATTGTCCTCCATAAACACGGTTTTAACAGTGCGTCCGTAAGTGATTGTGGAGGTCAATTCTGGAGCCACATGTCCTTCCACAGTGGGGTCATAGGTTTCCAGGTGGGTGTTGATCATAGTGAGGGTTTGCCAACCTCTTAGCATATTTCTCCCTTTCATCCTGAGTTCAAGCGTCTTCAAAGCCCATGACACCTTTGGTAAAGGCTGTTCTCCAATTGGAGTGCTCACAAGCCAGTGTTTCCCAGTTGCTGGTTTCCCACTTGTACACCTACGTGGACAACTTGAACTGTATATTCCTTCCATCAATAAAAAGTCACATTGGACATTCAGTTGTCCTGCTCCAGACATTGCAGATAGGGTTATATAGAGTCATTCTGCAGAGGAGTTGCCTGTCCTCCTAGGTGCATGGTAAGAACAATTGATCTCTGGTTGCATGGTTAGCATCTCTAGCAGTCCTCCCAAATCTCTCTCTCTCTCTCTCTCTCTCTCTCTCTCTCTCTCTCTCTCTCTCTCCTGTTTCTACTGGGACATTGCCTATAGATGTGTCAGTGCTATGGCATCACTTGCCACATTCAGAGAACATGCAGTCTCACTAGGAACCTAATGACTAGGTTTCTGCAACTTCCCAAAAGACCAGAAGCCTTTCTTATAGGTATGTTAGGGATAGATGTTTCAAAAAAGAAAAGATGACTAAACTATTTATGTATGTGACAACAGTAGCTAGAATATTGTATGTGCAGAAATAGAAAGCAGAGAATGTTCCAACAAAGGAGGAATGGTTTTTGAAAGGAATGGACTATGCAGAAATGGCAAAGCTGACAGCGAAATTAAGAGATCAAAATGATGAACTTTTTACAGAAGAATGGAGGCCTGTTTTAGAAAAATATTAGTCAAATGAAATTGCAGGCAGGATTGAGGATAAAAGCAGAAAAAGAAAAAAAATGACAAAACAATTGTAATAGAGATTTTTTTGTGTGACCGACAAAGATATAATACAGTAGGAAATGTGTGAGGGGAAAAACAGTGGAGGTGAGGGTTTGAAGTCACCTTATGAAATAATGTATTTGATTTGAAGGTTATTGGGAGATGCTTGAAAAAAATAAAATTAGAAGAAGAAAGAAAACTACATATCACCCCAGAAGAAATGTGAACCAAGGCTCCATTCTACCAATAAAAGTGATAGGAGGAGATGAGATCTTCTCTGATTTCCATTCCACCCATCTCCACTGATTTATACCATTGCTCAGCTTATATGCACAGGGTGAAGTTTCCTCCCAAAGAGCGTGCATTATGCACTCCAGGCGTGCAGGCGAATGTGTGTGAAATGTTTCAATTACCTTTAAAATAATGTTTAACATATTCCAGACATACGGCATTAACCAAATACCCAAGCAGCATAGGAAGCATATTCTGTTTTTCATTGCAAGCGTATTTAAACACATGTTCAGAATATATTTCATAGAGTACATTTGTAAAATATCATCAAATTTATAGAGGCGGAAACCACACACCCAGAGCGCCAGGCCTTTGTGAAAGTAAACCTTTTAACACCACTTGTTCAGAGCCCACCCCATTCTGTATATCTAGTGCTAAAGTACCCTCCCCCAAGTTTATTATGCTTTTTAACATGAAATATATTGAAACCTTTTACCAGGCACAGTGTAATTTTTAAGCCCACAAAAATATTTCAAAACCTCATATTGCATTGCACTTCGACAAAAAGACTCCAGTAATTGGCAAGAGTTTGTCTAGATCCCAACTCACTGTCACCAAACAAGAAGGAATGCTCTTCTGAGTCAAAGGTTAATTAAAAAATTCATATCTTTACATTCACCAATTCAATGACTTCATGCTGTAACAATTAAAGTTGAGCCCAGCCTCCTTCCACATCCACCCAGTGGCCCTCCAATCAGGTTGACCCGCTCTGGGGAAACTCAGGAACCATTCACCCCATCCTGGATCTGGTCCCAAATTAGTTCAGAGATGGGACTAATGTTTAATTAGGGTAGGGCTGGGAATCTCCCTAGTCTGGAACCCTGGAGAGCTGGTACCAATTGGAACAAGCAATACTGACCTAGATGGAGTAATGGTTTGACTCTGTATAACACTATAATATTAGTTTCTAAAATATGTTTGGCCGGTAAGTAAGGAGACACTCACAGAATAAGAACGCTGCTGCTAATTCTTATACTGTGACAGTAGATCTTTTTGTCTCTGAAGCTGCATTTATGGTTGACATCAATGGAACTCTTCCACTGAAATTGAGTTGACTCTGTAGGAAACCTCCGCTGGGGACAACAGTTGAAAATGATGACGACTTGTGTGGACTCTTTCTTTTAGTAATTCAGGTATGCTGAAGCATCAGACTAGGATCCCATCAGCCTCCCTTCAAAATGCAGAGAGAGGGAGAGACAGCATGTTCGGTGTTATTTTTACTACTTGAATCAAAGAGTTCAGTTAAAATGTAATGGTAGGGTTTCCTTTTCTGATTGGAAATTCTTACATCATTGTCCAGTCTGGAACATAAAACCATCCATCAATTTCACAGCCCTCTACTGTCTCCCTCCTTCCTTCCCTTGGGAGTTTTCAGAGTTTCCTGATGGATTGATGAGTGGGATCATTGGACTCCTACCAGCTCGCTTCTTGCTGCCATTGTGCCTTGCGATCACAGCATGGCCGTACACTTTCTCTCAGGTATTGTGGTGTCAGCTTGCATTATCTTCCTTTTGGGAAAGGCACTGGAATAAATCCCAAATCAACATGGGGATCATGGCTTATTGGGGCTGACAGCTGCTTAATTTTTTGCTTAGTTGGTCATCTTTTTCATTTATCCCTGCTCAGCTGATCCCAGAGCGGGATAAGGGGGCCAGGGCCTTCCCGGAAATGGCAACCACATGCTCCGAGACACCGAGTGAAAATGTAGCTGCTGCACTTCCTGCGTTGTTCGTCCACAGGGCTTATCACCCACCTCCTCTCCTGCCTGCTGTAGTGCAAAATTACAAAATTACAGAGCTGGGGAAGTAACTGAATAGATAAGGCGAGAGGATTCCCCCAGGTACAAGCCTTATAAAGCATGATAATCCCATACGTCAGAAAATCAAGAAAGTGTGTCCTATCAGCAGGAAAATGGGCTCAAAGAGTTGATGCAATGCAGGGAAGAATCCAATGAGATTTCAGAAAATTCTTGTAAAGAATGGCAGTGTTACAGCAGCTTTAAAAAATGCATTGAAGGATAGACACCCCATGCTTACAACCAGTTTTGTGCCACCCAAAGTATGTGTTGATTATAATTTTTTGCTTTGTTTATATCCTCAAGAATTTCAAAAAATAAAAATATAGTCAAAAGGGTTCAATAGAAAATGACAATAACACATCAGTTAGAAGTAGCAGAATAGCCAGATTCTAAATGTATTTAAAGGCCTGGGAAAATAATAAGCTCTAATGTCAAAAATTCAATGTTCTTGCATGGGTTTCCCTTTAGCACATTGGGTGAAATATATTATCTATGCATAACATTATGTGATGTCAGCGTTCTAATTTTATGTCAACTATTCAACTAAGACCAAAGGCATGCAACTCATGTCGTCTTGGCAGATGGTAGTTTTTCAGCTGGAATATTCAAGCCCCAAAACTTTGCCTGAGTGAGAATACTACAGCACTGTATATTTGTATATAGGATATGGGGAGGTAGTACGGCATCTGTTTGTGTTTGTGCATGATGCACTAGGTATGTTTCACGTTTTGAAGTCTAGGTCATAGGTAGTAGTCCAGGATGAAGCAAGAACTGGGAACCAGGAACAAGAGGCTAAAGTCAGAGCCAATGGACCAGTCATGGATCGGAGCTGAGAAGACCAGAAGTCAAGACCAAAGAGGAAATCAGCACCACAGAAGAGTCATACAAAGCACCTACAAGAACACATCACAGATCAAGAAGAGCATTTTGCTTACACAGCCATTTCTGTAAAGGAGATTCCTGTGGTCTTCATGGGCAGGTGGGTGGGTGCATCAAATGCGTTAGGACAGCTACGGTAGGACTGCTTCAGTTCTGTGGTTTGTAGCAAGGGAGCTGTACACAGATCCAAATGTATGCAAGTGATCTTGCATCTGTATGCATGGTGTGTGTGTGTGTGTGTGTGTGTGTGTGAGAGAGAGAGAGAGAGAGAGAGAGAGAGAGAGATAAAAAAAAGGGCTTTGCTCAGCTTTGCTCATTGCCTCAAATGATTTGTGCCCTTTATCTCTTTTGATAACTGCTGAATGTAATATGTTTGCAATCACAAAACAACAGTGGACTGCATCCCAGCAGCTCATAGCACACTCAGTCTCAGCCTTGACCCCCAGATTGAACTAAACAATGACCTCCACTGTGTGCTGAATGAATATCCCTTTCGAACCATTGGACAAACTAGGAAGATATTCAGAAGGATGCATAACCTTAGTGCACCATTAGACAAACTAGGAAGATATTTAGAAGGATGCGTAACCTTAGTACACAGGAATCTCAACTACACAAAAGTCCTATTGGGATGTAATTTATTCTAAAGAGTTTACAATGTGTTGAGAAGGTGCAGGACTAATATGTATCAGTCTCCTCACCTCCCACACCCCCTGTAGTCCACCCATTGTGGGTACAACTGTGGAAGGGAATCCAGCTCATAGGAAGTGACGACGCAACTTCAGCAGCCTTTGCTTTTGCAAGCCCCCGACAAATGAAAAGCTCAAGCAGGGATCATGAAGAGAGTGAGCACTTCTTGGAAATGATGAGTGGTAGGCCTCCATCCCAATCAGCAGATGTGCAGGTACATTTTCATAATAAAGAATGGAGGGAGATCAAGAAAACTGAGAGTAGGATAGTTAACACCCATTACTCGCAAGATGGACATTTTATTTCACGGTGTGCAGAGGTGAGGCAGGAAAATGGGATCCATTCAGAGAGCGTAGCTTTTTAAGTTTTTGTTTATCTTGTGTTTCAACTTCTCTTAAGTACTTCGCGAATTTTGTTTGGTGTCATTTCTAATATTGGCAACAAGTTGTACATGAACGCAGTCACATGCTATAGAGGTAATGCAATTGCATTCCATTGCCTCTGATCTCCAAAGTCATGTTTTTACATTGCAGGCAGCTGCCACTGTCTGACCTAGTAAAACAGCTGGTTTCTGGAAGTCATTTTCTCCCATATGCACTTTTTAAGAAGTCTGCAAAATAAATTAGAGAAAGAGACCTGCTCATAACCAGCTGATTGCTCTGTGGACCTGCTATAATTTCTGGTTTCACTTTGCCACTAATTTTAGTTTCTAAACTCATTTCTCAACCAAGTTATTCCACATGCTTCCAAATATATTTAAGTCTATATGCCACCCTCTTTCTCTAAAACCTCACTCATAGTTCCCAGTCTGAAAGTGCCAAAGGTGTGCTTCAAGTGTGTTAGTATTTTTAAGTCTTGGTGCCTTGGCTTGAACCATGCCAACTGAGCCTTTTCTAGGATTTACCAACTAAACAGGATCTATACTATTTGTCCAGATCGTTTACCTTCCTGTGTGGCAGACACTCAAGTACTTCAAGGTGATTTCTTTGGATTGTAAGCAGAACCAAAGCACGAAGCAGGTGTTAACTGTTTTAGTTTGGTTTTTGCTGCATATGTTTAAGAAGGGGCCGTGATCTGGGGGATGTTGACATAACACAATATGTCTTGTCTTCCTTGCATCATGCTTAAAGCAGGAGGAAGAGGAAGATGGTGTTTCAGCCCAAAAGGTAAACAAATCGTCCCTAGACTGTCTCCTCTCCAACTTGGGTGGCCACTTACATTCTCTTCCTGTATCCTAAAAAGAGGACACAGATTTGCATATGCTAATTTATAGGCATAGATTCTCATTTTGAAATAATTACTCTTGCCATTGTGGGGAAACTGTAACCAGGTGAGCAGGCTCAGTCTGCTATCTGGGTACAAATAGGCAGCGTCAAGACCCCTGATCTTTCTTTTCATGGTTCTTTACATTTAAAACTGACTTGGAGTTGACAATCAGAGGAGTCATTCAAGCAGAGGCCTGGCCACTGCAAAATAAGACACAAGGCCACCCTCCCTCCAGCTCAAGGTTCTTGTAATGGAGCGTTGGACCTGGCTGCAAAGCTGGGACTGTACAGAGGCCATTAGCTGGATCCTTCTTACCACAGTTTTGTGGCAGCAGAAAGGCCATAGTGTCCATAGTTCAGTCCATAGTGTCAATAAGAAAGACTTCTGTTTGAGACCATGGAGAGCTGCTCTCAAAGTGGAACATGTAGACTGGCAAATAGCCTGACCCTGGTATACAACACCTTTCTAAATCCAATAAGTGGCATCTTGACTGTGGAACTCCCTGGCCAATAAGAATTTATGTGCCGAGTCTGCCATGCTTTTTGTGTCATGTGTCATATGTCATGTGAAGCCCCATGCAGCCAATCGGAAGCTGCGGAAGCCACGTCGGACATTCGAGTTCCAAAATAATGTTTGAAAACCAGAACACTCACTTCCGGGTTTGCAGTGTTCAGGAGCCAAAACGTTAAACTCGCAAGGTGTTCAGGATCCAAGGCACGTTCAGGATCCAAGGCACGACTGTATTGTTTCAGAAAGCTGTGATTAGGCAGACTTGTATTAAAATACAACCTTAGTCTAATTTCTCCCTCATTGTCGCTGAGGTCAAATCATTATTCCGATGGACAGTGGCTCTCCAGGGTCTCAGGCAAACGTCCTTCCTGCCACCTACCACCTGATTCTTCTGAACACAGTTGCTGAGGATCAGAACTGAGTCTGTCTCCCTAGGATGTTGGCACTTTACCACTGAGCTAAACCTCATCTTCTCACTGAGGAACTGCTGATAAGCTTTCAGAGAACCCTGTGCTTCCCAAAATACCATTCAAAAACCAGAGACATGTTCCTATCTACGCAACGTGTCTGTAAACTGAGCCACAGTGTCTGTCTTCCTAAGCATTCAGAACTCAAGTGTTGTCCCAGAAAAGTCCATGGGGCTCCTCTAGGCGAAGTGCTTTTGAGGCCTGCAGCTTTTAACCATGAAATTCTCATTGCAAGTTACAATTGCTGCTGTTGTGTTCCAGCCTTTGGCGTGATACACAATATCCATATCAATTAGGAGCTCGAGTGGTTTTTCGGCTGCAGTCTGAGCCTCAGACCTTTCTAACACATTATCCTTCTGCAATATGAAAAGATAAATTTGAAATGGGAGCATATGCTATGCACATCTGTCTCCTACAAATCCTGTTCAGCTTCACACATTCAGAACAAATTCTAGGCAAGAGGCCACCAGGAAACGATCCAGCTCTCTGTACCCTCTGCCCAGCTCTGTCAGACTGGCTGCAGAATAATTTATTTCACATAGCTTACCTGGCCAAGGAAAACATATTTGTGCCCTGTGGCAGGGAAGCTCTGAAACGAAGGCCCTGTGTTGCAAATTATGCACCCTGGGGACTGATCTTAGATCGCGTCCCTCCTCACCTGCAAGAACCTAAGAACAAGCAGACTGCTTCACTTGATACGGCTCTCTTTGTATGCCTTTTTTTTTATCACTGCTTTAAAAAAATGATCAGTTTATGAGCTGCTGTTTGTGTGTTAATGAACTCTGTATTTGCTACAGGCAAACAATGACTTGGGGAAATGGCTCTTCTTTTCAATAATGTGCAAAATCGTTGAAAGACAGGGCAAAAAGATCCTTTGAAAATTAAAAAAAGAACAAAATGATATTCTTGCTTCTCTTGTTTTGTGTGTGCACTGTTGCAAATGTACTCAGCAGGATTTATTCTATTTTATTTTTTAAAAAAGTGATTCTTGTTTGCACTGTTTTAAAAGGGGGGTGTGGGTGTGTGTGTGTTATTGTCATTATTTAAAATGTTTTCATGCTATACACATGACTACTGAAAATAAACTCTGAGCAAAAATAAATGGCTCAAAACATACTGTGTGAGTGACCAAAGGTAAATGCAGCCAGATTAGTGCTATAAATCCAGCTGGATTTCTCCAGCTGTATCATTCCGCCCTACGGAGCCCCTGCCAACCTAGCCTGGCTTTGTTTTTCCATTTACTTGGTCCACTTTGGTTTCCATATTTTCTTCATGAAAGGAACATTCTGCATGAACCCAATGGCTCGGAGAGGCAGCCAAAACATAACACATTTTTGTGCATTGGAATGAAACCACCCAGAGCATTCCAGTAATTATGAATTCGAGCAAATTGCACTGGTGTTGATATAGGTTTTGCATCAACATACTGTAGACCCAAAGAAAATGGATTTCATAGAATCATGGAATTGTAGAGTTGGAAGGAACCCTGAGGGTCATCTAGTCCAATCTTTAATCTCTGCTTACCTGGTAGGTAAGGTCTAGAATGGCTTGGTGAAAATGCTCCGTATTGAACTGAGTTACAATTCATATCTGACTACACTGCAGCGTGAATAATAATTAATTTTATTTATACCCCACCCTCCCTGGCCAGAGCTGGGCTCAGGGTGGCTAACACCTGTAAAATTACAGTAAAAACATAATTGGGGGTGGGTGGAACCAATTTAAAATACCAGTTAAAATGCAATTTAATGCAGACAATCTTGTAATTTCCTTCCTGGCTTATCAAGGAAGTGCTCACACTGTTCAGTAGGCATTAGGAAATCAATTTCTCTGATCTTTGAACTTTGCTTAAAAGTCACTTGACAGATTTATATTTTATTAAAGGTAAAGGTACCCCTGCCCATATGGGCCAGTCTTGCCAGACTCTAGGGTTGTGCGCTCATCTCACTCTATAGGCCGGGAGCCAGTGCTGTCCGCAGACACTTCCGGGTCACGTGGCCAGCATGACAAGCTGCATCTGGCGAGCCAGCGCAGCACACGGAACGGCGTTTACCTTCCCCTCTATAAAGCGGTCCCTATTTATCTACTTGCACCCGGGGGTGCTTTCGAACTGCTAGGTTGGCAGGCGCTGGGACCGAACGACGGGAGCGCACCCCGCCGCGGGGATTCGAACCGCCGACCATGTGATCGACAAGTCCTAGGTGCTGAGGTTTTACCCACAGCACCACCTGCGTCCCTTATATTTTATTAGCCAGTCCTTAAATACAGTGAACCTATTAAAAAGTGGCAGCTTTTAGTATCAGTTGGTTATCTACAAGAATATCGGCACACAATTGGATGTGGTGAATCTTTGCATTTAACATGCGGGGTTTTTTGTTGTTTAAAAAATATGTAGCTAGAAGGGCTGGTAATTTGGGGGCTCACAGAAGATAGGGGGCAGGGAGTTCATTTCCCCCCCTTCCCTCCTGTGGCCACAATGATAATTCCTCTTGCAAAGGTCCTTTTTTTTTTGCATTGGGAGGAAATTCTCTTTCCTGGTTATTATTAGCCACACACACCCTTTGATTCTGTTTGAATTTCTTAAAAACAGCAACCCTGCATGCTTCATTCAAAGATGTAGTCTGGCCCGTCTATTCCTCCCTACTCTTTTCCACCTTTGGTTTTGTCAAGAAAGCAGGGCTTAGTGCAGGCATAGGCAAACTCCGGCCCGCCAGATGTTTGGGACTACAATGTCCATCATCCCTAGCTAACAGGACCAGTGGTCAGGGATGATGGGAATTGTAGTCCCAAACATCTGGAGGGCCGGAGTTTGCCTATGCCTGGCTTAGTGGGTGTCCTTGGCTGTGCTAGCTGACAGCCTGCCCTCTGCATCTGTCCAGTGATGGGATCTGCTGGATCCACTGGAGGAACGAGGGGAGCATATCCCTGACATAATGAAGCAGCAGTAAAACTTTATCCTTTTATAAATATTTAAGCTACCACCTGTTCAGTCTAGCAGCCCATTTGTGCCTGGACTTGAAAATGTATAGGAAGTTAAATATACATTGTTTCCTTTTCACTTGGATTGCCTGCTAACATGTGCTGAATCTCTACCCCTTTTTTTGTTGTAAACACATCCTTTATTTAGACTGGGCATAACAGCCAAGCAAGATACGGCACTAAACCTGTCACTACAAATAACATCATTTTATTAGTAGTAATATTATTAAGAGCAGGTGTGTGCTACAATGAGGGGAGGCCATTTTTCAGAACACAATGAGAGGGGATTTAACCGTATCTTCCAAATCTCTGGTCTCGATTAAACTTGTCTTCGTGCTGCTATTGGTAAACCCCCCTTCCCCCCCCCCCAAAGGTCCCATAGTCAGCAAACACAAATCATCCTATACTTCTGTGTGAAATGATTGCTTTTGTTGACAAATAGAAACTAGTCTGGGGTTTATAAAAATGGCTCACGATCTGTCCTTCCAGTGAGCACTCAGGGCTGATTTCCTTAAGAATGGATGCGTTTGATCTTCTTGCAGTCCATGGGACTCTCAAGAGTCTTCTCCAGCACCATAATTCAAAAGCATCAATTCTTCGGCGATCAGCCTTCTTTATGGTCCAGGGCTCCCACTATCCTACTGCAAAGCTGGCACCTCTGAGCTCAGTATTATTGTTCTGCTGTGCTGCTCTCTCTCTCTCTCTCTCTCTCTCTCTCTCTCTCTCTCCCCAGATGTGCTTTTTTATCCTACTCTCAGTAGCCAGAAGCATCATAGCCAGGCGCTGGAGAGATCTGTTAGGAGTAAACATGGACCAATGGTACCAAATAATATGGGAAACAGCCTTATTAGAAAAACTAACCAACAAACTGAAACTGACATGGGCACAAATGGAAGATGATGCCTCCACCCCGTTATGGCTCCCCTTTATCACATACACAGCCCAGCAAGACAACAACAAGTATCCACCAACAGCATATGAATCAATATGGCTAACCTGATCCAAAAACCAACCCACCCCACTCACACATGAAAACAAAGTTCACCACAGACAACCCCAAACAGACAACCACACCCTAGGCCAGGCTTCCTCAACCTTGGTCCTCCAGATGTTTTGAGACTACAATTCCCATCACCCATCTGCCAACTAGGGATCATGGGAATTGTAGGCCAAAAACATCTGGAGGGCCGAGGTTGAGGAAGCCGGCCCTAGACCAACCCCAACCTCTCTCACCACCAAAGGAACACAAGCGAATAGTAAAGAGAACCCGCACAAGCGATGATGACACAAAACCCCACACATACACGAAGTAAAATAAAAACATCGCCACCTGACCCCAACCCCACTCAACATTCCCCCCTCCACCTTTTCCCCCTTTTCTTCCTAAGGTAACACTAATGTCTCAACAAATGAAACTGATCCGTAGAAAATGTAACTTGAAAAATGAGACATTACACATACAGTGGTACCTCTGGTTAAGAACTTAATTCGTTCTGGAAGTCCGTTCTTAACCTGAAACTGTTCTTAACCTGAGGTACTACTTTAGCTAATGGGGGCCCCCACTGCTGCTGCTGCACCACCAGAGCATGATTTCTGTTCTCATCCTGAAGCAAATTTCTTAACCTGAGGTACTATTTCTGGGTTAGCGGAGTCTGTAACCTGAAGCATCTGTAACCCAAGGTACCACTGTACTTTTGTAAACCAAGAAATATTTAATTAAAAATATACATTTTTAAAAATGTGCTTTTGTATCTGTATTGTTAATTTAATTGTTGTTGTTTTTGGCTGGCTGCCATTTTTTAAAAAAACATCCAATTGTGACATTGCTTCCTTCTTTGAGGACCGATGATTCTTTTGCTGTTGTTGTTTTTACCATTTTAAGTTGACCATTTTTATGGAAAGGCAGCATATGTGTGTAATGAACACATAATCGAATGAAGAAGCTGGAGAAGCTGGGGCAGGTGAAATGCCACCTGGTAAGCAGGTAACACACCACTGTTCATGTCGCATAATCCAGTTTCCCACAACAAACTAAGAGACTGTTGGGTAAATAGGGTTCCAGAAACTCCAGATATTTTAGACTTGCAACTCCCATCATTAGCTTTGATGCCTGGGGTGATGAGAGCCCAACTACATCAGGAGGCATGGGGGCAGCTGCCCCCCTCAAAAAAATCAAGTAAATCAATAAAAATACTTAACTAACTGAGATTCTGCCCCCTCCCCAACATGAAGCCTGGCTACGCCCATGTCTGGAGGGCATCAGTTTGGGGAAGGCTAAGTTAGGCTGTATACTTACCAAAGGGCCTGACTTTGATATACAGTGGTACCACGGGTTACAGACGCTTCAGGTTATGGACTCCGCTAACCCAGAAATATTACCTCGGGTTAAGAACTTTGCTTCAGGATGAGAACAGAAAAAAAGAGTGGCGGCAGCGCGGTGGCAGCAGGAGGCCCCATTAGCTAAAGTGGTGCTTCAGCTTAAGAACAGTTTCAGGTTAAGAACGGACCTCCAGAACAAATTAAGTACGTAACCAGAGGTACCACTGTACTTGTTCCTAAATTCTCTGTAGCATATGGTTTCATACCTGTCTCTCAACTCTCATCTGGCAATGGGCATGAACTACAGAAAGGTGAGCAAATAATGACAGTCTTACTCAAGGATTCAGCATCAAGTATATTTGGTTTCAGTCAACTGACAAACAACATTTCGACTCCGTTCGTCTTAGTTAATGGCTTTTTTATATATGCAGCAACTCTGTCAAAACAGGAAATCAAAATGGAGAGGTTAATTCTCTCTCCCCCCCCTTCTTTTGCCTCCTGAATCTCCTTCTCTCTCTCTCTCTCTCTCTCTCTCTCTCTCTCTCTCTCTCTCTCTCGTATTAATAGATTTGTAATACATAAACATTGCACAGCTTGGATTTATTTGTATTTTAGATTTTTTTGTCACTGTAGCCTATGAGTTCAGGCTGGGTTTGAGGTCAGACTTTATTTTTGCTGCACTTGAAAAAAGATAAAACCGAATGGTTCTGTGGCTAGTAGCAATCAGATTACTTCCTTTGGTCGACTGGTGATGCTCTGACTCAGTTCCCTCATTCATAGTTATTGTATTATCATTTATTTAGTTCCTTGATCTCAGAGTGGGTAACAACACAATGTCGGTATATCCTAGAAATACAGTAAAAACCAAACTAGCAATATTTTGTGGTGCGTCAGTGACAGTTTCCAACAGCTATGGAAAACATTTTTTGAGCTAAATGACATCAGAGGAGGTGCCTGCCAGATTTCAAGGGGTAGAGAGTTCCAAAGTCAGAATGTCACTGTGGAAAAAAGCCTGCCTCTGTGACACAAGGCTCAGTGCCTATTATTATTATTATTAAAATTAACATTTGTATTCCACCTTTCCTCTGAGCTCAAGGCTCAGTGCCTATTATTATTATTATTATTATTATTATTATTATTATTATTATTATTATTATTATTATTAACGTTTTTACTCCACCTTTCCTCCAAGGAGCTCAACGTAACATACATAGTTCTCTTCCACTCTATTTTATACTTACAACAACCCAGTGAGGTAGGTTTAACGGAGAATGATTGAGTGGCTCAAGGTAGGATGAGGCCTGGCTATCTCAGCTCTTTAAAAGGTAAAGGGACCCCTGACCATTAGGTCCAGTCGTGGCCGACTCTGGGGTTGCAGCACTCATCTCGCTTTATTGGCCGAGGGAGCCGGCATACAGCTTCCGGGTCATGTGGCCAGCATGACTAAGCCGCTTCTGGCGAACCAGAGCAGTGCACGGAAACGCCGTTTACCTTCCTGCCAGAGTGGTTCCTATTTATCTACTTGCACTTTGTCGTGCTTTCGAACTGCTAGGTTGGCAGGAGCTGGGAAGAACCCCAAAACCTTAAGAACAAGTTAGCAGGTTTCCTTTAAAAAAAAAATAAAGTGAGATATGAAGTCCCCTCAAAACTATAAGTTCCTTGTCTGTCTGTGTGAAAGGACCTGTAAATTTCCCTCTCTGTTTTCTTCTTTTGTATCATTTATGTGAAATCCTTGTGTATTTACGTGCATATCGTTAAAATAGAATACTGATAGCATTTGATGTCTGATAGTTATGTGTTATTTACCTCTGCCTAAGACCTTTGCTGAGACCCCGCCAGAGATCCCGAATAAATTACCCTGACATCTAAAAGCACAGTAAAATCTTATATACACTTGTATCTATTCATATTTAATTGGTTGATTTATGCTTTTTGAACACATTGCTTTGCACCCCCAGCCTTTTGTGATAGGGCAAGCAGGGATGCTAGACAAACAAAATATATGGGGTGATAGCAGGAAAAAAAAATCCCTTGATTCATGAACTGACTATGGTGTATACACATGTACAATTACCAGGTAAAAAAATGACCTTAAATTTAGCTAAGCACACTACATGCGTTGGGATATGTGTGTGTGTGTGTGTGTGTGTGTGTGTGTGTGTGTGTGTGTGTGTGGAAAGGGGAGCCTACCTAAACTTTTAATAGTTGCTTTACAAGTGTGATACAGGTATTTTCCTACAATAAAACACTGAACATTCCCATCCCGTGAGTGCTGTTCTTGGCTCCTCTCTTTATTCCAATTTGCTTTCCTTCAAACTGTGGGCCGGATTCTTGAAACAGTGGTACCTAGCTGGTAGGTACAGCCTGGCCCTGGCTCTTTTATACAAATAAATGCTATTCCTAAATTATCTGTAGCATATAGCTTTATACCTGTCGCCGCCCTTCTCCCATCTGGCAGTGGGTGTGAAGTACAGGAAGGTGAGCAAACAGAGACTTGTTCCATAGAACCTCCACCTCCCCACACACACACACCCTATTTTCCAGGGACGCCCCTGATATAGAGAAGCCGTCCCGGTTTCTGATTTGATCCTGGAATGCCCCACTTTGACCTAGGGTGTCCTTATTTTCATTGGAGAAATGTTGGAGGGTATGGTAGGATGTCCACTGAGCCAAGGTGATAAGTAAATATACAACCTATAGAAGACATCTGAAGGCCTGTATAGGGAAGCTTTTTTAAAGTTTAAAAACTATTTTTGTGATTTTTTAAAATAATTGTAAGTTTTGAAAACTGTTTTTAATGTTGTGTTTTAAATTCTTGTAACCGACCCTGGGATCTTAAGGTGAAAAGTGGGATAATAATAATAATAATAATAATAATAATAATAATAATAATAATAATAATAATAATAATGGGATGCCCCTATTTTCATCATAGAAATGTTGGAGGGCATGAAGTTGTTCCCTGACCTTTTTAACTGGAAATGTCAGGAGTTAGACCTGGGACTTTCTACATTCAAAGCTTGTACTCTCTTGCCACTGAGTTGTAGCCCACTCTACAAGATTTCTAGGGGTACATCTGCTTTCTTTCTCCTGGCAGCAAAAAAGGACACAAACAATGGACCTTGAGCATGGCTGGTGAGAGCCTGAGGAGACATGGAATGGAATAAGGAGCTCCCCTGAATGTGACTGAAAAACAAGGACATGGAAGCTCCAGTTCTTTGCAACTATTTGCCCCAGTTGTTAATAAACAACAACGTATTGGAACATTGTTGCTCTTCTTAGTAGCCCCAGTCCTTCAGTACCAACAGCCACCACTATGGACAAGCAGAATGGACCACAGAATTATACTGTAATGCAGGGATGGCCAACTCCCAAGAGACTGCGATCTACTTACAGAATTAAAAAGTGGCAGTGATCTACCCCCATTTTTTAGGGGTTAAGGTCAAAGTTGTTGAACTTTTCTTAGGGAGGAGGAAAGACCCGTTTTTAAGGATTTTTTTAGGGGGGAAGAAGAAAAGCCACTCACTATCAAAGCTCTGGGGAAACAAACAGCCTCGCTGAGTAAACACCATCTTCCATTCTGCAGATGGTGCAACAATGGAGGGCAGGGCGAGGGGGCGGGGCCAGATTCCATTTTACCAACGCTAAGGAAAGAGACCCAGCGATCGACCACAATCTACCAAAACCTCCCGGGGATCTACCAGTAGATCGCGATCGACCTGTTGGACATCCCTGCTGTAATGTGTTCCCCTCACAGTTCTTAAGCTCTTGGGTAATATCCTCTCTAAGAGGTCCTAAAATAGATCCCACATATATTTGGTGGTTAAGATTCCCATCTCATAGTTCCAGTAACATAGCTGCAGCTGAGGTTTTCCTGTGCCCTGTTCACCACCAGCAGAGGGAGGGCCAAGACAAACTTGAGGACTGGGGTGGTTCCCGCCAAATGCTTTAGAAAGAATAGGATGTTTCCATCTCCCACTGTATATTGACTCTTGCTCTGCTACCAACGGTAAATCATTTGATGACATCATATTGTTACATTTGACTCCAAGTACAAATAAGCGGTCCCTTCCACCAGGGCACATAAAACGGTCCATTTTGACTCACTCTACAAACTGTTTATGGGTTGCTTGCAGCTTTCACAGGTTTTACAAGAGAACATCCACTGTTCCTTTCCTGGCTTGGCTCCAGACTGGACATGTTAACTTTGCCTAACTTCCAAAGGCGTTTGGTGAGAATGCTTCATAATACATGAGTATGTGTCTTTCCACCAGGAACTTAACACCACCTCTCTCCCCTCCTCTCTCTCTCTGCTGTTTTTTTCTCCCCTAGACAAATTAGACCCAGCATTTTATGAGCTTCGTCTAAACGACAGAACAGTAACTCGCCTTGTTAGATATCAGTGCTACTGTTCAGAAGGACCACTATGTAACTAGAAGGCTCTCTTGGCTTCTTCTTTTAAATACGCTCTGGAGCTCATTAGCTTAAGGCCAAGGGCTTCTGTAGTTAAACTGGTTCCCATTTTAACAGGATGAGAACCAGAGGAAGTTCTTGCTTCCACAGCATAGAGCTAGCTATCATCATACCCTAAAACATCTGTGCAAAAATGTCACATTGCAATTCTCCCCCCTGTTTGGAAATCTCTGCTCAGCTCTAGAAGTGTGTGTGTGTGTTTGTGTGCGTTTTCATGTTTTCCCTTACTGGAAAAACGAAACAACACATAATTGTATATTTTATGTGGTGATCTTCTCTATAGACAGAATCAATCAAGTTATCATCTTGCCTGGAGGGTTTGCTCAAATCTAAGAATACCACCCAGTGCCCACTTAGGGCAAGAATTGGACTGGATATAAACTTTCTTTAAGTCTCTCTAGCCTTTGTCATTCTAGAGATATAGGGGAAATGCGAAGGGAGTATGGCCACCCAGGTATTCATTCAAAAGCAATCTGAATGCCACCTTTCAGCATTCAAGGCAGTGAAAGGGACCACAATTATTGCTGTTTCAATGAAGATGAAGCAAGCATTTGGCATCCACCTGTCTCAAGAGAAAATTGAGTGTGCCTCAGGCGATGAAGTAAAACTGCTGTGCTAGCAACTCCAAAGTGACCTCTCCAAGGCAAAAACCTGGGCAGTGTGTATGCAGGTCCTGAGCTACCCAGACAACAAGACCCCACTCTCAGCCTCACTGCCGAGCAATGCATTTGGTACCAGCTTGGCTGCAAGAAGTGTGGAATAGGGGTAACTTGCACTGGCAAAACTTATGATGGTGCAACCTATGCCAGCTTTCTATAGTCGCAATTGATCCATAAGTTAAGACCTGTCGGATGTTGTTTTATGAGTGTGCTGGACTTGAGGACCTATGATTGGAAACTTCTGAGAGTGTAAAGGATGCTTTACCATAATGGCTGTCTAGGGTATCAATGTTCCTCTACTGTCAGGGATTGGACTCAAGGGGATGAGATGGAGGAGGAGTGGTGGAGATCACACCCACATACACACCCACACCCACAAGGTTCTCCTGACACTGCAGGAGAAGAGGAATGCAACCTTGATTTACAGCAGGGGTTTGGGGAAGGTCACAGCTCAGAGATAGACGAACAGAAGAGTTGGGAGGTGTTAGAAGAAGGGGGAGGCGAGGCAGAGGCAGAGCAGCCAGCTGACACGTTGTCACAAGAGAGTATTTCTGATCCCCCTTCTCCCAGAACTTGACGTTCATTAAGTGTGCAGGAACGAAGGACACAGAGATACTTGGCCACAAATGGCTACATTAAAGGGAAATGTTGTTGCTAGGAAGGAGGGAGGAGGGTCTCAGCTGGAGCAACGCCAGTGTCAGGGCTTGTGTGTCCTTTTGTCTCTTGCTATTATGAATGAATAAACTCATTAAAAAGGACTCTACTTTGTTTTTTCTGCTTCTTGCTGCCACGGGGGAGGAATAGAATTCCTGAAGCCTTGACATCTGCAATTGCTGTGTCACAGACCAGGATTCCAGACCAAATTCAGTAGATGTCATAATAATTGTGGATGACACACCAAGCTGGGGGGACGGGGGACTGGCTAGTTTAAGCAATGATTTGTCAAGACAAACATGGATCAAATGGTAGTTCATGATCCTGACTTGTTAACAAACCAGAGTTTAAACCAATCAGAGTGCTCCCAGTTCTGTTTGAAACAAGTGTGATTAAACTTAAAACCCCAGTTTACTTTCCTCCCAGTTTCCCCAGTTTTCTCCCCAGTCCTCCCATCACTTTTCAGAACCCACTGCACCTATCTTTCCTGAAAAGCAATTTAGGATGCTATCCTATACTCACGTTTATTTACTTATAATTTTTATACTGCTTTTTGCTTCCATGAAGAGTTATTAAAGTGGTTTGAGTATCAAAACCAATATACTGTACAATAATATGTAATTAATAGACTCCAATCATAATGAAACCAAAACAAATGTCACAGGATCAGCCTTGGGAACCAGATAAGTAGTCAGAAAGATGTTTAAGGTATTGAAAGCTACAAAACACTAAGTTAGGAATGCTGCTTTATGAGTTTCCCTACTTTTGAAATACTATGCCTTCATATTTAGACCTCATCTAGTTGCCTCTTTTTTAAATTCACACCAAAAAAAGAGCTAATCAGTAACCATAAAAATGATCAACAGCCACAAGATGGTTCATAGTGATGGATAAGCTTGTAGAAAGTTTAGAGTATATGTAAAACGTTCAAAGGTGGAATAATATATAGCTTTTCTGAGAAGTGGTGACTCTTAAGGTTAAACTTTTGAGAAGCAAGATCACTCCCATTTTAGGCAAAAAATAAATTAAGCAGATAACAAGGAGTGGAGGGAATAAATTCCATTACTCAGACAGGGTAACCCCCTGCATAACGGGTTAGGCCACCTAAAAGTTCTATTTTGTTAGTTTAACTTGTGCAGTAAATCAGTGGTTTGCAACCAGTCATGTGATTGCACCTATTAAGCTCTTTATCTATGTACAGCATATTTTTTGAGATTAAGATCAGTTGGGAGTACAAGTTTTCTGCTGCATGCTGGAGCTCCTATCTATGGTACCAAAATATTGAATTTCTCAGGGTTTGGGGATGCAAGGATTGCCAGATACAATATGGTGGCAAATCCAACTAGGGAAAAAAAGAAAAAAAGAAAAACCGTTAACATTTACGGCAAACCAAGTAATAAACATTTTGAAATGTCTTCATTCAATTTCCTATTTGATTTTCCAGCTGGGAAGAGTCCCACCCCACTAGCAGAGATTCACTATAGGAAAAGACAAGATGTTAAATTAAACTTTCAGATATCTTGACAAGTCATGCTTGGCCCAGCTTTCCCAAGGCATAACCTAGCCAATATATTTCTGAGAAATTGAAAACATATGGTGCCATTTTTCCCTCTTTTATTCTAAATGGGCTGTCTTGTAATGCAACTGGATTTTATTTTATTTGTGCATTTGGAGTAATGGTAATACATCGCTTGCTTTTCAAGACTAATGTTCCTAATGTGCTAATGCTGTTAGCTACAAGGGACGCGCCGGGGTGTGTGTGTGTGATTAACTGACATTTAATTGACAGCGTTACTATCATTAGGTTTACCTCTTAAATTAAATGGCTTTGTGTTTATGGTGGTATTCAGCTCTTCTAATTAATATATAGAGTGAGTATAGCTACTTTATTCCTACTGTAGAGCGGGTTGGAGAATTTCCAATCTGAAGGATGAATAACATAATAGAACACCACCAATACAGAATAAACGTTATAAAATCATTAACAAGTCATCACTAAAACAATTACAATCTATAAAACACAGTTAACAAAACAGCACTGGAAAAAATAATCTAAACATCACAATTACAGATGTTCCAATCAGACACTCAAAAAGTCCCTTGAGACTTTGATTCAAAGCCTCAGCTGGAACTCTTGAAAAAGTCTAAAGCACTTTTAGGAATAAGAGGAGGGCAATAGCTCATCCCTAATTTCAAGCTGACAGACTTTCAGCAGCTTGCATTAACCCCGATGATAAGCAAGCTCTTGAACTCCCTTTGTTTTCTTTAGAATACATCTTTTTTATAGTGAGAATGGCCCCTATAAAGTTTGCATTCCTGAAATGCATTAAAAAAAATAATGAGTGATTGAGTAAAAATGACAGGAATAAGATAATCCTACATAATAGCCATAACAACAAGGATTTTATGCTTCAAGATGACAGTATGAAAACCCTCAGTGCTTTGCAAAATACATTAATACATATGGTAGGAAGGGAAAGAAAGTGAGTGTGCTTGAACTCTGCTGCACTGTGGATAATTTTCCTTTCAAAATGTGACTGCGTCATTGGTCCATGCTTACTCTTGACAGGTCTCTCCAGTGTCTGGTTATGATGTTTCTGGCTGCTGAGAGTAGGTGGGTTATGAGCTCTTTGTGGTGTGAGTGGGCTTTATTATTTTGGAAGATGTTTAGTAGGGCCAGTTCTGGGGTGACTTCTAATACTTGTTTAGTTATTTTACATATTTCTTGTGTGACTGCTGTCCAGAAGAGTTGGATTTTGGGGTATTCCCACCACATGTGGAGGTATGTTCCTATGGAGGTGCAACCTCTCCAGCATTTTGGTGAGGTTCCTGGGCATATTAGTGCTAGTTTCTGTGGTGTTAGGTACCACCTTTGAGTTTCAGAGTGAGTTCTTTCCTTTTCGCTGATTTGGATTCCAATTCATAAACCAAGAACTCATACATTGACCACTAATAATGAAACCTATGTTGTAGATATTTCCCCACATTTATTATGCAATATTTGTGATACACAAATGAGAAAACTTGGTATACTCAGGGCCGCATTTAGGTTTGATGAGGCCCTAAGCTACTGAAGGTAATGGGGCCCTTTATATATGTCTAGCTGTCCTTTGTCAACAACAAATTGTCACTGTTTTTTGTGTTGAATATACGATATATGGTAATTTATGGACCTAATAGGTATCTAAGGGACATGGGTGGCGCTGTGGTCTAAACCACTGAGCCTAGGGCTTGCCGATAGGAAGGTCAGCAGTTTGAATCCCCACGACGGGGTGAGCTCCCATTACTCAGTCCCAGCTCCTGCCAACCTAGGAGTTTGAAAGCACGTCAGAGTGAAAGTAGATCAAAAGGTACTGCTCTGGTGGGAAGGTAAACAACATTTCCGTTCACTGCTCTGGTTTCACCAGAAGTGGCATAGTCATGCTGGCCACATGACCCGGAAATACTTTCTGCGGACAAACGTCAGCTCCCTTGGCCAGTAAAGCGAGATGAGTGCCGCAACCCCAGAGTCGTTTGCGACGGGACTTAACTGTCAGGGGTCCTTTACCTTTACCTTTAATAGGTAAAGCCATTTGGACATAACAAAATATGTATTTTATCAAAGTAATTGTTGAACTGAAATACAATTAAGAAGAAGTATATTAATAATGAAATACAATTAAGAAGTATATTTGGGGGGGCAAGAGATTGGGGCTCTAAGCTATAGCTTGTTTAGTTTTTATGTAAATCTGGCACTGGGTATACTTATTTGTATAACATTATTCCTGCTTATAAACCCTATATATATAATGTGATTGCATCATTGCTCTACAGAGCTTCTGAGACCCAAGAGGAAGAATGTCTGAGCTTAATGCTTAAGGTTACAGAAAGTGACCACTTCTCTTTACTTTTGACTATACATTGCGGCCCAGCTAATAAGCTCTTGAAGCCTGGTAACTCAGACTAGGCCTCTCATAGCATTCTGAAAAGGCAGGGTTCCTGCTCACGGAGACAGCCTTCAGAGTTTCCCCCGTGCATCAACACTGTGGGAGGTGACCTGGCATGAAGCATGATGCTCTGGGAGAGCATGTTGAGCCCTGAATTCTCACTGCACACAGCTGAGATCATGTGGAGAGAAACACCAGATTGGAGCCTTTGCTGTCATTCATTTCACTTTGGACAGCATCACAATGATGTGGTAAACATGGATTCACTCTTGCTGAAGTCACAATCCACACATCCCCTTCAACACCCACTAATAGTGGGTGGGTCCACTTAATCCCGATTAAACTTCCCATTTTCCTTTGGTGCATTAGTCGTAAATATTGCATGACCATATTCACAATTATACTAACAAATAATCTGAGGCAAATGTAAGTCAGAATTTCTTTCATTTCTATTTTAATTAAAACCAGTGTTGTATTTTCCTCATGTTTTCTTTAATAAACTGCCATTTCTTTCATTGTAAGTTTTATTTTCAACAACGCAATCCAATCTTTGTAAATTGCTGCAAATAAAAGCTGCCTATTTTCAGAATTGTGAAAGTGAATGTATTTCTCCTAGGCAGAAGGAAACAAAAGGAAATATTCAGAATCAATGCATCTTTAGTGTTTAACAGCAGCGGCAAGAAACCCCCCCTAAAATATTCACGTGTGGTTGTTATACATTAAACATCCACAGGATGGAAAAACATGATGCAGTTAAGAGTGGCTTTTAATGTAAAGACATGCCAAATGGACTTCCATAATTTTCTCTTTTAAACAACATGAAGTTAATAAGGCAAAGAGTATTCTTGGCGGTCTTACTACAGCGACCCTGGTAAGTTCCCTGCTGAGGCGTCCACTAAAGCCTGAATTTGGTCCAAAAAAACAGCAAAGACAAGCTCTTTTAAGCATAGTCTCTTTCTTGCTGAGATAGCTTGAGGGGGGAAAACGAAGACTTTTTAAAGCCCAGTGATCTGGCATTTTCAAAGTTCACCAACATTAAAGAGCTGGTCCAAGAAGTTGCACTATAGTTGAAGGCAGGCCTTGAACTCACAAACCTCTTCCTGCTACTGCCATCCTAATCCCCTTGTTTGTAGCAGTAATGACAGTGCAATTGGCCTGTACCTGAGCTGTAACCATGCTATTCACTCCCCTCCCTCCCTTCCCTTTTCTTTTTTCTTTTTTAAACTTTTTACTTCAGCAATAGCAGCAGCAATGCTGGTGGCTTCTCCACTATCCCTTTCTCCCTGCCTTGTTTTTAGAGAGGCTTTGGGGTGGTATCTAGGAATTCTGGGAAATATGGCCAGGAGGATGCCTGTACCGCCACCACAGCTTGCCATAGCAGGTGGAAATTAATCTATGTCTAAAAAGCCTTTCTAATCAGAAAAAGGGCAGTGGCTCAGGCATTCTTCTGTTCAAAGTGAGAGAGGAGAATAGCTTGTTCAGTCCAGTCTAGGCTTTCGGGTAAGTGCAGAGATTTCCATGCATGCAGATGGAGGTGGCGAGTCCCCTTCATCATCAACAGACACACAATGTGACATGGACCACACCATGGCTTAGGAGAGACAGCCTTCCTCCTCTAGTCTTCCAGGATGGATAACTTGACATATAGGAGGAGAAACTGGGCAAATTAGCTGCATAGGTTTCTTGTCAGTCCTGTGGTGTCCTCATTGAAGAAGCAAGGTGGTCCTGATAAAACTCACTCATTTCTAGCTCTGAGATGCAACTTGGTAACGACTCTTGAGAAAGAGCTCCCATGGAAATCCCCCTAAATCTGGAACCCCCAGTGTGGTGTCTGTGGGCACCATGCCACCCTCAGATGCTCCCTGATTATAAGCCAAGCCACCTGCCAAGTCAGTTTTCTAACTGAGCTTTTTTGTGTGGCAGGTGTTTGGTGGTGGGGGGGTACCTGCTTTATTTTCCAAGAGGGTGAATTGTTGCTTGTGTTTTGTTCATGGGGTAGTGTCAGTTTTACCTTTTGTTTAGGAAGGGTTTCTGAGCATCACTACTTTTTCTTCTTGTGTGATGCCCACAGCATTTCCCTAGATTTGTAAATAAGCCTGTTGTTGTTGTTGTTTAGTCGTTTAGTCGTGTCTGACTCTTCGTGACCCCATGGACCAGAGCACGCCAGACACTTCTGTCTTCCACTGCCTCCCGCAGTTTGGTCAGAGTCATGTTTGTAGCTTCGAGAACACTGTCCAACCATCTCGTCCTCTATTGTCTCCTTCTCCTTGTGCCCTCCATCTTTCCCAACATCAGAGTCTTTTCCAGGGAGTCTTCTCTTCTCATGAAGAGCATTGGAGCCTCAGCTTCAGGATCTGTGCTTCCAGTGAGGACTCAGGGCTGATTTCCTTAAGAATGGAGAGATTTGATCTTCTTGCAGTCCATGGGACTCTCAAGAGTCTCCTCCAGCACCATAATTCAAAAGCATCAATTCTTTGGAGATCAGCCTTCTTTATGGTCCAGGTCTCACTTCCATACATCTTTGCTGGGAAAACCACAGCTTTAACTATACAGACCTTTGTCGGCAAGGTGGTGTCTCTGCTTTTTAAAATGCTGCCTACATGCCCCAAAAGGATTGGAGACCTCTAGCATACATGCATGCATGCACACACAAATACCCCTCCATCTTGAAACCCACAAAGTGCAGGTATGTTCAGAGATCTTGGCCCACAATTTCTTGATAGGCACAGTTAAGGGGAAAGGTGGGGTTCAATTTAGCTTCAGTGTAAGCTATGCTCTTACGTCGGGGTCTGGCAGGGCTCTGAGGAGTGTGTGGCAGAGACAGGGGAGCCATGGCTGACCCATAGGAAGGGGTCAGCAATATTTGGGTTTTTCTGCCTCCTGCAAGGCAGGAGCCAGGGCTGGAGGAAGAGGAAGAGTCTGAGCTGTCAGAGACAGGGGAGGAGGTGCAGGACACACCAGGAGCAGAGGAAGAGACAGGGGTAAGATGATATCATCCCCTCTGTCCCCATCCAGTCTCCAAGGACCAGGAGGGGCTGGAAGAGGTAAGCACAGCAGCAACTTCCATGTAAGAGAAGTTACAGATTGCTTGTGCACTTAAGGTGTGGAGCCTTAAGTTTGGGTGGAGCCATGGCCATGCTGTTGTTCCAACAGTCCAGCTCGGAGCCCAAGTCTGGGGAGGGGATGCCAGCTACTTAGTTGCCAGAAGTGTATGTGAATGTGTGTTCAGCATACTTTAGGAGCTACTGCAAGCGAATGCTTTATCAACAAATAATTAAACTACCAACCGTTTGTCCGTCTTAAGTTGGGTGTGCTCAGGACATCTTCACAGTTATTTGTTTCCAAAGCTATTATTAGGCTAAGAGCTGGCTATTTCGGCCAAATCAAATGTTGGTTACTAGGGTTGAATTTTTACTGGAGATGCTAAAATAAAATTCTATTAAAAACAGAGGAGATGGAAATAAGGTTTATACATGACATCCTCCTTCCTTCACTATTTGAAGCAAATGGAAAGTATTATGATGTCCTGTGTAAACAGATTGTGTGTGCAATATTAACACAAACAGTGGCAAACAAGTGTAAATGTTGTGTCTGTATTAGAAGAAAATAAACTTAAGGTTGTGGGTCTGACTTTGCACAAACTTTCATCATCCTCTGTGTTAGGCAACATGGCTTTTGCAAAAAAAGGGGTTAGGTTTCACATTCAAATTCCTGCTCAGCCATAAAGCGCATTGGATCATTGGGTAGAAACTACTATTTTTCAGAAGTGTTGTGGGGCTAGAATTCCTTTATTTTACTTGGTGGCCTGCAAACATAACACCTGGTCTCTGACATTTATATATCCAGACCATGTGGCGCATTAAAAAAGCCTTTGTCGAAGCCAGAGTACCTCAATATATAAGAATAAGATGTCATGGAACATCATTCATGGAATTCAAGTTATGGGCAATTTCAGATACAGGTGTTCCTTGCATATGAAAATGGAAAGATTTGTATCTGTGGATGACTGCAAAATGCAAGCAAAAGCTCCTGATATAATTAGACCCTGATATAATTAGGATGAGAGAGGATGACATTTCTAGACATGGTTATAATCCAAGATAGCTATATGTCCTAAACACTGGACGTTTCTTCACCATTTTTGGGTGGTATTCTGGTGTTATTGATCACACACAGACCTATTAAGATATTTCCTTCTTTTTTTTATTGACTTAAAAAAAATTATATGTACAGATTGAGATATTTCCTCAATCCTACATTTAATTCAGAGTCAATTTGAAGTGTTACTCTAAGAACCTATCACATTGTTTTGAAATGATGTCAGAATTAGTAAAGCTGCTAACCCATCAGATTTAAGTAACACCTTCATCTCCTTACTCAGCAACCCTCTATCTGCATCATGAACAAAGGGGAGCTGAGCAAGACATTGCTGTGAAATGTTGCATATATCATCCCATAACTGAGTCCAGGGACTCAGTTGCACAGCTGCAAATAAAACGTTTTAAGTGAGCTTTAAGTGCAATATACAATGTGACACTAGATGGCGATGGTGAGCCTTATGGAAAATTCATTGTATTTTTTTAAAACACTTTTTTAAAAGCACTTTCAGAACAGTTTTTATATGTGTGTGGATTCCACCCAGATTATGGGTGAAGTGAGCATTAGACTCAAAGTTCTCGAGATACAAAGGAGCTACCAAAATAAATGTACTCAGCAATGGGAAGACACATCAATGTGCAACTCTTATTGGGCATATGTTTTGCAACAATGAGCCAGAATAGAAATTAAAGGTCAGTGAAGCATTATAAATCAGGGTAGGTTCCAAAGGTGTGCGTGTGCACATGCATGCTCATACGAGGATGCTATTTCTCTACATTTTTTTAAAGGTTTTGCAAACAGCATTACAATATTTATCCTACCTCCTTCAAAAAGAAAAAGTTTACCTCTGAAATATTGTTATTGCAGGCCTGGGCACTCTTAAGAAACCCAGTGGCAGAATCAGTATCTGAGTCCTTGGTTACAGATCCTTGACTTTCTCCCCATGAACACCCTTCCTCGCCTCACAGTCCATGCCGTGTTAACGCAGATTGCCATTAGCATGAATGGAGCTTTTGTCCAATTCATTTTGAGTTTCCTTCTTGCCACAAATGTTTTGAAAAGCAATTAAGTTATTTAAAAAAGTAGCCAGCATGCCTGTTCTTGAACAGTAGCTACATTTAAAGTGAGTAACCCTTGCTGTTCCACTTTATTTTTTATTCGGGAGGAATTTTTAAGATTGGGTCTGCAGTGTTAACTGTCCCCCATCAGGTTTCTGACAGAAGAATGTCTACCATTGAGTCTTAAGAAGACGAAATATGGCTCTCTCTGTTCAGGTATAATTCCATCTGAGCAGATATATGTGCAAGACTGAAGCGAGAAGAGTAACTGGCAGGGAGGCATGACAGAGATGGCCCATGACATGCTGATGCTTGAGGAAATATATAAATCCATATTGCACCCAGGTGGTATAAATAAAATAATAGGCTAATTGAATACTTGCTTTACAGTGGTACCTCAGGTTAAGAACTTAATTCGTTCCGGAGATCCATTCTTAACCTGAAACTGTTCTTAACCTGAGGTACCACTTTAGCTAATGGGGCCTTCTGCTGCCACCACACCACACCACACCACACCACACCACAGCCGTGCAATTTCTGTTCTCATCCTGAAGCAAAGTTCTTAACCCGAGGTAATATTTCTGAGTTAGTGGAGTCTGTAACCTGAAGCGTCTGTAACCTGAAGCGTCTGTAACCTGAAGCGTCTGTAACCCAAGGTACCACTGTACTTCATCTGTGCTTCAAAATATATCACCTTGTGTTGCCTGAGGTTCAGGTTGGTTGTACCTCCCTGCCTTGTTTGAGGAAGGGATGTAGCTCATTGGTTGAGCATCTGTTCTCCAGACAGTAGCAACCCACCAGCAGCATTTCACCATTGCCAGCCTTTCCTCTCAAAATCCTGACCACATGATTCACCTACCGACATGACTGCACTGCGAAGTTCAGGGGACACTGAAGAAACCTGAAACAATGTCACAACATATCCATCACTTCTACTGACGGGATCAAGGGTGTTGGGATCATGGATGTAGTATTTCTGCATCACCATCTACCAAGGTGACGGTGGAAGGAGAACAAGAAACAAAGTTCACGAGATGATATTCCCTCCCTTCAGATGTCTAGGAGATGAAGAACTGCACAACTTTTAGAAGATATCCAAAGGCAGTCTGTATTGGGGAGTTTTTAATGTTTGATGGGTTTTTTAAAAAAATATACAGTGGTACCTTGGTTCTCGAACTTAATCCATTCCAGAAGTCCGTTTGACTTCCGAAATGTTCAGAAGCCAAATGTTCAAAGGCACAGCTTCTGATTGGTGCAGGTGTCCCAGAAACAATAGCCGACAACCGCATCGGATGTCCGGCTTCCGAAAAACATTCAAAAACCGGAACACTTTCTTCCGCATTTTCTGTGTTTGGGAACCAAGGTGTTTGAGAACCAAGGCATCACTGTATGCTGTAAGCCACCCAGAGTGGTTGAGGAAACCCAGCCAGATGGGTGGGGTATAAATAAAATATAATAATAATAATAATAATAATAATAATAATAATAATAATAATAATACAGATCATCCCTGGCTCTCCAGGTTGGGAGAGAACCCAGCCCCAAACCCTGGAGAAGCACTGCCAGTGAGTGAAGTCATGATTGGGCTCGATGAACTAATGGGTTGACTCAGAATACAGCAGCTTCCTATGTTCCAGTGTCGTCCTTTGCTAGCTAAGATAGTGAACAAGCAACCTTCCTGAAGCCATTTTGTACCCTTGGAAAGAATAGTTCCCCATGCATTTGTTATGTATCATTCCTGCCACAAGGAATGCAGGAAATTCCAGGTCTAGGTTAAAGCTGATGGAAGGTACTCTGTGCCACAAAGGCTACCTGAACCTCAAGTGACACCAATGGATCCATAAGTTTTCCCCAAAGCTGCATACCCACTCCTTCGGAGGTTGTGTAATCTCATCAAGAGCAGGCAGCCTCCCATCCAATCCAGTCTGCGGATCCACCTACTAACAGGACCTCAGTTTTATCTGGATTGAGCTTCAGTTTATTGGCTCTCATCCAGGCAAGTTATCAAAGCAGTTAACATAAAATAAATTATAATTTTAATTATTCTGAAAGATACTTCCATCATTATGAAACTGGTATCCTCCTAAACATTTTTTTTTAAAAAAAACTCTTTCAAAATTCTGTTGTTAGGGTAGATTTGCTCATTCATTTGTGTCATCCCTGTTGCCTTCCCTGTCCATTGATTGAACATTGACTTGCATTGCCAGACACATTAGTCCAGCTTCCAGTGACCAACCACTGCTTGATTTCAGTAAAGTTGCTTTTATGATGGTGACGATCATGCTAGCTCATTGCTTCATTTGTATTTTTTAAAAAAATAATATTTATTCAAATTTTCAAACATTAACAACATCAAACAAACATCAGACAGAAAAACAGAAAAAATTACAATTCATATAACAAACATCAAAAAAGAAAAAAAAAGGAAAAAAGAAAAAAGAAGTAAAATACAAAATTAACACTAAAAAGAAACTTTTTCTTACATTGTAACTTTCAGTACCTTATTTTCTTTGCTTCCACCCACCTTCCCTTCTTGTATTTTTATTTTAAAAGTTAATTCAGCAAATCATCAATTACTCGTACTCAACTTTTATCCTTCCCATTACATTCTACTCATCTTGGTCGCAAGAACCCCTTCATTACATTTTCAAAACCCTTAACACTCATTGATTTTACAATGTCTTTGTAGATAAACCTTAAACTTCTTCCAGTCCTCTTCCACCTGCTCTTCTCCTTGATCTCGAATTCTGCCGGTCCATTGCTTCATTTGTAGAATCATATCCACCATGAAACAATGTGCTAAGTTTTCCAGAGCTCCTGAAAACATGCCTGTTCACCCAGACCTTGGCTGGTCATTAACAATTGTGTAGCTACAGCAGTAATTATAGTTTTCAATGTATTCATTTGATTTTAGTGAACTATTTTTTTATTGCTGTGTGTTGTAAACCGTCCTGGGATTTTTAAATAAATGGTGGTGTGTAAGATTGTTTCCAATAAATAAATAAAATTGTCTTGCTTTGATGTGTGCAGACATGCATGCCATTCTATGGCATAAACTAACATACAGCTAACACACATAAACTAACACAGAGAGGTGCCCCTTCTGAGGAACAGGGTCTTTTCAGTTATGGCTCCCCATCTATGGAATGCTCTCTCTGGTGAGGCCCACCTGGCGCCATCATTAATTTCCTTCTGATGTCATGTAAGCATTTGCCTCTTTCCCAGTGCAGTGGACTGGTTATTATGTGCTGTACAATATGATGTGCTTCTGGATCGTTGCTGCTACAGTGGTACCTCGGGTTGAGAACTTAATTTGTTTTGGAGGTCTGTTCTTAACCTGAAACTGTTCTTAACCTGAAGCACCACTTTAGCTAATGGGGCCTCCTGCTGCCGCTGTGCTGCCGGAGCATGATTTCTGTTCTCATCCTGAAGCAAATTCTTAACCCGAAGTAATATTTCTGGGTTAGCGGAGTCTGTAACCTGAAGTGTATGTAACCTGAAGCGTATGTAACCCGAGGTACCACTATATTTTAATGTTCCTTGGATTTTTTAATGGGTTTTACTGTAATGCATTGTTCTTTTTCTCTTCTTCCTCACACTTTTGAGTTTATGCTATGCTTGATGCTTTTAATGTTGGGTAAGGCACTTTGAGACTTTTAAAACTGCAAGCAACTAATTGATTAAAAGAGTAGCAGTTGTAGTAGTATTGGGGCAGAGAGGACTGCTTATGCAAGTTCGCTTCTCAGAGTTACGCTATGTGGACACGCTCCACAGCGCACTCCTAATTCTAGTGACGGACATAAATCTTGCTGTGGATGTAAGTGGAAGAGCCAAGGCATGATAGAATAAGCTAGAGACCTGAAATGAATGGTGTTTGGAGGAGGGGGTTAAAGGTAAAAAAAAAGGGATGGGAAAGCTCATTGATGGAAGGAAAAATATTCCCCATAGGCTTTTTAATAATATTTGCTCACCGTGCGCAAATCCAATGTCAAAGAGAACAATTTAAAGCAACAAAAATATCCCCAGATGCTTGTTTTGGATGCAAAGAGGGTCCCCCCAAGCTTGCTCTGGAAATGATGTATCCCCTTTCTGCGAGGCTCCCTAAGACTAATCCATCCTGCATAAACAGCAAGGCTTCTCTGCTGGAAAATTCAACAGAGTGTAGGAATATGACATGCATCAAATGAATTTATTTTCAACAATTGACGAATGGCTGGAAACCTCCCTTGGCCTCCGCAAGCCCATCGTGGGGCAGGGCGGTTAAAAATGGAACGGGGGGCCTCCGGCCAAGGGAACACCCTGGGATGGATGGAAGATGTTAAACATTAGGCTTGATAAGCAATCTGTGGTTTCCCCCACCCTCCCTCTCTCTCTCTCCTTGGGCCTGTTCCCCACAGAGCTTGCAGTTACCTGCGGAAACCGAAGGCACCGGTCTGTGTGTATGGCCATCTCCAAAGTCTCTTGTGTAGACAAGTGGAGCCAGAGGGTCGATTCCCTGGCTGAAACACACAGCCTTCCTTTCAGCACCTCCCTTTTACACAAAGACCAACTTATCCCACCTTCCCCCACCCCACCCCACCCGGCCCGGTCTCTCCTCCCTGCAGCCTGTGCAATGAAAAGCTCTCCACGCTAAGCCTAATAAAGTTTTTTGCCACCTCCTCCCTCTTCTCCTCTCCCCCCCCCAGCCCCGCTCAATCCCAACTCAAGAGCACGTCTGCCAACAAAAAGAGAAAACTGGTGGGGATTTAAACCTGGAACTCATTTAGCAGAAGGGACCTTAGTTAACAAGAAAGTTACCTATCATGAACTGCTGGTAACACCTTGCGTGATCCTAAATCCATTACTCAGAGACTTAGCTCTGGCTGAGCTTGATTTTATGAACTGTGAGGCTGCTATGTTGAAAGTCTGCAAATTGAACATAAATTGGACTGCACAAGTCTAGGGAGCAAAACATGCCTCTCTCCCCGCCCCTGCCTTGTGTGACCTAACAAGCCTCAGCATAAAGGGGCTTGAAGATGCTGTTGCCGTGGGGGAAGATGCTGTGTTGCGTTGAAGAAATAAATGGGTACCACTTCCATCTCTGGCACTGACTGCTTCTGCAGCCTTTACCAAGTCTCTTCTACCGATGTGATTTTTTTAATCTAAAGAGAAGGTGAGGGAATGAGGCACAACAGAGTAATAATGAAAAGTACTGCATTAAGCATATTGCGTCAATGGCCATCTCTGCAGCACAGTCTAAGAGAGGACAAAAATGGTCAATAACCATTCAGAAGATAAGAGAATGAATGAATGAATCTTTATTTGCATCAGCCATCGGCCATAGCAATAAAACAACAGTACGATATACAAAGAATAGAAATAAAAAGTCAATTATATAAAATGCATTTTGGGGTTTGGAATCAAAAGTCAAATGGTGGATCTTAATGTGATTGCTCCAGCTAAAAACCTTGCAACCTTTGCTGTCACCTGCTCATCTTGATCTGCCCTTGAGAAAGGATACTGTGGCAGTGGTTGGGTGACCCAGAATGGACAATAAAAGAGGGGTGATAATTTCATTCCTCAAGTCTTTATAAAGAGTGCAAGCCAGAAGGGCATGCGCCACCGATTCGGTACTGCCATCTCCACAGGGGCATAAGCGTTTTTCATGTGGAATCTGTTGGAATTGTCCCTCAAGTACAGCTGAGGGCACTACATTCAATTTTGCGAGAGTAAAAGCGCATCTATATTTCAGAATTGCTAGGTTATGCAGATAGGATGCCAGAAAGAAGATAAGAGATTGTGAATGGGGTAAAGAGTCACAGCTGTATTAACAGTGGAAGGAACACAGTTCAGGGCTATGGCAATCATTCCATCAGCACAAGCTTTTAAGCTTGTCAAACGGAACAATCCGTGCACACACTGTTCTATAGGTTCTGCTGACCCCACTGTGCCAATTATTTTGGGTGGGTGGGTGGGTAGAATGTCTGTTGCACTAGTGGAAGTCTTTTCTGGCTTCCATTAGTAAAAGAAGTTAGTGGAATCCCGCCCTATATCCAACCATTTCGGTTCTCTTCATATCTCATTTTTTTCGATCTTAAAGTTCAGTTCTCTACATTTTTTGCTACCAAAAAACCCCAACAAAAACAAAAATCCTGATGTAAACTCACCAGCATTTTAGGGTGTCTGTCCCCACCCCCCAAACCACCTTTTTGTATTAGTTCCAGCTCTGAGGGCCTTCTGGCAGTTCCCTCATTGTGATAAGTGAAGCCACAGGGAACCAGGCAGAGGGCCTTCTCAGTAGTGGTGCCTGCCCTATGGAACACTCTCCCATTGGATGTCAAGGAAATAAACAACTATCTGACTTTCAGAAGACATCTGAAGGCAGCCCTGTTTAGGGAAGTTTTTAATGTTTGATGTTTTATCACATCATGATGATGATGATGGGAACCACCCAGAGTGGGGAAACCCAGCCAGAAGGGCGGGGTATAAATAAATTAGTAGCAGTAGCAGTAGTAGTAGTATTTAGCTTTGGGTAGACATTATTTGTTTGGAGAACTGCAACAGACAATTCAGAAGAGTAAGGATTTCAAAGGATAGCCTGATTTCAGTTTACATATCATTTCAGGAAGTGCAGATTAGGAAGTTTTGCATTATAACGTAAACCAAATTGAATTCCCTCCCCTGTCCCTATGAGCTGTCTAACAAAGTTTGCAAGCATCTTACTCACCTTTTCTTTGAAGCCTGAAATGTCATATTCTCACATCACATGGGAGCTGCTGCATCATCTTGATCATTTTAGTTGCCTATAGATTTTTATGGTCATGATTTTTTAATAAAATACTTTGAGAAGTTTTTGGAACTATAAAGTGACATATAAATTTTCAAAAATAAATAACTAAATAAGATTGAGTTCTGACATCCAGTAGGTAGGATGACACATAAACGTTACAAACAATTAGATTCTGAATAATCGACTATCTTGTACACGTTGATCTGTTAATATATTATTAATAGGACAGTATACACTATAAAATGCTATATCTAAGGGGCCTTTTGCTTTGAGGTGATTTGACAATCCAACTATATATTATTAGAGAAGGGTAAAGAAACTTGTTTAATTTTGCAAATACAATGACAGCCATTTCAGCGTTTGGTATGCGAGCAAAAATCTCTGCAAATTCATTTGATTAAACTCCTGGTTTCCACAATGTTTCTTTTGCAGAAGATGGATGATGAGTGATTGAGTGAGTGTGTGCATGACAGGATTAGCACACACTGAAGCTTTTGACCAAGCAAAAAAATGTGTGTGTTGGTTTAAGGGCACGTACTCTTAGGATTTTGGAAAGCAAAACACCCAATCAAGCTGCTTTGGTTCATATTGAGCGTAGCAGCGTGTGCGATTAGAATCCATTAAAAAGAAGAACTCCAAGAGCATTAGATCTTTAATTAAAAAAAGCAAAAACTATGAGACAGCAGTCAGCCCAACCCTTGCTACTGCTGCTGTTTCGGCAGAGCCCAAATCAAACACACTACTGGTTATGTATGACATAATGCCTTTCTCAGCAATCTTAATTAGCAATCCCCCAATTTAAGTTTCCAGCAGTGTCAGCTAAGGAAATCTACAAACAGAATCACACAGATTAGAATCACCTGACAAGACAGTTGCTGATTTTGCAGATGATTTATGGATGCTCACATGTTGCCGGGGACCGGGCAGAGGAGGATTGGTGGAGACGGCCTCCCCATCCTGAACCTTCCAGAGAGGAGGAGGAAGAAGAAGACAGTATAGATTTACAACAGGGGTTTGAGGAAGGTCACAGCTCAGAGGCAGATGAGGGGGAAAGCTGGGAAATCATAGGAGAGCCAGAACAATATGTCTTAAAAGTAGGAAAGCAAAGAGCTCAAAGACAGAGGCCACGTAGCAGAATCCATAGAGGAGATAATGAAAATGATGAATGAGGAAGTGGGAGAGATGGGGGGTGGAGATTCACTCGGGACAACGCCATTATCCAAGACGCTGGGTTCTATAGCCTCTCTCTGTAAAGACAGTAATAAAAAAGGGCGGTAAGAAACTTTTCCTTGTCTTTATACTTTCCTGGACAAGCAGATGGGAGCCACTGACAGAATCCTGACACATCTTTGAGACGGTCTCAGGGCCTCTGAGGATCTGTGAAAATCAGTGAAATGCTATGTGCTTGCAGTGCACCCCCTTCACTTCCCTTTCCTTGCTTATTTCTCAAAGTTTATTTTCTCTGGAAACCTGATCATTGTACCCAAGTACTCAAAAGCCTGATTGTCCCAACTGTTGCAGTGGCTGGGTACCTGGGAGGCTCCACAGCACATATCTCCTCGCAGGGGCGCCGACTTATAAAAAATATTGGGGGGGCCCATACCGGGGTCCTGCCCCAGTAAGTTTTCTAAATTTTAGATGAAAATTAGTGAGTTTTAAAGTTTTTTAAAAGTAATCACTAAAGTCGGAACGCTAAACATGTCTGCAGCATGCACTGAACGAAACTATCCACACTGAATGACTGCGCCAGCAGGGTGGGCTTTATATAGCCGCGGCGTCGTAATGTCTCGAAGCGTCAAGGCGACGCGAGGTGGAGGATTCCAGGCGCTTCTGCTCCAGTCCTTTTGATGTCGCCGCGGCCGCAGCGCTGGCCCGCCAGACTTTACACGAAGGTTCGCGCACCGGGACAAATTCTAAGTGTGCCCGCAGCACCGTAACACTATCATGATTCACTATGACATTATGTTTGCTGACTGGGAACAGTTATGGACCACCGGTGTTAAGTTCACGGCATGTAATGCCTTAAGAGAAAATATCATGAAAATGATTTACAGGTGGTACATGACCCCAGTTAAGCTTGCAAAAATTTATCATTTGCCCAATAACAAATGTTGGAAATGTAATGAGGCTGAAGGTACTTTCTACCACCTTTGGTGGACCTGTCCGAAGATTAAAGCCTTTTGGGAAATGATCTATAATGAAATTAAGAAAGTCCTTAAAAGGACTTTTCCTAAGAAACCTGAGGCTTTTCTCTTGGGCATGGTGGGCCAATTGGTGTTAAGGAAGGATAGGACGTTTTTTATGTATGCTACCACGGCAGCAAGGATACTTTTAGCAAAGTATTGGAAGACGCAAGAACTACCCACGCTGGAAGAATGGCAGACGAAGGTGATTGACTATATGGGACTGGCGGAGATGACTGGCAGAATCCGTGACCAGGGGAAAGAGACAGTGGAAGAAGACTGGAAGAAATTTAAAATATATCTTAAAAACTGTTGTAAAATTTAGGAGTGATAAGATGTCAAGGAATAGGGAAATAGAGAATTGCAGCTGTAATCAATAAGTTAAAAAAGAACTTAAAAGAAATTGAATTGAATAATTAGTTAATTGGAGGAGTTGCTGAAGAAATGTAAAACAAGGAAGCAGAAAAAGGGAGGTATGGGGAAGTCCGGGAAGTAAGGTGTATGAAAACAAGTGTATGAAATTATACATGTTTATATGTTTGTATGTCTGTGTATTGTGCATTGTTTGTTTTTATTTTGTGTTTGGAAAACCAATAAAAATTTATTTAAAACAAAACAAAACACTATCATGATTCACACCACTCTTTTAAGTTAACCTGCTTACTACCGTAATAATTATTTGTTTTAACTCATTACTGAATGTATTTTAAAAGGTAACTATCGTCAAACAAGGAAAATAAAAAATACCAACATAATTTTGTGATTTTACAAAGCATAATATAACTAATAATTTTCTTAAATTATTGGGGGGGGGGGGAGTGGAGGGCGAAGGATAATGGGGGGGTGACTGAGTCTCCCAAGTAAGACAAATGCTGAAAACAGCTAATATAACGATAAATGCAAGGCAAATAAAACTATAAAATAAAGGCACAACCGACAACAATAGGACGGAAGGTCAATATGAGCCAGAAGGGAGCCGCAGCACGGGGAAGGGTAAAACTATAAATTAAAGGCACAGCCAGCAACCATAAGGGGGGAGGGGGTTGGTAACGGAAATCAGAGTCAGGAGGGAGCCACGATGGGGGCGGAGGGTGCCTGTGGGGGTAAACAAAGCACGGAGAGAGACACAAGGGGTTTGAAGGACAATGGAGGCTTGGGTCCGTGTAAGGTAAGCAGTCTCAATGTAATGTCTGCAAAGAGATGCCCACCTTCAGCCATTTTAAGCACAATTTCAATGCCTGCACCCCCAACCAATGCTAAGACCGCTCAAAATCAGCAGCTTGAGGAGCAGTTTAAAGAGACAAGCATTGCTTCCAGGAAGGGAAAAAGTTCCGGAGGTACACACAGACCCGGTGGGCAAATATACCCCCCCCACGAACTCTGCACACACACCAGCAGATTCAAAGTAAAGCGTTTCTGCAATCGCACAAACACTCAATATATCCACACACAGTCTCAGGACACACCCCACAGATTTAAACAATCGCTTCTGCAAACCCACAGACTCTCCAATTAAGGAAAGCCTTTAGCAGTAAGAGGGGTAATATTAGCAGAGTAGAATTAGCACCCACAAAAACGTAGCAGTGAAAGCTCCCCCGCTTTTTTCCCCAAACAGCGCAGCAACGTTGAAGACACACACACACTCCAAATTAGCTAAACAAGGAGGCTAGATGGGATGTACAAAGAGACTCCCCAGATAGAGCAAATCAACAGACACACACTCCACTTGCACACACAGAGGCACTCAACCCTCCCAAATCAACTATCGTAGAGAAAAGGTAAGGCAAAACTTCTCTGTTAAAGCTTCTCTTCTTAGTCAGATCCACGTGGTCGTCGCTGCTGGGAACGAACGGGGGAGGCGGAGCTGGCCCCGCAGCATTAAGCTGCTAAACACGCCCACCGGAGACACCTGGTTGGCTGCCTCCGGTGGGCGTGGGTGCCAGCCCAGGTGAGGAGGGGCGGGGGCTAAGGCCCCCGGCCAGGAGGCGGAGCTTGGGCTCCCGCCCACAACCACTCCCCTCTCTTCCAGGGAGGAGAGTCTTAATAATTTTCTTAAATTATTGGGGGGGGGGGGCGGAGCCCCCCCAAACGAATTATTGAGGGGGCTCAGGCCCCCTCAGGCCCCATGGAGTCGGCGCCTATGTCTCCTCGGAACAAGGAGAACCCCACAAATTCTCAGCCATTTACCCTCCCATTTAGTAGCTGGTGCCCATTTGAGATTGATAGGGCAGAAGGCAGGAAGCTCAAACAGCAGGTGGAGCCAAAGCCAATGACAGGCAGAGACAACTAATTCTATATCATTATTATTATTATTATTATTATTATTATTATTATTATTATTATTATTATTATTATTTATCTGCCCTTCACCTTGAGGTTCTATGGTGGGATACAGCATTAAAAACAATACTAAAAACAACTTGCAACCATAAAAAAATAAAAATTTGTCCGCAGACATGGGTGAAACTGAGACTGGGGTAGAGGAAGCTGACAGGAAGTACCATGCCCTGGACCAGGGCTGCCCCACTCATGAGGCAGGCTGAGGAAGCTGCCTTGGGCGGCAGAATCCCATGTGAGGTCACACAGCAGCAGAAGCTTCTTCTTGTGAGACCTCAACAGATTTCCACAAGATCTCCTTTGCTGTTGTTCCCTGGCTCCACCTGTTTTTATCAGCCTTGCCATCCATCCCTATGGGCACCCACAGCCACCGAGCTGGTAGGACAATGTCATGTGGCATTTTTTCAAGATGGCAGCCCGCTTACAGAACTCCTTCAGGAGAGCCATTTAAACAAAGCCTAAATACATTTTCTTTTATGGCATGCTTTGGGATATTACTTGGAACTGATTTTTATTATTACTGGGTTTTTTGTCTTTGTTTTAGCTGCTGCTTTGATTGTGACTTGGTTGTTTTAATTATGGCTTATTGTTGTATATTTTGCTTTACCTAGTTGAGGTTGCTAGCCTCCCTATGCTGCTGAGTGGAAGATGAGTGGGATATAAAAATGATGAATTAAAAAACTACATTGGCTCTTGACTGAAAGATGGCATTATTGTTCTGATGTCTTAAATTATAGGTAGGCAAACTAAGGCTCAGGGGCCGGATCCGGCCCAATCACCTTATCAATCCGGCCCGCGGATGGTCCAGGAATCAGCGTGTTTTTACATGAGTAGAATGTGACCTTTTATTTCAAATGCATCTCTGGGTTATTTGTTGGGTCACCCTGGTGTTTTTACATGAGTAAAATGTGTGCTTTTATTTAAAATGCATCTCTGGGTTATTTGTGGGGCATAGGAATTTGTTCATTCCCCTCCTCAAAAAAAATGTAGTCCGGCCCCCCGCAAGGTCTGAGGGACAGTGGACCGGCCCCCTGCTGAAAATGTTTGCTGACCCCTGTCTTAAATCAATAATGGGAAGCCTGTGACTCTACAGTTGTTGGACTTGAAGCTCCCATTAGTCCCAGTCACATGACTAATTGTCAGGGATGATGGAAACTGAAGTCAAGCAACATCTGGCAGGGGTGTGCAGTGTCTTCGTCAAAACCCTAAGTATGAGCTGAAGCAGAGTGCTTTGTGGGTACTCCGGGTTTGTCTGAGGTGAAGAAGAATCTGTACAAAGCACCCCAAGTCAAAGCTGGAAACTCCTAAAGTGACTCGTGGTACCTTGCGGAGTCAGACACCAAAACAAGCTACAGAAAGTGTCTGCTAAAAAGAAAACTAATATAAGAAAAATGCCATGGAAGGAGGTAGAGCAAACACCAGGGTGGGGAGAGGAAGAAGAGAGAGCTCTGTTGTGACTGAAAGGTCAAGCTCAGAAAGAATATTTTATGAGACACACAAATCCCAGTGCTTTAGAGGAGAAAAGCAAATCTATTTTAGTTCTCCCCTCTGTAAAAGCAACAACAACTTTACTGGACCCATTTGTTTATAAGGATTCCCTGCCCAAGTTGCTTCAGGTCATGGCGGATGTTCTCCTGGAGACACCTAGTTTGGTTGTGCTAGGGGATTTTAACATTCATGCCGACACAACCTTACAAGGGGGACTTCATGGAAAGCATGGTCTCCCTGGGGCCATCCCTGAATGAGTTTGGCCCAACCCATAGCTGTGGACATGCCTTAGACCCGGTGTTCACCTGTATGAACGTGGGTGATCTGACATTAAGTAAAAATGAAACAAAAGAAATGCCATGGTCGGATCACTTCCTGGTGCAACTAGACTTCTCCACAACCCTTCCCCTCCACAGGGAGGTGGGACTGATTCGGATGGTCCGCCCCCGCCACTTAATGGATCCAAATGGTTTCCAGAGAGTGCTAGGGGATGTCTTATCCCATGTTGATGGCCTCTCAATGATTCCATGGTTGCCCACTGGAATGCGGAGCTAACTGGGGCTATTGACTATCTGGCTCTGAAGCACCCTCTCCGATTGCATGAAGCCCGGATAGCCCCATGGTTTCCCCCCGGAGCTCAGGGTGATGAAACAATCGCTGAGACAGCTACAGCATAGAAAACTCATTCTAAGTCAGACCAAACATGGGTTAGAGCTCAACATTGAGCCTATCAAGTATGTATACTGTATTAAGTTCCACTATGCAAGAAATTATGTCCTCTGAGGACATAATTCTTAAATATGTCCTCAAGAGGTCAGGTTCTCAGAGCAAAGATGATGAGTAGTATTATTATTATTATTTATGCACTCCATCTCACAGCAAACTTAGCACAGTTCAGACCTTAGCCATCTTTTGGAATTATTATCTAATCTATTTGGATAAACTTCACTGCCAACTCTGAATCTTCAGGACAGGGTGGGGGGTGGAGTTTTGAATCAAAATAAATTATTGGTCTGCAAAAAATAATAATTCTTTGTTCTTTACAAAACATAAGAGAAATGATCAGAATGGAGGGGGAAATCAGGAAAATATAAGAAATTACCAAAAAAAAAAAAAAAAGCTGAAATAATACTAGTGTTGCATATTCTTAGCGTAACTTTTTTTTTTACTTGGGGAGAAATAGAAAAGAAAAAAAATGGAAGGGGAGGGAGAGAGAGGGAGAGGGAGAGGGAGAGAGGGAGAGGGAGAGAGAGAGAGAGAGAGAGAGAGAGAGAGAGAGAGAGAGAGAGAAGTTTCTGAGTGATCATTTTTTCTCTCACAAGCAGCCTCCTATGATACTGTTCCACCTAACAGAAGGTCAAGTCTTATGAGGAGCTATTCTGTGCTGAAGTGGCTTCATCGTTGCTCCATCAAAAGAACACAGCCAAAGAATTTTGAGGAAGGGGAAAAGAGATTGCAATGTGTAAAGAAGCTTCCTCTGTCTGTCTGTCTGTCTGCCCACTCCTTGGCTTAAAAAATAAATACCGTATTTTTCGCTCTATAACACGCACCCGACCATAACACGCACGTAGTTTTTAGAGGAGGAAAATCTGTAGGCATGCCACCCGTAGGCATTCCCTCCACGCGCAGACATTTCCCCTTACTTTTTAGGAGGAAAAAAGTGAGTGTTATGGTGCAAAAAATACGTTAAATCTTAGACCATTACAGACAGCAATTCTGATGATATATCACTAATGACTTGTTGCTTTAAAGTTTAATTGAAGCCCCGTTGCCCCAGTGACATGTTACTGTCATTCATCATCACAGCAGCATCCCGCAGGAACAGGAGTCCTGGAAAACCAAACAGCAGCACCATAAATTGTCATTCATCTTCTTCCTTCACCTTCTGTCTGGGGGCCATTTTGTTCTCTATTAAAGATTTAAACCCCAGAAAGTAAGGGATGAAAAAGGCACCCATGGTGTTATAAGCCCCGTAAGTAATTTACAGGTGCTTTTGTTGATGTTCAGTAGGAATAAATGGTAGCATGTCATGAGCCTGAGATGAAAAATGTGTATGTGAAAAGAAAAGTACACAAGATTACTAGGTGGTATTCAACTACATTTTTCATCAGAACAGACCTATTCCAATTAGTGAATCTAACTTAGTTGTGTTCATTCATTTCAATGAGTCTCTTCTGAGTTTAGTACCACCCAATGGCTCTACGGTAAAAACTAGCATATTTTATACAGCTATGATTTACAGGCCTCCCCCCACCCCATAAATAGATATGCAGGCAAACCCCTTGTGATGTATTTGCCTACAGTTTAGCAGGCTTAATCCGCTCTGCTGCTGTTCCTAGCACATTTGAGTCCTGCGTTAATTTTATTTTCAGTGCTGCACTGGAATGTGAAAGGAAAAGTGGTTTAAATAGTGTTTTGTTGTATACACTGAAAATACACTGTGCCCGTAAATTTCATCCACTTTTGTGGTGGGGAAAACTAGTTTTTTATATTTCGCATTGTTGTAAATTGGTTTGTGGAGGGGCCAGAGCTTAATTTTTGGCAGATCGCATTTGGTTCCATGTTCAAAATCTTTCATATTCAAAAATCAAAATGGACATTTTAATTCAGAATTTCACATTCAAAATTTGCAGGGTGAAATAGGAAATGTAATAGATATTTAACACTTGCATATATGTGTTTTGGCTGTTGCAATCAATTCTAATGCCCTTCTGATTTTTCTTCCTAGTTAGTGTGTTACACTCCCAAATCCTGGAAATTCCTGCTGCGTCATTCTCATTTTTTTATGATGCCCATCCACTCACCTTAGGGTGATTTCATTTGAAAGGGGACCAAATGAAATAGTGCAGGTGATTCACAATGCTCCTAGGGTTCTCAGTGCCTTACAGTACAATCCTAACCAAGTCTACTCAGAAGTAAGCCGCACTGAATTCAGTGGGGTTTACTCCTAGTTAATGGGGGTAAACAAGGAGCAGTGTTTTCAGCAGCCAAAAATAGTAATGTAGACCTATATCCTGTTGTTTGCTGAAAATATCTTAGAAGATAGTGTAACATTCAAAGGACAGTGTCCACACACTGCTCCATTTGTCTGATAGTTTTCGATCCAAGCATTGCAGCAGAAAAGAGGAAGAAAATATCACATCTTTGGTTGTCTCAGCACACAGAGCATAACCAAGTACTTTAAATCCTCCAAGAGATTAGTCACAAATCACTAGACCACCTGGAAGTCTCATTGTGGCTCTTACTGACAGATTTTTAGCATAGAAGAAGAGAAGGGTGTCTCAGCTATGCAGGGAGTTTTGTGGAGGAAGGATTAATCAGAGCGCAGGACTGTCAGATTAGATTACACACACATACACACACACACACACACACACACACACACACACACACACTTTTTCAGTGAGGTGTCCAAGCCACAGTGTTCTCTGAAGCCTGGGGTAAGGTCTTTTCTAGTCACGTAGCAGTTTTTTCCTCTGTCCATGCTGAGCATCAAGTCTGTGGGTTTGGATCTGGTTTTCTTTTTCTGTCCGTGACGCACCTTTCGGTTTTTGGCACTAGTCGAAAATGCTATAGCTGGGATGTGGAGTGAGCAGGCAATGTGGTTCCTGGAGCAAAACACACACACACACACACACACACACACACACACACACACCCTATTGCATCTCCACAGACTTGTGCAATATGCTGAATTATCAACCACTAAAGGAATTAATATAACAACAACGACAATAACTGTATCATAATTTAAAACAACAACAACCATGAAAACATCATTTTAGCAATGGATTTATAACCCATTCATCTCAACCATTTAGCTTGTACTAAAACACCTTTGGGACTCTTTTTTTTAAAAAAAGAAAAAGCGATTAAATAATTGCATTTAAATGATTGGCTTGCATTCTTCTACAAAAAGGTTAGTCTATGTCAAAATGTCAGTCCTCTCGTTACAGTTTGCAATCGTGGCTGTGCAATTCCAGAATAGAAGAACAGACGATTTCTGCTCTGGTTTCTTATTGTCATTTTTTAAAATAAATAAATAAATAAAATAACAATGGTAAACATTTGCGCAGCCCAAGTCTAGGCATGTTTACTCCTACCAAGTTCAGTACAGAGCATTGCAAGGATTGCAGCCTTAAAGATCCTAGGGAGAAACTTTTTAAAGACGTAGCAAAAATTCTTCCTGCAGATCAGCACAAGACACAGGATGACCTTTCGTCGTAAAGTTAATTTCCAGGACAGTAGGGCTGTTGTATAATTAGAGCTAGGCTTGACCTATAAAGGTCAGCCTTGGTTCTTGCCTTCCCAAATCCAGTGGAATTTTTATAGCCAAGTGTTTGGACCCAGCCTTCCCGAATCACAGACTTCCTTTGTCCAGCATGTATCAATCTGTTGTGTCTGTCAATGAAAGGAGCAGATTATCCATATCTCTTCTCTAAGTGCCTTCGAAGTATGCGGTTCCCCCTGCCATTCTCCCCGGGGCCACAGCTTTCATTTGTGAAGGAGTAATCAATAAACTAGGACTGCATCTGCCTCTGGTGGGGGAAACACCAAACAGACACCAGCCAGTCTGGAATCAGCTGTTTCCTTCCCTTTGATCTAGCGCAACAAGGCTGTTGAAAACCCCCAGAGGGCTGCGTCTCCGTCTCCCATGCTGTCCAGTCATGCTGATAAGTCCACCAAGGCCCATTGTGGCATTGTGTTTGTGGAAGGAATCACCTATCTCACTGAAAGGCTGCAACCTTCTCTTTCCAGCAGGAGGCCCTTTGATGTGGCGGTAATGGTAATTAGAGTCTAATTGAGTGATTAACAACCCAGAATGCTCATCGCTTTCATGGCATAATCCATATTGCAAGGGACTCCTCTCTCATGCCACTGCAGGCCATGTGTAAGGCATCCTGTTTCACAGCAGGACACAAACACAAAATGGGTCTTTTCCTTTGGTTTGCTCTTTTCCCTTGCTGTTTCCTCCTTCCAAGGAATACAGCCAATATTTTTGCAGGCACTTTCAGAAGAAACGGACTATGGAAGTTGTATAGATGCCTTTTACTACTCTACCCAGAACCAGTCATCGTCCGTTGGTTTGCCATGCTGCATTTACACAAATATATTGTGCTCAAAGCAGTTCAGAGGACTGACAATTCCCACAACCTGAGTAATAATGCATTAAAATATAGCATTACCGGTTCAACAATTAAAGGTTGTTGTTGATGTTGTTTAGTCGTTTAGTCATGTCCGACTCTTCGTGACCCCATGGACCAGAGCACGCCAGGCACTTCTGTCCTCCACTGCCTCTCGCAGTTTGATCAAACTCATGCTGGTAGCTTCAAGAACACCATCCAACCATCTCATCCTCTGTCGCCCCCTTCTCCTTGTGCCCTCCATCTTTCCCAACATCAGGGTCTTTTCCAGGGAGTCTTCTCTTCTCATGAGGTGGCCAAAGTATTGGAGCCTCAGCTTCACGATCTGTCCTTCCAGTGAACACACAGGGCTGATTTCCTTCAGAATGGATACATTTGATCTCCTTGCAGTCCATGGGACTCTCAAGAGTCTCCTCCAGCACCAGAATTCAAAAGCATCAATTCTTCGGCGATCAGCCTTCTTTATGGTCCAGCTCTCACTTCCAACAATTAAAGGTACAGCATATTCTCTACATATTCCACGATTTTCATCCAAACTTTTGATATGCTGTAACAATTAAAGGTACAGCATATCAAAAGTTTGGATGAAAATCGTGGAATATGTAGAGATGGCAAAACTTCCGGTTCTGATAAGAGACACAAGTTTAGAATATTTCAAGTAGGACTGGAAACCTTTCCTAGTCTTTTAAAAAATGTAACGTCTTATGTGAAAAGTCCACCGCGGGGTTTGAGGTCTAAGAAGAAAAACAACAGAACATAGTAAGAAATGTGTTTAAAAGGATGAAACTGGTTATGATGGATTTTTAAAAACTCAGTTGTATGTGATTGTAATTCTAGACATTGAGGATAGGGGACCAGGAAGTCATTAATATTGCAGAATAGGATTATAACTGTTGAGTGATATAGTGTAACATTCTCTCCTTAGTGAAGTCTTGTCAGACCCCTTTCTTTCTCAAGGGCTACAACAGTTTGACATAAAGGTGCAGCAACTTGGACTGTCAATGGAACTTTTGCGATCGATGCCCACACCATCTGCCAAGGCTACAAACTAGGTTATGGGACATTGAACGCCAAGAACTAACACCAGCAGCAGAGAAAACATGTTCCCCTCTTTATTTTCAACTTTCTTGGGCACATGAAACTAATTATAACTATCTTGAATTTCTGCTTATCCCCCAAGAAAGAAGGGCATTTTCGCTAGCCAGGTTTAATTCAAACCCATCAAACCACCTTTGGGTAGGTTCTCGGGAATGGTGGAAGGAGAAAGAATTTGCCCATGTGAAGACCACCTGCTGGAAACTCTTACTCATATGGTTCTTAAATGTAAACTATATGCTGATCTCCACCAGCAGTTTCTAGATCAATTCTGCATCCCCAAATGGAAATCAGAGTTGGAGGTCATACATTTTCTATTACTGGGGAATGATCAGGAGCTCACCAAATTAGTGGCTAAATATCTTTATTTGGTTTTTTGTCGCAGAAACACATTGCAGACATCTGATCTCCCTGGAGACCTGGAGATGTAACGTTAGACTTTTTTGCCTCTTTTAATTTGACAAATGTTCTGTGACATTGGGGAGGTGGTAATTCTGTATTGATTTACTATGGATGTTTGTATGTGATGCCAATAATAATAATATAATATTTTATTATTTATACCTCCCCACTCTGGGCGGCTTCCAACTGAATATTAAAAACAATACAGCATCAGACATTAAAAACTTCCCTAAACAGGGCCGCCTTCAGTTGTCTTTTAAAAGTAAAATAGTTGTTTATTGCCTTGACATCTGATAAGAGGGCATTCCACAGGGCAGGCGCCACTACTGAGAAGGCCCTCTGCCTGGTTCCCTGTAACCTCACTTCTGCGGAAAGGGAACCACCAGAAGGCCCTCGGCACTGGACCTCAGTGTCCGGGCTGGATGATGGGGGTGATTTGATGATGATGATGATGATGATATAGTGTAACTTTGAATCTTGAAATAAAGTAAGATATTAAAAGTGAAAAAAAGTTTAAATGAGCATTACATAATATTAGCATTGTAGCCACATTCAGGAATTCGTTCAACAGTTCACAATTAAGGGAGCTAGAGATAAGATGCACTGCCCACATCAAACAAGCAGAAAAAGAGAAAAATGCAAGGCAGAGTACATGAAATTTCAGAGAGCCCACCCTCAATCAATTGAAATTGGAACACATGTCCGATGTCATGAAAGAGCAAAGAGAATACAAAATGTGTATTTGAGAAGGGAGCTAACCTGCTGTCTCTTCCTGTTCTAATTTGACCCTTACACCATTGCACTTCAGCAATGGGGTTGTATCCTGAACTAAGGTGGGTGCACATAATACAGATTTAGTATAGCAGGGTTGTAATTTATGTGACTGAGGTACCCCTGTCTTGGTATATTGGGTAAACCCAGAGAGACAATTTCCCTTAAAGCCATGACAGTTGTGGTGTTTGATCATACATGCCAGTTCCTAGGGGCTGAGGCAGCTTAGGACACCCCTCTCTTTATTTTTTAGGGGGCAGGCCCCCAATGTTCAGAGGGCATTAGGCTCCACCCCCAGCTCCTCGCAACATCATGTGTGCAACATCAAGACACCACACGACATTGTGCGCATGACGCTAGGGCATCATGTCGGGCCCCTTCGATCACCTTGAGAAGATAGTGCCTCTGTGTGTGGCTTTAAATGGGGGAAAGGGTTTTGTTGCTGTTGTGCATGTGGGACTGAGCAGATAATAAATACAAACTGCATGTTGGGAAGTATGCAGAATGATGTACAGTGGTACCTCGGGTTACACACGCTTTAGGTTACATACGCCTCAGGTTACAGACTCCGCTAACCCAGAAACAGTGCTTCAGGTTAAGAACTTTGCTTCAGGATGAGAACAGAAATTGTGCTCCGGCAGCACAGCAGCAGCAGGAGGCCCCATTAGCTAAAGTGGTGCTTCAGGTTAAGAACAGTTTCAGGTTAAGAACGGACCTCCGGAATGAATTAAGTACTTAACCTGAGGTACCACTGTAATGCATGTTGCAGAGCTTGCTGCTTGTTACAGTATTCAGCTCCCCTTTTCATTCTTTAATTGCTGCTTTTATATTGTTATCATTGGACTTCTGAGGGTTTTTGCTTTGTTTTAATACCCTCCCCCTCCCTTTCACGTGATGCTCTGAGAACATTTGCTATTGGGTGCCTAAATAAATAGTCCTGGGAAATTCTGATCCAAAACTCCCTTCAGCCATGAAGATCTTTGGGTGGCCTTGGTCAACTTGAGTCATGGTTTGTCAGCCTAACCTGCCACCCACGGGGTTTGTGGGGAAGGGATAACTGAGATAAGAATTGTAAAGTGCTACAGAAATGATAAATAACAATGAAATATGGTGGCTGCATAATTCTCAATAAATAGAGTGCCCCGCTTGTCTGTACATATTTCATAAGCAGCTATTTTACCATTAGTGTGTTTTAGCTATTTTAGACTCTCTCCTCCCCTACCCGGAATAACAGCACGGGTCAAAACTCACAACCCCTTTACCAACTTGTCAGAGAGAACATATTTAAAAGGCCCTGGTGGAAGAAGGCCTGCTTCATGTAGCCACCGATGTAAAATTGTGTGTGTGGCTTCAACTTGTTTGGCACAGGAAAGTCTAGAGTAACTTGAGAAGTCATTACGAGAGAAGTACAGGCCTCTTGCCATCCTCTAATGGCTTTCTTACAGCTCAAAATGCAAAATTTACAAGGAAAGTCTTAAAGGAAATGACAGGAAAATCTCAGAAGATAACAGAATTGGACAGGAAGATTAATGGAGACCTTGGATTTTTCTAATCCGCAGTGATTAATAACTTGGCATTTCAAGATCCTTCATTTCCATTGGAGTCAGGAAAGGATCAGCTCCAGATTCTAGTGCTTAAATCAAGGCAAAGCCCACTTTGCGCAGCCCAGTTGGCCTTAAAAGCTCTCCACTCAGATGAAGTTGTATTTAGCTGGGATGGTAGGAAATGCCATCTGTGCCATGAAGACATAACTTTCTCCATCTGGGTAAATCTATATAAGACGCCACAATTATTTGCTTTTGACTGCTTTTTTCCAAAGCTGAATTGGGGTTGTCAAAGACAGGGGCAGTAATTCAAAAACAGGTAAGCTCTCCCTGGAACCAAGTTGCCCAATCAATTTGAGCACAGGCCCCCTTCAAACAGGGCCTGGTTCAAATTGGGGCTATCAGCCAGCTCCATTGCTTCCTTGCCCTTCCTCAAAGTCCCCTTCCTTCCCAAATAATAAAGCCTTATTGTAGCAAATTTAGATGGTTCTCCTCAATGCAAAAGAGGTACTATGGAACCATGCATGGTCTTTTCCAGGAATCATGGAGAGAGACTACAATCCCTCTGAAACCTGGCAGGAAATCAATCATCTGTTGCCAGTGAGATATCCTGCAAGACCTTCTCCTTGGCAACAACTTATTCATGAGTATTATTATTATTAGGGATAGCTCAACCAGTTGAGCATGGGACTCATAACCTCAGGACTGTGAGTTCGAGCCCCACGTTGGGCAAAATATTTCTGCATTGCAGGGAGTTGGAGTAGATGACCCCTTGTGTGGTCCCTTTCAATTCTAAAATTCTAAAATTCTATGATTCTATTAGTGATAGTAAAATTATTATTGTTGTTGTTAAGTTGTGGGTCAACATATCAGACGACACAGCGAGTCTCCAAACAGCTCTTGTTTATTCACAGGTCAGAACAGACCAGAACTGAAGGGTTCAGCCAGCTTGCTTATATAGAGCTCCAGTACAACGTAACTGTAACAACTTTCTGTAACTATCCAATCACTGAACGTCACTTTCAATCCCTTATTTGCATATGTGGACCTGAACTATCTACAGTATCCCCCTGCTGGCCCAGGGTGAGAACTTCAGTACATAACAATTATTATTATTATTATTATTATCATCATCAAAATTAAAATCAGCAAAAAGTATTGTTATAACCTTAATATCTATAATATCTATCCACTCTAGAGCAGTAGTAGAAAAATGAATAATATAATGTGGAAGGGTAGCTGGTTGTAGACTAAATAAAGGAGAGGACAATAAATTATTATTTTAGTATTTTTATTATTCATTAATAAATAATATCATCATCATTGTTATGACTTTTACTGTTTCTGTTGTGATCACCCCACCTTTTTGACCAAAATAATAGCTGCCCAAAGACGCACACAGACAGGAAACTCACAATCTCTGAAATCAGCCTACCTAACTCCTGTTGTGCAGGTAATATGGGGCAGGCCCTAATGAAATAGTTCAGCTTTAAAATGCCTGTAAATTCATTTTAAAGGTACACACCAGTTGCTAAAATCGCCATTCTAAATTTTCTGGCTTCTAGTATCTGGTATTGCGGTATTAATTGATGCCTGTCTTCTGGGCAATAACATTGCTGGAGGGAATAATAGGGGTGGCCAGACCCCTATAATTCCTTCTGATAGACGGGATGTGCAAAGACATTTTTTGGAATCGCACTGTGAGATAATGCTTCGGAGGAGGGATATGGAGCAATCAAGAGGGTGTGGTGGGGGGGGGGAGGAGAAAGGGTTAATCACCCACCCACACCCTGGCTGCTTCTCAGCTTTTAAGTTGCCCTTTTACTGGTGAAGAAGTGCTATTGGCCTTTAGTTACATGTGTGTGGTGTGCCTATAGCCTTTAGGTTTAATCACAGAGGCCAGGGTAAACCAAAGAAGGGCAATTAGGGGCATGAGTCATCATTGTAACCATATTTGATTGCAAGACCATGCTACATTTTGGCATGATGGAAAATGCATTTTTTTTCCCCCAGCAGCAAAAGTCTCCCCTTCCATCCAACACGCCGTCCCCCTCACCCCATCGCCCACCCCAAAGCTCAGTTCCGTTGGCAGATTTAGAAGGCAGTTTCATTTACATCCGCACAGCCATTTCTAAGCAAAGTACTAGCCAGACAGCTAATAAACTTGAAAAATTATGTCGCTCCATAGCTTTTTTTTAAAAAAATAAAAAATAAAAAATAAAAATAAAGTGGAGACTTACTTGTTTTAGGAAAAAACGGTGAATGCTTTTTTGACATGGTAGCTTAATGGACTCATTAGCCTAATAGGAGTGTGTGTGAATATATATATATATATATATATATATATATATATATATATATATAAACTCCTGGGAGTCCTGGTTAAAATACTAGCTTTTTGTAAAAGGTCATTTCAGCACATTGAGCCAGCAGGTAATTTTCCTTTCAATTTGGCTACAACAGATGGCACAAAGTCAGAAGTAAAGTGGTCCACGCAGCTCTATAATAGTTATCTGACGTGAACTACCTGAGCAGAAGCCATTTTCCGGGCAACAACACATCTATCATGAGGGATTTCTCCTGTGCAAGAACACTTGAAACTAGCCGGAGCTCTTGCACAAGGTCACATTTGTGCTATTGTTTAATACGTGGTCTGTTCAAAGCCTAGGAGAGAAGGGCAGAGGAGATTGTCGTTGAACTATAACCTTAGCTTACTTCGATGGACAACAATCAGGCCGAAACAATTTATTTCAATGGAGCAGAACTGGGCAGAACATCTGATTTCTGCTCCTCCATGTCATATCTCATTTGGTCAATTTGTCATGTTTTGCAATTTGTTTGCTTTTTAAATAATAATAATAATAATAATAATAATAATAATCACAAATAAATAAATCACATTTAATTTGCTTGCATTTTATTTATATATTTATTTAGTTAGTTAATTTATATGCTGTCCCTCACCCATAGATCTCAGAGCAGTTAACAACAGAGCGGTTCAAAAACATACATTTTGAATGACCCTCCCTCCTTAAATATATGCATTGTTTTATGCTTCCGAAGGCACTGCCTCTAAAATCAGCATTTTGCGCACATTTTCTGTAAAATACGCTTGCCGGTGAGCACCTTTTAAAACCAAAACTGCATCACAAAACTTGGGAAAGTGTGTAATCTCATTGGCAGCTGTGCTTCAATCCACACAGAATAGAATCGCAGAATCACAGAATTGTAGAGTTGGAAGGGGCCACGAGGGTCATCTAGTCCAAGCCCCTGCGATGCAGGAATCTTTTGTCCAATGTGGGGCTTGAACCCACAACCATGAGATTAAGAGTCTACCAACTGAGCTATCCCGGGGTGCTCCGATACAGTGAATCGGGTCTATTTGCTTTAAAATACAGAGCAAAGGAATTATGAAGCAGGACATCTTGCATGTGACATGACACATCCTGAGACAGTGAATACATGTAATTTATGTGTGCATCACTCACATACAGAAAGACAGTGGTGACATTTTGTGAGCCTCTTTTGCGAGACGTATTGAGAGCCAGTGTGGTGTAGTGGTTAAGAGTGATAGACTCGTAATCTGGGGAACCGGGTTCACGTCTCCGCTCCTCCACATGCAGCTGCTGGGTGACCTTGGGCTAGTCACACTTCTCTCAGCCCCACTCACCTCACAGAATGTTTGTTGTTGGGGAGGAAGGGAAAGGAGATTGTTAGCAGCTTTGAGACTCCTTCGGGTAGTGATAAAGTGGGATATCAACCGGCAGCTTTCTGCTGGTTGAAAGACTGGCTGCTTCTTGAGAACACAGACATTTTGGATCTGGAAGGGTTTGATAACAGATTTGGTTGGCATGCATATATATGGTATGACAAGGTAAAACTGCACAAAGGCTTTAAAAACCATATTGTTAGGAAAGCATTATATAATGTTTGGATGCAGTATAAAGACTTATTGGAAAGTAAAACTCCCAGGTGGCTGTCACCAATGGAAGCCAAGGAGGTGAAAAAAACTTAATATGGGGTCTAAATGGCCTAAATATTCTGAAATTTTAGAACAAGATGGTGAAAAAATTAAATTACAGAGCTATGAGAAATTAAAGTCCAAGGTAAGAGACTGGGTTCATTACCTTCAGATAAATGAGGTATTTAAACAGGACAGGAAAATAGGCTTCCAAATGGAGAGGTCAAAACTAGAAACAGAATTGTTAGAACCCAATACTAAGAATCTGTCAAGAATGTATAACTTGCTGTTGAAGTGGAATACTCAAGATGAAATGGTGAAATCAGCTATGATTAAATGGGCACAAGATATTGGTCATGACATCATGCTTGCTGACTGGGAGCAGTTATGGACCACCGGTGTTAAATTTACGGCATGTAATGCCTTAAGAGAAAATATTATGAAAATGATTTATAGGTGGTACATGACCCCAGCCAAGCTAGCAAAGATCTATCATTTGCCCAATAATAAATGCTGGAAATGTAATGAGATTGAAGGTACTTTCTACCACCTTTGGTGGACCTGCCCGAAGATTAAAGCCTTTTGGGAAATGATCTATAATGAAATTAAGAAAGTTCTTAAAAGGACTTTTCCTAAGAAACCAGAGGCTTTCCTCTTGGGCATGGTGGGCCAAATGGTGTCAAGGAAGGATAAGACGTTTTTTATGTACGCTACAACAGCAGCAAGGATCCTTTTAGCAAAGTATTGGAAGACACAAGAACTACCCACTTTGGAAGAATGGCAGACGAAGGTGATAGACTACATGGGACTGGTGGAGATGACTGGCAGAATCCGAGACCAGGGGAAGGAGACAGTGGAAGAAGACTGGAAGAAATTCAAGATATATCTTAAAAATTGTTGTAAAATTGAGGAATGTTAAGATGTCAGGGAAATGGGAAACAAAGAATTACAGCTGTAATTAATAAGTTAAGGAAGAAAACTAAAAGAAACGATTTGAATAATTGGATGATTGAAGGAGTTACTGAAAAAATTTGAAATAAGGATGCAGAAAAGGGGTGGTATGGGGAAGTCCAAGAAGAAAGGTGTATGAAAATAAGGCTATGAAATTATTCATGTTTATATGTTTGTATGTTTTTGTATTGTGTTTTGTTTGTTTTTATTTTATATGTGAAAAACCAATAAAATTTTATTAAAATAAAATAAAATAAAGTGGGATATCAAATCCAAACTACTACTACTACTCCTCCTCCTCCTCCTCCTCCTCCTCCTCCTCCTCCTCCTCCTCCTCTTCTTCTTCTTCTTCTTCTTCTTCTTCTTCTTCTTTGTAAGATGCCCGCAATGTCTCTGGCAGGTATTAATATTGTGCAGTTTGAAGCAACTGGATACATGAAAACTGATTCCTTTTGCAAATAAAGCATTGTCCAAACCCTTGAAAATATTTTTCAAACTTTACTAGAAGAACTCTTCTAAATAAAACAGAAACATCAAATGATTCACCCTGCAATGTCTTGTGCTGTCCAGCAAAGACTTAGCATCTTACAAAATATGGAATAATTCCAACAATCCCAATCCTCTCTCTCTCTCCTCTCTCTCTCTCTCTCTCTCTCTCTCTCTCTCTCTCCCCATTCCAGACTGCCTTAGCCTGCCTAAGGCTAAGCAGCTTCTTAGAGAGCTATTATCACATGCTTTTGTTATGTGTCACCTTCAGAGGAAGACCAACAGCCACCACCCTTTCTTGATGGCGAATTTGCAACCCAATACCTTTGTCACCTGATCTAAGGTTACAACAACAGGTTGATCATGATCTACCGGTAGATCTCTGGACGTCTGTGGTAGATCACGGTAGATCTCTCCCCCACCAACAACTTTGCCTGTCAATAACAATGGGTAGATCACAGCCAATATTTTTATAATGTGAGTAGATCACAGTCTCTTGGGAGTTGGATGTACCTGGTTTAGAGTAACAGAAAACAATCAACAGGTCATCATTAGCCTATTTAGGAGCTTAGAGTCCCTTGGAACAAAAACTACTGTGGAAAAGCCCCGATGTTACCAATGCACATTTAGCCATTTTCCATTTTAAACCTTCATCAATACGCATACATTTTTCATTTCCGTGTGATTTAAATTAATTATACTTAACAACTTAACAATGTCACCCACTTCTGACTGGCAGAATCCGAGACCTGGGAGAAGAGTCAGTGGAGGAGGATTGGAAGAAATTTAAAGACTACCTGCAAAAGCACTGCAAAATGTATGAATGTTAAAATGATGCAGGATATAAAGATAATATGGCATTAGTGACATAGTTGAAAGGAATATGTTAAAAATGTTTCATAAGACTAAGGGTAAAGCTAGAATAATATTATGTCAAACTTAAACAAATTGACACAAAGGGAAAAATTGGAGACATAATAGTTGAAACGTATAATACAAAATAAGATTTGAAAGAGGGGGAGGCACTGCTGAATGAGATTGTGTAAAAAGGAACACAGAAAAGGGAGATGTGAGGGAGTCTGGAAGGAGGGTTAAGAAAATAATAAGTAAGAAATTGGTTCTTTTTTCTTCTTTTTTTTCTATGTCTTTTTCCTCTTATCTGTTTTTTGTGTGTTTTATTGTATTTTGTGTGTTTTATTGTATTTTTGTTTTGATTGTGAAGTCTGTTTTACTGTTCAAAACTTTAATAAATATCTTTTTTTAAAAACAACAACACCAATGTCACCCACTTCCTGTATGTGTGGCACTAGATTGCAATGTATGCTGGGATGTGTCGTCTGGAAGATGAAGAACACCCCTCCCCTTTAACTTCACATCTATTGTGGCATCTGAATGGTGATGCTCCATTCTCAGTCCTGATGCTACAGCCTGGCCTCATTCTCCTTTGTCATCAAGCAGGCATTTTGGACACTCAGCACTGCCACCCTTTAAGCCCCCAGTCATCTTTCAAGGTGATGTATCTCCTCACAGAAGGAGAGCAGTCAGTAGTTTGGAAAATGCATGTTCTGCAAAGCTCTGCCCTTCCTCTAAATATGTCTTTAAAAAATAAACCCATAACTCAGACATACATGCTGTTTATTTTTGAACACAAGGTTTTGTCAGGGAGTGGGCAGGCCAGCCATTACACTTTGACAGGGAAATGTTTACTCAAAGAGTTAACGCAGATGAGTAATCTTGCATTCGACTGCCAGTTCTCGGGCGGTGGGATTCCAGTAAACAGACAGACACTTTGAACTCTGGGTTTTCACTTTATGTCACACACTAACCACTAAAACAACACGCCGGCATGGAGTTCTTCCCCATTTAAAACCAAAAACATAAACTCAGCCATGGAAATTTGTGCTGGGAGTATCTTTCAGGAGAAATCTCCCCTTCATCACATACTTTCTAATTTGCCACTGTCTTGAAACATGCAACGAAGCGTTACTCGCCACTCATTAAATGGTCTCTTCTTACATACAAAGCCTTTACTTACAACATCCTTATGTAGCAAGGGAGGGAAAAGGAGCTTTAAAAATGTTTATGCTTATAAGGTCACTAAGGATGTGAACACCTATGTTCTAACTGCCCTGATTTTGAGAGAGAGAGAGAGAGAGAGAGAGAGAGAGAGAGAAGGAGAGAGTCTCTCCCTCTGCTATTCATGGATTAACACCTTTGATACTAATTGCATCTTCATGTGGCTATGGGCTCATCTCAAACAAGGAGTGTGCGAAAGGGCAATTTGCTCTACCAAGTGGGACCCACATCAACTGCTGCAGCACAGAAGAAAGTGAAGATGCATTTGAGTGCAAGTCCAATTTGCATTTCTAGATCTTTATTCTTTTTTTTTTTTAATGTCAGTTGCTTAGAGAAACCCAGAGAATGTAACAGAGAATGCTAGATACTGATGAAAACGAAACCAGAACCACTTACAAAATGTGCCGCAGTCTTTCAGAACAAGTTCAAGGTGTCAGTATAAAAAGCCTTTAACAGCTTGGGAACAGTTTACTTGCCTTACTCCACTTGACTGCTTCAATCTGCAGAACTGGCACTCTACAGATAATATTCATTCTGCACTTGTAAGAAACTGATCATTTTTTTTGCGGCGGCTTTAGAACTCCCTGCCTTTTGACATCACAAAGGCACACTTGCTGGACTATTCTCAGCACCAGCTTAAAATATTTTTATTAAGACAAGCCTATGTAGACATGTCGGACACGGGTGGCGCTGTGGGTTAAAGCCTCAGCACCTAGGACTTGCCGATCGAAAGGTCGGCGGTTCGAATCCCCGCGGCGGGGTGCGCTCCCGTTGTTCGGTCCCAGCGCCTGCCAACCTAGCAGTTCGAAAGCACCCCCGGGTGCAAGTAGATAAATAGGGACCGCTTACTAGCGGGAAGGTAAACGGCGTTCCGTGTGTTGCGCTGGCTCGCCAGATGCAGCTTGTCACGCTGGCCACGTGACCCAGAAGTGTCTGCGGACAGCGCTGGCCCCCGGCCTATAGAGTGAGATGGGCGCACAACCCTAGAGTCTGTCAAGACTGGCCCGTATGGGCAGGGGTACCTTTACCTTACCCTATGTAGACATGTAGGAGTTGACGTTGAAATACATGCCTTTTTAGCCATTGTTGATTTTAATTATCTTTTGAATTGTTTTATTGCCTGTTTTTAACTGTAATTGTTGGGTTTTTTGTGCAAATTGCTTAGAGGCTTTATTGTAATCAATATACATTTTGCTAAATAAATAAGATACACTCCTTTTAAGGCAGAACAATTTTTTAAAGGAACTCAAGACAAAGCAATGGATGATTAATGTCCCCCCTTTAAATTAGAGCTCAAGACAAGCGAAGCATTGGAAGTCACAAAACAGCATTTTAAAAGCTGAATTTCACACACACACCCTCCACAAATATCTGTGGTGAAGAGACAAACTGCAATCAACTGTTCCATCTTTATTACAAGGAAAGGGTTTGGGAAAGGGTGTGTTTATTTATTTAAAGTATCTTTAAACTGCCCTTTATGACAATGTGACACCAGGGTATAATGCAGTAATATAAATTAAAACCATGATACAATCTGGCAGTTTTCAATAAAGTCAGCACTTGGGGGCAATTGTAAGGTTTTACACCTAGATATAGGCTCTGTTGAGCTCTGTAGCTCATCAGTGCCAGTTGTCTGCTGCCCCTGGAGCTGTCCATGGTCTGGAAGTGCAAGTTTCCAAATGTGGCACTAGCTCTAGTCAATAGTTATTGCTCTCACACAAACCAATGAATGAGTGGGGAGCTGGACTACACCAACTACTAGATTACTGCAAAGCATTATGCATAGGGCTGTCTCTGAAGGTGGTTCAGAAACTTCAGCTGGTGCAGAATTCGGCAGCCAGGCTGCTCACTGGGGCGAGATGGTTTGGGCATATTACACTGATCCTGGCCTGACTGCACTGGCTGCCTATTAGCTTCTGGGCCAAATTCAAAGTGCTGGTTTTGACCTATAAAGCCTTCAACCACCCAGGATCACAATACCACAAAGAATGCCTCTCCTCAACACAGACTCGCTCATCATTTGAGGCCCTTCTTTGTGTGCCTCCTCCATTTGGAGGGTGGCAACACAAGAACAGGCCATTTCTGCAGTGGCTTTCCGTTTGTGGAATGCTCTCCCCAGGGAGGTTTGGTTGGCACCCTCATTATATAGGTGCCAGGAGAAAATGTTCCTTTGGCTGATTCATATTCATATTCTACAGCCTTTCAAATGTGTCTCTGGGGTGGGGCTCTTGTTTTTCTTTCAATTGCGTGGACAGGCGGAGTCCCCAGATCCCGCGCGGTCCCCCCGTCATGTGGAATAATGACTCAAGACAACGTGCTATGGGATTAAATTGGCCACAACTTTATTAAATTTCAAATGTGGGTAGACCTTGGCTCAGGCATTGGGCGTTCTCCCTCCCCAGTCCCCAGCCGGGGACCTAGGGAGCATCAGGGTTATCCAGTGTTTGTGTGGGGGATGGGCCGGCTCTGGAGAACATATGTGCAAGCAGAGATAGCCGCCCCTGTAACGCCGCCGCCGCAGGGGAGAGCAATGACGACCTTTCGGCGTACGGTCAAAGCCTCCCTTCAGAAAACCCCTTTAAGGGTAACCCTGGTATCGCCGCCGCAAAGAGGAAGATGGACAAAAGGATTCTGCCCAAGGCCTGATACCGCCAAAGTTGTGACGTTTTGCTACGGGAATGGCGAAACCTGCCAATGCAGGGAAATTCCTTTTCGGCCCTTTAACAGCGACCTTAACGTAGCAGCGCCCGCATACCTGTGAAGAAAAGTTAACCTGCAAAACCTGTGAAGAAAAGTTAACCTGCAAAATAAGACATTAACTGAGGGTGGGTAGGGTGGGAGAAGCTCTGGAGCCAAGTGAGGATTCACAGGTAAGATCCTCCCTCTATTGTGTGGGCAGGTAATCCCTCCCCTACCTGGCCTGGTCTCCTTGGCAACGCTTCCCCCGGGTGGGATTGGACAACTGACTGAGGTAGGCGGAGACCTCCAGGTATCCCACCTGAGGGAAGGCAAGGTCAAGCCTATGCTGTTGGAGCCGCTCCAGATCTAGGGGCTGCATGCGTCCACTCAAAGGGCGCCCCCTGTTTTAAGCGGGGAGCGGTCACTCCTTATTTGCGTTTTTATCTTGTGAACTTCCCTGAAATCTTTTGACGAAGAACAGCATGTAGATCTAATAAATAACAATAAAATAATAACTACAGCTGCCCTGATGTGGATGAAAGCTAATCCACTGGGGGGGGGGCTATGGTGTGTGGCACAAAGATCCATAGCCGTACCTGCAAAGCCTTCCTGCAATCTAGATCCCAATCCTGCAAAGTTATAGATTTCATTGAAGCCTTCGCGTGTTCTTCCCATGTGAGATGCTGATGTTCAGAAGAACCAGCTTGCGAGACCAATTGGGGATGGGGGGGATGTCATGTGTGTGATGTCACATTAGCCCCAACATTGCACACGTGACATCACGTTACCTCCCGCAAGTGACATGATTACGTTGGGAGAAGCCAGAGCGGAACTGACCACAGTGGCCATGAGGCTCAGTGGTTGCTGGCTCTGCCTCCCGCTTCCTCTTGCTGCCGCCACTTGTGGGAGGCTGGTTTGATCTTCCTTCCCTTCAGTGGCAGGATAAGGAGGAGCTGGCTGCTGGAGCCACACCACACTTGACTCTGCACTTTTGGGAGATTGATGGGGGAGGGCTCAGCTCCTGCCCCCAAATATTGGGTGGCCCAAAAGGGTGTGACCCCCAGGAGTCAGCACCCCTGTTGGTGTTGAACCTGCAGACTCCAGGGGGATGGATTACTCACCCCATGCACCACTGAGAATCCTCCGGAAAAATAATCTCTCAAAGGACCTGTTGATGGCATTCTACCATTGTACTGTTGAGAGTGTATTAACTTATGGTCTCTGTGTGTGGTTTGGGAGCTGCACAGTCAGGGGAAAAACAATGCTGTCCAGGGTTGTAAAGACTGCAGAGAGAGTAATTGGGTGCACTCTTCCCACCTTGCATCAAATCTATGCTTCCAGGTGTCATAAGAAAACTGCAGAGATAGTGCAGGATAGTACACACCCCAGAAATGATCTCTTTCAGCTTCTGATTTCTGGAAGAAGGTACAGGGTTATAAAGACTAGGACTAGCCGCCTGAAAAACAGTTTTTATCCAAATGCGATTTTGGTTTTAAACACAGAGTAAGGTAGTCTCTGTGGGAGTATATTGTATGTAATTATGGGGTATCAGAGTTTTTAGGGGGTTAACCAGGCTGGTGTTTTGAATGTCTGATGTAGATTTTTTCAATTTCGTTGTTCTGTATGGGGCAATGCCAATAAAGATTATTGTATCGTATCGTATTGGGGTAGGGCTAATCAGCGTGACCCCATTTCCCTCTCGGTGTTGCTGAAATGTTCTTATTCCTGACTGCAGCACACTTAGCACCTGACTGATGAACTAATGTCCCCAGAGAGGCATCTCTGTTGTAGCATTCAGTCTCAGCATGGTTACCCCACCCTATGTCCAATGACATGTATGCAGCACAAGTTGATTGATAGAGCTAGGTAACAAAATAGTCGTTGTTTAGAGGTTGTGTGTACGTGAAATGGGTAACTCTCGTGGATAATGATTGTCAGGTGGACTTTGCAACATAATTTGGTAAGACCTCAACTACAGTGCTTGGAGAACTGGGTGGCCCAAGGGAGAAGTGTGTGGTTAATTTTCCTCAGGGTCAGGGTGTTCACAAATTGAGATGGCAGGAAGAGTAATACAGCACAGGACCATGACTGGATAGGTCTACTCGGAATACTTTTACTTGATCAAACTGACGCATATAGAGAGCAACCTAAGTATGAAGGGCAGTGTAATTTATTCCATTTTAAGTTGAGCGACTGTAAAGTACACCAGTTCCAAACACCATTCATGAGCAGGGTTACTGCTGGCTAAGCCAGCCTAAACCTGGCGGGGGCTTTAAAATAGTTTGGCTCACACCAGCCTTTGGGTTGGTCCAAATTGCACCAGGTTGCCAAGTCACATGGCTGAGCTTAACGGAGTTAGGATCCACCATACATCCCTTTCGCCTGCTCCCAAAACAGCTGTAAATTAATCTTTTTACGTAACTATGAATTAAAAGCTGGGCATTACTATTAGGGAATTAGTTTAACATGTGCAATATATTACGTTTTGGGTAGCCAATGTAAAGTAAAGGTAAAGGTACCCCTGCCCGTACGGGCCAGTCTTGCCAGACTCTGGGGTTGTGCGCCCATCTCACTCAAGAGGCCCGGGGCCAGCGCTGTCCGGAGACACTTCCGGGTCATGTGGCCAGCATGACATTGCTGCTCTGGCGAGCCAGAGCCGCACACGGAAACGCCGTTTACCTTCCCACCAGTAAGCGGTCCCTATTTATCTACTTGCACCCGGGGGTGCTTTCGAACTGCTAGGTTGGCAGGCGCTGGGACCGAGCAATGGGAGCGCACCCCACTGCGGGGATTCGAACCGCCGACCTTTCGATCGGCAAGCCCTAGGCGCTGAGGCTTTTACCCACAGCGCCACCCGCATCCCTGTAGCCAATGTAGTGCCCTCCAAATTTAGTTGGATTAAAATGACCATCATTCCTGATCAGAAGCCATGCTGGCTGATGCTGATAGGAGTTGGAATTAGCAACATCTGGAGGGCACCAGGTTGTCTAACCAGTGAAATTAATAGATCCTTTCCTGCATCGGTAGAAATTAAAATCTAATAAGGGCTAGGCTAACATATTTCTTCCCATTCCTTAACTGGGATGGGCCATGTCTCTTATGGTCCTTCTCCTACTATCATGTTACCATTCTGAGCAAAAAAATCACCATCAGGATTAACCTACCCAAAGCAAGACAGCAGAGTATGTTAAAAACATTATGGAACAGCCGTTCTGTTGCTTGGCGTAATTCATCCTAAAAATGCACCGTATATCTTTCAAAGGGTAGATTAAGGATACAAACCAGGGCATATCACAATTGCTACAACACTTCCTAATGCCTCTAACGTGTGGAATGTCTTCTAAAATGGCTATTGGGGGTGGGGGGGGGAAGGCTTAGAAAATAACTTGTCTCGCTAGGGAGGAGGGTGGGGGAACAGTCTAAAGCTCCACTTCAAATGATAGATTAATGATCTGTAAATGTCATTTAAAAAAAAAAAAAAAAAGAAACCCTTTCCAGTTAGAGGAGGGTAATAATGAGGCCCCTATTACCACGAGTTAGCTAAGTTTCAGACAGAAAAATTGAGTTTCTGCTGCATGTGCTGAACCTTGGCTAAAGTCTGAATTTCCCAGACTTGAGTAAATCAAATGACAGGGGTCCCACTCTCTCTATATTTTAAGCTTTCTGCATGGAATCAAGTGCCTCTAGAAACCATGCTTTAAAAAAATAATACCGATGTCAGTAGTACAATGTAAATCATTACTCACACCTCTTTGATACAAATGCATTATTGCACAAATTGATGTGTGCAGATGTCCTTTAGGAGCCAATGTGACCTAAGTTATTAGGCATTAGTGCTCAGCAGAAGTATGCGTAAAGAAACTCTGACGTTGAAAGCAGGTGGCAAAATGGAAACCAGTGCCTCTCAAGCAAATTTCAGAAGTGATGCGTCTACAATTTGGGATGGGGTAGAACTCACCATGAGGACGCGGGTGGCGCTGTGGGTTAAAGTCTCAGTGCCTAGGACTTGCCGATCGAAAGGTCGGCGGTTCGAATCCCCGCGGCGGGGTGCACTCCCGCTGCTCGGTCCCAGCGCCTGCCAACCTAGCAGTTCGAAAGCACCCCCGGGTGCAAGTAGATAAATAGGGACCACTTACTAGCAGGAAGGTAAACGGTGTTCCGTGTGCTGCGCTGGCTCGCCAGATGCAGCTTGTCACGCTGGCTACGTGACCCGGAAGTGTCTGCGGACAGCGCTGGCCCCCGGCTTATAGAGTGAGATGGGCACACAACCCTAGAGTCTGGCAAGACTGGCCCGTACGGGCAGGGGTACCTTTACCTTTACCTTTACCTTTACCTTTACCTTTACCTTTACCTTTACCTTAGAACTCACCATTGCCTTCTGGAGCTCCTCCCAATGACTGACAACCATCTAGCCACACACTCCAAAGCCCCTTTCAGTGGCTACTAGGAAAAGCTCTAGGGGGCACTGATGAGTTTCATTTCCGCCTTTTAATTTGATCTCTACCCACAATTGCCTGAAATCTTTCTCTGCAATTAATCAGAATGGGTCAATGAAATGGTGTCTCTGTGTCTATTTTGATCAGCCCTATATAACCTTTCCTGGAGTTCATAACCACATGACGTATATGTCCTTCCAGTGAGCACTCAGGGCTGATTTCCTTCAGACTGCATAGGTTTGATCTTCTTGCAGCCCATGGGACTCTCAAGAGTCTCCTCCAGCACCATAATTCAAAAGCATCAATTCTTCAGCGATCAGCCTTCTTTAAGGTCCAGCTCTCACTTCCATACATCACTACTGGGAACACCATAGCTTTAACGATATGGACCTTTGTCGACAAGGTAATGTCTCTGCTTTTTAAGATGCTGTCTAGGTTTGTCTTCGCTTTTATCCCAAGCAGCAGGCGTCTTTTAATTTCACCATCTGCAGTGATCATGGAGCCCAAGAAAGTAAAATCTCTCACTGCCTCCATTTCTTCCCCTTCTATTTGCCAAGAGGTGATGGGACCAGTGGCCATGATCTTAGTTTTTTTGATGTTGAGCTTCAGATCATATTTTGCGCTCTCCTCTTTCACCTTGATTAAGAGGTTCTTTAATTCCTCCTCACTTTCTGCCATCAAAGTTGTGTCATCTGCATATCTGGGGTTGCTGATATTTTTTCCAGCAATCTTAATTCCGGCTTGGGATTCATCCAGTCCAGCCTTTCGCATGATGAATTCTGCATCTAAGTTAAATAAGCATATATTTAAGTTAAATAAATTTAAGTTAAATAAGTTAAATATGACATATATATGGTTGATAATTAGTTTCCCAATTAGTGCGTTGATGAACCTAGACTTCTTTACTTTCGGGAAAGTTGTTTTATCAGGAAACTTTAAGGAAGTTGCTTTCAGAACATGACCTGGGGTCAGCGGTATTATAGATTGTTCTAAATGCCCACATTTATGAGTTGGTGTGTGTCTTGGATTTTATGTGTCTCTTATCCTAAATTGTGTTTGTGTGTGTGTGTGTGTGTGTGTGTGTGTGTGTGTCTGTGTAGCAGCAATTTTGTTCTAGCACCTACAATGCTTTTACTAAGATATGAGTACTGATAAAAGCAGCAGCACCGACATTATTCTATTGTAAACAGCTTCAGGATGGTTCATAGAAAGTGACTCATAAATGAAATATAATAATAATAATAATAATAATAATAATAATAATAATAATAATAAGAAGCGACTTCTAAAGAAAATGCCTGCAGATGAATTTAGCTGTATTTTTAAAGTTGTGTGAAGTTGTCCATGTGAGAGCAAGAGCAAACCCCTCTCACATCCTCTCCTTTTCATCCTGTTAGTTGAGTCATGCAAATTAATTTGGCAGAAGGGTGTTTGGGAAGCACACTGCACTGTGTAAATGCATGAAGTGAACCTGACGTCTCAGGAATTAAAAGGCATCCCGTTTCCATTTCTTACAAAGCATAGCTTTGGATGGCATCATCTCCTCTGATTAAACAAGCCTTTCCTTTGCTTACCTGCGGCTGACAGAAGTTGGCTCACATCCCACCGTAGACATGACCCTCCCTTTCCAGGTGAGCCTGTTTCTTTCTATAATTAGGCAGAGCCAGGAGGTCCAGAATGTATAGAAGGTTCTTTGTGGGCCAAATGTTGACATCTCTCATTAGCCTAGGACCTAGAGTGCCCCAGGAAGTCAAGGGCTGATTTCTTCCTTCTTCATGCCTCCTTCAAGCAAGGCTTGTGTTCCACAAATTTAAGAATGGGCCTGGAAATACAACTGTACCTAAGAAAGTTGTGCCTACCTAGCCAACACAAACACAATCAAAAGATGGGTGTATAAAAAACGGGCTTACTTACCTCTTTATTCTTATGTTATACTACTCTGATCTCCTTAAATTAATTCAATGTTGTTGTTGTTGTTGTTGTTGTGTGCCTATGGTTCATTAACCCTCACCTTCTCATGTCCCTGATCGACTAATGCTACTGAAAGTTTGAACTATCCCTAATAAAGGAGGAGTTGCATTCTAATTATTTTGGGTTGCTTGCAATTATTGAAGCTCTTTTATAAGAGCCCCATTCAAGCTCTTTCTTCTATTAATGTACTAAAGGAATGGAGGAGGGAGATACACATCTCACTAGTCCCACACCTAATGTCCACCATTTGAGAGTGATGTCTGAAAATGAAGCTTTTGCACAGACTCTCCATACAACTGGGAAAGCTGGTTGTGTGAAGTACATTAGCACGCGTGTAGATACCGTGTGTCTTTGTTTTATATTGGGGGGTGGCTGCAGTCATGGGAAGACAGGTGGACCAGGAACCCACAGAGACCTGGAGCTAGCCTTGGAAGAGGCCCTATCATCCAAGCTTTGAATTTTGTCATGAGTATATATTCCCACCTAAGACAATGAGTTTTATGGACCAATAAGTGGCTATATTTGTACAAAAAAGGTCCCATTGTGTATTCTAAATGTAGATGACTTCCCAGTTTGAAACCGCATCTTGGCCTATTACAGTTTCCCATCTTTCTCTTCAAACAACTGTTTTCCAATTCTGTGCTTCCCTTTCATCTCATAGAATAAAATAATTCACGTTGGAGAGAGGAAAACTCGGGGAAAACCAACCAGCAGCAAACCCAGCTATATTTTTATTCTGTGCAGCAAAGAGCAGATGTTCTCTTCTTGAGCCTGAAAAGAACAAAGCTCCCTCCTAGCCTTATTTTAAACAAGTTGGCCACCCACTGCTCCAAATGTGCCTACCGAGAGAAAAAATAAATGGCTGAGCTTCTCACCAGATGCGTTTGTGAAAAGCACATCCTTGGGGGGGGGGAAAGCATCCCAATCCTAAAAAGCTGTAGTTGTTATATATGGCCAACTTGGATTTCTAGGGTCTGAGTCTTTGCCTTTGTCTTATCCCCTTAAAAGATTGGTGCATATAGCTCGCCATGTTGTTGATAACTAGGAGGTGCTGTACGGTATGAATGCCTTCAGGTTTGACGCTGCCTTGAACTGAGCCTGCTATTGGCCAACAACATAACAAGCTTTCCCAAGATTAATGCAATACAATAAAAAAAAAGAAAATGTAAATAAGTTTCTGGGGCAAAGGCTAAAAAAAATGTTTGAAGTTATATCTTGGTTTGGGGTGATTTTCTACCACCTATGAGTGGTAAGGAAGCAGAATCACACCTGCCCACTTTGACACTTGGGCAAAAAAATTGAGAGGCACAAATACAAGATGGGGGACACCTGGCTTGAGAGCAGTACATGTGAAAAGGATCTAGGAGTCTTGGTTGACCACAAACTTGACATGAGCCAACAGTGTGACGCGGCAGCCAAAAAAGCCAATGCAATTCTGGGCTGCATCAATAGGAGTATAGCATCTAGATCAAGGGAAGTAATAGTGCCACTGTATTCTGCTCTGGTCAGACCTCACCTGGAGTACTGTGTCCAGTTCTGGGCACCACAGTTCAAGAGGGACACTGACAAACTGGAACGTGTCCAGAGGAGGGCAACCAAAATGGTCAAAGGCCTGGAAACGATGCCTTATGAGGAACGGCTAAGGAAGCTGGGCATGTTTAGCCTGGAGAAGAGGAGGTTAAGGGGTGATATGATAGCCATGTTCAAATATATAAAAGGATGTCACATAGAGGAGGGAGAAAGGTTGTTTTCTGCTGCTCCAGAGAAGCGGACACGGAGCAATGGATCCAAACTACAAGAAAGAAGATTCCACCTAAACATTAGGAAGAACTTCCTGACAGTAAGAGCAGTTCGACAGTGGAATTTGCTGCCAAGGAGTGTGGTGGAGTCTCCTTCTTTGGAGGTCTTTAAGCAGAGGCTTGACAACCATATGTCAGGAGTGCTCTGATGGTATTTCCTGCTTGGCAGGGGGTTGGACTCGATGGCCCTTGTGGTCTCTTCCAACTCTATGATTCTATGATTCTATGACACATGACCAGCCACATGATAAAGAGGGCATGGCTAAAGCAGCAAACTAATACCTTTTATTTTCTTTCTACCTGAAGTAATTCTCTTTTCTTCTGTAAGACCACCCCTCATTCCATTTTTATTTTCTTATACATTTCTGTTTGCCTTGATTTCAAGTGATCTCTCCCCCACTTCAAAAGCAAAGTCCTTCAAGTTCCTCTTTCCCCAATCCATTTAATTTGCTCACCAACGAGGTCAGTAAGTGACTTTACTACAGTGGTACCTCAGGTTAAGTATTTAATTCATTCCGGAAGTCCGTTCTTAACCTGAAACTGTTCTTAACCTTAAGCACCACTTTAGCTAATGGGGCCTCCTGCTGCTGCCATGCCGCCGGAGCATGATTTCTGTTCTCATCCTGAAACAAAGTTCTTAACCCAAGGTAATATTTCTGGGTTAGCAGAGTATGTAACCTGAAGCGTATGTAACCCGAGGTACCACTGTACTTCTATTTATTTCTGTTTCAATTCACTGCTGGGTCCATTGCTTTGACTGCTGAAGGCATCACAGTGGAAAACAACAACAATGCAGCCAGAATTGAATTGAATTGAAAAGGCCGCTCATGAGTAGTAGTATTAGTACAAAACCTCAAAGGGGTTTCCTCTCAGCAACCTCCTCTAGTCCATTTGCAGGTGAAATTTGCATTTAAAGCACACCTGCAAACACCCACTTTCTCTCCCGGAAATACACTAATTTGCAAGCGCAGTTTGAAGCCAAACTATGCCTGCAAATGGACTGCAAAGAGGCTCATTCTAATTACTGATCATTGGATCAGCTGTTATAGCTGGCTATTCTGAAGGCACATTTTGAGCACTACCAGCTCTTAGACCCATCAGCTGCACTGGGAAAGGCAAACCCTGTTGGATGCACTAGGGAGTTTTTGATACCTTTGTCCAGCAATGATTTCAGCAGACACGACAGCCCAAGTTGGTAAAAGGCAGTCTTAGGCATTGCTGCCACCTGGACTTCTGGAGACAAAGATGGATTCAAGAATACCTCCAAGCTCTAAAGCAGGCTTCCTCAACCTTGGCCCTCCAGATATTTTGAGACTACAATTCCCATCATCCCTGACCACTGGTCCTGCTAGCTAGGGATCATGGGAGTTGTAGGCCAAAAACTTCTGGAGGGCCGAGGTTGAGGAAGCCTGCTCTAAAGCTATTCATTTGGCAGGAATGCAACCCTATACAGAACAGCAGTGTGGCCTAGTTCCTGCACCTTGGAACTGTCCACTCACAGGGCTTCCATATTGTCATAATTCAGCTTCAGAATAAAATTAATAAATTAATAATAGTTGGACTGGGGTCCACTAAATGTTGTGATACTACAATATTTTGTCAATGACATTATTACAGCAACAAAATGCCAGCATTATAAATGGCTGCACCCATTTATATTTATATTTTGTTTCATATTAGGACGCTAACTATTAATTCGCACATAAAATGGCCTATGAGGTAGCAACTGCTAGGCTAGACTATTGAAGCTGAGGAGCAAATTGTTTCCTTGAGGGCACAGTTATCATGGGTGGTCTTGTGCAATGGTGTGGGGTACGGATTACAGTAAAAACAGGAATATAGAGAGCAAAATGGCAACAGAACGTTAAAAATACGCAAATGCTGCCTGAGTTATGGACTAGGCACACAATCCATACAGTTAACATTCTGTGCAGCTTCGGAGAGAAAACAGACTGAGAAAGGGATGGGGGAAGCCACAGACTTGCATCAATGGAAAAGGATGTCTCTTGTATGGTTGTATATGTATAAAATAGGAGAGAGAAGCAGTAAAATGAGATCATCAAGGTTGTATAAATCCTGTCCTCCCACCCTGCCTGGCCATAAATGCCAATTTGCACTTGAAGAAAATAATTACAACTTTTCAAGTCAAGTGGTTTTCGAAGAGCCTTGGGTCTGGAAAATGACAATGCATTAAGCTCAGGATCAGACTGTTGAGGTTCATTTTATTTCCATTAAATCCTACTCTGAATATTGCTGAAAAAGCTTTGCTTTTTATTATTGCTAATTCCAAACATAATAAATATGCTTTGGGATCCAGGCTGATTTATTATCATTTAAAACAGTCTGATATTTGCAGCTTTCAGCATACATTGGAAAGTGTGTGAGTCTGCCCAAATCCAACCCTTCCATTTATTTAACTAAATGGGATACAGTCCAGATAAAAATAACAGATTTAAAATAGTTTCCTTCCCCTGGATTTAACCATCCTTTTTGCTTTTTAAAAGAGAGAGGTGAAATACGTCACTTATTCGAAGTATCTTATTATTATTATTATTCTGGGGTTTTGTTTGTTTTGCACTACCACCCACTATTCTGATGTGTCTAACAAAGGAACTTCCTTGACTGTCTTTATTGCATTTAAACATGAAAGGAAGTGTCTCAGATCCTTCACATTTGGGGGGCTGGTTTGCCTCCATTAGAAGCAGGGCCTTCTAGGTTGTGGCTCCAAAACTGTGGGATGCCTTTCCATTGGTGGTTTAGCACTTCTGGTATTTCTCAGGCAGGCTAGAGAGGCAGATGAGCTGCAGCATCTCTTAGCTCCCATGCTTTCCAGCTGGAAATGATGGCTAAGGAACATGGGATGTGCAGTTTCAATGACAAATGCCATGCTCCCCAGCAAGAAACGAGATTCATAACTATGGTATCCTATTTAGTGCTTGCTCAAATCTGTCCTCCAATTACTGGAAAGATTTCTCCTCCTGTAAAAGAGGCTTTAATTTTTCTGCACTTTATTTAATTAGTATTTTGGCATACGTGGGGCTCAGTGCCGGATTTGCGTATAAGCTAAACAAACTATAGCTTAGGGCCCCACTCTCTTGGGGGCCCCCAAAAAAATTAATGGGGAAAAAACCCTGGAAGTACATTTCCAAAATATAAGATAAAAACAAATAAAATAAAACCTGTATACAGCAATAATGTTTTGTGTTGTGTAGGCTCCTATGATGTAAATAATGGGCCCCGCCTGCTAGCCTGCTCCCTAAAATATCACTGGTTTGCTCATTTCTATATATAGGGTGCCTACATTCTGCTATTTATAATTATTAGCATTTTGTATCATATATTTACACCTATTATTATTTCATGTCATAGCAAGTTTCTAGAGACTAGATTATGAGTTTTTGTAAATTGTGTTTCTAAAGGAACTTTTGTAATTGTCAAATGCCAAAGTGATTGCATTATTGTTTGTTATGAATAAAAAAATCATTTCAAGTTAGAGCTTAATAATTATTTCACTGTTAATATACTTCTTCTTTATTGTATTTCAGTTCAACAATTGCTTTGTTAAAATACATATTTTGTTATGTGCAAATGGCTTTAGATACCTATTGGGTCCATAAATTACCATATAGCATATATTCAACACACAAAAAACAGTGACAATTTGTTGTTAACAAAGGACAGCTGGACATATAAAGGGCCCCATTACCTTCAGTAGCTTAGGCTCTCATCAAACCTAAATCCGGCCCTGGTGGAGTTTGAGGTCACACTATTATTGCAATGTGGCCCAGAGTGGGTGCATGTGTTTTTGCTCCTTGTAAACATTAGTCTGTTGCTCTCTGTAACCTCCTTGGCTGTTCATATCTGCTGATCTGAAGATGCTACATGGGAGAAGTTATCTTGTGACGCCTTACCCTGGGCTTTAACTGAAGCATGGGTACATGAGAAGGCTGCAGAGTACAGACCACTAGTGACATAATGTATGGAATGTAAACAAGGGCACTGAAAACTCCCCTCAGTCTTTTTTTAAAATAAGCTAAGAGCAGAAGGCGGAATCTTTTGCATTCAATACTTCAGCAATTTTTGTTTTAAAAGAAACTTAACATTTGGTTGTATGTAGTTAATTCATAAAACACACATGTGGAGATTGATTATAGCACTGTCTGAAAAGCTACTATCTTCTACTGAGGCTCAGAATCCAACTGAAGAGCAAAAGAACGGGGGGGAAAGACCCTCACGCAGGATTTCCATACTCTCCAACATTTCTCTAATGAAAATAGGGACATCCTAAATAATAATAATAATAATAATAATAATAATAATAATAATAATAATAATACCCAGTCCATCTGACTGGGTTGCCCCAAGCACCCTGGGCAGCTTCCAACATATATTAAAACATTAAATATAAAAAGCTTCCCTATACAGGGCTGCCTTCAGATGTCTTCTAAAGGTTGTATAGTTACTTATCTCCTTGGCTTGGAGGTCGCATAACTCCATACCCTCCAACATTTCTCTGATGAAAATAGGGACGTCCTAAGGAAAAGCAGGACATATCAAATCAGAAACCGGGAAGGCTTCTGTAAATCCAGGACTACTCCTGGAAAATAGGGACACTTGGAAGGTCTGGATAGCTTAAGTCATAGGTGAGCACCTCAGGTCTTCCAAGCTATGCTTCCAGGCCATGCCCCTCACTGGCCCTTGTTCTGTACCATCTTTGAGTGATTCTACCTATTTGGAATGTGTCTTTAACCTGTAATAATACATTTGCTTGTCTTGATGGGGAGAGATGCAGCAGGCCACAGCTACCACTGGCATATGGTAGCCATAGCCAATTACCTATGAGCAAATGTAGCCTTCAGGCTGAAAAGGGTTCCTCACCCCCTGCCTTAATCTAATGACCTAACCCATTTTGGATTTTACTTTGCTTATGGCAAGAAATAGAGCTTGGTACTAAAATTAGAGCTTGCTTGAAAACCATGCACCGGCTTTTCGAATGCAAAATTGATAGCATAGGTATTCCACTGGAAACATTTTGTTTTGGAAAGGTTTCTCATCACGCAGGTGATTTTTCACCACATATATTATTGTGCTTCAGGGAGCAAGCTGTGCATTTAATTTGCCATTGTGAGGATTGCACTCTTGTTTGTGCACGTCTGAATAGACTCCCCGCACCCCTCAGCATGTAAGAAGTTTGCAAATCAGAGACATCGTCATTTCAAATATAAGCCAGGGAGAACTCAAATCTGTGGTTTAATTTCCCATTATCGGCTGAAAAGATGCTGAAGTGGTGATGCAGAAGTTTTAAAAGGACAGAAAATGAATACGATTTAAACACTTATACAACCAAACTTTATTACGTGTGCATTTCTGCCATTATCACAGAAACATTCCTACTCAATGTAAGAGAGCGGGTTCTTAAAGTGTGAGAGCAGCATCGTAAAGGAGAGAATACAGGCTCTTAATTTTATCTTTCATCATGAATTACACCCATAAGTCACCAAAAGAAAGTCTTCCCAGGCTTCATATCTCCCAGCATGTGTATTTTAAAATGGGGGAATCAGGCAGGATTTGTGGGATGCCTTGCAAAATAAAGAAAGAAAGAAAAAAGCGGTAAGCATCCATCAAAATGAATGAGGTAGATCCAGACATTGCCTTCAGGAGACTGAAAGGCTTTTGATCCAATGGAGGGGTCCTGCTGGCAACTTCTAAATTAATTTTTTCCTCTGAGATATAGCTGGTGCTAACTTGGTGAGTTTTCAGGAATAGCCGAAGACACACCTGTTTGCTAAGAAATCTTCTGGAACCAGTTACTGTATTACTGCTGTCTGATACTGTGAATAGTATGGAGTTTTTGTATGTGTGATTTTAATTGTTATGTCCCTTGTTCTGGGATTCTTTCTAACAATACATATTTTAAATAAAGAAATTATGGCTAATTATAAGCAAAAAAAGTAAATAGCTTTGTTTCTGTTTTGTGTTCATGTATGAGTTGTGTGTGCCTATTGCAGCACAGTGGTACCTCAGGTTACATGTGCTTCAGGTTACATACACTTCAGGTTACAGACTGCTAACCCAGAAATAGTGCTTCAGGTTGAGAACTTTGTTTCAGGATGAGAACAGAAATTGTGCTCCGGCGGCGTGGCAGCAGGAGCAGGAGGCCCCATTAGCTAAAGTGGTGCTTCAGGTTAAGAACAGTTTCAGGTTAAGTACGGACCTCCGGAACGAATTAAGTACGTAACCCGAGGTACCACTGTAGTTTCCAGCAGTCTCAAATTCAAATTTCATTTTAGCCATAAAGGCAGTAGCCATTAGGTCTTTCAACCTTACTCAAGCCCTTTCCCTATGCAGTATGGGGGAAATCCTGCTTATCTATCTTTAAGATGCTTGATGGCTCATTCAAAAAGTGTTATATAGGTGTCTGTCTGTGGTGTGTGTGTGTAAAGCACACAGTTATACAATACTGCAACAGTTCACTAAAGCAACAGCATCAAACCATTCCAAATCAGAATTAAAATGTCAGTAATATCTAAAAAAAGTAGCTGTAAATGATAAAATCAGCATCAGTTAACAGATTGAAATATCCAGGTCCTTAAGGCACAATTTAAAATTGAATTTTTTTTTTTTTAAGGGTAGGATTCAGGAATATCCTGTGCAGAAAGAGCATTCCATAGGGATTGTTACACCACAGCCCTGTTTTTGCTAATTATGATTATTTGAATATAATGCTAATATATTCCTATATAATCCTCATATGGTTATTGGAAGCAAGTCAATGAATGCTGCTTCAAAAATGCTTTGCCTTCAGAAGAAGAAAAAGCAAAGTCTGGAGAAATGGCACTAAGGAGAAGTAGGTTTCTACCATTATTATGGACCCATGAAGACTCAGAGCAGCTTCAGATGTTATTTTAGAAGTGCTGCAAGCTGAGTGCAAAAGCCACTTCCCAATTGGTCTGGCAGTGTTGAAGAAACCACTGTCAGAGGAGGATTATCAACTCTCATTTGCAAAAAGTGCCACTTGAAGCACTGGATTTTGTCTTCTGAAACTGAATAGTCTCCGCAGCCTGGCAAAATCCCTAAAGGAACGCTAACGTTCCATTCCATCTCCAGGTCCATTATTGTCAAACTACATAAACTGAACGATAAAACTGAATTTACTTTATGATGCAAGGAGAAAAGGCAAAAATAGAATATATATATATGAGAATGTACCGTATTTTTTGCACCATAACACTCACTTTTTTCCTCCTAGAAAGTAAGGGGAAATGTCTGTGCGTATTATGGAGGGAATGCCTACGGGTGGCATGCCTGCGGATTTTCCTCCTCTAAAAACTATGTTCGTGTTATGGTCGGGTGTGTGTTATAGAGCGAAAAATACGGTATATATATTGTTAACAGCAAACTATATATCACCTTATCTCAGAGAGGAACTATTTGTGATATATTTATATATAACAAATAGTCTCTCTCTCTCTCTCTCTCTCTCTCTCTCTCTCTCTCTCTCTCTCTCTCGTGTGTGTGTGTGTGTTTCTTAAATTCCATCTCCTGGGTTAGAGTGGGAAGTTTATGTATAACAATGTTGTTATATTTTGTAGTCTAAAGGTAAAAATAATGATAACCACCTATCAAATCAAACATTGCCAAATGTCATTGACACTTGCCAGCACATCAATTCGGATCAGAAATAATATCTACAGATAATGACTGCAGTCCTGCAAAGGATGCATTGCAAACCCAAACAGAGATAATCTGATGGAGCTTCTAACAGTTCCTTGTCCAGCCACTCAGAAAATAGTATTAATAATTATGTATTTTTAATGAAAGGACATCAATTTGAAAAAAAGAAACATGTTTTATTAAACTATTGTCAAGAAAACACCTTTCTATAAAACACAGGTACCATGAATAAATAAATCGGCACGCAAGTGAGCAATCTTTGAGGAAATATATTAAAACCATGAAAATAAAAACCATTGGCGTTATTAGCCAAATGTTTGCCAGAAAAATAATGAAATGTTGCAATTATATAAAAGTGTTTCATAACCCCAGCACTTATGATGATGTTATAATGATGGCATTTAGGTCATTACTTTAAACTTCCTCCTAGTTCTTATACAAATTCTAACCATCTACAAAATAAAAGGAGACCCTAAATTTTAAAGTCTCCAGTTCCAGAGGGTTCATTACTTGATGCCTTATTATTTCCTGAGAATGTGTGAGTTTCGTTATTTATTTCCCCCCTTCTTCTCAAATTCATAATGTGATTTTCTTTCTACTCAGAGTTTGGTATATTACGCTCCGGGCTGCTCTTAATAAAGTCAAAAAAACAAAACATAAAAAACCTCCCCCAAATCCTACTTGGTGTCAAAGGAACTCTTTCTCCTTGTCTCATACTAATGTGGTCACACCTGATTAATCTTTACTAGTTCGGTTTTCTCCGTCAAAATTCCTGAGAGATCTAAAGGTGCTTTCACACTTAACGGCTATAGAGAAGGTAAAAGTGGTCCCTGTTGCAATCAAACACCTAAGCACTGTCAGGCACTAATATACAACATTGCCTCTATCGATCCGACAGGTAATGCTAATCTTTCACGGAAGCAAGCTGGGTGAAGTGTGACACGGTTTAAACCTGTGCAAGTAGATCAATAGGTACCGCTCCGGCGGGAAGGTAAATGGTATTTCCGTGCACTGCTCTGGTTTGACAGAAGCAGCTTAGTCATGCTGGCCTCATGACGCGGAAGCTGTACGCCGGCTCCCTCAGCCAATAAAGCAAGATGAGTGCCACAACCCCAGAGTCGGTCACAACTGGACCTAATGATCAGGGGTCCCTTTACCTTTACCTATGTAGGTGAATCACAACGGGGCTCTTTGAAACATGCTGCCCAACGAAACCAACTTTGTCACCTGGAAAGCGACATGAGGGCAGGATTCATTTTCCTGCTCATGGCAACATCATGCTTAGGTTACAGTGTGAGAGTTACCATACTTTTCCATGTATAAGGCTAGTTTATTTTCTTTGGAAATTATGCTGAGATCCAGCACCAAGGGCCTTCTGGCAGTTCCCTCATTGCAAGAAGTGAGGTTACAGGGAACCAGGCAGAGGGCCTTCTCAGTAGTGGCGCCCTCCCTGTGGAATGCCCTCCCATCAGATGTCAAGTTAATAAGCAACTATCTTACTTTTAGAAGACATCTGAAGGCAGCCCTGTTTAGGGAAGCTTTTAATATTTAATGCTGTATTGTTTTTAACACTCGATTGGGAGCTGCCCAGAGTGGCTGAGGCAAATCTGTTCATTTCAGTCTCTGCTTCTTGGCTTTCCAATATTAAGTTCGGTTCTCCACATTTCCACGTCAGTTTCCATTTTCTTTTTAAAGTCCTCATGAAAATTCCTCAGCATTTTGGTGTGAATTTCTCCTGATATGCACAATTTTGTATGAAACTTCACCCCATGTTCACATTCTTTGGAAAATAATTTCCTCCAATCGAATGGGTTATTGTATGTTATTTTCACAAACATATGTATCTCAATGTACACTTTACCTAGTATATGCATTCTTGTACACATTACCTGACTAGAAAATAGCACTGCAAAATTCAGAGAAGAGTGAATCTCAAAGATAGGCTGCGTTTCAAGTCCTGCATTGTTGCCCAAAGTGCAAATCACATAGGTTTGCCTTTGAATGCAAACAGAATAAAATTTCTCTTCCATCCCTACTTGTTCCTATTCCAGAAGCAAACAAAAATATACTCCTATTCATTCTGATTTAGATAATGCAGCTGCACCACCTTGCCACTAACCCAAAGGCATCACAATAAGCATACCTCTCCACATCCCCCAATGTGGTGGAAGTGTGCAAAAGTTCCTAAGTTCAATCCCTGACATCTCCAGGCAGAGCTTGGAGATTTATGCCTAAAATATTGGGGAGTTACTGCCAATCACGGTAGAGAATATTGAGCGTAATGGACCAATGACCTGACTCAGTCTAAGGAAGCTTCTGGTGTTTCTGTATACAGTGGTGCCTCGCAAGACGAAATTAATTCATTCTGCGAGTTTTTTCATCTTGCGAATTTTTCGTCTTGCGAAGCACGGTCAAGTCGCAACTGCACCTCTTCAAGTGGTTTAAAGAAAAAGGAAACAAACTTGCAAGACGTTTTCATCTTGCGAAGCAAGCCCATAGGGAAATTCGTCTTGCGAAGCAACTCAAAAAACGGAAAACTCTTTCGTCTTGCGAGTTTTTCGTCTTCCGAGGCATTCGTCTTGCGAGGTACCACTGTACTAGGAAGACTAGCAGAAATGGAAATTCCTAGCCTTCACCTTGCAAGATAGCATACAGACACAGAAAGGGCGGAGCCATTTGGTTAGTTACGTGCAGATTGTGTATTATTATTATTATTATTATTAGACATATGGTCTTTGCACAACTTTATTTATATAAAGTGGTGCAAAGACCATATCTCATAACAACAACAACAACAGCAACAACAACTTTTTTACTTATACCCTGCCCTGAGTTTCCCCAGCGACTCTGGGATGCTTCCAACAATAAATTAAAAATACATTAAAACATCAGTCATTAAAAACTTCCCTAAACAGGGCTGCCTTCAGATATCTTCTAAAACTCAGATATTTGTTTATTTCCTTGAAACCTGATGGGAGGGCGTTCCACAGGGCGGGTGCCACTGCCAAGAAGGCCCTCTGCCTGGTTCCCTGTAACTTCGCTTCTCACAGTGAGGGAACCGCCAGAAGGCCCTCGGCACTGGACCTTAGTGTCTGGGCTGAACGATGGGGGTGGAGACACTCCTTCAGGTATACTGGGCCGAGGCCGTTTAGGACTTTAAAAGTCAGCACCAACATTTTGAATTGTGCTCGGAAACATACTGGCAGCCAATGTAGGTCTTTCAAGACCGGTGTTATGTGGTCCTGGCGGCCACTCCCAGTCACCAGTTTAGCTGCCGCATTCTGGATTAGTTGTACAGTGGTGCCTCGCAAGACGAAAATAATCCATTCCGCGAGTCTCTTCGTCTAGCGGTTTTTTCGTCTTGCGAAGCAACCCTATTAGCGGATTAGCGGATTAGCGCTATTAGCGGTTTAGCGGCTTAGCGGCTATTAAAGGCTTAGCGGCTAAAAGGCTATTAGCGGCTTAGCGGCTTAGAAAAAGGGGGGGAAAGCAGAAAAAAATCGCAAGACTCGCAAGACGTTTTCGTCTTGCGAAGCAAGCCCATAGGGAAAATCGTCTTGCGAAGCAACTCAAAAACGGAAAACCCTTTCGTCTAGCGGGTTTTTCGTCTTGTGAGGCATTCGTCTTGCGAGGCACCACTGTACTTTCCGGGTCACCTTCAAAGGTAGCCCCACGTAGAGCTCGTTGCAGTAGCCCAAGCGGGAGATAACTAGAACATGCATCACTCTGGCGAGACAGTCTGCGGGCAGGTAGGGTCTCAGCCTGCGTACCAGAGCTCAAACCAGATTCTATGTCTTGACTTCATTCTGACAGTGTGTGGAAGCAACTGTCCACAAGAATTGCCTCACTGTTTTCCTAAGCCAGCTGCCCCAAAAGCCCACCGACCATCAAGGTGTTTTGCTGCTTGCTGCTTGCTTCTATTACCCCAAAGGTATATACCAGAGGCTTCTCTATTAAATAGTTGTGGCCATCTGGTAAGCTAAAGGATATCGAAAGAACATCCAGCTCAAAATGGGGTGGGAGAGGAAGGAAGGGTAATAGTTTACACCAATGCAGAGAAGGGAGGTGTGATGAGTGAGGTTCAGCCTCCTGAAGACCCAGGTGTCAATCAGGGCTGACAGGTGTGTCATCCAATCATGAGGGGGTGGAGAGTTAAAATCTAACTCTGTCAGCTAAACTATCATATAAAGCCTAAATAGGACTTGACTACCAGAGATAAATTAATTTAGCTTAGGGGGTTAGCTAGCCAGTGCAACCCATATTCTTTACCTGAGGCAAAGGTAAAGATCCTAGAAAAGGCTATGAATGTTTTGCTACGAATGTTTTTACGAATTTCTCTATTTATGCCTAGGTGTTTCATACAGATTACCATACAGCATATAATGTTTAGCCAGGAGAAACTGCATATGCGAAGCGACTCTTCTCTGGGGATTTTCCTTCTGTAACCATCTTCTGATTGCAAAGGGAGTCTGACCAAAGAGGCAGTTATGGAACTTGAGTGCTCCGATGACTTCTATATACACACTGCCATTTAATGGGTGCATTTAACCTTGATCATGAAATTGCTTCTGTTGTGTATAATTATTTCAGTAAATTATTATTCTGTTTTATTCTGGTTCTCCCCCTCTGCAATCTCTGTATCATATGAGAGCTACAACTGGCTATTGAATTTGGAACTGTAAATAGTGAAGGTTAAAGTTCTCACAGATTCCAGTGGAAACTGGATTATCTCCAGTAGGAAAATCCCAACCTGATCCATTTATATAACGTGCCGTGCAAAATAAGCAGAGCTTGTTAGTATTGGGTATATGAATCATAATGATAAAATCAACATATTCTAACAGTTATCTTTACCAAGTAGCACTCATACCTTTGCCAGTTTTTGTTATTCTTTGCTTTTAAATCACTCAGTTTTCTTTGCTGGAAAGTAACCTCTGTCGGAAAGCAAAATATTAAATGAATATTTAATTTCCAAAATGCAGCCCATTTTTGGATTAAAGTCCCAATGGATATTTCATATATGTGCACTTTAATCCTATACCACTGCTTCATTAAACCATTCAGGGAAAACAGGTAGGACATCATTTTTAATTAGTTAATTAGACTACAGACATTTTAAAAAAAGCTCAAGAACAAAATTGAAATATACACATACTCACCAACCATTAATTAATATGTACCATTATATCTATTTTAGATTATATTGCATCAAAGATCAAAAATCTGAAGTAAGACTTCACATCTGAAGAATAGAAAAGAAAATCTAACAGTAGAATTGCCAACATTCTCAATCATTGGAATGTATTCCACATTTCCATTTGACCACAGGTTTTAACAATTCTATTGCATTGTGGGGGTCAGAAGAGAGAGGAGAGTAATTTTTTCAGCCTCTGGTGCTGAAATTGTGACAATGTTTTATCAGGTTTCATTGTTGCCAGCTTTTTCATAAAGAGGGAACACTCTTTTTTTAATTCATGCATAGTTTTCGTAACACATTGCACTATTTGCATGCAAAAATTACAAGGCAGAGACCTTTTGTTTAAAATGCTCCTCAGCAAAAAATTCCAATGTGCTGTAGTTGAAATATAATGGCTGTGTTCAAACATTGGCCATGATTACTAGGGCTGCTGGGAGTTGTAGTTCAGCAACATCTGGAAGACCAAACATTCCCCACTCATTCTTTAAACTATAGTTTAGTGTTATGAGAGTGAGCTTGTGTGAGCCTTGGGCTCTCATGCTTCCTGCTTCCCCTCCTCCAGCATAGAAATTAAGAAACTGAAAGCTTTTCACTTCCATTTGCCATTTGAACCCTTGTTGTTGTTTAGTCATTTAGTCGTGTCCGACTCTTCGTGACCCCATGGACCAGAGCACGCCAGGCACTTCTGTCTTCCACTGTCTCCCGCAGTTTGGTCAAACTCATGCTGGTAGCTTCGAGAACACTATCCAACCATTTCATCCTCTGTCGTCCCCTTCTCCTTGTGCCCTCCATCTTTCCCAACATCAGGGTCTTTTCCAGGGAGTCTTCTCTTCTCATGAGGTGGCCAAAGTATTGGAGCCTCAGCTTCAGGATATGTCCTTCCAGTGAGGACCCAGGGCTGATTTCCTTCAGAATGGATAGGTTTGATCTTCTTGCAGTCCATGGGACTCTCAAGAGTCTCCTCCAGCACCATAATTCAAAAGCATCAATTCTTTGGCAATTTGAACCCTACACTATGGCAAATTGAGATGGGCCAGCTTTCTTAATTACCGTCTGAAACAGACTTGCTTTCAGCTAACAAGAATAACCACAGTTTGTCTGGGTTCAAGTGACATTGCAGATAGTGGTGAATCTAAAATGGAAGGGAAGCTTCTGAAGGCCTCCCTGTTGCCATGCCGAGGGACAGGGAAAGCTCATTCTTCAAATGTTCAGCTACGGTTGTGAATGTTCAACATTGTTATGAAAGGTGGTGCATGTCTGAACCGAAGCCAGAGTTTTGAAAGCCACCTCTCCAAGGTTCTGACCTGAGCACTCAAATCCAGGTTTCTCACGGTCAGGGATGATGGACACTGAGGTCCAGCTCCGAGGGCTTTCTGGTGGTTCCCTCACTGCGAAAAGCAAAGTTACAGGGAACCAGGCAGAGGGCCTTCTTGGTAGTGGTGCCGGCCCTGTGGAACACCCTCCCATCAGATGCCAAGGAAAAAACAAATATCTGACTTTTAGAAGACATCTGAAGGCAGCCCTGTTTAGGAAAGTTTTTAATGTTTGATGTTTTAACATGTTTTTAATCTGTTGGGAGCGGCCTAGAATGGCTGGGAAGGCCTGGCCAGATGGGCAGGGTATAAGTAATAAATTATTATTACTATCATCATCATCATCACTAGTAATGGGATGCATTCAGGAACACCACTGGAAGGATATAAACCTGCACCCTTCCCTTGACAACCCCAGTTTCTGGTTAAATGCCAGGATTTTGATCTGACACTAGCTGTTTATTTCTTGCCCTTTAGACACTTCCAAACCCCCAGATAGTATGCTCGCCCGGTACATTATAAGGGAGGTGGACTTTTAAAAGTGAGGCCTTTAAAAATCTTATTTGAGTTGCTGTCATTAGTTATGTGGCAGAGCTGAAGCGAATTGCTGAAGCAAGCTTGCAATAAAAGTTACAGCTCCCCTGTCCTCTGAGACTAGTTGTAGTGGGTTCGATTGCTACCAGAAAAGCATTAAAAATAAGGGAAAAAAATCCTTCATGGTGACTATGTGTGGTGGAATACTGGGCTTCATCATTCCAGCTACTCTTTTCCAAGCTAAAATAAAAGGGATCTTCTCTTTTTGCTGTGATTTTTAGCTGACTCACTTTCAGATGTAAGCCCTTCTCTGTAATTAAATATCCCACTTGTCACTATTATAAAACACACATTTTAAGTCTTTCTTTCTTTCTTTCTTTCTTTCTTTCTTTCTTTCTTTCTTTCTTTCTTTCTTTCTTTGCAGTTACACAGTATGCCAAGTAAAGTACATGTGTGTATTGTCTAACATTTTATTGGAACATTTTAATAGAGAACCAAAAAACATCATATGCAAATCATCCTGGAAACAATTACTAAACCTTCAGTGCATGACCATTTCCTGTAGAGGGAGCCAAAGAGCTTTCTTTACCTTGAGCTCACAGATGTACAGACTAGCAGGAAAACAGTCTCCAAAGGCCATTTGTGCTACTGAGTTTTACTTTAATAGATACATGGGAGGGGAGGGAGACACACGCCAAGCTTTCCTTTCACACCTGTATTAGCATTACCACCTACCAAAGTCAAATTACTTGGGTTTCTGTAATTGGCTGGGATAGTTTTATGTCTGTAAGAGCAAAGCACTGTTAGCACGAAACAAGAGTCTCTTAATGTAACACAAAAAGAGGAAACCTGTTTTCATAGTTTAAATAAGCTAATTCATATGTATAGAAGCAAATTTAGTAATAATGCAATTTTATAAAGTAGTATTACCTTACCTCCTTATCACAGAGTTGCAATGCAGGAATATGCAGCTGTCCCATATAGGGTTTGAATCTGCAACTTTGAACCTGCAACTTTGGCATTTATCAGCACCATGCTGTAACCAACTGAGCTGTCCAGGCTAGTGTGGAAGACTGTGACCTGTCTGCTATCCAGGTGCTAATTTGTTGGTGGAAACTTCAAGCTCTCCCCTCCAATATATGATTATTTCATTGTACACAGGTTGTACATTGACAATAAAGGCTATTGTTGTTGTTGTTGCTGCTGCTGCTGCTGCTGCTGCTGCTGTTGTTGTTGTTATTATTATTATTATTATTATTATTATTATTATTATTATTATCATTACTGCAGTGAGATTGCTATATGCACAAAGATGGAAAGGCCTTACCCACTGTAGAAGAATGGCTGATGAAATTATTGGACTAACATGTTTAATTAGAGGGGAAAAATCATTACCAACATTTGTTAAGGACTGGAAATGTCTTACTGAGTTTTTGTGTGAAAGAGAAACTGAGCTTGTAACATCTAGATTTGAAGACTGAAAAAATACTAGTTTATAGAAGATAGAACGATTGGCTCTTAAAACAATGACTATCATATGTTGCTGCAAAGAACCGAAAGTCCTTTTATTTTAGTCTTTCTTTAGCTTTTCCTTCTTTCTTTTTCTCCCCTCTTGCTTTCTCCTTCTTTAGATTTCTCATTTTCTTGTATTTTCTTCCTTTTGACCCTACTCTTTGTTAGATTAAGGAGCTGTTTTATCTCAATATATTATACATAAAAATACTTCGTAATGAGTACGTAAATAAAAGATAAACCAAAAAAGTCAAGCTCTCCCTTATTAGGTGTTTAGGTCTTTAAGCAAGACTTGGACTAGACTGTCCTTCAAACTGAGGGTTGTTCTCTCACAGCCATCAAATACATAACTATCGTCTATAAGGCAAAACATATGGCTGCCCTAGAATGAAGTGAACAGGAAAAGGAGCTCTGGAGTTTCCAGGGTTCGAGGAAATAAAAATGTTTGTTTACCACTTTTCTAAAGTTCAAGGCAGTGTACAAACCGAAGTAGAACAATGTGGGCTAGCAGATACATAGAGTTGCTCAACACACTTCCTCAAGGAGATACGTAACTATACAACCATTAGAAGACACCTGAAGGCAGCCCTGTACAGTGGTACCTCTGGTTACATACGCTTCGGGTTACATATGCTTCAGGTTACAGACTCCGCTAACACAGAAATAGTGCTTCAGGGTTCAGATATAAGGTTCAGATATAAGGATTTGAACCAATTGTCTAATTATGCTGCTTCTAGTGTGACTTTGAATTACTGTATTTTTCTGTGTATAACATGGCCCCGTGTATGAGACGACCCCTACTTTTGGGAGCCCAAAATTTAGAAATCATTATTTCAAAGTTGTTCAGCTATTTGGGGAAATCGCCCCAAAAGTTGTTGGGCTTTTTTCAATCTACCGCTTGAACCACCTCGCCTCTCCAACCACCTTCTCCTCACCTCAGCCGGTGAAAGCCGAAGGTGCCGTGGCCAAACTCCCTCCTCACACTTACTGTATAAATCCATGTATAAGACGAAACCCAATTTTTGACTAAAAACGTGGGGGGGGGGACATAATCTTGTACACAGAAAAATATGTTAAGTTTCTGATTAACAAGAACTCCCCTGAAATACCTTGGGGGAGGAGATCTCAATTAAACTTTGTATTATTTCCATTAAAAATAAGGAAGAAGATTTATCAATGTGGAAAGCATTATGATGTCTTTGTCTAGTTTAAACTCAGACTCAGACCACATAATCCTGTTTTGCAATCATTCTGTATATTCCGTCTCAGTTCTAGGGATACCTCTATCTTTTCCGACCTATTCGTTCTATTCTGACTGTATGCCCAAACATTCCCAAAATGCCAAACACATACACACACCTTCCACCTTGCCTCCCTCAAGAAGATATCATACGCTCCTCTCACCGTGTGAGCTGCTGACATTATTATTTTTTTAATAACCAGAACATACTCTATCAGTCTGGCCTTGTTCTGTTTTCAAGTTATTCTGGCCTTTTGGCAGTGCTAATTAACACCAGGCTCTGAGCAGCCGTACAAAGTGTCTGCTCAGCTGAACTGCCCTCATTTCAAAATATATATTTATATATCTGAAAGTCCAAGCCAGTCGCCCACCTTCCTCTCGGCCTCCCATTCTGTGGGATGGGTTTCAACTAAAACACCAAGTGGGTGTATAATAATCTACTAGTTTGTCAGACGTTAATACGGATATAGATTACTACTTAAGCACATGCATGCAAAAGTTTTAGTTTTTCGTTATCTGGGAGAATAATACAGGAGAGTCTCTTCAGAAGAAGATGATGAAAATTCTCTCTTGATTCTGTGAGTATCCGCCAACATTTCTTTCAGTGGTTCCCAGAATATTGTTGCCAGTGACTCAATATGTAATCCTGTACTCTTCAGCTGATCATCCTGTGAAATCTTGATTATTTCTAAATGTGGCTATATAAATACTTCTTATGGTATGGGGAAGTTCCCCGTTCAAAACTGCTTAAATTTAAGGCACACTTTGTTCAGTTTTATACATTCATAACCCATCTGTTTTCTGAAGAGCACCAGCCAGACAATATGCCAAAATACATGAATGTTTCATGCAAAACAACCCCTAGGTTTAAGCCAGCAATAGAAATTAGGGTAAAGGTAAAGGTACCCCTGCCCGTACGGGCCAGTCTTGACAGACTCTAGGGTTGTGCGCCCATCTCACTTAAGAGGCCGGGGGCCAGCGCTGTCCGGAGACACTTCCGGGTCACGTGGCCAGCGTGACAAGCTGCATCTGGCGAGCCAGAGCCGCACACGGAAACGCCGTTTACCTTCCCGCTAGTAAGCGGTCCCTATTTATCTACTTGCATCCGGGGGTGCTTTCGAACTGCTAGGTTGGCAGGCGCTGGGACCGAACAACGGGAGCGCACCCCGCTGCGGGGATTCGAACTGCCAACCTTTCGATCGGCAAGCCCTAGGCGCTGAGGCTTTTACCCACAGCGCCACCCGCGTCCTTCAATAGAAATTACAGTGACCCAAAGAACCCCAGCCATAATACCAGCACAGCCAGAATACCAGCACAGCCATAATACCAGCACAGCCAGACACCAGCAGAAAAATCACCAGCCCAAAGCCTTTTTCAACAGCCCTCTGATAATCTAAACAATACATTGATGTGGCCTGATCCTCCTCATTTGGCAAGACATTCCAAAAGATGGACATCATCACAGAGCCCTGGTTGCCATCAGCCATGCCTTGTGTGTTCAGATGAGCTAGAACAGCATGTTGGCGGATGTTTGGTGCATTCAGAAAAAAAGGCACTGCTTAAGGGTACAGTCATACCTCAGGTTGAAGTAGCTTCGGGTTGAGCGTTTTCCGGTTGCGCTCCACAGCAACCCGGAAGTAATGGAACGTGTTACTTCCGGGTTTCGCTACTCACACATGTGCAGATGCTCAAAATGGCATCACACGCATGCATGGAAGCAGCGAATCACAACCCACGAACGCGCAGACGCGGGTTGCATTCGCTTCAGGATGTGAACGGGGCTCTGGAACGGATCCCATTCGCATACAGAGGTACCACTGTACTCAAGTCCTAAGACATTTGAGCCAAGAAACAACCATCTAAGAATACTATCCAACTAAGTACTTCTGCTTGCACAACAGAAATCCCCCCTCACTCACCTCTCCCTGTGTACCCATTGCAGCTTCCTCAAATCTGCCCTTGGAGGGCTGGGGGAACCCCAAAGAAAATTTAGGGGGGTGGGTGAGAGAGGAGAATAAAGGGAAGTTTTGTTCTGCAAACTGCTTCATTGGAAGGTACAGGAAAATACCTTCACACATCTGTTTCGGGAAGGTGGGTCAGTGGCAGTACTAGTACTGTGTGGATGGGTCTACTCTAATGCTTTGAGAGTCGTATACTTCAGTGAAAGGGGCTTCCATTTTTCTGCCTCTTTCTCAGAGCACTTTCCAATTTATTTAGGATTAGTGTATAATAGGTAGTTATGGCTACTGTGTGTTTCACTTTCTGGCAGATGTTTTTTTCTAGCACTCTGCAGCCTTCCTGGCTACCCACACTGCCTGATATGAAAGAGCCACATGAGGGGGGCAGGAAATACCTCATGATATCTTCCACAGAGCTTTATTTGATGCATGGGAAGCCAGGGCGACTGGCTACCCTGTGCCAGAGATTGGTGTGGCTACTGGATTTGTTTTTAAGGGAAGTCCCGCTTTGTACCTCTTGAAAAATCCACACTAACTTCTTTAAAAGTATAAAAGAAGAAGCAAAAATTCAAAGAAGAAGGAGAGGAGGAAGAAGAAACTGACAGCTGTCAGACAAACAGTAGGCAGCCTCTCCACCTTCCCATACTTACAGGAAAGCCCAGGTGAGGAGGTCGTAGTGGTTGTTTTTTCAGGAAATGTGACCACCAATAAGACTAAAGAGATTAATTGAACAGTGAAAGAAAGGATGCTCACAAATGCCCCTTGGCAACCTTGGAATTAAGGTAAGCACAACAAAAACCTTGCATCCCACCCATGATAATTTCTCTGAAATTTTCTCCACCCCTTTAATACTTTTATGAACACAATTTATTTTCTCATAAATGAATGAAGCATAGTAAAAAGAATTCAGGAGCACTAGGCAGTATTACCATTTCCTGTTTGCACATGGACAGACAAGGGTAAAACTAAGAAATACAGTGGTACCTCTGGTTGCGAACGGGATCCATTCTGGAGGCCCGCTCGCAACATTAAAAGAGCGCAACCCGCAGTGGCGTGGCTGCGCATGCGCGGGTTGCAATTCGCCACTTCAGCACATGCGCGTGACGTAATTTTGTGCTTCTGCGCAAGCTCAAGCAGCGAAACCTGGAAGTAACCCTTTCCAGTACTTCCGGGTCACTGTGGGACGTAACCTGAAAGAACGTAACATGAAGCGGACATAACATGAGGTATGACTGTACCATATTCCCAATAAGCATGTGATGATGATGATGATGATGATGATGATTTAAAGCTTTGTATTCTTACCACAGGTCCACAGTGGAAGATCAAATGGTGTTCTCTGTCCCATACAAATCCCACTACATAAGTCTTCCAGACAGATTCCTGGGTCTGCTGTCAACTGAAGTGATCTACACGAAGAGATCTCATTGGACTTGCCCAGAATTTAACAGGTCACCCCAAATATGTGTGAGCAAAATGGATTCTGGTGATGCAAATATCACCTCATATTGGCCTGGAAAATTCATCTACTTGGGACAAGGCCCCCAAATACCAAATTGGGAATTAATGGAGAGAAAGTGTTAGTTTCTCCACTGATAACAGGCATCCCTTCTGAGCCCTGTAATAAGTCATGCGTACATTGCATGATTTATGGATAGAAGGGTGCAAAAATATCAGCCCTAGCCCTATACCCACCTACTGATGGAACTGTGACTTACTTCCAAGTAAATATGTTTGGGCAAATTAAAGCTTTCAATTTTAATCTGCAGCAGTGTTGTATTTGCAAATGCTTCCCATAAACATGGAATTTGGGGGAGAGAAATAAGTGAAACTAGGGTAGAAAATCCGGATTTCAATAGTGATCCTCTTCTCCAACCCTTGAGCACGAATATGTGCTAGATTTTTGTCTCTTTTTGCCCTTTAGTTACTCAGCTGGTGAAAAAAAAATTGATTACTCTCACACTTGTGGTTGAGAATAAGCAAGCGTGTGATGTTTGTAGCCTCTGGATTTGAAGTTCTGAAATGATTTTGCTTTCAACACTCCCCAAAGATTTGTGAGCTGAGCTGGTTTCTCCAACCTGGCAGTTTGGGTAAGTCAGAGGAACTGGAAAGATGTAGAACAGACGCAGCAATCCTGTTTATATAGAATAAATGAAGGACATGGTTATAAAAATAGAAGACAATGATACTAAATGAAGATGATCTAATTTCATTTTTCCTAAGGAAATAAAACAAAAATGCTATTATTTCATGCCTTGGTTAATTATTATTATTTTTTTAGATACTGTAGTAACCCACAAATCATACATCAGAATATTCTAGAGGGAAACATGTTGCTATCTATTTTTCCTCATTTCCTTCTCCCCCGAAGTAGGATTCTTCTCAGTGGACACAAAATTGGAAAACATTAAATTCATACAATTTTTTTTTTGCCTTCTTATAAAAAAAGGGGGGAAGCCCATTTCCAACATTTATTTTATTCTTATTCCTTTGCTTCCTGTGTGGGGAGAATGGAGACCAGCTGGGTTATTCTTATTCCTTTGCTTCCTGTGTGGGGAGAATAGAGACCAGCTGGGCCTTGCATGGCAGCCCTCATGACACCTGAGGTTTGGTGCTGTGGTCTCAAAGGACTTGAAATAAAAAATCAAAACTGGGTCTATAGAGGCAGGGGCAGAGGAAGGGGTTGTGGTGGGGGTGTCTGCCCCAGATGTCACCTCTGAGGGGGGTGACAAAATGCCAGGCGGCACTCACAGTGGGGCCTGCAGCACACCCGAGCCACACATCTATCCTGGGAGTGACACGGTGGCTTGGGCATGCGCAGGCTCCCCACTGCCCAAACGTTCTGCCCGCCATCTCCCCCTCAGCTGTAGGGCGGCTGAGTCGGAGGAGGCAGGCAGACTCCTTGGAGGTCCCACAGAGCATCCTGCCCTGGCTGGCCCCACCCCGGTGAACGGCTGCCCCTGGCCCTGGGCACAGGGCACACGTGCTGCTCCAGCTGCCCGATCGGCTTGCTCCAGTGCTGTATAGAGGCATTGCCGAGAATCAGTTATGCTGGCAAACTGCACAACCCAATGCCACCCAATTTATTTGTACTAGGTGGGTGCACAAGTCTAAGTCAACCCAAACCGTATCACAAACAGGCATAAAAATTAGTCTGTTACTTAAAATAGAACAGTGCCAACTCTGCTAAAATCAAAGTTGGGAAACATAACCATTCGGGTGTTTGTGAAGGAGAATTGTAGACTCCTGAGAAGCAGAGCCACAGTGTTATGATAGAACTGCGACTCAAACTGATGTGTCACATGCAAGAGGACAATTTTGGTAAACAAGCCACAGCCACCTCCCATTGTGAAACTGTAGCCAGAGGAAAGAGCGAAATTGGAATTAGGCCTGCCATTTCCAAAGACTTCAGGCTCCAAGGGAAATTTGCTCCCTAAGGTGAGGGAAAACAACTGCTGTCTTAAAGGCAGGAAAAACACAGCCAACAGCCAGCAAGATGTTTAGAATAGAAACTATTGATGGCCTAATATCAGTGACAAGGCACGGAAAAGGTGCATTGGAAAGGGGTCAAGAGGACAAGTAGCAGGCCTTAAATGTGGAATAACATCACTAATAATCGCCCGAGACACTGGTATGTAAACATCAATGGCCATTAGGATCATTAACCTTGTCAGTGCTTGAAAAATGCAATATTTTAATCAAATTAATAAGGGTACATATTTACAGAGAGGCTGATCTTTTAAATTTGTGCCTCATGCTGGAGCACGAAGGCTTAGCTTCTGAAAAGCTCTTCTATATGCAGAAAAACAAATAAGACTTGGCCTGTGATATTACCGGGGTCAGGGAAGGGGACACAACACTAACACACACTGATCAGAATGGTGGTGTGGAGTTATGCCTTCGTCTCAGAGGGCATGGCAGCTACACAACTTATCCCTCCTTGCAGCATCTTTGCAACCAGACAACTCCCCCTAGCAACTGCACAGGGAATACACCAATTAAACCTGTTCCCTCCCTCCATACATCAAGGTCATGGCCAGTGAAAGTTTGTTTATTTAGTATTTTTTTCTATTTAAGGCATGCCTTGCTTGCACTATAATGCAAGTGCAATTGCAGAACAGGTTACAGTTTAAAATACAAGCCCATGTTAAGGATGGGAAAAGATTTTGAATTTGCAGCAACCCCTTCCGGTCTGCATCCAACAGATTGTGCTCAGGTCAGAATGTAGACATATGTATTAGAATGCATGTCCATGAGGGTAGGTCCTGTATGTATGTATGTATGTATGTATGTAGTGCTTTCCCCCCTAAAAATGTTTAGGGGTACTCTCATTTTGACTCAAGAAAACAACCATTTTATAGTTCAAATCAGGGGAAATAATTACAGTAAATGGACAAAAGTACAAAGAACATGCATTGCCTCTTAGTACATAGCTGACAGCTCACAATAACTTCCACATTGGCATGAGGTTGGATGTACTAACATCTTCCCTCCTACTTCCAACTCCTCCTTCACACATTAAACGCCCGCTTCTGTCTGAGACTCAGGAAATACCATGGCAGGAAATGAGGCCACCATCAGGGGTAGCAGTGGAACTGACAGTTCACCGTGCTAGAGAGGAAACTATTTTTTAAAAAAATTCTTCTCCCATTAGATTCACAAAATGTTTAGGGGTATGTGTACCCCTGTGCCCCCCAGAAAAAGCACTGTATGTATGTTTTTATTTTGTATGTTTTTATTTGCATTTTATTGGAAATGTAAAATGTAGCACAAGAAGATCTTTAATGAAAACTATTTTTTTAGAAGGAAGGAAGGAAGATCTATGAATCTCAACCAGCACAGGAAACCTATCCAGTTCCTAGACCTGGGAACTGCACATCCACTGATGTCCACCATGTTAGGATTCCCTTTCAATTTATTAACCTGTATGCAGCCCACCACTGGATCCAGGCCAGGCACAATTCCAGGATTTTCACAGCCTCACCTGACTCAGTTGGTATAGAGAATTGTGGAAGTACAGAGATATAGAGATGAGACCTTGGTTCAAATTCCCGAATGGCTCCCACTCAAAGAGGAGCACTGTAACGGGGTGTATATACACAGAAGAATGCTGCTTCATCCAGAGAGCTACTATGAGATCAAGCAGTGAGCAAGGAATCTAGCTTGGCACGGGTGCCCACTCCTTTCCAGCCTAATATATCGGGAGAAGAAAATCTTCTCTCACCGTATAAGAAAGCATCTCCTCTTTCAACCAGTGCTCTGTCCAAGGTTTATTTCTATTTATTTATTTATCAAAAATATTTATGAGCTGCCCACTCAATTTTTATTATTATTAACAATAACAGGAAACAAACCAACCAACATAAAACCATTGAAGAGGTATACATAGTAAAAACACAATAAAACACACAAATGCAAGTTCTAAGAACAGTAAAATCAATTCAATGAGCTCTAAAAACAATCCATACAAATCTTTTTTTTAAAAAAAAAGAAGAAACAATTTTGTCAGATATAAAACTGACCTTCCATAAATGACTATGTTACAGGCAGGCTTCTTAAAGAAAAATGTCTTCAGTAGGGTGCCTTGACATCACCATGCTAGGCACCTGGCAGATTCTGGCTGGTAACTGGTTCCAGAGAGCTAGAGAAATAAAGCCCAATTTCTAGTGCAGGCTAAGTGTACCTCTGGGGCATAAGGTACTTTTAGTAGTACCCCACCTAAAGAGCAAAATTGCTGGGCAGAGATATAGTGGGCATGGGGGTCCCTTAGCTATCCCACTCCCAGACATTCCAAGTGTCCCTAATTTTCTAGGACAGTCCCGGATTTACAGAAGCAGTTCTGGTTTCTGATTTGATCCCGGAATGTCCTACTTTTCCTTAGGATGTCCCTATTTTCATTGGAGAAATGTTTGAGCGTATGGAGCTGTCTGATCACTGAGCCATCTGAAAGCAGCCCTGTATAGGGAAGTTTTTTTTAATGTTTAATGTTTTATTATGTTTTTATGTATGTTGGAAGTCACCCAGAGTGGCTGGGGCAACCCAGTTGGATGGGTGGGGTATGAAAATTATTATTATTATTGTTATTATTATTGCTTTTCTTCTAGAAAAATAAGTGCCAGTACTCACCATGAAGTTGTTACAGTAAGTGCCACACTTTTTAACAACAACAAAAAGGGGTGCCGGTACATGTCCCTATTTTCATCAGAGAAATGTTGGAGGGCATGCAGTCAAAAGCTGTTGAGGACTTTGAATGCTGAAAGCAGAACCTTGAATTGCTCCTGGTAACATATTGGCAGCCAGTGGAGTTCCTTCAGCACTTAAATATCAAGGCGATGTCCAACAATGTATGCCAATACAGGGAGATATGAGATACCCTTAAAACAATGCAAAATGATGGCCTCACTATTGCCATACCCACAATACCAAGCAGTGCCACAACCATAGCCTGCTTCCCTGAAGTCTCCAGCTCCCTCCACCATCTGTTTTCTACTGGAAGTCTCCTGGCAGAGTGGAGATGATCATGAAAAAGGCTTCTGCCCCGGCCTTCATTAGGCAGCAGCAAAATAGGAAGCACCGAGATCCCTAGCTCTCAAAGGAAAAGTTGGGCCAGTAATAACTCCAGGCCTTTCATCTATGCTATAAATGTTTCCCTTTGCATCTTCTTCTTGATGTAGACTCCCTGGAGTCAGCTTCTCTTACACAAGGATTCAAAGGTTGGGCAGTGCCCTCCCACTTGACCATTTCTCCTCTTCGCCAAGTCTGACTGCTGTCCCAGTGTTGGCACAATGCAAACCTAATTCAAGGGGACAAGGAGGGCACAGTCCAAACCTAATTCGAAACATTTAAGGGCAGATGCAGAATAGATGGGAAACCAGAAGAAGCTGGGCTCAACTGGGGGTGGAAACAGCACTCAGGTCTTGCCAAGCTTGGGTGGGTTTTCCATAATACTAAAGGTTTCTCAGCCAGCCATAATCATTTTTCTCTGGCACTAAAAATTAGACCACCACACCTTTAATGGACATAACTGCCTCTTTTTGACAGTGTTCCCATTTCCAGTGAATCACTGTTTGCTTTTTGCCCATTTCATTCTGCAAGAACTCAACGGCCAAGCTACTAGAGTTAACCATTTCCTTCCCTTGTGCTTTATGGGGATGCATAATATTATATAGCCAATTAAACACATTTAAGGAACAAGGTTTTCGCTCTCTTGTTTGCAGGTCAGGAAAAGTGATTTCTTTATTACTTAATTGCAATGCCAATTGGCTTATTTATTTGAACCTACTGATATCAGTTGGTATGGTTTTATAGCTCTCCCTTTTAGCAATATTATTTACTTGGATTGTTATATTCTGTTTGGAAGTGAGTTAGCATTTAGGCAGTTGTTGCAATGAAATATTAGTGAATGACTTATTCTTAGTCATTTTAGTCAATGTTCTGCAAGCAATGCTTAAAAACGGCAGCTAGTGGCAACTCTGGAGCACAAAGGACATGGTTGTGTACCTCACTTCAATTTCCACCTCTATGAATCTTTGGAACTCATTGATCCTGTGAATTATAGGTGCAGCTTGTCTTTAAATTGGGTTATTGACACTTCTACACAATTGCAAACTCCAGGTCTTACATGCTTTCCAATAATGTATTGGGAGGAGAGGTCCACTAAGCCATCATCAGGTTTTGTTCTCTGCAAGAGACCCACTTAAACTAACACCACATTTTGTGAGTTATCCCCCAAAGGGTCTTATTGATAGTGGCAGTCAGATGGAACTTGTGACATGCAGAGAGAAGACACAAAGATTTACTGGGGAGGGAACTTAAGGCAGCAAAATAACGTTGCCAATTCAGCTCCAGTTCACAATTCCAAATCGTAAGGAAATCCTTGGCCAAATTTCAGCTCATGTTTCCGAGATAAGCAGCAGTGCTTTCATCATCATCCCAACCCCATATGGCAGGGCTATTTCTTCCAGCAGATGCGAATAAAAAAGAGACATATTTACATTCATAGTTAGACAAAGGCTGGCGCACAGAAAACACACATGGAACAGCCGTTTTCATCAGCGCTATGGCCATAATAGTCTGGATTATGCACTGTGTTCTTGCTGCAATAACATTCATTTGCTGTCAGCGCTCCTGTGTGAAAACAAATTAGCCAGATGATTAATGGATATCAAAAACAGCATGTGGATTCTCTGCAGTGATGCCCCAGCCCTGGGTGAAACATGTTGCTGAAGGAGCTCCTTTTTGGCACTCAAATGTCTCTTCGGCACATGGCGCTAGTAGTCACGTCGTCTGTTTTCGGAACCTTTTCTTTCAGGGCTATTATTCATCAGGGATGACAACCAATTTATGTGCTTTGCTCTAGTCAGTTAACAGCTTTAGCTGATAAATCAAATCAGTTATTTGATTAAAACTCCACGCAGTTCAAGCTGAAATGGATGCTCCCAAAATGGATGCCTTCAATAGATTCCCCTTTATGTACATGCACGCCACAGAAGATACCCCTATTTTCTCCACCATTTTCGCACACGCAAGGCTAGTCTTACCAACATTTGATTACAGAGGCAAATAAAGGAAACTCTCTCCTTCTCAGTGCTGCCTGCGTACAATTAATTGCGGCATTCATGGTGTGTAGGGAGAAGAAGTTAGGCAAATACAAGTTTTTAGCAGAAAGATACAAGGTGTGGAATTGGTAAATAAGGAATCTGAAGGGCATCATGTTTGGGGAAGAGATTAGGGCTGGGGGATAAATCCAGTTCATCTTGCATTTAAAGGAGAACCAATATAATTTGTACTTCCGGGAATTAATTCGCAAACTGAAGCACAGACATTCTTTGAAATTCACTCTTCTCCGAATTTTGCAATACAATTGTCTGGGCAAGTAATGTGTGCAAAAGTGTATACAGTAGGTTGTGGTGTACATAAAATGCACATATTATTGAAAACAACTTAGCATTGGACATGGGGAAACTGCTTGGGAAAATGTGCATATTAGGCGAAATTGCATACAAAAATACATTTATTAGGAGAAATTCCCACTAAATGCTGGTTAATCTCCAAGATGATTTTTTTTTTGAAAAATAAACAAGCCACAAGCTAATGTGAAAATGATAAGTGAACTTAAGAACAGAAACATGTGAAATGGAGAAAAACAGAGATAGAGAGATTCACCCTTCCCTAGAAGACATATGATAATTTCATTGTGTTTGAAAGGGTTGTTGTGAGAATGTTCATGTTTTTTAAAATGCTGTTTATTCTCACTGTTTCCTTATCTCTTGGACTTCATCTGCATCCCCCTCCTTTTTGGTTATTGCTTCTGTCTGCTTCCTGGGTATTCATGTCAAGGATGGCAGAGTTTTGACTTTGCAATTATATCTCCAGGTTGTGTGTATGTGAGAGAGGGGAGGTGAGAGAGACAGAGACAGAGACAGAGACAGAGAGAGAGAGAGAGAGAGAGAGGAAGGAAAGAAGGGAAGAAAGAAAGAAAGAAAGAAAGAAAGAAAGAAAGAAAGAAAGAAAGAAAGAAAGAAAAACTTTAAAAGAGAACAAGACAGGACAACGTACAGTGGTACCTCTGGTTACATACGCTTCAGGTTATATATGCTTCAGGTAACCCAGAAAAAGTACCTCGGGTTGCTTCAGGATGAGAACAGAAATCATGCTCCGGCGGTAGCAGGAGGCCCCATTAGCTAAAGTGGTGCTTCAGGTTAAGAACAGTTTCAGGTTAAGAACGGACCTCCGGAACAAATTAAGTACTTAACCTGAGGTACCAATGTAAATGAATAGTAGAACATTCTAAAGCCATTGGGAGTGGGGAATGGTCAAGGGAAACACTGCCCCCCTCCAAGTTTCCCAAAAGAGTTAATAGTTTAGTCCTTTTTAAAATGATGTTTATTTTAAATTGTTCCACTCTATTAAACACAAGTTCATCTGATATTTCAATTCTTTACTAAATGCCCTCAGATACACTGAGGGCCTATTCCAAAGTTGTCCAGAGTCATTCTTGGGGAGGGATGGAGCGAAGATGGGACATGGAAGATAATATGCTTTTGAATTACTTCGTCCTACTGTCTGGGTGGCTGCCTTGGGAAGTTTTAATGAAAGCAAATTGTGGTAAGGTTGACTTAATCTGAGCAAAGGTTTCAAAACAAATGCAAAACTATGTTTTTGGCCATTTCCATACTCTGGAAGAAGGAAAATCTAGCTCATGAGATAGAGAGAGGAGTAAATAACTAGAAATGTGCACTCAGCTATGAGGAGGAGAAAAGAGCCATAAATCTGTGCCCAGCTGTAACTGCCAAGCAAATCTGCATGGGGAGCAACACGCTCCTTTTCCTATCTGCCTGTCTCCCTTTATTTGTGGTTATTCTCACAGTAGCAAAGTTGTGGTTCCCTTGATTCCCTCACTCATCCTGATGTTAGAGGAGAACCTGGCTTCTGCCACTGGGAACTATTTTTCTGTCCTCACTCTTTTACTGGCGCTGGAATCCCTGATCATAAAAACTATTTGTCAGAAAGTTAAAACATGTCTCTACTTCTTCCTTCCCATTTTCTCTTGTGCAAATACCCTACAGTCAAAAAATGTGCTCATATACTTTATGCTTGAGAGAAGGTGACTATTGATGTAGAAACAGTAATGTAAGAAAAAAAAGGGGGAGGAGAGCCACAGTCTCTGGGATGATGAAGGCCAAGGGAAATTATATTGCAGCTAGATACCAAAAGTGTATCTTTGCAAAGTTTACCCTTGCAAGTTTGTAAGTCATGTCTAGAGTTGGCACCACCTGGTACATAATGTGTGCCTTCACATGTCACTTTGACTTTGAAGGTTGCAGTGTCGAGTCAGAGAGGGAGATTCTGTTTTTGCAAAGCAGAAATTACACCGTATCAAAAGGGGAAACATGAAAGCATCTCTGTGTGTAGTTCTTCTTCTTCTTCTTCTTCTTCTTCTTCTTCTTCTTCGATCACTCGTAGCCAAGTAAGATTGTCTTCCATTAACACAGTGTTAACAATGAGTCTGTAAGTGACTGTGGAGGCCAATTCTGGATCCACATGTCCATCCACAGTGGGGACATTGGGTTCCGGGTGGGAGTTGATCACGGTGTGGATTTGCCAAGCACGACTTCCTCTTAGCACGTTTCTCCCCTGTGCCCTGAATTTGAGCATCTTCAAAACCCATGACACCTTTGGTAAAGGCTAATCTCCAATTAATCAATCAAGAATTGATGCTTTTGAATTATGGTGCTGGAGGAGACTCTTGAGAGTCCCATGGACTGCAAGAAGATCAAACGCATCCATTCTTAAGGAAATCAGACCTGAGTGCTCACTGGAAGGACAGATCGTGAAGTTGAGGCTCCAATACTTTGGCCACCTCATGAGAAGAGAAGACTCCCTGGAAAAGACCCTGATGTTGGGAAAGATGGAGGGCACAAGGAGAAGGGGACGACAGAGGATGAGATGGTTGGATAGTGTTCTTGAAGCTACCAACATGAGCCTGACCAAACTGCGGGAGGCGGTGGAAGACAGGAGTGCCTGGCGTGCTCTGGTCCATGGGGTCACGAAGAGTCGGACATGGCTAAACGACTAAACAACAACAACAACAACAAATCTCCAATTGGAGCGCTCTCAGGCAAGTGTTTCTCAGTTGTTGGTATTTATACTACATTTTTTAAAATTTGCCTTGAGACAGTCTATAAACCTCTTTTGTTGACCACCATTACGCTTTCTATTTTTAAGTTCGGAATAGAGTAGTTGCTTTAGAAGACGATAATCGGGCATCCACACAACATGACCAGTCCAATGAAGTTGATGTTGAAGAATCATTGCTTCAAAACTGGTGATCTTTGCTTCTTCCAGTACACTGATATTAGTTTGCCTGTCTTCCCAAGTGATGTGCAAAATTTTTCGGAGACACCATTGATGGAATCTTTCAAGGAGTTGGAGGTGGCATTTATAAGTGGTCCGTGTTTCACAAGCATACAGTAAGGTTCGTAGTACAATAGCTTTGTAAACAAGCATTTTCGTTTCAAAAGGGGGGACATGAAAGCATCTGTGTGTGTACATAGATGCAATAAAAAGGATGAACACCACATAACAATACAGCAGGCCCTATAATTAATGTGGGAATAAAAGGAAGCTTGTTGATTACTGCCTCTTGATACCACATGAGAACAATACACCTAGAGCCAGACCTGGCTGGAGCGCCAAGAACCGTATATAAATAATTTGTCAATATATATAAATGACAGCATATCAAAGTCCCCTAGACTATTCTGCAATCTGCACTGTGTCTTTTAAGGGATGCTGAACAGGCAAGAGTACTTTCACTATACTTGCATGCTGTATGCATGAAATAGTTGCTCAGCGCTGTCCTGCTATTGGCTGCCTGCTATTGAACCAACCGCTACATGAACACATTCCAGATGTGCACTTAGAAATGGAATGGGTGAAACACCCCTTCTGAGCATCAGGGAGGGATGAAAAGGAAACTTCCAGATACAGTTGTTTTTTTAAAAAATGACAGACCTAAAATGAATGCAGATTTTGCTGCTGCAGGTTGAATGAAAGATCAAAATAATATTGAGGGAATACTTTAGTAAAAAAACGGTAAAGGTAAAGGACCCCTGGATAGTTAAGTCCAGTCAAAGATGACTATGTAGTTGCGGCGCTCATCTTTCTTTTAGGCTGAGGGAGCTGGCATTTGTCCACAGACAGCTTTCCGGGTCACATGGCCAGCATGACTAAACCACTTCTGGTGTAATGGAACCCTGTGACGGAAACCAGAGCGCACAGAAACACCGTTTACCTTCCCACCACAGCGGTACCTATTTATCTACTTGCACTGGTATGCTTTCGAACTGCTAGGTTGGCAGGAGCTGGGACAGAGCAATGGGCACTCACCCCCTCGTGGGGATTTGAACCACTGACCTTCTGATCGGCAATCCCCAGAGGCTCATACTGTTATTATTATTTTTCAGCTGAGTTCCACATCTCTGTATTGCCACCTTTTCTCTTCATCAAGGTCTGCCTGCTATGTCTCCTTCCTTAGAACAGAAAAATACAGAAGTATTACTGAAAAGTATCACACTCACTTTTTAATTCAATGTTATGAATCAAGATTTCTGAGCCGAAAAGGCTCGCAATCCTATAAATCGAGGAGGCTATGTTCCACTGGCCAGAGTGCAGCTCTTAGACCTCAGTTCAAACATTTTCTTCCCCTGAAGCTCCCTTGATGGCCTTTTTTAAATCATTCATTGCAAATAACCTATCTATAATTTGTAAAAGACAGGCAAAACATTTCAGCAAGAAGGAAGCAGAGTCAACTATTAATCACAGCAACTCCAATGAAGACCGCTGTAGTCAGTACGAGATCAATGCTAGCGAGCATCGAAAGACTAAAAGGCTCTGTATCGGTTTCTTGCCAGTATTCCCGGTATCAAGTGTAGCTAATTATTGGCCAATGTTCTGTAACCCAAAACCTGAAACCTAATCCATGAATGTTTGCTTAGAAGCCGACCCTGGCAAAGAACCACATCGCCTTTACTCCATCTCTTCTCTGCCTGCCTGCCTTTCTCCCCCGTCCATTGAAGACTTTCCAAGCTTTCTGGTGGAAATACCCCCTGGCTAGTTTTCCACCACAGGTTAATGCCAGATTTCAGGTTGTTATTCCACTCCCCACTCTCTGACATGTCGCCCATCAAATTAACATTATTAGAATTTTCTTTTGAAGAGTTACCTGAGGTGAAGTCTAATTGGACTCCTGGCCACTGAAGGGGAGACACCAACGGATGGGAGGGCTGCCAGCAGAAACTGAAGTGGATCACACATAAAGTGCAATCAGAGAAAAGAGCTTGGTTTCATGCCCTGGTTTCAAATAAAGCGAGATATTGGTCTGTTTGGGGGAGGAGGAAAAGTGCTGTTGCCTGTTAAATGATTTAAAGTTGGGAACTTGGCAAGCAGAAGGCGAGCATCATCACGAAATAGCTTATGTTTAAATGTCTATCACTGCCCCATATCTAATCGCAACATGTTAACAAAGGAAAAGTTGAGAGGCAAAGTTTAGCTCAGGCATAGGCAAACTCAGCCCTTCAGATGTTTTGGGACTACAATTCCCATCAATCCTGACCACTGGTCCTGTTAGCTAGGGATCATGGGAGTTGTAGGCCAAAAACATCTGGAGGGCCGAGTTTCCCTATGCCTGGTTTAGCTGAACCACTTTCTCTCCCTCATTGCGGAAATCCTGGGGTTGCCAGCAAATGTTTCGAAGTCCATCTATTCAATGTCTGGATAAAATTTATGTGTTATGAACTGCAAGTTACACGATGCTGGAAAATAAAGCGGCCTGAAGCCTATCACCTTGCACCAGCATATGGGCACCAACATATATTTATTTAACCGGGGATAAAAGAGGTTAACAATTGTGGTTATTGACCTAAGTATGATTATGCACTATGGATCTCTCTGTTCTGTTGGTAGTAGGAGAGGCAGCAAAGGTCCTGAATCAGTTCCTGGAGGCAGTAATGGACTGGACATGGACCAACAAATTGAAACTGAATCCAGACAAGGTGGAGGTTCTGCAGCAGAGTGGTTTCCAGGCCCAGGGTTTGGTGGAACATCATGTTCTGGATGTAGTTGCAGGTTGACAGTTTGGGAGTACTCATAGAACTGTCAATGCCACTGGTGGTCCAGGTGACCTCAGCAGCTAGGAGAGCTTACATTTACCTTCAGTTGGTGCATCAGCCTAGGGCCTTTTCTGGACAAGGACAGCCTGGCTAAAGTTATCCACACTCTCATAACCCCTGGGATGGACTGCTGTAATGTGCTTTAAGTGGGGCTTCTCTTGAAGACAATCCAAAAGTTGGAACTAGTGCGGACTAGTGAACTGTTTTTATGTGGCCTGCAGGGATTGTTCATGAGAGCTAAACCAAAGAACAACAAGTGCCAGAGATTCCCGTTTAACAGTATAAATTTGAATGGCGACTTAATTTTGAAACAATTGGCAAGTGGTCAAACTTCATGGTGCCCCAAAGGTGCTGAAATTACTCTTGAAGAAATCTAATTTTGCTTCCCCCCCCCAATATATAAAGAAGATGCTCAGTGATCTCATAAATGTGGAAGGAAAAAAAAACCGGCGCTGCTTATTTTTCTGAAGTCCAATCAGATGTTTTAGAGATTAAGGGAGAACCACATGGGAGAGAAAAGAAAAGCAGAGCCATGTTCACTCTCCTTTGTCTTCCCTCTCTCTTCCACCCCATTTCCAGCCTCGTGTAGTGATTTTGACAAATGATGGCGTGTAGAGAGAATGTATTCTGGTCTCAGGCTATTAGCACATTATCACGAGAAAAACAGAAACCTTGGACAGTGTCACTGGAGACCCATTCAGAATTCTTTGAAAGTGATGCATGGGTGAAGACCCATCACGAAAGGAACTGTGGCATGAGTCTGGGTTAAAACCCAGAGAGACCCAGGTGAAGACACTGAGCATTGCATGAGAAATGGTCAGAAACAGCCCATTCTGGAAAGGAAAGAGGGCTGGTATCTCTCTCCAGAGACCTGCACACCAAATGATTTAATGGCTACCTGTAGGAAATGCCTTTTGCTTTATTGCTTTCTCTCCGTTTTATGAAAAAGAAACAAGACGTTGGCTCTTCCCCCCTTTTCACCTTGCTTCCCCAACTCAGCAGGCTCTGCTCAATTGCAGCATGAACCCTGTCATCTTTCCTCAAAACCCGCCCAAGTCACCTGGCAGCAGCCTTTCAGATTAAAACGAGCAATATGACAGACTACACATTAAAATCATCATCATCATCATCATCATCATCATCATCTCCCCCCCCCCCCCAGTTCTCTGCAGTGGGTTCCTGCTTCTGCGAGCTTCATCTCTGAAGTTAGTTCAAGCAAAACCAGCAGGTTAAAGCTGGGAATTGACTTCTGACTTTTGAAATAGGTGTCAAGAAACATGGATCAGTTTCCCAAGAGAGTTCAGCCAATGGCCAGGATTGTTCTCATTTGGTATGGCAGCCAAGCTAAGTCAATATGGACCCCCTTGTGAAATGGCTCCCTCTGCTTCCCAAAACATAAACAATAATATCTAGATCAGGACGGAAAGCATATGTTTTTTGAATGCTGGAAATTTTCTTGCACATGTTATAATAAGGAATTCCCACCGTATTGTGCCACTGTCCCTTATCAGGTGACAGAACTAGCATGCAAAGTGTGAAACACAGCTCTGTCTCTGGGTTACCAGCATGATCTCTACCAATAGTTGTGCTACTTCTGCCTGCAAATATTTCATGAAAGCAACAGTTACTTTAGACTCTCCAAGTGTCCCTATTTTCCATTGAAAGTCCCGGATTTACAGAAGCCATCCCGGTTTCTGATTAGATCCCGGACGTCCCTAGGGCTCAGGGCCACAATGTTGGCGGGTATGGAGTTATGTGACCCCTGAGCCAAGGAGATAAATAAATTACAAGCTTTAGAAGACATCTGTAAGCAGCCCTGTATAGGGAAGTTTTTAAATGTTTAATGTTTTATTAATTTTTTATATATGTTGAAAGCTGCCCAGAGTGGCTGGACCCAGTCAGATGGGCAGGGTATAAATAAATTATTATTATTATTATTATTATTATTATTATTATTATTATTATTATTATTGAATAAAGGCAAAAGTAACGGACCCCTGGCAGTTAAGTCCAGTCGCGAACAATTTTGGGGTTGCGGCGCTCATCTTGCTTTACTGGCCGTTTGTCCGCAGACAGTTTTCCAGGTCATGTGGCCAGCATGACTAAGCCGCTTCTGGCGAAACCAGAGCATCACACGGAAAAGCCATTTACCTTCCCACCGGAGTGGTACCTATTTATCTACTTGCACTTTGACGTGCTTTTGAACTGCTAGGTTGGCAGGAGCAGGGACCAAGCAACAGGAGCTCACCCGTGAAGGGGATTTGAACCGCCAACCTTCCGATCGGCAAGCCCTAGGCTCAGTGGTTTAGACCACAGCGCCACCCATGTCCCTGCCACAGCAGTACTGCTAGGTTGGCAGGAGCTGGGACAGAGCAACGGGAGCTCACCGTGTGGAGGGGATTCGAGCCGCAACCTTCCGATCGGCAAGCCCTAGGCTCAGTGGTTTAGACCACAGCGCCACCCGCGTCCCTTATTATAGACTAGGACGGTCCTATTTCATCAGAGGAATGTTGGCGCATATGTTACTTAAGCTTCATTGAGCCTACTTCTGAGTAAACATGCCCATGATTGTGTTTTGAGTCTTGTTTGATCGATACATCAAAAACTCCCTCTGAGGTTCTTCTGAGGTTCTAAGCTGAGAGGCACTTTATCTGGCAGCAAGAAGGGCTGCTTCCAAAAAATAAGTGACATAGATCAATTGCATATATGAAGCCAGTACAGGCCTCTTTAGATTTTGAGGCTTATGCAATTTTACAACTTAGCTACTGTTGCAGATTGATTAAGCATGCTAGCAGCTGCACCGTGTAACAGACATTGGTCCAGCCTAGGGTACTTTCTATCTGAGGGTTACAATAAAAGTGCTGTTGTATCAAATAATCGGCTACCCAAGCTCCTGCACAATGTAGGTAGAGATGGAAGAATCTCTCTGTTTCAGTTGCCTCAGTTTCTCATTTTTCCAATCTTAAATTCAATTCTCTACATTTTTGCAGGGAACTGAGTGGGTTTATTTTTAAAATCCTCATAAAGAGTTATCAGCATTTTAGTGTGAATTTATCCTGATATACACATTCTCATTAGTTTTATTAGCTCTGACTAATCTATGTACACATTTTTGCAAGCAATTACTCCTAATACAATGCATTTTTCAATATTTTCACTCGACATGCTCATTTTTATGCACACCGTTACCCAATATAAGCATCTTTATTTATTTTAATGCAAAATAAACAGTACCACACAAAGAGAAATAAATTAAAAACATCCATTTTGTGAACATTGTTTGAAGAACTCGATCACCTAATTCATATAGGTAGGAACCTCAGTTCTAATATTGTTGTGGAAAATGCAAATTTTAATATGCAAAGTTAAATATGAACTTAATCACATTTATAGCCATCCCTACGTGCAGGCCAAGCCTTCCATGCAGGCTGAGGGGAATTATAATTGAAAACATCTGGAGAGCACCAGGTTGGGAAAAGTTGATGCCGATTATAGACTCCCTGCAGAATCCAGGTAAACCCAAGGCTGCTCCTTTTAGATATTTGATCAATATCCAGTGCTATTTTTCTAGAAAAAGAGGTGCTGTAACTCACCATGCACACCGCCCTCATTCTATTAGAATGGCAATGGCACCCACCTGAGAGGTGCCAGAACTGAGTTCCAGTGAATTCTGGCTGACAGAAAGCCCTGTGGCTAAATTTAATATAGTGATGTGTTCGGGGTTGCAAGAGCTGAGACTTTATTTCCTGGAATTTCTGTCCATTCACTCCCTTACATTGTGAAATTTGGTTAAGTAGCCATTCCAACATCTCAATGGTCACATTTTCAGAACAAATACTCAAGAATTCTAATCTCTCATAATTTCTTGTGTCTAAGGTGACCTTAATTCCTTCATCTGAAGACTTCGCTCATTTCCTTTCCTGGATTCAGGCCTTGGCATTTCCTCTGTAGAGCTAGGAAACACCCCTCTTTTATCTGAAATCCTGGATAATTGCAGCTAGCCTTGGTAGACAATGCTGAGCTACATCAACCAATGGTATTGACTCTGTACAAGGCCACTTTCTGTGTTCCTAATATTGGCAAAATATGTTCCTGTAACTGTGAGAGGGAAAGAGATGAATCCATTCAGGGAAGAAATGATTGCGATGGCCAGGCCAGTTCTTTAGCAGTTTGATCTTCTGGTCTAACTTGGACAAAACAAGCCCGTGTTTTGACAGACACCGTTGTAATTGTGAGCTATAAAGGGGGAAATAATGTGTTTTGTCATCAATCTCTTGGTGGCGCATAAAAGGCCTGACTTGTTGAAATTTTGTAGCTCTGTGTTTACAGAGAAAACAGAGACCTGGTGCTGTTCAGAATCCTATCAGTCCCAAGGTGTTGTGTGTGTGTGTGTGTGTGTGTGTGTGTGTGTGTGTGTTTAAAAAATGCATGGGGGAGAGGAAAAAGAGCCTTGGATTGTAACCTTTCACAATAATCTAATCCATAAGGGAATTTGAAATTATAGAATGCATGCAAAGAAGAACAAACCCTGATGAATTCGATTATTGAGGAATTATTCATGAAGCTGCGTATATAAACTCGCTCAAGGCAAACACTGTGGAGTGGCAAAATCTACTCATTCTAATTCATGGTGCCTTTCAGCACAACGGCTGCTCTGATAGAAGCAGATAACAGAAAGTCACCAGCCTCCCATTCTTTCGGCATTGGAATGATGCCACCTAGAGCAAGCCACATTTCCCTGGATGCTACATAATTAGGGCCCTTTTCTTGCTATAAGCAAAGCAATGGTAATAGGGCCAGAGGAATCTAAACAAAGCTCTAAGGTGACACAACTTCCTCAACTAGAAGTGGCATTGCATATTCAATATCACCGACTTTTTAACTGGCATCAGAATAGAGCGAAAATATATTAACAAATGGACCCAAAGCTCCTCTGAACAGAATTCTATGCCAATAACTTCCCATCCAAGAAAAGGTGGTGGCAGCAATTGTCACCAGTTTGCCACTGCCAGTCAAGAGCGGCAAATGGTTTGACTTGCCTACACCAGGTGGCCACCATTTTGTTGCTGTTGTTTAGTCAATTAGTCGTGTCCGACTCTTCGTGACCCCATGGACCAGAGCACGCCAGGCACTCCTTTTATATGGCAGTTGTTATTGTCCGTGGGGTTTTCTTGGCAGCGATCCTGGAGTGGCTTGCCGGTTCCTACTCCAGGTGGATCACGTTTGGTCAAAACTCTCCACTATGACCTGTCCGTCTTGGGTGGCCCTGCACGGCATAGCTCATAGCTTCTCTGAGTTATTCAAGCCCCTTTGCCACGACAAGGCAGTGATCCTTGAAGGTGGGCCACCGTTTTAGGCACGTCCAATTGATGGGCGGGTCCTTTTGGACCCAGAAGAGGGTGGAATGGGAACAGAACATGAGGCAGAACATGGTAGGATAGGGCAGGGGGTGCAAATGTGCACTAGGGCCAAGGCACGCAGGGGCCAAGATGGAACCCCTGAGCAAAATGGTCACCGCCTGTACTGCTTCCTGTCTTTGAAATGCTTTAATGGCATTGGAAGCTATGGTTTGTCAAGACAGTGTCCTCCAGCTGCTGTAGACTTCAAACCCCATTATCCCTGGCCATTGCTGGGATAAAGGTGGCTGGAGCTGAGGGAAATTTGAGCCTACAACAGCTGGAAGGCACCACGTCAAATACTTTTGCTCATGCGTTTGTTTGTTTAGAACATTGGAAACAAACAAAATGGCAGAAGACAGGTTACCTGTAACATCTGGAATTTAGTGCCCAATTATACCAAGCAGCACTAGACGAGTAATTATTGGCAATTTGCAATTTAATTGCGAAGTACAATGATTGGCTATGACAAATCAGCGGAAATTGCAAAAAGGAATAGTCATGGAAGAACCATTGAACAAGCCTCAGTTCCCCTGCTACTTAACCATTTCCAAGTGTTTCCTTGATAGGCAACAGGAATGTTTCCTGAGGAAAAGAATATATAAAGGGCAATGATATATCAGGCTTGCAGATATTTGCTTTGGATTTACTTTCTTTTTTTAAAAAAAAATCAACTTTTGATTTTTCTCCTATGTTAAAAGGAAAATTTTTAAATTATTCACTACACATGGGAACTATAAAATAAAAATGGAACATGTTCAGGTTTCTTTTAAACTTCTAATAGGAAAAAATAAAATAAAATATGGAAGGGAGCCAGCTGGGTGTAGACTGATAAGACTTAAGGTAGATCATTAAAATAAGAACATGTTCATTTCTCAAGCATCAAGAATCAATGAAGAGAGCAGTGAGTCAAATGTTATTGGATCAGTTTGATTTTTAACATGTTCTAACTTTGATAAACATGTACAAAACAAAATTTTAAAAGTCTTGCATTCGGTACTGAGTTTACTTAAAGAACTTAGTCATGTTCCTGAATTTCAGCGGGTCTACTCTGAGTACAAATTAGTTGAATGCTACCCATTGAATCTGGAACCATCTCCAAGGAAAACATTTGCTATAGCCCTTCTCACAAGTGTCTGACTTAACAGAAGCAAGCTATAGTTATGGTTTGATAATTCTAGTAAAAAGTGCCATCAGTTTGAAAATGTGGTGGTGTCATGTGGGAAATTCTGAACTGCTTGTTCCAGTGGCATTTCTCCCCAAAGGGCATTCATGCATCTGTTGGAACTTCTCTTATACTTTCTTAGTCCTTTCTACCCTATCCTAAGCCTAGTTGTGAATCAAGGACCCGCTCCCCGCTTTGTGATGAAATAAGACACATGGACACAAGCATTTTAGGTTAATGGGCTAAAAAAGGCCACAACTTTATTGGTTACAGAATGTGAGTGGTATTGGCTTAGGTACTGGATCCGAACAGACTATACTTGACTCCTGCCCACTCTGCAGGGAGTCACACAAGGGTTAACAACCTGTAGTGGGAGCTTGTTAATGCAAATCAACTGGAAGCTTTCCCCTAGAGTCACCGGAGGGTCGGGCCATGGCCCTAGCCACCACCTGGGCATCGGACAGGAACCACAACCACCTGATTCCTTTAATGGAATACCCTTTAAGGGGAGGAGTAGGTGATGGCCACTACCTCCCCTTCAACACACAACACATTTTCCAATGCCTAACCGCCAAACCTTACAAAGTTGTGACAATTTGCTACGAGGTAGGCGAAAAACCTACCTGGTTGATCAGAAGGTCCGTGTTTTGAATCCCCATGACGGGGTGAGCTCCCGTTGCTCAGTCCCAGCTCCTGCCCACCTAGCAGTTTGAAAGCATGTCAAAGTGCAAGTAGATAAATAGGTACTGCTCCGGTGAGAAGGTAAACAGCGTTTCCATGCACTGCTCTGGTTCGCCAGAAGCGGCTAAGTCATGCTGGCCACATGACCCGGAAGCTGTACACTGGCTCCCTCGGCCTATAGAGCAAAATGAGCGCCACAACTCCAGAGTCGTCCGCGACTGGACCTAACAGTCAGGGGTACCTTTACCTAGGCGAAAAACCAAATGGCTGGTGCCAATCTGCCAAGTGAAAAAAAATTCCTAACAGGCCCCTTGGACAACCAAGGTGACCAACCAAAGTCCATAGCAAGGTCAGGTGCAGAAGCGAAGCCTAGAGGGAGGGAGAGTGAACCAAGATCCGAGGAAGACGGAACAACAAGGCAGCGCTCGTGTGCCCACTGCCGTTTTTAAACAGCTAAACCACGCCCCACCCCCCAGCTAGCCGGATTGGCTGGCTAGGGTTCATGACGCAGGCATGGGACTCCAGTGATGCAGGGGCCTGGCCACACACACCCTGTGAGCGCGGGAAGCGATTCCCGCTCACAACTCCTCCCCTCAGGGAAGAGAAGAGGCACTATTGAAACCATTCCATTTACCATCCACTGTGTCTTCCCTCTAATCCTTTCAAGGGGTGGGTTTTGTTCCTGTGTTATGTAAACATGGTGTAAAGTGAAACCACGTGGGTGGAAGGTGGGTTTTTTTTTAATGTCCCAGGAGTGATTAGGATGCTACACTTGCAACCACAGAAGTAGAGGTAATCACATCATTCCAATGTTACGTGCTAATGGTCTAAGTGCAAATATGTAAGTTCTAGGTGGTCTAAATGCAAACAGAATCTAAATGGCTGTTTTCTGTGTAAAGGTGGTGTGGCGCAGCTGACTCACACAAGAAGTGGATGTGATCTTGTAAACTTAATATAGCTTGTTTTTGAAGGTTACATTTTTCATCCTATGCCAATGCACTGTGAAATACTCAAGTCATGAGTTATGTTACCAAACTGTGCACATTTTTTATTTTATTTTATTTTATTTTATTTTATTTTATTTTATTTTATTTTATTTTATTTTATATAAAAAGGAATAAAGCTATGACTTCATGTAACTAAATGCTTATCTTACTTTCAAACTGTAGTCTAACTGGAGGAATTCTATATGGAATGCATACTGAAAATTCATTTCCAACCTTAACAATACTCAGGCACAATTGAAAGGAGATTGTGGCAATGTCAAGTGGCTTGAACCCTGCTTAGATTCAGGAATCTGATTCATGATTGTTATACACCCATAAGTAGTTGAGCATTTATCATGAGCAGGAGTCTATGCTTTCTGGTAGATTCTTTAAGAGACTGGATCACTAAATTAATTATATCTAGCCATAAAAAGCAGGCTGTGGTTTTGCAGCTCAATTTTTACACTGGGATTTCTTACACCCTGTGGTTTTTTCCAAGGACAGACCTGAAGATGACACCTTATTTTGGAGCTGATAAAATATAATTATTACAAAATTATAGAAAGGCAGAACCGGAGAACAGATTACTCATCAAGCAAACTCTTTTTTTTTTTTAAAAAAAAAGGCAGGTACGAATACAAATTAGACTTGACAGTCTGCAATCCTTCTGCCCTCCATGTTGATGGCAGAGGGATGGGGCTATGATTTAACACAGGTTATGCCTATGATTACAGAGGAAGGTATAGTTTTCAACATGTCCTCTGCACTGACAATGGCACACCCATTGCTTGTCTTCTAGGGAAAAAGGTGCTGCTACTTCTGAGTACCCCCAGGAGAAAGCACCGGGAGTACCAATGATTGGGATGGTGGGTGGTGTTCTACAGTGGCAAGAGGGTTGACCTCCATCTAAGTGGGCAGTAAGCTACCACCAGCAGAAAGCCCTGAAACAGGTTGTTTTAAGAGCATCAGAAACTTTGGGTCTGTGGGATTCCAAGACCCATAGTTCCCAAAAGGGGTTTGGTCCTTTGCTCCCTCAGCTCCTCCAGCCCTGGATAATGTTGAGCAAAAATGGGTAGAAAAATTCACCACCTTCTGTCCACACCAGCAGAAACTGGCAGGGGTTCAGATGTGGAAGTAGTTTTGCTACTCTGCTCAGCCCTGGCCCCAATTAGGATTGCTCTGTCCATTTATGAGTTCGCATGGAATAGTAATAAAACAGTCTGTTTTTTAAGTTTATTATAACTCCAGGAAGATTTTATATGAATCATTACAAACATCTGTAATTCAGACAGCATCCTTGCTTTTATCTTTATAGGGGATATGGAAGATGTAAACATGTTGTGTGCGTTGCCTTAGGTTCCTTGATAACACTGAGATGGCATCTCCTTAATTGGCAAAATTTTCTGTCTTCTGCTGTTGAAGCATTGACCCATATGGTGGTTGTACAGTGGTACCTCATGTTGCGTAACCTCCAGGTTATGGAATCTTCGGGTTATGGCCATGGCAAACCCGAAAGTGTATACTTCCGGGTTTCACTGTGTGGGATGTAAACACAGGAGCAGTCAATGACAACATTCCTAGAGTGTACATGTTAGAACATGGGGAGGGATGTCTGTCCAGCAAGCAGGTAAACTTCCTGGGGACGGACTTCCTCCGCATGTGACCAGAGGTGGGTGTGGCCTCACCTGTGCAGGTAATGACAAAAGCACAGGGCAGGCAGCCACTCTCTCTCTCTGCCATCTTCCTTCGATGAGGAAACATCTAAGGATGCTCTCTTGGCTCCCAGCCAAGAGAGGAGATAAGGACTATCTTGCTACAAGACAGATTCTAAATGTATGTAACCTTTTTAAGCCTGTCTGCCTTCTGGGATCACATTGTGAACAGAACGTGAGTAAACTCTTTTATACTTTTATAAAGACTGTGTCGTGTCTTGTATTTTAAGAGGGAACAAAAGGGGAAATTACCAGAGTAATTATTATAGAGGTTCTAGCGAACCTGTGCACACGTTACCGTTGCGCACTTAAAGGGGAATGTTTATAAACTCTGCTGATATTTTGGGAACTTGTTAGCACAAGTTGGATAAGGATATAATTAGTCAATATATCCTCTCCTGCACCCCAGAACATTCCCACACACTGCTCACACATGTGCTCTCCGTGCCTTGTGCGTGTGCAGAAGCAGTGCCTCTAGTTATGGATTTTTCTGGGTGTGCACAGCACCCCAAAATGAATTAAATTTGTAACCAGAGGTACCACTGTACTTGGGAAGTGAATATAATAAAATTAAGAACGACTTCATCACCTGAACACCAAAGAGTAATGGGTTAGCCTGACCAACCCTAACAGTTGAAAAAGTGCTGGTTGAGTGTTCAGTATCATCCAAACCTAATACCATTTTTTTTCCCTTTGGGGAGGGAAAAAAATCCCTTCCTTTGACATGAATAGTGCCTTTCATAGGAGGCAGAGAGTGCATAACTTTGCCAACCATTTACAAGACTTCCAGCTCACTTACACTGGTCACAGGCTTCACCACGTCCGCTCCTGCTAAGGATGCTGTGCCCACCTTGATGCCAACATTTAGCCATTTTGGATTAGCACTTGGCTGCACAATGGCATTTTAACTCCTGCAATTTGAAATGACAATTCAAAATAGATTTTTTGTTTTGTTTTGTTTTCAAAGGAATTAATTTGTGTCAATGTTTCGGGAAACGTTTTGTTTTGAAGCCAAAATACATATCAGTGTTTCCAAATAAATATGGTCTAAAACTCCTGATTTTATGAATATTTCCAGCATTTGGGGGGGGGGGGGGGAGAGAAGCGGGGGTGTCATGTTAGAATAAAAAACCTAGGCAAATGTGCAGAAATTTCTTCAGGATGGAAACCACGTTTTCTGAACTGTTTGACTCTATACATTTATAATGAAATGGTGCTTTATGTAAAACATAACATAGGAAGGGAATGAAGGAAAGTGAAAGGTACCTAAACAGTATAAGAACTAAAAAGGGCAAGAAGCAGACCAGAAATCAGAGCACAAGAGAGCAGTTTATTTTATTCAAAGCGTTATCAGAATAGAGCATTCCACAAGCACTTTCAAAATGCCTAAGATTTCCCCCCAAATGGATGCGAAAATCAATGTTATTGTAACAATTGCTTAAACTCCTGATGTGGAGAAAGAGTTAGGTTTTATTGCTTAGAAATTTAATTTAATACATTATTGGTTCTGTGGGGATCATTAAGTGGATACTTTGGACCTAGAATACACTGAGTAGACTTTATCTGGTTAATTTCTAGAATTTTCAAGAATTAGTGGTTTGCGGAGTGTTTTTTGCTTGGTTTGGGGTTGTTGTTTTTTGTTGTTTTTTTGCCCCACTGAGTATTCTCCATCTTGAATCTTTTCCTTCTCAGACCTTCATTGATTCTCTTTTGCTATTAGAGCATCTTTGGATGTTTGAAGATTCATTCAGGGGGGGATAGGAAACACAAGTATTTCTTCCCTGTGTACATCATTACCACAACACTGTGGGCTTGCATATCTCACCATGAAGAATATGAGGAACACCTAAAAAATCATCATCATAATCATCATCATCATCACATTTGTATGTTGCCCTTCATCTGAAGATCCCAGGCTGGTTCACAACAGAAAAATCTAGAAATGTAGAAACAGGAAATGCTACACATATCCACTCCTGTTTCCCCATATAGCCACACATGTTCAAGACTGTTCTTACTCTGCCTCTCACACAGATGGAATAACCATAGAGTAGGAGTTGACCAGGTATCTCTGCATCTTATCTGTTATTAGTTCATTCAGATTGGACTCAGTCAGTCACCTGCCCCATTTAACCTAATTCCCCCTTTTCCATAGTTCTAGATGATAGTGTGAAGCATATCCCCCCCATTAAATCAGCACATGTGAAGGGACATTTTTAGATCATTCACACACACACACACACACACACACACACACACAGAGAGAGAGAGAGAGAGAGAGAAACTTTCTGTCAAGTCAAAATGGCCAGCTGAACTTTTAGCATCTGCTCAACAACACAAACATATGGTTGTCTGCTTATAAATGATATGGGCTGAACTTTCATCAGAAGGGGTGGGATACATACTGTATTTGGCAGAAAACCTTATTAACATGATGCTTTAATAATATACAGTGGTACGTCAGGTTAAGTACTTAATTCGTTCCAGAGGTCCGTTCTTAAACTGAAACTGTCCTTAACCTGAAGCACCACTTTAGCTAATGGGGCCTCCCGCTGCCACCGCACCACCGGAGCACGATTTCTGTTCTCATCCTGAAGCAAAGTTCTTAACCCGAGGTACTATTTCTGGGTTAGCGGAGTCTGTAACCAGAAGCGTCTGTAACCTGAAGCGTATATAAGCCGAGGTACCACTGTATATATATCTGCAAGCTGCTACCTTCTCAAAATGGTCAATCTATGCCTTTCACTGTAATACTGCTCAGATTATGTCATATTGCATTCTGGTTGGAGGTAATCACTGGTACAGTATCTGAATTTGCTTATTTCCTCCTTCCTTCACCATGCCTTCTTCCTTTTGTATTCTGTTACATTCTAACCCATTATTTATATTATTTTTATACCCTGTCTTTCTTCTATAACAGAGTTCATGTCTACATACATATGGTTCTCAGACAATCTCCCATCCAGCCATTGACCAGACCACCCCCTGCTTAGCTTCATAATCAATAACATTATTTGTATCCTGCCTTTTTTCCATAGTAAATTATGTACTCTCAAGGTGATCCGTAACATGAAAAGAGATCACACGATTCACTAAGTTAACAAAATACAACAAAATCAATAAGTTGATGAAAGCATCTCATTAGGAAATATTCAACAGAACCAAACACATGCCCACACCATTCATAATAATGTCTAACAAGATACAAAAACATAATCACAAAAAGAGCAAGAACAATGGATCACCAAAACCGTATCAGCTAATTAGTAGTCTCATGTTCCTTCAGACCATTCCTGAAGAATAGATGATGAGAGACTTATCCACTGCAATCTTTGCACAGCACATTTAAGTGTAATAATACAGGAATGGGGATCATTATGAAGATGCATCTCATTTGCATCTTGCAGTTCTCCTTGTGCATTGTTTATGAATCTTGATTCCAAAAGATATACATTGTCTTCTCCCAGGGCACCTTTGAAATTAATGAGGACATGAAAGTTCACAGCTAGTGCTGAAGACTCCATAGTAGACCTTGAGTACCTGACTTCATAGTGGTAAAACAATCCTAGACTCACAACATCTGGGTCTCATGTCAACACATGATAACTTTGTTCGTTATTACTTATGCCCTAAGAGACTAAAACAAAATCCTGTGGAACAGTCAATATACCAAAGGATTAGAAAAATGTAACTCATCCTTCATACAGATTACACGGCTATCCAACCCTCTATCCTTTCTGTAGATTTCCTCAACTGTCTTTGCTCACTCATTCCATCTAATAAATATCCCCTTTTTTATCTACTGAGAGACATAACCGTTTCAACTCAGCAGAATAGCTCTTCCTTACTGGTGCCATTGGAAATGCCTTCCACTATACCTGTCCCAACAGACTCATTCACTCACTGAAGTAAAGGATTGTATTTTCCCCCTTCCATCTCTCTGTATTTAAGAAGGTGATGAGATCATTTATTGTTCTTAACTTTTAATGGAGCCTGTCAATGGTGTTTTTTCCCCCCTTGTTGGTTTTTCCGCTTGCTGCTGCTGCTGCTGCTGCAAGATCAGTAACAGCTCCAAGCTACATGATGCTAAATCAGACCACACTTCACAGAAGGAGAAAAATCAAAAAAGGTAAGAAAGAAAGAAACAAAACTTACCACAAATGAAGAAGCAGTATGAGCTGGTTTGAGGTAATGGGGTGGGTGCAGGGGAGTTAACGTTGGATAGAAAATAACAAACTTTTACTCCCTGCGTCTTTCGTATATGTTGAAGAGGCAGTTTGGAAAGGAAATTAGTAAAAACAAACAAGAGTGCGCCAGGTTTTCTTTATCATACCTGGAGTAGGATATGCTAAATTCCACAAGCTTTCGTACTGGCGCCAGGTGCTGTGTTTTTTTGAGGGAAAATGGCACCCATGGCTCTATAAAATGTTCTGTTGTGGCTTCAAAGCCATGACAACCCTATGTGGCACAGGATGTACTCAATTAATTATGTGATTTTTAAATGACATGCGTGAGGAAAAGGAAAAATAAAAAACTCAAGACGAAAAAGTACATTAAAAATAAGAGAGACGGAGAGAGAAGTAAACTCAAAGGCCTTGTTGTCTGTCTGCCAAACAGCAGTAGCAGATAAGACCTGTAGTTGCTGTGGAAACATAGGCCTGTAGGAGCCAGAATCCAATTTCAGAAACCACAAAATCAACATAAACGTGTGCAAAAATAAAAAGGTTTGTTTGGCAAGTAATAAGGAGAAGGCTACCAATGTAAAAAACAGATGAACCAGGGTGACCTTAGCCAACTTTAAGCCATAATAATGACGGCGTCCCACATCGATTTGGCACCTCCAAAATGAGCGGTAATGAGACACAGTCCATGTTGCCTACAGTTATCATATAATTGCTACCTTTTTAAACAGTGAACACCAGAGTGAAGTGGCATAGAAGGAAACGTCATTAAAGCAACATTAGGAGATCTTGCAGATTACAAAAATCAGAGCAGGGCTTTTCAGTTTCAGAATTGCTCTTGCTAATGAGACATTTACTTTTTTTATACCTGGATTAGGTTTAAACTACAGGAGAGTTGATTCAGGTTAAACGGAGAGAAAATTGAAGAAGCAGCTCACAAATTAGATAAGTAGCCTAGGAAAGTTTGATGATTCCTTTTTTTAACAAAATGGAAGGTAATGGTGGTGTCCTTTTCCGACAAAGGTATAGGGCTGACTTGTACACAACTTACATCAACAAGCCTGAGCAAACTTTGTATGCTCCTTTTGCCTCTCCTCCTGCAGTCAAGAGGACTTCATCAAGTTTTAAATAATTTTGGCTTAGTACAATGTGCAAACTGGGAATTCTGATTTATAACATATGACACACGCCTATAACATACGACACACATAGTTTTTATTATTAAAATAGTTCAGCATTAATACACAAATATTGCGAATATACAAGCATATGAACATACATTTCATACAATCCTTAAAAATGTTCAAACATGCGTACACTCAATCCCACAGATAATTCCTTTTCCCATCACCATCCACCACCCCTCACCCCACCTTTGTGTTAGACTTCCAATCTACTCAATTGCAATTTCTTTCCACTTCTATTGCTTTCTTTCACACACCTTTAACCTAATTTCATGCTTCTTTTACTTTTACACATTGTTATCCATCTTATTTAGTATTTCAGTATTTAAAACGGAACTTGTTTATTCTAATAGGAGTTCTGATTTTTCAGTATGGTTTTGCAAGTATCCTTTAAACACCTTCCAGTCCCTGTCTATCTTCTCTTTTGAGATCCTTCCAATTTCTCCCATTGTTTTGGATATATTGTAATACTCCAATAATTTGGCAAGCCACTCTGTTTTTGTTGGTATAATACCACTTTTCCAATTTTTCGCAATCAATAGCCTTGTGGCTACTGTTGCGTATAAATATAATGTCTTGTCTTCTTCCTTTAGACTTCCTGGTACTATTCCCAATAGAAAACCTTCTGGTGTTTTCCTAAATGAATATCTGAACATTTTTTTTCATTTTGCTATATATTGTTTCCCAAAACTGTTTGATGTTTAAACAGTTCCACCATATATGCATCATAGTACCTTTTCCAGTGTTGCAACATGATGCAAAACCATTGCTTGGTTTTAACTGAGATTCCTACTCACTGGGATGTACCACTAAGTTGAAAATCAAAGTGATCTTGGCAGATGTCATTCTCCTGGCTGTGCAGGAGGAAGAGATGTGTAGAGTGATGTGTGTAGATGCTAGGAGAGGATATATTTATTCAAGATTATCCTTCCTCACGTTTGTGAGTTCAGCAGAGTGATCCTATTCCAGCTTAAAAGAGAAGCTTTGAAAGGCTAGTTTGAAGTAATCCCGGATGCTTTAAGGCAGACTGGATTCTCTGGGTATTTCTCCCTTTCCTCCCCCTTCAAACAATAAACACCCGAACAATCTTGTAACTTCCAATGAGGCAAGATACAGAACCTTAGCTAAGCTCAAAGCCCATTAAATAAAGCCATCTATTGGTTGGAGGTGATGCTTTCATTTCATTCTTGTCCCGTTTTTGTTTTCTGGAGTCAGCTCAGCCTTTCTGTTTCAATATCCAGGAATAGCTATTGTCTGTTGAGACAATTTAGGGAAATGACAACACATTCCAACCTCCAGGTTGTGGGTGAGTCCAGCTTTGCCTGGCTGCAGAATGAGACTGTTGGGGTGAGGCTATCCACATTGGCATTCTTCAGGCTATCCAATGATAGGACCGGTCAGGACTCAGAGTGAATTTGAAGATTTCTCCTAGTCTCAGTTTGAGGAGGAAGTGGTAGGTTACCTACCTTCTCCACAGAACAGCCAGGTATTGCCACCTGCCATTTAGGACAATGAAGCAATTGTGAGCTCCTTTCCCTTGATGGTTTGGGGAAGGTGTCTCCACTCTGCACTTTCATGTGCTAGGGACAGAAGCAAAGTTTGTCAAATGATCCTAACAGCCAGATGCGGGTACACTGGAAAGCACTCTTAGGTATAATAGTAGTGAAGTGGGACAGGCTGGCAAACCAAGCTCTCACAGCTTGCTGGGTTAAAGGGATCTGGGAAGGGAACCCCTTAGATCCCGACAGCTTCATTTACCCTCAGTTTTCTGACTGAAATAACAAGGTTGACTGGTCCCTGAGCAAAAAAGGATCTAGAGTGAGTCTTAGGATCACCTGATGCTGCGTAACAGGGTAGAGTTGCTCTTTAGGAAGGTAGACAGTAGAAGATCTGGTCTCCTACCTTCCACCTTATAAGCAGTCTCAGTAACCCACACTGTCCAATAACAGGGAGGGGTTTAAGTATACAGTGGTACCTCGGGTTATGAACTGAATTCATTCCAGAAGTTTGTTCTTAACCTGAAACCGTTCTTAACGGTGCACTTTCTTTAGTGGGGTCTCCTGCTGCTGCCACACCACTGCCACACGATTTCCGTTCTCATCCTGGGGCAAAGTTCTCAACCCAAGGTACTACTTCTGGGTTAGTGGAGTTTGTAACCTGAAGTGTCTGCAACCCAAGGTGTTTATAACCCAAAGTACTACTGTGCAAACTCTGTGACATCCTTCCTTTGTGGTTTAATTTAGTTGTGGCTCTTAATTTAAGCCATATGTCTTTATTCTGGAGTCGGGAGACAAGAATTCAGAAAACGATGCAGGATCAAGGATTTCCAGGAGTGGAAGGTTGGTAATCCCCTCACACTTCACATTTTATCCTGATTTCGTTTCATACCCATCTTCATTCAGACTTAGATATTTGCATATACAGTATCTGTACATTGGAGCTGAGACTCCAATACTTTGGCCACCTCATGAGTAGAGAAGACTCCCTGGAAAAGACTCTGATGTTGGGAAAGATGGAGGGCACAAGGAGAAGGAGACAACAGAGGACAAGATGGTTGGACAGTGTTCTCGAAGCTACCAGCATGAGTTTGACCAAACTGTGGGAGGCAGTGGAAGACAGGAGTGCCTGGCATGCTCTGGTCCATGGGGTCACGAGGAGTCGGACATGACTAAATGACTAAACAACAACAACATCTGTACATACTCTCATTTGGCAGGTAGGTGTGTGCATGTTAAATAAAATATGGGATGTAGTAGAACATTGTGAAATAAATGCAAACAAAAACAAAAATGGAAGAGAAAATGGAAGTTTGAATGATGAACGAAACAGCTTGTCTGCCAACACATCCCTTATAATGCCTTGCTTCAAAAACTTCCAGCTTTCCTGAGCAAAAGCTTAATATATTCTAAGGATTTGGGAAAGGGAAATAATGAAAAGAATATGAAAATGACCAACAGGAGGGGAGCAAAACCCAAGAAACTTCCTAGAAGATTGACATGTAACCTCTAAGCCACTGTTTGACTCTGCCATTCCCCACCTTGAGGACTAATGTTAAGTCATTTTCTATTTCACTGGGCAAGCTTAATAAAACACGACTATTTGGGGCTACCATACTGTGCTGGAAGTATATTATATGTGGTTTTGTGAGCTTTTGCATTGTCTGCAGTGGATAAAGCTGTTAGGGCTCAGCTATCCTGAATAAGAGGCTGCCTGGCTTTCATCTCAAACATCCAAAGGAAGTGCTCTGTCAGCTAAACCTAGAAACAAGGTGGCATACCTGCAGTGCAATAGCCAGATCTATCCTTTATCCACGGTATCCATTTAAAAGGGTCACAAGTTAATCATGTGCTTCTTCTATGTAGGCCTAAAGAAGCTTCTAAATTCCAGCCTTCTAATTGCAGTCTGGAATTTGCTTTCCCTTCCATCACTTCCTTGCTTCTGACATTTCTTTCAAGTGCAGAAGGATGGGACCATGCCAACTGCACCCATATATCCTGTCTATCCATCCATTTTTTAAGTTCAGAGAAGGATTGTGATTTTACCTTCAGCTGGAACTCACCGGAACTCATTCTGGCACCTCTCAGGTGGGTGCTATTGCCATTCTAAGAAAACAAGAGTGGTGTTCATGGTGAATTAAGGCACCTCTTTTTTTAGAAAAATAGCACTGGGAGGACGTATCTCAAAATTGTAGCCAGTAGATGTCAGGATAGTGAAACATGAAGGGATAAGACACCTGAGAGAATTTTCACTTTTCTGTTTATTTTAGGGGAAATCGGATGGCAACTTCCAGTAGAATTATATTCAGGCCCACTTGGAGTAAGTCCCATTGAGTTCCATGGGCCATGTTTGATGTAAGTACATATACCTGGGATTAAGTCCCATTAATTTCTATAGGACTTCTGAGTATGCCTGTGGAGTAGACCTTAAGGCTGGGTACACACCATGCCTTTAAAGCCCATGGGAACTATAGTTTACCCCTCACATAGCTCTGTGAGGGGTATTGTAGCTCTAGAGCCAGTGTGGTGTAGTGGTTAAGAGCGGTAGTCTCGTAATCTGGTGAACTGGTTTCACTTCCCCGCTCCTCCACATGCAGCTGCTGGGTGACCTTGGGCCAGTCACACTTCTCTGAAGTCTCTCAGCCCCACTCACCTCACAGAGTGTTTGTTGTGGGGGAGGAAGGGAAAGGAGAATGTTAGCGGCTTTGAGACTCCTTAAAGGGAGTGAAAGGCAGGATATCAAATCCAAACTCTTCTTCTCTTCTAAGTATTTCACATCACCCAGAGATCTGCCCAGCAGATTTCCAGTTCTACCTTTTGTCTATATCCCCAACAGACTTTTATACTTGGCAAGTGGATTTCAAATGCTTCATATTTATGCAAGTGAGTGACTTATCTCTACAGCAGTGTCAAGATAATCCAGCCTAATGGGACAAAGCAGTGACTGACAGCGTTACCAGGAGATCATTATTTGTAAGAGGGAATACCTCTATTTACACAAGTGCCTTGGTGAGTAGAAATGATGGGAAAGGAAGTAAAGAGAAGCACTAGAAAGAAAATAAATGGGGATTTGGTAAAATATGTTTCAAAGGTAGACCATGCATGACAAAAGCTCTTTAAACCTATCTAGATATATTGTTTTATGTAATGTGTCTCTCTTTCTAAGTAGTTTACCAGTCTATCTGCGGTCAATGGCATCACAGCTGCATTTAAAATGATAAATATTTTTAAATGAACCTATAAATCTTTTCCGGCTTATGGCCTGTTTCTAACTTTAAAAAAGACCCCACAATTTCAGCAAGTCGATCGTTGACAGTAGAATTTTGCAGCTGTCAAAAGGCCCAGCAAAATTTGCTATAAGCCCTCATCCTGCAAACAACTGGGTATGAAACATTTGGGATGAAAGTATCATAAACTTGCATGCAGTTAACCATATTCCCTATGTGATCTGTACACCCTTCACAAACCCACCTGCCCATATCCCTAATGACTGGAATGTCAACTACCAAGAGGAGCAGCCTCACTGCAAGAAATTCATTTGTCTTTCTCCCAAGGAATGGGCCCCTTCTAAGGGATCATTTCTTTCTTCCTTAAACCCTCCCCCTTTCCCCCAGGCCCTCATTATCCAGAGCAAAAGAAGAGCTGTCACTCTGAGAATGGGATCATAGAATCATAGAATCATAGAGTTGGAAGAGACCACAAGGGCCATCGAGTCCAACCCCCTGCCAAGCAGGAAACACCATCAGAGCACTCCTGACATATGGTTGTCAAGCCTCTGCTTAAAGACCTCCAAAGACGGAGACTCCACCACACTCCTTGGCAGCAAATTCCACTGTCAAACAGCTCTTACTGTCAGGAAGTTCTTCCTAATGTTTAGGTGGATGCTCCTATCGTGTCCCTGAAATCTTATTCAATAAACTTCTCTGCCTCTCACAGCTTCCCCAGTTCAGCTACCTTGGCCTTAAAGCAGTGGTTCTCAAACTTTTTTCAGAATAAAAATTTGCTCATGCCACACCATTTTTATAAAAAATTTTTTTATGATTTTCAGGTTTATACATTTCAATAATTTCACAGTCAATTTAACATTTCAAAACTTGACTTCCTTCCCCCTCTTTCTGTGGTTCCTTAAATTTCTTTTTAATATCTTCTGCATATCCAAATTAACTTAATTTCTTCATTTATTCATCTACTTTAAATATTTCATTGATTTGAAATACATTGGGAGAGGGGGAACCAACAACTGCTAGCAATGCTTATTTTGAAAAGATGTTTTGCAAATAAAAAAAGATATTTTTATGTTATTATGCTATACTACACTACAATGAAATGTTTAAATGTTGATTTGTCCTTGAATCTTCCTGCTGCACTCGCCATCCTCTCCTGCCATGCCAGTGTCATACACCACACCCTTTGAGAAGCACTGTCTTAAAGGAAGAAACTCATCTCCTGCTGGCCAGGAGCAAATTGTATCAAGCACACCTCAAGACTTCTGTCTAGCAAGCAAATAGCCATCCATGAGACATTCTGCACCATATCTTTGATAGCTATCAGGGTTGTCTGCATAACAACATAACTGTTATTGTTCTTTGCCAAGTTCCTTGCCAGCAAGGCAGAGGGCCTTCTCGGTAGTGGCACCTGCCCTGTGGAACGCCCTCCCATCAGATGTCAAAGAAATAACTATCTGACATTTAGAAGACATCTGAAAGCAGCCTTGTTTAGGGAAGTTTTTAATGACTGATGTTTTAATGTATTTTTAATCTTTTGTTGGAAGCTGCCCAGAGTGGCTGGGGAAACCCAGTCAGATGGGTGAGGTATAAATAAATTATTATTAGAAATTAGAAACGGCCTCGGTCCAGTATACCTGAAGGAGCGTCTCCACCCCCATCATCCAGCCCGGACACTGATGTCCAGCGTCGAGGGCCTTCTGGCAGTTCCCTCGCTGTGAGAAGTGAGGTTACAGGGAACCAGGCAGAGGGCCTTCTCAGTAGTGATGCCTGCCCTGTGGAACGCCCTCCCAGCAGATGTCAAGGCAATAAACAACTATTTTACTTTTAAAAGACAACTGAAGGCGGCCCTGTTTAGGGAAGTTTTTAATGTCCGATGCTGTATTGTTTTTAATATTCAGTTGGAAGCCGCCCAGAGTGGCTGGGAGTGGCAGCCAGATGGGTGGGGTATAAATAATAAATTATTAGTAGTAGTACAGTGGTACCTCGGGTTACATACGCTTCAGGTTACATACGCTTCAGGTTACAGACTCTGCTAACCCAGAAATAATACCTCGGGTTAAGAACTTTGCTTCAGGATAAGAACAGAAATCGTGCTCCGGAGGCGCGGTGGCATCGGGATGCCCCATTAACTAAAGTGGTGCTTCAGGTTAAGAACAGTTTCAGGTTAAGAACGGACCTCTAGAATGAATAAAGTACATAACTAGAGGTACCACTGTAGTAGTAGTAGCAGTAGTTGTTTGCCTAGTCTCCTCACCTCACTGCCAAACCCACTTGTAACCTTGATACTTTGTCACTGGGGCTGAGCACTTTATCAGCCGGGGCTCCTTCTTTGATTGATTGCCCTAAATTTATAGTCTTGCTGCAGCACTCAATAATAAGAAGGGGCCCTTGCTTGGAAAACAAAAGAGGTGTGGCTCAGCTCCTAAACTGCACCAAATTCCAGTGAATAGAAATCTGAGAGGGGGATTTCAGTTCATTGATCCTCCCTGGAAATGGGCATTTTTTGAGGTCAAGGAAGTGGTCAGTGGGTGGTGATTAAGTGGAGGGGGGGATGTGGGTAGTTGAAGCCCCTCCAGGAATATAAGGGTCTGACTCCCTGTGGAAAAGTAAGATGAATTTGCTTCCTCCCCTGTTTTTGTGCTCATTTTATTGTGAAAATGGTATACATCATAGAAGTGGCCCTGGGGAAATACCCCGCAGGAGAAAAGAAGAAAATGTGTAGGAGCTAGTGTGTTATTGCATTTTTAAAAAGAAAGAAAACTGTTTCACACTTGTTAAGTTGCGGGTGAACATATCAGACGACACAGCGATTCTTCAAACAGCTCTTGTTTATTCAGAGGCCAGAACAGAACTGAACTGAAGGGTTCAGTCAGCCTGCTTATATAGAGCTCCACTAGAACGCAACAGTAACAATTTTCTAAAGCTATCCAATCACTGAACGTCACTTTTGATCCCTTATTTGCATAACTATCTACAGTATCCCCCCTCTGGCTCAGGGTGAGAACTTCAGTACATAACAATATTTGTGTTCTGCTCAGCTGCAACTTAAAGTCACAGAAACTAATTTGACAGAAGTGGGTGTTTGGGCATGTGACTAGCAAATCTAGCAAAGAGCACAGAATGGACAAAAACAAGATGACACATTACTTCAACATTCCATCCCCAAGCACTTTGCTCCCTCTGGTTGGAAGTTAGACCTGTCAGTCACAAAAGAGCTCCTCCTTCCCTACCATAATGTTTTCCTTATAGGTCAAGCTTGGAAGAAAGGTCTCTCTTTTGGGATACTTACTGTCCAGAATTCCCCTACACCACCCCCATGTTGAAATTAATTTGGAGGCCCCTATTTTCATTTGGGCAAGCCCCAAATCTGTCCAAATCAGCCCACTTTGGGCCAGGATTTGGGATTCATCTGAATCTGATACACTCCTAATATTTACACGCAGTCCTAGTGTTGATAACTCTTTTTGTATCATCATGCTGCAAACTGTTGTGTATCCTAATGCTACAAACTATGTTGTATCATCAGGCTACAAGCTATCAGCTCCGAGATTGCTCTTGGAATGGGATACAGTCATACCTCGGGTTATAGCCGCTTCAGGTTGCGTTTTTTCGGGTTGTGGACCGCCGAAACCTGGAAGTACAGGAACAGGTTACTTCCGGGTTTCAGTGGTCGCGCATGCTCAGAAGCACTAAATCGTGCTTTGTGCATGCGCAGAAGCGCCGAATTGCAACCCGCAGATGTGGGTTGCGAACGCTGTGGGTTGCGAATGTGCATCCCGCATGGATCTCGTTCGCACCCAGAGTCCACTGTATGAGCAATTTGTCAATGGCAGAGAATGTATTTGGATATCTTGGTTATCCAAGTTGCCTGTGTCAGTTGTATGCAAGATATAAGAGGTATGACATTAGCTGTCTGCACACCTGAAGAGAGCACATGTGGAGATGTACATTTATCCCCACCTCCCAGAACCTTGTGAATCCTCTTACCCCTTTGCGTGTATTAAGTGTCCTTCAGCAGCAGATGACCTTGTGTATCCATGGAGGGTTCCTAAACAAGTGGGAACCCATGATTCTGGGAGATCTAGAACAGGCATAGGCAAACTCGGCCCTCCAAATGTTTTGGGACTACAACTCCCATGACCCCTAGCTAACAGGACCAGTGGTCAGGGATGATGGGAATTGTAGTCCTAAAACATCTGGAGGGCCGAGATTGCCTATGCCTGATGTAGAATATGTCAGATAACATCCGAAGATGGCTCCTATGCAACACCCTTTATCGGACATGGGATGGGCAACTTAGGGAGGGGTTGCCTGCCAATAGAGAGTGGTTAAACAGCCATGTCAGTGTTTGTGGCGCTACACATAAATTAAAAAAAAACCTATAGGACTGTGAATATTACTGAGGGTATTACAGAGTCAAATGTACACACTCTGTTTTGTTTCCTACCACTTCCAGAGATATGAATACATACAGCTTATGGATCTAGAATAACAGAATGTGCCCTAAATTATAACTATGTAAACTAAATTGTTTTCTTAAAAGAAAAAAGAAAAGAAAAGAAATTGAAATACCCCATTCCTTGATTTATACTTCTCCCTTTTTTCTTATGTATATGAAGAATGTTTTATTGTTTTTCCATTAAATCTTATCTTGACACTGAGCACAAGAAAGAAAGGGAAATGTTTGAAAAACCACATTTTAAAACAGTGCTACAAGTCTGAAAGTTTGCTTTTTTAATGTTTCATGCATATAATATACCAAGGCTTCGCAAAGTCATTTGAGGTCTCCTCATAACGCATTTCGAGGGCTATAAAGCTATATATTTATATAATATATAGTGGAATCTCACCTTTCAGCACCGAGCCTTGGCTTCTTGCAATTTTAATCAGATTTTGGCCAACAAGTGCTTTGATGGCCTCCCCCTCCCCATTCGGGTTTGTGTGTGTGTGTTTTCTTTCCATTCTATCACCCACTGCCAGAACTCAGCTTAGAAAACAGTCAGCATAAATGAGGTCTGCTTTTTGCGGCTCTGATTAAGCAAGACAAAATCAATTAGCATCGGAGACCTCACAGGATCCTAGAGGTGAACTGTTCAAATTAGCCAGCTCCAGAGAGTCAAATTAGGAGGCAATTAAAAGGAGCAGCTGTGATTTTGCTGACATAGTCTTGCTGCTGTGGTTGCCTCCTATGCTGAAAGACAGATTGATTAGAAAGGCTGCTGGGCTGTAAAGTCATTCTATGTTGCCATCAGCTATGTGTGTATATGTGTCTTCATATATGTGCTGTTTCTCTCTCTCTCTCTCTCTCTCTCTCTCTCTCTCTCTGTGTGTGTGTGTGTGTGTGTTTGTATTGCTACAAAAACTGGGTGCCACCCCCACTCTTTGCAAGATTCCAGGCACTCAGCCAGAGTCTGTGCTCCTTGGGAGAATTGAGACATAGCGGAGACTGTCATAGCTTATAGAAATATGGTTTATTCAACTATTTACACGGTCAGAGTTCAGATTTCACAGCATGGTCATTTCCAGAGGGGCTCATCTCCCACAGCACTGCAGCCTTGGGATCCAAGGTATCTCAGCCAGCCAGCCTTCAGCCAGCCTTCCCAAGATGGATCCCTGTCTTTTCTCTCCCCTTTTTCTTCCCAGAACACCTTGCTGAAAAACTCTCTTTTCCTGCCATGTCAAACATATACTCCATCACCTTGGCAATGCCTGTTTCCCCAGCCCAAAGGATTCTTTTCAGAAAGCCCATCAACCCCTTTTTGTCATGTTAACAGATTTGCTCTTTGCTAGGCTGGCCAGGCTGGTTTGCATAAGCCAGCCCAGGCATTCCTTGCCTGGCACAGTTCTGCAGTTTGTACTTTCATCCCTACCCCAATTAATAATAATCCTACCATTTATTGATTTCTAGGGTTTAGGAGGGTCCCCCACAAATCCATATGTCTTCATCTGTAAATGGAGCTGATGTCTAAATAATTGTTTTCTGCTGTGTGGCATAGGTTTATATGAAAGGGATATATTGCACAAACCTCAGTATAGGAGTTGCTACTGTTATTCTAGCCTTAATTTCTACAACTCAGGACTATAAGTGATATCCAAACCAACCACATTTACTTATGGGAGTATAAGAGTAAGTCACATGCCACTTAAGGGACAGAACTGACATGCTACCTGCTCACAAAAACAAACAAAAAAGTACCCCCATGTAAACTGATCTATGGTTTTGAATTCTTTTTCTAAAGCAAAGTGGTACATCAGCATATAGAGAGATAAAAATTCAGCAGAGTGCTATCAGACAACATTTGGTGCCAAGCTGAACTTCTGCAAACAATGCAGAAATTGAATATTGTGGTTCTGTTCCATGGCAAGACACCAACTGAATTTAAGATGGCAACGATCTCACCCTGTTTCCCTTTATTTATCCCAGCTCAATTGTCCTGTTTTCCCAAAGACATCTATTGTGCCTTATGCCAGCTAATTTGCAGTCAAATATGCTCTGTCATGCTCGGGACAGACGAAGGAAACGAAAACCAGCACGCTCCAGCCTTGATAATTTTCATTACTCATCTCCCAAGGCAACAGAGGGCTGTTGGGTTGGTGACGATGGGGTCATACTGCTTAGGGATGAGAAACACTCTCAGTAAATAGATCCCCATGCCTCCCTCCCCTAAAAATTTACCTCTCACAAATAACAAGTCACTGATTCCACCCAACAGCAATTGGCTGAGTTGGTTGCTTGCTAACTCACTTGTTCCCTTGACACAAATGCCCAACCACTTCGACACCAGTTCTTCTCTGGCAGCCAGCTTCACTGAGAAGCTTACAGGTTATATTTATTGTTGGAGAGATGTACACAAGCAAACAGAAACATACACAAACACTGGGTTACTTGCGTAAAAATCTGGATGCAAAAAGTTTTTGGGTTGGTTTTTTAAAAGAAATAAATGGGGACTAAGCACCGGCACATTGCCAAGTCAGTGGAGCTCAGCGGCGCGTTCCATTTGAGGTGTTGACAGTGCATAATAAATCCCGGCCCTACCTAACATTTACAGGAACATTATAAAATGAGTGAAACGGCGTGAGCTGGTTCCCCAGGCAACCAGACAAACATAATAAACAGTCAGCAGTGGCAAAAGTAACTTACACCGTACTCAGTCGCAGGCCTGAAATATATCACTTAACCATAGCCCCTTCTCTGCTTTTGGAGCTCTTGAAAAAGCTTTGTATTTTTGTTTCTTAATCATATGGGAGGGAGGAAGCTCAGCCAATTTTTTTTTTTAAATAAATCATAATCTTATTGTCTGAAGAGACCCCTGGCTTTATTGTTCTGACTTAGGCAAATAGTAAGAATTTAGCTTCATCATTGGCCTATCAGGCTTTTGCCATTAGAAGCATCAGAGTTGAAGGAATGTTGGTTAGAAGGAAATTGTCATCATGTAAAGATCATGAACTTCATTCAGAAAGAGGACATCTGTGAGTGACTGACTCCTCTAAATAAGACACTTTCTTCACTCATGGTAAAGGTAAACAAGTGGAATGGCGACTTAAGTGACCCTAAGTGATCCTGAAGGAGCATCTCAACACCCATTGTTTGGACAGGACACTGAGGTCCACCTCCGAGGAACTTCTGGTGGTTCCTTCACTGAGAGAAGTGAAGTTACAGGGAAACAGGCAGAGGCCCTTTTTGGTAGTGGCGCCTGCCCTGTGGAATGCCCTCCTATCAGATGTCAAGGAAATAAACAACTATCTGACTTTTAGAAGACATCTGAAGGCAGCCCTGTTTAGGGAAGGTTTTTTTTTTATTTCTGATGTTATATTATGTTTTTATATGTGTTGGAAGCTATGTAGAACGGTTAGGGCAACTCAGCCAGATGAGCAGGGTACAAGTAATAAAATGTTGTTGTTTAGTCGTTTAGTCGTGTCTGACTCTTCGTGACCCCATGGATCAGAGCATGCCAGGCACTCCTGTCTTCCACTGCCTCCCGCAGTTTTGTCAAATTCATGCTGGTAGCTTCGAGAACACTGTCCAACCATCTCATCCTCTGTCGTCCCCTTCTCATTGTGCCCTCCATCTTTCCCAACATCAGGGTCTTTTCCAGGGAGTCTTCTCTTCTCATGAGGTGGCCAAAGTATTGGAGCCTCGGCTTCAGGATCTGTCCTTCCAGTGAGCACTCAGGGCTGATTTCCTTCAGAACGGATAGGTTTGATCTTCTTGCAGTCCATGGGACTCTCAAGAGTCTCCTCCAGCACCATAATTCTAAAGCATCAATTCTTTGGTGATCAGCCTTCTTTATGATCCAGCTCTCACTTCCATACATCACTACTGGGAAAACCATAGCTTTAACTATATGGACTTTTGTTGGCAAGGTGATGTCTCTGCTTTTTAAGATGCTGTCTAGGTTTGTCATTGCTGTTCTCCCAAGAAGCATAATAATAATAATAATAATAATAATAATAATGGCTAGGCAAGGCTATGAAAGCTTTAAAGGCAGTTATGGCAAATGGCTGTTGTTAATGCTTCCCCATTAAACAATTTTCTACAATATTAAGGAATCAATGTCAGGGCTAAATGAAGGAACATAAGGACAACAACCTAAGAATCCAGCTAACTCAGTTGAAATGTTTACCTCATGGGTAGCCAGTGTGGTGCCCTTCAGATGTTTTGGGCTCCAGTTCCCAGCATCCCTGACCACTGGCCTTGCTGAGTATGGCTGATAAACAGTTGTAGTCTGAAACCTCTGGAAGGCACCTTGTTGGCTACCCCTGATGGATCTCATCCATGACAGAGAGTCCAGCTGCACTTTTAGTTTTCTCCCTTTCCTATTACAAAATATCTCAAGAAGCCTAGGCAATAGGATGCTCTATATTTTCTCTGGGTAATTGGATTATTATTTTGGGGGAGGAGTATTCTGATGGGACAATCATATTGTAATGTCATATTTTCATGTATTATTTTATATGCTGATACCTTATCTTTAACGTTCTTCCTTGTAAACAGCCCTTGAAATATCACTGTTCTAGTGGCATGGGACTTACATAGTAGATATATTAATATGCAAATAATAATAATTAATAATTTCTTATTGCTGCTGAAAGGAATCCAAGTTGGGTGGGGCAATAAACACAAATTTTACCTTTGTGCAGTAGGCTAGTTCCTTCACACATTCATTCCACCCACCATCTAAGCAAGCAAGACGCAAATTTATCAATGCTCAAGGACAAATTCCAGTCAGGCAAGAACAGCCAAGGAAGGTACAAATCAGGGCTGCTGAGGGGTGCAGCTCAAAAGGTGTGCAGCCTGAGGAAAGGGTTAAGACTTCTGAGAGCTGCATTTGGGCCCTCGGCGTCAGTTACCTCGTCTCTGATATACACCCTTGACTGCAAGCCCCAGTGAACTCAGTGGGGCTTTTTAATAATTGATTTTTTATTAAGTTTCAAAATATTTAACAGATTTGCTTCACAGACAGTATACCATTTGCATATATTTTTCTTTTTTACTTCCCGCCCTTCCCTCACTGATGTTTTTGTTCTTATCCTTGGTTGCTGCATTATGTTGTTGTTGTTGCTGTTGTTTAGTCATTTAGTCGTGTCCGACTCTTTGTGACCCCATGGACCAGAGAACACCAGGCACTCCTGTTTTCCACTGCCTCCCGCAGTCTGGTCAAACTCATGCTGTCCAACCATCTCGTCCTCTGTCGCCCCCTTCTCCTTGGGCCCTCCATCTTTCCTAACATCAGGGTCTTTTCCAGGGAGTCTTCTCTTCTCATAAGGTGGCTAAAGTATTGGAGCCTCAGCTTCACGATCTGTCTTCCAGTGAGCACTCAAGGCTGATTTCCTTAAGAATGGATAGATTTGATCTTCTTGCAGTCCATGGGACTCTCAAGAGTCTCCTCCAGCACCATAATTCAAAAGCATCAATTCTTCAGCGATCAGCCTTCTTTATGGTCCAGCTCTCACTTCCATACATCACTACTGGGAAAACCATAGCTTTAACTATACGGACCTTTGTTGGCAAGGTGATGTCTCTGCTTTTTAAGATGCTGTCTAGGTTTGTCACTGCTTTCCTCCCAAGAAGCAGGCGTCTTTTAATTTCATGACTGCTGTCACCATCTGCAGTGATCATGGAGCATTATACTTGTTACCAAACCCTTAGTGGGGCTTATTTCTGTGTAGGCAATGCATAGGATTGTGCTGCAAGACTGCAGCCCTAAACCCACTTATGTGGGACTTACTATAAAGCTCAGTGTGACTTACTTCAGAGTAGGCACGCGCAGGCTGGCTCTGTAAGTGCCATGGCTCTTTCCAAAGAATCCTGGGAAAGGCAGTTTGAGAATTTTATTACAGATCCCTAGGCAGCCCCTCAGCGAGCGGCTGTTCCCAGCATTCCCTTGGGAAACTGAATGACTGTTAAACCAGTTTAAAGGTGTAGAACAAATATGCTGGGTTCCGTTTTGCCGCACAAAGTAACTATCAAATACCAGGCAGTAAAATGGCACCAGGGTTTGGGGGCACTGCTTTGGGTACTGGGGCTAAATCCTTCTAAGTTTTCTAAGAAAAGCTGACCTACATGGAACACAGTCTTGCAAGTTTCCTCCTTTGTTTCTCCCCGTCTCATAAACATTTCCTTTTCTGGAAGACTTAACACCACAGTCACAATGAAGGGGCGGGCTGTGTCACATGCTGCTTGCTTCTTGGCGGTATATATGGGAAACTGTTCCAGCCTCCTCTGGTTTATGGGCTTTGGCTCTCTGGCCCTGCCAAGTAATAAGCTGCTGGCCTGGGAGCTTCTGGGTGGACAGCTGCTATGCAAGATCATGTCTGTTCATCATGGTGTGAAAGCAGAGGGGTGAGGCCTGGAAAGCTCATGCTTAAAAGGGAGGGTTAAGAGGGTACGGAGAAGGTTCTTCCTGACTTTTTAAGTAGGAACTGCCTGAAGGATAACTAATTAGGCCAAGCGGGGTCTGAAGGACACGTCGTCCTGAATGACGTCAAGATGGGATCCAGATATTTTCATGCAATCTTCTTTTCCTTGAAGGACTGGGAAGCACCAAGGCCTTAAGGACTTCTGAGTCAGACTCATTGGTCACAGGAACACTAACGTACACAGAAAATATAAAGAAGAAGAGTGATGCATGCCCAGAGCAGATTGACATGGCTAAAAATAAAAACAGCATACTTCCTTCATGAATGTTCTGAGGATGACATCATTGTATGTTGTGTTACGATGTTAAAGGAAGAGCTACAAAGAGCAAATCATTCAATGTTTGACCAGTGTGGGATAGTGATCTGTTCTCCTGCAACAGAAATGATATATTTAGCAGAGATTTTTTTTGGGGGGCGGGGGTTATAGGGCCGTATTTGGGGGAGGAAGTGCTATTGCACATGAATTTGTTGTCATGGAAGGCTTGGAAGCTTTTACATCCAAATTTCTTCCTGAATTTTGGAGTTCCTGGAGTTATCTGGGCAGGCATCGGTATGCATACTGCACTATCCTTTGTCCTCCAGACAAACTATTTAGCATTCATTCTGATTTGCTTTCATGAGGCTTGTGTTAGACTATGTCCGATCTTTATTGAACATTTGTTCTGATATACTTGTGAGGTGCTCACATGACAATGAGAATTCATCCTGATATGCTTGCAGGCTGCTGATCACTTATTCCTATTAATCATTCATGCATCAAATACTTTTAAATTCGTTTCCATGTCACCTGCCAATAAAGATGAATTTCAGAGATAAATTTCGGTGTTTGTTGTACTTTGGTGGCAGAGTGCAATACAGTGGTATTCAATATGTTCTGGAGGTCTGTTCTTAACCTGAAACTATTCTTAACCTGAAGCACCACTTTAGCTAATGGGGCCTCCCGCTGCTGCCATGCCGCTGCTGTGCGATTTCTGTTCTCATCTTGAAGCAAAGTTCTTAACCCGAGGTACTATTTCTGGGTTAGTGGAGTCTGTAACCTGAAGCGTCTGTAGCCCGAGGTACCACTGTATGTGCTTGATTGTCTTTCGCAAAGTACTGACTGTCAAAGTACAGGCACCCCAAGACAAGCACAATGCCTTGGCTCTGGGTTGTTTTAAAAGCTTGGACTATCCACACTTAACAAAAACATATACTTGGCCATGTTACACCCATGTTTTGATACGTATTTTTGAAAAATAACATGTATGGTGAAACTCACTTTAGAAGCAGTCCTCAATAGACTTACTTTAACTAGATAATCAAGTTCCACATTTAGGTTTGAGAGTATTTTGTTCCTTAAAGAAAGCCAGAATGAGAAAGTTAATGTATTCCATGAGGTATATACATGTACATTTAGAAATGCCTGGGCAAACTGGACTGAGTCAAACACATAATAAGGGTGAGGTTTGTGGTGTGTAATTATAGACTTCTTTGGCTGTGTAAAACTCTCAGACATTGAAGACTAATGGCTCACAAGACATCCCATTAAATGTATTGTACTTGTGTGCAAACACTGCAGAACATCCCCTGCCCAGCTATTCAGCTTCCATGTGGTAGGGGGCAGAGGGAGATAGCTCCCTTTGGCATAAAAGAAAATTCTCTATGCCAGGGTTATCCAACCTGGTGCCCTCTGTGTGTTGTTGAACTCCAACTCCCATCCAGGCCAACCCATCATGGACATGGTAGAGTTCCCCTCATCAGTTTTCCTCTCCATACCACCCTAACCACCACCACTCAAAAGCAAAAATATCAGGGCACAGTTATGACTACAGCCTCAGACTTACTTGGGTGTAAATCCCACTGCACTGTCAGTAGACTCGCACAGGATTCTGCTGTTCCATTAGGAATTTTACTGTGTAGTAAAATTGTGTACGATGTAAAGGGAAAAGGGCCTCATTGTTTCCCCACGAGTTGCCAAATTGCCTTCTAATTTTGCAGCTCTCAAATTTATTTATTTAATTTCTATACCTCTTTATATTTTTAAGAAAAATCTCAAAGCAGTTTACAGCATATTAAATCAATAAAACATAAATAAAACAATCCGAAGAAAATCAAATATAGAGTATACAGTCAAAGCAACATAACAGAAAACAGAAAACAAAACAGAAAAATATTATCTTAAAGATTTCAAAATAAAACAAATGCAGAGGTGGTGATGCAGTGAGGAAGGGGTTTTGCCCCAACACTAATGTTAATTAATTTTGTTCTTTATAATTATTGCGCTCCTTCATGGATCGCTGCCTTGCCATGGCAAAGGGGCTTGAATAACTCAGAGAAGCTATGAGCTATGCCGTGCAGGGCCACCCAAGACGGACAGGTCATAGTGGAGAGTTTTGACCAAACATGATCCACCTGGAGCAGGAACCGGCAAGCCACTCCAGTATCCCTGTCAAGAAAACTCCATGGACAAAGACAACAGGCATATAAAAGTTAAGACGCTGGAAGATGAGCCCCTCAAGTCGGAAGGTGTCCAACATGCTACTGGGGAAGAGCGGAGGACAAGTACAAGTAGATTCAGAACTGATGAAGTGGCTGGGCCAAAGCTGAAAGGTCACTCAGTTGCGGATATGCCTGGAAGCGAAAGGAAAGTCCAATGCCGTAAAGAAAATTATTGCATAGGAACCTGGAGTGTAAGAACCATGAACGTTGGTAAGAGAAGACTCCCTGGAAAAGACCCTGATGTTGGGAAAGATTTGAGGGCACAAGGAGAAGGGAACAACAGAGGACTCTTCGTGACCCCATGGACCAGAGCACGCCAGACACTCCTGTCTTCCACTGCCTCCCGCAGTTTGGTCAAACTCATGCTGATAGCTTCAAGAACACTGCCCAACCATCTTGTCCTCTGTCGTCCCCTTCTCCTTGTGCCCTCAATCTTTCCCAACATCAGGGTCTTGTATTACTTGGTAAGGCACGCTATAGACGCAGATCTGGGATCACATTATCTTTTTGTTGTGGTGCCTTTTTCTGCAGGACTATACAAAGTCCTCTTAGATCAAGGATGACACAGCCTTTGTTCTGAGGGTTGCACACAGCCCTCAGTGAAATCTCATGAAGTCCTTGCCTTAATGTTGAAAGACCTCTGCTAGCACCTAGTTCAGACCTCTTGGAAGAGTGATCAACCATCTCCTGACAGTCCACTTCACAACAAGTAGGAGAGAGAACAGGGTCGGATTTAGGTTTGATGAGGCCCTAAGCTACTGAGGGTAATGGGGCCCTTTACATGTCCAGCTGTCCTTTGTCAACAACAATTTGTCGCTGTTTTTTGTGTTGAATATATGCTATATGGTAATTTATGGACCTAATAGGTATCTAAAGCCATTTTATTTGGTTTTTTTATCTTATATTTTTGAAATGTACATCCAGTTTTTTTCTCTCTAAAGAAAAAGAGTGGGGCCCTAAGCTATAGCTTGTTTAGCTTATATGTAAAACCGGCACTGGGAGAAAGAGAACGGGGTGGCTGGCTTTGCCCACTTTTTTGACTCTGACCCCATGCACCCCCAGCATGCAGACCCCAAAAGATGACACCGCAGGAAATTTTGCCTTCTCCAGGTAGTAATGGTTGCCTATCCCTTTCTTAGATCACTGACACACAGAACATCAAAGCATTTGGTATAACTTTGAGTTTGAATACCTAACACAATTCTAGAGCAGATAAACCAAGAAAAAGCATTTATTTGCAAGTCAGAGTAAATAAGAAGACATTGACAAAATATACCGTTTAAAAGAAAAAGAAAAAGTCATTCCAGTTTCCTTACTCTAGCTATCCACTGATCTCAATTTTCAGGGCTGACTTTAAAGACTGCATGGATTACTGTGCTATGAGCTAAATATTTCCATATCAATTATGATACAAATATGTGGAAAGAGACACCTAACCAGAAGTGATGTGCTTCTTCATTCTTGCCACTAATTTATTGGGAGGTTCTGGAGAAAAACTCTATGGCACATCTCTGGTTATTTTCTGGCACATGGTTACATCAGCTCCCTCTCATAGAAACCTTGTGGTCACTTTTAACTTCTGTGCATTTTTTTTTTCATCTTAAGTATCTGTCACAATCGCCTGAATTCATCTTTGTGGTGAAAAAGGCAGAATAGAACAGGTTCCTTCTCGTTTCATTTTACAAGGTCAGCCCTGCTGATTTGGACATTTCCCTAAGCACACTATTGGCTTCTTCTCTGAACTCCTTGGAAAACTGTTTGGCCCGGCTTGTTTTCTCAATATTTTCTCTCAGGTTTCCTTCTAGCCGTATCCGGTCTAGGTATTCGGAGTTGGCAACTTTCACTCTCTCCACCAATGGCTCCTGGTTCTGAAGCACCGAGGAGATCATTTCCTGAAGCTTTGTTTCCATGCTGATGACTCCTTTGGTGGCACGGTTCAGCTCCCCCACCTGCTGCTGAGCCCACTCCAGTTTCTCAGGGAGCTTTTTCTCCTTCGCATCCAGCCAGAACCTGTATCCCTCCATATGCACCTGCACATTGCAAGCACCTGAAAGACAAAGCAGTGGTTAAGCTCCAACTTGACGTAAGTCCAAGAAAGAAGGCTAATTGTGTTAGTCCCAAGAAAGCTAAACCCTTCAAGCAGCAAAGCTTCTAACAGTGGCCAGCTGTCAAAGATATTGCCATGTCATGAAATCTGATTATTTCCACTTTACTTATCAGAGACCCGGTTGTATACCTACATATATGTCTGTGTGCATGTGAGCTGTAATACAGGCATTTGGCAATATTAAGCCAAGATTATCCGTGCCACTTTCTTGTAAGAAACAAATCCCTGGCATAACCCCATTGGCATGCTCTTCATTGAAGCCACTCTGGTGAATTTGACCCATAATCCCATGGCTTTTCCCTGCTATTCATTCAACACAAAACTATCAGGTATTGGGTAAGTCTCTCTAACGAATTCTGATCTAATCTCTTTTCACGTTGCCCTCTTGTCTCTCTCATTGATAGTTTCACAAACGCTTGGCTCTTCTTTCTGAAGAGGGCATTGTTGAGCTTTTGGCATGAGTTTAGAAGGCTGGCATTACATAGGAAGGATTGGATTTAAAGGCATGCGAAGAGGTAATATACAGGAAGTCAAAATCTAAAGAGTGGGGAAATAATATAAGGCCCTCCTGGATACAGCATCGCCATGTAATGTGCAACCCAGTCAATAGGTTATTCAACAGGAAAAAATAAAGCCTACTATCCTTAGCATCTTGATAACTTACAGAGGCAGAGAAGCAGGAAGCTGAATTAATTAATCCAGCCAAGTTTCTCCTGAAAAGAGGCTTAAAGCTAAATTTCTGCCCATATGACCCCCCCCCCCCCCCAGTTCTAAACAGCAGGATCAGCATATCTGCCTGGTAGCTGACAGAACATTCAACAACATTAGCACAATGTCAGATCTTTTACCTCTTCGTTGTGTCCAAAATTCACCATTAAACTACAAGTGTTATTCTAATCCTGCTAATGATTTTAACTGTTTACAATGGTTTTTAAGATAAATAAGCTGAATCCCATGCACAGCATGGATGCTAATTTTAGGATTGGGCTGACTGTTACCTAAAGATTGGATTGCCGCTGAGAGATCATGTCTGCTATCTTTGCTTCCACCTTACATTGCTACCTAAGAGTAGCACAAATCATCATCATCATTTTATTATTTGTACCATGCACATCTGACTGGGTTGCCCCAGCCACTCTGGGCGGCTTCCAGCATAAGAAATGGTCAAACTAATTTTGGATGGCATTTGGAATGTAGGTAAAGGTAAAGGTAAAGGACCCCTGGACGGTTAAATTGAATTTGACTATGGGGTGCAGTGCTCATCTTCGCTATCAGGCCAAGGGAGCTGGTATTTGTCCATAAACAGCTTTCTGTTTCATGTGGCCAGCATGACTAAACAGCTTCTGGCAGAACGGGACACCGCGATGGAAGACAGAGGGCATGGAAACACTGTTTACCTTCCCTCCGCAGCAGTACTTATTTATCTACTGGCGCTAGTATGCTTTCGAACTTCTAGGTTGACAGGAGCTGGGACAGAGCAACAGGAGCTCACCCCACCACATGGATTCAAACTGCCAACCTCACGATCGCCACAGCGGCACCCGCATCTCATTGGGAATGTGATGCTAACAAACAGACCACTCAAAGGACAACAACTTCTCTTTATTTGAACCTGATGGAGAGGCTGGTGCAGAATTTATCTTGGCCAATGTGCCAAATTCAACATGGTGTCAGAAATAAGAGAATTATTTCATGATGTGATATTTTGATGCCACAACATATATAAATGCCCTTCTTTATGATGGACAGGTGCATGAATATATATGCATCTGTGCAGTTATGTTCCACCTCCTCATGAGTTTATTGCATAGCTTTGCCCCTTGCATAACTCTATCCCCAATCCTCCCATTCTATCCTTTGACAGGGTGCTAGAATAGGGTGACATGCTAGCCTCTTTACATGTTCCTTGCTACTTCAGCCCTGATTGGAAAGTCATGTTCCTCCTCCTGCCCCAAACTTTGCCACCCTCCAGGTTAAGATCTTCAACAGAGAGCCCACTCTATGCATGCATCTCCCCACAGGATTTTGAACCTTGACCAATTCTGGTTGTAAATCATGTGCGGAGTCTGCATACATAGAGAAGGATACCAGCTGCAAACATTATTCTGAACATGCCAAAGATGGTTTAAAACGGAAATTGCTGAATTCATAAAAAGGTATACATTTCCTACAAAAGAGACACAAAACTTTTGATTCCTGTGTTTGCTAAAGCTATCCAATATTAGAAGCGCGGGGGAAGGCAGCAGTATTTTTTTAAAACATGGGTTTTTATGGGCATTTCCCATAAAACTTGGGCTGCTTGCCCTCTACACATGAGTAACATGTGAAAAGGGCTTCAGTGTATCATAAAACAGCCTATTGCTATGATATCTGGGCTCTGCAGATATGATATCAGGGACGCAGGTGGCACTGTGGTCTAAACCACTGAGCATCTTGAGCTTGCCGATCAGAAGGGGTGAGCTTCCGTTGCATTGTCCCAGCTCCTGCCAACCTAGCAGTTTGAAAGCACACCAGTGCAAGTAGATAAATAGGTACAGCTGCGGCGGGAAGGTAAATGGCATTTCCGTGTACTCTGGTTTCCGTCACGGTGTCCCATTGCACTAGAAGCAGATTAGTCATGCTGGCCACATGACCCGGAAAGCTGTCTGTGGACAAACGCCAGCTCCCTCGGCCTGAAAGCAAGATGAGCGCCACAACCCCATAGTCACCTTTGTCTGGACTTAACCATCCAGTGTTCCTTTACCTTTACCTTTACCTTACCTTACACTGACAGAGACATTTGTAACTCAGACATGCATTTGGGGACCCAGTTCTTAATCTTGTACCATCATTAAAACATATGGTAATGTTCCTACTGAGGCTTACATAGGATCAGGTCCCGACGTCTCTTACCAACCAGATGAAATGCTGCTGGGCAACTCTAGGAACAAAGACTGAACAAATCACCTCAGGTTCACGCATAAACCCACAATGCTAAAATGGAGGGCTTGGCCTTCTCCATTTTCACACTCTATATTCTTCAGCATCATTTCTCCCACCAACTTACTATGCTCTTGCTGTATCTTCTCTATGCATACAGAAAGACTGCTTGCCGGCGAACAGCAATAGGTGTCTTTGAGGTCCCGGATGGTTTTCCGGATAGCCATGCAGTGGCATTGCTGCTTGTTGAAAGCCTCAGCGATGTCAGTAAATAGTGTGTCAATCTCAGGCACATTGACCCGTTTCACGGCGAAGGGTTTATCTTTGTTGAAAAGAACTAGAAATATGGAAGCCCATAGAAACTTCTGGTTAGTGTGTTACATAAGGGGGTAAAAGAAATATGGAAAGCACAACAATATTTGAATATGATTCCTGAAACTAACAAAAATTAAGTACATAAGATGGATCAGTACAAACAAATTTACAAAGATTATCTTGTTCCCAATCCTTGTGCACTGAAGTACACATTTTTTTTCCAATGGAATTTCCCTCTTACATATTTACAATTGCACACCTATTTTTCTTGAGGGGAGGGGAATCCTTCAAATTATTACATTTTACTTGCCAAAGCTTCCCACTTGCTTAGCAGTGTGCCAGTGGCATTATCCCAAAATTATTTCTGTGAGGCTTAGCCTTCATGTGGTGTGCTTCAAGAATAATGTTTATGGGCATTCTTGTTTTGTGAAATGTGTTAAATGGCCAGCAGAAATGGCCAATTGAGAAAGGTGCAATCTGATAGTGCCATATACTTCTTTTCTATATCCAAGGAAGTCTGGTTCTCTAGCCCATGTCAGAGATGTTGGGTTGAATGAACCATTAGTCTGGCAAAGTGCGACTGTTCTTCTTGTGCAATGATGACTATGTAGGTTGAGGTTTTCAAGTACATCCTAAGGAAAGTTCAGTGCCCAGCTGCCATTAATTTTAATGGAAACTGGCACTCCAAATCCCTCGGAGTCGGCTTTGAAAAATCACAGCCATCATATCCGGAAGGCAGTTTCAACAGAATAAGCACGGGAGCCATAATTAAACCTTGAATTATCCAATTGAAAATCAGACCAGTGGTTCCATGACAACACAGTTTAGACTAGAGTTTATTTTTCAAACCTGCAGAACCTAATTGCATCTTTCCAAGCAATGGAATACATGATCCATTTGCTGGTAGTATTTCCAGCAGATGTCACAGAGACTTTTAAAAAGAAAAAAGGAGAGAGAGAGAGAGAGAGAGAGAAAGAAATTCTGGTCAATTTTTTTGTCTACAAAGAATGGTCACAGTATGCATCTCTACTGCCAAATAATTCATTCTGAGAACATTTGAAAAGTATCTCATTTCTGAAATAACAAAATAAAATAAAACATCCTTTTTTCTTTGAATGTGTTTGCGGGGAGCACTTAATTCCACATTATTTTGGGAGAACATGAATAATCCAATCCAGCTTTCTGAAATGATAGTATCAATGTAAATGATCTCATTTGAATTAAGCATCAGTGTACAATGGAACCAAATTTTTGACTATAGGTGGTTTATTCTTCAAAATTAAAAGTATCACATAAAGAGAGAGAGAGAGAAAGTAAAACATATTTTAAGGAAATGATTAGAGTAATTAAATGTGTAAGATATATTGAAGTGGTTCATTTTTTTCACTCTCTCTGTATGTTTCACCTGCTTCTGTAGGGTGTAGTGCACTGTATTTTCCTGAATTTCGTTTTACTAAACGTATTTTATTTTGGAGCATTTTATTTAATCACGTGAGCTGAATTGTATATTTGATTATGTGAGATGAATTATGACAAATGTTTGGTATGGAATATTGTTTATTGTTGCATAGGGTGGAACAGAAGATACCTTTTCTGATTCTCTTAAATGTTCAGTTTCCCCAAAAGTGAGCCTAGATAGAGTCCACAAAAATATTTAGAACCTCTACAGCTTGATGAAGCTGAGAGAAATATGTGGGATATGGATGCATGTCTGGGAGAGGAGCGAACTTCCAGGGGCCAATGTCCCTTCAGCTCCCTCAATAAAATATTTGAGTAGGGTTGCCATACATTCAGGGTTGTTTTTTTAAAAAAAAGAAGTTAATGACCCCCTCATTGCCATTCAAATGGTGTGCATGCACTGTGCCATGTGATTGGTTATGCAGGATGGGACTGACTTGGGTCCCCTCAATATTTCACCCAAGTTAGCACCCCTGAGTTTGACCTGCTGAAAGATGTAGAGTGCATTTGAAGTACAGATTGGTGCTGGGCCTAATCTAAAATGTAGGGTAACTTTGGGAGCACTGATTAGAATTCCCTTCATGTAGATTCTTCACGACTCCTTGCTTTGATCTCACTCTCAGCTATTCCCATCTTTCCTCTGTGACATCATCACATGACTTGCATGACATGTCCTCTGACATGTCCTCTGTGACATAGCCACTTCCGACTTCAGGAGGAGGTGGTGTTGCGGGCTCACGCCCCCATGCAATCAGCCCCCACACAATCAGGGGAATCCTCGGGCTGCGTCATCCCCTGGCCAGCCAATCGGCTGGCTCAGGGGGTGTGGCTTGCCTCATTTAAGGCAAGCACGGCCAGGGATCTCCCTCTTTGGCCGCTCAGCTTTCCGGTTAAGCATTGGTAGGGGTATTGTTATGTAGATGTGCATCAGCAGGGCTCCCCCTTCAAGCAAACAGGCTGAAGCTCTTTACCTGTAACCAATAAAGTTGTGGCCTATTTTAGCCCATTAACCTAAATACTTGTGTCACGTGTCGTTATTCCTACTGGTGGGAGGCGGGAACTCGCCATGCAACATCATATGACTTGTTACATAACAACATGTCCTCTGTGACATCATCATATGACTTGTTACATAATATACCAATACCATAATATACAAATTCTATCCTGTTTGCTACAGGATCCCAGCACAAATAACCCAGAATGATGAAAGAAGCAACAGATAGGACTGGGATATGGCATCAAAGAAGTTTGGTACAAAGTTGACTTATCATAACTATTGCTGGTGGTGGGTGTTTTCCTTCTTTAAAGAATATCTACCCATGCAGAGTGACTTATTTTACAAAAAGAGAAAGTATATTAGTTGAAGCTCTAATTACAATTGACATACATAAAAGTATTATGAAATATAGGAAAACAAAAGCAAGTAAAATGACTCAGAATTTTACCACTTTTAGTGCCATGATGAGATTGTCTGGAGTGCTGTGCATTGAGAGGCTCCCTCTGTGAATACAGGAAGATATTTCGAAATAAATGCATATTCTTTTTGAATCCACAACTCATTCTACTACCCTCCCCTTCCACACTTGTCTCCCCTCTGTTGTATTATGTGTTGCAAGCCCTTCAACCTGCCCTCTTGTGCTTTGTAGAGTGCAGTGCACACTATATTATTTTTATTACTAAAAAATAATAAAAATCCTGTTTTCCACTATTTGGACTCAAAGCAGTTTTCAACAATAAAATATATAGTACAGTCATACCTTGTGTTGCATTAGGCTCATGTTGCGTCTTTTCGGCTTGTGAACGTGGCAAACCTAGAAGTGTATACTTCCGGGTTTCGCTGCGCATGTGTGCGCAGAAGTGTTCTGCACACTTCGGATATGCGCAGAAGCGCTCTATTGCGCTCCACGCTTACACAGAAGCGCCACTCTAGTTGTAGACTTTTTAGGGTGCGAATGGCATCCCAGAATAGATCGTGTCCACAACTAGAGGTACCACTGTATGCAGAACTTAAAACATAAGTTAAACCTCCAAAATGTAGAAACCTTGGGAATTTAAAATCTCAAATGTATACATAGATATACTCAGTACTTTTTCCCCTAAAAAAAAATGTTTAGGGGTACTCTCATTTTCCTACTCATATTGAAATATTGCCCCTGAATGAGGCCAAACTTAGATTCTCAAAATGTTTAGGGGTATGGGTACCTTCGCATACCCCCAGAAAAAAAGCTCTGCATATACTCATATAATGATAAAAGTGTTGTGAGTGCCAGCATAAAATGGCTGCCATGGGCACAGGGAAACACCAACAGTGCTCCCTTCCCCCTTCCAATGATTTCAGTGATCTACTTGATGGTGAATATTACAAACATGCACAATCCTATTACTGCAAATAGAACTATTACTGTACTAGTTCATGTTAGAATCATAGAATCATAGAGTTGGAATAGACCACAAGGGCCATCGAGTCCAACCCCCTGCCAAGCAGGAAACACCATCAGAGCACTCCTGACATATGGTTGTCAAACCTCTGCTTAGACAAATGTTCACATGAGGAGATGCGCAAGATTGAGTTGTTGATCTTTTCATCTTTCTCTTGGGCTTTATAAGCATTCACGTGCTCCCTAAGTTATTGGCTGAAATGGGTTGTCTGCTTTACTCATTGAATATTGTGTAAACAGGGAGTACAGATTCTATTCTATGAGTTGGGAGATAGCAAGGCATTGGGTAATCCTTGTTGTGCGCATCCATTCACTGACTCACAAATAGGAAATCCCTGCTCACATGCAGCTCTGGTACACTCTTAAGAGTTTGGATATCAGTCCTTCAAGACCAGTGATGGCCAAACTTTGTCCCCCAGCTGTTTTGGGACTACAATTCCCATCATCCCTGACCACTGGTCCTGTTAGCTAGGGATGGTGGGAGTTGTAGTCCCAAAAGAGCTGGAGGGCCAAGTTTGGCCATCACTGTTCTAGACAAATAGGATGAAGTTGCAAGGGCTCTGGATGTTATGTTAAGCAGAACTGTGAACGTGGAAACGCTGAATATATTTACTAGAGTTGCAAGCCTTTTAAGTCAAGATCTGTGAATAAAGCTCTTATGAAAGGAGCAAAACTTCTGATCACCTGTAACAAAGTGTTTCACAACCTTTAGAGCCTGTCATCTTAACTGCCATTGCAAGTCTGGAAGCGTGTGCTTTGTGAGTTGACAGACCTTTCCCATTCCCTTTGGAAAATTACCGGCAGGTTTGCTGCATTCCATGTTTTGCTCCACTTTCTTCTGGTTTTCCATAGAGAAATAATAATAATAGTAATCATTATAATTTTGGAAACTTTGTTGGAAAAAGGATCCTGCCAAAAAAATCTGATTTTGGGTGGAACAAAGCAATGACCTCTGTCTACGCAAGTGTAGCATGCCATGCCATCATTCAGAGACAGAATCATGGCAGGAGCAAAGTTTTAGATTCACCTCCAGTAAAGTTAAATCTTTGGGGAGAAGGACTTCGTTTCTGCCGATATATTAAGAATTAGCCAACAAATGTCTGTTGAATGTGAGGAGTTGTTTTTGCAGAGCCAAATAGACAGATGGTTATCTTGCAAGATTCATCTCATCACTAGGTGATGGAATTTTTAACATATTATTGAGCTTTTTAAAAAATGTACAGATTGCTTTGGTTTTTAATTATCATCTAAGGGCCCTGCAGCCAAATCTATGGCTGATTGCTTGGAATCAAATATATGATTCTTCCCCATCACTACCACTCAAAATCCACCCTCTCACCCTTTCCTTTCCTTCTTCTCAAGCCTTCCTCAACCTGGTATTCAGATGATGCTAGAATATAACTCCCATCATTCATGATCATTGGACATTCTGACAAGGAAAAGGGTGCAAAGCCTCTGGAAGGATGGGTATGGGAAGAATGCTCTAGACAGTACCTGCCCAACTCCTACACTTCATTTACTCCTTTAAAATCCTGTTCCCTTTCATCCGCATCACCTCAATCTTCTATTCCTTTCCTTCCTCTGTCTATGCTTCCTCTCTTTAAAATCCAAGGAGCTTAGTAAATGCCAGACAAAACTTATTTCCCTCTCCCTCCCTCCCTTTCTTTTGCACACACACACAACCAAACCAGGACGACACTTTAGAAGCTGATGACTTCTAAAAGCCTCATTGTGTCCATTACCACAAAGTCCCTTATTATCAGCTGTCAGGGAACTGTCATCAGTGCCGGAGGGAGAGAGCAAGCTCCAGAGGGATCCCAGAGAGCGTTCCGGGATTGGGAGAGGCAGCCCATCTTCTGGGGAAGGGAATCAGCTTAGCTCCAGTGGAGAAGCGGGGCAGATGGGGGAATCAGAGAGGCGGTCACATGACTCCTTGCCGGGGACCAGCGGGGAGAGGAAGGGTCCTCCGCTGCCTATGCCCTCCTTGCGCAGAAGGCTTCCACGCAGGGAGAGTAGGAGGAGACTGGGCGTCAAAGAACTTCTTTGCTGGAAGAAGTTTAAGAAACGCCCACTGACGGATTCTGCCAGCGATTGAGACAGCCACGGGTGAGTGGATGTCCGGACAGGAAAGGTTCACTCAGGCAACCCAGCCAGGTGTTGGCACAGGCTTACGCACGAGCAACCCCTAGAACCATTACATCAGCAATACAGATAAGTGCTGCAATCATAAACACAACTGCTCGGAATTCCCCATTGTACTGTAGGATTGTGCTGCAGTTACATTCATTGGTGATCCCTTGTTACCATTATTCTTGTGTTCTCTTTTAAAAACGTACAGTCTGCTTTGGCCTGCTTGTCCAAAATATGCAGCAGCTGCTGCTACTGTTAGCACCACCACTATCATGGGTGTGGAGATCACAATGAGGTAAAGACGAAAAAGATGCACTGAAATAAGCACAGCGTGAAGCTGTCCCACAAAGCATAAGTAAACTTTTGAACCTACATTTATGCCTGGCTGTCAGAATTACGGCATCATGATTCAGCTCCCCTAACAGTTTCTGATACATGTCTAGCTTGTTATACAGTGGTACCTCAGGTTACATACGCTTCAGGTTACATACGGTTCAGGTTACAGACTTCGCTAACCCAGAAATAGTGCTTCAGGTTAAGAACTTTGCTTCAGGATGAGAACAGAAATCGTGCTCCAGTAGCGCGGCGGCAGCAGGAGGCCCCATTAGCTTAAGTGGTGCTTCAGGTTAAGAACAGTTTCAGGTTAAGAACGGACCTCCGGAACAAATTAAGTACTTAGCCTGAGGTACCACTGTACTGGGTTTTCATCCTCTTTCAAGCATTTATTTACTAACTTTGCTGGTCTCAAAGTTAAGCAACTTGGGTTTTTAGATGTGGGGTGGGCTCAGTTACTTCATCTACTGTCACTGACATGGACTTCAGGGTGTCTTACTTTCAAAATCAACCAATGGGTTACCTTTTGTAGGTCCCAAAGACCCTGCCTTGACTAGGGATGGGGCAGAAATTTATTTCATTTCGCAGTAGTAGGTGGCCCTGCTAAATTTGCACTTTTTGAAACCAAAAAACAACCATCTTTCAAAATTCACACTTCTCTGAATTTTTTAATTTGTAATTTGGCTGAATTTTGCAGCCAAGTAACGCGTACAAACATGAGCCTGACCAAACTGCGGGAGGCAGTGGAAGACAGCAGTGCCTGGCGTGCTCTGGTCCATGGGGTCACAAAGAGTCGGACACGACTAAATGACTAAACAACAACAACAACAACGCGTACAAAAGGGGATCTATGAGGATAAAATGCCAGATCATGTTTTTGGCAGGAAGGTGTGGGAAACTGAACAGAGAGGAGGTTCACTGAGCACCTTACGACATCTTTGAGTGTGAATGGCATTTCGCAAGACTTTCTCCTCAGGGATCTGGGGCCCGTGAGCAAGGTACAGTGTGCCTCTGAAGTAAACATGTCTCACCCAGCTGGAATTGTTGGCCCTTCCCACAAACATTAACAGGTGTGGTTTAGGGATAGCGGCTGTTAGAACCACTGCCTTCCCCTCTGGGCAAAGCCCCCCTATACACGTGATCCTGCAAACTTTATTTTCCTGTGCTATCATGTTGCCTCTGCGGATTTAATCACAATAAACATGGCCCCAGTTCAACCCACTAACCTCTTGATTTCTGGCAATTAAATGTGCATCTTAAGCATCATGCACCTGCCTGTTTGACTTCTCTGTACAAACTGAGCTGTCCTGTTTCCTGTTGCTAACAAAATTCGCTAAGAGCAGCTCAGGATTTGCAGCTCTTTTGTTTTCCCCAATGTTTTCCCCCTTGTTTGTTTCCCCCAATGTTGATCTCTTACCTCTCTTGAAGCAACTTGGAAACAGGGACAACAGCAGCAGAAGGAGACAGACATGCTTTTCAAAGCTACAATAGAGACCCTTTTTCTTTTCTTCCCAATGAAAGCAAACGTTAATGAGAACTTGTCAGGTCACGTGCCTTAATGAGCATGCACCCCACCTTGATTAGAATTAAAACAACACAACAAGGGGCAGAAACCGTTTCAAAATCATTGTACGTGGCACGGCAAACTAGGGGCAGGATTCACGGTCAAGCTGCGGTTCTCCTTGCATATTTCTCTTTGCAGACATAATTGTCTCAGACAAGTCAGACTTGTTCCTTCAGCAAACAAACTCTGCATTGTCCAACCCTCTGGACTTTAAAATGTTACTTCCTCTACACGGGCACTCCTGGAATGTACCATTGCCCCCAATGGGGGTGGAACAGGGAGAACAGCAGAAGGAATATTCCAATGTGCTGACAAAATGAATCTTACGTGCTATCTAAGCAACTGCTCAGTGCCGGAAAATAAATCAGCTTCTGGTTTTTATAGCAACAGTATATTGTATGCAGTTAGTTGGATGGGCTGAAACTCCTGTAGCAACTTTTAACTCCACCCAAGATTGTTCTTTTTAATGGAGCTGTATGTCATTTCATCTCCTTAGGTTGTAAAAAATATAGAGAGAGAAGGAGACTTCTGCACTCCACACGAAAAAGATGAAAAGGATTGTTGATTGGTTGGCTGAATGAATATTTCTGGGCTGCATTTCCAACTTATCAAGGATGATTGCCCTGAGCCCGGTCTTGGCTGGGGAGGGCAGGGTATAAATAAATAAATAAATAAATAAATAAATAAATAAATAATAATAATAATAATAATAATAATAATAATTATATCAGAGTGACATATGCTGAAGCACTTTTCAGCTGTTTGGTTTTCTCCTCCTGAATGCGTGTATGATGGGTAGAGGGAGAAAACAGGATCCACCCCCTACCACATACCATGTGTGTCCAGTCAGCACATCTGCACTGTGTCTATCTATGCGCAAGCATGTTCCCACATGTATAGGTATATTGCAGATGGGCAATGAAACAAACATATGACAGATTTGGCAGATTTACAAGACTGCCTCTGCCTGACACACTTCCATTCAAAATGTGGACAGATGTACCTGGACAGAGTGCTTAATATCAATCATATGAAGAACAAAATGATAGAATAGTGCTCGTGCCCATATTTCCCCCTGCTGAATTGCTTAGTGAATCTCTATGATTAGGACACAAATGTTATCTTGTTGCAAGTAGTGTGTAGTTCCAGGGCCAGCATACAGCAAACTCCCCTTTCCTTATATTCCACAGGTTGTCACATCCCAGTTCCAGTCATCCTAACTCCTGTTACTGTTGTGGAGCCAGACATCGGTTTTTGAATGGAGACAAGCATTCCAATCCTCACGTCTAGTATAATAACGCGTGGGACCAAAACAGATTAACCTAGTTAGTGATCATTGTACAATGGTACCTTGGTTCTCAAACACCTTGGTACTCAAACAACTTGGAGCCCAAACATTGCAAACCTAGAAGTAAGTGTTCCAGTTTGCGAACTATTTTCGGAAGCTGAACGTGCTCCGTTTTGAGTGTTACACTTCCGTTTTGAGTGTTATGCTGAGGTCTGTCTGCTTTTGCTATTTATTTTGCATTTTTTGTTTATGCGGCTCTTTTTGTTTTGTATTTATAACTGTGTGGAACCCAGTTCAGCTACTGATTGATTGATTGTTTATTGCTTTCATTTTATGGATCAGTCGTCTCAGATAGTAAAATCCATGTTAAATTGCTGTTTTAGGGATTGTTTTTAAAAGTCTGGAACAGATTAATCCGTTTTGCATTACTTTCTATGGGAAAGTGTGCCTTAGTTTTGGAACACTTTGGTTTTGGAACGGACTTCTGAAACAGATTAAGTTTGAGAACCAAGGTACCACTGTAGTCCAATATGACCAGTGACTCAGCATAAGTACTGTCAATTAAAACGTTCACCCAATCAGCCATTTTAAATCACAAAAGGCACATAGCTGAAAAGATCCTATCTATCTCTGGACAGTAGAACACCCTCAGAGCAACCATTGTCAAAAGTTTTAGATAAAAATCCCAGAACATATGGATGCTACTGCCTATTATTAAGCATAGCGCTCATTAAATCTTCACCTGTACTCCCTTGCCCCCCACCCAGATATTCTGTTTGTTATCAATGTCTATGTTTCTTCATTACTCCCTGTCTTTTTCAAACATGCTTCCCAAACTGTCTTTCACACTTGCATTTCATTCGCAATTCTCTAGCTAGTCCTCTTGGCCATATAAAATGGAACAATTAATTTACTGCCGCTTCAAACACAGTTGTTTTATTCATCATCTGTCTTAAAGGCCACTTAGATGTAGCCCCCGGGGATGTAATATCTCCATTACTGATGCCAGGAGAGAAGAGAATTCTGAATATTGGAGAGAAGCTGGATGGAAGGGTATTGCTAAAAGTATATTTATTTGGTAGTTATGAAATGGTTGGAAGAGACCGTAACATGCTCCAGCAAGTAATACCCACAATGTGAATGCGGGAGAGGGAGTTGTCCACAAAGAAAATAGCAATTTTCTGATAAATGAAAGATAGCCATCTCAAATTCCTTGTTTATGAACTTCTTCAAAATAAGATAGTAAGAAGGGCTGGAGCTTCTCCCAGTCTCCAGACTCCCTTAGTTTGACCTCTGCTGGAACTCTTCAGATATAAATACCCCACCTCTGTTTTCCATGGCTAGGAGCCTTCTGAAATCATCCTCTTCTAGATTTCGCCCAAGTTTTTGGACCTCCAGATCTCCTGGTCTTATTTCTGATGTTGGCCTGAAGCATTATGTCTCTTCTGTTGTTCCATAGTCTAGTCATGCTGGACACATGACCCGGAAAGCTGTCTGTGGACAAACACCAGCTCCCTCGGCCTGAAAGTGAGATCCTTTACCAGGGGTCCTTTACCTTTAACTTTACCGTGGATGCACAATTTGCTGTAGTTCCTTCAGTTCTGGGGGGATTTTCTTCTTTGCACCCTGCTATGTACACAAAACCCAAAATCTTAATATGGAGGGCCATATTAGAAATTTCAACATTTATTTATTTATTTATTTATTTCAAATTTATCAAAAACAAGTCATCTTCATTTCCCCCCTATTTTCCCCTCCCCCTCCCCAAAAAGGAAAAAAGTAAAAGACCCCCCCCCCGACTTCCCTCAGCTCCTCTCTCTGTTTTCTCAGCACATGTTGTTCTCTTCATATTATGAAATTGTAAAGATCCTTAATTTATCTATCTATATGTTACCAATAATAAATTTGTGTATGTTTATTGAAAACCTGCCAAGGAGTCCAGTTCATTTTGTTGTTTCTTTAGGTACTTTGTAAAAGGTTCCCATTCTTCTTTCAAGTCACAGTTGTCCTTATCACGCAATTTGTGTGCCAGTTTCGCCAGTTCCACATAGTCCATCAATTTCTCTTGCCACAGTTCTTTGGTCGGGATTTCTTCATTATTCCATCCTTGTGCTATTAAGACTCTTGCCGCCGTTGTCGCATACGTGAAAATATTCTTCAGTTTCCTTGGCAGGTCTTTTCCTACAATCCCTAACAAGAATGCTTCAGGGTTTTTTTTACAAATGTTAATTGGAACATTTTCTTCAACTCATTGTATATCATTTCCCAGAATTTTTTAATTTTACTACAATCCCACCACATGTGGTAAAAAGTCCCTTCTTTTTCCTTACCCTGGGACACATTTTCAAGGATCTTAGGATCGACCCTGACAAAATCATTAAAATAATTCCGTCCAGTGAACAGGCTTGGCTTCCAGTGTGATGCATCCTCCTGTTAACTGGATGGCAAATATACTAGAAGATCCCACGTGACCAGTGGATAGCTGAGGAAGCACTGTGTCTCTGGGTGCTCTGTGAAGCACCCACCCAAGTGCCTCCATCTTCCCAGGGTTCCAGCTCAATTCATTGGCCCTCATGTGGTCCACAACTGTGCCCAGACCATGCATGTCCTCACTTGGCTACAGCTGTGTGTCATCAGCATACTGATGACATTATGCCCCCAAATTCCTAATAATCACACCCGGTGGCTTCATACAGGTGCTGAGGAGTACCACAGCTTTCAGTGTGGTACCTCTGTTTTGTGCAGCAGGTGCCTACAATCTGTACTTTCCACAAACAGTCGAATGCATTTGTCTTTCAACAACCTTTTTCAAGCTGGGTGAAAAGGTTTCTGCCTTAGGTGCTCTATTTTTGCTATTTTAAAACCTGTTTTCTGTTGCCTTTTGCACTGTTTCTAAAAATAGTCGAGCTGTTTTTATGATATGAATTGATACACAAATGTTATCACTGTGACAAAAGTGTGGTGGGACCATGGTATTGTCAAGATCCTAGCAGTACATTGTCTCTCTACTCTGCCATTATCTTAATTCTTCCTTCCCAGCAGAGACAGACTCTTCACCAATTTAATAAACCAACACCAGTCTATAGAATCTGAAGTTCCTCACATTAGCCAGAACTACAAAGTATCTAGCTTCTCTGTTTCAAACCTATCCCTATTATCTAATTATGGTTTATTACAACTCATTTTGAATGACCACATATACTGCTGAGGGGGAGAGAAGTAGTGTATGTGGAAAACCACCTTGACACACAGAACAGGGCTGTCAAACGCAAAGGTTGCCAGACTGCCATTACGAAATATAGCTTGTGAGCAAAGTGCCGCTGCCTAGCTGTCTTTCCTGTGCCAGGGGATACTGAAACATTGCCCTGTTGGCACTGGCTCTGTTTACCACAATGGCATCAACTTCATGAGCTGGGGACCATTTTGTTTGGGTAGCCCCAGCCAAGGTCATCGTTGCGTAGTGTGTCAACCCACGAATAGCAATTTCTTGCTATTTCTGAGGTGAATTACTAGTCTCCGTTTGCATCAAAAGCTGTGAGGAATCCCTGCTACATTTGGGACGTGGCAGGGCCGACTTAGTCAGAGTTTCTTGGATTAAGCCCTTAAAACAAATTAAGCAGGGGGGAAAATCTGCTAAAAAGATGAGTCACTACTATATAAAACTCGTTCTGTACCATCCCACAGAAGTAAAAAAAATTACCCATAGTACAGAAAATTTGAAATCCAATTATCTGTAGAGATGTACAATCTACATTTCTATATTTCCCTCCAAGACCAAATTATGATGAATAATATAGCCAATTCAGTTGACCTCCCTACAGTAGCACATGTGGGAAACCTTGAGGTGGGAAACCTCAAGTCAAAGGACCAAATTCAGCATCCAAGCCTCAGTGTCTGGTCCTTGTGGGTTTTTCTCAGGTCAAATCCTTCACTAGCCCTGCTCAGCACCCAACTGAAGTGCTTTTGCCTGGCAAAAGTATGTCCTTGAACTGTATTAATAATGTCCATTGCTTGTCTCCACTTCTCTTTCTTCTATTCTATTTGCCACCACTTATGATGCCAGTGAAGGGGACGCGGGTGGCGCTGTGGCTAAAACCACAGTGCCTAAAACTTGCCGATCGTATGGGCGGCGGTTCGAATCCCCGCGGCGGGGTGAGCTCCCGTCTTTCGGTCCCAGCTCCTGCCCACCTAGCAGTTCGAAAGCACCCTTAAAGTGCAAGTAGATAACTAGGTACCGCTTTATAGCGGGAAGGTAAACGCGTTCCATGTGCTGCGCTGGTGCTGGCTCGCCAGAGCAGCGATGTCACACTGGCCACGTGACCCGGAAGTGTCTGCGGACGGCGCAGGCTCCTGGCCTCTAGAGTGAGATGAGCGCACAACCCCAGAGTCTGACAAGACTGGCCCGTACGGGCAGGGGTACCTTTACCTTTACCTTTATGATGCCAGTGGTACCGATTTTGGTGTCTGTCTCTTTGCCAAGAGACCAATTTATATCTCCCAGTTTTGGGGATGGCATCCTTCATGGGCAGACACTATTCTTTCTCCAGAATGCCCTCCCACCAGATGTCAAAGAGAAAAACAACTACCAAACTTTTAGAAGACATCTGAACGCAGCCCTGTTTAGGGAAGCTTTTAATGGTTAAAAGGTTATTGTATTTTAGTGTTTTGTTGGAAGCAGCCCAGAGTGGCTGGGGAAACCCAGCCAGATGGGTGGGGTATAAATAATAAATTGTTGTTGTTGTTGTTGTTGTTGTTGAATGGACGGAATTTCCTGTAGGAGCACCTAAAACAGTTCCAAGCCCAGGGAAAGATAATCTCACCATGCTTACAGTTTCCTGCACCATGAATGTATGGTGAATGGGTACCACTGGGGTAATGAAGATGAACCCTACTGGTATCCATTCATTTCTCTTTACTTTGATTTCAAAAACCAAATGAAAATTGAACCAAGTGAGTCCCATTCAGTTCAATTTTTCATCTGTTCTGCAATGGAGGCACACTCCTTTTCAGGATTCTCTCCTCTCCCCCTAAATATGTTTGTTTGTTTCGACCTCCATCTTTCAAGAAGATGCCCAAGTTGGCTTATAGCAATTTAAAGAGGCAATATGCAGTAACATCAGTGCAGATTAGTTGTTAACGGAGAGTAAAAAGGCACAGCAACTGCAACAATACAAACCACAAATCCATCAAGAGGGCTAGTTTCATAGGGTTTCCTTATGGAGTTGCCCAAGATTATGATCGTAATATTCACAGCACAAACACATTAATGTTGGCTTACTGATGCCCACCCTATATAGACAGCCATTCCATATAAAATTAAAGGATGCAGTTTACACGACTGGTAAAAGCATTGCCTTAGCAATATGTATTTAAATTAAAATACGCCGTGTTTTCTCTGAAGGCACTTGAATTATAAAATTAAATTAATCTAGAAAATTCAGTGAGGGAAAACAGGTTATCATCCCTGACACAACTATAGAAACCATATTGCCAGAAAATGTTTGGAAGCCAAATGATAAATTATAGGGATCTGAATTATATGCTAGATGGATAGGTGTCATAGCTTAACCATCGTCTGACCAAAGTACTACTTTCTGATGCTTTATATCAGTGGTTTCCAATTAACTAATTACTGAGGACCCCCTATTTTTCAAAAGCCAAGCCACAGACCCCCTACTTTTGAAATTTTTGATGGCTCTATGGTAGTTACCTCTGCAAAGCAATTTTTTGAACAAAATGTGGGGTAGCCCCTAATAAGCAGAGTATTTTAGGTATACATAAAACAAACCATAAAAATGTGACATTACCATGCAAAAATGACAACAAAAATTGTTAAGAGGGAGACATGGGATGGGGCATCAGACCCCCTGAGTGTGTTCTGCAGACCCCCAGTGGTCCCTGGACCCCTAATTGGGAACCGCTGCTTTATATTGCTTAATTAAAGCTTTTGGTCAAGTGTGTGGATGTCTTCACTTTGCAGAACAAGAGACACACCTCCCTGCCTTTCCTGCAGTCACTGCAGCATAAAGGAGACACCTCTATATAAAACACAGCTGCAAGCCATACAGACAATTTACAAGTCTCAGTGTTCTTATTTAGGTAGAAGCCCCACAGCACAGATATTCTTAATGGTGGACCCCGGTGGTGGAATGCCATTAATCAGATGGTAATGGACAGGAAGGTGGGTGGTTGCTGATAGTTTTGGACCATTTGAGATGGTTTTGGAAAGCTGCCAGCTCGTGTGTTAAAAAAAAATACTTTGATAAGTTTCAAACAATATGGGCTTTACAATGTTGTAAAATATGGGGTGGCTGGAGCTGTTTTTGAACTGGACTGATGCCAGCGAGACCTCAGGATTTCAGTCAGCTGTAACCTAGAGTCAAATGTTTGTCTGAGCTGTTCAAGGTCATCTGTTTTCCTTGATTTGTGTGCCCTGAGGTTTGTGCGGTGCCATAAATGAGATACTGCCCCTTTGCAGAAGACAAGAACTCATTGCAAAACTCCCAACTTCTTTTGCACATTCCCCAAATGCAGACTTGTTAGACAGTTGAATTTAACACCTTCTTGATCTAAAGTAGAACCAATCCAGTCGGAATTACACTCCAAATAGCCCATGATGAATGGGGATAAGAGCAGAGGCACAAAATTCTAGCCCTGCATGTTGGGCAACAGACAATTGCAGAATGAGATTTGAAGGTATCCCAAAAGTCAAGAAAATGGTGGGTTGCTAAGTGATGCAGCTCTGGAGCAGTGCAAGGATGGGGTGGACCTCAGAGTCATCCTTAACTAAATCTAATGCATTGGTGAAGGAAAATAAATTTTCAGTTAGGTATTACTGAGAACTGGAGCTGTAAGCAAGGAATCTATGTATGAGTAAATGCCAAATTCTGACCTATTACAACTCACAAATCAGACCTGTAGACAGGTCTGATTTGCCTTGTTTAAAATGCCTTTCTTTAAAACAAACAAAATCTGAGGGATCCCTTCCTCTGATCAAACTAGAGATCCTTATCATCCGTATGAACATTTATAGACTATTACCATTTGTATCATCCTGACTGCATAAACTCAAGGGGTTTTTTGTCTTCCAAATTATGTCATTATTTGATCCTGAATAGATACTGAAATAATGAATCATTTTCATTACCATCCTTTGTAAAATATAATCACTTTCTTCTCCCCATTTAATATCAGCCAATTTTTTTGGTGTGGTTGTGTATAAACCTAATACCTGAAGCTTTTCCTATGCATAATTTGTCACAGCTGTTAAACCCCAGCAGAAATAGCCTGTCAGAGAAAAATACTCATCAAAAGTCAGATGATAATCCCAAACATCTGAAGCTATATTTCCAGCAGAAACATGCTAATGGAAACAGAACATTTCAAGATTTCGACCAACTTTGGGTATCCTTTTCTCCCCAATGTTTTAGAAAGGAAGTGCCATGATCTGAAGCTCATGATTCATGCTGATTGCATAGTTTGACCACAACACAATAAAGACAAGATGGAGGTTAACCATGGTGTGACTGAAATATCTGTGATGTGATGACTTTTATAACAAATGAGAGCATTCACAGTAAGAATAGAGTGTTAGAAAGTTTATTGCTACAGGCTTTGCAGACTTCAATCTACTGAATATAACTTTAAAGGACTATTGAGCCTACTTCCACCTAGATTATCAAAACTGGCTGGAGTCCTGAAATCCACTCACGTTGAAGCCAATTTTAAGCCAGTTCACACTGAGAGGTTTTGAAGGCTGCAGCCATGATGTGTATCAGGCCTAATCCTCATGTCAGTTTCCTGCTCCACACCACTGCAAAACCCCACACTGATTCTTACAAAGCTCCCTTGTGCAGAGCATTGGGTCCTCCTGGCTCTATATTGTCTACAATGACTGGCAAAGGTTCTCCAGGTCTCCAGCAGGAATTATTCCAAGTCCACCTGGAGATGTCAGGGTTTAAACCTGGGACATTCAACATGCAAAACATGTGGGCTCTGACGTTAAAACCATGGGTCCATCCCCAAATGATCCCTCTGGTTGCTTGCATTGCTGCTGCTTACTGGGAAGTAGAGAGGAAGGGAGCAAAGCAGTTGTGAGACCAGTGCAGTGCGAACACACAAGCAGGAGTGCTGAGTTGGCTCTGCTGGTGCATTTGCACTGCCCTGCCCTCACCGTCTCCTCTCCCCCTCTGCTAGTAAACATCATTACCACGCTAGACCAGAGAATGCTGCCAGGCAACTGTGCAGCCTGATTCTTGGGTCTTAGCTATATCTTTATATAGGAAGAAGCATCACTGCTGTTTCAAGCAGAACCTACCTGGCAGCATTCCCTTCTTGTTTGTGACAGAATGCCCCATGAGGGTGATGTTTCATGGCTGAGCAGAGCTTTAAAAAGCAATTGGCTCCTTACTGCAAGGTAAAAGTTGCACCTATCACACCACCCTGCCTATCAAACTAGCTCCATCTGGTAAAGAGGCTGAGACCCTACCTGCCCACAGACTGTCTCGCCAGAGTGGTGCATGCTCTGGTTATCTCCTGCTTGGAGGACTGCAATGCGCTCTACGTGGGGCTACCTTTGAAGGTGACCCGGAAACTACAACTAATCCAGAATGCAGCAGCTAGACTTGGTGCCTGGGAGCGGCCACCGAGACCACATAACACCAGTCTTGAAAGACCTACATTGCCTCCCAGTACATTTCTGAGCACAATTCAAAGTGTTGGTGTTGACCTTTAAAGTCCTAAACAGCATCGTTCCAGTATACCTGAAGAAGCGTCTCTACCCCCACCATTCAAACCGGACACTGAGGTCCAGCGCGAGAAGTGAAGTTACAAGGAACCAGGCAGAGGGCCTTCTTGGTAGTGGCACTTGCCCTGTGGAATGCCCTCTCACCAGATGTCAAAGGAAAAAACAACTACCATGCTTTTAGAAGACATCTGAAGGCAGCCCTGTTTAGGGAAGCTTTTAATATCTGAGGGACTATTGTATTTTAATCTTTTGTTGGAAGCCGCCCAGAGTGGCTGGGGAAACCCAGCCAGATGGGCACGGTATAAATAATAAATTATTATTATTGTATATACTTATATATTATATATACTTATTATATATATGCAGGTTTTGGTGTCCTCGGGTATCTTCCCGTGTAAAAGTTGGGGTGTCTAGGCGACGTTTCGACGAGGTCTCACTCGTCATCTTCAGGCTGGTGCTTTCGGCTTCTTGTTACTGGAACAGAGCAGGATCTCAGTGTTTGAGTTCCTATAAATACTGTTGAGGAGGTGTGGCCTCCAATGTTCTGGGCAGAGAGGAGGTTCCCAGGCTAGTGTGCCTTTTCTTCTTTTGTTCCTTAATTGCTTGAGGGATATCTTGAGTGATTTCTTGAGTGATATCCTGAGTACCACTTAGGTGGGTCATTAGGTGTGGATTAGTTGCTAAAGCCTTTGTGTCTTGACCTCTTGAACTTTGTGAAGAGTTTTTCTGAGAAGATGGGTGTACTACATTTAGTTGTGCTCTGGCTTGGCTTCGTGTATAGGGGCGAGCTGTGGTTTTGTGGCCTGTGCCAGCCAGATCTGTGTAGGGATTGCAGGGGGGTGCAGCATCCGGAGGTCCATATATATATATATATATGGACGCAGGTGGCGCTGTGGGTAAAAGCCTCAGCGCCTAGGGCTTGCCCATCGAAAGGTCGGCGGTTCGAATCCCCGTGGTGGGGTGTGCTCCCACTGCTCGGTCCCAGCGCCTGCCAACCTAGCAGTTCGAAAGCACCCCCAGGTGCAAGTAGATAAATAGGGACCGCTTACCAGCAGGAAGGTAAACGGCATTCCGTGTGCTGCGCTGGCTCACCAGATGCAGCTTTGTCACGCTGGCCACGTGACCCGGAAGTGTCTCCGGACAGCGCTGGCCCCCGGCCTCTTGAGTGAGATGGGCGCACAACCCCAGAGTCTGTCAAGACTGGCCCGTACGGGCAGGGGTACCTTTACCCATATATATATATATATATATATATATATATATATATATATATATATATATATAATGTATTATATATACTTTGATCTGCTGGGGTTCTGGGTTGTCTTGAAGAGAGTCTGAAATAAGCTTCACCTCCTCCCAAACTCAATATGCTTCTTCTCCTGGGCTTCCTTTGTGTCAGGGCTCACCTGATGTCAGCTCCAGCATCTGTTTTCAGTTTCTGGGTTCAGCCCCAGAGAATATAAGGTTGGAGGATATGCCCTATCAATGAATGTAATATAAGTTATAATGCAACAGAAAATCAATGGCAGTTTTGGCATCAGATAAAGGAATACAACAGGAACATCACGGACGTATGGGTGGGAAGTCAAATGTTATATTTATATTTATATTATATTATATTATATTATTATTGAAAGTGAATTGAATGATGTCAAATTTTATGTTAAAAACTCATTAAAATTATATATATTTATATAAAAGAAAGATATGCCCTGTAGCAGGTATCTGCATTTTTGTCCCCACTAAGCAATGACAGAAAGTTCTCCCGGCACAGCGTGGATTACTGGGGTTGCACTTCAGCACAGAGCATGAAAATTCCTGGAGCACTGGCCTTTCTTTTTCTTCTTCAAATGAAGCACACTTCCTCTCCCACCTTACATGACCTTGCCTGCTAAGCTGACCGCGCTCGCCTGCTTAAATATTTGGCAGGGGCAGGGGCACCCAGAATGTGGCTTCTTGGTGTTCCTTGTCAAGCCAGCATCTGAATGGGTGGTTGACACTGAGGATGTTTTCTGCTTGGAATGAACTAACGCACAACTATTTCATCGGCTGCTGACCATTGCAAAGCAAGGCACGGGCATTTTCAGTGAAACTGTAGAAGACAAATAGTAAATCTGCTAGCATCAAATCAAAACTTCTTTGTGGTCCAAAGACCCACAAAACAATTTCAAAACTAGGTACAGTGGTACCTTGGGTTAAGAACTTAATTCGTTCTGGAGGTCTGTTCTTAACCTGAAAATGTTCTTAACCCAAGGTACCACTTTAGCTAATGGGGTCTCCCGCTGCCGCCGCGCCACTGCCACGCGATTTCTGTTCTCATCTTGAAGCAAAGTTCTTAACCCGAGGTACTATTTATGGGTTAGCGGAGTCTGTAACCTGAAGCATCTGTAACCCGAGGTACCACTGTACAGTTAAAATGACCAGACAGACAGATGGAAGAAACCAAGGCAGTCATTTTGTTTTATCTAGGGCATAATGATCTTTGTTTCTTATAACCTCCAAAAGAAACTTCGCCATGGCCTGTGTAATATCATTTGACCTGTCTTCCAAAAGATACTTAATATGGGAGGCTTCAGATTTTCCCAGCAGATTTTCCAGTAGGGGTTTGATCAGTTGATCCCTTGCTTGCTCATATTTCCCACAATGCATTAGGATATGCTTCACTCAATCAACGTCCTGGAAACATAAACAAAGCCTATTCTGATAGGCGATGCCTCTCAGTCTGCAATTAGAACTTCCGAGGGAAATACATTTAGTCTGGCTTTGGTAAATAAACGCCAGTAAGTAGATACAGACAAATTCCTAGCATAGAACACGGATGCCTACGTGGCCAGTTGTGTGGAAGTGCACAGAGTAACTCAACTGAGTTTGTAACTCTGGCGAACAGCTCTGCAGAACTCAAGTCTTGATGCCGAGCCAAGGAGCTTAAAGGGGAGATGTAAGAGCAAAAACAAAAACTTGCGCTTCTACTCAGCTCAGAGGTTGCCAAGGCCATTTCCCCCAAATCTGTGCCTAGCCTATGTCCCACTCCTCCACGTCTCAGGCTCACTTCATTAACTTTGTGACTACTACTGTGAGTCTCAGACATTATGGACTCTTTTTCTTAATATAAATTATGTTCCGATTATATAGGACTTTAAGGGGCAGTAACATTAGAAGCCGCTTCAATTTTCCTATAAAAATAAAATAAAGTTCCTTTAAAAAGGAAAGAGAGAAAGAATCTTTGCTGGGAAGGAAACAGATGGCATATAATCTTATGGCTGTTTCTTTCCCCCTTTTCTCCTCTTCCTCCTTCCCATTTATGCTGCAAGTGGCTTTTAATGACAGAAGAGGGGAATATATTGTGGTATCACACATAGAACAGATTTTATGGTCACTTATTCCTAACTAGAAGATAGAGAGATGCAGTAAATAAGAAATCATTCTTCGTCCTGGATGAATTGACAATCCCATTTAAAAATGTGTATTTAAACATATTTATTTACTCTTTTTTAAAAACATGTCCCAACTGTCTTTACAAAAATAAAAATTCAAAGTGAATAACATTCTGGAAAAAATGTCATAGGTTGAAACCCGTCAAAGAAAGCATCTTATTCTACACTTTTGATATTTCAGTGCTCTGTACAATATTGAGATACAACAGGTGACTTAGTGCTTGTTCTTTACGGTTGTTATTCTTTATAACATTTTTCGGGGGCTGGGGGGAATTAAAACAATCCTAGAGCAACAGTAATACAGAACTCAATTTAATAGCCTAGATCAAGGGTCTAGGGTCAGCAAGGTTTACTGGCCATGGGCCAGATCACTCCCACAGAAATTGTCCGTGAGCCAGACTGGTGCAGCGCAATGCCGGAAATCGCCTCTGTGCATGACCGTGGCGCCAGAAATTGCTTCTGCGTATGCCCAGATGCTGAAAACCGCCCCTGCGCAGAAGCGATTTTCAGCGTCTGGACATGCACAGAAGTGATTTCCAGTATCTGCGCATGTGCAGACACGATTTCCAGTGCTGCTAGTTGAGTCCCCATGCCGCGCTGTGCTGGTTTAGTGCAGCGCGCAGGGGATTCGCCAAGCGGGCGGCTTGGTTCGGGGCTGGCTTGTGGGCCAGTAAAACGGTCTTCGTGGGCCGCATCCAGCCCATGGGCCGCATGTTGCCAACCCCCTGGCCTAGATCTTATCAAAAGTAATAGTAAAAAACACACACAAACAAAACAAAACATGTACACACACACCACCAGCAGCAGCATAAATAACCGAAACATAAGCCCTGTTAAGATGTTCAAAGAAGTCCCAGCGTGGGTGCGGCTTGCCTCCTCACAGCTCCAGAGGATAGCAGGAGCTCAGCAGAGAGCCTGTCATGTTGTGCCCAGGGCCACCCTTGTCCCCCCACCCCATGTCTCTGCCTCTGGTCCACTCATTTATTCAGCGAGCATCCTGATTTGCTTGCACCAAGCTTGTGCAAGCCAGACTACGGACTGTCACTATTTTGCAGGGGGAATTTGAGGGAATACCAGAACTTTAGGTTTGTGCTGTTAGAGTAAAAGATCTGTTGCCCTGGCCGAGAACAGCAATCCCTTTTTTCAAAGGATTGGACCTTTTGAGGTTAAAAAGTGATTCATTGAAAAGTGTGGGGTGAACAAATGATTTGGTCTGTATTTTCATGAGGAACGACCTAATTCATATTAATTGAACCAATACACGAATCAAAGCACAGCCCTCTTTCAAAATTCGCGATTCTGTGAATTTTGCTACGCAGTTCTCCAGCTAACGTGCACACGAATTCATGTATTCGGTGAAAGTGTGCACGAAAATGCACATATTGGTGAAAGCAACATATAGAAATGCATTATATTAGGAAAATTTGCTTCCAAAAATATGTATATTAGCACATTTAATTGCGAATTGCTGCAGAAATGTGGAGAACAGAATTCAAGACTGGAAAAATGAGGAACCGAAACTGATTTTGGTTTTCCCATTCCTAGTTCCAGTATTATGCCTGAGTCCCTCCTGTGAAATACTGATCATTTGGAAGCACCCTGGGGGGACCCACAGCGGGAATAAGCATCTAAAGGAGAGACAGAAATCCTGGTAAAAAGGGAGGGAAAAGAGCAAAACCTGATCTAAACCATATGCTTGTGGGCCTTGTGGTTTTAAACTCACCGACAGCTATCAGGGAAAGTTTTAGTCTCTATTCAGGATTGCAACCAAGCATGCTGAAATTAAAATGAAGCAGGGAGACTCTTCATTACCCACCTGCCAGATTTTTAGATTTAGATCTGTTCACTTTGCATGCAGTTGGGGACAGAGGTAGGTCTCTCTTCCAGACAAATTCAAAGGGGCAATGAAAAATGGTGTATTTCTAAACTTTGTGAGTTTGTGGAAATGGCAAAATGGACGGCAACTCTTAGAGGCCATTCAAATCAGAGAATAATTAAGGAGTGGGAGGGAGTGAAGGAATATATGAAAAAATATGGTTCCGGAACTGGAATATTAATAGATAACGTGTAAAACATGCAGGGGTAAGCAAGGAAATAATAAAAGAACCAGCTGAACAATGATTAAATTATAATAACACAACAAGACAGAAGTAAAAAAAATAATGAGATCACACATGGGTGAAGGGGAATGGGGGATATAGGGGAATTTGAAATATTATTTTTAATATAAAAGCTCTAATATAAAATTTCTAACTGTGTTGTATTTGTATAAAGCAAAGAGGGTTTAGAGTAATTAGGTATATTTTAATTTAGTTCATTATATAATAGGTTTATGTTAGAAAATGAATATGGACGTTGAATTTGATGTTTGTAATTTTTTTCTTTTTTCAGCTTTGGAAATAAAGAAAAAAGAAAGAAAAGGAAAAAAGGGAAATGGTGTATTTCATCCCACTCTGCCACAATTCTTGTGGTTTAACTCTACAAAGTTGTGTCAGGGTGCAAAGGGGCTTATTGTTCTTCAAAAGCTGCCCAGATGCCAGTCAGGAATGACATTTGGGGAGCAATCTAGGTTAAAAGTTTCAAGATGCCAAGAACATTTTGAAAGGCCCAAATCCCAAATGGGTGGAAATGGTCATAAATGTACTGAATTCAAGGGAAATGTGACCCCTCTGCAAGAGACCATTTGAGGGTACAGCAGAACTGAACAAAATATTTTAGTGTAAGTGGATAGTTTTAAGTCTTTTCATAAAGGCAGGATGTGGGTGTAGGGTACCCACTGCATTCTAAGCAAAGGGGTGCTTAAAGTGTGTTGGTATTAAGATTGGGCAGATAATAAGTCTATTTAGTGGAAGCCAAAAAGGGGTTTATGTGCCATACACAATGGTTGGACAAGGCTGCCTTTGTCAAGAGATTTACTCTTATATCTATTGTTTTTCTGGGCAATGCCAATAACTATATCAAAGACGGATGTCAGGGAATTTGCACCTGCTTGCAGCTGTTCCACAGCAGTGAATGTTAAGGGCATAGCTCTTTGGCACTGAGGAATTTTTGTTTAGCAAAAGCTGACGTGCCCAGGATTTTTTCAAATTGAATAATAGAATTGTAGAGTTGGAAGAGACCCTGAGGATCACCTAGTCCACTCCCTCCTGCAGTGCAAGGATGTGTAGCTGTCCCATATGGGGATCAAACCTGTAACCTTGGTGTTATCAGCACCAACTAACCAGCTGAGCCCTCCAAGTATTTCTAAGTCCTTGGTGAAAAGGTATAGCTGAAATGAATCAGCACACCAAAATGCTCCTCCAGAAATCTCCTGTGCAAATGTTGATGATGGGCATTCGCTAAATCGTAGGTTTCCAAACTGTGGTCCACACGCCACTAGTGGTCCACAAGTTTCATCCAGGAGGTCTGGACATCCATCTTCGTATATACGCCTCTCCAAGTTTTCTTCATTGCATTCTGTTGTTTGCTTCCTGCATCAACCTAAGACCTGTTGTTAATTTTAGATCGTTCACCCCTTTCATAGGTGGCCATCCCCTTGGATTTTTAACAAAGGTAGAGTCTCCACAATAACACTGCCTTGTTCCATTGGCTTGAGTTCTCTCTTGCCCCATGTCTTATGGCAACCTCTGCTGACCCAGTGATTCTTAGTACCCTCTTTCTCTTTAGCTTTCTGACAGCTGTCGAACTGAGATCTCCAGGAGTGCTGGGAACTGAGGGCCTTGTTGTCTCATAATTGAGGGTGTTAGACCTTATCATTCTATGCTGGCCTGATTGCGGGTCGGAATGGACCCTTCTTCCTTTAGGGCAATAGATCCAACTGAAACAGTTATCCCACTACACTTCGGTCACCAGAGCCTCATTTGCATAAACAGGGTATACCAAATCCAGAGCGGACAGTAGGTGCGGGTTGACATTTGAGTAAGAGAGGCTATATATTATGCTTAATCACCCCATTGATCATTAAATAATAAGCAATGGTATCACCCAGCAAATACATTGTGCTGAATCCAACTGTGCCCATCTGTCAGAAGGATATTTGATGCAGTGGACGCCACCAATAACAGAAAAGGAGTGGAAGGGTTTGTTTTGCTGATTCCCCCTTCTTGTTGAAGCTTCACTATCCAGAAGATTACAGATCCCTTCAGAACAGCACAGAAGGTGGCAAAAGACCTCCACTTCCTCTTCGATTAGTAGAGACCTTCCTAGATCAAAGATTCTTCCGCAAATGCGAGCATTGAATGTACAGCCCGTTGTGATGCACCCTGCTCTGTTTTCTCTTTTCTCAGATTCTGAGTACTGTTGGGGTGGGGAGAGATACTTGCTGCAGACGTCATTATTCTGAACTGAATCTGGTAGCCTTGTTAGCTTTCGGCTTATGTTTTTAAACATATTTTGTGGACTACCTCCTGCCTCCCGCTCTTAGCATACAAGAACATGGAATTACTTAGGTTCTTCAATGAATGTTAGTCTTACAGCAGTGTACATGAGACCAGAATCCGACCCCATAACCCTTTTACCTTTAAATGGATATATTTTCTTTCCACTATTGCCTTCAAGTTATATGATCTCCTACTTAAGATGCATGCAGGCCGGGATGCCACAAACTTCCTCAGGGTTCCTCAAGGGCTAAAACTAAAACCTAATTATACCTATTTGGTCAGACCGAATGCTCTACCTTTTGTTTCTTGTCCACTCCCCCCCACCCTATTTTAATATTGCCTCCTTCCCATCTTTTTCTGCTTGCCAAAAAATCTCCTGAAGAGAAAATAGAGATTGTTTTACTTTTGCCTTAAAGGGCTCCTTGTCTTCCTTGCCTTATTAAATAACCACACCAGAATATCTAATATTCTGTGGACAGCTCCGATGAAAATGAAGCATAACACTGGTGGTAGGAGCAAGTATGGTGTTGTCCCTAATTTGGTACCCAGCCAACAAAAAGTTTGCGTTGACCAACTTGAGGACTCCAACATAGCTTTCTGCATTTTAAGGAGACGATATACCAAAAATAACCAATCACTCTCAGTCCCAATGTGATTGGACCCTATTCATATAAACCCAGTGAACTAAAAGGGAATCTTTCCACCGAACCATCGTTTCCCAAGTGTCATTCTAATACTACATTTGGAATATCTGCAGGATGACAGGAATTTTAAGTTTGAGGGCCCTTCTGCAAAAAGGCCTATTTGTCCTCCCAACATACTATTCAAAAAAAGATGGAAGTTCTTTTCAAATGCAGTTTTAGTTTTTTTAAAAAAGATATACAGTGGTGCCCCGCAAGACGAATGCCTTGCAAGACGGAAAGCTCGCTAGACGAAAGGGTTTTCCGTTTTATGAGCTGCTTCGCAAGACGAATTTCCCTATGGGCTTGCTTCGCAAGACGAAAACGTCTTGCAAGTTTGTTTCCTTTTTCTTAACACCATTAATACAGTTGCGACTTGACTTTGAGCAGCAACTCATAGAACGCAGTGTACATAGTAGCCTTTTTTGAGGTTTTTAAAGACTTTGGTGAATTTTGAAGCTTTTCCAAAACTTCTTTTGCAGCCATTTGGTAAGTTAAGCTTTTAAAACTTTTTTTGGGGGGGATTGGATTTTGGGTTGGGGTGTTTGGAATTCAAGGACTTGGTGTTGGGGAGGGGTTTGCAAGAATCTGGAAGCTTGTGTGTTTTTTTCTGCATTTTAATGATTTCCTGTGACCATTGGGCCACTCTGCTGTTTTTTTAAAAAAAATCTGGGTTTGAATTTTGAAATGCTCTTTACAGTATGTGTGACTTTAAAGAGCACTTAATAAACTCTTGTTGTACCAAATTTGGCTTTGTTTGGACTTTTTTTGACCATAGGAACGCATTAATTGATTTTCAATGCATTCCTATGGGAATTCGTGATTCGCAAGACGAAAAATTCGCTAGACGAAAAAACTCGCGGAACGAATTAATTTCGTCTTGCGAGGCACCACTGTATAAATATATGTTTAAGTTGACTGATAAAGAACAATGTGCCACTAATACAAAAATTCTTTTTATAGAAATTAGGCTGTGTGCTAATTTCGAACATTATTCAATCAAACTAAATACTAAATACAGTGGGTTGTATCCAGTGTGAGTCATAATAAAAGTAGACCCATTGAAATTAATAGGCATGACTAACTTAGGCCCATTAATGTTAGTGGGTCTACACTGAGTAGAAATTAGTTGGAGACGGTGGAATAAAAATGATACCTAGACCTTGTTCACATAGGCAGCCATTAATCACACCGGGCTGCTGATATCCAATAGAAGTTAATTTATTTGGTGTTACTGTTTGGCTGGCAATCCACAGATCTCCAAAGTAATATGATTTATGTGCTTACATGCATGGAAAGAGAGTTGAACAGGACTGGGGAGGGTAAAGAAGATTTATGGAGATATTGATATTGAATGAGATTAGGCTCTGTTTGTGGAGATTACTAAGGTATTTCAGGTTCTCTTGTAGTTTTGAGAAACAAATGTTCCTATATATGAAATATATATTTGTTTTACACAAAAAGCAAATAATGACTTCTATTTACAATTAACAGACTGATCAATCTATCCTGAAACTCTCCATTAGCTTATGGAATTCACTGACATAAAACACAGATAGTGTTCAGCAGCTGTAAATGGGGAATAGATAAAGGATAGAACTATCAATGGCTCGTGAATACCAGTTGGTGGTAGCAGGAAGCAGAGGAATAGTGGAATGAAGGCTGTTGACTTACTGCCCTTCTCAGGAACTTTCAGGACGCATATGGCTGACCACTCCTGGGATCAGGGTGCAAGAATAGATGGACCTTAGTTCTGATCCACAAAGGATATTTGTAAGTTGTAGATGACCTTATAGCAGAGTCCAAGCAGTTGTGGACCTTGGGGTCTCAAATTTCAGTGGCACCCTGTGCAACGCCATCATTCGCGGCTCCCCCGCCTCTTGTCTTCCATTCTACATCCTAGTTGTGATGCCCCCTGCAGCGCCCACATGCCTCCACACCCACTGCAACCAAATCGGCTGCATTCTCCTCAATCCACCTTCGGTCTGAGAGAAAAACACAGGTATCATCGTCACCATCATTTTATCATTTGTATCCCACCCACCTGACTGGGTTCCCTGGCCACTGTGGGTGGCTTCCAACATATATAAAAACATAACAAAACATTACATCTTAAAAAGCTTCCCTATACAGGGCTGCCTTCCTATGTCTTCTAAAGGTTATATAGTTACTCATCTCCTTGACATCTAATGGGAGGGCGTTCCACAGGGTGGGTGCCACTACCAAGAAGACCCTCTGCATGGCTTTTGGTCTTTCTGCTGTTTCACCAGATGTGCAAGGAAATATACAGAGCCTTTTCCAAATTACCTAGAAACTTCAATTTACACTTCTCAAATAGCATGCTTCGACTTGGGCTGCATTGGGGCTCATTTCATTTCCCTACCGTGTCAGCTTATGAGCTCCAGAAAGACATCTGACATGTCTACTTCATGCCCATCTGACAAAAGCTGTTCATGTTGCCGACTCACCAAGTCCTGGCCATGAAATTCTTATTCTGGAAGGAAATAAGGTTTAGAGGCTGGAGTAGGGCTGTGTGTGTGTGTGTGTGTGCGTGTCGGTGGTGGGGGGTTACTTCCTTTCTGTTAAAACATCTCCTACCTGAGGCACCGGCATCCTGTTCAACTTTCAGATCCAGAAACAGCAAACTCAATCTAGCTGTGGCAGGCAAAGGCTGAACTGGAATGCCAGCAGCAGGCTGGGGCTCCCAAACCACATTCTCCTGGAAATAAGACGAGACCCGGAGAAACCACACCAGCCAAAAAACCAAGCATTTTCACCCTGTTTGTTTAAAAGTGCTTTCAATTTGTCTGCGCATGCCAGCAACCTTTAATATATCACTTTAATATTTTTCCTACAAATCATTACTAAATGTTCAATTAAAAAAAAAATGCGTGTGGTATCCTTAGATTCTCTTTTTCTGGATCTCTGTGTCCTCATTATGTCATCTGCTAGGAGGAGTGTGGAGACCCACCAAACCACAATTTTGCTCGACGTTGTTGAGAACAAGCGCTTATCCATTACATGATTTGTTACTGGTGTTTTGTTTTGTTTTTTTAAAAATCCATTTCAGAGAAAAGGAGAATTCATCCAAAGAGAATTTGCTTAATATGGTCAAAGGCAGATTATCAAGAAATGAGCACGTAGCAGTTAGGGAATGAGAAATGTAAAATTTTCGAGTCGGTTTGCTGTGTGACAATTACCCTCAGTAGAGATATATGAGTAGAGCATTCCTATAAATATGTAATGATTTTATAAATTTTTACTTGTTTGCACTGCTACGCCACCAGCATGAAGAATATATTGTATTAAGAAACTCTTGCCTGTCCTTGAAGAAACTGAGTAATGTTATAATTTGACAGCCATCTTATATTCTTATTTGTCTTGCTTTTTTGGACAGATGGGATAAAGTTAAGGGGAGCAACAATTTCAAATGTTGTAAGAGAAAAGAGGGTGGAGAGATCATAGTTCAGTAACAGAGTACTAGGTCTGCATGCACTGCCTTCCATTACCAATTAACGTGGGGGGGTGGTTAGTCACCAGACTGCAAGTTTCCATTTTGAGGTTCAAGCTACATTCCTAGAAGAGCTGCCACATCAACAGTTACTAAACATGATGTCTATGTTTTACCTCCACTTTTGGAGGCAGGAGAACAGTTGCTGGGAATCACGGTGTCTGTCTGAGTGCCGTTTCCCCTTGGTGATCTTGAGGGAGTTAACTTGTGAGACTAGGAGAAATGAGATTGTCAACACACACAAAAAACCACCTGAATGCATTGATGAACCTTGACACTTGATGCATTTGGAGAGCCTGAAATGGGTCTGATTGTGAGGTATGGAAAATGACATTTATATTCTACAAGGAGGGTTCCCCACACCCTCTGTTTCTCTTCCCCTCCCCAGTAATGGAGCAGTTTACATTTACTTTAAAATAATAATAATAAAGCTTTTCTATTCTGTGGAAAGTGTTTTAGGACTTTTCGTCCACCTGCTAGCTCCATTTCATTTGTTTAAACACACTTTCTAATGGCGGAGTTTATATATATTTTCCAAGAAAATAAAAACGCTAAAAATATACACGTGGTGTTGGGGAGACTGTCGGCAGGTAGCGAGGTTGGGGACCGGAATGATCAAGGGACCTCACACTGGTGTGTGTTGCAGTTTATGCCAACTATGGCACATTCATCATTATCATGGGGATTGCCCTTGTGTGTGTGTGCAAACTGCTCTCTCCTTCTCCTTTCCCAACACCCAGGCATACGCTCCCATGCAAGGGTGATGTTAATATGTGTCTGACGGGGGAGGGAGAGACTGTTTTGGGAGAGGGGTGTACAAGAGGCCTATTGGGCACAAGCGCTGCTTTATGGCTAATTACAGTGTTTTCTTCAGCAAGGTGTTACCGCTATTAGCCTTGAAGCAATTTTATGCTCCACTGGTAGGATATGCCTCAGCCATTCTTGGTGTAGTCATTGCTTTGGAAGGGGGCCAACAAAGCTAATTTCCACACAGAAACACTCTCCATTATTCAGTCCCCTGGAAAAGTCCTCGAAGGTGAGCCCAGCTCGAGTCTGCTCAAAAGAGAGAACCTGAATCGCATCTGCCATTCTAGTAACCAAAATGTGCATTTATTACCAACCTGGGCTGGACGTGGCTTTGTGCTAGAACAATGCATGGCATCCTTAGGCCGTGAGGGTTGCCCACACCTGAGAATTTCCATGCTTCTTTTCTCATCTTGAAGCGATTTTAATATTTTTTTGGGGGAAACAATTTTATGCACTCAGCGTTTCTCCCAGCTGGTCTTACGGTTGGGGTAGAATCACAACCTTGGGATAAGCAGATACAGACTGAGATTATGGAGAAAACATATAAAGAACTCAGAGAATCCCAGTCTTTCTACTGTTGGGGTGCCTTTGCAGCCAGCCTTGGGATGAGGCCAAAGTGGGGGTACACGTTGTGACCATACCATGGTTTTCCAGGGAGTGGAGCTCAGCTTCTCCCCATTGCCAGTTTCACAGAACTCACTCACTTGGCGCTTTCAGTCATATCTCAGAAATCCAATGGAATCTATTCCGGAAGTCCGCTCAACTTCCAACACATTCAAAAACCAAGTCACGGCTTCCAATTGGCTGCAAAAAGCTCCTGCAGCCAATCGGAACCCACGGAACTCGTGTCAGACGTTTGGGTTCTAAAGAACATTCGCAAACCGGAACACTCACTTCCGGGTTTGCGGCATTCGGGAGCCAAAACGTTTGACTTCCAAGGTATGACTGTACGAGAATAGCTGGTCACTATGAGGCCAAGCAGGTTTTTTGTTTTTGGCCAGTTGGTCAGAGGGCACGATTAGACATTTGTTAGATAAATAGCCTGCAGCCATGTATCTATTCCCACCCCCTTTATTTTCAGGCCTTGGTGTGTGTGTATGTGGGGATAAGCCTTATTCCCCCCCCCCCCAAATAATCTTTATTAGTTTTTCAATTAGATACTCCACATGGACATATTGTATTACATTTTACATTTACACTTGCTCTTCAGAGCTGACTTCCCTCCTTCCTTCTTCTGGTTTTTTTATATCACATATACAGTGGTACCTCGCAAGACGAATGCCTCGCTAGACGAAAAACTCGCAAGACGAAAGGGTTTTTGGTTTTTTGAGTTGCTTCGCAAGACGATTTTCCCTATGGGCTTGCTTCGCAAGACAGAAACGTCTTGCAAGTTTGTTTCCTTTTTCTTAAAACGGTTAATACAGTTGCGACTTGACTTCGAGGAGCAACTCATAGCACGCGGTGTGGTAGCCTTTTTTGAGGTTTTTGAAGACTTTGGTGATTTTTGAAGCTTTTCCGAAACCGTGCTTCGCAAGACGAAAAATTCACAAGACGAAAAAACTCGCAGAACGAATTAATTTCGTCTTGCAAGGCACCACTGTAATTTCATCGCATTATTTTCTTCCATTTTGTATATTGTTATTCGTTTTCCATATTTGTCCATAGTATATCCATAAACAAATAAGTTCTTATGTTTATACAATTCTTGTTGTCTGTCTGCATTCATTTACAACTACTGTTAGTTATATTAGTTTCCTTATGCATTTTGCTTCTTATTATGGGGGATAAGCCTTATCAAGAAGGCAGCTCGCGGGGAGGGGAGGCTTCTCTCTTCCCTCCCGGTGTAATTGGAATTGCACACAAATTGAAACCAAATCAGAAACATCTTTGCCTTTTCAACTGAAAGAGGAAAAAGAGCACAGCCTCAAGACAAGGAGCCTCCCTGACAGCCAAGATGACTGACAAATTCTTGTGGTTTTCTCCAAAAGTCAAACCAAAATCCAGCCACCAGCCAAGCTCAGCTCTGGCAATTCTGCACTGCCTGGAAATGAGTGCAATCATATCCTAATAGCTATTTGGATAATTGTTCATAAGAGCAATCTGCCAACCCATGCTGGACACGAGTCTTTATTACAAATATAGCATGCTGCCTAATCTGGAATATATTAAGTTGTTATTTCTGTAGCTGCTTTTCCCCAACCTTTAAAGAATGGTGAAACCATTTATCAGCCATCAAGGAGAAAGGTTGTACATATAGTATTTCTAAGCCAGATTGTTGTGCAGAGGAGGGTGGGGAGGGGCGGGTGGAGGGGGAATTAAATAGTCTGAAGCAAATCTGTTCCCAAACATACACAGCAGTTTTGGTTCTCCATTACACCATCCAGAAAGCAGTTTGGAAAGGAACCATCCAGAAAGAAAGAATTCTCCTACCATTTTTGTGCCAAGAAGGTTATGTTGTGCTGGTTGTGCTCCTTGAGAACTCCTGTAGATGAGAGCAGATTCAAGAGCTAGAATTTAGTCTTAGCTGACTCTTTAACAATGTGCCCACTAGGTTCACTTCCACTATGTTTGTGACGTGTGATGCAGGTTCTTCATTCAAAAGTCATAATGTGCAAGCACCCAATGCTTGTAATCTCTCTCTCTCTACTTTGCTGGCTATGTTTTTTGTTTTGTTTTGTTATTACATTTATGTCCCATCTTTTTCTCCAAGGTAAAGGTTAAGGATGCCTGGACAGTTAAGTCCAGTCAAAGGCGACTCTGGAGTTGCAGCGCTCATCTCACTTTCAGGCTGAGAAAGCCAGCATTTGTCCTCAAACACTTTCTGGGTCATGTGGCCAGCATGACTAAACCGCTTATTGCACAACGGAATACACTGATGGAAGCTGGAGTGCACGGAAATGCTGTTTACCTTCCCGCCGGAGTGGTACCTATTTATCTACTTGCCCTGGCGTGCTTTCAAACTGCTAGGTTGGCATGAGCTGGGACAGAGCAATGGGAGTCTCACCCTGCTGCATGGACTCGAACTGCTGACCTTCTGATCGGCAAGCTCAAGAGGCTCAGTGGTTTAGACCACAGCTCTACCCTCATAGGTGGTATGCATGGTTCTCCCCTCCTTATTTTATCCTCACGATAACCCTGTGAGGTAGGTAAAGCTGAGAGACCCAAGTGAGCTTCAGGGTAAATGGGGATTCAAACCCCTGTCTCCCAACACCCCAGTCATTACACCATCCTGGTTTAGAGTGGACCCAGTAAACTGAAGTTATAAAAATCTATCTCCCATAAACCATAGGAGGAACATGGAATTTGTTGATTAATAGGTAGAGCAGACATCATGCCTTTATCTCGTGCCTTCATCTCAATTTCAAACCTTTATTGGCATGTAGACAAACTTCCAAAAGGTTCTGTACAATAAAATCACTCAGCAAAATCCGCATCTAACAATTAAAATACTGTTCTATAACATTCATGGATCCTGATTGTGCATTGGATAAACCTGGCCGCTTCCCTCATCTCATCCCCATCCTGGGTAAACATTAGGAAGGCTACCTTGCATTTGTCTGACTGCCACTCCCTGCTAACAAGCCACTGATTAATGAACTTGGATCAAATTGTCTGGTACAAGGGGCAATGCAAAATAACATGCACAACTGCTTTAATATGACTGGATCTAGACGCATCCCCCCAAAATATTGCAGGAAAATGCATTGTAAACCTCATAAAGCGTGTTCTCACTAGCAGAGAGCACGTGTTGCGGTTGGGGAGCAGGCCACCATCATGATTAGGCAAAATTGGAGATCCCAAGCTAGTAGGGGGTTAAATTGGGTTGCTGGGGATTTTTCGGTGTTGCTAATTTGGAGGAGGAGTCAGAGTCTATAAATTGAGGAGTAGGACTAGGGGATGTCCTCTTGGCCGTTTTGCATCGGATCACATGGAGCGCTTGGACAATCTTCTCATTGTCTGGTTACATTTCTTTATTTCTTGATTTCCCCTTTCTTTTTAATCCTCTCTAGTCCCTTAAATAATTTAATTTCCCCCTTTTCCTGTTCGATTTCCCACCCCACCCCTTACCCTGCCCAGTGGGAAGATTCTCCCTGTATCTGTGGCTTGCCTTTCCCAATAGGGAGAGAGCCCCCGTTAGGGGCTTTCTTTCGCAAAAAAGGTTTTCCCCACTTCTCTTGTTGAAATTGTGCTAGTCAGGGCTGTTCCCAGCTTAGCTGGAATCATTTTCGTTTATAGTATCCCCAAAGGTTGGCTTATTTTGAGTGTGTGCAGCACTGTTGGCCAAATTTTAAGCTAGCCTTGGGTGGGAGCACTAATTTGAGTTCTTTTAATATTGCTATGACATTCTCGCTATAGGAATGTATCTGCTTGCAGGCCCAGTTGCTGCTAATGTTTATCTGAGGCAGACAGAGGGCCCCAGAGGCTCCCTGTGCCTCCAAGGACTATGAGCACTCTGTATATGCTCTTGAACTATGCTGTTTCCGAACAAGTTATTTTCTTTTAAGTTTGTTTTGCCCTGATAGTGGCGACTGCCATTTTAGAGATGAGCCACTGTGGCTTAGTGGCTAAAGTGTAGGACTAGGACCTGGGAGACAGGGTTCATATCCCCCTCTTAGCCATTGTTATAACAAAACAAAATAAACTGCTTCTTTTGGGCTATTCTGTTGCTGGGTAGTTCGGCCCATTTGTGATAAAAGAACTTTGGGTTTCTTGAAGGGGTGCTTCCCTCTAAAAGGGCAAGCAGGGGTACCTGGACAAGCTGTGGGCTAGCTCAACTCTGCTATTTCACTGAAAACATTTATGCCTGGCCTAGCAGGTGAGCATAGGGCTTTGCCCTAGAATTCGATGGCCTGGAAGCGTTTCCAGCCTGAATAGTGTCCCCATGTGGTCCATGAAGCATTGGTTTCACTGGGTCAGTGCATAGTGCCGGTAATGTTTAGGTTGCAGGATTGGTCCCTGTATGGGACAGCTGCATGCTCCCCCATTGCTCTACCTGGACACTTAGGTCCTTTTGGTGGTTACCTCACTGCGAGGGATGTAACGGGCACCAAATTGCAATATGCAAGTGGGAGAAAGCACCTTTGCGTGCCCGCATTGCAGTTTGCTCTGTGCGTTGCAGAGCATGGCGCTGCATGGGCTGCAATTGCATTGCATTGCGTGAGAGATTTGCAGTTGCATTGCACGGAGGGTATGTGTATTGCTGGAGGGTGTGTGTGCACGGAGTGTGTTGTTGCATTGCACAAAGTGTGTTGTATTGCACAAAGTGTGTTGTTGCATTGTACGTAGTGGCTTGTTGCATTGCACAAAGTGGCTTGTTCCATTGCACGGAGTGTGTGTGTGTGTGTGTGTGCATTGCACAGAGTGTGTGGTTGCATTGCACGGAGGGTGTGTGCATTGCATGGAGGGTGTAGTTGCATTGCACAGAGTGTGTTTTTGCATTGCACAGAGTGTGTGTGCATTGCACAGAGTATGTAATTGAATTGAACGGAGGGTGTGTGCAGTGCACAGCGTGTGTAGTTGCATTGCATGGAGTGTAGTTGCATTGCATGGAGTTTAGTTGCATTGCATGGAGGGTGTGTGCATTCCAGGGAGTGTGTTTTGCATTGCACGGAGTGTGTAGTTGCATTGCACAGAGCGTGTTTTTTGCATTGCACGGAGTGTGTAGTTGCATTGCACGGAGTGTGTGTGCACTGCACGGAGTGGGTTTTTTGCATTGCACTGAGTGTGTGTCTGAAAAGGAAGCTGGCTCGGCGGCAGCTTTGTCGGGTCTTCTTTAGGGGTTCTGGCCAGCGTCGGCCCTGTAAGTTTACTTATCATGATGGCAGCACAAGATGCCCCCTGCCCAAGCGGGGGCTGGAAGCTGGCAAGCAATAGCTCAATACCTTTTGCCCATATTCCCATTTTATTTAGGGATCCAGTTGGATATTGTTGCTAAAACATACCACTTGCCTATGGAGAAGCTGTCTGCCTTGAAGGAAGTTATTTTGTAATACTTCCTCTGTAGCAAGTGATGCTTCCTCAGATCCGATCTTGCTGGGTCACTTAATTAATTTTCCCACTAGGCCAGGCTGCCTGCGGCCTGAGGTCCCCTTACCTTTGTGTATGTCTACCAAGTGTGGTGAAGGCAGATATTAGGCGATGGTAGCAATTCCTGAATGTATGCAATAGTAGTTCGCCATGGCAGGATACCTTGAACCCGCACAGGGATTTTCAGGTTCATGCTGGTGATGCTGGACCTTTGCCCTTTGGTTTTATTTCAAGGGCTGCTGGTGTGCAAAGCTATGGCCTCAAGCCTGGTGTGGTGAGGCAATCATGTGACATTACTTTTCTTGAGTTTTCCCCATTGTAGCAGTTCACATGTGGCCTGAAGAGTTCAGTGACCATCGGATCTGCTTTTGGTCTGATAACCAGGTAGTGGTGAGCGTCTTGGCAAAACAGTCCTCACGCTCTAGCACAGTCTCCACCCCTCCACTCATGCTTTCGAGCTGCGCCACTTAAGGTTTAATATTGTGCTTTCTACTCTCCAAATTACGGGATCCTCTAATATTGTCGCTGACACTCTATCCGATTTTCAGATGAAGCGCTTCAGATCCTGGGCGCCAGACTCAGCTATTGCCAGACTTTTCCAGACCACCTGTGGCATTTTGACAACAACATTTTGACCTGGACCTGTTTTAATTCTCTTCCTACCTTTTAACCTAATGTACCAAGCCTATTTTGGGCCATTATATGCTTTATACACACCCGCATTTTAGATTCTCGGCGCTGGCAACTAAATCTTTACATTATTGTCTTAGGGTATTTAAATGTCATAACGCCGGTAATATCGCTTTGAATTTTGATTGGTTGCTTGTCTCAAGCATTTTTTGTCTTATCCTTGCTATGGCTGTATGCTAATGCAATAAAGGTTGATTGATTGATTGACAACAATTAGTGATTACAGAGAGCAGCAGCTTCCATTTCCCCTTCTGCTGTTACCCCTTATGGGAAGGCCTGGATGGATTTCTTAGCCTTAAGCTGGCAGTTCTCGGCCATTCAGATGAATTAGCTCCCATCCTCTGAGCAGATCCAGCAGTATTTGGTCCACCTGCTGCAGATTGGGCATGCGGTTATAACTATCAGAATTCAGTCCGCTGCAATGTCTGTTACACTGAAGCTTTATTTTTTAGAGACCCTTGTATAAAGTTTGTAGGGCGCAGGGCCTTGGAAGGTTGGAATAGGCTCCAACCTCATAGGACAGTGGGCAGGAAGTCGGTCAATTTTTACCTATGCAGTATCTGCAACAAGTTAAAACTTGTCTGCTGGTTAAAGATCAAGGCGAGACTCCTTTCAGTAGTCCATTGCATTTTCGCACTGAGGGTTGGGAAAATGGTTGTTGGAGCCAGCACGGGGCTGAGAGTCTGGAGGCTTATTGCTTCAGGACTTTTCCTTATCTTTTGGAGCTTGTCATTAGAGTTGGGAACTCTAAAACAGACCTAGTGGGCAGGAGTGCCACAGTCAGGCTTCCCGCCACAGGTGAGGAGGGCCCTTGCCCAGTTATGGATAACAGAATATTTGGCTTTTATTCCCTGGGGGTTGGCCCGCTCCTAGTGCATGAAAATGGGTTCCCGTTAGCCAGGCATCAATGTGCTTACGTCGTGCACCAGTTATTACGGCCTGCGGCTTGCTTACCGCTGAACGCCTCATTCCTTACGATTAGGTGCTGCTGCAAAGGCTGCACACTGGGGGCCTGTCAGTAGACAGGATTGTGAATACGGGTCATTGGAAGTCTGACGCTGACAAGGGTTATATCAGGAAGTGTCACAATGATGTCTGTGCTGATGCTTGTCTGTTATTTCCTTTTTTCATAGGAGCAGCTGTGCACATTTGGGCCACAGCATTGTACACTGGGCTGGCAAGCGCTCTGACGAGTCTGGACTGGGGCGCCATCTCAGTCTTCCTGCCCATGTGAACCTATACTGGATGTCTAGATGGGGAATGCTTTGGGAGGAGATCCTTCCTTTGGTGCGGTCGAGTGTGACCTGTGCAGGTCCTCCCGCAGTGCTGGTGGTACAGCTGGGCAAGAATGTTTGCTGTCTTCCTCCAGCATAAGTTTGCATTCCCGCATGCAAGAGGGCTTGGATTGAGTTGATGGCAGCTCTCCCTGGACTCAAAATAATTCAAGGCATTGGTTCAAGGTGGTCTGGGGGGGGGGGGGTTGGAGCACCTGTCCCCTCCAATGTGCAAAGATATTCCATTAAGGGAATCCAAGGATTTGCCATGCTTTTGTCAACCCCTTTCAAGGGGTACGGCCACGCAGGAGTTCCCTGGAGCATGTGGGGGTGAGCTTGAGTCTGATCCTGGTTCATTGCTCCCCCACGCTGTTTAATTGTATTGACGATATGGTGGGGCCCAGTCGTCAGTGCTGCCCTGCTGAGGTCAGGCGCAGCTAGTCGGGAACCAATGCCTAGACAAACTACCACCGAGCAGGCCAGAAAGCATGTTAATAAGGCGGTGGACAATAGAATAAAATAAATAAAGTAAATAAATAACAAATAAAATAGGTCGTTGCTTTACGTGGTTCTGTAATATTGCACCCTGCTATTTTAATTCAAGGCTGTTCCCCTCTTTAGGGCAGATGGGGTGCATCTTTCCCCTATGGGGAACGACACCTGGCGGGATGCGATTGCCTTGGGATGCATTGCTCCCCCACAATGGTTGCTGGTACTGACGATATGGTGGGGCCCAGTTGTCAGGGCTGCCCTGCTGAGGTCAGGTGCAGCTAGTTGGGAACCAATGCCTGGACAAACTACCACCGAGAAGGCCGGAAAGCATGTTAATAAGGCAGTGGAAATAAAATACAGGTCATTGTAAATCAAATGCATTCAAAGGTTATGTTCGTTAACATTATTGGTGTCTGACAATTTTTGCTTGTTTTATCTTACACAGCATCATCCACTGGGCTGGTGTCGCAGCACGGCAGTAGGGAATGGTTCCAGGTCTCGGCCTTCCTCCGCATATTCAGTTGTCTTGGCTGTCCAGACGGGGAATGCGCTGGTCGGAGCTCCTGCCTCAGATTCGGAGGCAGTTGCTATGGGAAGGACCCCCATCGGCCATTGTGGTGCAGCTGGGTGAGAACGACCTGGTTTCTATGGACTGTTTTTCCCTGCGTGCTGCAATTTTGTCGGACTTGGAGGCGCTGCGGGCAATGGTGCCAACAGCTAAAATATTTTGGTCAAGGCTGCTACAACGGCGCGCTTGGAGGGGCAGTCGTTGCCCAGCCGCCATTGAGAGAGCCAGGAGCCGCATCAACTCCGCAGTAGTGAGAAAGGTCTTGGAGTTGGGCGGAGATGTGATTTTTCATCCTGAGATTTCTGCTCAGAAGCCATCCTTCTTCCGAGATGATGGCGTGCACCTTTCGGCTTCGGGTAATGAGGCTTGGTTAGGTGCGGTGGTGGTCAAGCTGAGGTCTTGGCTGGGGCTGTGAGTGGTTTGGCGGTGAGCTGTGGGCTCCATGGCGGTTAGGCATTGGTTAAATTGGTGCTTGGAGGGGTAAGGTGCCTATCCCTCCAAATGATGCGAATGGGAATTCCGTTAAAGGAATCCAGGGGCTTGCCATTCTTTCGTCCTTGTCCGTGGTGCCGGGCTTGGGCCGTGCAAGCCCCACCGGAACATGAGGGTGAGAGGTGTTGGACTGCATTTACCCAGCCTCATTTCTCCCCAATACTTGTTTCCCACGCTGGCTTCCGGTGGTGCCCGGAAGTTTCAGCTCTGTCCTCGGGGGCAAGGACAGATAGTCATAACCAATGCCTAAGCAACCACTCACATTTTCTGTATTTTAATAAAGTTGTGGCCAAAAATTATGCCAAAAACCTTAAACAAAAATGAACGTGTGCTGTGTGAATTTTTGGGGGGTGGCACTGCGGAACTCAACACGCAAAGCGTGTTCTCACTAGCAGAGAGCACGTGTTGCGGTTGGGGAGCAGGCCACCATCATGATTAGGCAAAATTGGAGATCCCAAGCTAGTAGGGGGTTAAATTGGGTTGCTGGGGATTTTTCGGTGTTGCTAATTTGGAGGAGGAGTCAGAGTCTATAAATTGAGGAGTAGGACTAGGGGATGTCCTCTTGGCCGTTTTGCATCGGATCACCCGCCCCCCCTCCCTTTTATAGGGTGGTTCTGGGGTTCATTTGACCTTGCTATGCCTGTCATGGGGTCGTTCGCCTTTGAGCGGGGGCCTGGTAGGAATTTTGCCATTTGGCTGATTGGCTGTTGCCATTTGGTTTTTGCCTACTGCGTAGCAAATCGTCACAACTTGTAAGGTTGGCGGTTAGGCATTGGTTAAATTGGTGCTTGGAGGGGTAAGGTGCCTATCCCTCCAAATGATGCGAATGGGAATTCCGTTAAAGGAATCCAGGGGCTTGCCATTCTTTCGTCCTTGTCCGTGGTGCCGGGCTTGGGCCGTGCAAGCCCCACCGGAACATGAGGGTGAGAGGTGTTGGACTGCATTTACCCAGCCTCATTTCTCCCCAATACTTGTTTCCCACGCTGGCTTCCGGTGGTGCCCGGAAGTTTCAGCTCTGTCCTCGGGGGCAAGGACAGATAGTCATAACCAATGCCTAAGCAACCACTCACATTTTCTGTATTTTAATAAAGTTGTGGCCAAAAATTATGCCAAAAACCTTAAACAAAAATGAACGTGTGCTGTGTGAATTTTTGGGGGGTGGCACTGCGGAACTCAACACGCAATTGGAAATCACGTTGCCGAAAGACGGACCTCCACACCGCCATCCGGTGTCACAGTGTTATAACACATTTAAAACACTTTTTCTTTACTAATATAACTGAGTGCTATAACACTGTCCACAGGGACATAGTCTCTCTGTGAGTGGTGTTTTCTAGACTCTCTCCTGTAGTATTGCTGATGGTAGCACACTGAGTCTCGCTTACATGTAGGCCCTGTGTTGATTTGGGTTGGTCAGGTTAGTCATGCCTTTATAATTTATTGAAGGGGTGTTTATGGAGGGTGATGAAGAGGTGATGCATGAAGCAATGTGAGACGGTAGTTGTCAGAATGAATGAAGAACAGATAAAATAGGGAAGAACGGGAGTTATGTTGCCCTACGGCCACAGTTAGCGCCATTTATACCCTCTCTGGTATTTCTGGCAGGTGTCAGAGGATCCAACCCCCATGGTAGGTTGCCAGGAACATATAAGACAAGGAAAGTTCTTACCAATGCTTTTTATTCAATATTCACAGAGAGAGGCTTAGAAATGCAGCCCCTTGGAGTAATGGCTGTGGCGATCACACAGGGTCCCCGGACATTTCACCATCTATTGATCCCTGTGCCACCACTTTATTTCTCGCTGCCACCACCCAGACCCTACCTGGTACAATACTGAGTCTAGTCAGGGTTAAATTGGAACATAAACTTCTGTTTATTTATTGCAGTTTAACAAGCATATGGTTTTATAAACGGTATCGGTCCATTACAATCATGGGTTGCCTATCCAGACCTATAACTTCCGCTACCTGCTCTCATTCATTAAACCACCTCTCAGATATTTACTTGTCTTCCTAGTTCCTAACTGTTCCTGACAGCTTATTTCGCTACACTAACTCAACCTACCCACAGACTCTATCCCAATTCACTCCCACTCCAACCAACCACCCAACTCCCAATGAACTCCTCCCTTCACCCCTCCCAGAGCTGGTTTTATAGTCCCTCTGACTCCACCCCCTGGGTTCTGAATGGGTAACCTGTTTAACTATTTCACCTCCAGCACTCTCATATGTTAACGTCACAATGGCGTTGCTCCGAGTGAGTCTCCACCCCCTCCCTCTCTCCCATTATGCGCCATCACTATGGGTGCTGAGATGTGACCTCTGCCTCTGAGCTCTCTGCTCTCCTACTTTCACTGCCTGCCGGGTTCTGGGAGAAGGGGGAGGTCTGGAATGCTTTCTAAAGACACTGTGTCCACCAGCTGTCCCCCCTCCGGTGCTTCTTCTTTCTCCTCTCCCATTATTTCCCAGCTTTCCTCCTCATCTGCCTCTGAGCTGTGATCTCCCTCAAACCCCCGTTGTAATTCTGAACTGTCTTCTTCTCCTCTGGAAGGGTCAGGCTGGGGAGGCAGTCTCCACCATTCCTCCTCGGCCCAGTCCCTGACAATTTGTGACATCATCATATGACTGTTGCCAAGTCATTATCAGAGAAGGCTTCTACACCTTTAACAGCAGCATGGCAGCAGGAAGAAATGCAGCAGGAAAGAACTCTCCCATTCTAGTACTACAGTGATGGGAAGAAATGGCCCTACGTCACAGTAACATGCAGTGGGGCTTTGAGTGTGTCTGCCTCTTTTCTGTGGAACAGCATTCTCGCCAAGGTACAACAGACACCCAAAATCCGTACTTTCCAGAAATAATTGGAGGCATGCTTGTTTTGTCAAGCTCTTCCAACTGGATGAAAAGGTTTATTTTGTATTTTATTTATTTATTTAGTTGCTTCAGTTGCTTTTTGTCCTGTTTTTCAAACTGTTTGTAACTGTTTGTATGGTATGTGTGTAAATCACCTCAAGACATATGCAAAAGGTGATACATAAATAAGAAGGGTTAGTACCCTTTGCTCTCCTCTTCCAGAGTCCCCGGATAGTTAGATAGTTTATCTTACAGTTAGATAGTTTATCTTACAGATTTTATAATAACAGAGATTGTGAGCTGCTTTGTGAATCCCATAAGTGATGGAAGCTTTCTTTACTGGCCAATACATAAATATTTGAGCATTATGCTTGACAAATATTTTGAGGGTATCTTTAAGAGCTGATAATATTGATTCCAAACAATGCAAAAAATAAATAAATTGAGTTTTGTTTCTCTGTTTCATATTTCTTAAAACAAAAAAAATCCTTCCAGTAGCACCTTAAAGACCAACTAAGTTAGTTCTTGGTATGAGCTTTCGTGTGCATGCACACTTCTTCAGATATTTCTTAGTTAATATCTGTTGGCTGGTGTCTGATCCTGTCCACTGAATGACTAGTTCTGAAGAAAAATGTTGATTTATTCCTTGTCTAAATGTTAAATGAGTGTTCTTAGTAGCTGCAACTGAAAAGCATGCTGTCTGAAGTGTCTGTGATATGAAACCTTGTGACTGGTCTGTGACAGCTGTTTCAGACATGCAAATAAACACTTGATCAGGGGTCAGCAAACTTTTTCAGCAGGGGGCCAGACCACTGTCCCTCAGAACTTGTGGGGGGCCCGGACTATATTTTTTTTGGGGGGGGGGGGATGAACGCATTCCTACACCCCACAAATAACCCAGAGATGCATTTTAAATAAAAGGACACATTCTACTCATATAAAAACACGCTGATTCCCTGACCGTCCATGGGCCAGATTTAGAAGGAGTTTGGGCTGGATCTGGCCCCCGGGCCTTAGTTTGCCTACCCATGCACTTGATGATGAAGTCATGAGATGGATGTACGAATTAGCCTTAAAAACAACAACTGTATCCCCCAATTTGGGGGCCGGTGAGAATTTGCTGGAGGTTCTAGAGATGATTAAGTTATATGATGAGTTTTATGTAAAAAAGAAGACCCAATCAATGCATGGAAGTCAGGTGGGAGACAAAATGTGTCCTCACTCTTCCCCACCACATTCATTAGTTGTATCCAGAATTAAGGGCATCTAGGCCTGTGTCTTTTCCAGAAGTGATGGAAAGCATTTTTATTCAGACAAATAGGTAAAGGTAAAGGGACCCATGACCATTAGGTCCAGTCGTGTCTGACTCTGGGGTTACAGTGCTCATCTCGCTTTATTGGCCGAGGGAGCCGGCATACAGCTTCCGGGTCATGTGGCCAGCATGACTAAGCCGCTTCTGGCGAATCAGAGCAGCACACGGAAATACCGTTTACCTTCCCACTGGAGCGATACCTATTTATCTACTTGCACTTTGACGTGCTTTCGAACTGCTAGGTTGGCAGGAGCAGGGACTGAGCAACGGGAGCTCACCCCATCGTGGGGATTCAAACCGGCAACCTTCTGAACGGCAAATGCTAGGCTCTGTGGTTTAACCCACAGCGCCACCCGCGTCCCTTTATTCAGACAAATATTCTGAGGCAAATGATGAATTAAAGTATGTACACAATGCACCTTAGTTAACTGACTGCCTTAATTCTTGCTTCTAGCTCCTTCCCCCCTTTTAAAATACTGGGGGGCTGAGAGCGGAAAAACTGGCATTTATTTGACAGAAATTAATTGTCTTTGGCTGCTGTCTGAGCAAACAGGTACAAGGTGTGGGGCTTGCCTCGCTTTGACGTCTGTTGTATTCCCCACAGAAGCCATGCAAGGGAATCAATAACCCCTGTGTTTTCTGACTATGCCTAGCAAAGGTGGCGCACAGAGAAAATACTCTTCTATTTATACCTAGAACTTAATGAAGTGAAATTATCACAGCCCCGACAGGCCTCGGGCGCTGCAACTCCCAGCCATGGCTTGCCTAGGTAAAGATTTGCAGGCTGTTTTTATTCCATTTTTAGAAGCGGAATTCGATCCCTTAATCACTTCAGATTTACATATTCATGGAATTCACTCCTCTAATTCACTCTAAAAGATGGCTGATTGAATCAATGTTATTCCACAGAGCCCCCCGATTAATTTCAAATGAGTTAAACAAACCCACCCAGCCACTCTTAACACAATTGTATCTTACAGAGGCAAAACCAGCAAATATATTTTTACCTGAAGCGGCAGGGCAAGGTGTATTGTTCCCTTTGGTCTTCCTAGTCTTCTCTCCTGGGGCTCATACTCTGTTAAATGAAGTGTTACAAATTTGAATTTTATCTTGCCGTTCTAAAGGCTAATCTTCCTTTTCAGGCTGCAAATCCATCTTGCTCTTGTAGTAAAAGTAACTGCAACAAAGCACGGGCATTTCTAATCTGAACAGGAACTACACTGCTTAGTTGTGTTTCAATGTTAAAAACCTTTATGTGGGGTGAATCCTGATATTTTCTGAATGCACTGTTCCCTTTGCTTTCCACTAAGATGCAGGGTTGGGTGGAGAAGCAGAGTGGTCAAAAAGGTTTGCTTTAACTGCAGCCATGTGAGTAAATGTTACCCCTTTCTTGGCTCCTTTTTAAAAATAGTATTCCTTTGCTAAAACATACCTGGCATTTTGCGCCACAGAAAACGTTTTCACCACAATCTCGTTTTGCTTTATATAAATTTTCAGGCTGAGATTACAAATGTCAGTATTTTAAATCAATGGCTCAATGGAATAGTCCATTGAGAGTAAAGAGGGCTTTAGCATGAGAGAATGCGAGGGGGGCGGGACGGACTGACCAGCCTGATCCAAAACCAGGCAGGTGGTATTGGCAATTTTTCTTGAATTAGACTCCCTATAGTATATATCTATGTGTGTTTAAAGTTCTTTTATCCTTGCTCTTATCCCTGCTTTTACTGTTTATTTTAGTAAGTCACTTTGAGTCTCTCTCTCTCTCTCTCTCTCTCTGTGTGTGTGTGTGTGTGTGTGTGTGTGAGAGAGAGAGAGAGAGAGAGAGAGAGAGAGAGAGAGAGAGAGACTAACAAAATAGCAATAAATAATAAAAATAATAAAAGGAGCCATCAGTGAAAACCGTTCCTTTCCTCCACATGCAGCTGCTGGGTGACCTTGGGCCAGTCACACTTCTTTGAAGTCTCTCAGCCTCACTCACCTCACAGAGTGTTTGTTGTGGGGGAGGAAGGGAAAGAAGATTGTTAGCCGCTTTGAGACTCCTTCGGGTAGTGATAAAGTGGGATATCAAATCCAAACTCTTCTTCTTCTTCTTCTTCTTCTCTGGTTGCCAAGGAATGCCACAGCTAACAAGGGACAGCTTGGAATCACTTCTCAGAAGCGTTTCCTCTGTGAAATCTTGAACTCAAATGCACCCTGCCCGATTTTACATATCTGAAGCGAAGAGGCTGCTTTCTCCCCATCTGGCAACCCTGTTTTATTTTGCCTTGCAACATGTGGCTTGGCCCATGAGTTATCTGGAACTGTTTTCTCCCCTGGTAGCTTTCCGTGGTGTACCTGCTACCTGTTTTTAGCACACGATGGTCCAGTTTGCATTGCTGGTGTGGTCTTGCCTATTGGCAGGAAGCTGAACTAGATGGCTTTTGGTGGTTTCCAGCCCTCTGATTTGACTGCTGGTTAAGGGTGGGGGTGGGAGCTACTTTGGCTTAAATATGCCCAATGAGCTTTTGCCTTTCCTCCCTTTGAATGGCAGGTCATCATGCCTTTGCACTAAACTGAATTTGAAACTCACCTATGTTTCAAGCAAGGGGGGACAACTATGTCAATTTCAGTTTCTCCAATTTTCTTATTTTTCCAATCTCAGCTTCAATTCTCCACATTTCTGTGTATTCTCCCTCCCCCCCCCCAAAAAAAAAACCCCAACAACACTCCATGCAAATGCATCAGCATTTTAGTGTGAATTTCTCTGGATACAGACATGCTTGTGTGCAATTTTGCCCAATATATACATTTTTGCAAAGCAACCCCCCCCCCCAAATAATGCATTTTTTTCTCTTTTATTTTCAGTTAACATATGTATTTATATGCACACTTCACAGTAGTATACATTACTAGGCTGGAGAACGGCATCACAATTTATTTTTTATGCTTTTCAGTTATATGCTTTTCAATAGTTTTGCAGTCATTTTAACATTTCAAAACTGGACTTCCTTCCTCCTCTTTCTGTGGTTCCTTAAATTTATTTTTAACATTATATATCCACATTCCACAGTCATTCCCACACTTCCATATCTATATTACAACCAATATCTATTGCCCAATGTATCACTGAAGATTCTACTTGCTCATCCTTTGTCTCCTATTCCAGTAATATCTTATACATTTTAGACAGCACTTTAACATTACATTTCAAGAGATCTCTCGCCAGTTGTGATATTTGTTCCCCAAAACCTTCATTTCCTATCTTTCTTAAATACCGGTACTTCATTCAAATGATGATATTGTATTGATGTTGTTAACTTTCATGATAAATCCTTAATTTTTTAAATTTAAACTCTCCTCCCTCTTGTTTTAATAAATTTCTATAAGTTGTCCAACCTTCTATCATATTCTTCTTTTTTTTTTTTACTGCTATGGCTTCCAACATTGAGAGCCAAAGTGGTGCTTTTGTCTGTAATAATTTTTTGTATTTATCCCATACTCTATACATTTTTTTTTCTAATTATGTGATTTGTGAATCCTTTGTGTACTTTTCATACCATAAATAGACATGCCAACCATCAACATTATCATGACCTTCTAAATCTAAGATATGTGGATTCTCCAGTATCACCCATTCCTTCAACTAACAAAGACAAGATGCTTCATAATATAATCTCATATCCGGCAGGGAGAAACCTCCTTTCTCTTTTGCATCTATCAATGTACTTCTGCACACAGCATGTAATTAAACTATGGGATTCACTCTCAGAGCTGATGATACCCACCAGTTTAGATGGAGGATAAAGTTATCAGTGACTATTAACCATGGTGGTTATGCTTCTGTCTCCACAGTTGGCTTCTCTTATGAACTTTAGGTTCTTAAAAGATCGCTGTGTTTCAGTTCGCATCTTGTTTCGAAAAGTGCACATTAGGTAAGTTTGCCTTTAAATGTGAGCCGAATGCAATTTCGCTTCCATTCCTGGTTTCAAGTTTGCTATGTGTGTTGTTTGAGAAATATAAATCCAAAGGCCCACTGAGTACACAGAACCACAGTTGCGTGGTTCTTTGAATCCAAGCCAAGGGTTGTTATTCTCCTTAATCACATTCCCGTCCTGACTAGACTGGGTTTTATTATCTTTTAAAAAAAAAAAAAAGTGTGCACGACACTTTATTCATAGCACAGCTCTCTTTGTAAACTAGTTTAAAATATATTTAAACTGCTGTTTGGTCGCAGCGGTCTGTATTGTTTTTGTAGCCACTGCCGTGTGTATAAGATTTGGAAATGTGCAAATGCATTACAATCTTGTGCGATTTATTTATTTTTTTACCCCAAAGAGCTTGACTGTTTTTATTTGCTGTTGCTTTGCTTTGAAATAATCTCCTGCTGCTGCTGTTTGTGCTTATTTATATTTGCAGAGTCTTATTGGGACATTTTATTGCTGTTTTTGGGCCTGACCCTTTCTTTACTTTATAAACCACTTTGAAGGCCTTGAGTGGGAAAGTGATCTATAAATATGAGCGAATCAACACTTTACATGTCAACCCAGTTCAAACCTTTTGGATGTGGTTCCTGCCACCCTATATTAGCCTGCCATACAGCATCAACGATGTCTAAAGTTCCACATCATGTAGTTCACTAAGTTTATGTGGCTTTTTAAGGGCAGCATATTCCCACTTCCATCAAAACCATCAGTAGTGGCACAGGTAACGTGATCTGAGTGCAGAAGAGTGGCAAAATATACTTTATCAGTCAGGAAGTGTCAAAAGATTACACCATACGGAAGGATCCAAAGTTGGCTCTAGGATCCATTGTTGACAGGGAAAATGGAGAGGACATGTTAAACCTCATTTCAGCAGCAGTAAGTCTGACTGACAATGGCAAAGCTGTGGAAATTCATTTATTTTAAAGCATTTACAAATGGCTTAATATTGTAATGTCACACACACAGAGACAAACACACAGTGTTGCGAACAGGATCCATTCCGGAGGTCCGGCTGCATCCTGAGGCATTCGCAACCAGAGGACCGCTTCTGCGCATGCGCACAGCGCAGTTTAGCACTTCTGCGCATGCGCACGCAGCAAAACCTGGGAAAATACTGTACTTCTGGGTTTGCCATGTTCACATCCCAAAGATTACGTATCCAGAGGGATACATAAGCAGAGGTATGAGTGTGTGTGTGCGTGTGTGCGTGCAAGTAGGGTTTTTTCAGCCGGAACTCGCCGGAACTCAGTTCCAGCACCTCTCAGATGGGTACCGTTGCCATTCTAAGAGAGCAAGGGAGGCGTTTGTGATGACTTCCGGCACCTCTTTTTCAAGAAAAGCAGCACTGTAAGCAACATAAAAGCAATACCTATGGCATAGAAAAGTAAAATACACAGTCAAGAAGCACACGAAAGCATAAGAACAAATAAAATCAGAAATTTGGAGGAAACAGAACCAGGGTCTGATCTTTCAGGTCGGGGAAAGCCTGTGTAAAAAGATTGAAGTATCTTGTACTAAATAAAACATTTGTTAACTTAAAACAACTTCTGGTTTTGTTCCCTTACACAAGTAACAATGCATGCAGGACTTCCCTTCCATCCTGTACAATTGCTTATTATTTTAGGAGGGCTTTTTTTGGTATTAATTCCTTTGTCTTGGTTGGGGTTATCTTTCCTCTCAATTCCTTATATGAAGTAGGGAAATGACATTGTATCTTCTTGTTTGGCCCTCCAGCTGTATTTATCCTGCCTCTGGACATCCATGTGTGGGTGTAACAATGGTGTGCATATATACATAAAATGCAATGTGCATTAGGCTCTGTGAGAGTTTTCATCCCCCTGCAGCTGCATTTCAATTTTTGAAACAGACTGGGAGACAGACCACACATCTTGTACAGTTTAATTCATTCCGGGGCCAATAAGGAGTAGATTCAGATCACCAGGAGCTATGAGGTAGAGATGGAAAGCACCACACCCTATATCTAGGATGGCTGTCAACTGCCTGTTGCCTCCCATCATGTGATGAAGCCCAGTGGTACCATCACTTGGCTTTTCAGCTTCAAAAAATAAAAATCTAAGGAAGATGTGAGATGGTCTTTATTGCACTGGTCCTTATTGCAAAGCAATAACTCTTCAAATTTCTATAAAATGTGAATAATTGAAATACTTTATTGTCTCTTGTACAGCTTGTATACCGTGAGATTACACGAGCACCCCCCACTCAGCTCTCTTAGTCTTAATTCCCCTCATTTACTGATGCACACCCACCAAACCTGAAAGTCAGTTGCCCTGTTGTTATATTTTCACTCAGCAGCCTTACAGCCCACAGATAGAAGCTGTTCTTTACCCTGTTGGTGCGACTAATCCTGCTTCTATATCTTCTGCCTGAGGGCAGGAGATCAAGAAAGTGCCGGCCAGGGTGTGAATCATCCCTGAGAATTTTCCTCACTCTCCTGAGGCAACGTTCTTCCGCTATTTCATCCAGCGGATTCACGGGACAGCCCATAATATTTTGCACTGTATTCACCACCCTCTGTAGGCACTTCCTATCAGATGATGTCAAACCAGCGTACCACACCGTGATGCAGTATGAAAGGACACTTTCTTTTTTCTTTCTTTTTTAAATAAATTTTTATTCATATTTGCACATATATACAGAAAAAACATAAACAAAAAATTCACCACATACCTTAAACAAATTATATCCACTTCACAAATCATAAATAAAATACATAACTAAGTTAATCTCAACTGAGCCTTGGACTTCCCTCCACTCCTTTGGTAAGTATCGAATAAATTATATAATCACATACTTTTTAACTCTTTTACATAAGCCTTTCCCGCTGTTAGAGTTATTTCAACCCCGCCAGTGTCACCTGAGATTTAGATTCCATATATGAAAAGGACACTTTCTATTGTTGACCAGTAGAAGAAGATCATCAAATGTTGATTGACATCGTTCTTCCGCAAAACTCTGAGGAGATGGAGTATCTGTTGGGCTTTCTTAACCCAATTTTTTAACCTTTCTTAATAATTGAGATGTCCAGAGTGAAAAGCCTTTCTTTTCCAAATGTTCCTGCAAATTTTGTCTTCTAAACTAGGATTCAAATCATATTGCTTGGAATTTCACCTCCAATAATCCCAAACTTGGTAGTAGAAGACAGAAATACAGAAGTCTTCATGCCTACCTTCTTTATCCCCCCTCCCATGCCTGAGACTCACTTGACTGTGTCTGTTTCCTTTCCCAAAACAAGGATAAGCTTTTTATTAGTTTGTGAGTTTGACAGAAATGCCCTTAATTAGGTTCCTCTTCCTCAGCTGCTTTCAGTGGCACATTGAGCTCCCCAAATGCACACAAAATTTAGTGCTTCTGCTGTGGCACTTCTCAAAACAAACAATAGATTTGAGAAGTAGCCATCCAGCCTTCGGAGTTATAAAAGTGCATTTGCTTCTTTTTTCTCAACATGTGCGCATACAATCGGGGCCTTGTAGCGAGAAAGTGCTCCCCCTTCCCCATGGCTGCACACACACACACAGGCTCACGCACACACCACTTAATCCATTTGTCATTTGGAGGGAAGGGTGCCAGAAACTCTACCACTCCAAATAACACCAGCTCTCAATGAGCTGCAAATGGGCAGTTGCCACCCGAATATTGCACTCTGGAAACAGACAGGCACACACACAGTGTATGAGCGTGCAAGGGGGAAAAAATCACTTCTGGATATCGTTTGTTTTCATTGCTGGAAGCTTTGCTTGTGTAGTGTTTCATTTGGCAAAATCCCATTTGTTTCAGTGTGTATTAGTTGGCATTGATGGCTTTTTGGCATTTGATTTAGCTCCCCCCCCCCCATTTCTTTTATTAGGTTTTACTGCCTGTAGTAGCGGCGGCAGGAGGAGCTGGTTTACATGGCTGCACCTGGTGGCTGCCATTTTGTTTTCCTTAGAGCGTCCGAGATGTTGCACCTTTCTGGAGCATTGTGGGGGAAACAAAATGGCAGGCACTGCAAATAAATGGCAGCTGTAGCAGGGTAAAATCCTAAAAAAAGCTCAAGAACTCAACAACTTCAATCCTAAAAAAAGGTTAACAACTTTGGTTGGCCCTTTGGTCGGCCCTCATGGCCCTTCACTTCTTCAGATCATCTGGCCCTCTTTGAAAAAAGTTTGGACACCACTGATTTAAGACATTTGGGGAGGGGGACAAAATAGTACACACCAGGAGGAGTCAGAGCAGCCATCTTTTAGGGCAATTTGAAGCAAATAATTTAATTGAGCCAAATAACACTGGTTTTTCATTTGTCCCCAAACACATACATACCTCTAGAACATAGTGGAGGCAGAGAATCTTAGTAGCTAAACTACTTCCAACAACTGTATGGAAACAACTGCCGTCTCTGTACAATCAGTTACAATTACAATCAGTGCCGTGTCTGTACAATCAGTTACAATTAAGCAAACACCATAGCAATTAATGGTATACACATTACTGGCTTTGAGCCCCTCCAGACTGATGCCTTATTGCAGGTTTATTCTGCATCATCCTCTTTATTCAATGATAGTACATTAATGGTGGGTGCATTCTGCTTTATTAGTCATTCTGCAACACTATAATGTTAGAATGTGACGAAATAAGGTTATAAAGCACCAAAAGGAGTACAAAAATAAACTAGGATGTTCGTGGAATGAAAAGTTATGGGTTTTTAGCAGGAAGTTACAGGGAATGACCGCTCCCCGCATAAAACAGGGGGCGACCTTTGCGTGGACGCGCGCAGCCCCTGGATCTGGAGCGACTCCATCAGCATAGGCTTGGCTTTGTCTTCCCTCAGGTGGGATACCTGGAGGTCTCCGCCTACCTCAGTCAGTTGTCCAATCCCACCTGGGGGAAGCGTTGCCAAGGAGATCAGGCCAGGTGCGGGAGGGAGTACCTGCCCACACAATAGAGGGAGGATCTTACCTGGGAATCCTCACTTGGCTCCAGAGCTTCTCCCACCCTACCCACCCTCAGTTAATGCCTTATTTTGCAGGTTAACTTTTCTTCACAGGTTTTGCAGGTTAACTTTTCTTACAGGTATGCAGGCGCTGCTACGTTAAAGTCGCTGTCAAAGGGCCGGAAAGGAATTTCCCTGCATTGGCAGGTTTCGCCTTTCCCGTAGCAAAACGTCACAACTTTGGCGGTATCAGGCCTTGGGCGGAATCCTTTTGTCCATCTTCCTCTTTGCAGCAGCGATACCAGGGTTCCCCGTTAAAGGGGTTTCTGAAGGGAGGCTTTGACCGTACGCCAAAAGGTCGTCATTGCTCTCCCCTGCGGCGGCGGCGTTACAGGGGCGGCTATCTCTGCTTGAACATATGTTCTCCAGAGCTGGCCCATCCCCCACACAAACACTGGATAACCCTGATGCTCCCTAGGTCCCCGGCTGGGGACTGGGGAGGGAGAACGCCCAATGCCTGAGCCAAGGTCTACCCACATTTGAAATTTAATAAAGTTGTGGCCAGTTTAATCCCATAGCACCTTGTCTTGAGTTGTTATTCCACATGAGGGGGGGGGGCGCTCGGGACCTGGGGACTCCACCTGTCCACGCAATGCACTAATTTAAAATGAAACTGTGTGACCACACCAAATTCTATGCATACAAAAACCTTACTGAAAGCAGACTCCCTTATGAATGCCCTAATATCATTACAAATATACAGTTGTACCTCGGGTTACATACGCTTCAGGTTACAGACTCTGCTAATCCAGAAATATTGCTTCAGGTTAAGAATTTTGCTTCAGGATGAGAACAGAAATTGTGCTCCGGCGGCGCGGCAGCAGCAGGAGGCCCCATTAGCTAAAGTGGTGCTTCAGGTTAAGAACAGTTTCAGGTTAAGTACTTTGGAACGAATTAAGTACTTAACCTGAGGTACCACTGTATATGAATGTGCAATAAAAATGACACCAGGAGGGGCACTTTCCACAAGAAGAGCTGCTTTTATGTGTCATTTGGGGAACACATATTTGACCCTTATGAGACTTTTGTCCAAGGGGTGTTGGAGGGTGGGATGAGGTGGAGACAACAACTACAGGAGTCGAGGTAAACGAGATTACAGTAAATGACAGGAATAACTGGGTAGATTTAGTTCCATGGGGCAAGTGAAAACTGAGCCCAATAAGATGCTGACAAGTCTCTGTCATTCAACATGGTTCTTCCTGAGTCATATAGAAAGAAGGGAAGGATTTCAATTTCAATATTAAAGGGGCTCACAGCTGAGAAGTGCAGAACTTTCTCTACATAGAGAGAGATTTACAGTTCTTTAGTCTATCCTAGACCAAGGTTTTTATTCTCAGTCAATTTCCAGTACCTGAAGTATGGTTTGCTAAAATAAAAGCTTTTGGGAGGGAAGTGATAGGGCAGGTTGCAATGAGAAGTGAGAGAGTTATGGGCCCATCGTATATCTTGCACTTTCCCCCATTGACCCCATAACAAAAACTACCAAGATGCACAGCTAGAACATGCCTAGGCTAGAGGTCTTTTCTGAGATGTTTACTCACCAAAGTGAAAGTAAGAATCAATTTTGAGGGTTCTTCTTCTTCTTCAGTTAAAGTATCCAAGAAAGCTCAAAGGTTTACAACAAAATGAGTGGATGTTCTCACAGGGCAGGAATGGATTAACCTGTGTGGCCCTCCAGAAGTTGTTGGACTCCAACTCCCATCAGCTCCAGCCAGCTTGGTTGGGATGGCAGGAGTTGGAATCCGACAACATTTCCCATAGTTGTTTTCCATACCCCTGCATTGTTGTGCTGTTTTGTAAAAGAGACAGAGACAAATTCAAAATTAATTTTCAGATTCCTGCCTGGGGGAAATATCCAAAGATTTCTGAGGGAAGCCCCAAGATAAGACTTGCAGAATATCCAAAGGGGGAGAGCATTCACACACCACTGTGTGATGAAGTTCCATGCACAGAGATTGCCAATTTGATGAAGGCTGCTTGAATTTCCCAAGCCATACACTGGTTCAAGTTGTAATGCCACATAGAGAACTGGAGATAAAGTCTGGAGCTTGCTTTATTTCCCAGAACTATTAACAAGCAAGTATAATGAGAGAGAGAGAAAAAAGTAAAAAGAATTTCAAACATGGTGTCTTTTCACTACAAATACTGACTGTGTCGGGGGGAACCTGCCAAAAGGAGAGTTTAATATCGTATGAAAAGGAAGAATTTTTATAATGGTTCTTGGCAGGATCTCCTCTCTCCCTCCCTCTGTGACAGAAGCTGGTGATATTCTCCTGCCTCGGTACAATGAGAGCAAGAGTAATTTCTTTTAAGGCAAACAGCTGTAGCAGGTTCAGCTTACAAGCCTGACAAACAGAGAATCAGGAAATTATTATTTTTAACATGTTCAGAGACCAGTATATTTAATGACAATCCTGATGGGTGGGTGGGTTTAGGAAAGGGGTTGGAAAAATTGTCAGGCCTAGCAGCCATGTTCATTTCTGGTACCCTTCCAGGAGCCATATGGCATCGGTGGGTGTGGACAGAGTCAAAAGCGGGTGGAACAATGACTACAAGCTTTACATTTGTACAACATACCCTCCAACATTTCTTCAATGAAAATAGGGACGTTCTATTCTATAATAACGATAATAATAATTTTATTATTTATACCCCTCCCGTCTGACTGGGTTGCCCCAGCCACTCAGGGCAGCTTCCAACATATATAACAACATAATAAAACATTAAACAGTTTCCCTGTGGTCTAAATCACTGAGCCTCTTGGGCTTGCCGATTGGAAGGTTGGTGGTTCAAATCCCCCTGACGGAGTGAGCTCCCGTTGCTCTGTCCAAGCTTCTGCCAACCTAGCAGTTCAAAAACACACCAGTGCAAGTAGATAAATAGGTACCACTGTGGCGGGAAGGTAAACGGCATTTCAGTGCGCTCTGGCTTCCATCACGGTGTCCCGTTGCTCCAGAAGTGGTTTAGTCATGCTGGCCACATGATCCGAAAAGCTGTCTGTGGACAAAAGCCGGCTCCCTTGGCCTAAAAGCGAGATGAGCGCCATAGTAACCTTTGACTGGACTTAACTGTCCAGGGGTCCTTTACCTTTACAGGGCTGCCTTCAGATATCTTCTAAGGGCTGTACAGTTACTTATCTCCTTAGCTCGGGAGTCACATAACTCTATACCCTCCAACATTTCTTTGATGAAAATAGAGATGTCCTAAGGAAAATAAGGGCATTCCAGGGTCAAATCAGAAACCGGGATAGCTTCTGTAAATCCGGGGCTGTCCCTGGAAAATAGGGACACTTGGAGGGTGGGTCTGGCACAGTAGGGTGGTCACTCACTTGCATACCCCCTCTATCCTCCATCCAGGAAAACAGAACTTATCACCAGAGTTCAGGTGCACATGTCAGCTGGACAGAAACACTCAAAAAGGATGCAAAGCAGGGAGTGTGGCTGAGAAGGGGGAGTGGCTTGGAAAAAGAGAGCCAGATGGAGAGGCACGGAGGGCCACATTTGGCCCCTGAGCCTGAAATTCTCCATCCCTGATTTAGAATGCTTATAGCCTGCCTTTCACTTGACTCTTTGAAAGTATCTGAATGTTTTCCCTGAAGCTTGAGAATCAGCCCCCGAAACCCTGATGCTTATAACCCGCCTTTCAATCCTGTGGTCCTCTAGGCAGCTTACAAGAGATTGTAATAACGCAGACAGGGACGCGGGTGGCGCTGTGGATAAAACCTCAGTGCCTGCCGATCGCATGGTTGGCAGTTCGAATCCCCACGGTGGGGTGCGCTCCCGTCGTTCGGTCCCAGCGCCTGCCAACCTAGTAGTTCGAAAACACCTCCGGGTGCAAGTAGATAAATAGGGACCGCTTACCAGCGGGAAGGTAAACGGCGTTCCGTGTGTGCTGCGCTGGCTCGCCAGATGCAGCTTGTCACGCTGGCCACGTGACCCGGAAGTGTCTGCGGACAGTGCTGGCTCCCGGCCTATAGAGTGAGATGAGCGCACAACCCTAGAGTCTGGCAAGACTGGCCCGAACGGGCAGGGGTACCTTTACCTTTTTAATAACGCAGACACACAAACATTCGCTCCAGAGCTTTCCCCGGGGAAACCTGTGGAAAGCCTGAATTGATGTTTGCTCTGACTGTGCACTAAAAGTGGGTTTTCGCAGGGAAAGCTCTGGGACAAAACAGCAGCAACAACAACCACAATACTCAAACATGGTGTTTTTAAGTGTGGACCTGTGCTTGGAAAGAATGGGACAAAAGTTAAGTGTGGATAAGCCCCCTCCCACAGCCCTTTGGGACCCTGGCTAGAGGCAGAGAGTGCTTTCGTTCTGCTCTCCATGTTAATACATGCTAGATTTCCATAAGTCAGGTTCTATAATAAATAATAATAATAATAATAATAATAATAATAATAATAATAATAATAATTTATTTATACCTCACCCTTCCAGGTTCAAAAACTGGGCTCAGGCTGGCTAACAACAAATTTGAAACACTTAATTATAAAAGCAGCATAAAATACAGTATAAAAACATGAATAACAATAAAATGCAGTATATGGTAATACTGCATGCACAGGAAGGGGCAACTCAGTTTGAACTTGAAATCAGCTGCATGGAACTATAGATTTTTAAAGCAAACCCAGAATTATGCTCAAACTGGGTTTAAGATTCCTCTGTAGCATGCACTTGGATTTTTGCAATGAAAAGCAACAAATTAGGAGCTATTTCTATTATTCAAAGCTGAGTGTCCCTTACTAAGGACTGCAGCATTCCTTTTCATGATGGTTTGTTATTTGGAATGTTATCGGAGAGAGGAGACTGTAGCAAATCTCCCGAAATGAACTGCCACAGGGCAATTCTTGCTGAAATGCCATCAGTCCAAGCGCAAAACTCAAACTACACTTCTTTGCTACAGAAGCACCAATTCTGTGATGGACAAAAGGTCGACACGCCGGAATTGTGCAATGTTTTGTGCTGTGTGACCACGCTGAACTGGTTTTGCCTTGCAGAAAGAGAGCAGCTCTCTAGGTTGCAGAGTACTTGTGGATGTGAAAAGAAGGGAGCCCTCTGTAATCACATTTGAAGGATTATGTGGGGAAAGCGCTCCTGAGAAAGAGGCTTAAAAGGTTGTGCTTGGCAGCCGGTTTTTAGGGATGTGCCCTGGAATAACTGGGTTGCCAAAGTACTCACTGTGAAAAAGAAGCTGTTGACCTTAGCATCGTGTTCCCTGATAGTTTGTACTGTACCGGACCAGAGAAAATATATACCACCGACCATTTGGGAATTTCAGCTATTAACTTTTTTTATGAGAGACCATAACACCACACTTGTGTGATAGACACCTAAACTTATTTACTTAACTTAGGGAGCAAAAGCAACCCATAATAACTGAAATCTGGGCCAAGCCTTTATTTTTCCTGAACTAGAATCATAATTGAAAATCTATTTTTTATCTGGAAATGAATGGACGCACCCCCTCACCCATTCCCCTGAACCTAGCTACCGGTACATATTCTTAATACCTGCTTGACTTAATGGTATCTTCACCAGCCTGATATTCCCCCCCCCCCAACACACTAGTGCAGCCATAGACAAATTCCGGCCCTCCAGATGTTTGGGACTACAATTCCCATCACCCTGACCACTGGTCCTGTTAGCTAGGGATGATGGGAATTGTAGTCCCAAACATCTGGAGGGCCAAAGTTTGCCTATGCCTGCACTAGTTGGTAGCCAACCTGTGTTTGCAACAATGTGTAGACTTGACACATCAGCCAATTTTTTTTATTTTTTATTATTTATTTATTGAATTTATGGTATATGGCTATATGGTAATTTATGGACCTAATAGGTATCTAAAGCCATTTGCACATGTTGCCATGCAACCAGTCCATAAAGAATGTAGGCACGCTATATGTAGGCACCAGTGATATTTTAGGAGCAGGCTATCAGGCCCATTACTTGCATCACAGGAGCCTACACAACACAAAACACTGTTGCTGTATGTAGGTTTTATTTTATTTGTTTTTTATCTTATATTTTGGAAATATACATCCAGTTCCCCCCCTTCAATTATTTTGGGGGCCCCCAAGGTAGTGGGGCCCTGAGCTATAGCTTGTTTAGCTTATACATAAATCTGGCACTGCCTGGTAGTTCCGGCTGGGGGGGGGGACCCTTGTCTTTGGTTGCTTGCTTTCAAACTCTTAATTATAGTCACCTGTGAGTAAATAGGTAGCACAAGGGGCTCCTGCTGCAGCACATGTTGAAAGCAGTGAAAACTCACCAAAATTCATTTCCGACTGCCCTTATAAGAGAACAAGGAAGGTGTTCATCGTGAGTTCCAGCACCCCTTTTCCTAGAAAAAATAGCATTGTGTATGTTATCTTCATCATTCCACTCACCTTTGTCTCTGTCCCCAACCACCAATGGCATGTTGGGCCCAGAAGGTTTCCAGAAGGAAATGCAGCTGTTGGGCTGAACAATGTTCCCTGGGAACGATGTGACTTCATGATGTGCCATGGGGAGAAAACCATGAATGCCTGCATGAGGTCATATTTGCATGAAATCAGGGCAGGCAAGGTATTCTTTGTAGTGAATCCTGCTTCTGTAGCCATGGCAGGGCCAGATTTAGGTTTGATGAGACCCTAAGCTACAGAAAGTAATGGGGTCCTTTATATGTCCAGCCGTCCTTTGTCAACAACAAATAGTTGTTGTTTTTCTGTTGAATATATGCTATGTGGTAATTTATGGACCTAATGGGTATCTAAAGCCATTCACACATAACAAAATATGTGTTTTATCAAAGTACTTGTTGAACTGAAATACAATTATCTTATATTTTGGAAATGTACATCCAGTTTTTCCCCTTTAATTTATTTTAAAGGTAAAGGGACCCCTGACCATTAGGTCCAGTCGTTACCGACTCTGGGGTTGCGACGCTCATCTCGCTTTACTGGCCAAGGGAGCCGGCGTACAGCTTCTGGGTCATGTGGCCAGCATGACTAAGCCACTTGTGGCGAACCAGTGCAGCGTACGGAAACGCCGTTTGCCTTCCCACCGGAGTGGTACCTATTTATCTACTTGCACTTTGACATGCTTTCGAACTGCTAGGTTGGGAGGAGCAGGGATTGAGCAACAGGAGCTCACCCCATCGTGGGGATTCGAACCGCCGACCTTCTGATCAGCAAGTCCTAGGCTCTGTGGTTCAACCCACAGCGCCACCCGCGTCCCTTATAGCTTGTTTAGCTTATACATAAATCTGGCACTGAGCCATGGAAAGCCACCTAGACCTACAGGACACAGGTCATGATTTCTTGTGTCAACCAGTATTGCATCAAGCTCCAGTTTTCTTCTCTGTGTGTGGTGCCTTGTGTCTTACCTGTCAAGCTATCAGCTGCTAGCAGCCCTGAAAGACAGAGGACTTCATTCCCTCCTTTGCTTCCTTGAGCCTCTTATTCTTGCATCGCCCCAACCCGCCATTCCCAGAAACAAAATGCTTGTGTGAGAAGGAGGGGCGTGCTGCCTGTAGCCGCTTAGGTGGGACAGACGGACGAGCTCTCCGAGTTTTATGGAGTGTGTCACAGGGGAGGCGTCTCAAAATGAAATGAGGAGCCCCAAGGGAAAGGCAGGAGCGAGAGGCAGCCCCACCTGAGTGTGTCTTGGGAGGAAGCCCATTGGCTCGTATTTTTTAAAAGGGAAAAAATAATAATAGTAACTGAACCGAGCCAAGAATATCAAGCAGTTCATAGCTGTTAAAAAGCCAGGGAACGCTGAGTCGCGCCTGTCCAATGTTTTTCTTCCAAACAGGCACTGACCACCCTCCCTACATAACATCTTATTTATTAAAGCTAAGGTTGCCCAACTGGAACAAAACCCATGCATCAGCCCGAGGCCCCGAGCTTTCGGTGCAACTACTCGTGAGCAAGTGGCACTAAAATCAATGGCACTTGCTAATGAGAGAGTTTATTTTAGGCTCACAGCCCACATTTTTATTCATCCAAGAAATCCTGTTGGACTTTTAAAGGTAATCCCCTTTTTGGAAGGTGAGGAATAAAGCAACACCAGAGCTTATGCTCTGAGGAAAGAAAATGGTTTTATAAAAAGGGAGAAAAGGCAACATTAGGCTTTCCTTTACAGGGCGATTGGCGTATAGCTGGCTGGAATGCCAACTGCGGAAGCCATTTAAACTTTCTTAAGGGTAAAAAAGAAAGCCCAGAAAGCTCTGTAGGAGATATCACCAAATTATAGAATATGTTGGGCATGAACACAGCAAAACATGTGACGCTCAGACAAAGGGCAGCCCTTCCCTGCAGCTCACATTACGCATGTTGAAGAGCCTTCGCCAAACATGTAATTAACCTGTGGAATTCATTGCCCCATGATGGGGTGATTGCTGCCAGCTCATATGTATTTTCAGCATTCAAATCTTCAAGAGGTCTACCAATAACTATTAGCCATGATAACTAAAAATGAGAACATTGTGCAAACACATAGCTTACCTCTCATTCCCAGATGCCTACTAAGTTGGAATGACTTTTTTTTTTAATTGCTTGATTGTAATCAAACATCAAAGAAAGTTTGCAAATAAATTAAAATGTTGACATTATCAGCCCAAGGCTGTTAAAAACAGGTATTAAAAACATTCAAGGATGAATTAAATTGAACAATTTTTTTTTTGTCGAACAGTGGCTGATGTAGTGAAGCAGTTCCAAGATGCCACCTTCTTTCATTGCCATTAGGGTAATTTTAATCTATTTTAGTTGTAAAATCTATTTCTATCTTGCATGTTTCAAATTATGGTTGTGATTTCCCCCCTTAGTTCTATTATTTTATCTTTTTGTAAACCACTTTGAGGTTTTATGCAATCGAGCAGTGTAGAAATTTTTAAATGAAATTTTATGGAAATAAATAAATAAAATAAATAAATTGCTGCTGCTGCTGAACTTAGTTGTGTCGAGGACAGAGCTCTGCAGGAGCACCATATTTTGCCCAATGCACACATTTTTGCAAAGCTATTTTATCTATTTTAATGCATTTTTATCTGTCAGTTTGTGCTTACATTACCCTAGTATATGCAATTTTGTACCCATTACTTGGCCAAAGATCTGTATTGCAAAATTCAGTGCAGTACGAATTTTAAAGGATGACTATGTTTTGGTTAGGGACGTGGGTGGCACTGTGGGTTAAACCACAGACCCTAGGACTTGCTGATCAGAAGGTCAGCGGTTTGAATCCCCACGACGGGGTGAGCTCCTGTTGCTTGGTCCCAGCTCCTGCCAACCTAGCAGTTTGAAAACACGTCAAAGTGCACGTAGATAAATAGGTACCGCTCCGGTGGGAAGGTAAACAGCGTTTCCATATGCTGCTCTGGTTTGCCAGAAGCATTTTATTCATGCTGGCCACATGACCCGGAAGCTGTACGCCAGCTCCCTCGGCCAGTAAAGTGAGATGAGCCCCGCAACCCCAGAGTCAGCCACGACTGGACCCAATGGTCAGGGGTCCCTTTACCTTTACCTATGTTTCAGTTCTCATACTGTTTTGGAAAATGTGAATCAGGTAGGCTTGCCTTTAAACACAAACTAATTTGAATTTCTCCCACATCCCTACCCATCGGTAAGTCCCATTAAACTCAATGGAGCTCACCCTGCATAGATTTGCTGCAGTGCTGTCCTACGTAGGTTTTCTCAGAAGACACACCTATTGTTTCTATTGCATCTTTCTCCCAGGTTAAGTGCGTAGGACAGCCTTCCCAGCGTGGCACCCTCCAGGTGTTTTGGGCTATAACTCTCATGATCCCTGACCATTGGCCATGCTAGTTTTAACTGATGGGAGTTGTAGTTCTAAACCTCTGGGCGGTGCCAGGTTGGGAAAGAGAGGATTGAAGCCTAAAATTCCTTAAAATGTTCTGTGTGTCTTGCGATTTGAGTTTCAGCAAACTGATAATTCACGATTGCATTCATGATAATCAAGTGCTTCCTAACTGCATTTTTAAGAACACACCACACTGAGAGACTAAAAAATGGGAGAAAGTGGTGTTGTCCGATTATTATAAGTATGTGCGCACACGCATGCGTGTACTAATAACACTTTCATTGGGTGGCTTGGCTTGTATATACCATTTACCTGCTAAATCATTTTTAGCTGCGAACTGTCTAACACAGTTGCAGTTTTTATGGAGTTATTTTTATAGCTTCATCCTGAACTGCTCATTAAAAACAAACCATACCTACCTGCGGGGATAAAACACACAGTCCCTTTAAATAACTGAACAAATGCAGTGGAAGAGTTGGAAGAACTCGTATTTATTTATTTCTGTTTTCTTTTCACCCCATTTAAAACAACCATGCAAACCGTCCATGTCTAACCATCTCTTACAGTTTCCCATCCACCACTGAGGGGGACGGGACGAGATAATCAGTTCTCCACCGAACACCTTTTTAAAACCATTGTAATCACATGGAAAAGCTCTGACCTATAATTGAGGATAGGTTTGATCTTCTTGCAGTCCATGGGAGTCTCAAGAGTCTCCTCCAGCACCGTAATTCAAAAGCATCAATTCTTCGGCGATCAGCCTTCTTTATGGTCAAGCTCTCACTTCCATTCTTAAGGAAATCAGGAAACCTATCCATTCTGAAGGAAATCAGCCCTGAGTTCTCACTGGAAGGGCAGATCTTGAAGCTGAGGCTCCAATACTTTGGCCACCTCATGAAAAGAGACGACTCCCTGGAAAAGACCCTGATGTTGGGAAAGATGGAGGGCACAAGGAGAAGGGGACGACAGAGGATGAGATGGTTGGACAGTGTTCTCGAAGCTACCAGCATGAGTTTGACCAAACTGCGGGAGGCAGTGGAAGACAGGAGTGCCTGGCGCGCTCTGGTCCATGGGTCACAAAGAGTCGACTAAACAACAACATAATTGAGGAGGGGAAAATAGGATGGGGCAGCAGTTGCTTCTTTGTGGGATGCCCTCTCTGCTCCTATAGTGAGGAAGGTGAAAACATACATGGCAAGAAGAAAGGTCTTTACTTCCACTGCTCCGTAGCTGTCGAATGACTTCCGTAACAAAGTACATAGCTAAGGAAGCTTTGACTGTGATAGAGAAGAAACAGGAAGGGAAGGCAAAAAGTATAAGAGGTTATTATATGTGGTGGCATTGTAAAATTTAAAAGGCCTGGGAAAAGACATAAAGATTTGAGGAGAATGTGGGAAATGATTGTTGTTAAAAAAAATTGAAGTTATGATATTGAGATGTACAAGAGTTGATGGACTTACAGAGCGAAAGACTTTGTCCCTGTATTTGAGAGTGGATGCCAGGCCAAGACCAGCCAGCTTCTACAGAAGGAGGAAGCCTCAGCCAAAGAAGATGAAGAAGATTGGCAAAATAAATTACTGAACTATGCAGGACAAATTAGTCAACTCGAAACCCAAGAAAGATAAAGGACCTTGATTTAAAAGGGGGGAAAATGTTTAATGCATATTTTTAAAGCTTTCTACATTAGTATAACTTTTAAAAGTCACTCGTAATACGATGAAGAAGGTTTTTAAAATTGGGTTGTTAAGAATACAGTGGTACCTCAGGTTATGAACTTAATTCATTCCGGAGGTCCGTTCTTAACCTGAGGTACCACTTTAGCTAATGAGGCCTCCCGCTGCTGCCGGCGCGCAATTTCTGTTCTCATCCTGAGGTAAAGTTCTTAACCCGAGGTACTACTTCTGGGTTAGCAGAGTCTGTAACCTGAAGTGTTTGTAACCCGAGGTGTTTGTAACCCGAGGTACCAGTGTATAAGGTTTTATGGACATGCATGAACAAGCATTAAACAATGGAACCAAGTGGGGGGGAGTGGAGGGAAGTCAACCAAAATTATGTTTTTAAAATTTGTTAATTGTGCTTTTTCTTTTCTTTACTTTTCTTTATGCATTGTTGTTATTTTTATGCATTGTTGTTATTTTTATTTATTTATTTATTTATTTATTTTGGAAAATTAATATTTTTTTATTAAAAAACCAAGCAAACAAAGTTCATAGCTAAGATTGTGTCAAAGGCTCTCTACAGATAGAGTTGTAGAGGGAAATGGTATCCTGAAACCCACCCCCACCCCCTCTTTATTTAACCATCACTGCCTGTTTCACAGTGATGAGTAGGACTTCTTCCACCAGAGACATCAGAGCTCCTCCCAGTGGCTAGTTGCTGCCACCACCACCACCTGCCCGCTCAGAAGACCTCTTAAAACGCAGCTATCACCACCAGCAAGTTCAGCCAGCTTTATCTTCCCTAAAATCATCAAAATTGTGCTTCTTTGTTCCATCTTCTCCACCTGTGCATGAGACATAAAAAGGGGCCATTTTGACACAGCATTCTGCCCGGGCATTTTATCACAGGTATGTTCTGTAATAAGGGACGCGGGTGGCGCTGTGGGTTAATCCACAGAGCCTAGGACTTGCTGATCAGATGGTCAGTGGTTCAAATCCCTGTGACGGGGTGAGCTCCCATTGATCAGTCCCTGCTCCTGCCAACCTAGCAGTTCGAAAGCACATCAAAGTGCAAGTAGATAAATAGGTACCGCTCCGGTGGCAAGGTAAACGGCGTTTCCATGCGCTGCTCTGGTTCGTCAGAAGCGGCTTAGTCATGCTGGCCACATGACCCGGAAGCTGTATGCCAGCTCCCTTGGCCAGTAAAGCAAGATTAGCACTACAACCCCAGAGTCATCTGCGACTGGACCTAACGGTCAGGGGTCCCTTTACCTTTACCTTTATGTTTTGCAATGTGTTTCTGACACAATAATAGTGTGTGAGTGGTGGATTTATTCTGCTTTGGTTTGTTCTGCGATGTTTCCCAAATGTTACCCATTATTGCTGTCAAGAGGAACTATAGCAGAAAAGAGGGAAGACTAAAAATGAACCAGAATATTTGTGGTATAAAAATCTTATAGGATGTGAACTAACTGGAAATGAAGCAATATCCCTACCCCATAACTTTCACAGGCACAGACAGTATTGAGAGTGAGATGGCTACTACAGCAGCTAGGATTTTGTTAGCCCAGAAATGGCGGGCGAGGGAGGTCCAATATAAGGAGGATTGGCAATTAAAAGTGATAGAATATGCAGAGTTAGCGGGTTTAACAAGTAAAATAAGATCAAGTATATTAAGAGGGATGGAAAAATTCTGCGGAGCATTTGGAAAACAACTGTAAACATCTGAAAATGTTAGCAGGATTACGGTAAATTCAACAGTATAACAGGAACAAAGGAATAAGGAAGCTAAATGGATATACAGTGGTACCTCGGTTCTCAAACATAATCCGTTCTGGAAGACCGTTCGACTTCCGAAATGTTCAAAAACCGAGGTGCAAAGGGCTGCCTGCAAATTCAATTGAGAAAGTTGAAAAACACGCAGTGGAAGCCATTCGACTTCCGAGGCGTTTTTGAAAACGGACGCATTTATTTCTGTGTTTTCCGTGTTTGAAAACTGAAACGTTCGGCTTCCAAGATGCTTGAAAACCAAGGTACCACTGTACAAGAATATGCGGGATAGGTGGGAAAATTAAAAGAACCAGGGAAGGGAAGGAAGAGAAGTCACAAATGATTGGTTTGTTTTAAAGAAATATATGAATGGGGAAAGGCTTGTTTTAATGCGAATGTGGTTTTGAAAAATGTAACAGAAAAATATAATTTTAGTTTTGATTTTTTTTTTAATGAGAGAGAGTGGGATTGCATGTGGCTAGCCCCATAGCACCATGAGAAGGAATCAACACAACCCCCATCCAACCTATCTCACGCACACAGTACAAATAAGCTTTTATTTTCAAGGGTCTGAAAATGTCCAGAGTTAAACCACGGCTTGCCCTACATTGTATGTTGCCCCCTACACTTTGGAGCAGAGAGCTGGGGATCTCCTGACCAGCAGAGGAGGGACTTCAAGGCTTTGCCCACATCAGGACAATGCTGCAAGTTTTTATAGCAGCCGATATACCAAGTTGCTGCTATTTGACACTCTCCCAGGCATGTTCCACGCTGCTCCTCATCAGTCAAGATGTCATCCATCACATTTTCCTACCCTACGTTGCGTGGTGCCATGTAGTCCTACATGACTGACTGCTGCATGTTGATTCTGGATGCCTCAGCGCTTCTGGTTCGCCTGGCAGCTGCTGTGCTGTGCTGAGGTGTGTGTCAGGCAGACAAGATCCCACCATGGCTCTTCCTTTCGGAGTTGCCAGGCTTGCTTCCGCCTAAAAAGTGATGAATTACGCTTAGCAGTGTCTATCTTCCAATACATCTTCTGGAAAATCTAGTCCTAGACTGCCTCTTAGTTATTTTCTCTGCACGTAGCTGTCTTGCAATTAATTTTCCTCGCAGAAGCAGATTATATTGCCATTCATTCTGAAATATGCTCATTGCAGGGGAGAGTCAGCCATTCATTTACAGTTAGTATTTTCTTTGAAACCCTTCGCTATGGACCATGGTAGTATGAAAGGCCTTTCTTGTCAGCATTTTAATATACAGTGGTACCTCTGGTTACGAACGGGATCCGTTCTGGAGGCCCGTTCGCAACTTGAATAGAACGCAACCCACAGTGGCACATCAGCGCACGCGCGGGTTGCGATTCACCGCTTCTGCGCATGCACGTGATGTCATTTTGTGAGTCTGCGCATGCATGAGCAGCGAAACCCGGAAGTAACCCTTTCTGCTACTTCCAGGTCACCGTGGGACGCAACCTGAAAAAACTTATCATGAAGCAAACGTAATATGAGGTATGCCTGTATAGAATTAGGATTGGCAATGTGATGGAATCTACCGGCTTCTCAATAGTTTTATTTCCGCACAAAATAAACTTCAATTTCTGGCCTTATTCTTCGGGAACTTCAGTATTTCTTTAGAATTTAAGTCGACGCAGGGGGCTGAACTTAGCAGTTCATGAACCATGCCACAAAAATAATGGTGAATTGGTGAACCACGTGTGTTGAATAAGGTTGACTGTGATTTCTCCCCCCCCCCCCCAAGATCTACACTTCAGTAGTTAGAAAATAGGTGGTGACCTGTAAGAGTTAGAATGGTCTTTTAATATTTCAGGCTCCAGGCACAGTGAAGCTGTGGGTAGCGAGCCCTGTGCCTGGTATATTTGCAATAAACACAGGGAAACCACTTGGGATTTAAATAGGCCACAATTTTATTGATAGCAAATGTCAACGGGTTTTGTCACAGGAATTGGTGTGTATCCTGAATCAAGCAACCCATATGCTGGTTGATTTTTTAGGTAGTTTTAACCAAGGTTTTGGATCACACCAAATCAAGGAGACTCCATCCTCATATCAGAGACAGATGACCTGAGCGAAATTATGGCCTGTCAGCCCTCATCTGGGCATCTGGACAGAAGCACTTCCACCCAGTGGCATAGTGTGGGTTGTCAGTGCCCAGGACTGCTTGGAAGAGGATGGGAGGGAAATGGAGTATACATGAGTATTCAACTGCCTAGCAGTGTCTTACGTCACCCAAGAGATCGCAGCCACAGAGCTATCTCTGAAGAAGAGTCATCTTGTTGTCTGGAGTTGTTGTAACTTCCTGGTTTGCATGGAGAAGCTGTTTTCAATGAAGCCCAGCAGTGGGAGCATGCAGCTGTATTGAGGCAGCACCAGGTGTTGAAAGTTTGTGCCCCTAACAATTTTTGCCCAGGGCAACTGCCACTATGGTACCCCCATGCTACACCACTGCCTCCACCCTGGATTCCTTTAAGAGGATACCCTGATTCATTGGACCAGCGGGGGTTCCCACTATGCTGTCCAACCGGACTAAGGATACCCCCCCAAATGCCTTATCTGCTATCGAGTCAGCCCCTCCACACGAACTTGCTGCCAAACCAGTCTTTAAAGAGAGATTGACAGTGAAACGAACACTATGCAGGTCCAAAAACTCCGACTCATTGAATTATGACTGCATCATTCACTGAGAAAATGAATTAATAAACAGAAATTAATATGATGATATTAATAATAGGTAATGGGTGATACCCAATATTATGCAAGGAGACTAGCCCAATGGGACATTTCCTTTTTCTCCACACATACCCCCATTGCAGCCCCAAATCTGCTCTGGAAGGTTCCTCATCCCTCTGGAGCAGATTTTTTGAAATGTGTAGAAGGGAGGGGAGGAAGGGGAAGTTCTGCTGCACCAGCGGAACTTCATGCCACTGGCAGGAGGCCACAGTTGGATGGAGTACTAACCATTGTGCAGATTTGTTCACTGATTCCATGGCTTAATCCATAAAGTCTATTTCCCATTTGATACATAGGTGTTGTAGTCTCACAGCTGAGCAGCAACTTGCAGAGCTCAGTGGAGTAGAAGATCAACCAGTCAGAAGAGTCTCTGAAGTCTACTTGCCTGGAGGCAGATTCAGCATCCAAAGTCAGGTCCAGTCCTAGGGTTGGGCAAACAGCAACCCATGGGGTCAGAAGGTCCAGGGAATCTGATGATCAAGGGTCAGGAGAAGCAGGAAGCAGCAAGATTGGGCCAAGGATGACAAGCATTGTCCCCAGCATCTGATTACTGCTGGAAGCTCTGCTGAAGTGGGCTGAAGCCAGCTGGATCTCATCAGTGCCTTCTCCTCTGTGTCCTTGAAGGCTGATCAGCTGCAGAGTCAATCCGCCTTCTCCCCCTTCAGGCTGCTGTCCAGCACGCGAAGCTGACTCCCGGTCTATGACAACAGGTCCCGAGGGGCAAAATGGGTAGGTCTGATTAAAAATCTAGCGTAAACTGGAATCCTCGCTCTTCCTGTCATATTATGCCTCATGCAAACAAAGAACGAATAGCATGTATGGAGCATCAGTTACAGACATGCCTTTGGAACAAATGCGATGCATGCCTTGCCTGCTTATCTGAGCAAACCTATGCTTACCTGAGCAAACCCTCTTTCAGAAGTACACCACCCACCGCATCTACAACACAAGAAAGCTGAGAGAGGCAATTATGGCAGCTGTGGCAACTTCCACAACTGTGGAAGTTTTGGCCTCCGGAGACTTGTCAAAGTCTGAGCCTGTGCATTTTCCAGAAGCACTGTAAGAAATTCTTGTTTTGGCTGGTTTTTAATGGCTGGAGTTAGGTTGGCATAAGAGTAATTTAAATTCAATAAAGTAGCTTATTATTATAGATTTTAGTGGGTGTTTTATTTAATTTCTTGGTTTTATTGGATTGTTGCTTTGGAGTATTGTTACTTGCCTGAAGCTGTCGGGAGCAATGGGCTAGAAATATAAATAAACAACACCTTTAAGTCCATTGAAACCAAATTGCTTTTATCAAATTATTGTCTATCCTCCTACCCACACTCACACTCAGTACCATCCAAGGACAGTCAATTTTATCATGGTCATTAATGGGGTTTAAGAGCTTAGTTGTGTGGTGATTCCTTTGTAACTTAACCATCTTTCTTTCTGTACAATATCCGAGGACCCATAGGTACATGGGGGTACCCATCACTTTCTCTATGAAATTCCCCAGGTCATTTCCTTTGAAAATTCTAAAAATACTTTTTAATGCACATCCATGGGATGGGGGTGTTGACTAGCTTCTTCAAGCAGCTGTAAAATGTTAAAGAAGGGAAAAGGCACGCTGAGACTTTCTTATGCATATGTATATGGAATTTTCAAAAAACAAAACAAAAAAACAGTAAAATCCACCCACAAATAGGATGAGATAGGGCTAGGTTTTTAATAATTTTGAAAATCAATTTTCCAATATTTACTCAATATTATCACAGTTTTGCCAATTATACATATTCCAATTAGTATCAAAATAATTCCAATTATTTCCAAATTTAAGCAATTTGTACAAAGTGGTTTCCCACACCCCTTGATCAATGTCTTTTGTCCAGTTCTTATATTGCTGCAGTTCATGTTTTTTTTATTAACATCTAATTACATTTCAGTTGCTATATTAATCATTAAGATAACAGCTGCGTTTTTAGTGATTACTATTGGTTTATCTTATTTAACTTATCTAACTTCCCATAGGATTTCAAATGAGGTGCTCTAAACATTTTCCTTTTCTCTGCGTGTGTCAGTCTGAATAAGTCCAATTATAAATTCTTTGGCCTTTATCTGCTGTCCAGTTCTTGAAATTCCTCCTATTGCTATTGTCTCTCAGTGTAGCTGGGGTGGGTCTATAATCCTGGAGAATCCTCAAAATATCTCATTAGTTCCCTCCCATCATGCTCTCATCTTGCTTGGTGTTTCTGGACAACAACATACTCCAACAGTCCACTCTTTCTCACTACTCAGTCAACATCTAGAAATTTCCACAGGCTGAGAAAGAGCTTCCACCGCAGGGGATCTTGGAGTACTTTCATTTTACTTAATCATCAAAGTCTCCATGCCTCCCTTGTCCAAGACTCCAAATTCCTTTCATCTTTACGACTGCATTTTGGCCAAAGTCCACTTAAGTTGTATCTCTTCTCTGTTGGTTTTAAAGGGGGCAGAGATGGTATCAGCTCTAATTTTCCAAGATCATCCATTCCAGCATTAGAGCTCTCCTCCCATCTCTTTAAACCACATGCAGCTGACTGTTCCTTTAATCACAAGTTTTCTTCCATACTGCAATCCAACCTCATTTTGTATCTTTTAAATTTTGCATCTGGAAAGAGTTGCTGAATCACCAATAAAGAAACCCAAAGTAAATAGGAAACGAAAGTCTCCCCTCTCCGCCATTCACCTCCCACACTAAATACAATCCTTTTCTCAGTTCCAAACCTCAGATAAATGCATCTGGGTAATTCCACAGTTCTGATGACAACATCTTCTCTTGGAGCAGGCCTGACTTTAAAGTCAATTAAAAATCCAGTTCACAGGAGAACCTCAGCATCTTAATGTAGTGCCTCCCTGTCCCCCGCATTCCATGCTGGAGTGAGAGCCAGGTACTGAGATGGACTGCGAGTGAAACCCATTCCTCACTTCCCCGGGAGGAATTTCCAAGAATGATTTGCCCTCTATCATTCTTGTTTTTCTCCACCTTCGATCCCTGCGATGTCATGGGGGCTGCCTCCATTAAGGCAGATAGGAACCGGAAACTGAGATAGAGCCAGTTTTGTGCACACATGAAACATAGCACAGGATGGAAACAGGACCAAGATGTGATTGGGCCAGTGTGACACACAAAGTCCATTCATTCATAACTTAGAAAATAAGTAAGGTTCAATTCTGACATTAGTTTTGGCCATTTAGATCTGTTTTCTTTACTTATAGGAATACTCACGATGGATTCTCTTCCTTATCCAGCTAGTCCCTGACACTATAACAGTTTGGGAGTCTGCAGCTTTAGCTTCTGGCAGAAGCAGGATGGAAGGATTATCTGTTCCAGGCCATGGCTGCTCCTTCTCCTTCTCCTTCTCCTTCTCCTTCTATCTCCTGGTCCTACGAGCAGGCCTTTGCACTTGCCTCTCCTCTTCTTCCCTTTCTGTGGCCGGCATTCTCTTTGAGGACATCTTCAACGTGAAGGACATTGACCCCAAGGGCAAGAGCATAGACAATGTTGAGGAAAAAGGTGCTCCTTTTCCAATCATGGGTGCTTCTAGTGGTAGTTTCCCTGTGTTGGTGGGGCGGGACTGGGCTGCAGGACCCACTTTCATGATTCCCCACTTCGCCACTTATGCCTGCCCTCTCTATTTCTGGATGCAGAACCTCCTACTTGCTTTCTTGTCTTCCTACACGCCTGCACGTGGATTGATCAATTTAGCTACAGTAAGCCAATTAATAATAATAATAATAATAATAATAATAATAATTTATTATTTATACCCCGCCCATCTGGCTGAGTTTCCCCAGCCACTCTGGGCGGCTCCCAATCAGTGTTAAAAACAGTACAGCATTACATATTAAAAACTTCCCTGAACAGGGCTGCCTTAAGATGTCTTCTGAATGTCAGGTAATTATTTATCGCTTTGACATCTGATGGGAGGGCGTTCCACAGGGTGGGCGCCACTACCGAGAAGGCCCTCTGTCTGGTTCCCTGTAGCCTCACTTCTCGCAATGAGGGAACCGCCAGAAGGCCGTCGGCGCTGGATCTCAGTGTCTGGACTGAACGATGGGGGTGGAGACGCTCCTTCAGGTATACAGGACCCAGGCCGTTTAGGGCTTTAAAGGTCAGCACCAACACTTTGAATCGTGCTCGGAAACGTACTGGGAGCCAATGCAGATCTCTCAGAACTGGTGTTATGTGGTCCCGGCGGCCACTCCCAGTCACGTGAGTTACATTCTGTATATCACACCAAAAGCCCAAATTGTGCAGTCAGTGCTTTTTTTCTGGTGGTACTCAACGGTATGCAATAACGGCACCTTTCTTTCTAGGAAAAAAAGCACTGCCTAACTCCCACCTCAATTCTACATGCTTCACATGTGCAGTGAGCCTGTAGGTTCACGGTGAGGCATAGATGGAACCCAGACATAGACCATTTGTTCATAAACAAAGCTTCTTCTAAGTAACCTCAAGAGAATAACTTTGGCTGGGAAAGAAATAGTGGCTATTTTGGATTCCGAGTGGGAAATTCTGAGAAAGCTATCCAAGGAAGTATCCTAGACTCGTTCTAGTGCTATTAGAGACATGAGATCACTGTCCCTACTTCACTGAAGCCATTCAAGGCATTTGAATGGCATTAGAGATCACAGACTTCCTTTTATTTTGCATGTCAGGTTTCTAGGGTTGAGAAGGAAATGAGCAAAGTCATTCAGTTGGGTGAACTCTGGAAAAGAATACATACAGCAAAATTAGAGAGAATATACGAGGTAGAATTCCAAATCAGTCAATTCGCAACTATGAATTTCAACCACATCTGCCATCTTTTTGATGAACTGGGGTATTTTCGGACAAGCATATCACCGCCTAATATTGGCAAATATCATTGGCTGCTACTTCACATTACCGTGTGCCTAAAATAGTCAAGGCCACTCCCCGCATTTCCTTCTTCCTCAGAATCAAGACTTGTGATGTGTTCTGTCTGAACAAGGCTTTGACCACATTTCACATTTCTAATCCTATAAGGAAAAGTTCATTGGAGACAAACAACCACAACACCAGGTTAGAAGGACAGCTGGAGAACTTCCATGAATAACCATGTGACATCACTGGAACACCACAGTGTTGTTGACTACAGTTTTGCCATGAGGTAAATGTGACTTCTAAGTCTATTCTTTGTTCTGTTCAATATGTTAATCAGCAGATTATTAGTTTATTTATTTTGATTCAATTTTAAAATAGATACTCCACCAAGATTTTTCCTTAAATGCCATTAATTATGCTCCACAATGAGGTAATGTGGTTTTTAATGTGTTGATTAATACTTTGTGGTTTAATAATTGCTAGTGGTCATGCTTTGACATGGTGGATGTTTACATACAACCTTTGTATTCTAGGTTCAAATTATATCCAATATAATTCCAGAACCATCCCCTCCTTTGCTGCCTCAATTCAAGAAAATGGGCCCTGAGGTCCCTTTTTTGGGGGGGAGGGGGGTAACCAGGATGCAAAACTGTTTTGTTAAAACATGGCCTCCAACTCTCATCATCCCCAACCAAGATAACCAATAGTTAAAGTTGATGGGAGATGTACATCTAGCAATGTCTGGAGGGACCCAGGCTCCCCACTCCTGCTATAAAATAATGCCAGTGAACCAAAGACCATTGATGAGTTTAAAAGAACACACTGGAAATTCTAGATTTATAAATCCCGATGTTCCCTGAACCCAGGTACTCAGGTCACTGAGGTAGTATAAACCCAAATATTCACAAAGTGAAGCTCTAGGTTGTCAGTGGTACACAGAAAAAGCCAAAACAAAACAAATAAACAGAGTTGATCCAACTTTGTGGGTTTTCTGTAGCTATGAAAAGGTGTGGGTTTTTTTGTTCAGAAACATAATAAAACTTGTTATTAAGTGCAGTTCAGTATCAAAATATTATTATTTTCAAAATACTGAACTGTGATATTTTCTCACAATGTTTTCTAGCAGATTGTGATCCTGTCTTTTGGGCTTTCTTCAGATGGAGGAAGCAATCGTTCCTGATGGTCCTGTGGGTATATTTCTTGTTCATGACAATTCAACCAGGTTTGTTTTTTAAAAAAATTTTTATTGCATTTGTTTATAAGTCCTTCCGAGGATTCTCTTACATCCCAAAACAGCTTAAACTTACTCATGAGTTAAATCCACTTGTTTCCATAAGGACTTCCCTCAACGTATCGTACTTAGGAATGAAATCTTAGAAAGACTAGACATTTACATTGAATATGTCTTGGCCCTCATTTTGGAAATTTCTTCTGTGCAGCACTGTGAAATTCTCACCTACCTATAAAGGCCCAGTCAGCCATTTTGCAGGAAGGATTAATTCCAGTTAGGAAAATAAAAGATTCTTCTTTACCTGAACTATCAAGTTTGATCAAAAGCTGCGTGATATGGCAATAATAAGTGACTAGGAGAGGAAATCCCAGTTTATATGACTCAAATGTTTTTGTGCAAATATTAACTTTGGCCAGTGAGCCTTTTGCCTTGTATCACTTTCCCAGATCTAAGAGGATTTATACAATGTCTGAAAGCACGTTAGCTAGACTGCATTGGACCGTAGCCGTTGGATATTTGGATAGCTTTCCTTTTTAACAATGTTTTGTCTATTTATTGTTTCTGAAAAATATATATTTTCCTGCCTTTGGAAATCCCTGTGATGCAGTATCAAATTTTGGACCATTGAAAAATTCAGATTGGATGCTGGCATGAAACACAGTGGCAGGTAACCAAGCGTGCTCTGCCTTGCTAGGCTAAAAATAATGCAAAGCCCTAGCGTCTGGCTGCTTGGAAACCTAATTAAAACTAATATATTTTTCATGCTTATTTGGGCTCATTGATAGGTAGTAGAATCCACCTTTCATCTGAATGGAGTTTTCTGTATTCTTCTAAAACAGCAACTAATAATTTATATTGCAACCAATGTAACATATTCAAAAGTGGTAGCATTAAATAGATCTTGTGAAACCTTTGTAGAGCCAGTCAACTATTGTCAGAATCAAGGATCAATTAAAATAGATTTAAGCAAAGCCATTGCAGCACCAGGGACTGGGAAAAATTAGGTGTAAGCTTCATCCTTACACCTTTCCCAGGACCAGGGTCTGGGAAAAATTAGGTGTAAGCTTCATCCTGGGGTGGTGTATTGGACTCGGACAGAGAGATCTGGTTGAGGACTCTTCAACATCTCTCAGAGTAGCAATAGCAACAACAACAACAATATCCCACCCATCTGGCTGGGTTGCCCCCCACCGCTCTTGGCAGCTTCCAACACATATAAAAATATAATAAAACATCAAACATTAAAAACTTCCCTAAACAGGGCTGCCTTCAGATGTCTTCAAAAAGTTGTGTGGTTCTTTATCTCCTTGACATCTGATGGGAGGGTGTTCCACAGGGCCGGTGCCACTACCGAGAAGGCCCTCTGCCTGGTTCCCTGTAACTTCACTTCTCGCAGTGAGGGAACCGCCAGAAGGTCCTCGGAGCTGGACCTCAGCAGCTGTGGGGGTATAATTAAGTCAATCCCTGAAGTATATCACTCTCAACAGTTTGGCGAAAGAAGTCAGGTAGAATGTGATAAGCTATAAGATGATCAATAAACAAAGTAAACACCAGTGTAAAAGTTAGGGTGATTCTCTGCACGTAGCTCATTTTCAGGAATCTGATCACAGGAGAATTCAGTGTGTGAAAGGAGTTGCTATGTCACACAAGCACCAACCCTACTACCATGTGCTGGCAATATAACTTTTTCTCTCTATTTTTAACATGTCATTCATTCACTCACATCAGCTGAATGCAGTTAGAAATCTCCTCATGACTGGGAATCCTGCGTTCCTGACCAGAACTGGAATTTCACCTCATGTCCTCTCTTGCTTTTCTCCCTGTTACAATTTCTACACAAGCTGAGATGGCCCTGTTTTATTCTATATTTTATTTTTAAAAGTAGGTGGAACTTTATTGCCATAGTACTGTGACAATGTTTGTTTGTTTGGTTGCTTGCATGAATCCCAACTGGGAGATAATTGATGATGATGATTTCAAATTTAAATGGTTTATCTCAAAAGAGATAAACAAAACCCCTCCCCACACAATTTTGGAGATGGAAAAGAGTGCACATCAAGCCTTTTGTGGTATGGGGGTGTAACCCAGCCCTGTGTAAACAGTGTCAACAGTGTTTAAATGTATAGATGGTTAGATACACAAAGTCTCTAAACTGGGAGGGTCTAAGCCCCTGTCAATATAAGCATTGGTCAGAGAAGATGGGAGCTGTAATTCAGCAACTTCTGGAGGTTCACAGATTCTCTGCTCTTATTATAAACACATATCCAAACTGTGATAGCACAACATACCCACCTTGTTCCCCAACAACTGATCTTTCCAGATTGCTAATATACACTCTTACCAATTGGGAACAGAACTAACTTTTCCAAATAGGTCTCGGAAGGCTTGCAAACAAAAATCCAAATTATAAAGTTACAATTCTTAAAAAAAATAAAAATCTAATTGTTTCCTATCTTGCTATTATTTTGGATATCAATTGTGAGCTGGCAGAACATTTATCATCTATGTCCCCTTGGCATTATAGCTAATATTTACTAGGTCCCTATATTAGGCAATGTCTGACAAGCCCCCCCCCCCTTCTTATTTAGTATCTGGACTCACAGTGATGGTAGTTCTGTGCTGTGCAGGTCCCTGGAAAGCATCAGTCCATCATCTTTCATGAGAATGGCCTCTTTACAGGATGGGCACTTTTGAATTATGCTTATTTCAAATGTGCTCATTCAGTGCACCAGACTCCTGCAATCTAAAATCCTGCCATCTTCCTACTCATCCCATAAACTCCAACACCACTGACAGAAGACATTAATTCATTCACCCGCTCAACCCACAGTGTGTTGTGTGGCAGCTGGTAAAAGTACTATTGGACCAATCTGGACAGGGACCCATTTGGAATGGACCGAAAATGGTTCCCAAACACCACTGAAAACTGTGATAACTAGAAGCGTGGGTGGAAGGAGACTATAAGGTCACAGGTAACCAGTACAGAAGGCAAACTAGATGGAGCAGATGGTGAAAACTGATGTGAAGAACTAATTTATTATTTGAATAAATGATATTATTGGAGGACTGCATCGTCTTTGTCACAAGTATTGTGCCCCCAAAACATTTGGGGAATCTGTCCTCAGTTGTAAGTGTGCGTAGTCTTGAGAAAGAATTTGCCACAACTAACTGGGGATCTAGTTGAGACCTGCAATTAGAAACCTAATTGTTTTATCGCAGCAGGTCAATTAGGATAAATGACTGGATGACGGACTACGGGCTATCATTTTGAGGCTTGCTTGAGAACCTCAGGGTATCAACGTCTAAATAAGCATCTTTTAAATCTCTCGCTTAGCTCTTTCCTCCACAACCACGATGTGAAGTGCACTTGGCATGAATTCTCCCTTCCTTCCTCCAGGCAGCTTCCTTTTAGTTTCCTCAGCAAAGAACAAGGTTACAGAACTCTTAATTCTGGACTCTTATATGCTTTCAGTCTGATGTCATTACAATGTGGGATGCTTTTAGAAATCTGTGTGCGGATGGTGCTTGGCATAGAAACTACTTGGTTTGTTTCTTCTTCTTCCTTTCCGCAACCCGCCCCCCTCATTGAGCTGGGGCATAGATCTTTTCCTTTGCCATCTACAACCTGAGCTGAGAACAGAAAAACTGCCTAAAGAACCATATTATAGTAGTGGGAAGGAAACGAAAAACAGGAAAACAGTATGTTCCACTTTAGGTGAAAAAAGTTAATCCATGTGGCTCTCCAGACAACCTGTGGCACTGTACACAGGGTGGGAAGCAAAGCGAGTTATTTTTATATATGTTATATTTTCTAATTATCCCTCAGTGCCAGGCTCTAGGAACAGCTAATGTCCCTTGCCAAACCCCAGGCCTTTATCCTCTTAAAGAAACCCTGGACACAGCCTCTCTCATGAGCACAAAATCAGCCAGCCACTTCAGCCTCCTCTTTAACAGCTGTTCTGAGCCATGGATTGATGCCCGGTACTTAAGAGCTGATGAACTGGATAACCAGATGTGTGTGGGTGGAATTCCTCTCTGGCCCTGGGCATGCCATTTAATCTGTGCCTCAACTAACCAAACTGCAAATGAAAAGAGACTACTAGAACTCAGCCACACAACTTGAGTGGTGGCAGCACTTAGAAAGCATGGAGGATTCCAAGGGCCCATCTCTTCCAACGGTCCAGCTATGTACATAGAGTCTGCCTCTATCAACAAGGAACAATGCAGCCTTTCTTTTTTTATGCTCCTAGACAGTGTGTTTGTGTGTGAAAAAGAGGGAGAAGTAGATCATAGACAGAGGGAACTGAGCTAGGCAGATGAGGGGCTCTTTTATGTTGTCATTCCCAGAGCTTCACATTTATCTCAAGCTGCCTCCATAACCACCTGTCGTGTCTACACAATCTACCATGAACCAACACATTTATCTCAAGCTGCCTCCATAACCACCTGTCGTGTCTACACAATCTACCATGAACCAAAGGCAGAACTTCTTTTCACAAGTCATCATCTATGTATGGAATCCATCACCACGTCTGGTGTTGGACAGCAGCTTAGAAAGCTTTAAAACAGTATTAGACAGGTTCAAGAAAGGTATATCTATCAATGAATGTTAGCTATGAGAAGCCTGATGGTCAGCCAGTAGGCCTCTTCAGGCATTGCTCATGTGAAGGGAGCAAGTGTGGTAAAAAGAACTGTGGAGGGTCATACATTTAGCCCCACCTTAAAGTTAGGTGGGCGCTCCTGTCCTTGCTGGTGCCATATTGTGACATAACACCAGACATGGAAAGCCTTCCCTGCCCGATACAGTACTCTGGCTGATCAAGGTTTCAATTGTGCCTCTATGTATAGAACAGGTGTCCAGTTTCAGAAGTACACCCCACTCAAATTATGATTAGAATTATGAAACCCAACACCACCATCTCCGTGATAGGTTACCAAGGATCTATATTTCCCAAATATAATGAGCCTAATGACTGCTCCAATTCACCTCTGCTTTCTGAGCAGTTCTGCTTTACTGTATTTTACTGTAGCTTTTAACAATTATAGTTTATGTTTAATGGTATGTATTAAACCCACCCTTGGGACTTTCGGGTAAAGGGTAGGCAAGAAATCCAAGAACGTTTATAAATGCTAATGGTGCTTTGAGCACATGTACACATGCACGCACACACACACACAAATATCTGGGGTATCCATTTCCAGACCAATGTATCAATGTAATATTGGGGTGATGAGCACAGGCTATATGTGAAAATAGGAAGGTCAATCATTTGAACCGAGTTTGAAACATAAAATGATTTGGAGTAATATCAGTATATGGTGTGCTAAAAATGTGTCCAGGGAAGCACAAGCATGCTAAGTGAAAAACTCATATTTATTTCAGATTGTTTATGCTAGTAAACTCCTTGGAGACAAAAGAGCAAAATTCCTCTGAGATCTTGTGGTCAGATCAATTTGTAGAACCGTTTCCATGTTTTCTGATGCAATCGAGTGTAACAATGTTGTGTATCCCAGTAAACATGGAAATGGAGCAAGGAAAACATTTCTTAGCTGATTTCCTAAAAATACAGCACTGGCTGGGGAGGGGCTCCAGTCCTCTTCCCAGACCTTTCAAGCCATTACCACTCTCCAGTGTCTCGGATCTCACGTCTTACATTTCATGTAGCTACAGATCGGGAAATGCAGAGCTGCACGAGCCAAATGCCCACTAGCCTGACATGCAATAACCATTATGCATTCAAATTTATATATTCAGGGGTGGAGAAGTGCCAAGCCTAGCAAAGAAGCAAACCTGATATTTGGCAAGGAGGGCTGCCATTCTACCTCAAGGCAAATCCTAGTAAGAGCTACTCTTTCTTAGTGTTTGTGTATACTTAATTTATTTATAAAGCACAAGAGGGGGGAATCTGCTTTTTAAATCTGACATCCTGGTTGAAACACTGAGCAGAATTTGAGGGGAAAATAAATGTTTATTGGTACTTAACCATCAGCATCAAAGCCAGGGTTGCATGACTAAGAAAAGCCCACTTTTTCTGCTGCCAAATGCTAATGGTCCAGTCTATTCATTGACAGGGAGAGCTATAATGTCCTTACCTGCCCTTCTGTCACGCAAATCTTTTTTATGGTAGTTTCTTCTTCATGCTGCTCCAAGCTTAGGATTCTGGGTCAACAATTAGGCTTGGGGCACTCAACTTATCCTGATCACCTCTGTTTTGAAAATAGTGACCAGAAATATATTTTGCAGCACCCTTTTCACTGGTGCCTAAGCTTGGGTAAAGGCAGCCTGTGTAAATTTGTACCCATGTGGACCAAATGCAGTCCACACCAGCCACATCTTGTGGCCTGCCAAGTACTTGACAGCCTCCCTCTTTTTTATGGCCGCAAGGACAAAACAAAAGAATCTACCCCCTGGTTGGGTGCCATTAGTTGCTGGAGGTCTCTGCTCCTCTTGGTGAGCCGCAAATATTGCAGACCAGTGCTAGGGGATGGCTAGCACCGAAAGTATAATGTTTTAACAGAAATGTGGAGGGTACTGCAGAGAAATTATACAATAGATATCATTCCATGCTTAGTTTTCCTTCTCGTTTTTATTTCAGTGTAAAGCAGCCATGGGATCATAGATAGCGAGAAAACCAGCTGGGAATAGATGTTGGAGGAGCTGTTCCAAGCTTCCTCTTTTGATCTGCCTGTGTGCAAAAAAAAAAAATCACACATATGCTTTAGTTAGAAAATACACAATCCCAAATATTTTCCCTTTGGGGGAGAAGAGCACCAAGGGACAACTGCAAGAAACAAATAGGCAGTCAGGAAAAGCTACAAAATACTTGAGAGAAACACACAACTATATGTAACATGCACTTTGTCCTTGAGTTTATCCAAACAAAGTTATCCATCCCAACATATTGTGGGTCTAGTGATGCAGTTTTGCCAGTTGCCCACATCCCTGTTCAGCAGCACATGATATCCACTTTCTACCTTCAAAGTAATTTGTCTCAATCCTATATACTCCCTGTTATATTCACCGCATCCAAATTGTTCTCAGAAAATAAATCAGCAAGCTCCACCAAGTGTTGCTAAAGAAATCTAATGAAATGTCTGTTACTATCAACTAAAACAAGTGTAACTCAGTCTTTATTTCAGAAAGGATCAAGCTTTCCCCATTCATCATGACTCGATGGTTTTACAAAGGGAGTAAACAGTCAGTTGGGCATGGTGGGTAGCACTGGAATGTAGCCTGCCCTAATATTTGGAGTCCTCCTGTTTCTGCCTGCTTGTTTTTGGAAGGTTGCTTAATGTCTCCATCCGCTGTTGTTGCCACCTTTTGGGGCTGCACTGGGGAATACTGCCAGAGAATCTCCATTACTGCACGGACTTTACCGCTACCACTCTGATCATAAGCATAAGCATGTGGAATACTGTATCCAGTTCTGGGCACTACAATTTAAGAAGGATGTTGACAAACTGAAATGTATACAGAGGAGGGTAACCAAGAAGGTCAAGGGTCTGGAAACCAAGCCTTATGAGGAACAGTCGAAGGAGCTGGGTATGTTTAGCCTGGAAAAGAGGAGACAAATAGGAGATAGGATACCCATCTTCAAATATCTCAAGGGCTGTCACATGGAAGATGGAGCAAGCTTGTTCCCTCCTGCTCTGGAGGGGAGGACTCAAAGCAATGTCTTCAAGCTATAAAAAAGGAGATTCCGGCTAAAAATCAGGAAGAACTTTCTGACAGTAATTGTGGGTGAACATATCAGACGACAGAGATTCTTCAAACAGCTCTTGTTTATTCACAGGCCTGATCGGAACTAGACTGAAGGGTTCTGCCAACCTGCTTATATAGAGCTCAACTACAATGCAACAGTAACAACTTTCTATAACTATCCAATCACTGAATGTCACTTTCAATTCCTTATTTGCATATGTGGACCTGAGTGAAAACTATCTACAGTATCCCCCTGCTGGCCCAGGGTGAGAACTTCAGTACATAACAAGTAAGAGCTGTTGCACAGTGGAATGGTCTCCCTCGGGAGGTTGTGGACTCTCCTTCCTTGGAGGTTTTTAAGCAGAGGTTGGGTGGTCATCTGTCATGGATGCTTGAGTTGAGATTCTTGCATTGCAAAGAGTTGGACTAGATGGCCCTTGGGGTCCCATCCAAGTCTACAGTTCTATGATTCTGTGGCTGCTGGTTATTTCCAGGACCACTTTGGTTCACCCTGAGGATTCTGCATCTGATATTTTACATGGGAGTAATCAGATGGTGAGAAAGACACAACCTGCCTAAGCTCAGCTGAGCTGCAGTTGTGTACAATGTAGGAACATAGGAAATTGCCTTATACCAAGTCAGACCAGAGTCTCTCCCAGCCCTCCCTGGAATTTGAACCTGTAACCTTCTGCATACAAGGCAGATTACCACTGAGCTACAGCCATTCCTCAAGCCCTTAGGAACTATATTCTACCTAAATAACAACCATCGATGAAATCAAATCAGTTTTTCTACCTAGAGCTTCTGGTGCCTCACAGCTCTTAGATGTGAAGAGTCAGCATAAATTTCCTCATTTCCATTTTTTCCTTCTAGCTTGTATGGTGTTTGGAAGAGGCAGAGAGTCAAAGATAAGTGACCCAATTTTGCCAGAATGACTCATTTTTGGCCACAGCTATTTCAGGCTCAGTTCGATTAATCTTGATTTATGCACAGTGATTAAACTAGAGTGCATTTCTAGACATTGGGATCATACAAAGCTATGGAGAGAGAGAAAATCATATCATTGTGCATGACCCTCCCTTTTTTCCAAAGCTTTAGTGTCAGGGACTGATCTTGTTAACCCAACACACTTGACTGCCTCTCAGAACTGCTGTAGGAGACTCACACAAGAAGAGACCAGGCAGTGTTCGATTCATGAGATGATCACATGTGTTTATTGTTTTATTTCATTGCAAAATCCCTACTCCAGCAGTCCAACACAGAAAGTCTTCAAGAAGTTAAAACAATAAAACAAAAGATCCTGAAATAAAAAAGACAAAAATGAAAAATTAACACAGAATAAAAACTAGCAGAACCACACGGAATTTAAAAGACATGTATGTTAGCTAAAACCTCTGGAAAACTGAACAGAGCTGGCTGGCTGCCTGAATGATAATAATGATGGCACTAGGCAAACTTAGCTGGAGAAGGTATTCCAAACCCAGGGTACCATCACATCTAGTTGCTACCCACCTAACCTCTGAAGGCAGGGAGACCTGTAGCTAGATTAGATCAGATTGATATGTCTTTAAACAAAAGGTTCCAGGTTCAGTCCCTCTTATCTCCAAGAAGAGCAAGGAAGACTCAAACCTTGGAGAGCCACAGTCAGTCAGTGTAAACTACACTGAGTTAGATGGACCAGTTAGATAGACTCCATAAGCAGCAGATTCATATCTACCTGCAAAGAGATGGCTACAGTGGTACCTCGCGTTACAGATGCTTCAGGTTACAGACGCTTCAGGTTACAGACTCCACTAACCCAGAAATAGTACTGCAGGTTAAGAAATTTGCTTCAGGATGAGAACAGAAATCGCACAGTGGTGGCGCGATGGCAGTGGGAGGCCCCATTAGCTAAAGTGGTACCTCAGGTTAAGAACAGTTTCAGGTTAAGAATGGACCTTCAGAACAAATTAAGTTCTTAACCCGAAGTACCACTGATAAACAGATCATTGCATTTCTGTTTCTTTTCTAACAATGCCTGCTATTCTGTTCCTAATTCCTATGCTGCTGATTCTTATCTAAACATTGCACAAGTTCTAGCATATATTTTAAACACACGCATGAATGCTTGGATAAGACTTTATGGTTCGTATTACCGTGGTACCTTGGGTTTAGAACTTAATTCGTTCTGGAGGTTCATTCTTAACCTGAAACTGTTCTTAACCTGAGGTACCACTTTAGCTAATGGGGCCTCCCACTGCCACTGTGCCGCCACCGCATGATTTCTGTTCTCATTCTGAAGCAAAGTTCTTAATCCGAGGTACTATTTCTGGGTTAGCGGAGTCTGTAACCTGAAGCGTCTGTAACCCAAGGTACCACTGTATATACAGGAGGTTACTGCAGATTAAACAGATTTGCCTGTTCAAGCCATTGAAATCTATGGATCTGTGACTGCTCTTTCCACTAAATCTAAAACATTTCCAAATGAGGTCACTTTACAAATACACTCCAAAATGCATCCAGACCTCCACTGGCACCCATTTGTGAGCTACCCCGTTTTCACCACCATTTCAGCAACCCTGGCAAAAGTAGCTACACTGCGTGTCTACTATTTGCATAATTTAGTGCTAACAAAAATAAAGTCAATAAATTGCTGATAATTGCTTAAATGTCAGCCACATTGGGGAAGGGTCAGAGCTGGAATGTTTAGGCCTGTTTGCCAGGTGTGATGGGGTCAAAAGCAACTTGTTGTTGAAGGGAAACTTGTCAGGGATAATAGCTGTCAGAGGGAACCCAAGAGAGGCTTGTATAAGGTCATAGCCAAATAAATATCACCCAAACGCTTCAAGAATTACAGCCAGATTAGCCATTAATTTTATGATTCTTCAATTATCACAATTCATTCTATTATTATGACCGTGTTTAAGACCCTTCAGTCACAGAACAAGTCATTTTTAAAGGAGAAGAAGGGGGAATTATGGGAAATCTCTCCCTCCCTCTCCCTCTAATCTTATGATGAAGTTTCTCAGCACCTTTGTTCAGTGTGCTTGCCATAAACATGGGTTTTTTTGAGACACAAAGAATCTGACTCCTTGTTCTGGAACAGCATTCAATCCATTGAATATATGAAAGCTTCCCACTTCAAGTTAAATATGGATGCGTCACAGTGCCTAACTTCTTAGCACATGTGAGGAACAGTTATGAGAGTGTTCTGGTTCAGTTGAGTTCAGATGAAATATATTTACAGACTATATATATGTGTGTGTGTGTGTGTGTGTGTGTGTGTGGTCAAAATGGCAACTGTCAGACATGGCTCCAGCCAAGATGGGGAGAGGGTATGGCAAGGTAACATGGCAGTGAATGGGGTGCCAACTTGAATAAAATATTGTGGGGCCAAGTTAAGCTCTTCTCCACATAATCACATGACACAGTCTGTATGCACCATTTGAATGGGAATGCCCATAAACTTGAGGGCGGGGCAGCCCCATCAAATATTTTAAGCCCCACGGCCCCTAAGAGTTGGCTCCTATGGCAGCGAAGTAGGTGGGACTGTAAGGTCAAAAAGGAATTATGACAAAGCAAACCATCTTCAGGAGCACCTTGTAGTTCCTTGGTCATGCATGACCAATGAGAACATTCAAAATGATCACACTGGACATAAAAAAAAAAGGAAACTTCCCCCAAAGGAGGCAATTTATAGATATAATTTATAGATTCTGTTTAAGAATGGTAGAGATGAATCAGTGTACGGGGGGAGGTTCAAAAAGTATCTACATGGTGCTTAGAGAATAAATTGCATCTAAATATTAGCAAGAGAAAGGAGATGGTGTTGGACTTTCAGAGGAAGAGAGGGGAACTAGTCCCGTTGTATATCGGGGGGGTGTGTGTGTGTGGAGAGAGTCTCTTCCTTTAAATTCCTGGGGTTTACCTTAGTGAAGACCTCACTTGGAAAAACAATATAACTCAGGTGGTTAGGAAGGCCCAACAGAGACTCTGTTTCCTCAGGGTCTTGCGAAAGAACAATGTTAAATAACAATTGATGACCTCCTTCTACTGGTCTACAATAGAAAGTGTCCTCTCATATTGTATCACAGTTTAGTATGTTGGCTTGACAGCCACGGACAGAAAGTCCTCCCCAGGGTGCAAGCCTGGGCATTGTGTATTGAGGTGCTGTGCTGCCCAGATGAGAGAACCCCTGCTCTTGGCCTTGCTGATGTGGTCCAAAGGAAGGGAAAGCAATACCTTTGGCACCAGCTTGCCTGCAGGAGTTGCTGGAAGGAGGCGTACAAGATGCCTTAGGCACTCCAGTCCAGATTTGTGTAGGGTTTACTCCTTAGCCCTTTCTTCTCCTGAAGACATCCCACAAGGCAGCAGAGGTTTAGGACCAGAGTTTTCCTTCTCCTAGATGGGTTACCTTCCCAGGTTGATGAGCCCCACCTGCCCTTCACTTCCCTCTACAGCACATGAAGAAACTACCTTCTTGACCATTGGACCCACTATTGGTCTCATCCGCTCAATCCGCCGCAGCCTGTCTTTGCATGCAGGAGAAGTCCCTAAGTCGCTGAGGGTTTGAGACTCATAAGCTAGCCTCACCTGGTTTAGCTGATGAGTCAAAGCCATTCCCAGGCTTTGTGGAGTGGGGCCGCTGACACACACTGACACAGGTGAGAGCTGAATGCAGATTGGGGACCAAAGGTGGACAAACTACCCGAGAAGGATAACAACAGGGGTCAGCAAACTTTTTCATCAGGAGGTCGGTCCACTGTCCCTCAGACCTTGTGCGGGGCTGGACTATATTTTGAAAAATAATAATGAACGAATTCTGATGCCCCACAAATAACCCAGAGAGGCATTTAAAATAAAAGGACACATTCTACTCATGTAAAAACATGGACTGTCCACAGGCTGGATTTAGAAGGCAATCGGGCCGGATCTGGGCCCCTGGCCTTAGTTGCCTACCCATGGATTACAACGTGTCCCCCAAACAAGTCATGTATAAATTGCAAGGGTTCTTTAAGAACCAACCTCGCTGGAACAAAGTTGTCTCTTCTGATGTGCTGAACAAGCAATCTCGAGTACTATGCAGAAGGAATATATGCATCTTCTCCTTTCTGCTAAGGATCTCTTCTGCAATTGTTTTTGAGTCTTAGCAGAGGAGCTGTTGAATGACAATGGTGCCATTCACAAGTCTATATGATTCCCCCCCCCCCTTTTTTTGCGCTTGAAAGCACTTCCTTCTGAAAGGGAGACTTTGAAGTGTCCTCTTTGTTCCTCCAGGCTGGTTATTTTTAGTCTAGAAAAGCTTTAAAGTTGCTCTTTAATATATGCAAAATAACTTCTAAAAATGCATGATTTAAAAAGGCACCATCAAGTCAAAAATAATATATGGAGAAACAATTCCTTTATTTTGTCGAGAATACACACACACACACACACACACACACACATTTGTGTGTATTTTCGTTTGTCCTGTAAGCCTGTTTTCATTATGACTATTTAGGACTCAAACGCAACCAGTTTATATTCATTGTAGTTTGTGACCTGTACATCCGAATAAGAATTTTTGAGTTTCCTCTTCCATGTCCTTCAGACAATAGCTCCCTTCATGCCTTATACACCCTACGCATCGATGCCTGGCACTGAGCACACCAAAGGCCCTAACATGGACCCTGAACATAAAGTCTATGAGTGAGCAGCTGCTTAACTCATTCATGTCCAGCATCCATGATGTTTCTATGAAGCTGCAGTTCTTTGACAATCAATGTGTGAGTGGGGCTAATCCGAACTCAATGCCCAAATATTTTGAACTACTGTACAGTGGTACCTCAGGTTACATACGCTTCAGGTTACATATGCTTCAGGTTACAGACTCCACTAACCCAGAAACAGTGCTTCAGGTTAAGAGCTTTGCTTCAGGATGAGAACAGAAATCGTGCTTCGGCGGCACGGCAGCAGCAGGAGGCCCCATTAGCTAAAGGTTAAGTACAGTTTCAGGTTAAGAACAGACCTCCGGAACGAATTAAGTACTTAACCCGAGGTACCACTGCACTAGGTTGATTACAGTAAAGACTTCCTGGGTCCATTTTACAGGCTTAGGAGATAAGCTGGTATGGTTTATATACTTGCCTGCCTGATGTATCTAATAATTTAGTATTAAAATCTAGCAATGATGATCTGTTTCTCCTGGGGGTTAAAATCCTTGAAATGAAGAGAGCACAGTTGTGGACACTGCAACCAAGTTATCACAGACAAAGTCTAGTCCTTCTCTCTGCCTAACCTGTAGTCGTTTTCACAAATTTCACAGATTATGCAGGAGAACTGTAATTGTTCTTTAGGGCCGGGGTGCACAGCTAAATGGAATAGCAACATTTCATACATGACTGAAGAGATCTTATTCAGTGGAGTGCTGATTTAGCATCTGTTTCATAATGCTACATTTGTAAAATGCCCTTCCCAAGGAGCTTCCATGGGGATTTTGAAAAAGTGTGTACTACAGCAGGGCTAAAACTTTCTTCCCGCATACTGAAATGAAAGCAATGGAACTCTAGATTCCAAGGCATCTTTTCTCTGGTCACAATGCCATTATGAGAGAGAAAAGAAAGAGTAGAAATCAGTTGGTTCTACATCTGGCAATTGACTAAAGTGGAATGTTTAGTTCAGTCAAACCACAGACACTACCAAACCATCAAAAAGTCCTTCCTGTGGGTTGACGCTAATCCTTTAATGAAACATTACAGCGTTAACTGTGTATATTATTTCCTGGTTTAATACTCTCTTCTCACTATGTTGCAAGTTAAGAAGTCCATCGACAGAAGTTATTATAATCCAAAGAGGAATCCCTCTATACCATGGGTAGGGCCACACTGAGAGTTTGCTACTCTTCCCAAAGACCACATGCCACATATCATGCCCATTCAACAGGATTTTGCCCACTAGAACAGTGCTGGTGCAGGAGGGATTCCACAGACACTGCCATGGGGAGCAAAAAGAAAACGTATTTTTACCTTTGCAAAAGGGCCTCTTTCTCTTGTTAGAAAGTCTCAAGAGAGAAAACAGAAAGGGGAACAGGGCCACTGGCAAAGAAAAGCTCACACTCGTTTTTAGAAATTGTTGTTGTTGTTGTCGTGCTACCATTTGGCTGCACCCATCTGGCTGGGTTTCCCACTCTTGATGGCTCCCAGCAGAATACAGTGGTATAATAATAATAATAATAATAATAATAATAATAATAATAATAATTTATTTATACCCCGCCCATCTGGCTGAGTTTCCCCAGCCACTCCGGGCGGCTCCCAATCAGTGTTAAAAACAGTACAGCGTTACATATTAAAAACTTCCCTGAACAGGGCTGCCTGTCAGTGGTACCTCAGGTTAAGTACTTAATTCGTTCCGGAGGTCCGTACTTAACCTGAAACTGTTCTTAACCTGAAGCACCACTTTAGCTAATGGGGCCTCCTGCTGCCACTGCGCCGCCGCTGCACAATTTCTGTTCTCATCCTGAAGCAAAATTCTTAACCCAAGGTAATATTTCTGAAGCACTATTTCTGGGTTAGTGCAGTCTGTAACCTGAAGCATATGTAACCTGAAGCGTATGTAACCCGAGGTACCACTGTAATAAAAACACGGTAAAACATCAAACATTAAAAAAAAAAAACTTAGTTAACTTAGTTTAAAAAACAAAATCTGAAGCAAAAATGCAAAAATGCAAACCAATAAAATGAAGGAAAGCCAAACTTAAAACAACACACAAACTTAGACTGCTACCCTATTTAAATGTTTTACTTTTGCATTCTATTTCTTTGTAGTTTATATTTCCGTTTGCATGGTGTCCTACAGGAAGCAAGGTAAAAATGAAAAAGTTGTGGATTATTATGTGTGCTGCCAGATGAAGGCATTGTCTTCTTCTTTTAAAAGTGATCCTTGTAATGGCAGCTTTTTATTATTTCCTTTTTCTTTTTTGCTGTCCCTTATCCTGAGCTTTGGGTTAAACATAAATTAATTAATAAATAGCACCCTGTTATTTTAAATTAGATGTCCAGTCAAAATCAGCAGGATGCATTTGAAACAGGGCTCCGCCAATATTTGTCCATGAAATAATTACATCTAGAGAAGATCTGACACACAGAAGCAAATCGTCCAGCTAAATTTCTGCCTCATGATACTAAACACCCAGGCAGTGCAACCCTACACGTTTCCTTAGAAGAAAGTTCCTCTGTGTTCGCTGCTGCAGTTTTAAGCCCTGGAAAAAGAATATGAGTTTCTCTATTTGTATGTTTTTAGGTAGCAGCAAGCGTGCATCTTGTTGGTATGGTAACATAATGTTTTAAAAGCCAATCTATTTAAAGTTCAGAAGAATATTGACTAATTTCTACATTTTATATAAAAAAGCAGTTGTACTCTGACAAAGTTTCTCTCTCCCTCTTTTTTTCTACTGTGCAGCAGACACAACTGTTTATAGATTGTCATGGAGACTAACAGAGATTTAAAATATTTCAATACATTGTCATGGCTTCTTTGAGGCTGCTTTTTCAAAAGGCAAGTGCAAACCGTCAACAATTGAGTCCTGTCCCATCCAAAAAAGAAAAGAAGAAGAAAGAAAGCTGCAGTTATATTTTCAAAATTCCCTCTGCAAAAATGGGATCTGGTTGGTGTTTTTATTATTATTATTATAAATTGTGTATCTTATCATATTGTGCCACACACACATCCTAATCAAAGTAGTAATTGATGAGTAAAAGCCTAAATACCACCTGTTGCCTGTGTGTTATCTTCAGGTCCTTGTAGGCAGAGCCAGTCCATTCGTTAGGCAGGGGGAGGCAGCTGCCTCAAGAGGCAGAAACCCCCTCAGGAAAAGTGCCAGTGGCGGAGGCAGCAAGGCACATGGTGGCAGCAGAACAGGAAGTGGTGGTGGCAGAAGCAGGTAGGTGGTGGCTGCAGGAGAGGCAGCAGCAGTGACAGAGTGGCACTTCCTGTGTCACCTCAAGTGGCAAAATGGGACATGCTGCCCTTGCTTATAGGAATCAACTGAGCTGCTATGGAATGCTCACAGATATTTTACTATGGAGGGAACTAATGGGTAATTCTTAGAGTGTTAGCAAATTATGTGGGAAGTAAAGCATGAAACTGGGGGAGATAATCCATACCTGCCACCTAGAGACAGGAGGTCCACCAGAAAGTTGGAAAGGCAAACAGACTCTCCAAGTGTCCCTATTTTCTGGGGACAGTTCTGGATTTACCAAAGCCATTCTGGTGTCTGATTTGATCCCAGAATGTCCCACTTTTTCTAAGGACATCTTTATTTTCATCAGAGAAATGGGTATGGAATAAAGGTAAAGGGACCCCTGACCATTAGGTCCAGTCGCAAACGACTCTGGGGTTGTGGCACTCATCTCACTTTACTGGCCAAGGGAGCCAGCGTACAGCTTCTGGGTCATGTGGCCAGCATGACTAAGCTGCTTCTGGTGAACCAGAGCAGCACACAGAAACGCTGTTTACCTTCCCGCCGGAGCGGTACCTATTTATCTACTTGCACTTCGACATGCTTTCGAACTGCTAGGTTGGCAGGAGCAGGACCGAGCAACGGGAGCTCACCCCATCGCAGGGGTTCAAACCACCAACCTTCTGATCGGCAAGTCCTAGGCTCTGTGGTTTAACCCACAGTGCCACTCACATCCCATTGATATGATTATTCTTTATTATTTTTTAATTGCTCAGTTTGCTGTGCCGTGTTCAAACTCCAGCCAAAGAGCTTGGCTTTTTCTAATGAAAAATGTTGTTACAGTGGTGCCTCGCAAGACGAAATTAATTCGTTCTGCGAGTTTTTTATCTTGCGAATTTTTCGTCTTGCGAAGCACGGTTTCCCATAGGAATGCATTGAAAAGAAACTTGCAAGACGTTTTCGTCTTGCGAAGCAAGCCCATAGGGAAATTCGTCTTGCGAAGCAACTCAAAAAACCAAAAACCCTTTCGTCTTGCGAGTTTTTCGTCTTGCGAGGCATTCGTCTTGTGAGGTACCACTGTATTTATAAATGGGTTCAATACAGAGTAGTGCTAAGAAGATCACTTGCATCAGCACAAGCATTTCTGCTTGCAAGGTGGAGCGATCTCCCCTCTCCTCATTTCATGTGATATTCCAGGGGTTTTCCTGACCCCCCCAAAAAGCCAACTGGGGGGACATGCAGGGAGGAGAGGAGGAAAAGCCTCATTCCACTATCAGGATTCATTGTTCTGACTCCTCCTAGCATGACTATTTAGGCACGTCCAGCCTCTTTTTACATTTATCATAACAACGAAACGCCTTGAAGTGACTTGACAGCCAAAGAAAAAAGTAGGCATATGTAGAATTATTCCATCTTCCATTTCCTTGGCTTTAAATTGTCTCTAGCTTTATGCAGTAAGTGGAAAGGTTTTCTGTTCTACCACTATAATAAAGAGTAGCCTGGAATTCATGGGAGAAGATACTGGAGTAGCAGAGCCCATTGAGGCAGAGATTAAGGTGGGGCTGGGAGCATGAGTGAGGAAAGACCTCAGCGAAATCAAACCTCCTGCTCCTATTCATCTGCCTCTTCCCCTCTTGTCTGCTGCAGATTTTGCCCTGTCCGTCTTCTTCCCCCTCCAAGAAACCATCGCAATGTGTGAGGAAAGGGCCAAATCAAACCTGGGCTCACAAACATGTCTGTGTTTTTCCTTGGCTCGTGGCATAAATCTTTTTTAAAAAAATGTCTGTTAGCATAGGGCTTAGGTTTGTTTATTTTTTTGCCAGCTGCAACATGCTACCCTCTTAGGGGATCACCTAAAACCATCGAGGGTTTAGGTTGGAGTGGCACGTCAAATCCAAGCTGTGGCCTCAACCCCTCTCCATGAATTACAACCTTGTCAGAAACCAAGGTTTTTTTAGATATATTTTTTTCTTAAAGTGAGGGAAAAATCAAGGCAGGTTTTCTATCAAATCAAATACCTGCACACTAAATTATATTTCTGGTGCCAGCCTGACACACACACACAAGCGCTCTCTCTCCCTCTCTCTCTTCACCTCCACCTCCTCATATTTTCCACTTCTTCTCCCATGTTACGATGCACGGTATTTTTGTTCCCGAGCAGCAAACTTCATGCTGATATGAAAACGCCTTTTGACTTACTTTGTAGGTGTTTGCCTTCACACATCAATCAATGTAGCCTCACTGATCCACGCACTTCATTGGGCATTACCTTAGCTGGTGGGGCAGGCGGGGCGGGGGGGGGGAGAAAGAAAAATGAAAGAAAAATAGGTATGCATTTTCTGACAAACTTTTCCTTGTTTGTTGACAGGATGTGAAGGCCTAGGACAAATGGCTTTGATCACTGAGGAGAGCTTAGTTCCATTCTTTCAGGAGCTGTAACCTTGCTTGTTTCTTTTGGCAAGTTCCCACCTCCATCTGTCTCTCCTTCACCTGACAATCCTAGTACCTAGCTTCACAAGAATGTTATAAGTGTGCAGGTAATATAATTTTTAGTATGTAGGGTGAAGACTGACATCAATACTTCTATTAAAAGATTATATTTCATTGTGACTTCTGGGCCAGCCTATTCCACAGGCTAGGCATTATAGTAGAGATAACTTTTTTTTTTATAAAAATATAATTTTTATTGATTTTCGTTTCTCATAACAAATATCCAATATCATTGCAAAACATTCATTTTCCAATTTCCCCCTTCACTGTTGACTTCCCTAAGCTTCCATTTCTGGTTTATTACATCAAATGATACATTCTGCTGTTTGTATATAATACTATGTTATCATATTGTTATGCTTGTTCTCTATAAATAAAATTGTAAATGTTTATTTAAATCCTGTCGAGTCCATTTTTTTGTTGTTGTTTCTGCAAATATATTGCAAGGGGTTCCCATTCCTTTTCAAAATCACTATTGTCCTTTTCATATAGTTTGTCCGTTAACTTTGCGAACTCTGTATAGTTAATAAAACTTTCATGCCATTGTTCTTTTGATGGGACTACTCTGGTCTTTCAGTTTTGTGCAATTAAAATTCTTGCCGCTGTTGTAGCATACATAAATAATGTCCATTTTTCTTTCGGCAACTCTTGTCCTGAAAAACCTAACAGAAAAGCTTCTGGTTTTTAAACTAATGTTATTTTAAACATTTTTTTTCAATTCATTGTATATCATTTCCCTTTTTAAAAAATGGGATCTTGCAATCCCACCACATGGGGTAAAATGTACCTTCCCCTTCTTTACACTTATAGCAGAGATAACTTTAAAAGGCACAGCTCTAAAAACACGGGCTCATATTCCGACATGTCACTCTCCATGTTTGAGGAATAATGATGATAATGATGATGATTCTTCATAGTGCTTTACAATGTTCAGAATACTTCACATACCTGGGAGGCAAACCAACAGGGGAGATCTGTGATTAGGCTCTCCTGCATTTTTTGTTTTGCTAATTAGCAGCTCCACAGATTGCTTTGAAGACTGGAGAAATGGTGCAGCGAGAGAAAGTGTTTAACCCTTTCTTTTTACACCTTCTTTTTTTCACACCCAAAGGCCATATATGCACAACCCCACATCTTACCGCTGATATATTTGCCATTTTTAAACCCCTGTAAAATATCGCAACCAGATTTGGTCAGCATGATAGAAACAAGTAAAACAGAGAGAACGTCTCTCGTTCTCAGAGGAGGAAGTGAAAATATCTGAAAGGCAAATTACTGCTGCAACTGAAATGTGTTTGTCTAAAAACATCACAGAAGAAAGAGTTGAAGTCCATTTCCTTTAGAGATTTTGCAGCAGTAAGTCCTATTCCAAGATTTACTAAGAAGGACAACCTTCCACAGTGTTAATTCCACCTTTTTCTGTCTTTTACGAATGATGTTGTGTCTGCTGCATTCTGTGCTAGACACTTTGCGGACACTTTGCAGCACAACCTCCTGCCTCAAGGGTTTACATAACCTTGGTTTCTGATTTGATCCCGGAATTTTCCGCTTTTCATCAGGACGTCCTATTTTCATTGGAGAAATGTTAGATGCTATGGAGTTATGCCACCTCTGAGCCAAGGAGATAAGTAACTATACAATCTTTAGAAGATATCTGAAGGCTATCTACAGGGAAGTTTAAAAATGTTTAATGTTTTGATGTGTGTTGGAAGCCACCCAGAGTAGCTGCGGAAACCCAGTCAGATGGGCAGGGTATAAATAATAAAATTATTATTATTATTGTGGAATAGGACACCCCTATTTTCATTGAAGAAATGTGGGAGGGTCTTCTTCTTCTTTGGCATACACTCATAGCTGAGTAAGATTGTCTTCTATAAACACGGTTTTAACAGTGAGTCCGTAAGTGACTGTGGAGGCCCATTCTGGATCCACATGTCCTTCCACAGTGGGGACGTTGGTTTCTGGGAGGGAGTTGATCACGGTGTAGATTTGCCAAGCGTGCTTTCCTCTCAGCACGTTTATCTCTTGCGTCCTGAGTTTGAGTGTCTTCAAAGCCCATTACACCTTTGGTAATGGTTGTTCCCCAATTGGAGCGCTCGCAGGCAAGTGTTTCCCAATTGTTGGTGCTTATGCCTCTCTTCTCCCGACATTCTCCTACACCCCCCCCCCCCCAATTGGCTCTAGAAGGTTCTTGGGAAGCCCAGAACATATTTAGAAGAGTGCAAGGGGAGAGGAAAGGAATGGGAAAATCTGTTACGCGAGCGGAAACACTTGCATGAACTGGACAACTCTGTTGGTCACAGCCTCGTGTGTTGATCTAGAAATAAGGGAAACACACTCTTTTTCTATGGAACTGGGTTGCTCCAGAATTAAGGAACCTTTGACAATTATTTTAATCTCCACCCGCTGAACTCTGCAAAGACATTCATAGTTTGCCTGTGCTTAATGTGGTAGCAGCAGCAGCAGCAGCAGCAGCAGCAGCAGCAGCACCATCCTGAGTGAATGACTGAGATGTTTTGAGAGGGCATTTGGCTTGGCTGACTGGTGTTGGAGTCACCAGGGCCTATAGCTTTGGACTGCTATTTTATTTCTATAATGCGTAAAAGATGTGTATAGGAAGCACATGCACACTTTGCCCACAGTATTATTCCATTAAAACAAACGTTAATGTGAGCCAATATGTTTTCTCTTATTTTACTTCTCTTCCCCCCCCCACCCCCGCCATTCCTGAATGTTTGTGGAAGTGAACAATAGGGTAACTATATAAGCAACTTACTCAACTATTAATTTAACATCCTCATAACAACTAAATAAGATTTGTAAAAGCACTTTGTACACTGAATATGCTTTAGGAATAACTTATAAAAACAGTAAATAATAGCTGAGTGGAAATTTGAAAAGTTGAATTTTCGCCTCAGTTATATTATTCCATTTTGCAAAGAAAAGACTGTAGGCCGGGCCCTCAGGTGGAGAGTACAATTTTAGGCCTAGAGTGTCCTCAACTCAAAACAGAACCAAAAGACCAAAAAAAGAGGAGAAAATGTTCCATGCTGGGGGATGGAGACATATTGGCTTGCCAAAAACCTGAGCAGAGGGGAGCAATTTGCATAATCAGGTACATAAATTTACATAACATCCGCATAAAAAATAAAAACGGACCAACTCAATGTTTTCCTCTACCTTTATTTAATAAAGAGATATAATGCAATTAAACTTAATGCATACAATGACCTCTGTTTCTAAACAAAGTTTATACAACGAATGATAATGTCTCAAGGGGTCGATAGATTATGCATCCAGCCCACAACAGTGCTATAATAAGGGAGGGAGGGGAGTAATGTGTTTCTATGTGTGCTTTTAAAATGACAGACCAAATCTCCAAGAAGTTGCTCTGTTATCTGGCCTTTTCCATTCTAGAGCTAGAGAGATGCTAGAAGATTAAAAACACTCTTGATAAATGCCTCCCTTTTGTAGGGCTGCTTAATACCTTTTCCATAAACATGATGTAAAATAAAATACATTATCAGGGTGGAAGAGCGCAGAACGTTTTTGTGACGGAAATGGTGGTCCACTTTTCTGCAAACTGCAAGGCCCCAAACTTTCCTTGTGGAGGAGTTGCTGTAGCCTCCAGTCATTTTGGCTGACCTTTTCTGCTTCTTTTCCAGCTCAACAATATTCTTTTGGAGATGCAATGGCCATCTTTGCAGTGAGAATTCTGCCAGGTTTCCAAGGCGTTGTTTTCCATATGCAGCCCCATCCTCATTTTTCCTGAACTAGCAATGTACAGTTTTGCACAACCAGAATTGGATAAGGGCAGCAATTTTGCAGCACAGCATTGGTGGCAGCACTGGCACAGTTCGTTGCCCAAACAATCAAGAAACAGTCACACACACTCCTTCCCATTCAGAATGAAGGAATGTAGGCAATGACTGGATTTAATTGCTCTCACTGATTCTATTTAGTAGCCAAATTTGATTGGCTATACTGTGACATAGCTCTTGAGAGTCCCATGGACTGCAAGAAGAACAAACCTATCCATTCTTAAGGAAATCAGCCCTGAGTGCTCACTGGAAGGACAGATCCTGAAGCTGAGGCTCCAATACTTTGGCCACCTCATGAGAAGAGAAGACTGCCTGGAAAAGACCCTGATGTTGGGAAAGATGGAGGGCACAAGGAGAAGGGGACGACAGAGGACTAGATGGTTGGACAGTGTTCTCGAAGCTACCAGCATGAGTTTGACAAAATTGCAAGAGGCAGTGGAAGACAGAAGTGCCTGGCGTGCTCTGGTTCATGGGGTCATGAAGAGTCGGACACGACTAAACGACTAAACAACAACAACTGTGACATAATATTGTTGTCTTTGTTATGGGATCCATAATTGGATGGGATTATATAGTGTGAGGGGAGAGTTGGTATAGCACTATTAATTTATCTTAATCAATGTGAGTCAGCAGATTTTCTGAACGATTTGTTGCTTCAGGATTGGCACATTTATAGCCCCCAACACCTTGCTTAATCAAATATTGAATTTATCCCATTGAACAGCAACCCACACCACCTGACAAGCTGCTCCTGTGTGACATTCATTTATATTCTTAAAGAGAGCCTGAGAATTTGCATTCAGAGACAGCAGGAAGGAGAAGCGTAGGAAGTCCTAGAGTGAAGACAATATCTTTTTTTCAGACCTGGGAACTGGGAGTTATTCTGGGTAGGTTCAGTTACGGAATTCAATGCGCATCTGCTAAAGAGGGAGCCCTTTTCAAGGTATGTGAGAGAAACAACATTCATTTTTGGCTTATCATGTCACCTGTTGAATAAATGACTCAATAAAACAGCATTCAAAAGCTAGGTTGTCCTTTCAAGGAGTGAGAGTGTCTGCTACCTCAGTTCAGGAAGGCTGCAGCTTTGGAGACATCAGACAATGATGCAACTCAGACTGAGAGCTGATATAGGGACTGGAGGCTTTACCCCTTTTTGGCTCTCAGTATGGGACCAGCTACGGTACTTCCCTCTCCTCCCTGATTGCCTCACAGAAAACTAGCCAGGTACTTTGGCAATGGCTCTGAAGTGCCTGCTTGGCTCACCATCCCCTCTGCTCTGTGACCCTGGGGAAGATGTGGGGCGTCTGACCAGGAACCCAGATAGCTGTTGTGGGACCTCCAGACCTGGGACAGAGATTCATTGGTTTTTCAGGGAACTGGCATTGTGGAGATATGCTGGAGGGCCCAACTTCTCCTCTGAGGAGACTTCAGGTTCAACATCTAAAAAGAGCTGAACAGGTGGCTTCCTTGACCTGATTCCTTGATTGTCCCTCTGGTCTTTAGAAGAAGAGGGAGTCTGTCTGCTCAGCTGAGGATTCCTGATACAATTACTATAGTATTTTATTCCCCTTTATGAATTGTAAGCATCAACGTTTAGACAGAATTTGCTATGGCTTCATTAGCCAAGCTAGCCTAATCTTCCTTTACCAACTTCAGTTTAAGTCATTAGCTTATGTAGCTCAAATCCTTTGCACGGAACTTGCCTTTCCCATACCACATCAAATAAAGATGGCAAAATTCAGACTTGAACATATACTTATCTTATTCCGAATTATTTCTGCTCTGGGATGGAAGCTTTGAGATGAAACATCGGGATCTCATCTGTGTCCCAGAGGACAAGGAGTTGTAGCTTCGAGAAATACATATTGTGTTCAACGCATGCTTGCTATTTCTTCTACATTAGCACTGCTTTATGCAGGAGCTGGCTGTTAGCATGTCATTCTCTTGACACATCATTAATAAACAGGTAATTTCATACCTGATTTCCACTGAGTTTAATGCTGAAAACCACCTGGGTTTCGGTTTTCATCAACATAAAAAAGGCACAGACTGAAGCATGGTGGTTATTATTGAGCCAGGGCTGGCTTAATTGAATAATGGATCAATCAGTCTGAGACAAGCACACATGGAAAGAAGAAATAAAAAACCCACAAACCATCTCTCTGAACCCCCCCCCTTTTTTTTTTTTTTTTTTTTTGCTGTAGGGGAGGACTGCAGTATAATGAATGGAAATGGGCACTAAAGTCATGCCTGGAGAACCAAGACCAAAAAGTCACGTTTCATACTTATGAAAAGGGAGTTTTCAGCATGGCCAATTTTTTGGTGCTTTGCCACTGAAGGCCAGAAAGAAGACGCTTTTCATAAGTACTGAGATCTATTTAAAGACATAAGAAGAGCTTGTTGGATCAGGCTGTTGGCCCATCTAGACCTGTACCCTTGTTCTCACAGTGGACAACCAGATGTCTATGGGAAGTCCACAAGCCAGACCTTTGCACAAGAGATCGAGTCATAAAGATTTTAGTAATATATAGACAGTCCGTATAAAAAGAGCATCAAAACAAAAGAAGTATACCTGGGGGAGGGGGGAACCATACAAAAACAAGTAACAATATTAAGAAGGAAAGCTACCATAAGGGTAAAGGTAAAGGGACCCCTGACCCTTAGGTCCAGTCACGGACGACTCTGGGGTTGCGGCGCTCATCTCGCTTTATTGGTCGAGGGAGCCAGTGTACAGCTTCCGGGTAATGTGGTCACCATGACTAAGCCGCTTCGGCACTGTGGTCTAAACCACTGAGCCTCTTGGGCTTGCTGATCAGAAGGTAGGTGGTTTGAATCCGTGCAACGGGGCGAACTCCCGTTGCTCTGTCCCAGTTCCTGCCAACCTAGCAGTTCAAAAGCATACCAGTGCGAGTAGATAAATATGTACCACTGCAGTCGGAAGGTAAACAGCATTTCTGTGTGCTCTGGTTTCCGTCAGTGTCCCATTGCACTAGAAGCAGTTTAGTCATGCTGGCCACATGACTGGAAAAGCTGTCTGTGGACAATCGGTGGCTCCCTCAGCCTGAAAAGCGAGATGAGCACTGCATTCCTTAGTCACCTTTGACTGGACTTAACCATCCAGGGTTCCTTTACCTTTACATGCAGGGCAGCAAAAGAAAAGAAGTTTGAAGGGCATGGTGAGGAGACAGAAGACCAAATAAGTTCAATAGTTCTTCCAAATAAAATTGTACTTTGCTGGAAAGAAACGATCCATTGTAAGAATTCACTGATGTCAAAAGTGGCCCCCACAGGGCTGCAAAATCTTGCAGTGTAGCAGGGGTATGGTAGAATGTTCCTATTTTCATCAGGAAAATATTGGAGGGTATGGAGTTATGTGACCCCGATGCCAAGGAGAAAAGGAACTATACAACCTTTAGAAGACATGATGGCAGCCCTGTATGGAGAAGCTTTTTTAATGTTTAATGTTTTGTTTTGCTTTTATATATGTTAGAACCCGCCCAGAGTGACTGGGCAACTCAGTCAGATGGGTGGGGTATAAATAATAAAATTATTATTATTATGGAATAGGACATCCCTATTTTCATCGGAGAAATGTTGGAGGGTATGCAAATGTCCGTGCCCCACCTGGTTGGTGTCATGCATGGACAATCCCAGCTTGCTTGATCAGGCTTGGAACTCGTAACTTGCCAGCATTGGAAAACAGTATGCTAGACTAGAAGGACCCTTGGTGTGATCCAACAGAGCTCTTCTTATGTTCATGCTTCCATGATTTCTCTCTCATCCAGTTAGGAATAAATGCATGAAATCCTTTCACTGTTGCACATGGATGCCCCTGGCTGCATTGGTCCGTATTTCTATAACAGAGCATGGAAGGAAATGGCAACTAGTATTGCTGCATTATAAAATGAATTAGTCCTGGTGTAAATGCTGCAAAAGCAAAATATATGGCTAAAACCTCCTTGGTTCATGGTCAATGAATGCATCTTGGGTGTTGTGAAGAGGGGCAGGAGTGGGAAGGAGATATCTGTTGTGGAGATTGTGGCCAGCTGCCGCCCCACTGTCCTGCGTTATGCTTAAGGGCAACTTTCCCATTGCATCCTCAAATTTGCATGTTGTTTTTACATTTCCAAGGAAGTGATAGCCCTAAAGCATTGGGCGAAATGTAAATTTCTTAAAATATGTATCCATCCACAAGTGGCTACATTTTTGACATTATTATAGGGTTTCTCGGTGTTCCATTTTATTAAAAAATATTTATTTGGTTTCTAAGATTACTGCTTCTCCAACCACAGAAAATTCAATTACTGAAAACTGCAGCTATCAAATTGGTCAAAAATAAATAGCCTTTTATCCAAACCTGGCACAAGCTGGTTTACTTTTAATATGTAGTCATAAAAGAAAGAAGCCCTTTCCACAGAGAGCTGGTTGGTTACAGTGCGAGAAGCCAAGGTATACTTTGCATCATCAGGTTTTATTTATAAAAAAGGTAGGAAGGAGGTTTTCAAAAAGGAGTCATTATAAGACTAATTAACTCTTATCCCCCTCCCCTTTGTTTTAACAAGCAATAAAATATTATAGTGCTTTATGCGAAGGGAATTCTGCCTCTTTCTCCAGCTAGGGAGACACACTGAAATAAACATACAGCTGGTATCCTTCTCAATGGGTAGCACCAAATGGTACTAATGTGCCAAAATGTGTGGATCCGTATACCATTTCTTGCTTGCATACCACATACAACAGGAGCAGTGAGAAATCCCCAACAGGATTTTCTGGGCCCTGTATCAGTTTTGTACTCGGCTCAAACCTTGCCTTGCAAGTCTGACCATATGTATATTGCCCTGACCTCCTGGATAAAGAATGCTAATCTTTTCTGTATCGTTCCAATTTTGATATACCGTATTTTCCCATGTATAACATGCCCTCGTGTATAAGACGCTCCCTATTTTTGGCAACTCCAAATTGAGAAAATGGGGGGAGATTGTATCCATGTATAAGGCGACCCACAATTTTGAACATACGGTAAATTTTAAATCGAAAAACCTAGTCTTATACACGGAAAAGTACGCTATGTGTGGCTGATGCGAGCACTTCTTCAGTTTTCTTCAGTAGTGCTCTCTCTCTCTCTTGTACTACAAATAATGCCTACATGAAGAAGAAGTGAAAGGCGATTTCTTTCATCCAAGGGCCCATAGACAAAGGCAGGAATGTCGAACATCTTTACCATCCAATACACCTACAGTTTGTCGTTAACAGATTCTGTTAGCATACCTGCTGAATGAAAGCCCTCTGCCTTGATGGATCAAGGGGCTGCGCTGAGAGATGGTTTGATGGGCAATGATGTGATTCACGGAAGGCAACATATGGCCTTCTCCGACTGGCAGAAGGATGAATAGCCTAGAGGATCAAAGCTAATAACTCTGCAAACGATAAGGACACAACAGACTTGACAGGATTGGAATTCGTAAAGGCAAACTGCTCTATTCGTTTGACAAAATACAAGCATCAAGTAACATCTTGTGGAGGGTCAAGCCAAGGAAATGTAAATGAGTCAGCTGCCCACAATAGCAACAGCTTTAGTCAGAAAATATTAATCCAAGAAATTGTGATCTTGTGTTTTAAGAAGCATACTATGAAAGTAATATATTTTTCCGTGTATAAGACTAGGTTTTTTTCTTCAAAAATTAAGCTGAAAAATTGGGGTCGTCTTATACATGGATAAGGTGAGGTTGGACGGGCGACTGGTGACTGCCGTGAGCTGGAGATTATCAGTGGCGATTTGGCAGGTGATTGGCTGTTGGGGCAAGTTCCACAGGTTATTGGCTGCTGCAGCAATTAGGCGGGTAATTGGGCATTTCCCATTGGCAAGCGGTCAGACGATTGGTCACTTTGTTGATGTGCATGCGATCGGCTGTGTTTGTTCCACGGGTGGGTGATTTTTTCCATGTATATGGACCTCAAAAAAGGTCAAAAACTTTGGGCAATCTCTCCCAAAAAATCTCCACAATTTCCCCCCATTTTCTCAATTTGGAGTCCCAAAAAAGAGGGGGTGTCTTATCCATGGGAGCGTGTTATACACAGAAAAGTACAGTACAGTGGTACCTCGGGTTACATATGCTTCAGGTTACATATGCTTCAGGTTACAGACTCCGCTAACCCAGAAATATTACCTCAGGTTAAGAACTTTGCTTCAGGATGAGAACAGAAATCATGCTTTGGCGGCGCAGCGGCAGCTGGAGGCCTCATTAGGTAAAGTGGTGCCTCAGGTTAAGAACAGTTTCAGGTTAAGAATGGACCTGCGGAACAAATTAAGTACTTAACCCAAGGTACCACTGTAATTCTCTTCTATATCACAGTTGGAGAATTTTTCTTTTCTGCCATACAGTGATTATTAGGTGGTATCTTCTATTATGAACTAATCATTTTCAGGAGCATCTACACCACCCACCTAATTAATTGTGATCATTCCAGACAGCATGCCTTTGCTTTGATCATTTGACAAGGAACTGAATAGTCAGACAGACTGCTCAATTACCCTGTGACCTAACCATGCACCTTGGTGGTAGCTCTCAGTTTTCCCTAGAGTTGCCATAGAATTTCAGCTAAAATCAAACACTGGGGTAACTCTGGTGTTGCCTTCCTCTCCTGCAAAATATCATAGGAACTGGGAGAGCAACAGAAAGAGTTATCCAAACAATGTAGAAATGCTGTGAGGTAGAGTGAGTGGATATTGTCACAACCCTAGTTTCCGGATTCAATGCATCTGTTTGCCTGCTCCCTGCTGATAGCAGTATCTTGGAAAATAGTATACTTACTATTGTATAGGCCTAATGTGCCTAATCAGTGCCATCAGTGTGATTACTAGGATATAGGGATTTTGTGGTCACGAGGCTGGCATTTCTTCTCTTATGGGCCAGAAAATCAATAGAAAACTCAGCAGCAATTGTATCCAGAGGCAAAGTTGTGTACAGTACACAGTTGGAAGTATCCAATTGCTCTTTAGATTAATAGCCTTTGAGAGATTTTGATTATGTTCAAACTTAGCATATGCAGCAAGCTGGAAATGTTCGTTTTTCTTTAAAAAAAGGTATTATAGCGTCATGGTTTCCAGTTCTATTTATTTTCTTTATGGAAACTCTTTGAGCTTATGATCAAATTCCTGTGAAGTTCAGGTACCTCTATTTTTCCTGACTATGATGTATATGTCATAGTTAAGGTAGCAGTCCCCATAGCACAACATACTAGGCATAATAATCAGTGAGGTTCTTTATTATTATTAAGTGATCTTGTTGCATTGCTATATGTATGGTTATTTTGTTGCATCTATTTTTAAATAAAAATAATAATAATGGTGGTGATGGAGAAATAAAAACACAGCCTTCTACTGCTACCTCGGGTTACATACGCTTCAGGTTACAGACTCCGCTAACCCAGAAATAGTACCTCGGGTTAAGAACTTTGCTTCAGGATGAGAACAGAAATCGTGCAGCAGCGGCGCGAGAGGCCCCATAAGCTAAAGTGGTGCTTCAGGTTAAGAACAGTTTCAGGTTAAGAATGGACCTCTGGAACGAATTAAGTTCTTAACCCGAGGTACCACTGTAAATGCAACCCGAGCTACGATGGAGGAGTTCACAGCATTAACACCTAAAGAGGGCCTTGCTACAGCCTTGGATTCAAACAGAAATGAAATATTGCTCTGACTCGCTCTCTCCAGCTTGTTGCTTCTTCCTCTAGCTCACATCACTGCAACTTTCTGCTCTCAACTCTACCTCTGTTTTTCTAACTACTTGTGAGTTGAGAAGGGGGCCCCCACCCATTTGCCATCTCCCACAGAGCCCCTTCTTTTCTTCCCCTTAATGGCCCATCACCCAGGCTATCACATCACCACGAGGCTAGCTTGGCGCCCCCAAGAATTAGAAGCCTTGGTAACATTTGCTGCATCCACCAGGCACCCCCAAACTCTGCCCTCCAGATGTTTTGGGACTACAGCTCCCATCTGTGGGAATGTTCAAGGATGCAGGAGAGGATATATTGTTTGATCATATCCTTTCCAACTTGTGTTAACAAGTTCTACAATTTAGCAGAGTAACATTCCCCTTTTTAAACTTGCACAGTGGATGCGTTTGCTCAGGCTCGCTAAAGCCTCTAAAATATGTTTCCTTGGTAATTCCCCATTTAATCCCTCATTAAAAGATAGAAACGACACAGTCTTCTATAAAAGTATAAAAAGAGTTTACTCACACATTTTGTTCACAAATGGATTCCAGAAGGCAGACTTAAGTTACAAAAGTAATGTACACCTGGAAACTATCCCATAAGGAGTCCTCTCCTTTGTCCTCTCTAAGAGAGCATCTTAGGCTAAGCAGATGTTCCTTCTTTGACAAATGTAGTCAGAGAGAGAGAGAGAGGTGGCTGACCAGTCCTGCTCTTTTGTTACCTGGGCAGGGCAGGTCACACCCACCTCTAGTCACATGCAGACGAAGTCTATCCCAGCCTAGGAGAAACAGGAAGTTCCCACTAGCTGGTCCAGACATCCTCTTTTATGTCCACTCTAGGGATGTTGTACTTGACTGCTCTTGTGTTTCATATCCCACACCATCATCTCTAGCTAAAAGGACCAGTGGTCAGGGATGATGGGAACTGTACTCCCAAAACATCTGGAGTGCCAAGTTTGGGAGTGCCTGGATTAGACGGTTCCCATCATACACCCCCCTCCCGAAAACTCATAATAATGCACGATAGATACATGTGCATTGTTGTGGCCAGCTAAGACAATTGCGTCTTTGTAAAGGAAAAATGCACACCACATTTGTCAATGGTTTATATTTTAATGTTTGTTCTTGACATGTACTTCTGTCCCATATACTGGAAAATGACCAAAATAAAATAAAATATTGATATTGAAATCCTTCGCAACTGCCGCTCCCTTTGCTCCCTGGGAATAGGCTTGCCTCTTCCATTTGTTTCCAGCTCTGATTCCAATGGAAACATACTTTGGGAGCGGGGGATGTGTACCTATAATGGACTTTTCACTCAGGGCCAAACAGACCACTAGCTTAACCATCAGCAATCAGTCTATAAAATCTGTGACTGATTAGCTCACCACCATCACCTCTCTCCTCCTTTTAAATGGGGAAGGATGCTAATGGATTTCAAATTGCAGGAGAAGCTTGGCAGACATTTTTTTTTTAATGAAATAAAATAAATGAATCTTTTAAAAAAAATGAACCTCAGGTTTATGTCAGTATTTATAACAGTAAGCCATGGAGTTCCTTTCTTTCTTCAATCTTTCTCACTTCTTCCTCCCTAAGGCTTGATTCTAAGCCTAAACCACCTTGCTCTCATAGTTGATAAGTGTCTGCTGAAGGGTAATAAAATAGTGTTCATGCTATATAGCAATATATATTTTTTTAAAAAAACCCTCCACTCAGCCTGAAATATGATTATCCATAGCTTTTGTGTATTTGTGTGTGATTCTTCTGTTGGAAAAGACACCCAACAAACTCCTCTTCTGCCCCACAAGTAGCATGGCCTGGAGACAACAGCTCCCTTGGATGCTATTTGGTTAATGATCACACTTCCCTCAGTAGGAGATATCCTCTGGTTTGCTGAATTCACATCGGACGCAGACAAGTAAAACATTGACTACACGACGCGATTTTATTTTCTCACTAAATCAAGTTAAAGATTTAAAGCCCGGCTCAAATTATTTCTGTGGGTGTGAGGTGATTTTGTCACAGGCACAACTGGCTTTGGGCCGTTTCCAAGCTTGCAGCTCCATAGCAAAGTTGTGAGGGGTGGGTGGAAATATATGACCTAAAGGTGGAGGCAGTTAGGGCTTCCTCCCATGGTAAATGGAGGAACTTGTGGCAGAACAAATGCATAGCTTGGAACCAACTTGGGCATGTGTTCACATTCATTAGAAAATCTCCTGCCCACCTGGCTTGACTCTCCCCACCCCCCCGAAAAATATATGAAATGCCACCCTGAATCAGACCAAAGGCCTATCTTGTTCAGTATTCATTTTCATCCGCTTATGCATCACCAGAACAAACAAACAAGCAAGATGGAAGAAGTTAAGATTTACATGAAGTTGTATATGCTAATTTATATGTTAACAACAACAACAACAACAATAATTTAGTATTTATACCCCACCCATCTGGCTGGGTTTCCCCAGCCACTCTGGGAGGCTTCCAGCAGGATATTAAAAACACAGTAAAAGATCAAACATTAAAAACTTCCCTAAACAGGGCTGCCTTCAGATGTCTTCTTAAAATCAGATGTTGTTGTATTTTGGTCTTTCCCACCACAACTCTTCTTTTTCACTAGGTTAGTTCCTGTTGAAACAGAATGCAAAGTTACATTTGATTTTGCAGAAAATCTGTAATTGTAATTCTGCTGATTTTTTTAAAAAAACAGACAAACAGAAATTTTGGAAGTAAAACATCTTTCAGTTTTGTATCATCTCTTTTTTTAAAAAAAAGGCCTCAATTTTAAAAAAGAAAGTGGTCTCAATGTGTCAGAGGGGAAAGGTCTCTTCAAATATCTCTCCTGCTACACGTACGACAGAAATTACAAAGTAATTCTACCACTCTCGCCTCTCTCCACACATCTCCATTAAGATGCATTTGGAATAAGGTTATATTTAATTTAAACAAACGCCTTATGGGATTGGTGTCTGTCCCAATCCCCAGCTATTGTTATGACTAGACAGCAGATCATGCTGACTGCATTAGCCAGCCAGTGACTCGGGACACCTACCGCTCGGAATGCCATTGCACTCTGAAAGGAGAGGAATAAAAATGTCTACCCTCCAGACCTGAACCCCAAGTACACAGCAATATTTCTGCCACAAAAATACTTGACTGTCACTTCCATCAAGGCAGGACTGGATAGCTGTGGTGGTTTGTTGTCAAAATGAAAAATGGTTCAGTGCAAAAGGTCTCATGGCTGGGATGCGAACAATCAAGGTGCACTAACTCAAGCATTTGACAAGCAACTTTGGTCTTGCTGTTAAATACCACTTAATATTGTCCTGCCTGATAATCCCTGCTGTTTAACAACTGTGCAATCCAAGGCTTAGCTTTTTTTTTCTCCTCCTAAAGGGAAAACCTGGACCATATGTCATGTGTTTGCCTGCATCCGAAAAGGAAAATAGAAGGACCTTTTTAACTTCCAAGGAAAATAGAAAATAATGATATGGTTACCTTTAAAGTGATTGCAAATGTATTGGTTGGCCCTTGGTGCCCATGTCCAGGAAAAAGGCATGTATTTGACGTGCCAAATAATACTAGTTATATGTGAGCCCTTAGAATGCCAAAAAGACTTCAGAAGACCACACCATAGCCATGATTTGCTGGAATTCTTCTGGTAATTGAAGTGAGGTTGGGGGTGGGCCCTGCAGGCAGCGAAATGGGCAAGTTCCTCCCCCCCACACACAAACCCACACCCAAAGTGTCCAGAAGAGACAACAAAAATCCAAATTGGAATGTATGCGGGCATATAAATCTAGAGCATCATTGACTGGAAGATCCTCCCGGAATTATTGTAGTGGGAGAAAGTTAGCCCAAAGTTAGGTTGGCGTGTGTGTGATTTTGATGGAGAGGCCTACGTTTTGATCGAAGTGAATTATTTCCACAGGGAACACCTAACTCGATGATTTGGGGGAGTGTTGTTAAAGGACAGTGGTACCCCGGTTTGCGAACTTAATCCGTTCCAGAAGTCTCTTCTTAAACCAAAACCATTCTTAAACCGAGACGCGCTTTCCCTAATGAGTCCTCTCGCTGCCGGTGCCCTTCCACCGTTCGGATTCCATTCTTAGACTGAGGTAAAGTTCGCAAACCGGGACACTATTTCCGGTTTTGCGCAGTTTGTAAACCAAATCGTTCTGAAACTGGACTGTTCTTAACCAAGGTACCACTGTAAATTGAAGAGTTTATTTTTCACATGGTTATTGTTCTGTTTGTTCTTCCTGGGAAAACAGAGTGGTTAGAAGAGTAGTGGACTTCCCAAGAGCAGACATCCTTCCCAACCGCTTTGTCGTGTCTAACAAACCAAAAGCCAATAATTCAATACATTTGCTTTTCTTCTTCTTCTTCTTCCTTCCTTCCTTTTTTAAAAAATAAATTTTTAATTAAATTTTACATATATTTTCCAAAAATCATATAACATATATTCTTATCTTATACAATGTTTTGGACTTCCATCAACTACTTCTGAAGATTTTTTGCTCTTTATCACTTAATCTGCATTTCATTAATTTCACTATTATTTTTAATAATCCTTAACTAGTAATTCTAAGGGACGCGGGTGGCGCTGTGGGTTAAAGCCTCAGCGCCTAGGACTTGCCGATCAAAAGGTCAGCGGTTCGAATCCCCGCGGCGGGGTGCGCTCCCGCTGCTCGGTCCCAGCGCCTGCCAACCTAGCAGTTCGAAAGCACCCCCGGGTGCAAGTAGATAAATAGGGACCGCTTACTAGCGGGAAGGTAAACGGCGTTCCGTGTGCTGCGCTGGCTCGCCAGATGCAGCTTGTCATGCTGGCCACGTGACCCGGAAGTGTCTGCAGACAGCGCTGGCCCCCGGCCTATAGAGTGAGATGGGCGCACAACCCTAGAGTCTGTCAAGACTGGCCCGTATGGGCAGGGGTACCTTTACCTTTACCTTTTTAACTAGTAATTCTATTCATAAATTTTCTCTGCAATATTTCTCATAGTCCTCCTTACAAAACTTCTTGCAGTCCTACAAGCGTAATCTGTTGATTACAGTTGCTTTTCAGATAGTTCACATATTTACTCCAGTCTTCTGAGAATCTCTGATCCCGCCAGTTTTGAATCCTTCCTGTCATCTTATCCAGATCTGCATAGTCCATTAATTTCGTCTGCCATTCTTCTTTCATTGGTAATTCTTCTTGTTTCCATTTCTGTGCCAATAATACTCTTGCTGCCGTTGTCGTGTATAAAAACAGTTTCAATACATTTGCTTTTAATCCAGTTTTTTATCCTTCTCTCCCCACATCCAGTTTGCAGTAATGTGGTTGTTATTTCGCAAATTTTTAGAAGAGTTCAGTACTGGGTCCCACGCTCCCTCCATTTAACCATGGGACTTTTTGTGTGATATATTCATTTATCTTTATTCTGGTCCCTTAGAGTTTCCCAATAAACAACACATACTTTAATTGTTTGTTTTTCATTCTGTTTTTCTATTTTTTTAATGCAGTTTTTTCCAAACATCTCTTAAGAGTTCTTCCCTGAATGGCAAGTCAAATTGGAAAGACACACAGCAGATCTGAAACAGATCAGATTGCTTCCCCATGCTGCAGGTTCAAGGCAGATCGTGTGCCGCAAGAAGTATATTTCAATATAGCTCAATAGTTAAATGAAAATAATATAATTAATAAATATATTTTAAAAATCAAGGTTTTTTGCTGCATATATTCTCAGTTACCATTTTGAAATCTGATTTTTTTTTAAGGGGTTGATGACCAGAAATGAAATGAAATGAAACTAATTCCCCTTGAAAGCAAATCTGATTTTAAAAGCTGAAGTTAAATGAGATCAGGCATTCAGAAACGTATCATAAACAGATTTGGAACTAAGCGCTTTCGGAAAAAAGAATTCTTGAAGCCCTCCCTCCTATCTTCAGTTTCACATAGTGAGCTACTTATTTCAGGAGTATCAAGTAATAGTTGGGAGAAAAGCTAATCTGCTGTCAGATGATTTTTTACAAACATAACCTTTTCTTGTTTTATTCTTGCAGCGCTGGAGTCCATTGGCTCCAGCCAGCTCTTGTTTCTGTTTCAAGCATGCAGCACTTGACGAGCAAATCATCGTTTTCATCGTTCAATAGCCCCAGAGGGGATTGCTTAAAATGTTTCTACAAATTTATTACTGAACTTCACAGGGAAGTGATAGTCTGCCAGGCTGAACAAAGGGAACAGGGGGGTGGCAGTAACATGGCTACTGGGGTCGTGTTTCTCTGTTTGCTGTGGATATGAAATGGGTGTCATTTTTAAAGGAGGCTTATTGACTCATCCACTTCATATTCAACAGGGGAAATGGAAAATAACATTGTTTCAAGCTTTCCCTGTTGTCAGCTATTTCTGACCAGCTAATATGCCTCTCTCATTCAAGTGAGAGGCATATTAGAGAGGCATTTTACAGCAGTCAGTAACTTACCTTAGAATCCCACTCAAATAGTGGCCCCATTTAGATTGCGCTGTGGTCTAAACCACTGAGCCTCTTGGGCTTGCCGATCAGAAGGTCGGCGGTTCAAATCCACATGACGGGGTGAGCTCCCATTGCTCTGTCCCAGCTCCTGCCAACCAAGCAGTTTGAAAGCACACCAATGCAAGTGGATAAATAGGTACCACTGTGGTGGGAAGGTAAACTGCACCAGAAGCAGTTTAGTCATGCTGGCCACATGACCCAGAAAGCTGTCTGCAGGCAAACACTGGCTCCTTCTGCCTGAAGTGCCACACCTCATAGTCACCTTTGACTGGACTTAACCATCCAGGGGTTCTTTACCCTTTACCTTTACTTCTCAGCTTAGTAAGCCAAAGTCTGCATAAGCCATGTGCCCACATGGTCCACCTTTGTGACTCCCCTTCCCTTCTTGGCACACCCAGGAAGTCTTTTGTTAACTATAATTTCTTGTTATGCCCGGGTTGCCATCAGAAAGAACCTGAATTTTCAACCATGTTTTCCTCCAATCCTGCCAGTGGCTCCTGGCTGGTTGCTCAGGAAAGTATAAAGACAAGGGAAAGTTTCTTACCGTTTCTTTTTTATTTCAATTATTACAGAGAAAGGCTGTATAACCCAGCCTCTTGGATAATGGCGCCCCAAGTGAATCTCCACCCCCTGTCTCTGTTGGGATATTCCGTTCCACCTTAAGGAACAGGCATGATTGTTGTGTGTCACATGTCTGTTTACACTCTAGCACAGCTTGCTGGGAACTTCCATTTGTGTATAGCTTTTGCTTTTGCTGTTTGCTTTTGGACACAGAGGAGATCGGACATGTTTTCCTTTTGTCCTGCTGTATGCTGAATAAACTGCTTGTAAATACGCTCACACAACTTCTCCTGCCACTTCTGTTGCGTAGTGTTTACTCTGCTGAGTAGCGTGCCCTAGCTTCTGAAGCTCAGGTCGCTGATGCTGCACCAAGGACTGGAGATCGCCTGGCACACTGGCTGGTGGGCTGGAGCCAGCTGGGGGCCTGCCAATTGCCCCCATTTCCTTGGTTGCTTGCCAACAATCTCTCCCACTTCCTCCTGCTCCTCATCTCCTCTACGGGTGCTGCTAAGTGTCCTCTATCTTTGAGCTCTTTGCTCTCCTACTTTTAAGGCTTGCCAGGTTTGGGGAGATGAAGGGTCTGGAATGACAAGGTGCCAGCCAGCTGCTGCTCTGGCTCTGCCTGTTCCTCCTCTCCCATTATTTCCCCAACTTTCCCCCTCATCTGCCTCTGAGTTATGACCTCCTGCAAACCATTGTTGTAAATCTATACTGTCTTCCTCTTACTCCTTCCTGGAAGGGTCAGGATGGGGAGGCAGTCTCCATCATTCCTCCTCCTCTGCCCAGACCCTGACAAATCCTCATAACCATAGTTTCCCAGTTCAGACAAAAAAAAAAGGGGGGGACAATTGTTTACTGAAGGGCTTCATGGGTTAATCATGGCACGATGAACAAGGAGGGGGGAAGTGGCAGGAAAAGGATGGATTGTCCAAAGCTGGAAAAGTCTCCTTATATCTCAGCCTATTAAACTGAGATATGTCTGTCTGAACTGGACCATTGTGAGTAATATTCTTTCAATAGGGAGAGAGAACAGGAATCCATCCCTCTAAGTCCCATTGAAACCACTACCAGACTGCACTGAGGCATAGATAACTTCTTAGGTGTGTGATGGATGAGATAAATTGCAATATTTAATGGCATGGCATATGGCCATTGCAATATCTATTCTGTCTCCATGCACTGATTGTGCCCAGTTTGTAGTGAAGTGTTATAGTGTCCTTTTCCCCTTCATGGATCACTGCCTTGCCGTGGCGAAGGGGCTTGAAGAACTCAGAGAAGCTATGAACTATGCCGAGCAGGGCACACAAGATGAACAGATCATAGTGGAGAGTTTTGACCAAACGCGATCCACCTGGAGGAGGAACCGGCAAGCCACTCCAGTATCCTTGCCAAGAAAACTCCATGGACAAAGACAACAGGCATATAAAAGTTATGACGCTGGAAGATGAGCCCCTCAGGTCGGAAGGCGTCCAACATGCTACTGGGGAAGAGCGGAGGGCAAGTACAAGTAGATCCAGAGCTGATGAAGCGGCTGGGCCAAAGCCGAAAGGACGCTCAGTTGCGGATATGCCTGGAAGCGAAAGGAAAGTCCAATGCTGTAAAGAAAAATATTGCATAGGAACCTGGAATGTAAGAACCATGAACCTGGGTAAGTTGGAGGTGGTGAAAAATGAGATGGCAAGAATAAATATTGACATCCTGGGCATCAGTGAACTAAAATGGACGGGAATGGGCGAATTCAGTTCGGAAGACCATCACATCTACTACTGTGGGCAAGAAACCCGTAAAAGAAATGGAGTGGCCCTCATAGTCAACAAAAGAGTGGCGAAAGCTGTACTGGGATGCAATCTCAAAAATGATAGAATGATCTCGATACGAATCCAAGGCAGACCTTTTAACATCACAGTAATCCAAGTTTATGCCCCAACTACTGGTGCTGAAGAAACTGAAATTGACCAATTCTATGAAGACTTACAACACCTTATAGAAGTGACACCAAAGAAGGATGTTCTTCTCATTATAGGGGACTGGAATGCTAAAGTAGGGAATCAAGAGATAAAAGGAACAACTGGCAAGTTTGGCCTTGGAGATCAAAAGGAAGCAGGGCAAAGGCTAATAGAGTTCTGTCAAGAGAACAAGCTGGTCATCACAAACACGCTTTTCCAACAACACAAGAGACGACTCTACACATGGACATCACCAGATGGGCAGCATCGAAATCAGATTGATTATATTCTCTGCAGCCAAAGATGGAGAAGCTCTATACAGTCAGCAAAAACAAGACCTGGAGCTGACTGTGGCTCAGATCATCAGCTTCTTATAGCAAAATTCAAGCTTAAACTGAAGAAAGTAGGAAAAACCACTGGGCCGGTAAGATACAATCTAAGTCAAATCCCTTATGAATACACAGTGGAAGTGACGAACAGGTTTAAGGATTTAGATTTGGTGGACAGAGTGCCTGAAGAACTATGGATGGAGGCTCGTAACATTGTACAGGAGGCAGCAACGAAAACCATCCCAATGAAAAGGAAATGCAAGAAAGCAAAGTGGCTGTCCAACGAGGCCTTACAAATAGTGGAGGAGAGAAGGCAAGCAAAATGTGAGGGAGATAGTGAAAGATACAGGAAATTGAATGCAGATTTCCAAAGAACAGCAAGGAGAGACAAGAAGGCCTTCTTAAATGAGCAATGCAAACAAATAGAGGAAAACAACAGAATGGGAAGAACCAGAGATCTGTTCAAGAAAATTGGAGATATGAAAGGAACATTTCGTACAAAGATTACCATAATAAAAGACAAAAGTGGAAAGGACCTAACAGAAGCAGAAGACATCAAGAAGAGGTGGCAAGAATACACAGAGGAACTATACCAGAAAGAAATGGATGCCTCGTACACCCCAGGTAGTGTGGTTGCTGACCTTGAGCCAGACATCCTGGAAAGTGAAGTCAAATGGGCCTTAGAAAGCACTGCAAATAACAAGGCCAGTGGAAGTGATGGTATTCCAGCTGAACTATTTAAAATTTTAAAAGATGATGCTGTTAAGGTGCTACACTCAATATGCCAGCAAATTTAGAAAACTCAGCAGTGGCCAGAAGATTGGAGAAGATCAGTCTACATCCCAATCCCAAAGAAGGGCAGTGCCAAAGAATGCTCCAACTACCGCACAATTGCACTCATTTCACACGCTAGCAAGGTTATGCTTAAAATTCTACAAGGAAGGCTCAAGCAGTATGTGGATCGGGAACTCCCAGAAGTGCAAGCTGGATTTAGAAGAGGCAGAGGAACCAGAGACCAAATTGCAAACATGCGCTGGATTATGGAGAAAGCTAGAGAGTTCCAGAAAGACATCTACTTCTGCTTCATTGACTATGCAAAAGCCTTTGACTGTGTCGACCACAGCAAACTATGGCAAGTTCTTAAAGAAATGGGAGTGCCTGATCACCTCATCTGTCTCCTGAGAAATCTCTATGTGGGACAAGAAGCTACAGTTAGAACTGGATATGGAACAACTGATTGGTTCAAAATTGGGAAAGGAGTACGACAAGGCTGTATTTTGTCTCCCTGCTTATTTAATTTATATGCAGAATACATCATGCGAAAGGCTGGGCTGGATGAATCCCAAGCTGGAATTAAGATTGCCGGAAGAAATATCAACAACCTCAGATATGCAGATGACACAACCTTGATGGCAGAAAGTGAGGAGGAATTAAAGAACCTTTTAATGAGGGTGAAAGAGGAGAGCGCAAAATATGGTCTGAAGCTCAATATCAAAAAAACGAAGATCATGGCCACTGGTCCCATCACCTCCTGGCAAATAGAAGGGGAAGAAATGGAGGCAGTGAGAGATTTTACTTTCTTGGGCTCCATGATCACTGCAGATGGTGACAGCAGCCACGAAATTAAAAGACGCCTGCTTCTTGGGAGAAGGGCAATGACAGGCCTAGACAGCATCTTGAGAAGTAGAGATGTCACCTTGCCAACAAAGGTCCGTATAGTTAAAGCCATGGTCTTCCCAGTAGTGATGTATGGAAGTGAGAGCTGGACCATAAAGAAGGCTGATCGCCGAAGAATTGATGCTTTTGAATTATGGTGCTGGAGAAGACTCTTGAGAGTCCCATGGACGGCAAGAAGATCAAATGCATCCATTCTTAAGGAAATCAGACCTGAGTGCTCACTGGAAGGACAGATCGTGAAGCTGAGGCTCCAGTACTTTGGCCACCTCATGAGAAGAGAAGACTCCCTGGAGAAGACACTGATGCTGGGAAAGATGGAGGGCACAAGGAGAAGGGGGCGACAGAGGACGAGATGGTTGGATAGTGTTTTCGAGGTTACCAGCATGAGTTTGACCAAACTGCGGGAGGTAGTGGAGGACAGAGGTGCCTGGCGTGCTCTGGTCCATGGGGTCACGAAGAGTCAGACACGACTAAACGACTAAACAACAACAACAACAACATAGTGTCCTTTTAAAGATCCAAGTGTGTGAGCTGAGAGAAGCTGCACAATATAATATTGAAAAGACAAAGATTATTTGGATATCATGTAGTGCTCAGTGGTTAAGTATGTGAAAGCAGCTGCTGTGGCAGTTGTTGATGTTTTAGTTGATATTCTGGTATTTTATAAAATTATGGAAAGGGAATACTTTTAAATAATGTTGTAACTGTAAGATAATCACATTGCATGTCTGAAAATATAAATATAAAGACTGGGTAGACGTCTCTGAACCATCTCTGTAACAATAAATAGTTCAGGAGCTGTGCCTTTGGAAATTTTCAGCTAATTGGAGTGCCCAGTGGAATCTTATGGATATCAGGGAGCCCACCAATAAAGAAACAAATAGAAATGGTTAATTAATAGGATCTGGCATCCTACCATAATATATTGTGTCAATCTCCTGAATGTGAGTTTGGAAAATCCAGAATTGTGAGTGTGCAGGGCAATACCTCTCAAGGTGAGTCTTGCTGCAGAAGCACAAACACAGGGAACCATGTGTAGTTGAAGACAAGCTTTTGGGATGACAAGGTCCACCACTTTATTATATTATACTTTATTATATGGCTGGCCATCTGTCATGGATGCTTTTTTCCTGAGTCAGTTATGTCCAGAAGCCCCTGAGGTTGGCTGGAGTGCATGAGTCCCGCTCTCCGAGGAGCGATAGAGTGGGTGTCACAGTGAGTGACTCACATCCCCTGCTGTTCACTGCACTCTGCCACTGGCCGTATGGGCAGGGCGGGTGCAGGAGCTGCCGGTGAGTACAGGCACTATATTTCTAGGAAAAGGCACTGCCTTAAACCATATAGTATCCTTACTCAGTCCTGCATTCAGCAGCTAACCCCTGCACTGTGAGGGTGAGTCAGCAGGTACCAAGCTGGTTAGGAAGTGCTCTCAGGAAGTAGACAGTCTGGCTTCAATAGTGGCTGATGCCCACCTCCCACTGGTTGCCGGAATCTATAACTTGTTTTGGCAACGGTTGGAGCTTTGTCATGGACACATACAAATGCACACCTTACCCAGCCACTGGAATAGCAGAAGCGAAGGGATATTTTGTATGCAAAATATAACGTGCTCTACAAGTGAGTTTCGTGGACCTTCCTCATTGAGTATTTCCACCATCATGAAGGTCAGGGGATGAAAAGTCAAATCAGCATTTTACCCACTGCGGTTTTGTTTCTCTCCTGCCAATACCCCCTTTTCAGGCATTTATAATTGCAATTAACTCAAATGATCAACTCATTTATCCACAAGCTCTAGTTAACTCAAGCCACTGTGCCTCTGCCTACCCCGCCCCCGCCATGGAACCTAATATTAAAGTAAAATAGCTCCCCTGGGGAAATAATAGCTGTGTTTATCCAAACCAATGATTATCTTAACATTTTTGATATCCCCAAAGACATGAATGACACTGCACTAAGTACTAAGCAACTTAATGAAATCTGATTGAGTGAAGGAGCTGAAGGAGTGCACTAGAAATTGATTTAATCTAAGGCCACATAAGGTTAAAACCGAGCTTTTAGTTTCCTGTCTTGCATACTGAATTTAAACCCACCCTTCCTTTGCCCAATTTTGACTTCTTCTAAATCTTTCCAGTGATCTTCTCAATGTCAAGCAATTTTTTAAAAAATCCTCCTCAAGGACTCAAAGTCATATAAACTTTCCTGTCCCACCCCCCATTTTATAATTCTTTTTGAACTCAAGAGAATAACTTGGACACTTCCTACTTGTCTCATTGTTACGTTCCTGCCAAACCACTGGGAAGTGAATAGTGTGAAACATCCCTTCTTTTCTGGAAACCCATGGTGTAACTCACAAGTCTATGTGGGGCTACCTTTGAAGGTGACTCGGAAACTGCAATTAATCCAGAATGTGGCAGCTAGAGAGGTGACTGGGAGTGGCTGCCGGGACCATATAACACTGGTCCTGGACGATCTTCATTGGCTCCCAGTACGTTTCTGAGCACAATTCAAAGTGTTGGTGCTGACCTTTAAAGCCCTAAACGGCCTTGGTCCTGTATACTTGAAGGAGCATCTCCACCCCCATCATCCAGCCCGGACACTGAGGTCCAGCGCCGAGGGCCTTTTGGTGGTTCCCTTGCTGCGAGAAGTGAGGTTACAGGGAACCAGGCAGAGGGCCTTCTCGGTAGTGGCTCCTGCCCTGTGGAACGCCCTCCAAGCAGATGTCAAGGCAATAAACAACTATTTTACTTTTAAAAGACAACTGAAGGCGGCCCTGTTTAGGGAAGTTTTTAATGTCTGATGCTGTATTGTTTTTAATATTCAGTTGGAAGCCGCCCAGAGTGGCTGGGGAAACCCAGCCAGATGGGCGGGGTATCACTGGGCTGCAACATGAGCGTCAAGATGCACTACCTATTTTCACATATGGACCGGTTTCCTGAGAACCTGGTTCAATGAGTGATGAGCAGGGGGAGAGATTCCATCAGGCATGAAAGAGATGGAGACCAGGTATCAGGGTCGCTGGGACGCAGTCATGATGGCTGACTACTGTTGGACTCTGAAGAGAGACCTCTCTGCCGCTGAGCATTCCAGGAGTTCCAAGAAATGGAAGTTCAAGCCCTGAAATTTGAAAAATGGTGAAGCAACATGCAATTTACGTGTACTTACCTTTATCAATGCCCACCATTCAGTTTACAGTAAACCTGACCTGATGGAGAGAAACGGATGCCATTTCCTGATTCAGCAGTGCAAAAATACCCTAAATCAGTTGTAGAAATCTAGACAACATTCAAAAAATTAAAAAAATTGTTGCCCAGTGTATTATTATTATTATATAAGTACACAAGTAGTCAAGGTGTCAATGGATGAAGCCACTCATCATCCCTGATCTTTGGCCAAGCTACCTGGGACTGAAGGGAGTCGGGAGTCCAACAGCACCTGGAGGACACCATATTCAAAAGCTGTGCTCAGTGAGAAATGTGGTTTCACATTTTGAATGGGATTTGGCAAGAAATGACCTGAAGTGAAACCATGCTGTATTGAACCAAGAAATCCGGAATAGTTCTGTCATAGTTCCGAATACTTTTTATGGAGTATGTGTTGCTGCAGATACACAAAGGTTTCCTGCATTAATCCGACGTAATGGTGTCATAGCACCACATTGGCACAGGAAAGAAGCCTAAGGCTGACTCTGGAGTTGCCAGAGCCTGGTTCTCAGGAAGTCCTTTGGCAAAACTGGCTTCTAGAAACCAAAGGGCATGAGGATGAGTGGTGAGGTTTGATGGACATTCGGATGAAAAATACACCTTCCCTGAATTGCTTCTTTAGCAAAATTGGGAGGTTCCGCCCATCTCCACCACTGCTTTGTAGCATCCTTTCACTAAGCCTTGTTTAAACAGCTGGTTTTCAAATGTTTGTTTTGCTGGTAAGGTAGATATAAATAAGCATCTTGTAACTTCCTGTGTTATTGGCCACTGTCTCTTTTTGTGGCCAATCATGTGGTGAAAACTGATTTTTTTTTAAAGGGAATTATATTTATGGGACTGTGGTTCATTCTTGCAACAGCATTCATTACAGTGGTGTGAAAGGTAACTGGGTTGTTGGTTTTTTACCTTTTTTTCAAAACTTATCACTCTCTGAAGAGCACTGAAGACACAGTACAGAGCCAGGTGTGGTGGATTTCCTCAGGGTGGGGGTGGGGCTGCGGCGTTGAATTACCTCAGAATAACCACATTCTTCAAATTAGAGTTGCTGTATTGTTTTCTCTTGAATTCATGTTCAAATACCTCCTGAATTAAATTGACAAGGAATTGGGAGAGGGAATAAAAAAATTTAAGTGAAGGTTTGTGTTGATCCCAACCACCAAATGTGCCCAAAAAGATCTCCATTTTATAAAATGACTACACTGAGTTGTTCTACACCCACTTCGGTGAGAACATGGCAAATCTTCTAGTGCCTGGTATGGTTAGCTCTTTTCCCACCAAACCAGTATCCAACTGAGATAATTGTGCTCACATTGAAGCGGGGGCACACTTGCAATGGAGAATTAGGTGCAGTTCCCATCTAAATTACACCGTTTAGTTGTGGCTTTGTGTGGAACACTTTTGCCGACAAGTTTACCTCAATAATATTGAATCATGTTTTGGCAGCAAATGATGTGTGCTCACACCCAACAAATTGCACCAAAGAAGAAATTTGTGATATATAAAAAAAGAGGAAAAAACCTTACTAATTTTATGTCTACAAAATCTGGTTTGGTTACAGCTGTTTTCTGCCCCCCCCCCCATGTAATTGAAAGTTCAGCGTAACTGAAAATTCAGTGCAATTTTTGTTCTTATCAGTTTCTGGAAATCATTTTTATATGAATGGGCATTAAAATGATTAAGGCTAAGGCAATTAAAATGTTGAGATGAGAGCATAGCAATAAAATGTGAAATGTGAATATGTTACTTGATTGATTGATTGATTGATTGATTGATTTATTGATTGATTAGATTTATATACCACCCTTCACCATAAGATCTCAGGGCAGTTCACAGAATAAAATACAGGATAAAAATAAGGAAATAATTAAAAACAAGACAGCAAAACAATAAGTCTCCCTTCCTACAGACACATTTAAAAGTCTGTAGAATATTAAGCAGCCCAAGGCCTGGTTGAGGTGGAACATGTTTTTAATAAGTACCGGAACGGGTTACTTCCGGGTTTCTTAGGTCGAGCATGTGCAGAAGTGCTACATCACGCTTTGCGCATGCACAGAAGTGCTGAATTGCAACCCGTGCATGCGCAGATGCGCCGCTGCAGGTTGTGAATGTTGTGAGTTGTGAACATGCATCCCGCACGGATCACATTCGCAACCCGAGCGTCCACTGTAAAGTAAATCAATTGCCTACCCAGATGCTTAGAAAGTTGTTATTGTTATTTATACACCGCCCTATACCCAGAGGTCTCAGGGCAGTTCACAAAGAAGGCCACAACATAAAATCAAACCAAAAGCAATAACCCAATAACACCCCCCCCCAAAAAAGGAGCCATATTCTAAAAGGGTGCTGGAGGTCAATAAGACCAACCAAGCCCTGGTTAAAAACAAACATTTTTGCCTGGTGCCTAAAGGTGCATAATGAAGGCACCAGGCGAACTTCTCTGGGGAGCGCATTCCATAGAAGGGGAGTCACTGCAGAGAAGGCCCTTTCTCATGTTGGCACCCTCTGGACCTCTCGAGGAGGTGACACATGAAGAAGCGCCTCAGAAGATCTCAGGGTCTGGGTAGGTTCATGTGGAAAGAGGCGGTCCTTGAGGTATTGCGGTCCTGAGCCGCTTAAGGCTTCATAGGTCAAAACCAGCACTTTGAATTGGGCCCAGAAACTAATTGGTAGCCAGTGCAGTCGGACCAGGATCAATGTAATATGCTCAAACTGTCTGGCTCCGGTGAGCGACCTAGCCGCTGAATTCTGCACTAGTTGAAGTTTCCGAGTCGCCTTCAGAGGCAGCCCTACGTATAACGCATTGCAGAAACCTGAGACAATTTTAATCAGTTTTAGCATTTTAAGTCAAAATAGACCCTCCCATCAACTGGCATAATGGGTTGGAGATGAGGGAATGTGCCCTTTGGTCTTAGAAAAGTTCCCCAGTCCTGATATAAGGGATTCCAAACAGCTTTCTTGCTAACGGCGTTTCAGCAAATGCAGTTCTTTTTTCTTCTTTTTATAAAGAGACTAACGGGTGAAAAGAAGCAAAGCAAGGAGCTAGAATACTTTCCCACCTAGTTACAGATATGTGCTCATGCATATGGAACAAAGTGTGACCATGAGTACTCAAGGTAAGCCACATGCATTCCAAATTTTCCAGGCATTGGATTTGCTCCTACACAGGTGGCATCACCAGGAAGAACTTGTTGGACATTTCCCATGGATAAGTGTTGTATTTGTAGATGACTTGAGATAACAGAGCTAGCAGCAAATAGCACAAGCAGAGTTTATATCACTGTCAAGTACCTGGGCTTGCTATGAGGAAAACTGAGGCTGGGTATGTATGGCCCAAGATTGCTTTTCCAGTCAAAAGCGGAAACATAGGGCAGTTGTGAAAGCTGGGTCAGAGTTCAGAGCCAGGTCAAAATACCCTTTGATGATTTGCAGAAAGTGAGCATGGAGAAAGCAACTTTACAGAATTGGGGATGGGGGGGGGGGGACGAGATTCAGTTCACATTTAAAGACGAACATACCTAATTTGCATGTTCTGAAACAGTAAGAGAACTGAAACACAAGTAACCTTTGAATTTTTGCCATGTGGATCTCAACCAATATCTATAAAGTGCATATAATTAGTAGTGTCAGATTTAAGGTAGTGTGGGTTGATCCCCTACACAGGGCACTGAGCCGAGGGGGTAATAATAATAATAATAATAATAATAATAATAATAATAATGCAACCTACACTTATATGGGTACCTATTCATCCCCTCCAACATTTCTCCAATGAAAATAGGGATATACTAAGGAAAAGTGGATCAAATCAGAAACTGGGATTGCTTCTCTAAATCAGGGACGTCCCTGGAAAATAGGGACACTTGGAGGGTCTGACCTATTGAGAAGTTCTCTTAAAAAGCAACTGTACTAAAAATATTAAGAAAGGGATGCCAATTTTTGTCCTCACTCAGTGAGCATAAAACTGCACATCTTAATGAAAATAGCATACGGGAAATGTTTTGGGGAGAAATTCACATTTAAATGCTGATTATTTTCCTAAGGATTTTTCTATTTTTAAAAAAATGTAAAATGATACAGAAATGTGGAGTACTGAATTTAAGAATGGGAAAATGAGAAATGGAGATAAAAGTAAATTACAGATCTGCCATCCCTACTCAGGATGTGACCTGATAGGCTAGCCTGACCTGCTACTAAATACTCAAGTGTGTAAAAATGAAGTAAATTGATAGAGAAAGTTTTCTATCAATTATTTGCAGTTTCCAGGTGTATCTTTCACATAGTGCTTACAGAATGATGCAGGCTTAAAATCAGTAAAGTTTGTCTGCTAATGAAGGTATAAATATCTTTCTCTTTCTGGGTGTCTCCAGACCGTTGCTATTTTGCAGGAGAGAGTTAAACGCATATCTGAACTTTAGGTTTACACAGTTAAGGCAGACTAAATCACTCTGTTGCCCAGTGTAACAAATCCACTTAAAAAAACCCCACAGAGAACTTGTGTGGCTTGGAAAGTGACTGGTGTAGAGAAAGAGAGGGTGTGCAAGCTTTATGCAAGCAAATCTGGTTTAATGTTCTCTCTGTTTTCTGCTTTTCACTAATCTGCTCAGTTTCTCCTCTATCGTTTTCCTCGTCTGCAGGAAAGTCATGTACCCGCTCTTGTCTCAGTTGGGTCCTTGCAATAGTCACTGGGCAATGTCGACCTGGGCTAAAAACTGGTGTGACAACAGGTGTGTTATTCCAGCCCATGATGACTTTGGATGAATGATGAAGGAGTCATGTAATTGCTCTGTTTTCAGTGGCAGATTTGCACTTTGTGTCCAGATTTTACAGGATATAACAACTCATTGCTGACAGCCTTTGTGGTAGGGCCTCACAGTAGCCCCTTTATAATTAACCCCTGGACAAAAAATGAAGCAGTTCCCATGGTCACCTGTTCATACTTTTCTGCACCATGGTGAGATCTATTCTAATTCTATTTTAAATCACTCCCATCATTTCTAAATCTGCATCTACAGTGGTACCTCTGGTTACGTACTTAATTCGTTCCGGAGGTCCGTTCTTAACCTGAAACTGTTCTTAACCTGAAGCACCACTTTAGCTAATGGGGCCTCCCGCTGCCGCTGCGCCGCCGCCGCACAATTTCTGTTCTCATCCTGAAGCAAAGTTCTTAACCTGAGGTACTATTTCTGGGTTAGCAGAGTCTGTAACCTGAAGCGTATGTAACCCGAAGTACCAATGTATACATATAAATTAGTAGGTGCAAATGTTATGCAGATCTATGCCCTTGATCTCTTTTTTGTGACATGCAAGTAACCACCCTATCTGAAGTAAAGGTAAATGCTGACCACAAAAAACTTCAGGCAGGCCTGCAGTATATCCAGGCTTTGGGCACAGGACCAAGCACCACCATTGGGCAGTTGGTCCTGCGCCCAGGGGAATGCCCCCAACTCCTGCTGCCAGTGGCTGATTAGGTGGCAGGGAGGTGATCTGGCCTGCCATTTGCTGGCTAACAAGGAGGCCTGAGGCCCGCCCACAAAGCCGTCTGCCCAAGAAGGGAAGAATGGACTTCCCATGAGCCCAGATTTCCCACGTTCCAGTTCAATATGTTATACCAGGGGTCAGCAAACTTTTTCAGCAGTGGGCCAGTCCACTGTCTCTCAGACCTTGTGGGGGGCCAGACTATATTTTGGGAAAAGAAAAAGAAAAAAGAACGAATTCCTGTGCCCCACAAATAACCCAGAGATGCATTTTAAATAAAAGCGCACATTCTACTAATGTAAAAAACGCTGATTCCCAGACCATCCACGGGCCGGATTTAGAAGATGATTGGGCCAGATCCAGCCCCCCGGCCTTAATTTGCCTACCCATGTGTTATACGTTAGGATACTCTCAGACCTCTTCCATGCATCTCTTCCCACCTTTCCTGCAGGGCTCTGCAGCCGTCCTCAAACGCTCTGCTACTCATTTGAGGACCCGTTGTCTGCAGTGATGCAGCCACGTCTGAAGATGCCAAAGGGTGTGTTGTCTCTTTAGGAGATCAATTCAGTACAGGCTGTACAATTGGACTGTGCTTTAAATGTCAAATGTACAGATTAGAGAGATGCAGCCTTCATTCTCCCTGAGGCAAGAGTGGGAGGGGGGAGTGTTTGTTCGTATAATAATTTCCCCATGTTGGATCCCCCCCCCCCTGTGAGTTTCATCCCTTCAGGACTGAAATGAATGTATTAAGCAGCTAAGGAAGCCTTTGGATCAAAAGTCAATGCTTGTGGCATGCAGCTACGTTAACCGGCTGCTCCTGTTGGTATTTTGGGAATGCTGAATGTGGGTGGGAAAGCCTAAGGACACTGTGTGAGTGCTTCCTTCGGTGTCTACATACCCTCTACAGGCTCCAACAAGGTGTTTTGAGAGAAGTCCCAGCAGAACATTGGAAATCCCCACCTGAAACACAATTTCTTGGCAGCCTCGGTAGTGAAATCATAGGGAACATCTGACAAAGTGGTTTTGCGCTCGTACATTTTCTAAATAAAATCAAAGCTGTCCAGAAGAGACCAACCAGGTTATACCCAGGGTCTACCCAGGCCAGTATCCTTCTTTCAAGTCATAAGGGCAGCAACCAGGGCTTTTTTTCACCAGAACTCAGTTCCGGCACCTCTCAGGTGGGCTCCATTGCCATTATAAGAGAACAATGGAGGTGATCACGGTGAGTTCTGGCACCTCTTTTTCTAGAAAAATAGCACTGGCAGCAACGTTCCTCTGTGTTTCTCTCTAACATCTAATATCCAGAAGTATAACGTCTCAGAGTATGGTGGTTTAACTAACGTGTCTATTGGCAGTTCTATGCAACAGCCAGCCAGGCACTGCAACTGTTTTGAGCTTCCTATGACCCACATGAACATTTTTATAGGGAAGGAATATAGTTTGGTGAGAGGGCACATGCTCTGTGTGCAGAAGATCTCAGGTTCAATCCTTGGCATCAGGCGTGACAACTCTAGGGGGCTGAGGTGTCTTTGGCCCCCTCAGTATTTGTTGGAAGGGACCAAGTCCCCTCAATGTTGAATGGGTGGAGGAGGTTGAGCGTGGAGCCGATCAGGGCATGGCTTCAGTGCCCAGCTCCTCCAGAGCCCTCAAACACCTCCTGACAATGTGATGTTGCACAACGGTACCACACGTGACATCACAGGCCCCCTCAATCTTGGGGGCAACTTAGTGCCTCTGCTTGGCATATCTAGGTAAGTCTGGAAGAGAACCTGTCAGATGCCCTGGTGAGCCACTGCCTGTAAAGTGTGTGTGTGTGTGTGTGTGTGTGTGTGTGTGTGTGTGTGTGTGTGTGGTAAAGGACCCCTGACAGTTAAACGTTTGTCCACAGACAGATTTTCTGGGTCATGTGGCCAGCATGACTAAGCCGCTTCTGGCGAAACCAGAGCAGCGCACAGAAATGCCGTTTACCTTCCTGCCAGAGCGGTACCTATTTATCTACTTGCACTTTGATGTGCTTTTGAACTGCTAGGTTGGCAGGAGCTGGGACCAAGCAACGGGAGCTCACCGCCGACCTTCCGATCGGCAAGCCCTAGGCTCAGTGGTTTAGACCACAGCGCCACCCGCAACCCTTCCTGTAAAGTATATATAATACCAATACCATTGATGGACCAATGGTCTGACTCAGTACACGTCAGCTTCCTATGTTTCTAGCTCACAAATCAATAGCAGTCCTGTCTCTAATCTTGACTCAAATGGGTGCGTGTGTGTGTGCTATTTGTTAAGGCAAAATAGCTGAGATTTGACCCTACATATTGACTTGCTACTATAGCATCTTCTAGTAGCTCCTCTGATGAGTCAATTAACCCACCCAAGCATGTTCTAAACCTAGATATTTTCTTTAAATTTCCTCCATTAGGATACTTCTGAATGCGCACCCCTCGTTTTGCTTCTGCAGTTAGTGGTACGTGGCTGAGACACCCGCATTCCGGTGCCTGACTTTTTTTCCATCTCGGCTTTGAAATGATTGCATTTGGCAACGCTGATATTGCATCTTTCTTTCCTCCATGGCAAGGAAGCAAAATAAACACACACAGTAACATGCATATATATGAGTCTGCTTACACATGATGCCAACAGATGGCAATATTTTCTCATCCTTGCACAATATGGGGCCATCCCCCATCCCCCTGGCTCTCCCTGGAACATTTGCATCGAACTCTTCTTTGTGATAGAGGAGTAAACTGAACCTTTTCTCATCTGAAATGCCTCTTTGATGTAGCTTTGCCCCCACCCTGCCTTCAAGGTAGGAGGACCATATATTGAAGTACATGCCACACCGGTGACTGCTCTAACTGTCCCTTAGGGAAACAGCATGTGAATATTATGAGTCTTATAATGGTCTGCTCATGGAAAAATAAGCAAAGATTATTATTTTTCTTCACTTGAATCTAAGGGGCTGCCATGGCTTTATACTGTAAATTCATGGAGAGGGTTTTTATTTTTAATGCAATTTTGCATGGCTCCAAAAAGCCTATATTACCTTTTTTTTTTAAGCCCTCTTTGTTGTTGATAAAGTAATAGCTACATTTTTGTTCAGATTAGGTTGTGTTAAAAGAAATGTGATTCACCATCTGTATCATTTTGTCTGTTTTAAAAATCTATATTCATTATGCTCACACCTCAAGTGTCCTCTGAGCATTTTATATAGTGTGTGTGTGTGTGTGTGTGTGTGTGTGTGTGTGTGTATGTGTGTGTGTGTGTGTGTGTGTGTATATATATATATATATATATATATATTTGCTTTCGTAGATTTTCAAAACCTGCATATATATATATATACTATATATATAGTATAGCAGTTCGAAAGCACCCTTAAGTGCAAGTAGATAAATAGGTACCACTTTATAGCGGGAAGGTAAATGGTGTTCCGTGTGCTGCTCTGGTGCCGGTTCACCAGAGCAGCGATGTCACGCTGGCCACGTGACCCAGAAGTGTCTGCGGACAGCGCTGGCTCCCGGCCTCTAGAGTGAGATGAGCGCACAACCCTAGAGTCTGGCAAGACTGGCCTGTACGGGCAGGGGTACCTTTACCTTTACCTTTATATATATATATTATTCCAAGTCAACTACAGAAAAAAACAACAACACCCATATAAATGATAAATACACATCTTTAAATGCCTGTGTAAATGAATGTGGCTATTTTGAAAGGGCCATGGCTCCTCAGTTTGCATTATCGGTGTTTAAGGGCACAGGTCTATTCATCCACATGGGATGTGCTTGATGCAGAAGACATTGATGTGCCGTGTTTTGGGGTGGCACATAAAGTGTGCAGAATTTCTGAATTTGCCACATCTAAAAATGAACCCTCTAGCCAGGAACCCTTGAATTGCTCTAAAGATTTCCTTAGAAAACATAACTTTTCAGAAAACGTATTGCAGTTATCGATAAAGAACTAAATGGTCAGTGTCTCTTGTCAAATCTCTCTCTCTTCTCTTCTCTCTCTCTCTTTTCTTTTTAGCTTCAGTATTGGTGTTCTCTGGTCCATGGGGTCACGAAGAGTCGGACACGACTAAACGACTAAACAAAAATTGTCAGTACTGGTACAAATGTTGCCAAACACTCTGGTGTCAGGAAAGAAACTCTACAGGAGGCTCAAAACTTCACCCCCAAAGACCAGAGTCCTTCTTATTGGAAATAACGCAGGCAGAAATTCCCATGTGTCAGAAAAACCTGTTTATGTCATCTGGAGAGACCAGGGAATTATGTCAGAATGCTGTTTATTGATTATAGCTTGGCTTTCAATACCATCCTTCTGGACATCCTCATTGGAAAGTTAAGGGACCAGGACCTTTCTTTTAACATCTGTGATTGGATTAAAGACTTTTTGAGAGATCAGACACAAATAGTGAGGATTGGGCCTGTTACATCTACCTCCCTGAAGCTAAGCACTGGCACTCCACAGGGATGCGTGCTAAGTCCATACCTATATTCGTTGTATACATATGATTGCATTTCATCTGACCCATCTTCTGCAATTATTAAGTTTGCTGATGACACCACCATAATGGGTTTAATTACAGGCAGAGATGAATCTGCGTATAGGGGGGAGGTTCAAAAGGTATCCACATGGTGCTCATCTGCACCTAAACATTGACAAGACAAAGGAGATGGTGTTGGACTTTCAGAGGAAGAGAGGGGAGCTAGCCCTGTTGTATATTGGGGGGGGGGCTGTGTGGAGAGAGTCTCTTCCTTTAAATTCATGGGAGTCCATCTTAGTGCAGACCTTACTTGTAAGGTCAATACAGCCCAGATGGTTAGGAAGGCCCAACAGGGACTTCATTTCCTTAGGGTCTTGCGAAAGAACAATGTTAGACAGCAACTGGTGAGTTCCTTCTATTGGTCCGTGATAGAAAGTGTTCTCTCATACTGTATTACGGTGTGGTACACTGGTTTGACAGCCACGGACAGAAAGTCCCTACAGAGGGTGGTGAAGACAGCACACGATATCATGGGCTGTCCCCTGAGTCCGCTAGATGTCATCACAGGAGACCGTTGCCTCAGAAGAGTGAGGAACATTCTCAGGGAGGATTCACACCCTGGCCAGCACCTTTTTAATCTCCTGCCCTCAGGGAGGAGATATAGACGCATAAAAAGCCGCACCAGCAGGTGAAAGAACAGTTTCTACCTGTGGGCCGTGAGGCTGCTGAATGGAAGACAGCAACATTGCAGCCGACGTTCTGGGTTGGTGGTCGTACGACAGCACACAGAGTGTAACAAGGACTGAGAGATTGTGGGGGGAGGGGGGCTCGTTTAATCTCACTGTAAACAAGTGGTACACTGACAATAAAGTATTTCTAAAATTCTAGAATAAAAAAAAAATAAAATGTATGCAACAACAGCACCTGTGTTTTGTGAGCCCCAAAATGGAAAGTGAGTGAGGTCCCAGTTAAAGAGGATTGGCAACTTAAGATGTTGACAACTTAAGAATATGCTGAATTTACAGGTTTAACATATGGAATAAGAGAGCAAGAAGCACATATATTTAAAGAAGAGTGGAAAACATTTATTATTATTATTATTATTATTATTATTATTATTATTATTATTAAATATATGGGAAACAATTGTACACCGCTGAAAACTCTGGCAGCATTGAGATAAATCCAACAGTGTAATTAATGTCTGAATGTTGTAAAAGTGGTAAACTGACGTGAATGGCTATAGTAAAATATGCAGGAATGGAAGATATGTAAAATGAACCATGGAAGGATAAGAAGAGAAGTCATTGGATATCGAAAGTTTGTAAAAAAATAATATTTTGATTGTAATTTAAAAAAAAAACTATTATAAAAAAGAAGTTCAAAACTTCTAATGCCCCAGGAAAACAAGTTTATTACTTGACAGAGCTCCAAAATACAGAAAGATGAATATCTGATGTGGGTTTGGTGCTATAAGGAAGTAGCTGGAAACCCGTCCAGAAAGTGGCAAAAAGTTATGGCCAGATTGTCAATGTGAGTTTGCCTTCTGTGGAGGCTGTGTCTGTCATCGGGCTTATAAAACGGCAGAGGAAGCTCAGATGACAGGTGTCTGATGCCTTCTTTCCTTCCATTTTTTTTTCATGTACTTTTTAAAAACCTGGAGCAAGTTAGTAGCTGCTCTATCATTCTCCAGGCATTTGGGTGACGCACTACAGTTTCTCTGTGAAAGGTTTTCCCATTCAGAAGGATATGTTTCATGGCCATCCTAATTAGTAGAGCTAAGAATGGCTGGGGGACTTTTTCAGGTATTCCCCTTACCTGCACAAAATGTACAACTGAGGTGGGAGTGGGGAGCTGTAAACAAAGGCACAGTATTTCCTCCCCAACACCTGCTAAGAATTTGGGCAATATACAGTGGTACCTTGGTTTACAACCATAATCCATTCTGGAGGTCCAGTTGTAAACCAAAACAGGTTGTAACCCAAGGTGCCAATGGGGCCTCCCAAAAAAAAGGGTTGTAATTTTAAAGAAGTGGACACATACGTCTGGGTTTACTGTGTCTACTTTGATTGAAATCTGGTTGACTACCACCACAGGTTCATCTTGCGGGAGACCAGGCCTACTTAATAGGGTATTCACCCTTCTTCTTTAGGGTAATGTCCACAAAGAGGGAAAGAATGGGATGTCATTGGTAAAAACAGGGGAAGAGGGTTCATGTCCCTCTTTAGAACTGGCAAATGACAGAACTGCCTCTGAATTTCACTGATAATGAATTTGGAAGTGCACCTGGAGTGTCCTGTTCAGCTAAAACATGTATAGGAAGCCTCTTAGTTTCCTACTATAAAAGAAAATGTTAGTGGCATTTCTCAAGGCAGTTTTGCACACTGCTGCTAGTCTTGCCACTGTTTATGGATAAAGAAGACTCTGAGCTTGTAACAGCTATATATGAAGGGTGCCCTCCCCATCAACAACTCACTATAAAGCCTTGCTTATTTATCTTTCTGCATCAATTTCAGGTTTACAAGTGTAGTGGCCAACTGATTTTTTCTTTCGAGAGAAATTATTTTAGCAGTTTTCTCACATCTCTTGAGTCGTCACCTCTCTCTCTGTCTGGCTGTCTGTCACTCTTACACTTCAAAACACTTCTACATGTTAAAACGACAAAGTTTTTGGAATAAGCCCCGTCTCGCCCCTATTGCTGATAATGTAGGGCGATATAAGGAATTGTAACAATACACAGCAGATATTGAGAGGAGGGGGGAGGGAGAAAGGAGAAGCACTCAATTCTTTTAAAAAAGCAAACAAACACAGGGGATAAAAATGAGACCACCAGAACATCGACTGCCTTTTTATTTATTTTTCTCTTTAATCGTATTTTCTCTCTCTCTCTCTCCTCCCCACCCTACCCCTCCTCTGTGCCAATTCCGAACAGATCCTTTGGTCAGAACTCAGCAGGAAAGGTTGTTGAAAGCTTTGATAGTCAGTGAAGGAGAACATAACTACACAAAGCAGTAGCATGCACCAGTGGAGTCACCTTGCTGGGTGCACCTCCCTCCCAGAACAGCCCCCGATCATTATTCATCTAGACCTCCCTCTGGCCCATAGTACCATTGGCTCCAACAGCGCCTGATCCCCCGCTTGCCCTTTCCACAGGTATTGCTAAAGCAAATAGCTCACGGTATTTACTAGGTGTGCAGCGCTTTAAATCATATTAATCTATCCAATAAAGTATTTACAGCCAGTAAAAATTCCACCGTGGCGCAGCCGATCTGCAAGAAGGATGAATGGTGGAAAACACAAAAAGCCTGGGCTGGCCCTGCCCCAGACAGATTGTCTGAGGTCTGTGTTCCTGGGAAAGGAACAGCGAATGGGGAGAGAGGGAGCAGCGAGCACCTGGGCCTCATCTGGGGAACAGAAAACACAGGCACACGTGTCACGGCGGCAGAAGGAAGCAAGCAAGCGTGTGATAGAACAACAAATGGTGGAGCCCGAAGAAACTCCAGAAGTTGATCAGAGCCGTGTCTTTGTTCAAGATCCCTGCATTTGGACGCCATAATCTTGCACACACCCATGTGCACCAGGCAGCACTAATTTCGAGGGATCAGATATGCTGTTTCAATTTTCATTCTCGGCTTGATTTCCTAGCCACAACTGAAACATGATTCTGACTCCTTATATCCTCTTGCTCAAAGTTTCTCTGGACAGATTTCCAGACTCTGTCCCCTGGCTTGCCTGCTTAGCTATGCTCACTCTTAATTCTTGCTGATGCGTCCGGTTCTTGAAAAGACTCACCCACAAGATCCAGACCCTTCTGTAAGTGCCACCAGCATCTCTCAGCCGTCCCCCAAAGGAGGACTGTTATCTGATAATGCTTTGAGAGCTATGAATTTTTGGGTTGTTTCAGGACTGAATCTTGTGCTCCTCCCACACAAATTTGTGGGTTTCCCTGGCTCATAAATTCTTTCCCATTTTCTTTAAGGTCATGAAAACAGCTTCTGCTGAGGCAGAGACTATTCGAGGAAACTAAGTATGAAACAATTAAATGCCTAAAACTAGACTAACAACATATGTTTGACTAAGCAATTTCCATCTTTGCCATTGTTTTTTGAATGCAACCTACTGCCTCAGAATTGAATTGAATTTAGGTAACTCATTGGGCCCAGCAATGGTGCATATCAAGTATTATATTATCTTCTTCTTCTTCTTCTTCTTCTTCTTCTTCTTCTTCTTCTTCCACCTTTTTCCCACCGGATTTTGATAAACATCAGTTCACCTATAGGAGAAATAGGTCAAGAGATGATGCCATAGCTACAGCCTTTCACCTTGCAGAGAGTCATCTGGAGCGCCCAGGGAATTATGTTAGAGTGTTGTTTATTGATTATAGCTTGGCTTTCAATACCATCCTTCCGGACATTCTTATCAAAAAGCTGATGGAACTAGACCTTTCTTCAACCATCTGTGACTGGATCAAAGACTTCCTGAGGGATCGGACACAAACAGTGAGGAGTGGGCCTGTTACATCTACGTCCCTGAAGCTCAGCACTGGCACCCCACAGGGATGTGTGCTGAGTCCCTACCTGTACTCATTGTATATATATGACTGTATTTCATCTGATTCATCTATTGCAATTATTAAGTTTGCAGATGATACTACCATAATGGGTCTAATTACAGGTGGAGATGAATCAGCGTACGGGGGGAGGCTCAAAAAGTATCTACATGGTGCCTAGAGAATAACTTGCACCTAAATATTAGCAAGACAAAGGAGATGGTGTTGGACTTTCGGAGGAAGAGAGGGGAACTAGCCCTGTTGTATATGGGGGGGGGTTGTGTGGAGAGAGTCTCTTCCTTTAAATTCCTGGGAGTTTACCTTAGTGAAGACCTCACTTGGAAAAACAATATAACTCAGGTGGTTAGGAAGGCCCTACAGAGACTCCATTTCCTCCGGGTCTTGTGAAAGAACAATGTTAAACAACAATTGATGACCTCCTTCTACCGGTCCACAATAGAAAGTGTCCTCTCATCTTGTATCACCGTGTGGTACGTTGGCTTGACAGCCACGGACAGAAAGTCTTTACAGAAGGTGGTGAACACAGCACATGATAGCATGGGCTGTCCCCTAAGCTCACTAGATGACATCGCAAGGGATCAATGAATTAGGAGAGCGAGAAAAATTATCAGGGACAATTTACACCCCAGCCAGCACCTCTTTAATCTTCTACCCTCAGGGAGGAGATATAGAAGTTGCAGCACTAGCAGAAGCTAGTGCGACATTTTCCTCTGGTGAAGCCTTTCTCAACCTGTGGGTCCCCAGATGTTGTTGAACTACAACTCCCATCACCCCTAGCTAGCAAGGCCAGAGCTCAGGGATGATGGGAGTTGTAGTCCAACAACATCTAGGGACCCACAGGTTGAGAATCGCTGCTCTAATGCAATAGGACTTTCCCCCTTTCTCTCCCCCCCCCCATAACTGCTCACTGAAATGTTCGGGGGGGGGGGAATAGAAAGCTGCCTACTACTGAGTGAGAGCCTTGGTCCACCTAGCTCACCTGAGCCACAGCCTTTCCCCATGCCAACAGCTGACTAGGGTCAGAGTGACATCATCAAATGAAGTATATGATTCCCAGTTGGTTGGAAACATATACAAGAAGAAACAGGGGTTTGTTGCTTATTAGGAAATAAAGGGGTTAGTGGAAATTGGCACAAATGTGTCTCTGCAGGTACTAGGGAGGCAGGATTGAGGAACGTTTCAGGCACGCTCTCCCAAACCCTTTCATGCCCTAGATATCCAGCTGCAAACTTTCAGCATAGCCCTAATAACTAGTTGTGGGGACCTGTTCTAACCCCTTCCTTTTTCCCTCCCCCCCAACCCCTTTAATGGCTTCCTTAACTGGATATTTATTTATTTAGCTTGAAGTAAGCGATAGCTGGGACAGTTGATTATTTGTTCTGGGATGAGTTGCATGAGAGGAGGGGAAGTTTAATACTGTTATCCATTTAACAGCAATGTGGCGGGGGTGGTGTTAAATTTAAAAAAAGAGCCAATCCATATCTGGTATTCAGGAGAATGCCTTCGAACTCAAAGACTGTGGTTTTCAGATAGTGCACCTCGTTTAGAAGCCAAGTCGGGGTCTACTAGTGAGCCTCCTAAGTGAAGTTGTGATGATAAGCTCCTTGTCCAACATCAGACAACTATAACTAGAAGTGGAGGAGGTTGCTCAGATGACTTCCTGAAGCAACATACCAGTTGCCAGCATCATGTCTCTTCTCCTAGAGGCAGAACTTGATGAGCTGCAAAAAGACTTTACTCACATCCAGGAGGGAGATGACTAAGCTGACATCGGGTTGTGTTTTTTTTTTTTTTTTTAAAGTATTAATTCCTCTACTTCCCAAACCAACACAGTGGCTATATGATCCATTTGCTTCCAAAAGCTCATGTGATTCTACTGCAACTCCTCTGAGTGGGTAGAGGTGACTCAGACTTTTGTAAACGCTGCTAGACCACACATGACACCTAAGTAGGAAAGGTTTCCTTACCTTTTTTTTTCTTTTTAAGAAAAAAAATGTACTAAAGAGAAGAGAGCAAGAAGCTCATGATGGCTTCACATTAACATTTTTGAGTGGGAATAGCCCCGCCTGTTTGAACTTCATCTGTTTGATAAAGGACCATTTAGTGAGAATTTTCTACCGTCGGGTTCTAAGATGGGCAAATACACTTTTCTATCATGGTGGCTGGTGCACAGAAGACCTGGAGGAGCAGCTGGGAGGCCACAGGGTGAAGCCAATCAGATCACGGAGGCATGGCCAAGTTGCTCTGGTTTTCTCCCCATCTTCCACTCTTGCAAAGATTCTGTTGAAACTTAAGATTGCAGGTCGCCCAATACAATCAATGTGGCAGGCAATTGCCTCAGGAGTAAAAGGTATCTGACCTTTTCAGGGATACTTCCTGAAGGTCTAGTTGAACAGTGCCCACCTGGAAGCATTATGTCAATATCTCCAACAGAAAACACGTTTCATATTTCCTAATATCTCGCTCTTCCAAATTCTACTTCTCGGTATCTTTCATAGAATCATAAAATTGTGGAGTTGGAAGGACATTGCAGGAATCTTTTGCCCAACGTGGGGCTCGAACCCACAGCCCCGAGATGAAAAGTCTCATGCTCTACTGACCAAGTTATCCCGTAAAGCACTTTATGAAAACCAATGTTATTAAGCAATGTCTCTCCGGGTTTAAAACAGCATAGAGCAGCAATGGCTTATTTTTAAATGTCACAGGGGAAAGAAAAAGAAGTGATGGAACAAGACATGAACTCATGGAATGGTTTATGCACAAGTCTGCTTCATTACGTTGTTCATTCGAAGACCAAATCCTTTTTTTAAAAAAAAATGTAGGTGGGCAGCGTTTCCCCATGTTACCACCTAGTATTAATCAGGTTATTTAGATGTCTAAGAGTTAAAATTTATTCTGCTGTGCATACAGCTAGGGCTAGGGGAATAAGGCATTTACCTTAAGAATCCAGAAACATAAGGTATTCTGTTTTGTGTTTCTGCTGCTGCTGCTGGATTCGACGCATCCGCTCCATCTCCTATCCCCAGCTCTGAAACCAGATTCCTACCTGGCCTGTTAAGGAAATCTTGAAGGGCAATCACCTCAAATGACGCCTACACCTATAACATGCCCCCCCACCCCTTAAAACAACAAATCCCTCAATCTGTGGTGTGTGTGTGTGTTTGTGTGTGTATGTTTTTACAAGCCTGACATGGAATGGCGTAGAAAAGATCAGTGCCGACACCCAAACGGGGAAAGGGAGCCTTTGCAAACTGTGTCCAGAGTCAGTCAAGGAGAAAAATAAACATTCACGGCATAATTGGAGAATGGATTTGCACAAGCTGAAAACAAACTCCTCTGTTAATTAGTGATTCCAACCTAAACGGCTGCGTTTCCATGAAAAGCAGTCAAGTCAGGAAGAATAAGCCCTTACACAGCCATCCACAACACAGTTAACAGAGAGCCAGCATGGAAGGCAACTCCCATCAGGCCTGGCCAGCGTGGCCAATGGGCAGGAATAATGAGAACTGTAGTCTAGGAATACTTGGAGAGTCACAGTTTCCCCCATCCCCTGTGCAATGGATATGATGTTAGACTAAGACTGGGGACCAGTTCTAATCCTGCCCAGCTATGAAGCTCACTGCATGATTGGCCCATAGTCACAATCTGTTGCTGGAAAAGTCACTTAAATAACACGAACGGAGGCCAGAGAGGAAACAGATTCTGATAACACTGAGGAACAGAAAAAGCCTGAGACATTTTGGCACCTGAGGTAAACCACAAAATGGCTCCCTTTCCCCCACCAGGGAAGAAGGAGTGAGCGAATATCTGCATCAGAATCAAGGGGGGGGGGAATCTACATTGGGAATGAGGGGGGAACATGTGTTGCACATGGAACGATGTCATGTCCCCTGAAGGAGGCTGTGCACTCTGGCGGAGCATCACGCATAACGTCACATGCACTCAAGACACGCACCGGGCCCCCTCACCATTGAGGAGCCGAGTCCCCTTCAGACAAATATTGAGGGGGCTGAAGACACCTTGGGCCCCTACAGTTGGCATGGCTGAAGGAAGGGAGGAGAAATAAAAATTTACTATGGGAACAAGGTTGGGAGAAGACCAGCACATCCTTATTTGCCCAGAGGCAGCTGTAGAAGTGCCATTGTGGAGGTTGCCAAGGGGATGGCAAATCCAGCCTCCAAGGAACTCACTGCAACAGTTGTTGCGTCTGTGGCAGCGGCAGCAGGAGAAGCTGTATCCGCTGCCCCTATGGATACTGCCACCTGAAGCAGTCACCTTGCATCATGGGTCGGTTGGCCCTGGCAGGAAGTGTCACAAAATCCTGTGCTCCCACTATAGAATTGTGCCCCCCCCCCCAAATTATCTAGACTGACAGTCAGTTCTGAAGCTCTGCACATAACTTAATAAATGGATGAATGTGAAACCTCTTGAAAATCACTTCTGCTGAAAGTGTCATGACACAGCATTACCTTTGGGAGTACACATCCAGCTCATCACTTGTCAGTGTTGCAGTCACTGAGGGATAAACATGTGTGAATGACCGCTCCCCATATTAAATGGGGGGCACCCTTTGCGTGGTCGCGTGCAGCCCCCTGGACCCTATGCGGCACCATTAGCACAGGCTTGGCTTCGCCTTCCCCAGGTGGGATACCTGGAGATCTCCGCCTACCTCAGCCAGTTGCCCAATCCCGCCTGGGGAGGCGTTGCCAAGGCGATCAGGCCAGGTAGGGGGAGGGACCACACAATAGGGGGAGGATCTTACCTGGGAATCTTTTGTTGGCTCCAGAGCTTCTCCCACCCTACCCACCCTCAGTTAAGACTTCTTTTGCAGTTAACCTTTTCTCCAGAGGTATGCAGGCGCTGCTACATCAAGGTCGCTGTTGAAGGGCCGGAAAGGAATTCTCCTGCATTGGCAGATTTGCCTTTCCCATAGCAAAACGTCACAACTTTGGCGTATCAGGCCTTGGGCAGAATCTTTTAGTCTATCTTCCCTAAATGGAGGAGGGCATGTAGCTGTGACCCACATCCACCTCCTCTTTGCGGCGGCAATACCAGGGTTTCCCAATAAAGGGGTTGTTTGAGGGGAGGCTTTGGCCGTATGCCTAGAGGTTGTCATTGCTCTCCCCTGTGACGGCGGCATAATAGGGGCGGGCTCTCTCTGCTTGAACATACGCTCTCCAGAGCCAGCCAGCCCGTCCCCGCCCCCCCCCCCCCCCGGATAACCCTGATGTTCCCCAGATCCCCGGCGGGGGACTGGAAGGGATAAGCGCCCAATGTCTGAGCCAAGGTCTACCCACATCTGAAACATAATAAAGTTGTGGCCAATTTTAATCCCATAGCATGTTGTCTTGAGTCGTTATTCCACACAGGGGCTGCCCAGGGCTTGGGGGACTCCGCCTGTCCATGCAATGTGAAACCTTTTGAAAATCACTTCTGCTGAAAGTGTCACAACGCAGCGTTACCTTTGGGACTGCTGGCTCACACATCCAGCCCGTCGCTTGTCAGTGTTGCAGTCACTGAGGGATAAACATGTGTGAATAAACCTGCCGTCTGCCTTTTGAGATGTGTGAAGCACAGATTAAGAGCATTAAAGGCCTCCGCCCTCACGTGTGAAATATGCTACAAGAAATAGCTTCAGAGAAGAGGTTCCGTCATCTCCTTGCATTATCCTCTCAAATAAGAAGAAGCAGAACCTTCCGGGATCATTCAGCCCCACGTGCTTCTTCCGTATCAGTCAGATTCTAATATAGGTATTTCACATTCTTGCATGGCATGACGCGATGGAAATTAATATGTTAATACGCATACATACATGAAAAAACAGTTCCAATTACTTTTTTTAGAGCGCTTCCGTTCCTGCTGCTTATGACTAAGTGTAGGTAATTAAATCTGGATCACTTTTTCCACTCCACCCATACTTAGCAAAAACCTGTTACAAGTTTTCTCAACGCTCCTCACCCGCCCCCCCCAATCCCTGAGAAAAGGTTGCAAGATTGGCAGGCATGACAGTGACATATGATTCCTTTTTAAGTCTAGCTGGTAATAATAATAATAATAATAATAATAATAATAATAATAATAATAATAATAATAATAATAATAATAAATAAAATGTTGTGGTGATGTAAGCACCCTGTGTTTGTACATAATATGAATAGTATATATAAGGGGCGGGGACACGGGTGGCACTGTGGGTAAAAGCCTCAGCGCCTAGGGCTTGCCAATTGAAAGGTCGGCAGTTCGAATCCCCGCGGCGGGGTGCGCTCCCATTGTTCGGTCCCAGCGCCTGCCAACCTAGTAGTTCGAAAGCACTCCCGGGTGCAAGTAGATAAATAGGGACCGCTTACTAGCGGGAAGGCGTAAACAGCGTTTCTGTGTGCGGCTCTGGCTCGCCAGAGCAACGATGTCACGCTGGCCACGTGTCCCGGAAGTGTCTCCGGACAGCGCTGGCCCCTGGCCTCTTGAGTGAGATGTGCGCACAACCCTAGAGTCTGTCAAGACTGGCCCGTACGGGCAGGGGTACCTTTACCTTTATATATAAGGGGCAGGATTCAATCCATCTGTGCCATCAGTGGAAGGCCTCTGTAAAGTCTTCTGCTTGTGCTGTAGGGCTTTGCACACCCTGTTTTATAGGGGAGTCAGGAGTATCCCAGAACAGTGCTTAAGTGGAGGAGAAGCAGGATTGTCTGCAAGCTGAAATCCTTGCCCTGGCAGAAGGTATGCCTTAGTGCAACATTGATTTCCTCCCAAGGTAATTAGTGAAAACACGGGTCACCTGACATTTGTCTATAATGCTCCTACTTAGTCTGTAACAGGAGTGAGGAAAATGTGGCCCTCCAGATGTTTTTGGACTACAACTCCCATCATCCCTTGCCATCGGCCATGCTGGCTGGGGCTGATGGAAACTAGAGTCCAACAAATATCTCCAGAGCCAGACGTTTTATTCCCCATGCCTGGTCCTTGACAAACTGGGAATGGAAACTTTTCTCTCTCTTTTCTCTGCGCACACGTGGATTGCGATTCGGTGCTTCTGTGCATGCACAACCACGGAAACCCAGAAGTAACCCGTTCCAGTACTTCCGGGTTTCGGCGTGTCTGTAACCCAAAAAAACCACTACCTGAAGTATCTGTAACCCGAGATATGACTGTACTGTTCAACCTTGTTGGGAGACAGCTAATGTAGGTAGGACAGAGGGGCTTAACTAGTATATTCACTCAGGGCTTTGGGGCTCAGGAACACTTTTATTAATGCTGCTTTATTAATGACTCAGGTCTTAGGTCTGTGTTGTTCAGCAGTGGCTCCCCAGCCCTACCTGGAAATGCCAGAGATTGGGACCTGTGCTCCACCATTCAGCTAAAACCCTTTGGGGCTTGCCTAGGTGACATGCTCACACATAGCCTAGCATACCCTCCAATGCTTCTCCAAGAAAAATAGGCTTGTCCTATTCTCTTTTTCCCAGGTGTGGATGCAAGAGAGCTTCTGAGAACAGCAGGCAGGCACAAAAGGCACACCAGCCACAACTGACCCTGTCTAGACAAAGAAGCTTGCATCTTTGTATGGGTGCTAGTCCAAAAACGAGGGAAGGTAGCAGAAAGATTGCTATTAGCTGTGGCAAATTTTGGCTGAGCTCCACACGTAGCTCTGTGTTTCTTATGCTTTTATTCCGTATTGGATGCTAATGTAATTTAAGAAAAGAAAAGATAGGCTTTCATTGCATTCAAAAGGGAATGCCGGGGCCTTCCAAAAGCTGTCATGCTTTTTCAAGGCATCTCTAGGATCTTCATTAGCCGGACTTTTTGAGCAGTCCACCATTAATATGGGCAATGGAGATATTAAATAGGCTGGGGCAAATTAAATTAGAAGAAAAATTGATATCAAATCTGCCATTATTTCCAGCAAGTGGTAAATTTTGGCAGAGAGACAGGAAGGTGGTTAGAAAAAAGGGGGAACCTCCGTAGTTAGGACGAAGCATGTTTCAGATCTTTTGGTGTGTGTGTGTGTGTGTGTGTGTGTGTGCACGCGCGCGTTTGCTGTTGTTGTTTTTAGAGTTTGTGCCTATGAAAACGATCTGCTATTCTTCATCCAAATCCTTCAGCTTGTTCAACCAATTTCAACCGTATTTAGTGAAATGAGCCATGCAAGAAAGCATGAACGAATGCACCAGTAAATTATCAAATGAGACCCAGCATTCATGCAAGATTTCATATGTAAAGACCACGTGTGTGTGTGTGTGTGTGTGTGTGTGTGTGTGTGTGTATTAACACATGAGCCTTTATGGACAAATCAATAGGCCTCCTGGGTCCTTTTCTTTGACCTCCTAAAAATCTGCAACACTTCTTGTTGCCCCTTACAAAGGAACTGTATTATTACGAAATTAATAATGTGATCCTCTACATGACTATTTGAAATAGTAAACCCCAAGCAGACACCCATACGATTATATGTTATTATTGCTTGTCTTTTTCGAGGGCTGTGCTTTTCCATAGATGTTTACATCATCTCAAGGCATACAATGACGCTTAATATTGTTTCAAACAATGCTAAATATAAACATTGCTGAGCATGACATAGCTTGGGCCATTTTGCCAGTGAACAGACTTTTGTGTGAGGTCTCTGGTGACCGTGCTGGCAACGTACACTAAGTACCCCTGGTTGTTGTCTGCTCTGCAAACATTTAGGGGACCTGCACAGGTTTCGCTGTGCTGTGAGTCCACAGGGGTTGCCGAGATTAGATCAACAACATAAGGCACATGTACTCTGCGAGATCTTAGGAAGACCGTAAAGACTTGTCCTGATAGTTGGTTGATACGTTTGGGATTTTAGGTTTTTTTTATAACAACTTGTTTATGTTGGGCTGCTGCGATTGGCTGCAGTTTCTGTATTCTGTTTAAAACAGTCGTGAGCCACCCTGGGGGCCTGTTTTGTGGTCAAAAGGTTGGCTTAGAAGAAAATCTAAAAACAAACAAACAAAAAATCCTGTGCATTTGTGCTCTTAAGAAAATACACCGTTTACATTGACTGGTATCCAGTTCTGACATGATACTTTTATGGAGTTTAGCTCTAGAAATTAGATCAGTGTGAACAACAGTTGAGTATCAGTGATTTCCAATGTAGTGTTCCCCATATGGGGGGAATGAGAGAGAAACCTGTGGCCTTCTAGGTGTGGTTTTCCCATCAACCCCAGCCAGATGGACAATAGACAAGGGATGATGGGAGTCGCAGTCCAGCAACATCTGAAGAGCTGCAGGTTTTCTCCATCTCTGTCACATATATCTCTAGCCCTCATCACCACAGTTAACAGACAGCCTGGCGATATCCCTCACTTTTTCCTGCATCCTTTGTCCTGCTGCTTGCATTTAGACAGATGTCAATGGCAGGCCCTGGGTAGCAGAATTAGTCAGAACTCATCCAGACAACCTAGAGAATGGAGAAGAAGTGGGGTGGGTGGGTGTTGGCGTGTAAGCGAGAAACAGTGCATGAGAACAAATGTTTCTGTCTCTTTGCAAGGGGACATTGCAATGGGAGTAGATTTTTTTTTTTATACTTAATTTCTTTGTCATTGCTGTTGGTATCCATCTGTCTCAAGAGACAATGGAGTGTGCCATCATGGGTGAAGTCAAACTGCTGTTTTAGCAGCACCGAAGTGACCCCCCCCAGGAGGGGAGTGTGTATGGAGGTCCTGGGTTGCCCAGATGAAAAGACCCCCCTCTCAGCCTTGCTGATGTGGTCCAAAGGAAAGCGGAGCAATACATTTGACATCAGCTTGGCTGCAGGAGTTGCTGGAAGGAGACATACGAGGCACCATCCAATTGTCTTAGGGACTCCACTCTGGATTTCTGTAGCCTTTTCTTCTCCCAAAGATGTCTTGCAAGGCAGCAGAAATGTAGGATCAGAGTTTTCCTTCTCCTAGATAGGCTACCTTCCTAGGTTGATGAGTCTCATCTTCTCCATCCACTCAATTCGCCGGAGCCTGTGTTTGCTTGCAGTTGTGGGTTCCCTAACTCACTGAGGGTTTGTTATAATCAAAATGCAAATAAAACTAGCAATTTCAAAACAATTATGCATAACAAAATCACATGTTAAAAATTACATACAGTGGTACCTCGGGTTACAGACGCTTCAGGTTACACATGCTTCAGGTTACAGACTCTGCTAACCCAGGAATAGTACCTTCAAATAGAATAGAACTTTGCTTCAGGATAAGAACAGAAATTGTGCAGCGGCAGCGGGAGGCCCCATTAGCCAAACTAGTACTTCAGGTTAAGAACAGTTTCAGGTTAAGAACAGACCTCCGAAACGAATTAAGTTCCTAATCAGAGGTACCACTGTAATGAAATCTGTAAAAAGGTAAAGGACCCCTGACAGTTAAATCCAGTTGCGAACGACTCTGGGGTTATCTCACTTTGCTGGCCGAGGGAGCTGACATTTGTCCGCAGACAGTTTTTCCAGGTCATGTGGCCAGCATGACTAAGCCGCTTCTGGCGAAACCAGAGCAGCGCACGGAAATGCCGTTTACCTTCCTGCCAGAGCAGTACCTATTTATCTACTTGCACTTTTTGGCGTGCTTTCGAACTGCTAGGTTGGCAGGAGCTGGGACCGAGCAACAGGACCTCACCCCATCGCAGGGATTCAAACCACCGACCTTCCGATCAGCAAGCCCTAGGCTTAGCAGTTTAGGCCACAGCGCCACCCGCGTCCCTTAATGAAATCTGTAGAGAGGGGCTATTTCTAAGGACAGTGTAGAAAATGATACTTGTTTGAAATACCTTTGAGAGAGAAAAATGCCAGGAAAACATTTCTACAAAGCCAGGAATATAATGCTATATAGTGTCATAAATCATATTTTAAAATCTGTAATCTGGAGCATGTTTATAAATGTTTAAACTGAGAGGGGCTTAAGCATGCTTATCTGTACTCACATGCAGCCTTAAAGTGCAAAATGTTTATAAATAACTGGTTGTAGACTCCTGTTTCAGATTTGCTTTTGCTTCGAAAGGCAGGCTAGTTGATCCCAAAGTTGTTTACTTTTCCAAGGGTTACTATGCCTTTCAAAAATGAACAACTTATGCTGTGATTCTAAATCACATGCTGGGAAGAAAAATCCATTAAAATCATTGGAGTTCATTTCCTAGCTTCCCGTGAAGCAAAACACACCATAGTTAAATTGATCATATTCCAATAAAATAAAATAAAATCTGGAGTTGTGTCTCTTTAATATCTGTGAGAAAGACCCAGTGAAATAGAGGGAGCGACACTGGAAAATATTCTGTGAGGTCTTAAATAATTATGCAATATTAAGCTAGCTTACTGTATTGTATCCAGTGGAGTTTGCCTGCTGGTACCTGTGTTTAGGATTGCAGCCTTAAACCATACATGTACATCTTAGAAGAAGCATCCTGTTCATTAATTGCCATTACTGGTGTGTTTATTATAGATATCATTTAAATATTTTTAAAGTGTTTATAATATTTTACTTATAATATACTGAACAGCAATAGAGTTTTTAAAAAGGTAAAGGTAAAGGACCCCTGACAGTTAAGTCCAGTCGCAGAAAACTCTGGAGTTGTGGTGTTCATCTCACTTTACAGGCCGAGGGAGTCAGCATTTGTCTACAGACAGCTTTTCCAGGTCATGTAGCCAGCATAGCTAAGTCGCTTCTAGCGCAACAGAACACTGAAACCAGAACAATGCATGGAAATGCCATTTACCTTCCCAACAGAGCAGTACCTATTTATCTACTTGCACTTTTGGGCGTGCTTTCGAACTGCTAGGTTGGCAGGAGCTGGGTCTGAGCAATGGGAGCTAACCCCGCTAAGGGGATTCGAACCACTGATCTTCTGATCAGCAAGCCCAAGAGGCTCAGTGGTTTTATCCAACACTAATTATACTCCCAGAAGATATTAAACAGATAAGCAGCTATGTGATTTTTAAAATACATCTGAAGGCAGCCCTGTTCAGGGAAGTTTTTAGTATTTTTGTTTGTTTGTTTGTTTGTTTGTTTGTTTGCTTGCTGGAAGCCACCCTGTCAGATGGGCAGCATATATTACTACTACTACTACTACTACTACTAGACTCAAGGAAATCAATGGACTTAAGTACGGTAAATTAATTCCCTTGATTTTGGTGGATCTGCTTTGACTTCCTCTTATTTTGGAGATCCCTCAAAGTTTAAGTCTAATAAATAGGTCGTTATTGTGCGTTTTCCATTTCCTCCCACAAATGTATGGATCTTCGTGCAACAGAATATTTCTTTAGACCTTCATGCTCAACACATGGAGATGAGGAGTGGAGGTGGCAGCAGATACACCATTGTTGAATCAGGTCGGCAATTACACCCTTGCTCCTCTTTCACAGTATATGCCCACATGTGTTTGACTGAATGTTTCAACAGGACCAGTAGCAGGTTTGTGGCAGTGGGGGGAGGTGGTAGGGAGGTTGGCACAATGTTAACATACCAGCAAAGCCCATCCAGTGCCCAGCTCTCTCTCCTGTTAAGCTGCAGCAATGCTGGTGATGGGAGGTTGGGTTAACACTACCATCCCATCCCATCTACTGAATAGGGCTTCTATGAATCTACCAATCAGGTCCATGTCAGGAAGCAATGCATTACAGTGGTACCTCGGATTACATACGCTTCAGGTTACAGACACTTCAAGGTTATAGACTCCGCTAACCCAGAAATAATACCTTGGGTTAAGAACTTTGCTTCAGGATGAGAACAGAAATCACACGGCGGTGGCAGAAGGAAGCCCCATTAGCTAAAGTGGTACCTCAGGTTAAGAACAGTTTCAGGTTAAGAACGGACCTCCAGAATGAATTAAGTTCTTAACCCGAGGTACTACTGTATAGACTGCCTTTCTGCAACTGCACCCAAATTTTAAAATATGGCAACCAGTAGATGATGTAAAATATAAAGTTGGTCCTGAGAAATGCTTGGGGACAGAACAACTGCAGCAGAGGCCCCAGTGTTGCCATTGTCTGTCTCCCTTGCTCTCCCTGTCACTCCCACATGGCAGATAGTGCCCATTGGCCCGGGCAGGGGACAGCTGTTTATGTGTCATATTTCAGTCTGTGTGTCAGCCCCCTCAAAGGGAAATGGAGGAGAGAGGAAGCTCAAGCTTGCCTTCCCAATGCTGAGTGCTGCTGTTGGTTGCTGAGCTCATTGCAGTGTGGGTGCAACAGCAGAGCAGTGCACTGAGATCCCCACACCTCACCCATCTCCTCTCTCCCTCTCAAGAACCAGCAGTGATGCTTGCAGCTGGTAAAGCAGGTGGGCAATGTCATCCTATTTCCCCCACCTCATGAACCAATACTGGCTGGAACCATGAATAAGAACACTCTTCTGATAGGGTACAGATTTGTGTTTCAGGTCCTACTTTTCAGTGCTTAATTTAATAGAAAAAAATGAGAAGTTCTGGAGGGGATGGCTGTATGGAAGGCACACCTAACCAAAGTGTCCATTATCACTAACTCTGTATTTGTGAAAATGCCTACTATCATGGTAAGCACACCTTGCAGAAGCTCAAACACATTTTTTTCCTGTTTAATATCACATATCCAAGGCATTCAAGAAGTCAGTGCTTAGTGAGGTGATGACTAAATACTGAATATCTGAACATTTTAGGAACTTTGATATCAGATACTCAAATGTACAACTTGGGCATCTGAAGGACAAATTATGTTGGAACTATTAACATTCATTGGTCATGTTTTCCATTGTTGTGTGTGACATAATATAAAGTCACACACAACATAACGTTGGGTGGGGGATTGGTTATGATTTAGCAGAATCATTCTCAACCGATGATAAGTCATAGCCTTTGCATTAGGCCTAAATAACTCTGAGGTCTACAATACCTGAATGAGCATGCTGGTTTTCCTGAAGTACGTTTTGCCGTGAGCTCTTCTGTCTCTGTCAGATTGGACATGTTTTTTCCTGCCTTCCAGTATAATAATTCCCACAGTCTGAACAACCTGGAGGAGAGGAGGAGCGGTGGGGAAAACAAGTTCAGGGATAGGTTATAGACTTTTAGTCAACCAGAAATGAACAGATTGCTGTTTGACGATGTCTGCTTTATTATGAATATACTTAAGAAATTGCTTTAGCAAACAGGAAGCGACTTTAAATGTAGTTCTCTTTAAGAGCCCTCTAGTGGAACTCTGGCATCATATATAAAGTGCACCTTCTCTCTTAAATGTGATGAAATACTCATGTTCTAACAATTTCCCACACAACCTAGGTAGCTGCAATGTTGGGGTGTTTATCGTTCATCTATAGGTAGTAGACAGGGAAAACTGGAATCCCGGGATATTTAATTGGCAAGCAAAATTCCAGAACGTGGGGGTTTGAGAGCAGCAAAGTTGCATGGCTCATCCTCACCAGACATCGTTTGGGAAAGGGTCAGCTTTAAAGGTTACATATTGACCTCTGTTCAGCGAATCAAATGAACACATGAAGCAGAGATATAGGGACAAATGCACTGACTGCCCCCTGTTGCTGTTCTGATCAGATTCCATGAGTTGGAGGGTGATTTGTTTCTTTTTAAATGGAGAGGCTCCTGGATTGTGGAAGCTCCCCAGACACAGTAGCAGATAGCATAGTGGCTTTCCACTGCTCACTTGACCTCCTGGCAGCCGAGCCATTGCTGCTTACTTGAAAGGAAAGTGTTTGTGTGTGGAGGGGAGACAAGGCATTGGGGAGGTCAGTGCAGTGCAAGCACACCAGCAGAAGTGCCAGATTGGTTCTGCCACTGCATTTGCACCATGCTGACCTCCCCACTGACTTACCCATTCTCTGCCTCCCCAAAAGCAGCAGTGACTCAGCTATCAAGAAGTCAGGTGAACAGTGCCACACAAACACACTGCCTACTGCTGTTCATGCATTCTAGGACACTGATTTTTCCAGGTTTCTAAAATGAGGTTGGGGGCACTTCTACAAATACAGGAAATTCCTTGCATCTCAAGTTTACCCTCCAACCCATGGTGGGTGACCAGAAAGCTGACAGGGTATAGAGCCAATACATTATGCCGTACCCACTGTGTTTATTTAACTTCCATATAGAACTCCTAAAGGGACATATATAGTGTTGGTGCAATTGATTATGCTATATTTTGAGTTGTGTCACACTTTTGCATTGTCCTGTTATATGACTGGCCATTGAACTGTATGTGTTCAACACAGGGCCTTTATGTTAGTCCGACTGAATGTTTCCCCCTCAGCTTTTGTCAAAGGCAAATATTTAAACATTCCCAGAAATGATAGACATTGCGGATTTTCTTTGAATGTGCTAGAGACTGTAGAACATACTCTTTTCTACTGTCCATTGTACAACCAGCTACACAAATGCATGCTATCCCCGTTTTTGGGTAGGCTAACATCATGAAAACATCAGATTCTATCTGTCTGACATTAACTTGGAAGTAACTGAAAGGGTGGCTGAGTTTTTGCCAATAGTATCTCTTAGAGTGGTGAATGGCACTATTTAGCAAGAAGAAACTCTAATGGAAATCCTCTTTATTACATATTTTACATGGCTGTGTGTGTGTGTGTGTGTGTGTGTGTATGGATGTTTTATGATGGCCTAGATTTGTAATGCCTAATAAAGCTTTGGTGAAGTAAGTAAGTAAGTAAGTAAGTAAGTAAGTAAGTAAGTAAGTGTTTGTGTGTGTGTAGAGAGAAGCCTCTGATTTTTGTGCAACTGGAATGTACTACACCAGGCATAGGCAAACTCGGCCCTCCAGATGTTTTTGTCCTACAACTCCCATGATCCCTAGCTAGCAGGACCAGGGATGATGGGAATTGTAGTCCCAAAACACCTGGAGGGCCGAGTTTGCCTATGCCTGTATTACATTGTAGGAGTCAATGCTGCTGCTGCACTAGACACAATTTTAGCCACACCCAACACTAGTGTGTGGCCCCTAGAAGTTTGTCCACAAGGGAATGTGGCCCTCAGACTGAAACACATTTTCTTACACCCTGCTGAAACTTCCTCAACTCTCCTCCACTCTCTGAAGGTATTCCTCAGGGGTACCTTGGACTAGGCAAAAGACAGGGTAGGATGAGGTGAGCTAGACTCCAGCGACATCTGCGGGACCACAGATTCTACAACCCTAATAGTAAACTACATTGCCACATACAAGGGTTATGCAGCACGGCCCCTTCACATCTCTCTTTCTCTCTCTCACTCACTCTCACTATGTGTGTGTGTTACGTGCTGAAGACAATAAAGAGCCTGGAGATATCCCTGCATTCTCACCCTATCGGGGTTGCTGCCAGGAAGGAGTTTTGTCAGTTTTGACATACTCTTGGCATACCAAGAAGGGAGCAGGTGGGCAAGGGGAGGAGGTGGCGTGACAATGGGATGAGTGTGGGCCTGTCCAATGGAGCCAAGTGGTGATTATTGGGTGCAATTTTTCAAGCCTCGACAGTGTGCTGTTTACCAAATCTAGGGTTAAATGGCCTTAAATGCACCTTTTCACCCGAGAAAGGAAAACGGCTTTGCCAGCTAAATGAATAAGGCTCTTCCATACTCCTCAAAGGACCATTTTGAGAAGCTGCGGATTATTATATGACAACTCATGTTGTTGTTGTTGTCAGTGGCGTAGCGTGGGTTGTCAGCACCCGGGGCAAGGCAAGTAATTTGCGCCCCCTAACCCATGAGAGAGAGTGAGTGAGCCAGGTAGGGGCAGAGAGCTGCGAGTGCGAGCGCCCCCCCAGATGTTGTGCCCGGTGCGCCCGCACCCCCTGCACCCCCCATGCTACGCCACTGGTTGTTGTTGTTGGTGTTGTTCATTCATTCCACATTAGTCTCAACTAAAAATAGCTAATGAAACACCATGACACAGATATTTTCATCCACTTTGAAAAGCTTATTAAAGCAAAAGTGTCTTTAATTGTTTCCGGAAAGCACAGAGAGTGAATGTCGTATCTCCACAGCAATGCTGTTCCACAAAACAAGGGCAACTGTACTGGAAGTCCTGCTCTGGGATGCTGTGGAGCAGGCTTCTGGCATTTTAGGGACTTAAAGGAGAAATTCTTCTGCAGAAAAATAATGACCTATATAAAGGTTAAGGTCCTCAGCATCTCACTCTAATTTTTTGAGAACATTAGTGCGCAATAGAAAAACTGTGAGACACCACTAACTGAGGCCGACTTGCGCCATCCCAAGAACTGTAGAAAACAGACGAGCTTTGAGAGTAAATCCAAATTCAGCACGCCATAAAAAACTGCTCTGTTTCGAGGGTGGGTCCGCTTACATTCTGTTTCTCCTGCCTGGTTAAGGAAACGGGCACTGTGGAACTTAAGACAGAGGCAATCGTTGCATGCCTGTCTTAGGTGCTGTCGCAACAGCAAAAGCCTTGTCAAAACACTCAGTTTTCAGAAGCTGTGTGCCCTCTTTCTGCAGGTCAGACCTCTGAAGCAATACACAGGCCAGCCCATAAAAACTGGCAAGTTCCAAAAGAGGTTATGCGACCTTCATGGTTACTTCTTAGAGGTTTCAGATAGGAAAAAGTATTAGCCTTGGTCAATTCCGGGAGAACTCTGCATTTACAGCCTAAATCATGTCCTCCTCACAGAGAGCACGTGTTGTGGTGAGCTCATCAGGACTGACCCCACTGCTTGTGTGGGTGAGAGTGATTGGATAGCCACAACAACCCGATTGGTGGTCCCTCAGTTGCTAGGGTAAATGTGGCCATTGGGATTGTCTATGCATTAACCGAGAGACCTATATATACCGCTGCATGTTGTGTTGAGCTTCCTCTTTTTGCCTCATGCATCGGATTACCCGCCCAGCCTCCCTATATTTAGGGTCTTGCTATGACCTTGCTGAGGACACGGTGGCGCTGTGGGTTAAACCATAGAGCCTAGGGCTTGCCGATCAGAAGGTCGGTGGTTCGAATCCCCATGACGGGGTGAGCTCCTGTTGCTCGGTCCCTGCTCCTGCCAACCTAGCAGTTTGAAAGTACAAAAGTGCAGTAGATAAATAGGTACCACTCTGGCAGGAAGGTAAAGGGCATTTCCGTGCGCTGCACTGGTTCGCCAGAAGTGGCTTAGTCATGCTGGCCACATGACCCGGAAGCTGTAAGCCACCTCCCTTGGCCAATAAAGCGAGATGAGTGCTGCAACCCCAGAGTCATCCGCGACTAGACCTAATGGTCAGGGGTCCCTTTACCTTTACCTTTTTTATGACCTTGCTATGCTGTCGTGGGTTGTCTGTTTTGGGGACAGGTGCCCGGTAGGAATTTTCCCATTTGGCGGATTGGCTGGTTTCGCCTGCTGCATTGCAAATCATCACAACTTAGTAAGGTTTGGCAGTTAGGCATTGGTTCAATGTGGAGTTGAGCAGAGGTTGTCATACTTGCCCCTCCAATGTGCAAAAGGGTATTCTGTTAAAGGAATCCAGGGGTCACTTTGGTTTTGTCCGATCCCCTTCCAGGGGTCAGGGCCACGCCAGAGCCCCTGGGAGCATTTGGGGTGAGCCTGAGCCTGGTCCAATGCTCCCCCACAGTCGTCAGTGCTGCCCTGCCAAGGTCAGGTGCAGCTGGTCCAGAACCAATGCCTAAGCGAACCACTTACAATCTGTAATCAATAAAGTTGTGGCCAGAATTATGCCAATAACCTTAAACTAAATTCTGTGTCAATTGTGTCTTTATTTATTGGGGGAGGTCTTGGGATCTTAACACGCAAGTGGGTTTAACCCATCAAATATTTCTCATTTGTTTCATTACAGAGATTGCCATGAGTAAGGTGGTTGATTAGTTCTGTTAATTGAAATAGAAATAACCCACTACTTTAAGACCCAGTGCCTTTCTATATTGATCTACAGACCTCAGTGTTGCTTGTTGTCAGCTGCCAATCCAAGCCAGTGTAGAAAGGATGCCCTCTTATTTGTCTCTTATCCATTTACATGAGCTGAGCTGGCTTTTGACTTAAAGTAAGTAATAATCTCTGAAACTAATGGAGGTGACGAGGCATTATAAAGCTCAGTACAGGTTGGGCGGATATTGCTCAGACAATTGCCTTAAGGAAGATGACATGGTACACTTCTTAGCCTATACTCAGATCTGAGGACCTGTTATTTGGGGCCCCTAACCGTAGAACTTAATAATGACTCCTCTTCAAGCAAAACTCTATTTCTGTTGGTGGGTACAGATTATTAAACATAGTAAAGAATCACCAAATTTGCTAAATAGATTATGGAGAAGTGAAGGCTATTGACTGCATCAGTAGATCACGCAGGTTCAAGTAATTTTTATCGCCCTGCTTTTGTGAGGGAAAGTTTTTCACGATAGTGTATTTTGTATGCACTTCCTTTGATACTTATTTTAGCTCTGTGCTGTATATACTAGAACAGGCTTCCTCAACCTCGGCCCTCCAGATGTTTTGAGACTACAGTTCCCATCATCCCTGACCGCTGTTCCTGCTAGCTAGGGATCATGGGAGTTGTAGGCCAAAAACATCTGGAGGGCTGAAGTTGAGGAAGCCTGTACTAGAATCAGTACACATTTGGCTGACCAAAGAGCAATAAACCATTTCATTTCGTTTGCTTCACTGCATTTTGAAAACTCTTCATTGTATGAGTCATTCTGTCCTCATCTCATCAAATCCCCCTTTGCTTGCATTCCCAAAAGCACACATACTTTTGCCTGCCTGAAGAAGTGGCACAGATTTGAACATGGATAGACAACATGGTGGCCTCCAGATATTTTTGGACCCCAATTCCCATCAGTCCCAGCCAGCAAGGCTGATGGTCATAGATTGTGGCAGTTGCTCAAGAACATCTGGATGGCAGCATGATGGCTATCACTGCACTAGATCTATTTTCGCAATTAGCTAATATTCTATAATGCCAGCCAACGAAATCACGAAGAACTCACAGTGTGATTTGATCAACACTTAACATGATTTATTCGGTTATTTGTTAGATTTTTTATTCTTTTTTGGGGAAGGGGGGTTGCTAAAATTTATTAGTGTGTCAACAATTTTTTGTACGTTTTGGGCTTTTTCTATAATTTTTATTAAATTTTCTGTTTTACATTTTAGAATATTCATTTAAACAACCTTAAAATATCAATGACTTCCCTTCTTCTCTTTCCATGGTTCATTTTGCATAACATAAATCCCTGCAAATTTTATATAAACTGAACCATTCAGTATTCCATTATTACATCCATCAAACCTTATTTACACTGTTGAGTTTATCTTAATGCTGCCCACGTTTTCAAATGTACACAATTTCCCACCATATATTCAATAAACATTTTCCAGTCTTTTTTAATGTTCTTCTTGTTCTCTTATTCTGTATGTTAGGTCCACAAACTGCACATATTCTATAAGTTTAAGTTGCCATTCTTCTTTAGTTGGGACTTCGAGTGTTTTCCATTTTGGGGCTAACAAAACACGGGCTGCAGTCATGGCATACTGTACATAAATAACCTTTTTTGACACCTGAGAATTTCTGTCTGAATTATCCCCTGTGAAAAGGACCCTGGTTGTTGTTTTTTAAAAGTACTCTTAAACATTTTTTTTCATTTCATTATGAATTATTTCCCAATACTCTTTTACCCTTTTACAGGTCCACCACATATGACAGAATGTACCCTCAGTCTCATTGCATCTCCAGCACCTATCTGATTCAGTCTTACACATCTTAGATTTTTTTATTCACTTCTTAGCCAAGAAATATTCACACAACTAGACCTGATTCACACACTCCATCATTTCTCTAATGAAAATAGGGACATCCTATACAGCTCACATACTCAAGATTAATTCTCTTCCATGGCCTAGGAGGAATTTGCAATACCCTCCCCAATGAGAAGGTGCTGGTTTTGACCTTTAAAGCCCTATGCAGCCTAGGACCTTCGTACCTACAGGACTGCCTCTCCTGGTATGCCCTGTAGCATGCTTCTTTCATTGATTTGATTCAGTATGTTGTCAATTTCCCAGATGCATCTAGTTGGCCACTGTGGGAAGTGAGAAGATTGGGCTAAAAAGTCTGATCCCACAGGAGCTGTTCCTCCTGGGTCAGGTCAATGGTGGATCTAGTATAGCATCAAGTGGCCAACCAGACATTCACCATTATTTCTATAGCATTTTCAAGTGTTCAAAACACTTCACATCCATCTCCTAGATGTAAGCCTTACAATAGTTCCATATGGTTCCAGTATTATCCACACATTATCCAACTCAGTGGGTACTGAGTCTGAAAGAGAATGGCTTGTGTTCCACTGAATGTGTTTGTGGCAGAGATAAGATTCAAAGCAGGGATTTTCTGGTTCATGGCTCCATCTCTTAGCCATTACACTGTGCAGGAAGTTGACCACTCCACAGACACCATCTTTCCATGGGAGCATTCTCCTAACCAGATGTTGCTGACTTGTGTCATTCTGACCCTGCTCAACAGCTTTATTAGTATCTCACATTTCCCAGGGCTGTGCGCTGGGAATCTAAACAAGATCTGGGCTAATCTCTGGTTTGACTGAAGCTCTGCACAGACTACAAGGCATTGGAACGGGATGTGAGCATTAAGGCTCAATCAAGTCACTTTAATTTGATTTGTATCGCTTTGTAGTTTCTTTCCATACACAGTCCAGATATATAACACACCAAAGGGATACACACACACACACACACACACACACACACACACACACACACATATATATATATATATATATATATTGTCAGGGTTGCTTCAAGATCCTAGCTCACAGAGGATCACGCTAGCCAACGGTCATTAAGTAAAAGTCTTTATTGAGTTACAGTTTCCATTCTCAAGCTGCTGCGTGCAACCCTACGTCTAGTAGCTAGATCGGCGAAGCTCCGTCTGAATCTCCGCCCCTCGTACACCAACTTAATATCCTAGCCCTGCTCCACCTTTTCCGCCTGACTGTTCTTCTCTGGGTCCCTCTGCCCCCCTGGGTCTCTTCCTTCCGGGATTCTTCGGACGCTGACCCCCCGGACTCTCCTGTCTCCTTGCGCCGGGCTTTAGGACCCGGCTCTCTTTCCGGGCTGCCTACTGCGCCTCCTTCCTGTGCATTTGAACTTGGCGCGCGCGCCCAACCTTCCACCTTCCGTCTAACCGTTTCTTCGCTCCCAGATGGAGGTGTGGCCACCCCTGACTCGTGCCCTCCCTCCTGCTGTGAGCTGCCAGCGCTTGCCCCCTGGCTCCTTTCCTCTTCCCTGCTCTCTGGCGGTGACGCTGGACCCGATCTCCAACTGCTCTCCTCTGATTCCCCTCTGGCTCTATCTCCCTGGGGTGCCCCCCTAAACTCCCCCCTTGCCTTGGCCACTGGTGCTCCTTTCTGTGAATCCTCCGACTCACTGGAGAGACTCGGAGATCTCGGGTCGTCGTCATCGCTCATCCTTTCTTCTGCCTCCTCCCCTTCGCTCTCTGTTTCCTCCCTTGCCCTTGCCTCTGCTCCTGAACCCCTGACATATATATATATATATATATATATATATATATATATATATATAATCACTGCCTAATCAATCAGTAAATCTGCAAGTTGGCAGATGGAACTATTACCTTCATTGTGTCCCTTGTTCAGGCCTGCTGCTGCCTGCTCATTGACACAGAGATGAATGTCAAATGATTTTTTTCTGATAAGGAAAGAGAGGACTAACTCCCTCCCCCACAATGGGTGTCAACTCCACTAACAGTTTATAAGCAGAGTCATGTTCAAAATAAGTTGCTGCTACGTTGGTGGTCCCCCAAAGATACTCTGCAATGCAAGATTGAAAAGAACTCTTCTAATATTTCAGTATCTGATCACATTGTGTTCATTTTCACAGAGCAATGTCTATTTCACTATGAGAGGTACATTTTTCACAGTGTATACTGCAAGCATACTGTGGCTATATGGTTAAAAGCGTTTACTGGGCAGACTGTATTTCTCTCTCACACACACACACACAACCTCATGGGATAGCAACAGCAAACATGCTAATCAGTGAAGTTACCCCAAAAGTTACACTTTCCCATTCCCTTCCCAAGAATTCTATTGATTCCCATATCTGGGGGGCAGAAAGGAGATATGGCAGGTCAGCCTCCGTTATGTGCACCTCTTGGTAACATCCTGTGAAATCGTTGTTTGAAGCAACATAACTGCACTCTTAAGGGGACTTTCCTTCCTATGGAAATATTCATCACCTTTTCTGCCTGGAAGCTGAATGAATGATTCCTGCCTAGGTAAGCAGACAGAGATGTGATAGAAGGGTGCATTCTCTTCCATGGCCAAGGAGGAATTTGGAATACCCTCCCCAATGAGATGGTGCTGGTTTTGACCTTTAAAGCCCTATGCAGCCTAGGACCTTCGTACCTATAGGACTGCCTCTCCTGGTTTGCCCTGCAGCATGCTTCTTTCATTGATTTGATTTAGTATGTTGTCAATTTCCCAGATGCATCTAGTTGGCCACTGTGGGAAGTGAGAAGATTGGACTAAAAAGTCTGATCCCACAGGAGCTGTTCCTCCTGGGTCAGGTCAATGGTGGATCTAGTATAGCATCAAGTGGCCAACCAGACATTTATAGGAAGCCTGCAAGCAGGAGCTGAGCACAAGTGCACTTTCCCTTCCTGTGGTTTCCAGCAGCTGGTATTCAGAAGCAATTGCTGCCTCCTCCAAATATAAAATGAGAGACATACTAAATAAGGATATTGCTAGCCGGCTCGTTTATTTAGAATCCACACCTGCATTTTCCTCTGGGTGGTTTCTTTATAAATACCACACCAGCATGTCAGCGGCAGATTTTTAAATTATTTTTTTAGTGGTTGTTTCGAATCATCCAGAAGATGTATTCTGTTCATTAGGTGTTTGGCAAGCATGTATATAACAACAACAACAACAACAACAACAACAACAACAACAACAACAACAACAACAAATGTTATTTATACCCCGCCCTCCCCAGCCAAGGCCGGGCTCAGGGTGGCTAACACCAGCAAGATAGGACATTTTCTACTAAGACAAAAACACATTTTGTAGACCTTAAAGAATTAGAGACCATGTTGAAGCTAGTTGTTTTGAGTTGGCAAGGGCACTTCATGATAAAGTAATAGAAAACAGCAAGATAGTCCTGTGAGAATCAGAAGGTAAATTCAGTGAAACAATTCTTCCTCTTACACTCTGGACACCTGGAGGGGATACCTCATGCTGGTTGCTACAGAAGCTTCTTATCTCCTCACTGTTGCTGGCCCTTATTTTGAGGCTATGCTTCTATGTTAAGTCTAACACACCATTTGGGGCCACTCCCTATAACAGGAATGGGGAACCTATGTCCCTCCAGATGTCATTGGGGCTCCCAACTCCCATCAGCCCCAGCCAGCATGGCCAATGGTGAGGGATGATGGGAGTTGTAGCCCAGCAGTGCCTAGAGGCCTTCAAGTTCCCCACCCATGCCCTGTAATATTTTCATTTCAATTCACTTTTTGTATACCGCCTTTCTGTATTACTATATGTAAGGTGGGTTACAAGCAGAAAAGCAACAACAAAAGAAACAACAAAGGTCACACACATTATAAAAATTTGATCCAATGCAAAGAATCATAGAAACAAATCTATAAAATAAACAATAAAGCAATATTCAGTAACGAATTAGAATATAATAGTACACAATACAATGACATATCAACAAATAATAATTAGACAGAAATTCACTATTAACAATTACAATAAATAATGAGTATCACAACCCCCAAACAAATTACTTACATAAATTAACTGAGTTAGAAAACTAAAATACAAAGTACAAATACAAAATACAAATTAACATACAGTGGTGCCTCGCAAGACGAAATTAATTCGTTCTGCGAGTTTTTTCGTCTTGCGAATTTTTTGTCTTGCGAAGCACGGTTTCCCATAGGAAAAATAGTGATGGCATCATTGCTGCTCTACCAATTGAGCTGTCCCATGAGAGCCACTCTGGAATCCAGATTAAGTTTCTGGCCATCCAGAAAACATCCTCGAAGTCAAGTCGCAACTGCACCTCTTCAAGCAATGCACCCAGGGTATTAAAGGTTTTAAGAAAAAGGAAACAAACTTGCAAGACGTTTTCATCTTGCGAAGCAAGCCCATAGGGAAATTCGTCTTGCGAAGCAACTCAAAAAACCAAAAACCCTTTCGTCTTGCGAGTTTTTCGTCTTGCGAGGCATTCATCTTGCGAAGTACCACTGTATAACATTTAAGAACTATTCAAAACAACACCCACCCGAATATTCATGTGCATAGGCTTGTGTGAGCATTCGCTGCCTTCATTATGCAATGACAACAAGAAACTTATTTTTACATGTGTGAAATTGCTCAGGGGAGTTGAGTAGGAAAAAGTGTCCTGCTTCTCTCCTCTGTCACTTAGGCCCTATCTGCACTATTTAAAGCAGTTTCGTACCACTTTTAGACAATCATGGCTTTCCCTACAGAATCCTAGGAACTCTCTAGTCTGTTGGGCAAGCAGAGCAGCAATGCTGGATACAGCCATAAATATTTGCAAGAATATAAATAAATAATATCTTCCTAACTTAAGGAAGAAAACCATCAAAGTAAATCTGATAGCTTTCACTTTTGGAGACCTTATAGCTGTTTTCATGGAAGCCAGTAGGATTTAAAACAGCCTGATTGTCTGCAGGAATGCAGGACTCATACATAATAGAGCAGTCCTAAATGTTTTCAAATGACTTTTTAATTGTAGCTGCTCATTTGCTTCACTGCTTAGTTGTCACCTGTAACTTCGCAGCTGTCAGAAGAAAAATCATCAAGCCATTTTGTTCATGGGGATTTTTAAAATCTAAACAAGTAATCTGAAATGTATGTGAGCCCACAGTTTACAATAACCTTTGGTTATTGCAATGCATGTAAGATATTACTCCAGGACCTCATTCTGAATCTACATGCATGCATTTATGCATAAATCTATCACGCAAACTCCTTAGCGTGTGGGTTTCAAACCAGAAGGTGTATAGGTATCATTATCCATAATTTTCCATCACACACAAATTTACTACTGCTGCAAGTGATGTATCTAATGAACTGAGTAGTTTTTAAAGCATAGGAATGTTCTTGGTTGCTTTTCTGAAAGTTCCTCTCTCACCAGCTACTCTCAGATGTTTCCAGCCTCTTTTTAAATTTCCTTGAGTTTCTGTCTCTGTTTAAAGTCTCAGATTCCCATGCCATTTGCTCTTTAGTACGTTAAGTGAAATCACCCTTACTAGACCTGAGTAGCCCAACTGATCAGGTATTAGGTCTTGGAACTTGCCTTTGTAAGAAGACCTCGGTTCCTCTGAAAAGTAGAGTGTGCTTCAGAGAGACAATATCAATTCCCCTCTTTCGATTAATTAAAACACCATGACATCTATAACCTGTGTCCATGGACCACATTCATTTTATCCTAAAAACACCCCTCTGGTGTGGGTTAGGCTAAGGAAGAGATACTAAATGCCCAAAGCTCAGTCAGATGGCTGTATAGCTGAGCTGGGATTTGAGCTAAGGTCTCCCTGTTTCATGGCTCTTTAGCAACCATGCTGTCACACACAAGCTGATTCATCCAAGCCTCAAATAGGCCCCATTTCAGTGGGTGAAACAAGGCCTTTGAGTTTTGTCTCCAGTCTTGCCTACACTCAAGGCTTGCTTCTTGCAATATGCTGCTTTTAGCTTCAGCTAATACTTCACACCTGTTTGCAGTTGTTACAGGGGATTGTAGAAGCCAGAGGAAATTACACAGACACTGTCCACCCCCAGATCTAATATTCCCCTTCCATGTGGTTTTGGGATACATGCAGGTTTTGAGTTGTACTTGGAAAGCATAATGCATGTACTGACATCTGGAAGTATCATAACGATTGCTGTAAGAATTATTACCATAGCTGGGGATGAAGCCTACAGCTCTGTAGCAGAGTTGGTCTAGCAACAGCTTGCTTTGGTTATTGGAAACATACTCTAGACCAGATTTTACTGAGAGGAAAAGAAAATAGAACCTAATCTAAAGATTAGCGTAATAAACTGGGCAGCAAATTTTTAAACTGATGACTGGTTTGAATTTTTTGGCTTGTTTGAATCATTGATTGCAGAGCAAAATCAAGAGAACTTTCATTTAGAAGAGTTTGAGAATGGAGAGGGGGAAGTTACTATCTCTTGGGGGGGGAGACACATGTTCTTCCTGTCCCAGTGTTTCTAATGTTGCCAAAGTCTGAAGTTTCGCTCTTCGGAGATCCAAATTCAATTAGAAAACATCTGGGCCAGGATCCAGAAGGTTGCGGTGAAGGAAAGCTTCTGCTTCAACCCTCTACTAGCTGCTGCTCCTGGTACTCAGAGTGGCATGAACATCTGTGATCAGAACAAAAACCAGGGTGGCCACCAGATGCAAATGACAATATCCATGCATTTGGTTCACTGGATTTTAGTCCAGAGCTACAGGCAGCTCAGAGTCCTCCAAGTGGTCCATAAAGATGAGTGGTCATTGGAGACTCCTTTGGACGACTTTGATGTGCAAGACGTGGGAGGGATGGAGATGTGGATGGCTTCCATGTTGCATTGGAAGATGCCAGCAGTACAAGGCAATGGTGGCCATGTGTCCAACTTTACAGAGTGCATTTCTCTATTTGAGGGGCTGCCCAGTCCAAGACGGGTTTGAGGATAGAGCCCTAGAAAGGATGGACTTTGAAGATACCCATCAATAATTAGTACTTTGGACAGCAAGACAGGTCATTTGGTCACAGCCTGTGCTAAGATGCATTGCATTTATATTTAAATTTTAGGCTCTATTTTTGTAAATCTGAATCTCACTGTATAAAGTAGTAATGAATGTTTTAAGCAAATCTGCCTCGTCATTTGTTGTCTGTTTTGGTGATGGGTTTTCTTTGGGGGCAGGGAGGCTATGCAAAAGTGACCAGCCTTTGCACAGAAGATTTGTTCGGTCCTCAGACTCCAGAGAGAATGCTATGAAGACAAGTTACAGGAGGTGTGTGTTTTAACTCCATTAAGATTAAGGGAAGAGAGGAAGAACTGTAAATTTCTGGCTTGCAGGTGCAGAGATACATTTTAAATTGTGGTAGATAAAAATACTTAGGATCAGATAAAGGACATGTTTTAAAAGCTAGATTCATTTATCAGCTCTAGCTACATGGTTCCTTACACAGCTTCCTACAGTGTTGTGAGTTCACATCACAAGGAATCTGCTTCCACATCACAGCCTACAGGTAACTGCCAGCCAATTGTGACAGCTTATGAGGTTATTTTGTCCTTCAGCAATCTGGGCACTGCTGCGCATCGGTCCAATTCGCCTCGTGCATTTTTGCAGCTTTTTATGCGGGAGATGCCAAATCTCTTTCTTCTACCCTAGTAGGCATGGTTTGAGTATGGAGTATCCCCCAGATGGGCTAGACACCCTTCAGAGATGTGAAGTTGTATGAATCAGACGAAACCTGTTGACAAAGCTTGAGGTTGCCTCATTCCTGGGCACATGCCACTCCAAACACGCCGCAGGCTAAGGAAGGTGGGTGTTGTTGGTTATCTGAGACACATCTCTTTACATTTCATAATAACAGCCTTTCAGGAAGAACTCTAATTAAAATGATTCCCAGCGTCATGTTTTCAAAACATGGAGTGAAATGAGGCAGGGTTTGAAAATGGCAAGAGGGTAATATTTTTAATAAAAAATAAAAACCCAACCCAACCCTCTTCACTGAGGCCATGCAACATGAAGAACAGGAAGTAGGCCTTGAGGTGTTTTTCTCTATATATATTTCCAGCAGTACCATGAACTGACAAGGTGTTATCTGTTAATTAAAACATAATAGATCGAGTGTTAAGTTAAAGCCAGTGCTTCTTCTCATATTGCAGTAACTCAAGTTAAAGCCAGGTGCATTGGTTTTAATCTCCCCCTCCCCCACTTCTTATATTGTGCATCGGAACAATGTCCTTGGGAACTGGTTCTTTGTAGATTTATCCAAACACAAATTGTTCTCTGAATGGTCATACAGCAAGGAGAATTTGAAAGTAACTCTTACAGTTAATGCCTATTCTGCTCATGCTTGAGAGGGCAAAGGGTATAAATACATAGAGGCAGAACTCAGTTCCAGCGCCTCTCAGGTGGGCGCCACTGCCATGATTAGAGAACAAGAGAGGTGTTCATGGTGAGTTCCACTACCTCTTATTCTAGAAAAATAGCACTGCATAGATGGACCACTTTCTCTGTCAGTGTGCTTGCAGCATAGCATGTTGTTGTTTAGTCATTTAGTCGTGTCTGACTCTTCGTGACCCCATGGATCAGAGCATGCCAGGCACTCCTGTCTTCCACTGCCTCCAGCAGTTTGGTCAAACTCATATTTGTAGCTTCGAGAACACTGTCCAACCATCTCATCCTCTGTCTTCCGCTTCTCCTAGTGCCCTCAATCTTTCCCAGCATCAGGGTCTTTTCCAGGGAGTCTTCTCTTCTCATGAGGTGGCCAAAGTATTGGAGCCTCAGCTTCAGGATCTGTCCTTCCAGTGAGCACTCAGGGCTGATTTCCTTAAGAATGGATAGGTTTGATCTTCTTGCAGTCCATGGGACTCTCAAGAGTCTCCTCCAGCACCATAATTCTTTGTGGTCCAGCTCTCACTTCCATACATCACCACTGGGAAAACCATAGCTGTAACTAAAGGAAAAAGCACATCATGGCGGACATTATTTACCATGTATGTCTCCCTTCCGTATGACTTCCCATCCATCTCCCACCCAGAACTCCGACATCCAGAGCGGAAAAGAAAAAGCAGACTGTTAAATGGAAGATATGTCATTTTAAATAGTAACATCCCTGTCATAATCTTCCCACACCCAAGGACTGGGCTGAAGGAAGGAAGGAAGCTATGCTGTTTTAATAGTACAGTTGTACCTTGGATCGTGTACGCCTTGCAAGTCAAACGTTTTGGCTCCCGAACGCCACAAACCCAGAAGTGAGTGTTCTGGCTTGCAAAAGTTCTTTGGAACCCAAACATCAGATAGGGCTTCTGCAGCTTCCGATTGGCTGCAGGAGCTTTCTGCAGCCAATTGTAAGCCATGCCTTGGTTTCCAAACATTTTGGAAGTCGAACAGACTTCCGGAACGGATTCCGTTCGACTTCCAAGGTACCACTGTATTTAATGGCATATTCTATTTAACTGTATTTTATAATAATAATAATAATAATAATAATAATAATAATAATAATAATGCTTAATAGTATTGTTTTAGCTGATGCTTAACCATGTTCACCAACTGCCTGGAGCATCATTTTGTTGGAACACTTGACCAGACACAGACCTGGTTTGCTGTTATTACTTCATTCCACAACTCTGTATCATTTTTCTGTCTGTGTTACCTGTGTGTGTGTGTGTTTTGTTTATCATTTTGAAATTTGACAACCTGGGCTCCTTTGGAAGGAAGGTTGGGGTAGGAATTTAATAGATAACCAAATACTGAGTCCCATAATGATTGTACCACTTCCTCAGAGTTATACTCATATGGACACTAGCAGTTGGTTCTCCAAGCCAGTGGTAGTGAACCTGTGGCTCTCTAGATGCTACCCAGCTTCTGCTACCTCAGCCGGCTTATAACAATATTTGGACAGGGGTGATGGGAATTGTAGACCAGCTCAAAGCAAACTGTGTTCCTCTGCTCTAAGCAAAACAGTTGAGTCTTTATAGCTGATCATCCTCAGTCTGCCTGACTTCTTTCTCCTCCTGAGATCCCCACAGTACCACTTTTGTAGGAAGTTGCAAGGTGGTACTTAAATTGCTAGAAGCATTTACAAACACAGTTCTCAATGTGTTCTCTCTCTCTCTCTCTCTCTCTCTCTCTCTCTCTCTCTCTCACACACACACACACACACACACACACACACACACACGTGTGTGTGTGTGTGTGTGTGTGTGTGTGAGAGAGAGAGAGAGAGAGAGAGAGAGAGTGTCTTTGCCCCACCCACTTCACATATTCCTAAAAATAAAGAGACAAACATTTCTGGATACCAAATTTGGTCAGGACTGTCATGTTTTGTTGGAACTCCGTAAACAGTACAGTTGCAAATTTTAGCAACAAAGTCTTCTCCCAGAGTTCTTTTTCTTTGTGATGCAAGAAATCCTAGCAATGCCATTTTTTCCTTTTCTTTTTGGTTATATAGCCCTTTTACTTTGTAGCGTTTCCGCTGTACATTAACTGTGCAAAGCCACTTGGACTGCACTCCTATCACGGGGGTGGAGAAGGAGGAAGGAGATTCCATGGCAACTGCTCTGCTACATTAAAAACCCTGCCAGCTCCCTGCAGCCGAGGTGAGAGGTGCGGACAGATTTTTCTTCTTTCCCTCCTTCTGTTTTCTGTTTTGTTCCCTCACATTGACCCTAATGAGAGGTGAATTAACTGTGTCAGCTCCAGGGCTGGCTTAGCTTCAGGTCCGATAATGTCCATATTTGGAGAGGGAGAATTTTTTTGGATCGTGGAGATACAATATTGCCCCAGCGCTGTCCCTACAAGGCACTGTTATGGGCCCTTTCATCAGCAGTACATCTGTTCTGGGTGACTGTTCCACCAGCATAATCAGGGGCCACAAAATGTCATCTTGCAGGTGAAGCAGAGCCTTTTTCGGCTTTGGTGACCCGTCACTATTATCCCCCACTCCTCCCCTAATCTTCCCCCACACCAATACGTTCTTTAAAAACCCACAACTTTTGAGGATCACTATTGTACCCATTTTACAGATGGCAAAGTGAGGCTGAGAAAGAGCAGCTTGTCCTGGAGGAACAACAATTGGCCATGGAGTCCACCATTTATTTTCGTGTGTGTGTGTGTGTGTGTGTGTGTGTGTGTGTCAGCCACAATTTTGTTTGGCACCAAAAGCACCAGATACAAAGATACCAGATACAGGATACCAAGGCACTGGCCAACAGTTTGTGGAGGGGGAACAAACAATGGCCACCAGGTGGCAACAGTGATCAGTTCTGCCTTTAGCACCACAACAGGAAGCAAAAAAAGACACTGTACTGTATGTATCTTCTTTTTTTAAGCAGGGGAAAGAAAAACAATGCTGGTTCGTAAATAAATAATAATGATGATAATAAAAGAATATGGAAATGAATGCAAAGTGATGGACAGATAATAAAACAAAATAGAATTCTAAGGGGGGAAGGACCTAGACAGCTCAGTTGATTAGAGCGTGGTGCTGATAACACCAAGGTTGCAAGTTCAATCCCTGTATGGGACAGATGCATATTCCTACATTGCGAGGGGTTGGACTAGATGAACCTCAGGGTCCCTTCCAACTCTACAAGTCTATGATTCTAATGAATATTTTTTATTTATTTAGCTTGCACACCCTGGATTACTAGACTTTTCATTGAGGAGCATTGGCTAGCCATCTAAGAGTATCACAGAACCATTTTGAAATGGGCCGGATTGTGCATAGCATATAAGTGATAATAAATATAACACAATAATTGTATGCAATATTATAATTGCATAAAATATTATAATGGCAGAATGCACAAAAAGTATATGTTTACTATAAAAGAAACACAAAACCTTTGATTCCCGAGTGTGCTAAAGCTATCCACCCCTGTGTTTGCTATGCGGACTCTATGTATAGTTTTTGGTACCACACCTCAATACATTACCGACCCTAAATCACTAGGCTTGGCTGGCGTATTGACCTGCAAAGTGAAAGATGTAAGATGTGATAGATGGACTGTATGTGGATACCAGGCAAACAGCCCTTAAATTAACGGAAAGCAGTTTAAAGCAAGAGCCATCCAAATTCCAGTAAGATAAAGCTCGTGACATACAGGGGACTGTCTAACAAAGAACCTATTTTGGCAATGGCTTCCTGAAATGGAAAAGGGAAAAGAAAAGAAAAAGTTCTTTGCTTTGGACCATTGTTCGTCAGTTAATCCTATAGACGTATATTTCTTCATCAAACTCGAGTGAACAGAGGAAGAAGCAAATCTGGCCTTGTAAGCGAGGCCTGAATTTAAAGAAGAGACAAGGAAAGGTTAAATAAGCAGAACTTTATAAATGGTGTCTGAAGGAGCGCACGTGCCTGGACACTCTTGTTCACCCACTCGCTGCTAATACGGGCAGGAAAATATTGTTTTTCATAATTTGACATAACTTTTAATTTCCTGCTCCCTCCCAGCATCATTCTCTTGTGTCTCTGTCGCTAGATCAGGACTCCTTTGGAAATATCAAGCCTGCCTTTCTCCGGAAAGTTATTGCTGCAAATGGCACATACCTGCAAAACAGTCACCATTTTTATTTCCATAGTATTTCTGTTTGGAGGAGTCCCTTGCCATCTCTTCTCTTATCCAGACAAAGCGCTTATCCATGCTTACTTTTTACCCCTTCCCAGGTACAGGCCTGTGCTTTAAAGCTCTGTATCCAAGCACTCCCACCCCCCAGAGCTTTCCCCACAAAAACCTGCTCTTTAAAGCTGAATCGGAGCAAATGGCAATTTGGGTTTTCCATTAGTCGCACAAAGGTCTTGGTGATAGCAATGCAACAGGTAAGCTGCTGAATCTCATCACTCCTCCTGCCTTCTTAAAGCAGTAGCAGACCTTGGGGGTCTGCCTATTCTACATCATAGTTGTGGTGCCCAAGGAGGCACCACAGAGGCTCTGTGCCCAGTGAGACCCTAAATTTGCCTCTGCTGCAAGGAAGATACATATGAGCTTCAGTGAGGGGGGGGGGACATCAAATGGCCAGTGCTGCTGCCTCCTTTGCCACTACCCTCAGCTCCCCTCACCCCCACCCCAGGGGCACCACAAGGGCTGCTGTTCAACACTACTCCTACTCAAAGTAGACCCATTTAAGTTAATGGATGTGACCAACATAAAAGGTAAAGGGACCCCTGACCATTAGGTCCAGTTGTGACCGACTCTGGGGTTGTGGCGCTCATCTCGCTTTATTTGCCGAGGGAGCCGGTGTACAGCTTCCAGGTCATGTGGCCAGCATGACTAAGCTACTTCTGGCGAACCAGAGCAGTGCACGGAAACGCCGTTTACCTTCCCGCCGGAGCAGTACCTATTTATCTAAGGCACAGATAGCTCAGGTGGTAGAGCATGGGACTCCTAATCTCAGAGTTGTGGGTTCGAGCCCCAAACTGGGTGGAATATTCCTGCATTGCGGAGGTTGGACTGGATGACCCAACTCTAAAAGTGACCCTGGGACACATTTAGGGACACGGGTGGCGCTGTGGGTAAAACCTCAGTGCCTAGGACTTGCCGATCGCATGGTCGGTGGATCGAATCCCCGCGGCGGGGTGCGCTCCCGTCGTTCGGTCCCAGTGCCTGCCAACCTAGCAGTTCGAAAGCACCCCCGGGTGCAAGTAGATAAATAGGGACCGCTTACCAGCGGGAAGGTAAACAGCGTTCCGTGTGCTGCGCTGGCTCGCCAGATGCAGCTTGCCACGCTGGCCATGTGACCCAGAAGTGTCTGCGGACAGCGCTGGCTCCCAGCCTATAGAGTGAGATGAGCGCACAACCCTAGAGTCTGGCAAGACTGGCCCGTACAGGCAGGGGTACCTTTACCTTTTACCTTACTTGACATGCTTTCGAACTGCTAGGTGGGCAGGAGCTGGGACCGAACAACGGAAGCTCACACCATCGCAGGGATTCGAACCGCCGACCTTCTGATCGGCAAGTCCTAGGCTCTGTGGTTTAACCCACATATTTCATAAGTAAAAGAATATGCATTGCACATAGCATCCACTGGGACTCCCTCTGCAAACTTTACATTCCTGGCAAAATGTTAGCTTCACGTTGGCTTTTAAGTCGTGCAGAACACTATTTTGCCACAAGTTGTTTGCCATAGACTTCCAGTGGGGCAGGAAAACTACAGGAAAACCACTGATAGGAATTTCACGAAAACAATGAGAGTGGGTGCTCCATGGGAAGTCTGAATAAAGTATATCAGTAGTTTTTGACAAAATTAAAAGTATACTTATAAAAACTGGAAAAAAGGGATCACACTGTCAATTTCCATAATTTTTTTAACTTGCTATATCTGTGGCAATTTTTCATCTGACAGATTTGGAATTTGGTTCCTTGGTAAAGGTAAAGGTAAAGGACCCCTGGACAGTTAAGTCCAGTCAAAGGCGACTATGGGGTTGTGGCGCTCATCTCGCTTTCAGGCCGAGGGGGCCAGTGTTTATCCACAAACAGCTTTCCGGGTCATGTGGCCAGCATGACTACACCACTTCTGGTGCAACAGGACACCGTGACGGAAGCCAGAGTGCACGGAAACGCTGTTTACCTTCCCGCCGCAGTGGTACCTATTTACCTACTTGCACTGGCATGCTTTCAAACTGCTAGGTTGGCAGGAGCTGGGACAGAGCAAGAGGAGCTCACCCTGTCGCAGGGATTCGAACCGCCAGCCTTCTGATCGGCAAGCCCAAGAGGCTCAGTGGTTTAGACCACAGTGCCACCCACATCCCCAGTTCCTTTGTAGTCCTCATCAGGCACATCCATGTGTGCCAGTCTTCAAGTTATTAGCCCAGCAGGTGCCACTTTTAGAGGCTACACAAACATTGAGGCTTATAATGGTGTTTTTTCTCCTATAAATTATTTCCTTTAAAGATTTATTAATCACCTTTCCTCTACATTGATACCAGGGTAGATTATAAACTAAGCATACAAACAATTTATAAAATAATAAAAGACATCGGACTGACATTGTCATGCACATTACCAGTATGGACTGGGGGGGCGGGGCAACCAACTTGGTGAGGTTCGTTGTAAATAGATCTCCAACATGTTTTTGAAAGGGTAAATGTAGGTGTAGGAACTCTCAGGTTTTTGTTTTATCAGTGTGATGCGAACTCTCTTCCCAGGCAGCCAGTATGGTACCTGCAATTTCCCTTAGGGTTAAGATAGCAGCTTTGAGCAGAGAGAGAGATTCATACTGGCAAATGCACTGTGCAATTGCTTTGTCCCTGTCCACATTACCATGGTCCCAATCTATGAGTGGGGTGTGAAGGAAGAGACGCATTTATCTTTAAAAAGAAGGAGGAAAGAATAGGGAGAAGACCTGGTCATGGATCTCCTGCCACCTCATTTAGTCTGGTCCTCACTTTCCCCTGCATTTTGCATTATGGCATTGTTATTATTGTGCTCAAAAGGAGGTTGGCTTTTTCACCAGTAACGCAAATGTTGTGGAACGCACTTCTTGCAGAAATGCAAGAGGCTCCCTCTGTATTGGCGTTCTGCTAGCTTTTGAAGACACGCCTCTTTACACAGACATTCCCATGCTCTCTTGACCCGAATAATCTGTTTTAATTGCTGATTCATTGCTGTGCTGTTTTAATGGGATTGTTTTATTGTGTATTTTAATTATGGTGTGCTTTTAATTGCCCTTTATTTATTTATTGCAATGCCATGCAATTGATCCTTGTGCTTTGTAAACCGCTTAGAAGCCATCTGGACACTAAGCAGCATGCAAATAAACAAGTCTTGCAGGATGCATTTTAGATCAAAATCAAAGTTCAGTTTGAAGACTTGTGGTGCACATTTTGCTTTGTGCATTGGGCAACTGATTGCACTGCACGTTTTGCAGCGTGGACTCGATTCCTGAGCGTTTTGTGCAAAAGGGTGGCTATGTGGTTTTGCGGTGGTGCTGCTTTTCGGATAGACTTGATCCCAGGGTTGTGGGTTGAAGCCCTATGTTGGGCAAAAGATTCCTGCCTTGCAGGAGGTTGGACTTGATGACCCTTGTGACCCCTTCCAGTTCTATGATTCTATTATCACTTCCCTGTCTCCTTCCCTTGCCCTGCTCAGCCTTTGTTTTCAGAGGCATCATGACCAGACCCCCCCCCATGCCAATCACCCAAGAAGTACCCTGATTCCTCTCTTCATAACATGACTCATCAGCCACCCTCAGCGCCTTTCCTCTCTGCATGAAGACACACACCATTCCACATATAAGTTTGCTGTCACAAACACACTACCAGATGCTTTGAGAAGCCAGAGTTTAATTGGGAAAGAGGTAAGTGCAGACTTGCCCACATTATTCTTCCCTGTGCCAGGGATCACAGCCGTTTCGAGTTAAAGCAAGAAACAGCCAGAAAGGGGGGGAGGGAATGTGCATAGGCCTAATTCTCTGCAGGATTTATATTATTATATGGTAAGCATTTGCACTCTATACAATAAAAACCAAGTTGGCTTTGCTTTCACAGAAAAGGAAACACAACAAGACCAAAAAATCACAAGCTTGATAGTAATTACAGAGAATAGACATTTATTTTATCCTTTTACTAGCAGGACCAATTGTGATTTTTATGCTCCGAGAAAGCTCACTCTTAAATTTTATGTCTTGCGCAGCATTGCCAAATCTAAGGCTAATGTTGTTGTGTTAAACAGATGACAAAGCGTATTCCTGAAACCTCCATCCCATAAAGGGACTGGAATCGGGAAATGTCTAATGGGAGACAGATCTTAAGAAAGCACCATGTTCAAGCTTGCAACCAAAAATCTCCATCAATCTTACTATTTTCATATCCTACCTTTCTTCCAAGGAGATCAAGGTGGTGTGCATCTGAGGCATGGAATCCACTCGCCCCAGGTCACACAGTGAACTTCCTTGGCTTTTGCATGGAGTTGAACCCTGTCCTTCCTTTTTCTAGCCCGAGACACTAGCTGCTGTACATCACTGTCTCACAATAGTTTCCACAACCCAGTCAATTCTTTCTTAACTCTCCATAGCCCAGATCCAGTCCGTTACTACTTCTCAGGATCATAGATCTTCCCAAAGCAACTCACAATAAAATAATCGCAACAAAGCAATGAAACAACATTACTAATTGCATTAATAGTGATCAGGACCAAACAGTGTTTTGGTCCAGATATGTGGACCAAAATACTGCTATTGTTCAAAATTTGCACATCTCTGAATTTTGCAATGGATTATTTGGTTGGAGAACTGCATTGCAAAATTCAGAGGTGTGCATATTTTTAAGGGTATCATTTTGATTAGGATTTGGTAGGGCAACTGGGGACTAGACAAAGTTACTTTGGGGATCTGCCCTTACTAGATTCACCACTTATGCATGTCCAAAACAGAAGAAATAAATCATGCAAAAGAAGGGATAAATTTGCATAAAATTTGCATGTGCTTATTTATGCATATAGATGCAGATTTGGAAACAGTTATTATAATCTGTGACCTATCTGCCTGATCATTCTCCTGTTCAGGTGCTGTTGGTGGATTACTTCAAGGTCACTGCTCTTCCTTAAGGTTGTTAAAAAACAACAACATTTAAACTAGACTTGAACATAGTCTGAAACGGAGAATGTCGAGAATGTCCTCTGTAAAGTAGAGTACATGGCCACCTTCATTCTAGCCTGTATGGAATGGCCACTGGCAGTCACTGATATATACCGTTGTCTTTCCCTGCTTCCTCCCCTTTATATATATATAAAAGGTTGCAGGTAGGTATGATGGAAACTTTGGCTGAGAAGCTCAAGACAGAACTCCATGCTCAGTCAAAGACCTAGTTTTTGAGCCAAAAACTTTGTCCCCAGGATGGCTACCATTGTCCATTGAAGAAAGCCACCAATTAAATGAGTCATGAGTAGGGTGGACCAAGCAGATGTTTAAAGACAAAGTCCTTCGCTTGTGAAAACTTTTGTGGTGGTGCACTGACATTGTCATTTTAATAGCTAAATTCCAATAGGGATTATGAGTACCAAATAATGATTTAGAGTTAGATAAAAAATACATAAGTAATCAACATCTGAACTGTAAGTGAAGAAACTTCTGATCCATTAACTTCAAGAGAAGTTTTGAACTACCTTTTCAGTGGCATGCAAGAGACATCCTTTAAATGCAGATATCAAGCCAATAAAATAAAATTGAGTTTTAAAAGTTGTTATTTTAATTTCAAGGACATTCTCTCTAAGTGTATGAATATTCCTTCTTATGTAGACATATTTCTTCACAGCCATGCAACCGAATCCTTACAGAACCAACAGCTTGTTGATGCTAACAAGCCACTGTCTATCAGCTGCAGCCTCCTGGTTGCCTTGTAACTCATCCTAGGAAGTTTTACTCCAAAGTAAGTCCAAAGTAAGCTGAACCCTTTGGACAATTTACCTTAATTTAGATTGTTTGCAAATTCACTAAATGTGAGATTGACCAGAAGAAAGAGAAGGCCAAATTTCAGAGTTAGAAGGTGGCAGATCAGGTTTAAAAAACCCAAAGTCTTCCACTTAAGGCCATCAATTTGGCTACACAAGAAAAATGAAACTGAATACTGGAGGAAATGTTGATTTCAAAGCTCTTTGAAATGAGATACCAAGTTGCCAAAAACATTCTTCGGGAATCAGATTGAATGTGCATTTTCATAAAGGACAAAAAGTAATTATAATGGCTGCAATAGAGAACAATGAACCAGAGAGTGATAGATGCCTTGTTTTTCAAATTTGGAGAGATTTAGTTTGATGGACTGGGTCTATACAAAATAGCCTCTTACGGATCCAGTGCAGCCAGATGATAGAAGGTTTTTCATACAAATGTCTGAACAAGATGCCACTTTAGACCAGTGGGTTTTGAAATACCCATCCAAAACAGGTTTGGTAGTTTATCTGGCTTATGAAAAATGAGCCAGTTCCCAGGGTTACAAATAATACCATCACATGATCGCCAACCTGTAAAGTAGGGTGTGGTGTCCTTCCCACATCCACACCCAGTATGTTCCAACACCACACTATTTAACGAGACCAGGAAGTAACAACAAAGCTTTGAGCTAAATGAACATAATTGCTGAGGAAATATACTTCCACACCAAAGTTTAGATGTCATCTAAAGACAGCTGGGTGAATGGTGGTGGGGAGCTTAAGAGTTCGTAGCACATTCCTTAACGCTATGAGAGTGCACTGTCTATGTTATGGAATCTCCTAGCAGGTCAAATAAAACTAGCAAACTTGGTGTTAGGCCTCCCCTGGATTTTGTGCCTAGATGTGCCCCGTGTAGGGAAACTTGTTTGAGGAGCAGTATTTATTCTTTGCAAATTCTAATACAAAGAGACCAGGTCCATTAGCTCCTGAACTGATGTGCAGATTGGAACACAGTATCCACAGGCTTTTTGCACATCTTAAAAGTTCTGGCACAGTTCTCAGCACCGAAAACCATGTGAAAACATGTTTTAGTAATGCACATTTTGAGAGAAAGTCAGTTTGGAGATGCATGTTTCAAAATACTGTTTAAACACATGCTTGCATTCATATTTTCATACATCTTTTAAAGAAATTCACAGAAATGGATTGGAACAGGCTTGTTACAGGTGAACCCACACTGAAAGGATGCAGAGTAGAAATAGACCGATGGACTGGTTTGTGAAATTATTATGTATTGAAGGAACAGGACCTGAAGAGGGAAGTGTAGCATATGGAAAGAGGCCACAACTGTAGATGTGTTTACCAGCAGTTGTTTTAAGGCAATGGTGATAAGAAGGATTTAGATCAGCACTGACAGCAGTTGTAGCAGTGGTCCACATATACGCTAGCAATTCAGTAGCTGTACACCGGCATGGTGTTCATGCCTAGCCCCTGTCTTACCACCACCACCACCACCACTGTGCAAAGCCTTCTGAGAAAGGTGCAGGATTCCTCCTCAATAGCGGGAGGATCCTTCTTTATGTTGCAGCACCTCATGAGTTGCTCACCTAGCAATGCAAACAAATGCAACATGGCACGATGGTAAATAAACATCACCAGGTGGTGCTATTGCTCACTGTATTTCATTTTTTGTCCCCTGTTGCTTTTTGCTGGGAAAGGACGCATCCAGTTGACGCAGGTTTCCTCCTGATGTTGCAAAAGATGACCACGTGTTCTCTTCCACAATGTGCTAGCGGCATAATCCAAGTTGTGGCTTTGCTCCAGTGCTGGTGCTCATTGTACTATTGCTATGCTTCACTTTTGGCAACAATTTCCAAGCACAAGAAAAATGATCAGTGCTGACAAAAATCGAGACAGTGCTTAGAGGTGGGAGGCATGGATAGAAGCCAGTTTGGAAGTCTTTCCCTGATGTCCCTCTCCCAGTGCCTTTGTGCTTTTTCTCACCAGTTTGATACCCCTCTTGGCAGCTGCTTCAGCAGCAGCACACAAGAAACCCGTTTTCTTTAGAAGCCAATCAGTGATCAAGTGGATGTGATGATGTGATGGTGCCACACAGCTCATGAAACTTGGTTACATTCTCATGGCATGAACCCAGTTCAGAGTGAAAGAGATGCTTCCTGCCCTTAGCGTGGATGGCCAAAGGCTTTTGCTCCACTTTGCAGCACCTGCCTGGAAAAGAAATCACAATACAGATTCACATTTTGTGGAGCAGGAATGCTGGAACTTGTGGTCCTCTAGATGTTGCCGAGCTCCAACTCTCATGGTCTGGAATGAGAGGGGTTGTAGTTCACTGACATCTGGGGGTATCACAGATCCGGAAACTGCAATTAATCCAGAATGCAGCAGCTAGACTGGTGACTGGGACCACATAACACCGGTCCTGAGAGATCTACATTGGCTCCCAGTACGTTTCCGAGCACAATTCAAAGTGTTGGTGCTGACCTTTAAAGCCCTAAACGGCCTCGGTCCTGTATACCTGAAGGAGCGTCTCCACTCCCATTGTTCAACCCGGACACTGAGATCCAGCACCAAGGACCTTCTGGCGGTTCCCTCATTGCGAGAAGTGAGGTTACAGGGAACCAGACAGAGGGCCTTCTCGGTAGTGGCGCCCACCCTGTAGAACACCCTCCCTTCAGATGTGAAGGAAATAAGCAGCTATCCTATCTTTAAAAGACATCTGAAGGCAGCCCTGTTCAGGGAAGTTTTTAATATTTAACGCTGTACTGTTTTTAACACTTGATTGGGAGCTGCCCAGAGTGGCTGGGGAAACTCAGCCAGATGGGTGGGGTATAAATAATAAATTATTATTATTATTATTATTATTATTATTATTATTATTATTATTATTATCAATTGCAGGGGCAAAAACATGACACACTGAAAGCTTAATGCTAGTTTAGATTAGGTTAAACAAGGAGAGAAAGCATTGGTTATGATGGCAGCAAGGACCATCATTTTGTCTTCTAAAGAAGAGGCAAGGATCACAGTGTGGAAGCTAAGCAAGGGTTAGAAATCCAGCACGCAGTCTGTACATCAAGGCCGAAGAGCAGACGTCACAGGCTGGAATGGCAGGTAGCAACACTAGCCAAGATGCAAGAATAGCCAAATCAACTGGGGAGCCAAGACAAATCTTTTGCAAAAAGTAGCCACAATATGAAGACTGGAGTCCAGTTTTCTTTGGTTCAGTCCAGGAAATAGATGCTGAGGAATCTAGTCAGTCCGAGGTCTGAGCTGAGGCCAGTCAGAGTCTGAGGAAAGTCAGGCTGTAGCTGAAAAAGTTTCATTAAACTTCTGGGAAAGCTGCAATGTGAAAATTTTACAGGCAGACATGAAAATGACCCACACTCTAGATTTATGTCTGCTTGTCTTGTAATGTGGGATATGTTTTTTATGATCTACTAATATTTCAGGCATTGACAAACTTCACAATATGCTGCCACTATGTAGAATGGAGCCCCAATGTCCCATTTTCCATCGCAAAGTGCCCTCAGGAAGGGTGGTGAGCATTGGGAAGGAGACATGAGGGGGCCTACTTTTGGTATTTGCCAGTCTCAACTCTGTGCTTTCAATATCCATGCCTTCTAGCATTCTTTAGGCTCTTTTTCCCCCACAGACATTGTTTTGAGGCTGCAAAACATTAAAGGGCAACTTCAAGGATATAGAATATTGTTTCATCCCCCTGACAATCTTTTGCCCTCCTAGCATTTCTCCATGGGTTTATATTAGGACAAAGGTTTAAAAATTATTAGTCATCCCCAACCACCAAACCAGTCCCATTTTTTTTAAAAAAAGGAAGGGAGGCATATTGCTAGCATGGCCATCACATTTTTGTTAGTAATCTCACAGATGCAACCATTTCATCAGATCCCTCTGCCAGTACTAATATATGTTATTCGTAATCCTATTTATAGGCTGGAAATATTCTGAGAAAGACACTGATTTTGTACGATTTAGTTTTAAGTAGGGTACCGAAGGCCACTTCAAAACCAGCTTTGGCCAACATTATTTCATCACAGACTCACCGAAATTACTAGAGCTTTCTCAGGGCCGTGATCTCCATTTTACTCGCTTAGCAAACTCTTATTATGCAATTGTTTCTGACAGCCTTAAATGCAAACAGCAAGGCTAAAGTAACAAGGAAATGTAAAATATATTGCTAACACAACGGCAAAGGCAAAAGGGTTGACAGTATTTTATTAGAAATATAACAGCTCTTTTAAAAAAAGCACCACAGTGGCAGTGGAACACAGGATCAGGCACTCTGGGCTCCATCACGGGAGGGCACAGGGGTGGTTGCCCTGGGCACAAAATTGTTAGGGGCACAAAATTTCAACACCCAGTCTTGCATCAACACAGCTGCGTGCTTCCGTTGCTGGGCTCCAATGAAAACAGCTTCTCCATGCAAACCAGGAAGTGACCTCTCCAGACAACAGAATGACTCTTCTTTTGTTATCTCTGTAGCTGTGATCTCCTGGGTGATGCGGACACTGTTAGGCAGTTGAATGTGCATGCAAACTCCATCCTCCATGCTACCCCGGGCACTGGCAACCCATGCTAAGCTACTGGGCTCCATTATTGGTGCAATGAAATCCTTTGGAACATATCAGGAGTTGCATTGTTTGTATAATTTAACTTAATTAATGTTATTTAATTATATTGCGCTGTATAGGATATTTTGTATTGTGGTGTCGATTTTGTTTTAATGATATGTCCTCCCCCCCCTGTTAACCACCTTGGGCTCTCTTGGGAGGAACAACAACAACAACAACAACAACAATGTGGTGGTGCACAGGAGGGATGTTGTTTTGTATTATTTGTTTGTTTGCATGACTGTGCATGATGGTAGCATAGTAACAGCTGCACACAAGAACAGGTAGCCAGCATTCATTTGAAGTGAAAGAAGCCACAATCCACATGGCTAGAAGAATTAGTGCCGCATAAGGAAAACTGCTGCTCTTTGGCTGGAGGGAGACACACAAAGCTTAGACTAACCTTTTTATTATTTCTTTAAAGATCCCTGGCTGATTTCCTTGGCAAACACAAATTTATCTCATTCATATTTTCCCTTCAACTCTCATTTTCCCAAACAAATCCTGCCCTTTGTGAATAATTACCTAGAATCTATGTATAGGGAAAGATACAAAACAAATTATTCATTGTTTTGTCATCTGTGGCCTTTCAGATTAACTTTAACCAGAAGGAGAGGAGTCCCTGACAAAACTGAGCTGGCTGTTTCCTAAGAGCTATTAATATTATGACCAAATATTAAGAGAGTGGCATTAGCTTCTTATTTTCGGTAACTGCTCTTAAAGGTCATAAAATTGATTCTGCTTCCCAGATTCAGTCTTTCCAGTTTCATTTACTGGTCTGTTATTAGGTCATTAGGCCATTTTCCTTGGAGAATGACCAGTGAGTCCCAGGAGTTCTAAAAATAGACAAGGCTTTTAAAAAGACATTGCGAGCACATGCTGTCTTTCCTTCTCCCTCTCCTTCTCCCTTTTACTTTCTTATTTGACATCAGTTTAAAGCAGCCTGGGAGGGGAAAAGCCAGACTAACATCCAAAGCAGAGTTCTGCCCAGAAATGTTATATCAATAAATTAGCAGCTTGTATTCATCTGATGCATATTGAGAGAACCACCGTCTCAAATCACTCCACTCCACTACCTCAGTCCTTAATTGAGCAGAATATAGTAGCAGTGACGTAGCATGGGTTGTCAGCACCCGGGGCAAGGCAAGTAATTTGCGCCCCCTAACCCTCGCTCTCTCTCCGCACCGCACGGCACGCCTGGCACCCCCCCCCTCCACAGTGGGCGGCGACCCGGCGGCTCGGATCGGATTCGCACATCCAGCACTGCAGTGAGAGAGAGAGAGAGAGTGAGCCAGGTAGGGGCAGAGAGCTGCGAGTGCGAGCACGCCCCCCCATGTTGCGCCCGGTGCGCCCGGCCCCCCCTGCACCCCCCCACGCTACGCCACTGTATAGTAGATCCCCCCACTATAGATTTCCCCCCCAAATATGTTTTATCCTAAGAACTAGTTCACTAGCCTCCCAATGAGGAACTATTTTTTACAGAACTTGTTCTTTCTGCAATGCCAACCTCCACAAGAAGGGAGGAGTCTTCCTATCCCCAAATGCCTGTGTAGGCAGGGCCACCCCAAGCCATTTTGCTGCCTGAGATGAAAGCCAAGATCCTTAGATTGGCAGATGAATCTTACGGTGGTAACAGGGCAGTGTGCTCCCCTCTCTTGTATCTGAGAACAGCAAGCTAGTATAGCAGGCACAGTGCAGATTAGCTTAGGGGACTCAGGAGGAATGGTGTGGGGCTGCTGCCACCGCTGACAGACCATCCAAGTGTCCCTATTTTCCTGGGACAGTCCCAGACTTACACAAGCCATCCTGGTTTCTGATTTGACCTTGGAATGTCCCACTTTTCCTTAGGACGTCCCTATTTTCATTGGAGAAATGTTGCAGGGTATGGAGTTATGTGACCCCCCCCCCCCCAAGTCAAGGAGATAAGCAACCATGCAACCTTTAAAAGACATCTGAAGGCAGCCCCTATGTGGGGAAGTTGTTCAATGTTTAATGTTTTCTTAAAGACCTTTAAAGCCCTATGCAGCCTAGGACCCACGTACCTACGGGACCGCCTCTCCTGGTATGCCCCACGGAGGACCTTAAGGTCCACAAATGACAACATTTTGGAGGTCCCAAGTCACAAGGTGGTTAGATCGGTCGCAACTAGGGCCAGGCCCTTTTCAGTACTGGCCCTGACTTGGTGGAACACTCTGTCACCAGAGACTAGGGCCCTGCGGGACTTCACATCTTTCCACAAGGCCTGCAAGACAGACCTGTTCCACCTGGCCTTTGGTTTGGGCTCAGTCTGACCCTTATGTTTCCCTCTCCTTATGGTTTTGATGAGGCTGCATTTTAAATTGCATTTTAACCTGTATTTTAAATTGCCCCCCCCATTATGTTTTTACTGTAATTTTACTGTTGTTAGCCACCCTGAGCCTGGCTCTGGCCAGGGAGGGCAGGGTATAAACATTATTATTATTATTATTATTATTATTATTATTATTATTGATATGTTGGAAGCCATTCAGAGCAAGTGGGTGTCAGGGACTGGGCAGAGGAGGAGTGGTGGAGATCATCTCCCCATCCTGACCCTTCCAGAGAAGAAGACCGTTCAGAATTACAACATGGGTTTGAGGGAGATCACAGCTCAGAGGAAGATGAGGTGAAAAGTTGGGAAATAATGGGAGAGGAGGAGGAAGCAGAGCCTGAGCAGCTGGCTGACACGTTATCACTAGAAAGCATCCCAGACCCACCATCTCCCAGAACCCGGCAAGCCTTAAAAGTAGGAGAGCAAAGGGCTCGGAAACAGATGGCCCTAAGTGGCAACTGTAGGGGTGGTTGTACTGTTGATGAATGAGGAAGTGGGAGAGAATGGGTGTGGAGATTTACTTGGGACAACACCATTGTTCCAAGAGCCTGCAATCCCAAGCCTCTCTCAGTAAATATTGAATAAAAAGCAGATGGTAAGGACTTTTCCTTGTCTTATCTGTTCCTAGCAACCTGCTGTGGGGGTTGGTTCCTCTGCTGCCTGACAGTGAGGTAACCCAGTCAGATGGGTGGGGTATCATCGTCATCCCTATTTTCATCAGAGAACTGTTGGAGGGTATAACACAGGCAGCTGCCTCACCCTGCCTAATGGTACAGCCAGTCATGAATAAAGGCAGAAGAAGAAGAAGAAGAAGAAGAAGAAGAAGAAGAAGAAGAAGAAGAAGAAGAGGAGGAGGAGGAGGAGGAGGAGGAGGAGGAGGAGGAGTTCGGATTTGATATCCCACTTTATCACTACCCAAAGGAGTCTCAAAGTGGCTAACATTCTCCTTTCCCTTCCTCCCCCACAACAAACACTCTGTGAGGTGAGTGGGGCTGAGAGACTTCAGAGAAGTGTGACTAGCCCAAGGTCACCCAGCAGCTGCATGTGGAGGAGCGGAGAAGCAAACCCGGTTCCCCAGATTACGAGTCTACCGCTCTCAACCACTACACCACCACTTACGTCTTGTCTAAGAGGGACTTACCACCACAGTGAGAGACTGGACTTGATGACTTTTTAAGTCATCTTCAATTCTGTTCTTCTGTTCTGTTGTTGTTGTTGTTGTTGTTGTTGTTGTTAGTTGTAGTAGTAGTAGTAGTAGTAGGGTGTTAGGAAACATTTCACACTCTATTCTGGAAGCACTGTGGCAAATCAGTAGCCCTGTTCAGGTGTCAAGTAAGGTACGCTGAATATGGTGGGAAGGGGGACAAAATGGTCAGGTCAGCAAGCCTTATGCTGTGGTCTAAGCCACTGAGCCTTTCGGCTTGCTGATTGGAGGGTCTGCAGTTTGACCTGCCAGGGTGAGCTCCTGTTGCTCTGTCCCAGCTCCTGCCAACCTAGCAGTTTGAAAGCACACCAGCAAATAAATAGGTGCAGCTGTGGCAGGAAGGTAAATGGCGTTTCCATGCACTCTGGTTTCTGTCATGGTGTTCCCTTGTGCCAGAAGTGGTTTAGTCATGCTGGCCACATGACCCAGAACGCTGTCTGTGGACAAACGCTGGCTCTCTCGGCCTGAAAGTGAGATGAGCGCTGCAACCCCATAGCCGTGTTTGACTGGACTCAACCATCCAGGGGTCCTTTACCTTTTTTAAAAATGTTACTCCCTACTATACATAAGACCTATGCATATGTACACACCAGTCTTTCTGGGTGGTAGCCCCCGGATTATGGAATTCTTCCTCACAAAGTTAGGCATGGCCTCAGTGCTACAGAATAGTAAGGTGGAATAGTAATGATTTCATAAATAACCGGGGGGGGGGGGGACCTAGACATTGTGCCTGAACGGGGAATGTAAAGCTGAGCAGGGAAACCCCACATGTCTCCTGTGTGCCTTGGTGCTCCACCACTGATCTTCTGAAGGACTTCTAAGTGTGCTGAGGTGCACACACCTATAAGTCTCAGGAACCCTGGGAAAGCATGTCTACCATTAACGAACTTTCCATTGGGGAATGTTTGGTAACCTTCTGAGGAGCTGCAGGATCCCGCCCAACACACATAGAAAACAACTGCTTGGGTGATGTGAAACAGTAAAAGGTGGGTTCCTCTCCTTTCAAGGGTCAGTCTTCTTCGCAAGCAGGAAAAATACGACATTACATTCGACCACTCCAAAACTTGGCCCCACATACTATGTATTGCCCAGATAGACAGGCATTTGTCACTCCATTATTGCTTAATAGTGTCAGTTCTAGACACTTAAAGGTTGTTGGAAAGCAGTGGGGAGGGAGAGGAGGGAAATAATATTTTAAACCACAAATGGGGTAATAAACTGCAGCCAGAAGCTAATTGTCTTGAAACTTGATCTTTTACAAGATGTTACTGCTGCAACGGGACTAGTCAACATTGCTGTGCTGGGGTTAGTTTCACCGTAGACTGAACAGTATGTACACATACATTCTTATCCCACCACCACCCGCCTGGCAAAGGCACACCAGACAGCTTGCTCCCTACTGTAGACCTAAGCCGTCCTCCATGTATTTGGTATGTTAATAATGGCTGGGGATCGCCCCACATAATGTTTAATGGCTTGCCTTGGATCTTGTTTCCTACTGACTTGGCTCCACCCAAGAAGCCCTCCTGTCACGAGGAATGAATCATTACCAGGAGCCTGCCAAGCCAGAGGTGGATTGAAAGAGGCACCATGGGACACTGGCACTACAATGTTATTATTTTCTTTTTACACCAGCTTTAAATCATATTTGAGCACAGGGTGGCCATGCCGACGGGTTGCTTAGCAGGCTGACGGGGAAGGGTTTCATTTCTCAAATGTTCATTTCACACACACACACACACACAGAGAGAGAGAGAGAGAGAGAGAGAGAGAGAGAGAGAGAGAGAGTGTTGAACAGCATTTCCTTTTTACGTAATTTTACACAAAAGTTAAAGGGGAAGGGAACCCTTTGTTCCTGGTCCAGGCTGAAGTTAAACAGAGCATAAAATGATGACTGAACATAAATCTCACCCACTCACCCCCCACTTTTGAGCCGTTTTATTCCTCAGTGGAAACAAATGTAGTTTGTTAATTACTACAGAGTACAATATGGGGCCCTGTTAAGTTGCCACTATGTAGATATGTGCAAATATTATGAAGCAGTTCTGTAGTGTTTCTGAGGTAATCTTTCTCACACAAGAATTCCATGAGCTAGAATGGTATTGCTCTCTCTACATAAGACATCCAAACTGAGGCTGAGTGACAGTGATTTATCTAATGCTAACCAATGAGTTTCTCAGAAGCAGCTCCTTTTGAAACATTTTGGGCTTGTGTCCTATAGGAAAATGCCATTTTTATTCAGTCGTAACTGTATATCGAAGCAATGGGCTGTTTCAGTTGTTTCTGGCCATTCCTAACTGAACTGAAGGATATCCCTGTTAGTCTGTACAGAGCAAATTAGAAACTAATGGCATTAAATCACTTAAACCCAATACAGAAAGAAGGGAGAGTTGTTGATAGTTTGAGCTGTTAATCTATCATTCTAAGAAAACTACTGCCAAAGGGGAAGAACAGAGCTTAAGCCAAACTAATTTGAGAAATGCTTATACTTTTTTTTTTAAGCCACAGAAAGCACACACAAGGCCATTATATGGAAGGAACTCTGTGAATTAAATTATGTAGAGATTTGTGGGACAGTAGAGGAAGGGAGATTTTTCATTTCTGGATCTTTCTCACCGGGTGCAAGTACAGTAAACAAAACTACTTGAGATATAAACGGGGGCAGGTCCTTTTGTGTCGATAAAAAAGGTTAAGAATTATTATTGTTGCCATTGTTGCATTGTTATTTCAGTCACCATAATCTCCGAGTCATGTGTTTTATGCCTTGACAGCCCCAGTTGTATATAATGTGGGCTGTTGTTTTTTCTGTTTTGTCTTCTGCTTTTCAATTTGCCATTGCCTTTGGCTAGCACAACAATAAAGCTATTTCCTTACTAACAAAATTATTATTATTTCAGTTTATATACCACCCTTTATCAAAAGATCTCAGGGCAGTATACATTAGAAACACATTACGTCAACGATGAAAACGTAGTAACAGTCTAATCCAACGCTGCTACAGTTACAGTAGTACAAGGTCATTTTTTTGCATCAGAAAGTCCTGGCCCAACTCCGAGTTAATTCTAGGGAGGCATCTCCCTGTACCAAAGGTTCTTTGGACAGAAAACATGCTGCTGCACAGGAGCTTATCCTTGCTGTGCTAGCAACACAGCAAGGATACTTATTACATGCCCTAAGGTTGCAGGGCAGGTCACACCAATTTATAATGCAACATTAAAAACAGTTTAAAACAAATGACAATCACGTTAATAGGGTACAGTGGTACCTCGGGTTACAAACACTTCGGGTTACAGACTCCGCTAACTTGGAAGTAGTACCTCAGGTTAAGAACTTTACCACAGGATGAGAAGAGAAATCGCATGCCGGCGGCAGCGGGAGGCCCCATTAGCTAAAGTGGTACCTCAGGTTAAGAACGGTTTCAGGTTAAGAACGAATTCAGTTCATAACCAGAGGTACCACTGTTCGTCCTAAAAATGGGTACACCTCAGTATCGGTACCGAACTCGAAGCATGGGTACCCCTCATTAAAATTAAAATTCGGTTAAATATTTGGATTTTGTGTTATGTATTGGCATAATTTGGAATAATTAATATGATACGATATGATTGGTTTGTTAAATGGAAATTTAATAAAAATTACTTTTAAAAAAAAATGGGTACACCTCAGGTGTCAAGGGTCAGATTAAGATGACTCTGCAGTATATGAAAAAAAAAAGCTGTAAAATGAAGGTGCCATGTACACCTCTGTGGAGATGGAATCCTACAGGTGAGGGGCAGCCACACTGATGTCTTTTTCCAGGCCGCTGCCACCCAAGGTTTGGAGAGTGGTGGAACTACCAAGAGGGCCCTCTCTGCTGATCTTGATTAGAGTTGAAAGAGGCCCCCCTTCATGTGCCATACTGTTCTACATGATGAAGGGGCAGCAAGCAGATATCCAAGCATTAGGTGCAGGGATGGCTACTTGAATAAAAAAATACTTTTTTAAAAGAGGGAGCAAGTAAACTCCACCCCACATAATCGATCACATGATGTGGTGCACACTCACCGTTTGAATGGCAATGCCTGTCAATTTTTTTTTGGGGGGGGGGGCTGGCCACCTCAAGTATTTTATTTTGGTGTGATTATTGTGGTCTGATTAGGTATGTACGTTTAAAAAGGTAAAGGACCCCTGACAGTTAAGTCCAGTCGCGGATGACTCTGGGGTTGGGGCGCTCATCTCGCTTTACTGGCCGAGGGAGCCGATGTTTGTCTGCAGGCAGTTTTTCCGGGTCATGTGACCAGCATGACTAAGCCGCTTCTGGCGAAACCAGAGCAGTGCACAGAAATGCTGTTTACCTTCCTGCCACAGCGGTACCTGTTTATCTACTTACACTGGCATGCTTTCGAACTGCTAGGTTGGCAGGAGCTGGGACCCAACAACGGGAGCTCACCCCATCGCAGGGATTCAAACCACCAATCTTCCGATCAGCAAGCCCCAAAGGCTCAGTGGTTTAGACCACAGCGCCACCTGCGTCCCATGTACATTGAGGTATGTACCGTATGTTTGATAAGGGAAAGCTTAGGCAGTGGAGGATAGTCCATTAGCAGAGGCGGATTTAGGGGAGTTCGACCGGTTCGGTTGCACAGGCTGTGGAGCCTCGGAGGTGCTGCAGGGGGTGCCACTCTTATGCTGTATAATGGATAGTAAGAGGTGGGGTGGGGGCCAAAGGTTGGTGTCACACAGGGTGCTGCTGAAATTTGAGAACTCACTGCCATTAAGGTAAATGGGGCACAGGTCCACCAACCTCAGTCTATTCCCAGGAAGCCCTCACCTGCCTGCTTTCTCCAGTAAAGCGGGTTGTCGCTGCCTTTCAGCTTCCTCCTTCCTCGTCTCAGTGATGTCCTTGTAGAACTGAGTAAGCAGGAGGATGGGAGCAGAACTAGAATAGTAGTCCCTGCCTGTCATTGACTCTTGTCTCCAGCGACCATTAGACACCCTGCATTCTGCCCTACCATTTCCAATGGGCACTGGCCACCACTGAGGCTAGACATGTAGACCCCAAAGGCTTCCATGAAAGATGGGGCAAGTCCACTTTCTGTTTGTTAACCTCCCCTCTGTATGTTATGGTTTGAAATGTCATCTACTTCAATGTTACTTTATTGGCCAAACTACCATGAAGGTCAACTCAATTCTACATTAAATATTTGCCGGAAGATAAAGTCTCATGGGTGTTATTGAAAGCAGTCATATTTCTATCAGTAGGATTGACAATAAGGAGGCAATTAACTTCCTGAAGCTGGAAATATTATTCCCTATGGTTGTTATTTATATATTACTCAGTGCTATTTTTCTAGAAAAAGAAGTGCTGGAACTCACCATGAACGCCTCCCTTCTTCTCTTATAATGACAATGGTGCCCACCTGAGAGGTGTTGAAACTGAATTCTGGTGGGAAAAAGACCTGGTTAAGCTGCTATTGATACATTACACTTTTTAATTCTATATTTAAGATTTGGGTGTACTCTATTATTTATTTCTGGTCTGTTGATTGTAATAAACTGATGATGATGACAACAACAATGATTTACTAATCATTGTCTGCTATTTTACCAAATGAGGCAGTCTTCTCGATGGTAAGATAGATGGTAAGATAGATGCTATCAAAGACATTCCCATCTGCTTCTGCATCTTAAATCGTCTCTCCATGGCCCTAAATAAAGTTCCAGACAATTGGTTAGATTTTAGAGTTAATCATTTGGCAAACCAGACTATATTCTACAGTCATCCAGTTTCAGCACAATAAAGTCTAAATAGAGCCAATTTAAAATGCTCTTGATTATTTGGGCCTGTTTCCTTTGCTCCAGGGGAAAAGAGAGGCACCCTTCTCAAGATATTATTGGTACAAAATTGTAAGCTACAGCTTAATAACCATTTTCTCCATGTGTATAAGAGAGAGGCCGGTTAAGTGAAAAATAGCTGTTTTTATTTGATTTTCTCACATTTCTTTTTTGGGATAAAAATTATACATTTTTCAAAATGTGTAAAATAGTATATTTATGTAAAGGTGGGCTGAAAAAGGCATTCGCTTTTACTTTAACCATTTTAAAGACATGCTTTAGTGTGATTTCTTTTTGTGAAAATCTTAGACACTGAAAACGATATATAAAATTTTAGATTGTGTTTTAGTGTGTGACATTAATCTGCTTGTATAGATCACTAAAATAGCTTTATTGGTGTTTTGTTTTGTTTTTTAAAAAAAGACCTCTGTGTTCATTTTTAACTCCGTCATGCTTTCATGGACAAACGCCTATATGAAACCAACCACTGCTGAAGCAATCTCTCCATGATAGAACTTGGAAGGATAGGCAAAGCGTATCACTTGATTTTTTATTATTATGTAAGATCAAAATTAAGTAAAACATTAAAGGTGCTATGTTAACATTCCTTACTCCCCTCCCCAGTTGTCACAGTATTAGTAACTCCCGTTTCTCTATGACTGCAATTTGAAGAAAGCTCTCCCCACCTCCATGACAGCAATCGCTAGTTGTACAATAATAGACCATCAGCCAGCAATAATTTGCAATCCAAACAGACTTGACGTTCTCTGACATTTATTGAAACCTCAGCCCCTGTCCACTGGTTTCAGTTTTCCTCCCTTTGCTCTGTTTTTACAGACAGACAAGTGCTTAGACTTGGGCTTAATAATGAGGAGAAATTTTCAATTGGCCCAAGTTTGCTTGTGTTGGCTGAGTCAAGGGTGTGCAGCAGACAGGCGGTTGGAGTTAATTACACTAAATGGTGAGAACATTATTTGACCCCACTGCTTTAACACCAGGTGGTGCAGTTTGTCTCTAGGAAGCCAGCATGGGCATGATGCTTCTATGCCAACATGAGGGATGCAGTTGACTTGGGGCAGAGCTGCAGAGTATTACCTGTCCCAAGCCATAAAACAATTCAAGTGCCAAGATCTCTATGGGAAGTTGTCTGGACTGGGCAACAGGAGGCCAGCAGGATTGGGGCCAATGTTGGATCAAACCCTAAGGCTGATCCACAGGCGGGCCAATCCAGAGAAATATTTAAAACACTGTAACTCATTACTAAGATAAGAAAGATCTTGGATTTCTATCTTAAAACAAAGCACTTTTCAGCATAGTTTCGTTGGGCTGGAAGGAAATGGGTGAGACTTTCTAGAACCTGAGCTGAGTAACATCACAGCTTTAAATCTTCTGCAAAAATCTTAGCTTAGAATATATAAAGCAGCTTTTTTTAAAAAAAAAAAATGAAACATTTAAACTCCTCTTACAGCCTGGCAGTAAAGTAAACATTAGCATATAGTTGACCATTTTTAAAGAAAGACTGCTGAACCGGATGGGCATTTGTTCTGATCCACAAAAGCATTTCTTAAAGTCTTACACATATGATAATGAATGCTGTGGATGAATGGGACAAGGGGGGTGGGTCTGGGAAGCAAAAGGTTGAGGCCAACATATGCCAACAGTTTTCAGAGATTCCCAGCTAGATGAATAAGAGCAATTATTCACCTCCTCTGTTAACCATCCACTATGGTTAAAAGCAACAGTCATAAGCTTGCAGTGGATCAAGAGCTATGAAGTCCAAATTACATGTTACAAGGAACATGATGTGGCTGACACTGACCAGCACCTTCTCCTTAGATCTGTCTAGTAATGTTAAATTTAAAAAAGACAGGATGAGTTGATGCGATGATGTCACTGGTCTCAGGGTTGTAGCCATTAAAGTGGAGTGAGAATAGCAAAACAGAAGAATGATGTCACAACACAGGCCTTCTTTAGCCAAATCCTGGGTGGTCCTCCAAACGTGGCTGGACTCTAACATGTGGCTCTTTAGATGTCATTGGATTCCAACTCCCATCAGCCCCAGCCAGCAAGACCAATGATCTGAAATAATGGGAACTGGAGTCCAGTAACATATTGATGGCCAGTTGCTCACCTTGGTAGATGTTGATAGATCAGTCTATTTCCATTCCACTAATTTTCACATGTTCACCCACTAGTCTGCTCTCTCCAGTTTCTGCATTGACCTGTGATTTAAATACATTTATTCTCTCAAAATATATATTTTAAAACATGCATATACATTTTTAATATACAATTCAATTTTATATACATCTAACATCTATCTATCAAGACCACATAACACCCGTCTTGAAAGACCAACATTGGCTCCCAGTACATTTCCGAGCACAATTCAAAGTGTTGGTGCTGACCTTTAAAGCCCTAAATGGCCTCGGCCCTGAAGGAGCGTCTCTACCTCCATCATTCTGCCCAGACACTGAGGTCCAGTGCCGAGGATCTTCTGGCGGTTCCCTCACTGCGAGAAGCGAAGTTACAGGGAAGCAGGCAGAGGGCCTTCTTAGTAGTGGCGCCCACCCTGTGGAATGCCCTCCCATCAGATGCCAAAGAAATAAGCAACTATCTGATGTTTAGAAGACATCTGAAGGCAGCCTTGTTTAGGGAAGTTTTTAATGACTGATGTTTTAATGTACTTTCAGTCTTCTGTTGGAGGCCGCCCAGAATGGCTGGGAAAACCCAGCCAGATGGGCAGGGTTTTATTTATTTATTTATTTATTTATTTATTTATTTATATTATTATTCTATATATCTTTCTAATATACAATAGAATATACAGTTTTGACCTGAGAATTGCATTGGGACATTTGGAACACATGACAGCCAGAGAATTACTAAGTTCTGATTCACACATTAGTCCAAGAAGTGTGGATCAGGTTAGTTCAAACCTGAATTAGAAAAGACTGAATTCCGTGCAAGGACGCAGAGGGGAGAAATGAAGGTTGGCAGCAGCTCTGCACTCCCCATGATGTGTAGTTTAGACCTATAAAAACCTCTCTCATATACATTGATCAATGGAGGCTTTGCCTTTAGGTTGAAGGAGCAGATGGTAGTACCTACAAGGACTTGGATAATGGAGTTCCTCATTAGGTGGGAAAGTCTCAACACTCTTAATGGTTTGGTGCCGTTTAATTTCAAAGAGGATATTTAGGCCCAACGAACGACTTTGACACGACCATAATTTAATTTGAAGCATGAGAGACATTAGCTTGAGTTTTCAGAAGCAGATTAGGCTGAAAAGATTTATTAATAGCATTTAGGAGTGTTAAGATTACGACAGCATGCCACAACATGACAAAGTAGTAGGCAACTCCAAATTTCATTAGGGACTGTTTATTTAAATGGAATATTATCCCATCAGAGATGTTTTCACTACTGTAAAGGTCCTATTTCCATAGCAAATAAAGTCACCTAAAGATGTAATGCATGGACTGGTTGCTCATTGTTTCAACATACTCACTAGCTTCTTAAAATGAACAGTTTGTTAGCCTAGTTTAGAACTCCCAGTGCCATTTGTAGTTGAGCAGAGTTACACACAGGGAATGGCTCTCCTGTGAAGAATAATGGGCACAACAATTATTAATTTGGGCTGCAATGGGTCCATTTCTCCCCAACACAGATTCCTGGCTTTGGTCAGATAGGTAACTTATTTGTTGTTGTTTAGTCGTTTAGTTGTGTCCAACTCTTTGTGTCCCCATGGACCAGAGCACGCCAGGCACTCCTGTCTTCCACTGCCTCCTGCAGTTTGGTCAAACTTCGAAAACACTGTCCAACCATCTCGTCCTCTGTCATCCCCTTTTCCTTGTGCCCTCAATCTTTCCCAACATCAGAGTCTTTCCCAGGGAATCTTCTCTTCTCATGAGGTGGCCAAAGTATTGGAGCCTCAGCTTCAGGATCTGTTCTTCCAGTGAGCACTCAGGGCTGATTTCCTTAAGAATGGGTAGGTTTGATCTTATTGCAGTCCATAGGACTCTCAAGAGTCTCCTCCAGCAGGCATATATGGATGAGGGATCACATGACCAATCCTCATCATAGTAGGATGAGGAATCTTAAAAAGTAAAGGTAAAGGTACCCCTGCCCGTATGGGCCAGTCTTGACAGACTCTAGGGTTGTGCGCCCATCTCACTCAAGAGGCCGGGGGCCAGCGCTGTCCGGAGACACTTCCGGGTCACGTGGCCAGCGTGACGAAGCTGCTCTGGCGAGCCAGCGCAGCACACGGAAACGCCATTTACCTTCCTGCCAGTAAGCGGTCCCTATTTATCTACTTGCACCTGGGGGTGCTTTCGAACTGCTAGGTTGGCAGGCGCTGGGACCGAACGACGGGAGCGCACCCCGCCGCGGGGATTCGAACCGCTGACCTTTCGATCGGCAAGCCCTAGGCGCTGAGGCTTTTACCCACAGCGCCACCCGCGTCTGAGGAATCTTAATGATCAATTAATGCATGCCGCTCTTGGCCCAGTCCAAGAATCAGTTAGTGATGGCACACATCATTTGATTAATGGAAAGCAGGGCTCTGGATTCAGTGTTCCCCATTTCCTGCTCCTGCAAAGGATCAGATCTATCTATCTATCTATATCTATCTATCATCTATCTATCTCTATCTACCTATCTATCATCTATCTATCTATCATCTATCTATCTATCTATCTATCTATCTATCTATCTATCTATCTATCTATCTATCTATCAATCTATCATCTATCCATCCATCCAGCTCTCTAAAGAGACTGCAAGCACATGTGGTTGGATCATGCCTATGGAACTGACTATTCATAGATATGGTTCGTAGTGATTTCCATGTCTGCTGTGGTTTAAAGAAATTCTGCCATGATTATGGGCAGGACTAGCTATTCTACAGGTTGCTTGTGAGCATATGACCCTGCATGTCTTTGGTCAGATGATTGAGGTATAAATGTTGTTGTTGTTGTTGTTGTTGTTGTTGTTACAAAAAGTATTGTTTGGTCTAGCCTGCAGAACCACTGCATTTCTTGATTTCCCCCAATACTTTACTTTTCAAAGCACCATCCAACGGATTTAAAATGTAGGAACAAAGGTTTAGAAGCAAAATGTCCTTTAATACAGTGTGAGTGATTTGAAGAAGTCCAGAACGTAAGAAGTCCAGAATGCTGTAACCCACAAATAATTTTTGAAGGGTTTGTTCTCTTTGTGTAAATATGATAACATCCCACATATTTCAATCCGGGAAACTGAGTTGTGAAAATAAGCGGGGACATAATTCAGCAGTGTTTGGTGCCTTTTACAGCAAGCCACTTGAGATCTTGACATCACTACAAATAGTTTCAAGGAAGTAGTAAAGGGTAGAGCTAGTAATAATCAGTTTGGACTGTGACTAGCAGATTGCTAATAGAAGAGGTGAATATTTCTAAACTGACATTCCAATCCACGAGCCTTCTCAATCCACTCCCACACTTTGTCACTGTTGTTTTGATCGCAGGAATACCTACCCCAGCAAGTAATTGATTACAGAGTAGCATCTGGGGTGGTGGTCCTTCCTTCATCTCCCCTTGGTGTCTGAATCACTGCAACAGTGGCATACATGTACCAGGAAGAGAGGAAAGAGGAGAAAGATTACCCCATCTGCCACATTCATTCCTATCACTGATGAAGAAGAGGGAGGGGACAGCAAGCAGATGAAGAGAGACAAAACCAGGCATAGGCAAACTCTGCCCTCCAGATGTTTTGGGACTACAACTCCCATCATCCCTGACCACTGGTCCTGTTAGCTAGGGATGATGGGAGTTGTAGTCCCAAAACATCTGGAGGGCAGAGTTTGCCTATGTCTGGACAAAACCATCAGGGAGGGAGGGGGATATATATAGAGGGAGAGGTGAGTGAAAGGAAGCAATTATTACCAGGCTGAAATTAAAAACCAAGGCAAAGAATAATTGGGACAGGAGGCCACAATAACCATACTGAAGGTGAGCAATGTAAATAACAGAAATTGGTATTCTGAGACCAGGAGTTATGAACTTGGCAACTTCACTAGAAAAACAACAAGGATCTGCATGTTTGTGAATAAGATTGCACTGCTGAGCAGAATGTAAATCAGGCATGATATCATTGAACCTCTGTGGCCCTCTGATATCGTTGGACATTATAAGTCCCATGATCTCTGACTGATGGGAGAGTCCAACAATATGGAGAAGGCTGCAAGTTTCTCATCCCTGATTTTAATTGTACATATAAAACCAAATCTGCGAACATTGCAGCACAATTTGATATTGACTCTGACTATTCATAATCCATGAATGCAGCCTACAAAAGTAATGAAGTACACAATCCTGTTGTTATGTAAATAGAACTTGAGTCTATATATGGCCTGGCCCTCAGCCCTGCACCTTTAAGCAGCAGTTGACACCCACCTTTGAGCCACCTCTCCTTTGCAAAAAAAATCATGAACTTTTTTCCAGTTAGGCAATTGGTGGGTGGAGATCACAAAAGTTAAACAACTGGTGGATAGAATCTTCCGCCTCCTTGCATAACCAGAGTTACCTCATTGTTTCCACATGTCCCTCCAGTTCTTTAATACAAATTTTCTTGTTTATTTTCCTCTTATTCGATTTGTAAGTCTTTTCAGGCAGGGATTCTATTATTGTCTTCTGCTGGTACCTTCTGTAATGGAGATCCAGTCAATGATTAAAGCTGCTTTTCACCATTGCAAAAAATATAAGTAATTATGACACTCAAAACACTTAATAGCACAAACCCTGAACATACTTACATGGGAGCAAGGACTACTGAACTCTATGGGACTTACATCTGAGTAGACTTGTATAGGCTTGCACTATAGGTGTTTTGATCTTTTCCTGTCTGCATGGGACGTGTTTTAATCATAGTATAGGCTAATGGCTAAGGTCACAGTTCTAGATGGTTGGGAAGTGCACATGTGCAGGAGATTGTATTCTGTAAGATTCTCTTGTAGCAGATCACCCAGTAAGACAGACATGATTTTCTTTTAAAACCAGGTTTCCTGTTCAACCAGTTAATTAGCTGCAGTCAGTAGTTTCTGAACACCTCTCCCCATGTGTGCTTTTCTTTCCCTCTCCTGACTAATACTGTGGCTGTAACTTAAAATACTTCAGCTATAAAGAGTATTCTAGGGTCCAACCCAGGTTGTTGTTGTTGTTTAGTCATTTAGTCGTGTCCGACTCTTCATGACCCCATAGACCAGAGCACGCCAGGCACTCCTGTCTTCCACTGCCTCCCGCGGTTTGGTCAAACTCATGCTGGTAGCTTTGAGAACACTATCCAACCATCTCGTCCTCTGTCGTCCCCATCTCCTTGTGCCCTCCATCTTTCCCAACATCAGGGTCTTTTCCAGGGAGTCTTCTCTTCTCATGAGGTGGCCAAAGTATTGGAGCCTCAGCTTCAGGATCTGTCCTTCCAGTGAGCACTCAAGGCTGATTTCCTTCAGAATGGATCAGTTTGATCTTCTTGCAGTCCATGGGACTCTCAAGAGTCTCCGCCAACACCATAATTCAAAAGCATCAATTCTTCGGCAATCAGCCTTTTTTATGGTCCAGCTCTCACTTCCATACATCACTACTGGGAAAACCCAGGTACACAGCAGAATTGACGGTTTACCAAATACTGTATTTTTTGCTCTATAAGACTCACTTTTTCCCTCCTAAAAAGTAAGGGGAAATGTGTGTGCGTCTTATGGAGCAAATGCAGGCTGTGCAGCTATCCCAGAAGCCAGAACAGCAAGAGGGATTGCTGCTTTCACTGCACACACGATCCCTCTTGCTGTTCTGGCTTCTGAGATTCAGAATATTTTTTTTCTTGTTTTCCTCCTCCAAAAACTAGGTGCGTCTTGTGGTCTGGTGTGTCTTATAGAGGGGAAAATATGTTAATTCTTTCAAACCATTAGATGCATTCGCTTATCCTGCGCAGTGTGTTTTCAATGTTGTCAATACATTTTTTATTTAGAAAAATGACCAAATCTTGACAGGAAGAAAGGGTTGTTTGAACCGTATTGGGGGGGGGGGGGAGAGAAGACAGCAGCACTCATGTGATTAAGCCTCATGGTCAAAACAGAGCAACCTGATTCAAGTGGCCCCATAAGAGAAGAAGGCAGGAATCTGTCTCTGAATGGCTTCCCAGCCTTATGGTTCTATGCATTAGGCTGGACAAATGGCACAAGCTGTCTATATGAATCTATTCTATCGAGAAGTTAAATTTTTTGGGGAAATGATATATAATGAATTGAAAAAAAAATGTTTAAAATGACTTTTGTAAAAAAAAAAAACCAGAAGCATTTCTATTAGGGATTGTAGGACAAGACCTGCCAAGAAAAACAAAGAATTTATTTATGTATGCTACAACAGCGGCAAGAGTCTTGTTAGCACAAGGATGGAAGAATGAGGAAATCCCAACGAAAGAACAATGGCAAGAAAAATTGATGAGCTATGCGGAATTGGCTAAACTGACATACGAACTGCATGATAAGGACAACTGTGACTTCAAGGAAGTAGGGGAACTTTTTACAAATTACCTAAAAAGACAATAAAATGATCTGGACTCCTTGGCAGGTTTTGAATAAACATCCACAAATTTATTAGTTGAACACATGATAGATAAGGCAAGGATATGTACAATTCTATAACATGCAGAGAACAATATGTGCAAAGAAACCAGAGAGGGGAGCTGAGGGAAGTCCTGGGGGGGAGGAGGAGAGGGAGGAATGGGGGCAGGAAGGGGGGGAGATAATGTAATTGATTATTTATTTGGATTGGATGCGGGTGGCGCTGTGGGTTAAACCACAGAGCCTAGGACTTGCCGATCAGAAGGACAGCGGTTCGAATCTCCACAACGGGGTGAGCTCCCATTGCTCGGTCCTTCTCCTGCCAACCTAGCAGTTCAAAAGCACGTCAAAGTGCAAGTAGATACCTTTCTGGCGCGAAGGTAAATGGCGTTTCCGTGCACTGCTCTAGTTCACCAGAAGCGGCTTAGTCATGCTGGCCACATGGCTGTACGCATGGCTGTACGCCGGCTCCCTCGGCCAATAAAGCGAGATGAGTGCCGCAACCTTAGAGTTGGCCACAACTGGACCTAATGGTCAGGGGTCCCTTTACCTTTAATTTGTTATGTTGAAATTGTCTAATAAAATTTTTTTTTTTAAAAAAAAGAATCTATTATTAGCATTTATCAGCTGTTCCTCTCTTTTTTTTTTAACTTGCTACAGAGAGTCCTGGAAGATCATCTCTTCTTGAAATTTTTTGCTAGGATTTACAAAAGTGTTTTCTCTTTCCTTAGAAATCCCTGACATTTTGTTGGCAACTCCAATGTAAAGTGTTGCTTCCATTAAGGTTCTTTCCAAATCTATGAAGACATCTTTTCATACTTCGTTCTACTATCTCTAACAGGAGTGTGATCTCCATCTAATCAGACCTGCCCTCCTCCTCCTCCTCCTCCTCCTCCTCCATTTGTCTCCCTTTTTAAATCCCACCCTCTGGAACAGCACCCTCTGCCTCTCCTCCAAGTTTCCTGCCACCCCCTTCACCACCCTTGGTTCAGGTTGCATTACCAGGGTACTCTGCAGTAACAGAATTCTTAGACTGTTCCTTTATTTTCACTTCAGGCAAAATGGATTATGGTCTGCAAACCATGGACAATGGTTTGCCAACCATGGACAATGACCAGAAAAGAAGCCAACTCCTAGGGGCCATGGGGGCTATGGCCTCCACAATAAAATATTTGAAGGGGCCAGGCCCTCACAAAGTTGATGGACATTCCCATTCAAATGGTGTGTGTGCACTGCATCATGTGATCAGCTATGCAGGGCAGGGCTGACCTGGGCCCCTACAATATTTTATTCAAGTTGGCACCCCCGATGACCAGTGACCATTAAAATCCAACAGCTATGCCTAAGAAGAACAGCAGGAGGCAAATAATTGAGCAAACACACCTCTTATGCAACGCACAGTGAAAAATATGATGATCCTCATATCTACCATCCTTTATTTCTAAGATAAAAAAGTTACTGGCATTGGCTTTGCGGCATACACTTTGCTTTTTCCCAGCAAACGAAATCAAATATCAACACTTTGTAGCTTTCTGAATCTACCAAGAGCATGCAATCATTCCAATACAGCTGTTTCCCTCCCCTTTGCTTCTGTATCAAAATGCATTCCTAACTCCCTAAGCTGTTATTAGTTGCGCAGAGATCAAGAAGGGAAGTGTACACTGAATGTCTGTGGGAGGTGAGCATAGTACGATTCAAGTGGTATCACACATGGCTTGGGGCTAAGATCACTGTCATGGCCTCAGATCATCAGTGCCAGGGACCTACTGAGAACATCTGAGATGGAAACATTGGGTTTGTGGTGCTGTTTTTTAACCCTCAGCTGTGCACAGTGGAAAATACCACACCGGCAAAGTCAAATTGTGGTTTTTAAATTCTAACTGCAACACTGTCTTGCTGAGGGGGAAAGAGGGAAACATCTGTGTTATTTCTTGCTAAACGTCACATCTCAGTTTCACCCAATAGTGCAAGATCCACTTTCTAATTTGGGGGAACTAGGTAGAAAGTGGGGCCCATTTTAATAAAAAAAAACTGTTACATGGCTATGGATAGTAATAATTTTTATATTCTTCCAGTGATTCTGGCACTGACTGAATGACTGAGCCAATTCAGAATGTTCCTTTGTTCAGAAACCTGAACAGTTAGCAGTCCAACTTCAGTGAGGGAGAGAAACGTTGTTAATTTGGCTGGGAGAAACACCTTAGACAGGGGCAAACAAAGGACAAGTGAAGAAGTTATAGGGCCTAGGAAAGATAAGCGCTAGAGTGCCCAGAGCCAAAGAGGCTGAAAGAATATTACAGCATAGGCAATGGATTGAGAAAGAGGAACCCAATGGAAAAGTCGGTACATAATGAGGCTTGAGGAAAAAGTCATACGAAAGAGAGAACCATGTGAGAGGAGGCTAATTGGGAAGGAAGTGAGAAGGCAAGAGAGGAATCCATGGAAGCATTGGATTGATAGGTTTAGAGTTCATTCCTGATGGGAATTTGGCCAGATGTAGCTCCTATTCTCACTGCAACATCCATGCTCCTTCAATATTCAGTGGTACCTCGGGTTAAGTACTTAATTCATTCCGGAGGTCTGTTCTTAACCTGAAACTGTTCTTAACCTGAAGCACCACTTTAGCTAATGGGGCCTCCTGCTGCCGCCGCGCCGCTGGAGCACGATTTCTGTTCTCATCCTGAAGCAAAGTTCTTAACCTGAAGCACTATTTCTGGGTTAGCGGAGTCTGTAACCTGAAGTGTATGTAACCTGAAGCGTATGTAACCTGAGGTACCACTGCAATACAAATCAACTGCTTTGGGGGGTCACTGTGGTAAGATGGGGTTCTAGATGCAGTGTATCTTCCACCCTCTCTAGGAAAAACATGAGCAGCTGGTAAGCTGGGGCAAATCCCATACATCTCATTGCGCAATTTCTCTTCCTAAAACTGCTGGATGAGACAAGGAGGAAAAAGGAGCAAATCCAAGCACATTCAGATAATTGAGCATACCTCTGTCCCTTCTAGATGGAACATATCTTGTAGAACATCTATTCTATCACTCAAAAGGAGGGATGAAGTTGGGTAGGAATGGGCCTGTAAAGATTACCAGCGAAAGATTATGGGACTTTGTTGAAACATTTTGCTCACATTTGTCTCTCTGAGTTTACAGTACTGGGAAACATTTATGGATGTTCTGGTAAAATGTATCGCTTTTAGCATTGATTCCATCCCTAATGCTTCACCATGTTCATGTGGGCTGATGATAAAAAGTCACAGTGAAAATTAGTCTAGTGGGTGTGGAGAACTGTGGTACAATCCATCAAAAACGTTGTCCTGGATAAATCCACCGAAATGAATGGAAGCTTAGTTTTGTAAAAATTCCATTCATTTAATGGGGAACTTCACAATGGATTGTGTTCTTGGTTTCCAAGTCAGTGCATACTTATAAATGTACCCCCAAAAGCTATGACTTTTTTTTAAAAAAAAATTGATATTCAGTAGATTTTGACTGACAGAAACCTATATTGCCTGCCAAACACCCAACTGGTTGGGAGAAATTTTGCTGGGAAATTATTGGCCCTCACCAGTGTGCCCTCATCATTATTTCTTTTATACCTTCTAATTTCCAATAGGCTGCTATAAATGACACACGGCTTTGTTATTTTTCAAAATATCATGGGCACTTATCTTTTTAAATAAATAAATAAATAAATAAATTCCATTGAAGATTTTCTTGAATTACAAAAGAACGCGCAATTTAATATTGAGACACAAGCTAGATTTTCCAAAAGATAATTTCCTTCTAGTACATTTTAGGTTAATGGGATAAAAATAGCTGTGAAAATGATGATGTGCTGATTAAGGGAAACTTGTTTTGATTTGCTTCCCATTTATGTTAGAGGGTATTCTCCCAAAATCTAGCAATGACAATATGCTTTAAAAGGGTTCACACTTTCTCCTTCTGTCTTTCGTAGACTAGACATGAAGTCAGACCATTTATTCACATAGCTCATATTATCTACATGGGGAGTGGCTTGCAGGCATAGGAGCCAACACCTAAGGGCCAAGGTCCCTTTGCCCCTCAATAAAATATTTGAGGTGTATCCCTACTATTGGAATGGCAATGCACATCAGCTTTGCAAAGTGAGGGGGCACTGAGCCAATTCTGGTCCAAGTGTGGCATGTATTTAAAACACTCACAATCCCATAGAGCTATTCCACTTTACATTAGCTGAGCAAACAGACCACAACACTCAGTCCATTTCTCCCCATTGTCCTTTCCTAATAACCCAAAGGTAATATCCATCAGGCATCACTGAATCACATCAACCCTCCTTTAATCTTTCAGCATACAATGTGGAACATTTTGCCGCATATGCCAGATTAAAGGTAGAACCAGCTGAATATGAACCCAATCCATCGAAGGACACATTTCTTCTTGGGCGATTAGTGGCAGTCAGCATTTTTGAACAGTGTTCAGAAACATGTCCTTGAAGCTGGCTGGAATGTAACTTTAATGTATCAGAGACAACATTCAAAAGAAAAGCAGAGTGGGGAATAATTTTTATCGGAGCTTTTTGTCTGTTGCAGCAGATATTTATATGTGAAGTAATACAAATGTATACAAATGTAAAGATGAAAATGGTGGAGGAGGATCTCGCTACAGCATGGAGTGAGTATGATCGCCACATTTATTATCCTAACCCCCTCCCCTCAAGTTTTTAAACTCTTTCTCTCCAAATCACCCCTAAGCTTGAGCTCCCCCACCTTGCCCCGACGACAGATTTTTTTTTTAAAGTACTTTTGCATACAGTGCAGACTTGCTCCCACAGGAGTCACCAATCTAGATGGCTTTAAAATCAATTAGATCTATTCATAGAAGAGAGGGCTATCGACAGCTATCAGCCATTATGATGGCTATGTTCTGCCTCCACAGCTGGAGCTTCCCCCCCCCTTCAAAATCAATAATAATAATAATAATAATAATAATAATAATAATAATAATAAATGTTAAGAAAATTCACCAAAAAACCCCCTATACTTCTGACATGGTTTGCCATATGTCCAGATTTCCCCAGACATTTACAGCAATTTCCTCCCAGAAACTGCTTCCAACAGCCAAATCCCATCCATGTCATGGAAATTTTGGATGTATGGCAACCCTGTTTGAATACCATGGGAGAGTTCGCTCATGGTTGAATCCTGCTTGTGAGTTTCTTATGGGCATCTGGTTGGCCACTGTGAGAACAGGATGCTGGTCTAGGTGTGCCATTGGCCTGATCCTGCAGGCACTTCTTATGTTCTCAGGAGCTTCTCCACATACAGCCGAGGGTATATGATGGATAGTTGACCGAGCTGGCAAGGCTCGCTGATGTCTAGTAAGACCTTGAAAAAGAGATGGGGACAGGGCCTTGTGGACTCTGTAAAGTCCTTAATGAGAAACATTAGGGAAGATAAAAACTGTAGAAAGTAATACCATGTTATATTATCTCTCACCATCATGTAACAAGCCAACAAGTGAAGAAATGCTCAACATGTACAATGACTTGGCTTATAATGGCAGCAAAGTTAGGTTGAAATACCACCAGTGCATACCATCTTCTTTGCCAATTGAGAGGGATTTGGGAAAAGAATGTACTTCCCTAGAAATTTTCCAGGCATCCTTTGGGAGGCCAAAGTAGAGCAGATTTTCAGATGTTTTGGATATTTTATTTGGAGGGTGGGGACAGAAAGAGAATGAAAAGAGTGGATAAAATAAGGGGTAATACATCCATTGAAATGAATGAGTGTGACTAAGTTAGGACCATTAATCTTAATAAGTCTACTCTGAGTAAAAACATGGTAGACTTCCACCCAAGTTACTTTTCAGTGGTTTGAGAAAAATCAAGCAGGTTTTTATTTTGTGGGTAACTGGGCTTATAAGAAACGATACTGCATTTTCCCTGCCCTTTGTTGCTTATATAGTTTTCCATACAGTCTCCCATGTGGCATGGAGCTCCAACATATGGAGGGAAACAGAGGCAGAGATGGTGTGCTTGTTCTTACACTCCCTCATGGTGTGAGGGATTTAGAAATTTGGGGCAGGATCCACCTAACATGTCCTGTCAGTGGAAGCCTACAAAAGTCATTTCTGTTCTGCAATCTCCCCCCATGCCCTGCACCCCCTGAAATTGGCTTGGGGTGGGGTGTTCTGGGGGGAGAAATTGCAGAACATTGCATGGGGGGAAGAGAGGGTGCATAATTCCGTCTGAAAATCTGAAATGCTTGCCCTGATGGAATGATCAGAATAGTGCAACACTGAATTCCTCCCTCGGAATAAGGCTCACTTTGTGGCGTTTATTCTCTACATCAACCCAACGCATATCATTTTTCTGCCCAGTCAACTACACGACCATAAAACAAAGTGCTGTGTCAACAGGGGGGAAACAACCCCACTGACTCGCATGCATTGTATAATACTTAGACATCTCCTCCAAATGTAGATTTTGACTCTTTGCCCAGTGCTGCACTGAACGTTTTCTCATCAAACCCCTAATTGCTAAGTAAATCTTTGCTCAATATATCTCCACAGAGAACAGGCGGGGAGGGATTTAGAGTCCAGTATTAGTCTCCTTTCTACTTTGAGGTTAATCTATTCCCTTTATTTATATGACATTCTTTAAGTTGCAAAGTTACTAATGTTCTTTTCTTGGAAGAGATTACTTCTCTTTAAATAAAAGTAATGTGCTATATTTCCAAGAACTCTGTACCCACCAACTCTCCCCACTCCCCAAAACACGAACTTCTTTTTCCAGACATTTGGCACTGCCATTTTGTCACCAAATATTCTCGACATGTTACAAATCACCACCTGATCATTTAAATTGTTTTCTGTCTGTGCCGTATAGATCAGGAAGCTCTTGAATTTATTCTTTTATATGAGCCAACTTTGGAGTCCAAAAAAACAGTCGGGAGCTTTGGGAATTTATTCACTTAATAAGATCAAATCAAAATTGGACCAAAGCCATCTGTCCTGGTGTAGTAACCAGGCACCAGCTCCTACAATCTCCTGTAAACAGAGAGTGATGCAGTCAACACTGCTTCAGGTTCTCTTTATGTTTTCCAAGGCCAGACACTCAGGACCAAATTAAACATGGCAGTGATCACAAGGGCAAAACACTTACCCGTGGAAGCGGTCCATGAAGCCACCATCTCATTTAATGTTCTCAGCAAATGCACTGGCCCATATGCTTATGATTTCTCCTAAGCCAGCGATAACTGGTGTGTTAATGCCACATGCGTAAGAACATTTTTAAAATGTGGTAGTCACATGGAATGCTCTCAGGTGCACCTTATTTGTCCATGGACAGAAGCATGTTTAAATTGAACATCGTCAGTGTTCACAGAACTGGGAGGAAACCTCAGTCCATACCTACCTGGACAGGAAAGGATGTTTTCAGGAAGTCATTTCCTCTTGGGATACATGAGACCTTCCTTTGCCTGCCAACCTGCAGTTGCCTATCAGATGCCACTTGGAAGACCATAGAGTATCTAGGCAATAGCCTTCTGTCTTTATTTACCACCAGCAACTGGTATGCAGTGGTACATTACCTCCAGAGTTGGAGGTTTAATATAGCAATCACTTATCTAACAGCCATTCCTAGACATCCTTCACAGATTTACTGTGCCACTTCAGACTAGTAGCAATCACCGTATCCTGTGTTGGTGAAATCTCTAAATTCATTACGCAATGCATGCTTTTCTTTGTCTGCCCTGAATCTCTTGACAAACAACTTCATTGGGTGACCTAGAGTTCTAATATTGAAAGGGAGAGAGGAAAACCATTCCCACACACTCCACCGCCAGTTATATTACTATGGCTTCTTTCGCCTTTGGTCATGAGCCTGAAGGAGAACTTGCCATGGATGCGTTTGTGCATCTGAAAAATGAGCAATCAAGTTAGAAGGCAACAGTTCCACAGAGATGCCCTTTAAAACGTCCATGCGTTCACCTCACTGTTATTACAAGCTGGTAGTACATTACACTCTTATAGCTCTACCCCATCCAACAAAGAAATGGCGGATGACTTTCCTTTGCAAGTCCACAGTACAAGACAGTGCCGACCTAGTGCACACAAAGCGGTTTGCAAGCAGTTCTCGTGTACGAAGAAAACCCTGCTCATTTTATAGATTAACTCTTGAGTGGTCCAAAACCACAGGAAACCAAGGGGCATGTAGAGGGCTATAAATAGACTTTCAACTTAAGGCTCCTTTTTAGACATGGGGTTGGGAGCAGAAGGATAAAATGCTCCTTGGGGGAAAACCTGATCTTTTCTCCATGTTTCAGTTGTCAGTTTTGACAGAAATGATAAAAGCTAATTAAATTTTTGTTAATTTATTTTGTCTGATTTAGTGACTGCTTGTCACACAAATCCCTCAGTAAGTCAGACTTTGCTTTGCTATCAACCTTTCCACTCTTCTCCACCCCAATATGCTATTAGGTAAACGCTGGGAAAGTGGACTTGTTTAACTCAAATAAACACGAGGAGCACTTAAGCTCAATCTACCTTGCACGGTTCTTTCGCATGTGTCTGCTTGGGAAAGAAACGAACTTGGTCCAAGTTTATAAATCTCAAACTGCTTTTACTTTCCAGTGGCTTCGGTGATGGCAGCCCAGAAGCGGGATTTTAAAGAACGGACACCAAAGGAATCACAACAATAATGGCAGCTATAAGATCCTGACCAAGCAACACTGGATTCAACCAGGAGGCAAGAGAAGGCTGGGAGCTCTACATTCCAATAATTTCTTTTTAAAACAAAAATAGCTAACGTATTTTTAAAAGATTTTTATTTACTTATTTACTTATTTTCTTTACACTCTGCCTTTCTGTCTGCAAAACCTAAGTAGGCCCACATCATAAATGAAAACTGGCACAACTAAAAACAAGCAATAAATATAAATATTTTTTTTTAAAAAAATTAAAAATTAAATAAGAAACCCTGTTGAAAATCCATACTGAGAGACACCTGAAAGTTTTTAAAAGCACAAGACTCACCAAACGGTGTAGCATGGATTGCTGGTGCCCGGGGCTGGGCAAGTATTATGCCCCCCTGGTGGACTGGGAAGCTGGGGTGGGGGCACGTGCAGAGGGTGAACAGAGCCCGCATCCAACAGGCTCCTCGCCCACTGCCTTCATCCACCTGCCCACTAGAGCAGGCTTCCTCAAACTTAGCCCTCCAGATGTTTTTGGCCTACAACTCCCATGATCCCTAGCTAGCAGGACCAGTGGTCAGGGATGATGGGAATTGTAGTCTCAAAACATCTGGAGGGCCGAGTTTGAAGAAGCCTGCACTAGAGCAATCTGCCTGCTCCTGTGCCTCAGTTACCAGGGCTCCGAGCCTGTTGTGGGAGAGGCTGATTGAGTCCCCTCAAAAATGTGCACGCCGGGTGCTGCAGTCTGCATACATACAGACTCCCCTGAGGCAACTTTTGAGTGTTCAGACCCAGAAACCTCCCCCCTAAATAAATTCACACTTGACTCAAAAATTTGGTTTTGGTTTTTGGCAGAATTTACACCACAACTTTATTGATTACAGAAAGTGACTGGTTGCATAGGCTCTAGTTCGACTAGCTCCCTGCCATGCAGGTAGCGCTGACCCAGTGAACACCTGGATAAGCGGAACACCTGGTGAACACCTGGATAAGCGGAAAGCTGGGAACAGGCTATCTCTGCCATCCAAATGTCCCCCTGGCCTCAGGCATGGGCACAACCCCCTCTCAGAGGTTGACCAAACCATCGAGTCCCTGGATTCCTTTAACGGAATACCCTTCACATAGGGATGGCGAGAGCGTTCTCCCATCCCTATCACCTGAAGCAGAGCCTGTCTGCAACCTTACAAGTTGTGATGATTTGCTACACGGCAGGCGAAACCCAAATGGTAACAGCCAATCAGCCAAGTGGGGAAAATTTCTGCCATGTTCCTTTCCCAATGACAGTTGACATACGACGGCATAGCAAGGTCAAGTGCAAAACCCTAAAAGTAGGGAGAGGTGGGCGGGTGTTCCGAATGTATGCACTGAAAGAGGAAGCTCTGGGTCACGTGCATGGGCATAAATAGGTCCCTCGAACCGTTTGGACTGTGTCCCATTGGCCAGATTGCACCCAGCTATGCGGGAAGTACCAATCGGGTGTTGTGGCTGACCAATCGTACCCACCCACAACACAAGGTGTCAGTTTTCCAGGTCTCACCACGATATGTGCCCTCTTTAAGGGAGGACCCGATTTTCATCAGAAGAACATGGACTTTGCAAAAATCAGGGCCCACTTGATGGCACAGGTGGAATGCATATTGTTTTTAACTTGTTGTATATATAGAGAGAGTTAAGTAAAGGTAAAGGGAGCCCTGACCATTAGGTCCAGTCATGGCCGACTCTGGGGTTGGGGCGCTCATCTCGCTTTATTGGCTGAGGGAGCCGGCATAGAGCTTCCGGGTCATGTGGCCAGCATGATGAAGCTTCTTCTGGCGAACCAGAGCAGCACACAGAAACGCTGTTTACCTTCCCGCTGGAGCGGTACCTATTGATCTACTTGCACTTTGACGTGCTTTCGAACTGTTAGTTTGGCAGGAGCTGGGACCAAGCAACGGGAGCTCACCCCGTCGCAGGGATTCGAACCGTCGACCTTCTGATCAGCAAGTCCTAGGCTCTGTGGTTTAACCCACAGCACCACCTGCTTCCCTCTATAGAGTGTTACCCTTATCCAAAAAGCCAGAAGTGGAAATCCATATCTCGGCATTACCTTATAGGCATCCATTTGCCTCGGTTCATTTCAGCTGACCCAGATTTCCAAAGCAAAGGGAATTCTTTCCCTAACTTGTTAGGATTTATTTTGGGAGCTTTGCGTCAAGCTATCATGCTTTAATTAGACGGTTTCTGTGTGAAGAGACTTTTGCCGTTTTGAATTCAGCTCCTTGGCACTGGGAAGGAACCCAAAATACGTGACTTTGCACTCATGATATGTTGGGGGGCCAACCCTTTTCTTCCTTCTGACAGGAATCTAGGTTGGTGCGTTCTATATTTTACCTTGGAGCGCACTGGGGTGGAAAGGAGAGAAAAGGGCATGTTGTCTAGTGGGCACTTCTCATAAAACAGATGATATCACAAGCTTGTTGAGTCATTTTAAAATATTTAATTGGTTTCATAATAACCAGGCTGAATCACAAATACTGTTCTGAAATGAAGCCAGTGCTGACCTGCCAATGAAATGGTTTCAACTCCTTTAAAAAAAGTCCTTGATTACATTTATACCCCTGTGCCAGAAACCTCAGAGTAGGCCATAAGCTATTAATCAGCAATTGCAAAAAAATAATAATACACTGGATATTTAAATAGTTTCCTGCATTAATAGTAAATAAGAAATACCATTCACATTGTGCTCGGTGCAATCCTGTGCATGTTTACTTGGACATAAGCCCCACTGTTTTCAATGGGGCATGCTCCCCTGAAGCTTCCTGAGACCCTTTCGTTCAGGAATTTGGAACCTGTAGAATTGCAGATATTGCTGGACTACAAATCCCATAATCCCTGACCATTGGTTGTGCTGGCCAGGGCTGATGTGAGTTGGAGTCCCACAACCTCTGGAGGGCAACAACTTCCTGCCATTCCTGCTTTAACTGAGGATGCCAGAGACTGAAACTGGCTGTGTATGCACCACTTTATTTTATTTTTTTTAAAGAACATCTACCCCAGGCTTCCTCAACCTCAGCCCTCCAGATGTTTTGAGACTACAATTCCCATCATCCCTGACCACTGGTCCTGCTAGCTAGGGATCATGGGAGTTGTAGGCCAAAAACATCTGGAGGGCTGAGGTTGAGGAAGCCTGATCTACCCCAAGAGCTGGTGCTGAGAATTAGCCTTGAGGTGTTGAAAGAGGACAGACCATCACTGGTGCAACATCAATGTTTTCTGGCTCCTGGCTTGAGCTCCAGCTATATTAAGCTGATCCCGCTGGTGGCTCAGCCCACTTGCAGCTTTCTCAGCAGCTTCATCCTCCTGACTGATGATACTCCTTTTTCTCAGCCTTGTCAGTAGTTAAACCAACTTCAACTCAGCCCCCCAGGACTGGCTGCATTTGCCCTTCATGGGCTTTGACTCAAGAAAAAAGTTGAAGAAGTACCCAGCATAACTACCTAGAAGTTTCTTCAAATGATACTTATAAATACCTCGGGTTGAATGCGCTTCGGGTTCAGCGCATTCAAGTTGCGCTCTGTGGCAACCCAGAAGTAACCGAGCATGTTACTTCCGGGTTTCACCGCTTGCGCATGCGCAGACGCTCAAAATGACGTCACGCACATGCGCAGAAGCTGCGAAAAGCGGCATACGCATGCTGTCGCTAGTTATGTTTGCTTCTAGATATGAACAGGGCTCCAGAACGGATCCCGTTCATATCCAGAGGTACCACTGTAACTCTTTATATTTAGTTAAGAAAGGGGAAATGTTCGCTACCCCTTTAACAAAAACCAGAATGGTGTTCAAAGAGCATAAGGGTATGTTACATAATTTGTCACGAGACACATTGAGAGCATGTCATCACTGTTGGGTGGGTGGGTATCTTAAAAGCCACAAAGCAAATGGTATGGAAACAACCCATTGAGTTCAAAAGATACGGTCTTGTTTGTAAATGTTTTCATGTTACACCTTTTACAATAGCAGCATTCAAAAGGGGGAGCGAAAGCAAAATGATAGACATTTCTTGTTCAGTTGCATTACTTTAAAAAAAAAATCAAGTGAGAGCATGTTTTAGAGTTGTTGTTACCAAGTTAATTGAAGTACATGTCATTTCCACCTCGCTGTGCCTTTGGCCATATGGCCATTATTCCTGGAAGCCACCAACCCAAGCAAATGTAAACAAAAAAATAAATGCACGACATGTCAACTCTGACCCCACCTCCATTCGCAAATACCTCGTATAGTGCCATAGACAGGCATGCTTTCATTTATGGCAGTAAGAGCATCAGATACATCAAAACTGGACGTACGCCATGTCTGTTGTGCTTCCTTTGCTGAAATGCCAGAGTGGAAGGATACAGGCTTACTTTGTGCATTGCAGATATTGCTCCTTATGAGGACATGGGTGCAAATGCAAGCAAACCAGTCGCTTCCAGGGGAAGGAAGACTCCGACTACGACTGCACTCTTCTGGCCACGGGAGTGCAGCAGGCTAGGGTTGGAGCTGGGTTTTCCCCTTCCCACCCCTGCAGCCAGGGAGGCCTGGCTTAATAGACTACCATATAGTATAAACAAAACTTTGATATGCACTGGGAAACCAAAAGAATGGTATGACTTGCTTTATTGCAATATTTGCTTTATCGCAGTAGTCTGGAATTGAAACCACAATACAGTCATACCTTGGGTTACAGACACTCCAGGTTGCGTTTTTTGGGTTATGGGCTGCTGAAACCCGGAAGTACTGGAATGGGTTACTTCCGGGTTTTGGCAGTCGTGCATGTGCAGAAGCGCTAAATCGCGCTTTGCGCATGCGCAGAAGCGCCAAATCAGAACCCACGTGTGTGCAGACGCGCCACTGCGGGTTGTTGACGCTGCAGGTTGTGAACGTGCATCCCGCACAGATTATGTTCGCAACCTGAGCGTCCACTGTATCTCCAAGGTATGCCTGTACACAAGCCAACAGGACCTTCTGCATGCAAAACAGATGCTCTGCTACTGAGCTATTGGCTTTCCCTATCCATACCTGGATTTCTCTGTAAGGAAGTTAAGGCTAAGAGAGAGTGACAGGCTCAAGGTCACTGAGCAGCCTGTGTGGCTGAATTGGAAAATTTGGGGTCCAATCAAATATGAGGTTCTAATTAGCAATCCAGCCCCGAATCCAGCCCATTTTGCCTCCAGGCACTGCTGCCAGGAGGATGCATCCTTCAGGGTGGTACAGGGTTCACCACTGGAGGAGGGAACGGAAAAGTTCTTCACCACAACTGCTGTGTGAGGTGTTTTGAATACTAGCAACTATCTAAAACTCCTTCTCAGTTAACAATCAGCTTGCATTGCACCCCAGCCTCAGATCCTGACGTGCAGCTTTAGGCTCCACAGCTAATTCAGGCATTAACTCTGTGCAAAAATTATAACAATTTCAAATCATTGAATTTATACATCATCACGGCATTGTACATCTCCAGCTGGTCCACCTTTTGGCTTCTTCGGCCACCTCTCCACGGCGATACCACATTTTTATCTACAAAAAGAGGAAACACTGTGTATGAAAACTGTGTCTGATCCTCATCCAAGACCAGAAATAGCCCCTAGAAAACTATGTTTAGAACAGGTTTGAGAGGAGGGTGCAGATAAGCAAGTGTCTGAAGAAAGAGCCCATTCTGCCTTGCCCAAGATGCCTCACATTCCTCAGTGTATAATTTTGGAGCGCTATTTAAGAAGAGGAAGCTGACAGGGGGAGTCATGCTTGCAAATATCCTTTGTTTATTTACAGGAAGGAGCATGGAACACAGTGTGCCATGAGGCCTAAAATTTGAATTTGTGTTGCTCTCTGTGCCTAAACTGTCCGGCCATCCGAAGCCTACTTACCTGGGAGCAAACCCCATTGAATTCAAACAGAACTTTTGAATAGGCATGGTTGCAATTGTGCTACAACACAGGAATTGACACTGGGATTTTGGGGGAGCAAAAGGGAATAGCCTTTGCTATTCTACTGCCATTTTTAACTTACATAGGCAAACACACACTCACAGTTACGTCGAGAGAGAAAGCATAAAGGTCGTACAGTGAAACTCCACAGCCCCTTCTTACTTTTGCTTTTTTTCCTTCTTTCAGGCTGACCTTTGGCCTCTTGCGACGTTCTCTGCCATGGTCAAGACCTCCCAGCTTGCCGCCTGGTGGCCCCCAGAGGAAGGTGTGAAGATTAACAACCCGGAGGATGTATTTAATGAATAGCAACAAGGGATTAGTGACACAGTGTCACCTTTCATGGCCCTCCTTAACCAGGCAAGCTGACACTTGCTTTATTTTTGTTTGCACTGTTGAGTAAACTTGGGGGAACTTAAATGGATTTATGGTCTTCCTCCTTCCCTGATAAGTAGCAACTGCAGCCATCACCTTTCATTTGTCAGTTTTGACAAAAGTTTGTCAGCCCCCTTCCTGTATCCCCACGACATAAAAGTTGCAACGATTCCCTCCCTGCCACACTTTCTAAGAAGAAAGGGGGGGGGGGTCAGGGAAAAAGCAATGCTTTGAAATTCCTCGCCACCACTAGGATCAGGGCATGTCAAATATGGCCTGTGTAATCTTCTCATACTTCCATCTATAGAAAAGTGTCTGATACACAAACAGTGAGTTTACTTTCTGCATGCCAAAACGTACATTGCAAAAACTGAACCCATCAACCATCAAGAGCATCATATCCGCAGTTTTGGCAGAACTGCTACTATTACTGCTACTACTTGGGGGGGGGGGGCGGAGCATCTAAAGTTAGCAGTGGGGAAAGAGACCCAAAACAGTCCAATGAAGACTAAGCATGCTCATCAGCTATCGGAAGTTGGGTGCCTGGGAGGATAGGAACTTGGGGAGGGGAAATAATAATATTAATACTACTACTACTAATAATAATAATAAAACCACTGGTCCTGTTAGCTAGGGGTGATGGGCAGTGGCGTAGCGTGGGTTGTCAGCACCCAGGGCAAGGCAAGTAATTTGCGCCCCCTAACCCGTGGATTTATGCCCCCTAACCCGTGGATTTGCGCCCCCTAACCTGTGGATTTGCCCTAACCCCAGATGTTGCGCCCGGTGCGGCCGGCCCCCCCTGCACCCCCCACGCTACGCCACTGGTGATGGGAGCTGTAGTCCCAAAACATCTGGAGGGCCGAGTTTGCCTATGCCTGATCTAGTCCACCCCTCTGCATTTCAGGAATCACAGCTAAAGAATCTCTGACAGTTTTGTTCTTGTTGTGCTGTATATATTTACTATTTTTATTATTTTATTGTGAACCATCCTGAGTTCTTTTTCCTTGAACCGTGTCATAGAAATCCTCAAAATGCATTTGTACAACATAGTTACTTACAAAAATTCACCCATCAAATGGAGAGTAGCTGATTTCTTCCCTTGTAATGTGGCCATTAAAAATAAAAATAGCGCATTTCTCCCCCAGCAGTCACATATTTGCAAACACTGATGGCCTAATTCCCTTTACAGTTCTGTCGCTGACATTGCTTTCTGGCCTAGACAATAAACATCTGAATTTCTTTTTGCAAGAGCGTCAGGCTTCCAGAGTACACATTTAGCATACCCGTAGTCAATGGGGATTAGCAAGATGCCCACCAAAACAGCAGCATCAAACCTAAATGTCAGGGCTGGAATTGGCAAACTCTAGGTGTGCGCTGAGCAAACGTCCAGGAGCCAGTGAAGAGAGATTTTAAAGGACTGGGTTCGGGAGGTTCGAATCTGGGCTGAGGTGTCATAAGGTCCAGGCTCAAGGGAACCTTTAATAAGAAAAGGGTGCTCTATTGCCAGGCTCCTTGGCATGCTGCGAATTGTTGATAAAAATTGGCAACATTCATGCCGCCTTGTTTGTCTGGTTCATGCCAGACCTATTCGCCTACCCGTTTTCTTACGCATCCCCCTCATAACACACCTTTTAAAAATAATTAAGAAAACAGGGCAAACAAGCAGTACTCTCCACCCCCATCGCCACCTCTGGACCGACTTGAATAGGTCTTAGATAGCTTGTTTACATTGCTGAATGCCAAGAACATAGGTGATGAGAAGGCGCTGCCAGTTCATTGCCAGCTATGCCTCAAAATCAGTTCTCTCTAGGGGGGAAGAGAAGTGCAGATACATTCTCTCCCTCCCTCTCTCCCTCCCTCCCTCCCTCTCTCATGTACACACACCAAATCGCTTCTATGAAACATGGGCAAAGGGGAACCAGATAATGAAGGAGATTCCTTCTTTCTTCTGTTACCATGCGCAGGAGCCATTGTGAGGGAAAGGCACCTATTAACCTTCAAGACCAATGCTTCTCCGTGTCTCTGTGGCTCCTCAGGAAGATTCCTGAGGCTTAGCACCTTGGTTCCTGAACTGAACCCCAGTTCTCATTCCCCATTTTAGGAAAACAACATTCCACCCGTCATATGAAAACATCCTTAGACACTCCATAAACCATCTTCCTGGAGGGGTGGCAGAGAGCCGAAGGGGAGGGCTCCCGACGTATGGAAGCTAATATAGAAGTGCATTGTGCACACCTCTGTGGCTGCCTGGCTGCGGGAGCTGCATGAATTTGTGGGCACCGTCATATTGCTGTTTGGTTAAGTGCTCTGTTTAAATAGTCAGGCACCCTGCTGGTCCAAGGTGGGACCAAGACACCACACACATGCTAATAAACCTGTGGTGTAAGAGCTACAGAGACAGATATTTAGGCTGGCAAAGGTCTCTACCTGCATCCCTGAGAAACACTGGGATTTTCTAATTCAAGTGTGGACCTCAACCTTACTTGCTTATTCTCCACCATGAAATTCAACCATGATGATTGTGGTGAATTTAAACGGCATGCTTAGCGTGCCAAACATTTTTCTTCCCAGCACTTTTGTTGGAAATTCAGCATTATTCCCATTTTGCAAATGGAAAGGCAATACAGTGGTACCTCGGGTTACATACGCTTCAGGTTACATACGCTTCAGGTTACAGACTCAGCTAACCCAGAAATAGTGCTTCAGGTTAAGAACTTTGCTTCAGGATGAGAACAGAAATCATGCTCCGGCGGCGCGGCAGCAGCAGGAGGCCCCATTAGCTAAAGTGGCGCTTCAGGTTAAGAACAGTTTCAGGTTAAGAACAGACCTCCAGAACGAATTAAGTACTTAACCCGAGGTACCACTGTAAATGTTCCAATACAGGGCATGTAAGAAGTGCACAGCTGAACTTTTGGGGTTTACATATTCATGTTGTGAATGTGGGAGAAGAATTTGTAAGGGTGGGGAAAGCCTAATGTAGATATTACCGTACTTTTCCGCGTATAAGACCAGGTTTTTTTCTTGAAAAATAATGTTTAAAAGTGGGCGTCGTCTTATACATCGGTAGTGCATAGGGTGGGCATATGATTGGTTGCTGCCGCGGCTGTTAGCAATTATTGGCCATGTTATTGGTTGATGTGACAATGGCTGCTGTTGACTGGCTGACTCTGTGGCAATTCAGCACGCGATTGGCAGCTTCTCCCAGTGATGGGACAGATGAGAGGCAGATTTCGTGATGCGTGCGGGTGAGCAATTTTCGGCAGTTCCCCCTAAAATAAGCTCAACAACCCTGGGTAATCCCCCGCAAAAAAGCTCAATGACCCTGTGCCATCTCCCCCCATTTTCTTAAATTTGAGTCCCCAAAAATAGGGGGCATCATATACATGGGGCCGTCTAATATACGGAAAACTATGGTAATTACATGTACATTAAAATATGTACATTAACCTTTACATACAGTATGTATTAGGATAATACCATCATACGTATTTACAGTGCTTTTTCCTGGGGGGACGCAGGGAGACGCATACCCCTAAACATTTTGTGAATCTAAGTTTGGCCTCATTGAGGGGCAATATGAGTAGGAAAATGAGAGTACCCCTAAACATTTTTTTAATGAAAAAAAGCACAGCATATTTATATAAGAATGTATGGGAGTATATTACATTGCATTCTTGTATATTGTTTCTTCCTACACATTTTTGTTCTTTTTTCCTTCTTCTTTTCCCTTCTGTATCTTCTTTATTTCTTTATAATTGAAATTCTTCCAATAAAGCCCTAATGTACAGTATATGATTTGCACTTACATTAGGAGTTGAGTGAAAGCTTATTAAAACTTCGGTATTAAAGGGACCTAAATTAAACTGAATTCCCCAGGACTACCCTAATGATCCTTGAGGAGTTCTATCTTACTGAATTCTGGTGCAGCCTGACCTGATCCTTATCTGATCCAAATCAGAACTTAGTTACCCACTAAGTATTCATATCTCCTAAATGCAGTTCTCAGTTCAAAATGTATATGAGAGAAATGAGAGAAATGAAAGAAATAATATGCAAAAGTGACTTTCCGGTATGATTTTTTTTTTTAAAAGTAAAGTTGTCGTCATCAATGATAAATGTGGAAGCAGAACACATTCCATTAATGTATAAACACATGTGAAAGTGGTGTGGTTAGAAGATAATCTGATTTGCCTATTATTAGGCTACCCAGTGAGTTTGTGGGTAGCAGGGACACCAACTATAAGGAGTCGAAGGGGCAAGTTGGTGCGCCGATGGCTAATAAGTCTAATTCCCTTTTAAACCCATCTTAGCTGTATTAAGGAACACATTATTTTGTTTGCTGTGGATCTCCTGGCAATTTGCTGGATGACCCCAGATGCTAATATCATATTAAAAATAGTCACTATTTCCAGTATCCACTTTCTGCATATATTGCACAGTTGTGTAAACCTTTGTTAGTCTTCCTCTCTAGTCATAATTTTTCTCTAAACTGAAAAGCCCCAGACTCTAGTCTTTCAGCATTTTCCTCAGCAGCAGACGCGAACCTTCTGTTTTAATCACTGATTTCGCTGTTACAATGATTGTGCTGTTTTAATGCGCTTATTTCATTGTGCATTTTAATTGTGGCTGTTTATTTTAACATTCTGATGAAGCTGCTTTATTGTCTATTTTAATTACAGTGGTACCTCAGGTTAAGAATTTAATTCGTTCCAGAGGTCTGTTCTTAACCTGAAACTGTTCTTCACCTGAAGCACTTTAGCTAATGGGGCCTCCTGCTGCCCCTGCACTGCCAGAGAATGATTTCTGTTCTCATCCTGAAGCAAAGTTCTTAACCCGAGGTAATATTTCTGGGTTAACAGAGTCTGTAACCTGAAGTGTACGTAACCTGAAGCGTATGTAACTTGAGGTACCACTGTACATGTGCTTTTTCCTCATTTGTTTTTATACCTGTAAACCATTTAGAAGTTGCTGTGGCAATTTAGTTGGTGCCTAACAGGGAACTGTTCATACCAATACTGCCCCCCCCCCAGATCAAAACATGGTTGCTACACTTGTTAATAAATTTGGTTTGCTCGTTTTTTGTAAATCAGAAAAATTGTGTTGTGTTGTTTATGTCAGCATTGCAGAACCCAATTATTGGAAGTGGAAGAGCATCATCTCTGCCTGAATTTTTAAAAAATAATTATTGATGAAAAGGAAATGTTAATTGAGTCCACACATTGAATTGACTATCCTTTCAGAGATATTGTGAGGCGATGTGTTATTATTTATTATTTTCTTGAATATATACCCCACCTTTTTATCCACTGTGAAACCTAAGGTGGTGTGTTGTATCATCTATCTATCATCTATCTATCTATATCTATCTATCTATCTATCTATCTATCTATCATCTATCTATCTATCTATCTATCATCTATCATCTATCATCTATCATCTATCATCTATCTATCATCTATCATCTATCTATCTATCTATCTATCTATCTATCTATCATCTAACTATATCTATCATCTATATCTCTATCATCTATCTATCTATCTATCTACTATCATCTATCTATCATCTATCTATCATCTATATCTATCATCTATATCTATCATCTATCATCTATCATCTATCATCTATCATCTATCTATCACACATACATTTAAAGGCAATGTACAGTAATTGCTCCCAGGTGGTCTCTCATCCAAGAACTGACTAGACCCAGAGCCAGACCTTCTCAGCTCCAGCAAGCTGATAGTCTCAAGTGCCATTGGATCATACTCTGCATGCTTAAAGCTCTACACAACTGGAACACAATGCCATTTGATTTCAAGGAAGTAGCCGGTTACAGGCATATGATAAATTCACCTTCCTGGAAGGGTTTAGTGAATGAGTGCACTGCGACGTACATAGTGCTTTGGATGGGAGTCTTGAAAATCTACTTTCCAAAACCTGAAATTTATCTTTCCAGCCAGCTCTAATGCACACATATCTAATGCTTCTTTGAAAGCTCTAAACCTAATTTACATCTTTTAGCTTCAGGATAGAATGTGTCTCTCATTAAGCATGTAAAGCAAAACAGATGAGATGAACTTCCTTGCATTTGCATAAGTGTGTATAATAACAAAGGATAAAGCTAGAAAACCTGCCAGAGGATGTCTTTTGTTGATGCCTTTTTTGAAGAACAGAACTCCAACTCTAATCGTTTCCCCTGCCTCAAGGCACGGAGAATCCATGCTTTCTTGTAGCAGGCTCCTTGGTGATGAATATTTACCGTACTGTGATAGCACAACGAAACTCTTCCTCTTTGCAGCCACCCAACGTAACCACTTATTCCAGCTCCCACCACCAAGTGCACATGTCATTAGCCACAACCCATAGGTACCCCATAGCTTCTTGAGAAATACACCGATTTGATGCACTTCCATTGGGTTAGAAAATGGAAGTTGTGTTTAAGCTGAGGTGTGTACAGTTTAGGCAGCAGTTCCACAGGCACAAATGCTAGCTTCAGTAAATTGGAGCTTGCCATAGGGAAAAAAATAGGGATACAGGTGGTGCTGTGGGTTAAACCACAGAGCCTAGGACTTGCCAATCAGAAGGTCAGTGGTTCGAATCCCCGCAATGGGGTGAGCTCCCATTGTCCGGTCCCTGCTCCTGCCAACCTAGCAGTTCAAAAGCATGTCAAAGTGCAAGCAGATAAATAGGTACCACTCCAGAGGGAAGGCAAACAGCATTTCCGTGCGCTGCTCTGGTTTGCTAGAAGCGGCTTAGACATGCTGGTCACATGACCCGGAAGCTGTACGCCAGCTCCCTCGGCCAATAAAGCCAGATGAGCTCCGCAACCCCAGAGTCGGCCACAACTGGACCTAATGGTCAGGGGTCCCTTTACCTTTACCTATAGGGAAATAAATCAGGTAATGGGCATCGGGTGAAGACATCCACACAAACACCCTCAGTTGGTACTGCATTGGGTGGCCTGGGGTCAGTCCCTCTCTCTCAATCTGACCTATTTCACTGGGCTGTTGTGATGCTAAAATGGTGCCCTCTGGATATTGTTGGACAGCACTTCTCACGATCCCTGACCATTGGCTGAGTTGGGTTGATGGGAACTGTAGTCCCAAACAATCAGGGGGCACCAGGTTGAGGAACACTGGTTTATGAATATGGAGGCATATTGGAACATTTCCCAAGTTTTCAGTTCCAAGGTGAATTCAACTGCTTAGAAGTGCATGATCAGAACCCCCCTAGCAAATGTTGCCAGTCTTATCAAAACTCTTCTGGCTTCCTTCATAATTCTCCAGATGTTAAGGAGGATTTTGTATCTTGTTCCTGGTAAGGAGGACACAGCAGACGTAGCATTGATGCAAACGATCTGTTTCTTTTGTCTTAACACTTTCTGTTCCATTTCTCCTTCATCTCTTCCCTCTTTTCCTTTCTCTCCCCTTAACCCCCCTCCCTCTTTTTACCAAGGCCTCTGATAAATAAACAGTGAGGTTACGACAGGTATGAGGAAACAACAGAGGTGTTTTTGGACTGCGGTTTCATCATCACTAACCATTCAACATGCTGGCTGGGGCTGATGAGAGTTGGAGCCCAACACCATTTGGAGGGCCACAGGTTCCCCATTATTGGTCGACTTCCATTTCCTAGCAAATGTGCTTTTTATCCTATTCCTCCCCCTCCAAATCTTTCGTGAATGAATATCTAAGTTCTGTTGCTGTTTTGTTGTTGTTTGAATGTGTTAAGCAATCATCGCTTTAAAAGCCACATGAAACTTGTGCTCCTCAATCTCTGCAGTTTGCATGAACTTAACCTCCCTGCTTTAATACTCTAAAAGAGGATTCTTCCTACATTTGGTGTTGGTGTGGGGAAAATAGACGATCTTCAGTTCATTTTTTATATCCATAAAACATGAATGATCATGGCTTACTAAATTTGCCTTCCTTAAGAGGATCTATCTAATGTTAACTTGGGGGGGGGGGGATTTGATATTTGCCTTGGCTTTGGAAGCAGAAGAGTAAAATATACCAGGGGTGACATCCATCTGTGCCCACACTTCAGCAGGATGGACCTCTGTTTCCACAACAGGACTTCCCCTCCTTCTCCTCTCTCTGTAACCCCCAACTCGGATCAGCCCTGGATCTCCCTGAATAAGTCTGGCCCAACCCATAGCCGCGGACATGCCTTGGACCTGGTGTTTACCTCTATGGATGTTGGTGATCTGACACTAAGTAAAAGCGAAACGAAAGAAGTGCCATGGTCAGATCACTTCCTGGTGCAACTGGACTTCTCTGCAACCCATCCCCTCTGCAGGGAGGTGGGACCAATTCAGATGGTCAGACCCCTGGGCTGTCACTTGTGGGGTGCCTCAGGGTTCTGTCCTCTCCCCCATGCTTTTCAACATTTACATGCAGCCACTGGGAGAGATCATCAGGAGGTTTGGGCTGGGTGTTCATCAGTATGTGGATGATGCCCAGCTCTACCTCTCTTTTAAATCAGAACCAGTGAAAGCGGTGAAGGTCCTGTGTGAGTGTCTGGAGGCGGTTGGAGGATGGATGGCGGCTAACAGATTGAGGTTGAATCCTGACAAGACAGAAGTACTGTTTTTGGGGGACAGGAGGCGGGCAGGTGTGGAGGATTCCCTGGTCCTGAATGGGGTAACTGTGCCCCTGAAGGACCAGGTGCACAGCCTGGGAGTTATGGAGGCACAGGTCAAATCTGTATCCAGGGCAGCTGTTTACCAGCTCCATCTGGTACATAGGCTGAGACCCTATCTGCCTGCAGACTGTCTCGCCAGAGTGGTGCATGCTCTGGTTATCTCCCGCTTGGACTACTGCAATGCGTTCTACGTGGGGCTACCTTTGAAGGTGACCCGGAAACTACAACTAATCCAGAATGCGGCAGCTAGACTGGTGACTGGGAGCGGCCGCCGAGACCATATAACACCAGTCTTGAAAGACCTACATTGGCACCCAGTACGTTTCCGAGCGCAATTCAAAGTGTTGGTGCTGACCTTTAAAGCCCTAAACGGCCTCGGTCCAGTATATCTGAAGGAGCGTCTCCACCCCCATCATTCTGCCCGGACACTGAGGTCCAGCTCCGAGGACCTTCTGGCGGTTCCCTCACTGCGAGAGGCCAAGTTACAGAGAACCAGGCAGAGGGCCTTCTCGGTAGTGGCGCCCGCCCTGTGGAACGCCCTCCCATCAGATGTCAAAGCGATAAACAACTACCTGACATTCAGAAGACATTCTGAAGGCAGCCCTGTTCAGGGAAGTTTTTAATATGTGACATTTTAGTGTATTTTTCATCTTTGTTGGAAGCCGCCCAGAGTGGCTGGGGAAACCCAGCCAGATGGGCAGGGTACAAATAATAAATTATTATTATTATTATTATTATTATTATTATTATTATTATTATTATTATCTTCCTCTGGGGCAGTTTGTGGGGTAGGGGAATGCAGGGAGCTGCTGGCAGGAGGAGGGAAGAAGGAGAACACCCATTGCATGAGTGGATGATTGCTTGTGCAACGCTGTGCAACTCTGGGTGTTACTCCTGGTGATGAAATTGCTTCTGAAATACGCTTTCCCAACATATATGCCATAGGTTTGCTCCTTCCTAGAAAACGTGTGCTGAGACTTCAAAACAGCTTTATTAATATTGCTACACAGTGTCCTATAGGTCTAAGAAACTTACTGGAATGATATTTGGTGACTTTGGGGCAGCATACTGAGGGAATTGTCATCTTCAGTGAGAAAGGAACTTTGCCATGTGCTGTCTAGCATGGTTGCTTTGCACTCCAGTTCTCATTTATTCTCACACCATTTCTGTGCAGAGGTGCATACCTGGCAGGCATGTCCAGAGTCCATTTCGGGGGCCTAATCCGGTCCGCTAGTCGGTTTAATCCAGCCCTGTAGCAGTTTATTTCCTTGGATAAAATCCTAAAAAAAAACCTCCACAACTTCAATCCTAAAAAAAGGTCACTTCATGAAATCTGGCCCTCTTTGGGAGAAGTTTGGAGGAGGAGGAGTTTGGATTTGATATCCCACTTTATCACTACCTGAAGGAGTCTCAAAGCGGCTAACATTCTCCTTTTCCTTCCTCCCCCACAACAAACACTCTGTGAGGTGAGTGGGGCTGAGAGACTTCAGAGAAGTGTGACTAGCCCAAGGTCACCCAGCAGCTGCATGTGGAGGAGCGGAGACGCAACCCGGTTCCCCAGATTATGAGTCTACCACTCTTAATCATTACACCACACTGGCTCTCGGACACCACTGCATCTATAATCACAAAGACTCCTGGACACACTGAAGAAATCAATGCTTTAATCCAACCCTGGTTTATATGCTCGTGCACAGAGAGGGAATCAAAGCTAGTAAGCAGATAGAAGGTAGAGTCACCTTATAACTTTGCTCATTCTGTTTGCCTGGCAACACTGCCTGAAACCCTCATCTTACCTATATTCCCTTTATTGCTGAAATTTTCTCAAGGGAAGGCACAATCATTTCTGCCATCATCACCCTCAAGGAAAGGAAAAATTATTTGCCACCACATATTCAAGAATACACTCCTGCTCCCTCTTTGAGGTAGGAGCAGCAGGTGAAAGTGGCTTGAAAGTATTTTCAGCCTGGCCCCAAGCTTTTGCTGCCATTTTTGGCTTTCAAGCTCAGTTTCTCTCCCATACTGCCAATCAGATTTAGCCACGTGCTGACGTCACTGAGGATAAATGAAGTGAATTCAGCTTGAGGTTGCCCTCATTATAAATTCACATTGCCCTCATTCTGAATTAGCACAAAAAACATTATGCAGCCAAATCTAGGCAATGTCATTGTTCCTAAGAAAAAGACCTAATTTGAAAGCAGGGAGATGAATGGGATAAAATCAGCATCCAATCAAAGGCTTTGAACAAATAAAAAAGAGGGGAAATTCACAGGAAACATTTCAGCCCCCGACCCCAAAATCTTTTTTTTAAAAGGAAAAATTATTCAGCAGCAAACATTTATATCAGTTAGTTTCAATGGGAAAATTAAGCACAATGCCTGTATCTCTCTCCTTGTGAGAGCAGTGGGACTTAATGTATGCTTACCTTTGGCTGGATCATGCCCATGTTCTTTGGCTCTGCTCCCATATATTCTATTATTACACCTTGCCTCTCATTCCTAGAAGCTCATAATCCACTCAAGGTCTAGCCAAAGAACTTCATCCCAGTCACTTTGTCAAAGTAACAAGACATTTCCCCACTATGGGATGCGCACAAGGCCACATCAGTTGACAGAAGAGCTGACAGAGAGCAAGCTCCAGTGGGTTCTCAGATTTATGTTTCTCGAAACACACCATCCCCTGTCAAATTGCACTCAATACAGTAAAATTATGGAGTCTTGCAAAGAAAAAAAAAGTTGGGGGGGAGCTCAGTCCCAAACTGATGCAGGGGATTACTGGCTGAAAGTATGCTCTTCAGGGAGCAATCTAAGTGTTATATTTACATTTGGCTTGGACTTATTTGCAGGGAGGAATTTAAAATGCAAATATTTTAAAAGCATAGAGTGTTGGGAGAGAAACGGAGTGTGGGTACTTCTGTTTTCCTTAACAAGAAATAAAGTGAACCGTTTTCTCGACTTTCTTTATTGGAATCTTAATGAGACCATAATTACGACAGCAAGAAATGGGGGGGGGGGGAGAGAAATGTAGCACTTTAAAGGCTCATTGTTGCGATCCAGAGTGGGCTCCAGATTTCTTTCTTTCTCTCTGAAAATAAACTCGTCTCTGTTTTCCACCATTTGCAATTTGCAGGCTCCTTTCCCTGTAACATTCCTGTAGCAGCCTGATGGACGTTAATAGGAGCATACCAGACTATGTGGTTTGAGCAGCAGGACCGTGCAGTGTGGGCCACAGTCCTTGAGACTGTGTAGTTGTACTTTAACGTAAGTAGAAATGTAAGCCACCTCGAAGCCAGCTCAACCTGTATTTGAGCACCACCTTTATTTAGCATGTTTATGTTCCAATGTGCTTGCAGTGGCATCAATGAGAATACCCTGTATTACCATCACAATAACCTTTGAGGCAGAGTAGGTTAAAGCAAGAACTTTCTCCAGGCCGTGGAGCCGGATGGCTGAATGATTGAGGATTTGAACCCAGCCAATATTCCGTCCAATGTATGTCATAGCCACAACGATACTCTGAAAGCCGTTGTGGCAAAGGTAACACAAAAACAAAACAAAGAAAGAACAAGAACAAAAAGCATTTCCAGAGAGTGAAGCTATGAATTGGAGGTAAAGGGATGGCTGACCCCATACTTTGACCACAGCCATCCCAGACCATCAAAAGCGATCCGCACTTGCTTTTTTCAAATGGATCCCCTTTTGAGATTGGATCACACACAAAAGAAATGAGTATTGTGTATGTGGTATCCTGTGATAAACTCCTACCTCATTCCAATAGCTGGATTCAAACCACATATACAGTGAAAGTGTATTTGAGAAGAGTGACAAAGACTAAATCCAAACCTGAGATGCCATACCCAGCAAGGGTTAAAATCTGATGGAGGATTCTCTTGTGAGACAATGGCTTTAGCTGGCCACTTAAGCACCTTGATTGCCATAACCAAAGGAGTTACTCTGTGCTGCAGGGTAATCAGCCCCAAGTGCTCACTGGAAGGACAGGTGCTGAAGCTGAGACTCTAATACTATGGCCACCTCATGAGAAAAGAAGACTCCCTGGAAAATACCCTGATGTTGTGAAAGATGGAGGGCACAAGAAGAAGGGGATGACAGAGGATGAGATGGTTGGACAGTGTTCTCGAAGCTACCAACATGAGTTTGACCAAACTGCGGGAGGCACTGGAAGGCAGGAGTGCCTGGTGTGCTCTGGTCCATGGGGTCACGAAGAGTAAGACGCGACTAAACAACAAAGCATCTGGTTATTAAGAAAAATATTCTGCATGAAGCACCCCATAAAAGTTTGTTTACCAGCTACCACCAGAACCACTGATGTCCGGCTCTCAAGAAAACAGAAGAAACAAAAGAAACAAACAAGAAACATGAATGGCAGTGCATCTGCAACAAAGCACACTCAAGTATGACACAGATTTGATCACAGTCCAGCTCAACGCCAGATAAGCTGCCTAACTGTTTCCACACATGTAGTGCTGGTACACATGGGGTGGAATACATTAGCTGGAAACAACCTATAAACAAGACTATTATGTCTCTCCCAGTCTGATGGATGTAGATCTAAAGGCATGGGGAAGTTGAGGTGAGTTGCTGTTATTTGGTAACCTGGTACACAAAGAGTAGCTGGAAGGAAAAAGAACAGACTTCAGGGAAATCACATGGCATGCTGACATTGCGCTACACGGTGTACATTTGCTACATATTAAATTAGCTGTGACCATCTTGTCCTGGCTTCCTTGCTCTTACAGAACGTTCTTTACACCCCCTTTCCTTAAACATTTGCACTCTGGAAGGTACACAGCTGGCTTATTCTCCTGAACAGCATCCAAACTTTTTGCCAGTCAACAAAGATGCAACAAAGCCGCTCTTTTGTTTTCATTTTCAAAGTGTACAGATTAATTCTACTGCTTAAGGAGTCCTTTAGAGATATGAATATTTATTTGAATCTCCGCAAGATGCCTGAATTTCCAGATTGTGTTTGACCATACTCAGAAAGCTTTGTAGTGTAGTGGAAAGATTCTTGGATTTGAATTGTGGAGACTTGGGTTCATAATCCCTGCTCACCTCCGGAGCGTGTTAATGCAATTTCCCATAATATAATGCATTTTTGTATGCAATTTTCACTAATATATGCACATTTGCCTCAAATATGCACATTTTTGTATACAATGTTTTAGCTGGAGAGCTGCACTACATAATTTAAAGTGTGAATCTCAAAGTGTAATGTACTTTACAGTCTTCGCCACATTCGTTCTCAAAATAACAGCATGGTAAGATTAAAATACACTTCCTTCCCATCACAGTGATGGTGAGGCACTCCCAAAGTCACACAAAACCACTATAGGAACTGAATCCTGACCCTCCTCAAAGCTTATTGCTTCAACAGAGAGAAGGTCACACAAAGAATTATTTTAGGCTGCTGGCTACTGTCCCCATTCAACTTTATCTTCTTGTTCTCTTCCCTTTGCTCCATTTATGTGATACATTTTCTGAGCAAAAAGGTTGCTGCCACCACACATTTTAACCATGCTAGACTCATGCCACTGCCGGTTGTGTAAGTGAGTGAGCTAGGATCCGGCCGTTATGGATCTGTGCTGACTCAGAAATTGGAGTCTGCTTTTAATTTCCTTTCTCTCATTTCCTTTCATCCTGTGAGAAATAACTATGAGGTAAATCAAGTGGCCTGTCTCCACAGGCTGTCCTTGGCTTGGCGTATGAAGGCCTAGCAAAGAAAGGATCCATCAATTCTGTGATTGCCGTCAATTCTGTGGGCTTTGTTAGTTTGAATAGTGTTTGGTTTCCCAAACATTAATTGGTTATGCCACTATTTACTGGTAGGCCTCAAAATTTCTGCTCATAAAACCAGAATATATGGGTGTGGGTCTGTGACTGTTTTGCATGCATCAATGTGTTCTGGTTTCAAAAATCAGATTTTTCTGATCTGGATTAAATGTGTGGATGCTGAGAAAACAACAACACCTGGAACCACTGCTAGACACTCTGCAGAGGGAGGAGAAATGTCCGTTGTGACTATCCTCTAGCATTAAATATGTTGCGTGGCAAGTCCCCTCCCCCATGTGAAATGAAGACACTGGACACGTTATTTAAGGTTAATGGGCATAAAAAGGCCACAACTTTATTGATTACAGAATTGAAAGGTATTAGCCTTAGGGATTGGCTCCTATCGACTACCCGGCATGGAGACCGGGAAGGGTTAACCACAAGCCGTGGGAGTCCTGTTGAAGTACGCCAACTAGGATCCCATGGGTGTCACCGCTCGGGGGCGTGCCGGAGGCCCTTACCTGCCTAGGTTTCAGACAAGGCAACGCCCCCCGGAGTCCTCTACCGGACTACCCTTTTCCTTGGGGGAAGGTGATGGCGCTTCCTTCCCCCCCATTCATTTGCATAACAATTAACCCCTGTCAATGCCTAACCGCCAATACCGCGGAAGTTGTGACGTTTGCTACGAGGTAGGCGAAAAAACCAAAAGGCTGAAAGTGCGCCAAGTTGGAAAAATTCCTACCAGGCCCCATGCGACAACCAACCGGAGTCCATAGCAAGGTCATAGCTAGCTAAGCCTAAGGGTGGGTGGGATGGGAAAACCACTCAGCTGGGAAGGGGAAAGAGGGCGGTCCCTGGGCGTGCCTGGCCTTAAGTAGGCTAGGCCACGCCTCCCCAGCCTGCCGATTGGCGGGCCGGGTAGAAGACACGCCTGGGGATTCCCGCGTGTGTGGGAGGGGGGGTAGCCCACAACCCCCTCTCCTCCCGAGCTCGGAAATGGCTTTGTTGAATAGGCATTAGCCCTCAAAAAATTTGTGCAATTAACAGTTGGGTGTGCTAGACTTGTCAAAGGGCCAGGGCTTTTTTTTCCAGCCAGAACTCACTGGTACTCAGTTCCAGCACCTCTCAGGTAGGCAGCATTGCCATTCTCAGAGAAAGAGGGAGGTGTTCATGGTGAGTTTTGGAACCTATTTTTCTAGAAAAAATAGCACTGCAAAGGGCCGTAATCAAAACTTGGAAATAAACACATATCCCTAATCCATTGATACACTGGGTTTCTTTTTGCCTTTTGGAGGTTACAACGTTTTTCACAGTGCCCGGAGGCTTAGGAAGGAAGTGCCACTGACTTTCAAAAATATGGCTTGAAAAGCAGTTTGTACTGTGCATGGTTTTCACTCCAAGGGTCAAGCCAAAGATTATGCGGAAGATCCAGGTTTGCAATGCTGCTTAACAAATCAGCCACAGAGGACCTAATTTGAATTGCACCATGGCACAAGCAGCGTGGAGGTTCTAAGTGGGCTTTGCTCTTTTATAGTTTTGATAATAGATTGTATGTTACTGTACTATTATGCTGTTCACTACTTTGAGGGATAAAAAGCTTTTGGGACGAAACAAGGGAGGAAGAGGGAGAGAGAGAGAGACATATGTAGCATAACACCCAGTATAGACACTTTAATGTTTTATACTCCACGATTAGTAGCAGCACTGAAAAGGGTGATTTGGTTTGGGGACCACTTTCCCACACATGCAGCTGCTTTTATGGGGGGGGGGAATTCAGCTGGAAGATCTTGTCACAGATATCCTATGGGATGCCTGTGTAGATCCTCACTTATCATAGTCTCTCATTCAAGTAGTGGGCAGGCATGATATGCAGAGAGGAGCTGTGGAAAGCAGGACAGTTTTCCCTTCACCAAGGCTTTTGGAGGTGCAGATGAAAGTCAGCAGATTACTTGTCATATCTCCAAAGGGACAACAGAGACACCTATTTAGTGCTGAGCCAAAGATGTGTGCTTCCTTGAAAATGGCAACTGGCACTTTTAAAGGAGGTGATTGACAACTTGAGCTGAAGACAAGTGGACCATGCTGTCAGATATGTCCTTTAAATTGCTTCTTCAAATGAGGTCATCTTCAATATTATGTACATTACAACCCTTCTTCCCCCATTTGGTTCCAAAACATACTTTCAAGAGGCTTGTCTTGCCTTTAATCAGGAGCGAGCTTCGTCCTCTTCTAAAAAGTAACCTCCCCACTAAAAACCAAGCTCCCGAACATTGCAACTAATGCCTACTGTTCCCTCCAAAGTATAAATTATACAAATTGTGTAGAACTACTAGCTTTGGTTATCCACTTCTCAATTTGGTTTGGTTTGGTTTGGTTTGGTTTGGTTATCAACTTCTCAATTTGGAAACATGAAGTAAACAAGTAGAAGTAGGCAGGGACATGGGGATGAATAGCTCCTAGGCAATCTATCTGGGAGGGGATCATTTCACTTCTTGTGAACACACTCAGCAGTGGTGACTTTTTCAAGCTGGCTGAAATAATTCAGAAACTTTTGAGAGGAGTTTTACATCCTTCTGGATCTGGCCATTGAGTTCCTCCATGTGCTCCAGCTTCCCTCGTGTTCAGTGTCCAACAACTCCCATGCCTGCACATTTAAAGATGAGGCAGCTGGGAAGCTGGAACTTTAAAAACTCCACCGTGTCATGAAGGGAAATTCAGTTATTATCTCTAATATAACACAGGTGTTTAATAGGCTTTTCAGCAGTCTGCCCCCGACATGCAGCTCAGCAGAACAATAACTTTGTCAGCTTTTTTGTAACACTATCCTAAATTGTATAGCTGAGAATTTCTCTGTCAGATGACAACTGCCATTACCTCAAGAGTTTACCAGTTCCCAGAAGGTTTTCCAAGACCCCTTGGGCTGCTGCATTTTGCAGATTGTGTTACAGAACTAAAATATACATTAAAATGTGATCTTGGCAAAGGGATAGTTATCTTGTCAAAAGCAATGTAGAAGTAGAGTAAGGATAAGACTTTCAAGGAATTAATGTTCATTGTTCAACACCATTTAAAGCACACATATTCTTTGGACACACGTTTTCTTCTTTCCTTCTCAGATATATTTGCAAGTACAAATGTGTGTGTCCCAGTACAGAGGTAGACACATGAACAGACATAACATTTGTATACTCCTTTGGAAGGCCAGGTGTAGTTCTTTGCTATTGTAAGCTATTAAATAAACCAGGTACAGTAGTAGTTCCACATATGGCACATTACAGTTAGTCTAATTATGAGGTTGCAAATGCATAGACCACAGTGGTGAAGCTATCCCTATCCATTTAGAGGTGACACACCAACTCTGAACCAGTAACATCACTTGGGCCTCCAGTGACAGAGTTGGATTGAAGAGCAGCCCCAAGTTACACACCTGCTCATATAAAGGAGTGCAACCCCACCCAGAGCTAGTATACAACCCAATTCCTAGACCTGAGCACAACCAATTCATAATATCTCCCTCATTCCATGAATCAGCCACAGTGTATTAGCCATCATCCAGTCTGCGATAGAATCAAAGCACTGCTTTAGGATATGCACAGCCTATCCCGATTCATATATTACAAAGAAATACAGCTAGCTCTGATCATCAGCATACTGGTGACACTGTGTCCCCACACCCCTATTGATTGTCCCCATCAGCTTAAAATTATATAGCATTGGGTACAACACCATGCCCTGTGGCAAACTTCTGATTAGAAATGCAAGTTAGCATTTAAACAACAACAACAACAACAACAACAACAACAACAACAACAACAACAACATGTAGTTGAGAACTTAAGAAGAGCCTGTTGCAAGATGCAGAATGTGGGAGATCATAGCCTGGGCATAGTTAATCCATACACATGGGTGTAGCCCGGGGGAGCAGCTGCTCCCTTGTTATAAAAAAATTCCATGGTGAGAGACTATTCAACAGCCCAGCTCATCGGGGTGCAAGTCCCTCGCAGGTCCATGCAGTCAGTAAAAGAAGGAAGTTCCAGCCAAGTAATTTGTAGTAAAACAGCTGTCAGTAGACCTTGCTCTTTATTGTTGCGCAACAGGTCCCACAGGAATAAGAACCCCAAGCATGGGGTGACATCCTCTTTTAAAACGTCCTTCTTTCCCCCAGAATACACTTCGAGCAGCATCATTGATACATTATCACTACATCACTAGCATGTCACAAATGGGGAGGGGGGTATACAATGGTTACACAAGTTAAACATTAGGTCACTTTATCAGACACCTTTTCCAACACCTCTTAAGTACCCATCACCGAAAGAACAATAAAACTCTTTACATACCCTTGCCCTCAGGACTTGTCTAGAGATGGGCATTCAGAACACCTGACTTGCTAAACTGCCTCTTTGAATGTCTGTTGTTGCCCCCTTGGTCACTCCCTGGGTGGGGTGTTGTGTATGTGCTCTCACACTTGGGGAATTATGGTGGAATGCCCTGTTTCTGCTTCTTGGTTCATGGAGGAAGGTAGAGCCCAAATTCACCTTTCTTTAAGGGTTAAAATGGCGTTGGAATGAGGAGAGTTGGTTAAAGTCTGGAATTTCTACGAATTTATAAAGCTAGGTATCTTCCCTGAGCTGTCAAGTCGAAAGGATACATTCAGGCATAATATTTGTAACATGGTAACAACTTCAAAGATGTGCCCCTCCTGTCATTTCCGTAACACCCTTAAATCAAGTAAATAAATAAAAATACTTAACTAAAAGTAGAAATAATCAGTATATTTTAAATTGAAACACCTGCTGAGGTCATTTGGTGATGTTGTGGCACATTCTAATGATGCAACTGGCAACCCAACTGAGTGATAGGCGTGGCTTCTGTGAACTGAACAATCACATTGCAGATAGCTCGGTCGTCCCACCCCCAAAATAAGTCCTGGCTACGCCCATGTCCATGCACATTTCCTTTCACGGGAGAATAGCATTGCATGGGTATGCAAAGTCTTGCACGGCACTGGGCTTTCTTTTTACTCCTTCAGTTTCCTACACTTGGGGGTTCTGTGATATGGAACTGAATTGAAGTGATTACAACCCTTTAGACAAGGAAAGCAAGGCAAATTGTCCCAAGGACCTGATCTACCCAGCAGTTGGTCAGAAAGGGGTCCAACTCTGCATGTTTTCACACTCTACATTCATAGTTATTTTCAGTCGGGAATATGTCCATTGTGGCTGCTGTTGATACAGGAGGGAAACCAAAGGAGAGAGAATTTAAACCGAATGGTATATTTTCTAGCTCCTGGAGGCTGAACATTCAAACTGCAGGCCCAGGGAAATGCAAACAAATAAATAAATGCCATTTCCAGAAGCAGCCTTCACACATTCGGAGCTCAAAGGTTACAAATAGTCTTTGTGCAGTTTTCCCACCCAGTTGGCATTCAAAACAGCAGCACTCCCCCCCTTTGAAAAAAGCACATGGATTTATGGAAATAAATGGGAATAGGTATATATTTAAGTGTTTTCTCCTTCCCTCTGAATATTCAGTTTGAATTTTGTACTGAAGACTTGAAGGGAACTTTCCTTCTAAAAATGTTTATTCACATCGAGTTTCACCACCCATCTCCAAGCACTGTTCCCCATGGGCATAGTGAGGGACGTATATGTGTTTCCCAACCCACCCACAACTGCCCCCCGAAAACTGCAGACAGCAAGAAAAAGTCATTTTGCTGTCTAGCCTTATTAAAGAATATAGCTGGTTCCTAATAGTAAGCCCTCATCCCCCACACGTTTCTTGCACCAACCCTCACATTCCTCGCCAGAGGAATTTAGTTCACCTCCTTAGAAGCTGCTTATTAAAAAGGCAGGCAGCCTGGTTCTGTGTTTTCAGTACAAGAACAGCAGCAAAGGCTTAACTAATCTATATTTTTATTGCCATAATTAAGCTATGCACTTGCTAATAAAAAAGGCAACACTTGAAATTAAGTCTCCCTTTCCAAATTCTGCATTCATATTTATGAAATGATTATGCACATAACAGGGCCATTCTTTAAAGACTTATTAGAAAGCAAGTTATAAAACCTAGTCTTAATAAATCCTTAATAGCTGTTGCTCGGGCAATCTGCTAGTCTCCACCTCCTCCCCATTGCCAAAGTGGTGTGTTTTAGGCTGGACGGAAAACACGAACACATACACCCAGACGCTCCCAGGACTATAGCTTGCGGCTCAAAGTGTATCTGGGTGAACGGAGGCTGATTGGTACCTTCAGTGTCCAGTACTGTCTCTCCAATACAAAGAGTGGAGGTATACCTACGAAGGTATAAGGTCCATCACACCATATTGGCAGACTCGCCCATACCCATTAGGGAGTAAGTACCACACATCCATTGTACCACAAAGCTTTTGTACTACCAACCTTACTGTATGCCTGTGAAACATGGAGCATTTATAAACACCATATCCAACTCCTCGGAAGATTCCATCAACGGTGTCTCCAAAAAAAATGTACACATTGCTTGGGAAGACAGGCAAACTAATGCCAGTGTACTGGAAGAAGCAAAGATCACCAGTGTTGAAGCAATGATTCTTTAACATCAATTTTGTTGGACTGGTCATGTTGTGCAGATTTCTTCCAAAGCAACTACTCTATTCTGAACTTAAAAATGGAAAGCGTAATGCTGGTGGTCAGCAAAAGAGGTTTAAAGACTGTCTCAAGGCAAATCTAAAAAAAAAATGTAGTATAAACACCAAGAATTGGAAAACACTTGTCCGCAAGCGCTCCACTTGGAGAACAGCCTTTACCAAAGGTGTCATGGGCTTTGAAGACACTTGAACTCGCATTCTGAGCAAGGGAGAAACATGCTAAGAGGAAGGCACACTTGGCAAATCTACACCGTGATCAACTCCCACCCAGAAACCAATGTCCCCACTGTGGAAGGACATGTGGATCCAAAATTGCCCTCCACAGTCACTTACAGACTCATTGTTAAAACCATGTTTATGGAAGACAATCTTACTTGGCTACGAGTGATCGCCAAAGAAGAAGAAAGAAGAAGATCACACATCACAGGGGGACTTAGGTGAACATGTGTAGGATTTGATGTAAGTGTGATTTGCAGGGAGGTTGGGGGAAGCCACTCAGCGCCTTCCAATTTTTATAAATTATCGAAAGCACAAAGTGCTTTTTATGTGGCACTTGTACAAATTTCAATACTTGAATGAAAGCAGACCCTCCAAGTGTCCCTATTTTCCAGGGACAGCCCCAGATTTACCGAGGCCATCCTGTTTTCTTATTTGAACCTGGAATGTCCCACTTTTCCTTAGGATGTCCCTATTATCACCAGAGAAATGTTGGAGCATATGGTAGGATTGTCCCTATTTTCATCAGAGAAATATTAGAGGGCATGGAGTTATGTAACCAAGGAGATATGTAACTCTACAACCTTTAGAAGACATCTGAAGGCAAGTCCTGTATAGTGAAGGTTTTTGATGTTTAATGTTTTATTATGTTTTTATATATGTTGGGAGCTGCCCAGAGTGTCTGGGGAAATCCAGTTGGATGGGCAGAGTACAAATATTAAAATCATCATCATCATTATTACTATTATGGAATAGAACAGGGATGTCCAACTCCCAAGAGACTGCGATCTACCCCCAGAATAAAAAAAACTGGCAGTGATCTACCCATTGAAGGTGGGGTGCAAGCCAAAGTTGTTCAGCTTTTTTTAGGACAGGCAAAGATTGTTGAGCTTTTTTGGGGGGGCGATACAGTTCTTCCGCTTTCTGGTGATCACTTACAAAAGAAGATACACTCCACCACTCTCGCCTCGCCTCGCTTAGAAGAAGACGGGTGCCAGGAACAGTCTACTAAAGCCTGATCTCATGGGTAGACCAGCACACCCAGGGATCCACAAAGCATCCAGCTGGAGTGAAATTGATGCAACCTGCCGGCATGGGCTTCATACATGCCAGTGCCGCATAGGAAAATGAGCCCGCAATCTACCGCTATCACCCAGGAATCGACCTGTCGATCCCGGTCGACTGGTTGGACATCCCTGGAATAGAATGTCCCTATTTTCGTCAGAGAAATGCTGGATAATATGTGAAAAAGGAATGCTGGATGAATCCCTGGTAGGGAAGAACTTCCCTCCCTTTCACACACACACACACACACACACACGCAGAGAGAGAGAGAGAGAAAGCTATGTGAGTCCATAAGCCTTGAACTACTATGTATACAGTTTTATTCCTGGGTATTATACAATCAGGGTGTCCTGGAGACTTCCTCAGAGAGTCAGCCAATTCCTGTTCTTTCCTGGTCAATCCTGGATGTCTGGCAACCCTGACTGTGAGGCTTGTCTCTCTTCCTTTCCTTTCTGTGCACCCTGTGGAAGTAGAATGGCTTTGTAAGAAAGTCAAGCCAAGATTCAGAAGTGGTTTCAATGTGTGGGGCAAAGCATGATGGGGGCCAATTCATCACCAAGGCCTGCTCAAGCCTGCAAATACTGACACACTCAGCCAGTTTTGGCATTTGTACACCATGGGGCAGAGGCCCAAAATAAATCCTTCATCAGAAATTTATGCAACTTTTTATTTTATTATTATTATTTTTTTGCTGGAGCTGAAATCCAAATGCACAGTCCACCTTCCGTTGAAATCTGTGGCAAAATTCCTCCGGACGTGAAAGGAGCTGGATTGCACCCCAAGTTTCAGAAAGCAAAATTTAGGACTAAAAATTCGCAGTTATGTGCATGCTGCAGTTTTCCTGAGTTAAGAGGACCTGTACAAAGAAACCACATGCATACAGTATAGGGGATAGAGAACAATTGGGGTGTTTCATGATTACTGTATGTCAGATTCAAGTGGATCAAATACATACTAAAAAAACCAAAAAGCAGTACTTGACAATGCTTAGGAATACAGAAACAATCTCTCTCAACACACCTTCATGTAAAATGTTTAGCTTAAATATTTGCCTATTGTTAAATGACTTCCAGTTTTCTTTTTAAAAAAAGAGTTTAATCATGCAGCTCTTTTGTTACATCTGCATGTGAGGAAAGGAGCCCTGGAATTTGAATTAGTGAATGTGAATTAGTATGGAATGAGCATGCTAAATACAGTGGTACCTTGGGTTACAGACGCTTCAGGTTACACTTTTTCAGGTTGCGCACCGTGCCAATCCTGGAAGCACCGGAATGGGTTACTTCCGGGTTTTGGTGCTTGCGGAGTGAGCCACTCACAGGGGTGGAGCGAGTTGCCCATGAGGGACATTTGGCGCGCCGCCCACCCACAACTCCCAAGCCTCCCCCAAGCTGTCAAAATGAAGGGGGAAGGGAGGGATGCCGCCAGCAAAGTGGCGCCGCTCCCCCTTACCCCGACAGCTCGGAGTAGGCTTGGGAGTCGCGGGTGCACCAAATGTCACCCCCCCTCAGTGAGGGCACCCAGGGCGGTCCGCCCCCACTGCCCCCCTTCAGCCTCTCCCCACTTTGGGAGGTGGGGAAAGTCTGCAATCCGTCCCTGCTCTTCTTTAGGAGTGTGTGTGCATGCAGGGACCATTGATTCTGCTTCCTGCATCTGGGTTGCACTCTTGTAAAGCAGTTTAGCCAGCTCATGACAGTTCGGCAGTAGGAGCCTGTGAGGTGGTGCATGTGGGGCCATATGAGCCAATTCCTAGGGGCTGAGGGGGCTTTGCTCCCCCCAATAAAATATTTGAGGGGGCCACTCCCAGGTTTATGGGCATTGCCATTCAAATGGTGTGCATACACCACGCCGTGTGGACAATTATCAGGGGGGGATTACCTGGGCCTCGCCAATAAAGTTGGTACCCCCATGTGGGGCACTGCTGCTGTCCTGAACATCTGACAGCATCTCAAATACAATATAAGGTATCTTTGGGCATATAAGGTAATAATAATAATAATATGTTGTTGTTGTTGTTGTTGTTGTTGTTGTTGTTGTTGTTGTTGTTGTTGTTGTTGTTGTTAACAAGTAGCCCATTTGACTGGGTTGCCTCAGCCACACTGGGCAGCTCCCAACAATGTATTAAAAGCACAGTAACAACAGGGCTGCCTTCATATGTCTTCTAAAATCAAGTAGTTGTTTATTTGTCTGATATCTGATGGGAGGGTGTTCCGTCTCTCCGTGGAAGGCCCTTGGAGCTGGACCTCAGTGTAACAATGAAAGAAGTATTCATTTACTTGCATTTACATCTCCCAGAAGGACATAGTAAGATCCTTTTGGAGCAGGCCAGTGGCCCATCCTGTTCTTACAGGGGCCAACCAGATACTTGTGGGAAGCCTACAAGATGGACCTGAGCAGAAACACATTCTCCCCTCCTGTAGTTTCTAGCAACTGAATTTCAGAAGCAAACTACCTCTGACCATGGACTCAGAGCTCCTTTCTTCTGTCATGGAACCTAAGGTAGCATACCTGGGGTTGCCAGGTGTCTTACATCCAGACAGTGATCATGCGTATACCTGCTTAACTTCAGCTAGGTGGCAACCTCATGTATCTTCAGAGCAGTGAGTGTGTACTTTCCCCTATTAAAACATTAATTATCCCTCATTATTTTACTTCACAGCTTTAAACCATCTCTATAGAAGAATCTTCTTTACCAGATACCATGTTTGTGGTTTTTTCCTTCTACTTTGTTTTTGTTTGTTTTCATTTTCCATATATGTTGGAATAGAATTTTTCTGGACTTGCTTGACTAAAAGGCAAGTACTTTGAGGTTTCTGGTTAAGTTAGCGCAAGAACATTTTATATTCGTAGAGTTCCATTTAAACTAATAGGATTACATACATGAGCAGGTTACAGCTAAATCCGCATTCTTAGAAACACCGTTTAAGAGACTAAGCCCATTTAACAAAAAATTGCTGGAAAATTCTAGGGCAGCTAATAATATAAAACCTGGGAAAGTGAGAAGAAAGGGCAATAAAGTTAGAGTCAACATAACATATAGGATTCAAAATGCAAGAAAGAAAGAAAGAAAATCTTTTTAAAGAACTCCAACCGATCTGAATGTGCACAGACTTTATACAGTTAGAAAATGTGGCAGTGTTTGTTATGTATAATAACACTGCATGAAAAAATGACCCAATAAAAAGAGAACGATATGAGATTAGGACCTATTGAATCGTGTCTGGCTGGGGACGATGCATGGGAGTTAGGCACTAGAGTTTATTATTTCAGTAGCTGTAGTGAAAATTCCCTCTGGTGTGCTCTGCGAAACCAGCCACCCCTCTTGGTCTATGGAACCAGCCCCCATCATTGACATGGTAATGGGCTTTGTTGAATTCAAAGACGATTACATCAGAAATGTGTGGCCTCATGTGGGTTTTCCAAGGCTTATAAAGCACACAAATTATACAAAAATATTGGCCTGAAAAATTAGTAAGCCATGGGAGTTTGTGTTGTTTTAGCCATGCTTTACTGCAAGGAAGGAAAACTGTGGCAGCTCAAGACCTCTCGCCAGTCTTTCTAAGCTACTTTCTTCATTATTTTTCTTCTTTTTCGGTGGCCTTGCTTCAGATAAAATAGCTGTGTTTTTAAAGGATTTTCCTACAGGGGGAACTTTTTCTTTTTCACCGTGTTAGCCTCAGAAGATCTAATTATCTTTTTCAGTTTTGCTCATGGGATGCTATTGGCCTATGCACAATTTGCCCAGCTTTAGAGTAGTAAATCAACAGAGCAAAATGCATTGCTTAAAAAAAGAAGGGGGGGCGTCCCTACTCGGTAGACACAATTATATTCTCATAAAGGTGTTTCTGTCTTACAGGGTTTCCATTAGCATATCACATGAGAAGCTTGTGATCTTTATGAGGTGAATGAGGGAGAAGGCGAGAGTACTCAGGTTTAACTACTAAGTTGTTTCTCTGCAACGTGTTATTCAACTAGACTGTGCTCCTGATCCAACCCTGTTCATAGAAGCTTTCTTTGTCAACAGGTCTACCTTTCTCAGAAAGTTAAGAGGGTCTGTCAAGTTTTCTTGTTGTTGAGGAGGCCTGTGTACAGAGGGTGCAGTTTTTATTTGGGTACCAGCTGAGATTTAATCTCAGTTGTGCGCAGGAAAAGATGACTTGCTCTGAGTAGCATTTGTTGGGAATCGCAGATGGGCAGGATGCTGCTACACACATGTCCATCTTGCAGGCTTCCCACAGGAATCTGGTCAGCCACTGTGAGAACAAGATACTGGACAGGCCATTCATCAGGTTTATCATATGTTCTTACATTCATGTTTTCTGCCCTAGCCACAATCGCTGTTCTGGCACCCATTGACATCTTGCCATCCAGAGAGTAGCTATTGCAACATGCCACACACATAGAGGATATTTCTGAGATGACTGTGGCATGGGTAAAATCACAGTAAGAAGATAACTAGGGTGCCAAAACCCTAAGCCGGCAAAGGGGACAGCTGTAGCAGTGGGTGGAGTAGATCAAAATCCCACAACCTGGAGCAGATTCAGGAATACAGATCCAAAACCCAAATGAGGCAATTGGAAACCTTGTCTGGGTCTCAGTTCTTTTTTCCTCTTCTTGCCCAGACTTTTTGCCTTGAAGAGGTATTTTTCTTACTTACTTCCTTCTATTCTAGTACCCGGAGAGTGCTTCAGCATGGTGGCTGGAGGCCAGGGAGTCTGTGAACGTGAATGTTATGGAAATATTACATCAGTGGCGACCAAACTAGTTGTGCTTGGCTTGGAACGACTCAGTTGATGAAGATTGGGGAGTCCGTGGTACTACCTTTTGTTTTGCTTTCCTCCTGAATGACCAGGTGAAATTTCCTTCCAAGACCTCTGATTAATTGAATGTTAAATGCTGGTGATAATTTCCCCAAATAGTGAGAATGAAATTCCCAAGGTTACAGCCCAGGAGGCACTGATAAAACTGTATTGATATAGGTTTGTTGACATGGTTTATCAGGAAATGATAAAGTACAGCAAAGCAAGCTCACCTGTTTCCAAATGTTTGCTGTATGTGAACCTGCAAACTGTCCACAACTTGAAGGCACTTTGGGGGGGGGGGGGTTAGCTGTCTTAAGATGGCTAACATTGATCTTGTCCCTGAATGTGTCCAACACTTCCAGTTTCTGACAAGGTATGACATAAATCCACCCTCTAGTGACAAGTCAATGAGCTACTAGACAGGAGAGTCTTTTCCAGACCATGTACTGGCCAAAATGAAACCAAGAAAAGGATTTATTAACTCAAAACATTGAGAACAAAGCATGAGTGAGTCAATCTGAGGGAAAACTGGTATTTTGATAACAGCACAGACTTTGGGTGTCTAGACTCCGATACCGACTCCTGCTACAGATGTTTTTTGTGAACCTTAGAGTCTGTTCGAATAGAACTAATTCCGGGGTTCAGATGACGTTATCACATCCTCTCACTGCCTCCCACATGTATTGAGGACTTTTAAGTAATGCTGGCTACTACCCACGCGCAAGGCCAATTGTAACAACTGCAAATCCAACACAGACAAGGCAACCGAGAAACATTGTTTTTAATTTGCTTCTTATCCCACCATAAGATAACACTCCTTTGTCCCCTTCTTACTATACCAGCATTGAGCATTTCAGGCAGACTAACACAGTCAAATTATGTTTGATCTTATTAAGGCAGCTGTTTCTTTACTAAGACAACCCTACTGTTCTTTCTAATTTCAGGAATGATGCTAGGATGGCCTGCACACACTAAGTGTCCCTATTTTCCAAGGCCTGTGCTAGATTTACAGAAGCCATCCTGATCCTGGAATGTCCCACTTTTCCTCAGGATGTCCCTATTTTCATTGGAGAAAGGTTGAAGGGTATGGAGTTATCCAAACCCCAAGACATCTGAAAGCAGCCCTGTACAGTCGTACCTCAGAAGTCAAATGGAATCCATTCCGGAAGTCTGTTGGCCTTCCAAAACGTTCGGAAACCAAGGCATGGCTTCCAATTGGCTGCATTGGTCATTCAGGTTCCAAAGAACATTCACAAACATTCAGGTTCCAAAGAACATTCACAAACTGGAACACTCAGGAGTTCAGGAGTTTTGGCGTTCGGGAGCCAAAACGTTCGAGTTGCAAGGCGTTTGACTTCTGAGGTATGACTGTATAGGGAAGTTTTAAAATGTTTAATGTTTTATTATCTTTTTGTATATGTTGGAATCTGCCCAGAGTGGCTGGGGCAACCCAGTCAGATGGGCTGGGTATAAAGAGTAAAATGACGATAACGGAATAGGACGTCCCTATTTTCATTGAAGAAATGTTGAAGGGTCTGTGTTCCTGGTCTGACTGCCCCACAGTGTCAAACCAGAAGACACATCATCAGCTTTTACGTTATTCACCACATAGGTTTCCTACCAGTGCCCAGCGTTTCAGTCACTAGATGAGGACAAACACTTTGAGACACAGGTCTGTTTTGTCTGCCAATTAGGTGGTTCTGAAGGCCGAAGGAGACATTGCCACTTCTGGCACTGTTCGGTTAGCCCACACATGCATGATTAATTGCCCCCATCATTCAAAGAAATAGGCCTTTTTTATCCTGGCCACTCACAATATTATTATTATGAGCTACTGATTTCCCAGAGCCAATTATTGTATGATTCAAATGTTGCATCTGCCCACATAAGTGTGGAGATGCATAAATAAGGGACTAGCAATCAAATAAAAGGACTTCATTTTTTTTTCTCTCTCTCTTTTCCCTCCAGTATGTCATATATGTACATAAGGCTCCTGGCAGAGAAAAGAACAGCTTTAAACAAGCAGTGGGCTGAAGCTTTGGAAAGAGCTTTGCAGGGAAAAGGTTGTGAGGTGGGGGGAGCCATCATAACAAAAACATATGTAAAAGTTTTTGTTCTAGGGTGGACTAGTGTGAGGCCCATGGGGTGGGGTGGGGGAAGGTACGACCCACAGGCCCCAATGCCCTTTTCCGAGGCTTGGGGTTTCTTGAAGTGAAGGGAGGTGAAGTAGAAAAACAATTCTCTTGAGCAAGCTGCAATGGCTGAAGTGAAGCTTGTTGTTATTGGCAGAGATGCTGGGGTGGAGAATAGCAGCATCCCTACTGAACTTGGAAGCAGACGGAGTAAGGGGCAATCTTTGAAGTGAGATAAAGCATAATTTGTCTGTGTGGGTCCGTCTGGTGTCTCAAACAATCGTCGTTGGCATGAGTAACAGGGAGATGAAAGAGTGCTATCTCAGCACAGGACCTGGAGCAAATTAGGAATAGTGTAGCAAACGTTTTGAAGACTGAAACAATTAACCGACGCATCAGTATTATAGGATAACCTGCAGATACATAGATGTGCACGGATGCACCCATGCAGCGCCGGATTTACGTGTAAGCTAAACAAGCTATAGCTTAGGGCCCCACTCTCTTGGGGGCCCCCCAAAAAACTTAAAGGGAAAAAACTGGATGTACGTTTCCAAAATATAAGATAAAAAACAAATAAAATAAAACTTACATACAGCAACAGTGCTTTGTGTTGTGTAGGCTCCTATGATGTAAATAATGGGCCCCGCCTGCTAGTCTGCTCCCTAAAATATCACTGGTTTGCTCATTTCTGTATATAGGGTGCCTACATTCTGCATGTGCAAATGGCATTAGATACCTATTAAGTCCATAAATTACCATATAGTATATATTCAACACAAAAACAGCAACAATTCATTGTTGACAAATGACAGCTGGACATATAAAGGGCCCCATTACCTTCAGTAGCTTAGGGCCTCATCAAACCTAAATCCGGCCCTGCACCCATGTTGCATTTATCTGCAATTGCATAGATGTACACCCAATAGGCATCAGAGTTGACTTCATTCAGAACATGTGATCACGCAGCATGTGATGAATCCCAAAATTGTTATCAAAGGTTCAGATTAATTCTGGAGCAGGGGGCAGTGGTTCAGGGTGTGTGTTGAAGGGAAATAAATCAAATGAAAAGTCCATTACTATCTTTCCTCTTTAACTCCAGGATCATACAATACAGAATTTCACACCTTTAGGGAACTCCTTAAAAGTTAAAAACTTCTGTTGCAAATAGTGTGTATTAACACGAGGGGAGTTCGCTGGATACAGGGATTGATTCAGATCCCATTTCAGCACTTCAAAAAGTGGGTCAGTCCATATTGGCTTGCTTTATGGGACATCTGATTTGGGTCAGGTCCAAATGAGAACCTTGCTTCCGTAAAACCAAAACTTTGTGCATCCTCATTACCTGTAATGGGGAAAGCAGCAAAGGTCAACATTTCTGTTTGCATTTGGGCAGCATTGGATGAACTATGCAGCAAAGGAGCTTATTGTGACTGGATCAAGCCTCCTGAATTTCAGATAAAAATGGGCGCAATGGTTTCTATGCAAAAGGCCTTCAAATTTTACCTCTTTGAAAGTGTGCAAACCATAACATTTTTTAGCAGAAGTGGATGAAATTGACAGGCAGGGTTGCCTCTTCTGAGGATATGAATTGCACCACATTTCAGACAAATAAGTGAGGGTGGGTTTTTTGTGCTAGTCACCATTAAAGTTGAATTTTGTGGATCAAAAGAGATCCAGTTCAATAATGTGGCTCTACGGGCATTTTAAAATAACAGTTGATTAGTGCTCATCTAGTGCTTTGATTTTCTGCTCCAAAGCCCTGTGATGGGAGAGCCATGACAATAGTGAGGGCAGGACTGCTCAGTGGAGTAAATCTTGGGCTCCCACTAAGCTTCAAACTCACCATCCACCCTGCCTTGTCTTGACGGGCTCATCCAAACTTCCTTTTATGTTGCATTTTCCAGCCACAGGTCCATGCTTTAAAGCTCCTCGACTGAGCATTGCGTGTGTGTGGTTGTCATTGGGGGTTTTTATGGTCCAGTGCTTTCCCCAGGAAAACACGTCTTTTACCACTGAATCAAAGCAAACAGCAATCCTTGGAGAACACCATCGCTGTTTGTTCTGGTTTTCCCAGGACAAACCAAAAACAAAAAATACCTCTTGGACATGAAGCTTTAAGCCTGGCCCTCACACCATGTGGCATGCTCTATGGACAGCATAGCACTCAGATGCAACCCAATGGCCTGCTCTCTCCCTTACTTACTAAATTCATGGGACGTTTCCGAACACAATTCAAAGTGTTGGTGCTGACCTTTCAAGCCCTAAACGGCCTCAGTCCTGTATACCTGAAGGAGCGTCTCCACCCCCATCGTTCTACCCAGACACTGAGGTCCACTGCCGAGGGCCTTCTGGCAGTTCCCTCACTGTGGGAATTGAGGTTACAGGGAACCAGGCAGAGGGCCTTCTCAGTAGTGGCACCTGCCCTGTGGAACGCTCTCCCATCAAATGTCAAGGCAATAAGCAACTATCTTACTTTTAAAAGACATCTGAAGACAGCCCTGTTTAGGTAGGTTTTTAATGTCAAATGCTGTACTGTGCTTTTAATATTTGGTTGGGAGCAGCCCAGAATTGCTGGGGAAACCCAGCCAGATGGGCAGGGCATAAATATATTATTATTATTATTATTATTATTATTATTATTATTATTATTATTATTAGGACCACATAGGCAAACTGACTCTGTTACATAATAAATTAAGTGGGCAGTTACATAATGAATTAAGGAGGAAAACAACAACAACCCACCTTTCTCTGGGACTCAACGCCAATCTCTTTTTTATTTTGCTAAAATCTTTTTCAATGTACAGTGGTACCTTGGTTGTCAAACTTAATCCGTTCTGGGAGTCCGTTCGACTCCCAGAATGTTTCGAAAACCAAGGCTCGGCTTCGGATGTTTGGCTTCCAAAAAATGTTTGCAAACTGGAACACTCACTTCTGGGTTTGCAGTGTTCGGGAGCCGATTTCTTCAACAACTAAGCCATTTAACAGCCAAGGTACCACTGTACATGATCCCATATGTAGCTATTGGGGGGGAGATTACAATTCCCATGGAAAATCCAAGTGCTCGCTATAGTGGGACTAAGAATCCTAGACTCTGTTGCTACAATAGGGCCCACAGAGTACATATGGTTCTAAGATACAGATCTGTGCCATTGAAAGGTGGTTTCCGTCCTCGTGTTAAAGAAAGGAGAATTTGGGCCTCGAGCCACCATAAGCAGGAACCCCTCTCCCGATTTCTTTCTTTTTTTCTTTTTTCTTATAAAAAAACCCTCTCTTATTTATAAACCTTTCTTGGATTCTGTTTATGTTGCTCCTAATTCCTACCTATTTGTCAATTCTCACCTAAAGCTGAAAGAAAAACTCTACTGTAGAGGCAATTTGGGAATTGCCCCCGCCCTCCCGGTTTTGACAGAGGGAATTCCAAACAAGCTGAGTGATGAAAACCAGCCCTTGAGCCACAATTATTCGTGTCTGCTCAGCGACGTCACCAAAAGGCATTGGGGTGTAAATATTACCTCTCAGCACATGCACTCCAGTTTTCGCTCCTGCAAAACGTGTCAGCCTCACGTAGGGGCCTTCGCTGAACAGTCACATTTGTTATGGTGCAAAAACACGATCTGCAAATATTTTCCCCTATCTTAATTATACAAAATGAGTGGAAATTTCTCTCCCCGCCCCTCCTGGTCCTCTCTCTCTCTCTCTCTCTCTCTCACACACACACACACACACACATACATACACCTTTTCAAGAAGCCATCCTATTATGTGTTCAGCTGCCTGCGATGCAGGAATATAAATATTATTTAGCTCATTTCATAAGGCAGAGTAACTGAGAAGTGGAAAAATGACTGAGGGGACAAGAGGTTTTCAAAAGGCCCCCAGGGGTCTGTAACATACCTGTTTATTTCAAAGGCCTACAATGGCTAAGAGCAAAAGACCTCATTCGAGAAAATCACAGGAATCAGGGTTTTTTGTCTAGACAACACTGCATAGAAAACATGTATCAGGTTTTCTGCACTATCCCCCTCTTGAGCATGCATTTGCAAAAGAAGACCAGATATCTTTGGAGGCTGTTATTGTGTATTGCTCAAACCTAGTTCTCACCAAAAATGTAATCTGGAAAATATTAGGCTGGAGTTTCTCGAATACAAAGGAAGGAGGTTGGGATGGTACAATGGGCTGCTGCAGGACTTCAGAGTGTGTTTGTGAGAGACATACAGTGTGTGTGTGTGTGTGTGTGTGTGTGTGTGTGTGTGTGTGTGTGTGTGACAGAGAGAGAGAGAGAGAGAGAGAGAGAGAGAGAGAGAGAGATTCATTTTGGAGGAGTTTCCAGTTAAAATCCTGGGCCCACGGAATTTTTCCCCCAGACTACAACCAGGTGATCTGCTTTCCAGGCAAGTGGTTTTCCAATCCAATTCACATAATATATTGTGACACACTGGTGCAGACAGACACTTTATTTTTAATAGGGCTGCATATGTTTTGTCCTCATTTTATTTTAATGGATGCTTCACCCAAATATATTCCCATAGGTTGTTTTATAAACCTGTTGTTTTAGGAAGTTTTACCTGAGTAAAACTTTACAAAATTAACCAAGATACACCATAAGAGACGTGTTTGTTCATTCAAAGCCAATATGGTTTAAAGGGATAACAACTGTTGCATTTAACATTTTAATCTGATGGACATCAAATAAGCAGATTTCTCTTTGAGATCAATGGAGTTGATTTCCAGGTTTACAGATTTCATATATACGTTCCTTCTGTGAAATGTTGAGCAACTATTGGAATCATGTTGCAGAATTGACAAAGACTTACACACACACACAGAGAGAGAGAGAGAGAGAGAGAGAGAGAGAGAGAGAGACGGCAGGATCGGCTAGGACCTGATGGGATGAGATATATGCAATGGAATGAGGACTGACAACTGATTGATTGACAGAAGGATCTTTGCCACGCTGAACAAAAGTGGAAGGAAAGTGGAAGCCAAGTCAAACATCATGGGAAAGACTTTTCTGAAGTTTTAAGGTGGAGCTCAGCAAAGCATGGTTGATTGGAAGCAGTAAACTTAGCCCTTAGCCTTGGGCTTTGTACAGTGGTACCTCGGGTTAAGTACTTAATTCATTCTGGAGGTCTGTTCTTAACCTGAAACTGTTCTTAACCTGAAGCACCACTTTAGCTAATGGGGCCTCCTGCTGCCACCGCGCTGCCAGAGCACGATTTCTGTTCTCATCCTGAAGCAAAGTTCTTAACCCGAGGTACTATTTCTGGGTTAGTGGAGTCTGTAACCTGAAGCGTATGTAACCTGAAGCAGATGTAACCTGAAGCGTATGTAACCCAAGGTACCACTGTATACACATTTTGGTCTAGAATCAAGGGAGACTGAGTATCTGTTTTTTCTATGTAGTCCACACACAACTGCATACTCTTGCCCCTGAAAGGTGCTTCTTGAGAAACTGTTTGCACCCTCTGAAAATAAAAGCTCACTATAGGTAGATTCTGCATTAACCTGCAGTGTGTCCATTTGAAAACATATGAAGGCAGGCAGTTCCAGCAATGACAAGTCACTAGTAATTTTGAAGTCAGAGTGCCAGTGTTCTTGTGTCACTCTGTAATATTTTCTTAGCAAATCCAAAGCAAAAGGTTTTCAAATGTGTCCTTCTGCTTGAACAAAGCCATCCTCCCTTCTGATCTATCATTTTATTTCTAACTAACATATGCCAGTAGAATATCTTCAAAACACCTGAGGTCTTTTCTGCAAAGAGATTAATTAGTCCTCAGCAATTAAGGCCCTGTAAATCATTCAGAAATTGCTTGGAAATTCTCGACCTACTTGTGGCCACACCCTGGAGTGTGGCACATGCCTAGCTCTATATCATTAGTCAGGTATGTAGAGAATGAAGAGCACAGAGTCAGCCAAGATTCTTGGTTTCTACTCCCTTCACTGCAAACATCTGAGTCTGTGACCTTCTCAACTGCTTTCAGCTTCTCGGCCCCTTCATTTAGTTGATCAGAAAATCTGGCCACATGTTCGTCCTGATTTGCTTGTCACAAATGTGATGGCTATGACTTGCTGAGGAAGTTGAGTGCAGTTCTTCCATTCAACTCAAGTTGGTATGGAGAAGTTGTTCATGTTTGATGTTTTGCTGTGCTTAATGTTTTAATTTGGTGGAAGCTGCCGAGAGTAACTGGGGAAACCCAGTCAGATGGGTGGCATATAAATAACAAAGAAAGTTATTTGATTCTTTCTTTCTTTCTTTCTTTCTTTCTTTCTTTCTTTCTTTCTTTCCTTATTTATTTGTTTATTATGATGTTACATCCACCAGACCTGTATTCATAGGAGCCAACTCCTAGGGGCTGAGGGGGTCTTTGCTCCCTCAATAAAATATTTGAGAGGATTGTCCGCTCCCCAGTTAATGGGCATTGCCATTCAAATGGTGTGTGTGCACCGTGTCTTGTGATCGGTTATGCAGAGGGGGCCCCCAATATTTTATTCAAGTTTGCACCACTGCCTGTATCCACCATAGTCTCCAAGTCAGATTTTGTCAGCAAAACGCTGAGCAAATTGTTCACAGCAGCTTGTCGAGTGCTCTAAATTTTCCTCACATCGGCCAAGAGTATAAAAAAGTTTTCGCTGCCCACACTGCCACAGAGTAGGTATTCAAGGAAGCTCTAGTTTTCTTACACTCATCCTGAGTTTTCTGCCTATATCACTCTAGTCGCTATCTCATGCGTGTCACCATTACCAGCTCCTCAGAGAACCAGGCGGCTGGTTTGGCTCCATTGTGTGGAGTGATCATGTCCAAAGCACATTACACAAGAGAAGCATTGATTACAGGAAAAGCTGTAGTGTAACTGAACTGAAATGAAAACATTTTTGGTTCTCAAATTGCACTTTCAGATCACACCACAACATGAAATGGAGGGGGAAGTCAACCCCAAATCTGTACCTGAGAATTCAGTCGCTTCCGATAAGAGATCAATGAATTCCACTATCCAAAAAGCTAGGCTTGTCACCTCAACTGAAATCACAAACTGATTTCCAATGCTGATAAATGATTAAGATCCTGATCCCACACATACTTCCTTATCATTAATTCTATTGGACTTACACCCAAGCAGGCATTATATAGGACTGCAACCTTAAGATCATTATAGAGCAAGGAGAAAGGTTACAGTAAATTTAAATGTGCCAACACAACCTAGACTTCCTACAGTTCTAGGGACTGTGTGTTCTTGGGGAGGGACAATATTGTCTTGACTTGTTACCTATTTGCCTTTTTGAAATCTGTATTCCAGTAACCTGCTTGGATCTTGGGAATGTTGCAATGTAATTATACCTTGCACCAAAATGCTTCTGGGTACTGATGTGCTTTTCAGGATTATGCTAAAATCAAATGCCACCTTTTACTGCTGGAATGCCCTCATAGAATTGGCAAATGACTTTTAAAAAAAGGAGTGGGAGTTTAGATACTGTGAAATGATTGGGTGGGACACAAAGGCAGATAGCACCCCGTGCCTCTTAATTCCCACTTCTTCAAAACTATTAGAAGTACAGTGGTACCTCAGGTTACATACGCTTCAGATTGCAGGCTCCGCTAACCCAGAAATAGTACCTCGGGTTAAGAACTTTGCTTCAGGATGAGAACAGAAATCGTGCTCCGGCGGCGCAGCAGCAGCAGGAGACCCCATTAGCTAAAGTGGTGCTTCAGGTTAAGAACAGTTTCAGGTTAAGAACGGACCTCCGGAACGAATTAAGTACTTAACCCAAGGTACCACTGTAGAAGAATCTAGCTCTCTTTTCCATATAGTAAGGGATGGGAAACCTGTGGCCTTTGAGATGTTTGCCGGGCTACAACTTCCATCTTCCCTGTCCATTGCCCAGACTTGATGAGGCTGAGAGTTTAACAACATTTGGAGAGCTGCAGGCTTGCCAGCTATCTCCCTAAAGCAGGGGTGGGGGGACTGGATCTGGCTGGTGGGTGAGACCCTAATCTCTCCCATCCCCCATGGGCCATGTCTACTAGGTATGCTTAACCTGGAAAAGAGGAGACTGAGAGGCGATATGATACCCATCTTCAAATATCTGAAGGGCTGCCACGTGGAAGAAGGAACATGCTTGTTTTCTCCTGGTCTGGAGGGTAGGACTCAAACCAATGGCTTCAAGTTACAAGAAAGGAGATTTCGACTATGTGGGGGGAATTCACAATAAGAGCTGTTCGACAGCGGAATGGTTTCCCCCCGGGAGGTGGTGGAGTCTCCTTCTTAAGCAGAGGTTGGATGGTCATCTGCCATGCATGTTTTAGCTGAGATTCCTGCATTGCAGGGGGTTGGACCAGATGACCCTTGGTCTACGTGTGGTGTAGTGGTTAAGAGCGGTAGACTCGTAATCTGGGGAACCGGGTTCGCGTCCCCGCTCCTCCACATGCAGCTGCTAGTCACACTTCTCTGAAGTCTCTCAGCCCCACTCACCTCACAGAGTGTTTGTTGTGGGGGAGGAAGGGAAAGGAGAATGTTAGCCGCTTTGAGACTCCTTCGGGTAGTGATAAAGCGGGATATCAAATCCAAACTCTTCTTCTATGATTCTGTGTTGCACTAAATTTTAACTGTATGCTGATGTTGTTGTTTAGTGGTTTAGTCCTGTCTGACTCTTCGTGACCCCATGGACCAGAGCACGCCAGGCACTCCTGTCTTCCACTGCCTCCCATGGTTTGGTCAAACTCATGCTTGTAGCTTCGAGAACACTGTCCAACCATCTCGTCCTCTGCCGTCCCCTTCTCCTTGTGCCCTCAATATTTCCCAACATCAGGGTCTTTTCTTCTCATGAGGTGGCCAAAGTATTGGAGCCTCAGCTTCAGGATCTGTCCTTCCAGTGAGCACTCAGGGCTGATTTCCTTCAGAATGGATAGGTTTGATCTTCTTGCAGTCCATGGGACTCTTAAGAGTCTCCTCCAGCACCATAATTCAAAAGCATCAATTCTTCGGCGATCAGCCTTCTTTATGGTCCTGCTCTCACTTCCATACATCACTACTTGGAAAACCATAGCTTTAACTATACCTGTATGCTGATATACCACCTCAAATGTCACCGATTCAAAGCTCACGTGCTTTTACAAGTTAACAGGGTTGCAAACAGCTGCATTCTGAGCGAGCTAAAGCTTTGGAGCCTTTGTCAAGGATATCCCCATGTAGAACACATTATAGTTATCTAGCCATGGCAAGGCTATCTCTGTCCAAGAGCAGTCATAGCTGGCAAAGTAACCAGAGTTAGTAATAGGCACTCCATGCCACTCACAACACCTGAGCCTTCTGTCATGGAGGATACATGCAGCCCCTCTACAGTCAGAAGCTGAACGGAACAGCCTCCCGTGTTTCTGTTTTGTTCTGAAGTGCCAAAGGAAAAGCCAGAAGATTAAAGAGGCACAGCCAAACCTTGTCACAGCCTGTCAACTCCTTTCCCTTTCTGACTGGCAAATAATAGCGCAAGCCTATCAAATGTTAAATGGTATATAATGGGAAACTTCCGTTCTTGGGAACCATAACAAGATTTGCAAGGCCATTACATTCCAGTGGTGTGATTATTCTTTATAATATAGATAACTCTGTGTACCTTATGGGATTTTATTTCTACCTGCCTTTCCTTGACCTTTATCTGTAGTTTTAGTTATGATATAACACCCACAATTAAGGAAATGATTCATTGACCACTTATAGAGAAATAGCTCCACTAACTTCACTGGAACCGCACCAGTAAAAATGGCCTTTTTGTCGCCCCCTTAGAGTCATAGCATTTTGTATAATGACTAGTAAATTCATGTTTAATAGACAGTAATCATAGGAAACAGATTTTCTTGAGTCCAAAGATGACTGAAATCAAGACAGACACATATACAGGTCTATTTATGCATTCTGTAGGCAGATTTTTTTGGTCTTTGTTTTCATGTGGGTAAATTTTTATATATTATTTATAATTCCAGCAATGGCTTTTTGAACTGATTCCACTCACATGGCTGGTCCTGGGAAATATATGAATATAACACATTCTGAAACTAGGGTGTGTGTGTTGTGTGTGTACATACTACCCCAGAGGTTACATGCACATGCTGATGGATTCAGTTTAGAAAGTCATTGCAAGAGTGCAATTATTTTGGATGTACATATACCACACCAAAGTCTGCTTTTTGTTTTTTGTTTGCATTGTTTTGGTAATGTACAAATGTATTTCAATGTTATCAGCAACTTAGCAGGTTAAAGGGCAGATAACATGGCAAGTATTCCAGCCCTGAAAGTAAGCAAACTCAATCCTATATACATATATACCCCACAAAAAGCTATTGCTATATTAGAGCTGAGCTGAAATTTCACAGAATATTTCTCTTCGCAAGAACATTTATTTCTTTTTTCTCATCTTGGGAATAAAAGGGTCACTATGCAGAAAATTATCTGACATATCTCCACCATTTTTTTTTTTTTTTTTTGCAACAGCCATCATTTTCTCCCCACAAGACCTGGGAATAACACTTGTTTGGGCATATTTGAGAATGCAAAATGGTGGCAGGGCTGCCAACACAGTAGCTGATGTTGCCACTTGCAATGTGTGTGTCATTAAGGGAATGCAGAAGCTGTGGTACCATAGCTAATAGTAAGTCCCACTCCATAGCAACTGTTGCCTTCACCTCGGGAAATTCAGCGACAACACCCCGGCGTTTTCTCTCTCCACAAATAGGAGCAGAGTTCTATTTGCTGCTGCTACTATAGTGACAATGTTTCTTACATGCCTTCTCCTTCAAGCTTAGAATTAAAACATGCAAAAGAGCAGGCAATTTGGGGGGTGGGAGGTAGTATCACAGTTTTAGCATTACTACTTATGACAAATACATTCAAAGAAACAAAGAGTGAGAATTGTTCTTGCGTGGTTTTGGCTTTCCAGACATGGACATTGATAGCAAATTGTATTTTGTTACAAAAGAGAGGGAGGTAGTTTAAAAATTATAGGTCTCCAGCCCCATTGTTCAGCCCAGACATTGAGATCCAGCTCTGAGGGCCTTCTGGTGCTTCCCGCAGTGCCAGAAGTGAAGTTACAGGGAACCAGATGGAAGGCCTTCTCAGCAGTGGCACCCACCCTGTGGAACACCCTCCCATCAGATGTCAGAGAAATAAATATTTGACTAGGGAAGTATGTAATGTTAGATGCTTTATTATGCTTTTATATTTGTTGGGAGCTGTCCAGAATGGCTGAGGCAACCCAGTCAGATGGGAGGGGTGGAAATAATAAAGTAGTAGTAGTAGTAGTAGTCGTTGTTGTTGTTGTTGTTGTTGTTGTTGTTGCTGCTGCTGCTGTTGTTATCATCTCTCAAATGTTGCACTGATTACATAGTTTACAAGCCAGTTCTAATGACTTGGATTTAGGTTTTCTATTAGAGCTCCGTTCTTGAGACACTCCTACTGGAGGAAGTTGACAACATCTCCTCCTTCCTCCTGCAGCCCTTTGAACATCTGCTTTGGAGAGTTTGAGGACCCTCCAGGACAGTATGGGAGGTGGCATGGGGAGCAGCAGGATAAAGGAGAAATGTGGAAATCTCCTCCCCACTTTCTCCAGTGGGACCCTCCTCTAAATCTTGGTCCCTTCTGTGAATTTTCATTCCATTCCAAGGGGCCCTTCCATTCTCAGCAGGAACGTTCTGGATTCAACCTAGTGTGCTTTATCTCCCTCTGTACTAAACCTGAAATTAATCCACTCTTGCTGATGATGGGGATGGCCAGTAAACACCTAGGATGTTTTGCTTGGCATTGTCTGTGGTGCTCTGGTAGACTTTGTGATAAGACAACAATATTTCAGTTGGCATAGCTGCTTGTCTGCCACATGGAAAATTTGACTCATTACGAAAAGGAGAGAGAGAGAGAGCCTTCACGAAGTTACTGATATTAGAACAGGCAGCTTTTTAACAGCAAGGCCGGGTCCCAATTAATTGAAATACATATTTAGCTGACTTGTGGACTATGTCTCCTGCCAATTAGCTCCATCTCAATGTTCTATTCCTTGCCTTGAGTCAATAAACAGTTCAAGATTTCCTGGACTCAGAAAATGGTCCTCAGTGCCAAGTACTGTGGGTATATATTAAAACCATACCTACAACAATGGCTCTCAACAAGGGAACACAGCTAATCACTCCCTTGTTTCAGTGAGAGAAGGTACACAACACTCCTAATAAAGGAAATCTATAGTTTGGAGCACATAAATTTCTTTACTCGATGTTAGGTATCCTTTGTTCTGTATCTCTCCTGACAACACCCCCCGCCCCCTGTTTCAACATTACATACCACAGATGCCTTTGCAATAAGGTTTGATTGTGGGGCTTAGTGTGGTAGATTGAGATGAGTGAGTCATTATCTGTCATTTATCTTGTACTTAAGAGTGGAAGAAAGAAAAGAAGAGGTCAGAACAAAGCAGGACATAGGGTATTATACTGCAATTTTGCCAATCGATTTCGTATTTGTCTCCTTCCCTCCACCCCTTAGAACTTCGGAGGGAGGGCTATATAGACTGGAAGCCCCTCAATGCATCTGTGGTTAGAAGTATTGAGTCCTGGAAAATGATGAATTTGAATCTCAGGGCCACACAGAATAATTCCATGTGGTGAAAGGGTTTACATTGCATAAATGATAATGGGATGTGCAAGTGGTTACTTGGCTGTGAGTACACAGGTCGAGGAGATGCTGCATGCATTGAAATGTTCTCCGTTCGGTGGAGCAAAATACATCCATGCCTCTTTTCTCCCTCACAAGTTGATTGCAGAGCTGTTGACAAAGACATAACCTCCAGATTTCAACAGGCAGCTTCTGGGAACTTTTTTTTCTCCTTCACAGGGTGAAACCAGGGTAAGAGAACATGTTTTAGGATGCATCTGAATATGGTGGTTCCATGATGAATTTTTCCCACTGCAGTTATATTGCTTAGCATTTACACAACTTGACATCATCTTTGTGACCTTGCCTACATCTGCTGGGTATATGGAGCAGAAGCACAGAGACTTGATTCAGGACTATCCACCTAAATTTTTAGGGTTGCCATATTTCAAAAAGTGAAAAATCTGGAAACAAAAGTTGGGGGGGGTGTTTTGTTTTTTTTTAGCTTCTTTTCCCCAAAAAAACCAAGAAAAGAAAAGTTTTCTAACTATTTTTTTAGGGAAATCGCCAAAAAAAATCAAGACTTTCCTCTCTTTCAACCCAGTGGTTGTATGCATGCATTTTGTTTGATCAACATTGGAACTTAGTCTCTCTCTCCTCCCCCATATGCTGAGAGCTCCTTCTCCTTCCACACTGAGTTGGGTCTCTTTCCTGACTGCTTACTCTGACAGCACAGAGATACTAAGTTGTGAACTTTTTTCAGAAGCCAAACATGCTCCATTCTTCATCTGAAGAAGTGTGCATGCACACGAAAGCTCATACCAAGAACTAACTTAGTTGGTCTTTAAGGTGCTACTGGAAGGAATTTTGTTTGTTTGTTTTTCCATTTTGAGTGTTACGCTTCTGATTTGAGTGCCACTCTGAGGTATTTATTTTGTGTTTTTGTTTTTGCGGCTTTTTTGTTTTGTATTTGTGACTGTGTGGAACCCAGTTCAGCTAAGGATTGGTGTGACTGCAGTACATTGTTTATTGCTTTCATTTTATGGATCAATGGTCTTGTTAGATAGTAAAATGCATGTTAAATTGCTGTTTTAGGGGTTGTTTTTGAAAGTCTAGGACAGATTAATCCATTTTGCTTTACAGTGGTACCTCGGGTTACATGCGCTTCAGATTACATACGCTTCAGGTTACACACTCCGCTAACCCAGAAATATTACCTCGGGTTAAGAACTTTGCTTCAGGATGAGAACAGAAATCATGCAGCAGTGGCAGCAGGAGGCCCCATTAGCTAAAGTGGTGCTTCAGGTTAAGAACAGTTTCAAGTTAAGAACAGACCTCCAGAACAAATTAAGTTCTTAACCTGAGGTACCATTGTACTTTCTATGGGAAAGTGCGCCTTGGTTTTGGAACGTTTTGATTTTGGAACAGACTTCCGGAACAGATTAAGTTTGAGAACCAAGGTACCACTGTACATCTTCTAAGCAATTAACTTCAGATATCTCATTTACATCTGAAGTGCTATTTGACATCCTGTAGAAAACGCAAAGGCTACAACTCAGCACAGAATTAGCATGGTAAAGCCCATTGAAAAGAATGGGCATACACATGCCTAACTCTGCACGGAATTGGGATCATAGCTTGGCTCCGGCACAGTCAAAATAAATTGATCCATATGATTGGAATATTGCCCAGATTTGTTTCTTTCCTAGTGTTTTCTTTTATTTTAAACCCAGCACAATAATTTGAAATTAACATTATCAATAGGCTAATGCAGTCTGAAGGCTAGTTGGGCCCGACTTAGGAAGTGATGTTATGAAGAAAACTTTTAATTCTAGCAGTCCTCAAAGCAGGAAGCCTTTTCCTTGAGGAATAGTACACTTGAAAACTGCAGATTACAATTTAATATTAACCAGGTTTCTACATTAAATGTGATTTCCGAGAACAATTTGATTTCTCTCTTACCTCTAGTCCCTCCGAATGATCAAAACGGTGTACAGCAAGCAGCTCCTGGAATGGGACCATGCCTGCCTGCAATTTAGACGTCAGCCTTTGCAATTGCTGAGCACCATCAGATTTGGCTGTCACTCACTCGCTCCGCTGTCAGTCTTAATCTGCTTCTGAAGCCCGTGCTGCTCCCATATGGGCCTTGTTTTGTTTCCACGGCATGGTTACACATAATCAAAATGGGGGAAGGAAAGGGAAATGCCCTTCACAGTGTGAGTCATAAAAACGTTTAACCATGTGGCACAGGGGCAGGCTTCATACACACAACCGTTTGAGTCTGTGGAAACTGCTAGAGGCTGAGGCAGTCATCTGAAGGCTGCTGCCCACAAAGCTGAGATGTTCAGATATGAAGCTCCGTTGGTGACCTTGAACAGGTTCCAATCCTCGAGCCCAACTTATCTCTTAGGGCGCACCAGGGATGGTAATGTTCAGACAAGGAGCACCCTGGTCCTAAACTGGGTGGTGTCCTAAACCTAGGCTAGAGATTTCAGGTATAATATTCAGCTTTCATCTTGGGGAAAGTTATGGAAAGAGGAAATAAAGTTTACCGCATGCTGTTCGCCGAAAGGAAATTCTATTAAAATGATGTATCCTTGGTATCTAACATCGAGACAAATGGCTAAAATGTACAAAACAAGTTACAAATTGTGTTGGAAATGTAAAGAGAAGGAGGGTACTTTTAGCCATATGTGGTGGACGTGTACATTGGTAAAGGCTTTCTAGGAAATGATATGTTGTTGTTGTTGTTTAGTCGTTTAGTCGTTTAGTCGTTTAGTCGTTTAGTCGTTTAGTCGTGTCCGACTCTTCGTGACCCCATGGACCAGAGCACACCAGGCACTTCTGTCTTCCACTGCCTCCCGCAGTTTGGTCAACCTCATGCTGGTAGCTTCGAGAACACTGTCCAACCATCTGATCCTCTGTAGTCCCCTTCTCCTTGTGTCCTCCATCTTTCCCAACATCTTTTCCAGGGAGTCTTCTCATGAGGTGGCCAAAGTATTGGAGCCTCAGCTTCATGATCTGTTCACGATGAACTAAAGAAAATGTTTAAAAACACATTTGTTAAGAAGCCTTTTGACTAGGTATAATAGGTGAAGAATTACCAAGAGAAGATAAAAGACTTTTTATGTATGCAATGATGGCAGCGAGAACGCTACTAGTCCAGAGATGGAAGAAAAGAGAAGTACCAGCAAAAGAAGAGTGGCAGATGAAACCGATGGAGTATGTGGAGATCGCAAAACTGACAGGAAAGATCTGAAACCAGGAAGATCAAGTATTTTCTAAAGACTGGAGTAAATTTTTAATTTATTTAAAAGACCATTGTACACAGTTAATTTTTTTGTAATGACACTTGTAATGTGGAATTATTTATGATAATTATGGTTATTTAACAGATGGATAATGGTAAAAGATGCAGCAAATTTAATCTTAAACATTGAACCCATGGAGGGAGGGAAGAAGGTCCGAAGGTTCAAAAGAACCTTGTGCTTTAATGTTTGAAATGGTTATGTTAAAATGTATAAAATTATGAAAAAGCCAGTAAAATAATAAAAATAAACTGGGTGGTGTCCTAGTGAGCAATCATTCATCATGTGTGCTCTGGTCTCATGGTTCTGAACAACAACAACAACAATTGTACCCCATCTGATTGGCTTGCCCAAGACACTCTGGGTGGCTACCAACAAATATAAAAGCATAATAAAACATTACACATTAAAAGGCTTCCCTGTACAGGGATCTGTGTGTGCATTATCAGTCCCTGCAGTTGATAGGCAGAAAGAAACATCGGGGATGGCCAGATCTGATATATGTAATAGGTGGTTGGCTTTATAGTCCAACTTGGTCATAGGAGGGGGGGGGGGGAAGGCTCAACAACTTTGCTTAACAAGTTTGCCTGGCAATGACAATGGGTAGATCACAGCCAGTATTTTAATAAGGTGAGTAGATTGCTGTCTCTTAGGAGTTGGGTGTGCCTGATCTAGTCCAACCCCCTGCAATGCAGGAATATGCAAGCAGCCCGTATGGAGATTAATAATAACAACAATTTTATTATTTGCACCCCACCCATCTGACTGGGTTACCCCAGCCACTCTGGGCAGCTACTAGCACATACAAAAAACAATAAATCATTTAACATTAAAAACTTCCCTATACAGGGCTGCCTTCAGATGTCTTCTAAAGGTTGCATAGTTACTTCTCCTTGACATCTGCTAGGAGGGCAATTCCACAGGGTGGGCGCCACTACCGAGAAGGTTCCCTGTAGCTTCACTTCTTGCAGTGAGGAAACTGCCAGAAGGCCCTTGGTCCTGCATCTCATTGTCCGGGCTGAACAATGGGGTGGAGACACTCCTTCAGGTATACAGGGCCGAGGCCATTTAGGGCTTTTAAGGTCAGCACCAACACTTTGAAGAGTGCTCAGAAACATACCGGGAGCAAATGTAGGTCTTTCGGGAATGGTGTTATATGGTCCCGGCAGCAGCTCCCAGTCACCAGTCTGGCTGATTGAACCTGAAGCCTTGGCTGTTATCAGCACAATGCTTCAACCAATCAATCAATGGAGTGTAGCTTCTGGATGAAAAATTACTGAATCATCATTGAGATATGATATGTATATTCCTAAAAGGGAAACTGGAGGCATGCAAGGCAATGCTTTTGTGTGTGTTTTTCTCTCCTCTGTATTCGGAAGTCAAGGTACCATACTCCACGAGCAGATTTACATGATCTCATCTTACTTTTGCTTTATGGTTTTGAGTTGCCTAGCCGGCAATTCAGTTGCAAACCAGAATTCCTAAGGGGCTGTGTGACAATGTAATACTAATCCAGCTTTTTCCCGCTGATATGATGCAAATTGATGGGAAGGTTAGCCACAATAATGGCTTCTGTGGTGAGGAATCACCATACTGAACGCTGTGGCCTTCGGACAACCACTCCCTGGAAACATTTATAGCATGTTCAGATCCCTCCCAGCTTGCGTAACAGGCAGCAGCTCTGTTTTGATAGGCCGCCGGACCACATTTGGCTTGTTGAAGAAAACCACCCAGGGTCTATGGGGTTTGGAACACTAAACGCTGGCAAGCACGCAGGCAAAGGAGAATCACCCCCCCCCCCCTCATCCCCTGCTTGCAAACATGTGTTCCCAGCCTGTCAAGTCATACAGCTTTTCCATGAAGCAACCCCTCTACAAAAAGTCATTGCCTTTTTGTCTTCATTAAACATTACAATTCTCCCCATGCACTATGAATCTCTCCAACCTAAAATAGTCCCTAGGGTGAAGACTACCCAGTGGTCCATGTGTTCGAATTTGATTCATCTCCGCTTTACAGCTTTTATGGAGCTCTTGTAAAACTTTTGGGACTGAATTGAAAGGAGAATCTGAGGAAGTAAATGTTCAAGAATTTTTATAACTACAACAACACCAAAACCTGCTTTTAATAAGCTAAGAACATTAAAAAAGAATCTTGCTCGCTCAGACCAAAGGGCCATCTTGTCCAGCACCCTAATTTCCAAATGTGGTCATTTTTTAGGACGCGGGTGGCGCTGTGGTCTAAACCACTGAGGCTCTTGGGCTTGCCAATTGGAAGGTTGGCACTTCAGAACCCTACGACGGGATGAGCTCCCATTGCTTTGCCCCAGCTTCTGCCAACCTAGTAGTTCAAAAGCACGCCAGTGCAAGTAGATAAATAGGCACCATTGCGGTGGGAAGGTAAACGGCGTCTCTGTGCACTCTGGCTTCCATCATGGTGTTTCGTTGTACCAGAAGCGGTTTAGTCATGCTGGCCACATGACCCGGAAAGCTGTCTGTGGACAAACGCCGGCTCCCTTGGTCTGAAAGTGAGATGAGCACTGCAACCCCATAGTCGCCTTTGACTGGACTTAACCATCCAGGGGTCCTTTATTTTACCTTTTCATTCTTTGGAAACCTTAGGTCATGGAGTCCACACAGCTCTTCCTGTTAATTGCCCCTAGTGTCTGGCATTCGGAAACTGCCTCTCGGCATAAAGATGATTATCGCCGTTGCAGGTCTAGCCTAGGAATAGCAGAACAGTTTTTTGGGCTGGGTTACCACATCACTCATATGTGCACTAGTGCATGTGTGCATACTCTCACAAAACGTTGTTGTTTTTGGCATCCATGTGTCTTGAGAGACTATGGAGTGCACCTCCAAGGGCGAAGGAAGTCAAACCTCTGTGTTAGAAGCACCGATGTGTTGTCCCCAAAGCACAAGTCTGGGCAGTGTGTTATGGAAGTCCTGGGCTGCCCAGATGACCAGACCCCCTCTAGGCCTTGCTGATGTGGTCCAAAGGAAAGCAGACCAATATGTCTGGCACCAGCTTGGCTGCAGGATTTGCCAGAGAGAGAGAGAGAGAGAGAGAGAGAGAGAGGGAGGGAGAGAGAGAGAATGCAACATCCCACCACCTTAGGGATTCCACTCCAGATTTGTGTAGGGTTTACTCTTTAGCCTTTTATTCTCCCGAAGATGTCCAACAAGGCAGGTCCATCTGCCCCTCACTTCCCTCTACATTATGTGCATAACTACCATACTTTTCCATCTGTAAGACTACAGTGGTACCTCGGGTTACATATGCTTCAGGTTACAGACGCTTCAGGTTACAGACTCTGCTAACCCAGAAATAGTACCTCGGGTTAAGAACTTTGCTTCAGGATGAGAACAGAAATCATGTAGTAGGATGCCCCATTAGCTAAAGTGGTGTCTCAGGTTAAGAACAGTTTCAGGTTAAGAATGGACCTCCAGAACGAATTAAGTACGTAACCAGAGGTACCACTGTATGTTATTTTCTTTAAAAAGCATGCTAAGAAATGGGGGTCGTCTTATACATAGGGTGGACGTTTGATTGGTTGCTGCTGTGGCTGTTAGCAGCTATTGTGCGTGTTATTGGTTGCTGCATCAATGGGTGGTGTTGATTGGCTGATGCTGCTGCAATTGGGCGGGCGATTGGCAGCTTCTGCCAGTGAAGGGACAGATGAGAGGCTGATGTGGCGATGCGTGTGGGTGAGCGATTTTCAGCAATCCCCCCTAAAAAAAGCTTAACAACTCTGTGCCATCTCTCCCCCCCCCCCCATTTGCTTAAATTTGAGTCCCCCAAAATAGGGGGCATCTTATACATGGGGTGTCCTATACACAGAAAAGTATGGTACCTTCTTGACCGTTGGAGCCACTTTTGGTCTTCTCCACTCAATCTGCCAGAGCTTGTCTTCACATGCAGGGAAGTCCTTAACTCACCAAGGTTTGCAACCCAGTGGTTACCCTCACCTGGTTTAGCTGGCCAGTCAAAGGCTTTTCCTGGGTTGTGAATGCTGTTGCATGCAGATAGCTTCTAGGAGCCACAGATGAGAGCTGAGTGCAGGGGGTGGACCAAAGGTGGACAAACTACCCCAGAAGGAGCACAACATGTCCCCCAGCAGAGGTACTACCCCTCTCCTAACACCCCATACACCACCACCCCATGCAAAATGGAGACATAGGAAAACAAGGGTGAAAATTTTTTTGTTTTCCTTTTTCTTCAAAGTCACAACAGTTTTACAGAGACACACTAATCCAAATACCCTTATGCCAAACTGCAGCTGAGCTGAAATAGCTTCAACTATTAGCTCTCCAATAATGTCATTTTATGGGAAAGTACACTTCCTTCCAAATCTGAAACTCCTTTGCTTGTCCCCCAAATTCTAAAAATATATTTTGGACAAAAAGTCAACTCTGAAGGGGGAAAAAATCCATTTATGCACCACCTGGGGCTTGAATTTAAACATGATTTTTTTAATACATATGTTTAAGTGTATTGCAGTCTTCAGTTCCACATCCCTTTGCTTCTGCTGAGAAACATCCAGTGTCTAGGAAAAATGGGAGCTGATTTCTTTGTGCACAGTTTGTTGAAACAGCATACTGCTAGTTTCCAGTTGTAGGACTTTGGACAAACACCTATGTGTGCCCAATTACTCTAGTTGGGTGTTGGATAGCACGCTGTACAGAAACAGCATGTACCAACATAGTTAAAGTAGGGACTGACACCAATGTCAACGTCATGGCGTTGCTTTGATAGCAGCATGTTTGCCGAGGGAGACATGGGGTGCCAGGAAGGGATTGTACTGAACTGTTGTACCTTATAAAAAGGTGGTTCAGCAGATTGGTTCCATCTGGGCACATAGCCCTCACCTCTGATTCCAAGAACTGTGTTCAAGCAAGTGGTCATCTCTCGGGGGAAAACAAACTTGTGTCAACACAAGTTGTGGAGACATTTTCATGGCGATTCCTATTGACCTGAAATGCCTAGCACAAAAACAGAGGTGCTACTTGGAGCCTCATCTGTACACTGAAACTTGAGAGAGATTAGCTGAGTAAAGTTAAATAGTAAAGAATGACAAAACTAACTCCATCTAAGCTTGACCATAAGGCATATATTCTCTTCTTGCATTTCCTACTTTAACTAGCTTCAGGAAATAAATGAAATAAGTATGTTGCAGCAACATCTCAACATCTCCATGATCTCTTTCAATCTTTTGGTTTTTTGGGGGGGTGGGGGTAGGCACTAACTCCCAGTGACATCCTTCCAAACAAAACAACTAGGCTCCCCATCCCACCCACCCCGCTTTACTCCTTTCAAGCAGCACACAGCTTTACATCTTCTTTTAAATCTCAGTGTTACATCGTACAAACCATCCTCACTTGTATATCTTAAAATTCAATGCAGTGGTACCTCGGGTTCCAAGTCCAGCACAAGGTAGAATCTTCTCCCAATTTCAAACCTCAGTTCCATGCAGCTAATAGTTCACAGTTATAATCTCCATCTGCTCTGGTGTGCACCTATTCTTAAAGCCAATTAAAACCCAATTATAAGAAGAACCAGGATGCGGGTGGCGCTGTGAGTTAAACCACAGAGCCTAGGACTTGCCGATCAGAAGGTCAGTGGTTCGAATCCCTGCGACAGGGTGAGCTCCCATTGCTCGGTCCCTGCTCCTGCCAACCTAGCAGTTCAAAAGCATGTCAAAGTACAAGTAGATAAATAGGTACCGCTCCGGCGGGAAGGTAAACGGCGTTTCCGTGCGCTGCTCTAGTTCGCCAGAAGCAGCTTAGTCCTGCTGGCCACATGACCCAAAGCTGTACGCCGGCTCCCTCGGCCAATAAAGCGAGATGAGCATTGTAACCCCAGAGTTGGCCATGACAGGGGTCCCTTTACCTTTATAAGGAGAACCTTTGCACCCAATGGCAATTTTGGGGGGTTCACATCAGGAGAAGTGTGTAGCACCCAGTGCCTCTGCCTGTCCCCACGCTGATCCATGCAGAGGCGAGCCATTGAGGTGATGGTGGGTCGCCAGTACCTCCCGTACCCTGAGAGGTTTATTGGGGATGGTTTAACCCCTTCCACCCCACCCCCCCCTTTTCAGCCTGTGCCTCTTTCCAATGTTGAGAGAACCATTGCCATGGCGCGGGACAGGAACCGGAAGCCTGAAATAAATATGTATATGGCATGAGGGTGTTTTATGTTTCCATCAAGAAATTAAAAAAACAACACCAAAACACCTTCCATCGTTTGTGCCCATTTCCTTAAGAATCTCAGGGTAAGCCAGTGGTCTTCAGACTTGGGCTTCCAGATGCTGTTGGAATGCATCATCCATCATCCCAGGACACCTACATTTTGGCTACTTATTCAAGAGTACCTGCTCCCACTGCAGTGTCAATTTCAAACCTTGGATGTGAGGTAGGCATTCAGTCAAACATTATGATGATTTGAAGCATGCCATTGTTCCATCTACAGTGGTACCTCGGGTTACATACGCTTCAGGTTACATACGCTTCAGGTTGCAGACTCCGCTAACCCAGAAATATTACCTCGGGTTAAGAACTTTGCTTCAGGTTGAGAACAGAAATCGTGCTCCGGCGGTGCAGCAGCAGCAGGAGGCCCCATTAGCTAAAGTGGTGCTTCAGGTTAAGAACAGTTTCAGGTTGAGAACGGACCTCCAGAATGAATTAAGTACTTAACCCGAGGTACCACTGTACTAGGGAAATCAGGTGATGAATTCTGGCCAGATTGGAGCCACTAATAAAGACGGGGAATAAAGCATGCTTGGTGGAAGAGCTCTGCTTGATGGCAAAGGCCTTTCTAATTCCACCCTTCCGTTCTCATGGTAGTCAGAAGCCTCTGAGAAACCCGCAAGCAAGGCATGGGCGCAATAACCTCTCTCCCATATATATCTTATATAATCTCCCATGGAAATTATACAAGATGTTTTGCTGAAGCAGTTTATCCATCCAGTAGAGTTGAGTTGCAATGCTACTTACCAATGGAGAGGTGGCAGGAAGGTCACAAGAAGAAGCACTGGATTAGCTTTCAGAGTTTTGTCACCCCATGCTACCTCGCCCCTCTCCCTGCCAGGAGACTAGTGTTGTGTCGCTGCCCCATCAGGCAAGCTGCTTTTGCTGTTTGGGATATCCTTGTTTTCTGAAATGGTGGGTGCAAATCAGAACTGCAGTGTTTGTGTTGGAACTCAAAGTTGCTTGGTTACTTTGAGCAGCCTGTTCTTTGTGCTAAGGGATTTACAGCCAAGCCATCCAATTCTCTTGCAATCTATATTTTCAAGAACATTGTTGTTGATGCTGTTTTTGTTACTTAACACAAACTTTCCCTTGTGTTGTCTTTATCATGTAAACCCGTTTTGGAGAAGGTCAGTTTTTCCTCTTAAACAAGCTTGTTTACAGCCAATAAATTAAATTTGCAAAGCAATGTTTCCCTCTCCATTCAAAAAATATTTTTGAGGTAGGAGCAAATGCTATTATTTCAATTCACATTTTACCTCAGGGCTGTTTTGATGCAATTATGTCTTCCAACTGGAAAAAAATTGTCTCTGTAGCAAAATACACATATTTACTTAATAACTGAATAACTTTCATGTAGATGACAATCATATATCTGTGGCCATTTTGTTAGCCTGCAGGTTTTCATTAGATAATGTGATAATGGTATTCCAGCAATGACAATTAACTTGTGTGTGTGTGTGTGTGTGTGTGTGTTGTTGTTGTTGTTGTTGTTGTTTTTAAAAATGTGCCCCACAAAAGCATTTAAATTTGCCATCCTGGGGTTATGCAAGACTGTAAATTTGTGATAAAGCACGAACTCTAACTCCAAGCTGAATAAAAAGATTCTACACATGAGACGAAAAGTCCATGCCTGCATATCTAAATTATAATAAAAAGGTGACTCCACAGAATCGTGTCGCTAACTCCGCACAGCCAGTGCAGTGAAATATACACTTTTCAGGCTACACACACAGCTTAGCAAGCCATTTATCAACTCATGCAGGGCTGAAAGCAGGTTTCAGTGGGTCTTCGCCTGGGTCCTCTGAATTGTTGTATATCACTGTGATATATTTTTTAATGATATAGCAGTATATAATTTTTTTTATAAATAGATTAAATGTAATAAAATAAGTTTGTAGATATCTGCTATGTCGTCTGGTCTTTCAACACAGTGTCACTATAATGCATTGTGGAAAATTCTAGGTGGTGCCTGCAAGCCACCAAGTATGGTTACCCCAGCCAGGGCAGACACCAGAACAACAGTGAGTCTTGCTGGTTGCTTGTGTCCTGGAAGCTACCTGGAGGTTCCATGGGTTGTATCCAACTAAGTGGTCCCCTTCCACTTGGAAATGCATGGAGAAACAAAGCTATATTTTTTCTTTGTACACACCTAAAGCTATTTTTTAATGTGGCTATATATCAGTTGGGGATCATGGAATCTAGACTTATTTGACTATAAACAGCAGAGTGCTTTGTTATGCATGTAAAGAATACTTTTTGGGTCCATTTGATTAGTAGCCTTCGACACGATATCAAGTATACACATCAGATGTCATATTTATTAAATTAAGCTGCCAAATACTTCAAATTTCACCTTGAGATCTTAGCACACAAAGTTGTGTTCCTGAGCCCCTAGAATGGAAAAGCAGTGGGCATTCAATTCTCCTGATATTCTTTGACAAGGTAAAGAAGTATATGCTGACGTTCATCCATCATTTTTGTTTGGTGAGTCCCACAGAGTGAGATGTATTGTATCCAGAACATGGTAAATCACTGATCATACCACACGACGATGCATTCACAGAAATGGCACAGAATTATAGGTTCAAACCTGTGGGAATTTTAGCACAATTGAACTTCTCTCCCCATGTATTCTTCAACTCTGCTCTGAACAGTTGGGGAACTTCAAGAACGGACTGAGAGGCAATGGAATAAGCTTTTCATTTCCTCCTTCTAGTTCTCCTCTGAATGACTCTCCACTACTGAACTAAACTAGGTAGGTTCAGTGATGTGCCCTCATCAGTTTGACTGGATTTTTCCTCAACTTGTGTTTGAGCCAGAGGCAGATTTGGGGTAGCGCAACAGGTTCAGTAGCACTGGGCATGGAACTGTGGGCACCACAACTATGATGTAGAATGGAAAGCAAGAGGTGGGGATGCGCTGAATTTTGGTGGTGTACAGGGTGCTACTGAAATTTGAGACCCTAAGGTCCACCACTGTTCAGTCTATCTCCTGGCTTGTTTCCTCACCCTAAGCTCTGGAGTATACCAGGGAGCCAAACAGACTCCACGAAGCAGGGCAGGGCACTCGAGAGCAATTGTGTCAATGGTCTGAGCCATTCAGATGTTCCAGAGCTCAGCCAGGGCTTTGATAAAAGCACCAGTCATATCAGCTGGAAAATCCTCCACAGCTGTCTGGGAACCCATTAGATCCATCAGTCTCTTAGGACAGACCATCCTAATAGGTCCCCTTCCTCTGCAGAGAGAAAAAGGTGCTGAGCGCCTAAATTTCAGCAGGAAGTGGTCTGACCATGACAAGTGACTAGTTTCAGTACCCCCCACTTTCAGATCATTCTCTTCCTGCCCATCTGAGAAGAAAAGGTCCAGAGTGTGTCCTGCCACATGCTTTGAGCCAGTGACATGTTGGGACAGCCCCATGGTCGTCATGGCAGCCATGAAATCCTGAACCACCCCAGAGGCCAGTCACCTTGCCATGGATGTTGAAGTCCCTCAAAAGCCAGTGGTCTGGAATTCTTCAACACTGCCTCTGAAACCAGCTCTGTCAGCAGAATCCCTAATCTGTCTCGACTGCCCACATTTTGAATCTTCCAAATTATTTGTACGGCCCCGAGTTTCAGTATTATGAGGGAAGGAGAAAAAACATACCTGTACCTACTTGTTCTACACTTTCCATAATTTTATTCACCTCTATCATGTATCTCTCCTTACTCGAACCAGCATTGCAACTGATACAACCATTCGGAGGTTTAATTGTCACTAACTACTCAATCTTTCAGGAGGTTGTCCTGTTTGCAGAACATGGGGATGAAATGGAGCTGCGCTAGACCATAGCAATGAGGAAAGATCGTGCCTTTGTTTGTTGTTATTGTTTTGCTCTCGTCACTGGTCACTAGAGCTCTGGTACTAAATGCAGAGCCTTCCCTTCCAGGCCATAAGGTTTCAGGCCATAATGGCTACCAAAAGTAGAATAATTCCCTAAGTTCTATTGTTTATGAGTGAATAAAATATCATTTATTAGCCAGCCAAGAGTAATAATGTTTAAATGTGTGGTACTAAAGATTCCTTAAAAATGTGGATCTGGGATAGGGTCGCTGTTCCAAAAAACATATGAGAACGATGGAAAAAAAGAAAAATGTTGAGAAAACCAAATACGCAAAGTGCTAGCTAGTGCCCACTGGTAATAAATGTAAGACTGTATACAGACCTGGCTTTTCACTTTAACTCCGAACACGGTTGGTGCTGTATAAATAATAAGAAATAATAATCATGAATGGGCACAAATGGTCATTATACTATTTAACACCAGTACAGAAATTGCTTTGTGCATTGGGCACAAAGCGGTAATGCGATTTAGCAGTCACTACGTTCAGAATGTTTCACACATTATTATCTTAGTGATTCAGACAACAAAATGTAAGGTACATTGTTGTTATAATCCCAGCAGTGGCGTAGCGTTGAGGCGGGCATAGGGGCGGTTGCCCCGGGCGCAAAATTGTTAGGGGCACAAATATTTCAACACCTGATGTTACGGTGGTACCTCGGGTTAAGAACTTAATTCGTTCTGGAGGTCTGTTCTTAACCCGAAACTGTTCTTAACCTGAAGCACCATTTTAGCTAATGGGTCCTCCCGCTGCCACCGCGCGATTTCTGTTCTCATCCTGAAGCAAAATTCTTAACCTGAGGTACTATTTCTGGGTTAGCGGAGTCTGTAACCTGAAGTGTCTGTAACCTGAGGTACCACTGTACCTCAATACGGAGGCACACTTCCATTGCTGGGCTCCACTGAAAACAGCTTCTTCATCCGAATCAGGAAGTGACCACTCAAGATAACGGACCAATTCTTCTTATCTCTGCTGCTGCTATCTCTGACACCGTTAGACAGTTGTATGCACATGCACGCTCTGTTCACCCCAACCCCCCACGTGGCCCCGGGCACTGACAACCCACACTATGCCACTGAGTTGCAGCTGGCAGAACCATCTGCTGTTTCGTTCTTGATGAGGTCATTAGAAGCACGGCAGTGTCCAAAATGGACTTGGAACTTGACTAACCAGGCATTTTTTAAACAAGTTCATGGAGGACCTTATCAAGGGCTATTAGTCACGATGACTGCATAGCATATACAACTCTAAATACTGTTCACTTAAAAGATGTATAGTCCATATGTCCTGCTTGAGAGCTTCCCAAAGACATATACAACAGCTATAGGGGGCTATAGTGGAGGGAGAGAGTTGGGACTGGAAGTCCTAATCATCACCTGCGGCTCCTTCCTCAACTGACATCAGTAGCCATTCCATCAGGCTATAAGAAAGGAAGACTGGTGTGGGCTACTGGGCCCCTCTGTCAGTTGACCAGCTGATTGTTGCAAAATTCATATTATAAGAACAGTTGCCTGGGTCTTCTTTTCTTCTCCTCCCTCCACACCCGTTTTCCTTTTATGTCACATGTTTCAGATTAGAAGGCCGAGCATGAGAACACTTCTATCACTGGTGTTTGTAAGTTGCTCTAGGAACCTTTTTGAGGGAGCTTTGACTGGAAAATGGGATGGAAACGTTTTAAATATGTAAACCGATAATCCCTGATATTGGTGGTACTGGCTGTGGCTAATAGAGTCCTACAATGTTTGGAGTACACCACATTGACTGACTCTTGCTTATATCAGCGGGATCAAGAGTTGCTGTAACATCTAGTAACATTGCAAGAAATTTTCACTCATCTACAAAGTTTCAGGTTAACCCTTTAACTACTGTTGTTGCTGACCATTTTCTTTCTTTTTTTCCTCCAGCGCTGAACGTTTGCTTTCAGTTGGGGTTAGAGGGCATGTAACTTTTGCAGGCAGCACCCCTCGCTTCCCTCCCATTGCTATCCCTCCTCCTCCTTGATCTCTCGGAGATTAAGAAAACAGTGAAAATAGTAAAACAAACAAGGAGGGAGGGGAACAACCTGACCTGCTAGGGTGGAGGTTCTTCCCCTTTCCATCACAGAAATGCTATAGAAAAACACCCTGAAAATGTTTAACATCAATTTGTGGGGATCTCTATAATTAGAGTTAATAAAAGGATGTGTCTTATTCGTCAGCCTTGCAAAAATACAGAAGCAGTCCCCCTCCCCTCTTTCCCTCTCTCTTTCCCTGTAACTTCAGACCGTTCTCTTGATGGACACCGGCAGTGAAATTCTAATTAGGATGTGATATATGCCCTATGTATATAATGTGTATGTGTTGGTATAGGGATAGGTATGTGTATGTTCCCCCACATCTCCTCGGAGGATTGCTTTAACTAAACAACTTGAGGTATACTATATGGTGGAGCAAAGGTAGCATTATGAAAACATCAATGTGAATTGAGTTGGTGGTCTCCATCCAGGTCCCAGAAGACATATGTCCACATCAGCCAACCCGCCACCACAGCTGACACTAATTATCACCCGGGTAGGCAGAAAAGGAACACCCAAAAGAGCTACAGAGAGTCTCCACATTGAAGGTGGTTCCATTGGGTCTGGTTTGAGGTAAGATGGTTGTCACCACTGACTCAAACTGAGGTCCCATTGTCTTCTTTATGGGCTTAACTGTGGCTATATCAGATCTTCCCCACTCCCCAAAACCAGTATAACCCCAAACACACACACACACAAATATCTAGCTTTTACTGTTTGTTAGCTATGCCTTTATAGTTCCTGTGATACAGACCACAAATGGAAACAGAAAATGTAAAATACTGCGAGGAAAGATTAGAACTGGCTGAAACATGCCCAAGAAAACAAATATCTGTTTGTTCCTCATTGAAACCTATGGGAAATTTGGATGTACAAAGAAGATAACTCCAGAAGATTCTGTTCTGCTACCTATACTTATCAGTGCTTTGGGCCTGTGGCAAATGGGCCCATGACAGAAGCATGGTAGAAGGAAGATAAGTTTTTAAACCTTAAGTCCCACTGTTATAGGTATTGGCTCAGTTTTATCATTGACTTCATCATTGACTTTTTTTCACCACTCAGATGGTACAGTGGGTTAGTGCATCTGGCTGTGAATCAAAAGGTTGCTGGTTTGAGCCCACACAGGGATGGATTTGGACAGGATTCCTGCATTGCAGGAGGTTGAACAAGATAATCCTGGGGATCCCTTCCAGCTCCCAGATTCTATGACTTGAAATGGATGTTGTTACTTTGTTATGGCAGGCTCAGGCCAATGGTTCCTCCCCAGGGATGCTACCTTATTTGTTTGTTTACGTGATTCATATCCTGCACCTCCAATGGAAATTTATGTTCCCAGGACAGCTAATGAAGGATCAAGTAACAGCAAAAGTAAATAAAATATGCCTCTCAATGCAGTTGCTGGAGAGTCCAGCCGAGGAGAGTGCTGTTTCATTCATGTATTGCTTGTATGCTTCTTATAGGTGCCTGATTTGTCACTGTAAGAACAGGATGCTAGACTTGACTTAGAAGAACCTTTCTCATTAAATACCTGGGTCATCTTAAGGAGTTTCACATCACAGAAGACCCAGAGCAGAAATGTTAAGTAGGACTGGCTCAAATGTATTTAATAAGCTGAGCACATGCAAATATGAAATTCAATTGGGATTCTATTTTAAATCAGTTTAACCCAGATTTGCATCAGATTTTAACTACCTACTTATTATGGTAATCTACAGTATCTGTATATTTCTTTGCATTTCCTGGTGTTGTTTTCTTGTAAATACTTTTATATTGATGGTTTTATCATATATTTGGCTTTGCTATGCATCACTTAAAGATTGTGTGTGTGTGTGTGTGTGTGTGTGTGTGTGTGTGTATGTTTGGAAATGTTATTCAATAAATCAATAATAATAAAAAAGATTGCAACCCACCATTTCAAATTGCAAAAGCCAGCCATCCAGGGGTTTTTAACTCTCCTTTTTAGCTACATTGAAATCCCAAATTTGAAATTCAGCTTCCAATATTTAATCGCAAACTACGGTAATTCCCAGCTTCTTTTGAGGTTGCACTTACTTAATAGCAGAATATGAGATAGGGGGAGCTAACAGTTTTGCAGACTGAAAAAGACTGTTTAGCATTCCTGGAAACTGATGGGCATGATTTGCCCTTATTTTCCATTTCCTGATCATCTCAAGAAAAATACAAGTGTAGCCCATGTTCCATGGACTTTGCTTCACTGTTAGGTGTTTAGGCTGCCTTCTGTAAACATGCCTTCTTTTCCAGCTGTGGAGCAGAGGCGAAAGTCTGTGTGTGTGTGTGTGTGTAAGTGTAAGAGAGAGAGAGAGACAAGACAGACAGAAGGTATGGGGCAGCAAAAGAGCAGAAGAGAACCTGTATACTCAGTGAATCACTGTCTTGGAATGGGTACATTATTGTCGGCTCAGCTATCCTAAGACCATATGGAGTTTTAACATTAACAATGGCTGCAAAATGTTCACCACAAAGCCATCCATCTCTAATGCAGTCAAGATGGTGGTTATTCTAACTCTTATGTCATAGCCCACACAGAAATATTATATATAGTTCCATGTGTAACAACACTGATATTGCACCTTTCGTCCCAAATTGTTTTGCGAGCTTAAGACCATATGCATTTCAGCCCATACCAGAATGCAGCCAATGGTGGAGGTGTGTGTTTGTGTGTTTGTGGCACTAAGTCTAGCCAAATGGCACGTACTGTATAACCGTGGGTGGGAAACAGTTTTCGGCCAAGGGACACCACAGCAAAATTCTGGTCTTACCAAAAGTATAATGGGATTTTAATGGGTGTCCAGAGTGGACAGGGGATTTTTTGGTGTGTGTTCCCCCCCCCCTTTAAATATGCTGCCTGAAAAGGTCTTTCTGCTCAATTTCTCTACCACAGGAGGACGGAGGTTTGAGGTTGATCTGCCAGGATTTTAACCTGTGGTTCCAGGGAGTCTACAGTAGGTATTTTGAATCTGATATATAGACCACAAACTCCTGCCCGCTGATATATGCATGAAATATACTCATGTAGCATTCATCAGACATCTGTATAAAAATACATACCATAATAGCGCTGTGCACAAAGCAGGTACAGAAAGCCTATTTATGAGTGAGCTATATGCTACCAATCATAATGCCAGTTAATCATACAGCAGGCAGATGGAATGACTTGCGTTCGGTGTGCTCTAAGTATATTGCAGTCCTTGAGCAGCAGCAGCAGCAGCAGCAGTGTAATAGACATGAAATACAGCATCCCTTTGCACTTACAGGCACTTCCATTAGGCAATGGCAAGGGATAGACCAGTGGTCCATGTACTTCAGAATTTCCCAGCCTCTTCAACCCAATGGGACGCATGCACACATGCACATCTGTGTGGCATGAACTTAGAATTTCAGTCTTGCCTAAGTTCCCCCCTCTACTCATCTCTCTCTCTCTCTCTCTCTCTCTCTCTCTCTCTCTCTCTCATAATAGTAGCCACTTTCCCACATATACAGAGGTTCCATTTACAGGCCCCTGGGGCACCCAGGAACCCCCTGAAATCTTCAGGGAGGGGGCCAGGCTCCTTCATTATTCTGTGGTGATGGTGCACATGCTCACATCACGCACACAAGCTGTGTGGCGTGTGCACGATATGTCAGCACATCATGCGACATGCACAAGTGAGGCCAGCACTTTGTGTGGTGTGAGCGCACTGTATTCGCACTGCAATCGCAAGGGCAAGCCAGTGCATCTGCACATTCCCTGATCCCCATTTTTCAGCAGGTCCATTTTGTTTTAATTACCTACCTTCATGAGTCCTATTCTGAGTCGATGAGAACAGGGTATCCATGGATAAGTTTGCTCTGGATGGAAAAATCTTCCTAACCGGATCTGACCCACAGTTGCAGCACACTCAAAATACTCTAATGCTGTAAATCCATGTGCAACGGCTACCGATCACAAATGCTAGGTAAATGATAGAGAAGCTAGGATGTGATAATGGTTTATCCTGGTCAATCGTTGCGTCCCTGATTAGTCTTTGACTGAGACCTGTATACACTGGAAATAGGTAAAAAAAAGAGTAAAGGACCCCTGAATAGTTAAGTCCAGTCAAATGTGACTATGAGGTTGCAGCGCTCATTTCGCTTTCAGGCTGAGGGAGCCGGTGTTTGTCCGCAGATAGCTTTCCGAGTCATGTGGCCAGCATGGCAAAACAGCTTCTGGCACACGGAACACTGTGCCGGAAAACAGAGCGCACAGAAACACCATTTACCTTCCCACCGCAGTGATTCCTATTTATCTACTTGCACTGGTGTGCTTTTGAACTGCTAGGTTGGCAGGGGCTGGGAAAGAGCAACGGGAGCTCACGCCGTCATGGGGATTCAAACCGCTGATCTTCCGATCGGCAAACCCAAGTGGCCCAGTGGTTTAGACCACAGCACCACCTGCATCCCAATAATATTTCATAATAATAAATAAATAATAAATAAACCCAATATTTCCAGTGGGATTATTTCCCACTGGAAATAATCCTCTCCCAATAGAAGCTGCTTTGTTCATTGATATCGTTTGATAGAGATCTGTTCCTGACAACAAAGGGTAGGGCCTTGACAGCTATCAATAGATGTATCCAGGAGTGTCAATTCAGGTTTCCTTTAGGTCAGTGCTTTTTTTACAAGGGGGGCACTCAAGGGTACGCAGTAACGACACCTCTTTGTTGTTGTTGTTGTTAAAAAGTGTGGAGCTTACTGCAACCACTTCATGGTGAATACTGGCACCTGTTTTTCTAGGAAAAAAGCACTGTTTTAAGCAGTCATTTTAAAAGATTTAAATAAAGCACTGCTGTTTGTAATTTTGTTTTTAAAGGTACATTTCTCAAAGGCTTAAAAACTTGCCGGCTTCCCCCACCCCCAGCCCCCCAGCAACAGTTTGGCTTTTCTGCAGCTGTTGTGTATAGTTTTATACAGCTGAAAAATGATTAATCAAATTAGTTAATTTAAAATATTTTTGATAGACTAAAAAGATTCCCCTGGTTAATCAGGCACTATATATATATTTGCATTTATATTTAATATAAAAATTTAATACAAATATTTCTATTTATATGTAAGTTACTTATCAGCAGCAGCACAGGTACTGAAAGGTACATTTTCTTTAACATGCCGGAGGAAATGACTCTTCGAATATTGTGCTTGCTGCCTGAGACATGTGTAACCATAATTTTAAAAACCATACACACACATTACTTCAGACCTATTACTTTTACTGAAGAGCATATTTATATGAATTTAATAAATTCAAGGACCTAATTAAAGCTGTGAACCTATGGGCCCTGGAAGGACATTTTCTGTCCCACCATTGTGACATAGCCCCATCACCTGTGTTTCCATGCTGCTGGTGTGGTTGTGGATTTCCAGCAAGATCCCCCTAGTTTTCCAGCTGCTATCAGAAGTGGCTCACCAGGTGGGATGTTGCTGCTACCCTAGCTTCCTGGCAGGCGGGTCACTGCTTCTTATTTGGACAGAGAGGAACAGGGGTGAGCTAGTGGGAAGGTGAGTACAGTGAAAGTGCAACAGCGGAACTAATCTAGTTTTCCTGCTGGTGTGTTTGCACCTTGCTAACCTCCCTTCCACCTTGTCCCTTCCTTCCCTCTCTCCTGGTAAGCAATAGCAAGCCACCTCTGGCTGCTTCTAACTGGCTTCGGATAGTGTGTAAGATATGTTCCTCATCTGCCAGAAAGATAGGCAGTGATTCTTTTAAAAGTGATTTTGTTAGATTATCCTTTAAATGTTCTAGTACACTTAACTGTCCCCAGTGACATTTCCTTCTGTACTCACAATTTAATCCTAACATTAACATAAATTCAGAGTCCTTGAAAATGAGCTACTCTTTATTTAAGAAGGAAGGAAAGCTGCAAAGGAATGTTGAGTCTAATTCGTCTGTGCTGCTGTTTTTCTGTGTGTGTTACATAACCCTTTAACTAACACTGCTACTTGTTCAGCACCGTAAACTGGAATTCTCGCCACTTCCTAAGTCAGGGATTCCTCCAGGTTTTTCCTCCTTTCTTTTAATTTTTGAAACCTGGTGAACATTTGCCTTAGTATACCAGGCAGGAGCACAGGTTTTCAAACCCAATGTGTGATAAATTAGAGCTTTCAGTAGGAGTTTTTCCTGGCATGGATACTAGAACAACTCCACTGAATAGCTACTACTGCTGAATTTTAAAATTTCCCTGGCTCCTTGTTTAGCCAAAACTTAAAGCTACAGTCAGTTAGAGCTTGGCAAAACGCAGTATTCAGTAACCTTATCTTTTTATAATAATCATGTTTATTGCTATACTGCAGTGCATTATCAGGCCAAAGAGCCATGTCTGTTACAGCTAGACATAAATTGACAGTATGTCAGGTAGCAAGCATAGTAAATTTTGCCAGTGTAGTCTATGCATTTAGCTCAATTTTTCTTGAGCTTGGGGAATACCAGTCTGGATGGAAGCAGTGATGCTGTCCATGAACACACACATATGTGATTCATGTGAGGGAAACTGGGTACTTGTTATAGTATAGTTTTGTTTTGGTGTTTCTAAGGGATCGGTTATTCCCTTGTATGCTGGCTGAATTTTAAACAATTGTGTACAAAGAATAATTGCTGAAATGATGATGATTTTATTTGCACCCCATCCATCTGACTGGGTTACCCTAGCCACTCTGTGTGACTCCCAACATAATATTAAAACACGATAAAACATCGAACATTAAAAACTTCCCTAAACAGGGCTGCTTTCAAGTGCCTTCTAAAAGTCATATAGTTGTTTATTTCTTTGACATCTGCTGGGAGGGTGTTCCACAGGGTGGGCACCACTACTGAGAAGGCCCTCTGCCTGGTTCCCTGTAACTTCACTTCTTGCAGTGAGGAAACCACCAGAAGGCCCTCAGAGCTGGACCTCAGTGTCCGGGCTGAACTATGGGGGTGGAGATGCTCCTTCAGGTATACTGGGCCGAGGCCATTTAGGACTTTAAAGGCCAGCATCAACAATTTGAATCATGCTTGGAAACCTACTAGTGGCGGAGGAAGTCAGCAGATGCTGTAATGTTTCTCTTATTGGTTTTTTTTCTGGTACAGTTTTATCTATTATTTGTTGTTGTTTAGTCGTTTAGTCGTGTCCGACTCTTCGTGACCCCATGGACCAGAGCACGCCAGGCACCTCTGTCCTCCACTACCTCCCGCAGTTTGGTCAAACTCATGCTGGTAACCTCGAAAACACTATCCAACCATCTCGTCCTCTGTCGCCCCCTTCTCCTTGTGCCCTCCATCTATAATTATCTATTATAATGATGTATAATTGTTTTATTGTTGCTTGGCTAATTATATTGTATCACCTGTGCTGTAACCGCGATGTTCTGTTCTGCTGCTGTTGTTTATTGATTCTAAGCCACCTTGAGATTCATTTGAATGGAATCAATCAATGAGACAATACATCATTAGGGTCTCTTCCGAATCAGGAAAGTTCAGGCTCTGTTCCTGTTGTTATTCTGCAACCCTGCTCTGCCTTTAGTTTGGCAAACTCAGTGAGTCACAGAGAGAACTCTATTACAGACCCAGGAGAACCATCACCTTCCAAGATTGGGGCAGACATGAAATGAACATGCTTAGAGTGTTGGACTAAGACCTAGGAGACTGCTCACTGGGTGAATTTGGCCAGTCACTGTCTCTCAGCCTAATCTACCGTACAGGGTTGTTGTAAGGATGAAATAGGTAAAAGGTAAAGGTAAAGGACCCCTGGACTGTTAAGTCCAGTCAAAGGCGACTATACGATTGCGGTGCTCATCTCACTTTTCAGGCCGAGGGAGTCAGTGTTTGTCCACAGGCAGCTTTCCAGGTCATGTGGCCAGCATGACCAAACTGCTTCTGGTGCAACGGAACACCGTGACGGAAACCAGAGCACACGGAAATGCCATTTACCTTCCCGCCACAGTGGTACCTTTTATCTACTTGCACTGGTGTGCTTTCAAACTGCTAGGTTGGCAGGAGCTGGGACAGAGCAACAGGAGCTCACCCCGTCACAGGGATTCGACCCACCAACTTTCTGATTGGCAAGCCCAAGAGGCTCAGTGGTTTAGACCACAGCACCACCCACATCCTAAGGATGAAATCGGCAGAGGGATAGCCATGTACTCCATCTAGCGCTCCTTGGAGGAAAGAATAAAGACTTGATATGCACATGCAAGAGATTGAGATGATGTAGAAAAAGGAAAGATTCTAATCCAGTAATTTGCCAGCTATGTTGGCTTTCTATTTTCAGGAAACTTTGAATGTGCTGGCACACAAAAAAATAGATCATGCAACTGGAGCTGAGCTGAACTCCGCTTCTCGTTTCACTGGGGGATATTGACTATTTTCAGGAAAGTGGGGGGAAGGGGTAATCGTAGAGATGCAGATGATTGAAGTGGAATACAGTACTGGTTTTTTGTTTTGTTTTTTAAACACCAGTGCATGAGGTGGTAGAGCAGCCCGGCTGAACTCACCAGGATGAAAATGGGGCAAGGCAAGGTTGGGAAGGCCTGGGGTTAGTGAGAGCTGTTGCAGTCAACCCAGAACTCATTCAACCTTGCTGCCACACTTGCCTGACCCGTGGTGCGGCTCTACTCCATTCCTGAACTGCTGAGTGCAGCACCCTTGCTGTCTGAAAGGTTATGGTGCCACTGCCCCTCTCACCCCTCACACACACAAATCAAATCAAATTTGTTGATTTCATTTGTCAAATAATAATACCGTGCTTTTCTGTGTATCACACCCCCCCATGTGTAAGACATTTGGGGGGACTCCAATTTAAGAAAATAGCACAGAGTTGTGGAGCTTTAAGTTTTAAAATGGACCAGATGTTTTTAATTTAAAATTAGTAAAAATTATTTACAGAGTTGTGGAGCTTTTTAGGGGCAGGATTGGAGTTGTGGAGCTTTTGGGTGGAAGGGATTGCCAGAGGTTTTTTTGGGGGGGAGGGAATGCAATAAATCACTAACCCAATGGTTACAATCATTCGCACCGCTCGCGATTCTGCAATGAGCATCTGCCCGATCGCCAGCAGGGGCAGGAAAGCGCTAGCTGACTTGCCGCTGTGGCAACCAATCCACAGCAGCCCTTGACGCAGCAACCAATCACACACCCATTTACCACAGCATCAGCCAATACAAAGCAGCCCTTGTCAAAGCCACCAATCACACACCAAATCACCAATGACAATCTGCAGCTTGCGGCTGCAACCAATCACCCGTCACCCCTACCCACTATCCATGCATAAGACCCAATTTTTAAACATTATTTTAGAGTAAAGAAACTTTGTTTTATACATGGAAAAGTACGGTAAGTCCATTCCAGAAAAAATTAATGATTAAGACTGAGTCTGCATATACGGCAAAATGAGATGGAAACAAGATGGTAGAATGTGGAAGCATTCCATTCTGGTACCATTTCAGGCTACAGATTAGAGCTATAGCACATCAGAATTTGGTTTTCTGTTTGCAAAGGGTTTTTTAACACATAGGTACATTCAAAAATGTGAACTTTCACTTGCAGCATGAGATGGTACAGACCATTCTACTACCCTATTCCAACCACATTGCCGAATTGTGGGTAGACCAGGCTTAAATCCCATAGGTTCCTCCCCCCCAATTAATTTAAGTCTCACTGATTTGGAACCACTCTGCATTGTTTTGTAGTTCATGTAAGCTGATTGATAAGGCCTTTTAATAATAATATTATATATGAGTACATTTCCCCTTATTTTTCATACACAGAAAAAAGTCTTGCTATGTTTTAGGAACAAATTGAGTATTTTACACATACACCAATAGCTCTCTGGGAAGCACTTAAATTTACTAGCTGTTCGTAAATTTACTGACAGTTGGCAACCCCGAATACAGCATGCAGAAACCTTCGTGGAAAATAGATCTATTGTAAATAATATATGCCATGTCTTAATCTGAACACGTTTTTGCCCAAAGTAGCTTTCCCAAATGTGTTAGCTAGTTTATTTTAGAGGGTTCACTTAATCTGGAAAAATTCATCTGCTCACCCAAAAAGATAAAGTCTGTTTAACAGCTGTGCTGTTTAAAGTCAACCAAACCACAAAGCATTTTATTTTCTAATCAAATCAATGGATGGGCTTCCTTGGAATTTCAGCAGAATACATTGTACTTTCCCTGTATTAGCTTTAATAGCTTATGAGGATTTCAGAACTATAAATTTCCTTTAAATACACACACACACACACACACACACACACACACACACACACACACACACAAAATATAGTAGCAATTCACTCCTGGACATAGCTTAAATAAATTATTGGTTGGGGATGGGAAGGACAAAGAGACAAGAGATTTTTCTCCTCCTCTGTTTTCCAGAATTGTTTGGAGAAATAGATTGTGAGACTTCCTAACTTCACTCTAAATTTCTGTACTGCTTCTGAAGATGAGACTTTTTGGATGAGTAGCTTATTAAGAACAGTTTAACCGTGCGCCATGCTAAATTCCATAGCCCATACTGAAAAATAAGCAAACCCCTAATGATCCAAGCCAGTTTGGTTTATGATAAAGATACAGTTATATTTGTGGCAAATAAATGCCTATTGGCCTAAATGCTTCTTATAATGAACCAGTTGACCCAGATTGTCTAAAAGTATTTAAAAATAGCCATGAAATTGTCTTATATCACTTAAAGCCCAGTCCTTTTATGTATCTCTTCAGAAACAAGTCCCAGTAAATAAGACTTAGTTTTGAAATTATCACTACAAGGATAGCAATAGACAGAACTGTCATTAGACCAGCATTCAAGCTCCTAAAGAATTCTTGTCCTTCCTCAAAAGGGGAATATTCATCAGAATGAGGAAAATGTGCTGCGTTACTTTTGTGCAGTGCTGAAATGGATCCCTGTGTGTCAAGCCACAATAGAGAGCACAGCATGCTTAGTGCTCAGCAAGGCACTGGGCTTCTATTTTATTTTATTTTATTTTATTTTATTTTATTGGAAGAGTGCCATCACCCTCCCAACAGTGAAGCATAAAAAGCAGCTTGTGGAGTGGCCAACAGGGGATTTCTTGTTCAAAGAAAACAACTCTTGGATGCATTCTCCAAACTGCAGCCCACAAAAATATTAGGAACCTAGGTAGCTGCCATTTTCCAAGTCAGGCCATTGGCCCATCAAGCTCAGCATTGTCTACACTTCCTGGCAATGAATTTTCAGCACTGCAGAGAGGAGTCCCACTCTCAGCCCGGTCTACAGGTGCCAGGAATGGAGCCTGGAACTTCCTGTGTGCAAAACAGGTACTCTCTTCACTGAGCCATTACAGACCCTCCGAGTGTCCCTATTTTCCAGGGACAACCCCAAATTTCCAGAAGCCATCCAAGTTTCTGATTTTATCCCGGAATGTCCCCCTTTTCCTTAGGACATCCCTATTTTCATCAGAGAAATGTTGGAGGGTATGGAGTTATGTGACTCCTGAGCCAAGGAGACTGCAATAACAACAACAACAACAACAACAACAACAACAACAACAACAACAACAACAACAATTTATTATTTATACCCTGCCCATCTGGCTGGGTTTCCCCAGCCACTCTGGGTGGCTTCCAACAAGAGATTAAAAATAGATTAAAACATCAGTCATTAAAAACTTCCTTAAACAGGGCTGCCTTCAGATGTCTTCTAAACGTCCGATAGTTGTTTATTTCTTTGACATCTGATGGGAGGGCATTCCACAGGGGGGGCGCCACTACCGAGAAGGCCCTCTGCCTGGTTCCCTGTAGCTTTTCTTCTTGCAATGAGGGAACCACCAGAGGGCCCTCGGCGCTGGACCTCAGCGTCCGGGCAGAACGTTCATATAAAGAATAAGAACAATTAAAGCCCAGAAACAGAAAACTACCTTAAAATGCCTGCTGAAATTAGTGAATCTTTTCTTAAATGCTAGCAAGTTACAAAAAACGACTGAACACACTGCATCCTTTTTTGGGGATGTGCAATTTATTCATTGCAGAAAATTAATATGCTGCTTAATCCGAAGAACCTCTAAGCGATTTGCAAAATAATAATTATTATTAAGTATTAAAAGAATATACCAATCAAACTTTAAAAGCAAATAGACACAATAAAGTTCGTGAAACGTGGATAAAATTGACAGTTTTAAAACAAGTATACAGAACAAAATTATACGTCTCTGGACAGACTTGCAGAAACAAATATATATATATATTTTAAAAAGCAGATGTCAAAAACAATACAGCCAAGCACACTCTTGCTTAAGAATAAGGCAATCTGAAATGCTACATGTGTGAATGAGAAGGTAATATTGAGTATACATTGCAAGGATAGAAGTTCCCAGTTTGAATTTCTTCCTTGCAACCAGCTCCCTGCTAGCCTTATGTATATCTCTGCCTCTAAAAAAAGCCCAGGTTTCTTATTGCAAGGTTGTTGCAAAGAATAGAGGGGTAATGTATGAGCTCCAGCACCTCTTTTCCTTGAAAAAAATAACACTGGCTGGAAGTATTGTTGTTGTTGTTATTGTTGTTGTTGTTATTATGCGCACAACTTCCACCATTGTAATTCGTCTCTCTCTGCTTTTTCTCATTTAATTACCCCGGCGTAAAACTCAAGCGGCTTCTTCCCATAAACTTTGCAGGAGAAGGAAAGACTGGAATAAGCAGGACGTATTCCCCACTGGGCTAATCGAAGGGGCACGTATGGAAAGGGAGCTGCGGAAAACACTAGATTTCTTTTGTCTAGCCATAATGAAAATAAATGAAGGCTTCAATTTAAAGTAGTTACTAAAAATTTGTTCTTTCCTATGCACTAATTCCGAAACCCACTTGCAGCTAATTAGACCGATTCCAGCACGCTCTCGCTGCCTTGGCCTAGTATAAACAATGGCCATCTGAGTTTCATTACAATAAAGGGATAAAATAAACAGAGGGCCAGAAAACAGTAGTTTGGGCACGGCTCATTACGGCACAATGCAGTTAAAATTCTTCTAGCAGGCTGGGGGGACAGTTTAATAGGACTTGATCCATGCTCCCAGGCTTCAGCAGCGGCTCCTATTATACCACACCAAGCAAAGTACTTTTTAAATGACAAACATTTTCTCCATCTCAGCTGTCCAAACAAGGGAGCTACTGCGCTGAATGTGTGGCTTGCAGCTGCATGTTGATCACTGAATTCATCATTTTTTGGACATATGATTGTGAGGTCTTCTGAATTTAAGCCTCCGTCAAGTAATCAAGTTTCTTGCAGCATGTTGCTAGAAATCTCTTTCTCTTTTAAAACATGTCTAAGAACCCTTGCATTTTAAGGTTGCAAACCTATACATATTTGCCTGGGAGTAAGTCCTATTGAATTCAGCGGGACTTACCTATGAATAGTCATGTGTTAGATTGCCTTGTGTCTTTTTTGCTCTTACAGGATTTTCAACCTTTCTTAAGATACAGAGTATTGATTATATTTTTTAAAAAATGCCTTCTAAATTCTGGGGATCTGAAATATCCTCATAAAGCAGCTGAAAGAAAACAGCCTATTTCTAGTGATGAAAATTGGATTCTAGTGTGCCTGAAAATTGGACCTCTAGGTACCACAGTTGGAAGACTATTTGTCAAAAGTACAGTGGTACCTCGGGTTAAGAACTTAGTCTGTTCCGGAGGTCCGTTCTTAACCTGAAACTGTTCTTAACCTGAATCACCACTTTAGCTAATGGGGCCCCCCGCTGCCGCCATGCTGCTGGAGCACAATTTCTGTTCTCATCCTGAAGCAAAGTTCTTAATCTGAAGCATCAGTAACCTGAAGCGTCTGTAACCCGAGGTACCACTGTATGTAAAAGCTTGGGCATTAAAGTGAAACTTAAACCCAAAGTTGAGGGGAATGGGCTGAATCCTGCCTTAAAACTGAGAGTAGAAAGAGACAATCTTACAAAACAAAAGTGAAACACTATACCAGGGGTACCCAACATGGTGACCTCCGGCTGTTATTGGACTCCAATTCCCATCAGCCCCAGCCAATGTGCCCAAACATCATGGTTTGCAACCTCTTCACTATATGGAGATTTGCTGCTGCAGCAGAAAAGTTATGGTATCATTCGGATTACAATAATACTGCATAATGCGACAATATGTTAACATGAATTCAGTCGGCTGCGACCTGCCACCATTTAGATCCTTCTGTGGGATTTGTATGTAACCGAGAAGCAGCTGGCATTAGCTGGCCCATGACTAGGAGTTGTGGGTTGTGTAAGCAGCAAATCAAAACTGAGGACGTGGAGGGATGTGGTGACTCCCAGCAGCTAATCAAGTAGGTCAAGATTTGTAGCAGCTCAAGACAGAGCTGAATTGGGCACAGCTGTGTAACAGTTCCATGGAAATGTGGAAACAATCATGAACACCTATGGTGATAATGCTTCCACTGCCTGGACCATTCCCTCCAATGTTTGATGGAGGGGAATAGGCATGTTTGCTTATGTGAAGTGAACAATGCATTCATAGTGCAGTAGCGGACAAGTTGAATGCCACCTCCATAGAGTCCATATTTTCAAAATATTCATTTCCCTTAAAGCTCAGATAGCGAAAGTGGTTAATATGCTTATAAAGTATATGACATTAGCCTGCTTACCCATTTTTCCTGGATATGTCGCATGGGTGATAAGGGCTTAGACAGAGAATGGGATGATTCTTCCACACTCAAAGCAGCCCCATAAGACTCAACCCACAATATTCAGTAAGTTATTGGTCCTCTAGAGCAGTGTTTCCCAACCTTGTGCCTCCAGATGTTTTTGGCCTACAACTCCCATCATCCCTGACTAGCAAGACCAGTGGCAATGGATGATGGGAATTGTAGGCCAAAAACAGCTGGAGGCACAAGGTTGGGAAACACTGCTCTAGAGAAGGCTTGGAGGGCAGGTAAGGGGGAGGGGGAGGGGAAGAAACTAGTTGTGCAAATTGTATCCCCCCCCCCAGCATGTAGATTCAATTCAAGTGTTATGAGTTTGCAGCGGGGTGGGGGTGGGGGTGGTATAGGCTGTATGTCAAGACCCTTCTAATGCCTGGGCCCGCTTCTAATTCCTCAAATAGCCAACTAGATTCCTGGCGAGGTGATAGGCTAGCTAGTGGGCCAGTAAGGAGAAATAGATCTGTGTCACATGGCAAATGGTACCTCGGGTTACAGACGCTTCAGGTTACAGACGCTTCAGGTTACAGACTCCGCTAACCCAGAAATAGTACCTCGGGTTAAGAACTTTGCTTCAGGATGAGAACAGAAATCGCGCGGCGGCAGCGGGAGGCTCCATTAACTAAAGTGGTACCTCAGGTTAAGAACAGTTTCAGGTTAAGAACAGACCTCCAGAACGAATTAAGTTCTTAACCCGAGGTACCACTGTACTTAGAAAGACAAAGGTGAGAGGAGAGAGAGAGAGAGAGAGAGAGAGAGAGAGAGAGGTGATGTGAGCAAAGTACCAAGCTGGGAAGAAAAAGACTCAGTGATGCTTGATTTCTGTCCAAATCTGTGGCTATGGGGGAAGCAAGACCTTCTTGGGGGTGTTAATGCTGTGTGAACTCCTCCATCATAGGCTCAGGTTGTAGATATGTGTACATAAAACATATAGAATAAAGACGCCACAGTCTCAGCTGTACCTCACTCTGAAGGGAACACAAATTCTGGGAAGGCAGCTGTAACCCCTGAAATCTCACACTGCTCAGAAATTGGGGCAGCGTGCAACAATATGTTACAGTGGTACCTCGGGTTACATACACTTCAGGTTACATACGCTTCAGGTTACAGACTCCACTAACCCAGAAATAGTGCTTCAGGTTAAGAATTTTGCTTCAGGACGAGAACAGAAATCGTGCTTTGGCGGCGCGGCGGCAGCGGGAGGCCCCATTAGCTAAAGTGGTGCTTCAGGTTAAAAACAGTTTCAGATTAAGAACGGACCTCCGGAACGAATTAAGTACTTAACCCGAGGCACCACTGTATAGCCCAGGCTATGCTAGAGTTCTATATACAGGCCCCTTTTCGCATTTGAACCTATGGTACCTCCCTGCATTTGAAGCAGCGCCTTTTAAACCTTTGAATCAAGTGTCAGAAGTCAAACACGAGCAAAAACTCTGTCACTTGCAATTTACTGATTACAAGAATGGAACCCAAAATTTGGAGAAGGAGAAATTTGGGGAAAGCGGAGAATGAGCCTACAATTTGCGAGTCTCTTGCCTTTCCGTTTGGTTGTACCTAGCTTAATTTGTGAATTACCTGTACTTGTCTTAAATTGTATCCTCCATATTTGTCAGATAAGTATGTCTGTTTTAAAATCATAGTGCAGCAGGAAGCAAACGATGTGGACAATTTTCTTCCGCGCAGTCTGGGAACCTGAGCCAATAAACTCCCAACTATGGAATTTTGAAAACTTCACTTCAAAAGGTACATCTTTTTGACTGACTAGGAAACATGTTGTTGTGTTTAGATACCACAAGTGTGTCTTTATTTTTCAGTGCATGGTATACATCTAGTTTTCCAAGCACATTATTTTCAGAATGTTCAAGCCTAGTAGGTATTAAGCAGTGCTTTTTTCTAAAAAAAATAAAAAAATGTTTAGGGGTACTCTCATTTTCCTACTCATATTGAAATACTGCCCCTCAATGAAGCCAAACTTAGATTCACAAAATGTTTAGGGGTATGCGTACCCCTGCTTAACCCCAGAAAAAAGCACTTACTAAGCATGGAAGCAAAACAGCTATCAGATAGAGAGGCCCACTGGGCTGCTAGAATTAGTTTTGTGCCACACCCATTTGTCTTGGGAGTTCGGAGGGCAATGTATTTGGTCTGGAACCCATTCATCCTCTCAGGGGACCAGCATAGTGTGAGAACATATAATAGGTGTGAGAACAAGATTTTTAATAGGTAGTATTGGAGAGTAAGCTTTTCTTTCAAAAAATAAAATAAAAACCGAACGCATTAGTCTGTTGGCTCTAATGATGGAATGGTTCCTTGCCTGATGAGGGAGTCTTGGGTTTTTTCTGCACTCTTTAATTTTTATATGTGAAGAACTCGTTTTCACCAGCCTCACCAACTCCCAAACTCAGTGTGCAGACATTTGTGAGGTACTCTCTTTAAAAGTATTGACTGGCACGCAGAACTGGATGGATATTGTGGCGCTAGGTAGAGCTGCCAGTTGGCAGCTCTCCCCTGTGTTTCAGATAGGTGAGAGCCAGATCATGTTAGGCTATGTGAATATGTGTCTGCTTAAAGGAGCTGTCGGATCTGGCCTCTGATCATTAAGATGAAAGCATTTATAGGAGCTGCATGAGCTTCCACGGGGTTAATATGGTAAATGGTTTGTTTTGCAGATTATTATTATTTATTTATCCTGCTTGGTTCGTCTACCGAGGAGATTTCTCCCTTTTGAAAGCTGGCATAGACTTCAAAGGAGATTATTATTTGACTAGCATCTTAATTTGACATAAGCACTATTACATGGAAATAAGTTCAAGTGATGGAAATAATGGGATTTACCTAGGTTTTTCAGAATCCAGAAAACTGATGTGTTTAAGATCAGTCTGTTGAAATCTTTAAAACCACAAGCCTAATGAGGCTTTATTTTCAGGACCTTGTCATTAAAGAGTTAAGTTGGGGGGTGTTTTTCTTATGTGTTAAGACTTCTTTTAAAACAGAGAGAGAGAGAGAGAGAGAGAGAGAGAGAGAGAGAGAGAGAGAGAGAGAGAGAACTAATTTACCTTTTCAATGAAAAAAATAGAGAACCAAAGCATTTTTACCACTGTTTGCTTTTCCAGTTTCTTTAATTTGGGTAATTGCTTAGTCAACTTTCAAAAATATATATTCTGTCTTAAAAAAACAGCAAAAAATGACGGATCACCTTCCTTTTCATTTCAGATTTGGCATGCAGGTCCCAGATTGTGTATTCTTTCCACGGCGCCATACCAGCGTCCAATACTTAATTAATTTCCCTTTGCTCCTGCAGCCTTCCACTTAAAGAGACAGTGTCCCATTTTTGATGGCTTGCCTTTGGCTGGTTTTCAAAAGTGTCACTTCTTAAATCTTCTCTCTCTCTCTCTTCAATTCTTATTATATAAACTTCTCAAAGTGCTGCATGGCAGAGAGCTGGTGTTTTCCTACTGTACCACCTCCTCGTGCTCTTTGTGGTTCGGGAACCATATCAGCTTACGTGAAGGAAAGAGCAGGGAGGCGAAGAAGGAGATAGAAAGAACTGATTCCCTTGCTCCCCTGTGCAGTCATGGTTTCTCTCCCTAAAACTTTGCAGTGCACTGCACCCATAGATCAGAAGCAAAACCCCTGGCATTCTAGAAGGTTGGTCCAGCATCTACATTTTGAAATCTTGGTGTCCTTTAGGGTGTGTCCACATGGTAGCTTTCTGCACTCATAACCCAGATATATTTAGACGATGTGCCTGTGATCAGAAAACAGTATTTGTATGTGCCGTAATGTCTGTACCATAAACAGTATACTGTAGGTCAGTGCTTTTTTTTCTAGAAAAAATGGTGCTGGTACTCACCACAAAGTTGTCACAGTAAGGGCCACACTTTTTAACAACAACAAAAAGACGTGCTGGTACTGTGTACCCTCAAGTGCCCCCTGAAAAAAAGCACTGCTTTAGCTGTTGTTGTGTTTTACAAATAATTAGATGATGATGATGATGATGATGATGATGATGATGATGATGATGATGAGATGCATCTTCTCCCATTCACCCTTCCCCAATGTCCGCCACAGAATCCAACTTTGCAAGTAGATAAATCTCCATTGGTTATGCAGGAGATCTTCCACTCCCTGTGCAAACCCCATTTCTTCAAAAGGACTACTATGGACTGAGCCCTTGAAACATATGGAGTGGGTGGGTGGGTGAGTCCCTTGAATTGCCCTGCTGATGCACAGATCAACAATCGAAGTAAACGCTTGCAAAACCTATTTGGTTTAAACAAATCCTGGCCGTATAAAGAAATAACGGTCTACCTTTCTTCCCTTTACAGTTCCTTAGTTTGCCCCACACCAAAGAATAGTGTGCCTTATGCCCTCATATCCCTCCATAATCACCTGCGTCATCCTACCCATCTCTCCCCCATCAAAACACACCATTCCAAGGTACCTAAGTATATGGAACTGCACTTAGTCACTTTCAGTAGGGACAGGAAAATAATCAATTTAAAATATATTTATACACATAAATAGGTGGTTCTGAACCGAACAAGCTTTGCCTGCCTGAGACCTCCACTTGCATCAAATGCCCAAATATATCCGAGCTGTGTGTTGTCTATTGTTGGTATTAAAAACAATACAGAAAATGTGTGAAATTATACAAAAATGGTGTATATTATGTTATAACGTATATATGACTCAGATTCCATGCAGTACTATATTTCTGAGATATAGATAGATGATAGATGATATAGACAGATAGATATAGATAGATGATAGATAGATAGATAGATGATAGATAGATAGATAGATAGATAGATAGATAGATAGATGATAGATAGATAGATGATAATAGACAAGTAGATCTCTGCACATAATAATACACATAATATGCAAGGATAGTTCATATTGTTGCACCCCACCCAAATCGCTGAGTGGTGTGAGATTCCATGGGTTCCAGGTGCTTACTCAGAGTTCATGTTTCCTTTTGGAAATGAGGCACAGTGGAAACTATGGTGTCTTCAGCATATATGGTTTATTTAGACATATATACGGTCTGCGCCTATGGCAGAGGAGCTCACAGCATTAACACCCCAAAAGATTTTCTGAAAATTCCACCCCTAGACTGCAGCATAATTCATCCAAGAAATGTATCCAACCCTGTACAGTTGTGGGCAAGTTGAAGCTCTGGCGTTTTGAAGGCAGAAGCATCAGACGTGGCCATAAAGATGCCATAGCAGATGCGGACAGCCCAGTGTTAAAAGTAGATTAGGCCCTTGTAAATTTTATGCATGGTTCGTTTCTCCATCAGTTTCAGAGGGTGAACCTCATGAGAGACCAGGACATTTGAGTTTATACAAAACTAGGCCCACTTGTATTAACAGAAGTAGACTGAAGAGGGTGTTACATGCCCAGGACTGGAAAATATAACAACCAAAAAAAAAACTAATAACAAGCAAGAAATGGGTTCCAAAGACCTGCCAAGTAGACGTCAAGGAAAAACGTAATCTCTGGCAAGGGTTACCATAGGTAAGTTCTTTCTACACTGGCAGAGTTTGTGGCAGGAGCAGCTGGCCAAGAAGTTATTCTAGTCCAAACCTGCCCTTTAGCCCAGGAAGTGTTCTTATCAAAAAGATTGCAGAGAAGAAGCTGTTCTGGCCAGAATTGCACATTGGCCCAATACATCGGTCTCTTTTGAAGAAAGGAGAGTTGTTGTTTGACCATTCCTTTTAATGCATGTTTGACTTCCCTGTCTCCGCTTCTGCCATGAACAACAGCAGTTGTTTCTCTAAAGCGCCCGAGGGACCAGGCACTCCATTAGTCTCTGAACACTTATTTGCATGATGGGGTGAACTTGCTTTACTGTTTGTATCGCATTTGTTAGACACTTTTCTCCAAGGTGGGTTAAGGTAAAGGTAAAGGTAAAGGTACCCCTGCCCATACGGGCCAGTCTTGACAGATTCTAGGGTTGTGCGCCCATCTCACTCAAGAGGCCGGGGGCCAGCGCTGTCCGGAGACACTTCCGGGTCACGTGGCCAGCGTGACATTGCTGCTCTGGCGAGCCAGAGCCGCACACGGAAACACCGTTTACCTTCCCGCTAGTAAGCGGTTCCTATTTATCTACTTGCACCTGGAGGTGGGTTACAGATCCAAGGTGGGTTACAGATCCATAAAATGGAGAAAGAGAAAGCCCTGCTCTGATGGCAACACTAAACAGGTGCAGTGACCACATGGCAGCTCTAACCATCTGTAAGTCCAGATTATATTGCCATATTTTGAAGATCAAAAAGAGGACACATTTGCCGACATCTGCTTTTAACTATGGATCGCTATGACGACTCTCCTTTTACATACTCATGAGAAAGAGGACGTGTCCTGGAAAAAGAGGGCATATGGCAACCCAAGCACACCATGGTCCTGCTGTTCTTCAGAGCTCTGAAGAGTGGGGGGAGGCTTGCATAGCTCCCTGCAAAGCTGGAGCTTCTACTGACCCTAGAGAGAGCTACCATAGGGGGCATCTTTCAGTAGTCATGTGTAAAGGGCTTTCATGAAACTGCCCATAGTTTCTGATGTTAATACAGTACATCAATGAGTTGTTTGTCATTCTCACAGTAGACCACGCCCACTGGGTATGTTTAGCCTGAAAAAGAATAGACTGGGAGGAGAAAGGATAGCCATCTTCAAATATCTAAAGGGTTGTCACATGGAAGATGAAGCAAGCTTGTTTTCTCCTGCCCTGGAGGGTAGGACACAAACCAGTGGCTTCAGATTACAAGAAAGGAGATTCCGACAAAACATCAGGAAGAACTTTCCGACAGTAAGAGCAGTTCAATAGTGGAACAGTCTCCCTGGGAAGGTTATGGACTCTCCTCCCTTGGAGGTTTTTAAGCAGAGGTTGGGTGGCCATCTATCATGGCTGCTTTTGCTGAGATTCCTGCATTGCAGGGAATTGGGCTAGATGACCATTGAAAGATGATTCTATGAGTCTATGAAATTAATGGAAATGGGTAATTTAGGTGTGTTAATTTCAGTGGGTCTATTCTAAGTAAAATTTGGTTAAATGCAGCCCAATCACTCCAAAGAGATCCTAGCAGTCTTTCTGCCTATATACCTCTGCTAGCTCTCCAGCTTCAAATTCCCACAAATACTACCACATGATTTTCATTTCTGCCTGTTTCCAAGTTAGTCTTCATGTGAATCCAAAACAATGGGGTTACACAACCCATACTGTTGCTTTAGAATAAAGGTACCCCCCCCCATTTCAAATGACCCTCCACTCAGTTTTGGAACCTCCCAGCTCTACTAAATGCAATGAGGCGAAAGAAAAAGAAGGGGGGGGGAGAGTCTCTAGTCAGAACTTATCTCCTCTAGAAATAAAGCATACAGTAGGAGAGGTAACAAATTTCTTGGTACCTCATTAGCAATTGTAAACAGACTCTATTTTCACCCTGGGGTCTCATTGGAATGATTTGTTAGGCAGGTCTCTCTCCTTCCCTCTTAATTGAAGGGAGTTGGAGGCAATGCAAGAACAACAGTGATTATTTGTGTCCTTCTGGGACTCCTGCCTTGCTGTCTAGTGCTAAAGTGCCCCTCTACCTGATGTTGTTTCTGGAACCTGAATCCAGCTCCAAGTAGCTTCTGTGTGTGGGTATGATTGTTGAGGCAACCTAGCTAGTCTAATAGAAGATGACCAGCATTCTCCTGTGTCTCAAATACTGGGCAAATTCAGTTCTCCATATAATGGCCCGGCCATGTGTGTGGATTCCAGAGAGCTGTTACTTTGATGAACTGTTCCCCGCAGTGTAATTAATTGTAATGCTAAGTACACTACAGTGCAAGGCACCTGTCAGATTAGGGTCCGTGATATAGTAAAATTATCCAAGTGTTTCCCACTAAGGGTAGCATACCCAGTTTGCTCACCGCACTGCTAAGTTCCTTGATCATTCCCTCCGGCTACATCCAGAGTGCCTACTAATTCATCATAAGATAGTGACCACATTTCTAGCAGTAGTAAAATTGAAAATATTGGTAGCTTAGTAGACGCAAGGAGCAGAATACTTTCTCATGTTGGAGCAGGATGTGGATTGAGCAAACCGGATTACTTAGCAGAGTGGAATTACATAACAGAGTAGACATCCCAACTACCATCAGCCTCAACTAAGATTTGTATTGCGGACCTTGAGAATTAAAACACACACACACACACACACCTCTCAGGGCTTCTATGTAAGCTTTATTATCAAGTTTTTGCAGTTTATGAAATCTTCTTTTTGAGAAGATCACCAAGCTTCACCACAACATTAGGCCTTCTTATAAAAATAGCATCTATAGGCTATTGGTTGAGATTCAGATCTATAGTATTGACTCCAACTAAGGACTTATCCAGACTTCCTTTTGTGCCACATTTCTAGGTGAAAGTCTGGGCTTTCCAGTCTTTCCAGGGGGGTTGTTTTTTGTTTTTGTTTTGGTCCTGGCATTTTTCTGGGAAACCTCATGTTTTACTACTGAATTTGAGCAAACGGCAACCGAGTTTCCCTCAATTTCCAAAAATAAACCACCTGGACCTAGAAATATTTCCAATGAAGATTTTTTTTAATGATACTGATTATGAGCTTTGTGAATAGAAAACATCTTTGTAGCTCCTCTGGCCACTGCTTACAAAAGAGCTGCTTCAAGGCCTGACCAACACCTCAACCCCAATACTCTTGGGCCATGTTCTCCACAAACCTCTGGCTTGGTGAGAGGAGAGAGGTGTGGCTGAAATAGGGACCCAGGCCCTCCGGTTGCTTTTTTTTTTTTTTTTTTGCATTTTACAGATAAAGTAAAGGTAAAGGGACCCCTGACCATTAGGCCCAGTCGTGGCCGACTCTGGGGTTGCAGCGCTCATCTCGCTTTATTGGCCGAGGGAGCCAGCGTACAGCTTCCCGGTCATGTGGCCAGCATGACTAAGCCGCTTCTGGCGAACCAGAGCAGCACATGGAAACAGTGTTTAACTTCCCGCTGGAACAGTACCTATTTATCTACTTGCACTTTGACGTGCTTTTGAACTGCTAGGTTGGCAGGAGCTGGGACCAAGCAACGGGAGCTCACCCCATCGCGGGGATTCGAACCTCTGACCTCCTGATCGGCAAGTCCTAGGCTCTGTGGTTCAACCCACAGCGCCACCCACAAAAACTCAAATCTCATATGAGGGTACTAATATTATTAATAATAAGCATTTAAAGGAAACACTACAATCAAGGTCACCTGTACAGTGCAGAATGTGCAGGTTGCCATATTCTGAAAAGCAAAAAAGAGGACACATTTGCCGACTTCTACTTTTAACTGTGCATCGCTATGATGTCTCTCATTTTACATGCCCATGAAAAAGAGGACTTGTCCTGGAAAAAGAGGACACATGGCAACCCTAAACAGCTTCTAAGCTGACCAGCCTATGTCTCCAAATGCGGAGGCAACTTTAAACTGCAGTAACTTGAAATCAATGAGTAGGAGTCAGGTGAATGACAGATGAAAATCGAGCTCATGGGACCATTCCTCTTCAGACTGTAACATGCCCTCCAACATTTCTCTAATGAAAACAGAGACATCCTATTCCATCATCATCATCATCACAATCAGTTTATTATTTGTACCCTACCCATCTGACTGGGTTGCCCCAGCCACATTTGGTGGCTTCCAACATATATAAAAACACAATAAAACATTAAACATTTAAAAAACCTTCCCTATACAGGGATGACTTCAGATGTCTTCTAGAGGTTGTATAATTTCTTTTCTCCTTGGCTCAGGGGTCACATAACTCTATACCCTTCAACATTTCTCCAATGAAAATAGGGATGTCCTAAGGAAAAGTGGGGTATTCTAGGATCAAATCTTCTGTAAATCTGTAACTGTTTCTGGAAAATAGGGGCATTTGGAGGGTCTGTTATAAGTGAGGAATTGCAGGTTTGAACTGTTCCCACCCCTGTTTTGCTGGAACTTCTCTGTACTTTTAAAGTTATCAGTGGTAAGCAGATAATATGTGATGCCCACATACAGTCTGAAACAGAGCATTTTCATGAACTATGTATTGTGTATTTTACCTTGACATATCACTCTGTCCTGTAACATGTCACAAAACCATCAGACAATGTTACACATTTGTACATTAGTAGCCTTATCACCTTTAGGAAAAGGACACTGAGCTTGACAGTTCTACCACATAGTTTATGCTACAGCAGGAGAAATATCAGGCCCGTGGATATGCTGCCCAGGGATATATAACATACACTGGATACACCACTGAATGTAAATTCAAAGTGCTGAAATTCTGAAGCTGAAGACAGGCTCTGGCTGCTGGATGCACAATGATGAATGGATTCTTTAATTTGAAGAAATGAACTGTCAGAAACAATGGCTGTACAAAACAGTTTCCCTGGTCCCTACAGAGAAAGAAAGCCAAAATGAACTTTGGGGCTGTCCCCACCTTTTCATACTTGTGTAAGCTTTAGTCTGTTGAAGTTTGTAAGTTTCTTCAGTCTAGCGTTGTAAGAATTTCTGTGTAGTTTTTTTTTTGTTTTTTTTTAAAAAAGCCTTAAATAGTGAGCGAAAGGTATGCAGCAGAAATTCACCTCTCCCCGATTTTCACTGATCTGAATTAGCCAGATCCAGATATGAAATTCTGACTGGTTTGTGTGTGTGTGCTTGCATGGGTGAAAGATACAGTTTCTCCATTGCCTGGTGAGACTGTGAGAACAGACAGGTGCCAGTTTCATCACAGTTCCACAAACTACTGCCCTGGATGTGAGATAGATGAGGACTGGGATTTTGATTTCTTTCTGTTTGTCATTTTTACAGTATTCCATTCCCACCCCCCACCCCCCATTTCCACATCCATTTGTGATTACATTCGTACCTCCGCTTACATATCCCTCTGGATACATAAACTTCGGGATGCGAACGCAGCAAACCCAGAAGTATTTTTCCAGATTTCACCATGCACGCATGCACAGAAGTGCTAAACCATGCCATGCACATGCGCAGACGCAGTTCTCCGGTTGCGAATTCCTCGGGATGCGGCTGGACCTCTGGAACAGATCCCATTCGCAACCGGGGGTACCACTGTATTATTATTATTACTCAGGTTGGAGGAAATTAACTCAGGTTGGAGGAAATTAACCTGGGGGATGAGCCCGCTCCCACATAGAAGCCAACTCCTAGGGGCTTAAGTTCCTTCAGCAGCACCCCCCATAAAAATATTTGAAGGAACTCCCCCCCCCCCCCAATGTTGATGTTGACCTTTCAAATGGTGTGTGAGCACAATGTTTTGTGACTGATTATGCAGGGCCCAGCTTACCTGCCCCCTCCCCCAATATTTTATTCAAGTTGGCACCCCTGTGTTCCCACAAATACAGTGGTACCTCAGGTTAAGAACTTAATTCGTTCCGGAGGTCCGTTCTTAACCTGAAACTGTTCTTAACCTGAGATACCACTTTAGCTAATGGGGCCTCCCGCTGCCGCCACGCTGCCGCCACACGATTTCTGTTCTCATCCTGAAGCAAAGTTCTTAACCCGAGGTACTATTTCTGGTTCAGCGGAGTCTATAACCTGAAGCGTCTGTAACCCAAAGTACCACTGTACTCAACTCAATGAAAACCATGGGGAGCAGCAGCCTACTCACTATAACAGTGTTGGCCAAACTTGGCCCTCCAGATGTTTTGGGACTACAGTTCCCATCATCCCTGATCACTGGTTCTGTTAGCTAGGGATGATGGGAGTTGTAGTCTCAAAACATCTGGAGGGCCGAGTTTGGCCAGCACTGCACTCTAACTAAGGGTAGCTGTGACAGCAGTAGGCAACACAGTACATATTAGTCCTTTCCCAATGCCCTCTCGGATATAACTGCTGAGCCTTTTGAAAGCATAGAGGTGAAGCAATGGGCAAAGGAGAAAGAGTAGTTAAATTCCTGCTTATTGCCCAGTTTTTAAAGGCACAGAATCCTTACCATAAAATGTTGACTACCTTGGAGGAAGCATCTACCAAGGGAAAGATAATGTAGCTATTTACAGCCACATTTCCATGCAAATTCCCAAAACGTGATGGGGAACTTGCAAACGTCAACAGAAACAAAATCCTCCCTCCTACCATTTAAAACTTAAAATAAATGAACTGAGTTGTAGGTTCATTATAGGGAGGGCATTTTTAAAAGATGCTCTCCATTTATTATTGCAGAAACATGTGCATTTATAGTTTGTAGGTTCCTGTCGAATTCTAAGGCCCGAGACTCTTAGAGATCAGAGCATAAACTGAGACTCTGGTTGCTGAATGAAGATGTTTATTTTACTTTCCTAATATCACCGATTTACAATCTTACATTATCATGTGCCTGAGATTTTAAATCTGGAATGTTAATATTCATTTTAAGGAAATGCCTTGTTTTGTCCCAGAGTAGCTGAATGATCTTACGTAATAAAGCAAATGAGGTTTCAGACCCTTTCTCAAAAAGAAGAGGGTTGAAGCATTAATTAAGGGAAGCTGAGAGGTCAGTATCAGAGCGTAAAGTGACATGACCAAGGTCACAGAAAATCAACTTCAGGTTGAGAACCAGATATGTTGCATTCCAAATTCTTTGCTTAGCCCATTAGATTTAATACAAAATGTTTCCAATTAGGAGGAAAGGCACAAAGGATATTACAAACATTCGTGTTCAACAAATTCCAAAGGAAATAGAAGCTATGTTACCAACCGCATGTGGGTTTTGGTGGTATCTGTGGGGGCAGAAGTATTCTTGAACCAGACTTTTTGCAGCCTCTATTTCTTTCTTTCTTTTCTCCTTTTACCTAACAGTCCCTTCCGAATGCCTTTTAAAATGTGAAAAATGTGTGGCGTCTGCACACTAGTAAAATAAGTTGGAATATATACATTTAAAAATCCAAATTCCTGTGTTCAGTATCGGTGAGGCCACGATAGAACACATCTATGGCCCTGCATTAGGAATTATCTCGTCAGAATTTGGAATTTTGGGGCATTGCTATAGTGGCCTAATTAAAACACACACACACACACATTGACACAAAAGCATAAAGTTGGGTCCCACTTTCTCAGGAGGTCTTCTAGCTTTCATTCACCTCTTTTCACCCTGTTCCTCTTTGTCACTTCATTTTCAATGAAACTACAGAAGGGAAGGAAACACAAAACCTTGGCACCAGCCTGTGTTGAAACTTGCAATTATCTCCCTTTTCAAGGCTTCAAAGCCAAATCTCTTTTGGGCCACTGCCTTTTCCTGGCTTCTCATTTATTGCTATCAGTTTCAGAAGGTGTCCTCCTTTGAGTTGATATCCTCACTCTTGACCTCCCTCCACCTTTGTTTTCTCTAAATACATCCCAAAGGCATGTCAGAAAGAAAGAAAGAAAGAAAGAAAGAAAGAAAGAAAGAAAGAAAGAAAGAAAGAAAGACCGTTTCTTAAATAATCTTGGCTTACAAGGCGATCGGTGTTTGTTTTTCAGAGGTTATTTTCCTTTGGGAATGTACTCTGCAAAATGTTGTGAATCAGGCCTGCCACAATGAGTGAGACACCAAGTCCAGTGCAAGTTATGCAACCCAACAGCCATGAGTTTGGGCTTGCAAGATGCTTAACCAGGGGCAAAACTAGGCTTTATTTCACCTGGGTCAAAGACCCAATTTGGCATACATACCCAGTGCCGGATTAACATATAAGCTAAACAAGTTTTATAGCTTGGGGCTCCACTCTCTTGGGGGGGCCCAAAAAATTTAAAGAATAAAAAAACTGGATGTACATTTCCAAAATATAAGATAATAAACAAATAAAATAAAACCTACATACAGCAACAGTGTTTTGTGTTGTGTGGGCTCCGATGATGTAATTAGGTCCATAAATTACCATATAGCATATATTCAACACAAAAAATGCGACAATTTGTTGTTGACAAAGGACAGCTGGACATATAAAGGGCCCCATTACCTTCAGTAGCTTAGGGCCTCATCAAACCTAAATCTGGCCCTGCACACACCCCACACACGCATTTGTGTACACACACAGGCTGGGAGCCTCAATAGCACCCCTCTGGAGGCTTCACCCAGGGCAAAAAACTCCAGCTAGCCCTCCTATAGCTGTGGCTCTGTCTTAACAATAACTCACCCCCATTTATTTTTATCATTACTTTATTAAAAAAAAAAAAGCAACCAAAACTTAGAGAAAGGTAATCTCTCTTCAGCTCCATTTGGAGTTGGCCTGGTATCTTGGCATGTCTGCCAAGAGTGTGGCCTACACTTGGCCACCCCCTTGAATGGGCAGGCTGGTAACTATCAGGAGCTTGTCCTACTCTCGAGTAGGACCCTGGTAGAGACACATGCCCGACTGGCATGTTCTCTCCCTCCTGGTCATTTGTTCGGGAGCTTCAAAAGCTTTCTTCTGCCCGAACATCACAGCAACAGATGCCAACAGACATCGGCACACTTAGGGATCCGCAGTCTTCGCAGCTTGCGTAAGAGACCTCAGTAACTCAGCATTTTGGCTAATCTACTTTATTTACATATAAACACACACGGAGCACTGCAACGTGGCTCCCTCTCTCTCTAGCACCAGACAGCAAAGAACAAAAACAAAACAAAGGACAACTTCACAGAACACAGTAACACAAACATCCTGTCTCCGTCACTTCCCACTCTGTGGAGTCAAAACACACACCGTCATGTGATAGACAACAATCCTATGACTGCAATCATGGAGCAGGAATTCTAACAGTAACAGCCTCTGAGCCCCTACCTTTGATTAGCCAGGCGGGCACTGCCCACCCTTACCTGGGAGCCTGACACGGCTGGAAGTGGGCAGTGCCAGGTGTCCATCCCCTCCCCAAGCCACAATGGAAGCTGGCGGCCTCCCTGGACCCACCACCGCCATGCCATGTGGCAACAGACACCCACCCAGAGTCCCAGGTGAGAGGATATTTCTGGGGGTTTTTCCAACAATTTTTTTCCTGGCTTGAACTGCTGCTACACGCATGCTCATGGTACCATATGCATGTTATTGTACTGTCACTTGTGAGCCGTAGTTTCTAGCACGAGTGTTGGCCACTTGGAAATTTAAATGTCCCTATCCCAGAACAATTTTCTCCTCAGCAACAGTCATAAAAAAGAGGAACAAACAAAAAGGAGGTTCCAACCAATTGAGGGGTTTTTACACTACCACTGCCGTTTTCCTATTGCCATTGCTCTTCCTTCTATGCTGATCTTGAAAACATCGCATAGTTTAGAAGCAAGGACGTTGGCATAGTCCCCACATGTGGATGTTAGGCATAGTGGATGATTCAGTTTGGTTGTCACTCACAAGACCTCTGGAACACTGGCGAAAAAGAGAGGCTCAAATGGGGATGAGCTCATTTTTATGAAACGGGTTGCAACGGATGTCCTCTGCTCAAGAAAGTCAGAATGTCCTTGCCAGATCCCTCCAGCAAACAACTTGTTAACCACTTCAGTAGGTGTTGCTGCTTAAGCAATGGTTCAGGGTTGCAAAATTTCAAAACTCCACAAATCAATCCCTGAAATTTGAGAAATCTGAGCTTCCTTCCTTCCTTCCTTCCTTCCTTCCTTCCTTCCTTCCTTCCTTCCTTCCTTCCTTCCTTCCTTTTCAATGCTGATGTTTGAGCTCCTAAAATATATCAGAGCTCTGTGGGTTTTTCTGGTGGAGGAGGGCAGAAACTTTTCCAGCATCCTTGTTATTAATCATGTGCCATTTCGGGATGGACAAATTTTGGTTGCTATCAATTTCTTATTTTTCAATCTCCACTGCCATGCCAGATTGCAAATACTTTTTTTTAAAAAAAAGTGCTTAGGAAAATGCATCACCATTTTACTGAATTTTCCCCCTAATATATATAATTTTCACATAGCAATTTTTTAATTTTATTTTTGCATTCTGACATGACCCTTCTATTCAATTGAACAGAGCAACCTATTGGGTGGCTAGAGCTCTGGGTCAGCATGCAGTTCTTGCCCAGCTTCCCATTGATTCCAGTGGGCCTTCTGCAGGAGATGTCCCTGGCCTGCAAACATAACAAGGTGGGCATTAACCTCCGAAGCCGCATTTGGATTTGCGGCCTGGCCCGAGGGCTACAAACTCCTCTCCCTGATGACCTTCCTGTCAATACATTGAGGTTTTCATCTGGCTCCCGGCTCCCTTTTCCACTTGCAGAGTTAAATGTCACCAGCAGAACGAGGAGGGAATGCCACCATTTCTAAAAACAAAATAAATAACACCCTATTGGCGTCTCAGAGGTTTTTCCTCAGGCCTTTTAAAAATCTGAAATGGTTTTTTTGGAAAGTCTCTACTTGGATAACTCATGTCTTCATCAACAGAACAAATCTGTCTTCAAGAAAGAAGGCACAGTGAGCAAGTAAAAATACTGTGGTCCAGCAAATGACGTCGAGGCCTGCAGAGTAATTAAAGCACCGCGAGTCCTCTGTGTATGGGAATGGAGAAGGGGTGGGCGGGAAGCTTCTGAAGTCGCATGGGATTTAAGGTCTCTCCATCCAGTTTTTCTCCCTTTGGAGGAGTGGAGGAACACACATTTCCTCTCTTAAGGTACACAGATGGAGGTTATGCAAAACCAAAGATCCCTTCCCCACTTTTAAAGTGAGGACTATCACCCAAACGGCATACCCTCCAACATTTCATGGATGAAAATAGGGACGTCCTATTCCATCCTCAAGGGATGCGGATGGCTCTGTGGTCTAAACCACAGAGCCTAGGGCTTGCCGATTCGAATCCCCATGATGGGGTGAGATCCTGTTGTTCGGTCCCTGCTCCTGCCAACCTAGCAGTTCGAAAGCACGTCAAGTGCAAGTAGATAAATAGGTAATGCTCCGGCGGGAATTTAAACGCCGTTTCCGTGCGCTGCTCTGGTTCTCCAGAAGCAGCTTAGTCATGCTGGCCACATGACCCGGAAAAACTGTCTGCGGACAAACGCCGGCTCCCTTAGCCTATAGTGCAAGATGAACGTGCAACCCCAGAGTCGTCTGCAACTGGACCTAATGGTCAGGGGTCCCGTTACCTTTTATTCCATCCTCATCATTATTTTATTATTTATACCTCGTCCATCTGACTGGGTTGCCCCAGCCACTCCGGGCAGCTTCCAAGATATTTAGAAATGTAATAAAATATTAAACATTAGAAAACTTCCATATGCCTTCAGATGTCTTCTAAAGGTAGTATAGTTACTTATCTCCTTGGCTCAGGGGCCATACCTTCCAACATTTCTCTGATGAAAAAAAGAGACATCCTAAGGAAAAGCGGGACATTCCAGGATAAAATCAGAAACTGGGATGGCTTCTGTAAACCTGGGACTGTCCCTGGAAAATAGGGACACTTGGAGGGTCTGTTCCAGACTGTGAGAATTATTAGCAATGGAGAGCATCCTATGGAGAGGATAAAAAGCCTGTGGTCCTATGAACATTTTCGTGGAAATAATTCCCACTGGAGACAAGGACACTGCAAAGATAACGTTTTAAAATTAAATAGAAGGTGCCACTGCCCTTGAAGGCTAAAAACACACACATATTTTTTAAGACAAGGACTTAACCATTGACATAGGAAACTCCCGACTCTACCTGCGTACAACGAAATCCTGTGCCACCTAATGATTAAACTAGATAATGACACTGTCCACTTGGTCACTACAGAAAGTACAGTAGAGTCACAAATTATAAATAAAAGATGCTGGATTATAGTGAGTTAGACCATTGGTGTATCTAGATCACTACACCACTGGCCTTCAACTGGGGCTTGGAACCCACTAGTGGGTTGCAGCCTGATCCAAGGTGGAGCACTACCACCATGTTTGCTTGTTTTTTTAAGGGTCCCCAAATGCATGTTTGGGTTAAAAGTGGGTTCTGGTTTGAAAAGACTGAGACTACGTGGTCTATACTGTCTGGCAACAGCTCTTCAGGGCTTCAGACAGGATCCTTTCACAGCCCTATCAGGAGATGCCAGGGGCGAAGCCTTTCTGCCTTTCCTCCAATTGGTATACATGCATCTTTCCCTCCTTATTTAAGCCTCATAACAACACCTGTGAGGTTGGTTGGACTAAGAGACAGCAACTGGCCAAGGTCAGGATTAAAACCGCAGGTCTAAAAAGACATCACAATGGATCAAAGCTATACATCAAATATACAGATGAGTAGTAACTTTCTGTCATATTTATCTGCAGGCATATGCGGCAAACATTTCAAAGTGCGGAACATCAAATGGCCACCTCCTCACATACCTGGAAAGCAGACTTGAAATAGGGTCTCCTCTGTGGCAAAATTCTCCCCTATGCTCATTTTTATACTAAAGCTCATGTTCTGCTGCTCTATCCAGGGTATATGTATGTATGCATGTATGTCTGTGTGGACATTCTCTTGTACATTAAAGAGGAAGCAAATGCTAAATGGTAAATCTCCTTAAAACCTCAGGTATGCCACAGTAAGGGAACCCAAATGAAGAGCTGCAAGTTCCCTAGTGTAAACAAGTGAAACATTTTTAAACACACACATGTCTCTTTAAGAAGCTGGCGTTTGATTGAGTGGGTTTATTTTCACAGTGTTTCTTAGCTGGGTCAGAGGGAAAAAAATACTCCCTATTGATGCCAAAGAAGTATTAGAGACAAAGCCGGGGAAATGATTTTTCCATTATTTCTCCCGAAAAACTGTCTCTCTCTATCTGCCAATCTTAGGTCAACAAACATGGGCCTGATTGACAAGTTAAAATGTTTAGCTTAACCTGCAACTCATATAAACCAAATTTACATTTTCTTGTACAGGAGGGAGATGTAAAACAAACAAACAACATCTTCCGCCTCAGCCTGCTGTCCAGCTCCCTCTTTGCACATGATCTGGGTGGCAACCAGGCACTCAGCTTAGATGTCTCAGGTGGAGGGCTCTCTCTCTCCAGTTAGCAAGTCTTCTCCGGCCTCCTTTAAAAGTGATACAGGCAGAGCCAGTCAAGTGCTCTCAGGGTTTGCATAGGCAGCCACTTCCCCCATGGCTGATTTAAGTTCTGCAGAGATGAATTTGTATAGGGTGCATAAGATGGGGATCTTATAGATGCATGTTCCTTCACTGGAAGCAGATTTGAAAGAGCACCTAGTAAATTCATTGTCTCCTTTCAGGGCAAGTCTTTGCTATCTCTCTCTTTTCATTTGTAAATAAACAAAAGATTTAACCAATAAATGACCCTCTACATGCATGGACATAGCCAAGAGAGGGCCATCAAGTAAATAAATAAAAATACTTAACTAACTGACTAATCACGTTGCAGATTGCTCAGTTCTGCCCCACCCACCCCCGACATAAATCCCCTGTCTACATGGCATAGGCAATCTCCCCTTCTCTTTCTGCACCCAAGCAGCTCTACTCAACACCCATTTCTTCCTTCTGGCACCACATTCACCCCTCCAGCCAAAGTCATGTTATAGTGCACCATCTGCATTCAAAACGGCCGCTGGCATCCAAACTTTAACAAAGACCACTTCCCCCACCTCGGAAACCTTCGTCCCAAGGTTGGTGATGATACCTTGAGAGCAGCCGAACCTGCAGAAAACAAACAGGCAAGCTATTTTCCAAATTATACAGTCGATTCAACACAATTTATATACCATTTTATTGTACAGTGGTACCTTGGGTTAAGAACTTAATTCATTCTAGATGTCTGTTCTTAACCTGAAGCACCACTTTAGCTAATGGGGCCTCCCACTGCCGCGCGATTTCTGTTCTCATCCTGAAGCAAAGTTCTTAACCTGAGGTAATATTTCTGGGTTAGCGGAGTCTGTAACCTGAAGCGTATGTAACCTGAAGCATATGTAACCCAAGGTACCACTGTAATAAAGTTTCTGAATGGTTCCCAAGGAAAGAAAACGCCGATAAAAAAACCTGTTAAAAACAATTTTATGTACTATTATGTTTTTGTTCTGTACACTACCTTCTGAAGGGGACGCGGGTGGCGCTGTGGTCCAAACCACTGAGCCTAGGGCTTGCCGATCGGTAGGTCGGCGGTTCGAATCCCTGCAACGGGGTGAGCTCTCATTGCTCTGTCCCAACTCCTGCCAACCTAGCAGTTCGAAAGCACGTCAAAGTGCAAGCAGATAAATACCTCCAGTGGGAAGGTAAACGGGGTTTCCGTGCGCTGCTCTGGTTTTGCCAGAAGCGGCTTAGTGATGCTGGCCACATGACCCAGAAAAACTGTCTGTGGACAAATGCCAGCTCCCTCAGCCTGTAAAGCGAGATGAGCACCGCAACCCCAGAGTCGTTTGTGACTGGACATAACTGACAGGGGTCCTTTACCTTTACCTTTTTCTGAAAGCATTGTGCCTTGAAAAGCAGCTTGAAAACCTGTCAATTAATAAATTTAACAGCTGATCAATGGCAGTGGGGAACCTTCTATCTGGATCAGCCCTGTAGCCAACCTACCCTGATAGGTGGGGCAGCCACATTTCTAGGTGGGGCAATTGGGGGGACAGGCACATAGTGGCAGCCAGTGCCCTTCCTCTGCTTGCCCACTGGTGGGGAGGATCTGAGGGTCAGGGGAAAGGCAAGGCCTTTCCTCTCACTCCTCCTCAATACCGAGAATCTGTTACCCTGCGTAATGGACTATGCAAAGGCTAAGTTCGCAGAAACTTTTGTATGAGCGCCGGGATTTAAATAACATGAATATTTTTTGTTGCTAATAAACAAATGAAGTCGAGGATGCACTGAACAAGGGGATCCCAAACAGTGTAAAACAGGTAAAATAGTTTGTGCTATAACTAAACGTAATGTGGAGCTTGTTTTCTAAAAAAAAAAAAAAAAAATCAGTTGTAATCTTGAATCATAACACCAATACAAAAAAAGAAAAAGGTTTAGGAGAAAAGGAATAATTCATTGCAATATACCCTAGCAAAGCACATAGGGAGAGTGGTGCTGAGAACAATACACATAATTTTCTTGTTGAAGACAACAAAACTGAGTTTTTAACTCTGTAAAATATTGACTGCATAATCTACTTCCTTTCATAAAGTTACAAAAATGCTTGATAAACGTGCTAGAAAGCTTTCTGGATGGTGGTTCGCAAGATGTTGACGGTACATATTAGGAAAGTCAGAAAATTAGGGCTCAGGTGGCTGAGGACAATCTAGAACTGCCCTATCAGGAAAGAGCTACAAAACTCCAAGTAGTTGTGACATGGCAATAGGGTAAACAGCTGCAATTCCAGATCACTTACTAGTTAGTGTACATCTCAGCTTGGGTTTTTTAATTTTTATTTTTAAGTGAGTTTCTAGCCTGGATATTTGAGGAAAATATATTGGTGGATTAGCCTACAGTGTCTGACAATGGATGAAGATGCAAAGGCCCAGATAGCAAGCTGGGGTGATTCCATGGGCACAGGAAATACAACACAATTCTTTAGTTGGCTGAGCTTTCATCTTGTTCTCAAAGCAGAAATATGTCAAAGGGAAGCAAAAAAATGTACATTTGTAGGAGCTTAATGAGCATTTGAGCAAATCGGAATCCTTTGCTGAACTTAGACTGTGTATCGTATCATTTTAGTCCCCTCGCTTCCTTTCTAGCCACAAAATTTCTTCCCATAGCAAACGTTACCACAACATTCTTCTTTTACAAGGGGTCGAGGGTGATTTCCAATGCATTTAAAATCCTTTTTAAAAACAAAAAAACAAAAAACTTCCCAGAGATGCTTTAAAACAACAAAAACTATGCAGTGCTGCAGAGTGAGGCTTGCAACACTTTGACTGCATATGGTCTCCATCCTTTGATTTCAGCGATGTCCAGAGTCACCATGGCTGAACTCATACCACACACAGTTGATCTCACATGTGGAAGAACAGTCTTGCTGGGCTCTTCATCCCCAGGACAAAAGCAAACAAACGGGGAGGCCAAATAAACCAAACAGCATCAGAAACATAAATGTGTGGGAAGTGCCAAAATGTAAGGTTCTCTTGCATTGTTGACATCCATGAGGCAGGATGCAAGGCATTCTGAAACCAGCTGGACCATCTTCCTTCCTTTAGATAACAATCTGCTCTGTTGCGTCTTGTCACCTGCACCTGCTCCCCCACCAGAACCAAGAGGAGAACCTTGTAAGTTATCAGTCCACACTAGCTAACCCAGATGCTCCAGTTTTCCCTGTTTTCGAGGGACAGTCCTATTATCTTCTATAATAGTCTTCCAGCAACCTGCGACAGAACAAGCAAAAAGCCTGTCCGCTTCTCTAAAAACCACTTCATGAGTATAGGAAGTGTAGTCCATTCAGAAAGAAGAGAAGGTGAGGATGATAACAGACTTAGGTTGGAGGAACTTAACCCAGAACTTCCAGGTGTCCTTATTTTCCAGGGACAGTCCAAGATTTACAGAAACCATCCCAGTTTCTGATTTGATCCCGGAATGTTCCGCTTTTCCTTAGGCCCTCCCTATTTTCATTGGATAAATGTTTTAAGGTATGGAATAGGACATCCCTGTTTTCATTGGAGAAAGGTTGGAGGGTATGCATTACTACTCCAAACTGATGTTTTTTCTAGATTGTATAGTTACAGTCTTTGAACGAATCAAGTTCAAAATTTGCTCTGATATATAATTGTGCAAGTTCAAGGATATAACTCAATGACCAGTGATGCTAACTGATTTTTTAAAAGTGACTCTAGCAGACTCCCCTCACCCCACCCATGAATCAACGATAATACTTTCCCTACCCCTCCACCCTAGTTTGATATTTTGGAAATGCACCAAAACGCTGGCCACAATCAGGTTAGCTACTGGTGGTCAGCAAACATACCACCCACAGTGTCAAGGAGAATGCTTCAGTTCTGTTGCCTACGTCAAACTGAGTCCATCTCTCCCCACAATACCCCCTTTGCTTGACTGATCCCACCCAACTCTCCCTCTCTCTCTCTTTTTAATAGGGGTTAATAAATTTTCCAGCCAAGACACATTGCCCTGCTATTAGAGGCAGCCTGGACAGAGAGACTTCTAATGAGAGCTCAGCTCCATAGGGAATTAGGTTTTCTTCTCCCTTGCTCCTTTCGTCTCTCTTCTGAGCATGTGGGTTGGGGAAGGCAGTTAACTGTGGTTTGCTCAGTCCAGCCAATACAAGCAAAAGGAATACCACATGGATTGCTGGAAGAGCCCATGGGTCATTTTCATGGAGTGCTATGAATCAGAAGGATCACCAGAGGACCCAAGCATGGCTCAGACATGTCCGAAAGCACAAGCATGTCTCTGTGGAGGCATTGTATGCATCAGCACAGATGCAGTGAATAGATGTGTAACTTCTTGTGCCATTGAAAACATAGGACAGGTAATTCTTACAGAGTTCCAAAGAACTTATTCAAACTTTAAGCTCGGTTGTGGCTTCGTTACAGCTAGTCCGCTCACCCCCTTTTCGGGCACGGCAGCTTTGCGGGATAGTGGAGGCTCCTCCAAGGCCCCGGCGAGGGGGTAGCATCCTCAGAGCCCCATCTAGATAAGGGACATGGGCATAAGCCCATGCCACCTATCAGAGGCTGGATCCTAGACCGCATCCCAGATTGGCAAATGGGGGTGCAGGCTAAGACATGGGCTGAGCCATGGGGCAGAGCCAATGCAGTGCGAAGGCATCCCTTGGGTCCTCCCCCATGGCCATTTAAGCAGCCCTCACCCGGGGCCCTACCTGCCTTTCCCCCTGTCGGGTTTGGGTATCCCGTTAAAGGGATCTGGGGGGAGTGGTCATGTCCGCATGCCCAGGCAGGGCCAGGACCGAAGGTACTCTCCCAGACAGTGGTCTCCGCAGGGGTTACCCTATTTGATGTAAGTCTTAGGAGCCCCCCACCTGGATTGACCTATGTGTCACTTCTGGTGTGCGGGCCGGAAGTATTTTGATTGCCCCCTGCCCAAGCCAAACCTCTTTCCTCTGTATTCAATAAAGTTGTGGCCTGTTTTGATCCAAAGCAGTCTATGTGGTCTGTGGGTTGAGGATGGCCTGGGCATGCGGACATGAACTTATATTTGAAAGCTCACACCACACCATAATCTCATTTTTTAAAAGGGGTGGGCTTTCCTTGGTAATGTTTATTTTGATGGCTGCTACTGACTGTTTTCGGGTTGTTGTTTTAATTAAAAAACCGTACTATTGTCATTCAAGTGAGAATGAACATTTTAAAAATCCTGTAGGTAATTCTAGGTATTGTCACAAACCATGCATTTTACAGTATTAAGTATTGAGATATCAGTTTGCATCTGGGAATGTTCTTTGGGCAATGCCTCCATTTCCTTTGGATGCATTATAACCAATTATATTTGCACACAGGCTACCATTTACAGTTCTTTTAAAGGAAAGCCAGTGTGGTGTAGTGGATGGAGCAGGGTGGTCCAACACATGGCCCAAAGGCTGCATGCAGCCCTTGATACCATTTTTGATGGCCCTCAGCTGCTGCACATTGTGCAAAAGTTGTACATTGTGCCTTATGGAAGTGTCCTTTGAAGTCGGCAGTGAAAGGTTGGGCATAGGGATTGGCGAACAAATTAAACTTGGTTCATATCTAGAAGTGAATCTACCTGTTTCACGCTTTCCGAAACAATACACAAACCGAAACACAGCCATTGTTCAAAATTCGCATGTCTCTGAATTTTACACTGCAGTTCTCCAGACAAATCATGACATGTGAAAATGCATTATATTACGTGACATGACTTTGTAAAAATGTGTATTGTGGGCAAAATTGCACCCAGACCTGTTCATATCCTCACTAAAATGCTGAAGGAACTGATGCTGAAAGGTAGGGAACTCAACATAAAATTTGAAAAAATGAAAAGTGAGAGAAACCAAAATTTGAAAATTTCACCCATCCCCTGCTTGAATGTTTTCTGTCCTTTCAAAGCTGTGCAGTATTTCTGTTCTTTTGCTACAAATTCGTACCCATGCCCGTACTGCCTTCATCTACTGAGTTCCAGCTCTGAGGGCCTTCTGGCAGTTCCCTCACTGAGAGAATGAAGTTACAGGGAACCAGGCAGAGGGCCTTCTCAGTGGTGGCATCCTCCCTGTAGAAGGCCATCCCTTCAGATGTCAAGGAGATAAAGAACTACACAACTTTTAGAAGACACCTGAAGTATACGGAAGTTTTTAATGTTTAATGTTTTATTATGTTTTCATATGTTGGTAGCCGCCCAGAGTGGCTGGGGCAAACCAGTCAGATGGACTGAAAATAATAATAATATTATTAATAATAATAATAATTTATACCCCACCCATCCGGCTGGCTTTCCCAACCATTATTATTATTATTATTATTATTATTATTATTATTATTATTATTATTATGCAGAGGAAGCCCAGTCAAGTTGCCCACTGCTACTTACATATGCTACTCTATTCTAATACCACTTTCGCTAGTGTATTGCAATTGCATTTCAAGAAGGGATCAGGAGTAGCCATTCCACTCCCTCCCTGTTAGTGTGTCTCTCTTCAGCCAGATCTGACCAACAAACAAACTAGAGACTGAGAAACTGATAAAAGTCATAGGAACCCCTTTGGCAACTGAATGATGGACAGAAATACAATTGGAAAGCCTGTTTCCTTTCTGGCACAGAACCGGCTGAGTAGCATGAAAATGAATACGTGGCTTGCAGCTTTCATTGGAGGCCCCCAACTGTGGGCTGCCAGTGGCAACCTCAGGTTTAGTGTGAAAAATGGAACAGGAAATAGCCTTGTTTTACTAACATTCAACACCACCTACTGATGACCCTATTCAGTTAAGACTAACCTCTACCCTGTACTAAATTATAATTATTATTATTATTATTTACAGTTTCATGTTTGAGCTCTGCCAACTTCCACATATGCTAGACATTCATCTTAACAGGGGGCTAACAAAACATCACACACACTTATTATTACTGTTACCACAGCTACAGCGATAGTAAAGGCAACTGCAACATCCTGCAATGGTCGAATAGAGGCAAGCGAATACATTATGCACCCTTGAAATAAATTAAACAGCACAATAAAGTAGCGGTATTGAGTTTCTCTTGCTGGAAGAGACAGAATGCATGTTATTTGTATGGCGTTTCAGCATCAGATACAACGGCTAGTAGCTAAAGAAAAGGACAATTCAATAGCAAACAGAAGTCATTTCCCCTTGGGCTCTTTCCAACTCATTGCAACTCAAACAGATGAGAAATGTGGGTAAAGAGCAGGTTTGCACACAGCTTGGCTTTAAATATTGCAAGGCCAAATTATACGTGAGGTGAATTGCAGGCAGGCTGAAGTCCTACTGGTGTTAAAGGGAACATTCCTCTGAAGGCAAACAGCAGATTGAGGGGGTGATTTTTATTGGAGGGAAAGGGCTAATCCCGCCCACAATATGGAATGGTTCTGATCCCGATCCCTCCCCCATGGTAACTACTTAATTTCTTTTTATATACAGTGGTACATCAGGTTAAGTACTTAATTCGTTCCGGAGGTCTGTTCTTAACCTGAAACTGTTCTTAACTTGAAGCACCACTTTAGCTAATGGGGCCTCCTGCTGCCGCTGCGCCGCCAGAGCACGATTTCTGTTCTCATCCTGAAGCAAAGTTCTTAGCCCGAGGCACTATTTCTGGGTTAGCGGTGTCTGTAACCTGAAGTGTCTGTAACCTGAAGCGTCTGTAACCCGAGGTACCACTGTACTCCCTCCCTAGGAAGATTCATCTTGCTGTATCATTATTTACCAGATGAAGGATATTTTCTTCCAGAGACCTTTTGATGCTTATTGAGCTTCTGTAATCCTGAATGATCATTGATTCTGGTGTTTTAAATCTGTTGTGTAATGGGTGTCTGCCACCACCCCCATCCCCACTTGCTGTGCCTGTTGGTTATATTGTGTACTGTAATTTTAAATCATTTGGCACTCAGCTTGGAGATTCACAAATCAAAAGACAGGGAATAAGTAGTAAATCAACATAACAAATATACACAAATAATAGTACCTGTTAGTACAGTCATACCTCGGGTTACAGCCACTTCAGGTTGCGTTTTTTCGGTTGCGGACCGCCAAAACCTGGAAGTACCGGAATGGGTTATTTCTGGGTTTCGGTGGTCACACATGCGCAGAAACACTACATTGCTCTTTGCGCATGCGCAGAAGTGCCAAATTGCAACCCGTGCGGGCACAGATGCGGGTTGTGAACGCTGTGGGTTGCGAATGTGCCTCCCGCATGGATCCACTGTAAATTGATCACATGCCTTTGAAAATCCCACCTGATGGTTCGGATGTAACTGGTGGTCTTTGATCTCAAACATTAGTTGGTTTTTTGCATGTTCTTTGCCAGCTACCATGCTGAAATATAGTTCAGACCTGAAGATCACTTTCTGCTCAAATATTTTTCTGCCATGCTGTGTGGTGGTTTAAGGTGAAAACAAAAAAACAAAACAAAACAAAAGTCTGCTCACTTCCTCAACTTCCCAGGAGAATTCCAAATTGGATTAATACTCTTATCTGATCTTCAAGCCTTTTCCGTCTTCGTAAGGGAGCCTACAGGGACATTTAGCTAGCTGCTGAGCTGCCAATCTTTTCATTTGTAGAAATACTATTACTATTTTGTTACTTTCCAACATAGGTTAAACTAGATTAAGGGAAATTAGCACCTTTCACTTAAGAACTCTGATTTCACCAGGGCAATTGTTATTACTCTTTCAGGAATAATTCCTTGCCAAGATCAAGAGGTGTATAGTAGCTCTCTGGAAGTGATGGATTAAAGTGTTGAAAGGATCTATTTCTGCTTTCCCCTTCCTAAGGAATCTCTCTGATGGCCTATTGTACTGTAACCAAATAAAGCCCCTGGTCAGGTAAACATTATGAATGTGCTTCAGTTTACAGACATGAGCTATTCCCTTGAAACAGAATAGAGCCGAGCTAAAAAATAAGTGGTGGCACTGCTATCCTTTACATCTGGATAGTTCAACTTCCCAAATGCTGTTAAGGAAGTGCCGTCCAATTCCATCAGTTTCCTAGATGGAGTTCTCATAAGTCTTCAGATAAAATAAGCAACCGGGCAACCAAGTAAATAAATTTTGCTGAAACAACGTCTTTAGGTTTTTCCAGGTTTTCACAGTTTCCAGTCCACCCTCAAGGACAGCTCCACATAGGGTGTACTGCAGTAATCCAACCCGGACATTACCTGTGCATCAATGACAATAGTCAAGCTACCTTGGTCCACAAATGATGATAGCTGACTTACCAGTTTAATTTCCTGCAGGAATCGTGATCTGACCATTGATAATCCACTCTTCTGACTATGATCAGAAACATCATTTCAACAAGTTTTAGGGTCAGCTGGGTAGATAGGGCATTGGCTGCATCACTAGCCTGCTTGCTTGTGTTTTAGTAAGCCTGGGGTGGTCAGCAGGCCTGACAGCCCCACTTTCAGCAAGAAGCTCCATCTTAACCTGCCCCACACCCGATGTGTCTTGGCTGAAATGGCCTCACAGGACCTGATTGGACCTAAAGCTGGATATTCCCCTCCACTGTAGTAAGCCATGTTCTCTTCAGCTACTGGTGATTCCCCAACCCATTGTTTGCAAAGATTGTTTGCAAACGTAAGGGTTTTTGTTTTGCTTATGAAGAGAAGAGACTAGCAGGGAGGGCTAGTAAGGTAAAGGTAAAGGACTCCTGGGCAGTTAAGTCCAATCAAAATCGGCTATAGGGTGCAGCGCTTATTTCCACTTTCAGGCCAAGGGAGCCGGTGTTTGTCTGCAGACAGCTTTCCGGGTCATGTGACCAGCTTGACTAAACTGCTTCTGGCACAACAGGACACCGTGATGAAAGCCAGAGTGCACAGAAATGCCGTTTACCTTCCCGCCTCAGCGGTACCTAGTTATCTGCTCACATTGGTATGCTTTCAGACTGCTAGGTTGGCATGAGCTGGGACAAAACAACAGGAGCTCACCCCACCGCGCAGAATCTAACTCCTGACCTTATGATTGGCGAGCCCAAGAGGCCCAGTGGTTTAGACCACAGCACCACATGTGTTCCATCTGGGAGGGCTTGTAGATATGGTGGAAAGTGAGCCTCATGCTGAAATAGATAGATATAGATAGATGATAGATAGATAGATAGATAGATAGATAGATAGATAGATAGATAGATATAGATAGATGATAGATAGATAGATAGATAGAGATAGATAGATGATAGATAGAGATAGATAAATAGATGATGATAGATAGATAGATGATAGATAGATAGATAGATAGATAGATAGATAGATAGATGATAGATAGATGATAGATAGATGATAGATAGATGATAGATCGATAGATAGATGATAGATAGATAGATAGATAGATAGATAGATAGATGATAGATAGATAGATAGATAGATAGATAGATAGATAGATAGATAGATGATAGAGAGAGAGAGAGAGAGAGATAGATAGATAGATAGAGAGAGAGAGAGAGAGAGAGAGAGAGAGAGAGAGAGAGAGATGATAGATAGAGAGAGATAACTAGATAGATAGAATAGCTCAGTTAAATAAAACATAGATTTCATAGTCGTAAAATCTCCCTCCTTCCATCTCAGTTCCCTACCTGAGAAATGGGAATAATACTCACTTTCTTCACTAAGTGATTACACAGCTGTATAATTTAGGGAAATGTTTTTTATCTACCTTGAGACTCAGAGTGCACCATAACTAAAAATAAATAATTGGTGCTGCTGACCCTTTTGCTGTTGGCTTCAGCCTTAATTTTTTCCATCTTTCAAGTTTCATCTTACACTTTTACAACCATAATACATTAGCTGCAATAAAACGAAGCCTTCCGCCACTGGCAATGTCTGATGTGGGTTGAGCATGCAGACCTGGCTTCCCAGAACATTGCACCCAGAAGACTTGATGTTTAGGATATAGTCACCCAAGTGGAAGGATGGAAATGATGTGTCTGATTTGTCTATACTGTTAGTCACTCTGCGGCAGGGCCCCTATCACTCTGTTAGCAGCTTTCTCCGATGCAGTAAGTCTTCGCCACCGCAGACTGTCGCTGAACCTACATTTCAGCAGAACGCTTTGGGGATGAATCACTGCAGCGCGGGCTGGTGGACACGCCTGGTTGGCAGCCCATTATAATTTTTATGATGTCTTCTCTGAGATTTATGCTAGGTTTCCCCCTACATACCTGCCTCCTCCAGAAGCATAAAATCTTTCAGCAATGGCAGCTTGTTTGTTTTGTTTCTCTTTCTCTCTCCACACTTTGCTGAGGAAAAGCCACCCCTTTCCTCTTCTTGTCTGCAATTGCTTTCTTCTCGATGACACCCAGCCTCAAATATTCATTTAAAGTCAAACCTACCCTTTTACATGGGCTGACACCTTGGTGTTAAAATGTGGCGTGTTCATAAAAGGTGGAATAAGAGAGACAGGCGGGGAAGTCCTCGCACGAAAATAAAACCAACGTTGTTTGCCATGAAATGCCACTTATGTTAGACAGGGTGCATCTATTTTTCCAGCAGCCTTTCTAAGCTGGGGGTGCCAATGAAAAGGACCCCCTCGAGCCTAAGGGGAGCTATGGGATACCCACATGTGATGGATCAACTCCTGCCATTTAAATAGGTAAAGGTAAAGGGACCCCTGACCATTAGGTCCAGTCTTGACCGACTCTGGGGTTGTGGCGCTCATCTCGCTTTATTGGCCGAGGGAGCTGGCATACAGCTTCCGGGTCAAGTGGCCAGCATGACTAAGCTGCTTCTGGCAAACCAGAGCAGCGCGCGGAAACACCAAATACCTTCCCGCCGGAGTGGTACCTATTGATCTACTTGCACTTTGACGTGCTTTCGAACTGCTAGGTTGGCAGGAGCAGGGACCGAGCAATGGGAGCTCACCCCGTCACAGGATTCTAACCGCCGACCTTCTGATCGGCAAGTCCTAGGCTCTGTGGTTTAACCCACATCGCCACCCGTGTCCCTACCAAATACAATGGCACAATTTATCCAAAACGACCAGTTGTCCTCTCAAAACTTATTAAGAACAGTGAGAACCTTATATGCCAGTAAAAGAAGGAAGACCACCCTCTTTGAAGTCACCTCACTAATTAAATTGTTGTCCGTGGCTCAGTCAGTAGAGCACGAGACTCTTAATCTCAGGGTCAAGGGTTCAAGCTCCACATTGGGCAAAATATTCTTGAATTGCAGGGGGCTGGACTGGGTGACCCTCGTGGTCCCTTCCAACTCTACAATTCTGTGAAGATAATGCTAAGAGTTTTTAAAGCTGATTTTTAAAAGCACTGGCCCTGACACATCTGGGCACAGAAACAGTCTTGGCCAGATTATTGGACTGCCAGTTCCTGAACAGGTGATAAGGAGATTGTTTTGCAAGTGAATCTAGCAAACCCAAGCTGGCACAGAAAACTCTATGCATCTCTCCATGGAGGCAGTTCTAAGAATGTGTTTGGGACTTTGCCGCTTCCAGTCTGGGTGTGGCGTGGAAGAGAAGTTACATCTTTCCAACAGGTAAGGACATCATACAATTCCAATTATTCCACTTTTTTAATGCCTACTTTTTTTTAACAGGTGAACTAAAGGTGGATCACAATGCACAGTCTCATAATAGCATAGAGAGCCAGTGTGGTGTAGGTTAAGAGCGGTAGACTCGTAATCTGGGGAACTAGGTTCGTGTCTCCGCTCCTCCACATGCAGCTGCTGGGTGACCTTGGGCTAGTCACACTTCTCTGAAGTCTCTCAGCCCCACTCACCTCACAGAGTGTTTGTTGTGGGGGAGGAAGGGAAAGGAGAATGTTAGCCGCTTTGAGACTCCTTCAGGTAGTGATAAAGCGGGATATCAAATCCAAACTCTTCTTCAAATCACAAGCATTTTATCATAAAGAACAGCCATAAAGGAAACATGTTTAAAACAAGAGTGGCTGAGGAAACCCAGCCAGATCGGTGGGGTATAAATTATTATTAATTATTATTATTATTATTTATTTATTTTTATTATTATAACAAACAGCTGGAGAATTGCATTGCAAAATTCGGACACCTGCGAATTCAAAGGATGGCTCTGTTTCGATTCTCATATTGTTTCTGAAAGTGAGAATCAGATAGGTTTGCCTTGAAACACAAACATACTTGAATTTCTCCGTCATCCCTATTATGAACCAGACTTTCAAAATATAACATGGCTAGCTGTGAATGAAAAAAAAATAAATCTGCAATTGGATGCCATTCCTCTCTGTTGCATTACATTCAGTGGACTATGTGAGTAAAAATCAGCCCAGCAGCCCAGGCAATGGTGACGATTTCCCTTCTTCATCCACCCCAAACAAGCAGCAGATTGGCCCAGGAGTGTCACAATTGCCACTGTGGCTAGTGGCCTGGAGTCAGCAAGGCTGTGGCTGGTGTCTGGAGACAGCTGCTGAAGGGTCTCCCTCGACTACCTTTTATTAAACCTTTCTCCGCTAGCAATTTTCCAAGGTATCAAAACTGGATTTGCCCAGGGTGTCAACATTTTCTTGACTATTCAGGGAGATTAGCAGATGTTCAGGAATTATAAGCATACAAACTTGAAAGAGGCCAGATTCTGATATAAATAAGCCTTAGTTTAAATATATCACATGCTCTTCTTACAGAAATATAAAAAAAGCTTTCACCACTTTCCGTTAGTTAGGATTTACTTCATAGCAGCTGCTTTGGGGAAATTGGTTTTATATCATGACTCTGACTGTACTCAGTTGCTCCTTCTAGCTAAGGTTTTTCAGGGCTTGGGACTTTTAAGCAGCTGTACAGAGCATCTGCAAACTGATTTATCATCCGATGATGGCTTTAAGCCGCTGCCCCAAAATTGTTAGAGGTGATTTGTTTTCTTTTAATTTACTCTTTGGGCCAGGTTTAACTAGCTTCTCTTTCCTAGTTCAACATCTGTATATATTCTGAAGCTAATCTTCAAAGTTTTAAATTTAGTTCATCTTATAAATACACATTGCTGCAGTCATCCGGGCTTTTGCTCACACACAGTCTGAAATGCCAAAGGCTTATTTTCTGGAGATATTATTATTATTATTATTATTATTATTATTATTATTATTAAAATCTCTTTCTCACTTTCTCCACATACAAACACATTATTTTGGGGCTTGGGTATGATTCACAAGTGACATTAATACCCTAAACCTAAATCAATTTACTTGGAAATAAGCCCATTGGTTTCTAGCACCTCCCTGTTCATTTCCAGGCTCATTTCACAGTCCTGACTCTTACCATGTGACCTGAATGCCTTGAGGACTGCCTTTCCTCATAAGTGACCTCTCATATGTTCTGATCCACATTTGTGGCCCTACTTTGGGAGGTCCCCACCAACAAAGGTTCAGTGGCTGGGCACAACCTGTTTGGCTGGGATGTTGACACAACATCTTCCTGTCAGTATATCCCCTTCCAGTACCTAGTGAAAACCTCACCCTTTAATCAGGGCACTGGGAAAGCTCAGATGATGATCTGCTGTCTTGGCTGGTTCTAATATTATCTGTTTTATATGAGCCCTATTCACACACCTCATGCCCAGCATGTGAGGAGTGGGGTGACACTTTTAGCCCCTCACCAATGTCACATCTTTTCCATTCACTAACCTTGTGTCATGTGCAGTTGTGTGAGGAGAAAGCCTAGAAGAGGAGTCCCTGCTCATGAGTGAGGACTACATAGGATTGGAGCCCCTATTCATGAGCAGGCATCCACACACAGGGCTTTCTCCTCACGCAGCCTCAAAGGACATGCAGTTAAGTAGAAGAAAGGGGTGTGATGTTGGGGCAGGGGTGTCCAGCTTAAAACAGAACAGTTAGGGGTAACTATCCTGTTTTAAGCTGGACATCCCTGAATTACAGATGCCAATTCAGTTTGCATCCCGGAATGTCCCATTTTTCATTCCAGTGCTCAAGTGGATCAAAAGACACCCACTGTGGTGCTCATCAACAGGATTGCACCAGAGCGCCTTCTGGCACAACCCTGCTGGTGTCTCAGTTTTGGGGGTGAAAATGTTGAAGGGTGTGGGCTAAAATTGAAGCCTTTCTCTACATACTTATGAGTTACACATGAGCAAGCAAGGAAGGAACAAGCTATTTTCTTCTTCACTTGCATCTCTATGCTGTTAGCTCTTTTTAGTTCCCCTAATTCTATGGCTCCTCCAATTCTATGTTTCCTCAAACCTGTGAATGGATGTGATATTATAAAGGAGCACTGTTGCTTTCCCATAAATAAAACACTTGGACTTCCATCCCAGACGTGTAGCCTCTGAAGGGACGCGGGTGGCGCTGTGGTCTAAACCACTGAGCCTCTTGGGCTTGCTGATCGGAAGGTCGGTGGTTCAAATCCCCATGACAGGGTGAGCTCCTGTTGCTCTGTCCCAGCTCCTGCCAACCTAGCAGTTCGAAAGCATGCCAGTGCAAGTAGATAAATAGGTACCGCTGTGGCAGGACGGTAAACAGTGTTTCCGTGCGCTCTGGTGTTCGTCACAGTCCTCCGTGCACCAATAGCGGTTTAGTCATGCTGGCCACATGACCTGGAAAACTGTCTGTAGACAAACACCGGCTCCCTTGGCCTGAAAGTGAGATGAGCGCCACAACCCCATAGTCACCTTTGACTGGACTTATCCATCCAGGGGTCCATAGTCTCTGATGATCTGAAATACAACAAGAGACATGGGATTGAAATGGGGAAAGGCTGCAGCATAAATATTCATAATACAAGCATTTCTGGATTCATTGACTGAGACAAGGAAAATTTAAAATTGTGAACCATGTTTCCATGCTAACCCCTCCCCCCCATATTTCTTTGTGCATTTTAATCTCTTGAATCCTCTTTTTTCCCATCCCTGTTGTCCTACCACTGTCGTTTGCATGTCAGAGTATTATTTATCTTAGCAGACCCTTTGATTAAACACCAAGATGTAATGATGTATACTTTTATATGACTAATGCTACAACTATGTTGATCTCTATTGATTCGATGGAAAATACATTGGAGAGTAGGTCTTTTATTGCAAAAACAAAACAAAACTTTGTTCTGGTTTTTTTAAAAAATAAAAGTTGCTTATTATTGTAAGCAAAATCCCAAGATTGAAATAAATCACAAAAATGTGAGGAACCATCGCACTTCCCATCTAGAAGATACATTTAAAGTGCATCCGTCCTTGATCCACTGTCTCAGTTAAGCCAGTATATAGCACATTTAACTTTGTTTGATTGCCTTGAACCAGTGATTAGTTATGAGACACTGATTTTCCATTATATCTTAAAGACCAAAACAAATGGCTGACTAGTTTGAATACCCTTTTAGTTAAACTTTTCTCAGTCAAAAGTCATTTCAAAACTGTGTCTAGCTTCCTGTTTTGAGGAATGCATCAGTTCTGATGGATCCTGCATCAATACTTTCCTTTTTTTTTTTTACACTGCAGCACTGTGATCTCTGCATCCCAATCAATCATTTTGCTCCTGCAGCTACTGGCACAAGCAATAACCCAGCAAAGGAATGAGCAACAGACAATGCAAGGTAGTGTGAGCCTACAAGACATCTTTTGGGGAATCTGGCCCATCCCTAGTTTATGAGAACTGCCGGGTTGGAAACATTTTCTATAAATTGCCCAAGCAAAGTAAGTCAATTCAGAGGTAATGTGTTATTATTACCAGACGCTTGAACCCAAGGCGTCGTTTCTCTGTCTTCTATTCATATCTCTTTCCTTGGAAAGACATGGGAAGAAGGACTCCCTTGTGAAGACCACTCTAGTTTTACAACTTAATTTATTTGTTTAAAAAATGCTGGGTTGCTTTCCAAGATCAGCAGTATGATGAACCATTGGAATCTTCTAAAAACCTCTTAGGGCCACAGCTCAACAGGAAGAAAGGGTCGCTGATAAACACAAAAGGAACAGTGCTATATAATGTTTGGAGTGTTGGACTAGGACTGGGTTAATCTTGGGTCAAATCTCCACTCAGCTATGATGAAGCTCATTGGGTTTTAGGTCAGTTTCCATACCTTCCCCTTTCTCCATCTTCCTCGCCCTACCTTTATTGTTAGTTGTGAGGATGTAATGGGAGGCAACTATGAATGCCATACTCAAGTCCCTGGAGAAAGGATGGGCCAAAAGTGTAATACATGCACTTTGTTGTTGTTTAGTCGTTTAGTCATGTCCGTCTCGTTGTGACCCCATGGACCAGAGCACGCCAGGCACTCCTGTCTTCCACTGCCTCCCGCAGTTTGGTCAAACTCATGCTGGTAGCTTCGAGAACACTGTCCAACCATCTCGTCCTCTGTTGTCCCCTTCTCCTTGTGCCCTCCATCTTTCCCAACATCAGTGTCTTCTCCAGGGAGTCTTCTCTTCTCATGAGGTGGCCAAAGTACTGGAGCCTCAGCTTCAGGATCTGTCCTTCCAGTGAGCACTCAGGGCTGATTTCCTTCAGAATGGATGCGTTTGATCTTCTTGCAGTCCATGGGACTCTCAAGAGTCTCCTCCATCACCATAATGCAAAAGCATCAATTCTTCGGCGAACAGCCTTCTTTATGGTCCAGCTCTCACTTCCATACATCACTACTGGGAAAACCATACGGACAGTACTTGTAAAATGGTGTGAGGAAGGGAAAACCTTTATAGCAAGTAGAGGGGAGGAGGAGAACCTGTGGCCTTTCTGGTGTTGTTGGACTTCAAGTTGGATGATTCCTGACCATTGACCATGCTAGCTAGGGCTGATGGGAGTTGGTCCAACAACTTCTACAAGGTCACAGACAGTGGAGACCTCTTGCTTATACTCCATCCAGGGGGTTGCCCTGGCTGCCAGCTTCCTCCTCCTCCGTCTTGCTGTTGCCCTTGTAGAACTCAGCAGAGAGGAGGATGACGGATAAACTACAATTAGCCGGCTCTGCCTGTCCTTGGCTCCAATTTCACCTACTGTTGACCTCTGTGTCATCCACCACACTATTCGCAGACAACACCAACCACCACTGGCCATGGAACTCCCCATCTCTGCTTTGTAAACAAAGAATTTGATATACTAAAAGGTGCAGGAGTCTATTATTGCCACCTGTTATTCCCCATGACACTTAAAAATATATTTATTAAATTTTCAAATTCTACAAATTCTTTTAAAAGGCAATCAAAACAAACCTCTCATATCCGTTGACTTCCCATCCACCCTCCCATGGTGCTCTTTTATACCCTTATAGAGCTGCTATATTACTTATATTGTATTCATTATCTAAGATAATTCTAAATTGTTAAACTAAAAATTCTCATCTGTTGCTGTAATTCAAGTCCTGCATATGTTTCAACATAAGCATAATTTTAAAAAAATATTCCACAAAATATTTCCATTCTTCAATATTTTATTTCCTTTCTCATTTTGTTCTCTAATTCTCACAGCTAGTCTAGCCATCTTGGCATATTCCATCATCTTCATAAACCAGTCTTCTTTCATTGGGATTTTCATTTTTGTGCGTAAACTATTCTTGTTGTACATAAACAGATTAAGCAGTTCCTTTGGAAGCTGTGGTCCAACAATGCCTAACAGAAAGGCCTCAGGTTTCTCAAGAATCATCACTTTAAACATTATTTTTTTTAAAAAAAACTACAACTATGACACCTCCACAAACCAGATGTCCCTTCTTCCAGCTCCGAAACGCCTCTTATTTTGGAAATTCTGACGTAGCAGTTCATAGTAAAACTGACTAGAGTTGCTGATTTTTCACCCAGCTCTCGGACTTGCTGGATGTCAGCCCAATGGCGCAGTGCTTCCCCAGTCCTCTAATAAAGACAAGAACCTAGTTTTTTTCCAAAACAAGAGGAACACCCCCTCATCCCCCTCTGCTTGGGTCTGGTATCAGGAGTTCTGGCATTTCTTCTTTAGCAAAGAGGCGAGCCGGCATAATAATCAAGCTGTGATTGGGAATGGAGTGTGGTAGTTAATTAAGACTGTGCCTTTTATTCTCGGGAGGCAATTCAGCCCGGCTTGAATAAGCTGGAGTGCTGAGGCATGGTGGGAATGTCTCTTCCGGCAGCAAGAGAATTGGGTCTCCTGGGCTGCCTCATTAGCATAACAATATCCCCCAGGATGCACTTGGCATGATGTAATGCTCGGAATTAGTGGAGGGAGATGAAAAATGCTCCTTGCAGGGGCCCACAATGTTTGCAGCTGACTGGCTGTTATTTTAATGCAGGGAATCTCTGGGTCTCTCTTTCCGCAAAATATGTTTGCTAATTGAGAGAAGGAAACGATGTGCCATTTGTCTTCTCCCTCCCACCCCACCCCCCGCTTCTTTTTGGAGAACAGTAGTAAGTAAGATGAGCTCGGTGTGGCTCTCCGTGCAAGAGCAGGCAGGCTGAAATCACAAAAACAGGACCAACCCTTAGATTTTGGTTATTGTTTTTATATTGCTGACTCTTGACCCCTGCAGATGAAATCCGCTTTCAAGGAACCTGTGACAGTGTCCTGCAAATTTTTTTTTAAAAAAAGGAGACGGGCTGCTGCAGTGCTCACAGTGTTTGCCCAGAGATACAATGAAACAAACTGATACGTGTGCAACCAATTCACTTTGCAATTAGGAAAACTGCTTGGCCCCCTCTGGATTGAGGGACGGAGCGGTTTCTGCAGAGCAGGAGCACCAAATTATCTGCATTGGTGCATTTGCATCTCATTGACCTCCCCACCGTTGCATCCTCGCCCTCATCTTCCCAGCAAACAGCAGCAACTCTGCTGTCAGGAGGTCAGGTGAGTACTGCCACCCCACTAGGCCATCTGAAATACACTCGGAGTCCTGCAGTGATTTCCTGCTCTTTATTGGAGCTTGTAAAGCAGTGACTGAATTTCCCATCCAAACCTCAGGCTTTTATATACATTATTTACACAATGAGTCCCGTCTGATTGGCTGATTCTGCTTCCCTCCTGGAGCCTGATTGGTTTTCTCCTGCAGGCCAATTGGTTGTTGCATTCTATGATCCTACCAGCCTAATAGGCTGATTAACTTCCTCCTGGAGCCTGATTGGTCTACTCCTGCAAGCCAATCAATTGTTGCATTCTAGGAACCTACCTGTTTATTGTTCTAGGATCCAAGCTTAGTACATAACACCATCCACTACTGATAGTTAACAAAACTCAGCGGATACATCCAGGACTTTTACTGGCAATGAATGCATTGAATCTGGCTGCACACTTCTATTGTCAGCTGAGTCCGTGTATCACGTCTCTCTCATGTCTGAAGTGCAGCAGACAACTACAATGCAGCAGCAATACCTACACTCTGGAACTCTCTCCAGCAGGAAAACTATTGAACTTCTTTGCGTGCTGAGGTCCCCCAAAACACCCCTACCCAATAACTCACACCACACACATAATTTTTGTTTAAGGTTTTTGGCATAATTTTGGCCACAACTTTATTATCATACAGATTGTGAATGGTTGCTTAGGCATTGGTTATGACTAGCTGCCCCCCCCCCCCCCCCCGCCTTGGGGGACAGCGCTGACTCCCATGAGTCAGTGCGGAGGAACAAGTTCAGGGTCAACTGGAGCTGCGACACAGACCCTCAGCTAATCCCCGCATGCTCCTTGGAGCTTACGCGGCCCGCACCCTGCACCAAGGGTTTGGACGAAGGGGATGGTAAGCTCCAGAATTCCTTTAACGGAATACCCGTGCAGCAGCAGCATTGGAGGGGCAGGCACAGCCAATCCATGCCCCTCCACCAACCAATTTTAACCAATGCCTAACCGCCAACCTTACAAGTTGTGACGATTTGCTAAGCAGTAGGCAAAACCCAAAGGCACACACTAATCAGCCAAATGGGAAAATTCCTACTGGGCCCCCGCACCAATGCGAACGACCCCATGACAGGCAGAGCAAGGTCAGAGCAAGGCCCAATCAAGGGAGGGCGGGCGGGAGATCCGGTGTCCACAGCAAAAGAGAAAGAGAAAGCTGTGGACCTTGCTTAAATAACCTCTAATCTCCACCCCTAAATTGGCTACATCAAATTTACCCCAGTAACACCAGCCGCCAATCTGATCCTAGTCCCTTAAATCCAAACTGCCTGGCAACCCAGGGGTGTTTTGTCTGGCCCCATCCGCAACACGTGCTCTCCTTTAATGAGAACACGCTTTACTACTTTCCTGTAGGGATTATTATTTCCAATGACATTTGGGTTAGCAATGTCTTAATTTTATCCTGCTCTTGAAGATGCCTCTTGTTTTTTTTTCTGATTACTGTCTGCTGTATTCCGTTCCGACTGCTAGAATACTGTAATAATAATAATAATAATAATAATAATAATAATAATAATAATAATAAATAATTAATAATAATAGTAATAAATAATAATAATAATAATAATAATAATAATAATAATAATAATAATAGTAATTTATTTATACCCTGCCCATCTGGCTGGGTTTCCCCAGCCACTCTGGGCGGCTTCCAACAAAATATTAAAATACAATAGTCTATTAAAAATTAAAAGCTTCCCTAAACAGGGCTGCCTTCAGATGTCTTCTAAAAGTCTGGTAGTTGTTTTTCTCTTTGACATCTGGTGGGAGGGCATTCCACAGGGTGGGTGCCACTACTAAGAAGGCCCTCTGCCTGGTTCCCTGTAACTTGGCTTCTTGCAGCGAGGGAACCACCAGAAGGCCCTCAGCACTGGACCTCAGTGTCCAGGCAGAACGATGGAGGTGGAGACGCTCCTTCAGGTATACTGGACTGAGGCCGTTTAGGGCTTTAAAGGTCAGCATCAACACTTTGAATTGTGCTTGGAAACGTACTGGGAGCCAATGTAGGTCTTTCAAGACTGGTGTTATGTGGTCTCGGTAATAGAATCGTAGAATTATAGAGTTGAAAGGGACCCATAGGGGTCATCTAGTCCAACCCCCTGCAATGCAGGAATATCAGCTAAAGCATTCATGACAGATGGCCATCCAACCTCTGCTTAGAAACCTCCAAGGAAGGTTGGAGGTTCTAAGGCTGCTTAGAAACCTCCAAGGAAGGTGGCTCACAACCTCCTGAGGGAGACTGTTCCACTATCAAACAACTCTGTCAGAAAGTTTTTCCTGATATTTAGTTGGCATTTTCTTTCTTGTAACTTGAAGACATTGGTTTGGGTCCTACCCTCCAGAGCAGGGGAAAACAAGTGCTATTAGCATTTATTTGATGAGGTTTTAAAATTTGATTCTGTTGTTGTTTTAATTGTATCATTAGCCACCTATGGGGGCCTATTGGGCAAAAATATATGGGATACAAATATTTTAAATGAGGAAACTCCAAAGCAATGGCAGCACAAAGAAAATTGGTATGGACAGATTATTTTTATTATTATTATTTTGCAGAATCTGTCTGCTTCAGAAAATGGGTTAAATTCTTCCTGTGGGTTTCACACATCCTTAGTTTAGTCTCCATTGTCTGCCAAGCTTAAGATTGGCACTACTGCATAAGTAAAAATATGCCACGAGCTTTGGGTGATTAATTGGGTGTCTTTATGATGCTAAAGCTTCTTCCCACATGGCACTTTGCATTTTGGGCTGTTGAAAACCAACAGAATTTAGTAATGAGCAAAATAAGAAATCTAATAAAACTGAGTAAGCACTTTAAGACAATAAGAAGCAGGCTGGGTTGCAGGATATGTCAATCTTTTTAAACGGTTTTGCTATTATCACTTCAGAGGAGCTGTGTGCATTGGGGGCCATTCATGGATAATAAATATGCGTTGATAGATGTGTAGGTAATGGAGCCTCCTGCAAAAGTGGAATCAAAATGTTCGACTTTGCCAAAGGACACAAAAGGAGAATGACTGCCCAAGATATCAAGTGTGAACAAAGTGGAGATGACAGGCATCCACCGTGTTTATGTAAAAAAAAGTCTAAGAAAGTCTTATATTTTGAAAGAAATCATCAAGAAAACCTCTTCCTTTTGGACATCAAATGGCACACACTGTGAGCCTGAGACTCTATTGTGTATGTCTGAGGGCTGTCTTGCATCACTGGCCATGAAAGTAGGACGACTGTTCAGTCCTGGTTTTCTGATTCCCTAAAACATTCTGTCCCACAGTCTCTTCCTTTTTATATATATTCTAATGTTTATTTATTCAGGTTTTTCTTAATTGTTACAGGGTGAAATAAGGTGCATAAAGACCGCCATAGTAGATATCATAAGGTTGCATATAAACAAAATGGGTATGAAATGATTCACAGGAATTTCTCTTAAAAACTCACAAATGCCACACTTGGACAGGTGAGGGGGACAATGTTTCTAGGCCTAGTAAAGTCTGAAGGAACATGAGGCTGCTATCTTGCTGAAGCTAAGCCAGACTGGGTCTGGTCAATGCCAAGATGGGTGCCCACTTGCAACTCAACGTTTGCCACCTTGGGTGCCATGATGGAAGAATGGCTAATAATAATAGATACAGTGGTACTTCGGGTTACAGACGCTTCAGGTTACAGACGCTTCAGGTTACAGACTCCTCTAACCCAGAAATAGTACCTTGCGTTAAGAACTTTGCTTCAGGATGAGAACAGAAATTGTGTGGCAGCGGTGCGGCGGCAGCAGGAGGCACTACTTTAGCCTCAGGTTAAGAACAGTTTCAGGTTAAGAACGGACCTCCAGAATGAATTGAGTTCTTAACCTGAGGTAATAATAAATATGAAAATAAAGATCAGAAAGAGGGAAAATGTGGTAACGATACTTTAAAGAGTTGTGCAGATGTTGCCCAGGGTCGTTTGACCCTTTTAAAATAGTTCTCTTTCTCCCCTAGAAAAAAACGCGCAACACTTGCTTTTAATGTTTAAAAATAACATATGACTTTTACTTGCTCTTGTCAGATTGAATGTACAAGAGAGGCAGGAGATACTTATGTTACTGAAACATATTTACATGAATTTGCATCTGAGACTGATATTTACTGACTGGCTCTGAGGCAGGTAGCAGAATAACACAGCACATTTGCTGCTCTCACAGTTAAAACTCTCTCACAGTTGATAACTGAACTAACTGAAAAAACTGCCTCAGTAAAGGTTCAGGCCAAGAGAACCACCCTTTGTCCACAAACAGTTTTCCGGGTCATGTGGCCAGCATGACTAAACCACTTCTGGCGCAACGGAACACTGTGACGGAAGCCAGAGTGCACGGAAACACTGTTTACATTCCCGCTGCAGCGGTACCTATTTATCTATTTGCACTGGTGTGCTTTCGAACTGCTAGGTGGGCAGGAGCTGGGACCGAGCAATGGGAGCTCACCCCGTCTCAGGGATTCAAACTGCCGACCTTCTGATCGGCAAGCCCAAGAGGCTCAGTGGTTTAGACCACAGTGCCACCTGCTCCCCTTACTGTCTCAGTATATATATGACATCACAAGATTCTATGCTACAGCATTAAGCCTTTGCATTGTATTTTTGATGTACCATTTCCACAAAAATGACATCCAATGAATTAGAATATATATTTTCCTCTCTCCTCACACTTATTAATCAGACACACCAGTTTTTTTTCCTGATTTGGGCTTTGTTTAAATGAATAAATCAAAATGTGATATTTGTTCAGTATTTTTACAACAACCAAGTGGTTCTTTCTAGAAAGAGTTCTATTCGTGAGCTGCCTTTCTGTGCCGCTAGATGCTGTGCCGCTAGAAGCCTCAGCGCCTAGGGCTTGCCGATCGAAAGGTCGGCGGTTCGAATCCCCGCGGCGGGGTGCGCTCCCGTTGCTCGGTCCCAGCGCCTGCCAACCTAGCAGTTCGAAAGCACCCCCGGGTGCAAGTAGATAAATAGGGACCGCTTACCAGCGGGAAGGTAAACGGCGTTTCCGTGTGCAGCTCTGGCTTGCCAGAGCAGCTTTGTCACGCTGGCCACGTGACCCGGAAGTGTCTCCGGACAGCGCTGGCCCCCGGCCTCTTGAGTGAGATGGGCGCACAACCCCAGAGTCTGGCAAGACTGGCCTGTACAGGCAGGGGTACCTTTACCTTTACTAGATGCTGCATGGATGGTGGTCAGACATTTACAACCGTGATGGTTTTTCTGTTCGCCTTAAAGTCAATGACCATCTGAAATAAAAGCTTGGGCTGCCCTTGTGTGTGCAGCTAGCTAGTAACACAGATTTTCCTCTTGCTTAAGGACTACCTGTGGTGCAGGTGTGAGTTTTACAGTGGGGCAGAGCAAAGAAAAGTAAAATAATCCATATTGCCATAAAAGGACCTGATCAAAACCACATTGGTATGGTCTCAGACCTTTACATCCATCATTTTCCACAAGATGTTGTAAATTCTGGCTCTTGATAATAACTGTAATTAAGGTAGAACATGTTCCTTATAAAATGTTTGTTTCCATTTTGTCGGTTGTTTCAGAAAATGTTGGGGTGTTATGTTTAAGTAATAACCCAAGTAAGAGTCTGAGGGGAGAAGGGGCTGGATCAACCCCATATGGAAAGAGTTATGTCAGACTTTATAGCTGTGAGGGAGGCAGAGCCTGGCACTTAAGGAGGACAGAAAGGTGACATTTGAGATATGGTTTCATGTGAGCCCAGTCTCCAAACAGAGGTACGTATAAAGCATGGGTTGTTGATGGCTTCAGCCTTGCTACCTTAACATTTAGCAGTCAAGAAGCCTTATAAATATTATTGTCTTGCAAAATGAACAAGAGGGGTGGTTTGGGGAGGGGTAATGTATTTTTGGCATTAAAATAATTTCTCCACTACCTCAATTAGTTCAAATGATCTGGAAAGGTTGTCTCTGGAGAAATCAGACTGCTGGAGGGGCTGATGCTTGCCTCTGAGGTGTTGATATGAGCATTAGTCAGCTGTGTAGATTGCAATGAAGTAAGTGAATACTGCTGTCACTGCAATCTTTCAGAGCCACAAATTAGTTAATTATACCACAGTGGTCATTGAAACCAATTAGGATTCAGATGTGGAACCTCCCTGAATCCTTTCCCGCTCTTCGCGATCACCCTGTGCCAACAAACCGCCACCATTTAGTTGGTGTATTTGTATCTTAGAAGATCAAACCTATCCATTCTGAAGGAAATCAGCCCTGAGTGCTCACTGGAAGGACAGATCGTGAAGCTGAGGCTCCAATACTTTGGCCACCTCATGAGAAGAGAAGACTCCCTGGAAAAGACCCTGATGTTGGGAAAGATGAAGGGCACAAGGAGAAGGGGACGATAGAGGACGAGATGGTTGGACAGTATTCTCGAAGCTACAAACATGAGTCTGACCAAACTGCGGGAGGCAGTGGAAGACAGGAGTGCCTGGCGTGCTCTGGTCCATGGGGTCACAAAGAGTCGGACACGACTAAACGACTAAACAAAAAACATTTGCATCTTCTCATAGTGGCATCCATGGGATTATCCAATTTTATTGTCTCAACTGTTCTGTGAGGAATATCAGGCTTAAAGAAAGAGACTGGACTGAAGGCACCCAGTCACAAACATTCATGGACTGAGAGGGTCATGTGAGAGAATGCTTGGCGCCCTATAACTCGCCACCTCACTAGAAACTTTTTTGCACAGTGCCATAAGGAAAAAAGGACCAGGTCCCTGTCAACAACTTGCACTCAGCAAGGTCTCAATCTTAGTTCTGTCACTTTGAGGTATATATTCATAGACGAACTGTGTTGTCTTCCGTAGCCTGATCTTGCATTGAGGGAGGAATTATAAATCACCTTTTAATGCTGTTTCAGGAGTCTCTCGCCCCTTAACTATCATGATTTTAATGAGCAGCCTAAATGAGTGATAATCACATGGCTGAGGCCAGCTGTGAAACCACAGGCATAGGGAGCAGAGAACAGAGTATCCCATTGACTTCTTCCCTTTGAAGTCCCCATGATCCCGGCTTCTCTATGGAAGGCTGCCTGGCCACTGCCTGCAGGCATTTTGGAGACATTATTCTGCATTGTGTTTACCTGGTGGGAGAATCAGGAGACAGACCAGATACAAGGGGACCGTCTCCCTCAGCTGCATCAGAGACGTCGCTTTGGGTTATTAGAAGTCACAATGCTTCCATGCTTGACAAAAGCCTCAATTAAAAAATAATCGGCGGAGCATGGCAATTTGAGAACCAGTGGTTACTCCTCCTTACTCTATGGCCAAAGGCTAAAAATGCTCAAGGAGCCAAATTAGTTATCTAATTGGGACTCTCCATTCTGTCTTGTCCCGAGACCAGCTCATTGCCCCTAGGAAATGTTCTGAAGAAATGGCTGACTTTGCAGCAAGAAACCAGCAGCCTCTTGGCTTTATCTTGATCCTAACAGCCTCTTTATAGCTCTTCTATGTTTCCCAATCATATGCTACTTTTTTTGGTCTTCTGCAGTGTCAAGGGAGAACATCAACATATAGCATGACTGCATGTTAAGGCTTACCCATGCTTCCTCTTGTCCCAGTTGTTTCACCTGAGGGAAACCGCTCTTTAGTGCTCGTTCAGAGCAAACAGAAATTCGGGTTTTCTCTGGATTTACCTTTGCTCTAATGGGAAAGGAGCAAGGCAAAGGGGAGACCATTTGGACCCATGTCTATAACACACAAGTCAAGTGGAAAACCACTCACACCCATGCTTTGTAAATATGGGATAAGTATGGACGAGCCCTTAGATAATTTTGAGATTTCAGCTGATCTGGAGGCCGGTGAAGGCACTTCAGAGAAAACCTTGCTTCTCTCAGTGCTGCTTTGCTCTACTGAAACCCGAGACCACAGCCAAACCCGCATCACAGTTTACATCCCAGAAGGTATGTGGGTGACAGATAGCTTGACCAGGTTCATGTTGGTCATGGTCGATGGGGATGCCAGTGGAAACTGCAAGCGCAATCTCAACTGCTTAGCAGTCTTTCCCTGGCAGCAAGGGAACAAGCTGTAAATCATTTCTCCTGTCTAAATTTCACCAAAACGAATAGGAGGTGTTCAAAAACAGGTCCATTTCAGTGCAGATTGTGTGGAAGGATTTTCCATGCCCATCAGCAGAAGGGAGACAGCCATTTGCATGTCTCTTGGGCACCTTGAGGCAAGCCTGGAGAGCAAGATGCATGGAGACCACTTCAATTGCTGCTTTATATCCATTGCCGGTGGCTTTTGCCTTCCCCGTTGGCCATATTGCCATTTGCTCAGGCAAGTCCCCTGTCCCCTATCCAGCTTTGGCTTCCTGTGCAGTAACTGATAAGAGTCTTCTCTGACGCCCAGCAGGAATGTGCTACTGCCTCCCCTATTACAGTACCTACTGTAGTAATGAGAGTAAGCTTTGTGAAGGGGGCTTTTTATTATTGTTATTTTGTGGTCAAAAGGTTGCATACGCTTTTTTTTTCTTATGCAAAGGCTTAGAAAGGGTGGAAAGCAAAATATTTGGATAATTATTCAGGCCATCAGGTTACATAAAAGGTTCCATAGCCCACTGCACTGAGTCTTAACAGTTAAAACCACAAAATCTGTTTTTGCAGTAATAAAACATTCAGAGCAAAATGTGTATATGTGTGTGCATGTGCGCATAATAAAATAATAAAATCCATTTTTTCCACTCGCTTGAAACTTGTAAAAGTTAATGTTATTTTTAAAAAAATGACAGTTCGCTCCCAGAAAGAAACTGCTTAGAGCACTTTGTTTCAGCTACACAGTGGTTTAAAGAAATGATATGTATTTGTGTCAAACTTATTTTTTAAAGGAGTAATTAAATGCTGAAAGAGGATGTCCCAGTATCAAGTGTGAACAGCTAGTTTAATATTTTAAAGGAAAGCCTTTCCTCTTATATGATTATTGTAACAGTGACACAGGAGTTTTGCTATATGTAGCTGATAGCTTTATCATGTACAAGGCCAACTTTTTCAACACTGAGTGGTGGAGTAGCAAGTTTAGCCTTAGACCTAGAGCAGCAATTACTGTCCTACTACCTTGGCCCATCCCCTTTTGTAAACCACTGTTGGGGTGTATCAGCTTCTAGATCCTATAAACAGTATCTAGATACGTGACTCAGCGAGGTTCACAACCAGAGAAGGATAAAAATCATGATGTCTATCTAGTACAGTGGTACCCTGATTTGAGAACAGCTTAGTTTACGAACAAGGGACGCGAGTGGCGCTGTGGGTTAAACCACAGAGCCTAGGACTTGCCGATCAGAAGGTTGGTGGTTTGAATCCCCGCGACGGGGTGAGCTCCTGTTCTTCGGTCCCAGCTCCTGCCAACCTAGCAGTTCAAAAGCACGGCAAAGTGCAAGTAGATAAATAGGTACCGCTCCAGCGGGAAGGTAAACGGCATTTCCGTGCGCTGCTCTGGTTCGCCAGAAGCAGCTTAGTCATGCTGGCCACATGACCTAGAAGCTGTCTACGGACAAACGCCGGCTCCCTCGGCCAATAAAGCGAGATGAGTGCCGCAACCCCAGAGTCGGTCATGACTGGACCTAATGGTCAGGGGTCCCTTTACCCTTTATAGTTTATGAACAACTTGGATTAAGAACGCTGCAAACCCAGAAGTAGGTGTTTTGGTTTGTGAACTTTGCCTTGAAGCAGAACATGTTTCTCTTCCTGTTGAGTGTGTTCCATTTGTAAACTGAGTCCCCCGCTGCTACGGGAAAGCATGCCTTGGTTTAAGAATGCTTTGGTTTAAGAACGGACTTCCGGACGGATTAAGTTCATAAACCAAGGTACCACTGTACTCAGAACTAAACTGCCATTCTCCTGATGGAGGTTATTTTTGGCTACTTCATCTCATTACCCACGTTTTGTTTCTAAAGCTAGACACGCTGGGGCTCAGGTCCTCCTACAAATTTGGTTTCATTCTGGAAATAGCCTCTCCCACCACACAGGAATCAGATGTGTTGAGCAGAAAACACTCTGCCTATGCCTTGAAGTGCTTCCTTTGTTATTACCTCATGGGTGTAAGGATGGAGCTTTGGCACCAAACACAGGTTCAAGCATCCAGTTGAAATGGAGGGGGGAATACACATTACATTGGAAGTTGATGAATGGTGCTTTCTGTGTAATTTTGTTCTTCTTCAAAAAAGCACCATGGGGCAGTGGGTGCTTTAGAGAGTAGAGGTAATACCTCCCTTTCTTTCTTTCTTTCTTTCTTTCTTTCTTTCTTTCTTTCTTTCTTTCTTTCTTTCTTCCTTCCTTCCTTCCTTCCTTCCTTCCTTCCTTCCTTCCTTCCTTCCTTCCTGGGGAGAGGCACACATGTTTCAAGCTTACCTTTTTCCTCTCTGTCTCCCAGGACAATTGTGCTTTGAAAAAAGTTGTTTATATCAGATCTTTTTTTAAAAAAAATAATAGGCTGAAAACAAATAAGTTTGTTAAATTTAAACCCCACCTCCTCAAACTAGCCGCCCCAGGTAACTGCCCTACCATAAATGGATGTAACTTGTCAGAAAGCTTCAATTTATTATAGCAAAACTGACCCAGTACACATAAGCCTATCATGAACAGAAGAATTGTACAGTGGTACCTCGGGTTACAAACACTTCGGATTACAGACTCCGCTAACTTGGAAGTAGTACCTCGGATTTAGAACTTTACCTCAGGATGAGAACAGAAATCGCACGGCGGCAGCGCAGCGGCAGTGGGAGGCCCCATTAGCTAAAGTGGTACCTCAGGTTAAGAACGGTGTCAGGTTAAGAACGGACCTCCAAAACGAATTAAGTTCTTAACCTGAGGTAATAGTAAAGCTGAAAATAAAGATCAGAAAGAGGAAAAATGTGGTAACTATACTTTACAAATAAATTTATTATTTAAATTCTGCAACAAAATATTACGGTGCACCTTCCTCTCTTAACAGGAGGGCTCAATGAATCATAGAATTGTAGAATTGGAAGGAACCACAAAGGTAATGTAGTCCAACACCTTGCAATGATCTTTCACCCAACATGGGGCTTGAACCCACAACCCTGAGATCAAGAGTCTCATGCTCTGTCAGCTGAGATATCCTGATCGCTCCTGTTCAAATTTCCAGCAAACCACCCATGTCCTCTCCAGGATACTCTATTTCATTCCCCCACCCCCTTAGTTTTCAGTTGCTGTGGTTTCCTAAATGGCCCTCGACATTCCAGTCCTTCAGAGGCTGTTTCAGGGAAGAGATTGTCCCCTTAGGTCATTTAAAAAAAAGTTTTACTTCTGAAAACCTCAGGATGCCTCCAAGTAGTGACCATGCCAATACCTCTCTCTTGTTTTTCAGAGGCTCTGCCTTGGCCCCCAACCTGTTGTACTCACCAACTGAGTATTATATCAGATATATTTAAGCTTCATTGAAATGCATGGAATCTATCTAACTAAACTTGGTGGATTACTCTTGCTTTGGAGAAGAATGGTCCCTTTTCCATTGTTCTTGCTGCACACGGAGTACTAGGAAGTCATCCAATCTTCGAGAAGGTTGAAATATGTTTTAAAAATTTCCCAGTAGTCAGCCACAAAAACACAGACTATTACCAGCTAAAAACTAACATTATTCCCCCTGCTTGCGAGAATTTGACACTTGTCAATGGCACTGCAATTTTGACTGAACTGTATTTTTTTTTCCTTAGCAAAACAATTTGTTAGAAGCTTGTCAAGGCCAGGAAGTAACAGAGAGTTCCATATAATATATGGGCCTCAAATCAAATGGATGAGACTGTTCAGGCAATAAACGAAATCTGATATTCTGCTTCTGGTGACTGGGGTGCTATGATTATTTTCAACAAAGTTGGAGGCATGCAAAATTTCCTGATCCAGTGGGGGAAGCTGTTTTGAGGAGAGAAGAATTCTACTCCTCCCCTCCCCCTCCCCCTCCCCCACTTTTTCCTTCCCCTGTCCCAACTCAACAATTCCTCTTCCTAGTTTCTGCCTTTTCCCCATTCAGCAGTCTCCATACCCAACACTCCTGCTGCTATTCACACAACCCCAGTCTCTGGCATCTCCTACTGTGGCTTCCCCACCAAGGTTAGGTCTACATACCTTCCAACACAATGCGGCCCAAATCTGAGATGCCATCTTCTATTTTATTTTTATTTATTTATTTATTATTATTATTATTATTATTATTATTATTATTATTATTATTATTCAAAATTAAAACAAAACATATTATCCAGAAACATATCAGCCTTATTTTTTCCCCCATTTTTCCTCCCTTCCCCCACCCTCCCACACAAAACCCCACCTCCACCACCACCACCATCACCCCCAGCTTCCCTCAGTTCCAGTCTTTGATTTCTCTGAGAATGCTGTTTTCTGCATGTAACAAAGTTGTATAGATCCTCAAACTATTTAGCTGATTATTATCAATAAAAAGTTTGTGAATGTTTATTCAAAGCCATCTTCTAGGTCTGCATTCCTGGTGTGAGTCACGTGACCCATGCGAGGTTGTGCCCGCCCCCCAAAAAATATGCTTTGGGGAGCACAGCGCATTTTGGGGCTCCATGCCCAAAAAAGTACAGCCCCAAATCATGTGAGATCACAGCAGCCATTGTGGCCACTGTCCTCTTGCAAGAAAAAATTGGATGTCCCTTTTTTCTGGGGCAGTTGATGGTTAAGGGTCTATTTTTCACACACCCCATAGGAACTGATGGAAACTTTTCCATCCTATTCCTATCCCCTGAAGCAAGCTCGCATGTTTGGGAAGTTTCAGTGTCAGAAACGCATCACTCCCTCTCCTTTCCCTGATGAAAACCAGCTTTCCCTTCTGTGTGTTTTGAGGGGGGCCATGCAGTTTAAGATCTTTAAGGAAGGAATACATGAAGCCACCCTCCAGACGTGGCTTGTGGTTGGGGGTCTGTGTTGTACTAGCAACACAGGTTATTTACTTGTTATAATATTATCCTGCCCTTCCTTCAAGTTAGCAAGGGTGAAGCTCATAGCTTCCCCCTTCCACTCTATGCTCACATGAAGAAGTGTGATTGAGAAGTCGATGAATGTCCTCAAGTTCTTCTTCTTCTTCTTTTTGTTAATTTTTTTATTGATTTTACATTTTCAAAACAAATTTCCAATATCAATACTAAACATTCGTTTTTCAATTCCCCCCTTCCTGTTGACTTCCCTCAATTTCCATTTCTGGTTTATTACATCAAATGATACATTCTGCTGTTTGTATATAATACTATGTTATCACATTGTTATATTTCTTGTTTTGTGTAAATAAAGTTGTAAATGTTTATTTAAATCCTGCCAATGAGTTCATTTTTTTTGTTACTGCAAATATATTGTAAAGGTTTCCCATCCTTTTTAAAAGTCCCTATTGTCCTTTTCTTGCAGTTTGTCTGTTAACTTTGCTAACTCTGCATAGTTCATCAGTTTTTCTTGCCATTGTTCTTTAGATGGTACTTCTCCAGTCTTCCAATTTTGTGCTATTAGAATTCTTGCTGCTGTTCATTTTTCTTTCGGCAGCTCTTGTCCTAAAATACCTAACAAAAAAGCTTCTGGTTTTTTTAACAAATGTTATTATAAACATTTTTTTCAGTTCATTGTATATCATTTCCGTTTTTTTAAAAAATAATCTTGCAATCCCACCACATATGATAAAATGTACCTTCCCCTCCTCAAGTTCTTCTGATGTATTTGTTGGCTGAGTGGGGATTTGAACCCAGATCTCCCTTTCATCCTAGTACAACATTAACCGCTATATCACACTGGCTAAACACCAGAAAAAAGTGTAGATGGCACCAGAGATGTTAGGCAAGGTCAAGGAGAATCTGACACTAATGAAGCCATGCTGATGTGAACTACTACTGGGGAAAGAGCTGTGAAATTCACCAGGGCTGGGTTGGGGCTGGAGTGAGGAAATACAGCTTTCGTATGCTCTAAGGCAGTAATGTGAACACACCCTTGGTCCGGGGCCAATAGAAAGGCGATCACCACAATCCCATCCCATCAGCTGCCAAACGAATTTCAGTTCCACCTGAAAACAAGAGAGCCGCTGATCTACTACTACAGGAAAGGAGCTACAACAGCAATCCTACCCCTTGTCTACAGATAAAATCACAGTGTGTGACCATCCATTACAGTGAAAGAACATGGATTATGTTGCAAGTCACAGCTTTAGAGATGCTAATGATCATGCTGTAAAAGCACAAACAAACCCCCGCCTCTCATTCCTGTTGCTCTCCCACTGTTCTTTCCCCCCTTATTCCACTTCTACCTGGGAGACATTTGATCTCAAAGGCCATTGAATTCGCAGGCCTCCTGAGGCCGCTGGAAGCTGACTGATATGTGTGGGAAAGTGGCGGCCATTTTGGGTGCACCTGTTGTATGCCTAACCTCTTCCCTTCTTTCCCTTATATATCTTCCATTATTCTCTATCTCATTCTGTTTCAGTAAGAGTGAAATAGAAATCTAGCAACTCGCATTAGCACAAACAACTCCCCCAAACCCACATACACATAACTCTCCCTGAAAAAAGTCCCTTCCAAATAAAAGAATAGAATAAACTTTCTCTCTGAAGAGAGAGAGCTCAATGGTAGATTTTGCAACACTATCGCTTTTCAGAGCTGTAGTGTAATAAGGTCACTGAAAAGCCTTTACTAGCGCTTTCTGAGTGTGTGCCCATTTAAATGTCCCTAAGAACAATAGCAGTAGAAAGATGACTTTAAGAGAAACAACAAAAGCAAAATCTCCTTGTATCTCTCAGGACATCATATCCATTACTCTGAGACTAGAGATCAAAGTCATCTCGGATTTCTAACTCCCAAGCAACTTTTGTACCAAGGAATTGACAATTGCATTTCTCCTTCTGGGTATGAGTATGATTGTCCTGGAATGGTGATAGTAATAATAATCAGTTTTATGTATTTCAAAGATGTCTGTTGTGCCTAATTTTGTGAGGAAATCAAATTGACACCAGCCTAGCATCACTAGGTGTGGGGACCTGGACCAGGCCCTCAGATGTAGAGAGGGAAAAGTCAACAGAGGATGGAAGTAAGGAAAAGCATATGTGAAGTTTTGGCAATGGAAAGTAGCACCAACCTATCTGGCCTGTTGCCCTAGAAGTTGGAAGCAGCAATGTTGTCTAGACTTTACTGTGTGCAAATATTGTATGCACTGGTTGGCTCCTGGTGACTCATTTTTTGAGCATTCATTCTGATTTGTTCACACAAAGCTTGTGGGGAGATGAGATGACACCGAATCTTCATTGAGCATTGACTCTGGTTTGTTTGTGGAGAGGTTAGATGACGACGCATCCAGCAATTGTTATCCCACACTTTTCAGTGCGTTTCCCCATCCCTTTCCTTATCACAAAAAGTCTGGTTTGGAGAGTGTGTGATTGGCATGAACACCAGATCAACTTTCATCGCACAATGTGAATTTGCCAGTGTATAATGGAATAGCGACAGTCTAGATGGGCCCACTGAAAGCTTACCCAGTGGAAATTCTGCTAATTCCATCTGAGAGGTTTTAGGAACCCTGCAATAGCTTATGCTGTTGCTCTACACATGATGTGCAGATATCATTGAACTCCCTTGCACTGTGCTTGAACTAACATTAATTGGCATCTCATCTTCAGATAACATAATCAAGAAGGAATTTTAGCTTTTGTGTAATAGAGATTGAGGGGCAATTTCTGTACGAAAACTATCTTGCGTGATTGTGAGTCACACCTCATAGTGGGGTATCAATAAATAAGCAAAATCTATACAAGATTCAGGAACAATGGATAGATCTCCAGCAGGAATTTAAATTCAACTGCAAAACTGCAGGGCCATAATTCATTCTTTGTAATAGTAATAGGACTAACTGATCAGAATGCAGCCTATCAAAGCATGTATGCTGGGTGATCAAGGACTTGACAAACCACCTACTTTTGCTGGAGAGAGAGAAAGAGAGATATTCAGAAATCAGAGAGAGAATGATGGCTGGGTAGGTGGACATTCCCAAGATGGAAATCCCCAAGCCTTTATAAGCCAAGTCTAACTCCTCTCCAGATTTCACATTGGCTCAAAATGACTCAATGCCAATTGCCTTGTTTTTGCTGGTTTCCTTCCTTCCTCCATTTCAACACTTTCTCAAACGTACCAAGTAGGAGAGATAGAGACAAAAGACAGCGGCTGCCTCTAAGTTCCTCTTCTATTGCAGATGTAAACTGAGTGACTAGTTCTTTTTAAAATCATCCAGACTCCATCAACCAAGAGATATTAAACACCAAGGTCCTCCACAGAGTCCTCACTCAACACAGACCACTGAGTGTTCTTGTATGCAAAAAAGGAAACTAGTGAGGCAAGAAATCTGCCTTTCTCCATCTTTCCTATAAACAATGGGACAGCCATTCCAGAAGCAGCTAAGCTGGTAGTTATCCAGCAGGTTGGCAACCCTACCTTATACTTCCATTCCAAGAATACAGTGAAATTCCATTTATCCACAGAGCTGGGAAGATATCTAGAACAGTACTATAATGCTGTGGCAGCCAATGTGCTGCCCCAGTGGCTTAGTGAGGGTTGCCGGTGCCCGAGGCGGGCAAGCCACCAATGTCACTGGAGCACCCCCACACACTTCAGCCAAGTGGGGCTACACTGCACCCTCTGCCTGTCTATGCAGGGGTGAGCCCTATCAGCCAATGAGGCCATTGGCGGGTGAATCCCCATGACGCCTGTGGAAAGGAGTGCCGGAGGCAAGGGCATGACATTGGCTATGCCTTCTGCAATAAGAGGCATGACTACATAGAACTACATAACTGGGGTATAGCAATATTTTTGTTGCTTCTGGTGGAGGCAGATGTCATGGTGCCATAAATCCACAATCCTACTGAAGGGACACACAGGAAAAACTTGAACTGTCCAACCTAACTGTGGTTCAGACAGTGTAGTTCTTGTTGTTGTTTAGTCATTTAATTGTGTCCGACTCTTTGTGACCCCATGGACCAGAGCACACCAGGCACTCCTGTCTTCCATTGCCTCCTGCAGTTTGGTCAAACTCATGCTGGTAGCTTCGAGAACACTGTCCAACCATCTCGTCCTCTGTTGTCCCCTTCTCCTTGTGCCCTCAATCTTTCCCAACATCAGGGTCTTTTCCAGGGAGTCTTCTCTTCTCATGAGGTGACCAAAGTATTGGAGCCTCAGCTTCAGGATCTGTCCTTCCAGTGAGCACTCAGTGTGGTTCTACAGTGTTTTAATTAGTTTTCAAGAAACCATGTACCTGAACTCAACCCATCCGTACACATAGCACTGCTTTCTGTAGTCTTCTGTTCCTGAAACAGGCTTTTTCTCTTTGCGGAAAGATAAACGAAAACAACCACCTTTTTTTTGGGGGGGGGGGTTGTTGGTTGGCACTGAGTGCCTTTAGGCAAACTAATGGCGGAAATATAATAACATGGTCTAAGGTGGAGCACCCCCAGTGCAACACAGATGTTGACTGCAGACGGCAAAGCCTCTGTCTGGGGCTGAGAGCAAAGCAAGCTTAATATGCCAGTTTTTACAACCTGTAAGCAAATGACTAGGCAACAACAGTTTATGGTCCAATAAACAGCCTAGGTCTGCATTTTGTGTGCATATTTATTTACTGCAGAAGCAGAAGACTGCAGAGTTATGGAAACAGTTTAGCAGAAGATGTGTGACTTCATTTGCAGGAAAAATCTTCTCAACAAATCAGTGTTTTGAGATCCTAGAAATTATACTCGCTGAATAGTCCCACCCACACCCAGTTGAATCCCATTGTGTGGCAAATAAGTTTTTGTCAGTTTTTCCTTGTTTCGGAGTTTTGACTCTTTGCAACTTTATTATAAAGTTCCTAGTTTGCGAATATATATAGGAAAAATTAGTTTACTGTTTGGCTTGTGAATTGGGAGGTTTTCCCAGTTTGTCTATTTCAGGGGTAGCCATTTGGAAAGATGTCGGCAGTATTGTGCTAGCCTATACTCTGAGAAAAATTGAATGAAAAAGCAAAGAAACCATCACTGAGGTCCATCTCCGAGGGCCTTCTGGCAGTTCCCTCACTTCGAGAAGTGAGGTTACAGGGAACCAGGCAGAGGGCCTTCTTGGTAGTGGCGCCCGCCCTGTGGAATGCCCTCCCATCAGATGTCAAGGAAGTAAACAACTACCTGGCTTTTAGAATCATCTGAAGGCAGCCCTGTTTAGGGAAGCTTTTAATGTTTAATACTGTATTGTGTTTGTAATATTTTGTTGGTGGCTGCCCAGACTGGCTGGGGAAACCCAGTCAGATGGGTGAGGTGTAAATAAATTATTATTATTATTATTATTATTATTATTATTATTATTATTAGTGCTCTTAGAAGCAATTGGTGGGAAGTAGGAAATGGGAGTATAAACTGAAGTTATGCTCTTAAAGGACAGCAACTGGCAGATATTTCCCAAAAGATGGCATGATTGTAGAAACACCTTTAGCTGGACTGTTGCAAGTTTTACTACTAAGTGCATAGTGCTCAGTCTCTGTGATTTTATACCTGCAAGATATCTGTTATAATATGTGTACCTGTTACAGAGAGTGGTAAAAACTTCATGGGTAAACATTTGCTGGATTCCATAGTAGCTTGTTGGAGTCTTGTATAGCTACTAGATTTCCCAAAGAAGGACTTGGAACTGGAAGGTCTGGACTATTCAACCTGAACATAATTTTTAATTTATGATACAGTGGTACCTCAGGTTAAGTACTTAATTCGTTCTGGAGGTCTGTTCTTAATCTGAAACTGTTCTTAACCTGAAGCACCACTTTAGCCTATGGGGCCTTCTGATGCCACCGTGCTGCTGGAGCACGATTTCTGTTCTCATCCTGAAGCGAAGTTCTTAACCCAAGGTACTATTTCTGGGTTAGCGGAGTCTGTAACCTGAAGCATATGCAACCTGAAGCGTATGTAACCTGAGGTACCACTGTACTTTATTTATCATTTATGGGGGTGGGGAATGGTGGCAAGCCTAGTGACTGGCTTGTGGTATGGCTGAAACGTATAATAATAATAATAATAATAATAATAATAATAATAATAATAATAATAATTTATTATTATTTATACCCCGCCCATCTGGGTGGCTTCCAAAAAAAAATAAAAATACTGTAATACATCAAACATTAAAAGCTTCCCTAAACAGGGCTGCCTTCAGATGTCTTATAAAAGTCTGGTAGTTGTTCTCTTTGACATCTGGTGGGAGGGCGTTCCACAGGGCAGGTGCCACTACCGAGAAGGCCCTCTGCCTGGTTCCCTGTAACTTGGCTTCTCGCAGTGAGGGAACCGTGATTGAACGTTGTACAATTATTTCATGGTTGTACAACAAATTCATATTCCATTTGTAAGAAAGTTCAGAGTTTTCCCAATATTTCTCCCTACAACTTTGATACAACGTCTCAAAGATTTTGTGCATGAATGATACCAGCAGCTCCTCTTGTCTCCTCTCCCTACCCCACAACCTCAATTTCTGGTCCAGGAACACACAGATTTGTATTGATGGATTAAGCAGAGACAAGGCTGGCTTGAGTAAATTAAAAATGAAATAGTTTTGGGATGGTTTTGAATCTACATGAGATAAATATATTTCTGTTCTGCGGTGGGTTGCAAGTAATCCATGAAACATCACAAATACGGCAGGTTGTGAGATGAAGGCAGTAGCTGTCTTTTGCAAGGAAGGGGTTTCCATAAATCTTCATCTTTGACCTTGGTTTGTGTAACCAAAACATAGTGTTGTGCAATACTGTCTTCAAATTCCTGCCATAGTTGCTTTCCCCACAGTAAAACAAAGATAAGCGGGTGATAGCTGGAGGGCAATAAAACAGAGTTATGTGGAAAGGTGTTTTTTATTGCAGAATTTCCTTGTCCATATTGATCCATTTGTGTTATAGCCCATTGTCTGCAAAGCTGAGTACAACTCACGCAGCTATTGGGAAATGGAGAAATATTTGCATGCAGTTTAGTAATACTATTCAGAGAACTTTGGGGGAAAGCTTGTAGGAAAATAAAATTATGAGAAGTGGTGATAAAAAATTAAATTTGTGCGTGTTTCTTTTTAAAGAAATTGTTGGCTTTATTACTGATAAATGAAGACACTTTGTCCCTGATGCAGAAATTTCCACTGCTGAGACAAACTTTTCTGAAATTAATATAAAATAAATAAGTCTTTCCCTTTATGTTTCTCCAGGACAAGGTAGTGGATAGTCTTCTTTTTCTTCTTTGGCAATCATTCGTAGCCAAGTAAGATTGTCTTCCATAAACACGGTTTTAAAAGTCAGTTCATAAGTGGCTGTGGAGGCCAATTCTGGATCCACACGTCCTTCCGCAGTGGGAGCATAGGTTTCCGGGCAAAAGTTGATCATGGTGTGGATTTGCCAAGCGTGCCTTCCTCTTAGCATGTTTCTCCCTTACATTCTGAGTTTGAGCATCTTCAAAGCCCATGACAACTTTGGTAAAGGCTGTTCTCCAATTGGAGCGCTCTCAGGCCGGTGTTTCCCAGTTGTTGGTGTTTATACTACATTATTTTAGATTTGCCTCGAGAGAGAGTCTTTAAACCTCTTTTGTTGACCACCAGCATTACGCTTTTCATTATTAAGTTCAGAATAGAGTAGTTGCTTTGGAAGACGATAGTCTGGGCATTGTCCTCAACAAATAAACCAATCTGGCTCATGTCAAAAATCATTTGAATTTTTCTAGTATTAAGTACTTAAGAGTCCTGCTGAGTTAGGCCAAAGATCCATCTAGTACAACATTTTGTTCTGACAATAGCCAGCCAGATGGGTGAAGCCCACAAGATGGATTTGAGCACAATAACAATTCTCTAGCTTGTGATCCCCATTAACTAGCATCCATAGGAATACCACCTCTTTATGAACACTCAAAAAAACTCAAGGGACTTTTTGAACATTCAGCCAGGATACCTTTTTTTAAAAAAAGTGAACTATGGTCACCTTCTCCTACCAGTTTTCACCCTTCCCTAGTAAAAAAATAAAATTTTAAAGGATGGTAACTGGTAGAATAGATAGCTCACTACTCCTAAGGATAGGCCTTGTGGGGCCTGCCTTAGCTATAAATGATGTGCCTTAGTAATGCCCAATAGCATCATTTGCTTCTAGAAGCACTGCAGTAATATCTGCCTTCAGTTCAGAATGGAGAAAACACTACAAATGCCATGCTGGAAATGGTACCCAATGATGCTTCTGAGTAGGGCTTTTTTTCCCAGCTAGAACTCAGTTCCAGCACCTCTCAGGTGGACACCATTGCCCTTACAGTGGTACCTCTACTTACATTCACCTCTGGTTACATATCCTTTGGGATACGTACATGGCAAACCTGGAAGTATTTTTCCGGATTTCGTCGCATGCGCAGAAATGCTCTACGTGCTGCGTGCATGCACAGAAGCAGCAGAAACGCTCTACATGCCACACACATGCGCAGAAGCGGCACCTCCTTGTTGAGAATTCCTCGGGATCTGGCCAGAGCTCCAGAACAGATCCCATTCGCAACTGGAGGTACCACTGTATAAGAGAACAAGAAGTGTGTGTGTGTGCGCGCGCACACACATGCGCATTGTATATATAGAATGGTTTTTTTCTGATCAAGAAAGGGGCAATGATCCTTCTGGTAAAAGAAAGAAAAGATGGTGATTTTAATGGCTGAATAAAGTGATAACTCATAGTATTTTCTTTCTTGCAAAGCATAAACTATGGCCAGAACTGCAGTTAATAGAGCAGAGAAAGCAGAGGCGTTTGGGAATAAAGTTAAAACACTGAGGTATTTATTGAGTCTATCAGTCTTCAAACAGAACCTAACATGGTGGTATTTCAGCTCAAAATAACAGACTGAGCTTCAGTGTAGATTTTTATACTTTTTGTAAGATTCGCTTTCCCCTCCATCAAATACCCACAGATAGAACCATAAAGCCTCTTGCCATAAAATGGCTCTCCCGTGATTTTCTACTTTTGCATCATGTTTCAGGTGGGACAAGGGTCAGTGGTTATAAAGAGCCACAGGATTCCGTGAGTACCAAGACACCACCCTTTAGCCGGTTTTCAGACCAGGTGAGATTCAGTCACATAAGCAGCATTTGCATAGTGATGTTTTAGATCATGGGGTGGTACCCTTTCACTGCGTGTTCATCTTAATAAGTGTCACTAACACATCAGGTCTGTATGCTTGGGCTACTCTGTTTAGGGAAGGAGGCTGCAGTTTCCACTTTTATTAGTCTGGCATGAAATTAACATCCACTTTAAACAAAATGGGAAACAAATGGCGGCCATGGCTGCCAAAGAAAGCAAGAGCTCTTGGATCTCGCAAAGGCTAGATGCAGCCATGTAGCAGATCAACATACTCCTCTGCTGATTACTTTGCACCTTTGCAATTAAACTTGTGGCATATCACAAGGCTGGAACGAGCGCTCTGGAATAAGTTCCCTGATTGCGCAACAGCCCTGCAACTCCCTAGAGTCATCGGTAGAGCAGACAATAGGATGCAGATGCCGCTTCAGGGCTTTGGCAACCTTTCCAGGTGAATGGGAGAACCTTGCCAGCATACACACATGCCAACGTGGAAAATCACAGCATTACCCTGGGATGTGATGGAGGGGGGGTGATGGAGAGGCCTTTTAATAATGGAAGGCTCTCTACAGCAATGAATTTTTCATCTATTTATCCCCAGTGAAATGTGCAGCAGGGAGTCTTGGGGACATCTGGTCAAATGTCCTTTAGTCCAGACAGACGGAGGGGTGGACAAGGCCTTAGGTGATAAGCAACACAGGCCTCTCTGATTCCCGTGAAGTTTGAGGCAATGCAAGAAAACAGCCAGTAGCTACAGAATTGTCCACACCAGACTCCCCTCCAACCTGATGTCCTCCATATGGACTTGCAGTACCCATCATCCTTAATAATCGGCCATGCTGACTCAGGTTGATGGGAGTTGTAGTCCAAAACATCTGGAGGGCACCCGGTTGGAGAAAGCTGGCCTTGACCTAGACCCTATTGAATGATTAAAATCAAGAGTCCCATGGAACGTGTTCTAAGTTCTGACGCCTGATCCACACACACACACACACCCCTTCGATACCCCCATCCAGCCACATCACTAATGGTTGCTTGCACTCCCTCCCTCCCACATAGTAGGAAACTATGTGCTTTTCCATAGATTAGCTCGTTTTGTGTTCTTAGGGACACAAATCATTATGCGTTACAACGGTATTCCCAATTTACTGTATTTGTTTTATTTGTGATTTTATTACTTATTCCACATTTTCTGTATTTTCCATGTGCTTCATACCACTTTCATCCATTTAGAACTCTTTTACATGGAAACCTGGGCTCCTCTCCACCAGCTAATGTGTTGAAGGCTTTATAAACAGTCTTGTTTCATTGTTTTCCCTGCATGTTTCAGTCCCCAGAGTGTGTGACTCAAGTTATGTTTGGTCCGATTCCGAATGTTCTGTAAGGTAGGAGAGAGAGGGGAGAGGAAGGAGGGAAGTGGGAGAGCGAGTAGGTGAGAGAAAAGCAGCTATTAATGTGATAAGCTGTGGAAAATAAGAAACATTAAACTGACTCAACTCATCTTCCAAAAAGGGAAAGTTTCATATTCTAATGGCAGTGGCCTTTTTCAACAGAGGTGGTTGCTAGATCCATAATTTTAAGTAGCCCTAGACATTCTGCTAAGACCTTCTTTCAGTTTCTTTGAACCAAAGATGGGGACCTTCTTAACTTCATGGTGAACCTTCGGTATGTGTGCACACATGACAGTAGTGTGTAGGGGTCAGAGGCAAAAATTGAGTAAACCAATAGACGTCCTATGGTGTCAGGTTCTGGGCAAGTGGCAGTGGTTTGGTGTAAACAGCCTCATGGACCAAATTAGGACCCATGCCAAGCCAAAATTGGCCCATAGGCTGGAGGTTCCCCACGCCTGCTATAAGGGATTCTAGAAGAAAGCCATGCTGTGAAAAGCATATCCTGACTGTGACCCCCAATCCAAGGAGATAAGTAACAATACAACCTTTATAACGCATCTGATGGTGGCCCTGTATAGGGAAGTTTTTTAAAAAATGTTTTATATTTTATTATGTTTTTTATATATGTTGGAAGCTGCCCAGAGAGGCTGGGGCAACCCAGTCAGATGGGTGGAGTGTTGTTGTTGTTGTTAAATAGGACGTCCCTATTTTCATTGGGAAAATGTTGGAGGGAATGGTTTTGTGGAGAAATGGAAACTGCCAAAGATGGAATCAAACACTGAAGATCACAGAGAAAGGTGTGGCTGTTGTTAGATGGGAAGAGAGGTTCATTTAGAAGACATGGGGGCAGGACTCAGTTAAGACTGCTGGTTCACTGGAAGACTTCACAGATTGAATTACTGGACACAGAACTTTGGTAGCTTAGTTGTGTGAAATTCCTCACCCTACGTTATTGGAAAAACAAGAGATAAGAATACACTGTGATTAAAAACGGCATCTCATGCTTGAAATATAAATTGCTAAGCCCGTTTAATGTGGCTGTGGCAATTTACACCAGATGGTCTGGTGGCAAAACATAATTTCCTGTGTTATCAGTTGTAGGGTTATTAATTATTTCATGTTTACACTACTTGTGATTAAAAATATGTGTACACTATTTCACTCCCCCCTCTCTCATTGCAGTCTCTGCTCTGTGTTCCTCTGCTAGGGAACAGTGCCAGTGGTAACAATAGAGAGGGCAAATTTCATGGGAGACCCCTGGCTGCAGAACACTCTCTCTCTCTCTCTCTCTCTCTCTCTCTCTCTGTGTGTGTGTGTGTGTGTGTGTTCCCCTCCCTCCCTTTCCTTCTACAGAAAGTTTCAACTGGTCCCCAGCATGTAGCTTTTAAGGCAGATAGTCAATACATTATCATTTTACTATTAATGGTTTTTATCTGTTAGCTTTTCTGTTTCTTGTTGTTGCTACCTTGTTTTTATGCTGATTCTACTTATCTTTTTTATTGTTTCAAGATTATGTGTTTATGTTGTGAACTGTCTTGGGTGCTGAAAGGCGGCCTTGATAAATGGCTCAGATGAACAGTTTTATGAGAAGCTATCCACACTTGCATTCAGAAGTGGATAGTGGGGTAGGTGGGGACTGAGCACTCGCTTGACCTTGCAGTAGCTGAGACACCACTGTTTATTTGGAGGATATGGGTTGCAAGATGGCAGGGAGGCCAGCTCAGTGCAAATGCACCAGCAGAGCCAATCCAGTGCTCCTGCCAGTGTGTTTGCGCACTGGCCTTCTTCACTATTCTCCCAGTAAGCAGCCACAACTCAGCTGTTGGGAGATCAGGTTAGTGATGCCATACCCATCCCACCATACCTTCCGCTACTGCCTGAATTATTGTTTTGGACACTTTTTATTTTAAACCAAGTAAATTAACACATAACACTAACATTTTCTTTCAACACTTACAAAATAGTAATCATGGACTACAAGACTCGTGGGCATCTTAAACGGAGCAACAATATGCAACCACTCCCATTTTCTTAAAGCTCTGCTACTTTTTTGCTGGAGCTAATAACGTTGGACAAGTTGTTCTTCCGCCTGCCTCTCACGATCTGCTCTTTATCAACTCGGCCGTCTTCTTTTTTTGGCATGGGTAGGAGGTGAGACAAATGGACATGTCCTGGTTTGGGGGCTATGGAGTCGTGCCGTGTTTGCATGATCTTCCCTTTTGGCGAGGTTTCTCAGCTCTCCCCATTGCCTTCTTTGATCTTGGTCTTTGTTTTGTTTTATTTTCTGCAAGGTTCCCCTTCTGTTTTGTTCTGGTTTGGGAATGGGGTTTCCCTCCTGCTTCGCAACAAGAAATGTCGAGTTGTTATTGTTTCATAAATGCCAAGTGAAACCTGGCAAACCTTATTATCATTCTTTTGGCATTCCTTCACATGTCCCTACACATGTTTCACCTGAGTAAAATATCAACATTCCCTTTGAGTTTTGATTTGGGGGAGATTCGGTAGCAGCAGCAGTGACTCATCCTTCTGGAAGTTTCATGCTGAAGAAGAAGGGGAGAAAGTGGATTTGAGGGCTGAGGAGGAGTGTGAGGTAGGGAGGGGGGAAGGCCTAAATTAAAACATCTGGCTAGGTAATTACATGCACTAAAAAGTTTACAGTCTAAACTACCCATACGTAATTGATCAAACTATAGTGATGTGTCACTTTCACTTACCCATATTAAGCAGTGGGCTTCACCTAGCTATACCCCATGCTAACCTCCACTGCTGACCTGCTACAGTACACTTATTAAAGCTGCAATTATGAGGTGATCCTTAATAGCTAGGGTCTTGCTTCAGAGGGGGGATTTTTTTTCCCCTGTAGCTCACATGCGACAATTAAAGATAATTTAAAGTGTAAGTAATTGAGCTCAGTTTCTGGAAACTACTGTAGAGGTCTTGTCCCAAGCATCTGACAGGCGTAGTGGTGTATTTTGACAAGTTTTCTGCAGACTTCCATTAAATACCAACCAGGAGTTCTATTTTCTTTGGAGTCACTGGCCAGGAAATGGTGCTTGCAAAAGGTTAAGCCTCCAGAGGGGCAAGGGTGTTGCTCGCGTTCTGTACCGTGGGGATCCAATTCCAATGTAAATCTTAATTTTCGGCCACAAGGGGTCTTGCCTCCCGTGTCATTTTGGAACCTCAGAGAAAACAGAATCTCGAGCCCTCCAAAATAGTTGTTTTCGAGCATTTTAAATGTTTGCCTGCCGCAGAAGCCTCAGACACATTGTGGAAGATCTGGAAGCAAATCCAAAAGGGGCAAACTCAGTTCATGTGAAACTTTGGGCTTTAGGGGCTCACAGTTGCCCTCAACTTTTATTCACCCTGGCAGCCTCACACAACGGTTGGTGGCATTCAAAGGCTACATGCCTATGAGTTTGACCAGAGCCAGTAGCTAGCAGGGCTTGGGGCTGGTGAGGGGTGGAAACAATCTCCACATACCCTCCCTGGATACTGACCTCCTCAACGCAAGTAGCCAAACATATCTTTCATGGGCTTCGGAATGCATAATTTACAATGGGAAGATGACAAAGAGCCAGCACAAATTGTTTGTTTGTTTTGGTTTTCTTTTTGTGTTTTTTTTAAAAAAAATATTCATTTTATAACATAAATAAAGAACACAAACAGAAAAACAAACAATACAAACAAATTCTTGTCATAACCTTATTTTTCTAAACATTGTTAAGTGGGCTTCCCCAAGTCCCACCTATCTGATTTTCATTTTACTTCATCTTTAGCAGTTTACATATATCATAGTTTCTAACCATCTTCTTTTTTTAAATCAGACTTAAAATAACTTCACATTTTATCGCTTACAAATAATATTATTTTAAAATAAACTATCTTCTACTTCTAACCCTACAGCCTATATCCACTTCCAAAGCTATTCTAAAATTTAAATATTAACATATTTTTAAAAATATACCTTAAACTTCTTCCCTGAGAGTGCCCTGAGAACGAGGTTTAAAAATGGAAGCCTCTTTTCCAGGGGAATAAAACACTTGGGAGAAACTGGAGGACATATTCCAGCACAGCACTGGCTTGTGCTGGTGTAATTCCTATAGATTTTTTATTTTCCCGTTTATTGCTTTTAAAACATTTTTAAAGTTACTTATGGCACTTATAAGATATAGCCTAAGTGGTGCAGTGGATCGGGTGCTGGCGCTGGGCCAAAGCAACCTGGTTCAAATCCCTGCTCAGCAATGGAGCTCAGTGGGTGGCCTTGGCAAGTCACCCCAACCTATCTAGTTGTTACGACAGTAAAACAGGATAACCCCCTTGCACACCACCTGATCTTGCAGGGAAAGTGTGATACTTTAATCTCCGAGTTATTCTTGAGCAAAGTATTATAAGCGTTGTGTGAACAGAGTGCCCTTTACAAGCCTATTCTTGGAGAACCAGCCATCCTCTTGTGCGCAAAGGCCAGACAGGACAGGATGTCACAAGATGACAAGACCATGGCTGGGTTGTCAGGGTTTTCTTAGGACAGACCATCTGGCAACTTGTAGAAGGACACAGTACCTGAATGATGGGAATGCTGTGAATTTAAATGTTTTCTGCAGTTTTAGATATATAGATATATATATATATATATATATATATATATATATATATATATATGCTGAACCAATAACCAAACTGAAACACAGCTAACCTTTGACATTTGCACTTCTACAAAATTTACAAAGCAGATCTCCAAGCAAAATGCATGTATTTTAGAGGAAATTGCACACACAAAAATGCATATATTAGTGAAAATAATATACAAAAATGCCTCATATTGGAGGGAAATGCTTGCCAAAAAATATATGTGTACAGTCATACGAAATCTGTTCCGGAAGTCCGTTCAACTTCCAAAACGTTTGAAAACCAAAGCACGGTCAGTTGGAAGCCGCGGAATCCCTGTTGGACATTTGAGTTCCAAAGAACTTTCACAAACCAGAACACTCACTTCCAGGTTTGCAGCATTCAGGAACCAAAAAGTCCGAGTACCAAGGTATTCGGGATCCAAGGTACGACTATATTTGGAAAGATGTGGACCAAAATGCACACAGATCTCCATGCAGACTTCTTTTTAAAAAATCACAAAGTGAATTTAAGATTGGAAGTATCTCCCTCCCTCTCTCCCTCTCTCTCCTTCTCCTCACCCACAAACACCAAGAGTGACCCCAACTTACCTCCTGCCTATATTGCTCCTTCATTGAATGTGTTGGCCTGTGCTTCTGGGATACTCTTCCATTCCAAGCAAGTACAGCAGGCAAGTGGGTACTAGGCTAACCCTGCAAGAATGTGCCTGTCTGCCACTAGGGCTGGAGTCAGCGATGGACCAAGAGAATCGGGTGCCTGGGGCAGCGCATGTGCCCTGCGCCAGTTGCCCATGGGGCAAGGCAATCTGTGGCAGGATGCTCCGTGGGGCCTCTGAGGAGTCTGCCTGCCTCCTCCCACTCAGCCGCCCTACAGCTGAGGGGAAGGCGGAGGGCGGACAGTTTGGGGCAGTGTGCCACCCCACATTTTGTCACCCCCTCAGTGGTGACACCTGGGGCATACCACCCCCACCGCACCCCCCTTCCTCCACCCCTGTCTGGAGTTGTTGCTTCCTTGCAGAGGGTACCACATGACTACCATCATGGAACTCCACTAGTAATGGCAACCTGTCAGCCATGGAAGCGCCTCCTCATTCTTCCCCCCTCTATCAGTCTTCCCCTTTCCACACAATTTTGACAGCTGCAGTGCCACTGTCACTGCTTGCCACACAGCAGTCACCCTCCCTCTGGGCGCCCATTTCAAATTTTGCACGCACACGTTGGAGATGCAGATGAATGCCACTTCTCCCTCAGCCTGCCCAGTTTACTGGGGAGTTTTGTACACATACGCTGAAAACAAAACACAGATTTGTAATTGAAATAAATACATTTCGATTGTCAAACCGAGCAGGTGGGGAAGCTGGTTTATCCCTTCCTTTTAACAGCAACAGGGGAGCCTAGATGCCCCCCAACCATATGAGCTGATTTTTGATCCCCCTGGGTTGGCAACCGTACCTTTTAATTGTCCCTCATACTGGAGAATTTGCCTGGCAAGATCCGATGTCTCAAAGAGATTTCTTCAAATAGGCATTTAATTCCTGTCCAAAACATTGTGCCTCCTGAAGTTCTTAAGGCATCGTGAGTTGCTAGTAAACAATTACGTGTTATGATTTGGATAGCAAACCCCATTGCCTGGGGCTACCTTGATGACATTAGAATTCACGTTTCTGAATTAAGAATCTAGCATTTGACCTTTGTGATAGGAAACATATGGTCAGTGGCTTATTTGTGTGCATCCTGCTGTTAGTGCTTCCTCTCTTTTTCTTTGGAGTCTTCCCCCCCCCCCTTCCATCAGTCTCTTATTTCTCCAGACCTGGTTTGAAACTCATAGGAAAACCTATCCTCATTGGGCCAGACCTGCATTGCCAGTGGGACAGCATCAGTTGGACGTTACTACCTTTGTACTGTAGCATAACAACAGTACTCTCATGTTACGTCAGTGAGCCTTGTGTGAGCTCCAGGTTTTGGGGAATCCTTGGACAAGACGCATGCATGGCAACCCCTGAGCAGCTCCAATTTTCCTTGCTGTACTCACTTGCTTATGCTCTCCCTCTAAATTAAAGATTCCCCATTATCCCTCCCTACCCAGTGTGGTGTAGTGGTTAAGTGCGGTAGACTCGTAATCTGGTGAACCAGGTTCGCTTCCCCGCTCCTCCACATGCAGCTACTGGGTGACCTTGGGCTAGTCACTCTTCTCTGAAGTCTCTCAGCCCCACTCACCTCACAGAGTGTTTGTTGTGGGGGAGGAAGGGAAAGGAGACTCCTTCGGGTAGTGATAAAGCATGATATCAAATCCAAACTCTTCTTCTTCTACCCAATGGGCTTCTTAAAAAGTGTTGATGGTCATGGCAGAACAATTGATGATTTTTCCACCTGCTATAGCAACTGCAGATGCTGTGTACTAGATGCTGTGTGACTTTTAATTCATTTTTATTGCTTCTTTTATTTCCCATATTTTATTTTATTGTACCGCAATTTGCATTCCGCAGAATTCAAGTCACAATAAAGGAAAATACAACATAAGAAATAAAAGAAGCAACTGAAATGCAACTGAAAACTGAATGAAGGTTCTAGTTACAGGTGGGTAGCCGTGTTGGTCTCCCGTAGTCGAAACAAAATAAAAAAATTCCTTCTAGTAGCACCTTAGAGACCAACTAAGTTTGTTATTGGTATGAGCTTTCGTTTGCCTGAAGAAGTGTGCATACACACGAAAGCTCATACCAATAACAAACTTAGTTGGTCTCTAAGGTGCTACTGGAAGGATTTTTTTTATTTTGAATGAAGGTTGCAGAACACAGGTGGTCCATGGACCACAGCTTGGGAACAAGGTCCATTCTTAACCAGAGGTACCACTGTATATAACTTTTAGAAGACAGCTGAAGGCAGCTCTGTATCTGGAGGTTGTTCATGCTTTTGTTATATTATGTTTTTATATGTGTTGGAAGCTGCTCAGAGTGGCTGGAGCAACCTAGCCAGATGGGTAAGGAGTTGTTGTTGTTGCTGCTGCTGCTGCTGCTGCTGTTATTTGCCTGCAAGCAGGACCTGAGCATCTACTTTCTAGCCACTGGTGTTCAGAAGCATACAGTGGTACCTCGGGTTACAAACACTTTGGGTTACAGACTCTGCTAACCTGGAAGTAGTACCTCGGGCTAAGAACTTTACCTCAGGATGAGAACAGAAATCGCGCGGCGGCGGCGGGAGGCCCCATTAGCTAAAGTGGTACCTCAGGTTAAGAACAGTTTCAGGTTAAGAACGGACCTCCGGAACAAATCAGGTTCTTAACCAGAAGTACCACAGTATTGCCTTCAACAGTGGGGGCAGAACACAGACATATTTCAAAGAGTGAAAATGCTGAGCTTTTGCAAAATTGCAAAAAAATGCCATTTTTTTAGCTTCTTTTTTGGAAAAAAAACAGCAAAAACAGCACTGTCAACATGGGCTGCCATACATCCAGATTTTTGTGCTAGAGACAGCGGGATTCCACATTCCGGGAAATCCCAGACATATGGCAACCCTACCTAAGCTGTATCCAAAACTACGACATAAAAAGAATAAAACAGCATCATAAAAACAGATTCAATATGGGGGTTCAGGGTCCCATTTTATGGGTAATGGGAATCTTGGGCAAAGGTATGTGTGTTTTTTAATATATTGGGGAGAATCAAATAACAGATGTCTCAACTCATTCTCCAAATCTTTTGTCTTTGTCAAACTGAGCCATTTTTTTTTTTTAAAAAAATAGCAACACTCTGAAAACTTGGCAAGAGATTTGGGTAGGAAAGATGGGTAGGAAAGAAAATGAATTAGACAATAAATGGTTGTTTTTAAGTGAGCATATATATATATATATATATATATATATTTGCTTTCGTAGATTTTCACGGGTACAGGAATGCAGGTTTTGGTGTCCTCGGGTGTCTTCCCGTGTAAAAGATGGGGTGTCTAGGCGACGTTTCGACGAGGTCTCACTCGTCATCTTCAGGCTGGTGCTTTCGGCTTCTTGTTACTGGAACAGAGCAGGATCTCAGTGTTTGAGTTCCTATAAATACTGTTGAGGAGGTGTGTTGTATAGCCTCCAATGTTCTGGGCAGAGAGGAAGTTCCCAGGCTAGTGTGCCTTTTCTTCTTTGCTCTGTTCCAGTAACAAGAAGCCGAAAGCACCAGCCTGAAGATGACGAGTGAGACCTCGTCGAAACGTCGCCTAGACACCCCATCTTTTACACGGGAAGACACCCGAGGACACCAAAACCTGCATATATATATATATATATATGCTTTCGTAGATTTTCACGGGTACAGGAATGCAGGTTTTGGTGTCCTCGGGTATCTTCCCGTGTAAAAGTTGGGGTGTCTAGGCGACGTTTCGACGAGGTCTCACTCGTCATCTTCAGGCTGGTGCTTTCGGCTTCTTGTTACTGGAACAGAGCAGGATCTCAGTGTTTGAGTTCCTATAAATACTGTTGAGGAGGTGTGGCCTCCAATGTTTTGGGCAGAGAGGAAGTTCCCAGGCTAGTGTGCCTTTTCTTCTTTTGTTCCTTAATTGCTTGAGGGATATCTTGAGTGATTTCTTGAGTGATATCCTGAGTACCACTTAGGTGGGTCATTAGGTGTGGATTAGTTGCTAAAGCCTTTGTGTCTTGACCTCTTGAACTTTGTGAAGAGTTTTTCTGAGAAGATGGGTGTACTACATTTAGTTGTGCTCTGGCTTGGCTTCGTGTATAGGGGCGAGCTGTGGTTTTGTGGCCTGTGCCAGCCAGATCTGTGTAGGGATTGCAGGGGGGTGCAGCATCCGGAGGTGCCACCATGGTTTGGCTACTGGATGGTGTCTGTAATTTATCTGTGGAGAGGGTCTGGGTTTGGGTCTGGTGTGGTTGATTGGTGATGGCGTTCTGTGTGCCTCTGGATCTGGTGTCAGTTTTTGTGGGGAGGGCTAATTTCCAGATGTCTGGCAAGCGGGATGTGTCGTCACGCTTGTTCATGTTGTGAGGGTGTTTCTCTATCTCGATGGCTTCCATGATTATTCTCTTGTGGTGATGTTCCATGTTAGAGAGCAATTTGGAATCTGCAAAATTAATTTCGTGTCCTGTTTCTTTCATGTGTTGGAAGAGAGAGGAAGTTTTTTCTTCTTTTTTGACGGCATTCTTGTGTTCTGCGATACGTGCATTTATTCGTCTGTTTGTTTGTCCAATGTACGTGGCTGGGCAGACTTTGCAGGGTATTTCATAGACCCCTTGGTTTTCCAACTGGATTTTATCCTTGGGGTTTCTGAGGATATTGGCTATTTTTTGGTTGGCGCAAAAGGCTGTTTTGATATTGTGTTTATGGAGGATTTTGCTAATTTTACAAATAAACTCCGTAGCCAAGACTCTCATCTCCAGAACCAAACGCCTGGCTGACAAAGACCACTTGACAACTGAGTTACAGAATCTCTCAAATGTGTTAATTGCCAATGGATACCAGCAAAACAGGGTTACGAAGCTAATCCAAAAAGAAACACCCCCCAAAAACCAAGACACAGAAGAAAACAATGGCATGGCCCTCCTTCCTTATATCAAGGGCACTACAGATAAAATTAGCAAAATCCTCCATAAACACAATATCAAAACAGCCTTTTGCGCCAACCAAAAAATAGCCAATATCCTCAGAAACCCCAAGGATAAAATCCAGTTGGAAAACCAAGGGGTCTATGAAATACCCTGCAAAGTCTGCCCAGCCACGTACATTGGACAAACAAACAGACGAATAAATGCACGTATCGCAGAACACAAGAATGCCGTCAAAAAAGAAGAAAAAACTTCCTCTCTCTTCCAACACATGAAAGAAACAGGACACGAAATTAATTTTGCAGATTCCAAATTGCTCTCTAACATGGAACATCACCACAAGAGAATAATCATGGAAGCCATCGAGATAGAGAAACACCCTCACAACATGAACAAGCGTGACGACACATCCCGCTTGCCAGACATCTGGAAATTAGCCCTCCCCACAAAAACTGACACCAGATCCAGAGGCACACAGAACGCCATCACCAATCAACCACACCAGACCCAAACCCAGACCCTCTCCACAGATAAATTACAGACACCATCCAGTAGCCAAACCATGGTGGCACCTCCGGATGCTGCACCCCCCTGCAATCCCTACACAGATCTGGCTGGCACAGGCCACAAAACCACAGCTCGCCCCTATACACGAAGCCAAGCCAGAGCACAACTAAATGTAGTACACCCATCTTCTCAGAAAAACTCTTCACAAAGTTCAAGAGGTCAAGACACAAAGGCTTTAGCAACTAATCCACACCTAATGACCCACCTAAGTGGTACTCAGGATATCACTCAAGAAATCACTCAAGATATCCCTCAAGCAATTAAGGAACAAAAGAAGAAAAGGCACACTAGCCTGGGAACTTCCTCTCTGCCCAAAACATTGGAGGCCACACCTCCTCAACAGTATTTATAGGAACTCAAACACTGAGATCCTGCTCTGTTCCAGTAACAAGAAGCCGAAAGCACCAGCCTGAAGATGACGAGTGAGACCTCGTCGAAACGTCGCCTAGACACCCCAACTTTTACACGGGAAGATACCCGAGGACACCAAAACCTGCATATATATATATATATATATATATCTTTTGTGGTTGGCCAATTTGGCAAAGAATTCTGTGGAAAACAGTGAAATGGAGTTAGGGCAGTTCTCCCCCCACCCCACCCCCAATGAACTTGCACGGTTCTTATAAGCAATAATTTAATTACAGCAAAAACAGTCATATAGACACAGCTTCAGGGATATATCCCAGAAAAGCATATTTGATTATGCAGCGTACTTGACGCTAAAATTATTTCTGAAGCAAGAGTGGGTGATGTAATACCACCAGTATTTATGATTGTTTTAATTTATTGTAAAGCATGTCGTAAAACGGAAAATTACTACTGGTGACGATCACATTTCCAGCCAGACACATTTAAAATTGAGCGTGTTCTATGTTTTCCTCTTAATTGGCTGAAGCTGGAGGCCACGATCCAGTCAAAGCAAAGCACTTCGAAGTCTCATTGACTGCAAGGGAAATTAGTAAGACTTAAATGTTATTATATTGACAGGCACACATCCAGAGACTCCTCATTGCTAGCAACTGGTATTCAAGGACATGCCACTTCTGGTCCTACATGGGAGTAATCCTAGGATAGCTCAGTTGGTAGAGCATGAGACCCTTCATCTCAGGGTTCTGGGTTCAAACCCCACATTGGGCAAAAGATTTCTGCCTTGCAGAGCATTGGACTAGATGACCCTCGTGGTCGCTTCCAATTTTATGATTCTATGAGTGCCTGACCATTGTGACCATTAGCCACTGATTACTTGATTGCTTTGCAACTTTCCAATGCCATCTAATTGAAATACTATACTTTTGCATTCCAGTCATAAGGTGCTGTCAAATGCTGGTGAGTTTCAGAACTGTTTCCCAGGAATCTCTGAGTTCTTTGGAAGCTTATTAAGCTTCATCAGTGGAAAGACCACTTCAGCTTTCAGTTTTGCCCCTACTGCTGATCTTCTGCAGTGGCAGCCCCAGGGGAACATCAGGTACCGGTATATCCTGAGATACACTCTCAATTCATGATGAAGCCCAGATCTCTTATATGCAAACCAAATGTCTAGCCCTAGGACATCTTCCAGAATCCTTTGCAAAATGCAGAAATTCTATGGCAGATTGAACGTTCAAAAAACACTTTGCAACCCCATTATAGATGATCTGGAATGCGGGTGGCGCTGTGGGTTAAACCACAGAGCCTAGGACTTGCCGATCAGAAGGTTGGAGGTTCGAATCCCCGCGACGGGGTGAGCTCCCGTTGCTCGGTCCCAGCTCCTGCCAACCTAGCAGTTCGAAAGCACGTCAAAGTGCAAGTAGATAAATAGGTACCGCTCTGGTGGGAAGGTAAACGGCGTTTCCGTGCGCTGCTCTGGTTTCGCCAGAAGCGGCTTAGTCATGCTGGCCATGTGACCCGGAAGCTGTACACCGGCTCCCTCGGCCAATAAAGCGAGATGAACGCCGCAACCCCAGAGTCGGCCACGACTGGACCTAATGGTCAGTGGTCCCTTTACCTTTACCTTATAGATGATCTGCAGACAGAAATGTATGAATATGCCTCAATCTACTTTGACATTCTTTCACATTTTCATCTGGTTCCCCCTCCCTCCATTCTGCTACAATTGTTTTATTTTGTATAATTATTTTATTTCACTGATGTGGAAGTATCCTTTTTTGTTGTTGTTACAGTTCTAACCAAGCCTACTCAGAAACAGGTCCCATTCAATTCACTGTAGCTTACTCCCAGGTAAGCTTGCAGCCTAGCTTGAGTTTTCACTTCCACATAGCCTCGACATCCTGGGTGGATCTACAGACAAGGGGGGCACTATAAATAAATAAGTAATAAATTAAATTGTTATAACAAAAGAAAAAAAACTCTGTGTAAAATCACATGGAAAAGTTTTGTGCTCTACAGCACCATCTGGTGTTGCATGTTTCTAATGCATTTAAAATGCTGGTTTGTTTTTACTAATGTAGCTGAATCCCCTGTCTCATTTCCCCCACTCAGACAGGAGCAGTGTAGTGCACTGCTGATATTTTGATCTTTGGCATTCTGGATTGCATGAATTATTCCTTCGCCACAAGTAATGCTGCTTAACCACATATATTTTCTATTTTTAATGCCATTTTTTATTTCATAAATGCATGTTTTGTTTTGTTTTATTTTTCGTTTGCTTTTCACTTAGATTGGATATTTTATTGTAATGTATTCATAAAATCTTATAAACACACAAAGAATGCATATTTTAATTCAGATAATGGTCGTGTGTGTGCATCTGCTAAAAAATTGCAATGCTCGAGCAAGTTTCCATGCGAAAAGAACACTCCTGAATGATACATTCCAATTTTTGTTTGTTTTTAAATTCACAATAGGAAGTAGATGAAGGCTGCAGTCCTAACCTCGCTGAACTAGGAGCAAGTCCCACTGAAACCACACATTTATCCAACACTAAGCCCCATGGAACACAGTAAGGCTTCTTTCTGAGTAAACATGCATTGGTTTGTGCCATTGGCTCTTTGTAAATCACAGGTTATAAAAGCCATAGGTTTGCATGAACAGACATCTGCCCAGTGACCCACATACTTTGGGATGTCTCTGTGCACATAGACTAGGGAAAAGAGCATGAGAAATGACTATAAATGTAGAACTAAAGCTGAGATTGTACAAAGCACAGTATTAGCAGATGATTCTGTGCTGAGGGAGGAAACGACTGTTGCTCCAACCTGAGTGTACTACTTATTGCCTCACAAATGTGGAAATGCCAGATTCACTCCTGCAATGACACACCCAAATACTTACTCTGGTTATACGCTTCTTAGAAGTCGGTGTAAACTTCTTTCAAACAGCTGAGGAACATCCCGTCTGGTTTTCCAGACGGTTATGTGCAAACCCACAGACAGGTATCTCCAAACCATGGTTCTGGCACAGGGCAGTTCACCGCAAACAGATCTGAGCAGCCAGTCCTCTGGGTGGACTTGGGGCTGTTTACTCATGTCACTGGCAAAGGTTTGCCATACCGCAAGCCATGTCAAGCTTGACATGTGGAAAGGCAGGTGAGGTTATTTCTAATTATACCTCTGGGAAAGGACTTACGTGAGCTCACACGTCCAAGTCACGAGAAAGGGCTACTCTATTCTGAGCCATTTAGCTAGCATTTCTTTCCTGGCCTAATTAAGGAGACTCTGAGATAGGGCTGAATGGAACTAAATGTGATGAGTAACTGCTTATTCGGAAGCACCAACGCTATGTGTGTGGCTAAGCATGCAATAACTTGATAATGTATGCGTTAGAGAAATCAGTTCTCATGACACCGACGGTGAGAGATGGAAGGGAGTTTTATTAGTGTTTGCACCTGTGGCAACATTTGATTGATCCTGTTCTAACATATCGTACGGATTATATTTACACTTGCGGGCGGCAGAACAGAGGAGGTTGCCTTTATTGGAATATAACTAGGTCACAACTTTATTAACATTTACAATCAGCAGTTACTTCATCTGCAATCAGCCTACACGGGTGGGTGGAAGATTCCCCTCTCCTCCACCCTGGCTTGGCTACCCATGCCACTGTTTGACCTTCAGGCACCCTTCTGTCTAAGGTGATGCCCTGTGCTTGGCCATTAGCTTAGACCAAGGGCAATTCTTTATATGCTGAACAGTTCCTACCCTGCTCACTGAGCTGCTGTTTACCATGTGTTTCCAGCCCTGGGGGAAGAGTTCCACCTGATCCTGTGTTAGGCACAGGTGGTTGACTTCACTGTCTAGGGACTTTCCTCTCCCTTATGTCTTCCACCCTGCCTACGCATCCCACTGCTTTCCATTGGCCGGCTTTGTTCCTCTTCTCTCTCCCTTCCCTCCCCACCTCTCACAACCATTTCTACTGTTAGGCCTGTGGCTAAATTCTACAGACAGAAGGTGCAGACTTCAGAGAAAAAAAGACGTCTATGTGGCGTTGTTGTTTTAATTGTTCGTTATGCTGCACATTACATCTTTGTCTCAAGAAAGGTAAAAAGAGAGGAAAGGGAGGTGCACGTGGTGAACATTAATAATAAAACAAAACTAAATCAAACAGTCTAAAATTGATAACGATTGCATACCCTCCAACATTTCTCTGATGAAAATAGGGACATCCTATTCAATACCTTGCAACATTTCTCTGAAGAAAACAGAGACGTCCCCTCCAACAAAAATAGGGGTGTTCTATTCTATATCCTCTGACATTTCTCTGTTGAAAATAGAGACATCCTACCAGCGCTGGTGGCGCTGTGGGTTAAACCACAGAGCCTAGGACTTGCCAATCAGAAGGTTGGCGGTTCGAATACTGCCAACCTAGCAGTTCAAAAGCATGTCAAAATGCAAGTAGATAAATAGGTACCGCTCCAGCGGGAAGGTAAACGGCATTTCCATGTGCTGCTCTGGTTCACCAGAAGCGGCTTAGTCATGCTGGCCACATGACCCGGAAGCTGTACGCCAGCTCCCTCGTCCAGTAAAATGAGATGAGCACCGCAACCCCAGAGTCGGCCACGACTGGACCTAATGGTCAGGGGTCCCTTTACCTTTTAATGTGGCACTGAGCCTAGGGCTTGCCAATCAGAAGGTTGGCAGGTCAAATCCCCGCGACGGGGTGAGCTCCCATTGCTCGGTCCCTGCTCCTGCCAACCTAGCAGTTTGAAAGCACGTCAAAGTGGAAGTAGATAAATAGGTACCACTCCAGCGGAAAGGTAAATGGCATTTCTGTGCGCTGCTCTGGTTTGCCAGAAGCGGCTTAGTCATGCTGGCCACATGACCCGGAAGCTGTACGTCGACTCCCTTGTCCAGTAAAGCGAGATGAGCTCCACAAACCCAGAGTCGTTCACGATTGGACCTAACAATCAGGGGTCCCTTTACCTTTAATGTTATCAGCCAAACACCTGGTTGAAGAGAATTTTGTGTGTGTCCCCCTTTCTGGTCCCTAAAGATATGTATTGAAGGTGAAGAATGCAGGTCTCCCCGGGGAGAGCATTCCACAAAGGGGAAGCCACTACAGAAAAGGCCCATTCTCAGGTGATTGCCTCAGGGTCTGGGTCAGTTCATTTGGGGAGAGGCGGTCATTGAGGTATTGCAGCCCCAAGCCATTAGAGATAAAGCTAGCCTTGCATGGTTATCTGAATATTACCCTCATAACATTATGCCACAAAAAGTAAAGGTAGCCTTGTTGGCCCAAAAATCCAACATTCACATTCAGGCAATATCCTTATTAGATAAACCAAAATCATCTTGGTGATTCCCCCAGCACCAGTTAACGAAGGAGGCTTGAGTGTGGTTGTGGAATAGACACGGAGACCCCGAGGAAAGTCAAATTCCGCTGCGAGGTTGGCTTTTCAAAACATTTCAGGAGAGTCTGTCTGCCGTATCACGGTCTCCATCCCACAACCAGATGGAAAACGAACAGCAGCTTACAGGCAGTCCTTCTGTTCTAGGACTATTGACTCATCAGGGTGGCTGAGGGTGTGTAACCTTGTCATCCTCTTAGCAAGAACTATTTCTGTCTCTCAAACAAACACCGGGTGAAAAGCAGATGAAAAATTACCTTGCGGCTTCCCCTAAGGAAAGCCTCACAGGTCCCACGTGAGAAGCCCATCAACAAGCCCTCTCTCTTTTGATCTGCTGAATCTTGGATTCAGCTTCCCCCCACCCTCCACCCCACACACACAAAAAAATACCTCATCACAAATACCAGTGTACTAACCTCAGGAAAACAAACTAAGAATGGTTGGCTGAGATCCTAGTGGGGCTGAAAACTTTTGAGTGCGAGCCAGGCTGAACGGAGCATTCTGTTGTTGTTTTTTAAGAGACCTCAATTCATTAAGACCAGGAGTTGGGTAATGGATCCCAGAATGGTGATCAGTCCAATGTACTTTTCTGCTGCTGCTGCTGCTTATCCAAGGCAAGGGGGAAAAGAGGAAACCTTGGAAAACATTATTTTTGGGAAGGGGGGGGGGGTCGGCTTTATTTGGCATTGCTATTCAGGCTAATTTGCATTTCATTAAAGGAGATTGTGTTTGCCCAAATGTTATTTGGCTCTGATCTTTTCCAACCACATAGGGGTTTGGTTTTTTAAAATCTTTTAAGTGATGTGTTTCCCTCTTTTGGCAGAAGCATTTGCAGCGAGGATATTACTTTACTCTTACATGGAGTAACAGATTCAAAAGTGTTTCAACTGTCAGTAAGATATGAGGAATGTGAATCTGATGAAAAGATCTGGAGCGTGATCCAACCAAAGTTGAATCTTTCCCAGTTCCATTCATTGCATTGGGAGAATTACACATTTGCTTATGTCAATAAGATCTGGCTGTATGACAGAAGAAGAAGAAGAAGAAGAAGAAGAAGAAGAAGAAGAAGAAGAAGAAGAAGAAGAAGAAGAAGAAGTTGTTATTATTTATACCTCACCCATCTGGCTGTGTTTCCCCAGCACTCTGGGCAGCTTCCAACAAAATATTAAAATAAAATATTCTATTAAACATTAAAAGCTTCCCTAAACAGGGCTACCTTCAGATGTCTTCTATAAGTCTGGTAGTTGTTGTTCTCTTTGACATCTGATGGGAGGGCGTTCCACAGGGCTGGCGCCACTACCGAGAAGGCCCTCTGCCTGGTTCCCTGTAACTTGGCTTCTCGCAATGAGGGAACCGCCAGAAGGCCCTCGGCACTGGACCTCAGTGTCCGGGCAGAACGATGGGGGTGGAGACGCTCCTTCAGGTATACTGGACCGAGCCAATTAGGGCTTTAAAGGTCAGCACCAACACTTTGAATTGTGCTCAGAAACATACTGGGAGCCAATGTAGGCTCACATTGTCGTGAAGGGCAAAGTAAGGTAAATCATTATATGATTTATATGCATTATATTGAAATGAAAGGGTCGTAGAAGTGCTGAACATTAATGGACCTTAGGCCAAGCTGAAACTTTTCTGTGTCACTGGAAATAGAGTAATTTTTTCAAACACGTTCCTTCCTTTCAGTTTTTTTGGGGTTTTTCAAGGAGAGATACAAAAGTTTCTGAAAGTGTTTGCGTTCTTCTCTTACCTAACTCCCAGTTGTGACTGCACTCTGCCTAAGAACTATCCCCCCAAACTTCACACCCTCCCTCTAACATCCTTTCAGAGTGAAAACAGTTGAATACCAGCAACATTGTCAGGGGCAGACTTCAGTAATCTTTCTTAATATGGCGCCCTATGCAAGGCCAAAATCTGGTGCCCCAAAATGGATCTTCTCAATTTTGTGCCCCCTCAGCTCAGCACCCTGTGCAAGGGAAGGCAGTGGCGTAGCGTGGGGGGTGCAGGGGGGGCCGGCCGCACCGGGCGCAACATCTGGGTTTAGGGCAAATCCACGGGTTAGGGGGCGCAAATCCACAGGTTAGGGGGCGCAAATCCACGGGTTAGGGGGCGCAAATTACTTGCCTTGCCCCGGGTGCTGACAACCCACGCTACGCCGCTGAGGGAAGGAACAGACCATTCCATCCTAAATCCAGAGCTGGCATTGTCTTTCCTCTTAATTTGTTTAATTCCTCCTCTGTGGCAATAATATACTGCCAGATCTCATTGGCTTGGTAACATCATGACATTATCCCCGACTGACTATTTCAAAAAGAAGGGAGTTGCTCTAGTGTTGTGGAACCTCTTGCCCCAGATCTGAAGGTGGCCCTCCATGCCTTTCTATTTGGTCCTTACGTCCAAGCCTCCACCACTATCTGCAGCCCACGCTCCTTACTGGTCCTCCCCTGTGCTGTCTCGCTCAGCCTTAGTTTTAAGCCCACCACATGACATGAAAGTAGGGTTGTCACCCATCCCTAGAAAAATGTGAGCGTCCTTTCTTTGCAGAAAAGTGTCCTCTGTCCTGTTTGGCCTTCAAGTGGGAAACTTTTCTCTCTCTCTCTCTCTCTCTCTCTCTCTCTCTCTCTCTCTCTTTAAATTTTATTTAACATAATTATTACAAAATATAAGCAAAATATTGCAAATACATACATATATACATACATACATACATATTTCAGATAAGCACACATATATGAAAAAAGAACAAGGAAGAAGAAAGGAAGAAAAGAAAAAAGAAAAAGAAAAAAGGAGAAAAAGAAGAAAAAGGAAAAGAAGAAAAGCTGACTGATTTGAAAAGACAAAAACCAAAAAATATAATTCAGAAACAATGGAAATGTTTAAATCACTATTTATGTAGACAAAGATGAAATGTAAGGTATTGGTTATGTTTAGAATAGATTTCCCAGGAGAGACGCGTGGCTCGGCTGCACTACAGGCCTCATGGTGAATGCCACCCGGCATTTCATCACCCCCCTCAGTGGTGACACCTGAGGCGCCCGCACCCACTGCACCCAATTCCTCCTCCCCAGAGCACAGCATAGCAGCTAAAATACAAGGGCACTTGCCCTGAAACTCCTCCCATGCACCAGGTAAAGTAATTTTTAGCCCCCCAATTCCCCCCACCTCTCCCGTATTTTGTCCAACCTGTCCTTTATTTTGCCTGACCAAAGGTGGCAGACCTACCTCAACAGGTCTGTTGAGAAACAGGCCACACTCCTGACTCCATTAGGGTGTTAGCATCTTTCATAATTCCCATTGCATCTGTTGCCCTAGCAAAAGAATATTCAAACCCAGATTATTATTATTTTTTAAATAGTCTTTTGATAAAATAATAATAACTATTTCTCTTTTTTTTTTCTTCCTTTCATGGACATTTTCATATTTAGATCTCAAACATGTGAGCTTCCCTTGGGCTTGCCCACCACAGTAAAGAATCTGGGTTCCCGAACAGTGGTAACAGGGAAAATAATGCTCAAGGAAATTGTTTAAACCCCAGAAAATCAAATAAATCCATCCCAAAGGATTTCTGAGCAGCCATTTAAAAAATATTTCCCATTCCTTGGAAGGGGTGGGTGACAAAAGCCCCACCCCACCTCCCCCACCCCCATTTATTGAACAGCCAAAAATCTGTGAGAAATTAAATTCAAGGCGGACGAGGCCAGATGATGTTACTGAAAAGCAGCTCTTTTCACCTCTCATAGAGCTCGACAGAGGGCAGCGTGGGCGGTAACAGGAAATATAATATGCCGGGAATATTAAATTAATACTATTATGTCTAGGCCGAGATGAAGTACATTCCACAGAAGTAAATAATCCTCAGCTACCAGCTCAGGTAGTTGGGTTTTTAATCAGCAGATTAGTATAAGGACAGGTTTGCAGCCCCAGGAATGCAGCCCCAGGGAATGGACCAAAGATATGGGAGGCAGGGTAACTCATTGCAATGAATAACAACAACATCTCTTAACATTTTGCTCTCTTTTTTTTTTTTTTGGTTAGGGCTTTTGGACGGTTGCATAGGCCTTGTGATAGAAATCAAATACAATATATGCCACCACCTTCAGGCGGTCATGGAATTGTTCCAGGGACTTGGTCTTTGGATAAACTTGTTAGATACTTCTTGCTGAAGCAGGAAATAGGTTTTTGACAAGAAGAAGTATGCACCTGTTTTCCTGATCTGTAAAAAAAAGAAAGCAGTGTGGTGTAGTGGTTAGAGCACAGGTCTAGAACTGGATATATCCTGGTTCAAATCCCCACTTAACCATGAAGCTCACTGGATTAACTTGGATCAGTCTCTCTGTCTGTCTGTCTGTCTGTCTGTCTGTCTGTCTGTCTGTCTCAGAGAACCATGTGCACCACTTTGATAATAATAATTTGTAATAATAATAATAATAATAATAATAATAATAATAATAATAATAATAATAATTTATTATTTATACCCCGCCCATCTGGCTGAGTTTACCCAGCCACTCTGGGTGGCTTCCAATCAAGTGTTAAAAACAATACAGCATTAAATATTAAAAATATTAAATATCAGATGTCTTTTAAAGAGAAGATAGCTACTTATTCCCTTCACATCTGAAGGGAGGGCGTTCCACAGGGCGGGCGCCACTACCGAGAAGGCCCTCTTTGATGGAATGGTGGGGGATATAAAAGCACTAAATAAATGTGGCTCTTCCTTTGAATCAAACAGGGCTTTGGACTTTTTGGATAAACAAAGTCTATTGCAGCCTGATTCCTCCTCCACAAGCCTTCCCAACTTATTTACTTCTTTCTCCATCTTCCCAGCCAATTTCTGTCCAATTTCGTCAAGTGGAAGTAGGAGAGTCTTCCTTTCCTTGGAGAAGCTGAGCAGGGTGTCAGGAGGCAGAAGACAAGAAGGTGGATGTCCTTGGCGGCAAATGGCAAACTCAAATCTTGAGTAACCCATTAGGGCCAGGTGGGACTTGTATTTTTATAGCCCTCTTTCCATTTCAATTACTTCTTCAGTTCTCAGTTGGATTTTTATTTTTATTTTTGTAGCTAATAATCATTATAAGGTAAATGGCTGGTTCCCAGCCAGCCAAGAAAGGCAATCACATACCCTCCAACATTTATCCCAAGAAAATAGAGACGTTTCATAATAATGATAATACTCTGGGTGGCTTCAAACACATTTTAAAATGTAATAAAACTATATAGGGCTGCCTTCAGATGTCTTCTGAAGGTTGTATAGTTACTTATCTCCTTGGCTTTGAGGTCACATAACTCCATAGCCTCCAACATTTCTCCGGTGGACATCCTAAGGAAAAGCGGGACCTTCTGGGATCAAATAAAAAACTCGGACGGCATCTGTAAATTTGGGGTGTCCCTAGAAAATAGGGACACTTGGAGGGTCTGCATTCAGCTGGTGATTTCTTGCCAAATGCATGCACTTATAGCAGCTCCTAAGTTACTCAATATATAAAAGCACACATGTGCCTAGTACCCACTTAGCTAGCCTTAACTTTTCCAAGTTTGTACCCTGAGGAACAGTGGAAGCAACATTGGGATAAGGCCTCTCTCCTGGGCATTTGACAGAGTATGCACACAACAACCTGAGACTTCTCCTTCATGGAAGTCATCACTGCTCTTCTCTCTTCAAGCCCCTTCTGGTTCTAGGTGGCAGCAGGGCAGGAGATGGTGGGCAGCTTCTTCCTTTGCTTCTGATGTGTCCTGCTCTCCCACATCCATCCTTTGCTACATTTCCATGTTATTCTGAACCAAAGCCTTTTGCTCAATTCTCCAACCGTCTGCTTTGTGTTTCTCCCTCCATTTCAACAGAAATATTGCCTGCTTCCAGAAGGCGGGCAACACTTTAACATGTGTTGCAAGGGATCATCAATCCTCTGCTCTTCGCCAGTTGTCCCTTGGCTTACCGCTAAGATGTGCGATGCTATCAGCCCTTTCTGCCCCTTCACCAGATGAAAATAAGAAGCATGACAGCTGCCTTCTGACTGGCCTCCTGAGAAGAAACCGCTTAAGCCACAAGAAATAATCAAAGAGGGTGTCCAGAGTTCTGGCTGGCTAATGACAGACATATGGAGCCCAGAGGGAAGCAGCAGGCCACAGGTAGAGTGATGCAGGAAGGGAGCTTTGGACTTTTTGGATAAACAAAGTCTATTGCAGCCTGATTCCTCCTCCACAAGCCTTCCCAACTTATTTACTTCTTTCTCCATCTTCCCAGCCAATTTCTGTCCAATTTCGTCAAGTGGAAGTAGGAGAGTCTTCCTTTCCTTGGAGAAGCTGAGCAGGGTGTCAGGAGGCAGAAGACAAGAAGGTGGATGTCCTTGGCGGCAAATGGCAAACTCAAATCTTGAGTAACCCATTAGGGCCAGGTGGGACTTGTATTTTTATAGCCCTCTTTCCATTTCAATTACTTCTTCAGTTCTCAGTTGGATTTTTATTTTTATTTTTGTAGCTAATAATCATTATAAGGTAAATGGCTGGTTCCCAGCCAGCCAAGAAAGGCAATCACATACCCTCCAACATTTATCCCAAGAAAATAGAGACGTTTCATAATAATGATAATACTCTGGGTGGCTTCAAACACATTTTAAAATGTAATAAAACTATATAGGGCTGCCTTCAGATGTCTTCTGAAGGTTGTATAGTTACTTATCTCCTTGGCTTTGAGGTCACATAACTCCATAGCCTCCAACATTTCTCCGGTGGACATCCTAAGGAAAAGCGGGACCTTCTGGGATCAAATAAAAAACTCGGACGGCATCTGTAAATTTGGGGTGTCCCTAGAAAATAGGGACACTTGGAGGGTCTGCATTCAGCTGGTGATTTCTTGCCAAATGCATGCACTTATAGCAGCTCCTAAGTTACTCAATATATAAAAGCACACATGTGCCTAGTACCCACTTAGCTAGCCTTAACTTTTCCAAGTTTGTACCCTGAGGAACAGTGGAAGCAACATTGGGATAAGGCCTCTCTCCTGGGCATTTGACAGAGTATGCACACAACAACCTGAGACTTCTCCTTCATGGAAGTCATCACTGCTCTTCTCTCTTCAAGCCCCTTCTGGTTCTAGGTGGCAGCAGGGCAGGAGATGGTGGGCAGCTTCTTCCTTTGCTTCTGATGTGTCCTGCTCTCCCACATCCATCCTTTGCTACATTTCCATGTTATTCTGAACCAAAGCCTTTTGCTCAATTCTCCAACCGTCTGCTTTGTGTTTCTCCCTCCATTTCAACAGAAATATTGCCTGCTTCCAGAAGGCGGGCAACACTTTAACATGTGTTGCAAGGGATCATCAATCCTCTGCTCTTCGCCAGTTGTCCCTTGGCTTACCGCTAAGATGTGCGATGCTATCAGCCCTTTCTGCCCCTTCACCAGATGAAAATAAGAAGCATGACAGCTGCCTTCTGACTGGCCTCCTGAGAAGAAACCGCTTAAGCCACAAGAAATAATCAAAGAGGGTGTCCAGAGTTCTGGCTGGCTAATGACAGACATATGGAGCCCAGAGGGAAGCAGCAGGCCACAGGTAGAGTGATGCAGGAAGGGAGCGGGGAAGAGAGCTTAAAGATGGTTAGGAAGCAGAAGCCATATTTCAACTTGCTGTTGGCCCCTTGGAACTTTCCCATAGATTATCCTGCACTGCAGGACTAACACGTGACTCTGATTCCTTGCCTTGCTACACCTCTGCTCAATCCCGGCAGCCTTGGAGTTCAAGCACTTCTACATGGTTTGTGAAAGGGAGAGTTTCAGAGAGGCAACCAATAAACCCTGATCCTTATTTGGGGTGGGGGCTTTGTGGCCTTTATACTAATGTGTTCTCTAACCTTCATGGCTCAGTTCATAACACATGTGTCTGATTTGCTATTCCCTTTGCATTTGGGGATAGATGGCTGATAGGGCAAGCAGTGCTGAATTGAAACATGTTTATGATTGCTGGGGATGTTAATAAAGGCTTCGGCATATGCAAAATGCCAGCTTCAGCACTGCTGCGCAAACACCATTTCTAACTGTCTTTAGATGGTGCCTGTATAGAGACCCTCCAACTGTCCTTATTTTCCAGGGACAGTCCCAGATTTGCAAAAGCCATCCTGGTTTCTGATTTGATCCCGGATTGTCCCACTTTCCCTTAGGACGTCCCTATTTTCATCAGAGAGTGTGTCACAAGAGATTCTTTGTCTTTCTTGTTTTAAATTGTCCCTGTCTAGCTCTTCAACTTTGTCTTGCTGTGTTCCAAAAAGAACAAAACAACTGTGCTGCAAAACCATTCTTAAAAAAGAAAACAAAAACAGGTTCATGATGCATCCATTTCCGCTATGTATTCACAAGCAGAAGCCCCAAAGCTTGGTGAGCCATTCCAACTGCCTGGGGATATGTTTATATTTCCATTTTTAACTTGCCAATGCAATCAATTAAGTTCCATATCAACTCAACACGTTGTTTACATGTTCCATGTCTTACTAATCTAAAAGTAAATTACATTGAGACACTGTGTCCTATAATTTAAAGATTGGGAACCCGTGGCCATCCAGATGTTGCTGCAGTACAACTCAAACACCATCCTTGACCATTTGTCATGCCATCTGGGGCTGATGAGTCCAACAACATCTGCAACAACATTCAACTGAATATTGTACCTTTCTCCAGGAGACTTCATTTTCTTACAAGACAGCCATACATGCAGGTAATGAAAACAGACATGACAGCAGCAGGCCATCATTTAAATGCAAGCATGTTGTACTCCACCTCATGAGAATAGAAGACTCCCTAGAAAAGACCCTGATGTTGGGAAAGATGGAGGGCACAAGGAGAAGGGGACAACAGAGGATGAGATGGCTGGACAGTGTTCTCGAAGCTACGAACATGAGTTTGACCAAACTGTGGGAGGCAGTGGAAGACAGGAGTGCCTGGCGTGCTCTGGTCCATGGGGTCACAAAGAGTCGGACATGACTAAACGACTAAACAACAACATGTTGTACTCATGTAGAAAAAAAGAAGTGGGAAGGTCCCTGATTTAAGGAAGCCCGGAATGTGTATGGATAGGGAGTGCAGAACCTTCTATGTTGCAACACTCTTCCCATACTGCTTCCCTCTCATCTGGGATCACAACCCCAGATGGGAGAACAATGCTTAAGAAAAGGGGCTGTAGGGAGGTAAACTGCAGTGGAGGGGGGAGGATGCTGTTCTCAACTCCTGTAAACACTTCCAGCAAAGCAGAGTGGGGATGGACCATATAGCTCAATGGTAGAGCACATGTTTTGCCTCCAGAAGGTTGCAGGTTCAATCCCAGGCATCTCCAGTTAAAAGGATCCTGTAGCAGATGATGTGATGCAAGCCTCTGTCTGTGAGATCTTGGAAAGCTGCTGCCAGACAAAGTAGACAATATTGAGCTGAACAAAATAGCACTCTGATAAGACAGCTAGCTTCCTAGGTTCTCATAAACTCCCACCCCACTTTTCTGTGACTGCGGCTGCCCATGAGGTTGCAGAGGGTAGCCCTAGGTAACTACTACTCCATTTCTCAGAAATTTGCTCGGGGAGTGTGGTAAGGCTCCATATTGTTCCCAACACTTTTAGGATGCCTACATCTGTAAGGGGGGATTGCTCACCATTGTGGAATGTAGGCATCAGCAATAGGTTGGTTGTACCAAGCCCTATTCCCTCCACTTCATCAAACCCAGGAGCAGCAGTGTGAATGCATACTGTTGTAGCCTGGATGTGTTCATATCATGGTGGATGGTCCAAGGATCTCACAGGAGCTATCTATCTTGATGGTCCCTGTGGCCAGGAACACCTTTTATCAGTTAAAACTGACACAGCAGCTTGGTCCCTTCCATGAAGACAGAGACATGATTACAAACATCCATGCCTTGGTCGCTTTAAGGATATATTATTGCAACCAGCTCTGTCTTTGAACAAGGACTGGAAACTTTCAGTTTTTGGAGAATCCATCATCTGCAGGATTATTATTGAGCATCACTTCTGCAGGAGTGGCTTCTCCCATACGAACATCTCATATGTGTGGTGTAGTGGTTAAGAGCGGTAGACTCGTAATCTGGTGAGCCGGGTTCGCATCTCCGCTCCTCCACATGCAGCTGCTGGTTGACCTTGGGCTAGTCACACTTCTCTCTGAAGTCTCTCAGCCTCACTCACCTCACAGAGTGTTTGTTGTGTGGGAGGAAGGGAAAGGAGATTGTTAGCCGCTTTGAGACTCCTTAGGGTAGTGATAAAGCGGAATATCAAATCCAAACTCTTCTTCTTCTCTTTAAGACACCTTTTCAGAGGACCTTGCTCTGTGTTCCTTTCTTACCAGAGGTGAGATCAAGTGTCCATAAAACTCTATCATACATCCATATTAATATGTGCAAAGTACTTTGAGCAATCTCTATGAATACTGAGTGTGTCCATTACTATTCATGTGGACACTTCCTGTAACAGCTTTTTTGTAAACAGAGGAAATGACCCAAGCTAATCATCAGTAGGAGGGGAGATTTGCGGGAGGTAATGGGTAAGCTATCGGTGGGGCCTCCCATTGTTAACGTCTCACTTTTTGTGCAGGTTTTTTCCCCCCATTAGAATCTAGAAGAACAGGAATCAAATGTTCAAAAGCCAGCTTTCAGTGTTTCCTGAAATTTCAGTCCAAAGCAATATTTTGAGCCAAATCTAGCAGACGCCAATGAGGTACTTTGCGTTTCCAGGTATACAGAGGAGGAGGGAAGTAAACAAGTGTTACATATGCATGATTTTCTTTTCAATTTAAATAAACATTTAAAATAACATTTTCTGTGTTTCTAATTTTCTGAGGGAAGGGTTTCTTCAGACTTTTGCTGCATGCAACTGTGCTGAAATTGACTTTTTAAAAGTGTCTAAGTAGATTTTGGTTTGTTTTTAATATGAGTTCTGGGAGTACACTTCATAAAATTTTGGCTATTAAGAGTACATTTCTTGAAGTCAGAAAGGTCTCAAAAGTTGGGCAAGACTAACAGGTTCTCATCTGTTGGTGGCACCCTTTGTTCCACATCTGAGGAAGAACGATTAGGACTCTGTGTTGATGTACTCATGCTAAGGTGAACAGGACTGAAAACAGACTGCTTTTTGTCCTTATATGATGAGCATCCCAGTCTCCTGATGGGGGCTCATTTTAATCTGCCTGACTTCTCACTCCTCAATTTCCCCTTTGAATGGGCATGCTTATATTCTACCTGGAAGGCCAGCGTTTTGCTAAACGTGTTATGGTTTGGAATGGTCCTATAACTTGGATGGAAAAACCTTCATTAATTGAATTAGGGACCGGGGTCTCAGTCTTTGAAGCAGCCACAGACTAGATTTTATGAGAAGATGAAAAGATAATTATTTCTCCCGTTTGAGTAAAACCTGGGGGGGGTTGTTTGTATTTTATTTTATTTTTATTTTTTAAAAAAATAGGTTTCGAGAGGAGTTTCCACTGCAGCTTCTTATTTCAATCCAAGGGGTTTAGCCAAGGTCAGCAAGAGGCTCCACAGAACCAAATAAAATGTCTGTTCCTCTCCCCATCGTGGAGATGGCTTGCTTTATTTCTCCCTCTGTGCTCTTCAGTATTGCAGCATCTCTCATTACCGTATTTTTCGCTCTATAAGACGCACCCGACCATAAGAAGCACCTAGTTTTTAGAGGTGCTATGATGCTCATGTACTGCTTATGGGCTTCCCACAGGCATCAAGCTGGCCACTGTCTCTGCGCAGCGCCCCTTCAGCGAAGCGGGAGGAGGAACAGAAGGGGCTCCGTTCCTCCTCCCACTTCCCAGGAGATGCGTTTCACTAAAGGGGCACTGTGCAGCGCTCCCTCTCTGCGCAGCACCTCTCCTGCGAAGTGCCATTCGCTCCATAAGACGCACTCACATTTCCCCTTACTTTTTAGGAGGAAAAAGTGTGTCTTATGGAGTGAAAAATACGGTAGTTAATATGGGCATCTATTGCTATTTAAGAAAGTGTGAGTGCGACGTTCCTAGGCATGCCTACGCAGAAAGCCAATGAGACTTACTCTCAAGTAGATGTGCATAGGATTGCAGCCTCATTGTCTCAAAATCTTGAGCACTTTTCAAGCATGTGATTAGAATCATGAGGGGGGGAATGTGGAGCAAATGCTGGCCCCAGCCCCCAAATCATGGTTTTGTCACCCTGGACTAGAATTCTTCACATATTATATTGGGGAAGAAGTCTGAAGAAGAGAGCCTTTCAATTTTTTTTTTAAAAAAGGAACTGTAGTTACCCCCTCACAGAACTACAATTCCCAGGACCTTTAACAAACTACATTTACCATACTTATTGGACTGCAGTGTTGTTTTGGTTGTGGATTTTTTTTCCAGTTTAGTTGTATATGTTTCATTTATTGTTTATAATTACTTTTGTTATGTTGTAGCTATGTGTAGCTATGTGGACACTGAGGTCCAGTGCCGAGGGCCTTCTGGCGGTTCCCTCGCTGCAAGAAGTGAGGTTACAGGGAACCAGGCAGAGGGCCTTCTCGGTAGTGGCGCCTGCCCTGTGGAACACCCTCCTATCAGATGTCAAGGCAATAAGCAACTATTTTACTTTTTAAAGATAACTGAAGGTGGCACTGATTAGGGAAGTTTTTAATGTCTGACACTGTATTGTTTGTAATATTTGGTTAGAAGCTGCCCAGAGTGGCTGGGGAAACCCAGCCAGATGGGCGGGGTATAAATAATAAATTATTATTTTTAGTATTATTATTATTATTATTATTATTATTATTATTATTATTATTTGTTTGTGTTGCATAAAAGAAAACATTGGATTCATTTTCCGAAATACAGTTTGACCGACTGAATGATTCCATCTTAACAGGGACGTTAGTTTTATCCCTTAGTCACAATGGATGCTTGTGCCTTATCTTTTGCAAGCAAAACAAACTAATAGTATTGTTGGGAAATTATAAAGAGCATATAATAAGGTTGATATTGGAGCTGTGGAAAGGAAGCGTTTGGAAAGGCAGCACAGAAATAAAAGTGTGAAGGTACATATGCAATGTGATTTTATGTGAATGATTACAGTGGTACCTCGGGTTAAGTACTTAGTTCGTTCCGGAGGTCCGTTCTTAACCTGAAACTGTTCTTAACCTGAGGTACCACTTTAGCTAACGGGGCCTCTTGCTGCCGCTGCGCCGCCGGAGCACAATTTCTGTTCTCATCCTGAACATCCTGAGGTAATATTTCTGGGTTAGCGGAGTCTGTAACCTGAAGCGTATGTAACCCGAGGTACCACTGTATTGCTATTGCCTTTCTATGATATCTTGTACACCACTTTGGAGGGCAATTGTCCCTCAAAGACAGTCTATAAATGAAGTAAAAGTGAGGCATGTTTTGTACAGCTAAAAGGAAATATTAGGTAAGGATAAATAGAATGGACTGGAAGCAGCATGGGAAGTGGAAACCATCATTTGAGTTAAGAGCACTTAGCCTTTGGAATCAATGGCCTTAACAGTGCAACCCCTAAGCATGTTAACTCAGAATTAAGTCCCACTTAGCTCATTGCAGTTTCTCCCTAATGTGTGCTTAGAATTTCACTGTAAGTGTGTGTTGGATTTTGGCCACTCGCAGTCAAGGAACACAACAGGAACAAAGATACTGTTGGAAGGAGGCTTAATGAGAGCCAGAAACATGCACAAAAATGGAGTTGGGGTGCGGGAGAAGGAACTGTTTGTTTTTTTAACATTAATTGCAGGGGGGAGCCTATAAATTGTGGTAAAGTCTATTAAGTAGGCTGTGCAATGCCAGCTTTGTGCCAGCCGTCCATCTGAAACAGGTGTATTATTCCTAGTTCGTTTGGTTTAAATAAATTGCTTTTCCACATCTATTTATTAATCTTAGAATTTCATTATGTATTTGCTGCCACATTGTTAAAGGGTTTGGGTTCCTCTGGGACAAATTTGAAGGTATGCACAGATGCTTCTGCACAAGCCACTTTCACATGATCTTGCTGAGTTGCCATTGCAATGCTCCTACTGTTGGTCGTTGCGGTGAATAAATTTTGCCTCTTGCCTGAAGATCTTCTAATATATGTGAGGGTTGGCAGTGCATCTCATGCCTCTTTTTGGTTCTCCAAGACACTTCCTGGGTTAAAACATGCACATAAAGACAGGACAGCACATGCTTGTATTGTTTGGCATGACTCTCTTTGCAATCCGTTAAGGGTGATGGCAGAGAAAAGGCAGCGCAAGATTGCTAGCTCCTGTGATAGCCTCAAAAAAACACGAGTTTTCTCTTGATTTCACCTATGTTTTTCTAAGTTCATAACCACAACCCATGTGCAGTCCCTGAAAGCATGTGCCGTTGCCCCGACCTTCCTTTATAATATAGAACAACTCTTCTTATCTGTCTATAGAAAATGACTTTTCACAGTAGTGGCTTGGGGTGAGAGGATCTCTCCTGTGAGTCCTCCTTTTTGGCCACACCCTAATATCAAGGGACGCGGGTGGCACTGTGGTCTAAACCACAGAGCCTAGGTTGGCAGTTTGCATACCCGCGACGAGGTGAGCTCCCATTGCTCGGTCTCTGCTCCTGCCCACCTAGCACTTCGAAAGCACGTCAAGTGCAAGTAGATAAATAGGTACCACTCTGGCAGGAAGGTAAACGGCATTTCCGTGCGCTGCTCCGGTTCACCAGAAGCGGCTTAGCCATGCTGGCCACATGACCCGGAAGCTGTCTGCAGACAAACGCCGGCTCCCTCAGCCTATAGAGCGAGATGAGTGCACAACCCCAGAGTCATCCGCGACTGGACCTAATGGTCAGGGGTACCTTTACCTTTACTATCCCTAACATCACCTCTCCCAGATCAACTTCCACCCATGCTCCTATGTTTAACACCCTTGCCCTACTCCTCTTTGCACCCTTCCTTGCACCCGTGCTTTCTTTGCGCCCTCTGGTGCAAATAAAATGTCGGGCATGTGTTGCATAAGGTTCCATAGGGCCCTGCATTAGAGTAGGCTTGTTCAGAATCTGTTGGTCTCCAACTTCCACAGTCCCAGACAATGTGGCCAAGAATGAGGGATGATGGGTAGTGTAGTCCAGCAACATCTGGAAAACAGCAAGCTCCCCACCACCACCACATGCCTTAGCAGTGTTTCCCAAACTTGGGTTCTTCAGCTGTTTTTGGACTACAGCTCCCAACAGCTCTGACCAATGGTTCTGCTAGCTAGGGATGATGGGAGTTGTAGTCCAACAACAGCTGGAGACCCAAGTTTGGGAAACACTGCTCTATAGGTAATAACGCTGTAAGATTGCTCAGCCCTTATTCTTCACAACTGGAACTGTCTACTGCTAGATATGAAGTACCAGATTACATTGACACATTATAAACCAGATTTCATTGACCAGTGGAACTGTTTGAATGTTTTGCTGGGAGAATCCTTTAGTGGGGCTTTCACCAAATAGGAAAAAAGTCCGGGGATCCCTGTTACATTGTCACAATACAAAACTGTGAGATCCTGTCTCAGCATTTAAATGTTACTGTTCTGTGTTCACAACAACAAAAAGAGAGAGTGGGGCAAAAGATTGTGACATAAATGCCAAGGTGGGGAATCTGTGGCCCTCCAGATGTTGTTGAGTTCCAGTTCCAGGCAACAGCTGGAGGACCACAGGTTTCCCACCCCTTCGGGAGAGCATTAGAAACTAAGAGCGTCACACTGGCTTGCGGAATATCTAAGGTTTCTAGCTGCTGTTAGCTGTGGTCTCACACTTGAAACATCTGTATCCATTCCTGGTGCCAAATTGCTCTTTCCCCCCCTCCCTCACACTTGTTATTCCCCCTCTCTCCACCCCTACCCCTTCAGTGTGCATGTAAATCTCCAAAGGGAAACATACATCATAACTTTTGGCCAAACAGCTAATCCAGAGCAGTATGTTATAGCAACACCTGCAAAGCTGAGGAGTCTTTTTCCCCCCCAAGCCAAGACTATTATCAATGTGGCGCAGGTCTTTTGCCATCTAAGCAGTGTGGGGCAGCCATGCAAAAGCCTGAGGGCATTAGCCTCCCAGTAGCCAGTATACAGTATTGCGCTGTGAGTGGGCTATTTTTGTTGTGTCCTGGGCACCATGAACTGCTTTTGTGTGACTGATGTTATTGGGGGATTTTTTTGGGGGGGAGAGTAAATTAAACATGAGAATGCAAAGCTATCTATATTCAGAGGAGTAGGCAAAATTGGCATCTCTTTCCTGTGCCTTGATTTTTCTTCCATCGCGTACTCCTAGGAAGAGAAGGGGAGTTAATTTGTGTTAGGGTTGCCATATTTCAAAAAGTGAAAATCCGGACACAAAAGGTTTTTTTGCCAGTGCTGTGGAGCTTTTTGGGGGGAAGGCAAAGTTGTTTAGTTTTTTTTGCAAAATCTCAAAAAAAAATGAAGTTTTTGAGCTACTTGAAGAAATTAGACATGGGTTTCCATATGTCCATTTCAGCTACTTTCTCCTGGACGCGGCTTGTGACTATGTCTGGGAAATTCTGGGCATGTGGCAACCCAAACTTGTGTGGACTTTCCATACCTTCCATTTCTAACCACACCATCATCTCACACAGGGGAGCCAAGTCGGACCTGCCTTTTAAAGTGTTCCCTGCCCTGAGCCACTCTTTTCAAGAGAGTCAGGCTCGCTTCTACAGCACAGTCCTTAAGATAATTATACTATAGCAGTACTGGAGTTCCTGCTCTGCAATATACTTTTATTTTAACGCTTAATCGAGGTCTGGCTAACTAATGACATAATTTCAACCCTCATCGGTGTTAAGCTTCGAGACCCCCTGCCGTCTGGCCACACACAGTCAAGACACACCACTTCATTTCTGACCTCCCACAACCATCTCTGTATAGAAGATGTGGTCAAAGGAGTAACCACCACAGAAGAGATGCTTTCTTCTCAAGAGTTTAGGGTCAAATGCTTTCATTCTTACTGTCCATGGTGGTTGGTTGGTTTATTTTGACTTGGGATTGTTAGAAGGACAGATATCTAATATATCTCACTCTGCTGTTTAACAATGATTCCAGAAAATTTTCTGAGGCAGTTTGGAATTTATTTATTTTTAAAAAACCATTTTCAGAGCTTCTCAAGTCATAGGGACATAACGTGGACAGTAGATGCAAACCATTCTTATTGTGTGTTGTAGTTTCTTTAAAAGAGAGAGAAAGAGCAGAAAAAGTATTTGGCATATGTCTGCTATAAAATATTCTTGTATATTGGGGTCTGTGGTTTATTTTACTAGTGGTGACTTGTTCAAGCCACATTTAGCCCATAAATATGAGATATGAGGTCACCCTACCATTTAGTTGTTACCCTGTCTACGCATTGCACAGCTGGGTAGTAATCTTTTAACTAGTGTCTGCCTCGGCGGGGAGTCCATTAAAATGAGAGCCAAAGTCCATTGGTCTTGGTGGGGGTTTGGAAATGGAAAAGGCTTTTGAAGGTCCTGAAGAATTTGAGTGAGGTAAATGAGCACTTTGGATCGGGTTCTTCTTCACTGGACCTTACAACTGGCAGAAAGTACATTCTGAATGTCATTAATTGTTGTCACATCCTCCAGAGAAGATTTTTTTGTGGGCCTGCAGAGGGATGGAGGAATGAGAAGAGAAACCATCTGGGTTGTGAGTCCTGGAAGACCTGCTCCTTGCCTTGTAGGCCTTTTCCCATCTGACCTGGGAGGGTGGGCCCTGAGTGACTCCAGCTACAAAAGTTGAAGCTGCTGAAGAGACCAGAGACCATCTTGATGGTCAGCCCTGGAAGGCCTGCTTCTTGCTTTGCTAGACTTTTTGCACCTGGACTTACAGACTGACTCCAGCTACAAAAAGTGAAGCTGTTGAAGAGACCAGAGACCATCTTGACTGTGAGCTCTGGAAGACCTGCTCCCTGCCTTTCTAGCTCTTTTTCCACCTGGCCAGGGAGGGTGGGACCGTGACTGACCTCGGCTACAAAAGATGAGGCTGCTGAACAGGCTCTTCAGCTGGGATCTTGTTCAGGGGCTTTTTGTTCCTCCTTGTTGATAGTATATCTTTTTTATGTTATGATTTTTGTGGAAATTTCAGTTAGGTTGTGTACTTTTTGATGTCTTATTTATGGTTTATGACTATTATGTTTACAATAACATAAATCTTTTTCATACTGTAAGCTGCCTTTATGGAAAGTCGGCAATGATGAGGTGTATAATACATTTACTACATACAGAAGAGTTTCTTCTTCTTCTTCTTCTTGATATAAAGAGGAAGATTAACTTCCTCAGAGCATGGATTAGTCTCTTATACTGAGTTTTTTAAGCATGGGAAACAGGAAATAGCCTAAAACCAATGAACTGCTTTTTTGATGGGAATAAAGATACCTTTTCCAAAGATATCAACTTACTATGGGGTGCCCATGTTTACATTAGTTCCTGATGCAATTTGCAGGAAAACTGCCAAGGAACTTGCATATGCACCACTCCCACTTTGTAAATTCAGGTGTTTTAAAATTAATATCTTCTCCACTTTCTTTCACTGGGGTCGCTATTATCCACTGATACTTTAGGATGATGCCTTTTGCAACATCCGTTACAATTTTAGGCAATTTTGTGGCCTTTTACAAGTGGACAAGACTGTTCTAATGTATCTGTGTGGAGTTTATTGTCTGTCTCTCTGCCTGGTTATAAGTCGCTTTGGGTTGCCCCTGCACGACGGACAAACTTAGTAAATGAAATAAATGAGTCCCATTTGCACAAATATGGCATGAACAGGCAGACCTCATTGGATGTTATTCTGTGAACTGAGCTTTTATTTTGAAGCTGATATTTATATTTAGAATGAAACCCAAACTCTGACAGGTGCCATAACTGCAGCCCTGCAGTTACATGGTAGCCAAGGGAAAAGGTGTATCCAATAGATCCCAGGCCAACTTAGCCAGGTAAAAAAGGTAAAGGTAAAGGACCCCTGGATGGTTAAGTTCAGTCAAAGGCAACTATGGGGTTGTTGCGCTCATCTCGCTTTCAGGCCGAGTTAGCCGACGTTAGTCCACAGACAGCTTTCTGGGTCATGTGGCCAGCATGACTAAACCACTTCTGGTGCTACAGGACACTGTGATGGAAACCAGAGCAGCGCACGGAAACGCCGTTTACCTTCCTGCCACAGCAGTACCTATTTATCTACTCGCGCTGGTATGCTTTCGAACTGCTAGGTTGGCAGGAGCTGGGACAGAGCAACAGGAGCTCACTCTGTTGCGGGGATTTGAACTGCCAAACTTCTGATCAGCAAGCCCAAGAGGCTCAGTGGTTTAGACCACAGCACCACCCGTGTCCCCCCAACTCAGCCAACCCTACCCTTGGAACATTGTTCCTGGGTTTTCCACTAGCTGCCACTGATGGAGATTCACCACATGTTCAACAGCCAATAGGAGGCTAGTTTAGCTGGCAGAGCTTGATGGAGCAACACCTCCGCAAAATTTAACCCCCACCATTCCCCCAGTCTGGTACGTGGGTGTTTTTGATTGCTCTTTTAATCTCTTAAGAGTTTCTGAGCACTCTTATTTTTACCCTTCTGGGATCATTGTAACTCTTTTTATGCAGCTGTACCTTTTGCTCTAATGTTGTATTTTCTCTGATTTGATGTTTTATTGTGTAATTCAATTTGTGTTTAAAATTTTCCTGACTTGAAGGTTTTGTATGTCTTCTAGAGGACTTGGTTCACTGACAACAAATATGTGTAAATAATAAATACATCCACAAATTCCTTTTTTATTATTATTCAAGCATGAAATGAAACAAATCCATGCAGGGAACACCATAAAATGCAGCAAATTCCCGCAAATTCACAGAAATTCAGTGACACAATGTTTTTCTGCTTTGCTGCTGTATATTTCCCATTCCAAATATCTGCCAGGTGGTTGATTTGCAGAAATTCAGAATTGTGAATTATGATTTAAATGGCTGTCTCCCATCCACCCCCAGCAAAATACATCAAGGGAACGTGTTCAAAAATAAAATTATCCATGCCAGGGAAACTGGCAAAGGGCCTTCTCAGCAGTGGCACCTTCCCTGTGGAATGCCCTCCCATCAAATGTCAAAGAGATAAATAACTATACAACTTGTAGAAGACACCTGAAGGCAGCCCTGTATTGGGAAGCTGTATGATGTTTGATGTTTTATTGTGTTTTTATATGTGCTGGAAGCCACCCAGAGTGGCTGGGGCAACCCAGCCAGATGGGTGGGGTATAAATAATTAAATTATTATTATTATTATTATTATTATTATTATTATGCCATGCACAATGCAACATTACCACTTACTTACCTTTTCCCTAAACTAAAAAATCCCAACCTTTACTCATCCCTTTGATCATTTCAGTGGCTCATTTCTTATTCTTATCCTCTTGGTTATTTTGGTTGACCTATTTACTATTATTTTACTTTATTTATCACAGTATTTCTAAACTACCAACTCATTCAAAAAATATCATGGTAGTGTACATTAAATATCATGGCGGTGTACAGTAAAACAATTAAAACATTGTGAAATTATAAAATCATAAAATACAGAACAAATTACCAACACTGAATCATATTAATTCTCTAAAAACATGCTCTGCACATGGCAAAATTATTATAAGAATATTTCTAATCCATCAGCTCTCTCATTACCAGAAGTTCATCTCCCCCGTACAATTTTGGCTTGGGGAAATTGTCTTATGAATGCCTGATGTTAAGATTGTAAGATACTATTTGGAGCAAGGTTTGAGAAGCAAAGCTGAGCCAGAAGCAGTGAATCCTGATCCCACAAAATGCTGGGAAATTCACTTGATCCTTTCCTGAGAGAAAAGTTACAGGAAAACACCACCACATTCAGAACGGTCTTGTGAATCAGTCTTTGGGTTTGGAGGGTGAACTGAATGTGAGGTAAAGAGCTTCTCCCAAAATATTCCCTATAATGGAGGACTTTGCCCTTCTTAAGGTGGCATCCGAACAAGGAAATTCTGAGGGATAACAGGATTGACCTTAATGGCATGCCAAGACAGAGGTGAATGCCCTGGGAATGGACATTTGAGAAGTACTAATACATACCAGTACAGCCAAAAGCCGTTTTCACACTGCCAAATTAGGAAGAGTCATCAAATTCAGGTTGGTGCATGGAAAAGCTTTGTGGAGCAGGCGCCTCTTGCCTCCTTCACCCTGGCAGTCAAAATACCAAGGGAAAAGACTTGGGCCAGATCATAAAGTTTCATTTAAACACACGGGCTAAGAATCTGGCACGGAGGCCAAGGGCAAGGGGTTGTTGCCATAAAGCAAAATCCATGAGGAGGAAGTGTAGGCTGAACAAATACCTGGGGCTCTAAAAAAGTCCGCACACCCACCCTGTGCCAACGTTCTCCCATCTGTTTAATAGGTCCAAAGTGAAACGAAAAGCCAAGGTAGCCCAAAGGATAATAGGGAGGGGTCTTGTTCGAGCAAGGGCAGGCGAGTAGGTTGATGGGGAGTCCTTTCCAAGTCTTGCACAAAGTCTCCGAACAGGGAAGCCAAGAAAGCTTTTAGGGTTTCTGGCAAATCTAGTTCTGGTGGCTTGGCCCGAGGCTGTTGCTCCCTCCCTCTGGCACTCTGGGATTCCCAACCTGTTTCTCTTTGACGTCATGGGGTTGAAAGTCGGCACCAGAGACGAGGTACCAGCTTCAGGAGACCGCGCCAACCCCGCCCGCTTGAACTTGCTAAAACGGGACTCTGTGGTAAGCTGCCTTTTATAGAACTATAAAACCCAAAAGTTCATGTTCAAGGACTCGTGCCAGTTCAGTTGGAAAAGGGGCCAGGCTTGGCCACTGGCACCATCCTCGCCGCCGATGCTACCGCCTGACTGTGTGGGTCTGTTGATTTCTTGTAACTTCCTTCGAGAGGGAGCTGAAGGCAAAGCAAAGTGGCTTGTTTCTGAGCATGTCCACACATTGCGTTTAAAACAGATTGACACTCATTTAGCTGCTACCACTGGAGCCAACTCCAGGAAGCTGGCCCACAATAATATATTTGTGGGGCTGGGCCCCTGCAAAGCCAACGGGCAAAGTTGAAGCCCTTTGTTGCAGGCACCCACAATCTTCAGCAGACTGCCAAACAAGGACAGCTTCTTCTCAGGAGACGAGAGATCTCAAGCAGACAATTTGCAGATTTCATATCAAAACAACGGCTACTTTCCAGGGAGTCCTCAAAAGAAATAGAACTGGTTTCAAACCAATTCGAAGGTTTGCATGTAGTTGTGCCCACAGAAAACACCCTGCGCTCAGAAGAATGGAGATGACGAATGGACTGCATTAAGGTTCATGACTCTCAGGATACCTAACAACTGAGGAGTCCATTTCATAAGTCCGTCTCAGGATGCTTGTCATTTCCAGTCAGTCGTGGTTTTCATATTTGTATCCTCCTGGAAGCATTCAAATAAACAGCATGTTAGTAGCAGATGAGTGGTGGTTGCCTGTTTCTTGGGCTAAAGGAGTGGCAGCTTCTTCTGATACTCTCCTCCCCTCTATTTTCCCTGAAGGTGAACAAGAAGTAATTAGGTATTTGAATTATTATTTTTTCCTATCGCCATCATCATGTGCAATATAAAGCGCCTTGCGCCATTTGGCAACTTTACCACACATGGTGTAAGCTACTTGCGTGTGGATCAGGTAAGCCTCTTACCACCACAAACAGCATAACCACCCACTTTAAATGGTGGGCATGAATGCCTCAGCATCAACCACTTTATAGTGGCCATTTGGTGTCTAGGACATCTTGACTACCCCTGGATAAATGATGCTGAACAGCCAGAAAACTGTCCCATTGTTAACGGGAAAAGCAGGTGGCTATGTTGCAAACTTTGAACCTCAGGGTACATGGAAAAAGAGATGTGGTAATGATGTTTCATAGCACATAGCCTGAACATCATTGTAAATAATGTTGAGAGGTTTTATAATATTAATAATATTAATAATAATAATTTATTTTTACTCTGCACATTTGGCTGTGTTTCCCCAGCACATATAAAAACAATAGTATCAAGTGGTATGTGCAGTGCTATTTTCTAGAAAAATAGGTACTGGTACTCACCATGAGGGATGCGGGTGGCGCTGTGGGTTAAACCACAGAGCCTAGGACTTGCTGATCAAAATGTCGGTGGTTCGAATCCCTGCGAGGGGGTGAGCTCCCATTGCTCTGTCCCTGCTCCTGCCAACCTAGCAGTTCGAAAGCACCTCAAAGTGCAAGTAGATAAATAGGTACCACTCCAGCGGGAAGGTAAATGGCGTTTTCGTGCACTGCTCTGGTTCGCTAGAAGCAGCTTCATCATGCTGGCCACATGACCCAGAAGCTGTATGCCGGCTCCCTCAGCCAGTAAAGCGAGATGAGCACCGCAACCCCAGAGTCGGCCACGACTGGACCTAATGGTCAGGGGTCCCTTTACCTTTACCTTTACCCAAAATGAAGCTGTAACAGTAAGTGCCACAGTTTTTAACATAAAAAAGAGGTGCTGGTACTGCGTACCCATGTGTACCCCCTTAAAAAAGCACTGGGTATGTGATATAACAACAGTAATGGGGAGCCTGTAGCCCTCTAGATGTTGCTGGACTACAACTCCCATCATTCCTGACCATCGGCCATGTTGGCTGGAACTGATGGGAATTGGAGTCCAACAACCTCTGCAGGCATGTGGGTTCCCTATCCTTGTATGAGAATAACCCCTAAATGTATGTCATGTCTTAGGAGAGAAGGTAAGACTGTGGTGTTTGTTTATTTGTTCCACCTCACCCCAAATGCTCCCTGTTTTAAGCAGAGGATCTAGCTGATATAATGGGAAAAGCTTTTAAAAATTAAGTATCCGGGGGCAGAAATTATTATAAACTGAAATCAAGCCACAAATTTACACCCACAGCAGCCAAGTGGTCCAACCTCAAATACAGTGTGGACAACTTGCTCAGCTGAACCTATACACAGAGAGCCCAGACATACATGTGCACACACTGTACAGAAATAATTGCATGCGATTTCTGGGAACAGGCCGTCCCAATGCACACGATTATCAGGCTCAGTTAATAAAGCGCACACTTGTAATGCCGGGCTCCATGTCAAGAACAACATGAAATAACACTGCACCCACCCACTAAGAACACCGAATGTGTCACAATCATCTGTGTCATGCTTTTAAAAATATCTCCACCAATGGGGCCCTTAAAAAAGAAAATTGACGGAGAGAAGAGAGAGAGGAATAATTACGGTGTTTTGTAAATATCCGACTCTGCCAGGTGGAAAATGTTTGCATCAGAGGAAAGGATGCCAGGGGAAGCTTGTTCCTTTTGTGCCGCAAAGGGGGTGGTGGGATGGGGGAACTCGATTTGCAATTACATGAGCCTTCCTGAGAGGCGTGGTCCATGGCAGAAGGAGAGGTCTCACCCTTCGAAAACCACAGAGACAGAACCTAAGGGAGGTGACTTTCTTGGCTGGTGGAAATCTACAAAACAGGGGCAGCCTGGAGCAGAGATTTTTTCTTTTTTTATGGGAGTGAAGGGATTAGAGACTAATTGAAAGGTTAGGGAAGGATTTGGTCCTCCGAAAGGTTTCCGCTTTTTGTTCTCCCGTTTGTGCCCAGAGGTGTGTAGCACATTTTGGCAGCACAACCTGAAACTTAATGCAGGGATTTAGAGCCCAATCTAAATCTGGATCCGAGTTTCTCAGCGTGGCGTACAGGAAGTGGGTGGTTTCTTTTTTTAAAAGGAGGCTGTCAGCGACGCTTGCTGTGCCTCTGACTGGGGAGAGACTTGGACAGAATGCCTGCTAGAACAGACACCATGCCTAATTGCTCCTTCTGCCTTGGGGCCTCCCCCCCCCCCACTCCACTTTCCATCCACCTCCACTGCTTCTTTCTGATAAATGCAGGGTGTGTTCCCCACTCTGCCACACTGCTGCCGGATGACTTCTGGAACAATCACTGGAAAATCCCACACTGCTGTAGAGCTTGCAACTTCCCCAGTGGCAGCTCAGTGCTAAATCAGATTTACAGACCAGAACCATGTGGCTGGAAAAACATACATACATACATGCGTAATTTTATTTGTACAGTCATACCTCGGGTTACAGCCGCTTCAGGTTGCGTATTTTTGGGTTGCGGACCACCGAAACCCAGAAGTACCAGAACAGGTTACTTCCGGGTTTCAGCGGTCGCGCATGCACAGAAGCGCTAAATCACGCTTTGCACATGCACAGAAGCACTGAATCACACAGATCACGTTCACAACCCGAGCGTCCACTGTATGCCAACTTTCCACAGTTCAAACCATGCTCAAGGCAGCTTTCAACATGAAGAAAAATATATACAGTCCCTTCCAAGTGTCCCTATTTTCCAGGGACAGTCCCAGATTTACAGAAGCCATCCCAGTTTTTGATTTGATCCGGGAATGTCCTGTTTTTCCTTAAGATGTCCCTGTTTTCACTGGAGAAATGTTGGAGGGTATGGAGTTATACGAATGCTGAGCCAAGGAGATAAGTACAACCTTTAGAAGACATCTAAAATCAGCCCTGTGTAGGGAAGCTTTAAAATGTTTCATGTTTTAAGATATGGGACAACCCATTCTGATGGGTGGGATATAAATATAAGTAGTAGTAATAGTAATGAATTGTTACTGTTGTTTAGTCGTTTAGTCATGTCCAACTTTTCGTCCCTATTTTCATCAGAGAAATGTTGGAGGATATGCCCTACTCACCAGCTGCGCATACCTTTGGAGGGTCTCCTCCACTGCAGCCAGTGCCATTAGAATCTGGGACTGATAGTCCCAAGTCACTGGCAAGAAAAGATACTGTACTTTTCCATGTATTAGACAAGAGGGATTTTTATTAAAAAACTATGTTAGAAATGTTATGTTATACACAGATAGTGCACAGGGGGGACGTGTGATTGATTGGTGCCGGGGCTTGGCTGGAAATTGTCAGCGGCTATTTGGGGTGTTATTGGTGGACGCATCAAGGGCTGGTGCTGATTGGCTGTCGCTGTGGCAGTAGGGCGGGGGATTGGCGGCTTCTGCTGGTGCTGGGACAGACGGTAGGTGGCTTTTGCAACACGTGCGAGCGGCAGCGTAGGTGAGGCGGCTGAGTGATTTTGGACAATCCCCCCTTAAAAAAAAACTTGACAACTATGGGGCACCCTCCCCCAAAAAAGCTCAACAACTCAGGCAATCTCACCCCCATTTTCCTAATTTTGCGTCCCTGAAAATATGCTCACTATCTCCTGCACCGCTTTCCCCCAGTTCTGCCCCATGTTTCTGGGTCTGGGGGCAGGGCCACAGGGCAGCAGGCAATGTTGCTTTGCAAGCACCCTTCAAGCTTCTTAAACACTTGGATCGAGCACCTGCAAAAAAACCTAAGCCTCTGTGAGTGTTCAAATGGCGCACCCAGAAAAGATGCAACTCCTTTAGCGCGAGCATCAGGTTGCTTGTTCACCCCGTAGTGATCTGTGCGCAAAGTGATGCAGCGAACTTAACGTCTGAGCAGGAAAGCAAACTTTCCTTTGACTTCCCGCCACTTAGTTTGGTTTTTTTAAAATGAAGCACATGGACAAAACCCAAGATTTGGGAGCACCCACAGAAAGTTGCATGGCAGACAGATGGATATATATTGTGCTGAGTGATAAGGAAGAGGAAAACCTATCCCATGCGCACACCGATACTGGAAATTAAAAATGGATGTACCCGCTGTGACTTGCCGGCTATGCACATGTGTCGATGCCAAACACATGGAGAGGGTGTAATTCAGTTTTTCCTAGCAATCTGGGATTGTACAGGCCTACCACATTCTTGGAGTTTAAGCTGTCCCAACTGTGTGATTGCTGTTTTATGGCCTTTTTCATTATTAACCTCTCTTTTTTATGGTTTAAAGTGAGTTTGGCACCAGTGGAAACAGCCGGGATGTGAATATCCTGGACAAATGAAGTCCTTACCTAATTTAGGCAAAAGTCAGAGAGCAAGCTTACCCACAGCTTGCATGCCCCAAATGTATCTTAATGCACGTGGAAAGCTGCAGACAACCTTTAAGAGCAATTTATACAGCAGGGCAAAGTATTCAGTCAGCAACAGTGCCGAATTTACATATAAGCTAAACAAGCTATAGCTTAGGGCCCCACTCTCTTGGGGGCCCCCAAAAAAATTAAAGGAAGAAAAAAACTGGATGTACATTTCCAAAATATAAGATAAAAAACAAAATTAAACCTACATAAAGTTAGAGCTTAATAATTATTTCACTATTAATATTGTTGTTGTTTAGTCGTTTAGTCGTGTCCGACTCTTCGTGACCCCATGGACCAGAGCAGCCCAGGCACTCCTGTCTTTCACTGCCTCCCGCAGATTGGTCAAACTCATGCTGGTAGCCTCAAGGACACTGTCCAACCATCTCGTCCTCAGTCGTCCCCTTCTCCTTGTGCCCTCAATTGTTCCCAGGGAGTCTTCTCTTCTCATGAGATGGTGAAAGTATTGGAGCCTCAGCTTCAGAATTTGTCCTTCCAGTGATCACTCAGGGCTGATTTCCTTAGGAATGGGTAGGTTTGATCTTCTTGCAGTCCATGGGACTCTTAAGAGTCTCCATCAGCACCATAATTCAAAAGCATCAATTCTTCGGCGATCAGCCTTCTTTATGATCCAGCTCTCACTTCCATACATCACTACTGGGAACACCATACTTCTTCTTAATTGCATTTCACTATTAATATACTTCTTCTTAATTGTATTTCAGTTCAACAATTACTTTGATAAAATTCATATTTTGTTATGTGCAAATGGCTTTAGATACCTATTAGGTCCATAAATTACCATATAGCATATATTCAATGCAAAAAACAGAGACAATTTGTTGTTGACAAAGGACAGCTAGACATATAAAGGGCCCCATTACCTTCAGTAGCTTAGGGCCTCATCAAACCTAAATCCAGCCCTGGTCAGCAGGCTGACGGTTGTTAAAAGGGGGGCCATTTTTCCTTCAGGATCTATCCACCATTTTGCCGCCTCAAGCCTAGGCCCACATTGCAGGGTCTGATGCTGTCAAAAAGCTGTCCATTTGACAATATAGAAACACAGAATTGAAGAGCTGGAATAAGCAGGAATATGCAGCTGTCCTATATGATAATAGAACCTGCGACCTTGGTGTTATCAGCACCTGCTCTAACCAGTTGCCTAAAAGTTGTTTCTTTTTGTTTTCCGATGTATTTCTTTTCAACTGAAAAAAATAAATGATGTGGCATGAACAAATTTTTATTCTGAATGTGTGGCCCAGAGAAAGAAGTTTGAGAACCACTGCTCTCACCAATACACCACATTACCTCTCCTAAGAAATGCCACCTGATTTGTGCAACTCTAAAGAAATGTTACAAAATTGGCATTTTACGGATTCAAGCTCACTCTGCAAAACATCCCTGTCTTTCCTTAATCACCGCCCACAGCATGTGAGTTGCCGTCAGCAACAATCTTTGTTTTGGTTTATATCTTAATTGGATTTCTTGATATATATATATAATTTCCCTCTCTCACTCTTCCTCTTTCTTTCTGTAAAATCCTGTTTTCACACCTGGTGCTTGGCTGGCATCTGCTGCAATTAGATTAGAAGTTTCTGGGAAGGTAATCAAAGTGGTAATTATCCTCTTCTGTGTTTCCTTGCTCTCTAAAAAGTAAGAAAACTTTCAAAAGGTTAAGACATTGAGACAGAATGTCACCCAGCTTCTTTGTTTTACACCCTGCTCCTGAATACGTCCAAACCCAGACATGGGGAACCCACTAAGTGCACCTCCATTTACTTTGACCATGGGGAAATTCTGTGCTTATGCAGAAGCACTCAGCAATAGCAGCAAATAGGAAGCACAGGACATTATGGGATATTATGTGGTATGCATAAGAGAACTGTAAAGAAGGGTGAAGCTGCCCATTTTGGTTTATCTCAGTTTCTTATTTTTCCAGTCTTGAGTTCAGTTCTCCACATTGGTTTGTGATTTTATTTTTTAAAAAAGGTCCTCATGAAAATTCACTAGCATTTTGCCTAGCATGTGAATTTTGCAAAGCCACCTTCCCTACAATAACTTTTGTATGTTAGTTTCATCAACACTTTGATTTTTATGTACACTATACCCTTGTAGGCGCATCTGCGTACACATAATGTGGCTGCAGAACCGCATTGCAAAATCTGGAGAAGTGCTGTATTTCGGTTCTTGTTTTGTTTAGAAAAATGTGAATTGGGTGAGTTTTCATCCTCACAGCGACCCTGTGAGGTAGGCTAGGCTTAGAGATACTGACTGGTTTTTAAAAAACAAAAGCCATCCAAGCCAATAATAATAATAATAATAATAATAATAATAATAATAATAATAATTTATTTTTACCCCACCCATTTTCCCAGCCACTCTGGGCGGCTTCCAAATGAATATTAAAAACAATACAGCATCAGACATTAAAAACTTCCCTAAACAGGGCCGCCTTCAGTTGTCTTTTAAAAGTAAAAGTAAAATGCCTATCACTGCAGATTTCATAAATTAATTTTGCATTACATGAGGAAATGCTTTATTGCGTCTGTCCAAAACCTATTGTCCAAAACCTGTTGTCTCCCTGTTGAAATTAGTCTCGAAAGAAACATTCTGTTGTAACCAATAGGAGAGGTTGCGGTGCTTGGGATGTGCACAAGACAGTTTCTCAGGTTTTGCAAATGTGCCCGACCGTGATCCCTGCTATAGATCACTGTGGCTATTCTCTTGCAATGAGACTTAAGCAAGCATTCCTGAGAGATTACCTTGCATCTTGCATCGCAGGGGGTTGGGCTAGATGTGGGGTCCCTTCCCCAGCTCTACAATTCTATGATCTTCCTCACTGCTGTATGGCATACATAGAAATAAAGCGCACACATAGAAAGCACCCTGTGTAGAAAGTGTGCTTGGTCCTAAGTGCCTGTAGGATATTATTATTATTATTATTATTATTATTATTATTATTATTATTATTATTAAATTTTATTTATACCCTGCCCTCCCTAGCCAAGGCCAGGCTCAGGGTGGTATAAAAACAATTGATTGAAATACAACTTAAAAACAAGATTAAAATACAACATTAAAATGCAGAAGAAGAAGAGGAGGAGTTTGGATTTGATATCCCGCTTTATCACTATCCGAAGGAGTCTCAAAGCGGCTAACATTCTCCTTTCCCTTCCTCCCCCACAACAAACACTCTGTGAGGTGAGTGGGGCTGAGAGACTTCAGAGAAGTGTGACTAGCCCAAGGTTACCCAGCAGCTGCATGTGGAGGAGCGGGAACGCGAACCCGGTTCACCAGATTACGAGTCCACCACTCTTAACCACTACACCACACTGGCTCTCTGAAGCCTCATTTCAATAGGAACTCAAATAAAAAACTTTTTGGGGGATGAAAACGTCAAGTCTTCCCCAAGGCCAACTATCCAGACTGGTACTACATGGGCCAGAAAAAAGCCAGGGAACTCCCCAAATAGGAGTTCCATCACAGAAGGAGAAAGGAGAAAGGAAGAGGGGCAGGGGATCAAGTTGATTCCAAGCCAAAGGCCAGGCGGAACAACTCTGTCTTACAAGCCCTGCAGAAAGAAATCAGATCCTGCAGGGCCCTGGTCTCATGAGACAGAGCGTTCCACCAGGCTGGAGCCAGTGTTGAAAAGGCCCTGGATATGAAATAGGTCTAGAAAAACTCCCATCTCATAGTGCTGCCATCAGGGTATGCTTTATTGCGTCTGTAGCAGGCAATCGTCATCCAACCCATGTTCTGGATGAGAGAAAAAAAGGCAGGGTGGATCTTTGCTTTTTCTTCCACAAGGTGTGCCAGTTCCATCTCTCGTCTTGGGGTAAAGCCAACAGACTGCTCATAACTACTGAACAGGAAGTTAGAAACTGTGTTTAAGATATGCTGTGCTCGGTGAATTCAGACAGAATTAGAATGGCAAACACCAAGCGGGAGAGTGTGAAAAGTTCCGAACTGAAAGCAAAACAGCCTTCATGGAACAAGAACCAGTATTTCCTAAACAGAGTTTAGACACCTGAAATGCATTCACCTGAATTAGCTGGTTGTATATAAGGCATCTGCTTCTAAAATTAATTCATACAGCTGAAACCGACGGAAGAATCACAGCCACGTTCACTGCGAAGTGAAAAGACACAGAAGACATTCGGCAGTGACTCATTCTGGGGCCAAGACCTCACCATGCTTTCGCTCCAGAACCTATCTGCTGTGCCAGAGCTCAGCCCTGGAACATATTAAGCAATAATAAAGTGAATACCTGTCTGCATGTTCAAAGAGCCCTTTCCTTACCAGTGGAGAGAACAAACAGCCCAAGCACTTCTTATTTTAGAAATCACAGAATTTTAGAGTTGGAAGGAACTCCAAGGATCATCTATTCTAGTCCAGTGCAAAAAATCATACTTCATCCAGGAGCTTAGGATCAATTCTTACACACACACACACACACACACACACACACACACACTTTTATTAATTTTTTAACATATCAATTCCAACAGCCATACAACATAACTTCTCATCTTATACAATGTTTTAGACTTCCATCAACACCTCTGATGATTTTCTATTCTCAGTCACTTATTATGCATTTCTTAATTTCTATATTACACTTAATTATATTTAACTAATAGTTCTCCTCGTAGTCTTTCTTGCAATATTTCAAATAATTCACCTTACAAAACTTCTTGCAATCCTACTAGCGTAATCTGTTCATCACAATTGCTTTTCAAATAGTTTGTAAATTTTCTCTAGTCTTCTGAGAATCTCTGGTCCCGCAGGTTTCGAATCCTTCCTGTCAATTTATCCAACTCTGCATAGTCCATCAATTTCATCCTCCACTCTTCCTTCATCGGTAATTCCTCTTGTTTCCATTTTTGTGCCAATAATATTCTTGCCGCTGTCACTGTATATAAAAACAACTTACAATCCTGTCTGTTTATTTCATCTGGAGCTTAGGATCAATTCTACCCCGTCTTCATGGTTATCAATAAAAGGCATTTAATTGGAATCTAGGAAGCAGTCTATGTCGTTGTCCCATTTAGCTCAGTTGGTACATTACATTTTTCAGATGCTGGCGCGTGTTTGAACATAGATTATTAAAATGTCTGCACTGAATTTTCACATCCAGAAAGATGGAGGAGAAACTGATTCTGTTCACAAATTTCATGAAAAGCTGCCTAATTCACACTCCCGAACCACTAAGCAAGTCAAGAAGCAGACTGAAACATGGGTATCCTTTGAAATGCACACTTCTCCGAATTTTGTGGTGCAATTCTCCAACCTCTAAGTGTGTGTATTAGTGAAAACAGAGCACAAACGAAATTATATTAGGGACAATGGATTGCAGAAAGTTATATATGGGTTCAAATGGCTCACAAATTGCATATATTAGGGAAAATCCCCCCCACCTGTGCATATGGATACGTGTGCAGATTTTTTAAAAGAAAAAAATAACGAATTGATGCAGAAATGGGTTCAACTGAAGATCAGAAAAATAAGGAGCTCAGAGAATCCAAAACCAACAGATTCATTCATCTCCATACATACATTTACGCCTGCAAGCATGGGATGCACATGAGCCCTATGCACACTTTACTTCTGTGTAGAGGAAAGATAGATTCATTCAGGAGCAAGCAGGCCTGCACTCTTAGCCCTTCCTCCAACATCACATCTGTTTCCTTCAGCAACCACACATTGCACACGGCGGCCTGCAAAGCAATTCTACCACACAAGCACATGGCTCTGTGTGAGCCGGACAACTGCACAGCCAGAGCAGTCGCACATGCAAAACAGTCGTGCATGTGGAGCATGTAGGAAGGAGCACATTAAACTCTGAACCCCTGCCTCGCCATCCCTGTCGCCCTTGTGGAGGGCGACAATGTTCCTCTTGGCCAGCCTCTTTCTTCACTTTTTCTCCCACAACAGGAAGCTCACGCTCTGCAAATTGTGGCCTTGGCCTATCACTCAATGGCATCAGAGTTGCTGCTCCAGGACAAGAAAACAAAGAAAAATGAGCAGGTCCCTGAGAGGCTCAGCTGCAGCCATCTAATCCGGTATAACTTCCTGTTTTCTTTTGTAACTGGATGAGGAGAAACAGAGGAACAAATAATCTGAGCTTCTGACTTGCTGTTCTTGGCATTTGGCTTTCCTGACAAACCCAATTCAGCAGTGGTCAGAATACGTTCCCCGTTCCAGCCACAACCGCCGCTAGACCTGGTCAACATCAGACTTTAATGTATTTTGTTTATTACAAGGGAAGCTGTTACAAAGTGTACTATTTGGCTTCACCCAGCAAAAACACAACTCAGGGACATCCAAAGTGGCCAGCTTGAAATACTATTTAAAAACTATACGTGCACAGACAAACTAATTCCTGAAAAATGATGAGAAGAGCTGGGAAATCATGAGGGGATTGAGATGAACTATTTGGTTCTTTGGTTGCTGTCTGATGCCTCCCCTTGGATTTTATTGCAATAAAACAATTACCTGTTTCAATTCGACAGATAGTAATTACTTGTGGCACAGGAGACTGGCAGCTTTGTTTATTACAGTGGTACCTCGGGTTAAGTACTTAATTCGTTCCGGAGGTCCGTACTTAACCTGAAACTGTTCTTAACCTGAAGCACCACTTTAGCTAATGGGGCCTCCCGCTGCCACCGCACCGCCGAAGCATGATTTCTGTTCTCATCCTAAAGCAAAGTTCTTAACCTGAAGCACTATTTCTGGGTTAGCGGAGTCTGTAACCTGAAGTGTATGTAACCTGAAGCGTATGTAACCCGAGGTACCACTGTATACAGAACACAGGCTGGTGAAGCATTCTGTGCAATCTGCAAGCTTGCACCTCATCCTATAACAAGTATCATCTGACCTGTTACTATCTTTTCTTTCCTGGAACCAGAACCATCAAGATCTATGGCATGAAATTCTCTGGCCTTTGTTTCGTGGCCCTAGAGGTCAGAAATATTTGCAACTGCTGGAGATAAACAACTAAAACCACAAGGATCATCGTAATATTATGACTTTTGGCATTTCTTACTGTTTTTTTGTCATGACTGGTCTAACAGGCATTCAAAAAGCTCTGGTGATCAGATAATCTAAAATTATTGCAAATCCCAGAGCAAGGCTTAGCCAGAATCTGCAACGGCAGGAGTTGGATATTTGAGAACCAATTGCATCATCTTCCCCCCTCCCCACACACCTCTCAATCCATGCTACCATCCTTTAAGTACCATGATGACATTTCTTAATTAATTCCTCCAGGCTTCTTCCAATTTGGACTAAAATAAATAAGGAAATATGGCACACAGCTGAAATGAATTGGCCATATTGTCTTTGCATGTAAAATTTGATTATTTGTACAACTGAATGCATAACTGAATTTGACATTTCCATTTGTTTAAAAGCTCCAGAACACATTCCCTTCACTTTCGTTGGTGCTTTGCAACTTCCTCAGGGCACAGCCCAGTCAAAGGTAAGTACTCTGGAGTCCCACTGATTTTACTGGGACAAGCTGAACACATGCTTAAATCTTTCCTGTCGAAATGAATGGGACTTTAAAGTGCTTAACTTTGTGCCCATTGATTTGAGCCTGAGAGTTAAGCTGATGCTCAGAACGACATCTACGGGGACCTAAAAACATTCAACTTGGATGTCATATTGCATGACATAACCAAATCCGGCATAAACACTTGATATGGAGAGGCAGGAGAAAAGGGAACAACTCTACTGAGTTATTAAATAGAGACAGTTGAACCATGAATGCAGAAATAGTATTACCCATGCTTCAGTAAGAATAAGTATAGATTCTGAAATGTCAATTGCAAGCTCGCAGGGCAAGAAATATGCCACTTCTGCTTTCTTTTATTTATTTTTTAAAATAGGGTTTACAAAAAAAATAAAAATACAAAGATTATTGTCAAATATATATATATATTTTAATCCAGACTAAAACATTACTCTAAAGGCAAAAAAGAGAAAGGGAAGGAAGGAAGGAAGGAAGGAAGGAAGGAAGGAAGGAAGGAAGGAAGGGGAAGAGATAGAGAAAAATGAATACAAAAATATTTAAGAGAGAGAGAGAAAAAAGTTAAACTAAAGAACTTCTGATTCTTCATCTGTCTGCTTTATATAAAAATTATTCACTTTATCCACTCCAGTATAACACCTAATAAAGCCACTTTCTATATTCCATTATCTTCAATCCTCAAATCCAAATGTCATTATTTCTTTTTCTTTTTCACGCAAAAAGTCTGTGAGAGGTTTCCAATCTTTAGCAAATGTTAGCAGTAGCTTTTCTCTGATTAAACATGTTCATTTCACCATTTCTGCTAAGTCCATTCATTTTCTACTTTCTCTAAAGCACTCAGTATAGCACTAATCGCTTTAAAAAGGCAATCGTCGTAAATCCAAAAATTCAAATTACAGCTCATTCATTTAATATAAAGTTTGCTTCGGGTTTTTATTTTATAGCTAGTGTGTTTTATTCTTCCGCTCAAATATCATAGGATATTATATATTAGCATGTGTTTATTTTTACAAGATAAGCCTTTCCCCCTGAACCATATGCTACAGGGCAGGCTAACACATTGGGCTTGAAATGCAGCGTGAGTCTGAGCACACAGGCAAATGTCTCCGGTTCCCCAGAAGTGTAGCTGAGAACATCAGATCACTGCCTAGGGATGAACTTGTACTTTGCTACCCTGTATCAGCAAAGTCCTTTACTGTTGCCTGGCAGCCAGTTCCATCAACGACACAACATCCACAGCTTAATATTGTATGACGCTGTGGTTAAGGACTTCAAAGGAGACGGGATTATTGTCTAATTGGATTTCTGTTCCCAATTAGGAAAAAAGGGGGAAGTCGAATCCAAGGCTGACATGGAAAGCTTTAAACATCTGTAACAACTGCTGGATAATTTATGGAGTACCCATCACATAATTTGTAACCTGGAATCAGATGTTTGCCTAGAGGTGCATTGTGTGTCTACTTTTTCTTAAATGTGCATGCATTTGTTTTCTCAAAATAGTTTCCAAACAATCTTTAAGAGGGGGTGTGGAAACACCCCACAATGCTTCCCTCCATGCCCCAGTTAAAAACCATGCAATTAGAAGGATCAGCAATGGGAGGATTTGCGTTTCAAAACCAATCCCTACTCTCTTCCTGCTTCCAAATGAAAATTAGACATAGCAGCACATGTTTGACTTTAAGGAAGATGAAGGGGGGGGGTAATGACTCCCTCCCCCTTCCCTCCGCAGGTAGGTATCTTGGTTGAGAAGCCGCAGGAAAGCCCGATAGGCTTAAAATTGAAATCAAACCAAGATTTGAAACTAACAAGCAGTTTAAAGTAAGGATTTTGGTGTCGGCCACATGTTGCAAATCAGGGGGATCATGTGAGGCTAATTATTCCAGCCCAAGGGTTTGAATGAATGCTGAAGCATTTCCACATGATAGTCAAAGAGGTGGCTAACCCTGGAAGCGACTGGGGAATGTGTCTGTATTGGGGGCGAGGGGAGAGATCATGTGCCACTACGCATAGGAATACAGGATGCAGATACATCAGCAAGCAGTGTGCATGCATGGACACAGAAGGAAAAGCAGTAGCAAACGACAAGGCAGTGAGAATTAATCAAGGGCAGGTTTGTCACCAGGAAGCCTGAGGTAATAGTCTGGGGTGGGGGTTTTTCCTGCTGCACTAGCGAATAAAAAGGACTTTCCCTATAAAAGTACGGGCCTTGGGTCACATGCCAAAGGGGTAACTCCACAGTGCATGTAAATCAAATGTAAACAAACACTGCACTCCAACTCTAGATATTATCAGAACGTGGATGAGGGTGGGTGCACCACTCCAGATTTGTGAATGGTTTACTCCTTAGCCTTTTCTTCTTCTTGGGTCATAGTAGTGGTCCATCATTCAAGTCCAATGAGGCCTACTCATAACGCCTAGAGCTTCAAAAGTGGAAGGTATTCCTGCTCTCTGCAATCTCCTGAACACTAGACAGACAATTTAATGTCACACAATACATCAAGGCTGTTCTGAACCTGGAAAGAATCATAAAGGATCTTTGTACCCAGCCCCAGGGGTAGCTCAATACATTTTTCTGCCTGAGGCAAAAGACAAGATGGCTTATCTCCCACGTTTCCCCAAACAAAAGCCAATGAGACTGACAACTGAATGCTACAACTCCACCATATCTGAATGCCGCAGAATGTAGCACACACAACTTATCAGCCCCAAGCCCCTCAGAATCTGACACATGAGGCAGCTGCCTCACTCTACCTAATGATAGGACCGGAGTCACCCCATCTATTCCCCATTGCCCATTTCCTCCACCCTGATTTTTGACAGGGTTGTTATTCTCAAGAGCAATAGTCCTGGAAGAAGAAAAGGAACAGGTTCTCTCTCCCTCTCCTTTCTCTGTGAGCAGAAACTGTGAATCAGATTTACATAGCATTCATGTTTATCTTAAGGGCTACAGGCCTCATTGTTTAAATACATGATTTTAAAACTGATGTTTACATCCACTTACAAGCCATAGCACATATTTGCACTGACCGTTTCTGTACCCTTGGGGCTAAGCTATTGTTTTAATCAACTGCCGTATGAAGCCAACTTTCTTAAGAGTTATTCCCTATTTACCTTGATGTTTAACTGGCTAGGTACATTCTTGAGAAATCCATACAGAGAATGCCAACACTGAGCTAAACCCAGGTGGGTTTTTTTTCCATATTGGGATTATTTTTGCATTTGCAAATAAAAATCTAAGATTTGAAATTCCAAATTCTTAACTTTCCCCCCAAAATCAGATTGTAGTGAACTCATCAAGAATGGTGTTCACATTTTTCGTTCATAAATTACCCAGATATAGGGAGTCATGTAAACACATATAAACACAGGAAGCTGGCTAAAAATATGAGTTCACCTAATCCAAAAGTCTTCTAAGATATTAGGCATGAGCCCAGTTCTAGTGCCAGGCTACTTTGCATCCTAGGCAAGACTAACTACTTGCAGCCCCTATCCTAAATGCTAGCTTCATTTTAAAAAAAAAAGTCTAATAGAAATTATAAGATTCTTCAAAATATAAAATAAAAGTAAATTATTATCAGAAATTTATGATATATAACAAAAACTAATCTGTATAAAACTGTACCCCTCTGAAGTCTGCTCCCTGGATGACTGCTTAGTTAGCCTAATAATAGTCTTGCCCCTGCATGAATCTTTCCAGTACTTGCTACCTGAGATCCTTCTGGAGGTGTCAGGATTTAACTGGATCAGGATGAATGTCTACTATTTTATTCCTGCTCATTATATCTTGGCTACGAAGAGAATTCTGGACACTCGTTGAATAAATAGCAAATCTGCCAGTCCAACCTAGCTGAATGTGTTGCTGGACTCTTAACTCTCATCAGCCCCACCCATTTGATTAGGCCAATGACTAGGGAAGATGGGAGCTGCAGTCCAATATCCTCTGGTGGGCCACAGATTTTTCCAGAATAATAATAATTTATTATTTATACCCCGCCCATCTGGCTGGGTTTCCCCAGCCACTCTGGGAGGCTTCCAACAGAACACTAAAATACAATAACCTATTAAACATTAAAAGCTTTCCTAAACAGGGCTGCCTTCAGATGTCTTCTAAAAGTTTCGTAGTTATTTTTCTCTTTGACATCTGGTGGGAGGGCGTTCCACAGGGCGGGCACCACTACCGAGAAGGCCCTCTGCCTGGTTCCCTGTAACTTGGCTTCTCGTAGCGAGGGAACCGCCAGAAGGCCCTTGGAGCTGGACCTCAGTGTCCGGGCAGAACAATGGAGGTGGAGACGCTCCTTCAGGTATACTGAACCAAGGCCGTTTAGGGCTTTAAAGGTCAGCACCAACACTTTGAATTGTGCTCAGAATCCACTGATGTGGTGCTCATCTCCACTTTCAGGCTGAGGGTTCCGGCATTTGTCCACAGACACCTTTCAGGGTCATGTGGCCAGCATGACGAAGCCACTTCTGGCACAACAGAACACCGTGATGAGTACCAGAGCGCCAGAAACACCATTTACCTTCCTGCCACAGCAGTACCTATTTAATTACAGCATACACTGGTATGCTTTTGTGCTACTAGGTTGGCAGGAGCTGGGACAAAACGACAGGACAGCGGATTCGAACTACTGACCATACAATCAGCAAGCTCAAGAGGCTTGGTGGTTTAGAACACAGCTCCACCCGCACCCCACTGGGTGAGAAGTGTCATATGATGGAGAGAAGGGAATTTTAAAAAATACAGTGGTACCTCAGGTTAAGTACTTAATTCGTTTCGGAGATCTGTTCTTAACCTGAAACTATTCTTAACCTGAAGCACCACTTTAGCTAATGGGGCCTCCTGCTGCCGCCGTGCTGCTGGAGCCCGATTTCTGTTCTTATCCTGAAGCAAAGTTCTTAACCTGAAGCACTATTTCTGGGTTAGTGGAGTCTGTAACCTGAAGCATATGTAACCTGAAGCATATGTAACCCGAGGTACCACTGTAAAAACTTTTGACTGAATGAGTCAATAGAGAATACACTGTTGAGGAGAATCAAGCAATAACTGAAGACTCGTCCACACTTCTGCGTGTCCCATGCCTAGCTAGCACGGGTCTAAGCTGTTTTCAGCTTGTTCCACCAGTTTCTCAGGGAAATCTCAGCCCTTAGCACTAAATTGGAGCAAATGTTAATCTGCAGAATACCCAACAGACATTTGCTCTGAGTCATTGCTAAAGAGTGGCTCTTCCTGCAGGGGGGAAGCGGCGCTCCAAGTGGAAATCTGAATGAACCCTCAGCTGATTTCAATCAAACTTTCTTGGGAGTATTTGTAGAGCTTGTGCACATTCCAAGAGGGAGAGGCAAAACCGTAACAAAGAATAGATTGGATAGTGGTGAAAATGAAGCAAAGTGTGATCAGGGGAACGCAGGGTGTTGTTTGTTTGTTTGTTTGTTTGTTTAAGCCTTAACATAATTTATGAATCAGTGCCTTAGGAGTAAGACTGTATACCAAGCTTTCCCAAAGGGAGTGTTAGCGACAAATTCATTCCACCAGCATTGCTCTGGCACTCAGAATGCCTGGCAAGGGAGAGACTGTGAGCCACATCCTTCCAACAAGGCTACAGATCGGATTATGCTGGCATAATTTCCCCTCCTTGGCATGCCTCCTGAAACCTCTTCAGGGATCTCCTGTTGCGGTGACAAACACATGCACACGCCCTGGTACAGTCTGGGACTGCAAAGCTCCATCTGCTTGTTAGATCAATTTTGGTTAGCTTCAATTTGCATGCGCAACACTCTGGAGTGGCTGCCCCCGACTGCCGATGTCACAGGGTGTCTGGCACGGTGTGGGGCAACCACATGTTTATGGCATGGGTTATGATGATTAGCTGCAACAAGTGAGGGAGTCCCAACGTTTTCCATCCACAGTACTGAAGCCTGCTCAGTGGCAGCTATTTATAGTCACCACAAGTAACTCCCATTTCAGCTGAATGACGGACCAGCTCCTCAGCACTGTAAGTATATTTAAATAGCAAAGGAGACACTGGTGTTACAGTGGCCAATTCCAGACATTAAAAGCAGCAGCAACAAAATAAGTCCCCCTTAAAAATGTTGCTTAAATGTGACGGGATTTGAAGAACTTAATTTTAAGGCAACTGCATTCTTCTAGTTTCTTATGTCTGCTGTTTTCTGAGCCTTTTTTTGGATTCTCCAAAGTCACACTTTGGAAAACTTCTCTACCACCCAATGCAGAGAGAGAGGGCTTTAGACTTTTGTACTCTTGCAAAAGATAAAGCTGGAACGTTCATTGGTCACAGCAAATTTCTCCATCTGAGGCTTTAGAAAATTCCAACGTTTGAAGTCAGATGATGAGTCAAGTCAAATGGCAAAGAGCTCATGATTAAAACCTGCTGGTGTGAACTGCTAGGATTTTTAACTGCAAGCCCCATTGAAATGGATGGGATTTGCAGTTGTGCTGATCTGAACACAGACCACGCATTCTGTGCTCCTATGCGTCTTAACAAGGTCACACAGGAAACTTTTCCTTGTGGGTTGTGCCATTATAATAATAAAGGTGTCAGCGTTTGCGGGGAGTGTATGGCTCCATTCTGCTGCCCGATTTGGGTCATGGCTGCTTGTCTCACAAAACGGAGTCCATATTCATTTGGGAATATTGTGCTGTAACATAGCTGCCAACCGTCCCTTATTTGGCAGGAAACTCCCTTATCCCAGCATAGTGTCCCGCTGCTGTCCCTTATTGATGATGTCCCTTAAATTTCCCAGGTTTCAAAGGCAGCAGCTCCTCTCCCTCCCTCCCTGCCGGCCAGGGAGGAGGGAGGCTCCAACTGTGTTGCTTGGCTGCATTGCTCACCCAATAAGGAGTCTAAAAACAACGGGGGTGGAGCTTGCATGCCTTGTGCCAATCAAATCGGCTGCATTGCCTGGGGACTCACCTTTGCTCAGCGCTTCCCAGCGGAGAGGTGACGGTGGTTTTCCTTGCTGCATCCCCTTTGCCAGGTTGCTGTGCTGTGGGAACCACCGCTTGAGGCTTCGTTTGGCTGCTGGCTGGGCTTTCTGCCTTTGGCTCAGAGGAGCTCAGAAGTTGAACATACCTGTGCTCTGAAAATCCCTTATTTTGGCTGCTGATCCCTTATTTTCAAGGCTGCTGGTCCCTTATTTTCAAATCTGTAAGTTGACAACTATATGCTGTAATGCTCTATGATCCATGCCCAGTTTTGTGCAAAGTTTTGGGCAGGGGTTGGCAGGGGGAAGAAACAAGAGTAAAGGCCCAACTAGAACTGGTGGGGTAGGTTTGGCAATGACCAAATAGGATTGCATCACAATGCGCATCATACTGAAGGTGGTCTCCTTTAAAGGGGTAGACACACTTCTTCTTTTTATAACAGTTTATTAATTTTCCAAAAATAACAGAAATAAAAACAACAATACAAAATCAAAACAAAACAAAATAAATTGACTTCCCCCTAGTCCCTTCCTTGGTTCAATTATTTGTCAACATACCACATGCCCATTGTTAAATTTAAAAACCCTTTTGAATTACCTATTATCCATTCATAATAAAATTAAAACCCTGCTAATGTATTAACCTGTGTCCAATTCTTCTGTATATATGCAATAAACATCTTCCATTCTTCCTTAAATTCGTTGTCGTCTCTTCCTCTTAATTTCAAGGGGCAGACACATTTCTAAGCAGTGGAAATGTTTCGTTCTTCTTGAGATCCACCACAGCCCCCCATCTCCTGAAAAATTACCAAAATGAGGAACCCATTCCACAGGGGCAAAATGATATTTTAATGGTGGCATTGTTTCTGGACTGTACCACCTCAGACCACAGGTAACACAAGGGCAGGGTTTGTATGTTTGGGTATTTCCCATATATATGTAACAATAATTCACATTAGTATGAGCATTATTGGGATTATGGTCACTGGCTTGGTAAATGCAACTTGAAGCCCCCATTAAAGTTCTTAAATGAAGCTAAATATTTATGGTGGCCTTTCCTCTCTGCTAGGACAAATGAGTTTTTATTGGAGGTAGGAAGGAATCCTTAGCAACAATATAATGAATAATGGCAATCTGGCGGAGAGGTAGCACAAAAGCGCTTAATACTGTGAATTACTTTAAATAGCATTTTTATTAGATTTTTCTCTGTGCTATTGCCTCCAATTTAAATCATCCTCGGAGAAACGCGGGGAGGGGAAAGGTGATGAAAGGACCCGGGGAGCATTCTCTGCTCGGCTACAAACAGCACACTTGTGCCCTGTGGTCAATTTTTGCATTTTGGCTAGACATCTCGTGCCCAGGCCTGTTGAAGCTTAGCCTGTTCAGAGAAGTTGGAATCCCCAGTTGTTCCACAGAAAGAATCTTTTGCACAAGAGAAGCATACCTGGGATGAAAACAGGTTTACCCAGCTGTGTGAGTAGGACACAAAGCGTTTCCATCCGTGCAAACGATTAGACACAAAATATGGAACCTCCTCCACTGACATAGCTTTTGTTTTTATTTCGTTTGCTATTCTCTGGAAGGCTTATCTAGTCCTCTCGAGGGGGGAACCCATGTACGTAACATGTAGGGCATATATTCTGTCAACCGTGCAGTTTATTCAATTAACAGATTATGACACATCCTGGCCATTAACACATACAGTGGTACCTTGGGTTACAGACACTTCAGGTTACAGACTCCGCTAACCCAGAAATAGTACTTCAGGTTAAGAACTTTACTTCAGGATGAGAACAGAAATCGTGCTCCGGCAGCAGGAAGCCCCATTAGCTAAAGTGGTACCTCAGGTTAAGAACAGTTTCAGGTTAAGAACGGACCTCCAGAACGAATTAAGTTCTTAACCCGAGTTACCACTGTATCTGAATCATTCTGAAGACCACTGGCTTTATAGAAACACAAACCATTTGAAACATGCTTTTACTGAGTTCCACACTTACGAAGTTTTGGGAGAAATAGGCTTGCCATATGTCTGGAAAATTCCTGACTTATCCTGGTTTTGGGGTATAAAAATGGGGGGGGGGGGTTTGCCGAATTGGCAAAATGTCAGGGAAAGCCCAGATGTATGACAGCAGAAACAGCTCAAAAAGCTTAAAATCACTATTTCTGGGTTAGGTTTCCCCCAAAAAAGATCAACAATCTGGGTAGGGGAACTTTGTGGGTGTCAGGAATTGTACTTTTTGAAATATGGCAATCCTCAGCAGAAAGTGCTAGAATATAAAAATAAGCCCAGACCCTCCAAGTGTTCCTATTTTCCAGGGATGTCCCTGATTTAGAGAAGCCATCCCAGTTTCTGATTTTATCCCAGAATGTCCCACTTTTCATTAGGATGTCCCTAATTTCATCAGAGAAATGTTGGAGGGTATGGAGTTATCCAACCTCCGAGCCATCTGAAGGCAATCCCTGTATAGGGAAGTTTTTTCTTAATGTTTAATGTTTTATTATGTTTTTATATATGTTGGAAGCTGCCCAGAGTGGCTGGGGCTGGGGTATAAATAGTAAAATTATCATTATGGAATGGGACATCCATATTTTCATCAGAAAAAATGTTGGAGGGTATGCAAACCACTATGGAAAAAAAATAAGATTTTCAGTGGTGATTATGCCATATACCCTTTGTATGGGAAATGGCAACAGGACAGCGAAAATGGATTCTATGTGCCCTAATGGTGGCCAGGATACAGTACTGATGAACTGGAAGAATAGAGATATGATTTCCCTTAATCAATGGCTTGGCAACATGACAACATTGGCAACATATGAACAGACATCTTATAGACACAGACTTTCTTTGGATAAATACAATGATATTTGGAATGAGTTTACACGGAATATATTATGCTATTGACAATTAACTTTAGGTTTAGTCAGGGCTAGAGAACTTTTTCTAAGTCATTCTTTAGCCTCAGAGCTTGGAAGTGGTTGGGATGAAGATGGCTTTTCCTTATCCCTTACAGTGGTACCTCGGGTTACATATGCTTCAGGTTACATATGCTTCAGGTTACAGACTCCGTTAACCCAGAAATATTGCTTCAGGTTAAGAACTTTGCTTCAGGATGAGAACAGAAATTGTGCTCCGGCGGCGCGGCAGCACCAGGAGGCCCCATTAGCTAAAGTGGTGCTTCAGGTTAAGAACAATTTCAGGTTAAGAACGGACCTCTAGAACTAATTAAGTACTTAACCTGAGGTACCACTGTACTCATATTGACTTTCATTCCACCTTGGTCTGCTAACACAGTACAAAACATGGCTGCATCAGGGAAGAAGGTGGAAGAACCAGACCGGGGGGGGGGGGCAGTTTGTAAAGACAGCAGCTGCCAAGTCCCTCTGGTGCTGAATTCAACTTTTCTTTAAAATGTCATTTTCTGCACCCCATTATGAAGGGAGTGCTGAATTTCCACGGAACTCCTGCAGCACTACTGAAAAACATCTGCAGCCACGAAGGAGGCAAGAAACACCCTCCTTTTCCTGCATTTCTCCTAAACTTCATCTCCTGCTGCCATTGTGTCAGCATCAATAATGAAAGACAAAACTGGACGGCCCCATTTCTCGCAGTGTTTCCTTGACCTAATGATGAAATGTCTTTTTACCTTGTAGATAAGCATATGAAAGACATCCTCTCCTGATGGTGAACTTTAACATTTGTTCTCCTTTTTGGGAGGGTGAGTGTTTGTGATTGTATTGAAAGACATGTTTTAACAATTGTGTTATTTCTTCTTTTTTCAGCTACACACACACACACACACACCGCCCATCGCTTATTCAGTGAGTTACTAATATCCTGATTGGAACCAGACTTGCTAGAATTATGAGTCAAAATTGGAACGGCAACTGCTGTGCAGAGGATGTAAAGGGAATAAAATGAATGGTGCATTAACCTCCAGCCACTGAATATTAATCAGCATTTCACAAAAAAGAAAATACAGAAGCTGCCACACTAAATATTTTTAGCGCTTATTGACAGTCTTGATTTCCTCCATCGCACTCTCACTCTCGCTCTCTGTCTCCCTCTCAGTTGTTTTGGCTTCCAATCTAAATTCTAAAGAAAGTACATGTGAAAACTTACTTTTTTATTGGGGAGGCGATTTATCCATTTCTTAAAAATACTGCACAGTCTTAGGGAGTTGTGTCGTGCAAATGCTTTGTACCAATCAAAACTCCATATCCCTCAACCAGAGACGTTCCAAGCCCCAAGGTAAACAGAAATCCAAACTGGAATATGGAAAAGCCCTCGGAAATAAATGAATGCACATAGTGACTTGTTCAAAAATAAACTTCCCAGGTACTTAAAAGTTTTTTTAAAAAAAAATGTGCTCCACATTTTGCAAATATTAATTAAATGTAGTTATGACACACTTAGTTTTTTAATGCGGATCTCTTGAAAGCATCTGGAAGAAGCATAGATGGCTAAAAAAACACCTGATCAGCAACATATTCTCGATTTATTGCATTTTCACGCAATGAATGACTCCCACCACCAAATTATGGCTGTTTCACCCAAACTAGAAGACTGATATTCTTTCTTCCACCATACATACTCTTCTGGAACAACACTTAGAACAACATATGATGGAACAACATGCTTTCCATCTCTGGTCTAGGCAACTATGCAAAAGCCACTGGCCACTCACAAGCAGAATATGAAAGGGATTTCTTTCCCCTGCTGCATGTTCACACTGTCCAGTATTCAGAGCTATCAAGAAATGGAGGTTTTATTTAACTCAGGCATAGGCAAACTCGGCCCTCCAGATGTTTTGGGACTGCAACTCCCATCATCCCTGGCCACTGGTCCTGTTAGCTAGGGATGATGGGAGTTGTAGTCCCAAAACATTTGGCGGGCCGAGTTTGCCTATGCCTGATTTAGCTAGATGCATAATAGCTTTTGAAGCTTTTTTTTAAAAAGCAATCTAGAAGAACATATGGCTGATTTCAGATTTCCAGTAACAAAGGAAAGGCAAGTAGGGCACATTATCTTGTGTATAATGCAAAAGGCAATAAACTTTCTTTCCAGAAATAGGTGTTTTATGGCATTTCCACTAAATTCAGATTAAATCTTACTCTGGGTACTATGCACCTCCAATCTCTATCAATAGCATATGCACTGCCTTGTGAAAGTCCTGTTCCACCTTGGGTGATGAACCGCTGAGTCAGCTCTCAAAGTTCCTCTGATTCATAGAAATCTCTGCCTTCATTTTAGCCACTTCCACAAACAGGAAAATTGCATATATATATTTTCTGATCACAGAAGAGGAGTCACAACCCTTATGCTGCCGGCTGCCACGTTGCATTGCTTGTGTGAGTAGACCACTTGCATCTCTCATTACTGGTCAAGATACTAAAAATAAAAAGGTAAAGGACCCATGGATGGTTAAGTGCAGTCAAAGGCGACTATGGGGTTGCGATGCTCATCAGGCCAAGGGAGCTGGCATTTGTCCCCAGACAGCTTTCCGGGTCATGAGGCCAGCATGACTAAACTGCTTCTGGAACAACGGGACACCGTGATGGAAACCAGAGCCCACGGAAACACAGTTTACCTTCCTGCTGCAGTGGTACCCATTTATCTACTTGCACTGGTGTGCTTTCAAACTGCTAGGTTGGCAGGAGCTGGGACAGAGCAACGGGAGCTCACCCCGTCATGGGGATTCGAACCGCTGACCTTCTAATCGGCAAGCCCAAGAGGCTCAGTGCTTTAGACCACAGCACCACCCGCATCCCTGGTCAAGAAACTAGTGAACTGCTTGAGAACGGCATGTGAGAACAAGTATAAAGCAAACAGCAAGGAAGGTAGGTTCGAACTTTTATTTAACTTTTATTGAACCACACCAATGGTGACCAATTGTTAAACTGCTATATTAAGAGGGGGTCAAATTCTTCATTTAACAGTACTTCAAGACTGCTGCTCTTTGGGGGTGGGATTCCATCACATAACAGCAAATTCAAGCTGCACAATTATATTTGATCGGGAGCTGTTATGCAACATATCTGCTTTCCTAAAAGATCGGGCTTTGGCAATAAGGAAAATGATAGGGAAATGCACTGCAATGTGTGCAACACTTTCCTGTTGCAACACCTTCTCACTTCCCTGCAAACAAATCAGGATGGATGTGCAATTCACAGACTGTCTTGAAGCAATGAAAGAATACAAAAGGGACTGTGGGATGTATGTTCTTGCAGCAGTATTTGATAATTTCAGAGATCATTTTCTGCCATATGTTATTCCTTTTGTATTCTTACTATCAATTAGTGCCTTTTAATTCTCAACAAAAAATGTATATTTTTGATACTTTGAGATTACATCAAAACCTGAAGTCTCTGAAACTCAAACCCCACTGGAGACCCCCACTAATGTAGTATAGTAAAGAGCATGTTTTCCTGACAGTGCAGTCCTGTGCATGTCTACTCGGGAGTAACTCCCATTGAGGTAATGTGCAGAGGACTGCAGCTTGAGGCCCTCCTTCCTAAATTTCCATTACTGAATTTTGTAAGTGAGAATAACAGCCTAATGAAAGAGGTTTGAAGTCAACCAGGTCTTGGTATTCTATTTGCATGAAAGAAAAACAATACAATACAAAATCCCGCAGTGAAACTGTTGCTCAAAGAATTTCAGAAACATGCTTCATTTTAAAAACACACTTTGAAAATAGTCATATTTACAAAATTGGCAATATCCAGATAGCTTTTTTTTTCTACCCATAACATTTTGGCACTGAGAGAGACCAGTGTTCTAAACCATAAAATTAGACGTCTGGATATCTAAGGACTTTTGTCGTCACAGCAACAATCCCCTCCCTTGCCAGCACAACTGTCATTCTCCCCAGTGTGCCGGAATTCATTTGTTTTCATTCATTCCTTATCAAGTTACTTGAATTTGAGTCAATGCTCAAAACGTATTTAGAGAAGAAAAAAGTGGTAGGTTTTCAGGAAATAGCAAGTTCTTTTTAACCGAGATAGAAATCATTTGGCAAGAGATGACAAAATACTTTTAGTTTTCTTTCGGTAGTTAAAAAAACAAGAAAGAAAGAAAGAAAGAAAGAAAGAAAGAAAGAAAGAAAGAAAGAAAGAAAGAAAGAAAGAAAGAAAACTGGAGAAGATAGGAACAGAGGAGCAGAACTTTTCAAAGAAGAAAGGGGAGAAGTCCTTTGCAAATATGACATTATTTGCAACTGATATTTAATAAAGACAGATCTGAGAGTCCGTTTTATAGATTCTGGCTGTTGTTTTGTACAATAAAGTCAAAGCCAGCTACTATGCATACAGAAAGCTAGTGTGTCAGAAAGAAGGCTACCCTTCTTCTTGACATGCTCGCTTGCTATGTACATGTTGTTTTCCAATCCACACAAACAATTCTTCACCTGTAGTCATGTGGCAGAGTCTTGCAAAAGCTGCACCACATGGTTTTATTATGTCAGTGAGTTTGCAAACAACACTTATTTATTGCAGATCAGCCATATGATGCAGTCAATTACCATTTCAGGTCAATTATTGGATAGAAACAGCCATAGTGTCTTTATCTGAAAAACCTGGGTGTGTAACCTGGTAACTGTGGCACCTTGGAAGGTGCATTTTGGAAGCAAGTCTACAAGCTGATCTCAGGGCCCTACCACATCTAGCCTAACTTTTGTTTGGATTTTGCCATTTTGAGCAAGTCTCCTCTGTGATTTCCTTACACCGCTTACTGTCTATTTTTACTGTGCGTGCATTTTGTCATAGCTTGGACATTTTGTATTCAAAATGATAAACATGAACATGTATATTGGTTGCCATCCTGTCTCAGTGGCAAGAAGGTTATACTACCTGGAGAGAGCCAGTGTGATATAAAAGTTAGAGTGTAAGACTATGACCTGAGAGACCAGGGTTCGAATCATGAATGACCTTGGGCCAACACCATCTCTCAGCCTAACCTAACTCACAGGGTGCTGTGAGGATAAAATGTGGAGTGGGGGGAGAGAACCATGTTCACCCCCTTGAGCTGCTTGGAGGAAAAGGTGGAATATAATTGTAACAAATAATCATAATAAGATAAATAACTGATACAGTAACTATGCAATGAATTCAAATAACTCTGCTAACTTAGGGCAGATTCGTACAACTATGGGGAAGAGATGTGCAGGAACTCCCAAGTTTCCTGGGTATTTTCCAGCTGTGTTTTCCCATGGGACCTTAATTTGTTCCAAGGCTCACCAGAGGGTAACCGCTGCTCCTGTTTTCAGTCCGCCTCTGAACAAGTTTAGTCTTTTACTATTGACAAAGTGTATTCCCACATCTTTGGGATTAAACGACCATTTTACACCTCAGACGACATTGCTTCCAGAGAGGTATTCACCTCACCTAACACCTTTTCCCTGTTAAGTCCTACTTTTCAACCACAATACCAGAACTTTGCCCCAGCTAAATACAAATATATATATAGAAGCCAGAGTGTATGTCAGACACTGCAACCCCAAATACAACCACCCTTTCAAAGGTTTTATTAAGCTATCTATCTGCAGATCAACTCCCCAAAGGCTTAAATTTAACTCTCAAAAAGCTGTACTTGCAGATCTTCAGATTTCATCCCTCCATCTCCTGCTATGGTAACTGAAAAGTGACAGCTTGCATTCTTAATTTCTTTTTTAATTGGTGTGTTTGTGTGTTTGTTTTTAACAGAAAGCAATGTTTTTTTCATCCATTATACCCTGGATGCTGTCCAGCATTTAACAGAAACAAACTGCACCCTCATATACACAATAATCCTTAGGTGTGAGGTGACTGAAGTTTTCGTTCTGACCATTTTTGAATAAGAAACATATGTTTAAAATAAAAATTTGCCTGTGTGGGGAGCTGCTGTTTGTATAAACCTAGTAGGCTGCTTCACTTAAGCATACATGGTTAATGGGAGAGGCACACTTGTGCAGAGTTCCAGACAGTGGTACCTCGGTTTACGAACTTAGTCCGTTCCGGAAGTCCATTCTTAAACCAAAGCCATTCTTATACCGAGGTGCACTTTCCCTAACAAAGCCTCCCACCGCCGGTGCCCTTCCACCGTTCGGATTCTGTTCTTAGACTGAGGTAAAGTTCACTAACCTGAACACTACTTCTGGTTTCGCGGAGTTCGTATACCAAATAGTTCATAAACAGGGCTGTTCTTAAACCGAGGTACCACTGTAGTGCTTTATGTCACTTAGCTATGGGCCTGGCTAGAATTATAAACATAACTTGTTCACGTCTCTCTCTCTCTGTGACTACTGAATAAATTACATGGTAAGAACACTTCTTGTTTATCTGCTTTTTGGCTGCCACCAGGGGAGTGATCAGATTCCCTGAAGCCTGAAGTGGGCAGGGGGTTACCCTGCATAATCAATGATAAGACTCAGCGTGCACACACCATCTGAATGGCAATGCCCATCAACTTTGTAGGGGTCCAGACCCCTCATATATTTTATGGGGGGGGGTGAAGAGACCTTGACGCCTAGGAGTTGGTTCCTATGAATGGGATATACATGCCATCCCTGTGTGCACACATCAGAGCACACAAGGAGTTCTGAACTTCAGGCAACGTTGCTTCTTTTAGGTCAAAAATGAAAAACAAACAACATTGCTTTCTAATAAAATAAAATAAAAAAGTCTGACAAATTAAAGAGAGATTAAAAGGCAACGGGTCTTCAACACCTAGCACAAAGATTCTCATGATTCACCACTCAAGGAAAGTCTAAGGAGCGTCTGACTGGCTGTTCACCTGGAAATAGGAGGTTGTATAATATATTTGTGGCATTATAGAACGTATTAAGAGAGAAGGCTGTTTGTTGGGTGACTGGAAGTTAGAGACAGCCTCAGTAATAATTGCAATGTTGAGTGGGCTACACCAGTCAGTTAACTAGTCTGTGACTTCAGCGCTGGATATTTGTTAAGTGCATTTTAAAAAAAAATAGAAGGGGGGAGGATGGAAAACTTGGTAATATGGTTTTAGGGTTCTAGTACACAGCTAATGAACTAATTATATGGCATGGATGAATAGACCCTACTTTACAAAGAACAATATCCTACGTCCTGCACCATTTACAGTATTCTCAACTCTTCCCTATTTTTATAGCTGGTATTGGGAGACTGGATAGAGGGGTATGGGGTTGGAATCTATTTTTTATTAGGGGAAAAAAGATCTGAGTGTATTAGGCACAGTGCCAGTAGCCTTAGAAACTTAAGATTTTTCCATCTCCATTACAAGTTGAAGTAAAACCTTCATATAAAATTGAAATGAAAGGGCACATTATTATCCCATTTTGTAACGTTTGCCTGGAAGTCAAACTTGGGAATACATCCTTTAATTATTATTTTTTTTCCTTCTTTGCAAAACATTCTGATACACTGAGCACTATAGACATTTTTTCTCTCTTGCCTTTAGCTGCTCCTGTAACTGATATTACCAAACCACAGTTAATTATTTTCTATGGCCTACGTGAAGATTTCTCCCTAAAAGTGCATGATCTAGGATATACAGCAGAGCTTTCAGTGTGTCAACACCTCAAGAATGGAGGCCTAGAACAACACCAACACTGACATTTCTCTCTACAAGCCTGACATCCATTTGTTTTTCTTACCTAACTCATGACACTGCTTACCTAGCTCAGTGCTCCTCCTATCAGCTCTCCACATCGCCTTCAGTCATGTGCCCTCATTGGCTATTCCCAACATATTTCCAAATTCAAGATCAGATTTAAGGACCAGAATGGGACAACAAGCAGTCGTGAGATTATGCATCCAACTAAAAAATTTGTTGGGAACTTCTTCCTAAAATGCCCCCACTCCAGGGAAAAAACACCATTAAAACTCCTTACCCTTAGGCAAGAAAACTCAATTTTTAGTGGCAAGAACATGTCTTTGCATAAGAGAGGAGAGGGGGAAAGAGGGGTTCCTTCAAAAAATGTGAGTTATTGTGCCAAAATGTAGGTTTTCTGAATGTTGTGGTGTTAGAATTCAGTTTGAATCCGGCACCGTGGGCGATATTTAACTAATAGCTTCACAAGTGCAAAGATTTGCAATAACTCAATTGGATTTTCTTGTCTCTCCTCCCATATGCGCACCCCGTGCTACCCCCAAATCTCCTCCAGAGGATTGGGGTGAACCCAGAACAGATTTTGGGGGCACAGAGGGAGGGGGGAAAGAGAGAGAATGTTCCACACGGATGGAGCATTCTCCTTAGCACTACTTTGAATACAACCCAATGTTTGAAAACATTGTTGTGGATTTTTGCCCCAACAGTAGTCTTAACTACATCTAAGAAATGTATTGGTACGAATATGGTATATTTATCAAACCACTCTGTTGTATTGCTGTTTTCAATTTCTTTCTGCAAAACTCTGAGCAAGTCTCCTGGTTTTCCTTATTTCTCTATTTAGAAGAAGAGGTCCTATTTACCTGACATCCACAGATGGAAAAATGAATTAGTGCTAGATCACATGAATATTCCTCTGCAGAACAAATAATCTGCTGCTTGTCTGTTCTTTGAGCTAATTTCTCATTCTAGTAAAAAGAGAGGGAGAGAGATCAAAAGCCAGATGATCAGAATTTCAAAGAGCAAGTTCTTATCAGTGGATGGTGTGCACCCCTTTTATTTAAAGTATCTACAGCCAACTTTTCCTTATAAAAAGCTCAAAGGTGCAAGTTGTTTTGTAAGTTGCTTTATAAAAAGTTCAACAAAAACAAAACACAGTTTACTAATTTACTGTATTGGTTACCCAAAACAGTAGATTCAAGAACAAAACTAAACTCACAGCAGCAAATTACAAACAATAAATTCCAACCACCTATGACAAAAAAAAAAATGCTTTTTAAAAAACACTATTGTTGCCACAAAGTCATTGTAACCCTAGGGACTTATAAAATTCATCACCATGGATGAGCTTTATCAGAAGAACAGGAAAAGTATGCTCCTGTTATTCTTTCTTGATCTCACAACAGCTTTTGATGCTATTGACCATGGGATCCTTCTGAGGCAACTTAGGGCTTACTCACTGTTTGCCTTGCTCTTTCCAGCCAGAGGTTCACGCTTTAACACTCCATGTCTGAGCATTTGTGGTGGGTGTTACCCCAATCATTTCCTGCAAAAGCCCACTCTTTACAGCTGAATCAGACCAAACATTATTTCAGGTTTTCTGTGGGTTGCTGTTTGCTCTGATAGAGCTTTAAAGAGCAGGGAAAGCTCTGGAGAGAGAGAAAAGTGTGTGTGTGCTTGGAAATTGAGCTTTAAATCACAGCCCAGGGTAGATACGTAGCCCATGGTACCCCAATTATTAGAAAAAGCGGGAAGCTGAAATATCTTCCCTAAAAGAAGTATCTAAATTTTACCTCAGTACTTACAGATACTGCAAGGGGCGGGTGGCGCTGTGGTCTAAACCACAGAGCCTAGGGCTCACCGATCAGAAGGACAGTGGTTCGAATCCCCGCAATGGGGTGAGCTGCCATTGTTTGCTCCCAGCTCCTGCCCACCTAGCAGTTTGAAAGCACGTCAAAGTGCAAGTAGATAAATAGGTACCACTGTGGCGGGAAGGTAAATGACGTTTACTGGTTCACCAGAAGCGGCTTAGTCATGCTGGCCACATGACCCGGAAGCTGTCTGCGGACAAACGCCGGCTCCCTCAGCCAGTAAAGCGAGATAAGCACCGCATCCCCAGAGTCATCTGCAACTGGACCTAACGGTCAGGGGTACCTTTACTTTTACTTACAGATAAGAGGGCAGAAAGCTGGAAGTAGCTACACACCACTGTGATTACAACCATTTCCTTGTTTTGTTAGATAAACAAGCTATATTTAACCAGGTGATGCTATCAGGAATGTTCATTAAAGTTTGTAGCTCCAGGGTTTGTTTCACCTCTTTTTGTTGTTGCTGCAAATTTCACATTTATTTTTAACAGTAAAAGGAAAGGCGTCTTTCAACTATGTCAATAGACTGAAACGAAAGCCCTGTTCCTGTTGGATTTGATTTCCCTTCTGCCCTGTTACAGGTAAAGTTACAGATTTCTAATATCATACATTTCAGGGGAAGAAGGAGAAAAAATTGCAGGGGGCTCATTCTCTCTCTCTCTCTCTCTCTCTCTCTCTCTCTCTCTCTCTCTCTCGATACATCCTTCCTTCCGCCCCTCTCAATCAATTAGTAGGCAAAGACTTCCGAAAAGCTTTTTCCTTCCTAACCTTTCACAGGCTTTTGCAGTAATGACCCTGGAGAGATCAACCTGGACCTTTGAATGGGGTTGGTTACCCTCCCAGGGCACCGTAAGGTGACCTTCCCTGATTCCCCCTCTTCCTTTTCTACCTCCTCCTGCAGTTCTTACATTCTCAGGAAGGAGGGAGAAAGGGAGAGCTAATGTTCTCTAGATCCCACTAGATAATGTTTCCTCTCTGGTGTCGTTTGAAACTGAGGATACGTGCAGAGAGAGCCCAGGCTCATTGCTTTAATAAATAACAGCTAGTGTACCTGAAGTCATGATGAGGAAGCACTTTCTGTTTCTAATTTCCATCCTCTGTATTGCTAACCTAGACCTGCTCTCCGTGATGCTTCTGAATCCTGAGTTCATACTTTGGAGTTACACAGCTGCTCGATAATTTTTAGCACTTTAAATTTAGTCTTTCTTTTCTTTTCTTTTTACCTTTCTTAGAGAACTCCAATAGATACAGATGCTGAGATTTTGTGATACTGGTGTACTTTTCCAGTATTGTGCTGGAAATGGGGCTGTTATGGCTTGGATTGTTTTTTTAAAAACTCAGATCTTTCGTATGGTTATTCAGATATTCAAGTTTATTAATGTATTAGAATGGAATAAGTCTGTTGTGGACAGGAGCCAAATGAGCTCATATCACTGGTGCTCTACACTTAAAAGGAAACAGCTTTCGCATTATCTAGACCAGTGATTAAATTGCAATTGCAGAATCGCTGCTTCCAGACCACACTTCAAACTATGATAAACTGGCAAACCAGAGTGAATAGGAAACAAGGGAGGTGAGTAAGAGGAAAGTGAAGTGAACAGAGACCAAGGGTGCCAACTTGAATAAAAGATTGGGAGACTCAGGTAAGCCCCGCCCCACATGATTGATCACAAGACATGGCGCAAGCACACTCTTTGAATGGCAATGCCCATTAACTCGGGGGAAGCAGCCCCTAGGAGTTGACTCCTGTAGCAGAGACTGTATTTTCCTATAATCTCAAAGAATCTGATGACCTTAAGCACCCATTAAACTAATGCTGTCTACATTTAAAATGACCATGTACGTTGTTCAGAAACTTCCACAGCTACAGAATGCAATTGCTTGCCCTTGGACAGAAAGAGAAAGATGAGAACATATGCACTTGCAACTAGTTAATTCCTGGGCCCAAACACAATGGACCACATATAAAATAATACTAAATAATTGTGCTACCTTGAGGATTAGCACTAGCACAGCCAGGCTTTCCCCACTCTCCTCCTGTAGTCTGCATCCCTTGCCATCATAGGTGCCAACTCCCTGGGGTTCTGGGTGCCCGAGCCCCCACAAAACTCCCCATGAAGGGGCCAGGCACCCATACATTTGGGTGCCAGGGCCATGCTCACTGCATGGCACCCAGAGTCGTGGGCTCAAGCTGGCACTCCTGCCATCCCCAAATATTCTCTGAGAACAGATTTTGGGGGTGTATGGGTGTGGGGAGGGGGGGACAAATGTTCCATTTTACAAGGGAAGGGACAATTTACTGAGTTGAATGCAACCCTAAATAATATGGAATCCACATGTCTTGAGCCCTAAGACTTAGGGACATAAGGCTTGGTGACTCCAGTCTTTTGACATATGTCACTCACTGACAGGAGACCCACCTCAAACCTCAGCCATCTCAGGAAAATGCTCTGAGAATTCCCACCATTCTGGACCACTGCTTGTAGTCTCTGGTATACTGCTTAGCTTATTTTTTGTCTCCGATATATATTGCAATTTTGGCATACAATTTTTTTTTATAGTTTCTTAACTGCAAGTTCAGCATACTGAATTACACATATTTCTTTAATATGGTTATAAACTGCTGGGAACATTCACCATGAGAACATAAAGCTCTTTTTCACTGTGTGGGATAAATCATTTTTTTAGTATCTCAACTGTCTCGTCTTTTAGCCAGCTTCAAAGATGATAGCTCATTGTGCCTGAAATCAGCACATTAGTGCTCCAGGAAATGTTTCTTGCATGCCACCTCCATCCCTACCCATCCAAGCTGGGAGCATCCTTCTGCTGCTCTGAGAAACTTAAAACGGGCTAAGGAGAGTTCTTGTCCATTTTTATGTATCTCACCTTTCTGCAGCCATCTGCTCCCCAAGCAGACTGCTGAGAAATTATGCATGTCACACCGTCAAAGGGGCAAACATTCAAATCACAGCTGGGCATTAATAAATACATGATGTATGTATCCATTTCAGAAGTCCCATTTGGTCCAAGGCGGGAGAGAAAAAAGAACAGGCTAGCGTTACAAACTTAAGATCATATTGAAGTATCTACAGTATTTTCTACAGAGATACCATTTAGGTTTCCAAGCCTGTTTCCTTATCAAAGAAGCTATCGAGTGCCCTTCAAGGCTACTAGAAAAGTCAAAGCACAAGTCCAGGACCTACCCAATGTGCCCTCTTCCTTACCCAGAATCTAATAAAGATGATTAAATTTCATGTCTTTTCCTCCCATTGAAATCACCGCTCACTGCTCCAATAATAGAGCTCAGGAAATAAGGCATGACAACTTCCCTCATGAAATTTTAGAAGGCAGAGCAGGGGTCCGAAGGACAGGCCTGCAGCTGCAAGACTGGGCTGCTCTAATTAAGATTTCACCCTGCTGAGTAAAATCTAATCTAAGTAGAACAGAAAAAGGGAACTTTGGTTTGGTTCAAGCTGTCGCCTACCTGCTTCCTCCAGCTCTCACCCTAGCCCCATCTCAAATGCTGAGCTGCTTTCTCTCTCTACTAGAATAGGGGAAGAGTTCATCTCACAACGAATTCCACGTGTTGCTATGAACATAAGCACTACCCTCTTGAGTCAGGCATACCAGTGAACCCCCTAGCACAATACAGTGGTACCTCGGGTTAAGTACTTAATTCGTTCTGGAGGTCCGTTCTTAACCTGAAACTGTTCTTAACCTGAAGCACCACTTTAGCTAATGGGACCTCCTGCTGCTGCTGCGCTGTCGGAGCACGATTTCTGTTCTCTTCCTGAAGCAAAGTTCTTAACCTGAAGCACTACTTCTGGGTTAGCGCAGTCTGTAACCTGAAGCGTATGTAACCTAAAGCGTATGTAACCAGAGGTACCACTGTATCCTTTATCCAACAGGATCAGGACTTTTCAGCAGAAATACAGAGAAAATCAATGAAATCATAAGTTAATTCTTATATTCACTGCCATCCATCCATAATCCCATTGACTGGGTTTTCAGGAAACGTATTAGGTGAGATTATTATTATTATTATTATTATTATTATTATTATTATTATTAATAATAATAATAATTTCATATCTATACTGCTTTATATTTTAAAGAAAACAATGTCAAAGTGGTTTACAACACATTCAAACATCAAATAAAACAATCCATAATAAAACAAATTCAAGCTTCATGTCAAATATCCCAAATCCTTCTGCAAGTATTTTGCTTTCCCCATACAGTCATACCTCGGAAGTCGAACGGAATCCATTCCAGAAGTCCGTTTGACTTCCATAACGTTCAGGAACCAAGGAGCAGCTTCTGAGCTGCAAAAGCCACGACGGATGTTTGGGTTCCAAAGAACATTTGCAAACCGGAACAATCACTTCTGGGTTTGCAGCGTTTGGGAGCCAAAACGTTCATCTCACAAGGCGTTCGACTTCTGAGGGACGACTGTATTTATTTATTTACCTACTTAATTTATATAGCTGCTCCACAGCAGAAGAACTCTAGGAAGCCAGTGTGGTGTAGTGGTTAGAGCACTGGACCAGGACCTGGGAGATCAGGGTTCAAATCCCCACTCAGGAATTAAGCCCACTAGGTGACGACTCTTGGCTGGTCACAGCCCCCTGATAGTGGGCTACGCCTGACAGTGTGCTGAAGTTTCTCAGGTATAGCAATGAAATGCAATTCACTAAATGGGTAGCCAGCTTGCAGTCCTGGTACCTCAAGGGGTATAGGCTGCAGGATTTGGCGGACCTAAACAGAAGCAGCAGGGCCTATGACATATAGCCTGTCTACATTCCTCTTTGGATCTCCAGGTTGCTTGATATTACCATACAGAACATCACATCTGGCACTAAAAATGGCAGCCCTAGGTAAAAGCCATCTCTCCATAATGCTTAGGCACCCCTTACCCATCTCATGATGCTATCACAGCATGCCTTTTCTCACAATCACTGGCTCCTGTAGTGAGGAATGATATGGTTATATATGCCTAAATCCCGCAATCCAAGTCGTTTTCCTTCCCTCTTTCTTTGAGTCAAATTTCCTATTAAATTTTAAAATCTTGACATATATATTCCAGATTCCAAATTTGTTATACATTTCTCTTTAAACTTTGACTCCCTGCCTTTCCCTCTATGCTGTTCTTAATCCCATCCCATTTACATATTGCATTCTAATAAACATTTCACCTAAAACATATTCTTCCATTTCATATATTATCAATCTTCTAGCACTGCTCATATTTCAAATCCTACTCATGATTTCATCTGATTATGAATTTGTTTTCAGATATCCCCCAAAGGGTTTGCATTCTTCCATTCTTCTTGCATTAGTGTGTTCTCTTCTTTCCTGTTCTGCGCATACAAGATTCTGGCTGCTGTTGTTGCATACAAAAATAAGTTAGGCATCTTTGGGGGGGGGGGCACAATCCAAGGCACTTTCCATCTGGCTCCCAGGAAGTCTCCCACTCAGGTACTGACCACACCTGGACCTGCTTAGCTTCAGCAAGTTGGTGGTCTCATGTGCCTTCGGCTGATACCTTGATGGCTGCCATTTTCAGCATAAAGGTGAAATGACATCAGAGTGTGGTGGGACAGGACAGCATTTTTACTGCAGAGTACACAGTAAAAACCTGGCAGTCTAAGAAGGCTGGCCACCTCTGAACTAATATCATCTGTTTAGGATACTCTGCTCTGATTCACAGTAATGCTATATCTACATTCACATATCACATTCTTAGTTTTGTTTCAGGAATGTGAAAGAGGGAGGAATGTGAATGAGAGACCTAAAAGCAGTGCTCCTTCTTCCCACCTACAAATAAATTACAAAATATTGACAATTCCGTCCCTCACTCGGATAAGAATCTTTTGCTCCATGAGACCCAAGAGAGACGGTCTTCAGGCCAGTTCACTTTTTGTCCTCTCCCTCTTTTGACATTATCATTACTTTAATTAGGTTGTCACTCAAAAATGTCGGGAGAAGATTCACACACATAGATGGGGGAAGGGTAGGATGTCATCACAAACTCATTATTTCCTCAGAGGCACAGATTAGTGCAGCTGCAGAAGCCCATCTCTGGCTGTTTGCAGGGCTTTTGAAGCAGTTGGAACAGTGTAAAGCTCAAGAGAACCAGGGCAAGGGGGATGAGCCCATATTGACAGCGCCATTCAGTTCTATGGCTTAATCACAAACAAATATCTGCAACCGTACAGCAATTGTTGTGTGCAGCTAGGCTTGCCCTTCCTCCAAATTCAAGCCAGTCTACAAGTTGTTCCCCACTTTGATTTCTATCCTCATGCCAAACCTGTGAGGTATTCGAAGCTGTGGGAGAGGGAGAGGCTGGTTCAAGGTCACCAGTGGAACTTCCTAAATGCTCAGGTATTTAAACCTAGGTCTCTACACTCCAACTACTGAACCACATTGATCCTCTGCTGTATAACAGCTTACTTGCTCTCTCCATCCCCAGAAAGCAGCGCAATGCATTGTTCATTTACTCCCAGACTTGCTACCATTCCAATTGCTGTTGACATTAAAAAATGCTTTGCTATAACTTGGCCATAGCATTAAACACACTGCTTTCAGTCCTTTTTATTGTAGCCTAGGCTAGGGCATCTGTTGATTAAACCCAACACTGTGGTCTAAACCACAGAGCCTAGGGCTTGCCGATCGGAAGGTTGGCGGTTTGAATCACCGCGACGGGGTGAGCTCCCGTTGTTCGGTCCCAGCTCCTGCCAACCTAGCAATTCCAAAGCACGTCAAAGTGCAAGTAGATAAATAGGTACCTCTCCAGCGGGAAGGTAAATGGCATTTCCATGCACTGCTCTGGTTTCGCCAGAAGCGGCTTAGTCATGCTGGCCACATGACCCAGAAAATCTGTCTGTGGACAAACGTCAGCTCCCTCAGCCAGTAAAGCAAGATGAGTGCCGCAACCCCAGAGTCGTTCACGACTGGACTTAACTGTCAGGGGCCCTTTACCTTTACCATTACTAGCAATGTGACACACCTTCCTCAACTGTCTTTTAGTGAAGCCCAAATGCACAGTCCTATTGTCACACAGGGTGGTGGAATAAGCATGCCATAGGAAACGTTGTTGAAATTATTTACCAACAGTCTGTGGCAGCAATCTTCAAATCTCACCACAACCATTCACATACTGTCTCACACACTCTCTAAGGAAGCCCAACTGGCATATAAGCCGAGCACAGACCACTCTGTGCCATTAATGAAGCCCTTGTCGTTGCAATAGTTTTCACCCATTCTTGATTCCTTCAGACACCAGCTTTTAGAAAACAAGTTGCAATCATCAATCGTTGAATGGTGCATTGTTCCTTATTTGGCATTTTCTTTGCCTCTGCAAACTACAGTATGCTACCATAGGAAAGCAACTGGGGTGAGATGTTTTCCTCTTATGAAGAACCTAAATAGTACAATGAGAATCTAGGAACCTCAGAATATGCAGCTTGCTAAATTCAGTTATAATTCAGGTATACAGAGGGGCATTGCTTACAATGCCATTTTATTTTATTTTTCTCAATTGGGATAATATACTTCTCCCCTTTCGAAAAACAAAAACACCCTTCCGCAATTAAAAAGGGAGAGAGGGACCACTTTGTAGCAAAACTATTATCTTCATCTCTATGAAATAATTTTATGCATGTGGTTAAAAAGCAATTGAAAATTATTTAGCAACGCCCTGTTCTCTGATAGTATCTCCTTTTGACACATAGCAAAGTTGCACCAGGTGGAAAGAATATTGCAGGCTAGTGTAGCAAAGAACAGCGGCACCCAGGAAATGTCAGAGTCTCTCACAAGCAAGGCAAGACCCTTCTGTTAGGACGTGATACTTCCCATGGGGCATAAAAAGAGATTTAAACCACCAGCTGACAAAAATAATTGACTGTTTGCGGCCAATATTGGTGGCTTTGGCTGAGCTCCACCCCTGCCAGGAACACTGCTGTACAGGTGGCAGTCCCTAGTAAATCTCTGGAGACCAGAGGCACTGCCCTAGAATACGTTTCCTCATGCAGGGAACCTTATGCAACAGCTCAAGCATGTCAACTAAATGAGGAAGGGATGATGTAGTTTATAGGGAAAGTATAGGATTATAGACCTAGGGTAAAATTAGGGAGAGAAAACAATAGCAAATCATCTCACTGTTCACCAGTTGTTGCCGCACATTTGGGCAACAATTGTTGTGAAATCCCATTCGTATATATCCAAGGAGCAGAGAAAACTCAGTTTGGTACTGTGGACAGCGTTGGGGCAAGAGGCGGAAATATAGATACCATACAAAGGTTACCTCATGGTATTGCAGTGTCAACACACGTTTGTTGGAACAAATGCAGAACTAGTTACGTTTTTTAAAATACCCAAGAGACATTGAATCACAATTCCTTAGTCAATAGATAAGTTTGCACTGAGTGGGGGGTGGGGGCTCCCTGCCTGTTTTGGTCTCTATGATTCTACACATACACACACAATTTTATATACTCGGTGTACAAAATACACACCTGTCAACATACCCATAATGCCTGAAGCATATTTGTGAGTTTCTAACCAGTCAGGGAAATAAGCAACATTCATTCATTCAGTTTTCAAATAATTGTTTCCTTGGGTGAAGACTTATTTCAGATGCTGGGCTCACAATATTGCTTTCAGCACAAAGTAATCTGGACACGAAGACAAGAGTGTCGTCTTCTGTTCATTGTCAAGCTTTTAATTATTTCTCCTTACCTTCTGTTTCATGAACTTCGTTGTATTTTCTGATGCAGTTCTGAAGAAAAGAAATGTGTTTCAGATATCCGGGTTAAGTAGCCAGTGCATTGGTTTGTCTTAAGCATACAGAGTCCTTAAACGAAAAGGTCCTGAGGTTGAACATCCAGCATTTCCTGTACGTATATTGAAACACGACGTATTGGGCTCACTCCCTTACAGGTCTTGTCCAGTCTTTGGGATAGGAAGATGCCATTTCAACTGGTTTCTTCTTCTTCTTCTTTCACAGCCAAACTTTGTCATGACCCCAGTGCAGCTAGTGGCGTCTCCAGCATATACTCCCAGGAGCCAGCAAGGCCTTCACCACAGCTAGTAGATCAATAACGCATTTCCCCGGCATCAGATTGCCAACTTTGACAAAAAGGAAGGGGTTGGATGCAGATGCTCAAATGATGGAACTGAAAATAAAAACCAAACCCCATTGCAAACAGAGAACTAGCACAATCCCTACCAAGTTATTGAACTATATTGATAAGCTGATTTATAACCTGGAGGCAAAAGAGAGAGCCGAGCTTAACAGACCTGAGTGTGCTAGTCCTACAGGTAGAGAGGCCTAAGGGGCAAATGGAACCAGGTTGGGGGTTAATGCCAGCAGCAATTGCGGTCAGCCGGCTGTCGCCTCCGTCCTTCTAGCAGCAGGGAAGTGAGGCAGGAGAGTACCACCATCTGATCTTTTATAGCTCTTTGTTTATTAGCTGTGTGCCCCTATTTCATAAGGCAGTGCTTGCTAAGAGAGCACATGAAGGAAGGAATGATGAAGATGACTATTAGCTCTCGTCCAAGGACACCTTTTCTTAAGCCTCTTTCATAGCAGCAGGCATGGAGGAACAGCCTAGCAATTGTTCTCTCAAATGTCACCTTTCTGTATAGGCCACTGTGCCGGCGAAACCATGCTCTTGTTGGAAGACACTATTTTTTTTAATCCCCCCCCCCCTTTACCCATTAAAAAAAATAACTTTGCTATTCTGCACATATCTCCAAAGAACCTCGACTGACAAGGGATGCTTTTCTTCTTTTCCCAGCTGCCCTCTTCATCCTCTTTCCCCCTCCCTCTTTTCTTTTTCTCCCCCCCCCCCTTCTTCACACAGTTTGAACAATTTGTCTCTGTTCTATCACATTCCTGCGCAGTCCATTCTTTAGGTGCCCTGCATAAGATTTACACTTGGTGGAAGAACGGTGAGCAGGGAGGGAGGCGGGAGGAGTGGAAGGTAATACAAGGACTACATTTAGATAGAGCAGGAAAGTGAACCGAACGTAGTCCAAGATTGTTGTGCCATCAATTTAATACCTGAGCGAGGGAAACAAAGAGCCTTCAGAGAATTCGTGACCCTTCCCCCATCCCGAAGGGAACTGAGGGAAAGATTTTTTATTTTTTTTAAGGGTTGAAAGGAAAGGCACATAACATAATTAAAGCCTTCCAAGTCATTTCTTGAGGGGACAATATGTGATGATAGAGAACCACACAGGTTAATTGTACCACTGGTATTCACCTTATTATTAAAATGCTTTGGCATGAGGAAAATATCCTGCACCGGCATTCCAAAACCCCTCCGATGCGGCTGCTTCTGCTGAGGGTGGTTCAGCCAGATGTTGCGAGCGGGTATTGTCACAGATATAAAAAACAATGGCCTTAATAAAACCTAATATAGTGGTACCTCGGGTTACATACACTTCAGGTTACATACACTTCAGGTTACAGACTCCGCTAACCCAGAAATAGTACCTTGGGTTAAGAACTTTACCTCAGGATGAGAACAGAAATTGTGTTTCGGCGGCGCGGCGGCAGCAGGAGGCCCCATTAGCTAAAGTGGTGCTTCAGGTTAAGAACAGTTTCAGGTTAAAACAGACCTCCGGAACGAATTAAGTACGTAACCAGAGGTACTACTGTATAGAGAATCATTGACAGTGCTATTTTTATAGAAAAAGAGGTGCGGGAACTCACCATGAACACCTCCCTTGTTCTCTCAGAATTTGCAATGGTGCCCACCTGAGAGGTGCCAGAACTGACTTTCAGCAAGTTCTGGCAGCAAAAAAATAAATAAATCCTGATCACAGAACTGTACAGTTGGAAGGGACCCGGGGGGGGGGGGGGTCATATAATCTAGTGGTTCCCGGCCGGGAGCCCTGGGATATTCCATGGGGGCCACAGTTGAAAATTGCGTAAATGGGGGTGCCACAGCACATGGCTAGGGGGCCACAGAAGGAAATGAGAAGTGATGGGGAGAGAACTTTTTTTTTATTTAAAAAATCCTGATTGGCCGGCTATTCGCTTGGCCAAGCACAAGTGGGTAAGGGGGCAGCCTGCCAGGGCCTGGTGCTCCTTTTTGCCACGTGCATTTCTTTGAGGAGTCCTGCTTTGTTTCCAGTGGGGAAGGGAGTGTTTTGACCAGTAGAGCCCGTGCCAGAACCCCCAGGTCAGGTTAAGTGCACTGGTGGGGTGGCAATGGGTAGGGCTGGGCAAGCCGGAGCTTCTTGTTGCTGCCGCCAATGCTGGGCTCGTTGGCAGCCTGGGCCTGACTCCTCGAGGTGCACCCCAGCACCTGGTGGATCGGGGCCTTCAGATGTTGCTGAGGTGGGCAGGACCCATTGGCAGCCTGGCTCTGAAAGGCACGGGGTGAAATCTACCTCTGGTGCTGCTGACTTGCATCTAGTAAATAACTAAGTGTCTACTCAGAAGAAAGCCACACTGGGTTCAATGGGCTTTACTCCAGGTAAGGGTGTGGGGGGCTATAGTGTTTTATCTAGGCAGCCAGGGCTCCTCCAGATGACAAGGTCTTTTTGCAGCAGGTCAGTGAGGACCACTTGATTTTTAGAATTGCCCCATATATACAGAACTCCCTTTGCAACTTTTGGACTATCTGTAGGTTTCGCCCTTTGGGGTCAAATAAGTGTTGTTTCCTTTCTATAACACATGGAAGCTGGATCTCCCTCAGGAGGTGCTGGAATCTCCTTCCTTGGAGGTTTCTAAGTCGGGTGGCCATCTGTCATGGATGCTTTAACAGAGTTTCCTACATTGCAGGGGGTTCCGCTAGAAAGATGATTCTCTGTTTTTCTGCTTCAACCAAATTTCGTTATGTTCCTTTCATTTTATGTAATTGTATTTTGTATAAATAAATAAAAATTATAAAAAACACATGTTCGCTTTCTACCGGTAGGACGGTGAGGGTGTAGCCAGGATTTTTGTTAGGAGGGCAGACTTGGGGCGGGGGAGAGATCCGAAGATTTGTATTGATTTTTACTTATCTGGTGGGCAGCTATGCCACTGGAGGGGGCCACAGGAAGGAAACAAGTTTGGAAGGGGGCCACAGTCCGAAAAAGGTTGGGGAAACACTGATCTAATCCAATGAAGACAACTAAAGCATCCGTGACAGATGGCCATCCAACCGTTGCTTAAAAACCTCCAGGACGGAGCGTCCACAGCCTCCCGAGGGAGTTCATTCCATTGTCAAACAACTCTTACCATCAGAAGGTTCTTCCTGATTTTTCGTTGGAATCTCCTTTCTTGTAACTTGAAGCCATTGGTTTGAGTCCTATCTCCTCTCAGTCTCATCTTTACCACACAAAACATACCAATCTTCCTCAACCATTCTTCATAAGGCTTGGTTTCCAGACCCTTGATCAGCTTGATCTCCGAGAACGTTATTTGTTAACAAAACTCCCTATGAAAGAATTCGTGACTTAGACTGCTTTTTTAAAAAAATAATTAATACGCTACAGTGGTACCTTGGGTTAAGAACTTAATTCGTTCTGGAGGCTCGTTCTTAACCTGAAACTGTTCTTAACCTGAGGTACCACTTTAGCTAATAGGGCCTCCCGCTGTCACCACGCCACTGCAGTGCAGTTTCTGTTCTCATCCTGAAGCAAAGTTCTTAAGCCAAGGTACTACTTCCAGGTTAGCGGAGTCTGTAACCTGAAGTGTCTGTAACCTGAGGTACCACTGTACTTGATTGCAATTCTGTACTTACTTACCTGGGGGGTATGTTCCATTGAACTTTTAAAGGGCTAAAACAGGAAAGATTGGAACTTTAGAGACTAACCAATTTATTATGCTGTAAGCATTAATGAACTAGAGACCAATTAGATTTCTATGCGATCCCAGCTGCCCATTGGAAGATTTCCCCCAAAAAAACCTTCTAACTGATGCCACACCTCAATGGGCTACTTCTGGCATGGGTTTACTCCAATACAGATTTGATCCATTTCATTAAATTCTTAAATGTTTCATTAAACGCTTCAGTTGCAAGAAATGTCAATAATTAAAACAAAAAGAGCAAAGGTTGAGTGTGAAGTTGTTTTTAAATTCTGTTCCAACCCCCTTCCCCCATTGGTATCTTTTCAAGGTGATATCTAAAAAAAAATATAAGTTGCTGCCTTTGTAGTTTCACAATTATATGCAGTAAGATAAGCCAGTGCTGTTAAGCAATTACAGTTTGACCACTTTAGCTAGATAGATAGATAGATAGATAAATTTATTGTCATTGTCCGTATATACACAGTATACACAACAACGAAAATCAAACACCCACCCAAAGACCGGGTTCACATACACATTTGCACGTATCTCCAACACTCTCATCCTATTCAGACATAATCTATAAAAACATAACATAATCCAGAATATAACATAACCTATTAAAGGCATAACATAACCTAAAACCTATCTCATTCCTTCCTACTCCCTGCTTGCTATTTCTTGCAACTGGCCCTAAGATCATTATTTAGTGCAATCAGAGCTCTTGGATAGAAACTATTCAGAAGGCGTGTGGTTCGTGTTTTCATTGTCCTATATCTTCTGCCCGAAGGCAACAGTTCAAAGAAGTTGTGAGCAGGATGGGTGGGATCTCTCAGGATATTGTGTGACTTCTTCAAAGTTCCATTCCTGTCTCACCTCTTTCTCAGCAATTATTTTTTTTCTGGGTTGCTGTTCAAATACATTGCTCTCTACTCTTGATTAACCTCATTTAAACCAAAAGCATAAACTCCAGGTACTCTGTTTATTCCAGGCAATAAAGCCAGGATATTATTCTCTCCGATGACAAACGTGGATTAATTTTCAGCAGAGTTCCTTTGGCAAACTTTTAATACCGTGAATAGCTCTGCTATCAGATGACAGATAAAAGGACTGTCATATCTAAAGCTCATTTCGATTTTTGGCCCAATATAACACCAGCTTTCAAGGTGATGCAATTATGTTCCGTTGCCTTTTTAATTGTTATTCCTACTAGCTGGTGCATAAAATTCAATTAGTTCAACGCTATTCGATGTGAGTTTAAAAGGGGGGGGGGGAATACACTGATGCTGCAACTATCGTGTATATCATCCACTAAATTAACACGCAAGCCTCTAACACAGCAATCAAAACTATAAGTTGTCAGTGTAAATAACTCCAGAGTAAATTATACCAAGGTAATTCACACCCTCTTCCACACTTGGTTCAGGAGAGGGGCTACTGCCAGCTTAGCCACTCTGAGCCTGGCAGAGGGAAAACAAGCCTTTAAAATAGAGTTTGACTTACACCCTTCTTTTTGTCAGTGTTAACTTCAGCTGGGTTGCTAGAGAACGTGATCAAGCTGAACAGAGTTTGGAACAGGGGTAAGCAGGGCTGGATTTTGGTTTTATGAGGCCCTGAGCTACTGAAGGTAATGGGGCCCTTTATATGTCCAGCTGTCCTTTGTCAACAACAAATTGTCACAGTTTTTTGTGTTGAATATATGCTATATGGTAATTTATGGACCTAACAAGTATCTAAAGTCATTTGCACATAACAAATAGGAGCCTACACAATACAAAACACTGTCGCTGTATGTAGGTTTTATTTTATTTGTTTTTTATCTTATATTTTGGAAATGTACAACCAGGTGTTATTTTTCCTTTAAAAAAATCTGGGGGCCCCAAGAGAGTGGGGCCCTAAGCTATAGCTTGTTTAGCTTATATGTAAATGCGGCACAAGGGGGGTGATTCTCCTCCCCACCACCACGCCCCTGTCATGCCCCTTTAGGGACTAATCCTGACCCAGCTCAGCCAGCTTTGGCTGAGCCAGAACAGACTACTTCTGCCAGTGCATCTCTGGCTGAGCTGGGGTGAGAGACTTCAGCAGGCTAGGCCAGAGATCCTCCTATTCCAAATTCCACCCATCCCAGTGGAGCTTGGCTTTGGATTGTTCCCTAAAATCATGTGATTTTATCATGCTTTTCATTTAATTTAATTTCATTTATTATTTCTCTATTGAATTTGTTGATCTCCCTCATAATGTCTCTCTCTCTCTCTGGGCATTGCTTTCTAAGCAATTTAAAACAAAAATCTCATATAGCAAAACAGATAACAGCTGCAGTCTCAGTCCAAGGGAGCTCAAGCCATCTTGGCCTGCAGATGAAGGGTTATGGTTCGGCAGCAGAGCGCATCCTTAGCAGATCCATTCTCCAGCATCTCCAGGTAAGACTGGGAGAAACCCTGGAGAGCCACTGCCACTGTCACAGTACTAAGCCATAACCTCCAATGTTTCTCTGATGAAAATAGGGACATCCCATTCCATAATAATGGAATGGGACGCGGGTGGCGCTGTGGTCTAAACCACAGAGACTAGGGCTTGCCGATCAGAAGGTTGGCGGTTCGAATCCCCATGATGGGGTGAGCTCCCTTTGTTCAGTCCCAGCTCCTGCCAACCTAGCAGTTCGAAAGCACGTCAAAGGGCAAGTAGATAAATAGGTACCGCTCTGGCGGGAAGGTAAACGGCGTTTCTGTGCACTGGTTTGCCAGAAGTGGCTTAGTCATGCTGGCCACATGACCTGGAAGCTGTACCCCAGCTCCCTCGGCCAATAAAGCGAGATGAGCACCGCAGCCCCAGAGTTGTCCGTGACTAATGGTCAGGGTTCTCTTTACCTTTATTCCATAATAATAATAATAATTTTAGCCACTCTGGGTGGTTTTCAACATATAAAAAAACATAATAAAAAATTAAACATTCTTTTTTTAAAAAAAACAACCTTCCCTATACAGTGGTACCTCCGGTTACAAACTTAATCTGTTCCGGAGGTCCATTCGTAACCAGAAACCACTTGTAACATGAGGCCGCCGGAGCGCGACTTCCGCTTGCATTCCGTGGCAAAGTTCGCAACAAGGAGCATCTACTTCTGGGTTAGCAGAGCACATAACCTGAAGCATCCGTAAGGGGGATGGTATGTAACACGAGGTGTCACTGTACAGAGCTCCAACTTTTCTCCAGTGAAAATAGGGACATCCCAGGGAAAAGCGAGGCATTCTGGGATCAAATCAGAAACCGGGATAGCTTCTGTAAATCCAGGACTGTCCCTGGAATATAGGGCCACTTGGAGGGTCTGCGAACTGATATGGTATACAGCTGATTCCAATGGGAAACTTAAAGGGCATCAGCCAGCAAGACAGATAGGGAATAGCCCTGGCCCTACAATGATAGGAACCCCAGTGCAGTTCCCAGTTCTGTCCCTGCTTCTTTAAGAGCTAGGTGGACAGGAACAAAATTCAAAGCAGGTGGTGGCATGAAACATTCTGCTAAACTAGTGTAGCCTTCCAGAGGTGTCACAATTGTGATAAGTGCTGTTTAAACTTTACCCATAGCTAAACATCGAGTGTCAACAGTAGCTCATGCCCAAACTCTCCGCACAGGAGTAGGCAAACATCTAATCAAGAGAGGACATCAAAGCTGTGATGCAAAGGAGATGGGAATGCTTTAACTCTCTAGTTCCCATGCTGTCCAGGCACCTTTGAATAATTTACCTCCAGCTACCTGAGACAGGTATTTTATACCTAAAGCATCCCCATTCAGTGGTTTCTTGAGTGCTTATAAGCCATTCAGAATCTTTCAAAATGCTATCAAATTTGCCAACTCTATGGCACAGCATTCCCCCACCCCATAACAGAAGCATTGGGCTTGTGCCTGTTGGGACTACTAGGGCAGAAGGTGAGGTGGCTACCAGTAGGTGGACGCAGGTGGCGCTCTGGTCTAAAGCACTGATCCTCTTGGGCTTGCTGATTAGAAGGTCAGCGGTTCGAATCCCCATGACGGGTGAGCTCCCATTGCTCTGTTCCAGCTCCTGGCAACCTAGCAGTTTGAAAGCACACTAGTGCAAGTAGATAAACAGGTACCGCTGTGGCGGGAAGGTAAGCGGTGTTTCCATGTGCTCTAGCTTCTGTCACAGCCTGAAAGCAAGATGAGCACTGCAACCCCATGGTCGCCTTTGAATGGACTTAACTGTCCAGGGGTCCTTTTCCTTTACCTTGCCTTACCAGTAGGTGGAGCTAGGGCCAGTGACAGGCAGATCCAACTAAAATTCTAGCTTTGCCTCCATCATCTCCTCTATATTATTTATATATTTTATTTATTTATTTATTTATTTATTTATTTATTTATTTTTGCCACAGCACTTTCCCCACAAAATAACCCTTCTCTTTACCACTGAATCAAAGCAAATGGCAATTCATGGAAAACCCAAATTGCATACCCTCCAACATTTCTCCGATGAAAATAGGGATGTCCCATTCCATAATTATAATTTTACTGTTTATACCCCACACATCTTACAGGGTTGTCCCAGCCACTCTGGACAGCTTCCAATTGCCTTCAGACAGCTCAGGGGTTGGATAACTCCATACCCTCCAACATTTCTCCAATGAAAATAGGGACATCCTAAGGAAAAGTGGCACATTCCGGGATCAAATCAGAAACCGGGATGTCTTCTCCAAATCAGGGATGTCCCTGGAAGATAGGGACACTTGGAGGGTCTGAAATTGCCATTTGCTCTGGTTCAGCAGTGAAGAGAGGGTTTTCCTGAAGAATGTGGCAGAGCAAAAGAAGAAGAAAAGGGCACACCGACTGGGAAAGCACAAGGACAAAAGGCAAGTGTGGATGAGCCCTAAGAAGGAGGAAGCTGACAGTCAGTGCCACGCACCTAGGCTGGTTGCAAAGAGGAAGGCAGGCAAAGCGGAACGAGGTTGGTGGGTCAATGCCCCATTCACTCTAGTGGGCCGACCTCCCAAGCGTTGCTTGCAAGTTATGTGCTTAATCTATACTGTTTCCCATCAAACATATTTCAGCTGTAGTGTGGACAGGGCCGTCTTTAGCATATGTGCCGCCGGGGTGCAAAGATCCACCCAGTTTAGCCCCCAAATTAACTTTTATTATGCCTTATGTCACTATTATCATTTGATAAATAGTGCTCACGCCTGCGCAGCTCCAAAAGGAGTTTTTTTGTGCATTTTTTGTTTTAAACCAGCTTTTCTAAAGAAGACAAAGAACACATTGGGAGTCGGTGTAAAGACTCCACGCATGCTCTTACAGTCGTAGGCAGGTGTCTGAAAGATGAGACGGGCGGACATTGTGCGCATAAATGGGAGAGCCATCTCAGGCAGCCTTTCATTGTGGGAGCAACCTTATTTCTAGAGGAGCTGGGAGGGCCCTTGTGAGCGTGCATATCCGAGTTCTGGCGCCTATGTGCACTCCCGTCGCTAAATAGGGGCATTCTCTTTCTGTCTGTCTCTCCCTCTTTCCTGTCACTCCCTCTCCTCTCGGCTTTGGTGAGCGAGACTTTCCAGAGAGCTCTCCCTGCAGCGGCATTAGCAAGCAGGCGGCGCAAGATCAGTCGTGTCAAGGTGCTACCCCGCTGCCGCATAGCAGCTCAATACAATACGCTTAGGCGGCTTCAGTGGCAGGCTCTGGGTGCCCCCAGAATTCAGTGCCTGGGTGCCCCGCACCCCTTGCACCCCAGGGTAAAGACAGCCCTGAGTGTAGATACAGTGCACTTATATTTGTCCTCTAAAGTTCCTGCAGCAAGTGAAGTGGGAGAATCTCATCCGCTACATGAAGTCATCCCAGCTCTCGTTTAAGTGTTAGGCAGCTGCATCCTAAATATCTGAAACAGAAAAGCTGGGATTTATTTCCAGGGTTCTCCAGACAGAGAAAAACAAATAGGCACATTTGTTTTATGTTTTTTCGTTGTTGTGGCTTGAAAAAAACACAACTTATGTTTCGCACTATTAAGACTGATGCCAATTCAATGTGTAATCTTACAACCTGCAATGGCAGCCACTGCTGGTCACTTGAGAAGTTGAATGCCCATGTTGATCTGAGTGGCTCTCAGCCAGCACTGCCACAGGCAGGATTCAGCTTCCAACGTACTGAATCTTGCACCTAGCATTAGACCGCACCATCAGCCCACCTCAGGCTGGGAGCCCATGTGTAAATAGGTCCCTTTTTTCCAACTATAAAAAACAGTAAGTGGGTTTTGTCTGCTTTAAACAGCTGAGTGTTCATTAGGCCTCTGTCCGTTAATTCCAGAGTCCCTTAGATCCAAACCCATCACCCTAGAATTAGTTCACATACAAATCCTGTCAGCAAACAAACCCAGATCATTTGGAATGATCTCAAGAAAGGTTGAAAAACACCATCTGCCAGATTTTTAAAAATAATAATCATCATCATCTCCCCCTCCCCCATTAAATATACACACATTTGAAGTTCACAGTGTCTTTAATTAATCAATACTAAATAATCCCAAGATAAACTGTGCAATGAACTTTCTAATGAGAACATATATGGCAGAGCAGACTGCCTCTCAAGTGCAAAGGTAATATTTATGAACACACAGCAGGGTTGCTGTTTTTAAGAAGCCAGTAAATCTTTATATACTGAAATACAGGCTTTCGGACTTTCATTTTTGTGTGTTAGAAGTATTAACATAGTTCTGTCATACCCAGGTAGACTTGGCACTAGCACAGCAATAATGCCTTTAGGAATCAGGGTGCACCAAATATTTTCCACTGTTTTTTATTAGTGCCATTTTCTTTCTCCTTTCGCAATGTCCTTGACCTTGTTTGAAGCACCATTTAATCTGATTGCCTGTGATGGCATGTGGCATTGTTCACAGATGTTCATAATGTTATCAGATCAGATGTAGTGTTGTGATGTCATCAGCACTCTATCACTCTGTCAGGGCAAATGTGGCTAAGAGCAAAGAAGGAAAATGGTGCCCTGGAGCCCAGGCCAGGGGAAGAACACAGGGCAATGGGATGACATTTCATTCTTAGCATCCAAACCATTCGAAATGGGAGGTGCTCTTCAACATTCAAGAATACAAACACAAAAGGAAACATTAGACTCAGTACCAAAAGATTGGAAAGGGCTGCGCACCTCATAGACCCATAGCTGTCAACTTTCCCCCCTTTTTTTAAGGGAAATTCCCTTATTCCGAATAGGATTCCTCACAATAAAAGGGAAAAGTTGACAGCTATGCATAGACCATAGATACTCTCTTCAAGTTATTTCCTTTGCTCAGTTGCCAATGGAGACAGCTGAAAAATATCAAATAGAAAAAGCAGCCATCTTGTCAAACCTCATCCACCTTAAAGCTCCTACACACCGCAGTCATAAATCACCTCTGTGAGGTCCCTGAGGAATGCTGCTCATTCTTCACAAGGACTTTAACCACTCAGTGCAAACAACGAGGCAAGCATTCCTGGGAGACCATGCGCAGGGAGGCAGAGGAGAGAGGCCAGGCCTAATCAATCTGGCAGACTTTCCCACACTTTCTGCTATCCATTTTTATCTGTGTTGTAACCCAACATGTCAAGGACTTTCGGATGGTGCCAAAGGTGGCTTTCTGACCCAATATGCTCTGACACTGACACTTTCACAGGGTTCAGCCTCCCGCGCCTGAGAAGCAGTTTTAAAGGTGGTAAATCTGCTCACAGGGGTAGGGAGTACTAATATATCCCTTGTAGATCCGCATACCTATGGCAGCTGCTGAAACTGCTTCAGATTATTCTACCTGGCAAGCAAGGAAATCAATCCTGATGCACCTGCTCCAGAAATCTGCCTACCTGCCCCTAAGCAGTGGTGCCAAAACCAATAGCAATCAGGGGTAAGACTGGATAGGAAGGAAGTGAGCTCAGTCTGAGAAGACAGCTCGTCAGAGGTAAGGGTTGAGAGATGAGCCGTCTCTGTGAAGGGGGAGTTGCATAGGAGATTCCTGGTGATAGAGCTCATCTCATAACTCAAAAATGTGTGAGCACATTCTCTGGAAAAGGCAGAGGAGCGAAATGCTGCGGAGATTATTTTTTTGAGTTGACATCTCCAAATTGTATATACAAAGCAATGCTAAAGCCAGTGTTGTGGGGAAAGGTTGAAAGGCAAGGAAGATTAGCATGACATCAGCCACACTCTGGAGTGAATGATTGGCCGTTTCTGAGGTGAGAAAAGGAGTTCGCATGAGAAACAGGGTGCATGAATGTTTTATTGTTAAAAAAAAAAAAAAAAAAAACACCAAACCTGAATGTTGTACTATGTTTTGTGGGATGTGATACATAAGTAGCAGTCAAGTACAACATTCCTTGTTTTCCTAGAGTGGACATGCAGGGGAATGTTTGGTCCAGTCAGTTGAAAACTTCCTGTTTCCTCCTGGCTGGGACATACTTCCTTTTGTATGTGACTAGAGGTGGGTGTGACCTTATCTGTCCAGGTAACAGAAGGGCAAGTCAAGCAGCACACCTCCTCTCTTTGATTTCCTCCATTTTTAGAGCAGCAACATTTAGCTAGAGATGCTCTGTTGGCTTCCAGCCAAAAGAGGACAGTGGGACTATCCACATGTATATACTTTGTAACTAAGTCTGCCTTCAGGGATCCAACTGTGAACTGATGATGTGAGTAAACTTCTTTTATATACAGTGGTAAAAGGTAAAGGTAAAGGTACCCCTGCCCGTACGGGCCAGTCTTGCCAGACTCTAGGGTTGTGCACTCATCTCACTCTATAGGCCGGGAGCCAGCGCTGTCCGCAGACACTTCCGGGTCACGTGGCCAGCGTGACAAGCTGCATCTGGCAAGCCAGCGCAGCACACAGAACGCCGTTTACCTTCCTGCTGGTAAGCGGTCCCTATTTATCTACTTGCACCCGGGGGTGTTTTCGAACTGCTAGGTTGGCAGGCGCTGGGACCGAACGACGGGAGCGCACCCCGCCGTGGGGATTCGAAATGCCGACCATGCGATCGGCAAGTCCTAGGCACTGAGGTTTTACCCACAGCGCCACCCGCATCCCTATATACAGTGGTACCTCGGGTTAAGAACTTAATTTGTTCTGGAGGTCCGTTCTTAACCTGAAACTGTTCTTAACCTGAAGCACCACTTCAGCTTATGAGGCCTCCCTCTGCCACCACACTGCCAGAGCACGATTTCTGTTCTCATCCTGAAGCAAAGTTCCTAACCCGAGGTATTATTTCTGGGTTAGCGGAGTCTGTAACCTGAAGCGTCTGTAACCTGAGGTACTACTGTACTTTACACAAGATTGTGGCGTTTATTCTTTTAAGAGGGATATAAGGGAACTTACCAGGAACCTAATATTGAGAGGCTTAAACAAGCCTGCAACCAGCTATCTGCTGTGCATTCAAAGGGGGAATGTGAAACTCTGCTAAGTAAAGGAACTTGCTGGCACAAGTTAGGAAGGATATTAATAAATAATATATCCTCTCCTGCCTCCCTGAACTTTCCAGCATGTTCTACCAAACCATTATTAGGACACAAGATTGTCAGTGTTGATCGGTTTGAGAGTTGGTGGTGATCTGATCTCAGGACCAGCCCCAAACATTTTACTGTCATGGGAGAAGGACAAAGGGGCACCCACCCACTTACTTTTTATGTACAGAAACTAGTAGGCACCTCACTATCACCTCCTAGCATCTGCCAACTAAGGCAGATGGCTTACTCTGCCTAATGGCTGGGCCACTGGTCCTGTCCTGACATGGACTGGTCCTGCCTTATATCCAAGAGGCCCTCAAACACCTTTCAAGTCTATGAGCTCATCCACACTTCCACTTGTGCCATACCTAAAAAGCACGGGGCCAAGAGGTTTTTCGCTTGACCCTCACTTTCTAGACTGAGTGGTATTCTCTTTGCCCCACTCCTTTCCCAGGGAAACCCCACTCTTTATCGATAGACCAGAACAAATGACAATCCAGGGGAAATCTTACTTGCTGTTTGCTGTTAAGATCCTTTTCTTAACATTGTGACAGTCCAGATTGGTGCTTACCTTTGCAGCCTGAAGGCTAAAGGGCAGAGCTATGGCACTGTGGGTTAAACCACAGAGCCTAGGACTTGCCGATCAGAAGGTCGGCGGTTCGAATCCCCGCGACGGGGTGAGCTCCCGTTGCTCGGTCCCTGCTCCTGCCAACCTAGCAGTTTGAAAGCACGTCAAAGTGCAAGTAGATAAATAGGTACCGCTCCAGCAGGAAGGTAAACGGCGTTTCCGTGCACTGCTCTGGTTTGCCAGAAGCAGCTTAGTCATGCTGGCCACATGACCCGGAAGCTGTACACCGGCTCCCTCGGCCAGTAAAGCGAGATGAGCGCCGCAACCCCAGAGTCGGCCACGACTGGACCTAATGGTCAGGGGTCCCTTTACCTATGAGTAAGGAAGTCCCTGGTTCAAATTTCATTTCTGCCATGAACTCACTAGACAACTTGCAGTCTCTCAACCCCAACACCAATCTGCAATATGGTGGATAATAATGTCTCCTTACTTTACAGGGCTTTTTTGGTACATAATGCCTAAATATTAGGCAACAGCCCACTTTGCTACCGCCTCGCTTCAGTATCATCCAGACCCTCAAGAGTTTGGTGCAACTCTGATCTTTGTTGCCTCTTTTCCACGAAAACGTTGGCTGAGGCTTACACTCTTCTTTACTCAGAAAACATGCCCTTTGCCACATCAATCCCAAATGTAGCAGCTTCGAAAAGCAAACAACAATCTCCAGGTTTGACACACTAGAGAGGAATCTGATCTTGATAGGAGAAGATGACCTATTACATCCTCTTTGCCGAGAATGAAAGTGATGTTTTCCTTTCTCATCTGAAGCTATGTTTTAAAAAAAATAATGCTTTGTAAAACTCTTCCTCCTGCATTGCAAACAGGAGTTTGGAGAAATGTGCCACCCCTCCAATCCTCCTAAAAGTGAATTATCTTCACCAACATGTTAAAGGTGAATGGGGTCACTTCATATGAAACCACACCAACATGGGGCATTTTTTCTAAGGCTGGAATGTAGTGTATATATAAGTGTGTCTGATCTCTGCAGCCAACCTGTATGTGCCATGAGTTAGTCCTGTCTGGGTGATCCAATGCTCTCTCTGTGTGTTAGGGCTGGGCAGTATATCAATATATCATCCGAAGCCGGTTTGAAGTCCATATCATGATAACAGTTTCATAATTTTTGACCTGGCAATTATCACGAATCATGATGTGCGTATGTGTGTGTGTGCCATGCAAAAATCACAATGTGTTAAAAACCGTGAAGCCAGCCGATGCTTCCCTTGATTCCTGCAGCCTCTGTTAACTCTGCTGGCTCTGCTGGCCTTTCTCATGCAGGGAGCAGTGAATCGCAAGAGCAGGTGCCAGCAAAAATCACGATGCAGGGAAACCGTGAACCAGTCAATGCTCCTACATTGTTGTTGTTTAGTCGTTTAGTCGTGTCCGACTCTTCATGACCCCATGGACCAGAGCACGCCAGGCACTCCTGTCTTCCACCGCCTCCCGCAGTTTGGTTAGGCTCATGTTTGTAGCTTCGAGAACACTATCCAACCATCTCATCCTCTGTCGTCCCCTTCTCCTTGTGCTTTCCCAACATCAGGGTCTTTTCCAGGGAGTCTTCTCTTCTCATGAGGTGGCCAAAGTATTGGAGCCTCAACTTCACGATCTGTCCTTCCAGTGAGCACTCAGGGCTGATTTCCTTAAGAATGGATGCATTTGATCTTCTTGCAGTCCATGGGACTCTCAAGAGTCTCCTCCAGCACCATAATTCAAAAGCATCAATTCTTCGGCGATCAGCCTTCTTTATGGTCCAGCTCTCACTTCCATACATCACTACTGGGAAAACCATGGCTTTAACTATACGGACCTTTGTTGGTAAGGTGATGTCTCTACTTTTTAAGATGTTGTCTAGATTTGCCATCGCCTTTCTCCCAAGGAGCAGGCGTCTTTTAATTTCGTGACTGCTGTCACCATCTGCAGTGATCATGGAGCCCAAGAACATAAAATCTCTCACTGCCTCCATTTCTTCCCCTTCTATTTGCCAGGAGGTGATGGGACCAGTGGCCATGATCTTCGTTTTTTTGATGTTGAGCTTCAGACCATATTTTGTGCTCTCCTCTTTCACCCTCATTAAAAGGTTCTTTAATTCCTCCTCACTTTCTGCCATCAAGGTTGTGTCATCTGCATATCTGAGGTTGTTGATATTTCTTCCGGCAATCTTAATTCCGGCTTGGGATTCATCCAGCCCAGCCTTTCGCATGATGAATTCTGCATATAAGTTAAATAAGCAGGGGGACAATATACAGCCTTGTCGTACTCCTTTCCCAATTTTGAACCAATCAGTTGTTCCATATCCAGTTCTAACTGTAGCTTCTTGTCCCACATAGGCTTCTACATAGCTCCATCCTTATTGCAGACATAGCTCCATCCTTATTGCAGACATTGTGATATATTGGTGATATATATATTGAGATGTTTAGCTGGTGAGATATCACGATATTGAAAACCTGGTATCTTCCCAGCCTGTGTATGTGTGTGTCCTGCTCTGCTGTTAATCATAAGCCATCCTGGAAGTTGTGACACTGAAGGGGTAGGAGATCAAGTGTTTCAAACCAACAAGAGAGGGAGGGAGGGTGGCAGAGGAGCCATTCCTGACTCCTTGCATCTCTGATGTGGACCCAGAAGCTACTTGCAGGCTTCCCATAGACATCTGATTGGACGATGTGAGAACAGTATGCTGAACCAGGGCCTTTGAATTGATAATGCCGGACTCTATTCACATTCTTGTGATGAGCTTTGGGTCAATTTGTTCCCTGGAAGTCCAAGTCCAACAGATTATCTACTGGAACGCCAAGTCCCTAGCGATGACTTGTCTTTCAAGAAGACATCCTTTCACTTTCTTTATTTTGCAACTGATTACGCAGGAAATTCAAGCTTGAACAGCTTCCCCATTGACAGATATAGGAGCACAAGGCCGGCAGCATCTCAGAAGAGTGGAAGTCCTGACAATATCAGGACTTAAGAACTTAATGAATTGGGGTGGTAATATTGCACAGAGTGTTCTGAATCTCTTGACAGATCTTTCACTGTTCCTTATCTGCAGCCTAAGGATAATACTTATCCTTCTTGCTTGCTGGAATGTAAAAGAAAACACATAAATCTTACATAATTTGGGCAGAGTTTTTCTCTGCAAGGAGTGGAAACAGGCAAGGAAGTTACATCTTATTCCCATCAGCATATTTGGACCATCTAGTATAAATCCACCATTAATATACTGTTGTTGTGTCAATGGTGTGCTGCAAATGATGTGTTGCAAAAAACACTCCCCAAAAAGAGAAAGAAAAATCTGAAGGTGTCCACGCTTTAAAAGCAACCTATTCATTGATGGAGAGTTGTCACTGGAATTTTGGCTGAAGCAAAATTGACACCATCTTTCAAGGGTCTCCCCTCAAGCAGAACATCTGGGGATTTTTAAGGAGAACCCCAAGAGTTTCACATTGGTGGAATTTCTTGGTGCATAGGTCATACAGTTCTAATACAGATTTATATCATCCATATACTATTTTTTTACAATTGTACTTTTGGGTGGGGGGCGGATAAGAGACATAGCATTTCCCATGAAATATGTCATCAGTAACTCCCAAATGCGTGAGTGCCCTTTGTTGGCCATACCACTCGTAGTATTAAGGAAGTTTCTCCATCTCCACCTTTGGAAGTGTGAGATAGCACAGAGAACTCCCCACTTGCCATGTGAGTCCTGATTCAGATTCACTGTCTCTGAAAAACCAGTGAGATACCTTAGCTACCTACAACAGAGAAACGAGGGTAGGGCAGTTCCACAGCATCTTACAGTAGGGGTGGAAACTTGCCCTCAGATTAATTTCACATGTGTAGGGGGGCCTGGTAGGGACGCGGGTGGCGCTGTGGGTAAAACCTCAGCGCCTAGGACTTGCCGATCGCATGGTCGGCGGTTCGAATCCCCGTGGCGGGGTGCGCTCCCGTTGCTCGGTCCCAGCGCCTGCCAACCTAGCAGTTCGAAAGCACCCCCGGGTGCAAGTAGATAAATAGGGACCGCTTACTAGCGGGAAGGTAAACGGCATTTCCGTGTGCCGCTCTGGCTCGCCAGAGCAGCTTCGTCACACTGGCCACGTGACCCGGAAGTGTCTCCGGACAGCGCTGGCTCCCGGCCTCTTAAGTGAGATGGGCGCACAACCCTAGAGTCTGTCAAGACTGGCCCGTACGGGCAGGGGTACCTTTACCTTTACCTTTTAGGGGGGCCTGGAGGGAGAGATGGAGGGGGAACAGGAGACAGCAAAAAATGGATGGAGGTTTGGAAGGAGTGCAAGGGGGAAGCAGGAGAAGCACATCAGTTGTGATATTTGCTCTGGGGCCCCAGACATTCTCATTCATGCTAAGCCATATTTTGGCTTAGCATTATGTGCGAACAGGGTCAGTAAATCGGGTGGTAGTTGCCCACAGATTTGCTTCCAAAGCATGCTTTCGTGACTTGAATAGCGAAATGGCTAAGTAACATTTGGCAGGAGAGAATACACCCCTTATTACTAAAACCTTTAAAATACTAATCAGCAGGCTCTTAGTTCATTCAAGCAGAATTATTTTCAGTGAAGGTTGAAGCGGTTTATTTATTTCTCCATTGGAGTCCTTTAAAATTATTAGGATGCTGTTTATAAAATGGACCAAGAGAGGGAAGCAAAGGAAGGGAATGAAGGGACCAGAATTGGGTCTTTTCCAATGCCAATAAACCTATTTCTCTCCCTTATAGGAAAAAGGTTCCTGTGCAAATGTTAGCTTACATAGCCAGTCTCTGTACCGGCAGCCACCGCTGAGGCAAGGCCTCTTCACTTAACAGCACATTTGTCAGTAACAATGAGTCCTTCCTTCTATGGTTGGCAACACAGAATATGCAAAGGTAAGGATGAATGAAACAGACTGAAGTTATCATCATCCCGTCTCTAGATGTCCTGCTCAAGCAGCTGGGAATGGAATCTGGGCTCCAGAGCATGGGGGTTACACCGTTTTGTCAGTTTACCTCCAATGTTTGTCCCAATTTTTTACGGCGCAGCTAGAAATAAAGTTGAGAAGTCTCCCATGCCCTTCTCCAAGTGTCGAGGTCTGTCACGCAGATGCCAACCCTGGTATCTTCCTCCCCTTAATATACAAGGAACTGTATCATAGGATAGTGTTTCAACTCCCTGATCTTCCTCATCCCTTTGCATTTCTGGGCAAAGCTGCTAAGCGTAACGGAGGTCTTATCCAGGCTTCCTTTTGTGCCTCGCTTCTAGGCACACGTTCACGCTTGTTGTGTCCAACTCCGGCCACTCCCCCCCCCCAAGCACTTTCCCCCCTTTGCTCCACTGAATTGGAGCAAACAGCAAACCATGGGGAACTCAAATTCCTGTACAGTGGTACCTCTGGTAACATGCTTAATTCGTTCTGGAGGTCCGTTCTTAACCTGAAACTGTTCTTAACCTGAAGCACCACTTTAGCTAATGGGGCCTCCTGCTGCTGTCGCGCTGCCAGAGCATGATTTCTGTTCTCATCCTGAAGCAAAGTTCTTAACCTGAGGTAATATTTCTGGGTTAGTGGAATCTGTAACCTGAAGCGTCTGTAACCTGAAGCATATGAAACCCAAGGTACCACTGTATACAGTCGTATCTTGGAAGCCAAATGCCTTAGGAGTTGAACAGTTTGACTCCCGAACGCCGCAAACCCGGAAGTGAGTGTTCTGGCTTGCGAACGTTCTTTGGAACCCGAATGTTCAGTGTGGCTTCCTCAGCTTTTAATTGGCTGCAGGAACTTCCTGCAGCCAATCGGAAGCTGTGCCTTGGTTTCCAAACATTTTGGGAGTCGAACGGACTTATGGAATGGATTCCGTTCAACTTCCAAGGTACGACTGTATTCTGATTTTGCTTTGAATTGTCACAGGGAAAGCACCAGGATAAAAAGGAAAGGAACGCACACAGGCACAGCATGGATCTGTGCCTAGAAAGTGTGGGGCAAAAGTTAAGTGTGGGCGAGCCCTGACTCAGCGGCAATTCACCAAGGTGTGTATATTACAAACAGAGCAGAAGGGATGGATCTGTTCTAGATTTTAGGCCAAGACCCCTTCGTGGTTGGGGGTGGGATGTCAGTTTACTGCAGATCGCTGAAAATCCCGGCCAACATTTTTTCTAAAAACCTAACTGCAGCTGTCACAAAGACTCAGATTGAACTCTTCCTCAAGAAAAAAACAATGTACAGGGTGAAATAAAAGGTTCTGAACATTTCCAGGCAAAATCCTCAAGTGGCAACACTTCAACATAGGCCCCTCCTAAGTCAAGTGAACAGTGACGGCATGGAACAGATCAAGCTATTTTTCTGTGTGTTTGGAATTCACCTCCTGATCGCATATCCTATCTGGGAAGAATCAACGCTAGACAGTGCATGCAGTGCTTTAAGTTGCTTTTAGCCCTTCTAATACCAGACATTGAAGTTGTTTTGATTCCAAACAATGAAATGCATTACTTCAATAAACAGCTAGTACTATATAGACCTGTGGTGCCAATTCAAAGCACATTGTAATAAATCCATGTTTGCATTTTAAGGATAATAGCAAGCTGAATTCTTCCTATTTAAAAGACAATGGCAATCCTTTTCCTGACTATTATTGGCACAGGTATACATACACTATTTAGAAGCCAGTGTGCCATAGCGATTCGAGTGTTAGATCAGGGCTTGGAAGACACAGGTTCAAATCCTCACTCAGCCAGAAATCTGAATGAATGACCTTGAGCCAGTCACACATATTCAGTGCCGGATTTATGTATAAGTTAGCAAGCTATGACTTGGGGCCCCACTCTCTTGGGAGTCCCAAAAAAATGTAAAGGGAAAAAACCTGGATGTACATTTCCAAAATATAATATAAAAAACAAATAAAATAAAACCTTCATACAGCAACAGTGTTTTGTGTTGTGTAGGCTCCTGTGATGTAAGTAATGGGCCCCACCTGCTAGTCTGCTCCCTAAAATATCATTTGCTCATTTCTATATATAGGGTGCCTACATTCTGCATGTGCAAATGGCTTTAGATACCTATTAGGTCCATAAATTACCATATAGCATATATTCAACACAAAAAACAGCGGCAATTTGTTGTTGACAAACGACAGCTGGACATATAAAGGGGCCCATTACCTTCAGTAGCTTAGGGCCCATCAAACCTAAATCCGGCCCTGCACGCAGTGTGGGGGGTGACAAAATGCTGTGTGGCACTCACCACAGGGCCTGCAGCACGCCTCAGCCATGTGTCTCTCCTGGGAGTGACATGATGGCTTGGGTGCCTGCAGGCTCCGCGCTCCCTGAAACAGCAGTGTGGGGCTTGCATCTGCCCACTGCCTCTCCCTCAGCTGCCCTACAGCTGAGGGGGAGGCGACAGATAGGCTCCACGCAGCATGCCCCACCCCCGGCTGCAGAACGCACAGGCCACACTGGGCACCCGAGGATCTAGCTACACCACTGGTCATACGCTTTCTCCGTTTTACAACAGGGTTGTTATGAGGATTATATAGCACAAGAGAGAACCATTCATAACAGGACAGAATATAGATATACAGTGGTACCTCGGGTTAAGAACTTAATTTGTTCTGGAGGTCCATTCTTAACCTGAAATTGTTCTTAACCTGAGGTACAACTTTAGAAAATGGGACCTCCTACTGCCGCCACGCCACCGCCACGCAATTTCTGTTCTCATTCTGAAGCAAAGTTCTTAACCTGAGGTACTATTTCTGGGTAAGCGGAGTCTGTAACCTGAAGCGTCTGTAACCTGAGGTACCACTGTAATAGGTTACAAATTTATTAACTGAATTATTTTATTCCATGCCCTTCAGCTGCAACCTGGGTGCCTTCAGCCAGTGAAGATCACAAAACAGTAGTGCAACGACAATACAATAAAAACAGAGGCAACATTAATAGACAACACAGCTTAAAAGATTTTTGTACTGCCTCTTACAATATGAAAAACAATTTTTAAAAATACAATAAAACATTTTTTAAAAAATGAGTTCAGACAATTGAGGTTGAGATATAAGAAATACTGCCATATTTATTTTAAAATGAGGAGGAAAAGAAATAGCACCACGGAAAATAGCATCTAAAGCAACAGTAATGAAAAGCAGGAGGAGGAAAGGAAACAAAAAGCAAGAGAACAGCCGCTCAGCCAAGGATGTTGAAACCACAAACACACAAATGCAGAGGTAGGAGACATTTTTCATCCCAAGGGCTGCATTCCCTGCTGGACAACCTTCCAGGGCTACACAGCTGCTCATTTTACCTTTGTTCAATCCATTTGTCTCTACACGATCTCATGCATCCTCTATCATCCATCCAGATAAGCAAAAAACATGATCAGAATTCAAGGACACATTCCAACCAAGCAAAAGCACTTGAGCAGAGTGCATCTAAAAAAAAAAAAAAAAAGCACTATTTCTACTGATCCATAATTGTGAACTGTTTCTTGCTACTAAAGTATGGTAAATCCTGCTGTCCAATTGCCACAAAGTAGGACTTACTTCTGAGTAAACATACATAGGATTGCACTGTTAAAAGCAAAAGCCGGTTGAGAAGAAGTCTCAACAAGCCAAGATTCTCCTTGGCCTAACATTTCTCCTTGGGTTTGATATAATAAGGAAGTGCATGGAAAATTGGTACAGCATGATAGCCGAGACTGGACTTGGAGTGGCCAGTCCCTTTTCCTAATGAGCCTATAAAGCACAGTGTTTTTAGTTCTACAACAAGTTGAGATTTTAATGGCTTTCAACCCAGCTGTTGGCTCTTGGTCACACTTAAGCGTCCCTAGCCATATTTTAATTGAGTTCTCATGCACCCACACAAAACTTGTTATAAGTTGGCTTCTTTTGCATCATCGCATCATTGTGTATTGTAGATATATGTCATGCTCCCTTGTGCGGATTTCCTGTTTTCCCACCATTAGAGAAGAGCATCAGGTTCTCCCAGAGGTGTCAACTTGAATAAAATGGGGGGGTGGGGTGGAGTAAGCTGCACCCTGCATAATTGATCACATGATGTGGTGCACACAACTATTTGAATGGCAATGCAAATCAACTTGGGGGGAGGGCAATCATAATAATAATAATAATAATATATTTATACCCCACCCATCTGGCTGTGTTTCTCCCCAGACTCTGGCATGGGGAGACTCCTGACTCTGGGTGACTCCCGACATAATATTAAAAACACAATAAAACATCAAACATTTAAAACTTCCCTAAACAGGGCTGCTTTCAAACGCCTTCTAAAAGTCAGATAGTTGTTTATTGCCTTGACATCTGATGGGAGGGCATTCCACAGGGTGGGTGCCACTACCAAGTAGGCCCTCTGCCTGGTTCCCTGTAACTTCACTTCTCGCAGTGAGGGAACCGCCATAAGGCCCTCGAATCTGGACCTCAGCATCCAGGCTGAACGATGGGATGGAGACGTTCCTTCAGGTATACGGGGCCGAGGCTGTTTAGGGCTTTAAAGGTCAGCACCAACACCCTGACTTGTGCTCTGAAATGTACTAGGGTGGCTGAAGGGACCTTTGCCTTTAGGAGTTGGCTCCTATGGGTTTTCTAGTAGCGCAAAATGGCGCTGACTTTAGCTGGACTTGGCCTGTCTAAGGAGGATGTGTCCAGAAACATTTACAAAGTCTACTATGCAATAGCTCCTGCTGTGTTTCATATACAAAGTGGTGTTAGTGAATTGGGTTACCCACCACAGGCTATATATGTACATACTGGAGATTCTGATTGGATTCCCCAATCATATTTGCAAATGAGCTCTCATTTCCTGCTTGCCAGGTTATTTTGTCTCTTTAAATCATTGTCTTAGACTGATGATGCAAAACACTGAGTGGTCCTTGCCGCCAATGTTCAATGTCATCAGACTCAAGGAATGGATAATTAATATTGAAAGGTGTGATTGCAGCCAAGTGGGATGGCTAATCAGCTACTGATTTCTCTCTAATGTCCTAGATTATTTAGAAATCTAATCTCTGTGGGGAGGTAGAGAAAGGGTCTGGGATGGTGGGATCGTAGTAGAAGCATGCTATCCCATTTCAAATATAAACATGGAGCAATTATGCCAGCAAGCTGGTCTCCTCATTATTCATTAGACCACGTTCTCAAGCTATGACAAGCTTTTCCTTGAGAGCTGGCTTGACACTGCCAAGAACAGAGGCAAACAAAATGGTATTTCAGAAAGCCAACAAGAGCCTGAGACAAACACCATGTCATGAACTATGAAGCTGTTCTAGCCATTGGAACCACATTACTTTGGCAATGAAGGCAAACCAAACAACACCAATGCCTTAAGAAGGGAAAGGAACAGCCAGCTCAGACCCTCCAAGTGTCCCTATTTTCCAGGGACAGTCCTGGATTTACAAAAGCTGTCCTGGTTTCTGATTTGATCCCAGAATGTCCTGTTTTTCCTTAGCTTAAAGGTAAAGAGACCCCTGAACATTAGGTCCAGTTGTGACCAACTCTGGGTTTGCAGTGCTCATCTCGCTTTATTGGCCGAGGGAGCCGGCGTACAGCTTCCGGGTCATGTGGCCAGCATGACTAAGCTGCTTCTGGCGAGCCAGAGCAGTGCACAGAAACACCTTTTACCTTGACGCCGGAGCGGTACCTATTTACCTACTTGCACTTTGACATGCTTTCGAACTGCTAGGTTGGCAGGAGCAGGGACGCTCAACCCATCGCGGGGATTCGAACCGCCAACCTTCTGATCGGCAAGTCCTAGGCTCTGTGGTTTAACCCACAGTGCCACCCATGTCCCTCTTTCCTTAGCTTAGGACAGCCCTATTTTTTCATCGGAGAAGTGTTGGAGGGTATGGAGTTATGTGACCACCAAGCCAAGGAGATAAGTAACTATACAACCTTTAGAAGACATCTGTATAGGGAAGGTTTTTTTTAATGTTTAATGTTTTATTATGTTTTGTATATTCTGTGCTGGATGGACCAAGGACTCAATATAAGACTCCCCGTCTTTCTGTGTCCTATATCCATCCTTTAGGTTCTGGGGTGTTGCAAGATTTCCCACATTAAAAGATTATTCATTTCACTATCAACACGCTCTGTTACTTCCAGGTTGCCGCAGAGCGCAACTCGAACACGCTCAACCCGAAGCGCATTCAACTCAAGGTATGACTGTACATATGTCAAACCCAATCTTCAAGGGAGTTCCGTTGTTGAAACTGCTTCTTCTTACACTGCTGGCAACAGAATCTGCAATAAACAGTTGCGCGGGGCTATGCAACTTCCCAGCCGCTGAGAAGCATTGATGACTCAAAGTGAAATAGCCACATCATCTGCCTGACCCACACGGCTGCTCCTTATGACTGTTGCCAGAGCAACGTGGGAAGCAGCCGCAGTTGCAGCAGTTCCCACAGGTAATGTCGGAATCGCCTCACAGCTATGAATGCCTAGAGACATCCAGGTTGCTAATGGTGGTTAATCAAGAACCCAGGCTGTTCATTAGTTATCTTGCAGCCCTGCTCACACCCACCCCGATCCGTGCTCATGATCAAAGAATGATACAACATCATGGATTGCCTTCCGATACCCATTTGTGTGGGAAAGCGATTCCAATCTGCCACAGGAGAGTTGAAGATGAGTAATGATTTCGGATAAATTAATTTGGAATTAAACAGTCGGATGGAGCCTGAGCATAGCTCTCTGGTAGTGAGACCTTTGGCCAATCCTTGCTGTGAAAGGAAATAAATGCTTAAGTCAAATCAACTGCTGAGCTATGGCTGCATGCTAAGAGGGACCAGAGCATCAAACTACTGCTGCAAGGGCCTTACTGTGGCCAGTGGCGTAGCAAGGTCAGGTGGTACCCGGTGTGGAAAATTTCTTGTCACACACGCACAGTGAAATCTAGTTGGACTCCCAAGAGACTGTGATCTACTCACAGTATAAAAAAACTGGCTGTGTTCTACCCATTGTCATTGCCAGGAGTTGTTGAGGGAAGGATTTAGCAGTAGACTCGTAATCTGGTGAACTGGGTTCGTGTCTCCGCTCCTCCACATGCAGCTGCTGGGTGACCTTGGGCTAGTCACACTTCTCTGAAGTCTCTCAGCCCCACTCACCTCACAGAGTGTTTGTTGTGGGGGAAGAAGGGAAAAGGAGAATGTTAGCCACTTTGAGACTCCTTCAGGTATTGATAAAGCGGGATATCAAATCCAAACTCCTCCTCCTCCTCCTCCTCCTCCTCTTCTTCTTCTTCTTCTTCTTCTTCTTCTTCTTCTGCCTGCCTGCCTGCCTGCCTGCCTACATGCCTCCTCCACCAGCCCATGAGCGCAGGGCTGTCAAAACAAAGCGGCAAAAAGCAGTCAACTACCCCGCCTTCCCCCAACAGCTCGGGGTAGGCGGGAGCCACGGGTGGGCAGTGCACCGAATGTCACCCCCCTCGGTGATTACACCCAGGGAAGTCCACCCCCCACCACCCCACCTTGCTCCTCCCCTGACTGTGGCTCTTGCCTTGCTATTTCTGATGCTTCGGGTGATGACTGCACTCGGATGGCCATAGCCTTGTGTTCCTATCAAAGCCTTAGAAATGTTCCCAATGCAGCGCACGCATTATGTCACAAGGCACAACAGGGCCCCACGGGGCCCGGCACACCTTCTGAAGGGTGCGATGAGCCCTGTCGGACCCTTCTGCAGCTGCGACAAGCCTTGTTGGACCTCGGTGCATCGTTTGATGTCACACGTGTGACGTGTTGCATCACCCGGCCAGGGAACCCCAGTGAAAATGTTGTGGACACCTTGGCATCCAGGAGCCCCAAGAGATGGTGCCAATGTGACATAGTAAGAAACAAAAACAAAATCACCCCCTTCCCAGTTTAAAAGGCCACAGATTATTTAATTAGTCAATTAAATTAGACCTAGGGGAAAAGGAAGGGACGCGGGTGGCACTGTGCGTTAAACCACAGAGCCTAGGACTTGCCGATCAGAAGGTTGAAGGTTTGAATCCCCGCGACGGGGTAAGTTCCCGTTGCTCTGTCCCTGCTCCTGCCAACCTAGCAGTTGGAAAGCACATCAAAGTGCAAGTAGATAAATAGGTACCGCTCCAGTGGGAAGGTAAACGGCGTTTCCGTGTGCTGCTCTGGTTCGCCAGAAGCAGCTTAGTCATGCTGGCCACATGACCCAGAAGCTGTACGCCGGCTCCCTCGGCCAATAAAGCGAGATGAGCGCTGCAACCCCAGAGTCAGCCACGACTGGACCTAATGGTCAGGGGTCCCTTTACCTTTAGGGGAAAAGGAATGTTTTTGCTTGGCGCCTAAAGATATGCAATGAAGTTGCCAGGCGAACATCCCTGGGGGAGAGCATTTCATAAGTGGGGAACCGACAGCAGAAAAGGGCTGCTCTCACATTGCTGTCCTCTGGACCTCTCAAGAAGGAGGCACACGAAGAAGGGCCTCCGATGATGATTGCAGGGTCTGAATCTGTTCATATGGGGAGAGGCGGACCCACAAAACAGCCCAGGTGCTTTCAGAAAGATTAAGGGTGGGTTCTGTGAAACTGAAGCCAGGGTTGCCGTTCCAACTCTCCGAGTTGCCTGGGGCAAGCCGTGATTATTCCTCCTCTGCGCTCCATCTCTAAAAAAAATATAAACTACTTCACTGAAGAGATATGTTGACAAATGAGATCAGGGTTGTAAAATGCTCAACAAGTGTGTTACAATTGTGCATCTGAAAATGATGATATACATTGTTTTGCCCAAGATGATGACCAGATTCTACCGGAGCTCCAGCACCTCTTTTCTCTCTACCAGGCAGCTAATGACTCAGAAGCAGCATTTCCACTTAGGAAAACACCTGCATTCCCTTTTGTCTGCACAAACAGAACATGATAGTCATGCTCTAAAAGCCCTGGGAATTGTTCCTCTCTGCAGATCTGTCTGGGGTGCCTCCCACCTGCTCTGCTGGGATGGCCAACATTCCTTCAGAAGCACGGGAGGAGGAGGGTGTTGGCCCAGGTTGCTCAATGAGGATTAAAAGCCAACGTCTTTTGCCCCAAACAAAGATGCTTTATTTGTCTTGGATCTCTTAAGGATTACTGTGTGTTTTTCTCTTAATTAACAAAAGCAATCCCTGTGCCATATCCTCTTAATTTTCTGTTCAGCCCTGTCTTCTTCCAGCTCCCAATTTGATCCACCCAGCTACCACCACCATCTGTTTCCCAGAGAAGTCACTCAAGATGGATAACTTCATTTTTCCTTCATGATGGCAGGAACGTGCTTGACAAATCACATCATATCCTCTTGCTTGTCTGCTCTCTCTCTCTCTCTCTCTCTCTCTCTCTCTCTCTCTCTCTCTCTCTCCCTCCGAATCTGCCTCTTTCTCTCTTGCGACATAAGAATCATATTCTGGGAGGCTGCATCCTCTGCAACGTCTGTTTATTTTGGCTGTGATGCCTAATGCCTCTGGGCTGGATGTTAGTCAACCTGACCTTTCCTGTTTTCTGAGTCAATGATCTTAGATCACTAAGTCAGGCACAAGATGCCTGAAATTAACCAGCATCTGGGGAATGACAATGAAGAATCTGGTTGGGCACTAGATAAGGCCAACTCCTCTTCATCGAAAAAGGACTTTGTGCTTTTGTACCCTCTTGTACTCCTATTCTTAAAATACAGACCCTCCAAGTGTCCCTATTTTCCAGGGACAGGCCTGGATTTACAGAAGCCATCCCAGTTTCTGATTTGATCCTGGAATGTCCCGCTTTTCCTAAGGACATTTCTATTTTCATCAGAGAAATGTTGGAGGGTACGGAGTTATGAGACCCCTGAGCCAGTCAACTTACTGCCAGGCCTCCTTAGCCCCCTCAAGATGGGGAGGCTAAGCCCCACCCCACCAGACATTGGGGGACTGTCGAGGTATCAACCCCATGGAATTGGCACCCTTGCAAGAGGTGGAGACATGAGCAAGCACATGTGAACTTGAACCCCTTCCTTTTACACACAGTCAAACACATGGCATATTTATGCAACTACTTCTGATGAAGCATATGCATATCTTGGATCCTGAATGCCTTGCGAGTCAAACGGCTTGGCTCCCGAACGCCGCAACCCCAGAAGTGAATGTTCCGGTTTGTGAACGTTCTTTGGAACCCAAACGTCTGACGTGGGTTCCACAGCTTTGATTGGTTGCAGGAGCTTCCTGCAGCCAATCGGAAGCCGCGCCCTGGTTTCCAAACGTTTTGGAAGTCGAATGGACTTCCGGAACGGATTCTGTTTGACTTCTAAGGTACCGCTGTATTTCTGTTCGAGGGATTGTAAAACCTGAATCCAACCTCTGACACAGGATTGATACAGATTCAGCAACAGGTTACACAATTCACCTCCTGGAACTCTCTCCACTGTCCAGGCAACTTTCCCCTCAGCAGTCCTCGATAGTAAGGATGGGCCTTTTGCTCCTAACTATAGAACCACCAGTTGCTGGAGCCATGATCAAAGATGCTGTTTTCGGGCCCTGTCAGAGCAACATTGGACACTGCCAGGCAATCTCCGAGGATAAGCCATTGTCAAGGAATGTCATCACAAGCCTGTCATAGGGAGAAAGTATCCAAATTCTTCCTTTGTTGCTAACCTGTGCTCCAGGCTTCCTCCCCTCCCCTCACCCATCTCTCTCTTCTAAAAAATCAAGGTAATACAATAGGTCCTTTCAGGCTGTGCCAAACTCCTTCTCAAGCCCTCTCAGATAAGCTCTGGCAGGAAAGGTGACTGCCATCAATATTTTGGTGAATGTTAACTACCTGGGGACAGCTTTGAGAGGGGATAATCGCAGCTAGTTTTGAAGCATGTTTTGAAACACTGCATTTAAGAACTCTTCCACCACAGTCTTCCTGTCAAACAATCCTTTGCAAAAAGGGGGAAAGGCAGCAACCCTTTTCCAAATAGCAAGAGAAAAGCCGAAAGTCCTCCTCCATCAAGGTATGTTTTCACCTTTCCCAGGTACATTTTCCGCTTTCGTTTCATACATCATTTCAGAGAAATGCTATTTATGGGGGGGGGGTTCTTTTCCTTTAGTCCTATGGGGAAGTTTAAAAGGGGTTTTCAGCACATGTTTGGGAAATGGAACAGTCCTACCGTGGCACTTTTCAGCTAGAGAAAATGTGCAGTGAACTTGGGCTGGTGTCACGTCAGAGATAAAAGTATTGCGCTGTGAACTGTGAAGACCTGATTCAGAGCCACAAGTTCACTAGATGGCCCTGGGCAAACAGCTATTCTATGTTCTTCCACCACCCACCTGTAATAGAGACATAAAAATAGCGGCCTACCATATAAAGTTGTTGTACAGATTACTGAGATAAGGTGTGTAAACTGTTTTGAATGTTCTAATTCTGCAATACTATTCCCATTTACCTGGAAGTAAACCTCACTGGACTTATTTACTTCCAAGTAAATGTTTGTAGTAATGCACTATATAAATGTAACTATCACCATCATCGTGGTTCACCTGGTATGGGAGCATGTAGCAACTTCCATGGCTGTGTTAATATTGTTTTCATATTGTAATAATAATGCAGTGAGGAGTGATTTTTTTTAAGGGTAAGTGTACATGATACACATACATAATAATGAGTAATAATCCTCCATGATCCCAATTTCATTCTTGTCAAATTACTGTTTATTTAAACTTCACTATGCAGACTCACGTTAATATAATCCCATGTTGCCAATGCCCAGTGATCCTAGTATTCTGGATGTCTCCCAAGCCATTTGGATAACTGTGTTCTCTCCTGCAAAGGATTTGTAAAAAGCAAAGTCCTTTCAATACAAGATGCAATGAAATCCTTTGATGTACGGTTTGGATTGGTAGTTGCTGCTGCTGCTGCTGCTGCTGCTGCTGCTGCTGCTGCTGCTGCTGTTTCGAATGTTTTCTTTGAGAGAAAGTCCTCTCCCTAGCAAAATGCAAAACAGCTGGAGGGGGAGACATGAGCAGACACGAGCATGTACTCATATGCTTTCCATTCACACACACTCGTGTACAAATGCAATTATCTAATTATATTCGTGTACAGATACAATTGTGCTCCTACTCCTAAGTACGTCTCTATGGGTCTCTGCAACTGTAATTGTAAAGGCTGCCAAAGTGGAGAGAAGGTTAGAAAACACCATGATTCAGACTTAAAGTGATTTTGGGTTAGAATGGTATTTCCAGTGGATACTTCTTCCAGGTTTTTGGATCAGTGGCATGGGTTTGCCTTTGTTTCTTCTAAAATACTGAGTGTGCAGTTCCGTATTTGAGGAAGGATCACAGCTTAGTGGCAGAGCATCTGCTATTCACAGGTTAAATCCATGGTAGGGCTGGGAATGTCCTTGGTCTGCAATCCTGAAGAGCGCTGCCAGTTAGTACTGTACGTACAATACTGACCTAGATGGACCAAGGATCCATAAAGCAGCTTCTTGTGTCCCTGTGTCCTTCTTCTCCCCTAGTTAGCTTGTTGTATATGGGTGGGTACCATAGCAAACCAGGGACGCGGGTGGTGCTGTGGTTTAAACCACTGTGCCGCTTGGACTTGCTGATCGGAAGGCCGGCGGTTTGAGGCCCTGCGACGGGGTGAGCTCTCGTTGTTTGGTCCCAGCTCCTGCCAACCTAGCAGTTCGAAAGCACACAGTGCAAGTAGATAAATAGGTACCACTCTGGCGGGAAGGTAAACAGTGTTTCTGCGCGCTGCTCTGGCTTCGCCAGAAGCGGTTTAGTCATGCTGGCCACATGACCCGGAAAAACTGCCTGCGGAAGCAGACAAACACCAGCTCCCTCGGCCTGTAAAGTGAGATGAGCCCCGCAAACCCCAGAGTCGTTCGTGACTGGACTTAAATGTCAAGGGTCCCTTTACCTTTACCATACCAAACCATTCTGGAGGAGGGAGACCTATGGGCCCTTCCCGTATTGCCACAACAACCTAGGACACTTAGTGACCACTTGCATGAGCCACAAGAAGCATGAGGGACAACAAGTCACTATTATGTTCTTTGGGAATCCCGCAGTATATGTGGATTCTGCTCACATAGCAGGACTGGATTGAGCCTGGAGTGTCACAGAGTACGCACAAAGACATCCATTTCACATTAGCAAGTAAATGCAAGTTCCTGTATTTTCCAAGTATAGGTAAGTTTCTGGTGGTCAATGGAAACTCCACATCCCTGATCCAAGAATTATCAGTGTAGTGCAGTATTTAGGGTGTCAAACTACGATCAGCAAGGCCTAAGTTCAAATCATCACTCAGCAGGTGAACCTCGGTCCGTCACCCTCTCATCCTTCAGCTGCTTCAGCTGCTCAGATTTGCTGTAAGTAGGGATGGGGTAGAAATTCAATTCTGTGTGTGTTTAAAGGCAAAGTTACCACGTTCCCTGTTTCCAAAACAATATCCAAACCAAGACACATCCATCTCTTGAAATTTGCACTTCTCTGAATTTTGCAATAAAGTTGTCTAGCCAAGTAATGTGTACCCAAAAAAAAAGAGCATGTACCTGGGTAAAGCTTGCGTATAAATGCATATATTGGTGAGAATAACATACAGAAATGCATTATATTGTGGGAAACTACTTTGTTAAAAAAAAATCTAATCCTTTGGGGAAACTGCATGCAAAACTGCATCTATTGGGAGAAATTTGCACTAAGGTGCTGGTGAACTTTTTCTCACAAAATAAAATCACAAGCTGATGTGGAAAACTGAAGTTAAGATTGGAAAATGAGAAACTGAAACAAGTTGAAATTGTCATGTTTGTCCATCCCTAGTTACAAAAAGAAAATGGATGGGGGTGGGGGGAAACCAAGCTTGCTCCTCTGAACTCCTTGGTGGAAGAATGGGATTAAGAGGCAATGTAGGAATAAATGCTGAGATATATGGAAAAAAGGGGCACTTTCATGTGAGCCAACTTGTTGCTGACTGGAGTACAATATGTTGAAGCTGGTGTTGTTTTGGATAAGAGACCTATAAGCATCTCGTTTATTGACACCTCCAGGAATCAGTGTCTAAGACTACATGCGTACTAACTTTACTTTGTCTACTACTCTTTTATTCCTCCTATAAGTCACTCATTCATTAAAGGAAGCCCAACCATCTTTGTGCATGTCTGTGCATATGCACACAAAGTACCCTAATCTTTGTGCAGTGGCGGAGGTCAACCAATGGGTATACAGATCGTTATTACATCTAAATAAATGTGTGTGTGCGAAATGTGTGTGCAACACACACACTCCTAAGCACAGATCCCCGTCTGTGTGTGCACGCACATATATAGCCACATGCTTGAGAATCCCTGTTTATTATGCAGTAGAGCAAAACTGAGATTTTTAAAATAAATTCCCCCAGTGTAAATAAACTCCCCACCTTGAGCAAACTTCAAGCAATCGCAGAGCAGATTTCTCTATTTTTCAAATAAATCATTGCTTTAAATGAGCATGGGCCTGACAGTTAGAATTTCCAAATGATTCAATATTTGGGGCAGTGTTGGAAACAACTCAAACAAACAATTTTACAAGTTCCAGAAGTGAATACTTCCCTGATCCCCCTTCCCTCTCGTCTCTCTCTCTCTCTTTTTAATTTGAAGAGCTGGGAGGGGAGGGAAACGAGGGGCTGTGCTCTTTGGCCCATAGGAAATCAATGACCCAAGGACATCTGCAAACTATTAGGACACAGACTTCAGGTAGCTCATAGGAACACGTGCTGTCCACATTACACCCTGCAAGTATATTTCCACAACTTTACTTCTCCAAATAAACAATCTGGCTTGTCCTGCATTAGCAAGGAGCTACACAAACAGGTAGAGAGAATGGTTGTTCTATTCTCTCCTCCAATTCTGATGGATTTCTCGTAAGCCGTCGCTTGGCCATGTAATTTGAACTATTCATTGGCAGTAATTTAAAACTAGCCTGGTTCCTAAATAGAATACGGCTAGCTTTAACTTACTGTCATTTATTTATCTGTATGAAACATCGTGTATAATTTTCACAGCATGTTAGCTTTGACGTACATGTCATAATTAAATAGCCGCTTGCCAAAATACGGATTTTTAAATGAGAAAAATCCAACAGGAGCAGCAATAATAATGAAAATAAAAAGAATAGATTATGAATATGGAGATAAGTAAAATCAAATTGTTTACAACATTCTGACACAATTTAACATTTTTAAAGCTAGCAAGTTCTTGTCCTGTATAAAATTGTATTGTATTGAGAGATTCAGATCACTGTATGTTTGTTTTCATGCATGAATGTCGCTGAAAAATACTACGATCTGTACAGTACATTCACAAAGGAACACATGCTAAAAGCCAATAAAGAGGCTTATCCTAAAACTGTAAAGTGAATTGAACTAGTAAAAAAGTTAAAGCAACAGAAAACTTAAAGAATTAGGGAACAGGAATTATAGCTTCAATGTTACCATTATGTCCTTGCTGTATGTGACTAATTTACTAAAAAATACTAATGACTTTATATTGGCTGAAAGCATTAATGGTTTAGGCTGCAATCCTGCATACAGTTAGAATGATTAAATATCACTGGAGTCAATGACCCGAAACCAACAAAAGTTAGTAGTACCTACAGCACATTGAAATTTGTGGCATTAAGGTTGTTACAGCTAGCTTGCTCCTACTGACTGCAACAGAACTTAAGGCATGATTAAACTTCCTTGGGATGGATCGAGGCCAAAAAGATTTAAATAGCCTAACTGTGCAGCCTTAGACTATAAACATTCAGAATGAAATAAATGCTAATGTTTAGCGGACTGCATGTCTGGGAAGAGTCAATCCTACTGATAGCTTAGCTATCAGTGATTTATATCTTTTTATTCAGGCAGGGGTGCAATCTACTGGGTCCTGGAAAACACCCAAAAAGAGGAAGTACTCCGATGTCTTTGGTGCTCTCAAACCAGAGTGTATCAGATCTTCCAGAAATTGTAGGAAGCTCCCATGGAATCAAGATTCTGTGTTTTCTGAAGTAGAGCAACCAGGCTTGCACACCTTGTGAATGAGGACCCTCCGACACAATTTGGGGTCTTCATGTGCGCATATAGCCTCATGTGCAAAAAAGCAAACAAACAAACACTAGTTTGTCACATGGCAGGACTTCTGATGCTATAGAAGTAGTAGTATTGGTAGGCACAATCTTAACCACATCTGAGCAGTTTTATATTCTGCAGACCTCATCAAAATACATGGGAACAAAATGTGTCTAATAATGGCTGGCTGGTTCTCAATAGCAACAGCCATATGTTTGTTTGTCAAAGAGATTCTCCTATTTTGTTAGCTACCATCTTGGATGCGATGAATCCAGAAACTGCCATCAGAATTATTTGAGTATTGTGTATATTTAGATATTGTAAAGGGTTATTTTGGTTGACTGTGTGATTAAAAGCATGATCATGGAATTGTAGAATTGGAAGGGACCCCGAGAATCATCTAGTCCAATCCCCTTCAGTGCAGGAATAGGCAGCTGTCCCATGCAGGGATCAAACCTGCCACCTTGGCGTTATCAACACCACGCTCTAACCAACTGATCTATCCAGGCTGATCATTTACATTTTTAATGGCGATGGTGATGCCCCAGCCCTGCCTCTCTTGACAGCCCCAAGGCAAGCAACAACAAAGGCACTCCATTAAAAGCAAATCAAAAGCATAGTACAAAAGCTAGTCGGCATTAAATTATACAAACATACAAGTACAGATACAATTGATGCCTCTCTTAAGAAAGGCAGGTCAATGCTCTTTAGTAAGTGATTCCGGGAGATTATTTCCTCTCTAGCAAAACTCTGTTCCAACAACAGAAATCATGTGAGATGGATAATGAGCAGATATTATTAGATCAGTGCCTCTTCAGAATCCCTTTATGGTCTGCAAAAAGCAGTCTCAGGGTGGGGTTTGTTTTAAACTTTAAATCTTGGTCGAGAACTCCTCTAGTGGATTGAAGGAGGAGAAGGATCCAGCTGTCCACACCAGCAGGATCAAGTGGGTCTGATATTTCAGCAGGGTTTAAATGGAAAAAATGGGCACTTTTATGGATAAATCTGCAAAAGTTCTCATTTGGGGAAACAATCCAGTTTTTCAACTTAAGCTTTCTTTGAGCAACTCTTGGAATGTGAATACACAGGGAGAAATAAAGATTACATCCGAGAGGAATCTGTTATGATAAACCATGCAATTTTATTGATTCAGAAATCAATTCTGAGCAAAGAACTGATTACACTTATTCCATTTAGTCATTTAAGTGCTTTATGGCAGAAGCTCTGCTAGCCCATGCTGGGACTGTTTCCATTAGCTTCCAACACCCCCCCCCCAAAAAAAACGACTTTGCTATTGTTGTTTATATATAAAAACTATACACACAAAAAACACAAATTGTAAATGGCTGACAGGTTTCTGTAAGCATGAAAGAAGCATAAAATCAGATAAACCAATAGCCAGAGTTATGAAAATTTAACCTGAAGCTTTATATCATAATTATTCAAAATTATTTGATTCCGTGTCTGCCTCTCTGCCACATGGAAAAACAAAAACTCTATGAAAAACATACTCTTATCTGAACTTCTGATTATTTTACTGCTTTAGACATTGACTAAGCCATTCAGATAACCGAAACCCCTTCTAGAGTTTGACAGCAAGGCAAAAAAGCTATTCAAAAGTTCTGAATTTGGAGCACCTTGTGGAAACAAGTGACATGATACAATCAATCTGATGTTATGACTTTGAGTTAACATCTTGGTGTTGTGGGATTTCTGATCTACTTTGAAGTAGGGAAGTGAATAATCCCTCGCTTGCTCTCCTTTTACTGTTCTGCAGAGCATGCATGCATCAAACTGACCTCCCCAATTACAATTTAATAGCATGATTCACAGTGCAAGCAAGCCTACACATGTCTACTTGGAAACAAGTCCCTGTTTACTTCAAAGCAGCTTACTCCCAGGTAGGTAAGTACAGGGCTGCAGACTTGCCCTCTACCTAGATGTGTTGCTTTGAATGCAACAGTTTATCCTACTTTCTAATAAGCAGTGTGACTTTTTAAAAGAAGTTTTATTTTCTTTAAATGTATCAATATGATCCTTTTCTGGATACAAGAATGAACCCTGATACACTGTTTGTGATGTTGGGAATGGAGGGAAAGCATATTGTTTGACAAAATTACTAAATGTAACATATATAACCAATTACAGCATTTGAACTTTAATTTAAACATAAAAGCAGGAATGCTGTTGTTGTTGTTGTTTTCGCCAACCTCTACTTCCTCAAGAGTTACAGCACTTTTAGATCCCATTTCTTGCAGGAGAAAAGTGTTTAAGCACTTGCTAAATTATCTCCGACTGAAACCAGCAGGATTTTAAAAAGACCTTCATTTCAGCTGAATTGGGTCATTACATGTAGGAGGCAATTTAGACTAATGGACTTTTAAAGTTTTCTTTTGACAAATAGTATATATTGGAGAATGACTTGATTTAAGAGGACCCTTCTTGCACCAGAGTTCTAAGTTATGTTATTTACTTATTTTATAATTGTACGTTGCATCTTTAGAAAACTTTCAAGGCAGCTTTGAGATAGTATCCCTTAATTCTTTAATACACGCAAGGCAAAAACAAAAACAAGGCATCATATTCATCCACACATTAGCACCAAAATGTAAATTAACCCTCCTCATCAACACCCCTTGCTGTATTCTTGGTGGAGGTAAAACAAAGGGGATAATGAGACTTTCAAGCACTTGCAGAGCAAATCCACAACCAGACTGGTAGAATTTAGACTTATTGAGTGGCTAAGCTTTGCTCACCTTAACAAGACGTTACCAGTCTTTCATAAAGAGAAACACTTCTACAGCTACAACCCTTAGTCACTAAAGCTGCCACACTATAATAATGCTTTATTTAGTACAGTAAAGTATATAGTATAATACATATTATATATAGTATCTCTCCTACTTCAGGACAGCCACACTGATATTCTTCAGCCTTTACAGATATTAAAATAAATAAATAAATCTGACTTTACTTTTCACTTTCAGAGAAGGGGTTGCAAGCCATCTTTCAGAGATGGTCAGATGAAATCTATCACGTTTCATTTGTATTAGTTAAGTGAGAGAGCAGGTTAAGTACCGTCGAAATATACAGCATCCAACACATCCGTTTATCAGAATTAGAACAACCAAAACAGAAATATTATATCCTCCATGAAAGCATTTTTGTTTAATTCTAAAAACTAAATGAATGCCATTTGGATATATTTCTGGCATATGTTATTCCAGCTCCTACCCTGGAACGTAGGTGGGGGGGGGGGTGTTAGGAAGACATAAAATATTATTCGGAGATATGAGATGAGTAACCCTTCTTAAAAAGCAAGAGAAAGGCTTCAAGGGGACCTTTTTTTAAAAGGAAAGTTCCCTAAAATATACTTTATTTAACTTTGGATATTTGCATGCCTAGGAAATACTGGGGAGCGGGGTGTATAAAACGGCATCTAATCTTATCGGTGATCTCTGCGTTTGTGGAATGCATTAGTTTAAGAGCAATTTGCATAAAGCAAAACCCAGGGTCCTTTTTTTTCCATTAGCCTCTGGTTCTGTGCGTGCATGTGTTTAAAAAACAACTTCTCGTGCGTTTCCAGAACATAGCGGGATGTGTTGGCGCACCGTCGCCAACTCTGCTGCGTTTTATTCCTCCAAATAAGTGTCCATTCTTAGGCAGTTTCGGGCCGGGAGAGCATCATCTCGGCTGCCTACCCTTCCTTTCCCCCTCTCCCCTCAACCCTGCAGATACAAAACAGTCTGCATCTTCCCCCCCCCCCGCTTTCTCCCGCCCCCCCCCCACCGCCCCGGCGCCGCTGCCGCCGCCACCCACTTTCGTCTGCTCAAAGCTTCCGTCACCAGCATCTGTGGGTGACATCACACTTTGCCAACTGCGGCTCTGGTGCCTGAGATTTCAGCGCGTTGACTGCTCCTGCGGGCAGAGGGGAGGAAAAGGAGGATCCGTTACAAAGGGGCTTTAGAAATCCCTAAAGTTTGCAGGGGGAAAGGAGGGGAGGGGAGGGGAAGAGGAGGCGAGGCGGAGGAAGAGATATTTTGCGCGCGCCTTTAGGTTGCGAGATTCTGCCCCTCGCAGAGATGCGCCTCCAGCGCAACCGTCGAACCGCTGGAGCGCCCGGGGGGAAGCGGACCGCTCGAAGGTTGCCGTTGTTTTGCGAGACAGCCATCTCTTTGGAATTCATTTCCTCGCTCAGTGGGTTGAAAAACAGAGATTGCACCCCACCACACACACACACACACGAGAATCCCACACTGACCTGAATTAGCACAACAGGGAAGCCCTCGAAATTAACGCTATAAACGCTGTCTGGCCCCCTTTTGGAGGAAAAAGCACGCTCCTTTTGAAAAATAAAACGCCTCTTAAAAGCGACTCTTATTAGTACATCGTTTCAAGGTCTGCTGGGGTGTTTTTAGGTTTGGGGTTTTGAAAAGAGGGGAGGTCTAACGTTGAAACGAGGAAGGTGGTTGAGACTCCTGTCTGTGTATGGAAGAATCGATGAGCAGCGAGTTTAAGACGGTTCTATGGATCTCGGGTTATCATTAATTTGTATAATGGTTATTATGCTAATGTACTAATCTTAGAATATTTCGCTTCCTTGAAAAAAAAAATATCGAGGGAAGAATATTGAAGAGCTTCTATTCTTGAATGAAAACTTGTTTAAATAGGCAGTAGTTTTCATGAAGTTTTTTTTCAACCGAACAAAACTATTGTTCTTTTGGTTTATTCTGCCAATCGTCCATCGAGCATCACCAGACCGACTCAGTTTTCAACCAAGTCCGTATATTTCTTTTCTTTTCGAGCAAGGGGGGGGGGCAGGTGAATAGTAATCTTCCGCTGCGATTTTGCTGGAATATTCTGCTTTTTAGCACAGAAAATCAATGCAACAAAGCCACCTTCTCGACGAAAGAAAAAGACCTTGTCCCAAAGTCATTTATATATTTTGCAAAAAATAAATAAATAAAATTAAAAGCCTTTTCCGGTTGCTGCTCAAAATTTGAATCTAGGTTTAAAAAGGGGGGAAGGAAAGGGAAAACTCATGGTACATATTGTGCAAAACGAAATCATTTGTCTCTCTCTCCAGGGGAGTGAAAAGTTACTCTAAGCGTTGCAAGGGATAAGAAGATTACATTGTACTCTGGAAAACGTGAGCTTTCCCCCTTCGAGTTATTTTTATCAAAGGTTTTCCCCCTCCCAAAACATGTTTTCAAAGCCCAGTTATCTTTCAACTCTTCCAGTGTTAACTACACAGTTTTGGGGGAGATAACTGTTTTATTGGGAAGACAGCAAAAGGGAAATGGATCTCACAATTATATCCTTAATTTTCTTCTGTTTCTGCATCGTCCTAATGCCGTATTAAAGATATACGGTACTTTACAAGATAAAAGGCGCAGATTCTCGCAAACCAGGGGCGCCCTGGCAAAATAGCTGGGCGGCACAAGAGCCGTGGACGAGGGGGGGGGGGTGGGGGGTCGGGAAGGGAAGGGAAGGGAAGAAACGAGGGTTTTCCACCATGAAAAAAAATGCAATTCAGGAAGGGGCAGCATGTGGCTTCCTCGCCACCAGGCCCGTGACAACGGCAGGAAGGTGTCTGCCTCGGTGGTGGAAGGAAAAGAAGATTAGGTCCCTTAAGTGGGATCCAAGCTAGATTGACTCCTCGAGTCCTCGCAGGATTTTACCCGCCCCTGACCGCAGGACACAAGTCCAAAGGCAGCCGAGGCAGAAAGCCGTTGCGTGTTTGGGGTTTGTTTGCTTTAAAAAATTATAATAATGCGCCTTCTTTAATCTGGAAAAGACGCGTCCTCCCAAACTGACGGCGGGGGCGCCGTGGCTGGCAAGCGATAGTGGGCAGCTCTCCGCCTGATCCTTCCCACGACAGTCCTTTCGACCATCTAGGGCACCCCCCTGTGCGACCCTCCCCCACCCCGCCCTTGAAAGAAGCCCTGCCTAGGTTGCCTAGGGGGCTCATCCTTCTTCTCCGTGTGCAACTAAGTGCAAACACATGCGCCCACCTTGCCTCGAGGCAGCAATGCAATTGCCCCTCGCTCAAGTCCTCTCTAGGGGGTCCATGCATAGAGTCCTTTCACCCCGGACCTCAAAACACATATCTGCAGCCCGATCCTATCCATGTATCCTGGGAGTGGAAACACATGAGGGGAAACTAGGATGTGGGGGGAAATTAAGTTATCGCTTGAATCCAACAAGGAGAAGAGGCAGCAACTGGAGGGTAGAGGGTGACACTCTTTTTCCTTCCCTTGGTACCACTTAAACTGGGAGGTAAGACACACCGAGAAAAGTTTCAGCCATAGTGGAACACGTCGTGTACGTCTGAATCGCTGCAGTAGATCCTAGACACGCTGGCTTAGAAGTTGGCTTGTGCGTAATGGGGTTTATTGTTCTTGGAGCAATAGGGGTTTATTACACATACGTGCGCAACTGGAAGTTGTACACAGGGTTGCAGCTTTAAATCCCCCTCCCCTTTATGACTTAGTTTTTCTAGGTTGGAGGGGGCAGGAAAAGTCGATATAGTCAGGGGTCTTCGAGAGCAATCTGTATTTTTTTAAGGGGAGCACAAATGCAATAGGCAAAGAAAGGGATTGTCATGGGGAAATTTTGCGGGTGCGGAGATAAAGAAGAGACGCGTAAGGTGACGATCTGCGCCCCCCCCCCCCACCGTTATCCCAAGCAGTTTGTTTGTTTTAAAATGAACTGTCTCTGAAACTTTTGATATCTTTATCAGTTTCCTTGACTCCGAAGCCGTTTCACCCGGAGAGGCTGGCTACATATTTACAATTGGACGGTGTAAGGGTGGCAAGGGGGAGTCGAGCCCTGATATATCAAATCGCCAGAGACTAATCTCTGCGAGTGTGCGCGCGTGTTCTTCAGGAGATGCGGTGCTCTGTGTGTGTGTGTGTGTGTGTGTGTGTGTGTGTGTGTGTGTGTGTGTGTGTGTGTGTGTGTGAAGGAGCGTCTAGCAGCCTTGAAAACGTCGGGGTTACTTTTCTGAGCCTATGGTGCCCCCTCTGGATGGAAAGGAGAAGGACACTTGATCTGCAGCAAAGGTGATTTGTTTATATATGTAAGTCACTGTAAAAGTTCCAAGAAAAGTTTGAAAGGAGAGTGGAAAAAGTGCACGGAAAGCAAAGCAAAAAGGCAATGGAATGGCGTCTGTCCTAGGGTAGGCAACATGACAGCTAATGATTTAAAGAGTTTGCAATGCGGGAAGCGCCCACAACTGACGGGCTGTCGAATTGCTAAGCGAGACAGTGCGATGCGCACATGACGTCTCGATAGATGGATTATCAAAAGGCGAATCAATCGCAAACTGCGCCCACTTTCCCTCCTTAGCCGTTTCTCTGCCGCAGCCAAGCTGTTCGGCTGTGCCAGAGCGCATCCCCGTAATGTGCATTCTTTATATCCGTCGGAAAACTTTTTCCTCCTGCTGTGTCACCTACTTTTAAGGAAATATTGTGGAAACATTGCAAAGCCAATAGGTATTTATATGTATGTGCCTGTGTATATATAGAAAAGACCTGAGGTTAGTAGGCATAGCATCTGATTCAAAAAAACAAATCAAAAACATTTCACAGAGACGTCTCTGAAACGAGATCCATCTGAATATCTATATGAGACGAAGAAGAAAACTTATTTTTCTTTCTCCGTGGTTTGAGCAGCGGGGCGGGGAGCGATGGGGATAAATTTCGAGGCATAATGCATCCCCTTGCGCCTGCTTTGCGTCTGGCCTTGGAAGAGAGGATGTCAGCGAGCCTAACAAGTAAATCCAAGTATTGTCTTTACGATGAAGGATCACGCTTGAGGAAGAAAACCCTGAATTATAGGGATTTAAAATATATTAGATCCCTCCCGGCAGGATGTGTAGCTGATGATCATTCCCATAGGTTCAACCCTTTCTAAAAAGATGCGTAGCCCATGTGCAGGTTTCCTTGAAAGTAAGTCTCGCTGCTTTCCGTGGCGCTTACACCCTAGTTAAGCCCTTGGGTTGGATGGTAGCTTGTACCTGTTGACTTTTACGGTGGAAAGTCTTATCTGCTTGAAATAGAAATTTGGTCATGTTATGTTCCTACACAGCAGATCACTCTCAGCGTGATATTTTGGAGGAGGGTGCTGCTGTCATTCACACACACACACACACACACACACACACACCACTAACCCTACTTTGCACAGAATAAGACCAGAGTAAGGGAAATTAAAGATAACCATTTTTAAAAGGAGTCGTCCTAGCCTAAGTATATAGCGTAGAAGGGGTATTTAAAACTAAACCTCTGGGTCAGATTCTCACGCCGTGAATTGCAGTGCAGCGCTGAGGAAGTCACCCTCGCCTTCTCTTCCTGAAACTTTTAAGTATCGATAAAGCATTAGGATGAGCAAACAAAAAACAACAAACTCTCCCATAGGAGAGGTGAGTCAGAAGAATCACTGGATTCAAAGCTGGGGGGGAGACAGATAGACAGACAGACAGACAGACAGACAGAGAGTCGTACAGAGGAGCTCTAAGCTCTTTCCGAGTGAGAGAGCGAGCGAGCAAGCATTTGTTCTGCAGTTTTACCCGAGCGATGACGTATCTGCTAGGGAAGATTTCATGCCTTTTCTTCAGCAGAAATCTGCCCAGATCAAGAAGTAGAAAAAGAAAGGAGAAGAGTTTACTCGGAGGAATATATAGCGCAAGAGTTGGGAAGTACAAAGGCTCAACTGCAGCGCGCGACAAACTTTCTCTTTCCCTCCTCCCTCACTCCCCCCCCCCCTATTTTCCTCTCTGAGATCTGCGCTCATTTCTCCCCTCCCTTCAGAGAGCGGCGAGGAAGGAGGGGGAGAGAGAGAGAAAACTTTTCAGCCAATCAGCTGTGTGCCAGCCCTCCAGGGGCAGGCCTGCCATTGGCTGAAAGTTTCTAAGGTGAAATAGCAGAGGAGAGTATTTATTAAAGAGACCCAGAGAGAAAGTTAGTAGAGCTGAGCTTGAAGCCGACTAGGTGATTTTGGGAGCCTATATATATATATATACACACATATATATATATATTCTTTTTTCTCCTTCTCTACCTTCCAAACTCCGAGGAACTTTTTCTCCTTCTTTTTTGAAAGGGGTGGAATATATATTTTAATATATATTCTTCCGACAGCCCCTCATTGACTATCCACGAAAAAGCTGCCCACATGTCCGTTGCTTGAGAGCAAATATCTGCAGCAGCAGCAGCAGCAGCGATTTTGCAAAAGCCGAGATCCGAGGTCTTCTTTCCAGTTTCTGCAACCCAGGCGAGACATTTTGGGTGCCCCTTGCGAACTTTTCCTTGTCGTTGCCGCTGGGCTCGCCTCTTTTCATGCAGTTTTAAGAGACCCTGCCACTTTCGCTTTTTCACCCCTCCCCACCCTCCTCTTCCTCCCCCCACCCACCCCCTCTTCCCACCCCCCTCTTGCTCGCTTTTTTCATTTCCACCGATATCCTCCCCCGGGTCGCTTTCTCGCATGAATCTCCTCGACCCTTTCCTGAAGATGACCGAGGAGCAGGAGAAATGCCTGTCCGGCGCCCCCAGCCCCACCATGTCGGACGATTCGGCCGGCTCCCCTTGCCCGTCGGGCTCTGGATCGGACACCGAGAACACGCGTCCCCAAGAGAACACCTTCCCCAAAAGCGACCCGGACCTGAAGAAAGAGAGCGACGAGGACAAGTTCCCCGTGTGCATCCGAGAAGCCGTCAGCCAGGTCTTGAAGGGCTACGACTGGACGCTCGTGCCCATGCCCGTGCGCGTGAACGGATCCAGCAAGAACAAGCCCCACGTCAAGCGCCCCATGAACGCCTTCATGGTGTGGGCGCAGGCCGCGCGCAGGAAGCTCGCCGACCAGTATCCGCACCTGCACAATGCCGAGCTGAGCAAGACGCTGGGCAAACTCTGGAGGTAAGCGCTGGGGATGGGCGCAACGGGGGGAAGGAAGCGGGTTGCCAAAGGGGCGCTGGCACGCTTGCTCCGGAGGAAGCGTGCAGAGGATCTCAGTCCATAGTTAGAGGGACGGGGAGGGTCTCCATGGTTTGATTGTTTAGCTTCAGGGGTGCCAACTTGAATAAAATATTCAATAAATAACATAACAGATCAAAAGACATGGTGTACACATATAATTTAAATGGCAATGCCCGTCAACTTTTTTTGGGGGGGGGGGAGTCGGCCCCCTCAAATATTTTATGGGGGTGCGAAGGAACCTCAGCCCTTAGAAGTTGGCTCCTGTGCTTCGTTTTGCATCACCACGCCTTGGCAAAGTCTACTTTCCGCCACTCGGGGTCTGTCTGTGCAGCATAGGAGCCAGTCCTAGGGGCCGAGGTCCCAAAGTTGCGCCCCCCCCCATTTAATGGGCATTGCCATTGAAATAGTGTTTGTGTGCCACGTCTTGCGATTGATAATGTGGGGTGGGGCTTATCTGGAAATACACACACACAAATATTTTATTCAAGTTTGCCTCCCTGCTCTGCAGGAGCAGGGCCAGAAGGGAGAAATTGCACGCGTGGGTTGGGTGCGCGCACGAGAGAGAGAATGTATGTTAACAGGGACAGTCGTTTCCAAAGGGGTGGGTGGTGGGAATCTGGGGCTTGGAGATCCCATGCTGAGCTCCTCCTCCTCCTCCTCCTCCGCAGAGGTAGCGTGGAGAGAGCCCAACTAACGCGCAGCTCTTGGAGAATGTGTCCCTTGAACTTCACATGCAGGTGGCAACCCGGGCATTTGGACTGGGTGGGAGCTACTTCCGAGTGCAATCCGATCGGGTTCTGTAAGAGAAGTTCTGGATCAAAATGTCGTTTGTACCTTGGTTTGTGGACATATATGTCCATAGGAGCTAACTCCTAGGGGGTCCTCCATCCTCCCTCCATTAAAATATTTGAGGGGGCCAGGACCCCCCAAAAAAAGTTAATGGGCACTGCCATTCAAATAGTGTGTGCATGCCGTGTCATGTGATCAATTATGCAGGGCAGGTACCCCCCCCCAATATTTTATTCAAGTTGGCACCCCTGTATGTGACCATATTTGAGGTCCTGTTTTAGCTTAGGGAAGAGAGGGAGGGCCAGGCCATGCTCTGGTTTGGTTTGTTCAATGAGATGCCAACACCAGAAAATAAGGCTGAAATGTATACTTCCCCAGGAGGAAGTCCTAGTAAACTCACAGCAAAGTAGACCTGCATAGGATTGCATTATAAGAGCAACTAAATGATGAGGCAGTGCTAAACCCCTTATTTTTAAAGTGGCCTTGAGATCATGCCTAGGAGAGAGCTGTCCCATCTGCTTTTATATATATATATATATATATATATATATATATATATATATATATATATGCTGCGGTTACTCTGAAAGGCACTCTGCACATGCCCAGGAATAATTTATTTTGTACACACCTGCCCATTAAAAAAAAAACATGTTACAAGGTTGAGCTCTGACAACTCAAGCCCTGTTCTCAAGACAAAACATGAATGGCATACGTTTGGGTATGTGATGATTGTTGGTGTAAGTTGGCAAGTGTGGACCAATAGGAGGTTGAGTTGGAAGGATGACTTGCAACAGGAGGGAGGGGGAGAGGGAGGGAGCAGGGAGTTAAGAGAAAGTGAGTCAACTGATTGAAACATAAGCTTGTGACTTTCCACAAGAAAAAGAGAGAGAGAGAAATCAATGGTATCTGCAAATGAAAGGTTTATGTTGTTGTTGTTGTTGTTGAGTTTAGCTATAAAAGAAATGGTGGGCAGTTTGTGCTGGTGCCTGGAGGCACCCAAAGTGTTGGCGTCCTAATCTGTATTTGTTTGAGTGTGTCCTGGGTTAGTTGGTGGGGGTGGATGGGAATTGAGTGATGGCTCCAACCAAATTCCAAGTAAGGGGCCAGAGCAGAGTCCCTGTAGTGGCTCGATTTTTGTTATGTCTTTTTTGAAAGTAGCCAAAACACTCTGCTAATTTCTTGCAAGAGGGGCAGAGTTCTCAAAAGGGACCCTAAGCTGATGTAGAAAAGGAACAGGCAGAGGCAAACTTAGCAGTACTGGACAACCAAGTCCTTTTCCTGACATCGCTCAGAGGTCCCAGAGAAAGTTTCTAGTCTGCTCCTAAAAAAAGGAGAGGGGGGGGCGGAGAGAGAGAAAGAGAGAGAGAGAGAGAGAGAGAGAGAGAGAGAGAGAGAGAATGCTCAGATAGCAGGATGTCTAAAAACTGCCTTCCTTGCCAGCTTCGCTATGCCGCTAGGACATTTTGGCATAATGTCCTATGTCCACATATATCTGGATCATGACCTTGGTATGACCAGAAGCCCATTTTGCACAACTTTGCAGCCTTCAACAGCTGCCTGGGACAGTGCTCTTGCAGACAGGCTGATATTTTCTTTTTTCTTTTTTTTTTGCAAAATGAAATATGACCTAAGTGCTACATTCTGGAAATCTCTGCAGTTGACACCATTGTAAGTAACCACAAGGCCCTTTCTGTCTCGCCCAGGTTATTGAACGAGAGTGAGAAGCGCCCATTTGTGGAGGAGGCGGAAAGGCTGAGGGTGCAGCATAAAAAAGACCATCCAGACTATAAGTACCAGCCGCGAAGGAGAAAGTCGGTCAAGAATGGGCAGGCTGAGCAAGAGGAAGGATCTGAGCAAACTCACATCTCCCCGAATGCCATCTTCAAGGCCCTGCAGGCAGATTCTCCCCAGTCTTCATCCAGCATGAGCGAAGTGCATTCCCCTGGAGAACATTCTGGTAAGTGTGCCGTATGCTGTGGTTCTGCTCGTAGAAATAATAGAATTGTAGAGTGGTTAGGGACCCTGGGGGTCATCTAGTCCAACCCCCTGCAATATGCCATTGTCCCATATGGGGATTGAACCTGCAACCTTGGCATTACCAGCACCACGCTCTAACCAACTGAGCTGTCTATTACCCTTTTAATGAATTAGGCTGCTCCCATTTAGGTGGATGCAGAAAAAGAGCGCACTTAGCAATCTATTGCCCTTATGCATCCTGAAGCATGTCTATAGAACAGAAACAGGATAACAGGTGTGATAGGGGCGAAGAACGTGCAGATGTGCGTGTCCTCTTTAGGTGACATGTCATTGGCCACCACTGTCAGTAAGTACGTCTCACGGACGACAGCACACAGCATCATTTGCACACATTCAAAAGGGCTTTCTCTTTGCATAAGGCAATTGCTTCTGCCAGCAATGCTTCCCAATCCAGTTCACACCTTTGCAAACCAGTTCTATAAACAGCACTCTGTCCTCTTTTTCAGCAGAGCACAGTCTCACAGGTACAAATCCCTTTGGCTGTACAAAACAACTGATCTAAGGAGCCATGCAGCTATCTTCAGTGGCAATTCCTTATTACTGTTCACCCTACCACCACCCTCTCCTTTCACTCACCTCCAGACAGAGTTAACCATTAATGGAATTATCATCGTAATACAACACCTCCTGCTTATATATAAAAAAATGGCTGCTGTTAGATTTCCAGCGCTTTATGGCACTCTGTCTGGACCCCTTATCAGTAGGAAGATAGGCCCAGGTGTGGCTTGCCTGGAGTTTTGACTTCAAAGGGGTGGAGGGGAAAGTAGCACGCTGACTCTGACAGATGCCGTTTCTCTTGTGTTTCCTGCAGGACAGTCTCAAGGGCCACCGACCCCTCCCACTACCCCTAAAACAGATGTGCAGCCCGGTAAGCAGGACCTGAAACGGGAAGGGCGCCCCCTGCAGGAAGGAGGAAGGCAACCGCCCCACATCGACTTCCGAGACGTGGACATTGGTGAGCTCAGCAGCGACGTCATCTCCAACATTGAGACCTTTGACGTCAATGAGTTTGACCAGTATCTCCCGCCCAACGGCCACCCCGGGGTCCCGGCCACCCATGGCCAGCCCGGCCAAGTCACCTATACAGGCAGCTACGGAATCAGCAGCACGGCAGCCGCTCCAGCCAGCACAGGGCATGTCTGGATGTCCAAGCAGCCTCAGCAGCCACAGCCGCCGTCTCAGCCGCAGCCGTCCCAAGCGCCGCAGCAGGCCCCGCAGCAACCCCAGCACACCTTGACCACGCTGAGCAGCGAGCCAGGGCAGGCCCAGCAGAGGACACACATCAAGACGGAGCAGCTGAGCCCCAGCCATTACAGCGAGCAGCAGCAGCACTCGCCCCAGCAGATCAGCTACAGCTCCTTCAACCTGCAGCACTACAGCTCCTCCTACCCCACCATCACCCGCTCGCAGTACGACTACACAGACCACCAGAGCTCCAACTCCTACTACAGCCACGCTGCCGGCCAGAGCTCCAGCCTCTACTCTACCTTCACGTACATGAACCCCGCCCAGAGGCCGATGTACACGCCCATTGCAGACACTGCCGGGGTGCCTTCCATTCCTCAGACCCACAGCCCGCAACACTGGGAGCAGCCTGTCTACACACAGCTCACCAGGCCGTAAGGTTTTTGACGGACAGAAAAAAGCGTCTTCAGACTTTGGTGAAAGTTTCTTTTTTTAAAAAAAAAAAAGAAAGAAGAAGCAAGCTAAACGTGAACAAGTAACAGAAAGGAAAATCCCAGAATGCTTTGTGTACTACAGCATCCTTCCGAAATCAGCTGGAGAATCCTGCTCCATAAACAAACATTCCATGGTGGACTTAGAACCTTTGCTTTGGAGGCGATTTTCATTCCCAAAACAGCCAGCTTAGTTCGCCTAGGTATGGACTTGCTGATTATTTTTTAACAATAACTAAAAATGAAAAGCGAATAATTTTTATTATTATTACAAAACTCAAAAGTATTCCTCTGTGAGGAATATGCTCTATTCTAAGTATTCTGTTTCGTTTCGTTTAGTATGTACTGTGTATGATTCGTTACCAATTTGAGGGGATTTTATATGTTAATTGTACTTTTTGTTTTTAGAGAAACCTTTTTTTTCTTTTTTAATGCTCCTTATTTTGACAGCTAAACAACACTTAGCAAAATGGCATGCCTTAGCCAGAGGTATTTTTGTATAGTTAATGGTCTTTCGCTTGTAGGCAGCAAAAGAAAAAATGTGGATAAAGGAAAAGCAAACCAGTGATCAGTTACTCAATGTGATGTTGTGGATTTGGAAAGAGACTTTATTTTTCCAGCTGGGAAGTAAAAGGGGTTTTTGCGGGGAGGAGGGAGGTTTGAAAGAAAAAGAAGATCTACACCTTAAGCCTTAAAGAAACACTATTGAAAAGCCTTAACAGCAACCCTGCAATATCTTCCAAGAGAGCTTGCGTAATTCTTTCTCTCACTGCCAAGGGGAAATACGAGGCTTCAGAGGAAGACAGTTCAGTTTTTTAAGGTCTGAAGCTCTCTCTCTCTCTTTTTCAATGCAACCAGCAGCACCAGATTATTATGCCACAAATCCTACCATGACTTGCCTTCTTCAGCTTCTGACACTGTCCCCTCCCCATGTGTGAAACAGATGCTGACCAGTCCATAGAAAACAGCCCCCCTGCAAAATCCATTATGAACCCAATTTGCAGGGCAGGGCAGGGATATCGACTTTAACAAAGGTCATGGATGACAGCACTGGTGTGTGTGTGTTTTTTTCTTTCTTTTCTTTTTTTAAAAAAGTATATATATTTATTTTGTGGTGGGGGTGGAGAGAGTTTTTTAATCAAGAGATTTTCCTCCATTTCCCCCTTCCGCATTAGAAGTTCTTGTAATGTAAACAGAAATTCCAGAGTCGGTATATGGTGCCTAATCGTTAAATTATGGTCTAAATCAATAACCCCTTTATTTTATTTATCCCTTTCATTCCCATTTTTTTGGTACTTTTTATTATTATTATTCCTTCGGAATGTGTCTTAGGTTTGTACAAGTATGTCTGCTTCTCTTCTGTTCTCCCTTTCTTCTTCTTTTCCCTCCTGTTTGAGGATAAACTGGAAAAAAATATGTTGTTGTTTTTCATTGTAGACACAAAAGATTGCAAATGTAGTGTATCACTGAGTCATTTGCCTTATTTTCTGCCTCAGCTCTTCCAGATTTACATATAGGGCCTGGGAGTACACAGGCCAGCAGAGTTAAGGTAGTAGAATGGACTGTACCACTTAAGCTTTGATGCTACTGTTGGGGCTGCCATTTTTCATGCTTCCCCCATGGGATTTTTATATTTAAACCCTCCATTGTTGTTGTTTATAATTGCAGGGAGTTCTTTTACAGGGGGTTAGGGGAAGCATTCGAAAGAAACGATACCCCACGACTTGCAAACCAAAGTGGTACAATCCACTCTACTACCTGGAGATTCCACCACCTTCTATGGGTGTTGTAGGGCAGGCCTTGGTCTGTTCAAGAGAAGCAAAGTGACAATGGGTGCAGCCACCAATCCCTGCTGCTTTGTAAGCCCTCTTCTTTTCCATGGGGCTTGCACATTTCCATGGGGCTCATATTTGCCCCTTGAAAGCTCGATGGAAATGAACGAAAGTTGCGGAGCAGCGGTTTTGGATTGGTAGCTGCCAAAGTGTGCAGCTCATTTTCCACCTCTTCACACTGTGTGATTTGGGAGGATATTTAGGGCAAGGAAACTGACCTTTGGTGAAGCGGTGGCTGAACAGTTAAGGATTGCTTTTTTTAAAAAAAGATAGCCAACTTTTTTATTTAAAAAAAAGTTATATTTGTTAATGTTTTGTAGGGAATACAGTAGAAGAAAATCTTAAAGCACTCTTATAATATGGTATCTTTTCTACTTCTATATTAAAAAAGCAGATATTTCTAAAGTATTTCTGTAACTTAAAAACAATCTTTCCTTTTAAAAAAAATCAGTTTTAGGTAAGGTTGGGTTTCCGTTTTGTTTCCGTTTTGGTCATTTTGTTTGCAAATCCCTTTTGGTTCTCTGTACAACTTACCTTTTTGTATATTATTGTTTGCAATAAATATACGTTTTATTAAACTTTAAATGAAGTGGAGCTTGTTTAACTGCCGTATCCATAACTGAAGCAATGTTACCTCCTTTTTTAATATAAAAATGACCAATGAATTTTTGTCATTGTTGTTTAGTCGTTTAGTCGTGTCCGACTCTTCGTGACCCCATGGACCAGAGTACTCCAGGCACTCCCGTCTTCCACTGCCTCCCACAGTTTGGTCAAACTCATGTTCGTAGCTTCGAGAACACTGTCCAACCATTTCGTCCTCTGTCATCCCCTTCTCCTTTCCCAACTTCAGGGTCTTTTCCAGGAAGTCTTCTCTTCTCATGCAGTGGCCAAAGTATTGGAGCCTCAGCTTCAGGATCTCTCCTTCCAGTGAGCACTCAGGGCTGATTTCCTTAGGAATGGATAGGTTTGATCTTCTTGCAGTCCATGGGACTCTCAAGAGTCTCCTCCAGCACCATAATTCAAAAGCATCAATTCTTTGGTGATCAGCCTTCTTTATGGTCCAGCTCACACTTCCATACATCACCAATGGGAAAACCATAGCTTTAACTATTAGATCAAAATATACTTGTCACTGATCCAATGGATCTGCCCTCCCCAGTTCCCAAACTGTATCCAGTTATGACAGGAACCTTGTGGCCCACTCAGCATACTCTTTAAATGGATATATTAATCCATGTCTCCCATAGAGGTAATGTTGGTATATGTGCCTATGGGAAAAAGGTGTCAAAATTCACCATCCTCTCCTCCCTTCTGTGGGGCCTGCAATGGTACTCACCCAAAAGGTGCCAGAACTGCATTCCTGCTGAAAAGAAGTCTTGCATACGGCTCTGCAAACAGATTAAGGAAGAGAGGCACCATTTCATAGTTACCAACCCACCCAGGAATTTTCACAACTTCACATTTCCCGTATCTCCACTGATACTTGGGCTGTTTCTGAGATTATTCTCCAGTGGAGGAGTTTCCAGACCCTGAAATGGAAACGGGGTTTTCAAACCATAGGAATAACAAGTCATCTCTGACTGCCATTGCCTATATCAGACTGATTCCCAGCACAAGTCAAGGGACCGATGGAGGGTGAATGGACTGGCTTTGTGTGTCATCCCCCCGCACCTCACCCTGGTCACACAATGTATGCAAATGCCAGACCCTCTCCAAAGGTACCACCTTGAAATTTCAGACATAGTTGCACCATTTGTAGATAACCCATGAAAGAAATTGTGCTCGTTCACACATGCCTTTAGGGGAAAGCACCTTTGGGTAAATGGAGAATTTGAATGGGGAAAGCAGCAATCAGGGAGCGGGCTTGTTTTATTCATTTAGGATATTTCCAGCCATCCCTTCATCATAACAGAATGGGGTACAGTGCACAAAATGAAATGCACTCCAAACCTTTCCTGGCATGTCTCACTCTTTTCTCTCCCCATTAAATGTATACCCTGCCTTTTCTTCCTCCAAAATGCCTAGGACAGCCTACAAAAAAGCAGTAAAACAATATATTGATTTAAAAAAGAAAAAAGCAATTAAGAACATCTAAAAAATTTTTTTTAAGCTGGAGGGACATTTTTGCCCACATTTGCATTTCATTTAGAAGTAGCCTTTTCATACACAACTTCAGATGTAACCTTCCTACCACAGATTAAGAATAGAAGGAAAGGGGGGACAGCTCCCCAAGGTTAGAATCAAAATACAACTAGTACACTAAAAATATAGAATCAGACATTATGACAGACCACCACCATAGTGATCCTATGGATAGACTTGGGCCTTGGGGGGGGGGGTGGTCCTAGATTCCACTTAAAGTTCCATGAAGAAACCATTTTGTGGTTTTAGGCAGATCATAGTCTGGCAGCCTCCGATCACATCTGTAAAAATGAGACTTGCTTCATAAGGCTCATGTGGAGATGATGAACCAGACCAGGCATGGAAGGAAGTTTCTTGCAGACATTGAAACTCTTAATGTAAGACAGCCTCTGTCCATTGATTTAAATGGGTTTATGCATAGCTAATTGTAGTCCCTCCAAGTGTCCCTATTTTCCAGGGACGTCTCTGATTTGGGGAAGCCATCCCCATTTCTGATTTGATCCCAGAATGTCACACTTTTCCTTAGGACGTCCCGATTTTCATCGGACAAATGTTGAAGGGCTATGGAATTATCCGATCCCCGAGCCATCTGAAGGCAATCCTGTACAGTGGACGCTCGGGTTGCGAATATGATCCGTGCGGGAAGTACGTTCGCAACCCGCAGCACCACGTCTGCACATGCACGGGTTGTGATTCAGCGCTTCTGCACATGCGCAAAGCACGATTTAGCGCTTCTGTGCATGCACAAGTGCCGAAACACAGAAGTAATCCATTCTGGTACTTCTGAGTTCGGCGCAGTGTGCAACCCGAAATCACGCAACCCGAAATCATGAAGCTTCTGTAACCTGAGGTATGACTGTATAGGGAAGTTTTTTTAAAAAAATGTTTACTGCTTTATTATGCTTTTATATATGTTGGAAACCACCCAGGGTGGCTGGGGCAACCCAGTAAAGATGTGTGGGGTATACATAGTAAAAATTAAAAATTATGATTATGGAATGGGATGTTCCTATTTTCATTGGAGAAATGTTGGAGCGTATGCAATTTTGTGCTGGGGCTGCAAAAGAAAATTGGACAAGTCACGTGCAAACGTGGCATACACGGTTTTAAGCACAATGGAGGAAGGATGCGAGGTAGACTGTTTGCTTTGGCATGAATCACTCGGGGAGTTTTTAAGATCATATTGACTCTCAGGTTTTCTCCAGCAAAACAAACAGATGAAATCACTCCCTGGACCTCTGTGTTCTTCTAAACCCCTAGCTTTGCTGCTCTTCCTTGCCCTGAAGGCTATTGGTGTCCTCTTTGTGGGATTTCTGCCCACACACATTTTTGTTGTATGGTATGTATACATCTGGGAAACCTCGGACCCTCATACAAACCAGCATGTGGCCCCTGCTGCAGATTCCATCCACGAACCATCTGGCCACAGGACAGAGTCTTTCCAGCCAGAGCAGTTGAGAAAACCAAAAGAAAAGTGAAATCTTTTATTATTATTATTATTATTCAGGTAGGCAGCCAGTGACCTAGATTTGATTGCTTCTGTTTAGTATCTTCGCGTTGCGTTTAGTTGTGGTTCTCATTGACTGTCCTATATATTTTCCAGGTTTCGTTGTGAGCTGCCTCGCAATATGGTTTCATTTTAAAGGTGGGAGACAGATGAGTTTCAAATCAAAGAGGAATTTGGGGTTGGAGAAACCACACAGATTGGGAAAGAATGCAAAAAGCTCCCCTCCCCCGCCAAGGAATGTGAATTCAGTCCCACGTAGAAGAGGGCCTCTGGAATTATCTCCCCTCTTCTTGCTCTTACAGTCCCTGCCGTCCAATCTAGCTTCTTCCTCTATTGCCCTTTAGGGTCAGTCCATATGACCATTAGGAGGCGCATGTTGACTTACTGCCTGTGGGGATGCGCTCAGGTTGCGCATCTCACCATCTGCGAAATTGTATCGTGGATCTGGGGTAGAAATCTGTCACTCTCTCCCATTTTAGGTTCAGTTCCACTCGACAGGCAAGACAGAAGGAAAAGATTTTCAGCTGGACGTTACTTAATATCCCAAGAAGTTGGAAGACACAATACATTCAGAGCAAAAAAATTCTAGGTCTACAATAGATGCTTCAGTAAATAAGAACAGGAATGCAAATATATTGAGAGTGAATTATAAAGAGATGTAAAGATGCTAACTAGAAATAAATATACGGTATGCCAGAAACTATAAATAAGCAAATGAAAATGAGAGAATCAGTGCAGCTCTGGATGTGGCAAAAGAAGAATAGTCTGGTTGGGGTCGCCTAATATTCCATGGCTCCTCTACTTCCTCTGTAAGCTACATGTGGCATTGCAGTTGGTTTTCCACACTATCAGGAATATCACTTTTTCCTGTATGTACATCCCACTATGTTCCTTCCACACTAGTGGCATACCCACCAACATTTCTCCAATGAAAATAGGGATGTCCTGTTCCCTTCTTCTTCTTCTTCTTCTTCTTCTTCTTCTTCTTCTTCTTCTTCTTCTTCTTCTTCTTCTGTCCTACCCATCTGACTGGGTTGCCCCAGCCACACTGAGCAGCTTCCAACATATTTAAAAATATAATACAACATTTAACATTTAAAACATTCAACATTTAAAAACAGCCCTGCCTTTAGAAGTCTTCTAAAGGTTGTATAGTTTCTTATCTCCTTGGCTTAGGGAGGGGGTGGTCACCTAACTCCATACCCTCCAACATTTCTGTGATGAAAACCTTCTAAGGAAAAGAGTGACATTCCAGGATCAAATCAGAAACCGGGATGGCTTCTGTAAATCTGGGACTGTCCAAGGGACACTTGGAGGGTCTGTGGTGACTATGACATAGCTACTGTGGGTGGGTCAGTTCACCTGCACTATATATTGTGTGTGGGGGGGTTGTGGCATGACACCTATTTCGTTTGCTGCCCATAGCAGCCATTATGTGCTATCACTCATGGCACTTTTATCATGATATAAATACCTGCTAAATCTGTTCTAGGTTCCCTCAACCCTCTTGAGCAGATGTTCTCCAGTGTTTCAGGTAGAAGCACCAATTCCACGCCCCCCTTCTTCAGATTCCAGGGACAGAAACTGGGACTTTCTGCATGGAAAACAGGTGTTACAGTCCGTCCCTCTATGAACCCATGGCAATCTCCACATCACAAGCAGACCGTCACAAGCAGCCTGCTTCTGTAGCTCTGAAAAGATACCCTCTAGTCCAGGGGCCCCCAAATTTATTGGGCCTACCACCCTTTTTCAGGAAAAAGAAAAAGCTCAGCAACCCCCTGGAAATCTACCTTCTTTAAGCAAACAAGCAGAAAGATGCAGAGGCAAATTTGTGTTCTTTCATGTACAGTGGAACCTCGGGTTGCGGACATAATCTGTGACAGAGACATGTCCACAACCCGCAGCCTTGGCATCCTGAAGTGGCATGTCTGTGCAGGCACCAGCACAATTTGGCACTTCTGCGCATGCACGAGCAGCAAAACCCAGAAGTAACCTGTTCCGATACTTCCGGGTTTCCCCCGGTCTGCAACCCAAAAACATGTAACCTGAAGCAGCCATAGCATGAGGTATGGCTGTATCTATATTTCTACCTACGTCCTATATCTTGCATTTTGTGTGTTTGTTTGGAAAACAATCACTACGACTTTAACGCAATGTTACACTGGTAAGTGTCATTACACAACAGTTGAAACATGTATGAATGATTTTTCACATTTTTCTTCTCTTCTTTCTTTATGCTTCCACTACCCCTTGTTTTTATTCAGCACCCCCCCTATCTGCACCCAAGGCTACTACTGCCCCCCTGGATCATTCCAGTGTTCCCAGGGGGTGGTGGCAGAGCAAGCTGATTGGGCGTCTGGGGCATTGCATGACCTGTACCTAGGATGCTTCGCGGGGTCTCCAAGGAGTCTGCCTGCCCCCTCCCACTCAGCCGCCCTACAGCTGAGGAAGAGGTGGTGGGCTGACTGTTTGGAGCAGCATGGAGCCTACGGGCGCCCAAGCCACCGTGTCACTCCCAGGAGAGATGCGTGGCTCAGGCACGCTGCTGGCCCCGTGGTGAGTGCCGCCCAGCATTTTGCCACCCTGCTCAGTGGTGACACCCAGGGCAGCCCGCCTCCACTGCACCACCCCCCTGTCCTCCACCCCTGGGTATCTCCCACTTTGGGAAACACTGTTCTAGTTCAACAAACATAGCAGCGGTTTCAGATGGGCTTTGGCATAAGTGACTCCGATGTCTCTCCTATGGCAAATCTGATCATGTGAACAAAGCTCTCGCTCCTAAACCTAAAAGTTCAAGCACCTGTCACTCTTCTCATGCTGGCACTGCGCTGAGCCAAGAATTTTCAAACTGCCTTTCTCTCGGGGCTTGTGACACTGACAGATGCCTTCTCTTGAGAAATGTACATTAAGGACTAGAGCCACATTTCAACACAAAGGTGAAAGCCTTTCCCATTAACTCCACTCCTTTCGAAATGACATTTGGGACTGACGTTTCGTGACTAGCTGAGACACATCAGCATATCAGCACAATAACTTCCCCTGTTTTGAGCGACTTTGGGAAAACACAAAAGAAGTTCCAGGCTGCGGAGAGACTCACGTTCCAAGCCTACTAAAGTTTGAAGCAAACACCTGTTCTGCAGTGTCTTTCAGCTACATATTTGTCTGACTCCTGTGCCAGCTGTTTGTCCTGTGAGGGCCAACGTTTCCCCCGAAGATGCATGGTGAGGGAAAGATAGCTGCTGCGTACATGGGCTGCAAAGTCATTTAGTGAAGATCAGTCTAAATATTGGTTTTTGTGTGTGTGTTTTTTTTAAAGTAGCCAGACAGCGCCCATGGAGTATCGAACTGCCGTTAAGCAATTAGTGATTCTGCAAATGTAGAGTCGAAGTAACCACTAGGCTAAGCTGGCCCCAGTCTAAATATTGTTGTATTTTGGGGGGGAGGGGACCCCATACACCCTAGAAATTGCGAAATGGTAGGATTTTCATGATTTGGGGTGTGAAGGGAGAAAGACGAGCTGCAAAGGAATTCCTGGGCTAGCTTATACAAAAAATGACCTGGCCAAGCTAGGGCCATTAAGAAAGAATACAGGGCCCTTGAGAGCACTGGCAATGCAAGAAATCTGTCCCCACCCCCTTGACCTGAGGTGTGAACAGAGACTGGGGGTTTGGAAGGTTGCCAGGGTAGCTGGGTGTGAGGTGACAGGAAAAGAAAGCTTTTAGCAGAGTGTTCTGGCTGGGAAGAAGGAAGAAGAAAGAGTGGGATCCATCTTGGGAAGGCTGGCTAAGAGAGATGCGTGAACTCCAGGGCTACAGTGCTTTGGGAGACAAGCCCCTCTTGAAACAACCATGCTGTAAGATCTTGACTTCTTCCATGGAGACTGAAGGTGTATACAGGTAAATAAACCATTTTTCTTAAAGCTACAACAGTCTTCGCCATGTTTCAATTCTCCAAAGGAGCACTGACCCTGGGTGAGTGCCTGAAACCCCCTGGAATCTTGCAGAGTGTGGGGGGTGGCACCCAACTTTTGTAACAATATTGTATGGCTGGGAAAGAGGCTGAGAAGAGCAATCAGTCTACAGCTGTAAACCTCGCACAGCATCACCAATGAACAGACGGAAGCGTAGTTCATTCACATGACCAAGGTTGAATTCATGCCACCAGTGGAAAACGGAATAGAGTTTAGCACCCTTACATGCAAGTAGACCAGTTAATAGTTGGGTCTAAATTATGATAGCTTTACTATGGTGTCTTCTGCCCTACTAAAGCCAACAGTATGAAAAGCCTGGCTGTACCACTCAGACCCCAGTCCCTGCCTTCATGTATTCTACTTTCTACACAGTGCTATCTGAATCACATTCTTTTGCATGCTGCACAGCAAGATCAGGCCAGAATATTGTCTCAAGTGAAAAGCACCCCACATTGTGCACGGTATACCAGCACGTCAAACTGAAGGCTAGACTAGGATTGTCATAGTCCAGGCACAAACACAGTCTCTGACGGCCGAATCCCAGCAATGGCTGGGAAATTTCAGACGTATGGCAACCCTAGGCTAGATGGCCTCCCGTGTGTTGTGGATTTTTGAGGTGATGTTTACTGAGACCTTCTGTGGCTGCCGTAGGAGACATTAGTAGCCACAGTGGTTTGAGTAGCGAGTTTTTGACATGGAGGAACATTCAGAAATGAGGGCTTTCACCTGTGGCAAGAAATGATGCAGTCAGGAAGGAAGCGTGTGGCATATGATTTATCTTTGAGCATCTGATGTGGTGGGCTTATGTTTACAAAAGCTTATGCCACAGTAAATCTTTAATGCGCCACAAGACTCTGTGTGTGTGTGTGTTACGCGCTCAACAATGTCTTTGCCTCTGGAATATTTCTGGGCGCAGAGATGGGCAGTGGCTGAGTTGAACCGAGTGGAGAACTGGAATCGAAGTGAATTGCGTCATCTTTTGTGCTTGGCCTGGGCAGAACAAAGTGAGGGGGCGGGCAGAGACCGGCCTATGAAGCACAAGGAAGTTTGTAAGGCAGGTTTGGCCAAGGAGGAAATAAATTTGGGTGCACAGACAACTCAAAAGCAAGGGAGCTCTGGCAATGTGGCAGGACAAGTTTGAGAACAGGTTGCGAGTGCTGCTGGCTAGAAAGCAGAGGGGCTGCACACAGGCGAGACAGAGGTGTGGGAGCAGGGTGCACAACTCCCAGCTTTTGCCAAATTGCATCAGTGCTTTTTCTTTGCACATCCTCCTGTTGTTGAGGATACCCTGGCCCATTTCTTCTTTCTGAAAAGCTGCTGCTGCTGCTGCTGCTTGCACTGGAAAATGAAACAAAGAAAAGGAAGCAGCTAGCAGAGAATTTTTATTCCTGCTAGTTCCTCATCCTCATATGGATGCCAGTGATATGAGAGGGACAGAGCCACATGAGGCAGTCAGGGGTTTGTGTCTTTCACTTGTAGCCACTGTCCATATGGGGTTTGTTCCTTTACAGAAATGTGGCTCCCGCAGAGCTACAGCTGAAAGGCACTTGAGTAAACCTAGGATGAAATGACAATGTGTAACTTCAGATCACAGATTCTCATTCTCTCTCTCTCTCTCTCTCTCTCTCTCTCTCTCTCTCTCTCTCTCTCTCCTTCTTGCATCCTCAATTCTCACACCAGCAGAACCCAAAACAATCTTCCATCCTTGACTGCACTGCACAGTGAACACTTTAGCTAGCCCCCTTTTTTTGTGCACAGGGTAAAATTCAGAGGAGCAATGGGAGCCACCAGCCAGTCACCTGCAAAGTCTAATGTATTTGTCCTTCTTATCTGTTGCCCTGCTTCTCTGCCTGCAGCCCCCCACAGCTGCTTTTCTTGGGCTCCATGATCACTGCAGATGGTGACAGCAGTCACAAGATTAAAAGACGCCTGCTTCTTGTGAGAAAAGCAATGACAAACCTAGACAGCATCTTAAAAAGCAGAGACATCACCTTGCCAACAAAGGCCCATATAGTTAAAGCTATGGTTTTCCCAGTAGTGATGTATGGAAGTGAGAGCTGGACCATAAAGAAGGCTGATCACCAAAGAATTGATGCTTTCGAATTCTGGTGCTGGAGGAGACTCTTGAGAGTCCCATGGACTGCAAGAAGATCAAACCTATCCATTCTTAAGGAAATCAGCCCTGAGTGCTCACTGGAAGGACAGATCCTGAAGCTGAGGCTCCAGTACTTTGGCCACCTCATGAGAAGAGAAGACTCCCTGGAAAAGACCCTGATGTTGGGAAAGTTGAGGGCACAAGGAGAAGGGGACAAGATGGTTGGACAGTGTTCTTGAAGCTACTAACATGAGTTTGACCAAGCTGCAGGAGGCAGTGGAAGACAGGAGTGCCTGGCGTGCTCTGGTCCATGGGGTCACGAAGAGTCGGACATAACTAAATGACTGAACAAGACACACACACACACACACACCTATATCTATCATCTATCTATCTATCATCTATCTATCATCTATCATTTATCTATCTATCATCTATCTATCTATCATCTATCATCATCTATAAATTCAAGAGTCTCTTATATCTTTAGTGAAACCCAGTTTGCTTCCGAACACAAATTTGAATTCAACTTTCCCTTCACAAGTCTATCACCCCACACAATTTAGCCTCCTTGATATTTCAGTAAAGGTCCCTGAAAAGCCAGCATGTGTCCACCTGATTGCTTGAGCATCCATTTCTTCCTGAAACACCTGTTTCAAATATTATGGCATCCACCTGCCCACTTTCTCCTAATGACATTCCTTTTCTTTCTTTCTTCACACCCTTTTTCTCTATGAATTCTCTATGAATTTCCCAATCCATCGTCACCCTAGTCCCCATACCAGTTTGTAATTAAGCCAAAGTTTAATTGAAATAATCAACATTCTTCCCCTGCCTTCCCATCTTTTTATTTCCCCCTTCCTCTGCTGTATCTTCTGCTGTCTATTGGAGATTGTAAGCCCCTTGTGGCAGGGCCCTCTTGCTTCTGTACTTTGTAAAGTGTCATACACATCGATGGTGCACTAAATAAACAAAAATCCACAGACCTAGATTTGTGTGCATCTTGGGCACAATAGAATCTGCTTTGAAATGGGTACTGCAAGTGTTAAACTGGGTTTTCTTTGCTTGGTGTGGGACCTCATTATTCCAAGTTTCTTGACCACCAAACAGCTATCACCAAGTAGAGTCTCACTCTATAAATTTTAAGCTGCTAATAATAAGGCTGGACAGGAGTTTTAAAGCTTCATTGGGCAGTTTAAAATTAACTTACTCCTGTCAGCTGGAAAATCAACGAATGTGATCCCAGTTTTGCTTCTTAAATCACTCTGAGTCCAGTGATCTCTTTGAAATGAGTAAATTACATATTTGAAAAAGCCAAAAAAAGAGACCATAACCATGAGCTCAATTGCAAAACTCCAAAAGAAACAGATGTTGAGTGAAAGAGCCTAAGACGAAATGGCCAAACTGCATGTTTTGCTGAGATATTAATCCCTCACTTTGTCTGTTTTTTAATGCAGCCATAGGGGCGAAGAACTGTTAATTCGATCAGAAAAACTGCATAGCAGAGTTGAGTCTTCCTTATGTTCCAATTTCCTGATCTATATTGCTCCCTCTAGGTATTATATGCTAAATGGGGAAAAATACAAGCACGTGTATCTTGTATCTGTACCCCTGACCCCAGCATGGGACAAATAGTCGGTTTGGGAGGGAGGTCCTTAAGAGTGCAATTCTGTACAGTATATGTATTTTCAGAAAGTCCCATTCAGTGCATATCAAATTGTAGCCTTAGACTGGGAAAATGGAATGGGGAGGGGTCATGAATGATAAGGTAAAAAAGGTAAAGGTACCCCTGCCCGTACGGGCCAGTCTTGACAGACTCTAGGGTTGTGCGCCCATCTCACTCTATAGGCCGGGGGCCAGCGCTGTCCGGAGACACTTCCGGGTCACGTGGCCAGCGTGACATCGCTGCTCTGGCGAGCCAGAGCCGCACACGGAAACGCCGTTTACCTTCCCGCTAGTAAGCGGTCCCTATTTATCTACTTGCACCTGGGGTGCTTTCGAACTGCTAGGTTGGCAGGCGAATGATAAGGTAGTAGTAGTAATAGTAGTAATTTTTTTTGTCACTTTCTAAACTGCCCTTCATGAGTTAAGATACAAGAACAGCTTACAACAATTACGTTAAAACAATAAAATACAACATCCTGTGTTCAAACAAGTTAAAACTGTTATTATTTAGAATATTTATATCCTACTTTATAGCCCTGAGAGGCTTTCAAAGTAGCGTGCAAAAGATTCTCAAAATGAAAATCTCATTCAAGCCTGATATTGGCAACAGAAATAACATGGTGTCCTCACGGCGCCAGGATAATCCAGGCGGCATTTCCTGTCCTCATCCTCAGCCTTCCTCTGGTGTTGCCTTTGGCCTCTGCCTACTAAGGCAGCAGAGGACCTCTGAGGCAAGGGAGTAGGTATGAGCAGTTGGAACTAGCTTGCTAGGCAAATGAAGGAGGTAACTCTTGCCTTATTGGCAGTTGCCAGGCAACAGTTTCCACTGAGGACCCCTGAGGAACTCACTCAGCCCATGACGTGGAGGAAAGTCTTCCCTTGGCTGGTAGGGCTGAGCAATATATTGATACATCATCCAAAACTGGTTTGAAGTCTATATTGTGATATATTGGGTCCTCCCTTAAAGAGGGTACGTGTTGCGGTGAGACCCGGATAACCGACACCCTGTGTTGTGGGTAGGTACAATTGGTCAGCCACAACACCCGATTGGTAGGTCCCTCAAAGCTGGGTACAATCTGGCCAATGGGACGAAGTCCAAACGGTTCAAGGGACCTATTTATACCAATGCACGTGACCCAGAGCTTCCTCTTTCGGCGTGTGCATTCGGAACACCCGCCCACCTCTCCCTACTTTTAGGGTTTTGCACTTGACCTTGCTATGCCGTCATACGTCATTGGGACAGGGGCACGGCAAGAATTTTCCCCACTTGGCTGATTGGCTGTTGCCATTTGGGTTTCACCTGCTGTATAGCAAATCATCACAACTTATAAGGTTGTGGATAGGCTCTGGTTCAGGTGATAGGGATGGGAGAACGCTCTCGCCATCCCTATGAGAAAGGTATTCTGTTAAAGGAATCCAGGGACTCGATGGTTTGGTCAACCCCTGAGAGGGGGTTGTGCCTGTGCCTGAGTCCAGGGGGACATTTGGGTGGCGGAGTTAGCCCATTCCCGTCTTTCCATTGTCCAGGTGTTCACCATTGGCTGACCTATGCTGGAACACTGGGTCAGCGCTACCTGTATGGCAGGGAGCTAGTCAAACCAGAGCCTATGCAACCAGTCACATTCTGTAATCAATAAAGTTGTGGCCTAAATTCTGCCAATAACCAAAACCAAAATTTGAGTCAAGTGTGAATTTATTTAGGAGGGAGGTTTCTGGGTCTGAACACGCAACAGATTTGTAATTTTTGACTGCACAATATATTGTGAATCATGAAGTGTGTGCGTGCGCTATACAAAATTCACAATACAGGAAAAACCATGAAGCCAGCCAATGCCTCTATGTAGCTCCATCCTTATCAATATATCACGGTGTCTAGCTGGAGATACATTGTGATGCTGAAAACTAGATATCGCCCCCCCCCCTTACCAGTAGGAGTGTCAGTGAGAACTTGGGAACCACTTACCCGGGTACTGTCAGGGACTGGGCAGAGGAGGAATGGTGGAAACCGCCTCCCCATCCTCACTCTTCCAGGGAGAAGGAAGAGGAAAACAGTATAGATTTACAACTGGGGTTTGAGGGAGGTAGAAGCTCAGAGGCAGATGGGGGGGGGGGACTGGGAAATCATGGGAGAGCCAGAACAACACCCAGCTGACATGTTGTCATTAGAAAGCATTCCAGACCCACCATTTCCCAGAACCCGGCGAGCCTCAAAAGTAGGAGAGCAAAGAGCTCAAAGACAGAGGCCACGTAGCAGCATCTATAGAGGAGATGATGATGATGATGATGAATGAGGAAGTGGGAGAGACAGGGGATGGAGATTCACTTGGGACAATGCCATTATACAAGAGGCTAGGTTCTATAGCTTCTCTCTGTAAATATTGAAAAACACCTAATAAAGCAGCTCTGTAAATATTGAAAAACACCTAATAAAGCAGCAATAAAGGTGCTTGTGGTTGTTTTTGTTTACTTGCTTGCACATTTGTTTGTTAATTGGAAATTAAAGCATTTACTGATGTTTCGCCTCGGTATAGAGTCACTCTGACCACTTCCCCCCAAAAATCATATTAAAGAGCAAGGGAGCAGGGGCTGGTTACCTCGCAACAAGGCCCTACAAACTGATCATGGCAAGTTTAGCAAGAGACAAAACCAAGGGATGAAAGAATGGATCGGGGTCTCTGAGGGAGGATGGGAGCAATACCAAAATGGGGGGGGGGGGGACAGGACAAAAACTCCACAGCCCAGCCATTTTATGTGATGAGAAGGGAAATTTTCATTCTTCTGGATACTTGGAACAAAATGTGGCATTGCCATGGTTTCACACTCCCTGGCTGGAAATGACAATATTAGCGGGAGTGACCTGGCAATTAGAAACTGTGCCCCCAGGTCAGACTACAGGGAAAATAAAGAGCGATTACTGAGCCTAGAGAAGGCAGCATAATACCATGGGCTCCTGGGCTCCCTACCTTTTATAACTCGCCCATTTAAATGCAGATTATGATGACTTTCCACCTGGGGCCTCTAATCTGCCTCACAGCCGAATCAAACAATAAACCATCTCTTAGCACAGTAGGGGGCTGGGCACTTTCTAACTTGGCCTGTCATAGGCGGCCAGTGGTGTTGTTGTTTTTCTCAGAGAAAAGCCCAAAGTCACCACATTCAAATATGATGGTTTCTCAAATTCCAGCTCTCTTCTCTCTCCCCCCCCCCCCGCCTCCACCATTCCTGTTTTCAAGTTTCACAGCCCTCCTAGTTTCTTTGTCCCTGATTCTGCAGCGGCTACTCAGCAGAGGAAAAACAAAACAGCACCACAAAGTACTCAAAGATGGTGAAATGCTGCCAAATTTTAATTGGTAGATCAGCCAGGTAATGGTTTCGTTGGTAAAATGGTTAATCAGTAGAGTTGGAGATGGAAGGGCATTTTCAGAAGCATTTCTGTTCTCAAGCAAAGTTGGCCCTGATTTCTAAATGTAACGGGGAAGAGGAAAAGCAAGTATTAAAAGATGGAACTTGAATAAAGACAGGCCTTGCTGAGGTGGCTACATCAGAGAACATAATTGCTTAACAGTCAGTTCCGTTGGTTAGAGTGTGGTGCTGATAATGCCAAGGTTGCAGGTTCGATCCCCATAAGGGACAGCTGCATATTCCTGCATTGCAGGGGGTTGGACTAGATGATCCTCAGGGTCCCTTACAACTCTACCATTCTATGATTAATACAAAAAAATTCCTTCCAGTAGCACCTTAAAGACCAACTAAGTTAGTTCTTGGTATGAGCTTTCGTGTGCATGCACACTTCTTCAGATACACTGAAACAGAAGTTGGTCTTTAAGGTGCTACTGGAAGGAATTTTTTTGTTTTGACTATGGCAGACCAACACGGCTACCTATCTGTAACTGATTCTATGATTAGTTTCTCTCTTCTAGCTGAAACATGATGTTATGGAGAGGCATCAAAGTTGCCACCTCAACTAGCAGCTCCACATCTCCTCATCCTTCTCTCTCTGGTAATATATAGAAGCTAAGCCATGGGTGGGCAAACTAAGGCCCGGGGGCCGGATCCAGCCCAATCACCTTCTAAATCCGGCTCACGGACGGTCCGGGAATCAGTGTGTTTTTACATGAGTCGAATGTGTCCTTTTATTTAAAATGCACCTCTGGGTTATTTGTGGGGCCTGCCTGGTGTTTTTAAATGAGTCGAATGTGTGCTTTTATTTAAAATGCATCTCTGGGTTATTTGTGGGGCATAGGAATTCGTTCATTTCCCCCCAAAAAATATAGTTCAGGCCACCACATGGTCTGAGGGATGGTGGACTGGCCCACAGCTGAAATAGGTTGCTGACCCCCTGAAGTCTAAGCCTTATGAGGAATGGTTGAAGGAGCTAGGTATGTTTAACCTGGAAAAGAGGAGACTGAGAGGAGATATGATAGCCATCTTCAAACATCTTAAGGGCTGTCACATGGAAGATGGAGCAAGCTTGTTTTCTCCTGCTCTGGAAGGTAGGACTCGAACCACTAGCTTCAAGTTACAAGAAAGGCGTTTCCGACTAAACATATGGAAAAAACTTTCTGACAGTAAGAGCTGTTTGACAGTGGAACAGTCTCCCTTCAGAGGTTGTGGAACCTTCTTCCTTGGAAGTTTTGAAGCAGAGGTTGGGTGGCCATCTGTCATGGATGCTTTAGCTGAGATTTCTGCATTGCAGGGGGTTGGACTAGATGGCCCTCAGGGTCCCTTCCAACTCTAAGATTCTATTACATAGCAATTTAATTACTTATTTTTAATGCCTGGCATGGCATATTTTACTCTGACTACCCCAGCTCTGTGCCACAACTGCCTGTTGCTTGTAAGGGAAACTCATAACATATTGATGTCACGCCACACATTTTGTATGTCCCAGCAGAGAGAGAAAATTCAAGGTTGCTGTTTTTGATAGCAGACCCATATCTTCCATGATAATCTCACTCTGGCCTCCCTTTCGCACTTTCCTTCCTGGCCATCTGTTGTCTCCTGCTCTGTCAAAATGTATTTTGTAATCTCCTTGAGGCAGAGGCCTGGCTTTTGCAAAAAGAACACCATTTAGTTGTTGATAGCAAATAAATGCATTGTTAAATTGTTGTGTTTGTAGCATGTAATATTCCTTTCGCCATCCAACTTCCACTCTAAAATGTGGTTCAGTCTCAATGAGTAGATTCCTCCCCCCCCTTTTCTTTCTTTCTTTCTTTCTTTCTTTCTTTCTTTCTTTCTTTCTTTCTTTCTTTCTTTCTTTCTTTCTTTCTTTCCTCCTGGAGAGATACTTTTCCCAGGGCGATACAACATGCCCAGAGCCCATTAGCATCCCTTGTGCATAATTAGAGCTCAGTGCATTGTTATGCAAAGCAGTCTCAGATGACAAAACTGCATCCTGGACAACACAGAAATGCCGCAAGACACTTTCTCACACAGTTTTAGCCAATGCAAACTGGCCCTCTGCATAGTTTCAAAATTAATTAATTGGGGACGGTTGGGGAAGCTTGCACCCACTCGTGGCATGCTTCCGATCCCAGCTGCATAAGAGGGGGTCTCTTTGCAGTTCAGTGTGTGTGTGAGAGAGAAAGAAACTTTGAAAAGCAGTGCTTTTGTTTTTATTTTTCTTCTTATCTCCTAAGTAAAATGGGAGCAAACATGCTTCTTTTCCCTGCCAGTTAAAACAAAGAGCATAAGAAGCTGCTCCGCACCAGTCAGACTGGTTGCCTTGGTAGGGATACTTCAACAACCTGAAGTTGAACCTGGAAAGGGTCCTGTTTCTGTGCATATCTGAATCAACCACTCACAAAGCTCAAGGCTTTCACAAGTATTCAAGGGTGCTGGTGGAGCACTTGCTTCAGCCACTTCCACCGCCTCTGCCACCCCTTGCCCCTTTCCACCTGTGATAATGGAGAAGACAGCAGAGGTGGTAACAGGTGAGCCCTGGCAGAATACACAATCCAGCCAGAGATGTGACTGGGGCTCCAATTCACAACATTGCCGGCAGGAAGGAGCATCTCCACCCCTATCACTCAGCCTGGACACTGAGGTCCAGCTCAGAGGACCTTTTGGCAATTCCGTCACTGCAAGAAGTGAAATTGCAGGGAACCAGGCAGAGGGCCTTCTCATCCCTATGGAATGCCCTCCCTTCAGATGTCAAGGAGATAAAGAACTACACAACTTTCAGAAGACATCCGAAGGCAGCCCTGTATTGGGAAGTTTGACATTTTATTATGTTTTTATAGATAGTGGAAGCTGCCCAGAGTGACTGGGGCAACCCAGCCAAATTGGTGGGAGTATTATTATCATTATAATTATCATTACCATCATTATTAATGTTATTTTTCACCATGGAGAACGTATTGTATTTCACCAATAAAGGCTGAGGAAGTGACAGTTCTTATAACAGAACTGCAAAGCCACTTTCTAGCAAATCTCCCATCTGAAATATAGAGATCCTAATATAAGTTATAGCCACCACCCCAGTCTGCCATTATGAGGATATTATTTATATGTTTATTTATTGAATTTATATACTGCCCTATACCCGGGGGTCTCAGGTCAGTTCACGGAATAAAATCAAGATATAAAACCACAAAATTAAAAATAACAACAACCCAATAGCCCCCCCTCCACAATAAATAAATAAATTAAAAGGGCATAGGATGAAAATCAGATCAACCACATGCCTCATTAAAAATGAACGTTTTGCCTGGCGCCTAAAATTGTATAGTGAAGGCGCCAGGCAAACTTCCTTAGGGAGAGCATTCCACAGATGGGGAGCCACTGCAGAGAAGGCCCTTTCTCATGATGCCACCCTTTGGACCTCTCAAGAAGGAGGCACACAAAGAAGGTCCTCAGAAGATGATCTCAGGGTCTGGGAAGGTTCATATAGAAAGAGCCGGTCCTTGAGGTATTGTTGTCCTGAGCCATTTAATGATATTACACATTTGTTATAAGCCAAACTCTTGGCCTCAGGTCAGGTCCCACACAGAAGGACACAATGTGTCTTCCTGGGCTGTAGCTCAGTTTGATCTAGAAGGTTGCAGTTTCAATCTTTGGCATCTTCAGGTGGGGTTGGAGGATACCCCTGCCTGAAACCCCAGTGAGTCGCTACCTGTCAGTACTGACAATACTTAGCTAGATGGACCAAGAGGTTGGATACCCTACCTGTTGAGACATGGTGGCTCCATCTGCAATGAAAATGGACAATTGGCACAGGAAAGGAAGCCTTGGCAAGGCAATTTTTATTATTTCATTTTATTTTTTTAAGGAAAGACCACCCTCATGCTCACCACCACAGTCACAAGACAACTGAGTGGAGTCTGACAGATCAGGAAGTCACAGGCTCAAAGAGGAAATGGCTTCACATTTTGTCACTTGAATTCATTGGCCAACAATCGCATGGGGGACCACCACAAATTGTTATAAACAGCCAGTTCTTCCAACAAGTGTTCCATAATGTGGTTAACAAGAAAGAGAGAGAGAGAGAGAATTGTACTTTATTTAAACACACATATACAGAGAGAGAGATACGTATTCTGCCAAATATATTCTGAAGAAAACATATAATGGACTTGTTGCAATATTGAATAGCTATCACGATTTCCTCGTGCCAGTTGCCAAAACCACAGGGGTAAGAGAGATTTACCTCAGAAACCTATAATTGGTAGCTTCTTACAGATGATGAATCATAGGGAGAATTCTAGGATTTCCTTCTGTTCCAGTACAGTGCAAATAGCTGTGATTCTAACATGGAGCTAAGCTGAGTTGAATGACATCTGGCTGAAACTCAGTCGCTACTGACCTTCGTGTTAAAAAGAGCTGCTTGGCAGTCACCTAGTCCCCAATCTCAAATTTCAATTTTGTGCTCAGAGGAAGGGCAAACACTTGAGACAGCAATTTCTTGGCTCCAATCATGCCTTTGCCCTCTGAAGCACTCAAATCCATGGTCAAATACACTGGTGGCACTTCAAAAGGCATGACGACGACTGAGAACACAGCCTCCAGAGAGAGTATGCAATGGTTTGGGATACAAGTTAGCCACAGCTTCAGAATAAGAAAACCCCTGGCCCTGATCCAGCCCTGGACACATGCAACAACTAAGGGGTTTGCATTCCCCTCCACATCAAAAGCTGTATCATTTAGCCACTTCAACAGAGGCTGGATGAGAATTGTGATGTGCATGTTAATGCACAACGAGATCATTCATGTTTGCATATGAACTAGCTGGATGAACAGCAGTTCGCTCCCAGCCACACTGGATTATTAAAGCACTATCCCTTCACACTCACAGGTAGTCTTTTGTCAAGTCATGAGCACACACGTGCAAACTAGCCTGAAGTTGTACCAAATCAAATTGTATTTGTGGTAACTTAGTAGTTGTGCCCCGGTGATATTTCATCTCTACTCGCCACACACAGAATGCAGTTCTTCAGCAGCAGATGATGTGGGTGGCGCTGTGGTCTAAACCACCAAGCCTCTTGGGCTTGCTGATCGTAAGGTCGGCATTTCGAATCTGTGTGATGGGGTGAGCTCCCATTGCTTTCTCCCAGCCTCTTCCAACCTAGCAGTTCGAAAGCATACCAGTGCAAGTAGATAAATAGGTACAGCTGCAGTGGGCGGGTAAATGGTGTTTCCATGAGCTCTGGCACTCGCCACAGTGTTCTGTGCACCAGAAGCGGTTTGGTCATGCTGGCCACATGACATAGAAAGCTGTCTGTGGACAAATGCCGGCTCCCCTGGCCTGGAAGCGAGATGAGCATCACAACCCCATAGTCACCTTTGACTGGACTTAACCATCCAGGTGTCCTCTACCTTTACCTTACCTCACTTTCAGCAACACTACATGTTAACTAGTTCTCTTTGGCGATTTCCCTTCATTGCAACATTTGTCTGCTAGAATAACCTTTTGTCTTTCAGTTCTCCACATTAGGAACACTGCAATCTGGATTGTGGGGACTGAGAACAAGTGGGTAGGTGGGGGATTCTATCTCTGCATTTCAAAGGGAAATGAGATTTGTAGAGCACTTTGTAATAATAATAATAATCTGGGTTTCCCCAGCCACTCTGGGCGGCTTCCAACAGAACATTAAAAACACGATAAAAGATCAAACATTAAAAGCTTCCCTAAACAGTGCTGCTTTCAGATGTCTTGTACAATTGCATGCTACCAAAATTAGTATAAATAGGTAAAAATATTGAAGAGGTGATGTTTCTGCATCCTGTTCCTGTGTACCCTGTTGTTCACACCTTCATGCTCTGCAAAAGAAACAGGCCCTTAAATCAATGACTTTTAGAACTCCAGAAAAAGTAAAGGTAAAGGAACCCCTGACTGTTAGGTCCAGTCATAAACAACTCTGGAGTTGCGGCGCTCATCTCACTTTACTGGTTGAGGGAGCCGGCATACAGCTTCCGGGTCATGTGGCCAGCATGACTAAGCCGCTTCTGGCGAAACCAGAGCAGTGCATGGAAACGCCGTTTACCTTCCCGCCAGAGCGGTACCTATTTATCTACTTGCACTTTGATGTGCTTTTGAACTGCTAGGTGGGCAGGATCTGGGACAGAGAAACGGAAGCTCACCCCGTCGCTGGGATTCAAACCACTGACTTTCTGAGCGACAAGCCCTAGGCTCAGTGATTTAGAACACAGGTCCACCCACGTCCTCCTCATGAAAGCCAGTGACAAATGCCATCCCTATTGAGAGCAACAACATAATCTGGTAACTTTTTCTGTTAACTTCATTACTATCCATCTTTGAAACAAACAGAAACCAAGCTCTCTGTCAGTGTAGATCAATGGCCACCACAGCATGTGGTGAAGGTGTGTTTTCATGTGTGGACTACTGAGATGCACTTTGTGGGGGGCTGCCTCTGAAGGTGATTCAGAAACTAGAATTAATCCAGAATGTGGCAGCTAGACTGGTGACTGGGAGCAGCTGCTGGGACCATATAGCACCGGTCCTAAAGGATCTACCTTGGCTCCCAGTATGTTTCTGAGCACAATTCAAAGTGTTGGTGCTGATTTTAAAGCCCCAAATGGTCTCAGCTCTGTATACCCGAAGAAGCACCTCAACCCCATTGTTCAGCCCAGCTCTGAGGGCCTTCTGGTGGTTCCCTCACTGCAACAAGTAAAGTTACAGGGAAGCCGGCAGAGGGCCTTCTCGGTAGTGGCGCCCTCCCTGTGGAACGCCCTCCCATCAGATGCCAAAGAGATAAATAACTACACAACTTTTAGAAGACATCTGAAGGCAGCCCTGTATCGGGAAGTTTTTAATTTCTGTTGTTTTATTGTGTTTTTAATATTCTCTTGGGAACTGCCCAGAGAGACTGGGGTAACCCAGTCAGATATATGGGGTACAAATAAAACAACAGCAACAACAACAATAGTGATAGGCTGGTATAATTTATATGCCTTTATGAGAACTATACAAATGGGCCTGCTTCCTCAGTTGTCCCATCAGACAACTGGCCACTAAAATAATGAGAGTTGCCCATTAGTATCACACTCACAAAAAGCTCCCAGGAATATGGGCCACCAGCTATGAAAACTGAGCTGAGATGACTCCATAAACAGGACTCACATAAACTAGTGCTGCAAATCAGGAAGACAGCACAACATGAAATCTTCTTTCTTCCTCTCTCCAGTAATCCATCCTGCTGAACAGAAAAGGGACATCAGTGGCTAGCGCAGGGAGGAAAGAAAGCTTTGATGGTGACCCTTAAGGAGAATTCCCAACTTTGATTCCCCCCCAGGGGCACAGCCTGTATTGCAACACCTGCCAATCAGCACAGCATGGAACAACATTGTGTTCAAGCCAATAGACTCTGGTACTCTCACCTAGTCTTCTTGAGACTGCAGTATGGGACCACAAATGCCATTCCGATCATAAACCCTGCTGTATGTCACCAAGTTAAGCAAAGGAACAGGCAATGTCTGCTTCTCTTTAGGTCTCTTTGTATCAGGTAACAGACACATATTCCTCCTTTTCCCCTTTGCACTAATTCAGCAGACATCTGCTGTTGTAAAAGTGTGTGTAAAAAAACTGAATGGGGAGATCAGCTCAGCTAGTAGCTGTTATACACACGCCCCCTAACCTAGAAAAAGATACCATATGGACAGGATTCACTCCATGCAACACTCTTGGGTCTTTTCAAGAAGGGGAGGCCACATAGAAGAATCAGCTGCAATATGTTTAGTCATTGTCAGTTTACGGGGTGCCAACTTGAATAAAATATTGGGGACCCCCAGGTAAGCCCTGCTCCACATAATCGATCACAAGACATGGCACACACACCATTTGAATGGCAATGCTCATCAACCTTGGGGGGCATGGCCCCCTCAAATATTTTATGGGGGGGGGCAAAGGGACCTCAGTCCCTAAGAGTTGGCTCCTATATTCCTAGAATTTAATATGGGTAATATTTTCCATTGCACCTCTCAAACATAACCGAGCAGCAGTTTGAATTGGGAAAAATAATTCACGATCATCATTATTTTAAAAAAAGTTTCTAAAGGATCTTTAAGAAAATATCAACTGATTCTCAAATGTATCAATAACCATGTTGGCCACTTTAAGACAGTGTCCAAATAAAATGACATTAAAGTATGTTTAAGAGCCATCGGCATCAGTGAAAGAATTAAGCAGATGGACATTCTCCCACTGAAATCAGCAAGAACTGAAACTGCTTAACTCTTGACTGGTGTGCAAAGTTTGCAGGTGTAAGGTTATCCTTAAGGAAAATTTAAGCACTGAAATACATAGTGTACAATAAAAATTGCAAATTATACTGCAGTCAGTCCTAAGGAAAAGGATCTTGGAATATGGCATGGGATAACAGCTAAGGAACCTCGTTTCTTGACGTAATACCCTTCCTACTCCTCTTTTTAAAAATTAAAATCCAAGTAAAGAGGGAAGTTCTTTTGCAAAGATGAGGCCTGCTAAAGGTGGCATTTGGGGAATGCACAAGAGGATTCTATTAAAGTAGCTCACGTCACCCAGAAGGTTGCAATCAGGAGCTTGGATGGCCCAGTTATGGGTCACCAGAAGGGTCAGTCTCTGACTCTCTCTCTCTGTCAGAAGGTCCACAGGGCAAGGCAAAGCAAACACACTGGGAAACTCCAATCAGAATCACTTTTCAACCTCCGTGGGCCCTCAATGTCCATGGTGATCACAACTTCCTGTGTTTTGCCTTGAGAGATGGCAGGGAAAAGCTAGTGGAAGAGAGGCCATGGGGACCTGGGAAACAGTGACCTATATGGACAGAGGTGGTTTTTTTTAAAAAAAGAAATTAAAAAGTTGCAAGTCAGCAGGGGTTGAGGAGAGAGTCGGTTTGCTTCAAAGCAGAGCCCGTCATTTTTCATTGTTGCAGTTGAACAGCTACTGAGCGGCTGTTTTTAGTAACCGTAACTAACACACGAACTGATGGATCTGTTTCCTCCGTCAGCCAATCAATTGACCAATCAATCAGCATTAAAGCACTGAGACCTCCTTAAGGTCTTTAATCCATTCAAATGACCACCCTGCTCATAAAGTGTGCCCTGGCAATCAGCTTTTACTTAGGAAACTGGAAGCACCAATTTCCACACCTGCTTCTGCCACTGACTCGCCACTGTGATCTTCATCAAAACCACACCTCAGTTGACTCCTGTTCCTCCAGGAGGATGCAAGAATGACCATGATGGGTCAGTGACACAGAATGATTTAATCCTTTTAAAACTGGAAGCGATCTAACCATGACGTTGTAAGTTTTCACTATTTATATTTATTTATAAACCACAGAGCTTAGGTCTTGCCGATCAGAAGGTCGGCGGTTCGAATCCCCGCAACAGGGTGAGCTCCCGTTGTTCGGTCCCAGCTCCTGCCCACCTAGCAGTTCAAAAGCATATCAAAGTGCAAGTGGATAAATAGGTACGGCTCCAGCGGAAAGGTAAACGGCATTTCTGTGCGCTGCTCTGGTTCACCAGAAGTGGCTTAGTCATGCTGGCCACATGACCCAGAAGCTGTCTGCGGACAAACGCCAGCTCCCTCGGCCTATAGAGCAAGATGAGCGCCGCAACCCCAGAGCCATTTGTGACTGGACCTAATGGTCAGGGGTCCCTTTAACTTTACTATGCGACCGATTGTCCCCTGGCATTCTAAGGTTAGCAGCATCTACCAAATGGATGCTCAGTTTCTTTGTTTCCTGAAATAGGAGTGCCAGGAAGAAGAGTACGCAGTTCCCCTTATTTTACAAAAAGTGTTCATTAATTTCACCTTGGCCTTCCACCCCAGAGTGCCAGAAGGCCTGAGCTTTACAGAGGAAGCATCTTTATTTTAAAGAAAATGCCCCCTGTCCTTTGTTAAAGAGTGGAAGTACATTAGTGGCCAAAATTGTGGAAGCCTTTTGGGGAAAGTGTATTTTTGAGGTCTGATGGCTCATAACACCACATTTTTGGGGGGAGTAATACCATAAAATTATATATCAATGGAAAGATAATTTAATGAAGAATGTGGTACATTAACATTTATTCAGTTATCTGTATTCTATCAAAAGTTATAGCCAAATAACCAGAAAAAAGAAGCACAACTTGCTTAGGTTGATATGCAGTAGCTTTTCTTCATTTGAAAGTAGCCAATGAGCATGAGTGTTTAGAGAGCCAATCAGGTGTTATGAGCCATCAGCCCTCAGAAATACACTTTTCCCAAGAGGTTTCCACAATTTTGGCCACTAGTTTACACAGACCTGTTACTTCCTACCTGTTGAAGTGTTTTTCTGTGTTATATATCTTTAATGTGCATTCCAAGTACTTTTCAGTGACCATCCTTATGTTCTAGTTTGCAGTGTCCTATCCATCATGACATGTCTGAGAGCATGTCTCTTCCTTTTCCTATTAACCCTTGATTCAGTTTTTCAGCCTACAGGGTCTCCTCCCATATGACCTTGCCCATCCATTGAGATTAGCTAGGGAAGCTGTCGCTGTGGTTTTGGGAACCAACAGATGTTCTTATCTTCACCTGCAAGACCAAACGTTGCTTTTTTGTGGATTGCTTCCTCCCAACTCACCCACTTTGTTTTCCAATCAATGAAACAACTTCTGCACATGTCTAAGTGATCGTGAAACCACCTGAGTAACCGCAGTGTTTAGTAACAGTGAACAACCCACCGTACTGCTGCTGTGTAACTGTCCCCTTGTCTGTTCCTCGCATTGCAACTGTCTCTGTGAATGTGGCCACTTCAAAATATTCTTTAAGGAGAGGGTAAATCCACAGAAAGAAACTGAAGAAGGGAGTTTAGTGATTAATGATTAATCTAGAGCACCTTGCAAAGCTCCCTTAAAAGTTCCCAAGAATTACAGTTCTCGTCCTTGTCTGTAAACAAATACCACTGTGCTGTCGCACCTGTTGCTGCAGTGAAGCTGGTAGAAGACTTCTCAGATTAATATGTTAAATTAAAGCTAAAAAAAAAACAATTTCAATAAAGCTTAGGGCTTGGATCCTAAGGCAAGTTAGGATACACATTTACCTGCAATAAAGCCAGTATGAGTAGGCAGGCATAACATCACACTGCTAAGGAAGAAGAAGAAGAGTTTGGATTTGATATCCCGCTTTATCACTACCCTAAGGAGTCTCAAAGCGGCTAACATTCTCCTTTCCCTTCCTCCCCCACAACAAATACTCTGGGAGGTGAGTGAGGCTGAGAGACTTCAAAGAAGTGTGTCTAGCCCAAGGTCACCCAGCAGCTGCATGTGGAGGAGTGGAGACGCGAACCCGGTTCACCAGATTACGAGACTACCGCTCCTAACCGCTACACCACACTGGCTCTCTGTGTGGAAGGAAAGTTTTCTGTTTTGTCCTCCCCACAGCAGCCCCTCTGCCAGTGCTCCACCTCATATTCTTCAGACACTCGGGAAAAGCTTTCCAAGGACTGCAGTAGAGTGGGTGAGATTGCTTAAGTTATCTCAGGATCTTCTAAGCCACAGCGTCTCCTTAAGTTCTTCAATGGTGCAAAATAAGGCTCACCCATGCATCTTAGATTTATTAAAATGATACAAATTAATAAAGAGTATTCTTTTGAAAAGGGTAAGAGGTGTAGGGGCACTTTTTCCTGCATTTCATTTGAGCCTCTGCAAATCGGTGCACATCATACACAAGTAGTTTTGCTTGCATAATAACTCTGCAGTTTGTTGAAAGACAGTTGCCAAGAACATTATGCTCAGCAATGAAAGGGTTATGAGGTGGAAAGGATTTGGTGAGCTTCTGAAATGGCAGGTTATAAGGTGTTTCTTACCCAGGAAAGAGGAATACGAGCAGAGAGATTTCACAAGGGGGTGCATCTTTCAAACCTGCACTGAGTCAAGACGTCACTGAAGTGCTAAGGTTCTGCCTGCTGCATATTAAGACACTGGATATTTCGACTAAATGGAAATTAAGAGGCCAAGTTTGGATCCGCTGTAGAATACAACACACAAAAAATGTTTCTTAGCATCTGGGATGCACGACTTCATTCACAGCACTGTATACCAGGTAAAGGACCCCTGGATGGTTAAGTCCAGTCAAACTTGACTATGAGGTGCAACGCTCATCTCTATTCAGGGCAAGAAAGCTGGTGTTTGTCCATAGACAGCTTTCCATATCATCTGGTCAGCATGACTAATCTGCTTCTGGCACAACGGGACACCATGACGAATTCCAGAGCGCACGGAAACATATTAATATACAACAGCTTTATACAATCTTTCATATATACAATATAATTTATAGATAATAATTTCAAATATTCCATAAATGCAATCCAATTTATTTCTGTTAAAACTGAATTCCTCTTGTAATATCAAAAACATTTCCCAAGTCAAACGCTCCTTCATTGTCTTTTTAAAATCTTCATTAATTTAGTAAATTCAGATCAATGCCTAACATTTAATCTCCCTGTATATTATTTTGGGGGGGCTTCCTCCTTTCTTGAATTTTGGGCAATTGATATTTGAGCAGCCATCAATAGGTAATGAATTAATCATTTCTAACATCTGTAATCCCAACCTTTCTTTAAAAAAAACAAAAACCAACAACTAAGAACACTCTGGTGGGATTAAGGATGGGAGTTTTTAAATAAAGCAGAGGAAAATAATATGGTAAAAGGTACAGGACCCCTGGACAGTTAAGTCCAATCAAAGTCACCTATGGGGTTGCAGTGCTCATCTCGCTTTCCAGGCTGAGGGAGCCGGTGTTTGTCCACAGACAGCTTTCCGGGTCATCTGGCCAGCATGACTAAACCACTTCTGGAGCAACGGGACACTGTGATGGAAGCCAAAGCTCACAGAAACACCATTTATCCTCCCGCCACAGCGGTACCTATTTATCTACTTGCACTGGTGTGCTTTCAAACTGCTAGGTTGGCAGGAGCTGGGACAGAGCAATGGGAATTCATGGGGCAGTCAATATGGCCCAAATAAGCTAGGTCTATACAAGAAGAACCAAACACTGATACCTGAATCAGCAGGTGAATACAGTACACTTGCCATGCACATAGTTGTCAAAGACAGAATATTGGTAAAGCAGCCTATATGAACCAAGGGTCCAAATGAAAGGCAGGCAAGTATTAACAGGCTCAACTTCAGTGGGTAAAAACAAGGGAAGTAGCCTGCAAAAAAAAAAAACAACAACCATAGGAAGACTGGTTACTGATGGGTACTAAGACATGACAAAGCAGGTAAATTAGTGTATTGTCTACTTCAAAATATCAGAATGACTGAACTGAGTGGCAGCTGCTCAGACAAATGGGTGTTGCATCCGGGAGCCAACTGGAACATTGCTATGAGTCACCTGATCCAGCATATTTTAGCAAGAAGCTGGGCATCCCCATTGACAATGAGTTAGAGGTCATTAAGATAGTTGCTCAGAAAGCAGTCCGGGAACCTGGCCTGCTGGCCAGGGTTTGAAGTCAACAGTAATAGAGACAAACCACAGCCACAATAAGTGACCACTAATGGCTGAGTAAGTGGGGTCACGGGAACATAAGGAGAGGGATTTGATGTCATGCTGTTACAGGCTTTCTGTTAGCATTAGTCCCCAGAGCCAATCAGGGGAGGGGAGAGGGAAAAGGCCCCCATTGGACCAGCAAAATTCTTTGCGCGGGCTTCTATTTGCAGGACCAGTAAGTTGAATCCATCCCAGATAATTTGCCTTATACCAATTCAAACCATGGGTCCACCCAACTCAGCTTGACCTCACCCCTAGAGGAGCATTCCTCAATTGCCTCCTGAGATAGCTGGATACCACCAGCAATACACTGGCTTCTAGTGACTTTCTAGGGCTGCAGGCAGACATGTTTCACAGCCCTACTTGGAGAGGGCAGGGAATTGACCTGGGAGCTATTTGCATGCAATGTATCTGCTCCTCCACTGAATTATAGCCCCTCCTTCCTTATAGCCAAGCAAATTACCCTTCATTAGCTTTAGTGCAAGAGTAGACTCTATTTTTTAACATTGTAATAGAGGGACAGTTTTTACTTGCTACAAGCTTTGAGTGATTCTGTGAGCACAGGGACTCTGAATCGCTTTATGCTTTATCTACAATGTTTTACAGGTCAGTGATAATCTAAATTCAATGCATCCTAGCTGTCTTTCTCCTGTGTGCGTTCTCTCTCTCTCTCTTAACCTGTTTAATCCTTTTAAGTTCAAGGATTTGCAAAGCAAATATTATAAAAGATGAAAGGTAGGTCTGAGGAAATAAGCTTTGATAAGAAGCTTTTTTTATGGCTTGCAAACTCTGTTGTGGCCCTTCCAGCTTGAAAGGCACTGCTAATTTAGAAATCCTTATGCAAGCATCAAGTTGAACTAATATGATAGCTGAATGCAAATGACAAGCAGCCTGTTCAGTATAACAGACGCTCCAAGTGTCCCTATTTTCCAGGGACATCCCTGATTTAGAGAAGCTGTCCCAGTTTCTGATTTGATCCCAGAATGTCCCGCTTTTCCTTAGGATGTCCCTATTTCCATGGTAGAAATGTTGGAGGGTATGGAGTTATTCGACCCCGAGCCATCTGAAAGCAATCCTGAATAGGGAAGGTATTTTTTTAAAAAGTTTAATGTTTTATTATGTTTTTTATATATGTTGGAAGCTGCCCAGAGTGGCTGGGGCAACCCAGTAAGATGTGTGGGGTATACATAGTAAAAATTAAAAATTATGGTTATGGAATGGGATGTTCCTAATTTTAATTGGAATGTTTAATGGTGATATGAAGTGTGGAGGGGAGAGGGAGATGATAGAACATTCCCCCCATAAGCTTAAACGTCAAACTTTAAATAAATTGTAATTTATGAGTTGTATGCCTGCAAATGGAAAGAACGATGGGAATGGTAGTTTGTCACAAAAGCATAAATGAAGATTTGAGGGTCACATGGCCCTTGTGTGGGTGCATATTCTAGGCGACATTTCTTCCCCACTTCTCTGGTTCTGACTGTGCCATGCAGGGGAGGAAAGAAGCAAGAAACAAGCCAGAGCCAGGCTGAGCTTTATATGCAGACCCAGACTTATGTTTTCCCCAACCCCTGCAAACACAAGTGGTAAGCTGAGAACAAACCTTGCACTAGTGGCTTGGTTGGTAAGAAACAAAGCATGTGACCACACAAGCTAGCCTTTTCACATAATGGCCAGTCTGGTTCGTTTCTTGGCTTGCTTCCTCCAGTGAAGTGCAGAGCCAGGTGTGTGAGCAGGGGACGGGGGTGTCATGGGCATGGCCAAGGGGGGCAAACAGGGCCGGAATTAGGTTTGATGAGGCCCTAAGCTACTGAAGATAATGGGGCCCCTTATATGTCCAGCTGTCCTTTGTCAACAACAAATTGCCACTGTTTTTTTGTGTTGAATATATGCTAGATGGCAATTTATGGACCTAATAGGTATCTAAAGCCATTTGCACTTGTTGCCGTGCAACCAGTCCATGCAGAATGTAGGCACCCTATATATAGAAATCAGCAAACCAGCGATATTTTAGGGAGCAGGCTAGCAGGCGGGGCCCATTACTTACATGATAGGAACCTACACTACACAAAACACTGTTGCTGTATGTAGGTGTTATTTTATTTGTTTTTTATCTTATATTTTGGAAATGTACATCCAGGTGTTTTTTCCCTTAATTTTTTTTTTGGGGGGGCAAGAGAGTGGGGCCCTAAGCTATAGCTTGTTTAGCTTATACGTAAATCCAGCACTGGGGGCAGCTGCCCCCCCTCCGATCAACTAAAACAATAGAAATACTTAACTAACTGACCAATCGCATCAGTTCTGCCCCTTACCCACAAAGTCCTGCCCCGTGCAACAAAAATCCTGCCTACACCCATGGGTGGAGTTGGTCTCACCCAGCTGTGGGGACCGGTGTGGCCTAGCAGAAGGCTGCACTAGCCTGGATGGCATTGGGAGACATGTGTGACATCACATACTTGCAACACATCACAACCTCCCCACAAATCTTGGGGGCACCCTGCTGCCTCTGACCTTAGTTGAATCTGGCCCAGACTCTTGGCTATATGAGGAAGAGCCAAAACATTCAGGTTTTTCAGATGGAGGGACAGGAGCAAAAATTCCCCTTCCTTGTGCTTACAACAATCCCTTTCTGAGCAAGATCTGTTTCTTCTCCGCTTCACACCTCCTCGTCCTTGCTTCGGGAGCAGGCACAGAGCACACATCAACTGTTTAACAAGTCCTGTCTGAGGAATCTCGGCTTGAGACCCATGTGCTCTAATCCTATTAAATTTGCACCAGCTTCCATAACTGAGCTTCCCCGCTCTCACCCCCCTACTCCTTCATCCGTCTTATTCCGAGGCCTTTTCCAGCTTGAAAAACCATTGCTCATTTTTGGCAGGGGGCCCTGCTGCTTTCTTTTTCTTTTTGCAGGGATTTGGGCAATGAATCAGCTACCTGCAGCTGTTCTCTAGCCTGCCACCCAAGTGCAGGAATTTCTAATATTAAAGTTATAAGGTACATTTCCCGAGGACTTGCTCAAAACAATGTAAAATCCTTTCTCCACCTCGGAACTAATTTCCAATCTGACTTGAGCCCCAGTATCCCTTGCCCTTCCAGCCCTGCCCTTCTGAAAAGGCAGAGGCTTTTTCAACCTCTCGCTATAGCCTCTCAGCGCTAGAAACCCTGGGTGACCTCTCTGGGTGGAGCATGTGAAAAGAAAAAAGCCAAACTTCACCTGACTGCTTTTAAACTTAAGTGATGTGTCAAGCTCTGTCATTAACAAGGAAGTTCCTGTGGCTAGCATCTATTTCCTACCCTGCCCCTTATTCTCAGGGCTGTTAACAGGTGACAGTTTTGTTCCACTTTTCCCCCCTCTCCTGACATTTGCTTCTCCTTGTCACCAACTTCACTGAAGGCTGTGCCAAGTGTGTGTTCGTATGCTTGTGGAGAGAGGGAGAAAAAGAGAGAGAGAGAGAGGGAGGGAGGGAGGGAGGGAGGGAGGGAGGGAGGGAGGGAGGGAGAGAGAGAGAGACTGTGTGTAATTCTGAGCCTCATAAACATGCAGACACATAGCCCTGGGAGTCTCAACATCCTTTGGGAAACTAATCTGTTAAATATCACCCTGGTAAACAGGAGACGCACGTGTCTTTACAGGTTGACTGCAAAGGCAAAAAGCTTTCTTGACTATACATGCACAACAGCTTCTCTGCTCTGTGCCCTGGAAATGTCACATGAGAAAGTAGGCACTGCCATGCCATAAATTCCCCCTTTTCCTTTGGGTCTGGGCAATATTAAAACCCTGGGTTCAAGTCTTCTCCCTCCAATTGTAGCACATTTTCCTGTGCTCTTCAAATCTAAACTGCCCTGATGGGCTTCACCAAATGTCACCCTTGCCATTGGTAGGGCTGTGCCCCAAGCTTCAGATCCATATTTACATCAGGCAGAAGTTGTTCTTTTTAGGGTGTGGGAAGACAGAGAACTTAAAGAAAAAAAGTGCAACATCCTAGGTGGAAAATGACCTTGGTGAGCCATCTAACTCTTTCTTCTTATCCTGCCTTCCGAACAGTTTCTCCTCTTAGCATTGGCCTGATTCAGACGCCCTAAACTTCAGCTGCTCATATTTTGATCTTCCAACAAAAAACGAGACGGAAATATAAGCACCAGAATTGACGGGGAATTTAACACAATAGCATTGTGGGCAGCAATAAACCCAATATGTGGAGTGCTTAACTTATGCAGGTATGATTTTTTGCATTTTTGTATGTTTGCTTTGCTGTTGTTGCTATTCGGTTTTAAATTAATTATTTGTATTTTACGCATTGTGACCAATTGTGACGGTTTATAGCTTTTAGCAATAAAGATTTCATTCATTCATTCAACCCAATATATCATGCAGATATGATCACATACCATTAGAGGTAGAACATGTCTTTAAAATGGGGAGCGGTGAGGTTTAAAAAGGTGTTGCAAAGTGAAGAGCTTCTTTCATGTTTAGTGGTCTTGTAGGCATGAACGGACAAAGGATATGCAACACTATTGCATCACACAGTCCCTTTGAATCCCCAACTGATGTTCCTGATCATGCACTAGAGACTGTAGTTGTGGCTGCCTCCCAAAGAGTGCATCAGATATAGGATGCAGCTGTCCTGCAATGCGGATGAAACATGAGGTTGGGTGGCCATCTGCCATGAATACTTTAGCTGAGATTCCTGCATTGCAGAGGGATGGACTAGATGGCACTGGGGTCCTTTCCAACTCTACAATTCTGTGATTCTACAATCTAAATGCATATGAAGAAAAAAAATCAAGGTGGTTCTGCTCCTCCATTTTATCCTCACCCACAACCCAACAAGGTAGGTTAGGCTGAGAATCTGTGACTGGCCCAAGCCCAACCAGCAAGTTTCATGGCTGAGTGGGGATTTAAACCCCGCCCTCCCCCAGGTCCTATGCTGACACTCTTAACTACAGTGGTACCTCTAGTTACAAACTTAATTCTTAACTAGAAGCGTGCTTTCACTAATGGGGCCTCTTGCTGCCGCTGCGCTGCTGGCACATGATTTCCGTTCTCATCCTGGGGCAAAGTTCTCAACTCGAGGTAACTCTTCCAGGTTAGCGGAGTTTGTAACCTGAGGCGTTTGTAACTCGAGGTACCACTGTACTATACACCACTGAAAGCTTTGTTTACACGTTAAAATCCCATCTGCCACTTCACTAAGCATCCCTGTCAGCTCAACTTCAGGAACAAGGGCAAGGCAAAGCAAGGGGGGGGGGACCCTACATGTTACGAAAAAGAAGCCCACCATTTGCTTCTCATGGGCTTTCTTTCCACGCAAATTGTTAAAGAAACCAGTACAGTGGTACCTCGGGTTACAGACACTTTAGGTTACATGCGCTTCAGGTTACAGACTCTGCTAACCCAGAAATAGTACCTTGGGTTAAGAACTTTGCTTCAGGATGAGAACAGAAATCGCGCGGCGGCGACAGCGGGAGGCCCCATTAGCTAAAGTGGTACCTCAGGTTAAGAACAGTTTCAGGTTAAGAACAGACCTCCAGAACGAATTAAGTTCTAAGCCCGAGGTACCACTGTACCCTCACGTCTGTGCATTTCCAAAACAGCCCAACTACTTTGAGGCTCTGTAGTTCAATTCAACTCTAAAAGAGATGGCTTAGCGAGATGGGAACTTTTCAACCTTGCCCATGGCCTGCAAAGATTTCAGGGCCTTCCTCCTCCAGCCAGACTTCCACCCCACCCCACCCCGCTCCCTGCAACCCTTTCCAAATAGAAACTTCTACCCCCCACCCACTCCACTGCATGTCTTTCCTGAAACTGTATGTTAATGGACAGAACACATACAGTCCCGGACAGCTGTGTTGAATGTGTGCCAACCCGACCAGAATTCTAGGACAGGCACTTGATTAGCTCATTGCAGGTGGCACAAACAGCAAGACGCATATACAAGGACAAAGAAATGCAGCCCACTCTCACACCCAGTAACTAGGATAATACAAGTCTCCCCCCCCCCCCTTTTGGGGGGAAACAGAAGAGTGGGTGGAGGGGGAAGGAGGGGAGAGCTTCCATCATGCAGTTGGCTTTATTACTGGGTGCCCGCTCCTATTCTTACCCAAGAGGAAACACTTCAGCCAAGAGAGGATTTGCAGTAATGAAATCTTGCTGCTATAAAGTTGTTCCTTCACACACTTGTATATTCTCTCGGATAGGACAGCCACTGTCACCAAAAAACAACAACACTACAAGTGTCTTCTTTACAGGAAGGAAAACAGGTTTGGGGAAGAAGAAGAAGAAGAAGAAGAAGAAGAAGAAGAAGAAGAAGAAGAAGAAGAAGAAGAAGAAGAAGAAGAAGAAGAAGAAGAGCTTTCCACCATTCATGAATCCTGAAGTTCATTTTGCAGCTCCCAAACTGCAGCTACAGAGCCTGATTTGCTTTTTACTACAGATTGAATTTTAAAGCTAGTTCATTCTTTACCCCCTCCACTGTTTTTCTTTTAAAATTTAGCTTCTCCTCTATAGTACATAGTCAAATGGACCTCAGAAAAGGAAGAGGGATGGGGACAGGATTTTCAAAAAGGAAAAACAACAAAAACAGGGATAGTCAACATAACACCCTCCGGATGTTGTGCACTCCCCACCTTGTCTTAGAAGCTAAAACCAACATTTCACCTGCTTATTTCATTTACGGAAATGCAACGTCTGTTGTGTTCTTTATCGTTGTTGGCATACCAAAATTAAGATGTAAAAAACTCCCAAAAAATACATATAGGTTTGCTGCGATCTGAGGGGAGTCCATATAATCTACCACAAGGGTGGCCAAGGTGGTACCTCCCAGATCCTGTGTAGACTTCTGCTCCATTATTCCTGACCATTTACCATGCTCCTTGGGGCTGACGCGAGTTGCAACCCACAACATCTGGAGGGAAATACATTCGCTAACTCTGAACTACCATATAGCACTTTCACTATTTTATCTATTTATTCATAAAATATTGATAGGCCGCTCTGTCATTAAAAAAAAATATCAAAACAGTTAACAATTTAAAAAAACAACAGTAAAAACCTATTTCAAAAGTTGAAAACAGACATCAATTGACCATTGTGGAATGATGTATTCTTAGTTGCCTTCAGAGGCATGGAAGAACAGAAACATTTTCAGCAGCCATTGTTAAGTCAGCACAGAAGGTGCCTGCTGAATCTGTACTGGCAGAGTTTTCCACAATGCTACAGGCTCTATTTTTGGTTGTTATCAAGTGAGCCTCGCCAATTCAAGGGGGGGGACCAATAATGCTCCTACAGATGATCTCAGTGATTGAGCTGGGATCTAAGAGTTCGGGAGATCCCTGTAGTACCCTGGACCTAAGTTGCTCAGAGCTTTGTAAATTAATATGAGGGCTTTGAAGTTGGCTCAGAAGTATGGTCAACCTCGATGTAGCCTGTTCTTCCTTTAGGACCTCCTGTTCCAGGATCCTGTCCGGCACTTATGCAGGTGCACTCTCTGTTCTTCCTTGCTGTTCTTCCTTACCATTACTAGGTAATATGATTGAAATAAGCCTGATTTCTTTCAGCTCAGGTAAATAGTGAGTCTTTGTTTCGCATTATCTATTCAATGACCTTTAAAGGGCAATGCAAACGGAATGGGGGAGACGCATAACTCATGTGCTATTATGCTGTTATGAGTTTGGCTGTCTCGATTACCATGAATAGACTGATCCTATGGAATTTGCTTCCCAATGTTGATGGGAGGTCAAGATTATAACAAAAAGGGTTTGAATAGTCCTTGGTGTCCTGGAATCCCTCACTAGCCTCGGAAATGTGACACTCATCATAAGCTGAGGGAGGGACAGAGAGAGAAAATAAAAGCGATTTGGCATTTTTGACTCAGGAGGGAGAGTTGTGAACTTTTGGATGGAGTGAGCTGGATAAGAAGCAGCTCAAAGAGCTGCAAGCATACAAACTGCTGCTTTGGTAATCTGATGCAGGAATAGTAGTTTTGCTGCCTGCCTGCTGTAGGAGTCTATGTGCTGCCATCAGGCTCTGCTCTTTAGATCTGCAAACAAAAGACAGTATGGGAATAAAATATATCACAAAGATAAAATTAATCTTCTGTACAACACTAGACCAGGATTTCTCAGCACTCAAACAGGGACTGCCTACAGGAGTTGCATTGCATCATTGTTTCTTAAAGGGTTGAATAAAGCTCCCAGTTATCTCTTCCTGGAAAGAGGGGGGGGGGGGAATCAAAATTTGCCCCACTGCCTGCTTTGAAAACCAAATAGGTGACAGTGGAGACAGTGCCGGATTTACATATAAGCTAAACAAGCTATAGCTTAGGGCCCCACTCTCTTGGGGGGGGGGGCAAAAAATTCAAAGGAAAAAACCTGGATATACATTTCCAAAATATAAGATAAAAAACAAATAAAATAAAACCTACCTACAGCAACAGTGTTTTGTGTTGTGTAGGCTCCTGTGATGTAAATAATGGGCCCCGCCTGCTAGTCTGCTCCCTAAATTATCACTCATTTCTATATATAGGGTGCCTACATTCTGCATGTGCAAATGGCTTTAGATACCTATTAGGTCCATAAATTACCATATAGCATACATTCAACACAAAAAACAGCGACGATTTGTGGTTGACAAAGGACAGCTGGACATATAAAGGACCCCATTTCCTTCAGAAGCTTAGGGCCTCATCAAACCTAAATCCGGCCCTGAGTGGACAGGAACAGTCAAATATGAAGCAATAAAACAACAACAACAACCTTATTGAGGAGTTCTGAGGGGACAGGGAAAATCACCAACATTTATCACTGGTCTTTACATACAGTGGTACCTTTGGTTACATACTTAATTTGTTCCGGAGGTCTGTTCTTAACCTGAAACTGTTCTTAACCTGAAGCACCATTTCAGCTAATGGGGCCTCCTGCTGCTGCCGCGCCACTGCCGCGCAATTTCTGTTCTCATCCTGAAGCAAAGTTCTTAACCCGAGGTACTATTTCTGGATTAGTGGAGTCTGTAACCTGAAGCATCTGTAACCTGAAGCGTCTGTAACCCGAGGTACCACTGTACTAGCTGAAATAACCCTCTCAAGATGGAATCCCATGATGGAAGAAGGCAGGCTATAAATGGAGCAAATAAATAAACTCAACCAAACACATCAGAACCATGAATTGAGACTAGCTCATCTAAGGCCAAGGGAAGCAGGTGATGCCATGAATGGTTAGTGAAGGAGCAGACTCAATTGTAGAGTATCTTCAAGTCTATATCTGAATTTTGTTTTACCCAGGCCCTAATCTTCACTCTTTTTTTCCGGAGGGGCACAGTGAACCTGCCTTCAACTGACTAATCTTTGTTGCACAGAGATTTCTAAGCTGCCTGCCTACCTTCAAAGCATATGTTGATATGACTAGCCGACCTTGGTTTTAACCCTGCCAGACATCCTTACAGTAGCTCATGTCTTTGTGCCAAGTGTGTCTGCAAAGTCTTATATAGATATTCCCCAAAGGGGAATGCCCTAATGCAGTCGATCTCAGTGGAATTTGCTGTTAGTGCCAATCAGCTGGTCGGGGTTGTCTGTTTGCAATAGAACAATTAGGAGGTCGTTTTAGGCTTCCGGTTGTTCCTTTGGAGCCATGTCCTTGTATATCACATACCTGGTGTCACATAGAATGCCAGGTGTGGAAAATGTTAGGGGAAATTGTCCCTTCCAGCTCATGAAAAGTGACAGGGGTGCCTGAAGATGCCTACTGATTTTAGATAAATTCCTCACTGTTAATCCCTCTCTCCCTCCCCAGCTTTCCTTTTCTGTTTCTGGAAGTAGAAGTATTTGTGTGCATTATTATTATTATTATTATTATTATTATTATTATTATTATTATTATTACCCAGTGCCAAACCAGAACAAAGGAATCATGTCTTAATAGCTTTATCTTCAAGATCAACAGGGACACTTCTGCGAATTCAGGCTTTAGCCAAAGTGCATGGATAAACAAGGGCAGTGCTAGCCTCATATTGTAGCAATCTTCTGGTCACAGCCATTAATTGTATCCTGCTGCTCTTGTAACCTGACCAAATATATGTAAAACACATTTCCCTCCTCGGAACACTTGCTGAAGATGCATTTAACTCCTTCGCCTCCAAGCCTCCCAGCTCCTCCAGAGATCAGATATCGAGGGAAAGGGACAAAGGTGCCCAGGGAGAATCATCGGAAGGTCACCATGGCTTTCAAACCCCATTCTCCACCCCCCCACCCAACTTCCTTCCTAAACCAAAGGCAGGGCATTTGCTGCTGTCACAAATACTGGTGGGAAGCCACTCCAGCTTCTCAGTTGAAGGAGGATATTGTCCCAGCTGGGAGCTTCCTTACTTTAAAGGCAACTGACATATCTGGACCTATGCTCCTATTTTTATTTTTATTTGGAAGGCAACACGCAGTGCATGCCTTTAATGGCGTGAAGACTGAGTGGGAGGGGGCTGTCACCATTTTCTTCACAGCATATTTTTATTTTTTTAAGGTCATTGCAAACCAGGAGCAAGCATTTCCATCCATACTTTTCTTTAAAACAACAGCACCATGTGTATGTCTGGCACAAGTTGGCCAAGCCATCTTAATTTCAGTTCTTTTCATTGGTTAAGCTGCTGCCTGATTTGCCTGGCAGTCATAATGCTTAAAGAATATTATAGTTACAGGTAGGTAGCCGTGTTGGTCTGTCGTAGTCAAAACAAAATTTTAAAAATCCTTCCAGTAGCACCTTAAAGGTAAAGGGTAAAGGGACCCCTGACCATTAGGTCCAGTCATGACCGACTCTGGGGTTGCAGCGCTCATCTCGCTTTACTGGCCGAAGGAGCCGGCATACAGCTTCCGGGTCATGTGGCCAGCATGACTAAGCCACTTCTTGCGAACCAGAGCAGTGCACAGAAACGCTGTATACCTTCCTGCTGGAGCGGTACCTATTTATCTACTTGCACTTTGACGTGCTTTCGAACTGCTAGGTTGGCAGGAGCTGGGACCGAGCAATGGGAGCTCACCCCGTCATGGGGATTTGAACCGCCGACCTTCTGATTGGCAAGTCCTAGGCTCTGTGGTTTAACCCACAGCACCACCCGCGTCCCTAGTAGTAGCACCTTAGAGAGCAACAAAGTTTGTTATTGGTATGAGCTTTTGTGTGCATCCACACTTCACCTATCTGAAGAAGTGTGCATGCACACGAAAGCTCATACCAATAACAAATTTAGTTGGTCTCTAAGGTGCTACTGGAAGGATTTTTTATTTTTATTTTGTAAAGAGTGTTATGTTTCACATGGGCAACAACACAGCAGTCCAGTCCCTTCTCTACCATCCCAGGGCTCCTGTTGTAACCATGGTTAACCCTAGGTCTCCAAAACCATCTCTTAAAACAACAAAACAGGCAGTTGCATCTAGCCAAATTGCTCTTCTTTGCCTTCCTTTCCCCCCATTTATGCACGTGTAAAACTTTCTGCAGCAGCAAAAACATCATCATGTTTTCCTAAAAGGTAAAGCCTCTGGCTGACCCATCAAGGGAGAGAGCCATGAATCTCCGCTGCCTTTGCTCCTGCCTCTAATTACAAAACAGCTGTTGTAAAAGATACCCAGGAGTTCATCTACTCCAGAACCCTACCTTGACACAGGGATGAAATAACCTTCGGTCAACCCATCCCAGACAGGTGTTTGCCCAACCTCAAGGAGATTACCCTTACCTAGCCTTGAGGCACTCTCTGCAAACATAGGCTTAGCTTTCTGTGCCCTTGCTAATGAGCTAAGTGCCTCCCCCAGCATTTCATACAGTTTCAATTACCCACGGCTTTCACCAGCTCCTTCATTTCCTGTCCTAAAATTCTGCCCTGGACTGGGAGCTGTTAAAGGGGCTGCATTTCAAGGCAAGGGAGCCCTTTCTCCACGGCTGGGAAAAAAAGCCGGTTTGCAAACAACTGTTTCTTGTAGAACCACCATGACGGGTTCTTATCTATCCACAAGGAAAGTGTAATTCCTTCTCCTCTGTCCTCCCCACTCTGATCTCAACCTTTGGGAAAGTGGAAAGGAGCCGTCACATAAAGGCCAGTGGCTATAGTAAAATTCAGGTATGGAGGGTATGAAGAAGGCCTACAACCAGGTGGTATATGAGAAGCCGAAGATCTTGTTTTGTTAGGCAGACGAGGGCAGAAAGGCAGGTTCTTGGTTTTTCTATAGCCTTGCCAATGCTGGGGTTTGACACAGTCCACCATTGGCAGGGGCTGTGATTCCTTCCTTCACCTGGTGAGGGCTTCGAGACTTGAACACACCTTCTAATCTAAGAAGCTAGCTGAGCTAAAAGACACTCTTAATATTCGTGTATGTGTGCGTAAGTTTAATATTTCCTATACGCCGGAGATGCTATTTGTCCCATGAAGGAAAAAGGCCCAATTGGTATGCAGATAACAGCATGGGGGATGGCGCAGGGTTGCCATATGTCCTCTTTTTCCATGACACATCCTCTTTTTCATGGTGAGAGCTGTCCTAGAGATCCATATTTGAAAATCAGCAAACAAGTCCTCTTCAAAATATGGTGACCTTAGAGGGATGGGTTGCCACTTTGTTCTGGCAAAATACAGGACAGTTTGGGGACGTGGGGGGAACGACTCCCCCCCCAAAAAAAACTGGTGTTGAAGTGGCTTCAAAGCAATCCATCACAATCTATTGCAGCCTAACAGGATGGCCCCTCTGGTATTTGTCGTGTACGTACGCACGGATGGCCCCTCTGGAATTTGTCATGTACGTACACACACACACAATAGTAAATCTGTCTGTGCTTGGCTACCCAGAGCTTAAATACATGACCTTTCACACATGGGCATAGCCAGGATTTTTGTCAGGAGGGGGCAGGCCTTTTATTGGGGGAGGGGGCAGAACTTCAGTTAGCTATGTATATTTATTTTTCTTGATTTAGCTGCCCCTCCCAGCTGCCCCTCCCTGCCCCCCCCCCCGGCTACGTTCACACACACACACACACACACTTGGAAAAGATACTTACATTGGCAAGGGAGGGGGGAGATCTGAAATACAGGACGAAACTGTTTCAATACAGGAAGTAGCATTTTACATTGAAATAAGGGGCAACCCTGTATTATAGGTGGCAACCCTAGAGGCCCAATCCAAATCCTACCCACTGCCACCATGCAGTGCTATTTGTGTCTGTCTAGCTATCTAGCTATCTAGCTATCTAGCTATCTCTAGCTATCTCTATCTATCTCTATCTCTATCTCTATCTCTATCTCTATCTCTATCTCTATCTCTATCTCTATCTCTATCATCTCTATCATCTCTATCATCTCTATCATCTCTATCATCTCTATCATCTCTATCATCTCTATCTCTATCTCTATCTATCTCTATCTTTATCTCTATCTCTATCATCTCTATCATCTATCTATCTATCATCTATCTATCTATCTATCTATCTATCTATCTATCTATCTATCATCTATCATCTATCTACCTACCAAAGATCCTTTCAGGTCTGGGTTGGCTCTAAGTTCCCAGTGCTAAACATGAGGGGTGGAATACAACATAGCTAAATGGGATGTGCTTGCAAGGGACAGAGTTCTGCTTGTGCAATGGGATGTTCTTCCATCCTATGCCCTGTGCAACCCTTAAAGCTGTTCAGGGGGTCCTCCAACCCTCCAAAGCAGATTTAAGGGGCACAAGGGAAGGAGAGAAGGGAACGTCCCTCATTCCACATATGCAACAACTTAGTTGACTCCTGCCCCTCAGGATTCCCAGTTCAAGCTGGGCAACTGGAGTTTATTATTTATTTAATTTCTATTCCCCCTTGACTCCAAGGCACTATTCACCCACCAGTTCTTAAGCTTAACAAGAAGCCTGGCAAGCACGGAGTGATTTGTCCCCAAACTGCTCAGTCAGTTTCCTAACCAAACAGGACCTTGGATTGAGCACATGATCCAACCGCTGTATCACACTGGCTTTTGGAAATCTCAAAGTTAATCTGTGATCCGATGGTCCATTTCCAGCAACCTGGGATAACAGCCGAGAAACAGAACACCGTGAGCTGACACAAAATACGCCACTCTGCCACTGAATAGTTACAGGCCAAAAGAAAATATGAAAAAGGGAGGTTGCGTTGACTGTGTCTTTGGTGCTTTCTGCAGGATTTGTGGTTGCTAATGTGTTTTTTTTTAAATAGGTTGGTTCAGCACAACCACTGCAACAGCAGCTGAAGTTCATCAAGTCTCCTTCCAGCAGCATCACTAGAGATCTCATAACATGTTTGGTGGAAGATATAACGGAGGTGCTATTAAAGCCACAAAGTCCTTTCTAGCTATCTGGAGAGATCGACATTTCTTGCATGGTTCCTGTGTAATTTCTGCTGTCAAGATAATTATTCTGAAATAGCACTTCTCAGAGCCTGCTACTCAAGACTACTGGGCGATGGCATGGGTACACCTTAATAGGGCAGGATGTGCCAAATCAGTGCAGGATCAGGTCACTGAGTAGACATGCCCATAAGTCTGACTCCCGCTCCCCGACACCTTCAAAATCAAAACTAACACTATTAGGCATCTAGGCTGCAACAGAAGCCAAGGAAAATTAAAAATAAGTTCTGAATGGCTGGTGCTAGTTGGAAGGAAACTTTCTCACTATGCCCAGTTTTGTAAAATGCAAGCCCGGAAGGGCAAAGCTGATTAGGACAAGTCTTATCCAAGGTTGTTCAAACTGATCGTTTTCATGTGGTCTGAATTCCCGTTATTTATTTTAGATCAAGTTGCATTTCCTTATTTCTGAACTCTAGTTACATCCCAAAATACCACATCATCATCATCATCATTATTATTATTATTATTATTATTATTATTATTATTATTATTATTCCCCTTCTTCATTTGTGAATTACCACCATGCTTACATGGCACAGATTCAAGCTTTAACCTAATTGTGACAGTGTATTTTTGCATAATGCCATAATAAACGTGTATATCTCTACAGTGCCCCAAGACCCTTTATTGTTTTCCTTTCTTCTGTAATACTGTTCCATATATATGCCTGTGCACAAACACACACACACACACACACACACACACAACATATATTCCTAGCATGATTTCCACAAGTGGGATTCCTTCATGGGGAGAGAAAGCTAATTTATTCTAGATGGGCTAGTTTCACTGCAACGTGCATCTCTCTTGATTTTAAGGTCTGTCACATGTAGCAATAAACCCTTTCTTCCAACATGCAGGCCCTTCCAAGTTGCATTGCTTTTGATGAGGTCATGTCTGCTGTGTCAGAGTACTAACAGGAGCGACTGCCTGCTTTGTGCCAGAGTTTCTTGACCCTTCTCCTCCCCACAGCAGACCTCAATGTGCCTGGCAGCTGAAGGGTTAATCCCCTCTGGCTGTGACTGAGCAAGAAAGGCATTCCTCTGCCCTAGCCATCAGTCAGAGTTTTAGCCCTGGTGAGTGATGACGTAGTCAAGTGGGGGGAATCTCATTAGTCCTCCCTCCCAAAACCTTCTACTGACCTCAGCTACCAGCTGTTGGCTGGTTTATTCAGGTTTGTCCTGCAGCACACCAGTCAAACATCATGGACAAATGACCCACAGGGATCCACACCCATCTCAGTCCCATCAGCACCTCCTCCAGCTCCATCCTGTGCTTCTGCGTTCTGGTTTTGTGGCCAGGCCAACAGTGATGCTGCTTATGCTGAGTGAGGGGAAACAGCAACAATTCCCATCTAGTTGCTCACTCCAACCTAAAGCATTCTTGCTGCACAGTGGTGTAGCGTGGGTTATTAGTGCCCGGGGCAGTGCAGAGGGGGTGGGAGGGAGGAAAGCAGATGGATTCAACTGCCTGATGGCATCCACATTACCCAGGAGATTGCAGCTGTGGAGATAAGAAAAAAAATAGTTGTCTCGTCGTCCGGAAAGGTCACTTCCTGATTCGTATGGAGAAGTTGTTTCCAATGGAGGGCAGCACTGGAAGCACTGGGTGTTGAAACTTTATGCCCCTAACAATTTTGCACCCAGGGCAACCACTGCTACTGCACAAGGTTCCTCAAGGTGGCTTGACCTCCTTCCTCCTGTAAAAAGGTAAAGGTAAAGGACCCCTGACAATTAAGTCCAGTCACAGACGACTCTGGGGTTGTGGCGCTCATCTTGCTTTCAGGCCGAGGGAGCCAGCATTTGCCCGCGGTTTTTCTGGGTCATGTGGCCAGCATGACTAAGCTGTTTCTGGCGCAACAGAACACCATGTACCTTCCTGACAGAGTGGTACCTATTTATCTACTTGCACTTTTTGGCGTGCTTTCGAACTGCTAGGTTGGCAGGAGCTGAGACCGAGCAATAGGAGCTCACCCCATTGCGGGGATTTGAACCGCCAACCTTCTGATCGGCAAGCCCAAGAGGCTCAGTGGTTTAGACCACAGCTCCACCCACATCCCCTCCCTTCCTCCTGTAGCCCCCCCCCCCAATGTCTCACACAAGGAGGACTGTTTCACACAGAGAGACACACCAGAATGTGTATGTTGAGCCCTTCAATCTTATTTCAGCCAACATGCTCCATCATGGTAGCTATTTCTTGCAATTGGCATACTCTCAATACTCTGCACTTTAGGGTGCTAAATTGAACAATCTGAAGGCTGTTTCCTCCAATACTTTTTAATTCAGGTGCAAACACCCAAGGGAATGGCACACACAGGGCATGTCGATTTCAGAGCTTTTCCATTCAAAGTGCAAGTAAGGTCCAAATCACGCACTGACAAAACAAGCGCCGTTTATAATTTATGCTTTTGGATTCATTTAATCATCCTAAGAAGCAGCCCCACAGTCACAATGGGTGATTCCACTCTCCCAGTCCTGCTTTTTCTCCTAGCTAAAAGCTGATTGACCAGATTTTCCTACCAACAGGAGGCCCAAGGATATGGTAGAGACAGGGCCGGTGGCTCCTCTTTGCCTCTCCTGTGACACAATCAAGTTCTTATACAAGGAGAACAAAACAGTGACAATTGGTGACAAATGGACTGTGTAGCATCCTCTGTTTCCATTACCATGGAGATGTCAGCCAAGCATGGGCGGGCAACTAGGAAATGTCAATAGGAAATGGTACAAGGGACACAGGTGCCAAAAAAAAATCAATATGGATCGATTTGCTAATTAGACCAGCCCAAATAATTGATGGGAGGGGAGGGGGGAACAACTTTTTTTTGCCCTGCCAGGCAAGACTGAGAAGTGGAGAGACTACAAGTAATAAAATTATAAAACCTTTTTTCATAACATTGAATTCACTCTGTTTGTAATTCAGATCAGCTTTACAGATATACCTGCTCAGGTGGGGAACGACATGTAGTTAACAGACAGACAGACAGACAGACACACACACACACACACACACACACACACACACAACAAACAAACAAACAAAACATCAAGCTGAAAGAAATAATAAAAACAATCATAAGAGAAGGAAGAATAAAATTACAAGATAATAAAATAATCATGGTAATCATATCTTAAAAACGAATCTATTCCATAGTGAAATACAAGAGTCATCCTTATAACAAATATATCAAATAATCATGAATGTTGCCAAATAAACTCATATTTAGTGGGAAATATGGGAAAGTGCCAACCATGAGATTGTTTGTTCATATAAATCACATAAAAACAAAGCAGAAAGAAAGTTGGAGGGGTCCACTTCACCCTGGCCAGGGTTAGGGTTAGGGTTAGTGGGGGGAGGGGCTCAAAAGCAGCTATAAGGGCACTGGGCCAATAGACAATTAGCTGAACTGATTATGCACACTTGCCTTGAGCGAAATCTGAATTCGATGATACATCTGCAGACTGCTTTATCATCATCATCCTTACATTGCATGTCACTTTTCTATATGTGGAAATGTGAAGCAGCCCCAAGCTGCGGAAGGGATATTATTCATAGTTCTTTTTTTTTCCTTTTGGAATTTTTTGCTGGGTAATGTGCGAAGAACCAGATCTAATCTACTACAGGAAAACTCCGAATTGTCCATTTTGATTTCCGGAGGCTGGATTTTGTCCTCTGTGACCTTTTTCTACCTCTCTCTCTCGCTCTCTCTCTCTCTCTCTCTCTCTCTCTCACACACACACACACACACACACACACACACCCCAAAATAAAAATTAGAATACCAAAGAAATACAGTGGTACCTCGGGTTAAGTACTTAATTCGTTCCGGAGGTCCATTCTTAACCTGAAACTGTTCTTAACCTGAGGTACCACTTTAGCTAATGGGGCCTCCTGCTGCTGCCGCGCCGCCAGAGCACGATTTCTGTTCTCATCCTGAAGCAAAGTTCTTAACCCGAGGTACTATTTCCGGGTTAGCGGAGCCTGTAACCTGAAGTGTATGTAACCTGAAGTGTATGTAACCTGAGGTACCACTGTATAGGACTCTGTATTTTGAATTTGTGAATACAGAGTGAGGAGGAGGGGGCAGTTAATAACATCACCTAGTTCTATCTCCACCCTGTAGGATTCCAACAGCAAATATTAGCTCCTTCAGTTGCATTTACCACACTTGCCCAGTTCCCAGCAAATCCTTCTTTGCCCTCTTCTCTCTTTCTTTGCATCCCAACTTACCATTTATTCATCTGGGGGGTGGGGGTGGGGCTAATCCTCCCACTGAAGCATCTGAGCATCTTTCTCTCCTTCTCTGCCTGTTTTTATTTTAATTGGTCTTAATTCTTCAGTGCAACAACCAGCAACACCCCCCCCTCTCCCCTCTGCAGTCTATGCTGGTGGACAAGGAAGAGTTAAGTCTGCAGCTGCCAGCTCCGGGCCTGTGTGGAGTGATGCTCAAACTGTTCCTACTGCTGCATGAAGTCAGCTGTCATTAGAGAACAAAAGCAGCCCCGGGAGCAGCTCAAGTTGTGGCTCACTCAAGGAAGGGAAGGCGCTGAGACTGCTCCCTGATTAGGATTTCTAAATCAGCCCCATCGAGACCCGGAGAGAATAAAAGCTGCAGGGGAGAACAAAAAGCTGGCTACATTCACACAATCAGCAAACCCCTTCCCCTCCCCTCCGGCACCTCCACCCATCACCGGCTCGAAGAGAACTGCTCTCCCAAGGCTCAAGAAGGACCGAAGATTGTGCTGCTGCTTAAGAGGGCAGCTTGGGTACCCTTCAACATTTCTCCAGTGAAAACAGGGACATCCTATTCCATAATCAATAATAATAATTTTATTATTTATACCCTGCCCATTGTTCCAGGCACTCTGGGTGGCTTCCAACGTATATAAAAACATAATAGAACATTAAATGGTTAAAAAAAAAACTTCCCTATACAGGGCTGCCTTCAGATGTCTTCCAAAGGTTGTATAGTTACTTATCTCCTTGGCTCAGGGGGTCGCATAACTCCAGACTTTCTCTGATGAAAATAGCGACATCCTAAGGCAGCAAGCAAGGCCAGAGCTCAAGGATGATGGGAGTTGTAGTCCAACAACATCTGGGGACCCACAGGTTGAGAACCGCTGTCCTAAGGTAAAGCAGGACATTCCAGGGTCAATTCAGAAACCAGGACAGTTTCTGTAAATCCAGGACTGTCCCTGGAAAATAGGGACACTTGGAGGGTCTGAGCTTGCTCCTTAGAACTTTCCTTTCAAAGCAAGTCTCCAAAGACCCCCTCTCTACCCCCAACTCTTTGGAAATTCCTACTCATATTTGTGATTAAGTTCTAGGAAATGGATAGGATCAGAGCATTTCAAGCACACTACTTATTTTTATTTTTATTATTATTATTAATTACATCCCACATTTCCTCAGAGCAGCTGAAGGTAGCACACACAATTCTCTCCTGCCTCATTTAATACACACAACATCCCTGCACGGTTGTTTCTCCATAACACATAGGTCTCCGAAAGACTCTCAAGAATGAAGTTGGAACTTCTTTGCAAATTCAGTTTCTGGTCCTCCTTCCAGCCAGACTGACCAATCCATCCCCAATGACAACAATGTCTATTTAAAGGGTGTGATCAAAGCAGCAGCTTTTAAAGCCACACCTCCTTATATATAGTCTCTGCAGTTAATTATGGAAAACAGTAAAGCCCAAAGAGTGTAACCACACTTTGTGTCTGCGAGCTGAGAAAAAATACAAATAGAGTTTCCCCCCCAGCATATCATCACAAAATTCTAATACTGACTGCAGTGTCTTTTGAGACACCACTATCAAGTAGACCCACATTCCATAGCTCAATTGGTAGAGCATGAGACTCTTAATCTCAGGGTTGTGGGTTCAAGCCCCATGTTGCGCAAAAGATTCCTTCATTGCATGGGGTTGGAATAGATGACCCTTATAGTCCCTTTCCAACTCTACACTTTTATGGTTCTATATGAAGGGTAACGTTGCCTTAAAAGTAAAGGTAAAGGGACCCCTGACCATTAGGTCCAGTCGCGGACGACTCTGGGGTTGCGGTGCTCATCTCGCTTTACTGGCCGAGGGAGCCGGCATACAGCTTCCGGGTCATGTGGCCAGCAGGACTAAGCCGCTTCTAGCGAACCAGAGCAGCACACAGAAATGCTGTTTACCTTCCCGCCGGAGTGGTACCTATTTATCTACTTGCACTTTGACATGCTTTCAAACTGCTGCCTTAGCAGAGAGTAATTGGCAGGACTCTGCCATAGTATTGGCTGAAAGGAATTACAGTTAAGAACAAGGCCCAATCAGTCAACAGGACTGAGAATGAAACCAGCAAGGAAATAAAGGTGATGATGGTTTTTTGCTCCTAAATTTCACACTCAAAGGCATCAGTTATGTGGAAATGTAAGAGGCAAACATTGTTACTGTCCCATCAGTGGAGTATCTAGGCTTCCAAATTTCACAGAACTCTTCATCAGGCAGCTGAAGAATTGACCAACACATCTGTGAAACCCCAACCCTTCCAAAAAAACCTACATCAGCGATGAGGAAACTGTGTCCTTCCAGATGTTACTGCATTCCATCTCCTTCCAGCCACAGCCCCATGAGCTGTGTTTCCCAGACTTGGGGTCTCCAACTGTTTTTGGACTGCAATTCCCACCATCCCTGACCACTGGTCCTGCTAGCTAGGGATGATGGGAGTTGTAGTCCAAAACAGCCAACCCAAGTTTGGGTGAAACTGCCCTAGAGCCAATGGACAGAAATGATGGGATTTTGTAGTCCAGAAACACCTGACAGGCAACAGGTGGCCTACTCCAAGCCTGAGTGGCCCAATAAAAATGCATTTCCTGGGGCCCGTCGTAGAACACTCTGTCCCTTCTGAACAGGATGGCAAAATATCCTTGTTATGCTTGATCAAAAGCCAGAGGAAAGTACCGTATTTTTTGCACCATAACACTCACTTTTTTCCTCCTAGAAAGTAAGGGGAAATGTCTGTGCGTGTTATGGAGCGAATGCCTGCGGGTGATGGGGGGGGATCTGCTGCAGTCGTGAGCAGAGGATCCATGGTTCCCCTTCCTTCTCTCCTCCGTGGTTACAAAGCATGGATCCACATGGATCCTCAGGATTTTTGCATTGGGCTACTCCAAACTCACTGTCAGATCACATGTAGCCACAGCATGAACCACAAAAATCATATATCCACTATTTCGTTTAGAATATTTTTTTTTCTTGTTTTCCTCCTCTAAAAACTACGTGCGTGTTATGGTCTGGTGCGTGTTATAGAGCGAAAAATACGGTAATTTCTAAGCGCCCAGCCCGTTTCTAGGCGAACATTGATTAACAAAACATTTGCTGACCTGTGAGAAATCCTCTCTGCTTTTTATGTCCCAGACACCGGCCACTCTTTTGGGCGCAACCACAAGAAAGATGGGGGGGGGCATTTTCAAGAGGGTGGCCTCCTCCTCTTCCTTTAGCCTCAATTGCCATGCACAGAAACTAGAAAAAGACCTCAAGAAACAGCCCCCCCACCAAAAAAGCAACACAACCCAGCCAACTAGCAGGCTTTATGAATAAACATATACAAGGTACACACACACAGAGAGAGAGAAATCAATACAGAAAGTGTATTGGGAGGCGGCAGACCCCACCCTCAGCACCCCTAACAAACACACATTAATCCTGGGAGATTTGGCCATCATATGACATGGCCAATCAATCAGAAGAAGAGGATTTCAGGCACGCCTCTTCTTTCATGCCACTAAGGGATTTTCACCCCCTTGAGAGCACAATGCCAAGAGGGGAGAGGGGAGAAAGGTGGAGGGGGGCGGGGAGCCAATCAGCCCAGGATCAGCTGTAGGCTGGCTCGCTGTGGATCTGCTTGTCCCAGAGGGGGGCACGGAGAGACATATTGGGCCGTGTGGGAAACCGGCAGCCTCAGCTTCTCACATATTGTTCTCCCCCCTTTCCAGTGCCCCCCTTCCACCAAAGCCGTTAATGCCACAAAGGATAACTTTGCCCATTGTGTGGTAGACAGCTGAGAGGATAGAGTTAGCCATACACAAGCTAGCATTACCAACTCTCTCCCTCTCCCTCCCTCCCTCTCCCCTCCTCCGTCCCCCACCCCAACCCTGTGGAGCAATGTGGGGGCAGGGTGAAGGAGGAGGAGGGGGTGGGGTGGATGAAGAGCTGGGTGCTTACCATACAAAAGAATTAAACCCACTTAGGCCCCTCTTTCTCACTAATCTAGGACCGTGGGGGGTTAAATATGGTTACATTTTCATTAGGTGCTAATAGTGAAAGGGCAGCCCCCAAGGCAGCATTGTCATGCAGATGGCCAAGCAATGGACTTCTCCCCAGGTCCAGCGGGGCTGAGGCCTGTTTGGAGCGGGGGAAATTGTGTCATTCCCCCCCCGCATTGTTGGCTGCTGAATTCCATCAATGGGGAAGTCATGTTTCCTCTGAAGGGAAGGAAACAAGTTAAAATTGTTGGGGTGGGCTTGGTCAAGGCGTTGGCAGGGGGGAGGGGGGAAGAGCAAGGCAGGCCACAGAAGGAGCATTGTGCCTGGTGGGCGTGTGTGGTCAATTCCACCTGAATGTGTGGATGCTGAGAGTGAGGACCCCTGACGGTGCAAGAACCAGGCAAAAGGGGAATAGGCCCAAGGGGGAATCTCTGCCCCTTTAAACCAGTTCAGGGAAATCTTCCTGTGAGACTCATAGAGGGAAAAGGAGAGGGACCAGTGTTTGCCAGGATGTACACTAGAGGTTGAAAAGTGCAGAGGGCCTTGGGACAAAGGTGCAATTCTACTGGTGGGTTCCCTTTAAAAGAAAAAGAAAAAGTGAGCACCCAATCATTTAGCAGAGAGAGTGTTTTTTGCTGTAACTAAACTGTACTGTATAGGTTTTGAGATTCTGCCTTTCGAAGATGATGCTCAGAGCAATTTAACCTACTAATACCGATGCTTTATCTTGTTAATCTTTACAAGACAGTGGTACCTTGGGTTAAGAACTTAATTCGTTCTGGAGGTCCATTCTTAACCTGAAACTGTTCTTAACCTTTTGATGTCTGATGTATTACAGTATTTTAATTTTTTTTGGAAGCCGCCCAGAGTGGCTGGGGAATAAATAATAAATTATTATTATTATTATTATTATTATTATTATTATTATTATTATATAACCTGAGATACCACTTTAGTTAATGGGGCCTCCCGCTGCTTCCGCGCTGCCGGAGCACGATTTCTGTTCTCATCCTGAAGCAACGTTCTTAACCCGAGGTACTATTTCTGGGTTAGCGGAGTCTGTAGCCTGAAGCGCCTGTAACCCGAGGTACCACTGTAGTCCTATATTGTTGTTATCAGTACATTGCATGGGGCCAGGGGAAGGATGAACAAAACAAAAAAAATAGTGACTTTTCAAAGGCTACCTAGAGAATTCATGAGCTCTGAAGCATCTCTCTTAGTCCTTATGCTATTTCTTGTATTTGGGGTGAATTAGTGCCAAAGTTAGGGTTTCATTAGCTGTCTGTAAGTTGCAAATGCAGAAAGAAGAAAAAGGGAATTGAGATGCATCCATTCTTCAATATGATTAAAGTGGCAATCCTATAACATTTACCTGGGAGTGAGTCCCACTGAACTCAGCAGGGCTTGCATCTATGCACAGGGCAAGCCTACTATACAAAATGTATGCTTCCTATTCAAATGAACATCTTAAAATGGGTGTTGTCACATCCGAAACAGTCTCAAAACTCATCACAGGGATGGGAGTAAGTATGCAGTCATGTGGAGAAAAACACCAGAGACCCACAGAAGGCAAGATTTTGACATGTTAACAGCTACCACGCCAATGACTGAAAGGAGCAGTGTGCCAAATATTTTTCAGCTTTTGTTTTGAAGTGAAAACCAGAAAGAAAGAAAGAAAGAAAGAAAGAAAGAAAGAAAGAAAGAAAGAAAGAAAGAAAGAGAAAAGCTGCTAGGATAGAAAACTTTCTTTAAAAACCACAACAGACAGTGAGTACCAAAATGTTTCGAGGTTATTGTTATTGTTTCCCTTAGCTGCTACAGTTACTGCTTCAGAGCCATTACACACATACACACACAAGCACAAACACACAAACTGCCTGTCCTACTCCTTCCCCTGCTGCATTCTTCTGGGATCAGACACAGTGATTTCATCTATCCAGGCATGGCACAGTGAATGAGATGATGTCACAACATTACATATCCAATGAGACTGGCCTAAGGACATCACTGAGGCGAAAAAGAAAAAAGAAAAGAAGAAGCCAACATTTCAATAAGGGCTATTGGGGGGAGTGGGGAATGTTCTTCTAAGGCAAATTCCAAAATACATTATTAGCTCAAAGAAAAGGTCACAAAGTAGTGTGCAGGCTTTCAAGTTCCCCAGAACTCTTGATCAAGGTAGACAGTGAAAACACAGAGAAGGGGTGAAGTTGTTGATCAAGCTATCCTTGTCTGTACCTGTACAGGTAAAAAGGTAAAGGACCCCTGGACAGTTAAGTCCAGTCAAAGGCAACTATGGGGTTGCAGCTCTCATCTCGCTTTCAGGCCATGGGGGCCGGCATTTGTCCACAGACAGCATTCCGAGTCATGAGGCCAGCATGACTAAACCGCTTCTGGTGCAACAGAACACCGTGATGGATGCCAGAGCACTCGGAAATGCCGTTTACCTTCCCGCCGCAGCGGTACCTATTTATCTACTTGCACTGGTGTGCTTTCAAACTGCTAGGTTGGCAGGAGCTGGGAGGGAGCAATGGGAGCTCACCCCGTTACGGGGATTCAAACCGCCGACCTTCTGATTAGCAAGCCCAAGAGGCTCAGCAGTTTAGACCACAGCGCCACCCGCGTCCCTAGCTGTACCTCTATATGAAGCAGCTGCTAGGCAAATGTCATTTTACATGGTCTTAAAACATTGGCAGTCCATTTAGGTTCTCCGTGGCTCTGGAACTGCTGTTGTTCATTGCTTTTTGTTTTTATTCTCGGTTTTATTGAATTTGTATGTAGCCATTTAATTGCATTTTTAATTAATTAATTAAGTAATTATTATTTTTTAAAGAATTCCAGCGGCACCCTGTGTGATGCTAGAATTTGGCACACACACCGCCTCTCATGCTCGATTCTACAGCGTTGTTGTGGTGCCCCCTGTAACACAGCAACTGGTGAGGCCAAACCCATCACGCTATACCCTAAATCTGCTTCTGTTGGGAAGAAGCAGCACACTGGATGCTAAGTTAACGGAACTATGGCTCCTATGTCCAAAGCAGCCAGCTGGATGGGACTGCAAGGCACATCCATCAGAAGAGGCTATGTTCATTAGCAGTGCTAAGGCAAGTGGTGCTGCTGCTGCTGCTGCTGCTGCTGGACAGGATGTTGCTCAAACAATCTTTTCAACTCTTTTATTTCCTTACTAAACGAAGGGCTACATCAGATGTTACCGTAAGCAGTGAGAAAGAAGACCATGTTGTTGAAACAACTGCTACTGTTGCCATTTCAAAGCAACTGACCATGAAAACATGCCGCAGTAAACACAATTAGTCTCTAAGGAATCCTAGTTCTTTTGTTCTTTTTAATGCCACGCAGACTTAACGCAACTGCTCCTCTGGTTAGTAATGGTCAGTAATTTCCTAACCATTCAGTGTTGTTATTTTCTAGAAAAAGAGGTGCCGGAACTCACCGTGAACGCCTCCCTTGTTCTCTTATCATGGCAATGGCGCCCACCTGAGAGGTGCCGGAACTGTGTTCTAGCCAGTTCCAGCCAGGGGAGCTGACTTGGGGCCCAGTTTATGGGTGTCCAGTGTGTGTGACGTCATGACGTCACGTTGCAACGTGGTGTCATGATGTCACACACACGCCCTGGCCTTGGAACCTGACTTCTGGTGCCACCGGAAGTCAGGTTCCGAGGTCTCAGAAGGCCTTGGACAGCATCTCTGAGGTCTTGTGAAGCCTTGAACAGGAGTTCTGGTGCTTCTTGAGGCACCGGAAGTTGCGCTGGGGGCCCTGCAGAATGATGCTGAGCACCTACAAAAAAATTTGTGGGTGCTTGGACACCCAGAACCCCCTATAGTTGGCACCCCTCATTCCAACTGAAGTAAAGCCCTGGTTATTTCTTGTGGACTAGATGCATGCTCTACTGTTTCTTAAAGCAGACCAGAACTAGGAGATCATGGAAATACAATCTAGAAGTCAAAATACCTCCCCGCTTCCAGCCAGGCTGTTGATTCATAATAACAGCTGCAAATGGAGAAGCCTGTTAACTAGGAGGTAAATAGTCATTGCTAATTAGTACCAGGAAGGTACTCACTGATGTTATGTTTACAATACAGGGGACCCATTTATGATTCTAACTTTGATTAACTGATGGGCAGTTTTGCACAAACCCGGCAGCAGGCTGAAAGAAAGTGGATTATAATTGGTCTTCCTTTGATTGTGAGCTACAGCAGAGATGTGATTGCTTTTCTGAGCACTCACATACCCCAGGTGATGTTGAAAAAATCTTAGCGGTGTTGCATCAAAGCTCCACGTTATGCTTCAACATTTTACCCTAAGCTTAACATCTTCTCCCACACTGTGATTTGTTGTATACTGTGCTGCAAGAGTGGTTGGTGTATAAATAAAATAATGATAATGATAATAATGACAATAATGATGATCATGATGATCATGATGATCATGATAATAATAATAATAATAATAATAATAATAATTATTATTATTATTATTATTATTTCACATGTAGTCAATAGATTGGTTGGACAAATTGATTTTTTAAAATGTTAAACACTAAAAAGGTGCATCCAGTAAACTAGGTAGCAGAATTTGGTGCATCAACATGGTAAGTTAATGCTTGGTGTTAAGTTTGCTTGGTGGACCACAAGCTTAACATGAGTCAACAGTGTGATGCAGCAGAAGAAGAAGAAAAAAGCTACGCTGCATGAACAGTAGTATAGTGTCCAGATTGATGGAAGTAATAAAGGTAAAGGTAAAGGTACCCCTGCCCATACGGGCCAGTCTTGACAGACTCTGGGGTTGTGCGCCCATCTCACTCAAGAGGCCGGGGGCCAGCGCTGTCCGCAGAAACTTCCGGGTCATGTGGCCAGCATGACAAGCTGCATCTGGCGAGCCAGCGCCGCACACGGAAACGCCGTTTACCTTCCCGCTAGAAAGCGGTCCCTATTTATCTACTTGCACCCGGGGGTGCTTTCAAACTGCTAGGTTGGCAGGCGCTGGGACCGAACAACGGGAGCGCACCCTGCCGCGGGGATTCGAACTGCCGACCATGCGATCGGCAAGCCCTAGGCGCTGAGGCTTTTACCCACAGCGCCACCCGCGTCCCTGATGGAAGTAATAGTACCACTCTATTCTGCTTTGGTCAGACCACACCTGGAATACTGTGTCCAATTCTGGGCACCACAGTTTAAGAAGGATGTTGACAAGCTGGAACGTGCGCAGAAGAGGGCAATCAAAATGATCAAGGGTCTGGAAACTAAGCCATATGAGAAGTGGTTGAAGGAGCTGGGTATGTCTAGCCTGGAAAAGAGGAGACTGAGAGGAGATATGATAGCCATCTTCAAATATCTTAAGGGCTGTCACATGGAAGATGGAGCAAGCTTGTTTTCTCCTGCTCTGGAGGGTAGGACTTGAGGCAAGGCTTCAAGTTACAAGAAACGAGATTCCAACTAAACATTAGGAAAAATTTCTGACAGTAAGAGCTGTTTAGCAGTGGCGCAGATTCCAACGAGAAGTAGTCAACTCTTCTTCCTTGGAGGTTTTTAAGCAGAGGTTAGATGGGCATCTGTCATGGATACTTTAGCTGAGATTCCTGCATTGCAGGGGGTTGGACTAGATGACCCTCGGGTCCCTTCCAACTCTAAGTTTCTATGATTCTAAGTTAACTTGAATAATTTCACAAAAAGAAAGCTTCCCATATCCTTCTGCCTACTGTGGACACACACATCCTCCCTATCAGTGGTTCTCAACCTGCGAGTCCCCAGATGTTATTGGACTACAACTCCCATCATCCCTGAGCTCTGGCCTTGCTAGCTAGAGGTGATGGGAGTTGTAGTTCAACAACATCTGGGGACCCACAGGTTGAGAAAGGCTGCTCCCTTCCCTAAAAGCTTCTCCAAGGAACCTTTTGGAGCAACGAGAGATAGGGCATTGGGCGATTGCTGGGAAATTGCCCTGAACTGCTATAGGAGCACTTTACATGCAGAACAACCTGGAAAGGTAGGTGAGACCGAGAATATGCCCATAGCAATACTGTTAGCTCACTGACTGAGGGAAAATTTGATCAAAGGGTTACCGGTAAGCCCACCAGGCCAGCCACAATATCTCACTGGCTCTCGGAGCTGCAAAATATATTATGGTAAGTGATTGCTCTAACATAAAGAAAAAGATACTGGTAAAAGCATATTTTTTCTTCTTCTGTCCCTAAGAATCCTCACATACTTGAGCAATGTATTAATTACATTGGACAGTTTTACAGGGGCCGAATATTTGCTGATAACAAGCTAGGTGACATCATGAGTATTTCTCCATCTGTTGTCCCTTTTAATCTGTCGAACTGGGTGCTGGAGACCAAACAAGAAGGGGAAATGTGACCCGCAGATTTGACTCACCGCTCACATGACGGGGCTGCCCACACATTATGCGCTTGGCTCTTTGCAAAGAGTTTCTCTCTGTGACTTTTGCTATAACACTCGGTCACTGCTTTAATCATTTGCTGACTCATCCCAAATGCCCTCTGCAAGAGCTGGGGGCTATTCTTTCTGTCCTTTTATCCTGCTCATGTGATAGGCAACACTGCTGTTCCATACAGCAAGGGAAACAAAGAGATTTGGATCAGGGTCTCTGGGTCTGGGACGTGAGCTTAATCCGGTCGGCATGCCACAGACTTTGGACACTCGCCTCTTTAGAGCACAGACGCTCTGCCAGCTACAGAACACGGCCTTCTTTCCAGGGTTGCATTAAGTTTAGCAAATGTCTGTACATAGTCCATCCGTTTTCTGTGACAGAGCTTCAGCTCTGACTGCATGTTGCTGATCCTGATTCATTCGTCTTTCCTCAAACCTACCTTGAAGTTACTGTATTTAAAACTTTAATTTCATTTGTTTTTATGGTATGTTTTGTGAGACACCTTGGGCCAGGGGTATGTAGCGGTTAGAATGTCAGACTAGGACCTTAGAGACCAAAGTTCAAATCTCCACGCGGCCATGAGAAGCTGACTGGGTGAACTTGAGCCAGTCACTGCCTCTCAGGCTCACCTACTTCACGGAGCTGTTGTGGGGATTAAATGAGGAGGGGGAGAACCATGTATTTTTTTTTAAAGATATTTATTAGAATTTTCAACAAGTTTATGACATAAAAAAACAAAAAAGACAAAAAATACATGCAAAAAACATACAATCACAAGTATAACTTCATTCCCTTATATTCATAAAACTTACTTTCCCGACCTCCTCATACCTCCCCTTTCTGCATTCCGATCTCTAATCAATTCTCTTCAGCAAATCCTTCCCCTAATTTCTATTTGAATTTTGACCTTTCTTTTCTTATTTACATATTCATTACAGCTAACAACCACTTAATTTCTGAATCAACATCGTTTTAACATTCAGCAATTTTACAATATTTCTTAAGATAGTCCTTAAATTTCTTCCAATCTTCTTCCGCCGTCTCTTTTCCCTGGTCTCGGATTCTGCCGGTCATCTCTGCCAGTCCAATATAATCTATAACTTTCATCTGCCATTCTTCCACGGTGGGTAGTTTTTCTGTCTTCCAATACTTTGCGATGAGTATTCTTGCTGCTGTTGTAGCATACATAAAAAATGTTCTATCCTTCTTTGGCACCAATTGGCCGACCATGCCCAGGAGAAAGGCCTCTGGTTTCTTCAGAAAGGTATATTTGAATACCTTTTTCATTTCATTATAAATCATTTCCCAGAAAGCCTTAATCCTTGGGCAAGTCCACCAAAGGTGAAAGAATGTACCTTCAGTCTCTTTACATTTCCAACACTTATTATCTGGCAAGTGGTAAATTTTTGCAAGCTTGACTGGGGTCATGTACCACCTATAAATCATTTTCATAATATTTTCTTTTAAGGCATTACATGCCGTAAATTTAATACCGGTGGTCCACAACCGTTCCCAGTCCTCAAACATGATGTTATGACCAATATCTTGTGCCCACTTGATCAGGGGAGAACCATGTAAGCCACCTTGAGCTCCTCAGAGAAAAGGTGGGATATAAATGCAACAGACAGACAGACAGAGTTTGATAATTAATGAAATAATAAACTAAACTAAAGCATGAGGGCAATATTCCACTGCCAGTGCAAGGATTTTCATGTGCCTAGCAGAACTCCCACTCTTCCCATCCTTCCCAAATTTGCTCTGGAGGGTTGGTGGGAAAACTCAGTACAGATTTAGGAGGAAGGGAAGAATCATAGAATCGTAGAGTCGGAAGGGATCCCAGGGCTCATCTAGTCCAACCCCTGGAAATACAGTGGTACCTCAGGTTAAGAACTTAATTCATTCTGGAGGTCCGTTCTTAACCTGAAACTGTTCTTAACCTGAAGCACCACTTTAGCTAATGAGGCCTCCCGCTGCCGCTGCCGCCATAGCTGCCGTTTCCCTTTTTTTAAGGGAAATTCCCTTATTCCGAATAAGATTCCTCGCAAGAAAAGGGAAAAGTTGACAGCTATGACTGCCGTGCGATTTCTGTTCTCATCCTGAAGCAAAGTTCTTAACCCGAGGTATTATTTCTGGATTAGCGGAGTCTGTAACCTGAAGCATCTGTAACCTGGGGTTACATCTCCGCTAAAGCATCCACAACAAATGGCCGTCCAACCTCTGCTTAAAAACCTCCAAGGAAGGAGAGTCCACAATCTCACGAGGGAAATGATTCCACTGTCGAACAGCTCTTACTGTCAGGAAGTTCTTCCTGAAGTTTAGTCGGAATCTCCATTCTTGTAAAAGGAGGAAGGTTCTGTCACACAACTGGGCACCCTTGTTCTGACAGAACAAATGTCACAGAATCATAGCGCTGGAAGGTACCCTGAGGATCATCTGGTCCAATCCCCTGCAAGGCAGAAATAGGCAGCTGCTTCTTATGGACATCGAACCTGCAACCTTGGCGTTAACAGCACCATGCGCTACCCAACTGAGCTATCTCAGCTTTGTGTCGGATTCCACGCTAATATTACAATTTCGGGTCAATGTCTAATGCATGAACTTGCATTGAACGGACAGGGTGTTTTCCCTGATAACCGTCCCATTCATTTGGTCCTGCATGAAACAGATTAAATCTAAACAAAACCACCTTTTAAAGTGATTTGCGTAAAGGAGCTTCCAGACGTCTGGTGGGGTCGATGTGCGATATGTTAAATGAACTTCTCTGGTATAATAAAATTGTAACGAAGCACTTCTCAATGCTAGTGGGTGGGGATTTTGTTTGGTTTATTGGTGTTTTATTAGTGTTTTAATATTCTGTACACCGCTTTGAGATTTTTCTTAAAAATATAAAGTGGTATAGAAATGAAATAAGTAGTATTAATAAATAATCAGATTTTCAGTGCAATCCTGTGTGATTTTACATAGCAGTTCAATGGAACTAACTCTGAGGTAAGTGTGTTTAGAATTGCAACCAAGAAAGCTTCCAAACATTTTGGTTGTAGATAGAGAATTTATCTGTCTATCTATTAAATTGTAATTAAGCAGTAGTGGGGCAGTGAGTTGGTGGTTTTCCCCCTGTGCAATCCTATGCATATTCCGTTGGAAGAAAGCCTTGTTGTGTAAGCCTTCCTTACCCCCAGGCATGTGTGCATAGGATTGCCCTGTGAACAGATTAATCTCCCATCTCCTTTAACAGTGACTGTTAAAATGCACACATGCCCACACATACAAAGAGTGACAGAAGAGAAACTGTTTTCTGAAAGTCAGGCAAATCCAAAAATTACAACCGGTTTCGGTAATTACAAGAAGTAAAACATTAAAAAACAACAACACAAGAGTTAAAGTGCGTTTGCATATTAATCACTCCCTTTGGTAGAGCTGGGAGGCTGTGTCCAACAGCAAGAAAGGGGATTTCCTGACTTGAAAAAATATTAACTCTTGTGTTCATTGACACTTTCCCTGTTCTCAGACCTAAAATTAAAGTGGTGTTTGAACATTAGGTTTAGGAGTGCCCTTAGGGTTCCCAGTGTTTGAGGTCCTTTCCTTCAGAACCTCTGATGGGAAGATAGGTAAAGGGACCATTGACCATTAAGCCCAGTTGCAGAAGACTCTGGGGTTGCGGCACTCATCTTGCTTTACTGGCCGAGGGAGCCAGCGTACAGCTTCTGGGTCATGTGGCCAGCATGACTAAGCAGCTTCTGGCAAACCAGAGCAGCGCACGGAAACGCCGTTTACCTTCCCACCAGAGCCTATTTATCTACTTGCACTTTGACGTGCTTTTGAACTGCTAGGTTGGCAGGACTGTTGGGAAGATAGTTTAGAGCAACTCTAGAAAACTGCACCAAGAATGTTCTTACTTAGGGTCAAAACAGATGCAATGTGGGAGATGTATGATCAGGATTTCCAGCAATTAGAAAAGAATAGTCAGCGCAGGGGTTGGGAATCTGATGAGGACCTCATTGCTAGGAGGTTAATCTTTTCTTCCCTGCCACTTTCATGATCAAAATATGTCACCTGAAAGTTCAAAATGGCCCACAGAGAAAACAAACAGCATAGGTATTTTTTAATAGTAGCTTACTCATATGAAGTGTGACTAATGCAGGAAGGAAACACAACGCTCACTCTGATTTAACTTTGTTTGGCCTTACTAACAGCATCTAGGATTCTAGCCCAATCTGACTGGCCACATGAATACTCTTTCTCCTATAGGGGAGAATAGACAATAAGGAGGAGGAGGAGGAATACACGCAGCTTGCAGATTTAACATATAGAACAAGAAGAACATACATTTAAAGAAAACTGGAAAATGTTTACTGAATATATGGGTGAAAATTGTGCACATGTAAAAACATTGGTAGCATTAAGATAAATTCAATATTGTAAATAAGTTTTGATGGATGTAACAATGGAATACTGAATGGTTTAGTTCATGTAAAATATGCAGGGATGTATGGTATGCAAAACGAACCACAGAAAGAGAAGAAGGGAAGTCATTGATTTAAGGTTGTTTAAATGAATCTCAGGGGCATCACTGCCCTGGCTCATTTTTATTGGCTCCATTATATACCGCCCTCAGGGTGGTTCACAAGATAAAAACATCCTGCATTTTATTCTGTGAACCACCCTGAGATCTTAAGATGAAGGGCAGTATATATCAATCTAATAAATAAAATAATAAATCAATAAATAAATTGTGATGGTCATCAACTTGGATGGCTTTCAAAGAGGATTGGACAAATTTGTGGAGGACAGAAGGCTATCCATGGCTACTAGTCACGATAATTATTCTCTTCCTCCAGGAGGCATGGCTCTGAATAGTAGTTGCTGGGAACTGCAGCTGGGCAGAGTGCTGTGGTGCTTGTCAGGGGCTCAGCCTACACTCGAGTAGGACCCTGGCAGAGACACATGCCCAACTGGCACGTTCTCTCCTTCCTGGTTGATCGTTCGGGAGCTTCAAAGCTTTCTTCAGCCTGAACATCACAGCGATTGATGCCAACAGACACCGACACACTTAGGGATCCGCAGAGTTTGCGCATCATGCGTAACAGACCTCAGCAACTCAGCATTTTGGCTAATCTACTTTATTTACATATAAACACACAAGGAACACTGCAACATGGCTCCCTCTCTTTCTAACACCAGACAGCAAAGAGAGAAAGAACAAAGGACAATAATCCCACTTCACGGAACATCGTAACACAAACATCCTGTTTCCGTCACTTCCCACTCTGTGGAGTCAAAACATATACCATCATGTGACAGACAACAAGCCCATGACTGCAATCACGGAGCAGGAATTCTAACAGTGCTCAGGTCCTGTTTGTGGGTTTACAAAGGGACCTGGTTGGCCACTTATGAGAACAGGCTGCTAGATTGGAGAGACCTTTGGCCTTATCCACCAGGGCTCTCCTTATGTTCTTATTCTACAGCAAGTATAAAGACAATTGGAGCAGAGATAGCAGGAGGAGATGTTCTCTGTGGCTGGGTTTTACTTCCAATATGAGAGGAAGTATATGGCAGTTGCTAGGAATCACAAACGGGAAGAACTCATGTCCTGCTTGTGGGCTTTACATAGGCATCCAGTTGGCCACTGCAGACCCTCCAAGTGTCCCTGTTTTCCAGGGGCAGTCCTGCATTTTACAGAAGCCATCCCAGTTTCTGATTTGATCCTGGAATGTCCTGCTTTTCCTTAGGACGTCCCTAAGGAACCACAATAGGGCCACAATACCTCAAGGACTGCCTCTTTCCATATGAACCTACCCGGACCCTGCGATCATCTTCTGAAGCCCTTCTTTGTGTGCCTCCTCCTCGAGAGGCCCGGAGGGTGGCAACATGAGAAAGGGTCCTCTCTGCAGTGGCTCCCCGTTTGTGGAATGCTCGCCCCAGGGAAGTTCACCTGGCGCCTTCATTATACACATTTAGGCACCAGGGGAAAACGTTCCTTTTTAACCAGGCCTTTGGTCGATTTGATTGACATCCTATGCCCTTTGAAAATGTGGAGTTTTTTTTGGGGGGGGTATTGTTTTTATTTTGATTATGTACTTTGTGGTTTTGTATTTTGATTTTATTCTGTGAACTGCCCTGAGACCTTCAGGTGTAGGTCGGCATATAGATTATATAAATGAATATTTTCATCAGAGAAATGTTGGAGGGAAGGGAGTTATGCAACCCTCAAGCCGAGGAAATAACTATACAACTTTTAGAAGACATCTGAAGGCAGCCCTGTGTAGCGAAGTTTTTAAATGTTCAATGTTTTATCATTTTTTTTATATGTTGGAAGCCGCCCAGAGTGGCTGGGACAGATGGGCTGTCAGATGGGCAGGGTATATAAATAATAAAATTCTTGTTGTGGTTGTTGTTGTGGAATAGGATGTCCCTATTTTCATCAGAGAAATGTTGGAGGGTAAGCCACTGCCAAAACCCGATGCTAGATTAGATGCACCTCTGGTCTGAACCAGGAGGGATTGTCCTATATTCTGAGGTACAGGGGCTGAATCCCATCTCAGTGCTACAGAGGATTGAGAGAGACATGCAATACCTTCAGGTTGAGATCCAGCAGCCTGTGAATGAAGTGAAGCCCAGTGGGCAGTCCATTCACGAAGGGGCCCATTGCTGTTCACAGGTAAGTCGGGGTAAGCATAGTCTGTGTCTAGGCCAAACACAGGTGAGAGATGGAAGGCTGCTGCCTTGGTAGGTTTGTTTTGTCCTTCCATCTCCCATGGTTTTAAAAGCCACCGTTGCCTGAGCTAGTAGCTGACCTTCTCAATTTTAAGCAGCCCATGGATGTTCAGGGGTGGTGGGAAGAGCAGTGCAGAGAAATGACAATGATTACTCAACAGGATCCTGGCAAAACATTAACTTTGAGTGCGCAGGATGGTTGATGATTAAAGCAGAGAGAAACTCGGGAGGTTTCTGTTGACAAGTGGGCAGTTGTTTTGGCTTGCAAATGGTGCCAGCGCAGATTGAAGGAGAAGTCGAGCTCTCAAAGAGAAAAACTTCTGTAATAATGAACCTCTCCTCCCCCCCCCCCAAAAAAAAAAGAAAGAAAGGGGGGAAGCAACTTTCAGGAAGTTATTCACATACTAAGTTGATCCTGCCACGGCACAAACTTTTCCCCTGTGATGCAGCAAGAGTCATTTGACATTGGGATGGACCCCAGATGGTGGACTCTCCTTTCTTGGAGAGTTTTAAGCAGAGTTTGGAGGGCTCTCTGTCCAGGATTGTTATAATTATTAGCATTCATTAAATTTCTATACCACCCTTCATCTGAAGATCACAGAGCAGTTTACAATATACAGTGGTGCCTCGGGTTACAGACGCTTCGGGTTACAGACGCTTCAGGTCACAGACTCCGCTATCCCAGAAATAGTATCTCAGGTTAAGAACTTTGCTTCAGGATGAGAACAGAAATTGTGCTCCGGCGGCAGTGGGAGGCCCCATTAGCTAAAGTGGTACCTCAGGTTAAGAACAGTTTCAGGTTAAGAACGGACTTCCAGAACGAATTAAGTTCTTAATCTGAGGTACCACTGTAAAAGCACAAAAATACATACCATATTAACAAACAAAAACAATACCCAGCCCCAACAAACACAGCTTTTAAAAGCCATAAATTGTTTAATGAGCCCAAGGCCTGTTTGTTTCCCCACCAGGGGAAAATGTGCAAATACCATACAGCCCTCGCTCACCTGCAGGCTCCTCTTGCTTTTTAAAAAATTAATAAAATTTATCTCTTGCCCTCTCATCTAGTTTGGTCCTTTGCCAATCAATAGCAGGTGCTTTGATGCGCCCATTTGCAGATTACGATGTTGGGAAAGATCACTGCGGAGACTGAGATGGAAAGAAAGTTGGGAAGTATCACTAAGCAATCTCTTCCCACGGCAGTAGAGTATCATTCTTTACTGGGGTCAGCAATGGAAGAAATATTCCCAGGCACTTGCTGCTGGTTTCCCTGCAAGGAGAGAATTGCTGCTGGATTATCCCTGGATGAACTGTAGCAGATGGACTGGATGGGTGGGGCAAGGAGATAAAACAGAGAAAGAAGGCAACCCAAAATTGCACAGTTGACATAGCTGACTTGTGAGTTAGAGAATGTTGTGTGTTTTATCTGCCGGTTAGTGAACAGGAGTGTCGTTTTATTGTTAGCATATTGCCAGCGGCAGAGCAAGCTGATTGGGCGCCTGGGGTGGCGCGCATGCCTTGCACCCAGCCGCCCATGGGGTGGGGCGAGCTGGGGCAGGACACTCCGCAGGGCCTCCAAGGAGTCTGCCTGCCTCCTACCACTCAGCTGCCCTACAACTGAGGGGGAGGCGGAGGGGAGGCCGGTGGGAGCCCAAGCCACCGCGTCACTCCCATGAGAGACACATGGCTTGGGTGCGCTGCAGGCCCCTCAGTGAGTGCCGCCTGGCATTTTGTCAACCTCCTCAGTGGTGACACCTGGGACAGCCCGCCCTCACCGCACCCCCCCTTCCTCCGCCCCTACACATTGCCAAGGTTTTCTTTTTTCTTTTTTTCTTTAAAAAAGCTGCACTGGCTCCCTGTGGAGTACAGGATCAGGTTTAAGGTGCTGGTTTTAATCTTTAAAGCCCTATACGGCCCAGGACCCTCTTACCTATGGGACCGCCTCTCCTGGTATGTCCCACGGAGGACCTTACGGCCTTCAAACAAAAACATCTTGGAGATCCCGGGCCACGGGGAGGTTAGGCTGGCCTCAACCATAAGGTACCCCTGCCCGTACGGGCCAGTCGTGACCGACTCTAGGGTTGTGCGCCCATCTCGCTCAAGAGGCCGGGGGCCGGCGCCGTCCAAAGACATTTCCTGGTCACGTGGCCAGCGTGAGGAAGCTGCGCTGGCGAGCCTGCACCAGCACCGCACACAGAAACGCCGTTTACCTTCCCGCTATAAAGCGGTACCTATTTATCTACTTGCACTTAGGGGGGCTTTCGAACTGCTAGGTGGGCAGGAGCTGGGACCAAACGACGGGAGCTCACCCCGCCGCGGGGATTCGAACCGCCGACCTTACGATCAGCAAGTCCTAGGCACTGAGATTTTACCCACAGCGCCACCCGCGTCTGCAGCCTCAACCATAGCCAGGGCTTTTTCTGCTGTGGCCCCGATCTGGTGGAACGCTCTGTCAGAGGAGACTAGGGCCCTGCGGGACCTGACATCTTTCCACAGGGCCTGCAAGACAGAGCTGTTCCACCAGGCCTTTGGCCAAGGCACAGTCTGACCCCCTCCTTTGGTAATCCTCACAGAACTCCTCACAGAACAGAATTTGTTTTGAACTGATTTTATAATGAATTGATTTTAGAATGCTGTATTATTTTACTGTTGTTAGCCGCTCTGAGCCCGGATTCGGCTGGGGAGGGCGGGATATAAATAAAATGTTGTTGTTGTTGTTGTTGTTGTTATCAGTATTATTAAATACTTTCTTTACAACATAGTCCACAACAACTCATACATACAAACAAACCCACCACCATTGACAATTTAATTATCAAAATTAAACTCCTATCCCCTTACACAAAGAAAACATAACATAAAAATAAAAGACTTCCTTTATCCTGTAAATGGCCTCCTTATTTCTTGTGTACTGTTTCTTTTATATGTGATTATCACAATTTTTCCTAATTATGACTAATTGTTGCCAAGGTTTTCTATCACTGTTATGAGAGGGAGCTGTTCTTCTATCTTGCGGTTTTACATGTTGTAAGGGAACAAGCAACTATAAGTTTTATAAATAATAATATTGGTGGTGGTGGTGGTGATTCAAGAGCCGTGGGTGGCAAGGGGCTTCTTGTTGCTGTTTTCTGGGAACTTAGTGAAGATTTACTGCAATCAACACACAAGGAAGCGAAGGACTATTAACCTATGTTTCTCTGCTGAAATAGTGAGGGGGTGGAACATGAAACAAATCCAGTTCTGGGTAGTGGTGCTATTTGTAACCTTGTCCAGGAACTCTGCACTCTTGAAATCTGCAGAGCATAACTGGTTTTCCCCTCCTTTTGAGAACAAACCCATCAGTTCCACTGAATTCTGTAGCACAGGCACCACTGCTGCTCTGCACTCCAAACACTCTTTAGATCTGAGTGCCTTACAGGGTGGGGTGGGAGGGGGGCAGTCAGGTCTAGATGCAATGGGTAGCTTATTCTATATTCATTTCCTTCTACTCAGTCTCCTTCCCCTTTATCCACCACAAGTTTTCCTTCTCCTCCTGTGGCTTTCTTTGAGTACGTCTGTCTCATTTCCACAGTCCACTGAAAACTTAGGGATGCTGATGTGAATGTCCCAATGCATTAAGTTGGCAGCCAAAAGAGCTGTGTTTGAACGTATGAAGCCGTCTTATTGAACAGCTCCACACCATACATTTAAAGCACATCCAAGGCTCATGGTTTCCTCAAAGAATCCTGGGAACTGAAGTATCCCCTTGCAGTGCTACATTTCCCAGCTTAAACAAACTACAGTTCCCAGAATTCTCTTGGGGAAGCCATGTGTTTTAAATGTGTGCTGAGTGCACTTTCTTTGTATAGTGTGGCTCTGATGTTGTACCAACTTGGCAATCAGCCTGTCTTATTCTGTCTGGACCATTCACACCAAGCAGACCATTAATAAACAATATTTTCCCAATGCATCTTGTGTTAAGAGCTGTTTTCTGCAGCTTACCTGCTCTTGTTACTTGTCCTTAAATATGCCTGTTCAGTACTATGGTGCTGGGAATTTATTTAATTTTATTGTGGGGGAGAGGGGGGATGTTTTGCATGTTCTAAAGCCATTGAAAACCTTTCAAGAAAATATTAATATCTTTTTAACAACAGCAAGGGTAAGGCTACCTAATGCTATGAGACTGGGTTTAGAATAAATGGAAGTCAGGATTCCAGGATCCCACAATCCAACACTGCAATGTCATTGGAATATGTAACCAATTCCCCTCCCCTTCTTACTGGTATAAAAGAACTGCATTTTTTGTCCCTTCAAAAACACCTTTTCATTTTCCCCTCCCGGTTTCCTGTTGCTTCAGCACGTCAGTAATTAACAACCCAATCCTTTGCATATTTATTCGGAAATGAACCAAATGTGTTCAGTGGGCTTTACTTCCAAGAAAGTGTACATAGCTAGGAATAAGCGGAATTCAGTGTGACTCACTTCTGGGTTTAGGATTGGGTTACAGATCTTAATATCTCCCTTCCTGACCCCTTGCATTTTTTTTTAAAAAAAGAAATAGATTAATTTATTGTCGGACACATCTTTTAACTTCATAGCTCAGGCTGGGCAACTGCAGCTGCAGTGTAATAAAGCACATAAATAAAGTTTATGGCTAAACTGGCCTGACCCTGCATTGCCCTGAGGTACAGAAGCAGTGTCTTGTCATTAGTATGCAGAACACATATCCCCTTAATGTCTGCTCATTTGTTCTCAGCCCAAACTCTGCTCTATAAATCTCCACGAAAGGGCAAGGCAGGGCCCCGGGAGAAAAAGAGGTGGTGGGTGAGGCTGAGGCTGAAGGGAAACAGGGCTGGAGTTCAGCCACCACATTCAGCTCTCTCCGCCACCAGCCAGAGAAATTATTTGGAGGAAGAATTGGAGTGATGAGGTTTTAAGCATTTAAAAAAAAGAGAGAGAGATTTCCCATCCCCCTTCTTTTCACCGGCCAAAGCCAAAAGCCCTATGTGCAAATGGGCCATTCTGGTTGAGAATTGCACAATTTTGTTCCAACAGCATGATGGTGATGACAGTGATAAGACAAAATTATAAGCTGTCTTGCAAGACGAAAGCTTTCTCAAGGCAGCTTTGGGTTAATATCTTAAAAGCATCTACTTACCAAGTTTTTAAAGCACCCAATAGAAGAAAACAACAACCAGAAAAACGAAAACACCCCCCCATGCAAAACAATTAGAAAAAGGAGTTCACATAACAAAGACAACCATAAAATAGCAGAAAGCAAAAAGTTCTAGGAAGAGATCATTTTAAAAAGGGGATTTAAAAGCAGCACACTTAAAAGCAATATTTATTAACTTAAAGCAGCAGCATAAAAAAAAATCTAATCTGGCAAAAGCAAAGCAATGACTGTTTAAAAATTCAATTCATTGTTTCAGAAATAAATAAATATGAATTTACAACCTGTTTAAAAGCATGCAGGGAGGCTGCTGAACATACTCCCTTTGGCAGGGAGTTCCAAAAATACAGGGGCCATATCCCTTGTCTCCACCAACCTACATAAATTTAATAGTTAATCTGTGGGAACTGACTGTTGCAAAGTATTGCAAACCAGAGGATTAGAAAGTTCTGTGTTAGTTCATTCAAACATGAAAGCCACTGCTTGATGAGGTGACCATCGAGTGGTGGAAGTCATTAGACAATCCAATTTAAGACTGATTCACACATGCATATTCATTTGAATTCCTAAATCCATGCTATCATCAAAAAGATGTGGGCACATCATTCCCTGGGCCCAGGCAAGAGCTCAACACATCAGCATCTTCACTGGACCGTTCAGTCAGGCTGTGCCAATTATTTGTCCACTATTTGGGACAGGACCAGAAATATTTCCTGACAAAGAAGCTTAATGCTGTTGATTTTATTTTAAAAACCTGTTCGCTTCCAGTGTCTCCTCATTCTGCTGCTGCTTCAGTGCCATGTTTATGTGACTTTTCTGCTTCCTAGGAAGAGTCACATGGACAGACCCAAGGAGGACCATTGTAGTGAGTGAGTTCCCAGGATTCTTTGGGGGAGGGAGCCATGACAGTTAAAGTGGCAAAAGAGTGATTTGAATGGATAGTGTGATGTGATTGTGACCACAATGGTTTTTGTAAATGGTCTTCTCGCCATATTAGCATCACAACTTACACACAATTTGGGGTGTCTCTCTCCTTTTGTCTCTGACTGACCATTAACAAAACCGGAAAGGAAATACGTGTGGCTTTTCTAAGGGCACAAAATGTATATTTTACTAGGAAATGGTACTAACCCGGGCAACAAACCTACACACATTTAGATTGCAACTCCTGCAAGATAGATGCTTGGTTGCTTCATAATGTTATGCTGAACAAACAGGTTTTCACCGGGGAAGCAAAATATTAACAAGCCCTTTGCTGTCATCAATCTCATATGTTGTGTTTTCCCTCTGAAGGAGAGACGCCATTATTCAATTTCTTGACAAAAAGATGAGAAGGTGACTCAAATCAGATGGCAACGGAGGAGGCAAAAACATCTGGGAAACAGAGGGAGAAAACCATAAGGGTGTAACTGTCAAGGAAGAAATATCAACTCTGACCTTTTTTTAAAGGATGAATTATGATTTATTTTAATTTTATGCAATGCGTGCCCAGTAAATACTTTGGAGGGGGGTGGATCCATGCTATTTTTTGCCTTTAGCACTCAGAGCCGACAATTCCCCTGTTTCACTTCCTTTCATGGAACATGCAGCCAACCTCCCTGCTGCAATGCGCTGACATAATTGTAGCAATTGAAAGTTTATTGTTTTAACTGTTATGCGATCAAACAATGAAAAAGCACATTTTATTGGAAGTCATTTAATGGTATTGTGTATTGTAATTACGTTTTGATTTTATGGTTGTAAACCACTTAGAGACTATTTGGGCATATGAGCGGTATATACTGTACTTTTCCGTGTATAAGACTAGGTTTTTTCCATTTTAAAATATGCTAAAAAGTGGGGGTCATCTTATACATGGATAGTGCTGTCAGCGGCTATAGGGCGTGTTATTGGTCGCTGTGTCAAGGGCTCAAGGGCTGGTGTTGATTGGGTGACACCATGGCAATTTGGCGGGCAATTGGCAGCTTCTGCTGGCAAGGGGACAGACGAGAGGCAGATTTAGCACCCTGTGTGGGTGAGCAATTTTCAGCAATCCCCCTAAGAAAAGCTCCCCCCAAAATGCTCAACAACTGTGAGCCATCTCCTCTCATTTTCTTAAATTTGAGTCCCCCAAAATAGGGGGTGTCTTATACATGGGGGCGTCTTATACATGGAAAAGGATGGTACATTAATACATCATCATCATCATCATCATCATCATGTAAGGCTGTTCAGAAGAGAGGGGAAGGCACTCCAATAACAAGGTATTTTCAGATGAGTAAAAGAAAGAATGATGGGAGGCTCTCCGCTCGGTAGACTCTACTGCCTATTTATCACATCTTCAGCATCATGGCTGAAGGCAAATTTAAAAACAGTACGTAAAAGGTTTTGGTTTTTTTGGAAAAGAGACATTTCCAATGCTATCCATGACTCGGCATTTCAGCGAAAGGTCAGCAGGGGGGAAATGATCTGTGGCTTTCCTAGGATGCCCTCTGCATCTCCCCTAATTCCCAAATCTCCTCCAGGCAATCTCCTCCGTGTCCTGATAAACCTGATCTGACAGCCGTGTCCCCCTCTTTGGAGGGTTACCTTAATGAAGTCATCTAGAAGGTAGAGTCTTTATTAAAGGAGAAGGGCTACCTACTGAGATGGCCCTGCAGCTGGGGAATAATAATATAAGAATAACACTTTGCTATATAAATAAATCAGCTGAGTTTGCTCTTTTCAAATGTGGGACGAAGCCCCATTCTTGTCTCGGTTACCCATTGCATCCGCTGCTGGAAAACGGCATTGAGTGGAAACTACCACAGATACTGAGATCTTGAGTCAAAGGCAAGGAAAGCAAGGATTTGCTGATAAAAATCTGAAGCAGGCATAATTCAGATACCCTTTGAGAGGACACCTGATTGTCAAGGCAAGACCAGTCCTCCTTTCCCATACATGTCCCTTGCCAAGCTAGAGTGTCAGTAGTACTGGGCTTTGTAAAAAGGAGTATTCTCAGTCCTGTGAGATTACCATTCTTTGGTGGCTTGAGAAAAATATAAATATTATGTTGTCAACAGAAGATAAAGGACACAGAATGTACAGTATAAGGTGAAATGTTTATTAGATCAATTTTTGTTACTGCAAATATATGCAAGTTACACAAATTTCTTCATTTGTCAGGAGACATTATTTAATAATAAAGGTAAAGGACCCCTGACAGTTAAGTCCAGTCACAAACAACTCTGGGGTTGCGGCCCTCATCTTGCTTTACTGGCCGAGGAAGCCGGCGTTTGTCCGCAGACAGTTTTTCCGGGTCATGTGGCCAGCATGACATGCTTTCAAACTGCTAGGTTGGCAGGAGCTGGGACCGAACAATGGGCGCTCACCCCATCGTAGGGATTCGAACCGCTGACCTTCCGATCGGCAAGCCCTAGACTCAGTGGTTTAGACCACAGCGCCACCCACATCCCTATTATTTAATAATAGTCTTTGACTATATTTTTATTGAACACCAACTGAATTTTGTGGTTTTGGATCATTTCAGAAGGAATTGGTAATGGAGATGCAATTGAATTAAAGCTAATAAGCATTTAGGTGATCCAAATAATGCAGTCAAATGTCAGCTTCTTTAAATCTAGATAATACGGCTACAAAAGGTGCTCTGATGTCAGAGAAATACAATTGAATCCATTTGTTTCAATTATAGTACACAAAACCAATAACCCCATTTATCTCAGATGAGAAACACCGGGAGCTACAAAGCTAGAATTCTTTAAGAACTGAATGAGCCAAGCTGTGCCACAACTTACACTTCATAACCATGAAATTAATGTAAACCATTACCCAACATGAAGACCAATTATCTACTTAAAAATAAATTAACCAACCTTCCCTACAACCTGATTTTTATTGCAGCTTTAACGATGATGGGTGTTACACACTTGCCTGCACGTGAGATTATGAAATGTAACATCTGCAATTTGAGAGCAGAGGGTTTGGCTGGCTCGATTCTTATTATCTTCTTTGCTTGTCCATATTTCATATGTAAAGGCATTGCAATAGTGTATTGCAGCTTTTTTCAGCTCTATATTTAGTTCTTTAATAAGACACACAGAGAGATATGTGAACAGGGGCATATTTTCACTGATTGAGTTACTGACCTCCTGTGATCTCAGCTGGAATTCCTGATATCTCATGATCCCACTGGGAAAAAAGCAGGAAAATGAAAACATAATTTTTATTTGAGAAGGAAATGGGTGTGTTGCTGAGGAGCTCTTTGTGTCAGTGCTGTTATTAGATTGGTGCAAACTCCAGTTCTCACACAAACCTCTAGCTACAGTGGGGGACTGATCAGAACATATAGACCACAAAGTACAGATGCACCTTGAAGTAGATGTGATGCAGAGCCTGTCTTCAGCTTTTTGCTGTGATGGTTGAGGTAAGCATGGTAAATTAGAAAGGTAAAAATTTGCCTACGGTGTCATCCAGCAGTAATTTACTCCCACACTCAACAGCAAAATATTTCACTTCGGCACCGTGCACACAGCCAGCTCAATTTCATTTTAGAATTTGCACTCACCAATGTCCTTGGGATTGCAGAACCCTAAGGAAACCCACTTGGACCCAGCAGTCATCGTGGTTGGGGCAGTGTCACTGCAGCTTATCTGGATGGTCCTGGGGCAGGTGAGGTCAAGGGTGCAGCAATGGGAGCAGCGGATTGGCTCTGCCATGCACCTGCACAATCCCAACCTGGTCACTGTCATTGACCAGAGAACTAAGGGCTACAGGGTTTTGTTAGTTTGGGGTTTGAATGTGTGTGGCAGTATAATTCACCTTGCAGTGGCGGAGCAAGCCAATCGGGCACCTGGGGCGGCATGGGTGCCCTGCACCTGGGGGCGGGTCCAACCACCTGCAGGGGCAGGGCCAGCCGGGGCAGGACGCTCAGTGGGCCCCCCGAGGAGTCTACCTGACTCCTCCCACTCAGCTGCCCTACAGCTGAGAGGGAGGTGGTGGGCGGACTATTTGGGGCAGCACGGAGCCTGCGGATGCCCAAGCCACCGCGTCACTCCCAGGAGAGACGCATGGCTCGGGCATGCTGCAGGCCCCACAGTGAGTGCCATATTGTCACCCCCCTCAGTGGTGACACTCGGGGCGAACCACCTCCACTGCTCCCCCCTTCCTCTGCCCCTGCGACATTGAGTATCATTCAGTTGGATAGTGGGGTATAAGTTTTCTAAATAAATAATAGAAGAAGTGTTTGAAGAGTTTGGATTTGATATCCCACTTTATCACTACCCAAAGGAGTCTCAAAGCGGCTAACATTCTTTCTCCTTTCCCTTCCTCCCCCACAACAAACCCTCTGTGAGGTGAGTGGGGCTGAGAGACTTCAGAGAAGCGTGATTAGCCCAATGTCACCCAGCAGCTGCATGTGAAGGAGCGGAGACACGAACCTGGTTCACCAGATTACAAGACTACCGCTCTTAACCACTACACCACACTGGCTCTTCCTATATTTCCTCTGTCAACATACAGCTAAATGGCAATGGGATTTTCACACCAATCTGTTATTACTGCTGATTTGATTAGGGGGCAGATCAACCTAACCAGCCCCATCAGCAGTAGGTTTGTGAAAGGACTTCCACTTGCATGATGGGGCTCCCTCCCTCCTCCTTCCATGAACCCACAACAGGCTCTGGGGGAGGGGGTCGGCAGACCCCCCCCCCCAGAACAGCACACAGAGGAAGGAGAGGGAGAATCGTTCCAACTGGCAAGCTATTGGGAGATAACCACACAATTCCACCCCAAGGAAATACTGTTTGGACCATGAACTACCAATTCAATACTACCACACATTAAAATCTACCTGGGGCTTTCATTTTAATTTCAGCACAGAAGAGCATTCTTATGTGAAGTGGTCCCTATACTGTGGAAATTGGCCTGACATACAACCCCAGCTGAGCTCCTCAAATGGTGCCACCTGGCCACTATAGAGAATAATACTATGTTGTATGATATCTTCAGGGATAGGAGATGAGTGCAAATGGTAGTGAATGAGAAGCAAGAGGTCCAAGCTGCAATTCTATATATTTACACGGCAGTACATTTCATTAAACTCACTAAGGCTTATTTCTGAGTAGATGTTTTATTTTATTTTATTTCACAGAATTTTTAAACTACTTAAGCATCAAAACCTCTAGGCGGTTTGCTTAAAACAGACATTGAAATTTCTGATAATGTCAGATGTTACAAACACACTAAGCTACAGAAGAAGATCAAGATTAAACCTATCCATTCTGAAGGAAATCAGCCCTGAGTGCTCACTAGAAGGAATACTTTGGCCACCTCATGAGAAGAGAAGACTCCCTGGAAAAGACCCTGATGTTGGGAAAGATGGAGGGCACAAGGAGAAGGGGACGACAGAGGACCAGATGGTTGGATAGTGTTCTCGAAGCTACCAGCATGAGTTTGACCAAACCGTGGGAGGCAGTGGAAGACAGAAGTGCCTGGCGTGCTCTGGTCCATGGGGTCACGAAGAGTCGGACACGACTAAACGACTAAACAACAACAACAAGCTACAGAACAAAATAAAATACAAATAAAGTCACCAGCTTTAAAAATATAGGTGATAAAGTAAAACTGCATATTAAAATACATGCCAAATCTACATGTCTGGTTAGGCTATACCCCAGGCCCCCAGCAGTAAGCCCCATTGAATTCAATGGGCTTTTACTTTTGAGCAGACGTGTATAGGGATTTTCCCTAAACGTATATAAACTTACAAGGCTCACATTACTAGGGCTTACATTACTAAAGCAGTCTTATTTGAGGCTTCTGGGGGTTCAGTAAGTGAGATCCAGCTGCTATATGTGTGTCATGTCTGCAACCAAAGGCACCATAAATAAGGCAGGCAGACAGCCCTCCCCAAATTACCCCATCACCGGTGAACACTTTGGTGTAGCAAGCTACAGGTTTATCCCAAAGCAACCCATCAAGTTGTCATTTGCTTGCTGGTGAAGACTTGCCTCAAAGGGGCTGGTTGCTTCCTCCACTCCTCTGGGTATTAAGTGCAGTCTGCTCTGTTTGTGAAAAGAGATGCTGCCATGTCACTCTTGACACATCTCCCTAGAAGCTGCTAAGCTGCAGGGAAACCTCCCACTAAGAGAGGAAAGTCAACCTTTCAAGAGCACCTGAAGAGTGTGTCTTTCGGGGCGGAAGGTAATGAGACCTTGGTCTCTGTTCAGAACACAGATTCTGAAACCTGCAAAACAAGGCTGTCTTGGGGTAACCTCTATGGAAGTTGTCCTCAGGATGTAACATTCCTTGGGCTCTGGTTTTCATTATAACTGCAGCCTGTTCTTCATTCTGCGATTGTTCCTTTAAACAACAGCCCTCTGGGGCAGACTTATTCCTTGCTGTTGTGTCTCTAAGACAAAGGATTATTATTATTATTATTATTATTATTATTATTATTATTATTCAGTTCATTTCTCATGGTGAGGACAAGCACCAGGCACTTGGCAAAGTCCCTTTCATAACTTGATAGGCATGAATCTTGAGGAACATGCTGAATTGTGAGAAGCTTACAATTGGATAGCCATGCATAGACTGCTCTGCAGGTCTCAATGATTTCAGTGAGACTGAGGCTCAAGTTCATGTGTATTCCTATACACATAGCCTCAGGAAAATTTTGAAAATGATGTTCAAATGGTCTTATCCTTACAATGAACATCATTATTTTTTTAAATGTTATTTTTGCCATATACAGTTAAAGTCATCTGTCCAGGAGTCCCAATGGGAAAACAACAACATTTTCCATAGGGCTGTTTCCAAAGGTAATAAGTGAAACTTCCTCCAAAGTTTCAAAACTTTTGGCCACATCCAAGAAGTCTTCCTTCCTTCCTTCCTTCCTTCCTTCCTTCCTTCCTTCCTTCCTTCCTTCCTTCCTTCCTTCCTTCCTTCTTGGAATTTTTTTAATGGAGCTTTCAGAACAAAAGAAAAGAAAAGAAAAACACTAATCTACAGGAAATAAAGAAAAGAAGAAACTAAAGAAAGAATGAAGAGAAAAAGAAACTACAAGATCCACCCTCGTGACTATATCTTAACTTTCATCCCCAACAGAGGAAAGTGTGACTCTTCCAGCTCTCACCTGGGCTCATTCCTCTCTTCTCATAACCACTCACCCTGTGAGATTTCCCCTTAGCTGCCTCTCACATGGGATCCAAACTTCCAAAAGAAGTTAATTTCCATGCACAAGCAGAATTTTGGGGTTTTCGACACGTTTCTGCGAACAACAGACTCCCATGGGACATCTCACAAACTTCCCTAAGACTGAAAATATGTTTGGGACAGGATGTGACTGTCTGATCTATGGAAGAAGAGCAGTATACACAATGCTTTTTTTTCTAGAAAAATAAGTGTCGGTACTCACCATGAAGTTGTTACAGTATGTGTCACACTTTTTAACAACAAAGAAGAAGTGATGGCACTGGGTACCATTGAGTACCCCCTGGGGAAAGCCCTTATACAGATTTTAGTCATCATCATCACATCCAAACCCCCACAAATTGCAAAGATCAAATTGCAGAGTTCTCTGGCATGATGAACTGTAGGGTCCAGCAACTCATTCCTATGCACATATCCTCAAATACAAGTTGCATTTCAATGTATTGATCGAGTTTGAAGCATCGTTGTCATTCAGTGACTATTCACCTCTAAACTCTGCATACCAGCCGTGTGATCTCCAAGCCACTTATGCCACACTTCTGTGATCACTGTGTTCTGTTCTGCATCACCTGACATGACATGCTTTTTGCCTTACATACTGACGGCAAATAAGAATTAATAACTAGTTGCGCAGGAGGGAGTACGTGACACCGAGTGAAGATTATAGGAAATGTTGTAAGACGTTTGCAGGTTCCCAGAGTGCCAACGCAGGCTGACCTTTTTATACCTCTCATTGGGAACCAATACATCCGGCCTCTGAGGCATCTCTCGGATAGTGTAGCCTCTTTAGGTTGCAGCCAAAGTTAACTGAAGTTGCTACTTAGCTATGGTAATTACCACTGAGGTGTTCATGACTAATATCATAGCATTAAAGGCGGGGCAGGGTTTCCATTACTGACTCTTGTTTGCACAAACTCTATGAGAAATCTTCTCTGCGCAATGAAACTTGGCACTTGACTACCAAGTTCTTGGTGCATGGTACAGTGGTACCTGGGTTACATACGCTTCAGGTTACAGCCTCCGCTAACCCAGAAATAGTACCTCGGGTTAAGAACTTTGCTTCAGAATGAGAACAGAAATTGTGCTCCGGCGGCATGGCGGCAGCAGTGGGAGGCCCCATTAGCTAAAGTGGTGCTGCAGGTTAAGAACAGTTTCAGGTTAAGAACAGACCTCAAGAACGAATTAAGTACATAACCAGAGGTACCACTGTATATATGAACGCAAGGAGGAGTTGGGACAGTCTTCATGCAAAAGAATAATTTTTAAAGAGGCTTACAATGCAATCCTGTACTTGTCTATTCAGAAATAAACCCCGTTAACCTCATTGGGACTTTCTCCCGGGTATAGGATTGCATGACTGTTAATGGTGAGATGTATCATCAATGATCATTATAAAGGAAGCTAGCTGCCTTATAGTTGTCTGAATGCTGGCTCATCTAGCTCAGTATTAGCTATCTGCACAGTCTGGCAGCTGTGAAAATGGGCTCACTATGTTTTGTTTAGAAGTACAGTCTTGTCATCCAGACTGAATTCAAGGAAAACAAGTTATCTGTTGTCACAGTTTATCGTAAGCTGTGCATAGCACTGATTGGTAGCAAACCAACAACATCACTAACCCCTCCCCTCTAAAGCAGTTTTTCATTGGGGGTTTTTAAATTAAAAAAATCATTACGCTTTCTTTTCTGTCTTCCTTTTTTATGTGATGGAACAACTGTAATTTAAATGGGAAAATATATGCACAGCTTTTACACTTTCCTTCAAAAATAAAAATAAATAAAAGGCAGACAAGCATACCTGAAGGCTGGGTTAGGGCAAAAACACCAGACTATTGAATTCATGTTTCAGTCACTGACCACTACAGTGGTACCTCAGGTTACAGACGTTTCAGGTTACATACGCTTCAGGTTACAGACCCCACTAACCCAGAAATAGTACCTCGGGTTAAGAACTTTGCTTCAGGATGAGAACAGAAATCATACTCCGGCAGTGCAGCGGCAGCGGGAGGCCCCATTAGCTAAAGTGGTGCTTCAGGTTAAGAACAGTTTCAGGTTAAGAATGGACCTCCAGAACGAATTAAGTTCTTAACCCGAGGTACAACTGTATACCTATCAAATGCATGATGATGAGATGTTGGCCTTCAGCTGTAAAAGGGGGGGGGACAACACAGTGAGACCCACTTGTTTGTTTGTTTTTAAATAATTTTTATTAATTTTCCAAACATGTAATAAAAACAAACAATAAAACAGAACAAAACATACAAACAAATAAACATGTATAATTTCATAAACTTATTTTCCTTCACCTTACTTCCCGGACTTCCCCATACCTCCCTTTTTCTGCATCCTTATTTTTACCTTTTCACAGCAACCCTCCATTTAATTAATTGACTCATCTTCATTATAATTTCCTTAAACTTATGATTTACAGCTGCAATTCTCTGTTTCTTAACACCATAACATCTCAGCACTCCTCAATATTACAACAGTTTTTAAGATATATTTTAAATTTCTTCCAATCTTCTTCCACTGTCTCACTCCCCTGGTCACGGATTACAGTGAGACCCACTTGGAATGCCTACTTGTCTGCATACTCATGCAATTTCAGTGATTGCAACACATGGAGTTTGAGAGGTTAAAAGGCATCATCTGAGATATGTGAGCTCCTGGCTCAGTTGGTTAGAGCGCAGTGCTAATAATGCCAAGGTCACAGGTTCAATCCCTGTATGGGACAGCTGCATATTCCTGAATTGCAGGGGGTTGAATTAGATGATCCTCAGGGTCCCTTCCAACTCTACAATTCTATGGTTCACAAAAGTAGAAAACACTTACAAGTAGAGGAAATGGACCCACATAAGAGCCAAAATACAACTTTCTTTGGTAGCAACCTACTTCACGTGCATCACCTTTTTACACTCTTTACAGTCTTGCCCTACACTGATGTTGTCTTCGTATCCCATCATTCCTTCTTACAAAGGCAGTGTCCCTCTGCTTAAGAAGTACAATTCTGCACTCTCCGGCCTCAGGAAGAAAAAAATTACCCCAGTACTATGAAAATTAGGAATTTTTCGCATTGACAAGAATGTCTCACATCAGCACTCATCAATTATAACACGTCCTGGAGGCCTCTTTCACCCGTGAAACCCTTCAAAAGGATTGTGGGTCTTTGCCAGAAAGAGTGCAAAGGGCAAGGAGGAAAGAGACACAAAGAAGACACAAAGAAGACTAGATCCTCAGCTCAGGGCTTTGTCTGTTTTTCAGCCATTGTTTTGTTGTACAGGTATTTCAGCTCATACTGTAGCAGAGAACAGGATTAGACAGGTCACTGTGGAATTGGATTACAGACATTTTCTACTTTTATAAACTTTTTTTTTTTTTTAGCAGATAAAGTGGAGAGCTGGCACAAAGGCATGGGTGGAGAAAGAAAAGGAGGAGAGAGAGAAAAATCCAGGCCGTAATCCTGCCTAAGTTACATATACATTAAAATCCATTTACTTAAATTCTATTCTTTATGTAGGTGCTTAATTTCCCCCTGATTAAAATAAATGGGTCTTAAAACAGCTTCGTTTCTGCTTGATGAGTGTTTAGAACATAATTTCCCAGATAGCTGAGACTTATTATTTCCTCCCTACTGACTCAGGAATTAATATGCCCAAATCAGTCTAGGATCAGGTCCATTCTAGGGTTGCCATACGTCTGGAATTTCCCGGACATATCCCGAATACTGCAGTCAGAAACAGTGTCTTGGCAGAAATCCCCCCCAAAAACGTCCAGGAAAATCCAGACGTATGACAACAACTTTGCCAAAAAATAATAATCTCATCTCAACAACTTTTCTGTCTGGATTTTCACTGTTTGAAATATGGCAACCCTACTAAGGTAAACGTAAAGGTAAAGGTAAAGGTAAGGGTAAAGGTAAAAGACCCTGGATGGTTAAGTTCAGTCAAAGGCGACTATGGGGTGCAGCGCTCATCTTGCTTCAGGCCGAGGGAGCCAGCGTTTGCCCATAGACAGCTTTCCGGGTCATGCAGCCAGTATGACTAAACCACTACTGGCTCATGGAGGACCATGATGAGTGCCAGAGTGCACAGAAAAGCTGTTTACCTTTCCGCCACAGTGGTACCTCTTTATCTACTTCCACTGGTGTGCTTTTGAACTGCTAGGTTGGCAGAAGCTGGGACAGAGCAACGGGAGCTCATTCCATCACATAGATTCGAACCGCCAACCTTCCAATCGGCAAGCCCAAGAGGCTCAGTGGTTTAAACCACAGCACCACCTGCGTCCCCCCAGCAACCCTGCTAATGTATCCCCAAACTTTATGTTCTATGTATGCAATCATTCCTCCTCAGTATTTTTAAAGATAGATGTTCCTTTTCAATACTCCTAAGCTCTGGTATATGGTATCTGGTACACAGATACATTGCTATTATTATTGGTATTGTACTGGACAAAGTGACCAGTGACTAAACTAGGTGAATTCAGGCAACCATACATAAGCTTAAGTGCCTGATATATGAACAAGCCATTTGATTGCACATGTTGCCCCTTCACCAGGAAGTCTTCCATTCCCTTTAGCATCATCATTTCATCAAAAATAGGGAACTGTGGTTAACAGCTTTGTTACAAGTCAGGATATTAAACAGCCTCAATCATATGAATATCCTGGCTTGTTTCAAAGTTCTTAACCATGGTTTCCTGGTTTGGATAAATTGGGAAACTGTAGTTAATGGAATATTACCATCTAAACAGAGGCACTGCAGCAACATGACTAATAACTGTCAGTCACTAGAATATCTTGATGTTGATCCAAATTTATTGAAACCTCAATGCCCGCTAGAGCTGAGCATGTCTACTCACAGGTGAGTTTCTGTAAGCTCACTGGGACTTACTTCCTGGCAATTGTGTATATGATTATGGGGGTTGGGGACAGGAAGAAATTCCAGGTGCTTGAAAGAAGATTTATTTCAGGTCCAATGCATTTTGGAATAATCTTTCCTTGGAGGCACTATAAATACACAAAACATATGTGCTCATGAAATGGGATGGTAAAGAATAATACATTTTCATAGTCTTATACTGGATAAGTAGTATGCAACAAAATACTTACATAAATATACAAACTTACTTATTGCAATGGCTTGTTGTTTCTTACTGAAACAAAATTTATAGCAATACATATTGAGAACAAAAAGTATACAGTAAATCAAAAATAAAACCCAAACTAGTTGGACTAATTTAATTTGGATTTTATGCTGTTCATCACTTTGATATCCCTTCCCCACTTTATGTTGATGGGATAAACATTTTTGCAAAAAATATATATAAAGTAACCTCCCCTCAGTGTCCATTTAAAAATGTTTAAGAGAGCCCAAACAACATCATTACACATCTCATCCCATTATGAACAAACTAAAGCAGATAAGCTACAGGCAATAGACTATTTCAGCATTTAAGCAAGCTGGAACACCAAGGTATTAACAATTTATATTTCTGGAACATAACCCTGAGAGTTGCAAGTCCCAACATGGAAATTTCAACTGTATTTTAATTTAATCCTGGCACTGTGTTAGACATCCCCCTTGAGAGAAACATGCACTTTTACTATATCCAAGACTGCTGCATTTGCAACAGGTCATACTATGACACCGTGCACAATTAATCCAGTTATTCCTTATGTTTGTGTGGCCATTATCACCGATGCCTTTAAGAAACATGTTCATAAAAGAGGTCAACCAAGCTGATCAAGGGTCTGGAAACTCAGCCTTGTGAGGGATCTGGGTATGTTTAGCCTGGTAAAGAGGAGACTGAGAGGAGATATGATAGCCATCTTCAAATATCTCAAGGGCTGTCACATCGAAGATGGAGCAAGCTTGTTTTCTCCTGCTCTGACCAGACCAATGGTTTCAAGTTACAAGAAATGAGATTGTGACTAAACATCAAGAAGAAGAATCTGAGAGTAAGAGCTGTTTGACAGTGGAACAGACTCCCACAAGAGGTTGTGGAATTTCCTACTTGGAGGGCTTTTCAGCAGAGGTTGGATGGCCACCTGTCATGGATGATCTAGTTGGGATTCCTGCCATGTACCAGATGACCCTCAGAGTCCCTTCCAACTCTACAGTTCTATGAACTACTGCATAATACACAGAGGAGTAAATTGTACTATATTGGGGTGGCCAACTCCCAAGAGACTGCGATATACTCACAGAGTTAATAACTGGCAGTGATCTACCCCCTTTTGGGGGGTTCAGGTCAAAGTTGTTGAGCTTTTTTGGGGGGGTTGCAGGGCTGAGATGCTGAGCTTTTTTAAGGGAGCAAAACTTGTTGATCTACCTCAGGGGTAGGCAACCTAAGGCTGCCAAATTTTAATTGGTAGATCAGCCAGGTAACGGTTTCGTTGGTAAAATGGTTAATCAGTAGAGTTGGAGATGGAAGAGCATTTCTGTTCTCAAGCAAAGTTGGCCCTGATTTCTAAACGTAACGGGGAAGAAGAAAAGCAAGTATTAAAAGATGGAACTTGAATAAAGACAGGCCTTGCTGAGGTGGCTACATCAGAGAACATAATTGCTTAACAGTCAGTTCCGTTGGTTAGAGCATAGTGCTGATAATGCCAAGGTTGCAGGTTCGATCCCCATAAGGGACAGTGCATATTCCTACATTGCAGGGGGTTGGACTAGATGATCCTCAGGGTCCCTTCCAACTCTACAATTCTATGATTAGTTTCTCTCTTCTAACTGAAACATGATGTTATGGAGAGGCATCAAAGTTGCCACCTCAACTAGCAGCTCCACATCTCCTCATCCTTCTCTCTCTGGTAATATATAGAAGCTAAGCCATGGGTGGGCAAACTAAGGCCCGGGGGCCGGATCCAGCCCAATCACCTTCTAAATCCGGCCCACGGACGGTCCGGGCATCAGTGTGTTTCTACATGAGTAGAATGTGTCCTTTTATTTAAAATGCATCTCAGGGTTATTTGTGGGGCCTGCCCGGTGTTTCTACATGAGTAGAATGTGTGCTTTTGTTTAAAATGCATCTCTGGGTTATTTGTGGGGCATAGGAATTCGTTCATTTCCCCAATATATATATATATATATATATATAGTCCAGCCCACCACATGGTCTGAGGGACGGTGGACCAGCCCACAGCTGAAAAAGGTTGCTGACCCCTGATCTACCTGTTGGACATGCCTGTACTATAGAATAGCAAATAAAAAATCCCATTGAAACGAATAGAAGGAATTGTTCTTGTTGTTTTGTTTGACCCTGGAAAACGATTTTGTATTTCTGATTGTATTTTACCCTGGAAATATTGAAGGCACGTTCTCCAGCTATACAACTTGGATCTTGGGCAAGAAGGGCTGTGCAGGGAAACTGTAGGAAGGGACAGGATGTGCTAAGCTGCCTGAAGGGACATTGATGGATTGGAAGGAGCTGCTTAAGGAGATAAGATCAAAAGCAGAAGGGAAGACTCTCATTTGGCATAACGCTCCTGTTACAGAGGTTCTAGAGTACTTCCAGGTGGGGGGAATCAATGTTCAAAGCCGAAAAGAAGTCTCACTATTTTACTGAGCAGACCAACTGGAAATGCATTTATGTTCTGGGAGTAGATGGTAAAGATGTATCAAGTCCTTTGCTCTTTCAAAGTATTGGCCTTACTATTGCACGTAAGGGTATCTGACATCTTTCAAAAACCAGGCAATTCATTCACAACAGTGAAATCTTGGAGAAAAACTCTTTTGCATAGATAGTTACAGCTGAAGCAACATCTTAAAAGGCAGGTCCTATGGAGCTGATTCTGTTGGAGAAATCAGATCACATTTCTTAGCTGTGCAATCAACTCTACGTTCTTCTAGAGCCATCACTCTTAGCTAATCCAGCCTGGTGTTTTACCTAAAGAGTGGTTTAAAGTTTGTGACGGAAATATGGGGAGAATCAAATACTGCCCCGAGCCATCGAGTCCGTTCATGTTACCCTGAACATGACACATATATTTCCATTGCCACAATGCAGAAGGAATACAGTATAGTTAGCATTAAGTATCAGACTTCCTTCCTTGGAGGTTTATAAGCAGAGGGTGGATGGCCATCTGTCATGTATGATTTAGTTGATATTCCAGCATCGCAGGGGGTGGGACTAGATAACCCTTGGAGGTCCCTTCCAACTCTACAATTCTTTTATTCTAATCCACGGCCCCATGACTCAAGTTTCGATTTACAGTTGCACAGGAGACAGGCATTCATAACAAGTTTGAGTGACGCTTGACCTCACAATCCACTTTTGCCTACAGGTTGGGAAAGAAAAGCTTCCCAAGAATTTGGCACCCAGGCAAAACATACCATTTAAATGCTCCGCATTATTATTGCCTTGGGTGCGTGAGATTTTTTTAAAAGACACCCTCTAACCTTCCAAAAGCTCGATGTTCACATACTTGCTCGCTAAAAAGGGCACGCCTGCTCTTACCTAGGTTCAGAGTTCAGTTGCTCATCCCAAACGTGGGTTCGCCAGCTAATTGTCCACTCCTTGGTGGCACTGGGAATACCGTATTTTTCGCTCTATAAGACGCACCAGACCACAAGTCACACCTAGTTTTTGGAGGAGGAAAACAAGAAAAAAAAATATTCTGAATCTCAGAAGCCAGAACAGCAAGAAGGATCGCTGCACAGTGAAAGCAGCAATCCCTCTTGCGGTTCTGGCATCTGGGATAGCTGCGCAGCCTGCATTTGCTCCATAAGATGCACACACATTTCCCCTTACTTTTTAGGAGGGAAAAAGTGAGTCTTATAGAGCAAAAAATACGGTATAGGGATTGGCAGCCTAATCAGGCAAGGACTGAGACAGAAACAGTGTATGTTGTCTCCTACCCCACCATAGAAGCATTTATCCCATACTCTCTGTTGCACATGGGGATTATGGGACGAAGCCGTAAAAAAAAAAGGAGAAGCAGCTTTTTAATACCACTGCAAACTGGAAGGATGAAACATTCCAAACCCGACTTCTGCACTCCCTCCTTCTCCTCCTCTCTTTCTGTCTTTCCCCATGAGCAACATGCTTGTGGGTGGCACTTCTGTATGGCAGCTGGTGGAATTAATGAGCGCCGGCAGAATTGTTTCCAGGCAAGCAGTTGCTCTGAGTACATTTCATCATATAACACCAATTGTCAAGTGCTTGGAGGCAAGAGGCTTAAATCAGCCCAGCCCTAGATCCTAGGAGCTGATAAGCCACTTAGCTCATCCAAAAACTTTCTGTTTCATACTTCGCTTGGGTAGATAAATACTGACGCTTAATATATTCAGTACAACCTTATCTGTTCAAGTGGCCTGGGAGACAGCCAAGAAAATTAGGATGATCAGAAATTTGGACAAATGAGAGTGCTTCCTGTTTTTTTGTGTGTGCATGAATGTATTTTTGGTTATTGCAAGTTTTAAAAACAGTTTTTCATGCTGTACAGTGGTGCCTCGCAAGACAAAATTAATTCGTTCCGCGAGTTTTTTCATCTAGCGAATTTTTCGTCTTGCGAATCACGAATTCCCATAGGAATGCATTGAAAATCAATTAATGCATTCCTATGGTCAAAAAAAGTCCAAACAAAGCCAAATTTGGTACAACAAGAGTTTATTAAGTGCTCTTTAAAGTCACACATACTGTAAAGAGCATTTCAAAAATTGAAGGAACAATAATTTAAGTTTCTAAACATGACAGAAAAACATTTAAAAATCAACAAAGTGTACAGTACATTTTCTAAGACTCTGGGGGACAACTCGAAGAAGGTTCCTCTTCCACTCTTTGCTTCTTGCTGAAGAACCTGTCCATGGTCTGCTGCTTCATCCGCCTTTTCAGCACCTCCCTGAAAGGCGACATGACCCTCGTATCAAAAGTGTTCACAAGGTCATGTGCCACATGCTTGTCAGGGTGGTGCCGCTGTGCAAAAGCCTGCACATCCTTCCACTTCAGGCAAATGTCCCTCAGTTCTTTGGAGGACAGCCGTTCCTCAGTTGCTTCCTCCTCTTCCAGCGAGGCCTACTCCTGCACAGCCTCTGCCTGCATTTCGACCAGCTCCTGGGTGGTCAGCTCGTGGTCGTGCTCCTCCACCAGCTCGCTGATGTCCTCCTCTGTGGCCTCCAGGCCCATGGTCCTCCCCAAGGCAACAATGTCCTGCACCACTGTTGACTCTGGTGCATCAGAGTCACTTGGTGCCGCACAGTCCGGCCACAGGCTGCGCCAAGCGCAATTCAAATTTCTCTGGCTGATCCCGTTCCAGGCCGTGGTGATCATCTTCAAGCAGGTGACGATCTCGAAGTGGTCCTTCCAGAATTCCCGCAGGGTGATGGTGGTGCACTCAGTCACCTCGAAGCATCGCCTGAAAAGCTCCTTGGTGTAGAGTTTTTTGAAATTGGCGATGAGCTGCTGATCCATCGGCTGGAGCAGTGGCGTGGTGTTAGGCGGCAGGAACATGATGCTGATGAAGCTGAACTCCTCCAGCAAGTCCTCCTCAAGGCCTTTAGGATGAGCAGGAGCATTGTCCATCAGAAGCAAAGCCTTCAGCGGCAGGTCGTTGTCCAGCAGGTACTGTTTGACAGCAGGGCCAAAAGCATGATTGACCCAGTCCACAAACAGCACACGTGTGACCCAAGCCTTACTGTTGGATCGCAACATGACACTCAGCCGCTCCTTGTTGACCTTGTGTTTCTTGAAGGCCCGTGGGGTCTCCGAGTGGTACACCAGCAGGGGCTTGATCTTCAGGTCGCTGCTTGAATTGGCACAGAAGAGCAGGGTCAGACGGTCCTTCATGGGCTTGTGGCCAGGCAACTTGGCCTCCTCCTGTGTGATGAAAGTCCTTTTGGGCATCCTCTTCCAAAACAGCCCGGTCTCGTTGCAGTTGAAGACCTGCTGTGGAACGTAGCCCTCCGTCTTCACAACCTCCAGGAACTCCGCTGCAAAGTCTTCAGCCGCAGAAACATCAGAACTGGCAGCCTCTCCATGCCAGAAAAAAAAACACAAGCTTCCAGATTCTTGCAACCCCCTCCCCAACTGTTCCCCCAGCCACCCACCACACAGAAATTCAAATCCAGATTTTTTTTAAAAAAAACAGCAGAGTGGCCCAATGGTCACAGAAAATCATAAAAATGCAGAAAAAAACGCACAAGCTTCCAGATTCTTGCAAACCCCTCCCCAACTGTTCCCCCAGCCACCCACCACACAGAAATTCAAATCCAGAATTTTTTTAAAAAAACAGCAGAGTGGCCCAATGGTCACAGAAAATCATAAAAATGCAGAAAAAACCACACAAGCTTCCAGATTCTTGCAAACCTCTCCCCAGCACCAAGTCCTTGAATTCCAAACACCCCAACCCAAAATCCAAAAACCCCCCAAAAAGTTTTAAAAGCTTAACTTACCAAATGGCTGCAAAAGAAGTTTTGGAAAAGCTTCAAAAATCACCAAAGTCTTTAAAAACCTCAAAAAAGGCTACTATGTACACTGCGTTCTATGAGTTGCTCCTCGAAGTCAAGTCGCAACTGTATTAACGGTGTTAAGAAAAAGGAAACAAACTTGCAAGACGTTTCCGTCTTGCGAAGCAAGCCCATAGGGAAATTCGTCTTGCGAAGCAGCTCAAAAAACGGAAAACCCTTTCGTCTAGCGAGTTTTCCGTCTTGCGAGGCATTCGTCTTGCGGGGCACCACTGTATTTTAAAGTGTATTTGCCCGCCCTGTGACCTTAGGATGAAGGGCAGCCAATAAAATAAAATAGAAACACATAATGCATTCAAATTATAAGTTTTGCATCACCATTTTTATAATGCATGCATACATACAGAAACAGTCACACAATCCTAAACACACCTACCAGACAGTAAGCCCTACTGAATACTGTGGTGTTTTCTTTTGATATGTGGATGCCACTTTGCAAACAGTTTCCTACAATGTAGGTTTTAAATTAATGGTAGTCTGCTGTTCCATCATATGTCTTTGAAAATGCTTTCTTACTTTATGCTTTGACAAGGATGAGAGCACAAAAATCCTCCGGCTAACCGGCTTCTGTTGGCTGTTTTAGCCAAATGTGAAATATTTGTGCAAATGTCTTATTAAATGTGGCGAACCCATTGCCAAAGAACTCCATACCTGGCAATGTGGAACTAGTAGCAATGATCAAACAGGTCATGCAGTGAGGTTCTATTCATGCACATGACCAATGCACAGAAAAGGGAATGACGTATGTGAGACTAGCATCCTACAGGCTTTTTTTTCTTTCTTTTTTTTTTTTTTTTGCCCCAGATCTCACACATGTCAACCAACATTGCTATTGCTGCATTGTTACCAACTTTTAGAAGCCACAGGCTACAAGGAGATATCACACAGGAGAAAGCCAATGCGGTGTAGTGGTTAAGAGCGGTAATCTGGTGAACCAGGTTCGTGTCTCCGCTCCTCCACATGCAGCTGCTGGGTGACCTTGGGCCAGTCACACTTCTTAGAAGTCTCTCAGCCCCACTTACCTCACAGAGGTGTTTGTTGTGGGGGAGGAAGGGAAAGGAGAATGTTGACCACTTTGAGACTCCTTCGGGTAGTGATAAAGTAGGATATCAAATCCAAACTACTACTCTTCTTCATCATCATCATCATCATCATCATCATCTTCATCTGTACTGCCCTGTAAGGAAGAGCAGGAAGATCTGCTTTGGGGCTAATGATATCAACTGGACCCCTATAAGTCTCCAGGGGAATGTAAAGAAACGGGGGAAATTCCAGCTAGGCTCCAGTAGGCTGGAGCCTCACCCTGGATGGTCAACAGCTTCTCGCTGCATCACAATCACTTCCAGAGAGGTTGAGTCACCACACTTCCCAGCCCCAGAGCCTGTTTTTTTAAAACTGTGAGAAGGCTGTTTCCACCCAAGCTAGTCCTTAGGCAACATTTTACAATCCCCTTCGTGGGGAGTGTGGGGAGGCAGGAAGACTGTTGAGTTCTTTGGTCACCTACCAACAATAAGGTAAATTCAGTCAAGTCGTCACCTAAATTATGTGGACATGCCTGAGAATAAGAGAGAAAAGCAGAAGCCTGTTTCCCAGGAAAAGGAAGCTTTTGAGAAATTGAAGGACATTTTTGAGGAGAACACTAACTCAAACACACCTGAAACTGGAGCTACGCAGCAGCAGTCAGCTGTATGAAAAATGGTTTCTCTTCAGACACAAGCCCATGAGGTCACAACCCCATCAAAACTACCATTTTTTTAAAAAAATGTCTATTTAAAACCTTCACAGCTGTTTCCCTCCAAGACCTAGCCTTTGCCAGGAGTTTGCTCAGAGAACTTTGAGTTGATGACATTATTGTTTATTTTCCAGATAAAACCATGGTATCTTTGATGCCATCGGAGTGCAGCTTGTTATTTTCCAGATAAAACCATGGTATCTTTGATGCCATCGGAGTGCAGCTTGTTGAAATGCTCTCATACTCAGCGCTGCAGGTGAAACAAGTTATTTTGTCTCTCATCCACTGTGTGACAAATTCTCCTCCATGATGTTTCTGCTCCGGGGATTGAAAAGAGTCTCTGTTGAAAGACAAAGGGGGAAAAACTTACTTCTGGGGAAACATAGTGCTCTGAGCTGTGTAGATACAATAGAGAATATGTCTGAAAGCCCAAGGTCCATCATATCACTTCTCACATATAATATGATGGCCCTTGATGAAAAGCTTTTGTCACTTGACTTTTAAATGAGCATTGGGTGTACTTTAAAAGTACTGTGTAAATTTGCCCTCTGTGAGCAACTAAGAAACAGTGACTTCTACCCCAAGGACACCTAGAAAGCTTCCTGGCTGAGTGGGGATTTGAACTCTGGTGTCCTAGGCCTTAAGCCAGGCTTCCTCAAACTTGGCCCTCCAGATGTTTTGAGACTACAATTCCCATCATCCCTGACCACTGGTCCTGCTAGCTAGGGATCATGGGAGTTGTAGGCCAAAAACATCTGGAGGGCTTAGTTTGAGGAAGCCTGCCCTAATCCAGGGTTTCCAAAACTTGGGTCCAGCTGTTTGGGGGACTACAATTCCAATCATCCCTGACCACTGGTCCTGCTAGCTAGGGATGATGGGAGTTGCAGTTGAAAAACCATTGGAGACCCAGGTTTGGGGAGTACTGAGAGTCTAACCCAGTGTTCCCCAACCTTGGGCCTCCAGCTGTTTTTGGACTACAACTCCCATCATCCCTCGCTAGCAAGACCAGTGGTCAAGGATGATGGGAATTGTAGTCCAAAAACAGCTGGAGGCCCAAGGTTGGGGAACACTGGTCTAACCAATACAACGAACTGAAATTGTCACTTCAATTTGTAGTGACTCTACAAACCACCTTTTCCCACTTCATTGACCTTACCCAGAAGATGGAGTTGTGCCACTCACCAGTCAGTGACTGTTCAAAACTAGTAAACTCCATGCCAAACCATGTTCAAATGCTGCTTAAGAATAGCGAAGGCTGTATCTATTACCGATGTACGTATATGTGAGTTTTGCACATGTATATGTGAGTTTTGTACAATAAACTACATTGTTTGTTTCAATTAATTTGCACAAGGATGTAGGTGCAGCCAATTCAGTGGTCCTACCAGCAAGTTTGCACCACACTGACCTCACCACCGTAGTTGCCACCCTCTTTGTCCTAGCATGCTGCAATGACTCTGCCTGATGGAGGCAAAAAGTGCTGCCTAAAAAGACACCTAATACGGGCCGTTTCTGTTGACAAAGTTTGCCATGCCTTTGATTATCGGCAGGTTGTACATGGACTGCGCACCCAGCACTGGCTCTGCCCCACCGATAAACCCCCGGAGCAGAGTGGAGTGAAGCCTTCATACTCTCAGTCCGCTCACTTGGGCCTGCCCTCAGAGATGCCGTGGATTGGCTCATTTGAACAGGGGTATAGCGGGAACCTCAACGATCCACGCTGCCAGCTCTGGCCAATCCAGTGTGTCTCAAGGGAGATTGGGGGTGCTGCAAATGGCACCCACTGTGAGACGGGTGAGAGGTTATTATGAGCAGGTTGTACATGGACAAGTATTTGGGTCTTCAAATTTCAGCAGTGCCCTGTGCAAGGCAAAACTTTAGCACCCCAACCTTCTCTTGCCTTCTATTCTGCATGTGCACAGCAACAAAGTTGTGGTGCCCTGCGACGACCCCATCAGCTTGGTGCCCAATGTGTGGAACCGGTCATGCTGTCCTAAATCTGCCTCTGACAAGAACCACTGCAGTTATTGGTAGGGACATTACCATACATGGCACACGTGTTTTCTTTACCTAGACCTCAGCAAATGGATACATAACCCAAAATATATTATAATTATATGGAGAGAGAACTAGAAGTCTCTTTTCTCATCCATAAAACAGTTAACTACTAATAGTTTTATTCTGCTGTGCAAACTATTGCTACGGAAGGAGCGTCTCCACCCCCATCATTCAACCCGGACACTGAGGTCCAGCACGGAGGGCCTTCTGGCAGTTCCCTCACTGCAAGAAGTGAAGTTACAGGAACCAGGCAGAGGGCCTACTTGGTAGTGGCACCCACCCTGTGGAACACCCTCCCATCAGATGTCAAAGAAATAAACAACTATCGGACGTTTAGAAGACATCTGAAGGTAGCCCTGTTTAGAGAAGTTTTTAATGACTGATGTTTTAATGTATTTTTAATCTTTTGTTGGAAGCCGCCCAGAGTGGCTGGGGAAACCCAGCCAGATGGGCAGGGTATAAATATATTTATTATTATTATTATTATTGTTGTTGTTGTTGTTGTTGTTGTTGTTGTTGTTGTTGTTGTCAGCAGCAAGAAATAGCTACTCACAAAACACAGACACACCTGCAGCTAAAGGTATTCCCTTCTTATTACTTGCACTCAGGCATGCATAAGCTTCATTGCTAACTTAAAAGAATATTTATTAATAGAGGGGAAGGTAGAGGGAAAGACAATGGAGTCTTACTCCTAGTTTACCTTTGCCTCCCAGTTAAGATATATTTTCTTCTCTATCTGGGAAGGTGGGTTTAACTAACCTAAGCCAGCATCTCCCTTCTTCGCACAAGGCAGTTCAACGCAACAGCCTTTGCCCTTGGAAATGTGAATTCACACCCTCTGACTCCTCTAGGAAAACATTCAGCTGTTGTGGGCTGAAGGACAAAAGGGAACTCACATGACAGGGATTATTATTTTTATTTTTAACTTGAAATATACATTCTAATGTTTCTACCTCTATGTAATTAATTCTGAGTGATGGATTTCTAATTACCTGGTATGGAGCTTGCTAAGAGAGATTGCTTTAGTCTTTCATCTCATAAATTTTATTAATGAAAGTCATGTGCTTTAGTAAAAAGTGGGCCTCTCATGTTTTGATGTATTGTTATGAGTTTGTGGGTGGGGGTTGTATGTATGTAACATCAGCTAACCTCCCTAATATCCATGCTTAGTCTGGGTGCCATCAAATTATTGTTGTGCAACCCATGTACCATCAGTGGGAGAAATTTCTGTCTTAGGGTGTGTCTGTGGGTTGAATCCCTTAGCCAAAATCTTCAGGAGAAAATGTCCAGGAGGCTTTAGAACAAGCTTGATGCAGTTAAGAAGCACCAGACATTCCCTACATCAACATTCTCCAAGGTACCGTATTTTTCGCTCTATAAGACGCACCAGACCACAAGACGCACCTAGTTTTTGAAGGAGGAAAACAAGAAAAAATATATTCTGAATCTCAGAAGCCAGAAAAGCAAGAGGGATCGCTGCGCAGTGAAAGCAGCAATCCCTCTTGCTGTTCTGGCTTCTGTGATAGCTGCGCAGCCTGCATTCGCTCCATAAGACACACACACATTCTCCCTTACTTTTTAGAAGGGAAAAAGTGAGTCTTATAGAGCAAAAAATACTACTTTTTCAACTACTGCTTTTCATCAAGTTAAAGAATCAAGTACCTCTAGTATCTTAATTCTAGAACTACCATCCATAAATGTTCACCCTCCTTCCTTAGCTGCAAACTGTTGCCTGATTAAAACACACAAACACATAGTGGGGTGCCACAGGGTTCTGTCTTGGGCCCAGTCTTATTCAACATCTTTATCAACGACTTGGATGATGGACTCAAGGGCATCCTGATCAAATTTGCAGATGACACCAAACTGGGAGGGGTGGCTAACACCCCAGAGGACAGGATCAGACTTCAAAACGACCTTGACAGATTAGAGAACTGGGCCAAAACAAACAAGATGAACTTTAATAGGGAGAAATGTAAAGTATTGCACTTGGGCAAAAAAAATGAGAGGCACAAATACAAGATGGGGGACACCTGGCTTGAGAGCAGTACATGTGAAAAGGATCTAGGAGTCTTGGTTGACCACAAACTTGACATGAGCCAACAGTGTGACGCGGCAGCTAAAAAAGCTGCATCAAAAAGCTAAAAATAGGCTGCATCAATAGGAGTATAGCATCTAGATCAAGGGAAGTAATAGTGCCACTGTATTCTGCTCTGGTCAGACCTCACCTGGAGTACTGTGTCCAGTTCTGGGCACCACAGTTCAAGAAGGACACTGACAAACTGGAACGTGTCCAGAGGAGGGCAACCAAAATGGTCAAAGGCCTGGAAACGATGCCTTATGAGGAACGGCTAAGGGAGCTGGGCATGTTTAGCCTGGAGAAGAGGAGGTTAAGGGGTGATATGATAGCCATGTTCAAATATATAAAAGGATGTCATATAGAGGAGGGAGAAAGGTTGTTTTCTGCTGCTCCAGAGAAGCGGACACGGAGCAATGGATCCAAACTACAAGAAAGAAGATTCCACCTAAACATTAAGAAGAATTTCCTGACAGTAAGAGCTGTTCGACAGTGGAATTTGCTGCCAAGGAGTGTGGTGGAGTCTCCTTCTTTGGAGGTCTTTAAGCAGAGGCTTGACAACCATATGTCAGGAGTGCTCTGATGGTGTTTCCTGCTTGGCAGGGGGTTGGACTCAATGGCCCTTGTGGTCTATTCCAACTCTATGATTCTATGATTCTATAAGCTCAAGTATGTACAAGACTGGTCTTAATCTGCATACATCTGAACATGAGAAAATCAATAATTCTAAAATCGGGGAGCAAGTATCACGGCACGTAACCATCATCGGAAAAGAAACTTTCCCACCACTTGTCTCACACAGGAGGGCACTTGTAGGTTTGTAGGAAAGACAAAAAGTGTTTTCTTTTTAAAAAAATATCAAAAAATTGCTGCCTATTTAATAGAGGATGCCTTTTTAGTCAATTAAGATGTTTTATGTTATTACTCTGACAGATTAATTAACTAAATTGCTGTTCCATCCTCCTTGATGTTTTCTTTGAGCGTCATTTCATAGGGTTGCCATATTTCAAAACATGAAAATCCGAACAGAAAAATTGTTGACTTTGGAGCTTTCTTTTAGGAAAATTGTCAAAATCTACACTTCCGACATGGGTTGCCATACACATGAGAGAGCACATTCTGAAGTGAGGTGGCTGCAAGGGGAATTACTAAGTTCAGAGTCCCTACACCTGCACTATTGTAAAACAGAGTTGGGGGCCCTCAAGGTATTGTTGGTCTCCAACTCCTATCAGCCCCAGGCAGTTGGGCCATTGGTCAAGCTTGATGGGAGTTGCAATACAACATCATTAGCTGCAGCAGAGGTTCCTAAACTTATTTGGCCCACCTCCTCCCCTTTTCAGAAAAAAAATCACTCAATGCCCCCCTGGGCTCAGTCCAATCTGCCCCAGGAGCAGGACAAGGCCAGGGCTGAGGCCCGCCTGCCATTGGCCAAATAGACAGGCAAGCTGCAATCCACTTCCTGGGCCTGGATGAAGCTGAAAAGGGTTCGCTCAAGCCAGAGGAAACCCCTCACCTCCCACATAACTGCTGGATCCAGGGGAGGTGTTGTCGCCATCCCTCAACACCGGTAAGTGTCATTATGCAACAGATTAAACATGTACGAACGGTTTTTCAAAATTTTCTTCTCTTCTTTCTTTATGCTTCCACTGCCCCCTTATTTTTATTCAACACCACCCAATTGTACCCAAGGCTGCTACTGCCCCCCCCCAGATCATTCCAGAGCCCCCCAGGGAGCGGTATCACCCACTTTGGGAAAAACTGATTTGGAGGAACACAGGTCCCCATCCCTGCAGTATATGTCCAGGCAAGGCTCTATCCTGGAGAATTGTGTAGAATTAGAGCAGGCTAAAAATAGGGAAGATATATAGCTGGTGACCTACCAAGGTATACTGCATCCCTCTTGAGTTCTGCCATGGGGCAAAGTAAGCTCACCCATTGGATGTGTTGCTACACAGAATTGTGAAGGTGCAGAGTTCACCAGAGGGGTTATTGTTTGTGGTGTGTATTTTTGTGCTTTTATATTGTGGTTTTCTATTGTAAACCACCCTGCAATCTTCAGATGAAAATTAATAAATAAATTAATAAATAATAATAACGAAGAAGAAGAAGAAGAAGAAGAAGAAGAAGAAGAAGAAGAAGAAGAAGAAGAAGAAGAAGGCGGCAATCCCAAACATAAGTCTGTGCAGAGCACTGCAATTCCATCCAACCAAATCGGGTTGTTGGCTGAGGTTCGAAAGTTTGTTTGGAAGCAAACCTATAGACACAGTGGGAAAGTAAGAGACAACACTTAGGCAGGAAGGAGATTTTCAAAACACATTCACAAGAAGCCAATTAAGCTAGATCAGGTGTTCCCATCACCTTAGGCGAGTGTCAGCAAAGAAAGAAAGAAAGAAAAGACAAACAGCCCATAATATGCTACTCTTCAGCTTTCCACTGCAGGAGCAGCTGCTGCTGCTGCTGCTGCTGCTGCTCTCCTTTTACCTAAACGTCTCCATGACAATGTATATATAAGTCTGTCCTCACTCTGAACTACGATACCTGACTTGACAAAGAACACTCATTTTGGATCCAAGGACAGGTAATCATCACGGATTCACACAAGGGCCTGCGTTGTTTTAGGCTGAAATCTGAGATGGCTCACTTTCTCCGGAGTATTTCTTACACACCATCCTCTCCCCTACCCCACCCACCCACACAACAAAGAAATACTGGAAAACCACAGAGAGGGGGAAAGCCTGGAGGGGGGGCAGCAGCAGAGCCCTCCTGGTTATACATCAATCCTCCAAGTTCACAGTGTTAACAATGAGAAGGAAGAGCATATGAACAAATTCCAAAGTATTGTTGTGTGAGGGTGACCTCTGGCCAGTCACTTACTCTTAGCCAAGCCTACCTCACAGGTTTGTTGAGATGACAGAATAGGGGGTTGGGGATGGACGATGCATGCCACCTTGAGCTCCTTGGAGAAAGGATGGGGTGTCAATGTCGAAATAAAATCAATAAATTTACAAGCTTCTTTTTATTTACATTTTCCCCCAACCATAATAATAATCATTTTCTTTTTCTTACTTTTACCACAGGCCTGATCTCTGTCAATTTTAGGGGGCAATAAAAATGCAAGTGCTGTTGAAACTTTGAAGGGCTTCTGTGCCTTTAATCAGAAGCTTCCTGTTGCAGGTGAACTTATTTCAGTGCTCTCTGATCAGCATAGCTGGTGGAGCCACGAAGAATTGGTGTCTATTTAATTATTAATTTTCTTTCATTATTGCTGCTGCTTTTTTTTACAGCAAAATTGGGTTATTTCACCGCAAAAGACAAGGATATTAAAGCAAATCAGTAATTAGCCCTTCACTTTTGTGGGAAATTGGTGAATAATTAAGGGGCAATTACTAATAGCCCAGCCAGCCCAAGGAAAGCAATTAACATGAGCTTCACCTCATCTAGGGAAACGAGGAAGGTTTCAAAGGAATAAGGACAAACATTGAATCTATCAGAACAGTGAGTTTTATTAAATCATCATCATCACCATCAGGGAAACCTACCAAGTGATGGGACAACTACATTGTCTTTCATGATTGCTGGAACAAGCAGTGGAGGTTTAACTAGAGCTGAGCTAAAGCTACTCGCCATTTTCCCTGAACGTTTAAGCAATGCTGGGGGGGGGGGGGATGAACATGTTTCTGCACACTTTGTAAAAAAAAAGTTCACTTTACTTATTAACATTGCCTTCCTGTGCTGTCAGTAAAGTCACCACATATTCAAATCTGATTCTCTACATGATGTCATGATGAGTGCTTTCAGGAAAAATGTGCTTCTGATCAGGGTGCAAAACAAAAGAAAATAAAAGATGCAAAGGGAGAAAATAAACGACAAGGGGATGGGAGAACAATAGGTAAAGGTAAAGGGACCCCTGACCATTAGGTCCAGTCGTGACCGACTCTGGGGTTGCGGCGCTCATCTTGCTTTATTGGCCAAGGGAGTCGGTGTACAGCTTCTGGGTCATGTGGCCAGCATGACTAAGCCGCTTCTGGTGAATCAGAGCAGTGCACAGAAACGGCGTTTACCTTTCCACTGGAGCGGTACCTATTTATCTACTTGCACTTTGACGTGCTTTCGAACTGCTAGGTAGGCAGGAGCAGGGACTGAGCAACGGGAGCTCACCCTGTAGTGGGGATTCGAACCGACAACCTTCTGATCGGCAAGTCCTAGGCTCTGTGGTTTAACTCACAGCGCCACCCACGTAGTACTGTTCAATTTTTGTTCTCTCAAAAAAAAAGTATAATTAACCATAACTGTGAAATCATGGGGTATTGGAGCTAGATGTTACAAGAAGAGGAATAGTCCAGTTGCTGCACTTCTACATCTTTTTCTCTCACTCACCACCGCAGTAAAAAATATGTCATGTGATGTCATCACGCTTTGAATTTTCTCACCCTGCAGACAACAGGCAATGAAGTAGAGCAAAGGCAGGGAAATTCAAACTGTGATTATGTCACAATCACGTATTTTTGCTCACTCAGTATAGGAAGGACTGTTGAGAAACTGGTTCCTGTGTTTTGATTTTGATTTTCCTCTTCCCTCCTTATACCCTTTCCATACCCTCCAACATTTCTCTGATGAAAATAGGGATGCTCTGTTTAATAATAAATAATAACAATAATAATAATAATAACCAACCACCCATCTAACTGGGTTGCCCCAGCCATTCTGAGCAGCTTCCAACATATGAACGAATCAATTTATTCCAGTCACTGACCAGAGTGCAACATATACAACAACATACAAACGTACAAACATAAATAGATTAAAATTAAGCTCCATGAGCTAATACACAATAAATAATTCAGATACAAAACAGTTAAAGATATAAGTGAAAACCTTAATGGCTAATTTAAAACATATTAAAGCATTGGCCGCTAGATTCATTTTTATATTGATATATGAAAACATCAAACATTAAAAGAACATCCCTATACAGGGCTGCCTTCAGATGTCTTCTAAAGGTTGGATAGCTACTTACCTCCTTGGCTTGGGGGTCGCATAACTCCATACCTTCCAACCTTCTTCAACCAAAGCGTTCTTAAACCAAGGCGTGCTTTCCCATAGCAGCGGAGGACTCAATTTACAAATGGAACACATTCAGCAGGAAGTGAAACATGTTCTTATTCCAAGGCAAAGTTCACAAACCAAAACACCTACTTCTGGTTTTGCAGCGTTCTTAATCCAAGTTGTTCATAAACTAAGCCGTTCTTAAACCAAGGTACCACTGTACTGGCCAATGAGTCCTTAAGTAGTCGTCATATAGACCACTGTGCCTCATACCATGGAGACATGGTGTTTAATTTTTCAGTTTCAGATAGTAGCCCACAGGGGACCCGATTCAAACCAGTGAGGGTTCTTACCCACCCTTTACCTATTGCTGCAATTTCAACAAGTTGCTGTTTGTGTTGGGAGGGAAGCAAAGAACAGCTTTGTGGATGGGTGGGGTGGTAAGACTTTTTATAGGATTCCTACGCAGCCATACGGGGTTTAAAAAAGAAAAACAACTTTGTTGCAGTCCTGGTCACACACACAACTCCAAAGGTGCTACTTAAAGAGGAAAAAATAAATTTGGCCAACAGACAAGATGCTCCAACTTTTTCATTTTAAGATTAGAGTGTTATGTTCCATCAAATCAAAAGTACATATGGCAGTGGAATTGTGTACAGCTAATATTATTTGGAATATCTTCTGCACTTCAAATGAAATTTATATTTTTCTACACCACATACAGATTTATTTTTTAATGAAGATTTTTTTTTCTTTTTTAGAAAATGTTTAACTATAGATTTTTCTTCTGGGGTTTTTTTGTACATTCTTCTGGTTGCTGTTTTTTCCCTATGAAGAACATTAGCCTGTTTTTGAGAAACAGCCAAAGCAGTTACCACACAAGATCTACACTGCATTCACAGAGGTTCTGAGTGAAGTTTTGTTGAAACTGGCATTTTAATTAGCAAAAATGCAAGGTATAATTTAAGGAGAAATGGTATCTCAAACTTAATAAGAGAAAGATTTTAATTGTGGTATTTAGCAAGTTCTGACCACATGGTAATGTTCCCTTGTGAAGAATTTGTATTGTTCTTCCAAAATGTGGAGACAAGGGGGGGGGGCAAGAGAGGATGTCACAGTACTAGAAAACGCATGTCTGACTTACAGTATCTCAGGAAGAAAATAGGAAACACTGGAGATTCAAGGAAGGCAAGGGGGTCCCCTTCACTTAGCTGCTTTTATTTGAATTTTTGGTACTAAATACTAAATGGTATGAGAGATCACCACTGGACCCAGGTGTTGATTTCAGAATTTAAGCAAGGGAATGGGAAATATTTAAACTGCCAATGAGCACTAACAGAGCACTAACAGAGAGCAGATGCCAGAAAAATTGAAATACAGTTGTACCTCGGGTTACAGACGCTTCAGGTTACAGGCTCGCTAACCCAGAAATAGTACCTCAGGTTAAGAATTTTATCTCAGGGTGAGAAAGGAAATTGTGGCGGTGTGGCGGCAGCAGGAGGCCCCATTAGCTAAAGTGGTACCTCAGGTTAAGAACAGTTTCCGGTTAGGAACGAATTAAGTTCCTAACCCGAGGTACCACTATACAGAGCTGCCTTCAGATGTCTTCTAAAGATTGTACAGTTACTTATCTCTCCTTGATGGGACAGTGTTCCACGGGGCAGGTGCCACTACCAAGAAGGCCCTCTGCCTGGTTCCCTGTAACCTCACTTCTCACAGGCCCTTGGAGGTGGACCTAAGTGTCCGGGCTGAACGATGGGGATGGAGATGCTCCTTCAGGTGTACCCCTCTTCCCACTTCCTGATTGGAAGCAGGGACCTCTATGATACCTATGCATAGATGGACTGTATTCATGCAGGGAACATTACAAAAAAAGAACCAGTGTGGTACAGTGTTTAGAGTGTCAGACTAGGGCCTGGCAGATCAGGGTTCAAATCCCCATTCAGCCATGAAGCTCACTGGATGATGTTAGACTGGACTTCCTTTCAGCCTAACCTACCTCACAGGGTTGTTGTGGCTAATTAAATGAGGAGGAATTGCTGTGCAATTTCTGTTCTCATCCTGAAGCAAAGTTCTCAACCCGATGTTCTGTTTCTGGGTTAGCGGAGTCTATAACCTGAAGTGTATGTAACCTGAAGTGTCTGTAACCCGAGGTACCACTGTATAGGGATGTTTTTAATGTTTAATGCTTTGATATGTTGTTGTATATGCTGGTAGCTTCCCAGAGTGGCTGGGGCAACCCAGTCAGGTGGGTGGGATACAACAACAACAACAACAGCCCCCCACTCCCCATGCAACAGTTCCATTCCAACTCCCCTCCCGTCAGCTATGCAAAGGACAAACTACGTGACAAACATCACATCTTTTTTTGCCTCCAGGGGAAATTACTGACCATCTATGAAATGCCAGTTTTTGAACGTCTCACCCTCACTTTTTTTTTTTTGCAAGCAGACTCAGGATAGCATTGTAAATTCCTATTCCGACACTGCTAATTAACACAGCAGAGGGTGGAAGCAGACAAAGTGAGTCAGGCAAGCTGGTTATTTTTCAACTGGATTTTCCCCCAAAAGGGAAGCATGCAGAAAATGTTCTGTTTTGCATATCCCAACATGCCACAATAAGTGGCAAGGCTGGTCACTGCCACATAACATCTTCCAGGCATCGTACAGAAAAATGGCACGCTGACAAGTCAAACACCGTTTAAAGTTTACAACCTGTCCCAGAAAAGAAATTGAGAAAGGAAGCAACCAACCAACCCTGAAAGACAATAGGCACCCGGATTAGGCTGGGTTTTTGGTTTTTGTGTGTGTATGTGTGTTTGCTTAAAAAAGAAAAAGAATTATAATTTTTTTTAAAAAAAGAAATCTTGGCTCATCTTTCAAAGACTGTTTTATTGCTCTGTCTGCTTTTATAGAAGCACACGAAAGAGTCTGCAGACAGCATTTTCACATATAGTCTCCAGACGTTTTGTATGCCTCTGACACCATGTTTACCGCAACAGCCTACATTCCTTTATGCGTTCACACCGTGATTTAAAATATATTGTTGCCTCACTTAAAAAAAAGAAAAAGCTAAGGTTGTGTTTGCATGAACAATTTATTCAGTTTAGTAATCTCTCCTAATATTATTTGATCTCTTCTGTTCCCACTTGATGAAAGAGATCAAAAGAAGCAATGCTGGCTCTCCTCCTCTTAAATATCCCTTTACTAGAGACGGCCCCTGTTCTCTGACACTTGTCTATGCTAAATCAGTATCCCATTTTTGTCTTTGGGAGATAATTCAAAAATGAAATATGAACAAATTTATTTCTTACATTCATATATTTTCAGTTTTCAGTGAGAAATCTCTATATGCACCAGCCTATTTGGGGTGTGGGCTGTCTGGCGATGGGAATGCCTCAACACATTATATTAACAGAAAAGATGGAGAGGGGAGAATGTTCCATCTTGTGCCCATGAAACCATTTCCTTAGGACTACATTGAATTCCTCCCATTTGTTTACCAATGACCATTGAATATACTGGGCAAATGGAAGCTCAAGTTCAACAACATATGGAGGGCTACAGTTTCCCATCCCTGGTGGAGAAGGACTATGTTATAGGTCTACTTCTGTGTAAATTCTGCAATGGAAAGTCAACTTATCAGTTGGGAAAATCTGGAAACAATCATCCAAAGCAACCTTTTACTGTAATGTCACAACTTTTGTTGCTAACCAAGGCTAGCAAACATATACTAGGTAAATGCCTCCAGAGCAGGTCCACCATCAGGAAAAATAAAACCATACACTGACCAGAACATTAAAATCACTTAAAATGCTTGTCTAAATTGGCTTGAATTCCTTATAGAAAACTGGAAGGAGAAGCCAAGATGGAAGCACTTATAGCAGGAGGAATGGAAGGTATAGAACAGGAGTTCTGGATAGGGCTGCAAGCCTCCTGAAGGAAGAAGTATGCAGTCTGGGATTCCTCCTGGAGTGAGCTGGGTGGACAAGTGGTAGCTTTGGCCAGGAATGCCTTTTGTTCCGCTTTATCTGATGTGCATGCCAATTGCAACATTTCCCAAAGAAATCAGATCTTCCCTCCAATTACACCTTGGGCAACTTAAAAATTAGATTGCTGTAAAGTACTCGACTTGGGGCTCTCCTTGAAGAGTATCCAGAACCTTCTGTTGGCAAAATTCATTTATCTTGTATATTTATTTAATAAATGACGCCTTTCGAGAACAAGATCCTTCTTTTCTGGTATTATTGCTGCTGAATTAGTTTTACTGTTGTAAATAAAACCACCTCTCCATTCCATACTCCTCTTTTCCGGTTGAAAGAAGCCAGCCTCCTGAAAGCCTTTCGAAACCTTAGGAGTACTAAGGGGTTAACGTCAGCTCATGGTTGAGGGATTTCTCCCTAATCTGTACACATGTCATGGGGATCAGGGCTGTGGGTGGTAGTGCTAGCCTGTGGCAGTTGTTCAGGCCCACAGTCCATCGCCTGACTGGCTCGGAAAGCCCTCTTATCCAGGCAGTTTTCAAATTTAATTAAGAGGGACCCATCACAGGCTTAGCTCGTTGCTGTGCCCTTCCAAAGGTCTTTCAGCAGCTGTACACAAAGGAAAAGTGAGGAGTGTGGTGGTGTCACGACAACGCGAGCGCTTATTAGCAAAGCAAGCCTGAGAGAGGCTGGGTTCGGCCCTCCATGATCCCTCGAAAATGACATCGCAACTGCTGTGTTCCGTAAAATGCAGTTTGTTCCGTTCTGCAAAACATGCAGCGTCTCAAGCGACGGGGAAATGCAGAAGATGTGCCATGGACAAAGAGTGCTTCCCGGTAGACAACCCTGCTCAGTCTTAGCTGCCACCCACCCACCCCAGCCACCGTGTCCTCCACTCCATGCCTAATCGGATCTCGCTCTGCTAGCAAACTGACATGTGAGATGCAAGGCAGACGGCATGGGCCAGACAAAAGCAGGGAGCTGTCGACAAAACCCACCCACTACCCAGGAAAGAAACAAAAACAACCTGTTGAGGCAGCCTGCTGAATCAGAGCAGAGGAGGAGCGCTGGGCAGGATGGTAGAAGGCAGCTTTCGGAGGTTGCTGCTTTCTGATTAGACAGGTGCCTGAGCTTTAAAATGTCTGAGCTTTTGAAGAATGTCAAAGGCGGCTGGTGCAGCTCTGTGCCTAGGTGAACCTTCACAAGGGGGTTTAGATGCCTGAGGTTTTGCTTTGATCTTTAGAGGAAGAGGGATTGGGGAGGGTGGAGGAGGTCCTAAAGTAGCTTCCCCACAAAACTTTCCTAAAAACAGCAGTACTGCAATGCCATAAGCCCTGCCCTTCCATGCATTGCTTTTTCAGGTTGCCAAATGTCGTTTTGGACATATGTAGCCAATCAACCAGTGTGGTGTAGTGGTTAAGAGAGGTAGACTCGTAATCTGGGGAACCGGGTTCGCGTCTCCGCTCCTCCACATGCAGCTGCTGGATGACCTTGGGCTAGTCACACTTCTCTGAAATCTCTCAGCCCCACTCACCTCACAGAGTGTTTGTTGTGGGGGAGGAAGGGAAAGGAGAATGTTAGCCACTTTGAGACTCCTTTGGGTAGTGATAAAGCAGGATATCAAATCCAAACTACTCTTCTTCTTCTTCTTCTTCTTCTTCTTCTTCTTCTTCTTCTTCTTCTTCTTCTTCGTGTTGAAACAAGATCAGAACTGAAATCCACAAAGCTCACAGTCATAAAGCTTCACTGCAGCTCCTTGAGCCTGCGGTTCAGTGGTTAGGGTGTTGGACTAGCGCCGGGATGCAAATCCCCACTCAGCCATGGAGCTCATTGGGTGACATTGGGCCAATCACTGCCTCTCTGCCTAACCCAACTGTGTAGAACCTTTGGCCATCCAGATGTTGATGAACAATACCCATTGGCCCCCGTAAGCATGGCCAACGACCAGGGATGATGGGATTTCAGTAACATCTGTAGTGCTATAGGTTTAGCTGCACCAGATCTAGCTTACCATACAGAGTTATTGCAAGGAAAAACTGGGTAGAGGCCTTTCCAAAAAGAACAAAGTGCCTTTTCAAGGTTGGAACTGACCTATTTGGTTGAGCATTGAATTGCCATTGCAGAAGAAGATTCACAAACAGAGACTGAAATCCAGTTATCTTTTATTTTCCTACTCATATTGAAATACTGGCCCACAATGAGGCCAAACTTAGATTCACAAAATGTTTCGGGGTATGCGTACTCCTGCGTCCCCCCAGGGAAAAAAAGAGCACTGGTTATCTCATTGCCAGAGTTCCGTCGGAATCACACAAGCAACAAGCGTACACATATAGAGAGTTGTTCTCTTGGACTTTTTGCAGAAATATGTGGACTCTTTGGCTTTGAGATACTAAGTTGCATATGTCCTTATTATTTAGGCATTGTAAATATCATTTAAGACCCTAAGTATCATAAGGTGTTGAATTTTGGTACAGTACTGTTAAATTAAAACCACATACAGAGTTATTTAGTTTGTACTCATCTGTCATAGCAGTGACCAGAAGAGGAATGACCGCTAGAAAGAAGAAGCGCCGTGATATACCCGCATCAGTACAACCAGACATATTCATCTGCCACAGCTGCAACGGAACACAATTTCCCCATATCAGCCTCTACAGCCACAGCAGACGCTGTAACTTCCTAATGGTTCAGCCCCAAAGGCACACTCTTCCATTGTCTCCCAAGGCAGATGGATGCAGTCAAGTGCCTAAGGTCTTGGACAGATATCTTTGGCACTGCATCCCTGATACTTAGGTGATTTTAATGAAGAGAAACTGGAGCAGGTTTTCTGTGTACAAAGACAGCGCACAACCACTGAGCTATGCAGCCCTTCCCCATTTATCAGAGTAGCAATGTCCCATTCCCCCTGACTCCTAAGAGCCTCACTCTTGCGCCATCTAAAAATAATGGGAATTCACCTTTGGGCAAGTCCACAGCCGTAATGTGCGCCCTGTCGGTGAAGACTTGTTTTTACTCTGGTTTTGATTTTGCCTGGAGGACTTCGCTCACTCAACTAGGAAATTAGGAAGGGAAACAGCCTTAATGTTATTGCTTCCCTGAGCTTATTTACCTCGAGCTATTTGCAGTAGATAATAACTGCAAAATATCTCACCTCCTAAGCTTTGTGGAAGGCCAGTGATGTCATGCTGAGGGCATCTCTCAAGGGGGAGGGAAGAAGATCTACCAATCTGAAGGAGGAAAAACCTGTAGAACAAACAGCATGTCATTAGGCAGAGGAGCTGCAAATACACCGTTCCCTAAAACTTTGCCTGCTGTTCATGGAGACAAAAGTATAAGAGTCCCATTGGGGGCAGACCAAAAGGCCATTTTGGCTGCCATTCTATACCCTCTTTAAGCCCCCTTGAACTCAGTATAACTTATTTCTGAGGAGATATTGTAGTACAACAGTGACAACCAGATCATGGTTTCCAAGAAACTTTTAAGCAGGGTGTGTAGGCAACAGCCTTAATGTATGTGCCCAACATCAGCTATACTGCCTCTGAGCTTGGAGGCTCTGTTTGGCTGTCAGGGATCATAGACACTGATTGATTTTTCTAAGCAGTCACAAGTTGACACAAGGTGGTGAAGATCTGAATGCCATTACGACATATCACGCCAAGGTTATGGTGGTACCTCACCACCCAGCTTTCTCCACGTTACCTGTTCTCAAGATAATCAGGTGACAGCAAAAACTGCAAAAAAATAATAATAGCAGGGGCAATTAGAATAAGAGCTATATGTAGTTTTCCAGTTTTGTTGTTCTGCATGGGACAATGACAATAAAGATATCGTATATGGTATCGTATATGGTATTTGATTATTGATGTAAACCTCTAGAACGTATTTTGTATAGTTAAGCTTTTACCTCTGTCTTCAGTACATTGCATTTTATTTTATTGCTATGGCTAGTGGCTGATGCAAATAAAGATTCTTCTGATTCATGTCACCTGTTGACATCATATTTGCTGCAAGGCCACGTAGACTACTAAATTTTTGATAGTTACAACCAAACACTACAAAAACATGTGAACCAAACACCGCAAGCATGTTCAGGGGTTTGGTTTTGCTTTGTTTTTGCTCAGCTCAGTCAAGCAAATCCCCGGAAACAATGTACCACACAGAGGCTTACTCCTCCATTTTGGCATTATTTAATACAGGGGCAGCCTGTCATAAACATCAAAACATTATTACGGTTGCAGACCAGCATAAGATAAAAACATGTGAATAAAATAAAGCACATAAGCACATAAGAGGAAGGGGATATAAGAATAATGTTGTTGCTTAAAGAATGGCAGGCAGCAAGTGCAAGGAAATCTGTGGGTGAGGAAAAGGTTTTCCAAATCCCACATTCACTTAGTTATATCTGAATGGTATAGCAAATATACAAGCCCCCGACTTTGGTACCTGGAATCTCCATTTACAGGGGTGGGGGTAGCTGTGTTGGAAAAGGACACATGCCTTTCAAATGTCCCGATTTTCCTGGGACATCCTGGAATTACAGAAGCCATCTTGGCAACTGATTTGATCCCGGAGGATCCCATTTTCATAGAGCAGAGCAGAACCAAACAGGACTTTAATATTTTGGCACATCTATTTTCTCTTTTGAATAGTTTTTTTTTAAAAAAAAAAAATCCAATTCCAAACTATTAACAAACACAAGAAGAGCAAGTGTCTCAGCTATTCAAGAACTAAATAAAAGTAATTAGGATCTAAGAGCTCACCCAAAATTTTAAAACAAAATCTCTTTTCAATAGTAGGAACCAACGGTGTACTAAAAGCAGACAAATTATAATACACTTTATCATTAATGTTGCAGTGATTCACTTATTACGTTAACTTGGTTGCTTTCTATGTTTCTATGTTGTTCTGGTTTCTGGTTTCATGTGAAGAATGTAGACTGGTACAGTGTGGCAGACATTCATTCTTCCAGTTCTTAGGGGGAATTTAAGTTGCAATCCTCCTATACACTATTTCCTGGAAATAAGCTCCATTTTACAAAGTGTGGCTTAACAAACAAACATATGTTTGCATGGAACACAGGGGACAGGTTGATTTGAGGTACGTATTATGTGTTATAATAAAACAGAAACCCTGTACAGTGGTAAAGGTAAAGGGACCCCTGACCATTAGGTCCAGTCGTGACCAACTCTAGGGTTGCGGCGCTCATCTTGCTTTATTGGCTGAGGGAGCCGGCGTCCAGCTTCCGGGTCATGTGGCCAGCATGACTAAGCCACTTCTGGCGAACCAGAGCAGCACACAGAAACACCATTTACCATCCCGCCAGAGCGGTACCTATTTATCTACTTGCACTTTGACGTGCTTTTGAACTGCTAGGTTGGCAGGAGCAGGGACCGAGCAATGGGAGCTCACCCCATCACGGGGATTCGAACCGCCAACCTTCTGATCGGCAAGTCCTAGGCTCTGTGGTTTAACCAACAGCACCACAGGCGCCCCTTATACAGTGGTACCTCGGGTTAAGTACTTAATTCGTTCCAGAGGTCCGTACTTAACCTGAAACTGTTCTTAACCTGAAGCACCATTTTAGCTAATGGGGCCTCCTGCTGCCGCCGCGCCACCGGAACCTGATTTCTGTTCTTATCCTGAAGCAAAGTTCTTAACCTGAAGCACTATTTCTAGGTTAGCGGAGTGTGTAACCTGAAGCGTATGCAACCTGAAGCGTATGTAACCCGAGGTACCACTGTACAGCCGGTCTGGGGAACTTTCGCCCTCCACATGTTGCTGAACTACAACTCCCACCATTGCTGTGCCTCAGTCATGCTTCCTGGGGCTGATGGGAGTTGTAGTTTGTTTTTAATATGATTTTTATTAAATTTTCTGTTTTACAATTTCAAATAAACATTTTACATCCTTAAGATATCAGTGACTTCCCTTCTTCTCTTTCCATGGTTCATTTTACATATCTTATATTCCTGCATATTTTACAAAAACTATACCAATCGGTTTTCCATTATTACATCCATCAAAACCTATTTACTCTGTTGAATTTATCTTATTGCTTCCAGCGTTTTCAGCTGTACACAGTTATTTCCCATATATTCAATAAATGTTTTTCCATCTTCTTTAAACATATATGCTCCTTGTTCCCTTATTCTATATGTTAAGTCTGCTGGGAGTTGTAGTTTGGCAACATCTGGAGAGCCAGCGGCTCTCTGCACCTGCTGAATGTGTATACTTATTCCAAAACAGTTGCCATTTCCAGTGGCATTTGAAAGTAAGTTTCGAAGTTGATGACGTTCACATGTCAAAAAATTGTCCCATAAGCAACCCAAAATGCAGGGGGCGAGGCACTAAATAGAGGAAGCAGCCCTTGGTCACACGTGTATAGCTACCATGTACTCTAAGGACGCGGGTGGCGCTGTGGGTTAAACCACAGAGCCTAGGGCTTGCCGTTCAGAAGGTTGGCGGTTCGAATCCCTGCGACGGGGTGAGTTCCTGCTCCTGCCAACCTAGCAGTTCAAAAGCACGAAGTGCAAGTAGATAAATAAGTACCACTCCGGCGGGAAGGTAAACGGCGTTTCCGTGCGCTGCTCTGGTTCGCCAGTAGCGGCTTAGTCTTGCTGGCCACATGACCCGGAAGCTGTTTTTCCCCCTCCATGTGGATTATTTTTAGTGGTAGGAGTCTACCATGCTTCATCTGAATATCTCAGGGTGGTTCACAGCATAAAAATACAAGATAAAAATGCATCGGCCAACTCAAAGAAATTACAGGCATGTTGAAATCCTGCCGTTTGATCTGAAAGAATGAAGATTCTGGCCCCCAGTTCAAGATATTTGTCAGGCCTTCTTTTACTCTTCCAAAAATGCAGCTTCCCTTACGACGATGGCATGGCAACTATTTAGAATCACTGGCTTAGACAAAATGGCTGTGTTTGATGTTTCTAAATAGCTGCCCTAATCATAAATGAAATTCCATTTTCACAAGGGGGAAACCAAGCACTGAATGATTACTGCCCAAGCTGCTTGAAAAGAGAGATGAGAAAAGGGAAAGGGAAACAGCATTTATTCCTATTCTTGTGACTATTTTCTTAAACCATTATCTCAAATTTCTAATAAACAGATTGAAGTTTAAATTACAAGCTCTCTGTTAACCAAGTCGGGATCCAAACAGTTCAGAAGCCTTCAGATAACAATCACCTTCCTCCAGATAAGTTTCAGATCATTTCTTGACAAAGACAAAGGTCCCATTCAGAAGCAAGGAGGAACCTCAGAGATTTTCATTATCCTAATCATTGTAGCGGTGAGGAAAAGGAAGGAGGGGAGCAGAAGGCTGCATAGCTTGAGATGACAGCGTGGAACGCAATGTGCCCAGTAAACTCCCCATGTTTGTGCGCTGATAAGGCAAAGAGACGGGCAGGAAGGTGGAAGAGCCTCAGCTGGTCAGGATAGTGGCTGGCAAACATGTTACATCACCAAGGCAGAGCGAAATGTGGCCTAACTCAACCAAGTGCTGCCAACCTGCAAGGAAAAATAGCTGCAATCTGCTTGGAGTGACAAAAATGATGCCAAGACAAAACCCAGAAGGCTTCCGGAGTATTTTCAGGTGAGATTCACTCACATGCCAGCAAATTCAGCTTGTGCAGTTTACATACCCTCCATTGAAAATGGGGATGCCCTATTCCATAATAATAATAGTAATGATTTTATTATTTATACCCTGCCCATCTGACTGGGTTGCCCCAGCCACTCTGGGCAGCTTCCAACATATATAAAAACAGAATAAAACATTCAACATTACAATACTGTGGGAACTCGGGTTACATACACTTCAGGTTACATACGCTTCAGGTTACACACTCCGCTAACCCAGAAATAGTACCTCGGGTTAAGAACTTTGCTTCAGGATGAGAACAGAAATCGTGCTCCAGTGGAGCAGCAGCAGCGGGAGGCCCCATTAGCTAAAGTGGTGCTTCAGATTAAGAACAGTTTCAGGTTAAGAACGGATCTCTGGAACGAATTAAGTACTTAACCCGAGGTACCACTGTATTTCCCTATACAGGGTTGCCTTCAGATGTCTTCTAAAGGTTGTATAGTTACTTATCTCCTTGGCTCGGGGGTTGCATAACTCCATACCCTCCAACATTTCTCCAATGAAAATAGAAACATCCTAAGGCAGGGGTAGGCAATTGAAGGCCCATGGGCTGAATCCAGCCCCATCGCCTTCTCAATCTGGCCCGCAGACGGTCCGGGAATCAGTGTGTTTTTACATGAGTAGAATGTGCCCTTTTATTTAAAATGCTTCTCTGGGTTATTTGTGGGGCATAGGCATTCGTTCATCCCCCCCCAAAAAAAAAAAAAAATATTGTCTGGCCCACCACATGCTCTGAGGGATGGTGGACCAGTCCACAGCTGAAAAAGATTGCTGACCCCTGTCCTAAGGAAAAGCGGGACATTCTGGGATCAAATCAGAAACTCAAACAGCTTCTGTAAATCCAGGACTGTCCCTGGAAAACAGGGACACTTGGAGGGTATGCAGTTACAGATGATTTTAAGTTCTTGTACAGCAAACCCACTTCTCCAAAATATCTGATTATTTTTATTTATTTTTTTGGCAATAAGGAAAGAGATAGGGAAGTGTGGGGTAACATTTAGACACCATGTGGCCTAGCCTTCTGCAAACAAATTAGAGTGCATGCTCATTCGCTAGCCAAGGTTCTCTGCTTTCCCTGCAAACGAATCAGGATGAAATGCCGAAAAAACAGGTCGTTTGAAAGTGCCTCCCATGACACTCTAAATCTGTATCCAGCCTTCATTGTTATATCTCCAATGGTGAAGGAGTTAATTGTCCATCTGCACACCATATTCATAGCTGTCAACCTTCCCTTTTTTTGCGGGAAATTCCCTTATTCCAGCGCCATTTCCCACTGCTTCCCGCTGCTATCCCGGATTGTTAGATATCCCGTAGACTGTCCCCGGGACAGGTGAGGCTGCTGATCCCTTATTTTCAAATCTGAAAGTTGACAGCTATGCATATTATGTATATATGAATGTAAAACTATACAGTGATAGGACTGATACCTGATTTTTCAGTGGGATGAGGGCAAAGTGCCCTCTGGGACCCCCAAAATGTTACTTGGGTACATTCCCCAGAGCACTGGCTTAGTAGATCCCCTACGCTGGCAAGCTTACCAGGTACCCAGGGCAAGCAGCAGGGTGGACAAGATGAGGTGCAGAGAGAGAATGCTATACACGCCTAGCCTGGTGTTTCTGTCTGCTTCAGGGCCTTAAAGTTTTTTTTTTTAAAAAAAGGCAGGTCATGCCCACTAAGATTGCAGAAAGGGTTTGTGAATGAGCCAGCATTCCAAAAATCAGATCCCCATCTGTAGTCTGAGGTGGTACAGTCCTCTCTGGATTTGACTGCCTCATCCACAACATGTGAAGGTCAGGCCTTTGAACAGCTCCAGCAGATTCTACTTCCAAGTCATCATTAGAAGGAAGTTGAATCCCCTACAGCACGAAACACATGACAATACCTATTTAGACAGAAGTCCCAGTTCAGTGGGTTTTGCTCCCTTTAGGATTATAGCCACCTCAATCCACCAACAGTCCCAATAAACCCAAGATAACCCCCAGCTACAGATGCATTTTTTATTTTCTTTCATTTTTTATTGATTTTCCAAAAAAAATTAAAACAGACAAACAAACAAACAAAAATCCTAGCCGTAATTAAACCTATCTTAATAACATTGTTAAGTCACTTCCTCAAATCCCCCTGGTTGAAATTTCAGTGTATATTATTTTAACAGCTTTCCATAATCAATTTTCTCAAAAAATTAACTTAATCACCAGCTACAGATGCATTTTACAGCCAGGGTTTCCTCCTCTTAATTTTAATTTTAATTTGTATATTTTTAAAAAAGCACATACATATATCTGCATGGTGCACCCATAACCAGAGCCCCATTGTGAGGGAAGGGATGCAGACAGGGAGGAAGAAGAAGGCAGACTGGCACACTTTTCAAATATGTGCACAAGTAATTTAGGGCCCTGTCTTGGGGCACACCTTGGAATGTGAGGTGTGCCTGCCTGCCTTTCAAGCAATTTGGGTTTCAATGCACCGGTCCTGGGATTGGGGTGTGGGGAAACCCCCTTTTCTGTGTTATTTCAGGTGTGCCAAGCCCAGCTCTGAAAATATTCCAACCTCGCTGTGCAACAAGGAAACTCCTCTTCTGTCCTCTTTGGGCTGGAACCTACCCCAATGGGCTGTTCTAATACAGGTATTCCATTTCATCCAGCTCTCTCATACCTCCCCGTCATGCTCACCTTGAAGACCTGAAAAACATAAGCCCCAAATATCCTTCCTTACAGACCCACTTGGGTGTCAAGATCAGCAGAGGAGACCAGCAAAAAGGGGGCCTGGCCTGGGAGAGAGCATTCTGTGTGGTAGCTCTTTAGCTGTGGGGTTTCCTCTTCACAGGGTTGTGTCTAGCATCCTAATTATGCAGTTTCAGTCATAAGCTGAAGGCATACCTCTTTGACAGCTGGTACACACACACAGGGGACGTGGGTGGCGCTGTGGATTAAACCACAGAGCCTAGGACTTGCCGATCAGAAGGTCGGCGGTTCGAATCCCCGCGATGGGGTGAGCTCCCGTTGCTTGGTCCCTGCTCCTGCCAACCTGCCAGTTCAAAAGCACGTCAAAGTGCAAGTAGATAAATAGGTACCGCTGTGGCAGGAAGGTAAATGGCGTTTCCGTGCGCTGCTCTGGTTCGCCAGAAGCAACTTAGTCATGCTGGCCACATGACCCGGAAGCTGTACGCCGGCTCCCTCGGCCAATAAAGCGAGATGAGCACCACAACCCCAGAGTCGTCCACGACTGAACCTAATGGTCAGGGGTACCTTTACCTTTACACACACACACACACACACACACAGAGAGAGAGAGAGAGAGAGAGAGAGAGAGAGAGAGAGTTTAGAGTCATTTATATACAGATAAGTAGAAGTGCACTTGGGCTGCAACCTAAGCAGACTTTGGTGACCATGGGAGAACATTTCAGGGGTCAGAAGATATATTGGAGCGCCCATTCCAGTGTCAGAGAATGAGCTCAGATGTTGGAGATCACAGCTGTGGAAATTTCTCCTGATCCAATGAACATCAGTAGAGCCAAATGGGGCTGCCTCAGGAGCAGTTTGGGGGCATGCCAAGACTGGGAACCTGCTTGGTTCCGAAGGATCCAACCCCATGCTCCAAAAACAGACAGGCAGGAGGGGATATATTTTAAAGGGTGTGTGTGGATGCAATATGAAAGAAGATTGTAGGAGTAATAATAATAATAATAATAATAATAATTTATTATTTATACCCCGCCCCCATCTGACTGGGCTTCCCCAGCCACTCTGGGCGGTTCCTGTAACGTCCTGTACTCCTGTAACGTCACTTCTGCCCCACTGTCAAGAACCAGCAATTCAACACTCTTTGGTTCCTCCCACCAACAACCACCACCTTGGGATTGGAGCCTTAGATTGGAGCCTGTCCCTCCTTCCCGCTTGCACAAGGCCTTGTGTAGACTTCTGCTATTACACAGCAGATTGGCGATTTCAGTCATCCAGTATTTAGAAATGCAGTCTTTGTGACAAACCCTTATCTTTCTCCATCAGGAAACTGTCAGTCACTTAATCCCATCCCTCCCTCTGCCTTCGTCAATCCGGAGGACACAGAGATGCCTGGCAAGAGTCTGAGCACACCCTCCCCCCCTTTTTTTATGCTGTTAATTATATATTGTATAAGCCCATCGCGTAAGGGATTGTGACTCAAAGCTGCAATTTTCATAGTAAGTCCCCGCTGGGCAAAAGCTTCATTCCATAGGACAGGTACAAGCAGTACTGGGAAATGAATATACCAGGCAACCATCCATGGGAAAGAGAAGGAAACTAATCCCATCTGCGAGGCCTCCCTCTTGCTTCACACACGGCAGAGGTCAGAAAGGCACAGGGAGTGCTTCTTCTGAGCTACTAGCTTTGCAATATTCTGCTTCACGGTCCAGATACAACTGGGTGAGCAATGATCCAAGTGTGAGCAGTCTCTTCCAAAAGCTGTATCCTATTATTCCTATAATCAGACTAGCCTTCCTTTCTGGCTGAATCACACAAGGAAGACTCCATGAGGAAGAGCTGTCTAGGCATCTCTCCTCTTTGTTCACGTCACTGCTTCCATCAGTGGGGAAGGGCTGTGGAGCTCAGTAGCAGACTTCCAACTGGCTCTACCTTGTTTGAACATCACTTCATCCCTTTGCTTCACAATGGGCAAGTCCTCATCTTGGGCTGTTTGTTAACTTCAGCGATTTGAGGGAGAGGAGGGAGCTCTGTTCTTCCACTGGATCTGCCACAGCCATCCATCCACATGGGCTTCCCCCTCTCTCCCGGCCCCCAGCTTTGCTCCATATTGAGGCCAATAATTACTGCTGAATAGATTTCCAGATTCCCATGCTTGTCAGCCTGCCCTCTCTGCCCACCCACCCCCTTTCCACTTTGTTCTTAAAAGGGGGGGGGGGGTTGAGTGAGGATTAACCGCTAGCACCAAATCTCTGAGGCGAGAAAAAGACAGAGAGGAAGTTTGCAACAGCTCCATTGCTCAAGAAAAGTGTATAAAATGCAGGTGAATAATTCCTCCTGCACTACCACCTCAGTTCATCCTCTCTTATTAGGATGTTCCAATTTCATCCTTCAGTTACGGTATTGATTGCCAAACTAAGCATTTACACACAAACACACACACACACACACACACACCTCACTGTCTTGAGCTGTCTGCTGTAATTATATAGAGTTCTGGAATAAACAACTCTTGAGAGTCCCATGGACGGCAAGAAGATAAAACCTATCCATTCTGAAGGAAATCAGCCCTGAGTGCTCACTGAAAGGAGAGATCCTGAAGCTGAGGCTCCAATACTTTGGCCACCTCATGAGAAGAGAAGACTCCCCGGAAAAGCCCCTGATGTTGGGAAAGATGGAGGGCACAAGGAGAAGGGGACGACAGAGGACGAGATGGTTAGACAGTGTTCTTGAAGCTACAGACATGAGTTTGACCAAACTGCGGGAGAGCAGTGGAAGACAGGAGTGCCTGGCGTGCTCTGGTCCATGGGAACATGAAGAGTCGGACACAACTGAATGACTAAACAACAACAACAAGTATCACTATTGAACTAGGATACAGAGTCAGACCTTTAGTCCATCTAGCTCCATGCTGACTACTCAGACCGGCAGCCACTCTCCACAGTTTCAGGTGGGAGATTTCCCCCAACGTGCATGGAGACACCAGGGATTGGGCATGGCACCTTCTGCCCCTGTGACCTACCACAGAGTCACAGTTCTATCCCACTTGGGGTGTGTATATTAAAGATTGACACCTTTGTATTACAGACTGGTTCAAATTAGCAGTCCTCCCTTCCCAGTTCTGAATATGGAATCACCTGCATCCCTCAGGTTGGGTGACACATGGACCAGAATGACATGACAGGATGAGAGAAGGGACTGTACCTTTTTTCTCTTTTAGTGTACGGTTGAAGTAGTGATGCCCTTATTCGTGTGCCTCCTCCCCAAGAGGTCAGAAGGGTGGCAAAACGAGAATGAGCCTTCTCTGCAATGGCTCCCTGTCTGTGGAACGCTTTCCCCAGGGAAGGTCACCTGGTGCCTTCATTATGCACCTTTAGGCACCACACAAAAACGTTCCTTTTTAACCAGGCCTTTGGTTGATTTGACTGGCATCCTATGGCCTTTTGAAATGTGGTGTTTTTTTCAGTGGGGGAGGTTATTGGGTTGCTGTTTTTATTTTGATTATATATTTTGTGGTTTTATATTTTGACTCTAGTGGCTAGGCCAATTTTGTGGCAGTTTTAGCAGTAAACTACTGGCAAATAGTAGTGATGTATGGAAGTGAGAGCTGGACCATAAAGAAGGCTGATCGCCAAAGAATTGATGCTTTTGAATTATGGTGCTGGAGGAGACTCTTGAGAGTCCCATGGACTGCAAGAAGATCAAACCTATCCATTCTGAAGGAAATCAGCCTTGAGTGTTCACTTGAAGGACAGATCCCGAAGCTGAGGCTCCAATACTTTGGCCACCTCATGACAAGAGAAGACTCCTGGGAAAGATTGAGGGCACAAGGAGAAGGGGATGACAGAGGACGAGATGGTTGGACAGTGTTCTCGAGGCTACCAGCATGAGATTGACCAAGCTGCGGGAGGCAGTGGAGGACAGGGGTGCCTGGCGTGCTCTGGTCCATGGGGTCACAAAGAGTCGGACACGACTAAATGACTAAACAACAACAACAACTGGCAAATAGCAAGCAAACTAAATTTAAAATTAACTTCTTTCAGTGAAGCTGTGGAGTTGTGGTTTCTTGTTTAAATTAGGGCTGGTCAACCCCCAGTTTTTGGTGATGGATCTGACTGCTCCCCAACACATTTTTCTGTTTATTTATTTTTCTGTTTATATATTTTCACCAAATATATTTTGGTGGGAGAAGCAAAAAGAAGTGTGTGTGTGTGTGTGTGTGTGTGTAGACATAGTGCTGGGATGAGCAAAACCCAGCATCCTAATAGGGATGCAAAATTGGCTCTCCCCTGCTTATCAGACTACTCGTTTGCTGTATAGAGAGTGGTCAATAACTCCCCTTCTCAGCCAATTTGTGCAGATCAGTTGATGAGAAGTGCCTATATGTGTGTGCCTATGTTATGTGCACATGAGAGTGTGGCTGCCACTATGCGTCAAGGCTCAGTTCAAGGTTTTGTTTTTAGTGTTTAAAGTCCCAATACAAATTGGGGCCAGGTTATCCAAGGGATTGCCTTGCCCCATATAACCCTGCCCGTAGCACTCTTCATATAGGGCATTGTTAAGAGGTCCTTATGCCCCAGAGGCATCAGTTAGATAGCAGCCCCAGTTAGATACCAGAAACCTGACCTCAATGTTGGAGCTCAAATCTATGGGGATCAGCTTCCAGGTGAACTTGGTCAAGTGTAATTTTGCTTTTAGGCTGCAAGTGTTCAGGGAAGCTTTTAATGTTTAATAGGTTATTGTATTTTAATATTCTGTTGAAAGCCACCCAGAGTGGATGGAGAAACCCAGCCAGATGGGCGGGGTATAAATAAACAAACAAACAAACAAATAATTCAATTGAGAACTTAACTCTTTTTTTTTTTTAAAAAAAGAGCTTTTCCTTAAGAGCTTAGCTCTTTAATACTGTATAGTATATGAAATCTTGTGATTATAAGATCTGGGTGTTTTTTAGACTGATATAGGCTCTTTTGGTATTTTTGTTATATACCTGCTTCAGAAACGTCTGTTGGGAAGCTGTTTATAAATAAATGATGCAAAATATTTGAAGGTAATTTTGATGAAGATGCGGAAATTCCTTTGCAACAAGTGTAAATGTGGGCCCTGCCGTGTGCTGGCTTGCTTTTGAGTTACCACAGTAGAACTGGACTCCCTTGAATGGATTCAGAGAATGAGCAAGGCTACAGTCTCCACTGTAACTGAGGGACATCTTAATGAGGTGCATCATGGAAGATTGCTTTTTCCTTCTTTCTTTTTTTACTGGTTTCATCTGGGAGTCTAAAAATATTGATCAGTGCAGTTGAGGCTTAGTTTAAGTGGCTCAATTCTTTAAAACCATTATGTTTGGGTCCCAAGTAGCTCACAGCTGCTGAGCAAAGGCATTGCCCTAACTTTTTTTTTTTTCCTTGGCTAAGCCAGCTCAGCCAGGGTTTGGCAACCCGAGAGACAGGAAATCATTTAGATACATTATCATCCTCTTCAGGCAGCTCAGAGGAGCTTTTATGGAAAGGTTCACACAAACATCCAGACTAATTATTTGTTAGTCATGCTCGCCCATTATATAACAAATGAGAAATGCTTCAGCTTTGTTGGGAGCTCAGCCAGAAACCACAGCTCAAGAGGTGAGAACAAACTGCTCTATGCTGCCTGCTCTCCATTAAAGTCCTGTGCTTCTTAAACAAGAGTCACACCTATTTGTTAAGGGGTTTTTAAAAATTTTGTTCACATTAAACTACTGCCACTGGAGCAGCTGGTACTACAGAGGACTTGGCAAAATAATCTGGGGTGGTGGTGGGAGATTTAGAGTTTGGGGGTGAACAGAGAAATTGTGTCCCTCCATTGCAATATTCTGTACGGCAATTGCTCATATTTTGTATTTATCGTGTGCTTTCCCCCCTGAATCTCTCTCTACTTGCAAGCTTTGTTTGCCTGGCATGCACATCTAAACATGCTACAAAATAAATGAGGGCCTTTGTTTGTTTCTAAAGTTTCCAAGCAACAACAGGAAAAGAAACCCAGTCACATAGAAAAGAAACCAAACTGATCATTTGTATTCAGAATGGTGACTTAAAACCCATGCAAATTCAAACATTGATGTGAAGATTTGCGAACAGTATTTGAGAACACACTGGCTATAATCAGAATGTGTTGCGAAATCTCCTATCTGAAAAGTAGACATTTAAAGCAACAAGGTTTCTAAAGTTTTGCTACATATTACTTATTTAATCCCCAAATAGATGAAAGGAATGTTAACAGAACTCAGAGTTCTATTCTATTGTTGAATATTTGTGAAAGGAAGTGAAGCATCAAGTTTTACTGTCAAAGTTGGAAAAGTATGGTGCAGTTTAGCTCTAGGTCCCTCTGCCCCAACCCAGCTAGATTCCCTTAAACACAGCCAGTTAATGTACACTTCAAACATATCACAAACTTCTGAGATGTGGGCATGTAGCTTAAACTTTCACCTGCGTGCATTAGATCTTGATTTTTTTGAAGCATCAATATATTTGCCATTAGAACAAAAGTTGTTCAGAGAGCAGGAGTGACTTGTGTCACTTGAAAAGAGCTGGAGAGCTTCTCAATTTGCTGCGATGGGAATGAGCAGGAATTCTGTTAATTTCTCCTCCCAGCCCTGGAACACATAGTTCATTAGCACCCCTCCCAGTCATATTTATTTGACAGGATTTCGCAAAACATAAAGACAACAGGGAATTTACTGTTATTGTTGTTAACTGTATGTTGTTCCCTCTCAACCTCGCGCTGCTTGTGTCAGGCATATAATGAACTGCCTTTCCTTTGGACAAGCTACAAGACTTGCTGTCACCTTGGCAACAGCATCCCACAGGGAAGCAGGGAGAGATGGGGAGATGGGAGTGGGAAAAACAAAGAAGGGGTGATGTCACCCCAAGGGGAGCAGAGCAGCCAATCAGCTGCAGCAAATATGAGGTCATTCCTCTCTCTCCCGCCCCCTCCCCTCTCTTTCTTCTGGGCCATTCCATTCAAAACTACAGAAGTGTGGTGAATTAAATGAAGCAGTAGCAAGGTCACACTCTCCCAGCCTATGCCAAAAGAGAAAGATGAAGCAGGAGAGGGATATGGGAGTGAGCGACAAACAAGGGGAAAACAAAGATGGGAGGGAGAGGGAAGAGGAGGAGAGGGAAGGGGGGGAAGCCCTTCCAACCAACTGAATAGATGCTAATAGTCTTGACCAGCAGCCTCATAAAGATGTCATCAACTTTGGCTCTTCGTGTTTAGAGCACAATGTGTGTATCTGGGGAGGAAGGGACATTGGGGTGGAAGTAGGGGGGAGAGATTTACGTCCGTTTCTTTCCTCCCCATCTACAGGAGGGGGGAGGGAGTCCTTGTGAATGAAGTGTCAGAAAGGTACCTCCCAAAGAATCAAACAAGACAGTAAAGGCAAAGTGGGAGAAAAATGGAAAAAAGAAGTAGGGCCTCACATCCTTTTTTTTCCTTTTCGTTTGCCCTTGTTTGCTTTCTGAAGCACAGACAATCCCCTCCCCTCGCTCGGAGCATGTTTTCTGTGAAGTGGGACAATGCTGTTGCCTAAACGTTGTGGGCGACAAAAAGAAACCCTCTTTTCTTCTGAGGGGAAAGAGACAACAAGGAGTTCCACCAGCTTCTTGCACAGTTTGCCTGGAAAAATGGGGAAAGGGATGTGGCTTAAAAATAAATAAATGAGCCTAACTTACCTTTACAGTTCCTGGTAGAAAGGACTTGCAGCATCCAAATGGCCCCACTTGTTCCAACAATAATCGTGTGGTGGAAATAAATACCCCATTAAATGACAAAATGACCAAACACAGGAAAATGACTTGGCTGTCCTCCCTGGGCATTCCCAGCAAACAGGCCTTTTCTATAGATTATGGAACCTCGTTTAGGTCACTTTCCTGGCAGAAAGAGCTTTTCCAGCAGAAAGGTTAATGGGACAGCAACAGAGGGATTTGGGAACGGAAAAAGCACCCAGGAAGCTAGTCAGAAAAGTAAGCAGAGAATAGAGAGGGGGCAAAACCACGTAAGCAGCACTGCTTTTTCAGTACAGTGGTACCTCAGGTTAAATACGCTTCAGGTTACATACGCTTCAGGTTACAGACTCCGCTAACCCAGAAATAGTACCTCGGGTTTAGAACTTTACCTCAGGATGACAACAGAAATCGCAATGCGGTGCAGCAGCAGCGGGAGGCCCCATTAGGTAAAGTGCTGCTTCAGGTTAAGAACAGTTTCAGGTTAAGAACAGACCTCCGGAATGAATTAAGTACTTAACCTGAGGTACCACTGCATTTTCCCCTTGCTGGTTGTTTCATGTAATTGTTGTTGTTGCAGCAGCAGCAGCAGCAGCAGCAGCTTTGAATTACTTATTATTTCTTTGACAACAATTAACAAAACTCAAATGCAGAATATTTGCTTCACATTGTGATATCACATGATATATTAATCTCACAGAGAACTCTCAGTTCACCGGAACTATATTCTGGGCTTCCACAGACATGCTGCATTAAGAAACCACGAGGAAAGTCAGTTTTGCGCCTTCCAAAAAAGAAGAAGTCTGTATTCCTAACAGCAGCAGCAGAACAAATTATTAGTTCCTTGAGAATTAGGGGTTTTTGTTTTGTTTTTTGGTCATTTAGTCCATGCTGCATTTCCACACAAGCGGCAGTGTGAGGAGAGCATGTTTCCCCCTTGCTCCACCATCTCGTCGTTAAGCAGGGCAAAATGCCAGCCTGACAAAATTGCCCTGGTGAAACTTCCTTTGGGGAAGGTTCTCAGGCTGGGTGGAAGGAAAAAGAACTTGCCCGTGTGAAGACCACCTGGTGGAAACCCTTACACATATGGTTCTTCATTGTAAACTATATGCTGATCTCCGCCAGCAATTTCTAGATCAACTCTGTATCCCCAAATGGAAACCAGAGCTGGAGGTCTATTACTGGGGAATGAACAGGAGCTCACCAAGTTAGTGGCTAAATATCTCTATTTGGTTTTTTGTTGTCGAAATACACTGCAGACTTCTGATCTCCCTGGAGATCAAGAGATGTGACGATAGACTGCCCTGCCTCCTTTCTTTTAGCAAATGTTTTGTGCCACTGAGGAAGTGGTAATTCTGAATTGATTTGTTTTGGATGTTTGTATGTGATGCCAATAAAAGGTTTGATGATGATGAATTGCCCTGATGGGAGAGGGGCAGGAAGAAGTTCAAGGATAACCAAACACAAAATAGGTGTTCAGTGAACCACAAGGGGAAGGGGGAACCCCAATCTCACTCTAAACCAGGTGTCTCTGCGTCACCTCCGTCGCAAAGGATTAGTCCATTACGAAGTGCAGAGCCCTGCAGTATCTCTTTGCATCTGAAAACTGACTACTGCCAAGGATGAGAAGCCCTGTTAAGCACCATCTACAAATTCAGAACTGTAAGGGAAAGCTATGGCCTTGGCTTCAGTGGTAGCTTTGGGGCCACTTTGCTTCCCGGAAAGAGGGCTCAATGCATCATTTGCTACTCAAGGCTTGAAGACCTATGGATTGATTGATGCGGCACCTCCTTCAAAAGCCTTAATATATATTTATATTATGTTAATATATATTATATTATAAATACAGTGGTACCTCGGGTTAAGAACTTAATTGGCTCTGGTAGTCCGTTCTTAACCTGAAACTGTTCTTAACCTGAGGTACCACTTTAGCTAATGGGGCCTCCTGCTGCCGCCACCCCACTGCCACACGATTTCTGTTCTCATCTCGAAGCAAAGTTCTTAACCCGAGGTACTATTTCTGGGTTAGCGGAGTCTGTAACCTGAAGAGTCTGTAACCTGAAACATCTGTAACCTTACAAAAAGCCTATAAAGTAGGTTAGGCTAAGATAAAGTGACTGCCGTTTGAGCTTTGAGACTGAGTGGGGATTTGCACCCTGGGATTTGCTTAATGTAGCAATATGTAGCACTTCTCGGTGCAAGTGGGACAACTTCTGCTTGAACCATGGGACTTCCCACCCTCTCTTCCTTCTGTGCCCTCCCACAATCTGTTCTGGGAATTCCCCCAAAGCTCTGGAGCAGATTTGGTGATAGTGGAGAGGTGCATGCAAGGGACAGGAGGGATGTTGTGTTGCATAATAATAATAATAATAATAATAATAATAATAATAATAAATTTTATTTATACCCCGCTCTCCCCAGCCAGAGCCGGGCTCAGGGCGGCTAACATCAATAAAATTTCAGTAAAAACATCATAAGGGAAAAAAAGAAAAAGAAAAAAACAATTTAAAATACAGGTTAAAATGCAATTTAAAATGCAGTCTCATTTTAAAAGTCAAAACCATAAGGGGAGGGAAACGTAAGGGTCAGACTGAGTCCAAACCAAAGGCCAGGCAGAACAGCTCTGTCTTGCAGGCCCTGTGGAAAGATGTCAAGTCCTGCAGGGCCCTAGTCTCTTGTGACAGACCGTTCCACCAAGTTGGGGCCAGTACTGAAAAGGGCCTGGCCCTAGTTGAGACCAACCTAACCTCCTTGTGACTTGGGGCCTCCAGAATGTTGTCATTTGTGGACCTTAAGGTCCTCCGCGGGGCATACCAGGAGAGGCGGTCCCGTAGGTCCGTGGGTCCTAGGCCGCATAGAGCAGATGCCGATCCACTTGCAGATTTATTGAGTTGAAGACCTCCCCATCATTCATGCACACCAAACATTTAAATCACATGGGTTCCCCTCTAAGGGCACTGGGAATTGTAGCTCTATGAGGGGGTCAGCTACAAGTCCCAGGATTCTTTGCGGGGGGGGGAGAGACACACACTAGCTCATTCAGTAGAGCATGAGACTCTTGATTTCAGGGTTGTGGGTTCAAGACCTACATTGGGTGAAGGATTCCTGGACTGCAGGGGGTTGGACTGGATGACCCTCGCGGTCCCTTCCAACTCTACAATTCTAAGATGTTCTTTAAATGTATGGTGTGTACACAGCTGCTGCCTGCTATGTTAACTACCACACCAGTTTCGATATACAGTGGTACATATGGTTACGTACTTAATTCATTCCGGAATTAACCTGAAACAGTTCTTAACCTGAGGTACCGCTTTAGCTAATGGGGCCTCCCACTGCTGCGAGCGCGCAATTTCTGTTCTCATCCTGAGGTAAAATTCTTAACCCGAGGCACTACTTCCAGGTTTGCGGAGTCTGTTTATATCCGAAGTGTTTATATCCCGAGGTGTTTGTAACCCGAGGTACCACTGTACCGCACTGGTGCTGCAAGCACAATGCAGTGTCTAAAATTTATAAGCATCTAGTCACAATCTTAGGGGACGCGGGTGGCGCTGTGGGTAAAACCTCAGCGCCTAGGACTTGCCGATCACATGGTCGGCGGTTCGAATCCCCACGGCGGGGTGCGCTCCCATCGTTCGGTCCCAGCGCCTGCCAACCTAGCAGTTTGAAAGCACCTCCGGGTGCAAGTAGATAAATAGGGACCGCTTACCAGCGGGAAGGTAAACGGCGTTCCGTGTGCTGCGCTGGCTCGCCAGATGCAGCTTGTCACGCTGGCCACGTGACCCGGATGTGTCTGCGGACAGCGCTGGCTCCCGGCCTATAGAGTGAGATGAGCGCACAACCCTAGAGTCTGGCAAGACTGGCCCCAACGGGCAGGGGTACCTTTACCTTTACCTTTAGTCACAATCTTGCTACACTTTAAACTTCTTTTCATGTGTAACTTCACTGGCAAGTCAAAACTGCTTTCAGCCTGACCATGTAAATCCTTAATGTCAATCAAAGAGGTCACACCCCGTGGATTATTACCTCAGAATTCCATTCAGAAAATAAATAGGAGACTGTGGAAAAGAGCTTCTTAGCACTATTCCTGCCAAGCAGGTTTGCTCTCCTGGCTCTATTTCCTTACTATAACAATGCAACCCCCCCACCCCCCCTTCTTTCCCCCAAACCGCAGGCATACTGAGGCATGTCCGGAAATTATCCGTGTTATCTACAATAATGTGAATATTAGCCAAGCAGTGAAAAACAACACATTGTTCCTGCATTTTATATATGGGTAAACTCTTATGCTTTCTATAAATGTCAAGTTATATTGGCCTTTGGGCATTCCCCTTCAGAACACAAAACAACTCATTCAATGCAGCTCCAGTCCAAAATAAATATCAGCTGAAGCTGCTTTTCCTTCTATAGGAAATAAAGTGGTGATGACTAGACCAGTGGTATCCGACATATTGCCTATTGCCTACACAACACAGTTCTCTCAGGACTGCAGTACTCCCCCCCCCCCCCCATGCCAGCCAAATTTTGCACATTACTGCTCTGTATAGCACTAGCAACACAGTGTTCCTCCTTCGGCTTGTGTTTGAGGAGATCAAATATTCAGTGCAAACGAGCCTTGCCACTGACTTTTTGCCTAAAGCAAATGTCAACCCGAATTTGGAGGGTTCGGAAGCCAACAGAATTCCTACAAAGTGAGCAAAATTTCTCTTGGGGCTAATCTCACACATCTCTGGTCAACATGAAACACGTATTTATCTTAAGGGGGAAAGGCAGGGGAACTAAAGTAAGCTCCGCTTTTTAAAGAACACATGCACGCTTAAGAACATGGCTAATGGGTTGTTCAGTTCTGGGAGCTGCTGCTATGAACACTGCAGAAAATAAACAAATAATCGTTCCCCATCCAGATGGACAGACATATTGAAATTGCATTTTAAATTTCATTTACATTTTAAACAACCAGAAATTATGTCTTAAAACCACCCGAATGCAATGGTTTAGCAATGACATTTTCGGTATAAAAAAGAATGTAGATGCGTGTTGATTTCAAAGAAAAGGCTTGCATGGAATCAATCTAAGATTCCTTCATGGTTTTCACAGCAACGGAAGCCTACTGCCTAACTTGTGTCCAATTTACACAATGAGGTGATGTATATTCAATATGTTCTTGGTTACAGGTTATGTTTTAATCTGTTGCCCTGTATTCCGGCATTGCTGCTTTCTATTAATTACTAAATCAGTGGCTATGAAAATAGGGACGTCCCAAGGAAAAGCGGGACATTCAGGGATCAAAGCAGAAACTGGGACGGCTTCTGTAAATCCAGGAAACTGTCCCTTCAAAATAGGGACACTTGGAGGGTCTGTGCCATGGCTACCCACCCAGTGGATAAGGCCTGCAGTCCATTCACAGCCTCCCTCAGCGCCTCTACCTTGTAGAGTTCAGCTGTGATGGTCACTGAGCTGACAGCCACAGGTGTGCATTGCTTATTGCACACAAACACACGCACGCCAAAGGACTGCAGCCAGAAAGGGGAACCTGAGCAGATGCTTGGTTCCTTAAGTGCCGGATGGCCTAGCTGTGCCCCGCCGCATTATGCAAAGCGAGACGAGAGCCAATTTCCGGATCATTTCAACAAGATCTACCCAAGGTGTGCAATCTTGGGGCTCCACCTGCAATGTAGCACGTTCAACTGGTTCCTGGTGGTTTATTTCCCATGCCCCTTCTCTCAACTGAGACGTTTTCTGGCTTTCTTGGCTTCCCCTTTCAGGCCCTAACTTGTCAGGCAGGCTTGCTTTGGTACCGCTGCTTATCCAAACATCTTCATCTCTTTCATAAATCCAATTCTTCCTTATCAGGCGCAACCATCAGGAGGAAATGCAAGAGTTTTAGCCACTGAACTGCGGGGAAGAGTAGAGCTTTGATTAGCCCACTTACTCCTAAAGGGGTCACGCATAGTTCACTTAAGAGGGGATTCACATATTAGGAACCCAGTTTGCAGCAGTGCTGGGAATGAAAACCCAGCCCCCTCCCCAAATAGACACTAGACCAGGGGTCAGCAACCTTTTTCAGCCATGGGCTGGTCCACCATCCCTCAGACCATGTGGGGGGCCGGACTATATTTTTTTGGGGGGGAAATGAACGTATTCCTATGCCCCACATATAACCCAGAGATGCATTTTAAATAAAAGCACACCTTCTACTTAAAGGGACGCGGGTGGCACTGTAGGTTAAACCACAGAGCCTAGGAGTTGCCAATCAGAAGGTCGGCGGTTCGAATCCCCGCGACAGGGTGAGCTCCCGTTGCTTGGTCCCTGCTCCTGCCAATCTATAAGTTTGAAAGCACCTCAAAGTGCAAGTAGATAAACAGGTACCGCTCCGGCGGGAAGGTAAACGGCATTTCCATGTGCTGCTCTGGTTCGCCAGAAGCGGCTTAGTCATGCTGGCCACATGACCCAGAAGCTGTACGCCGGCTCCCTCAGCCAATAAAGCGAGATGAGTGCCACAACCCCAGAGTCGGCTACAACTGGACCTAATGGTCAGGGGTCCCTTTGCCTTTACCTTTTATTACACCTTCTACTCATGTAAAAACACCAGGCAGGCCCCAAAAATAACCCAGAAATGCATTTTAAATAAAAGGACACATTCTACTCATGTAAAAACACACTGATTCCCAGACTACCCGTGGGCCGGACTGAGAAGGCGGTTTGGGCCGCATCCAGCCCTGGGCCTACTCCTGCACTAGACACATTCAGTTGAATTGCCTTATTGAGTCTTCTTGAGTCAAGGCAACAGCCAAAGCTCAAAACAAGTAGAAGGTAAATGTCATATATATTAGCAGCCTAATCCTGTGCATGTTTATTTGGAGGTATATTCAACTCAACAGTGGGAAAATCAGTCACCGGACAACTTGTGTGGCAGGATTCTGCCAAACACAGTCAGAGGGCACCTCCAGGCTGTCACTCTCCCAGCACATACCAGGAAATGTATGCAATTGAAGTGGATTAAAAGCGCTTTGTCACCCTAGCACTAGAAAGCATCTTTTAAAAAAATGAATGGGACTTTTGGGAGTTTGGAAAGTGAATGAATGGGAAAGTGTGGAATGAATGAAAGATTAATGGGAAGATGTGTAAATAACTGGTAAGCGGGAGGAATGGTCATTGTCATATAACCACCTTGTAAACAAAGCAGAATGAATGTGTGATAAAGAATGGATAAACTACCTAACCACTGCATAAGCTTTGTGCAAGCGAATCAGGGTGAATGCCCAATAAATAAGTCATCTGGAAGGGTCCAGAGACTTTCTCATCACTGTTGCAGCCATATTCTTTATTTCCACCCATACCTAGTGAATATCAGAGCAAAGCCCATTTTTCTCTGATATTGGACTAGCATTCAACAGGTGCTTCTTGGGTTCCTTTTGCAGTTTATTTTCTATGCTCAAGTGCAGAAAACTACTGACTGACAATATGACTTGATTTATTTCTTCGGTTTTTTGGCAGTTCAGAGTCAAGAGAACACGTCCATTGAAAATGATATTCTATGTGACCATCAGCTGTCATATCCTCCAACATTTCTATGATGAAAATATTCAATCATCATCATTACTATTGTTATTGTTGTTATTATTGTTATTATCTATTCATCTTCTTCATCATCATCACCATTTTACTATTTACTATCCGACTTGGTTGCCCCAGCCATTCTGGGCAGCTTCTAACATATATGAAAACATTAAACATTTTTAAAAATCCTTATATAGGGCTACCTTCAGATGGCTCGGAGGGTCGGATAACACCATACCCTCCAATATTTCTCCAATGAAAATAGGGTTGTCCCAAGGAAAAGCAGTACATTCTGAGATCAAATCAGAAACCAGGAAGGCTTCTGTGAATCTAGGACTGTCCCTGGAAAATAGGGACACTTGGAGGTTCTGATCTTAGTAGTAGCTGCCTTCACATCATAAGTGAACCACTTCACGTTGCCCTTCTAGTCTCACTGATTTTTCTCACCTCTGTGATTGCCACACTGTCTTGAACCACTGATGCAATGGAATTTCAGAAGCTCTTTTTAAATTTGCAAACTTTGAATTTTATCTTCCAAACCTGACCTCCTTTATGAATAGGGTTTATTTCTCTTTGTTCATGTCAATGGCACCTAGAAATCTCTCTTTGTGAGTCTTTCTAAATTCTTTACCTCAACTACTTTGCATGCAAATGATCCTTACAATTTGGTTATGAACCCCGTTTGAATATCCACTACAGTGGTACCTCGGGTTAAGACGCTTCAGGTTACAGACTTCGCTGACCCAGAAATAGTACCTTGGGTTAAGAACTTTGCTTCAGGATGAGAACAGAAATCATGCTTCGGTGGTGCGGCAGCAGCGGGAGGCCCCATTAGCTAAAGTGGTACCTCAGGTTAAGAACAGTTTCAGGTTAAGAACGGACCTCCAGAACAAATTAAGTTCTTAACCCGAGGTACCACTGTACAGGATAAGGAAGGATACATGGCTGCAGAAGCGTAGCAATGGGGGGCATTGCCCCAAGAACATTTTTTTAGGGGGCGCCTGGTTGCATCCCCATGACAGGCTCCCTCCTCTAGCCAAGAGCCGTGGGGTGGGAAGCCCAACAGGGCTCTGCTTGTTTCAAAACTCCCTTGCTTAGAACATTAATTATTTTGAGCGCACTCCTCTGATTCATTTCTGTACCACATGTTCAGGCTTTGAAAACAAAAGGGAGTTTCTTAATGCTCGTAATCATTACCTGAAGCAACGTATAGATCACAGTTGTACCGAAGTGACTGGAGAGCAAGTTTTGGAAAATCAGTAAAAGGCTTGATGTAGCAGGGACCGAATACTGGAAAAGCAGGATGACTCAAGTGCACTGACAGGTTTGTGGGCATCCCTTGTCTGGACCGCTGAGAATTTCTACATGTCAGGGCTGGGTTGCTGTAAGAAAGCTATGTGTGGGTGATGTTGGACCAGAACATTGGGGCCTTTAGAGGTCACGTTTGAGGTGTGGGGACGTTTTTAAGGCAGCGCTTGACATGAGGCTTTATCTAAAGACCTTTCAAAACCTACAGACAATTTTTGAATTATTTGCACGTGAAGTCTGTACACAAACACCGTGCTTGCGTCAGGGCTATCCCATCTTAGAACTTGGGATGGGGCTGGACTTTGAGTTGTTTTAGGGTTGCAGATTTTGGAAATAAGCCAAAACAGGGCCAGCACAGTTTGGGTCCAAGAATCAAGGGACTGCTGCTTGTGGCGAGGTGAAAAGGAAAGAGAGAGAGAGAAGGTGAGAGGAGAGACTGCAATACTGCCACCGCCTACAGCTACCCACACCCTCCATCTAGCCTTGCACCTCTTACCATCAGGCAAGTCACCTCCAGCAGATGAGAGCAGCAGTAGTCTTGTGACCTCTACCAGACCCTCCAAGTGTCCCTATTTTCCAGGGACAGTCCCAGATTTACAGAAGCCATCCCAGTGTCTGATTTTATCACAGAATGTCCTGCTTTTCCTTAGGACGTCATCATTTTCTTCAGAGAAATGTTGGAGGGTGTGGAGTTATCAGACCCCTGAGCCATCTGATCAGGGAAATTTTTTAATGTTTCATGTTCTTTTATGTTTTTAGATATGTTGGAAGCTGCCCAGAGTGGCTGGGGCAACACAGTCAGGGGTATAAATAGTATTATTATTATTATTATTATTATTATTATTAATTTTATAATTTTATTAATTATTATTATTATTAATTTATTCAATCATTATTGAATACGATGTCCCTATTTTCATCAGGAAAATGTTGGAGGGTATGTTCTGCATCTGCATCCAATCTACCTCTCTTGGCTGCAGCAACTACCAAGCAGAGACAGGCCTGCTGTTACATTTTTTAATGTTTTAAGTCAGGGGTCAGCAACCTTTTTCAGCATGGGGCTGGACCACCATCTCTCAGACCTTGTGGGGGGGGGCGGACTATATTTTTTTTTGGGGGGGTGGGAAATGAATGAATTCCTATGCCCCACAAATAACCCAGAGATGCATTTTAAATAAAAGCATGCATTCTACTCATGTAAAAACACCAGGCAGGCCCCACAAATAACCCAGAGATGCATTTTAAATAAAAGGGCACATTCTACTCATGTAAAAACACGTTGATTCCCGGACCATCCACGGGCCGGATTTAGAAGGCGATTGGTCTGGATCCTGCCCCCGGGACTTAGTTTGTCTACCCCTGTTTTAAGTGTTTAAAAGATATGTGGGCGGTTGGTTTTATTGAGGGACGGGAGGGATAGCAGGGGGGATACCTAATCACAGTGGTTCAGGGTAGGGAAAGGCATGGTGTGGGATGTCCAGAGGACTGCAGCATGAGAACGAGCCTTTTCTGCTGGGGGTCCCTAGTTGTGGAAAGCTCTCGCCAGGGAGGCTCGCCTGACACCTTTGCTACATATCTTCAGGCACCAGGCAAAAACATTCCTCATCTGCCAGGTCTAGGGCCTTTTAAACTGTGTGAGGCACATTGTTTTTGTTTGCTATTGTAGTATGTATTTTTGTATTTTTGTATTTTTGTATTGTAATCTGCCCTGTGTGATCTTCGAATGAATGGCAGTATAGAAATTTATTTATTTTTTAAAGATATTTATTGAAGTTTCAAAAAAAATTATATAAAATAAAAAAGAACAAAAATACAAACACAGACAACAGCAAGTATAATTTCGATCCCTTATTTTCTTAATTCCTTACTTTCCCGACCTCCTCATACCTCCCCTTTCTGTATTCCAGTTTCTAATTATTTAATTCAGCAAATCCCCCCCCTAATTTCTATTGATTTTCAACATTTCTTTTCTTAATTACATAATCATTACAGCTAGAAACCACTTAATTTCTAAACCAACATCGTTCTAGCATTCAATAATTTTACAATGTTTCTTAAGATAGTCCTTAAATTTCTTCCAATCTTCCTTCGCCGTCTCTCTTCCCTGGTCTCGGATTCTGCCGGTCATTTCTGCCAGTCCCATATAGTCTATCACCTTCATCTGCCATTCTTCCAGGGTGGGTAGATCTTCTGTCTTCCAATACTTTGCAATGAGTATTCTTGCTGCTGTTGTAGCATACATAAAAAAAGTTCTATCCTTCTTTGGCACCAATTGGCCGACCATACCCAGGAGAAAGGCCTCTGGTTTCTTCAAGAAGGTATATTTAAATACCTTTTTCATTTCATTATATATCATTTCCCAGAAAGCCTTAATCCTTGGGCACGTCCACCAAAGGTGAAAGAATGTACCTTCAGTTTCTTTACATTTCCAACATTTATTATCGGGCAAATGATAGATTTTTGCGGCAGTATAGAAATTTAATCATGGTAATTGTTATTTATTGCACGTCATGTGAAGAGTGCCTGTCTTTGAACCAATGAAATGGAACATAAGAGCCTGCTGAATCGGGCCAATGGCTCATCTAGTCCAGCAACCTGAAAGCAGGACCTGAGCACAATATAACTCTCCTTGTCTATGGTTTCCAGCACCTGACATTGAGAGGCATCCTGTCTCCAACTGAGGTGGCAGAGCATAGCCATCACGGCCAGCTCTGTGAGGTCATTACCCATAATTCCTGCATTGCAGGGGATTGGACTAGATGACTCTTGGGGTTCCTTCCAACCATTCTAGGACCCTATAACAAACTACAGTTCCCAGAATTCTACATGGCTGTTAAAGTGGCGCAATTGTGTGTGGATGTGACTAAATCATTGTTCTCCCTCTGGCCATTCCAACCAGGGGACTGTTTATTTTGTTCCCTGAATTTATGACGCCTTGTAAAAAGTTCTCCAGGTGTCATACAGAAGAATAAAACATAACAGTAAAACCATGGCACAATAAAAATCCACAATAAGCGTTAAAAAATAAAGCACAAAAGCCAAATAGAAAATACATTTTAAAAGCACAGACGCTACGATCACCATCACATCACATACAGGAGCTGAAAACCACCAACCACACCAGAGGCTAGAAGGCGAGGCTCTAAAATACCTGGGAGAACAGGAAAAGTCTCAGCTCTTGCTGAAAGGAAAGATTATTATTAAGTGGCCCAAGATAAAGTGTTGCCTGAGGCGAACATGCCACCCCTCTCAAGCCCACTGTATTTTACATTCAGAAGCCAACAAAGCAAGCAGTTGACTCTTCAACACAGGTGACAAGCTGGCCCATGTGTAAGATGAGGCTATTGTTTCAAGTGGCAGGGTCCACAAAAGTGGAAAATCTGGCCTCTGAGGAACACAACACCCACTGCCAGAGCCGTAGTGCCAGCAGCAGCTGCAGAGAGCTCATTGGAGATCTGCTGCCTCCTCAGCAGCCTCTCATTGAACAAAGAACAGGGTCACTCCACGTTGCAACATTTTGTGGCAGGTCCTATTTGTTCCACGCTTTATAAACATTTCTCTGCAACTAGAAAACCCTAATCCCGTGCATCGGATAACACGTGCAGAATAAGCAGATTAGCAAGGAGGCTTGTTACAATTTTGTTCCAAAACAACGCGCTTACTTTTTCTTGGCCGGGTCTTTAGCTGCTTTCGTCTTTGCACTTTGGCACTAAATTGATTGCCCCCGAAAGCTGTCATGTAAACATATGGGCAGGGAAAGTGAGATAGGACTTGGTAAACACTGGTAGCAAACAGGTACTTGGGCGCAGGGTCTGCGATAAGATTTGCCAAGCAAAGGGGAACTCAGAAAGAAAGTGCTTTCCCCCAGCTTTGTGGTCTGGAGTTAAGAACACAGGAAGCTGCCATATACTGAGTCAGACAATTGGTCCCATTTGGCTCCCTATTATCTGTAATGACTGGCAGTGTCTCTCTAGATTTTCAGGCAAGAGACATTCTCAGCTCTGCCAAAAGATGCTTCAGACAGAACTTGGATCCTTCTGGCTGTAAACAGATGCTCCTATGCTGAGCTATGGCCCAGACCAGAGAAAGGCAGTAAAAGAGGTGGCATATTGTCTGCTAGTTGGCAAACCATTAAGCTGAAAAGCCTGGTCACACCCTTCCTTCCTTACTTTGACAGAAATACCTGAAGTCTTCAGTCTAAAATAACTCTCTGACAAATCCCAATAGCCATTTGGTTTTGTGGGCTACAGTGGCAAGGGATATCTTGAGGTGCCAAGGCCACATCAGCACCTACCTTCATATGATAGCAGGAACATAAGGGCAGCCTGCTTGGTGAGGCCAATGGGATATCTACTCCTGTCTACACAATGTCCAACCAGATGCCTCTGGGAGCAGTGGCATAGCATGGGGAGGATACCACAGGGCAGCTGCAGGAGAACCAAAATTGTTAGGGGCACAAAATTTCAACATTTGGTGCTGCCTCGATACAGCTGTGCCCTTCCGTCGCTGGGCTCCATTGAAAACAGCTTCTCAATGCAAAGCAAGAAGCAACCTCTCCAAACAATGGAACAACTCTTTTCTTATCTTTGCGTCGGCGATTTCCTGGGTGACGCGAACACCATTGGAGTTGCATGTGTACTCCGTCCGTTTCTCTCCCTCTGCACAGCCCCAGTCACTGGCAACCCATGCTACACCACTGTCTGGTAAGCCCCGAAGCAGGACCTGAGCACAAGAGCACTCTCCCTGCCTGCAGTTTCCCGCAGCTGGTATTCAGGAATATCCTTCTCCTAACTGTAGAGGCAGAGTATAGCCACCATGACTAGTAGTCATTGATAGCCTTACTCTCTGTGAATTTGTCTAATCCGCTTCTAAAACCATCCAAGTTTGTGGTTATCACTGATCCTGCGGGAGCAAGTTCCATAGTCTCACTAGGCACTGTGGGAAGAAGAAGAAGAAGAAGAGTTTGGATTTGATATCCCGCCTTTCACTCCCCTTCAGGAGTCTCAAAGCGGCTAACAATCTCCTTTCCCTTCCTCCCCCACAACAAACACTCTGTGAGGTGAGTGGGGCTGAGAGACTTCAAAGAAGTGTGACTGGCCCAAGGTCACCCAGCAGCTGCATGTGGAGAGCGGAGACGCGAACCCGGTTCCCCAGATTACATGACTACTGCTCTTAACCACTACACCACACTGGCGTAGTGTGCCTTTTCATCATTTAGGCATACAGAGCATAAACATCCAGGAGGCACATTTACAAAAGAAGGCCTCTGCTCAAAAGTTGCTTAGGAATGACAGTGCACTGTTGATTCCCCCTCCCAATTTAAAAATCCACAAGCAATATATTTCTGCATCATGGTGTGTTTCCGTGCATTGGACAAAAGGAAGTGTCCTAACATCATGCTTCTGAGTACACCTTGACGTGTTTGAGGCAGAAAATGAAAAGAGAGAAACTAAAAGATAAGGTGAGAGATTGGTTTCATTATTATCAAATAATGGAGGTTTTTAAGATGGACAGGAAAATTGGCTTCCAGGTGGAAAAATCAAAATTAGAGACTGAATTGCTAGAATCCGGTACTAAAAATCTGTCAAAAATGTATAACTTGCTGTTGAAATGGAATACACAAGATGAAACGGTTAAATCAGCAATGATTAAGTGGGCACAGGATATTGGTCATAATATTATGTTTGCTGACTGGGAAAAGTTGTGGACCACCGGGATGAAATTTACGGCATGTAATCCCTTAAGAGAAAATATTATGAAAATGATTTACAGGTGGTACATGACCCCAGTCAAGCTCGCAAAAATTTATCACTTGCCTGTTAATAAATGCTGGAAATGTAAAGAAAATGAAGGTACATTCTTTCACCTCTGGTGGACGTGCCCAAAGATTAAGGCGTTCTGGGAAATGATTTATAATGAATTGAAAAAGGTATTTAAATATACCTTCCTGAAGAAACCAGAGGCCTTTCTTTTGGGTATTGTCGGCCAAGTGGTGTCGAAGAAGGATAGAACATTTTTCATGTACGCTACAACAGCAGCAAGAATACTCATCGCAAAGTACTGGAAGACACAAGATCTACCCACCTTGGAAGAATGGCAGATGAAGGTGATAGACTACATGGGACTGGCAGAGATGACGAGCAGAATCCGAAACCAGGGAAGAGAAACAGCGGATGAAGATTGGAAAAAATTTAAGGACTATTTAAAGAAATACTGTAAAATTAATGACTGTTAAAATGACGTTGGATTAGAAAATATGTGGTTATTAGCGATAATGGATAAGTTAAAGAAGAAGAAAGATTAAAATTAAGTCAAAAATAAGGGAAGGATTTGCTGAATAATTAATAAATTGGAATACAGAAAGGGGAGGTAAGAGGAAGTCGGGGAAGTAAGGTATAAGAAAATAAGGGTTGAAGTTATATTTGTTTTTTATATTTTTTGTTTGTCATTTTTAGTGTATTGTTTCATTTTGTTTTTGTTGTTATAAAAAACTTTTGAAACTTTAATAAAAAAATTTATTAAAAAAAAGAGAGATGCTTATATTATATTATTATATAGAGCCAGTGTGGTGTAGTGGTTAAGAGCAGTGGACTCATAATCTGGTGAACCAGGTTTGCGTCTCCGCTCCTCCACATGCAGCTGCTGGGTGACCTTGGGCTAGTCATACTTCTTTGAAGTCTCTCAGCCTCACTCATCTCACAGAGTGTTTGATGTGGGAGAGGAGGGGAAAGGAGAATGTTAGCCGCTTTGAGACTCCTTCGGGTAGTGATAAAGCAGGATATCAAATCCAAACTCTTCTTCTTCTTCCTCCTCCTCCTCCTCCTCCTCCTCCTCCTCCTCCTCTTCTTCTTCTTCTTCTTCTTCTTCTTCTTCTATATTTAGGTGACTGAATCAAGTCAGGTTTGGCACCATGGAGAGGTAATGCAGATTCCCACCCAACCCCCAGGCTGGGCTCCTCTGCCTTAAGGAGACCAGCTCCTTCCTTACTACATGTGCTTGCAAATTCTCTGAGGGGGAACTAGTGACCCCTCTTCCACCCTGTTCATACCATAAAGGTTTTTCATTCGTAACAACAGACATCGCCAAGTCATCAAGTGGGGAACAGGAAGGGTGCTTTGGAAAGTCCCTGTTGTAAAAGGACAAGGAGGGGAGAGAAAGAAATGTTCTCTCATTCTTAAAAAAAAAGAAGAAGAAAGATTAATTATCCACCTTGTCCAAGCGTAAAATACCTCACTAGTGCTGTAGGCAAGTCTGAGTTATAGAGTGAGAGTTCTCTGAAGGCTGCCGCTCCCCTCCTCAGGATTACACATTGAGTGTTGCAAGTTGAAAATTAAAGAATTGCATGCTGGGAGACATGGGCTGCACAAGATGGCTTTTGTCAAAGGGGTTGGAGGTTAGGAGCTTTTGTGGCAACATGAAGCCATTATATATATATATATATATATGCTTATATATATATATATATGCTTATGTATATATATATATATACATAAAATAAAATTGAGTATGATCCACTGCCAAACAGATTGTGGTGGTTCTAGTGGGGAAAGAAATGCTGCCACCCCCCGCCCTGAACCTTTGGGTAGAAACCAAGGAATTTAACATCCATTCCATATCTCAGTAAGAACTGGAATTCAACCAAGCCATCAACATTGAAACTATCAGCTTAACTTTTCACCGGACCTAAGTGAAGCTCTCCACCCAGCTAAACATACATTATACCCGGGTAGTAATTTTACAAAGCAGATGGAGGTTGTATCTTTGGGTGTTTGAATGTTTCCCCACATCAAAAGTTCCCCTCAGGAAGGCTAGACTACCTTTCTGATGTGTAACATTTCACCTTCAAGGATTCCAGAATGGCACGGTCCCGTGAGGGCTGTACCTCATGCTTTCCCCACCTCAGAAGTGTGAAACTGCCTTGAGGGATTCTACTGGGGTTCCAAAATGCATATTGAGGCAATGCCTTTATTAAGCCAACACAAAACACAAAATAGTGTGCAAGCTTTTGGGTTCTCCAGAACTCTACTTAAGGTTAGGTGATAAACTGAGCAATTAAGACAGGAGAAGGTGGGAGGAAACCATATATTGGCTGGTGTTGAAGTCATGGAGTCTCCATTTGGTCATAGTCTTGACACAGACAGTGGGACGAGGAAGGAGACGTTCAAATGAGGCTTTGTTAGATGCTGTGCAGGTATCAGGTTGCACCCAGGCTGGCTGGGAAGAAGAGTCATAGCAATGGCTGACTCCCCTTCTCTGAGAATGCAAGAACAGACTGTTACCCAAGTTTGTATCCATCCTTAGGCAAACCACAGACCTTCCTTGATAGGTGGAAGATGGGAATTAAGAGAAACTGGGCGGCCCTTATACTGGCAAAGAAGGGAATTAAATTCATGTGGCGCACTAGGCAAAAAGTTAACAGAAGCCAAGCTGGGTAGGGTTACTTAATATTTGAAGGGAATTGTCCTCAGAAAGTAAAGCCCCATCTTCAACGATTTAGGACCCATAGCTCTATTTGGATTGACTTTTAAATGGGAATATGTGTACTGAGCAATATTTTGCTTAACTTGATTTTAAGTGACACGACTATGTGTTTGTGTGAGAGAGAGGGAGTATGCGTGTGCATTCCACTCTGATCATTAGAGATGAAGCTAATCTAAGAATTCATGATCAATGATGAACAGCAACTTAAATGAGCAGCCCTTCAGTCTGAGGAGCAGAAACACTGGAAAGCCCATTCAAGGAGGAAGAGGAGACACCAGCCAGTGCCAAATAGAGTAAAGGCACCCATTCCTGTTGTTCTAACACCGCCAAGAACTGCCACTCACATTCAACTCAGGCACACTGAAAGGCAGGTCTCTAGGCCCCAAGTCTCCCCACCCTAGGGAAGCATGCTGCGGCAGCCTGTGCCTGGCTCGCTCCTAAGCCTATCACGTTCAGAACGCCTTGAGGCCAGTGGCAGCAGCAACCACACCACCCTCCACTCTCCAAATCAGATTAAAGCCGCACAACTGCCAGGTCTTTGCAGGTCACAGTGTTCCAATTAAATCAGGCTTTTCCGAGAAGGTGTTCCCCACCCCCCAACCCTTTTCCTTTCCAGACAGAAACTAATGACCCATAGAAAACGAAGAAGATAGCTTATGTTAGAGGTGGGAAGAACCAAGACAACACTTTTTCACCACTGATCCAATCCAACACCCTCCCCCAAGCAAGAGAACCTACTCAGTACCTGCAGAATTCTGATGAAACCCAGGAAATAGAGTAAAGGCATTCATTCCTGTTGTTGTCCAGGAAACCCAAAATTATTTTGGCTTAAGGACACTTTTTTTTTAACCAGGGCTCTTGGATTCTTTAGCAACTCTTGACTCTTCAGGAAAATATAAGTCCAGTAAGAACAGAGTCCCTCTGATAGCCAGGGCACTCTCTTGAAACTGATGGTCTATCACTTTCCAAATGAATACAGTTGGAGCAGGGGTTGCGTTCTGGGTCATTGGAAGTGTTGGCACAGCATACATAAGCTCGCGCTGCCCCGTTCTGCCCCCATCCCATTCCACCCCCTTCTGGGGCCAAAAATGGTGCACACATTGGTGGTCACACACCAATCAAATGCACGCAAAATGGTCACCACTTTTATTGCTGGTACAGACAGCATCAATGTCTACCTAAGAGACACACCACACATCTAAAGCACAATGATACCACTTTAAACCGCCATGGATTCCTGCAAATAATTTTGGGAACTGTAGTTTATTAAGGATAATGGGAGTGGTTAGGAGACCCTTATTCCCCTCAAAGAGCTACCGTTCTCAGACCACCCTGTTAAAAGGAGTTGATTCTTAAACCATTATGGGAATCATAGGGGGGGTAGGGATATTGAGTTCTCCTAACAACTTTTGAATGGTGCTGGAGGAGACTCTTGAGAGTCCCATGGACTGCAAGAAGATCAAACCTATCCATTCTGAAGGAAATCAGCCCTGAGTGCTCACTGGAAGGACAGATCCTGAAGCTGAGGCTCCAATACTTTGGCCACCTCATGAGAAGAGAAGACTCCCTGGAAAAGACCCTGATGTTGGGAAAGATGGAGGGCACAAGGAGAAGGGGACGAGAGAGGGCGAGATGGTTGGACAGTGTTCTTGAAGCTACCAGCATGAGTTTGACCAAACTGTGGGAGGCAGTGGAAGACAGGAGTGCCTGGCGTGCTCTGGTCCATGGGGTCACGAAGAGTCGGACACGACTAAACAACAACTCTCAGCACCCTTAACAAACTCCTGTCAATCACCCAGCATTCAAGTCTCCTTCCTGCCAGAAAAAGCATCACCTGCCAAATATCTGCTGTTTGGGAAGCTGAGAGAAACACAGGGGTGGGGGCTGGGGCTGGGGCTGGCGGCCTTCACAGTTGAAGAATGAGAAGCATAAACCAAGAAACAGAAGTATTCCAACTGCCTTTCAGGAACACCATTTCAGATTATGGGGATAAGGTTCTTAGGCAGGTTCAAAGTCCCGGTTGAAGTAGGTCACATCCACTGCATACATTTAAAGCACTCTTAGACCATTTCAAAGGTCATAGTGCCCCCCCCCCCAAAAAAAAATAATCCTAGGAACTGTAGTTTGTTAAGGGTCCTGGGAATTGTAGCTGGAAAAGTGGTATGCATGTGTTTTAAACATATGGCATGCACGTGACCATTATCAGTGTCAAGATAAAACTGCAAAGCAAAAGCAAATAGCATTGCATGTTAAGTGCACTTGTTGTGGTGGAGAGAAGCATTTGTTTCTTTGGCATGCAGAACTATCACACCAACCCATTTAATTGTTTATAACTATTTCCAGGTATGCAGCTGACCCGAGATGTTAAGTGATCTTGAAGAAAAAAATTACATGCAGCCTTCCATGAATGTTATTCATGTTCCCGTTAAGCTCATTACAGAAAATGGCACTATTTTGCAAGATGTGCAGAGAGGTTATTCGAACAGCTGAAAAAGTCACGGAACCGAGGGCTGCCAGACGTCCAGAATTTCCTGGACATTCCTGGATGTATTCGTCCATCGAAAATTGCATCCAGGAAGAATTTCTGAAAATCAGTAACAATGTCCGGGGAAAACCAGGCATATGGCAACCCATGTAGGAAGTGTTGTTATTGTTGTTGTTTTTAGTAAATTAGCCAACTCAACAACGCTCCAAAAACATAAAGCTCAGATTTTCACTTTTTGAAATATGGCAACCTTACAGAACCGAAGATAGTAGACACACACATACAGCCCACTGAAAGAGCTCCAATCCCCAGTCTGGAACTTGGTTCACAAGGCATTAAGCATGTCGCACCATCTAGTCATGCAAATCTTTGCATGGATTCATGTCAACACTAGGAGGCAGCTGCTGTCCTCATGAATCTGCGAGGTCAAAAGGCAGGACAGATGACAACTCTTTGACCTCTGCAACTTGATCAGAGAGTACTCAGAGCATCTGAAGAGGATCCCAGCCAAATCCCATCCACAGAATCTTGCTTGCAGCAAGTACTTCGACTGCCCAAAGTAACCATCAAGTACATCTGCAGCTCAAATGCAAACATGGAAAGCGTAACTTATGGTACAAGATCACCTCTGTAAAACAGCAACTCATGGCAACTCTGAACGTGGTGGTGAGCATCTCACTCATTCTGGATTTGTGCTTCTACAGTAACATTTGAAATGGGGGCTTATGCTTGTCTACATGTGGAGTCAGCTTAGACACCTCCCCATGTTAGCAAATCAACTTGAAAGCAAAAGGCAGAAGGGATTCCACTTTCTGTTTTACCACAAAAGCTGTCGGCAGCCAAAGCCACTCCCTGGGAAGGAGAAATTGGATCTTGCTTGCAAAAAGCTTAGTCATTTTCATGCACATGGGCGAAAAGTGAGACTTGTGAAATAACAGCAACTTGGCTGGTTTCAACCAACCAAGAAGCAGTCACACACTGAAGTTTAAAGCATCAAGGGAATTAAAGAACCAACACCTCTCTAAAGCTTTGCAAAGTTGCAGTAAGCAACTGAATAAGTCCCAAGTCTTTACAGGCTTCTTATTTGTTCCAGAGAGACCTTAATAAAAGCTTGGTTTGACTGTGTTGGTAGCATCCTTCTCTCTTGGCTGATGGTGCTCTGCACACACTGCTCCTAAGCTCCTTTTAAGCAGCACACACTTCAGAACAGGCTGGAGTTTGTCTCGAGAAGCTACCTGTAAACAGAGATGATGCAGCAACAGCCTGTAAGGGTGGAGAATGAGGGCTTTTCTCAGCTAAGCCAAAACAGTCATCAGTAGGCCACACATACACTATTTTCCTCAGTTCAGTTTTTCCTGCACCTCCCTCCTGAAACAGAATCTGTTTCAAGTTTAGGCAGCAATCCGTCAAATGCATTGGGGCTTACTCTTCATAAACATTTAAAAGACTCCACCATCAGTTCCTGTATAGGGTAGCCAGCATGGTGACTTCCAGAAGTTATGATGATAAGATTTTTAGTCCATTGGCATCATATTGACTCCTCCTCTGTAGTAGCTCTTCCTCCACTTTCTTCCTGCTTCTCTCTGTCTGGGAATAAACTTCTCAAAATAAGTTTAACTGCAGACCCTTCAAGTCTGCCTATTTTCCAGGGACTGTTCTGGATGTACAGAAGCCATCCCAGTTTCTGATTTGATCCTGGAATGTCCCACTTTTCCTTAGGACATCCCTATTTTCATCAGAGAAATGTTGGAGGGTATGGTAAGACATCCTTCTTTTCCTTGGAGAAATGTTAGAGGGTATGTAACTGTAATAGAAGTATGATCTATTAAAAATCTGGCGTGTGGCCCCTTTAAGAGAAGTAGCTATGACCCAGGAAGACAGCTCCTGGAGTGCTAACTCAGATGTTTGGCCTCCTTGGACAAGTGAACCTTCTAGCCTTTGCAGGCTCCCAGTGATGGTCAAGAATACGACTTAATTTATCATTAACTCAGCTCATAGTGTGTTCAAACACAGACAGCAGAAGACAAGACAACATAGGAGTCCCTTCTCTTATAAACTTCCCAAGTATTCCAGAACTTGGCTTTCCAACCGCATTCATGTAGTCCAGAATACTGAGTGTACACAAAACCTCCTCCTATCAAACCTCTGGAATGAGGAAATGCGATTCCTGTAACCTGAATAGGCAAATCACGCCAACTCAGGCCTCTTTGCACTTAGCTGCTTACTGTGCATAACCAGTTCTGCTTCCGAGTTTGGGGGTGGAATCAAAGGGTTGAAGATCATGGAGATGAGCAATCAGTGCATTTTTAGCTCCAGATTACTACTAGGCATTGTACACAAAGGGTTGCCAACCTGTGGGCCAAGGGTACCAAGTGTACAACCTATGGTGTTTGCAAAAGGTCTCTGTAAATAAATACCCATTAGATTACTGCAGTCTGTGGACTACAGGAGAGTTCAAAAAATCTCAGATGCTCACTCCACAGTAAGTCAGAGCAGGGCTTTTAGTGTGGATGCCCCTGTTCTGTACAACACAATCCCTGTTGAGCTACAATAGGCACCCATTAACTGCAGTTTCGACAAACAGTTGAAGACATTTTTCTTCTGACAGGCTTTCCTAGTTGGATAAATGGGCCTTTGCCATGAGTGTCTGTTCTATATGGTTTTAGTTTTGTTGTGTATGTATCTGGGCTTTTGTGTTTGTGTGTTTTTAGCAGTTTTTAAACTGGTGTTTTGATTCATTTGCAGTTTTTATTGTACCGTATTTTTCGCTCTATAGGGCGCACCAGCCCATAGGACACACCTAGTTTTCAGGGGGGGGGGAATCAAGGGGGGAAAATATGATTCCCCCCCCCCTGCAGCTCTGGGAGCAGACCTACTCCAAGACCTTCTCCCTGCTTTTGCGGGAGGTGGCGGAATTCCTCCACCTCCCACAAAAGCCCACAGGTGCCGCACACGACTCCTGCAGGCTTTTCGACCAGGAGGGAGAAAGGACTGAAACGGCCAGTCAGTCCCTTGTCCCTCCTCAGGGAAAAGCCCCCAAGAGCGGCGTGCTCTTTAAAGGGTGCGCGGCTCCTCGGGCTTTTCTACGAGGTGGGGGAATCCCCCCCCCTCGTAGAAAAGCCAGCAGAAGCCACACAGCCCCTTTAAAGAGTGCATGGCTACTGCGGGCTTCTGCGGGAGGTGGGGGAAACCCCCCCCCGAAAAGCCCGCAGAAGCCGCGCACCCTTTAAAGAGCACGCTGCTCCTGCAAGCTTTTTGACCCAGCTTGTGGGGCTGGCGGTGGGGGGAAGCGCTGCTTTCCCCCACCGCCAGCCTCAAAGCCGGGTAAGGGAGCAGCGCTAAGGCATTGCGTGCCTTCCCGCTGCCCCCCCCCCCCAGCTTGTGGGGCTGGCGGTGGGGGGAAGCGCTGCTTTCCCCCACCGCCAGCCTCAAAGAGCAGACTCTCCTGGCTTCAGCGAAAGCAACGCGAAACCTCCGGAGCGCAGGGTTCAGAGGCTTCGCGTTGCTATTGCTGCAGCCAAGGAGCCTGCATTCGCCCCATAGGACGCACACACATTTCCCCTTCATTTTTGGAGGGGAAAAAGTGTGTCCTATAGGGTGAAAAATACGGTACATTAACTTGAGATGATTGTATAGAGGATTATCAGTAATAATAAGATATCCTCTCAGAAATCCACATGGTATGAGAGACTGTTTACTCTTCCTGCTTACTGGCTTGGCCTCTCCTACATTGACCACTCACCCTTAAACACGCTCACATTTCATTGGGTGCCAGGACTGTACACACACCTTTCCTTATGTTCTTGAAGAGAGAAGAGGTTTTCCCCTCTCTGTGAATGAATACAGTGGTTGCTGATGTAGGTACCTATCTTTCCATTGACAGGGAGACGTGGTCACACCATTCTGTGTTTCCATCTCTTTTTCTAGATGTGGCAGCCATTTTGTGTCATGCTACATGCAGCCATTTTGTGACCGACACCCATGGTACTCCTTCAAAATTCCAAATGTGCCCACTAACCCCAAAAAACCTGCTCTTATGTAGCAGTAATGTTTTGACTGCCCAGTGACAATTAAGTACTACACAGAACATGGCAGCCAATTGAAGGAAAGTTGGGGGTATTTAACAGTAATGCTGGAGGAGGAAGGAGGATCAGCAATTGTTCTGTTAAGATGGTTTCTGTTATGTAGTGTAGTTTCACCCTGGGCCAACAGGGGGATACTGTATATAGTTTTCACTCAGGTCTGTAGATAGTTTTCACTCAGGTCCGCGGCAGTTATTTTAGGCGGGAACTCTGGGCTGTTGTGGTTACAATGTGACAGCCGGCTGCCTATAAATACAGGCCGGCTGAGCTGTTCACTGTCAGTTCTATTCCAGCTTACCATAATAAAGAGCTACTTGAAGAGATCGCTGTGCCGGCTGCTATGTCAACCCACGACTTAACACTGGCGACGAAGGTGGGATGGATGGACATCAGAGCACAGCCAGATGCGGCCAGCCTCTGAACTGAGCTGAATCACTGAGCTGAATCACAGAGCGAAATCACTGAGCGAAATCACTGGGCAGAACCAGTTCAGAGCTGACTGTTCTGGCTAGAGCACTGTGTTCCATCCATCGCCCTTCACGCCGGCATCGGAATCATGGCTTCACTTGTGCCTCTACCGCCGTTTGCGCCAGCCTCTGAATCATGGGACTCCTACCTCGCTCGGTTCGACTGCTACCTCCAAGCCAACGAACTGACAGCAGTATCACAGGATCGGAAGCGGGGCCTATTCCTCAGCCTCTGTGGGCCTGAGGTGTTTGCGACGGCCCGAGCGTTGGTTGCGCCTGAAGCAGTCCAGGCATCACCATGGGACACGATCCAAGAGAAGCTCCGCAACCACTACGCACCAAAGCCGTCCAAGATTGCTGCCCGCCATGCGTTCTACCACAGGAACCAGGCAGAGGGGGAGTCAATCAACAACTACACCACCGCCCTGCGACAGGCTGCAATGCACTGTGAGTTCCGAGACTTAGACGATGCCCTGATGGATCGAATCGTCTGCGGGGTCCGGGACATCCATCTGCAACGGCGTCTCCTAGCCAAGCCAGACCTCACGCTACAGAAAGCCATTGAGGAGGCTGTGGCCTCAGAAGCTGCTGAACGCTCCGCTCAGGAGATCCGCAAGTCCAGCAGCCTGCGTCTTGCTAGGGAACCCGTTCCGGTGCATCATGAAGAGGCCAGCAGTGAGGAGGCATCCTCCAGTGAAGACGATGATGTGCACCAGACAAAGCGGGAGCGCAGGAAGTTCCAACAGAAGTCCAAGGGCCAACCGGAATGTGCTGGCTGCGGAGGCAACCATTCCCGTGCCAAGTGTCGATTCAGAGACACCATCTGTAGGAGGTGTTCCAGAAGGGGCCACATCGCTAAGGTCTGCCGATCGGCTCCGTCTGACACCCCCCCTTCATCGACTCGCAAGTCCAAGTCTTCACTCCAGTCTGCCAAGGAAAGTTGTTTCGCTCTCACCAACTGCCGCTGCCCGTCTGGAACCACGATTGGCCAAACCGACTCGCCTACGCGACGCAAGCTGAACGTCACGGTGCTCATTGAAGGAGCTCCATGTGACATGGAGATCGACACCGGGTCTGCCCTGTCCATCGTGTCATGGAGCACCATCAAAAGACTGGTACCCAGAGTGTCCAAAAGGCAACTCGACTCTCACCGCGTACACCTGAGAGACTACCAGGGAAACGACATTCCCGTGGTAGGCATTGGCCGGTTCCGGATCGCCTTCAAGGATTTTTCGGGCCTGCTCCGGTTGGTGGTGGTCGAAGGTCAGCGGCCAAGCCTCCTAGGGCTAGACTGGTTTGATGCCCTCGGCCTGGAAGTCACCGGCATCAACTGCATCTCTAACGCAGAGACTGAGGGTCTGGTCAAAGACTTTGCCGAGGTTTTTGACGGCACCTTGGGCCAATATACAGGTACGCCCATCTCCTTTAGCCTGGATCCACAAGTCGCCCCCATCAAGCTAAAGCCACGCCGGGTTCCCTTTGCTCTCAAGGCTAAGGTGGACGAACAACTGGACAAACTGATCGCCCAAGGAGTTTTGGAGCCGGTTGACCACGCAAAGTGGGAAACCCCCATCGTCACGCCTGTCAAGCCAGATGGGTCGGTGAGAATCTGCGCTGACTACAAGTGCACGATCAACAAGGCACTTCAGCAGCACGCTTATCCGGTTCCTGTTGTCCAACACCTGCTGCATTCCCTGGGTGAGGGTAAGGTCTTCGCTAAGCTGGACCTTGCCCAAGCCTATCAACAACTGCCAGTCGATGATGCCACTGCTGAAGCCCAGACGATCGTCACCCACCGGGGGGCATTCCGTTGCCGCCGGTTGCAGTTCGGGGTGAGTGTGGCTCCTGGCATCTTCCAAAGCCTTATGGAGCGTCTCCTGCAAGGGCTTCCGGGCGTGGTACCATATTTTGATGACGTCTTGGTGTCTGCAGACTCACACCAGCAGCTGTTCGAGCGCCTCCGTGCCGTGCTGACCAGGTTCCAGGAGGCCGGGCTCAAGGTAAAAAGGGAGAAGTGCCAGATCGCCGTTCCACAGGTAGAGTTCCTGGGCTATCTTATCGATGCCTCCGGTCTTCATCCAACCACATCCAAGATCCGCGCTATCCAGCAGGCCCCCACTCCAAAGAACAAAACGGAGTTGCAGGCGTTCCTGGGGCTGCTGAACTTTTATAACATGTTCCTGCCCCACAAAGCCACAGTGGCTGAGCCTCTTCACCGACTCCTTAGCACTAAGACGCCTTGGGCCTGGGGTCATCGGGAGACGGCGGCCTTCAACGCGGTCAAGGCTCTCCTTTCTTCGGACAGTGTGCTGGTACAGTACAGTGAATCCAGGCCGCTGGTCCTTGCCTGCGACGCCTCACCTTTTGGCATCGGGGCTGTCCTTAGTCACCGTTTTCCAGATGGAAGAGAAGCACCGCTCGCCTACTTTTCCAGGACACTATCTCCGACGGAACGGAATTACAGCCAGCTCGACAAGGAGGCATTGGCACTTGTGGCTGGAGTGAAGAGGTTCCATGAATACCTCTATGGCAGGACTTTTGACCTCATCACTGACCACAAGCCACTCCTGGGCCTCCTCGCCGGTGATCGTCCAACTCCACCGGTCCTCTCACCACGCATGCTGCGATGGACTGTTTTCCTGGCTGCCTACCACTACCGGCTCATCCACCGCCCGGGGAAATCGATGGGCCATGCCGACGCCCTCAGCCGTTGCCCTCTTCCAGCATTTGTGGAAGACCCGGCTCCAGCTTCATCGCTCCTTCTGATTGAGGATCTTCCGGCAGCGCCTGTGTCGGCTGCCACTGTGGCCTCCGCATCTGCCCAGGATCGCACCATCAGCCGGGTGCTCAACTGGGTGTGGAGGGGGTGGCCACAAGGGCCCTTTGCATCGGAGTTCCAGCCCTTCGCAACCAGACAACATGAACTCTCAGCTCATCGCGGCTGTCTGCTGTGGGGAGACCGCGTCGTGATTCCCCAGGGACTCCGTCAGCGCGTCCTGGAGGCTCTGCACGTTGGCCACCCGGGAATTGTCAAAATGAAGGCGTTGGCTCGGTGTTACGTCTGGTGGCCTAATATGGACGATGCCATCACTGCCTGGGTGTCCGCCTGTCAAGCGTGCCAGGAGTCGAGGCCTGCACCACCGGCAGCTAAGGGATACACGTGGGAGACGCCAAAGACACCCTGGTCGAGGGTGCACATCGATCTGGCTGGCCCCTTTCACGGCCGGACCTTTATGGTAGTGGTGGACGCCTATTCCAAATGGCTGGAGGTCGCCCTGATGCCCTCCACCACTACCGAAGCTGTCATCCGGGTGCTGCGAGGCCTGTTTGCAACGCATGGGTGTCCTGATGTCCTTGTCTCTGACAACGGACCGCAGTTCACATCAGGCACGTTTGAGCGGTATCTTTTGGGACTGGGCATCCGCCATGCCCTAACGGCACCCTTTCATCCATCCAGCAACGGGCAAGCGGAAAGAATGGTGCGCTCGACAAAAGAGGCACTGGCGCGCCTGGACCGGGGAGACTGGCATGAGCGGGTCGCCGAATACTTGTTCGCGCAACACATCACCCCTCATGCGGCCACAGGGAGGAGTCCTGCGGAACTGCTTATGGGCCGCCGCCTCCGGTCACCGCTCGACCGGCTACACCCAGACTTTGCCGTGGCTGAACCCCCAGGCTGTGCCAACGCACCACGGTCATTTGTCCCAGGAAACCAGGTCTTTGCCCGGAACTATGTGGGGGACATCCCTTGGGTGCCAGCCACAGTAGTGGGAGTCACTGGACCTCGCTCGTACCAGGTGGCACTCGAAGACGGGCGCTTGTGGCGACGGCACATAGACCAACTTAGGCGCAGGGTTGGGGACTTGGACACTACCGAGGTGCCCCCAACTGCGCTTGCGGCTCCAGAAGAGACACGTACAGATGGCGAGGCCCCACCTACACCTCCCTCGCAAACTGCCAGCGTGGAGCCGAACCAAGCCGTCTCAGAACAGACTCAGACCACTCCACTTGCGGAGGCTCCACTCACAGCAGCGGATCCAGGGGAGTTGGTTCCAACGCCACCTAGGGTCGCACCACAGCCTCAGCGAGAACTGTGTGGCCCTCCGGACTTGGCTACCAGTCCCCGGCGGTCTGGCAGAGTTTCCAAGCGCCCAACTCATTTAAAGGACTATGTTGTTGGACAGGTATCACTGTTGGTCTAAGTATGGGAAATGTAACCGATATGCTTTTGTGCCTAATTGAACCATTACGCGTAGTGCTGTATATAAGGAAACCATTACGATTGTAACTAACGCCTTATCTCGGTGGGGAGGGGTGTTATGTAGTGTAGTTTCACCCTGGGCCAACAGGGGGATACTGTATATAGTTTTCACTCAGGTCTGTAGATAGTTTTCACTCAGGTCCGCGGCAGTTATTTTAGGCGGGAACTCTGGGCTGTTGTGGTTACAATGTGACAGCCGGCTGCCTATAAATACAGGCCGGCTGAGCTGTTCACAGTTCAGTTCTATTCCAGCTTACCATAATAAAGAGCTACTTGAAGAGATCGCTGTGCCGACTGCTATGTCAACCCACGACTTAACACTGGCGACGAGGATGGGATGGATGGACATCAGAGCACAGCCAGATGCGGCCAGCCTCTGAACTGAGCTGAATCACTGAGCTGAATCACAGAGCGAAATCACTGAGCGAAATCACTGGGCAGAACCAGTTCAGAGCTGACTGTTCTGGCTAGAGCACTGTGTTCCATCCATCGCCCTTCACGCCGGCATCGGAATCATGGCTTCACTTGTGCCTCTACCGCCGTTTGCGCCAGCCTCTGAATCATGGGACTCCTACCTCGCTCGGTTCGACTGCTACCTCCAAGCCAACGAACTGACAGCAGTATCACAGGATCGGAAGCGGGGCCTATTCCTCAGCCTCTGTGGGCCTGAGGTGTTTGAGACGGCCCGAGCGTTGGTTGCGCCTGAAGCAGTCCAGGCATCACCATGGGACACGATCCAAGAGAAGCTCCGCAACCACTACGCACCAAAGCCGTCCAAGATTGCTGCCCGCCATGCGTTCTACCACAGGAACCAGGCAGAGGGGGAGTCAATCAACAACTACACCACCGCCCTGCGACAGGCTGCAATGCACTGTGAGTTCCGAGACTTAGACGATGCCCTGATGGATCGAATCGTCTGCGGGGTCCGGGACATCCATCTGCAACGGCGTCTCCTAGCCAAGCCAGACCTCACGCTACAGAAAGCCATTGAGGAGGCTGTGGCCTCAGAAGCTGCTGAACGCTCCGCTCAGGAGATCCGCAAGTCCAGCAGCCTGCGTCTTGCTAGGGAGCCCGTTCCGGTGCATCATGAAGAGGCCAGCAGTGAGGAGGCATCCTCCAGTGAAGACGATGATGTGCACCAGACAAAGCGGGAGCGCAGGAAGTTCCAACAGAAGTCCAAGGGCCAACCGGAATGTGCTGGCTGCGGAGGCAACCATTCCCGTGCCAAGTGTCGATTCAGAGACGCCATCTGTAGGAGGTGTTCCAGAAGGGGCCACATCGCTAAGGTCTGCCGATCGGCTCCGTCTGACACCCCCCCTTCATCGACTCGCAAGTCCAAGTCTTCACTCCAGTCTGCCAAGGAAAGTTGTTTCGCTCTCACCAACTGCCGCTGCCCGTCTGGAACCACGATTGGCCAAACCGACTCGCCTACGAGACGCAAGCTGAACGTCACGGTGCTCATTGAAGGAGCTCCATGTGACATGGAGATCGACACCGGGTCTGCCCTGTCCATCGTGTCATGGAGCACCATCAAAAGACTGGTACCCAGAGTGTCCAAAAGGCAACTCGACTCTCACCGCGTACACCTGAGAGACTACCAGGGAAACGACGTTCCCGTGGTAGGCGTTGGCCGGTTCCGGATCGCCTTCAAGGATTTTTCGGGCCTGCTCCGGTTGGTGGTGGTCGAAGGTCAGCGGCCAAGCCTCCTAGGGCTAGACTGGTTTGATGCCCTCGGCCTGGAAGTCACCGGCATCAACTGCATCTCTAACGCAGAGACTGAGGGTCTGGTCAAAGACTTTGCCGAGGTTTTTGACGGCACCTTGGGCCAATATACAGGTACGCCCATCTCCTTTAGCCTGGATCCACAAGTCGCCCCCATCAAGCTAAAGCCACGCCGGGTTCCCTTTGCTCTCAAGGCTAAGGTGGACGAACAACTGGACAAACTGATCGCCCAAGGAGTTTTGGAGCCGGTTGACCACGCAAAGTGGGAAACCCCCATCGTCACGCCTGTCAAGCCAGATGGGTCGGTGAGAATCTGCGCTGACTACAAGTGCACGATCAACAAGGCACTTCAGCAGCACGCTTATCCGGTTCCTGTTGTCCAACACCTGCTGCATTCCCTGGGTGAGGGTAAGGTCTTCGCTAAGCTGGACCTTGCCCAAGCCTATCAACAACTGCCAGTCGATGATGCCACTGCTGAAGCCCAGACGATCGTCACCCACCGGGGGGCATTCCGTTGCCGCCGGTTGCAGTTCGGGGTGAGTGTGGCTCCTGGCATCTTCCAAGGCCTTATGGAGCGTCTCCTGCAAGGGCTTCCGGGCGTGGTACCATATTTTGATGACGTCTTGGTGTCTGCAGACTCACACCAGCAGCTGTTCGAGCGCCTCCGTGCCGTGCTGACCAGGTTCCAGGAGGCCGGGCTCAAGGTAAAAAGGGAGAAGTGCCAGATCGCCGTTCCACAGGTAGAGTTCCTGGGCTATCTTATCGATGCCTCCGGTCTTCATCCAACCACATCCAAGATCCGCGCTATCCAGCAGGCCCCCACTCCAAAGAACAAAACGGAGTTGCAGGCGTTCCTGGGGCTGCTGAACTTTTATAACATGTTCCTGCCCCACAAAGCCACAGTGGCTGAGCCTCTTCACCGACTCCTTAGCACTAAGACGCCTTGGGCCTGGGGTCATCGGGAGACGGCGGCTTTCAACGCGGTCAAGGCTCTCCTTTCTTCGGACAGTGTGCTGGTACAGTACAGTGAATCCAGGCCGCTGGTCCTTGCCTGCGACGCCTCACCTTTTGGCATCGGGGCTGTCCTTAGTCACCGTTTTCCAGATGGAAGAGAAGCACCGCTCGCCTACTTTTCCAGGACACTATCTCCGACGGAACGGAATTACAGCCAGCTCGACAAGGAGGCATTGGCACTTGTGGCTGGAGTGAAGAGGTTTCATGAATACCTCTATGGCAGGACTTTTGACCTCATCACTGACCACAAGCCACTCCTGGGCCTCCTCGCCGGTGATCGTCCAACTCCACCGGTCCTCTCACCACGCATGCTGCGATGGACTGTTTTCCTGGCTGCCTACCACTACCGGCTCATCCACCGCCCGGGGAAATCGATGGGCCATGCCGACGCCCTCAGCCGTTGCCCTCTTCCAGCATTTGTGGAAGACCCGGCTCCAGCTTCATCGCTCCTTCTGATTGAGGATCTTCCGGCAGCGCCTGTGTCGGCTGCCACTGTGGCCTCCGCATCTGCCCAGGATCGCACCATCAGCCGGGTGCTCAACTGGGTGTGGAGGGGGTGGCCACAAGGGCCCTTTGCATCGGAGTTCCAGCCCTTCGCAACCAGACAACATGAACTCTCAGCTCATCGCGGCTGTCTGCTGTGGGGAGACCGCGTCGTGATTCCCCAGGGACTCCGTCAGCGCGTCCTGGAGGCTCTGCACGTTGGCCACCCGGGAATTGTCAAAATGAAGGCGTTGGCTCGGTGTTACGTCTGGTGGCCTAATATGGACGATGCCATCACTGCCTGGGTGTCCGCCTGTCAAGCGTGCCAGGAGTCGAGGCCTGCACCACCGGCAGCTAAGGGATACACGTGGGAGACGCCAAAGACACCCTGGTCGAGGGTGCACATCGATCTGGCTGGCCCCTTTCACGGCCGGACCTTTATGGTAGTGGTGGACGCCTATTCCAAATGGCTGGAGGTCGCCCTGATGCCCTCCACCACTACCGAAGCTGTCATCCGGGTGCTGCGAGGCCTGTTTGCAACGCATGGGTGTCCTGATGTCCTTGTCTCTGACAACGGACCGCAGTTCACATCAGGCACGTTTGAGCGGTATCTTTTGGGACTGGGCATCCGCCATGCCCTAACGGCACCCTTTCATCCATCCAGCAACGGGCAAGCGGAAAGAATGGTGCGCTCGACAAAAGAGGCACTGGCGCGCCTGGACCGGGGAGACTGGCATGAGCGGGTCGCCGAATACTTGTTCGCGCAACACATCACCCCTCATGCGGCCACAGGGAGGAGTCCTGCGGAACTGCTTATGGGCCGCCGCCTCAGGTCACCGCTCGACCGGCTACACCCAGACTTTGCCGTGGCTGAACCCCCAGGCTGTGCCAACGCACCACGGTCATTTGTCCCAGGAAACCAGGTCTTTGCCCGGAACTATGTGGGCGACATCCCTTGGGTGCCAGCCACAGTAGTGGGAGTCACTGGACCTCGCTCGTACCAGGTGGCACTCGAAGACGGGCGCTTGTGGCGACGGCACATAGACCAACTTAGGCGCAGGGTTGGGGACTTGGACACTACCGAGGTGCCCCCAACTGCGCTTGCGGCTCCAGAAGAGACACGTACAGATGGCGAGGCCCCACCTACACCTCCCTCGCAAACTGCCAGCGTGGAGCCGAACCAAGCCGTCTCAGAACAGACTCAGACCACTCCACTTGCGGAGGCTCCACTCACAGCAGCGGATCCAGGGGAGTTGGTTCCAACGCCACCTAGGGTCGCACCACAGCCTCAGCGAGAACTGTGTGGCCCTCCGGACTTGGCTACCAGTCCCCGGCGGTCTGGCAGAGTTTCCAAGCGCCCAACTCATTTAAAGGACTATGTTGTTGGACAGGTATCACTGTTGGTCTAAGTATGGGAAATGTAACCGATATGCTTTTGTGCCTAATTGAACCATTACGCGTAGTGCTGTATATAAGGAAACCATTACGATTGTAACTAACGCCTTATCTCGGTGGGGAGGGGTGTTATGTAGTGTAGTTTCACCCTGGGCCAACAGGGGGATACTGTATATAGTTTTCACTCAGGTCTGTAGATAGTTTTCACTCAGGTCCGCGGCAGTTATTTTAGGCGGGAACTCTGGGCTGTTGTGGTTACAATGTGACAGCCGGCTGCCTATAAATACAGGCCGGCTGAGCTGTTCACTGTCAGTTCTATTCCAGCTTACCATAATAAAGAGCTACTTGAAGAGATCGCTGTGCCGGCTGCTATGTCAACCCACGACTTAACAGTTTCTTGGGTTGTACTACTAATGGCTTTCTGGCCTAGCTGTATATTTTAACAAAACAAATACTGTTCCTCCTCTTATTTCACCTCATCTGTCCTGAGAAGGTAGGAAACTTCACTGGAATCATATTGCAGCACCAGCCATGCCAGTAACCACCAGGAAACTGTCTGGAAGTTGTTTCTCGTGTTGCAATGTATGCATTGCTTCTGCAAGACTTTTCAGACCACCAGCTGTGTGTACACTATATGCACGTTCATTTGCACTTGCAGTATACCTAGGTATATACAAACTGTGTCCACAAAGAGACCCTTATGCCATCAGGGAATTTGCGAAGCAAACCACAAGTCACACCTATGCCATACATTTAAGTCACATGGCTTCTCCCAAACAACTCTGGGAATTGTAGTTTGCCAAGGGTGCTGGGAATGGTAGTTCTGTGAGGGGTAAGCTACAATTACAAAGATTATTTGGAGGGAAGCCATGTATGGTGAGGACAGTCTCCACTGCTGCATATGAGTCCACACATGTAGTCTGATCACAAACCTGCAAATGAGTGTGTGTGCCACAGGGCTGGGGCTCGACATGGCAATCCCCCCCCCCACTGCACAAACCCATTGCACGTACATTTAGTTGTCCATACAATTGCTTGAGTGTCTCCACCTGATGGATTTTCTCACAGGAACAGGGTCATAATGTACATGCAGGTAAATAATTCAGGTATGCTCATCTCTTCAGTTTGTTAAGGATGTTTCATTGCCCTTAGCAGCACAGCATGGGATGGTTTAGGGCATTGCCTGGTTGCCTTGGCAACAAAGGGTGCCTCTCCCATGCCCCATGAGATCAATACAACCTTGTGTGCTCTCCATTATGTTACTAAACATAGCCATATAGAATTGGGGATGTGGCACCATGATGGAAAGGTTGAGGTCTACTGTCCTAGCCATAACCCCTCAACATCCCTGCTCCACTCTCCTATTGAGTGACTCTGCCTGGCTGGTGTGTGTCCTTGAATGGTGATAATGCTTGCTGGGATTGAGGATAGAGGGGTTTGTGTATGTGTAAACCATTGACCTTTATATGGTGGAATGTAGCCTCCTATACATTGGTACCTCGGGTTACAGACGCTTCAGGTTACAGACTCCGCTAACCCAGAAATAGTACCTCGGGTTAAGAACTTTGCTTCAGGATGAGAACAGAAATCGTGCAGTGGCGGCACAGCAGCAGTGGGAGGCCCCATTAGCTAAAGTGGTGCTTCAGGTTAAGAACAGTTTCAGGTTAAGAACGGACCTCCAGAATGAATTAAGATCTTAACATGAGGTACCACTGTACACCCACTGAGTAAACACAGCTAAGGAGCAAGCACAGTTCCTATAGGCAGAAGGACTTCATACGAGTGCAGAAAAAAATGTCCTCCCCTCTTTTTACCTGTCTTCCTGGATTTAGTTTACTTCTCTTACTGCTCCCCATGGTGCTGACGATGTAATACGCAAAACACTAAAAATGGGCTAACACCTCTTAAAAAGATATTTCCACTTTGTGGTTAGCAATCAGACTTTCTCCTCCCCTCCCGCCCCCTCCTTTCACTTGCTACCAGACCCTGGCAACATAGTCTCTAAGTCCATTTAATTTGAAAAGCCTGATTTAGGCTAATTGATAGCAGATGAGTCCCGCAGAAAATGGCGAAGCGGGATTTACTGAACATGGCATATGACAGCTTAGAAACAGGCACCCTCCTCCCTTTGACCCCTAGTTTTATTTCACACATAGTGCACTACTGCCAAAGGTGGTATTCCTCCAAAAGGAGTGGGGGGGAATAGTGTTTAATTTTTTAACAGTTTTTAAACTTCTTTTTAATTGCTTTGCATAAACCTGTCCTACAATTTTACAACCTTCAATAGTCTAGACCTCCTTGCTGGTTTTCATTAGCCCAAGAGATGTCTGGCACATTAAATTAGAGAAGCAGAGTTTGCAGGAGTTTGGGGGCGGGGAGGGCACATTATAGAAATGGTTTGCTGTTGTTGGTGTCCATCTTATTTCGAACAGGCACAAGATGAGAAAGCACAGAACCAGGGCAGGCCACACACATCCTAGCACCCCTTATGGCAGAAATTTGGGCTCCTGGACTACAATTTGATGACAGCCAAACACTCCATTGTGGACCTAACTACATGTGACATTAAACATGCTTTCTTTGAGGGGGGTATGTGTGCTTAATATTGCTGCTTTTATGTTGAAGGAAGTGTAGCCCATCAAATAGTACATAGTTAATAACAGCATCTCCTCTATTTCCCAGCTCCCCAGTAGAGAATAGTCAAAAGGAGAGAAGGACCCCACCAGCCTTGACATCTCTTAACCTCACCCCATAGTGCCAGCTGTGAATAGTGAGAGCTGTGAAGCAGTGAATAGTGAGAGCAAGAAAAAAAAATAGTGGTACTCAAAATAAATCACAAGCAGCCACCTGTGCCCGCCTGGTCTCTAGGTCAGGGTAGCCAACATGGTGCCCTCCAAATCCTTTCTGTCAGAAAACCTAGTCTCACTCTGACATTAATAATAATAATAATAATAATAATAATAATAATAATAATAATAATTATTATTATTATTATTATTATTATTATTATTATTACTGCAGTATTCTGTAACAGCTGAGGCTGCTTTTTTATTATTATGGTATTAAAGTTTTCATGATTTACAAAAGTAGGTGTAATGTCTCTTTTTTCAAGTTACATTTTCCATAGGTCAGTTTCATTTGTTGAGACATTAGGGTTACGTTAGGAAGAAAAAAGGGGAGAAGAGGTGGAGGGCGCCATGGTGGATGAGGGTGGGGTTGGGAGGAGATGTTTCTATTTTGCTTAAAGTATGTGTGGGTTGTTGTGTCAGCATGGTTTGTGCAGGTTCTCTTTGCTATTTGCTTGTGTTCCTTTGGTGGTGAGAGAAATTGTGGTTGGCCTAGGGTGCGGTGTGCCATTGCCATTATAAGAGAACAAGAGATGAGTTCATGGCAAATTCCAGCACCTCTCTTTCTGGAAATATAGCACTGGATCTGTTGCTTTGGAACTAAGTGAAAGGATGAATTAGGTGCTAGTGTGGCGGTCTCAACATCAATCTGTTTTTCTCTAATATCCATGACACAGTGACCCAGCTGCTTCAGAAAGAACAGCCCTGTCTTTTTAGGGTCATCCGACCTGGAGAACTGGCTCTAGGCCACCACTGGCTCTAGGTCACCACAACCACCCCTCTATTTTCATAGTGGTGTGATTAAATTCTATACCTAGATTTGCAGAGATTCCAACTGAGTTTGGGTTTAGACTGCAAGTAACTGCAATGGGGTGAGCTCCCATTGTTCGGTCCCAGCTCCTGCCAACCTAGCAGTTCGAAAGCACATCAAAGTTCAAGTAGATAAATAGGTACCACTCTGGCGGGAAGGTAAGCGCTGGTCTGGTTTTGCCAGAAGTGGCTTAGTCATGCTGGCCACATGACCCAGAAGCTGTCTGCAGACAAACGCTGGCTCCCTCAGCCAGTAAAGCGAGATGAGCGCCGCAACCCCAGAGGCATCCACGACTGGACTTAATGGTCAGGGGTCCCTTTACCTTCACCTTTACTATGAGTGACAGCTTAAAAATACTGCTTCCAGTACCGCTCTGGAAATGTATCACCTGTACTCAGCAATAAAAACTCAAGTTATTGCCTGTACTTGGCCTTAGATAAGGTAAGGAAATCACAGCACTGAATATGATTTTGACAGTGGACAGCACCTATAAAACCTTTTGAACCTAAGAACAAAATAGCCTATTATAATTTGCCATTCAGATAACACAGCTGAGTAAATCGGGGGCTCTTGTTTGTTCATTAAGGTACTAATCCTTTGTTTTCCGCTGTGCAAATCTTTTCCAGGAATCCCAGGGTAGTGTAGCATTTAAGAGAGATTTATTTATATAAGCAGTGAACGGGGGGGAAGTCCTTCCGATGTCTTAAGGATTCCTGGTGCGTAACGTGTGTTGTGGAAAAGGGATTGATTTTGTTTTCCTCTCTTCATAACTGCAAGATACATTTCATACAGGGGAGGGCTCAAAGCAGGGAGGAAGGAACCCAAGCAAAACAAGGGAGAAACAGCTTATAACAGGGACAGCTGAAGTATACCAGAGTTATGACATCATTCTCATCATGCCCTGCCCTGCTCTGCACTACCTTGTCTTTGGCATCCGTAAGGTGAAGATACAATTCTATGATCCCATAAACACAATGGGAGAGTTCAGTTTGCTCGATGCTATTGAGATGTAGCAGAGTAGATCCAAACAAAGATCTGGCGGTGGGATGACAAGAGCCCAAGTAGATGCAACTCTGACATATCCTTTTTGGTTAGACATGGCCAAAATGAAAAGCAAAAGGCTGCACAGGTAAAGAGTGCAGAATCCTCCCTGTACCCACATGTCACTGAAATGGAGTATCTACCTCCTCTTCCCCAGCACTTTACTCCCCAGTTGACCTCTGATCACCAGAAGCGCAGCAGCAGAGCATGGAAGGGTGTGTGAGAATGTTCTGCACTCCTCATGCATGCATCTCTTCATCCTGTTAAAGACTGGGGAAGCTTCGTTCTTTAAAAAAGAGAGACATTGCAATGTAATGCAGAGGTTTTTGTTTGGTGGAACGGGAACCGCAACTGGGTTGCAGACTGACCTAAACTAGGTCGTGTCAGTGGCCATTTATTTGTTTAGTTTTTCTAGGAAGGAAGGGAGGGAGGGAGGGAGGGAGGGAGGGAGGGAGGAAGGAAGGAAGGAAGGAAGGAAGGAAGGAAGGAAGGAAGGAAGGAAGGAAGGAAGGAAGGAAGGCATGTGATTAAAAAGATACTGGCGCTCATGTTGCAGATTGGAGCAAATAGCAACTCCAGCCTGCAACATAGTGGAAAGCTAGTGGAGATATGGTCTGGCAACAACAATGTCAGCTTATAGGAGCCGGGCAAAGACATTCTTACCTTCCCAGGCATTTGGATCTTGATGCATTTTGATTTTTGGCCTGTTGTCAGCATTCATCTTTTAGCCGGGTGGAGAAGCATATTTTCCTTCTTATTGATTGCTGGTGGATGAATGTTATTAGTACTATGCATGGTTTTACTGCTTTCGAACATTTTGTGGTACTCTTATATTCTTAATTTGTAAGTTGCTTTGAGTTTTTTCTCTAGAAAGAGATGAACATGTTTAATAATATAAATAATGACAAGACTTCTGTCATTGTGGTGAGTTTATTTTGCAGTTGTTAAATATTAGACGCTAGAGGTGGATGTGTTCTGGATGTGTTCTGAAGGCAGATCGGCCCATTTAGTGGTAACTTAAGAGACAATGCAAATATCAGTAGGTATTCATTTCTAAACCTTCATTTAACAGATCGGTCTCCAATGTGGTGCCCTCCAGAAGTTATTGGACTACAAGTCCTATCATCCCTGACCACTAGGGCTGATAACAAATGTATTCCTAGGGTGAGTAACCTATGGCCCTAAAGGTGCTGTTGAACTCCAGATCCCATCAACTCCAGCCAGCGTGGCCAATGGCCAGGGATGATGGGAGTTTTAGTTCAGCAACATCTGGAATTCAGCCACAGGTGAGCCACCAGAGTTCCACAACTGGAGGGCACCATGTTGGCTTTTAAAATATATATATCAAGCTCGAAGCCCATTAATCATTGAGAAGCTAGAACCCAGAATATTCCTATGTTCTCCAGAGGGGCTGGTGCCACTGATCTACTGCCAATTAATGCACAATTTGCACAGCTCCCACTTGGCATGTAATTAGATGCCCCTTTGAATATTAATCCTTTACCTTATTTCACCTTGGTTGTGGTTTTTGGGCCCATTGATGCTCCCTTGGTTTGTCTGCAAACGGGACCCAACCCTGTGGAATAAGCCGAGCAGGATACGCCTGGCGCCAATGAGCAGGGCAGCTTGGGGTATGGAGCTTAGCCAACCTGGCTCTTCACACATGGTAGTTAGTGCTTTTTAAAACCCAGTAGTTATTACAATTAAAAACATTACTGGGGAGCGTCTCCCTCGTTAAGCATATTAGGATTAGAATAAATGAGAGCTGTATGAAGCAGCTGGTTTATACACTGTTATTATTTTCAGCTGGAATGATGCGGGAATTGGGATGTGTATGAAGGAGAGGGGAATATCTTGCAAATACAGTTAAGGATGTGGCATATCAGCACTTCCTGGTTAACTCTTCGTGGACTGCCAGATGGTCACTGCATCTCCTCTCTCGTCAGCAATGTCTGCTCTACTATCAATGTGAGATTCTCAAGGAAGGGGTGCTGTTTTGCCACTTTCCCATTAAGCTTCTTTACCCCACAACGGGTTCAATAGTTCAGGACCCAACTTGCTTTCCATGTCATTGAAATGTGTCATTTGGTATTGTAGCTATTTGGCTGGTAGAGTGTCAAGTTTAACCTTTGCTCGGGTACCAGATCCAACCACCCGCTAAATAGGAGAACTGCAAAAGTTAAACCTAGCAATGTTGTGGAGAGGCAAAAATAAAAATAAAAATCGCCACCCTTGAGGTGTTTGATAGAAGGGCAGGGTAGACTTGTAACATACAACATGTTAGCTGTGATGTGCAACATTTCACTTCCCCCTACTAACTTTCCTAACATCTCTTGTAGTTTGTGAGTCTGAGGGCAGGGAATGTCCTGTCACTGATATTTGTAAGCTACTCTGGGAGCCTTTTTCTTTTTTCCTTTCTTTTTCTTTTTACAAAGTGATAATCATAAATAAATAAAAATAAAAAATGTGCACCTCTCCGCCGAGACCATTCCATTGTAACTCCCAGTATTTCAACACCTCTTGCAATGGTTTTGACCCCTTTTCATTTTAACAGTACAAATTCTACAAACACCCTCCATATTGCTTCTAAATAATTTCACCTGCATATTCCCCATCTTACCTTAATGGCACATGTTAATTTATCATTAATAACTATATCCCACACCTCTTTAAACCATTCTTCCATTTTATGCTCTGTTTGCCCCTTTCACTTCCTAGCTATAATAATTCATGCAGCTGTCAATAAATTTGTGAGCATGGGGAGCCCTTTTTCATTTGCAAAGCTGGATTAAAAGAAAAATAACGGTGAGCAGCAGCAAAATCTAGGGTTGTATGGCATTCTAGATGCAGAGTTGAGGTGATATAGAACCATAGCACTGTAGAGTTGGAAGGGACCCTGAGGATCATCTAGTCCAACCTCCTGCAGTGCAGGAATATGCAACTGTCCCAAATGGGGATCGAACCTGCAACCTTGGTTTTATTAGCACTGAGCTATCCATGCTTAGTATAATACCCAGGAGATAGATATGGAGCGTTTTGTTCCAGCTCAATATGCATTAACCTGTATGTCCCCTGAATGGATTGCTTCTACTTGATCAGGCCAACAAAGCTGTCAGCAAGAGATGAGAGGGCATCTAGATATCCCAATGTTTGAATATATATATATACTCATGTTAAGTGTTTTTAGCTTACTGAGGTGAAGGCCTGAAGAGGATGGCTCAGTGAGAATAGCTTTCAACACAGGGAATGCTAAAATATTTGTAGCTTTGTCGAAACCCTTGTGATTTCAAGGTTTTAACTGCCACACTCGAAAGCTCTGTGACCAGATCATGAGGATTGCTAATCTTGTGTTGGAAAAATTAAGGAACACTGACCTGTTTTCCATTAATACCTATCAATGAATTGGAAAAGGGAGAAGAAACATGAACCATACAAGCACCATCCCCTTCTGCACTGCAACCAATTCAGTGTTTCCAGGTGTAACTCCTTGAAAAGGTCAGAAGCTTGACACTATGAGGCACAGGTTGTTTACAAAATGATAAGGGAAATTCAAGTCACACTCTGTTTGCTTGGCACTTGTCTGAGAAAGGTGGCTTAGCACACAGCCAGGAAGTAAGAGTGCTTTTCAGACATGAATCATATTATAAAAGAAATTAGAATTTCCTTTTCATATCTTATAGGCAAAGTTCCAAGATTGCTGAAACAAAACAGCCAAAGTTTAGGGATTGCCCGCTGACACACACGTGCATTCACACACAGAAACACACTTCACCACTTTTGCAAATCTGCTGAACCAGTGATGAGGAACATGTGGACTTCTGGGTATGATTGGCCTCTAGCTCCCATTATCTGCATCCAGCATGGTCAATTGTCAGCCCCAAACAACATCCAGAGGGCACCCTGTTGTGTAACCTTGCTGTGTGAGATCCGGGGGTTCGCTGCCTAGCCAGAGGAAGCAACATTAGGTTACAGGGAATCTCTGGGATCGGCAATCAACTCAGTGGAAGGCAGCTTCACATGTTCATGTAAGAGTCACATATGGGCAGGAGCTGTAATGAATCTCCCATGCATCTCTAGAGACTTATAGACAGTGGCATTTGCACAGGATGTCAATGTATTGTAGGGTTGACATACAGTGGTACCTCAGGTTACAGACGCTTCAGGTTACAGACTCCGCTAACCCAGAAATATTACCTCGGGTTAAGAATTTGCTTCAGGATGAGAACAGAAATCGTGCTCCAGCAGCGCGGCAGCAGGAGGCCCCATTAGCTAAAGTGGTCTTCAGGTTAAGAACAGTTTTAGGTAAGAACAGACCTCCGGAATGAATTAAGTTCATAACCTGAGGTACCACTGTATTTCGAAGAGCAAAAAAGAGGACACATTTGCCAACTTCTGCTTTTAACTATGGATTGCTATGATGACTCTCATTTTACATAGCCATGGGAAAAGAGGACGTGTCCTGGAAAAAAAGGACATATGGCAGCCCTAAATATGTCTAGTCTGAGACTGCTTGCCAGTTAAAGCAAATCCAAATCCTGCAGCCTTGATTATTTACGGAGCTCAGCTTTAAGGCAAACAACTGTCTGGATTGCCATTGTGAAGGTTGAATGCCTCCTCAACTGGCACGGATCAGCCACTCAAACGGCTCTCCTGGAAAAATGTAGAGCAAACTGCCCAGGTAGGGCCAATCTGGGGATGGAGCTTCATGTTGAACATTAGAAGATTTGCCTTGGGCAACTTAGCAATTTAGCCAAGCGGTCGCTAAGGAGTGCTGGTTTTGTGATGTGCGAAAACACCTTTACAGTCTCATTTCCCCCTTACCTCAAGTGAGACTAATAAAAGGCGACCTCTCTCCCTCCCAGGGCTGCCTGTGACTGTGATGGATGAGCTAATGATTGCAAAGTGCCCCATGCACTTAAAAAGAGCTCTATTAGATGTCGTAACTTGCAGCCTGTATGTAAACACTGTAACAGGATACAGAAACCACAAAGGAGAGTCCGTGGTAAGATGGGAAACAATGGGGTAACAATCAGGGGGCAGAGAAGGCACCCTTGGCAATCAAGCATGATGTGGTGGTTTGGCTGCTGGGGAGAGCCTTGTTCAAATCCCCAATGAGCCACAGAGCTCAATATCTCTCAGCCTGACCTCCCTCCCTCCCAAGATTGTTGTGAGCTCAAAATGTGAAAGGGGTCAGTGACAGAAACGTGTGCAATACCGTGAGTTCTTTGAAATAAGAACGGAAGTGCATAAATAATTTTTCAAGATTTGGCTACCATCCTTGTGTGGCTCAGTTATTGTGTGGTCCTAGCTGCTCCTGGTGGCTGCCATATCTATGGTGCACCTTGGTGGCACAGCAATAAAACTGCTAGCACATTGGCAAAGCTAAGCAGGGTCTGGTATGGTTTCAGATTGGATGGGGAACTCCATGTTGAGAGTCCTGCATTGCAGGAGGTTTGGATCCCTTCCAACTCTACAATTCTATGATTAAGGCTTACGTTGATGATGTCAGTGCCACAGCCCTACTTTGAAATGTGTTCTGCACGTATGTCCTGTTATTTGTTTACATTCATATCCCACTTTCCGTCCATCATGGAACCCAAGAGGGTATACATGTGGTCCCCAGGAAATCACCCATCCAGACATGGACCAAGCCTAGACCTTCTTAGCTTCAGCTAGGCAGTGGCCTCAATGCAGTCAAGACAAGACAATTCAGGCAAGGCAGCGGAAGACTCTGAATGGCATGTAGAAGGGGCAGAAATTTAAGTCTTTTTTCTTCCTACTCAGAGTATGCTATCCACACCCTGGATATAAGGTAAAGGTAAAGGACCCCTGGACGGTTAAGCCCAGTCAAAGGTGACTATGGGGTGTGGTGCTCATCTCGCTTCAGGCTGAGGGAACTGGCATTTGTCCACAGACAGCTTCCCAGGTCATGTGACCAGCATGACTAAACCACTTCTGGCGCAATGGAACACCATGACGGAAGCCAGAGCACGTGGAAACACCATTTACCTTCCCGCCGCAGCGGTACCTATTTATCTACATGCACTTTGACGTGCTTTCGAACTGCTAAGTTGGCAGGAGCTGGGGCAGAGCAACAGGAGCTCATCCCGTTGTGGGGATTTGAACCACTGACCTTTTGATCAGGAAGTCCAAGAGGCTCAGGGAGCGGGTGACACTGTGGTCTAAACCAGGATGTAAAGCACATCACTGCTATGAAGCATCGTTAAATGAATACACATTTTGGGAAAGTATCACTAAGACCTACGCTGAAACGTTTTCTGAGAATATTGGCTGTGGCCTTTTTTTCAGCTTTTACACACACTTCCTTTTGAGCCCATGCAGAGGCATCTCTGCGCACACCTGCAGCTGCTGAACCAGGCATTGTTAAGCTGTCAAAACAAACAGTGTAGCAGAACACATGCTGCATCGGAATCTGCAAATCATCAGTACAAGGGACCACACCAAGGGCTGGGAATTCCCCCGGAGCCGACCAGCAGCTCCTCCAGCAGATGGACTTTATGAGCCCCAGAGGGGAAATAAGTAGAAGAGCATCTACAAGTCCCTGGTAAACATACACGCCAGATGATGCTGGAAAGAACAGAAAATAGCTGGAGGAAGAAAGCTCGGGGGTGAAACACTGCAACGTAACCAGTGGGGGAAATATGCTTTGTGTGAACAGCCAGCATTGCAAATTCATTCATCTGACTTTTGTCTTTTCCTTGTCATTTACTAGTTCCAAGACTGTCAGTTTTTTGGCGTTTGGAGTTTATAAACTAGTTCTGTCTTTTCTGTGGCTACAGTCCAGAGGAAAACTTTAGGAGAGTGGAATTGTTAGATCCCGCAGAATATCCCCACCACCACCAGAATCGCAATGTTCCTTGACATATCACGAACTACTTTGGAAACACCCTTGAGTTTCAGAAACGTTTGCCCTGATCTAGATAAGGATACCTGCTTAATAGTTTTTTTGAGTTGAGAACCATGGGCAGAAATTGGACCCCCAATTTCTTTCCTCCAAAAAATATTTGTTTTCAGTTAGCTTCACATTTGAAGGCACATCGATTTGCACATCACCATCCTTAGTCCGGTGCAACTACAGGAGTCTAGAACAAGCCTCTTGAGCATAGGGATGTCTGTGTTTGGGTCAGATAAGACAACAGACCTCACCTGAGTGAGACCATGGTGTAGAGGGGAGATGGCCATCAATACAGCATGCACACACATGCACCACTGGCACATGCAAGTAGCAGTCATGTGCTCCTGTACAAAACTACCCTTCAGTGTTTACAGGAGCTGGCATGCAATCCAACCACAGGAAAATGACATTTGCGATGTATTAAAATAAGAGATGTTGGAACCTGCAATGTGTACGATTTCTGAGCATGAGGCACAGAGGAAAAGAAATCTGTTCACAGCATTTTGCACCAACGATGGACATGTCCACTTCAAGCAACTAGGCTACCTGGAAAAGGTAACTATTTACTGTTACTAATAGCCTTGTAACCGTACCTGGCATTGTCTTAAATGAGGTTGGGCAGAAAATTTGAGTTACCCTTCCTCTTGTGAACTCAGAGTGAACTCTTCCTTCACTTTGGTTTCTGGAGAGCTCTCGTCATGGGCTAGAAACATGGCACAAATAGCAATACTCTTTGCTTCTCTGCTGTGGTATGTAATGCTGAAACCAATAGTTTAATTCCACATATTTGGGTCAAGATATTTCCACAACAAGCCGATTTCAGGGATCAGAGAAATAAGAGCAGTTCTCTTAAACACACACACACAGAGAGAGAGAGAGAGAGAGAGTGAGAGAGCGCAAAGGGGAGCAAGGGGGGAGCTGAGCCCTGCTACATCATCATCATCATCATCATCATCATCATCATCATCATTATTATTATCCAGCCTTTACTAGAGACTCTTTTAACCTGACCCAATTCACATAAAAAGCTTCAACCTATGTCAAGGGAAAGACCTGGTTAGAAAAGGTTGGGAAACAGGTTTTGCTCCACTTTCAATAGTAGTGGAATCGGGAGAAGTCTAAAGAGGGCGGGATTATTATTATTATTATTATTATTATTATTATTATTATTATTATTAATACCCTGCCCATCTGGCTGAGTTTCCCCAGCCACTCTTGGCGGCTCCCAATCAAGTGTTAAAAACAGTACAGCGTTAAATATTAAAAACGTCCCTGAACAGGGCTGCCTTCAGATATCTTTTAAAGAGAAGATAGCTGCTTATTTCCTTCACATCTGAAGGGTAGGTGTTCCACAGGGTGGGCGCCACTACCGAGAATGAGATGAAAAGAATAGGGACTGAGGAGCAGAGCAGTACATAGAATCATGGAATTGTAGAGATGGAAAGGACCCCAAGGGTCATGTAGTCGAACCCCTTGCAATGCTATTTGGTATGTCTAAGGTTGATAACAGGATATGGTTTTAACCCCCTACCCAATTTCAGCCTCTTTCCCTCTTTCTGCTACCTCAACACATCCTCAACACTCCATTATTCCTTTTTTTATAAAAGAAGTTAAGACCATGCAGAGTGTCAATGTGCTCTGATTTCCTTTCACTAGGGCAGCACTCAAGCCATCCAAGATGGCATCATTTAATACAGTCAGTATGGTGTAGTGGTTAAGAGCGGTAGACTCGTAATCTGGTGAACCGGGTTCGTGTCTCCGCTCCTCCACATGCAGCTGCTGGGTGACCTTGGGCCAGTCACACTTCTTTGAAGTCTCTCAGCCCCACTCACCTCACAGAGTGTTTGTTGTGGGGGAGGAAGGGAAAGGAGAATGTTAGCCATTTTTGAGACTCCTTCAGGCAGTGATAAAGCGGGATATCAAATCCAAACTATTCTTCTTCTACTACTACTACTGATTTAGAGGTTTACATTTTCAAATACGAGTTGATATATTTTCTAGAAAGTCTAAACTAGATTAAAAGTGGGAATCTGTGATTAAGAGTATAAAAAATCCCCATTTCCAATCCGGAGTCTATTTCCTCAGTGGGGATTTGAACCCATGTCTCCCCCAGTCCTAGCCCAACACTTTTTAACCATTACACCACACTCTGCTCTCTGCAGAACAATAAAACCTGCTACTGTTGTTCCACATAATTAAATAGAGATATAGGCACAAACTGTGCCTCGGGTGCTTGGGTCCCTCAAGGTTATATCTTAAAATGCATGCCTCCCTCTGAGGCCTCCCCAATGTGTCATATCCTTCATAAAGCAGAGTTTAGGTGGAGAACCCCTGGAGGGCAGGGCATCCATGCCACCAATTCTTCCCAGTACCTCATAGGGCCCTAGGCAGTTTGCTCTTAGTAGAAAGCCCAACCCCAAAGCTAGGAGGAGATGCAGCCAAGGAAGGCGTTTTACAATGGGAAAGGCGAGAGCAATAACACAGCTTCCCATCATTTCCATTTCCCAGCCGCAGTTGATATACGAGTCCAGCCCTACTCCTAGCCGGCCTGAGACAAGTATGTGAGAAATATGGACTCCCATCAGGAATGGTTGCCAAGGGTCCACTGGGAGGCTAAATGGCAGGGGTGTATCAGTGGTTGTTAGCTATGATAGCTATATGTTCAGAGGCAGAATACCAGGAAACCACAGAAGTAACAGGCAAGAAGAAGAGAAGAGTTTGGATTTGATATCCCGCCTTTCACTCCCCTTCAAGAGTCTCAAAGTGGCTAACATTTGCCTTTCCCTTCCTCCCCCACAACAAACACTCTGTGAGGTGAGTGGGGCTGAGAGACTTCAAAGAAGTGTGACTGGCCCAAGGTCACCCAGCAGGTGCATGTGGAGGAGCGGAGACGCGAACCCGGTTCACCAGATTATGAGACTACCGCTCTTAACCACTACACCACACTGGCTCTATGATGAATTCTCCATAGCTGGCTGGGCAGAGCTAGGTGAGACTTCATAGCCTTATTGAAGGGATGGAGAACCCTTTGCTGCCCGAGGGCCACATTTCCTTCTGGAGAACCTTCTGGAGGAAGGTTACCAGATTTTTTTCAATGAATCCGGAGACACTTTTCAACTTCAATGGATTTTCTATGGGGACTGATTTGTAAATCCAGGGACTGTCCCCGGGAAACGGGGACATCTGGTAACCTTATTCTGGAGGCCACATGCCATTCAAAGCATGTATCAAAGTTCAAGAAAACATTTGAACCAGAGAAAGTCTGGAGTGTGCAAAGGAAGGGCAGCGAGAGATTTGGCTTGGGAGGGTCCCAAGGTGAGAGCCAGTGTGGTGTAGTGGTTAAGAGCGGTAGTCTCGTAATCTGGTGAACCGGGTTTGCATCTCTGCTCCTCCACATGCAGCTGCTGGGTAACCTTGGGCTAGTCACACTTCTCTGAAGTCTCTCAACCCCACTCACCTCACAGAGTGTTTGTTGTGGGGGAGGAAGGGAAAGGAGAATGTTAGCCGCTTTGAGACTCCTTCGGGTAGTGATAAAGCGGAATATCAAATCCAAACTCCTCTTCTTCTTCTTCAAGGACCTGATTGAGAGGCCTGGGGGGGGCACATCTGTTTCCTAGGCCTGAGGTTCCCCATCCCTGTCTTCTGGATCGGAATCACCTGCTTAACATCCCACAGGGATGCCACATTGAGGGATCAGTTCAGAGGACAGGAAGCATCTGTAGCTTGGCTGTCCTCTCAGCTGTCAAGAGAGTCAGTCCTTGAAAAAGTTCCACACAGACATGCCCTTGCTGGAGGCAAGGGCCACCAGACAGCCCAAGTCCTTAAGCAGACAAGAAGGTAGCTATGGGGACAGACTCTAACTGCAGGTTAATATTTGCCTTCCACAAAAGCAAACTTATAAATCCCACTGGGTTTATCTGCACTTCCAAGGTTTGTTTGCTCATTAACAAGAATATTCAGCTGCTTTTCCTCCAAGTGACACAGATAAATGGCTGTGCAGCTCCCACGTCCTCTTCTTTCCTCATCCATCCTTGATGGCTTGAGTTTGCCAGTTCTGTCCATCTCCACGTAAGCCGAGTGGCGATACTGCTAAAAAGGGACAGAAGGGCTCCTGCCCAACCCTCAGCATGGCAGAGGACATGCTTTGGCTTCCAGTTGCCATTGGTGTGGGGGCAATGCTGTTGCCCACTGCCTGTTGCTTTCGCTGGTGCTAACCTGCCTGCCACCTCCAACTGATTTTTGTTGCAGTACTCAGATGCCAAGCTGTTTGCTATGCACTGGGAAAAGGAGGTGGGGCCCAGAGTCAGAACAGTGCATATGTGGGGGACCTGTGGCATGGCCAAGGGTTTATGGAAATGATATACAATGAATTGAAAAAGATGTTTAAACTGGCCATTCCCCAAAACCCAAAGCCTTGGGGGGGGGGAATAATAAGGATGGAGGTTCCCCAAAAGCTGAGTAGCCTTTTTCTGTATGCAACAACTGCAGCTAGAACTTTAGATGCTCAGAAACGGGAAGACAAAGAGACTTCCGACTATGGAAGAACGGCTTATGAAACCGACGGACTATGCAGAAATGGTGAAACTGAGTGCTAAAATAAGAGGGCAAACTGGTCTTTTAATAGAAGAATGGAGACCATTGGTGGACCACCTATCAAATTATCATTTTTATATGAAAACATATGCAGGATTTGAGATATGAGCAACTGAAGGACATAGAGAATGGATTGGGGGGGTAAAAAATGTGCTTTAATGCAGCTGATTAAGGGGGAATAAAAATAAACATCAGGGAAGGAGGGACAGGAAGTCAGGAAGAAAATGTATAACAACAACAAAAAGATATCTATGATTGGAGTTGTGTAATAATTTGGAAGGTTTAATAAAAATCATTATTAAAAAAACAGAAACTTCTGCCTTGCATGTGTTTGCCATGCAGCTGATGCCTCTGATTCTTATACACACACACACACACACACACACACACACACACACACACACATATATATATATATATATATATATATATATATATATATATATTTGCACTGCTGCCATTACAGTCCCTGCAGTCCTGCCAAGCAGATGAACCTGGAGGAGCAGGCAGCCTGCAATAGCTGAGATTTTGCAGTTGATATGCTCTGCAAAACAGCCTTTCCCTTTGTAGGAATTGTTCATTACCATGCTGTACAGGAAGGGATGCGGTCTTCTTCAATGAACGATGGGTGTTGGCGGGCCTTGACATTGAAGAGGGAAGGAAAGAGATCAAACCATTCAGTGCTGTCCCTGAAGGAATCTTCCTCCGTTTCAGTTGGGTATGATGCTGAATAAAAACACCAGCTATATTGGGCAAGTCTACACAGGTACAGCTTGTGTGTGCATGCCAGCATGCTCACAGCAAGGAAGGGCTTTGAAAAAGGATCTCAGACTTCCAGAGTCGCTGTAACAATTGGTGATCTCTCGTCTCAAAGCAAAGATGCACGTAGCGCTGGTTATTAGCCCTGCTTGAGGTCGTGTTAGTTCAAAGGTAACCGCAGTGATGCAAACGTGGCAGGCAGTACCAGAAACTTGAGTTTTGTGCACCAAGGATCAAGTGTCCATCAAAAAGAATATTGCATGCCTCAAACAACTCTGAAATCGACACTCTTCCAATCTTCCAATTGAAAGAACCATCGTTCAATGGTGTCACATGATGTCGGATACTGACCTGGAAGGAACTCTCAGAATGAATTGCACAATACTTCATAAAAGGACAAATCACTTAAAACATCATGATAATGTAATGCAGAACTGGTAACCCTGCTGTATGTACCGATCATCGATAGCAGAGCAGAATGGGAACCACAAATCATTATCTCCATCTGGTCAGAACTATTACATTTCTAATCGCCTTTCTTCCATGTTAGAACTCAAGGCATCACACACAGGCAGTTTCTATCCCCAAGTACTGTTTGAAGCCAGAACTCCTTGGTTGCATCATGTACCTTCAGTCAGATGTAGTGCATACAATGAGTGGAGGTTGTTCTGTGTTTACTTCCAAAATAGTGTTTTTATTCCACTTTTATTCCACTTTTTATTCCACCTGCCTAGAGTGGATCATAGTGGAATTCACATGGGGATTACAACCCATAAGAGGACTATCACAGCAGGAAAATACATTAAAAGGTCAGGAAAGACTTTGTCCAGCTAAGATGATGTGTCAGGATGGAGGAAAGTCTAAGGAAAATTCATAGCCTAAAGGGAAGAGCAGACTTGACTATCAAGAGTCTCTTTCAAGGAATGCAACAACAATGCTAACAAATATTGCTGGGAATCTGCTGAGAATATGTCACTAATCTGAAATTTAATTCCCATGTTAAACCTTGGTAAGCAATAGTCAAAACCAAAAATTGAATATTGAAATAAATTGATCACCATGCGTACTATCTAGCAGTAACCAGCAACAATTTAGGCAAAACGTGGCATGTATGTGCTGAAGTGCTGATCATACTTCTGGGACTGGCATTTTCACAGTTGGGCTCAAAGCTCTATATGAGGTATGTTAAAACTGCTTTGAGCAGCGTCCTAAACCCCTGGCCACAGGCAGTCCAAGGTCAATCCAAGTAGCCAAGTCTGAAGTCCAGCAGTCAGGATACAGTCCAGAGTTAAACCCAGAGGACAGTCCTGTAGAGCAGTGTTTTTCAACCTTTTTTGGGCAAAGGCACACTTGCTTCATGAAAAAAATCATGAGGCACACGACCATTAGAAAATGTTAAAAAATTTAACTCTGTGCCTATACTGACTATATATAAAGTAATTCTCTTGAATAGGAATCAAATAAACACAAAGAAAGTATTTTATAATTACTTTATTATGAAATAGTAGGTAAACAGAAATATGAAAAATTATAAAATACTTTATTTTTAAATCTTTTGAATTTTTCCATTTTCCCCACGGCACACCAGGCAACATCTCACGGCACACTAGTGTGCCGCAGAACAGTGGTTGAAAAACACTGCTGTAGAGGTCCAGGAACATCCACACCAACCTGGGCAGTTGAGCAGACTCAGTCCCTCAGCTCTGCTTCCCTTTTATACTTGGCCTGATTGCAGCCTCTGGCCTGATAAGGCAGGTGACCCTCACCTGTTCTGAGTCAACTCCAGCTGAGGAATCACATACCTCTTCCCAAAGCTAGCGAGCCCCACCTGGCCAGCTAGGGAGCTGGGCTGTGGGCCCTTGCCTGTCTCAGCCTCCTAGAGCATCACTCCCACAGCTCATTCTTTTGAGATGTGTGGATTTGGTGTATTTTGCTGTTCGGTAGTACAGAAAACACACATTTGCAAGGGAACATTTTCATCACTGGACCTTCTGCATTTGAAAGTGTATGCTCACCAACCAGGAACTTCAGATCCTTTTCCACAGAAGGGCGTCATAGGAGAAATAGCACAGCATTTCTAATAGCTTGTTGCCCACCTTGCCCTTGAATATGCCACTGGCAAATGCACGATAAAACACATACTTTTGCTTCCCATAATCATTCTAAACAGCTGTATGATCCCTTAAGAGAATCCTCAGCAAGCCACAACAGAACTCTTGGTAATCATGAAATGCTCAGGTCAACTCACTCGATGGGGAAAAATATAATTCCACCACAAAGGAAACTCTTCCATGTACCCAGGAGAGAAGCCAAGAGATCTGTCAGAAAACCTGTATAAAGCCAAGAGATTATTTTGCATTCACACCCCTTTATAACTCAGTTACCAATTTAAACAGATTTTTGGGCTCTGCCCTGACACACAGATGTGTCTGTGGGTTGTATCCAATGACTATTCAGAGCAGACCCTCTGATATTAATGGACCTAGTCATTATGGGTATGACTAACATTGGTACGAGTCTGTATTTTGCTTTTTATGGTATTTTTATTTTGAAATCACTCCCCCTCTTTCTCTTATTTACTTTGTAGTATTATTGTTGTTGCTGACCAGTTGTTTTAAATTCTTGCAGCCTTGATGCAATCAGGCTCTCACCAACTGAGCTGGTTGGTGTTTTAGTTCTTTGTTTAGTTATTGTTGATTTTAAAATACCTGCTTTTACATTGATAATTTAAATCTTTTATTTAAACCGCTCAGAGTTTTTCCTACAAAATGCATTTTTTTAAATGAATAATAATAATTTATTATTTATACCCCGCCCATCTGGCTGGGTTTCCCCAGCCACTCTGGGCAGCTTCCAACAAAAGATTAAAATACAATGATTCATCAAATATTAAAAGCTTCCCCAAACAGGGCTGCCTTCAGATGTCTTCTAAAAGTCTGATAGTTGTATATTTCTTTGACATCTCATGGGAGGGCGTTCCACAGGGCAGGTGCCACTACTGAGAAGGCCCTCTGCCTGGTTCCCTGTAGCTTAGCTTCTCGCAGTGAGGGAACCGCCAGAAGGCCCTCAGCATCCGGGCAGAACGATGGGGGTGGAGACACTCCTTCAGGTATACTGGGCCGAGGTCATTTAGGGCTATAAAGGTCAGGATCAACACTTTGAATAAAAAAACCCAAATAGACTCCCTTCATCAATGGCAGATTTTGGTCTCCCAAATGGAGCCTTTTTGTGCTCCGTTCAACATCACTGTTGAAGTGCCCCCTGTGGTGCCGGTGTCCAGTGCAACTACCCTAAAAATGCCTCTGCCCTCTTGCCTGACAGCTGTCCATAATGTCTGAGGCTGATGGGGGTTGCAGAAGGCTGCTTTCAGCTTCTTTACAAGCTGAAATTTACTTTCCTCTCTCTTACAACCTCACTTAGAAAAGGTACAGTTCTAATGCATTCTCACCTTATTCCAGTAAAATAATAATAATAATAATAATAATAATAATAATTCTATTTATATGATGCCCATCCAACTAGTATGCCCCAGCCACTCTGGGCAGCTCCCAACAAAATATTTAAAACACGAAGCATAAAAAACTTCCTATGCTTATCCATGCTTACATGAGGCTGTCTTTTGTATGTCAGATGGACTCTTCGGTATAAGTATATGTGACATTATAATTTCCTTTTGACAGAGGAATGACAATTTGTATTTCCTGGGTTTCCATGTGACAACTCATAGTAAAATTTGTAAAACTGACTATTAATTCCACGGGAACAGATTTAAATTCTGTGGGCCCCCAACACTGGGTATATATAGTCCAATTTTCTTTTTTAAAAAAAATTATGATTTTATTGATACATCAGGACAACAACAACAAAACAATCTTCTTGTTCCAATCTTCCTGTTGATCATCTGGGCATCCTGAACTTCCACTGAATCATTAAATCGGCAATGAAAGAGGAGGCATAAGAGATGCAGAGGCCATTGGGAAAATTCACAGCTATTTCCATTGCCATATTTGAATCTTTCAACAACATAGGGTGTGTGTGTGGCATATACTCCTGTTTGGACCAAATGGCTGTTCCCTTTCCCCAAGTGGTTTTCAGGTCTCTGGTGGAGGTGACTATACAGGCACAGAGGAAAAGGAGGGAACATCTGGAAACTGTAAAACCAGGGGAAACAAACCAAAGTTAACTTGCTTCATTATGTACAGATACTGGTGAGGTAGCTTGACCCAGTATTCTGCTAGCTGAAGATCCCATACTCCACTTCTGCTGATCATGAGATGAGAGCTCCTCTCTTCACTAGACATCTGTTTCAGATCTTAGCAGCTGGTGGACTACAAGTCATAAGCATAAGCGTTCCTGACATTTCCAAAGAGGTTTCCTCCATCAGGTGAGGTCCTTTCTGCACAAACAGTTGGGTCTTCTGCATCTTGGCCTTTCTGTCAGCGTCCTCTGTGCACTGAGTACCTTCTTCTTTTGACATGTGATCCTACAGGAAGAGAAATAAGAAGCAATGGTCAGTTTGCTATGGAAACCATTGTGCTATTAAAAAAAACAACGGAACTACACATTCTTTCTCCCATTGACAAAGGCACTTAACATTTGACAGATGAAATAAATTATATATGTGTTTCATTTTGACATGCATGGCTCTTGCTTTAGCAGAACAATCCACTTCAATAGCAAGACTCTGGAGGGCTAACTCTGACCTCAGCTTGATATTGAACAGCCACCAAACATATGGTCGTAGAAATCGGGGATGGACAGCTGTATATTCTATCCAGGGGGATCTGTTGGAGAAAATCTGTCAGAGGAAGCAGGGCCAAAATCAGTGACTGGCAGGTCAGAGCCCTTTCTCGTTCTTTCATCCCTGTTTTCCTCCCTCCTTCTGCTACCTTAGTACAGCGGTACCTCAGTTTACGAACAGCCCGGTTTATGAACTATTCAGTTTACAAACTCTGCAAAAACAGAAGTAGTGTTCCAGTTTGTGAACTTTACCTCAGTCTATGAACGGAAGCCGAATGGTGGAAGGGCACAGGCAGCGGGAAGCCTCATTAGGGAAAGTATACCTCGGTTTGAGAACGGATTTGGTTTAAGAACGGACTTCAGGAACAGATTAAGTTCGTAAACCGAGGTACCACTATATTCCAAAATTGTATCCATCGATGCACCTACCTGTCTGTGTTACCATGTATCCATCTATGTATCTGTATCTATGTATCCATCTATGTGTTTATTTATGTATCCATATAACTATGTATTAGTGATGTATGGAAGTGAGAGCTGGACCATAAAGAAGGCTGATCGCCGAAGAATTGATGCTTTTGAATTATGGTGCTGGAGGAGATTCTTGAGAGTCCCATGGACTGCAAGAAGATCAAACCTATCCATTCTGATGGAAATCAGCCCTGAGTGCTCACTGGAAGGACAGATCCTGAAGCTGAGGCTCCAATAGTTTGGCCACCTCATGAGAAGAGAAGGCTCCCTGGAAAAGACCCTGATGTTGGGAAAGATTGAGGGCACAAGGAGAAGGGAACGACAGAGGATGAGATGGTTGGACAGTGTTCTCAAAGTTACCAGCATGAGTTTGACCAAACTGCGGGAGGCAGTGAAAGACAGGAGTGCCTGGCGTGCTCTGGACCATGGGGTCACGAAGAGTCGGACACGACTAAACGACTAAACAACAATAAACATATCTATGTATCTAGCTATGTATCAATCTATGTATCTCTGCATGTTTCTATGTATCTAGCTATCCATCTGTCTTCTACTTCTTCCTTACCAAAAGGCCTGATCACTTGCAGAGGGCTTTTGAAATTAGGCTGAGGACCAGATAAAATTAGGCAGAAGGTCCCATGTAGCTCTAGGGTTGCAGAGAGCCCACCTGTGACCTAGACTATGCAGTGAACTAGATGTGATTGTGGCAAAATTGGTGTGTTAGAAGCAAGATGCTTCTTAATTCCTGTAAACTGTGTGCTTTAATGAGCAGGCAGAGGGAGCTTGCATAACCCTTTCCCCAGTTGTGATTTTCCTCCTTGGAGCCACCAGCCCGGGTCTGGCTCCAATTCTGGAAGGGAAGATGCAACTTCAAAGTGAGGGGACATGGAAATAGAAAATCTCCCATCACTTTCTTTCACCCTTTAAATCACCACCTTCCATTTACAGGAATCTGAATTCAAACAGATGGGTAATGTCACTATAGTGGTTGGGCTCATAGGTTTCGAACCAGGTATTACAATGCCATAGATTAGCACCACAGCTGCAAGCTTTACCCTTGGCCTTCTCCTTGCCATTGCATGCTGGCTTGAGTGCTGAGATCCTGGCTTGTATTAGGTTAGGTCTGAACTGGGAAACTCAAGCTGAATATGGTTTAAGGAACTAGCAATATAAACCAGGATCTAAAGCACAAGTAGCATCCAAATCATGGCCAATGTGTAGAGGGAGACTGAAACACCCTTATGAAAATGGGCAGATGCAAGTGTATCCATAGAGCACATTTTAACTAGATTTCACAGTCAGCTGGGACTAATTAATTAGGAGAAACAGAGCAGCACATATTATATAGGAGCATCTGTTATGCCAGAATACTTATCATGTATGGTAATGGCAGACAAGCTTGTAAGCAGTAGAAGTTTCATTCTGAGCAACCCTAACTCACAAAAGGCAGAATTTTCACAAGAGGGAGTGATTCCTTGACCGAATTGGATTCATGAGCAGTGTTCAAAATTCGCCAGGCATCAGGCGCATTTTGCACCTGGCTATCAGCCACTTGTGACCAAGTGAAGATGCCTGGGTACCAGGATGGCACCTGATGTCTCCACCATCTGGAGGAGCATGCCTGAGGATCCTTGAATCTGGCCTGTTTTCATACACAAGCAACACATCCTGTAGAATTCTATCCATTTTATTTTCTCTGCACAATCAGAATGAATTTCAGGAACCAAAAAGTCATATTGGAAAATACAACTTTCGATCTGCCTGGCCCCGCAAATGGCAACAAGGCATTCTGTTTTGGCAACTGTAACCCTGGTTTAAGAAGCCATTTGGCACCTAGCTTATACAGTGGTGCCTCGCAAGACGAAATTAATTCGCTCCGCGAGTTTTCTCTCCTTGCCATTTTTTTCGTCTTGTGAAGCACGGTGTCGGGAAAGTTTTGGAAAAGCTTCAAAAATCACCAAAGTCTTTAAAAACCTCAAAAAAGGCTACCACACTGCGTTCTATGAGTTGCTCCTCGAAGTCAAGTCGCAACTGTATTAACGGTGTTAAGAAAAAGGAAACAAACTTGCAAGACGTTTCCGTCTTGCAAAGCAAGCCCATAGGGAAAATCGTCTTGCGAAGCAGCTCAAAAAACAAAAAACCCTTTCGTCTAGCGAGTTTTTTGTCTTGCGAGGCATTCGTCTTGCGAGGTACCACTGTATGTCTGAGTTTCTAACACTGCTCATGAGGGAAGGAAATATAAGAGCAAATTAAAAAGCAGGCAGTTTCTTTAAAAAAATACTTAGTTGTTAAACCCAGATGCAGATGCTTATTGACAACATCCTAATGAAGAAGCAGGTCAAGGCTCATGAATTCTCCATTTTACCTCCGAAAAATCACCGGTGTAGTTGTGACCTTATATCTCCCCTGTCCTCTTACAGATTCATGAATCACGCAGAATTAATTTTAATGCTAACTGATTACGTCCTAATGCGCTTAACAACTATTCTTCCATTTCCATTCTTTTCATTTTCTTACATCCTCGAAAACAGCATTATTAAAAGCACTCTAGTGCTGCAGCACTGAAGCTCTATTCATTCATTGGGTGGGGCGGGGGGGGGGGAGATACACAGAGTAGCAGGATTGTGAGAATGAGTCCATAAAAGTGGCTTGAGAAATGCCAGACTGGAGGAAGTGGGCGGGGTTGGGGGCGAGAATCTATCCTCTCCCCCCCCCACACCATTTAAAACACCATATCCAAACAAAAGGCTACTTGAAAAATGTTGGGCTAAATCTGTATCAAACTATATTCCAAATGTGTTACACAGTTTTGGAGTGGCACGTTTTATCAGTAGAACGAAATGAAAAGAGCAAAGTCTATCTCGGACTAAGCTGTGTATTATTTTTTTTAAAAAAAGAAAATAAATAAAAAATTACGAAACTTAATAAATATTCAGCCAGAAACTGTAAACACAATCCTTATGAGAACTAGTTCCAAGGAAAGTAGAAACCAAGAGAGGCAGTTTTGTCTAAACTGGCACGGAGTACGGGACACGCTGACTGTGTCGTTCCCCTAGAAACATTAGATTAGAAATAAATGAGACTTTGCCCCAGGATGCTAACACGAAATGACTGGCCACAACCACGTGGCCCTAGTTGGCACTTCCTTTCCGTTGCCTGGAAACAGCATGCGCTTGACAGAAGATGATAAACAGAAGGCCAGAGGGAAGAGGTTCTGCTTTGCCACTGTGCTCAGTAGAACTAATTCTGGGAGGGAAAGCTGAATTAGGAATGGGTGGTGGTGAAAAAGGAAATTAGCTTGGACAAATAACCGTCGCGCACACTCCCTCACAGGCGAAACAAGCAGGCTCTGTTATGCTTTTAGGGGCTAACAAGACATACCTTCCAGCATCTGGGCAATGTTTGACCAGTGTGAAGCCAGAGGCCAGAAACTTTAACTCTTGGACACAGTTGTGTCTGCCTATAAGTATACCTGGTTTCTTGTTGCACGCCTCAGTGGTAGGATTTAAGATAATGAAAAATTATTTGGGTCCTAGTTTTAAATCGGCACTGCTTTTGCCATTTGGTTGGTGATCTGACTTAGGTGGTCCAAGACAAGGGGCTATCTCCCTTTCACTTTCCTTGTCACTTACTGGTAGAGAGTTTTGCTCTCTCTACTCCCCACCCACCTCTCTGCCTCACTCTGAGGAAAATGGATCCTTCCTCAGTGCCCGTGCTCTAGAAATTATCGTTTAAATGGAGTTGGACTCAAAAGCCACTTTAGCAATTTTGATTTTATTTTGCTTATTGTTTAAAAAATGGAATTCCTAGCTACTGTGGAAAAATGGCAGTGGTGCAGACATTATTCCTGACCACCTCACCAAAAAATGTTTCATCCTGAGGAAGGACTCCCCCTGGTTATGACAGGATGAAATTGTCTCAGTGAAGAAGCGGCTCAAAGCAACTTGCCCAACTATTAACAGTGAATTACGTCTGTCCTATAACTGTGAGGGGTAGTGATACGTCCTGGGATTATCACCACTGCTTTATTCATTGAGCTTTTTAATGTCACTTTACACAAGCATTTCCAAATAGTGCCAGTGGTGATCTTTCCCTCCATGGCTCCTAGCTCCACAGCTGCGGCAGGGAGCGTCTATGCCAACCGAGGTGCAGGAGTGATGAAAAGATCAGTCTCCCCACCAGCATTTACTGCCTTCACAGTGAGAACTGGGCTCTCTTGCACCTTTAATTGGCTAAGGAAAAACAAGATACGGATCTGCCTATTCCATATTAAGTACATATCTAATTGGGACACGGGTGGCGCTGTGGGTTAAACCACAGAGCCTAGGACTTGCTGACCAGAAGGTCAGCAGTTCGAATCCCCGTGACGGGGTGAGCTCCCGTTGCTCGGTCCCAGCTTCTGCCAACCTAGCAGTTCGAAAGCACGTCAAAGTGCAAGTAGATAAATAGGTACCGCTCCAGCGGGAAGGTAAACGGCATTTCCATGCACTGCTCTGGTTTGCCAGAAGTGGCTTAGTCATGCTGGCCACATGACCCGGAAGCTGTATGCTGGCTCCCTCGGCCAATAAAGCGAGATGAGCGCCGCAACCCCAGAGTCAGTCACGACTGGACCTAATGGTCAGGGGTCCCTTTACCTTTACCTTACATATCTAATTGGGCATAGAAAGGCTGAACCCGTATCTATCTCCATTCTCATATGGCAAATTCAGTGATAAGCCTGTTTTACTCCATGTTTCCCTAAGAATGGCAGAAGCTGAGAAATTTAAAGCCAACCTTGGCACAGCCGTTCTTTTCTTTTGTTTTCTAACTGTGCAAGCTGGAAAACAACACTCTGTTACTTCCTGCTTTAGTATTTCAGCTAGTGCAAATATTTCTCAATGAGAGTAATAAACATGCCTCTATACACACGCCCGCCCCTCTTACGGTTCTTTGCACAAGGTGGTGCAATGGCAGTGTGCGCAGCTTTTGAAGTTTCCTTGGGCTCCTAAGTATCCTGCTGCAATCAAAGCCCCATAAAGAGCAGAATTATCACAGGCCCTGCGCAGAAAGCTGTTACCTGTTATCTCACCCTCTCAGGTAATGTTGCTCCTTCTGCGGCTTGTTTGAAAGTGTGTTGCCAGGAGAGATCAAAGCTCTTTCCCGAAATGCCCCACCCAGGCTCAGACGTAGGTGCCAAGCAGCCTTCCAAGAGGGACGCAGGAATGCCGCTGTGGAAGTCAGGATTTCAAATCCTTGCTTCAGAGATGGCAGTAATAAATCTTTAGCCAGTTTTTTACAAGTCAAGCGTTTTCTGCCTCGGAACGAAGTACAGCCATAGCAAAAATGTGAGCAGATGCCAAGATCCAGGGTGGAAATGTCTGCATACCACCATCACTACCGCTGCTGCAAAAAATGAAAGGTTGCTTGCGGCAACTTTTCGCCCCAATTGTCTCCCATTTGGAGTTGTTATCCCCAGTTTCCCAGCCTTGGAGATAGCAGTAGCTGCTGCTTCCCTTCCCATGAAAAGAGCCCACAATATACTGCAGCAAGGAAAGGGAAATGGTTCCTTGTCCCTACTGTAAGTTAAGAAAGCTTGGAAGCCACTTGCTGCTGCCCATAAGATTCTGAATCTTTCTGGGAACTGCTTAGGGAGACACAAGTAGCAATGAACATTCGTGCAGCACTAAACTGAAGCCAACTAAATTATTTGTTTTATTTCTGACATTTGTATACCACATTCTCCTCCAAGGAGGTGTACATGGTTCTCCCCATTTATATCCACACAACAACCATGTGAGGTAAGTCAGGCTGAGGTGGAGCAGCTGACACAACGTCACCCAGTGAGCTCAGTTCCGGCAATCCTCTCAGGTGGGCGCCATTGCCATTACAGTGGTACCTCAGGTTAAGGAATTAATTCGTTCTGGAGGTCCGTTCTTAACCTGAAACTGTTCTTAACCTGAGGTACCACTTTAGCTAATGGGGCCTCCCGCTGCCGCTGCGCCACCACCGTACGATTTCTGTTCTCATCCTGAAGCAAAGTTCTTAACCTGAGGTACTATTTCTGGGTTAGTGGAGTCTGTAACCTGAAGCGTCTGTAACCCGAGGGAGAACAAGGGAGGCATTCATGGTGAGTCCCGACACCTCTTTTTCTAGAAAAATATCAGTGGCAGTAGTGTTTCCATGAGAACCCTTCTCCGGGGGAACTGGGTGACAGGTTCCACATCCCTGGCCAATATGAAAGGGTACCACGCACAATTATTTTATTGGATTTATAGACCTAACCTTCCTCCGTCCCATTTAAAACAGCAAGCTGAATGTGCTTGTACATTTACACACCTCCATCTGGATTGAGCTGAGTAAAGAAGAGAGAGAACCGAGAAGCACATAGCCTCCTTTATCGGGGAAAATCAGGCTTATAAACCTCAAGTTACTGCTTTCTGGCAAGGAGGAAAGCTTGGTTACCCAGCAGTTGAAAACTCCCAGAAACACACAGTGAGGCTAAATGATTCAAGCCAATGGCCCACACATGCAGCGAGGCAACAGGGTCTCCAGGGTCAAAGAGTCCTGGCCTCCAACCCCCACACTCTTCTTCTCTAACCCCCGAGTCACAGAGATTCCCTCAGGCCATAAGAGGAGGCAGCATAAACTGCTAGAGTTGGAGCTGGCCTCCGTACAAGGGCACAAGCTGTAAATGTGCAAATTCCACCTCAAGCAGCGGGACAGGAAGACATCCCTATCCAGAGAAAACAGCAGAAGGACCAAGAATAAAAACAATAATAATGTGGATCTAGATCTATCTGCTTGTCACAAAGTTCTCCTGTTCCTCCACCTCCTTCTATTAGTTCAGCAAAGCATGCGCTCGCTCTTCAGCACAGGGTGTGTTTTTTCTGATTCAGGAGGAGGGGGAAACCCTCTCGCTGGGACTTGGAATTTTGTTTATCAGCAACTGCAAAACTGTGTGGGCAGAAAAACAAAACAGGAAAGGAAACGATTCTGGCAGTTTTCACCGTACAACATCCCCTTGGCAGCAATTAAAACTGAAAAGCCCCCCTCCCCTTAGCTGCTTTATTTTAAAAAGGCACCCCTTAATCTTGGTTCTGAGTGCAGCAAGAACTATTTCCCTCCCTTTTGGTGACAGAACAATCAGGAAGCAAGCAAGCTACAGAACAAAGCTACCTCTACGATACAGCAATGCAAGATTTAGAGTCTATTAGTAAGTCAAAGCTTACTTTCCACCATATCTCAGGGCAGCTTTAGGGAGATTAAACATTTGGGTTAACTCGCTTCCCTGGCATTCTGTTTGCAAGTTTGCAATGCATTCATGTGAAGCCAGCAGAACGAAATTTCTCTCTCACACACACACCATAATTCCAGCTTGGTTCTGAATTCACCTGCTTTTAAAGGGGTGGGGTGGAAAAACAGAACTCCAGTGCCATTTTAGAAAGGTCCAGCAACACAACAAAACACAACACAGCACAGCACAATACAATGCAATGCAATACAACACAACACAACACAACACAATACAATACAATACAATATCTTCTTCATGGCTGGAGATGTTGGAAGGAAAGTTCATGTCAAGTTCAATATCTTGTGGTGTGTGAAGAGTTTGATCCTCATGCACCCCTATCGAAGGGGATCCTAAAATATGTAGAACTCAAGGTAATGCATCACCTGGCTTGAGCGTTGTGAAGTCATGGAGCAGTCTAAGCATCCACATCAAAAAGTTCACAGTAAGGATTAGGAATAGAGGTGAAATTCAACTCAATTCACACCTATCTTGAATTTTGCCATTTCTGAAACAATATGAGAACCTAAACTGAGTCATCCTTCAAAACTCGAAGCGATTTGAATTTTTCAATCAACCAAAGTTTTCAAAACAAACCCAAACATACATTAGGGGGAAGTGATGGGATGCAGGTGGCGCTGTGGTGTAAACCACTGAGCCTTGGGCTTGCCGATCAGAAGGTCGGCAGTTCGAATCCCCATGAGGGGGTGAGCTCCCATTGTTCGGTCCCAGCTCCTGCCAACCTAGCAGTTTGAAAGCACGCCAAAGTGCAAGTAGATAAATAGGTACCACTCTGGCGAGAAGGTAAACGGCGTTTCTATGCGCTGCTCTGGTTTCACCAAAATCAGCTTAGTCATGCTGGCCACATGACCCAGAAAAACTGTCTGCGGACAAACGTCGGCTCCCTCAGCCAATAAAGCGAGACAAGTGCCATAACCCCAGAGTCGTTCGCGACTGGACTTAACTGTCAGAGCATAAAAATTGCATATATCAGTGAAAATAGCATACAATAATGCATTATGGTAGGTGATATAATATGTGGACATTATTCAGAACCGCATATGAAAATGTGTTTATTAGGAGGAATGCACACTAAAATACTAGCAAATTGCTGCAGGACTGAATTTAAGATGGGGAAAATTGAGAAATAGTGAGAAACAAAATTGACAGACCCTTCCATCCCTAGTCAGGAGTCTATGAAAATGGATAGTTCTCTGCTTGACTGGGCTTTAAATCTCACATAGGCTATTATTGGAAAGTTGACTGACCAGAAAGTGGCTAAAGAAGTCAGGGAGAAGAAAAGGTGAGCTGAAGGAATCGGGTAGAGCAATCAGTCCACTGATGTTCATGGACCTGAGGGAAGGGTAAGCGGAGGAGACAGGGGCCTGGGGAACAGGTTCGGGGATTGCAAGCTAAGGAGCCAAGGAGATATAATTTTGGCACGTCTACCCCAGAGATGCAGAACTTGTGGCACCCCAGATGTTGTTGGACGACAACTCCCATTAGCCCCAGCCTGCTAATGTCAGGGATGACAGGAGTTGTGATTTGACAACATCTGGAGGGCCACAGTTTCCTCACCATTGGTCTGGAGACTCCTAAGATGGAATCCTGTGTCTAAGAGCAGCACTGAAGGGAGAATTCTGCCAGCTGTTACAGCATTACTGCGGCATTTCTCCTGTCAATCACAAGAAGGGCACTGAAGGGAAGGAAGGAGAAAGATACGAAAACCCACATGTCAGTGTGAATTTCTTCAGCTACAGGTATCTGGCTATATTTTTATTAGGTAGTAAAAATGTCTGTAGTGCCTATGTTTGCTTTTTAGGCAACAAAATCAGAATTTTGATCTCTAGAGTTGGGTAGTTGCCTCTTAGCAGATGTAGTTTTTGGCAGCTATTTTAAAACCTTATCCAGAAATCGATTGTTGGGCACTCACTGACCATTGGCTAAGTGCAAGATCATATTATATACATTGCTCAGTGTACAAATTCTATTTGACAAGCAAGGAGAGGTCATTCAAACGCCAGGCTGGAAGAAACTTAAGCAAACTCTTTATTTCCCAGGACACCTTTGGCTAGCAATTAGTTAATAAGTAACCATGTCCCAGACAGGTGCTGTCGGCTAAGCTTTAGGAGTTCTTGTTTGGATGAAAGGTGAGTCATTTCCCTTTTATGTTGGTAAATGAATTATGTGTCATGGAAAAGACAGATCCTTTTAAGAAGGCAGCAGTAACTTTTTACACACTCATCTAATACTTTCGCATACAAATTTCACAGTGAGTGATGAATGGGAATTAAATTTTACAATAGAGCTTTGGCTCCATAAGGAAGGATGAAAGGGAACATCCAATTGGATCAAAATCCAATCTCCAGTTCATGTTTTAGGATGTCCTTTATTAACCCAACAAATACGAGCAGGGTCATGTGCACATTTGTGACGTTTTCACAGACCCTATATGTGCCACCATTGCTTTGTGATTTGCTTGGACCTTCACAGAATCAACTATACAGTCACTGAGCAGCAGCATGGTTTTATTACCATGTGAGCAGACTTCCCACCCACAAACAACACCACCCCAGCACCGTAAAAGCATAGGGGTCTGCACCTACCACCATGATTATTTATCTTGCCATACAAAATGGTGTCCCAAAAGATTTAGCTAACTGAAGATATGATGAATTCCCCTTCACAACTCCCCACCAAAGTGCCCGTCTCCTGCCAGTAGCTTCAAATCAGGGCAGCACCAGCACCTTGCTATTCCTGGATGTGATGATGACCCATCATTTGGGCAGCCCTCTACTTCCCGCAGGTTTTTAACCTCTCAAACTCTTTGCTTGGATCTGTGCCCCTTCCCCAGCCGCCAGGTCAGGAGTGCTCTGATGGTGTTTCCTGCTTGGCAGGGGGTTGGACTCGATGGCCCTTGTGGTCTCTTCCAACTCTATGATTCTATGATTCTATGTAAGAGCAGGAGCAAGCAATGCCAGTCAAGCTGTCCATTCTTGTTTCCCCCTATACATGGCGGAGGATGAGCCTGAGCAATTCTGTTATTAACCTGAGATGTACGCTGCAACCATCTCTGAAAACCCCTAATGCTCTCTAGCATGTTTATGTGCATGATTAAAATTCCCATCAGTCTCTGTTTCAGAGAATGCTCTGCACATTTTTCAAATGAACACCTTACTCGGTGGAGAAGCAGGATTATGGTGGCAAGCCCTGGTCCTCTTTCTAGCATAGACATGTTCATAAGACTCTCTGCGTAGTCCCTACCTACATACAAACTGCATGCATAGCCAGGGATGTTTCTTAACAGGGTTCCTTGACATGCCATACTGTGTGCAAAGCAAGCATGTAGGGATTGCATGGGTGGTCCTGGTTGGGGACTTTACTGTTGCAATCCTGTCATGTCACACACATTCACTGAATTTTATCCTGTGAACGGCCTTGAGACCTGAAGGTTTAGGGCTGTATTCAAATCAAATCAAATCAATCAATCAATCAATCATGTGTAACGATCATTGGAAAAGTTGATAACCTTTGGTGGAGAAGGCATTTTATTTAGCCAGCTTCAATTTTTACTCCTTCCCCCATAGTGAATGTTCCTTTACTCTCATATTCAAAGACAGGAAGAACAGAAGGCTTTGTTGCTGTATAGCCATTTATTATAACCCATTGCATTTGTCTTTTTTCGACTGTAGGCATACCCAGCCGTTTCCACTGATACACATGCATGGTAGATGTGAGCTTAGAACTTCGTTCCTATTTTACCAACATGTATACCATTATGGAATCATTATGGAATACCGCATTTACTTGAATCTAATGCTCACCTCTTTTTTTGGCCAAATGACATTGCGATAATTAAGGTGTGCATTAGATTCGATGGCACATTTACATTCGCCAGCAAATACTATTTTTGGTTTCAAGGTTCTGATAACTGAGGTGTGCATTAGATTCAATGGTGCATTAAACTCGAGTAAATACAGTAGACTTGACATGGTAGACGACTGGTGTAGTGTAGCATTTAGAGTGTTTGGCTAGCGCTGAGAAAGATCATTACTTTTGTTGTAACAAATAGCTTCTTTGCCTTGCATCATTGCTAAGAAGGCTGCTGCTCCTTTAAATAGCACATACTGTATGTGTCATATCTGAACTGACAAGGTGATGAAAGAATGAAGAAAATCCCCTTCTCCTTGGTTTCTAAAACAAGATGATAAACACCAAAGTGATGTTAGCACTGTCTAAACCACAATGGGTCTGGAGACAGCTCATTCAACCTGAGCACCTGAAAGATAACCTTGGGGCTTCTTCATTAAGCCCCCTTCCCCAGCTCCAAGGAATGAGGGGGATCCTGCGACTGCTAACTTGACAGGTGTGGTAAGTTAAAATTACCTTTTTCCAGCTGCCCTTCTTCAATCCTGACCCGGTACCAACAAGATTCTCCCTCTGCCTATAGACGTCGCCTGAACAGAGGAGGCTTGCACAATCCAACCACATGTTCTTGCAGCTCTCCACATTTTAAGGGAAAGGGCCTTAGTAAGTCAGTTTCAGGTTGCTTCTGTGCTTCGTTCACATTTTGTCACCCAGATTTCCTGAAAGAAGCTGCAAGGGGCGGCGGCGGTGGCAGCAGCAGCAGCTCCATTTCTCTGGCTCCACAGTCTCAGCATGTACCCATCTTTTCCCAAGCAGCGTCTTCCGGGGCTCAGCAGCTTGTCAGATGAAAGCATTGGCCTAAAAACCAGGAACTGCTGGTTCTACTGCCATGACGCCAGCTAGACATCTATCCCAGGACATCAGCAGCTCCCGTTGCTCTGTCCCAGCTCCTGCCAACCTAGCAGTTCGAAAGCACGCCAGTGCAAGTAGATAAACCACTGCGACAGAAAGGTAAACGGCGTTTCCGTGCACTCCGGTTTCCGTCACAGAGTTCCGTTGAGCCAGAATTGGTTTAGTGATGTTGGCCACATGACCCGGAAAGCTGTCTGTGGACAAACAGCGGCTCCCTCGGCCTGAAAGTGAGATGAGCACCACAACCCCATCGTCGCCTTTGACTGGACTTAACCGTCCAGGGCTCCTTTACCCAGGACATCAGGAGTGGGAAACCTTTTTAGCTCTGAGGGCCACATTCACTTATAGGCTACCTTCCAGAGGTCACATGCCAGGAGTGAGAGGGGTCAGAGGCAAAGGTGGCAGAGAAATGAATACCAATTTCATCTATGTAAAATAGGCTGCTTCCTACAAACACACACTTCTCCTTATCCTTCATTCAGGCAACAAGAGTCCCTTTTATTACCGTATTTTTCACCCTATAAGATGCACCAGACCACAAGACGTTTTTGGAGGAGGAAAACAAGAAAAAAAATATTCTGAATCTCAGAAGCCAGAACAGCAAGAGGGATCACTGCGCAGTGAAAGCAGCAATCCCTTTTGCTGTTCTGGCTTCTGTGATAGCTGCGCAGCCTGCATTCGCTCCATAACACACACACACATTTCCCCTTACTTTTTAGGAGGGAAAAAGTGAGTCTTATAGAGCAAAAAATACGGTATTCAAGGACACATTCCATCCAGACAGGGGTTTTCTTTGAGCAGGAACTCGAGGGAACTGATCTTGAAAAGGATTCCATTTCAGCAAGCCATGATGTGGCCACACCTGTAGTTTCTTTCTCTGGCACCCCAAGCCACCTGATACGCTCATGAGTACCAGGAATCTCAGGCAACTTAGGCTGGTTGACTGGCTTGAAGACCCAGAAGTGCCTTGGCTGCAAAAGCAATCCAGGATTTGTTTCCTGGCCAGGCAGAATAACACAGGTGAGAGCAGAAAGAGGCAGCACACTCCAACCATAAACAGCATAAATCAGTTTCACGGTTTGGCAGCTAGCAAAGCAGCCCATTAGAAGTTATACAATATTTCTTCCAGGCTTTTTGGGATTAAGCTCCTTTGACTCTCGACTTCTTTTTTAGCTCTTTTCTACTCTCAGCCGAAGAGTACTCCTTCCAGTTTTATGAATGAAAACCTCCTTCTGTTGCAGAGGTCTGGATCAGGTGCCAAGGATGCTGTTTCGGTGAGGCTAATTGATGCAAAAAAAAAAAAAAAAAGGACGTTAAGCTTTTATACCACCTGCATTTCAAACACGCCATGGTCATTAAGGTAAGGCTTCTCTTCACTAAACGATCAGGGAGATTTTTGTGGGCACAGTGGTGATGGATTGGGATGGGAGGTATCAGCAGGGAGGTAAATCATATCAGAGCCAGAACTAATGAAATCTGTTGTGTTGTTCTCGGAGTTCTGTCTGGAATTCTTCCTGAAGGCGCTCCATCGAAGCCCGTTTGCTCCCGCACTGCCAGCTGGAAAATCCCCAGGAGGCAGGCATCATCCCGGACAGTTTCACAATCTAAACCGAACTGTTTCACTCCTCAAATATGAGGGGGAAAGGATGTCTGGCATCCTCCGCTATCCTGGGGCTGTGCATTATACAGACGGTTCCTAATGAACTCGTCTAGTCTAACAGGTTCATATGAATCACAGACTTTGTCACAGGAATAGAGGAAGCGGCCTTATAGCATGACAGGCCACCGGTCCATCTGGCTCAGTATTCTTGACACTGACTGGCAGCAGCTCTCCAGGGTTTTAGGCAGGGAATATTCCTACCTAGATATTCTGGGCGCAGTGGTTTTCAACCTTTTTGAATCCACGGCGCCCTTGACCAACCACATTCTTTCTGTGGCTCCCCTGTGGGAGAGACTGACACTGGGGTTCCATTACAGCAGGAGTTCTCAACCTGTGGGTCCCCAGATGTTGTTGGACTACAACTCCCATCATCCCTGACCTCTGATCATGCTGGCTAGGAATGATGGGAGTTGTAGTCCAACAACATCTGGGGACCCACAGGTTGAGAAACACTGCATTACAGGATGTGTGCATGTGGGGATTCCCCTGTTCTATATATACATACAGTGGTACCTCAGGTTACAAATGCTTTGGGTTACAAATACTTCAGGTTACAGACTCTGCTAACCTGGAAGTATTACCTCGGGTTAAGAACTTTACTTCAGGATGAGAACAGAAATCATGCTGCGGCGGCAGCAGTGGGAGGCCCCATTAACTAAAGTGGTACCTCAGGTTAAGAACAGTTTCAGGTTAAGAATGGACCTCCAGAACGAATTAAGTTCTTAACCAGAGGTACCACTGTATACAGTTGTGCCTTGGTTCTTGAACGTAATCCATTCTGGAAATCCGTTCAACTCCTGAAACCATTCAAAAACCAAGGCACAGCTTCAGATTGGCTGTAGGAGCTCCCTGCACTCAAGCGGAAGCCACGTCGGACGTTCGGCTTCCAAAAAACGTTCCAAAACCGGAAGACTTACTTCCGGGTTTTCGGTGTTTGGGAGCCAAAACATACGAGTGCCAAGGCATTCGAGAACCAAGGTACGACTGTATATGGTGGCATTGCAAGAGCCAACATGCTACTGCTTGTTTCAAACTGCAGCATTTTGGACCTCACCCTTCCAAGCAGTTTTCATCAAAGCCTGGCTGCGCACTGGGCAAGCAGTTTGTCTGAATGCACACTCATGCTGCTGCTGAGGGTACTGCCACAGCTGCCACATGGGTAGGCTATTAAGATTTTGGGCAGGCAAGGGGAGGGTGAATGATGTGATTATGGGTTTTCTGTAAGATCGGTGGGCACAACAGAGCTATCAGGGTTGCACCCATGGCAATACCTGGACAGAACCACAGAATACTGCCCGCTCGCCCCGGCACAGTCGCTTGGGAATTTTAACTCTGTGAGGCATAAACTACCCAGAATTCTTAGAAGACTGTGTGCTTTGAATGTGCACACAACCTTAGAAAGAAGAGGAGTGGAGGCAAATCTACCTGCACGTTTATTTATTTTTGCCAATTAATTTTATCGCTTTTCAAAAAATTTAACAAATTAACATCAAATTAAATCAAATAATTAATATAATTCAAATATCCCCACACGTTTGTGCCAACATGCAAGTCCTCCAATTCCATACTTATCCGCGGCAAAGGAATTGCCAACTTTCTTTAGAGCAGCTGTACTTAAGTCAACAATCTGCAGTTGACCCTCTCCCCCCCCCCACCTCAATAGTTAGAAGACAAACATTAATCACATCAGCTGCATCAGTTGTGGGGGGCGGGGGGTGTGGAGCTGAGTGGAGTCATAGACAGAACAGACTTTAGTTAGCAATTGGCCTGTTAACAAGAGGAATTAGTAATCCAGCTCACACTGATACAACAAGGATCTGAAAACAGGCTGCTATCCCCTTACTACACAAGAAGATTCAGGTTGGATGGGGCATCATGAAAGTCTCATCAATACCACAAGAAGTGTGAGCTCCCCCCCCCCCCGCCCCTGCACTTCACTGACTTCATACTGGTGACTTTCAAGTGAGCCCAAGGGAAATGAGCTTGGGAGAGGGAGGGGATAAATGTTGATTGCATAGACGCACATATGCACCTTTTGCAGTGTAACAGGAAAATTACGCATCACACCCAGTCCTATAAACAGCTAATTGCCCAATCTGATCCGGTAAATTAGCACCACAAAAGCCTGTCTAATGCACACAATGGACTCCCCAGAGTGGATCAGGAGGGGAAATTAATTCGCATCCTCCATGAGACAGGCCCGTAGGTAAGGATTAGAGCCAACTATGGAGGCAGGGTGGAGAAGAAATTTCACAAAACCATCCCCACCCTGAATTTGGCCTTTGGATAGAGGCAAACCTGAGCTCTCCCATTGCCCTCTCAATATGCAACATAACATGTACTAAAAAAAGAACAGAACTCTTCGCCTGGGAGCTAACTGGCTCCTTTGATTTTAAAATGTTAAAAGTAGCTACAAATATCTCATCTGCATCCACCAACCACATCAAACAAGTTCCTACTCAAGAACAGATTCTCTGCAGTATCGCCATTACTAGTCTACGTTCGATAGGTGTGCTAGAACCACTTCATTCTGTGTACAGCCTTTTCTTGATGAAACATTCATGGTCTAATTTCTAGGAGGGATAGAATGGATAGCATACCAGCATTAAGCAAAGGCCGTTCACATGTTGTATTCCCTTCTGAAAAATCGGGGGGAACGGTTACAAGAAGGGATGGTAGGATCTTTTGGTTTCATTTCTTCCCCACATTAAATTAATTTCTCTGCATTTCTGCAGCAATTTACGATGATTATTTTTTTAACCAAGCCTCATAGAAATTCAGCAGCATTTTAATAATAATAATAATAATAATAATAATAATAATAATAATAATATCCCTTCCAGTAGCACCTTAGAGACCAACTAAGTTTGTTATTGGTATGAGCTTTTGTGTACATGTACCCTTCTTCAGATGCACAAACTTAATAACAATAACAAACTTAGTTGGTCTCTAAAGTGCTACTGGAAGGAATATTATTATTATTTTTTTGTTTCGACTATGGCAGACTAACATGGTTACCTACCTGTAATCAGCATTTTAGTTTAACTTTCTCATAATAATCACTTCTTCTTTTTTTGCATGCAGTTTTGTCTAATTATACATTGTTTTGCAAGGACATAGGAAAATAGAAAGCTGCCTAAACTGAATCTGACCATCGGTCCATTTAGCTCAGTATTGTCTACTCATTGACTGGCAGCATCCTTCCAGGGATTCAGGCAGGGATCTCTCTCAGCCCTACCTGGATATGCTGGGTGTTGAGCGTGGGACCTTTTGCACGCAAAGCAGATGCTCTACCGCTGAGATGCACCACCTTCTCCATTCAACACATGGGAACATTCAACACATGGCTCTGGGTCACCACGCGGTGCTTCAGCTCCACATTCCTGGCAGCTGCTGGGAGAGGTATGTGATCTACTTTCATACTGGCCCCAGTCCACATGTGGAATGCTATTGTTTCTATTTGTACCCCACTCTGTAGACCAGAAAAGAACTGCTGCTGCTAAGCACAACAGAAATATTACAAAATATCTTAAGTATGCCGGAGGGGGCAACCCAAATTAAAACCTGTACCTAAAATTGCCACAACATTGAGATGGTACCACCTTGGCTACCCTTGCTATAATCATTAAGACTGCCGCTCTAGACCAGGGTTTTCCCAAACTCATGTCTCCGGCTGTTTCGGGACTACAGTTCCCATCATCCTTGACCACTGGCCCTGCTAGCTAGGGATGATGGGAGCTGTAGTCCAAAAACAGCTGGAGACCCAAGTTTGGGAAGCCCTGCTCTAGACACAACACAGTACAGTGGTACCTCGGGTTACAGACGCTTCAGGTTACAGATGCTTCAGGTTACAGACTCCTCTAACCCAGAAATAGTACCTCGGATTAAGAACTTTACCTAATGGGAGGCCCCATTAGCTAAAGTGGTACCTCAGGTTAAGAACAGTTTCAGTTTAAGAATGGACCTCCGGAACGAATTAAGTTCTTAACCCGAGGTACCACTGTAGTTGGAATGGTCACACTTCCATAGCACTGACTTGTGTTTTCCATTTTTAAAAGCATTACAATCCTTAAAGCATTACAGTTGCATGCACATCTACCTGTGTCCAACTGAACAAACGCTTTTCCGTTTAACATAATGTGGCAGATTGACACGTTTGCCATCTTAGTTGTGTTTGTTTTAATTGACGAGAGGAGCGCGGAATGCTAGCAGCATAACCACCTTAGACCTTAGTTTCAGCTTTCAGGTGCCTTGATTTATTGATTTGGCCAATTCCCATTTAATAGGTTCTCTCACTCAGTCTCGAGTCAACGGTATTCCCAAGGGGCCTCTGCTCTCACCTCTAAAGACTCAGGGGAGGGGAGCCAAGTGAGGCAATCTGCACTTGGGGGGCCCCAGACCAGGCTCATTAAGTTTGTTTTCCTGTTTGAAAAAGAAAACACCTTTGCAGTCTCAAGGCTAGTGGGAACCAATAAAATAAAATAAAACCATACTTTCCAAAGTGAACATTTGGTCAATATTTTGGTTTGGCAAATTAGCCAGTTGTAGAAATGGGATGGAGAACTTGCCTTCCTCCAGATACTATAGGACTCAAACTTCCATTATCTCTGACCATTGGCCATGCTGGCTGGGGCTGATGGGAGATGGAGTCCAACATCACCTGGAGGATCAGCCAGCTCTACATCTTCTCTTGGAGCCCAGGTGCTGAAGGGCCTTCTCCTCTTGTGCTCATGAACAGTGATTCTACTCTTGAGCCAATGTGACCAATGCAGAACTTCAAATCAGACCAGGCAGTATCATGTGGCAATGAAAGTAGGCGTCATTTCTGGGAAAGCAAGGAAGAACATTAATTTAATCTTTTTTCTTCTTTTTTTTTACAGGAGAGTTCCTTTAATGACTTTGCCAACTTTGCGTACTCTGTTTGCATAGATTTCCTGCAATGTATTGAAATCTAGAATAACTATTTCTGTCCCCTTTCAAGTTCACGCTGGGAATCACACATCCTTCAAACTCCTTGGGAAGATGGAAGTGTGTGTGGCAATCTCAGAACATTCCTGCCAAGTAGGGAGAACAATTCCTTCTGAAAGTGTCTATTGCAAGATAATAGAAGCAACCAAGTATCATGCTCACCCATGCACAAACAAGCCTGACTCCCAGCCTTCAAGAAGGATGAGAAGTTCATTTGGCACCAAGATTTACATGGAATTTGTGTTCTGCTCTGGCTCAGTGGTGTTTAAACCCGTGTTCCAATCGGAACCATCTTGAGACCAGAGTGGCTTCTGCAGTTGGCCTTCCTGTTATTTCACTGGCATTCCAGGCATTTCTGGGGGAAAGACCACAAGAAGTGCCCTGCTGGACCAGGCCAAAGGCCTACCTAGTCCACCACCTTGTTCTCGCAGTACCTAACGGTGGTTGGTACTGCTGCAAGCAACGGTGTGGGGCTGCTGCAAGCAAGATCTGGGTGCAGCAGCACCCTCCCCACCTGTGATACCCAGGAACCAGTTTTCAGAGGCACACTGTCTCTGACAGTGGCAGTGGAACACAGCTGTTATGGCTAGTTGCCATGGACAGACTTATCCTCCATTAAATTGTCTAACCCTCTTGTAAAGCCATCCATGCTGGTGGCCATCACTGCCTCCATTGGGAGCTCCTTCTGCAGTCCCTCCAAACTGTATCATGAATTCCACACCGAGAAGACCAGAAATTAATTGCACTTCTGTATAATATGCATTAAAGGAAACTTACAGTGAATAAAATATGACTATATTTGACCCCCCCTCCACCAAAAAAAGTGAAGGATGAAAACCTCAACACTTCACAGAGACAATCATTTTAAGGAATTCTAAATGCCCAATGGATTTTGAGCTTTCCTGAGAGCAGACAGTGATGAGGGCAGGTATATCACTCCAAAATTAAGGTGCCATAGTTGAAAAGGCCACAGGCAAGAGGAAACAGCCTAGTTCAGTTCCAAATTGTTAAGGTCAGAAACTGCACCTTGAATTGGACACAGAAATTAATTAGTAGCCAATAAAACTGGTACATGAGCAGCATAAATATGATCTCAACAACTAACTAGCCCCAGACAAAACGCTGATTGTTGCTTTCTACACAAAATCAAATTTCCAGTCGGTCTTCAAAGCTAGCCCCATGTGCAATACATTGCAGTAGTCCAACCTGGTGCTAACTAGAGCAGGGATGACCATGAAGATGTTAACTTTTCCAGGAAGGGGCACAGCTGGCAAACCAGAAGGCCTTTGCGGCTATCATTCCTAACTGAATATCCCAGAGAAGTGCCATATACATGAGCATCACCAAGCTACAGACCAAGCTTCATGCCATTTGTCTATCTGGACCAGTCACATCTGACTGGTAGTGGTTCTCCAGGGGTTTCAGACAAAGGGTTTTTCATATCAGGTGCTGCTCCTTGATTCTTTTAATCTGGGACCTGCACACACATACACACACATTTACACTTTCACAGTTATAGACAAACAGGGCCAAACAATGGATGTTGGGCAGGATAGCCAATAGACCTAGGGCATTAAGCTCAAAATGCGTCTCTGATTTTGACACTTGAGGTTTTTAAAAAACTATTTGATAATTTTTGCAACTTGTTTGTATGTACATTGGACCAAAATGTGACACACACTCTCAGCTTAGAAGTGCAGATTTCAGCAAATAGGAGAGGTGATCTGGTAAAAGACATATTTTTTGTGTTAACTGGTAATAGATTTTGTCATATTAAAGAGCTAAAAATATTCACAAAAATGATTAAGAAAGTACTGGTTCTGATGGAACAAGATTAGACCATGAAGAACGTTCCCTCTCAGATCCGCTGATTCTATAAACAAGCCACTGGCTCTTTTCTGGGTGTCTTAAAAAGGGTTTTGTGTGTCATCATTTTTTATTTTTCTCATGGCTAGGTCCCTCAGAAGCTGGAAATGGCCTGGGTCACTCTAGACCTCTGAGAAGGCCTTTGGGCAAGAGGCTAGGTTCATAAATCCTGGCCTCTGAATAGATTCCTTCCATCTCAGGCAGGAGAAGACGGTGTGTGGGAACTGCCTCTTGCTTGGGAGAGTCACGTTCCACCTGTGCCCTGCAGGGGTTGCTGGTGACGCTGATAGAAGCAAGTGGCTCTGAGACTTGCATTCAGACACATACAGAAACTATGCAGAATGCAGACTGACCTCTTAATCCTTAATGGGTTTCCTCCTCTACAAGCTTGGTGTGGTTTCAACCACAAAAACCACACTATAGGAGACAAAAGCAGGCAGGACCGGCCAAGCAGCCTAGTGCATTGGGACATGTTGCAAAGCAGTCGCTCCCAAACATTGCATTCTGTGGAATAGGCAAAGAATCAATCAATCATTCTCAAGCACCACCTCGGCCTGCATTCAACGACTGCAAGACGGGTACCGGTTAGGTAGGGTCGGGTCAGCAGAAGGATCTGACTTCTACACCTCCACTAAGCCAAAAGGGGCACCCCCATTGAAATCCTCCTTCCTGTTTCCTTTCAGTACCTTCTGAAGAACAGCCAACTAGTGCCAATGGGAGGTTTTTCTATATGGGTGCAGGTGTGCGCTAGATCCATCGGGACCCCAGCTGGGAAGATGGGCTCACATCCCTGCATGCTACAGACCCAACTGAAATTGGAGGTACTCCATCAATTCTCTGACCTAGGATCAATTTTTTTAAATCCTCCAGCATGACTTATGCAAGGCAATTCAGGCTATTCTCAAGGGGACAGCAGATGCTCTCTCTCCCCCCGCCTCCTCTCTCTTGTTAAGAAATACCACAATTAGATTTCACTCAGGACTAGGCACTGCCAAGATGACCATGGGGACTAATTCTTCATAATCCATGGGCTGAACTCCACCCTTGCACCAGCTCAGAGTTTGCATAGCTTCTAGAGTTACAACAGACAAAACAACTGGCATTATTTAGGATACTTGGCATGAGTTTCGGTGCAACTGTCAGTGCATCTCCCTTTCCAAATCCTTTTTCCTCAAGGCATTGGATTCAATCAAGATTCCTATCTATGGGGATTCCCTCCTTTATTCATGATTGGACACAGACATGCCCTCTGGCTGTCTGCACGCTCTCCCACTTTCAGAATGATGAAATACACTCCATGCCCACTAGAGTGGGTGTTTCCACTGAGGTAGTGCAGCAGATTGGCCAAGGAGCCAAAAACCCACCAGTTCAGGTCTCACTTCTCCCATGGCTTCGCTATTCACAGCATGCCCACACCTCCGCAGGCCAACAACGGAGAGGGAATAATACTGAAGGGTTGCTGGAAGAAAAACTGCAATGATTGATGTGAAGTGCTTTGGAAAACTCTCATGGCCTAGAGATAAATGAAGTACAATTTCGAGACACAGGTCCTGAAACTATAATCTGACTACAGCTAGTGATTCACTAACCAGAGCATAATTCTAGCAGCAGTTTTGGTCCTGAAGGGACAAAAAACACAGAGCCAGGAAGACAGCATCTTCATCAAGCGCTGAGCAATACTCTAATTAGACATACAGTGACATGACTGCCCTCAAATGGCAATACACATAAAATATAGGCGTGATATCCATATTAACTTAAGCCCATTGATTTCAAGGGGGTCTCCTTTGAGTGTGGGGGCCCAGCGGGGGCAGGGGATGCATGAAACACACAAGGACTCTAGGGCAGAGCTTGTGTGCATACCCCAATTCCCACCATCCCTGACCGCTGGTCCTGCTAGCTAGGGATCATGGAAGTTGTAGGCCAAAAACATCTGGAGAGCTGAGTTTGAGGAAGCCTGGTATAGTGGAAGTGGAATCGGGTCTGATTACCTCTCCCCCCTCACCCTTTATGCATCAATATGTAACATTTGTGTGTTGTCCTAGGTGGAAGGCAGTGAAAGGAAGTAGAGGCAGATGGAGGAAATCCTTGAACCATCTGACTTGCTTCTCTCTCCTATCATGCCCAATTATCATGCCATTTTGTCAGCTCAAGCTCTTCTAGACCCGGCCTGCCTCCCAAAATCCATGTCCCTAACGGGTTAAAAGTAGATGCCTTCAAGCATACACCTTAAAACATACAAGGCCCACCTGGTTAAAATTCCTAAGGCAAACATACCACAGAGCGCGCCTCCTCCTTCAGCAGGCAGACCCACACAGCTGTTATAAAACAGCACGGCTGCCTGGTGGGGTTTGTGTTCCTGGCACTTTACCCTGCTTTCAATTCTATATCCTAAAAAATAAAAAAATAAAAAATAAAAAATGCATGCATGAGTTCAGCAAACTGTCATCGAGGCTGCAAAATAATAATAATGGTGAAGTATGGCTCACTGGCAAGGCTGGGAGTAAAGCAAACAGGCAGCAAAAAAGCCACTGCGTCTCAGGCTGTCTAAGAAAACTGGATAGCCCAGAGGGCTGGGCAGTACAGATGGAGAAAAAGCTCATACTTTCCCATGCTATGCTAGGCAGCAGGTACCCAAAGACAGCAGGATAGCAGCTGCACCCGACAGCAGATGATGCATTTTCAGCCTTGCATATATTCGCAGTGGGAACAGCTTGATGGGCAAACACACTCCTTTAAAAGAACGTGTGGCCCTGGTGGCTGTGAGTTGATACATCTATGCCAGAGGGGCATATGTGGCAGAGAGACCAGGGTTCTCTGCTTTTGGTCATATGAATCCTTTGCAATAATTTTTAAATTTTGCAAAACAACAACAAAAACAAAAGCAACCTCCAAAGTGATAAAGACCAGTATCTTCAAAGGCTGTCTCTTGTAGAGGAACAGGCCATCCCTCTTCAAGGTTGCTTTGCATTTGACAAACCAGCAATAAAATTTATGTTTTTTCCACCATCCATTCATGGATAACTCCAGGTCCAGAAAAACATTTGGTCTCCATTGTCTGCCCCACCTCCTCTTTTTATGCTTTTCTATCTCTCCATAAAAAGCTAGCAAGTGCCTGCCATAAGAATGAGAGAAGGGCATTTTGCTCAGGACAGGGGTGGAGAACCTATGGTCTTCCAGTTCTTGCCAGACCCCGACTTCAACAGCTCCAGCCAATATGGCCAAGAGAACCATAAACCCATAGAATTGTAGAGTTGGAAGGGACCCTGAGGACCATCTAGTCCAACCCCCTGCAATGCAGGAATGTGCAGCTGTCCCAGATGATGGGGATCAAACCTGCAACCTTGGCATTATCAGCATCACACTCTAAAACCAACTGAGCTATTCCAAGATAAATAGTTATGGATGATGATGATGATGATGATGATTTATACCCCGCCCATCTGGCTGGGTTTCCCCAGCCACTCTGGGCGGCTTCCAACAGAATATTAAAATACAATAACCAATTAAACGTTAAAAGCTTCCCTAAACAGGGCTGCCCTCAGATGTCTTCTAAAAGTCTGGTAGTTGCTTTTCTCTTTGATATCTGGTGGGAGGCCGTTCCACAGGGCGGGCGCCACTACCGAGAAGGCCCTCTGCCTGGTTCCCTGTAACTTGGCTTTTCACAGTGAGGGAACCGCCAGAAGGCCCTCGGCACTGGACCTCAGTGTCCGGGCAGAACGATGGGGGTGGAGACGCTCCTTCAGGTATACTGAACTGAGGCCATTTAGGGCTTTAAAGGTCAGCACCAAAACTTTGAATTGTGCTCGGAAACATACTGGGAGCCAGTGTAGGTCTTTCAAGATAATGGATAATGGAGCTGTAGTCCAATAATGTCTGGGGTGGCTACAGATTTACTATCTCTGGCTTAGAAACAGCATTGTGTATTTCCTTTTACGCAGACAGGCAAAAGTGGCACATAGGGCCTGTGGCATGAACATGTGGAGGGGAAAGATGAAATTCCAAGTGACATTTTAAAGAAGTGAACAGATTATGCAATTAAAACCTTACATTCTGTTTAACGTCACCACTAAAAGTAATGCCGTTTTTAGTACCAGAGAGGTATTTAAAGCAGAAGGCACAGCCATACTTTTGTGGGGAGTCTGAAACCTCAGAACGTCTTACGGTGGCCTCTAAAAGCCATCCTGAGCACTCCCCAGCAACCTAATGAGCTACTGGCTTCTTGCGCATGCCACACAGATTAAGTTTTCCATCTCTGCTACCATTAGCAATCAAATGGGCGCCAAAGAACCTTACTTCCTGCCCAGCCTCCATGTTAAAAAGAAAGTATCTCAATATTTGCCTAGGCTACGTCCAAAAAAATACGAGGCTGCTGGCTGATCTTTCGCTCTACTCCAGAGTTTGCTGGTGGCCCTAGGTAATAATCTCATGCCAAACTTCCTCACACCCCGGTGGCTGGCCCCAGGGCAGACCACAGAAACCTTCAATCGAGGCCTGCGAACAAGAGGCCCACAGTCCTCCTCCATCAACTGCCCCCTTCTGCTGCCGAATTCCCCCTAGAGAGATATTCCACAGAGTAAATTCTATGTTCTTGGCACTCAACCCCAAAATATACTCTATTCAAGGCTCGGTGGTGGTGGGGAGCCAACCAAGATTGAAAAGGAAGAAGAAATTTACAATCTGCTATTCTGGGAAGGATACACAAGCCCAGCAATACTGAAAGAACCATTACCTTGGAATCAAAAGCTACAACCTCATCCTCAGGCTTCTTGTGTCCCCCTCCCCGTTGTTGTCTAGGCAGGAATGTGAGGTGACAATGAAAGTGCAGGGGCACCAGCTCCTGGAAGCTGAGACCTTTGGGGGCCCCCTCAATATTTTGGGGGTCAGGACCAGCCCCTCCCATGTCCCCAAAGCATGAAGGCTCCTTCTCCTGCTGCTGCCGTAGAGAAGAAAGCAGGTCAAAGCTGTCCTGCTCCATGGTTTGCACCAGAAGGAGGCAGAGGAGGAGCCACCAGCCATTGTTTGAAAACCCACCAGATATTGAAAGGTCTTCCGGGATGAACCCAATTCCAGAAAGGTCACAGGACCCATGAATACATGGTTGTACAAGCCACACAGATGTAGAAACTATTGAGTGAATGAAACAAACTTTCAGAGATGATGCATGCAAGCACAACATGTCCAGTTCCTTTCCCTATCTAATTTTGGATTCCCGGTCAAATTCCAGTCATCTGAATGCAAGTAAACCACCCTGTGGAATGCCCTCCCACCAGATGTCAAAGAGAAAATCAACTACCAGACTTTTAGAAGACATCTGAAGGCAGCCCTGTTTAGGGAAGCTTTTAATGTTTAATAGGTTATTATATTTTAACATATATTAATATTTTAATATTCTGTTGGAAGCCGCCCAGAGTGGCTGGGGAAACCCAGCCAGATGGGTGGGGTATAAATAATAAATTATTATAATATTATTATTAACTGATGTTTTCACAAGACTCTGTTACAATGCCTTGCTCAGATCTTGGCATCAGTTGATTTGATAGACCTTAGTTCTGTAGGTGTCTACGGAGCTTCAGGTCTGTGTCATGCAGAAGTGAGATTAAAAAGAAAAAGAAAAAAGAAAATAAAAGTGCAGCTCTAATCTGACAACAAGTCAGATACAAAAGACGTGGCTGGATATAGGTTACAGCATGAACTTGGAATGAAAACATAGGCAATGACACTGGGGCTTTCCTCTGTTGCATCAAGAAATGTAAGACTAGGCCAACAACATATTATGGTGCTAAGCGGTACTACAGAATATACAGACTGCTACACACACGGCATCTTTCAACAGGATAATGGGAAGATTAGCTAAAAAGCAAAGCCAAACAATCCTTCCAACACAAAAGGCTTATGTCAGGAATACACAGTTACCAAGGAGCCAGGTAGCGAATGCACCGCCATGGCTCGAAATCCTCCCATGTGGTCTTTGCTTACGCTGCAGAATTCCATCTAGCCCTAAAAACTGGTCAGCCGGGAAGATGCCTAGGCAAGCAACATGCACAAATGTTTGCTCAAGGGGACTCTCGTGTTCGTTACATTTGGTGAGATGCCGGCCTCGCTGACCTGCTTTACTGTGCTGACTGGGAATCAGCAGAATCCTGTCCGAGGACACAAATAATCCCATCTAAACGCAACGGGAGAGGACTTGCCTATTGTTGATTAAGTGCTGCAATGCTCCCCCCCCCCAATGACTGGATTCAAGCAAGTTCTAGAGCCAAGGCAGGCTCCCCACCGAGCCTCCGCTGCCCTCGCCTTGGCCTTACGCCACTTATCCCTCCCCTCCTCCAGCTACGAGCTCTCAGCCTTGCACTTTCTGTCCAACCGGTTCTACTCTTATTTTTGTTTCACTGGGGATTATCTCCATGGCAATGTCCAGGTGACAGCAAGGGGGGAGAAAACCCACCTGCACTCAGGCCTAAATCCCTTACAGTGTGTCATAAAAGCGGGTGGGGAGGGCAGCGATTCTCCTGGAGCCCCAGTGTCGTCAAAGAAAGCAAAATACAGTTGCTTTGGAAAGCTGGGGGTAGGGGGAGCCTCACACAATGGAGGGGAATTTATGTTCAATCTTGAGTGTTGAGGATAATGGAGCTGATTGGCAAAAAAATAAATAAAAAAATATTCAGGCCCCAGAATCAGGGCCAAGTTTATTTTTCCTCTTCACCTCTCTCTTAAGCAAAACAACACAGCTTTTGCTTTGCACAAGTGTTGTGTGTGTGTGTGTGTGTGTGTGTGTGTGTGTGTGTGTGCATTTTAGCCGTTCTCATTCCGTGAGGGGGAAGATTTGGTCAGTCACAAAAGCTCAGCATGCAGGATAAATGGGAGCAGAGCTCTTTCGCAAATAAAACCTTTATTATGGTTGCTTAGTGCTTTGAAGTATGTACTACTTTATGAAAACTGTCAGAGTCAAAGCCACAGAGGAAATTCTCAGAGTTGCAGCGAGGGGAGGGATCTTTATTCCCAGGGGTTTTTAACTCCCAAATTCTAGGTTTGTATGCTTTGGGGGAGATTTCAAAAACTCGTAGCTGCCCAGGCAGCTGACTACCTAGTCTATTTCCTGGTATAGTTCCATTGACAATTTATAATGCTGTCTCATACACTCACATACACAGACTTGCCTCATGATAGTGATGGTGGACATGGGATGGTCTCTATCAGGTCAGGGCCATTGGCACAGCAGAGCCAAAGACTGAAATAGTGGGATGCACACCCAGCCTCTTTCATTCATTACCTTCAGGGACCAAACTGGGATTTCCTGCCAAGTATCAATTCTGCAGATGTTGGATTCTTGGCAAGGAGTTTGCGCATGCTCCCGAGGCAACAAGTAAACATCTCTTGAGTACATGCTCAAGCCAAGCTCACAACAGGGGAGTTAGTGGTGTCCATCTGCCCTCTGAAAAACAGCACTGTGCATCTTCAGAAATCCTCCTTTGGTTCTCAGCCTTGCTTCTTCTCTTGTTGGAGGTGGAAGAACAATATCAGAAGGAGGGGTGGCCAAGCACTGATGGCTTGGGAAGTGAAGAAGATGGTTCTTCAGATCATGGGTGGTCATTGTGGTGCCTCCAGATACTGCTGGATTCCAGCACCCTTCATCCCTGAACTCTGCCCATGCTGGATGGGGCTGATGAAAGTTGGGAATGCCATAATGGACACCTGAATTCCACTTGTTTGACTGCTCATCTGCACAACAGAAATAAGCAAGTTGAAAAGAGCATTTAACTTTATAATAGCAGCAGAAGAGTTCAGATAGATGTTCAAGGACCCAAGGAAAATTTCCACTGAAGCTGCTGTCCCCCATTGGCACCAGTAGAGTTTGGCCCTCAGTGATGGCAAAAGAGCAGCTGAGTCCATCATCCTTTCGCCGTCAATGACCAGACCTATTTTCCCCTCCACGATGGTTCAGTAAACAATTCACTATTCCCTGGGCTATAATCTTCCTTGCTTCTCCCCGGACCACCCCCAAAGCCACAGCCAGTGGTACTCTATAAACATTTTAGGAAACATATCAAATCATGGTTCTGATTTCTGATCCCACCTTTGAGGAGGGCAACACAATACAAACACCTTTACTGGCATTCCAAGTTAAGGCATTTCAAATCAGTGGGATAAATTTAAAAGGGACAAGAGTGAGGCTGTTGAGGGTCACAAGGCATTCGATGGTTCTGCTTCACGGGACAGTTATTGAAATCAGATTGATGACTCAACAAATTCTAATTTCTGTCCTGGCAAAAACAACAACAACCCAATGCTCTGTAGAACTGAGCCCTCAGAGTTTGGCAGCAGTCTTATAGGAACAGGAGCACTCTCCCCCCCCCCCAGGCGACACAGGTGCTTCGTTCCACCTGAAAAGTGAGGGAAACAGGGAACCCAGGCTGATCCATTTTCACTAGTATAGTTTTGAAAGGAATTCCTACACACCTGACCAGTTTTCTAAGTGGCAATGCTTCCCATTCCCCTCCTGGAGAAAGTGTGAAGCTATCTCTCCACCTGCTTTGCAAATATTGACCTAAGGGGGGGGGCATTTGTTCCCCCCTTTAATCCACTTTTTAACACCAAAGGAAGGGAAGGGAAGGGAAGGGAAGGGTGGACTGGAGGAAAACCTGGCGAAGTGAACTGGAGTTGGAGCCCAGAAGTGCAGAATCTCCAGATAGGACTGGGAGATCCTTCCCTGAACCCCCCGGAGAGCTGTTGCCATCCCGTGCAGAAAGTACTGATCTAGATGAATGAAAAGGTCCAACTCAGTATAAGGCAACTTCCTATGTTCCTTCTAAACTGAAGACAGATTTCCACACAGAGGTGTTTGTTTGCAATGTAAACTTTAGCACACCTTTAAAAAGACAACTTTAATTTTTCATCCGATATATACAGTGTCAAGGCTGTGGGGTGTTCCGGGCTTAAACACACACACATGTACAAGTGTGCATGCATGTGTGCAAATACACACACCTCTCTTAACAAGAGAGAACTCTGTGCGTTCTACCTCCAACTTCAGAGAAGAGCTGAGGAGCTCAACCGAGCCCTGAAGCGAGAGAAGCATAACATGATCCTCTCATTATGTAAAAGCTCTTGGCAACGCTCCCCCATCTATGTATCCTCTTAGCAATTTTGTATCCGGTTTGGGAATTCCAGGAACATCTGCAATTGTCTTTTGCTTAACCACACATCTGCGAGACAAGGAGCATCATGTCCCTACCTGCAGTGCCCTGTCATTAGAAACGAAGGATGCATTCCCTTCTCACCAACGAAATGTATAAAACCCTCATGCTCAGCCGCACCTGGAGCGCTCACCTCTTAACCCTAACCTCCCCCTGCGACTGCTGACAAAATAACCCATCACATTCCTACCATGAGCTGGGAGGGTGGGGAGCCGGCAGACATTGGGAAGGTGGTTAAACATCACCACTAGGCCATGCTGAAGGACAGCTTCCACTGCAGCTCCTTACACAGTCTTACAGCAGCCCAAACTGCACTTGATCCATTGGAGAGAGGAGAAACCCAGCCAAACAAAAGACTTTTGGTGCTCATCAAGCCTGTGCATGCTGCTGTTATGATAAAACATTGCCTGAGCTCAGGGAATATTTCCCATCTCGACCGAGTGACAGCTTGGGGAAACACACAGATTTTATGAACAGCTTCGCGATAACGAACCACATCACAGAGTGAACCACAGTTCCCATTAGACAGACCTGGACGTACTCCCTCCATCAAAGGAAGGAACTGGAAGAAGGGTGGGGTGGGTTTAAACTGAAAACAGCCAAAGGGCACGAGCAGAGGAAGGGGGCAGGGGGGAGGAAAGGTAACCTTAAACAAATATCCAAGGCTAGTCAATTGATCAGATGAAGGACCTGACACTTAGGAGGTAGGCTGAGAATGCAATTCTCATGAAAGCCAGGAGGCCACAGAAGAAATTGTGAAATCCTTAATGCAGCAATGTGCCAGGCCTAAAGCCAAACAAGACTCACCAGTGCTTCCAGGCAGTTCCTGGAAATGAATCCAGACTTGCATGCATCAGTATTTCAACCAGTTTAATAGAGCAGGTTAGGTCCATAGCTTAGAACCCAGGCACCACACTGGATCCTTCACTGGATCATATGTTGATTGTCTGCAGTGGAAGAGAACTTATGCAGAATATGCTAAGTGTCCCAGAAACACTTCTCCAACTTGAGCAGCTCTTCTCCACCCCACATTCTGGCAGTGTTTCTGTGCTTTTAGCAGCCAGAACGGCAAGCAGAAACTCAGTGAGAGACAGTTTCTCTACTGCTGTTTTTATCTGCCAGACAACAGACATATATCTATCAAAGGCCGAGGAATCCTGCCAGAAAAAAAGGTGGCAACACTTCTTCCTAATGTGATGAAATGGCAAGCATCAAGTGTTGCCAACGTATCCTGAACTAATAACGAGAAGGATGCTGAAAAACAGAATAATTATTCAACCACTTTTGCAAATGTCTTTTAAGAAGCTTTCAAGGAACCGCAGCTTTACTGTTTCAGACAAGAAGTCTATTCTACGTCACGGTGGAGAATTGCCGGGGCTCCAAGGGACAGAGACATTATAAACATATCCAAGTTGCAATATGATGGGGCTACAGAGAGATTCACGGTGGTTACACACTAGGTGGAATTGCTGTGCTTTGATCATTGTTTACAGGACATCCATATGATGCACTCATCATCTCACACTGCTGAAAATTGGACTTCCCCCGCTCTCCCAAAGGAACAGACAAGTAGTGCAGCCTCCACAGGTGCAGAAACCTTTAGATACACTCTCCCATCTTTTGAAAAGGGCAAGGTTTTGACAGGAGCAGTGACTTATCAGGAAAAGGAACCTATTACACTTCAGCACATAATCATTACGACCTTTCTTGGTGGGTGACATATCATGGCATGCTTCTTTTTTTAAAAAAAAATCTTATAATGAACACCATAATGTGTTTCCAGACACATTTTTTTTTTTAATAAAGGAGAGGAACAGCAGTATAAAAGATAAAAGGAAAAGGACCCCTGGATGGTTAAGTCCAGTGAAAGGTGACTATGGAGTTGCAGCACTCATCTCACTTTCAGGCCGAGGGAGCTGACATTTGTCCACAGACAGATTTCCGGGTCATGTGCCCAGCATGACTAAACCACTTCTGGCGCAATGGAACACTGTGACGGAAACCAGAGCGCACAGAAACGCCGTTTACCTTCCTGCCACAGCGATACCTATTTATTCACTTGCACTTGCATGCTTTCGAACTGCTATGTTGGCAGAAGCTGGGACAAAGCAACAGGAGCTCACTCCGTCTTGGGGATTCGAACCACCAACCTTCTGATCAGCAAGTCCAAGAGGCTCAGTGGTTTAGACCACAGCGCCACCCGCATCCCTAATAGCACTATAGCACAATAATGTCATATTGTTAATCTCTCTAAGAAATTCTTAAAAACACAAACCTTTTCCAGTCACTGCCATTAAAATAGTCACTGGAAAGGGTATTTGTGCGTGGTTATATAAGCATTTCTTTAAAAAAAGATCAATGTTGTAAAATAATGTTGTTGCGCTATTCAGTGGTACCTCGGGTTACAGATACTTCAGGTTACAGACTCCGTTAACCCAGAAATAGTACCTTGGGTTAAGAACTTTGCTTCAGGATGAGAACAGAAATCTCATGGTGGCGGCACGGTGGCAGGCCTCATTAGCTAAAGTGGTACCTCAGTTCTGGAGGTCCATAGTTAACCTGAAACTGTTCTTAACCTGAAGCACCACTTTAGCTAATGGGGCCTCTGCTGCTGCTGTGCCGCCAGAGCACGATTTCTGTTCTCATCCTGAAGCAAAGTTCTTAACCCGAGGTAATATTTCTGGGTTAGTGGAGTCTGTAACCTGAAGTGTATGTAACCCAAGGTACTACTGTATGTGTCACCTGGAACTGATGCTCAGCAAGCATCTCTTGTAATGCATCAGTTCTTATCTTGTACAGTGGTACCTCGGGTCCAACATGGGGCTCAAACCCAAGACCCTGAGATTAAGTGTTATCATGCTCTACCGACTGAGCTATCCCAGGCGCAATGACAGATCTTTCACAGAAGGTCCTTAAGGCCAAACTACATATTTTCATCTCGATAGCGGAAGTTTGTCAGGTGAAATGTCCCCACTCGCCACAAATTCAGTCCCCTAAGAAATAATAGCCAAAGCAGAAAGGAATAATTTGTCAATCCAAGCTTCTTGGAAGACTATAGTATTTCGGTGTTTGTCCCCCCCCCCCACTCTCCCACTCCCAAAGATGGAACACAAACCTCTTAGGTCTACTTTACTCAACTACAAAGAATGTGCCAGAAGGATTATTTATTTTCCCTGGGGGAGCATTAGCTAGGAAATGGCAAAGATGCTGACTATTACTGAAGCCTCTATTGGTTAGGCTTGCTGGAAAGACTGTAAATTCACTATCCCTCTCCCAGTTTAAAGGGAACCATAAACCCTGACCGGGGGGGGGGGGTTATTGGGTTATTTTTGTTTTTCTTTCTATTATGTATTCCGTGCTTTTATATTGTGATTTTATGTTATAACCGCCCGGAGACCTGCGGGTATAGGGCGGTATACCAATTTAATAAATAATAGTAATAAAAATAATATAACTTTCTGTTCGTAAGAGCTGTTCAACGGTGGAACGGACCACATGGGAAGGTAGTGGACTCTCCTTCCTTGGAGATTTATAAGCAGAGGTTGAATGGCCATCTCTGTCAGATTATTTAGCTGTGGTTCGTGCATTGCACAAGGTTGGCGTACATGACTCTGGGGGTCTGTTGCAACCCTATGATCTATTGAATGTCCTCCCCTCCTTGCCCAAGAAACAACACACAAAACAGTGGGGGGGTTGTGTGTTTGTGTGTGTGTGTGTGTGTGGAGAGAGAGACAATGAATTAATTGAAAGGAAGGAAACAAACCAAGGCAGGTAGATAGAAGGAGAGTAATTTATGAATGTGAGATAATAATAATAATAGTAATAATAATAATAATAATAATAATAATAATAATAATAATAATAATAATAAATTTTATTTATACCCCAAGACTGGGCTCAGGGTGGCCAACAACAGGTATAAAAACAATTGATTAAAATACAACTTAAAAACAAGATTAAAATACAACATCAGAATGCAGCCTCATTTCAGTAGAAACTCAAATCAAAAACTTTTTTGGGGATGAAAACGTCAAATCTTCACCAAGGCCAACTATCCAGACTGGTCCTACGTGGGCCAGAAAATAGCCAGGGAAGTCCCCAAATAGGAGTTCCATCACAGAAGGAGAAAGGAAAAAGGAAAGAGGGAGAGGGGATCAAGTTGATTCCAAGCCAAAGGCCAGGCGGAACAACAAATGCACTTTTTATATGCACACTTGATGTTAGCTGGTGAGAACAAAGGGTTAAGCCCAAAAGCTTTGCAGAACAGGCAGCTGTGATCGAGGGAGTTCCAAAGCCAGGAAGAGTTGACATCCACCACCATGACCACCCTCGTAGGTTCTACCTGTTCAGTGACATTTTTCACCAAGCATCTAAATAGATTCCACCCTTTCCTCCCTCTAATGTGTTTCAAAAGTTCACTCTGTATGTCTCAGATGCCTAAACCAGGAGGTGGGAGACGGAAGGACACAGAAAGAGATGATGGAGCTGAATGGAATTCATTAATTTCATCCACTTCCAATATAATTATATACTTTGGACGTAACAAAGGAGAAAAGGAACTCCCTCCTCGTCCCCAAACAGCTCTTCACACCATTCCTTCCAGAACACTGAAAACTACTCTCTGGTAACCAAGTTTCACAAGTTAATTAGTAAGCACTCTGACCTTGGAAAGTATTGACCAAGGCATGCTGGTCCCCTCAGAGAACATGGAGAGAGCCTCTTCAAAGTTCTCTTTTGCAATATAGTTTGGGATATGGGTTTCCTCTGTGTTTCCTCTCCAGTAACTTGAACAAACTTCATGCTGTGATGGCTTAAATGGCAGGTTGCAAGAATGACATGAGGAGGAGGAGGAGGAGGAGGAGGAAGAAGAAGAAAAAGAGGAGGAGGAGGAGGAGGAGGTGGTGATGGTGATGGTGCTACTATTTGTACCCTGCCCATCTGACTGGGTTGCCCCAGCCACTCTGGGTGGCTTCCAACATATATAAAAACATAATAAAACATTACACCTTAAAATGATTCCCTTAAAGGTTGAAAAGTGCTGTTCCAAACAGTGGCACTTTGATTTCTCATTGAGCAAAACCAACAGGAAGGTTAAGACATTCAAAAGAGAGGAGGAGGTCAGACTCTGATCAGTTATGTTGGTTACAGAGAGCTACAACACAGAACAAATGAGACAATGCCTTGATGGCCAATGATTCAAATGTTTTATGGTAATTCACTCACAGGACATGGATTTTGGACCACCCTGTAGATAAGACAACATGACTATTTGAAGCTGTATTACTTAAAACAGTTGTGGGAGTGAATGATTCCCACTCAGTCATTCCATGTGAAGAACATGTCCTTCAATAGAGGCATTGTATGTCATGAGCCTGAACAGAATCCTGCGTTAGATATATGCTTATCTGTTCCAGTATAACAATGATCACTGGATTCCTGTGCTACAACTATAAGTACTCCGAGGAGACCAAGGGTGGGGAAGCTGTGGCCTGCCAGATGCTGTTGGACTCCAACTCCCATCAGCCCCAACCAACATGGCCAATGGTCATGGATGAGGGGCGTTGTAGTCAAGCAATATTTGGGGTGCCACAGGTTCCCCATCCCCTGCAGCAGAAGACGCAACAGAAACAACCATTCTACCTGAAGCAGTTGAGCGAAAACCACACCCAATTGCAGCCTCCAGAATGGGCTTTTGACTTTAAAAAATAACTTCAGGATAATGTTATATTCACGTGAGCAAAATCTACTTTGGCCCAATGCATGAACTTGTGCTGGGAGGTGGTGAGCCCTCAGTGAAATCCAAAAGCCCCACCTCAAACTCTCCTCATTTTGAACCAAATCATCTCCCTCTAGACCAGTAGTGAAGTAGGCTTTCAGAAACATAAGGAGACCACTCTGTCCCTCTCCTCAGTAATGTGAGCAGTGGCTTGGCGTTGAAAGCAGCTCAATATACAAGACTTGGGTATATCAGACACAGCATTGCTGCTATGATCATCTGCAAGGAAGAATGAATTGGCTGTAGGGTTGTTATGCAGGCAGAAGGCAGCAAGAACCCATCCCGCCCCCCACTATGGCCTAAAGGATCACATATGACTCCCATGATACTAGAAAATATACCACTGGGGTAGAAGGTTTTCGTATGACAAACAGTACAGCTAATTTATTTGGCTCTGTGTGTGTGTGTGTGCGTGTGTGTGTGTGTGTGTGTGTGGTTTTATAATGTTCTGCCATTTTTCCACTTCCCTGGATGGACCAAGTAATCAAAGTACACACCAGACCAGAGTCACCATTTATTTACCTGGACAGGTGTTAGTTCAACTGTGCAGACATCAGAGAAGTTGGGAAAGAGCCAAGGCTGCTGATTAAGATGCCGGGGAAAATAAAACGAGATGAGAGAAACCTTGATTAATGGAGAAGCCATGCCCTGTTTGCCTAAGATTATGCTGTGGAATGTGGCTCTCCTTTTTAGTATGCTCATTCATTGGAAACAAAATGAATGAAGGCAACGTCCGGGCACTGTAAGTGGAAGGTGAAACAAGGATCCACGAGAGGTGGGTCAAGATAATCTGGGACAAGGATGTGGGGATGCAGTTTCAACTACAGTGGTACCTAAGGTTAAGTACTTAATTCGTTCTGGAGGTCTGTTCTGAACCTGAAAGTGTTCTTAACCTGAAGCACCACTTTAGCTAATGGGGCCTCCTCCTGCTGCTGCGCCACCGCTGCACGATTTCTGTTCTCATCCTGAAGCAAAGTTCTTCTTAACCCGAGGTAATGTTTCTAGGTTAGTGGAGTCTGTAACCTGAAGCGTATGCAACCCGAGGTACCACTGTACTGTCGCAGAATTGGCCATCAGAAGGGCTTCCACATTATATACCAAGGTGCAGCCTAGTTTGTCTGGACCAGTACAGAGTAGCCACACTCCTATGGAAAAGGCCCCCTAAGGCTTACAAATACCTATGGCTTCAGTTGTGCTTGAATGCCTCTGAGTACCACCTGCTGGGGAACAAAAGTGGGAAGCTGCTATTGCCATCATGTCTCTTGGTCTTCCCAAGAGACACCTGCTTGGCCAGTGTTGGAAAAAGGGTGCCAGACTATATGGGCTTTTGGGTATGATCCAGCTTGTGTTTAAAAGCAACATAACTACACTGCAATTTACCATCTTGTTAATTTCCACATTAACCAAAATCCACCACTGTATGGCACACACTTATAATAATATTATAATAATAATATTTTATTTATATCCCAGCCGAAGCCAGGCTCAGAGTGGCTAACAATAATAAAAGTAACACAGCATTCTAAAATCAATTCAATTTAAAATCAATTCAAAATCAAATAAATGGCAACCATTGGGCTAGAGTTCTGTGAAGAGTGCCAAAGGAGGGGATCAGGCTGTGCCTTGGCCAATGGCCTGGTGGAACAGCTCTGTCTTGCAGGCCCTGTGGAAAGATGTCAAGTCCCGCAGGGCCCTAGTCTCTTGTGACAGAGCGTTCCACCAGATCGGAGCCACAGCCGAAAAAGCCCTGGCTCCGGTTGAGGCCAGCCTAACCTCTCTGTGGCCCGGGACCTCCAAGGTGTTTTTGTTTGAAGACCGTAAGGTCCTCCGTGGGACATACCAGGAGAGGCGGTCCCATAGGTGTGAAGGTCCTGGGCCGTATAGGGCTTTAAAGGTTAAAACCAGCACCTTAAACCTGATCCTGTACTCCACCGGGAGCCAGTGCACACTATGGTCTTCCCCTTAAGTCTGCCTTAGTTTGAGTTGCCTGGGCAAGAGGTGAAATGATACGCTTCTGAAATGATTCTGCACTGGAACATGTGAATATCTCAACGAGGGCAACCCACTAGCTGCAGTTATCCTACCTACACCCACCCACAAACCTGCAGGGTGGGTTTCCATCAAGCAAGTTTCGGGGGACAGGCGGAAACCCCTCATACTTCTCATGGTATGAAGTATGTGGCATCAGTTTAAAAGACATCATATTGTGGGGTGCAGACTGGAGAAATCCTAACACTCACAGACAACTCTTCCGCATAGCCCAGGGCTCTGCAGAGGAAAGGAATGGAGAATTTATGGCCCTTCAGATGCTGTTGGACTACAATTCCCATTATCCTTGCCTCACACCATTTATTTGGCAGAAGCTCTGAATGGAAACCTGCAACTAGGACAGGCAATGTCTGAAGGAATCCAACATCACGTTTTCACAGCATAACCCAAGCTGTGTTTCAGCCTATTTTCGGCACACAGCTTCTGCATTAAAATCGCCATATGAAACCTGCATGGAAGGAGTTTGCACAGAGCCGTGGTGCCATGCTGCGTTCATGATGGCAACTTTGCCACTTTCAGACACTCCTGTTGTGGAATTACGAGCCAGAAGGCTTCTTTTTATTTTATGCTTTCCAGGAGGGCCAATTTTGTGACTGAAGTCCGAGCTTGTGGGTCAGTGTAGGACAGGGGTCTGCAACCTTTAAGACAAAAAGAGCCACTTGGACCCGTTTCCGAAGAAAAAACAACAACTGGGAGCCGCAAAACCATTGCAACATTTAAAACAAATATATCTCCGGAGCTGCGATCTGACAGCGGGCGGGAAGAAGAAGAAGAAGAGTTTGGATTCGATATCCCGCCTTTCACTCCCTTTAAGGAGTCTCAAAGCGGCTAACATTCTCCTTTCCCTTCCTCCCCCACAACAAACACTCTGTGAGGTGAGTGGGGCTGAGAGACTTCAAAGAAGTGTGACTGGCCCAAGGTCACCCAGCAGCTGCATGTGGAGGAGTGGAGACACGAACCTGGTTCCCCAGATTACGAGACTACCGCTCTTAACCACTACACCACACTGGCTGGAAGGTGACGTCGGGACGGTGCGTGACTAATGCACGCACTGCCCCCATGCGACGTCACAGCCAGTACAGCGCCCGCCACAGTGAGGAGTGTCGGGGTGCACAATGCGCCTCCTCCCCTCGCTAGTATCCGCCCCGGAGCCGCGGCAAAGATGTAAAAGAGCCACATGAGGCTCCGGAGCCGCGGGTTGCAGACCCCTGGTGTAGGAGTTTCTCTTTTTCACTGTTATTGTCTGGTGGGCATAATACTGCTCGTTTTACTTGGGGGAAAGATTTCAACTATTGTACCAGGCATAATGTCCTTAAAAAAACCAGCAACAGTGTTTCAGGAATAAAATGTTTTGCAACACCAGTTTTGCCTTCTTGTTTGTAGGGAAGAGGAAATGGCGTGTTTTTTTACAGTGAAGATTGACAGAGCTTTTTAGCAGGTTAGGTAACCTGACCTCATAAAAGCGGCTCATTCATTTGACAATTTTGGATTGAGGATTTGTATGTTCACCAGAGGATGCCAGTTTCTCTTAAGCACTGAAGACTACGCTGTGAGCATTTCGCATTTCTGCTTAAAATCCTGATCCACAGCACCAAAGCGTAAGTAGATACTGGTGGAAAAAAAGAAGGCTAAAAACTTGATTTCCAAAGTGCATGTTCTACCTATGGTAACAAGGCTGGAAATTTCCTCCAAATTCAAAACAAAACAGATTTCCGTATAAGTTAAACACATAGATTGATGGGTTGACAACTCTCACAAGCCCTCAAGCGTGCATATATATATATATATATATATATATATATATATATATATATATGCAGGTTTTGGTGTCCTCGGGTGTCTTCCCGTGTAAAAGTTGGGGTGTCTAGGCGACGTTTCGACGAGGTCTCACTCGTCATCTTCAGGCTGGTGCTTTCGGCTTCTTGTTACTGGAACAGAGCAGTATCTCAGTGTTTGAGTTCCTATAAATACTGTTGAGGGGTGTGGTGTGTAGCCTCCAATGTTCTGGGCCGAGAGGATGTTCCCAGGCTAGTGTGCCTTTTTTTTCTTTTGTTCCTTAGTTGCTTGAGGGATATCTTGAGTGATTTCTTGAGTGATATCCTGAGTACCACTTAGGTGGGTCATTAGGTGTGGATTAGTTGCTAAAGCCTTTGTGTCTTGACCTCTTGAACTTTGTGAAGAGTTTTTCTGAGAAGATGGCTGTAGTTGTGCTCTGGCTTGGCTTCGTGTATAGGGGCGAGCTGTGGTTTTGTGGCCTGTGCCAGCCAGATCTGTGTAGGGATTGCAGGGGGGTGCAGCATCCGGAGGTGCCATCATGGTTTGGCTACTGGATGGTGTCTGTAATTTATCTGTGGAGAGGGTCTGGGTTTGGGTCTGGTGTGGTTGATTGGTGATGGCGTTCTGTGTGCCTCTGGATCTGGTGTCAGTTTTTGTGGGGAGGGCTAATTTCCAGATGTCTGGCAAGCGGGATGTGTCGTCACGCTTGTTCATGTTGTGAGGGTGTTTCTCTATCTCGATGGCTTCCATGATTATTCTCTTGTGGTGATGTTCCATGTTAGAGAGCAATTTGGAATCTGCAAAATTAATTTCGTGTCCTGTTTCTTTCATGTGTTGGAAAAGAGAGGAAGTTTTTTCTTCTTTTTTGACGGCATTCTTGTGTTCTGCGATACGTGCATTTATTCGTCTGTTTGTTTGTCCAATGTACGTGGCTGGGCAGACTTTGCAGGGTATTTCATAGACCCCTTGGTTTTCCAACTGGATTTTATCCTTGGGGTTTCTGAGGATATTGGCTATCTTTTGGTTGGCGCAAAAGGCTGTTTTGATATTGTGTTTATGGAGGATTTTGCTAATTTTATCTGTAGTGCCCTTGATATAAGGAAGGAGGGCCATGCCATTGTTTTCTTCTGTGTCTTGGTTTTTGGGGGGTGTTTCTTTTTGGATTAGCTTCGTAACCCTGTTTTGCTGGTATCCATTGGCAATTAACACATTTGAGAGATTCTGTAACTCAGTTGTCAAGTGGTCTTTGTCAGCCAGGCGTTTGGTTCTGGAGATGAGAGTCTTGGCTACGGAGTTTATTTGTGCAGGGTGGTGGTGTGATTGTGCATGTAAGTAGCGGTTGGTGTGTGGTTTTTTCCGGTAGATAGTGTGTCCTAGGGAGCCATCAGGTTTTTTGTAGATTAGGACGTCAAGGAAGGGAAGTTGGTTGTTGGCTTCTATTTCCATAGTGAATTGTATTTTGGGGTGTAGGCTGTTGAGATGTGTGAGGAAGCTGTCCAGTTTTTCCTTCCCGTGTGGCCAAATTACAAAGGTGTCGTCAACATATCTGAGCCAAAGTTTGGGTTTGTGTTCTGACTTGTCTAAAGCATTGGTTTCAAAGTGTTCCATGTACAGGTTTGCGATGACCGGTGAGAGGGGTGATCCCATAGGTGCTCCTTCTATCTGTTTGTATCTTTGTCCATTGTGGATGAAGTACGTGTTGGTTAGGCAGTGGTTGGTCAGGTCCAAGATGTATTCGGGGGGATTGTATTTGTTTTGAATGGCTGTCAAGGCTTCATTAATGGGCACTTGTGTGAAGAGAGATACAACATCGAAGCTCACAAGTAGGTCATTGGGATGTAGGTTTTGCCTAGACACCCCAACTTTTACACGGGAAGACACCCGAGGACACCAAAACCTGCATACCTATACCCGTGAAAATCTACGAAAGCATATATATATATATATATATATATATTCTGGCATTGGCAAAATCCAGCCTGACTAAATTTCCCCCTGCTTTAAGGCTGCATTAGTCAGTTAGAGCACCTGCTTCCTAATCAACATCTGATATCACACACAGTGAGTTTCAGACATCAGATAGAGGTGGAAGAATGAGCATCTGGCTTATTTAAGACCTCTATCTTGCAACAGCCTGGAGTGCCCAGAGGCAAGAAACAGTATTCACTTGCTGTGACCGAAGCTGTGGTTTGGTTTCTGCCAACATATTACAGGGACTTTGTGGGGTTCCCTGGCTGCTAGAGGCAACTATCGAAGGGAAACCTAGCCTAAAGCTAATTGAACTTTACTGTATCCCAGAGAGTGAGAAGAAGCAAGTGTGGGAAACCTCGATCTGAATCACAACTCAGCAAGAGAGTGGCCTAAGGCTATGGACACATTCGCAGCTTAAAATGCAGTGAGGTGCTGCTTGGGTGGGAAGCACCAACCGCACCCCAGATCAATCTGGGGGTGGAGCTCAGGAGTTTTACATCCTTAAAACTCTTTTTCGAAGGTCAGGGAGCACGGCACCACGCAGAATCAGATCCTCCCACTTTACAGCTGCTAAGCGGGAGAATCTGATATTACATGATGTCGAGTCCTTTGCGAGCATGCAAAGGAAGCTACTCAAGAAGGAGTTGTGGCCAGCCGAGTGCAGGATTGGATTATCCCGCTTAACGGTTGCACAGTGCTGCTTTTGAGTGGAGGCGTGGAACCTGTAGGGCAGGCCATCAGAGCTGCAGCATTGAGTCAACCTTCTCCTGGGTCAGGTAGGTCTTTCTGCACTCTGCCAACTTCTCTTTTCTGCCTGATGCTGACAAGTCATGGGTTCCTCTTGGCCAACCCAACCCAACTCATAGGCATCCATGGCGATGTGTTGCTGACTTGTCCGAGGGATGAAGCCCTACAAATATGCCCAGTTTGGTTCAGAGCTCAGTCACGCCCCAATAGATGCAGAGAAATAAGTTTGCATAAATATCCAAAAGGATGATGTACAGTTTACCCACATTGTTTTCCCTCATGGCAACTGGATTGCAGCCCAGCTCTTCCTGAATCCTCAGGCCTGGGTTTCTCCCACTCACTGCCCATGTTGGGCCCTGCATTTTGTTATTAACTGAATTTTTATTGCTACCTATTTGTACTTTTAAAATGTTTATTACATTAAATGGTTTCATGCATTTTCTACTTGTTGCGACTCGCTCAGAGTTGCTCCTTAAATCTATTTACAAAAATCTGTTGCAAACCAGCTACTTTCGTGTGTAACGGAAACCTGCAAAAATTCAGATGGATAGATATGAGGTTACGACGAATAAAGAAACAGTTTGAGGCTCTCTCTTTTTTGGTCCTAATCAACTTGACAGCAGTCTGTAAGTTTCCTCTATATACCTCTCACAAGCACTGTGATTGGAAGCAAACTTAAACTAAATTCCTTGGTTGGGACCTAGAGATATGAGCCACAAAACTAAACCCTGTCCCTTCTCTCTCCTCCCTGCCTGACACTTGTTTATAGGGAGAATTGGGGGAGAGGGGTTCCAGTTTTCACATGCACATTGCAGACTCCAAATTGGAAAAGCCTCATTTGGTCTGGGCAAATTTTGGAGAACACCGACTTCGCTTCATATCATATTTAGGCTTGCAAACCATGGTTCACAGGAACCAAAATGCACACCCCTAATGTTCTCATTTTGGATGGGCATTTCCACCATTCTTGTCCTTTAGCAACTGTATTGCCTGAGGCCGGGCCGGGGGGTGGTTTGGGTGTTCAGCATTAGCTTCATTTATTACAGCATGTTCCCTAGCAATAACTTTAAACGGCAACAATTTATGATAGCAATAATGTTCTTGGGCAGCAACTAGTCTGTAACAGTTTTAGTTTTATTGGGGGGGGGGGGAATTCCAATAACCTATCTAAAAGGCATCTGCAACTGCAGCATCAGAGTAAAATAAAATAAGAAACATGCCCTCCTTAACCTATGTACATATGGATATGTAATATTTACGCGCACATTGCACTTTCAAAATCACTACCTATGTGGGTGCAGGTGCAAAAAAATGAGAGAAATGACACAGCACCCAAGGATACCAATTCATGGAAAACACATCCCACAGCAATGCAGCATGTGCTAGCATGAAAGGGGCTTTGTCTATTAAGGTTAAAAATAAGTCATCCCTCAACACATTTTAAAATATGGAATTTTATCACGTGGGCCTGAACCACATGGAGATTTTGAAAACGGACCCTTCTCCACCTTGACATGACTGAGCATATCAGTTGCAACCAGAAGCCACACTGGACAGAAACAAGGAAAGTTGGAGGGCTCCCCACACCTCTCCCCACACACCACTTAAGAAACAACTTGTTCCACCTCTCAAAGCTCATGAGAACAAACCTCCTTTTGGAGAACCTTCCTGTCTTACAGAATGGTTGAGTGATCACTCATCTCTCCAGGCTCTGCCAAAATGTGAGCTCTTGCCAAAGAGCTCTTTGCCAAAGAGTCCATAGCTAAAAAGCATTGTTGCTAGTGTTAAGAAACTGGGAGTTTGCTGTAGGGAAAGCTACCATTCCCAGGCCACGGCTGCACTCTTATGGGAAGCCCCCTTGCAGCTTGTGATACTGCAAAAGTCTTCCCCATCAGGGCCACAAGCTGTCAGGGGAACATTTGCTAAATGCAAATAGCAATATTTTGTTATATTTATCAGTCGCCAGATGCAATGAGCCTCTTGGAGTGGAATGATGAGTTTGGGGAAAATGCATGACATTTCAAGGCAGGCAGATGACAGCACACTGGAAAGCAGAAACGCATTTTCTTTCAACAACAAACGAAAACCAAAATGGGGGGAGGGAACGTCTCTGCTTACTTCTAACCTGGAGCCTACATGGGCTGAAGAGATCCTTGAGTTGGCGCTCCAATAAAAGTGAGAAATAGAACAGAGTTACACGATGCTGAGGTTTGAAGCCGCCTGCAACTCGCTCAAGGTCACACAGAGAGTCTCTGTGTCGGGAGTTTAACTTGGCCAAAATGCAACACCCTTACTGCTGGAGCAGCCTTCCTTTATACATTTGTCAATACAAGAGGAGGCAGTAAGTGCCAGAACTCTGGGCGAGCTCCTATCCCACTGACATGCCTGGATAATATATGCAGCAGAAATCCCTCGGCCAAAAGGCCTGGCCAGTTTTTTTCCCCCTTCAACCTTTTCCTACCTAGATTCAAACGACGATCGAGGCAACAGTCTCTGAGGAGGAAAAGACAGTATAGCTTAAAATGCTGACTAGTAGCGCCTTTCTTTCTGAAGAGGCATAGGCAATATCTCCTCATGCTACTCTTAAGGCAAGAGTAATGAAAACGAGGAGGAGAAGGAAGGGGAAATTCACTGGAAAGCCATCTGGAATGTTTCCCTCACAGCCAATGATAGGCAACCATCTGCATCACCAGAACAGGCGGCCATTTTACAGGCCCTCACATGTTGCCTTTTCTTACTTGTCTGGAGAGCTAAGAGTGATCCCTTGGTGGGGGACATGTAATTACTGGAGGTGCTGGCCTTCCTGCATGTGGCATGTCGCCGTTTATGCTCACTAGCCTTGCTCCACCACCACACAGGGCCACCACAGGGCCCTGTCAGGGCAAGGGAAACCATTGAACTCCCACATTCCCCGCCATTTTAATTGCTCTTCCCCCGCCACACGAGCAACCGTGCTCTAATTTTAAATCGCTAATTTAAAAACTGCTAATTGGTGCCTGCAGCGAGAGAGAAAAAACCAAAGCCCTCAAACAACCAAGGCAGTAACATTCTGCTTCTTCTACCTCGTTGCTTCTGTATTCGGGCAACTCACTGAACCACAGCCATAACTTATGTGTTGGCCAGTGAGCCTAGCTTTCCTTCAGAACCTAAAGTGAGTCACAGAGTTATGGCGGGAAAGAGCAGGATGGGGAGCGGAGGAGGAACAGAAAGTGCAAGCCTATCGAGGGCAAACAGGAGCAGGCATATTAGGGTTGGCAAGAAGTTGGGTTTTTTTACACCACCCAAGGATAGAGACATAGCCACTGAAGAACACACAATTCTGTGGTGATCTCCTGAGGTCTGCCACAAAGAAACAGCCCTATAACTTCAGTTCCTAGGGCAGGATCCCAATTTTATGGTCTTCCCCCAAGGGGATTAACCCCACAGTGAGTTATGAGTGGTGGTGGAGGCTCTGAAAAGTATTCCTGCAAAACTGCTTCTGCATGAAGCTGATATGTGAAAGAAAATAGGGGGTAGGATCTGCTAGCTTTTACTGTCCATCATTGCATATCTCAAATTTCCCCGCTCTAGATTGGCAATACTCAATGCTGATGGCATTGTACCACACTAGACTGCAAGTGGAGGTCCAATGAGAAGTTACATTCATGGAGTGAAATCCCCAAAAAGGATGTTCCTTTTTTTCTGTATGCCACAACAGCTGCGAGAATATTGTTAGCAAAGAATTGGAAGAAACAAGATTTACTAACTATCAGAGAATGGCAGATGAAGATGATGGACTATATGGAACTTGCAGAACTGGCCGGGAGACTCCGAGACCAGAAAGAAGAGACGGTGGAAGAAGACTGGAAGAAGTTTAAGGAATATTTGAAAAAATATGTTAATATTTAAACCTTAGAATAGATTTGGAAGTGGATATAGGCTGTAGGGTTAGAAGTAGAAGATAGGGTATTTTAAAATAGTATTATTTGTAAGTGATAAAATGTGAAGTTATTTTAAGTGTGATTTAAAAAAAAAGATGGTTAGAAATTATGATATATGTAAACTGCTAAAGATGAAGTAAAATGAAAATCAGCTAGATGAGACTTGGGGAAGCCCACTTAACAATGTTTAAAAAAATAAGGATATGACAAGAATTTGTTCGTATTGTTTGTCTTTTCTGTTTGTGTTTTTTGTGTTATAAAATAAATATATATTTTTTTTAAAAAAGAAGTTACATTCATGACAATGTTAGTGTGCTTCTCCCCAATCTCAACGCCCCTCCCCACCATAAAAAGCTTATGTTTTTATTTTACTATGTTAAAAGCAAATGTTGCGTTGTAGAAAACATTGCGCAACTGAACATAAAAGGGAGATCCACACCACATGTGGGTTGCATGTGCTTTAAATGTATTTTGTGGACCTGAATAAATTTTACTGCCTTCTGCCAATATACCACACTCTCTTTCATGTACATTTGGCCCTCCTGGCCAAGGCAGGTGCCCCCTTATCACAGCAACTTTGCTATACTTCTGCCGTACAAAATCACACCATCTTGCGGAAAGCTTGCCGTTTCTCCAAAAATGGCTCTTTGCAGCAACCTCAAACGAACTGAGAAGTTTCAGAAAAAGGAGGGAGTGGGGGAAGAAAAACCAAAAGGACAACAAGAAAAATCTGCTGGTTTTTATTTGGAAAATTTAATAATTCTGCAACATACATAGAAAACAGACACAGTTCTGAGAGGGGAGGACTTCGTGTTGCAGGCGGGGGGGGGGAATAATAATAATAATAACAACCAAAATTCCCTTTTACTTTATATCCACAATCAAAGCAGCGTGAAAGGGAAAAAAGCACAACATGCTGTTGATGAGTTTTCCATTAAGAATGAGAATTTAACCCCCCACCCGCCACCAATGTAATCCAGCCCTTGCTCTCAGCCACAAATTTCCCCCTCCTTAATAAAAAAATAAGAATAATAAAAAAGTTATATGACTTTAATTAAATGCACTTATTAAAAGAGTGAAATATTTGGAGAGGCTGGCTTTTTCTTTCTTTCCTTTTTTTTTTTAATGCTAAAGGCACATTTTCCAGCATGCTGCAGAGTGTCTGCATCCGCCCGCCCCAGGCCATTTTTAATGCATAAATAAATCCCCACCTGAAGTGCTGACAGATTATTATGCAGTGTGGCAGCCAACTAAAGTAAACACTGGGGCAAAAGTTTTAACCTCTTGCAGGCACAGAGCACGCTCACACCACCTTCCTACCAGCTGTTTCTCCTACCTTTGGCTTGGATTTGACAAGGTGAGAAAGTTGCTCCCAGTTCTGTTGTGCACTCCCTGCTCCTTCTCTTGCAACCTTGCCTTCCATGCAAAATGCCCTCAAACAGCATCGCCCGTCAATGGTGCACATCTGCAAACATTATGCATATTGCATGCTTAAAGAGGCAAAAGGAAGGGTCTTGATCCTTGCCCCTCTTTGTATTTTGCCAACAAAGGCTCCAACATGCCATTCACAACTCACATGCTTTATGCATGGTGGGGTGAACTAGAAATTCCAACTTCACTTTCTCAGGGGCAACCCAGTTGTCCCAGAACAGGGGTCAGCAACCTTTTTCAGCCATGGGCCAGTCCACTGTCCTTCAGACCATGTGGTGGGCCAGAATATATATATATATATTTTTTTTGGGGGGGGGGGGAATGAACGAATTCCTATGCCCCACAAATAACCCAGAGATGCATTTTAAATATTCTACTCAGGTAAAAACACCAGGCAGGCCCCACAAATAACCCAGAGATGCATTTTAAATAGAAAGACACATTCTACTCATGTAAAAACACGCTGATTCCCGGACCGTCCGTGGGCCAGATTGAGAAGGTGATTGGGCCGGATCCGGCCCCCGGGCCTTAGATTGCCTACCCCTGTCTCAGAACATCACAGCTACATACAGAAGGGATGAGAGTCTGGTACAGGAGTAGAGGGAACTGATGTACCCTCCTGCTAAATATGAGCACATTCACTCTAATAAACAACTTTCTCTAAGATATTAACTAAAATGAGAGCTCAGATGTCAAGATCGATGAGCACAGGGGTGAGGGGAGACTCTAGGGGGGAGGTGTTTAGTTAGCTGGGTAGTTTCTGACCAAAATTAATAGTTACAAAAGCCCAAGCATTTGCAAAGAATTAGGCTTTCCAGTTTAAGATCATCATAATTTTATTACCCAGCCAATCTGACTGGGTTGCCCCAGCCACTCTGGGCAGCTCCTAGCTTTTACAAAAACAAAATAAAACATCAAACATTAAAAACTTCTAAAAGTCGTGTAGTTACTTATCTCATTGACATCTAATGGAAGGGCATCCCACAGGGTGGGCGCCACTACTAAGAAGGCCTTATGCCTGGTTCCCTGTAACCTCGTTTCTCTTAATGAGGGAGCCACCAGAAGGCCCTCGGAGCGAGATCTCGGTGTCTGGGCTGAACGACATCTCACAGTGCCACATATGATTAAAATTTTCAAGCTGTAAAGCACAGCTGCAGCCTTGAATGGAATAGATTGGACAAGTTTTTTCCCCAGAATCAGGGGTCCCACGGTCACTAAGGCCCATCATTTGGCCGTCTGAACCCGAGATATACGCTGATATCAACATCTCTCATCTCCAAAAAACCAAGAAGTCCCAGACTGTGTTTTCACATTTGACAAGATGCCACATGCTTTGATAATCCTTGCAGGAGATTTGTTTTTAATGCAAGATTCCTTCCTTTTAAAAAGTGGTAATTATGAAGTTATTTTTCCCCAAGCTCCTGGCAAAAAAGAAGAAGAAATTGGCTGGAAAAGTTGTGCTCGAAGCTAGACTGTTCTTTGGATTTCACAATAATGGACATCTTCATTCTGTCACATTGGGAATCATTTCCCCCTCAGAATGACGTCTCACCTGTCACCCCATCAAGAAACAGATAGTTTCCTAATATATGCATAGAGAAAGATTTATTAACAAAACAGAAACCTGACTATTATTTGTTTGTTTTAAATAGTTTATTAGATAATGAAACCCATTAGTTTTATTTTTATTTTTTACTCTAGCCTCAGTTCGGGGTTAACGGGACAATATCCAATTCCCAAATTAAGGGTGTTTCAGTTGACAAGAGGTAGCTTAGTACAATATGCCAACAAGAGTTGCACCAACAGAGGGCTAAAATTATTACCACTGGTATAGCTCATTGTGCTCATTGACTAGAGAACTTGCTGAATCTTCATCATCTTAGAATTTTAAAAAGGAAGTTTTAAGAATAAGACTTTCTGTCTTCAGTTCAGAGTGTGGTGTCCAGGTGTCAGGGCACTCACATACAATTCTGTCAGTTGTAGGCTCAAGTCTCAAACTGGGAATCTTCTGCCTAAATTTTATCTAGCTATAAACTGGTAGCTGAACAACCAGTAAAAGAAATATAATGGTGGTCAGACTCTATGAAATTGACTCCATCACACTGGATTAAACCCCAAACCTCAAGAAATGGGTGTGTGTGTTGAATTCACTTAGATCATTGGCTCAGGGTCATTTTTATTTGACTTTCAATCCCTGATGCAGCAAGTGTAGAATAGATTACACTCAAGCCAGTGTGGTGTAGTGGTTAAGAGCGGTAGTCTCGTAATCTGGGGAACTGGGTTCGCGTCTCCGCTCCTCCACATGCAGCTGCTGGGTGACCTTGGGCCAGTCACACTTCTCTGAAGTCTCTCAGCCCCACTCACCTCACAGAGTGTTTGTTGTGGGGGAGGAAGGGAAAGGAGAATGTTAGCCGCTTTGAGACTCCTGAAGGGGAGTGAAAGGCGGGATATCAAATCCAAACTCTTCTTCTTCTTCTTCTTCTTCTTCTTCTTCTTCTTCTTCTTCTTCTTCTTCTTCTTCTTCAAGGTCCTGTCCAACTTCCTTCACCCTACACAAACCTGGTAGGTTTTCTAGTCGTGGAAAACACAGCACAGCACTTTTTTTGTCAGCAACAAATCCAAGAGAACAGGAATACTTGGCAGCTCTCAGGAGACAAGGTCTCGTGGCTGATATTTTGAAAGGCTCTCCCGAGGTTATTGCTAGAGGTTTTCAATAAGGCCACTGCTTTCGTAAACACTAAAATTCAACTACATTGCTGAAATTAAATGGAAAATCCGTGTCTATGTTAATAACTCACAGAGGCATCTGAACGTATGAAGATGGAGAAGCAAAGACCAAAGCAGGCTATACACACTGGCAGATTCTTGGGAGCAGGACCAAAGGCAGCTGTTTCCACTCAACAAAGACAAGAGAGAGAGAGTAACTCCAGCAGCGCTAGATCAGTTTATATGAAACATGAGGACAGACGCCCTGGAATCTAGGAGAATGGCAGCCCTTGCTGTATATTAAAAGAAGGGGAAGGGGTACCAAGTGCCAATAACTGTCGGAAGGCATTTCTGCCGCAGCAGCTTTGGCAAGACAGACACAACTAATTTAGTGAGGCCTCGCTGAGGTATATTAAGCTGTCAGTCTGGATGATAGGAGTTTAATCACCCACAATAGATCAAAGCCCCTCTCATGCCTTTGGTGGTGGGCCAGGCTCACACACAAAGACCAAGGAAGAAGATGGTCTCGCAGAAAATACTGAGCAGGAAAACATGGGTGAAATGGAGCTGGTCCAAAATACGGGGAGCTGGCACGGGTTGTTGTGAGCTCACTCTTTTCTTTCCCAACTTCCATCGGAAAGGTGTGATACTTATCAATGCAGGAAGGGACTTTAGCAGACCTGTTTTGGAAGTACAGTGGTACCTCGGGTTACAGACGCTTCAGGTTACATACGCTTCAGGTTACAGACTCCGCTAACCCAGAAATAGTACCTCAGGTTAAGAACTTTGCTTCAGGATGAGAACAGAAATCGCATGGGGGCAGCGGGGCGGCAGTGGGAGGCCCCATTAGCTAAAGTGGTACCTCAGGTTAAGAACAGTTTCAGGTTAAGAACGGACCTCCAGAACGAATTAAGTACTTAACCCAAGGTACCACTGTAGTTGGTTGTGTAGAATCTTTTACTCCCAACAAGGGGTGTGTGTGTGTGTGTGTGTGTGTGTGTGTGTGTGTGTGAAATGAATGGGTGTCTATCTCTCCGGTGGCTGCTTTGAAAGAGCGGTAGAAAAATCTCTCCAGACTCCAATCTAACAGTTCTTCCTATTACTTCACTCCACTGACATGAGCCTCATCAAGTTCCATAAAGCTGGAGCTCGTGGCTGCACTAGACCAGAAAGAAAAATCAGGATGCAACATGCTAACAAGTGGATAGCTCAGCCAGTTAGAGTGTGGTGTTGATAACACCAAGGTTGCAGGTTCGATCCCCATATGGGACAGCTGCATGTTCCTGCATTGCAAGGGGCGGTTGGATGAGATGGAGCTCCTTCCATTGCTACAATTCTCTGTTCCTATGCAAACAAACAGGGACGCAGGTGGCGCTGTGGGTTAAACCACAGAGCCTAGAACTTGCCGATCAGAAGGTCGATGGTTCGAATCCCCGCGACGGGGTGAGCTCCCGTTGCTCGGTCCCTGCTTCTACCAACCTAGCAGTTCCAAAGCACGTCAAAGTGCAAGTAGATAAATGGGTACCGCTCCGGCAGGAAGGTAAACGGCGTTTCCGTGCACTGCTCTGGTTCGCCAGAAGCAGCTTAGTCATGCTGGCCACATGACCTGGAAGCTGTACGCCGGCTCCCTCAGCCAATAAAACGAGATGAGCGCAGCAACCCCAGAGTCGGCCACAACTGGACCTAATGGTCAGGGGTCCCCTTTACCTTTATGCAAACAAGATAGCATACATTATCATTACCTCCCCCCCCCCCCATCTCACACTGCTGCATCAGGAAGATAGTGGGTGAGTGCTAATACAGGAAGGCTGGAAGGTTGTACATATTATAAACACTAGGAATGGCAGAAGTTTATGGGCAGCTGACCAAGGTTAAGAAGCAGAGCGGAGGGGAGTGGAGTGGAAAGCACCTGCAGAGCGACAGAAAGATATTGCCGCTCCTCTGTCTTTTATGCACACAGGGAAGACAACAGAAAGGTAAATCAAGGAAGGAAGATCAAAAGGGCAGCTATAAAGCCAAGCACCAGCCCAATGCGTTTATGATTGCCAGTAGCCGAAAAACTTGGCAGCGCTCTGAACCAAACAGCCAATCGGATTCTCCCACAACATGCCTCTAGCAAGATTTCTTCACCCTTATTTACACAGCCTTTTCATGGTTCCTGCTCTTAAACATACTAGAAACAAAGTAATCTATTTCCTGGCTGCCACTACCACTGCCTTGGTTCCCATCCTGTTTTCCACCACTCTGGAGGTGGTGGCAAGTCCTCGCTGCCCTCCTTGCGCAGGCTCTACAACATGGTGAGCCGCTCCTTCTGTATCCCCACGTATCCCATATCATACTGCAACAGCCAGGGGCTTTGGGGTGGGGGTTGTACAGGAGCCCATCATATAAATTCATGCTACGGGGAAATCAGTTGTTACAGCAACAGGACAAGATGTGAAATTAGCAGCACAATGCTCTGGTATTCCAGTTTCAAAGGGCACACTGAGATATTTGCTTCCTACCTCTCTTTTGGCACATGCACAATAAAGCAGAAGGATGCATAGGATTCAAAGACTGCACTTGCACATTACAGTAAGCCATGGTTTACCGTGAATGTGTGACTTGCTCTTACTTCACTTCTTCCTGCTGGTGAACAGGGACAACACGCCACGACTGGCAAGCCAAGAAGAAGCGTTGGCTTCAGCTTGTGGCTACCTTGGAGTGAAACAAACTACAATCCCTGGTTCAGCTGTAAACACTATAAACAACGGATTGTGGTTTATTGCTCCCACTCATTAGTAGGGAAGAGCAAGATGGGAATGATTACTTCTGGTAAACTATAAACCATGGTTTACTGTGATGGGCAAATGTAGCCAAAGTTAGGAGGTGGTGTTTTTTGTGGGGAAAGTGTATTGCTGCTGCTCAGTCACCAAACAGTCCACATTTATCCTGAAACATTTATATCCCATCTTACCTACTAGACACTCTTGGTATATATGGGCTTCCCCCTGCCCGGGCAAGAATTGTCAGCTTCCAAGATGGGAGTGCATTTGGTAACACCATCAAGTGGTTCTGATGCACACTAGGTCCTTGTCAAAACTATAATCACCACCATATTTCAGATTTTTTTCACCATGAAGTTGTTACAATAAGTGACACACTTTTAGCCAGTGCTTTTCTTCTGGGGTGCCGGTACTGCGTACCCTTGAGTACCCCCAGTAGAACAAGGACGGCAAGTACCCATACACATACACAAGCTATCTAAAACACTGTCTCACCTCCTACACACTCAACCAATCACTGTGCTCTGCAGGAATGGACATCCCATGGATACCATCCAATCAGGGGTCCATTCTGCATGATGTAAGAATTTAGCCTTTAGTGTGGTGGCATCTGTATTGGATGTGAAGTGTTTTTATGTACATACTAGGGCGGTTCATAGGGACGTGGGTGGTGCTGTGTTCTAAACCACTGAGCCTTGGGCTTGCTGATTGGAAGGTCGGCGGTTCTAATCCCCACGAAGGGGTGAGCTCCCGTTGCGCGGTCCCAGCTCCTGCCAACCTAGCAGTTCAAAAGCACGTCAAAGTGCAAGTAGATAAATAGGTACTGCTCCAGCAGGAAGGTAAACGGTGTATCCGTGCGCTGCTCTGGTTTCGCCAGAAGCGGCTTAGTCATGCTGGCCACATGACCCAGAAAAAGTGTCTGTGGACAAACATTGGTTCCCTCGGCCAGTTAAACAAGATGAGCGCTGCAACCCCAGAGTTATTCGCAACTGGACTTAACTGTCAGGGGTCCTTTACCTTTTAAGGCGGTTCATTAACTGATATGCATGAAATTTCAGATATAGCTATATATTCCTTAGTGTAGTAAGATAAGACCTTTGGAGCTGGCATTTTTTAAAAAAAGTTTTTAATGAACTGCCCTAGTATGTACTGTTCTGAATTACTTGTATATATGTAATTGGTGGGTTTTGTAAACAGAGACACTCTCATCTATCTATCTATCTATCATCTATCATCTATCTATCTATCTATCATCTATCATCTCTCTCTCTCTCTCTCTCTCTCTCTCTCTCTCTGTGTGTGTGTGTGTGTGTGTATGTGTGTGTGTGTGTGTGTGTGTGTGTATTTATTATATTGTAAATTGCTCCATGATGCCTAAATGCAACAAATAAACAACACATTGACAGACAAACGAGCAAATGAACAAACAGCACACTACCGGTTTGTCATTTATATCATTTATATAAAACTGAGAGAGCTGCTTACATAAATCTAACTAGCAGCGTATCACTTTCAAAATGGCAGACAACCATGCTAACCTCCTGGATATATTATGACAAAAACTTATTTAATCAGTTCCTGTGCCAACAATCGGGGGGGGGGGGAGAATGCTGAAGAACAAGCTAATTCTGCATGCCATTAGCCAGTGAGGAAATAACGTGGACTCACCTATTGGGATTAGTGAACTGGAAGCAGACTGAAACCACTGGACAGCATGGTTAAAGCTAGAAACGTTTTTTTAAAAAATAAGAAGCTTTCCCGCAGAAAGACAACTAATGACTTATTCAAAAATCTTATTTTATCAACATTTTTCATTTATTTGAAGCTTTCCAAACTACAGTGGTACCTCGGGTTACAGACGCTTCAGGTTACAGATGTTTCAGGTTACAGACTCCACTAACCCAGAAATAGTACCTCAGGTTAAGAACTTTGCTTCAGGATGAGAACAGAAATCACACAGCGGCGGCGCGGCTGCAGCGGGAGGCCCCATTAGCTAAAGTGGTATCTCAGGTTAAGAACAGTTTCAGGTTAAGAACGGACCTCCGGAACGAATTAAGTTCTTAACCCGAGGTACCACTGTATGTTGATGAGATAGATATTTTATATCTGAGCTGACAACTAATGACAAAGGCTGTACACACACCATACCTATAAAGCAGATTTAAAGCACATGACTTCCCCTGGAGAACTGTAGTTTATCCCTCACAGAGCTGCAATTCCCAGCACCCTTAACAAACAATCGTTCTCAGGATAATTGGGGGGGGGGGGGGAATCAGGGGCTTTCAATGTATGGGAATCAGGGGCTTTCAATGTATGGGCCGAATCGCCAAAGGCTGCAAGGATGACTTGGCAGTCATGTGATAAGATGACAGATCCTTATAATCGGCAACACTTTAAGAGCAGGATTCTTTGACATCACGTGAGCTGTGCCACACAGCGCCAAAACAGCAAGCATGAAGTTTCTTCTCCAGGTTACTGCTGCAAGGGGTGGAGGCGTCTTCGCAGCAGTACATGCCAATTCCTATTCAATTCCACGCTCCAGCTCCAACCTGGACGAGGCAAACTGGGGTTCTGCTCATCTCTCTTGTGAGATGGCAATGGAAGCTTCGCCATAGTGGCAAGGAAAACTTTGATCGCTGCAAGGAAGAGCAGCGACTATTGTATATCAGACTCTGCAGGGAAACCACACTGAGACAAGGGCTCTGGATTTTGAGCTACCTCCAAATTATCCAGCGTTCCAAGGTTCTTCCCCCAAACAGATACAGGAACTGCTTTAGAACTCCCTGCAAAATTCTCTAGATTTTTACTGCCTTAAAAAGGAAGTAGCGTTAGGGCTCTCTGGATCCTGAAGCATTGGGGATTAAAAAAAATCAAAACAAAACAAAAATCTCCCCCCTCCCCCCGATGTATGATGCAGTATTCTTTCACGACACAGGTCACAGCAAAAAGAGGGCTCTGGAGTCTTTCACAACACTAGTGCCCATTTACTTTCAGGGGTACAAAGCACAACCCCTCTCATTTCCTTTCCTCCAGCCTCCGCAGTGTTGATGGAGACTCCCTGAAAGAGACCCTTTCAGCAGGCTCAGGAGGTAACACGAGCCACAGGAAGGAAAGACAAAAAGGATCTAATGCTTAGGCAGCCTAGGGTTTTCACCTAAGCGCATAGGAAGAGTTCATGTTATGGTGCCCAAAGCGGAGGGTGCGCTGCTTGGCCCCTCACCCCACCCCAAAACAAGGCAACCAGATCTTTCCAGCTGATAGCGTCGCTTCCCCTCCCGCCCCTTGGCAGCCAGCCAGAAGCCCCTGAAAACCTAGCTGCTTAGGGATATAGGAGGCAGGGAAGTGTTTGTTGAAGGAATGGGCTTTTTCCATCCTCCCCCAGCATCTTGAAGCCTGTCACTCTCATTTACTCGAGGCATTAATCTTGCCAGGAACAGGAGCTGCATGAACAAAGCGCTGTTAGCAAAATGCAATGCAGCGAATCATGGGGTTGTTATCTCTTGAGGCTCCCTGAATTGGGGGGGGGGAGGAAGGGTCCAGGGTGAAGGAAGGCATCCCATCTTTTGGATTCATCATGCCCACAGCTGCATCCTTTCAAAGACCTCTTTCATGCCAAGGCATTGTGCGCATGCGCATGAGAAATGACATGCACTGGCATGCATTTGTCCAGCAGGGGAAAAAATGCATCACAGTTATTCAGCAGTCAAGATCTGATACGCAGCTAACTATGATGATGCCTTCAAACAACATCCTAGCACAGAGCAGTGAATGAGATAGAACCTGAGAAGGAGACCTTGAGCATCTTCTGACCATTCTGTTGATATAAAGCAAGCCTCCCACTCTGGACTCGCATATAACATTTCCCCCAACACAGGTCACACACACCAAGAAGTCTCCTACTATTAGAGCAATGATCTATGTGCTTTGGGTAGTCATACTGCCCGTTTGGCTTGCTCTTCCCTGAATTTCAGCAATCCCACTCTGGTCCACTGAGACTAAAATCCACAAACACACATGATGACACATGGTGAACAGACGGATGATGGAGGGAGCCAAGCAAGGAGCAATCCTAGGTTGGCCTGGCCCGGCACACCTCTCCACTGGCATTGGGAGCATTCACCTGCCAAGGGCCACATTGACCAGCCGGGCTCTGCCATGAACGAGTGGGCAGGCAGCACAGTGTGGCCCCGCTTGGCTCTGGTGATGAGGGCCGGGCTGGCACAGCGGGCTCCATTCACCCTCCGCACCGCGCCCCTGCCCATGCACAAACGATACTACACCACTGGAAAAATGGGAGGGTTCCCGAGAGAGCCCAAAGCCCACTACAATACTTGGCTGCCATTCAGAGCCGTCTTCCCATAGGGCTTAGTAGTTTGTTGTGCCAGGGCACCGGCCTCTCAGGGATATCCAGTGAGTGGGGCAGCTGCGCGGCTTTGCCAGCGGCCTCCCCTTTCCTGGCACGCCCGCCAGCTGCGTCCCGCCAACCATATGGCTGGCCTGCGCGCAGCTTCCCTCCCAAGCCTGTACGGGGATTACTCTCCTGCATGCGGGAGAGTTGTGCCCCACACATGGCTGGCAGTGTGCAGCTTCGCACCCTCCCCCCACTATCCGTGGTAATTTGGGGGCGCTGGGCGGATATTTGCACCCCGGCACAGCATCTGCTAAAGACGGCCCTGCTGCCATTATAGGGGGATTGTCAAGGTAGAGAGTGTTTCCGTCTGCTGCCACTACAAAGCGGGCGGTAGGTGAAGCCAGGGCAATGCAGATGCAGCCAACTCATACAGCTAAGGAGAAGAAGAAGAAGAAGAGTTTGGATTTGATATCCCGCCTTTCACTCCCCTTCAGGAGTCTCCAAGCGGCTAACATTCTCCTTTCCCTTCCTCCCCCACAGCAAACACTCTGTGAGGTGAGTGGGGCTGAGAGACTTCAAAGAAGTGTGACTAGCCCAAGGTCACCCATCAGCTGCATGTGGAGGAGCGGAGACGCGAACCTGGTTCACCAGATTACGTGACTACCGCTCTTAACCACTACACCACACTGGTGTCTGCACATGGCAATGGTCACTGAATATGTTTGTCCCAGAAGCCTCTGCTCAGATGCCATGGAATTTTGCACCTTCATTCGGGCGACCTTCCTTCTCCAGCTCCACGATGGTGGCCAGGGGCCCACCCCCAATACCCACCCCTCAGCTTTGAATGCCAAGTGTTGCACTGCACATGTCAGTATGACCTTCTTTGGTTATCTGTCATCGTCAGGACATTTGGCTTCAGTTTCGCTCGGCGGGAAAGATTTTGGATTGACCTAGATGCAAAATCCCAACTCACCATTCAGCTCTGGGCAAATTCCTTCAACCTCAGTTACAAAAAAGGGATAAGAGAGGCCTGCCTCAAGGGGAGTTTCTGCCAGGGCGAATAAGAAGGAAACACTGCTTTCTCTGAGCCTTACAGGCAGGCTCCGCCATAAATCTACTTTTGGCAAGTCCCCCTTGTAGGATTTATTCGGGTTAATTTTGTACACAAGCAAGAAGAGAATTTCTGTACTCAAGAGCTGCCTTTCTGTAAATCCAGCCAAACTGTGCATCGTCACTAATGCCGCTTTTATATATATATAAAAAGGGACAAAAAGTGGTGCTGTCATCTTAACACCGTTTATAGATACAGTGGTACCTCGGGTTAAGAACTTAATTCGTTCTGGAGGTCCATTCTTAACCTGAAACTGTTCTTAACCTGAGGTACCACTTTAGCTAATGGGGGCTCCCACTGCCGCCGGGCGATTTCTGTTCTCATCCTGAAGCAAAGTTCTTAACCTGAGGTACTATTTCTAGGTTAGCAGAGTCTGTAACCTGAAGCGTCTGTATGCCGAGGTACCACTGTATGTGAGATTATATTAAAAATGTGTAAGTTGGAATCATGTGGTCATTTCTACTTTTAAAACAGCAGGGCGGAAGAATAGGGTTGCCATATATCCAGGTCTGACCTGGCGTCTCCATGTTTGCCTGGCCCTCTCTAGGTAGGAAGTCGAGGGCTTGAACCTCCAGGTAGCTTCAAAAACAACAGCAACAACAACAACAACAACTGTGCATCTCCACAACAAGGACCTATCCACGCCCTCCCAACAGCATATGAATCAATATGGCTAATCTGCCCCAACAAGCCCCCACCCACCTCACAGATACAAACAAACCATACTGCAACCAACCAAGCTCTGGACCCTCCAGTCTCTCACAGTGCCTATCTATCTATCTATCTATCTATCTATCTATCTATCTATCTATCATCTATCTATACATCTATCTAGGACAGCCTTTCTCAACCTGTGGGTCCCCAGATGTTGTTGAACTACGACTCCCATCACCCCTAGCTAGCAAGGCCAGAACTCAGGGATGATGGGAATTGTAGCCCAACAACATCTGGGGACCCACAGGTTGAGAACTGCTGATCTAGGACCTACCCATGTCGGTGCTGCTGACACAAAAACTCTGCGCAAATAGTACATGACAGAACAAAAGATGGTTATCCCCCTATTTCTCTCCCTCCCCTCTCATTTTCCTCAATCGCACAATGCCTATGACAACAGCGTCTCATACCGAATGTAAACGAACTGTGAAAAAGACTCCGTGGAGTGAAAGTGGAGACGCTGTGCGTACTTTTCCTTGTTTGTTTGTTTTGTAAGACAAGAAAATATTTAATTAAAAACAATCCAAGAAAAGGGAAAGAAAAAAGAAGGACTGTGCACGCAGCTTACAAGCTTCAGGCAGGCAGAAACTCATTGCAAATTATGACACAGACACGGGAGCGTGCCCTGACCGTCTCTGCTCCCCTCTTCCAATTTACCTCCGTCTCCAGGGCTTGCCGCCATGACACCACCAGGGGCCTTCCCCTGGGCATCACCAGGAGTTGCCCCTAGGTCTCAGATTTGGGTGTCAGAATCTTGGAGTCTGGGTGCTCCTGACCAGGGAACCCTACGGAAGAATCACAGTGCACAGGCAGGGGAGTTTAACCCAGGGGCGAGGAGCCTGGTGCCTGCCACATGTTGCTAGACTACAGCTCCCATCATCCCTTGGGCTGGCGTGGGTTGCACTCCAAAACAGCTGAAAGCACAGGTTGGCAAAGGCCGACAGAAACCGAATAGTAGAGGGGAAAAACTTAGTTGCCTGGCTACAATGGGGACAGGGGAGAAGAGCCCAGTTCACTTTGTTTTCTTTCTTTCTTTCTTTCTTTCTTTCTTTCTTTCTTTCTTTTCAGCCACTGAATCAGGCTAACCCTCTCCCTCCCGCTCAGTCATGAGGCTAATGTGACTTTCTTCATGTCGTCTGAAAATTCGGCAGCGACCAGAGTAGCACAGGGATGCAGAATGATACAGAGGAAGAGCAGCTACGCTATGCCCATAACTGAATAATCGAGCCTTTAAAAACCCTCCAGTTATTTAGAAGAACTACTGCTAAGCCCAGAAGGAACTGCTAATGATGCTGCCCAGAGAAGTCTGACCTGCTGGGAGCCTGAGGGCCCTGATCCTGCCTCTCTCCACCTGGCCTAGGGCAGGGCCTGACAGGCTCCATAAGAACTGCTGCTGCAGATTGCCCAGCAAGGGCTGGGGTATTTGGGGAAAAGTTCCGTTGGGAGTTTTTGCTGTTATTGAAATTAATTTTTTGTATCTTTATTTTCATGTGGATAATTGTTCAGTTCGGTTATGTAGTTTTGATGTGTTTTATTTATTTTATATGACTACTTTGCTATGTATTTCTAGTTTAAGATTTTGATTTATGTGGAAATTGTTTCCTATTTGGTTGTGTATTTTTTGATGTGGTTTAGTTATTGTTTTTGACTTTTGTAATTATGTAAATCTTGTTATGTTGTAAGCCGCCTTGAGCATTGTTTTTTAACGTGGAAATAATAATAATAGTAATAATAGTAGTAATAATAATAATAATAATAATAATAATAATAATAATAATAATAATAATATTTATACCCCGCCCATCTGGCTGGGTCTCTCCAGCCACTTTGGGCGGCTTCCAACAGAATATTAAAATACAATAACCTATTAAACATTAAAAGCTTCCCTAAACAGGGCTGCCTTCAGATGTCTTCTAAAAGTCTGGTAGTTGTTGTTCTCTTTGACATCTGGTGGGAGGGCGTTCCACAGGGCGGGTGCCACTACTGAGAAGGCCCTCTGCCTGGTTCCCTGTAACTGGGCTTCTCGCAGTGAGGGAACCACCAGAAGACCCTCTGCGCTGGACCTCAGTGTCCGGGCAGAACGATGGAGGTGGAGACGCTCCTTCAGGTATACTGGACCCAGGCCGTTTAGGGCTTTAAAGGTCAGCACCAACACTTTGAATTGTGCTCGAAAACGTACTGGGAGCCAATGAAGATCTTTCAGGAAAGGTGGCATACAAATAAAAATGATGATGATGATGTCTGTAACTATGTAAATATTTTCATACAGTAAGCCGCCTTGAGCAGTGTTGTAACTGTGGGAAGGCAGCATACAAATAAAATGATGGTGGTGATGATTTCTACAGCGCAAGAGGTCCTGAGCGTAAGAGGTGACGCAAGAAGATGTGAAGATGTGTCTGGCTTTGCCCCTTCCTGAGTGCCTTTGATTCACTTGCCTGGTCCAGAAAAGTGATTGTGTGCATGTGATGCTCACTGCACGTTCAACCGAGGTTGCAGATTGGCCATTTCTCCCTAAGTTTTTGCACAATGCTCCATCGCAGCTGATCTGTGTGGGTGGCAGCCTCCTCACCAACAGAACGGCCGGGAGCGGGGGTAGAGAAGAGAGGAGGATGCTGTCAACCTTTGCCAATAGTCCTTTCGGTGCTGGACAGCCCAGTGTTGTGTAAACACAAAGTCTGCATAGAACTAATTCAGCAGAAGTTTTAACACTAAGTGGTCAGCGACAAAGGCAAACTGGCAGAAACAAATGCAGTGTGTTAACAGCCCTGGAAAGCCCCATCTCTTGCTTGTCTGTTAAGTGCAGGATAATTCACCTTATTCTAAAGGAGTTCTGTAAGAGATTTGCGCAGGTGCTCCTGGCCTCTCCCCGGTTTAATTGCTCTTTTGCTGCACTCCCAAAAAAGATAAGAGATAAGAGCACCCGAAGGGTCCAGCTGAGATTTTATCTGCCGAGATGAAGTGGTTCAAGGCACATATCTGTGACTATTGGTTCACAAACAGTGGGGAACCAGGTGGCTCTCCAGATGTTCTTTGACTCCAACTCTCATCGGTCCGAGATAGCATGGCCAGTGGTCAAGGGTGATGAGTGTTAGTGCCCAACAATATCTGAAGTGCCCTGGCCACCATTTTATAAAAGAAAGTGAGACTCTTCCTTTCCAAACCTCTCTCAAACAACCACAATAAAGAAATCACTAATATTTCAAGCGCTCCACGTGTTCCTATTTTCCAGGGACAGTCTCAGATTTACAGAAGGTTTCTGATTTGATCCCAGAATGTCCTGCTTTTCCTTTTGTTGTTGTTATTTGGTCGTTTAGTCATGTCCAACTCTTCGTGACCCTATGGACCAGAGCACACCAGGCACTCCTGTCTTCCACTGCCTCCCATAGATTGATCAAACTCATGTTAGTAGCTTTAAGAACACTGTCCAACCATCTCATCCTCTGTTGTCCGCTTCTCCTTGTGCCCTCAATCTTCTGATCGGACGTCCCTATTTTCAACGGGCATCACACTGTAGTTAAGTATTCTCAACCTCTTTTTACCTCATGAGTGACATTCTCACATTCACCCTCCCTCCCCTTTCAAAAGCCACTCTTTTGCTTTACGAGCTCTCCTCTGCATAGTTCACTTTGAAAAGACATGTTTTACTATAGATAAGGGGTGGAAGGTAGCCTTGCTTTTTAACTTGGCCATAAATTCACCTCAAACTTTGTTTTCAAACAGTTGTTGGGCTTCATTTTCCTCCTTCCTCCAGCCTCTCAATTGAAGGCAGGATTTATAGCTTGTCAGATTTAATCATTTTGCAGCAGGAAAAGATTCTTTTTAAACCCCTCAGGATAAGGCGGGCTTGCCAGAAAACCATCTATGAGAAGGAGGGATTGCTCTCTGTAAAAGGAGGCTGAGAATACTCAACTGCACTGCGATGCCCAGGCACCCACCTACAGAGAAGGCTTTGCCTTCAACAAGGCCGGGCAAGCAGTTTAAGGCTGTGCACGCACTATATCTTTAAAGCACATTTGAGGCACATTTCTTTCCCGCCAAAAAAATAAAATAAAATTCTGCGCTCTGTCGTTGGGTTTTATAAACAGAAATACAAATTATACAAATAAATACAGTGGTACCTCTGGTTGCGAACGGGATCCATTCCGGAGGCCCGTTCGCAACATGAAAAGAGTGCAACCCACAGTGGCACATCTGCGCATGCGCGAGTTGCGATTCGCCGCTTCTGCGCATGCGCGTGACATCATTTTGCGTGTCTGTGCATGCGCGAGTGGCGAAACCCAGAAGTAACCCTTTGCAGTACTTCCAGGGCGCAACCTGAAAAAAACGTATCATGAAGCAAATGTAACATGAGGTATGACTGGATACAAAGTTTTCTCATGCCATTTGTATATCACAAAAATAGCATAATATATGTGGGGAAATATCTACAACATATATTTCATTATTAGTGGTCAATGTATGAAACTGACACGGGGACAAATAGAAGAAGACGCACTGTCGTTTGTTAAGGGTCGCTGGGACTTGTAACTCTGCGAAGGGTAAACCACAGTGCCCAGAAATCTTTGAGGGAATGAGTGTGTTTCGAACGGTAAAGTGTGTACACAACTTGAGTATGCATCCCACCTGTGGGCTGTTTGCTCTCTGTATGTCGGACTGAAATAAAATGAAATAAGAACTAAGAGTGCGCCTTGGAATAGGTCAAATGCTTTCTCACAGCTACATATGGCAGGAGAAGGATTGGTGTGGGAGGCAAGCTGTCTTGCCAGGAGAGTTGCCCGCCATTATTGATCTTCCAGGAGAGCAGGTGCCATGCATTCAGAAAGCCCGTTTCCGTCCCTGGCATTTCCAGGTACAGCTAGGAAAGGCTACTGTCTGACACCCTGGAGAGCCACTGCCAGTCAGTGCAGACAGTAAATAGCTATTTACTGGTCCAATAGATGGACCAATATTTTACTTTGGATAAAGCAGTTTCCTATGATCTCTGAATTTTGAGCTCCCTGGAGTAGTTTTAAAACAGCTGGGGTATAAACATATCACTATCTCCCCTTCTGCAGTTTCCCGCAACCGATATTCAAAAGATGTTGGCTTCAAAGTTGCAGATGAAGGCTTAGGCAGAATGATGCCCATGAACGGGGGGGGGGGGGGATGTAAAACAGAGCATTTTGTTATCAAGGTGTTTTTTCGATGGTTGCACCAAGAATGGGTGCTGTTACAATGAATCCAGCTGTATTACAAAAGAGGAAAAGGTGGCCATTGGCTAATAATAATAATAATAATAATAATAATAATAATAATAATAATGTATTATTTATACCCCGCCCACTCTGGGCGGCTTCCAACCAAATATTAAAATACAGTAATGCATCAAACATTAAAAGCTTCCCTAAACAGGGCTGATTTCAGATGTCTTTTAAAAGTCTGGTAGTTGTTGTTCTCTTTGACATCTGGTGGGAGGGTGTTCCACAGGGCACTCACGACTACTGAAAAGTCTTCTGCCTGGTTCCCTGTAACTTCACTTCTTGCAGTGAGGGAACCACCAGAAGGCCCTCGGTGCTGGACCTCAGTGTCCGGGTAGAACGATGGGGGTGGAGACACTCCTTCAGATAAACAATATAAAACTACTGACTGCAAACTGCTTGACTAACATCCCACATCCCATTCTGAGAGTCAGAAGCAGAGTCACTCACAAATATATTCTTGCACAATGTAAGGCAGCAATTCAGCCCATGGGTCATCAGTACAGGACACTGGGCAACAGAGTCACAACTGCCCTGGGAAGAGCAGGAAAGATATTGAGGCTTTTCATTAAAAGGGGGTTTAAAAACACTGCTTTCCATATTCATAAACAGTTCATTCTGGACTAATTCAATTGAAATTAAAGGGACGTGACTTTGGGCAGTTGCTTTTATGCAGGCGTTCATCAACACTGACATTGATCCCAGTGCACTAAGGTGCCCATTTGCTTGCATCGAGGTTGATACAGTGGTACCTCGGGTTAAGAACTTAATTTGTTCCGGAGGTCCGTTCTTAACCTGAAACTGTTCTTAACCTGAGGTACCACTTTAGCTAATGGGGCCTCCCGCTGCCACCGCGCAATTTCTGTTCTCATCCTGACCTGAAGCAAAGTTCTTAACCCAAGGTACTATTTCTGGGTTAGCAGAGTCTGTAACCTGAAGCGTATGTAACCTGAAGCGTATGTAACCAGAGGTACCACTGTATTGGGGGCAAGTGGGGGGGGGGGCGCAGAGAGCCTGATTTATTTAAAGCTGGCTAGGCATCACCTTCGAATTGCAGCCTCCTTAACCAGGAACACTTTCAGATTCTCAAGCCTAACATCCAAGCCATGGCAGGCCTATAGCGGCTTGTAGCTATGACCTGAATGCTCCAGAGTGGGTTTTCGTTTGAGCCTGTGATTGTGCCAGCCCTACCCTTCGCCCAGTTGAACAACAGCAGCCGCCAAGGGGCAAGGGCTTGCAGATTGAGCCAAGTTCCTTGGAGCCGACGTGAGTTTTCCCTTCCCTTCCCTTCCCTCTCAGCCGCTGCCGCCTACTCACTGCCCTGCGATTATTTGTTATCGTTGGGCGATTTCATAATCTTTGGTACATGATGTAAGAACAGAAACAACAATGTTGCACATTTAAAAAACAAAATGAAAATCCCAGGCCCAGAAGTGATGTGGGAACATGCCTCCCAGCACCTTTTCCTTCTTCAAAAATCTATGCACATGTGGCGCAGGAATTGCTCTGCTCCCCCAAGAAACGCCCCTCAAACTTCAGCTGAAATAACAAGAAGAACCGGAACTGACTCACGGACGTAGCGACAAACTAGTTAATTAAAGCCCACACCTTCTGGCTTGGTTTCTCGGTTCAGGATCTGATCAGGGTGAAAAGAGGAGATAGCAGCATCTGCAATGATAAGTGTCCAATGCAAAAAAAAAAAAATGTGTCCCCCCCCCCGCCAGTTTTCCCCTCCCAGCCCACTGTCAGTGGCCATAAGACTCGTTGTAGAAAGGAATTATTGCCAAGTGGTTAGAACCGTGAGTGCAGGAAATTGTATGGAACAAAAGTAGGGGGAAGCACAAGACACCAACGTGTTGCTGTTGTTGTTTAGTCGTGTCCGACTCTTCATGACCCCATGGACCAGAGCACGCCAGGCACTACTATCTTCCACTGCCTCCCGCAGTTTCCTCAAACTCATGTTAGTAGCTTCGCGAACACCAGCCAACCATCTTGTCCTCTGTCATCCCCTTCTCCTTGTGCCCTCCATCTTCCCCTACATCAGGGTCTTTTCCAGGGAGTCTTCTCTTCTCATGAGGTGACCAAAGTATTGGAGCCTCAGCTTCAGGATCTGTCCTTCCAGTGAGCACTCAGGGCTGATTTCCTTCAGAATGGAGAGGTTTGATCTTCTTGCAGTCCATGGGACTCTCAAGAGTCTCCTCCAGCACCATAATTCAAAAGCATCAATTCTTCGGCGATCAGCCTTCTTTATGGTCCAGCTCTCACTTACATACATCACTACTGGAAAAACCATAGCTTTAACTATACGGAGTTGACATCAATCGTTCTTTGGTCACTGTTTAATTTGGCGAATTTAAATGCTGCTGTAAAGCATATACCAAAACCACTGCGCATGGTACTCACTGTACATGGAACTGTAACACTTCAGAAATGTGAGGAGTTTTGCATTCCTTTCCACATATGTGAAAAGCCTCCTTGAACATGCAAAGGTATCAGAAAAGGCTGAGCTACAGGCCAACTCCCTGATGTTCAAGTTTTGTACATGCTGGGGTGGGTTTCAATGTGTGCGCCAGGGGGCATTCAGACACATATATCCCTATATGCATAACCATCCAGATGGTGCTGAACCACAATTCTCATCATCCCTCACCATTGGCCACTCTTGCTGGGGATGCTGGGAGTTGCAGTTCAACATCCGGATGGACAGAGGTTCCACAAGCCTAACATAAGGTAAAGGGATCCCTGACCATTAGGTCCAGTCGTGGCTGACTCTGGGGTTGTGGCGCTCATCTCGCTTTACTGGCCGAGGGAGCAGGCGTACAGCTTCTGGGTCATGTGGCCAGCATGACTAAGCTGCTCTGGCGAACCAGAGCAGCGCACGGAAACGCCGTTTACCTTCCTGCTGGAGCAGTACCTATTTATCTACTTGCACTTTGACGTGCTTTCAAACTGCTAGGTTGGCAGGAGCAGGGACTGAGCAATGGGAGCTCACCCCGTCGCAGGGATTCGAACCGCCGACCTTCTGATCAGCAAGTCCTAGGCTCTGTGGTTTAACCCACAGCGCCACACAGACCCAAAACAGCCAGAGCTACTTCCTCTATAGTCTGTCAGTTCTCCACTTTAAGGAGGTGATCAGCTTCAGACATCACCAAAGATGGCACAGAGTTACACAGGCACAGTGAACTAACTGGATTTGGCTACTCAATATTTAGCAGCCTACTTTACATGTACCAGAAAATAAAAAATAAAAACTCTTCCCTCTCTTTTTTCCAGTTCTTAGTTTACCTTCTTTCTTTACTTTGCTGCTGGACCTTTGATTGTCTTTGAAGGGGTGTTCCTCCTGGATTGCTAGCAGGCTCTGCATAATTAGCTGAGCTCTAAGTGGAAAGATGAAAGAGTTTGCCGGTTTGTATGAGGGCTTATGTCATTTCTTATCTGTTAGGAGGGAGGAGGGAGTGAGCAAACAAAGATGGAGACACCATGCCAGCAAATTATCTGCAAAGTATCTGTAAAGTATCAGTTCAGATGAACTAACCCCCCCCCCAAGCTGTTCAGTGTCCACCTTTTGTTCACCGGTATATTGCCTTGTTGAAACACTTATCACAATGTTATTTCAATACCGGTATTCAGTGGTATGGTGACTTACTGCACAGCCCTAGGGCCTACTCAATTTTAGAAACTCAGATATATCAGCTAGTTACCAAATGGCTCCTTAAACCAGGTTTACAGTCGCCAAAATGGAATATCTACCGTATTTTTCGCCCTATAGGACGCACTTCTTCCCCTCCAAAAATGAAGGGGAAATGTGTGTGTGTCCTTGGGGGCGAATGCAGGCTTTCGCTGAAGCCTGGAGAGCGAGAGGCATCGGTGTGCACTGACCCCTCGCTCTCCAGGCTTCAGGAAGCTATCCGCAAGCCTTGCAAGCCCGGCGGGAGTTCCCGCGGGCTCACAAGGCTTGCGGGCAGGTCCCGCCGGGCGCGCAAGGTTTGGGGTGGCGGCCTGCATCCAGAAGCACGGGGTGCCCTCCGGAGGACGCCCCGTGCTTCAGGAAGGTGTCCGCAAGCCTCCCGCACCCGGCGGGAGGTCCCGCCGGGCTTGCAAGGCTTGCAGGCAGCAGCCTGTTCTGGGGGCTGGGGTCGGGGGAAGCTCGGGCGCCAGCCCCGCACCTGGGGGGGAAATAAATTTTTTTTTCTTTATTTCCCCCCAAAAAACTAGGTGCATCTTATGGGGCGGTACGTCCTATGGGGCGAAAAATACGGTAGTTGCCATTTTGGAGTCAGACGGCTCGAGAGTTGTATTTCCCAATTCAGCTTTTTGGTTCCTGAGATCTGTTCTGGTTGTGCAAGTAAAGGATCACAAATAGAACTCTACAGTTTGTGTTGTTAGTGTGTGAAAGCAGTCAAGATCCAAGGATCCCCAGGCATGCAGCCCAGATGGTGGAGACGTCAGGCACCATTCTGGCACCCAGGCATCTTCACTTGGTCGCAAATGGCCGATGGACAGGTGCAAAATGCACCTGGTGAATTTCAAATGCTGGTCCTACTCTGTGTTTCCCATTCTCAGATTAGCATTTTAACTACATGAAGACATACCCCTCAAAAGGAGTCTGCAGAAAGACAGCAAATGTTTGGGGCTGATATTCAGCAGAAAATGGATCAACTGTTTCTGGACACTAACCTAAACGCGCAAATATTTGACAGGAAATATTCTACCTGTACTGTTTCAGCTGGTGAAGTTCAAAATCAACAGCCAGGGAAGAAAGCAAACTTGCATTATTAAAGTTCAGAACACTTATGTCGCAGAACAATCCAGCAACAAGCTCTTTCCTGAAAACAGTGGTCACACACAGACACCCCCCAAAAAGTTATATCTGTCTCCTGAATGGGTCCCATGCCTTGTTTAGAAGTCGGTGGGCTGGTGGTGTGAACCTTTGCTGCTGCAAACAGTCTGAAGAGCGTGCACTGGGGTGTCAATCCATTTATTTAGAATTATGATGGAGACTCATCCAAAGAATGGCAGGAGGGAGTGAAAGGATTTCAGAGCTGGGGAAGGCCGGGGTCAGGATGCTTTGGCCGAAAGAGTCTGAGGCGAAAGCACAGCACAGATCATCATTCAAGCACAGAGACTTTTGACTGAAACTCTGAGAGCAAAGATGGAAGATAAGACGTTCAGGCATGAAGTAAATTACTGGAAATCCAGATGCTAAACACACACATGCACACACATCCCCAAGGAGTTAAGATTCAAGCCTTCTGCTTTTCTTATTTTTTTAAGCGAAGATAAAGAAGTGCAGAGAAGAAGTTTTGCACGAGCTGTAAGAATTACAACTTGTTCCCGAAACTCAACAGCCTGAGCCTTGGCTGCTTGCAAAATACCAATCAGAGCCTGAAAGCTCAAACAATCAGAAGGGAAAGTCTCTTGGCAAGGTTTCTTCTGGTTTTGTTTACGACTTGAGAGGAAGTGGTAATGGCTCCTGTTTGTTCTTCTAGAGAAAGTTGTTGGGGGTGGGTTGTTTTTTTAAAAGGAGGAGAAGAAAATCTCTTTTGATTAGAAACACCCTGGATATTTTGCCTTAGATTACACCAGATCTGGCTTCCTCTTTTGTTTGTGGACACTTCGGCTGATTAAAAAAAAAATGAAGGGAGAAGGAGGGGGGAAATAGCTGAAAGGAATAATGAAGGTACATTCCTTACACTACTGTTTCTACCCAAGAACGATGCTCTCAATAACTGAATTGGAAGGAAGCATAAGAACCACTCCGAGGGGCTGAGGTCCCCTTGGCCCCACTAATAAAATATTTGAGGGGGCCAGCCCCCTCCCAGAGTTCATAGGCATTGCCATTCAAATGGTACGCTTGCATCTTGTGATTGATTATGCAGGGGCTGGGCTTATCTGTGCCCCCCACCCCAATATTTAATTCAAGTTGGCTCCCTTCGAAGGAAGAAAACTGGGTATACGTCTAAGGCAACGTGCCTTTCAGTGAGGCCAGAGCTGATAATACATGTACAGTGGTACCTTGGGTTAAGAACTTAATTTGTTCTGGAGGTCTATTCTTAACCTGAAACTGTTCTCAACCTGAGGTACCACTTTAGCTAATGGGGCCTCCCATGCCGCCACCGTGCGATTTCTGTTCTCATCCTGAACCCGAGGTACTATTTCTGGGTTAGCGGAGTCTGTAACCTGAAGCATCTGTAACCCGAGGTACCACTGTATTTTGACTTTCTGTTACAAAAGTACTAGCATTTGTTTTACGGTGCAGTTTTGGTGTGAGGGCTTGGGGTTCAGCTGAGAACTAGAGGGCTGCGCTGTGCTCCCAAGGTCACCTTAATTTATTGCCACTTGTTTTGCTGATGTCGCACTTCTCCCAGCCCAGCGAAAACAATGGCTCTCTGACTGCGGGCTGGGGGCCACCATCTTCTGTCACCTACAATTGCCCTCGGGATGTTGCTACATGATGAAAAACGTAGCCATCCGGATACCTATGGGCTCAGGACATGAGCATGGGACAAGTCTGCCCACCTGCAATTCCCAGAAACTGGCCTTCAGAGGCATAGTGCCTCTGACAGTGGAGGAAGAACCACTAACAATAAGCGTTCAAAATTTGGCAGCTGCATTTTGCACCTATCCGCCATTTGCGACCAAGTGAAGATGGCCGGGCACCAGGATGGTGCCTGTGGAGCTGCATGCCTGGGGATCCTTGGGTCTTGCCTACTTTCACACACTAACAACACAAACTGTAGAGTTCTATTTGTGATATTTTACTTGCACAACCAGAACGAATTTCAGGGACCAAAAAGTTGAATTGAGAAATACAACTTTCAAGAAATACACCTTTCGCGACTGTAAACCTGGTTTAAGGAACCATTTGGTGGCTAGCTTATATATCTGAGTTTCTTACACTGCTAACACTTATTCATCATCATCATCATCATCATCATCATCATCATCATCATCATCATTATTATGAATTTATTCGTATTTGTGGTGATGGTGGTTTTAGTTTTGATAGCCATATTAGATTTAAATAGCAACCCAGTAGTAAACATTGCCTGGGAAAGATGGTGGTCACCAGTTGCTAAAAGGAATGCTGTGCTCACTCAAACCCCCATTTCACCCTCTCCAATTGCCCCAAAGCCACCCATCTCCTGTTAATGGAACAGCAAAGCTTTAGGAGAAAACATCATCTCAGCCCCTAGGAAGTATGCAAGGTCAGAGCCAAGATGTGACAGGTAAGAGGACTTTTGGCTCAGAAGAAGCTTCATCCTTTCAGCACACTTGCAATTTTGTCATGGTACACTAGTATGTACCCTGATCCAGGCACTGGGAGCTACTGCCACAGGGTCTAGGAAGATGGTTTGAAAGATCTGGGAGGGAAACATTCTTCCTAAAATGCAGACACCATACATTCTCATCTTGTCAAGGTAGGCTTGCTTAAGCACAGAAGTAAAGATGTCAGGCTTCCCAAAAGGCCACGGGGCATGACCTGGCTTGGAGGTGACATGATGCAGTGACCTTACTTGAAATTAAGCAGGTCTGGGTCTGATCAATGCCTGGCAGGAGACTACCTGGAAACCCCATTTAAGTTGCCTCGGTTTCCATGATGGAAAGCAGGTGAGATATGAATGCAATGTACTTAGCAAACAATGCCATAGGAAAGTAGATAAAGCAGACGTTTTTATTATGCAAACTCATATTGACACTAGAGGTAAACTCACATGCTATGCAAGTTTTCACTGGCTTCCTCGACTGGAGAGATGCAACATCTCTACTTGGACACGATGGATGGCTAAATGACTTTGGACGCAGGTGGCGCTGTGGTCTAAACCACTGAGCCTCTTGGGCTTGCTGATCGGAAGGTCAACGGTTCGAATCCCTGTAACGGAGTGAGCTCCTGTTGCTCTGACCCAGCTCCTGCCAACCTAGCAGTTCAAAAGCACGCCAGTGCAAGTAGATAAATAGGTACTGCTGCAGCAGGAAGGTAAACGGCATTTCTCTGCGCTCTGGCACTCATCATGGTCCTCCGTGCGCCAGTAGCAGTTTAGTCATGCTGGCCACATGACCCGGAAAGCTGTCTGCGGACAAACGCCGGCTCCCTTGGCCTGAAAGTGAGATGAACGCCGCAACCGCATAGTCGCCTTTGACTGGACTTAACTGTCCAAGGGTCCTTTACCTTACCTTTTTACCTATCTCAAAAGGATGGGCAGACCCCCACGACAATTCCACCTTTTATGGCATGGTCATGCTACAGGCCAGAGCGCACCATATATAATAAGGCTGTTTTACAAAGCAGTAGGCAGACTTGTCTTTTAACTTGCATAGATTTATGCAGTTTGTATCTTCAAACAACACAAATTATCTCTCTGGGAAAACTGGCTTCCCAGCCTTAGTTCAACAACAAGCCCCTTTTCAGGAAAACTGGAGAAAGAGGGGAAATTGCAAGTGGGTCTGCCCAGTGCCTTTGTTTTTTTTAGGGCATACTCAAGGCTATGCACCTCTTTTTTTGCTTAAAAAGGGTGACACTTACTGCAACAACTTCATGGTGAGTACCAGCACCTATTTATTTTTCCAGGAAAAAGCCTCCAATTCACTCTTTTCTGCACCTATTTTTCCAGGAAAAAAGCCTCCAATTCACTCTTCTGCACCTATTTTTCCAGAAAAAAAGCCCCCGATTCACTCTTTTCTAATCAAGGTTGCAGCCAACCTCCTCAACCCCTTTCTGCATCGATCCTTAATGAGCTTGCGGAAGGCGACATTTCTGGCATTCTGGAGTCTGCAAAGCTCCAGTTCCAATACTGCCACCACATTCTCTGCCGATTAGTCCAGGCCATAGCTGTCAACTTTTCCCTTTTCTTGTGAGGAATCCTATTCGGAATAAGGAAATTTCCCTTTTAAAAAGGGAAACGTAAACAGCTATGGTCCAGGCTGCAAAAGATTATGCAGGACTTAAAAGTCTGCATTTGCTTGGAAAAGACTCTCCCCGGGCCCGATTCATTCCCTGCTTCCCACCACTCAGTTCTCACCATCAAGATTTCATAGCAGGATAGCCCATTGACAAGCATGTTTAGGGTTTATTTCATTAGGTAAGTGGAACAAGGCAGCACCTTTTTACAGTCAGTGGCTGGCAACTTTGTCGGGGGGGGGGTCATGTTTATTTCCTTGCCTTATCAGTCCTGTAATAGTCTGCGGATGGGTACAAAGTTGAAGACGGGGGTTAGAAAGGAGTAGATTCAGGAGTTATTAGAGTCACATAGTCCAAAGAGGGAACATATGTCTATGTGTGTATGGCTGCCTTTATTGGAAAACAAAGAATTAGGGAATGGGGGAGATTTTCCTGCAGCATGTCCTCAGCCAGGCACAAAACCAGAATGGGTGCCTAGCCCTAAAAGACTCACAATCTTCTCCCACCCCTCCTTTTTCTCTCTCTCTTTTTACAATGCACATAATCTGTTCTGAATGCTGGGAATAGGCCAACCTACATAAAATAGTATTGGAAGTTCCCAGCTGAGCGCTTCAAAAAAGAAAACGAAGAAGCTGCAGTCTTACCAAAAGCTTGCTTATTTCAGCCGAAGAATGTTCTGCCAATTGCACAAGAAGAACAATGAATGAGTGCCCTAGATACCATGGGACTGCATAGACGAGTGCCCAAGCAACACAGTCAAGTCCAAAACAGCTGCTCCAGCGGTGGAGCAATACTGCCACCAAGTGACAACAGCTAGTTATTGCTTGCAGAGTGACAAGCCCTAAATTCCCAGCCATGTTAAAACACTGCAGACTTTACTATTGCCAGTTACGGTTAAAAATCGCCACTGTCCTTATTTTGCATGCATTTAAGCTTGAATTTAAATGTACCGTCAGAGGTTTTATTTTTTGCCATGTGACCCTCCTACCCCATTTTCCTCTCTGTAACCACATAACAAGCACATCTGCCTGGGTGGCTCAGTTGGTTAGGGTGTGGTGCTGATAATCGCAAGGTTGTAGGTTCGATCCCTGTATGGGGCAGCTGCATATTCCTGGGATTGGACTAGCTGATTTTCAGAGTCCCTTTCAACTCTATGAGTCTATGAGCTTCATCTGTTGAAACGGACTCTACTCCCAAATAACTTAAAGGTAAAGGGACCCCTGACCATTAGGTCCAGTCGTGACCGACTTTGGGGTTGTGGCGCTCATCTCGCTTTATTGGCCGAGGGAGCCGGCGTACAGCTTCCGGGTCATGTGGCCAGCATGACTAAGCCGCTTCTGGCAAACCAGAGCAGCACACGGAAACGCCGTTTACCTTCCCGCCGGAGCGCTACCTATTTATCTACTTGCACTTCGATGTGCTTTCGAACTGCTAGGTTGGCAGGAGCTGGGACCGAGCAACGGGAGCTCACCCCATCGTGGGGATTCGAACTGCTGACCTTCTGATCAGCAGGCCCTAGGCTCTGTGGTTAAACCTACAGCGTCCCTTTTCCCTAATAACTTACGCAATAATAAAAACTTTTTTTGTCCTTAAGAGGCCTTGAAGACTGCTATCTCCAAAGCAAATTATACCTACAGCACTAGTAAGCATGTGCCAATCTCAGTAATCTGTACCACAAAGCGGCCAGACAAGACAGTATCAAACTCCCACGACTGCTGAGGGCCTAGAAGACAAGAGGCTTTCCGTGTTAAGACCAATTCACACATCCAAAATTGGTCTTTTGTATGTGGCAAATGTTGTGCATGTTACCACTAGCTGCATGGTAGAAACAGTCGATCCCTCAAAATGCCTGGTTGAGTTTTGGCATGGGCATCTCTTTCAACTTTTCTCCGTTATGTAATGAAAGCGAATCTTGGCTGTGTAACAAAGAGTAATCAGATGACTGATTCACCATGCAGCCTTCTGGAACGCTACAGATTCACCCTAGGCTGAGAGTCCAATTTGGCTCAAGAGTCTGTACAAAACACCCACGAAAATAGCACCGAGGCATCTTGCAGCACCAAACTATACACAGAATTAAACATACCAAAGCCCATTGAAATAAATGAGCTTAAACACACCGAGCTCTGCTTTGCATTACACCTTTTCCATTCATTTCCTCTATCTTGGAATAACCAGAACATGAACCAGAAAGTAGGAAGAAATGGACAGTTGAGCTGGCAATATATCAATATATCATCCAAAGCCAGTTTGAATTCCATATTGTGATATCGGTTTTTATAATTTTTGACCTGGCAATACAACACAAACCATGGCACACACACACACACACACACACACACACACACACTCACTCACACACACTATGCAAAAAGCACAATGTGGGGGAAACCATGAAGCCAGCCAATGCTTCTCTCGATTCCTACAGCCCCTGTTAACTCTGCCACCTCAGATCTCCCCTGCTTCCTGCAGGGGGTAGCGAAAATGGATTGCAAGGAGCTGCAAAAGGATTTCCCCAAAATGGGGGAATCAGTATTAGAAAGGGAAAAGTGGCTCAGTGTAAAGTGATGCTCCACGGGGTAAATAAATGCTAACAATGCCACTTAAATGTTAAACAGATCTTGGGGTTATGGTGGATAGTTCAACAAACAATTACGGTATGTGTTTATTTAAGCCATGGGTATGGGACGCGGGTGGCGCTGTGGGTTAAACCACAGAGCCTAGGGCTTGCCGATCAGAAGCTTGGCGGTTCGAATCCCTGCAATGGGGTGAGCTCCCGTTGCTCGGTCCCTGCTCCTGCCAACCAAGCAGTTCGAAAGCATGTCAAAGTGCAAGTAGACAAATAGGTACCGCTCCGGCGGGAAGGTAAATGGCGTTTCCATGCGCTTCTCTGGTTTCTCCAGAAGCGGCTTAGTCATGCTGGCCACATGACCCGGAAGCTGTCTGCAGACAAACGCCGTCTCCCTCGGCCAGTAAAGCAAGATGAGCGCCCCAACCCCAGAGTCATTCGCGACTGGACTTAACTGTCAGGGGTCCTTTACCTTTACCTTAAGACCCACTGGAATTTCTGCAAAGAATGCTAGAATAAGGATTCTTTGGATTCCTACAGTCATACCCTCCAATACCTTGAAGTCAAACTCACGGATGCCATAAGCAGGGCTGCCATTTCGGTTGCTGTGATCTCGCACAATTTTGCACCATGTCCCCCCCAAAAAGTGGGTTTTTGGGGGTACAGCTCCCCCAAACACACATTTTGGGGTGCTGCACAAGAACACAGCCCTGAAAAAGTGCTGGGGGGGGGGGAGTTGTGCAGCAAACTCATGCGAGATCACAGCAATCAAAATGGCCGCCGTGGTCTCATGATAAAAACTGGGATGTCCCATCAGATGTCAAGGCAAAAAACAACTATCTGACTTTTAGAAGACATCTGAAGGCAGCCCTGTTTAGGGAAGCTTTTAATGTTTGATGAATTATTGTATTTTAATATTTTGCTGGAAGCTGCCCAGATTGGCTGGGGAAACCCAGCCAGATGGGCGGGGTATAAATATGATGTTGTTGTTGTTGTTGTTGTTTAAGTGCAAGGATTTCCCCCCACCTCCATGAATTGTCAGAAAAGAGGGCCCAATCCAGAAGCTAGCATGGGTGTACAATAGCTTTTAACCCTTGCCCTGCTCCCAAGTCCCATTCAGGGTGGCCCATACCTGGAACTTGCATCGGAAAGAAAACGTCCCCTTGAAATGAACGGGGCCTTCTCTCTCTCTCTCTCTCTTTTGTGGTGTAAATTAAAGGGGCGTGAGTCTTGATCTATACTGGGACTACAGCAGGAGTCATAGTGTTAAACCCCACTTTTAAAAAATGACACACCCCCTCTCTCTTGTCTCAGGGATAGCTCTGTTGGTCATGGTGCTGATAAAACCAAGGTTGCAGGTTTGATCACAATATGGGACAGCTGCCTGTTCCTGCATTGCAGGAATGATGGTCCTCACTCGGCGATTCTATGATTCTGTGATTCTCGCAAACACCCTCCCCCTCCCCCGACTGGCAAGTGATGGTGGAAACCACCGAGTTCAAGGGTAGAACGATGAAAAACCTTGCCCTTCACACAAGTTAGTCATGCCTCAGCAGTAAAGAACCCTTGCTTTCTAAAGTTAATACACATACAGTGGTGCCTCCGGTTACATATGCTTCAGGTTACATAAGCTTCAGGTTACAGACTCCGCTAACCCAGAAATAGTACCTTGGGTTAAGAACTTTGTTTCAGGATGAGAACAGAAATTGACCGGCGGCAGCGGGAGGCCCCATTAGCTAAAGTGGTGCTTCAGGTTAAGAACAGTTTCAGGTTAAGAACGGACCTCCGGAACGAATTAAGTACTTAACCCGAGGTACCACTGTACCTGCGGACCACTTGCACTCCCAGTCAGATTACAGACTGCTCTGGACTTTGTGATGCTGTTTCATTCTGCAAGAAGCATGCCCCCCCCCCCCCAAAAAAACCAACTACATTCTGTTTTCAAAATACACACAACATTTTATGGGGAAATGCACCGAAAACACACATTTTGCATTTTAAAAATGTGTTTTATGTGAAATGTGTCCAGTTTAAATGGGGCAAAAAATAGGACTGGCCTATGACTGAGAGCCAGCGAAATGGAAGCAGGAGAACTCAGTCTATCTCCATCCACAGCCTCTGTCTAGAGAGGAAAAATGGACAATGTATGTATACATCACATCCCTCCTCCTCCTCCTTTCTCCTCCTTTTTGTCTACTTTTTTTGTGGGGGGCATATTCTTACACAGCAGGGTCAGGCAACTCAGGGAGAATTTTTAGGGTGTCTTCAGGAAATGATGGCTATGGCAAAAATGGTGTACGGACTGGTCTGCGCTTTATCCTACTTGAAGCCGGGTTTGCAGCTCAGAGTGCTGCTTATTCCTTACAAGACAGCAACAAACCTCTGGTTATGTGAAACATATTCAACAAACACACAAGACGTAACCGGCTGTACGTTTGAAAAAATAAGATATACTATTCATTGCATTGAACTGTAGATTTCAACAGAAGTAGATCATAAAGTTCAACGAAAAAAGTAGAAGACCCAGTGGATCAGTTCATTGTCTACTCAATTTATGCATAAGGTCCATATATGTGAAAGTGTCTATTCCACCTGTCTGTTCATAAAGTCCAACAAACCACACGAAAGGTTGTTACAGTTCCACAGAATCTAAGACAAGGATTTCCAGAATATTAGCCTTTTTTCGCCGTCCTGGGCTTCATCAGTAGTACAAACTCTCGGTAATGCAAATAAATACAATATTGTAATCTCACACATTTTTACAGCAAAAATAATATAAAAACCATCAACAACTGTACATACCATATATTATATCACAGGACAGTGCATCTTTATAGCATAGTAGTAGCTGCTGTAAGCATCAACTTTTACAGAGTAGAGTTATATGGACAAGCACAATATTGATTCGAGTAACAGGCGTTGGCAATCAACAGATACAAAATTTCTATCTTAAAGTGACCCATATGGCACAGCAGAAGTAAAACAAACTTAATCCATATTCCTTACAAGAGGCAACAATTGTTGCGTCACGTGCAATTCTTCAGCCAAGAGCCTTTCATGAAGAAGGCTTCGGCATACCACTTGACCTGGGCTCCAGGAACTGCAGAGTCTCTGCCCTCCTAAGCCAAAACACTGTGTCTGGGAAACTGTTCCAGCCCTGTGTGTATATTCTGCCTGATTTAGGCTGCCCATATCCATCGGTCAGGGGCCATCCATGTGGATAGGACTAGCACAAACTAGATCATACACACAGTATTCAACCCTCAAGTTCCCAACTCTGTCCTACTGGATGCTTTGCTAAAGCAGTTTCAGCAAGGCTCTCTTTTTTCCAGATGAGACTCTCCTGTTCTTCCTATAAGGTGTTCCTTCCAATCTATACATCCCTTAGCAAGAGATTTGGAGAGCGGAGGAAGTTGCTTTTGAATCATGGGAGGACTAGAGGGCATAATATTCCAATTTAGTCTATGAAGAGTCACTAGGTGTCAGCAGAGACCATACTCTGCTGCAGGGCAAGTGGGTAGTAATATTCCAGTCAAATTGTAGGCAGCTGTAAAAAGAAAATGTAGACAACTCTCTAAAGGTGATCGTAAAAGTTGGCAAGCTAGAATAAGGTGGGAAAAGGCAATCCAGAAGAGGCAGCATATTATTCCCTTCCTTCCCTCTTCCAGGAATTATTTGTTCCACATAAAATGGAGGTTATACACATGAACATTAAAGAACTGTACCTGAAGAAGTGGGTAAACTGTATGCACACAGTCCAACAAACAGACCCTTCTTGATATACTCATTCATTTATGGTTTTTAGAATGTACTACACACAGATCTGGGTGATAGCTGGTCTTCAACATCAATGCCATGATATGCTGATATATCATACCCTCCAACGTTTCTCCAATGAAAATAAGTACGTCCTAAGGAAAAGCGAGACTTTCCGGGATCAAATCAGAAACTGGGATGGCTTCTGTAAATCTGAAACAGTCCCTAGAAAATAAGGACACTTGGAGGGTCTGATATATCACAACATCTGGAATGTATCTCAGCTGCTTCTTCCTTCCTACACAGCCCTATGAGCAAATCCCAATCCCTCTCTGGCTCACATGAGCCAGAGGAGCATAGGGGCTTCATTAAGCTGCTTAGCTGAGTGAGATCCGGTCCCTCTCTGGCTCGTACCTTCGCCATAGTAGGTGGGCTGTGTGTCCCCCCCCCCCCCGGGCAGTCAGTCGCTCCAGGAGGAAAAAGGCAGCCTGCCTGGCCAGGCGAAAGCAAAGATCAAGAGTCTCGTGCTCTACTGACTGAACCATCCACAGAACAATAACAATAATAATAATTTATTATTTATACCCCGTCCATCTGGCTGGGCTTCCCCAGCCACTCTGGGCGGCTTCCAACAAAATATTAAAATACAGTAATGCATCAAACATTAAAAGCTTCCCTAAACAGGGCTGCCTTCAGATGTCTTCTAAAAAGTCTGGTAGTTGTTTTTCTCTTTGACATCTGGTGGGAGGGCGTTCCACAGGGCAGGTGCCACTGCCGAGAAGGCCCTCTGCCTGGTTCCCTGTAACTTGGCTTCTCGCAGTGAGGGAACTGCCAGAAGGCCCTCGGCGGTGGACCTCAGTGTCTGGGTAGAATGAAGAAGAAGAAGAGTTTGGATTTGATATCCCGCCTTTCACTCCCTTTAAGGAGTCTCAAAGCGGCTAACATTCTCCTTTCCCTTCCTCCCCCACAACAAACACTCTGTGAGGTGAGTGAGGCTGAGAGACTTCAAGGAAGTGTGACTAGCCCAAGGTCACCCAGCAGCTGCAAGTGGAGGAGCGGAGACGCGAACCCGGTTCCCCAGATTAGGAGACTACCGCTCTTAACCACTACACCACACTGGCTAGAATGATGGGGGTGGAGACGCTCTTTCAGACATACTGGACCAAGGCCATTTAGGGCTTTAAAGGTCAGCACCAACACTTTGAACTGTGCTCGGAAACATACTGGGAGCCAATGTAGCTGATGCCTTACACACAAAGACACCAAACAAGCTTTGTACAGGTTGTATTGCCACCAGGAGTCATGCAGACCAAGCCACTGGCCTTCACAGCAGTGAAATTGTGTGTGTAGTAAAAAGGGAAGCAGGGCTGCCATATTTTACACCCTAATCTGCAGTTCTTTCCAGTATCCCTATCCTTCTCAGCATCACTGCCTTCCGATCCTAGCTTTCTCTCACAAAGTCAGGTCTCCATTAGGTTAGAGTGCTCTTTTTTGCATGCCATCCATTCTCAGATCATCACTAAGGTTATGGACAGTGACCTGGGAAGAAGCCCAACCATACCAGTGGGGCTCACTTAGGAATAGGACTATGTATTCTTTTCCTTTCCTTCACTGTTTTTATTCTTTGTTCAGATAAGTTTGGTTTTTGTAATGTATTATGAAAAGTCTTAATAAAATCCTATTTTTTTAAAATTAAAAATGACCAGAATTGGGTTGTACGTCATCAGCTCTTGCCTCAGGAACTTAGTCTCTTCCATTGATTGAAAATCATTATTTACACTACACCTCCTCAAAACAGCACCAATCATTCAACATGTAGCCAAGGCATTGGCAGGGGTCTTCCAGCAGAGGTCTCTAAAGCTACATGTACAGGCAGAGAAACCACTTCTTTTCACTTGTTAGCGCAAACCGTGACACAACTTCTCCTTGCAAGAGAGGTGGACACTAGTATCAGATGACAGAAAACCCACTTTGCCAAGACTCGGCGGCTCTCACCTATTACAGCTTAAGCATTTTGTTTAAGCAATGCCAAGCTTGCCTTCGGCTATTTAAGAAAGCACTGCAGGAAAAGATCCACTTTGCACAGCCAACCAGACCAGGACCTTTCCTCCTGACTATTGCTGACAGGGAAAAGCTTCTCTTTCTTCCACCAGACGATGGCAGTAGCGTTAACAAGAACAGTTTGAACACCCTTGGTTTTTAGATCTTGCATTGAGAAACCTTCTCAAGAGACTTCTGCGTGAACAGAATATTAGGAGTGATTCCGTCAATGCACACATGTGAAGGTGTTGATTGGAACTACGGTTGACCAGGCAGAGAGGGGGTCTCTGTCAAGAGTGGATCAATGCAGCCTGCTTGTCTTAGATGGAACCTTCACAATTTGTGATCCACAAAGCCGTTAAATGCTTCTTGTTAGTCATGCAAGATGGGCCTCAATAAACCTGCTATGGCTGTTAGCTCAGAACTGCAAAAAAGTGGAGGATTATTACTGATAAGCACACGGAAGGCTACAAAGCACGACTGGTGGGCTGCAGTTGGTGGGTCATAAATTTTGCGGTGCTGGATTAGGAAATTACCTGCAGTGCTATTAAAGGGTAACACCTGGAGTGGTCTTTCACCACTAGAGGTGCCAATCAAATTTTTCCCCAATGGCTGCACTTTCACTCAGGGACAAGAGCTGGGTGATATATCAATATATTGCCTGAAGCCGGTTTGAAGAAATCCAATAGCAAAAAAGGCCCGAAATACGCTGTGTCTCCCTGTGAATTTATGAACAACCTCAGATTCATGGTACCCTCAGGGATTGTCTGAAGCCTTATATCCCAGCTCGATCACAGTGAGGTCATTTGCAGAAGTGCCAATGGTCGTTCCCTGAGCTGGTGAGGCTTGTATGACAACAGCCCAGTCCTTTGGAAACAAGCTGCTAAAAGAGATTCAGAGGACACCTTTTGTGCCAACTTTCAAAAGCCTGCTGAAAACTGTTGGGTTAGTGGGACGCGGGTGGCGCTGTGGGTAAAAGCCTCAGCGCCTAGGGCTTGCCGATCGAAAGGTCGGCGGTTCGAATCCCCGCGGCGGGGTGTGCTCCCGTCGCTCGGTCCCAGCGCCTGCCAACCTAGCAGTTCAAAAGCACCTCTGGGTGCAAGTAGATAAATAGGGACCGCTTACTGGCGGGAAGGTAAACGGAGTTTCCGTGTACGGCTCTGGCTCGCCAGATGCAGATTTGTCACGCTGGCCACGTGACCCGGAAGTGTCTTCGGACAGCGCTGGCCCCCGGCCTCTTAAGTGAGATGGGCGCACAACCCTAGAGTCTGTCAAGACTGGCCCGTACGGGCAGGGGTACCTTTACCTTTACCTTATTGTTGTAGACCACTATGATATATATTTTATGACACAGTGGTATATAAATAAAATAAATGAAAATAAACATCTTTTGCACACATAACAAAATCCATTTGCACGGCGACTTTATAGAAATGGACGTTCCGTGTTATCTCACACATAGTGACTATTTTGGGCTCTGATGCCACAGGCTAGCAGGCTCTCTCTTCTGGCATGTTCACGACTCCCAGGCCTGCTGCCTCTCACTCCTGAGAAGAGCTGTGTGGGGCTCAGGAATCCAAAAGATGGGATGTGAGGCAAGTCAGAACCTTGCAGGTAAACAGTGGAATCATGGAAGGGGGAACAGCAAGGAGCGCAGCTTGAGGATTTTCCAGTTGGGCTGGAAAGTGAATGGGGAAATAATGAGCCTTTCAGGTTGCACCATTGCTTGCGACGCATTAGAACACAGGAATGGTGGAAATCGCCAAGCAGTGACGAGATACTTCTTTATTTTTTCTTTGAAAAAAGTGCTTCCCTAGCAGTTTACACAGTAGCCAGTACATTGCAAGACAGTTTGCATTTCGAATTAAAAAATAAAGGCAGGTGTGAACCCAGTCATAGTCCATCATGCTAACCACTAAGCCACACATGTCAGCTCACTAATCTATGACCGTCAAGCTGACCCTGTTAAGTGGGTATGAAGTACTGCGGCTCATGGGTGGGTGGAGATTCAAGCTGCCTGCAGTTGCTGTTTTAACAACATCCATGGGTGTGTGGCTATAGTGAGCCTTCTGCACTTCTGCACTGCCATTAGTTCCTGTCCTACAACCCTCCCTAATTCCCTATTGCTAGGCAGTGTTAGAAATTAGCCAGGCACCAGGTACATTTTGTGAATGGCACAGGTCCAACTGCTACCACATGGAGGTCTTTGCATGCCAGGCTGGTGGCTGGGGAAAGCAAAATGTCAAAATATTTTCCTTGAAGCTTGAATATGTTCTGTTCTGGAATGTTTTATTTGATGTTTTAATGTGTTGTAAACCAGTTTGAGATTCATACTTTAAAATACAAAGAGGGAATGAAATGAAATCTATTATTATTATTATTATTATTATTATTATTATTATTTCCCACCATGGAGGGTGCAATTCCAGCAACATCTCCCTAGCACCCAGTCATTCCCACTGACACTGTGTTTGGTTCATCCCTCTACATTGAGATGCAGAAAAAGAAGAGAGTAGAGATCACATGACACCGGTCATGTACATGGGGAGAAACAGATAAATCTTCAACTGCCAACTATCCATGCTGGGAGTGAACAACCATTTTGGGCAAGCATAAGACCGGATGGCAAATTGTACATGCTCCCTCCATTCATGTGAAAATGGTGTCCTACAACAAAAGCAGCAAGTACCTTACTAGTCAAGGTTTCTGGTGGCTTCGGGTTACAATGTCAGGAATCAAAAGAATCCCCATCGTTTTGCCCAGACACTGAGGTCCAGCGCCAAGGGCCTTCTGGTGGTTCCCTCACTGCGAGAAGTGAAGTTACAGGGAACCAGGCAGAGGGCCTTCTCAGTGGTGGCACCCATCCTGTGGAAAGCCCTCCCATCAGATGTCAAGGCAATAAGCAACTATCTTACTTTTAGAAGACATCTGAAGGCAGCCCTGTTTAGGGAAGTTTTTAATGTTTAATGCTGCATTGTGTTTTTAATATTCAGTTGGGAGCCGCCCAGAGTGGCTAGAGAAACCCAGCCAGATGGGCAGGGTATAAATAAATTATTATTATTATTATTATTATTATTATTATTATTATTATACCGGGATGCCTAACTGGTTTCGGCAAATATACCTCTAGACTTGGCTGTTTCACAGAGCGCGAAGTCAAACAAGTGTATCAGGCACTGCCTTCCGCAGAGCAGTCCAGCTCTCAGCCAATGCACAGTTTAACCAATACAAGACCCATGCGTTGAAGAGTTGGAGAACATGGCCTGTTACATCCAGACCACTGCAAGCTCAGCGCAAGTCATTTCATGTCACCGGTTCTCTCATGGAAAGGAATGAAATGATTTGCAGCACCGTCTTGAAGAGTCTTGGGAATAGCCATTGCCTTTGGGAAAGGTACCACATTTCAGAAATCAAAGCCCTAGAGAAACAAGGGAAGAAGGGACGTTTGCTTTTCTCCAGTGAGAGTTTCTGTCATTCTTCCCCAGCAGGCTCAAAAAAAAAGAAGGCGGCAGCAGCCACTCCTCCCATTTCGCAAGTAAAACATGCCAACATTGGCTGGGGCAGATGTTTCTGCTTTGGCAACAGCAGGCACAGCAGGGAACAGCCTCAGATCATCTCAGTCAGGCTTTGTAAAAGCTGCCAGCACTCAGTTTTTCCATCTGGCTTACACTGGAGCTCATCCACCTGCTGCCCACCTCTCTTGGGGCCATGAGAAATGAGGGGTGACTTGAGGATTTGAGGCCTAAAGACAGGCATGACTTGAGTGTGCTTCAATGAGTTTCCTAGATGCAGGTGGCGCTGTGGCCTAAACCACTGAGCCTCTTGGGCTTGCCAATTGGAAGGTCGGCAGTTCTGTTGCTCTGTCCCAGCTCCTGCCAACCTAGCAGTTCAAAAGCACGCCAGTGCAAGTAGATAAATAGGTACCGCTCCGGCGGGAAGGTAAACGGCATTTCTGTGTGCTCTGGTTTACGTCATGGTGTTCCATTGCGCCAGAAGCGGTTTAGTCATGACCCGGAAAGCTGTCTGTAGACAAACGCTGGCTCCCTCAGCCTGAAAAGCGAGATGAGCGCCACACCCCATACAGTGGTACCTCGGGTTAAGTACTTAATTCGTTCCGGAGGTCCGTTCTTAACCTGAAACTGTTCTTAACCTGAGGTACCACTTTAGCTAATGGGGCCTCCCGCTGCCGCCGCGCAATTTCTGTTCTCATCCTGAAGCAAAGTTCTTAACCCGAGGTACTATTTCTGGGTTAGCGGAGTCTGTAACCTGAAGCGTCTGTAACCCAAGGTACCACTGTAGTTGCCTTTGACTGGACTTAACCATCCAGGGGTCCTTTAAGTTTACATTTACCTTTTTACTGGGCTTATTGGACAAGTTTCTCTACCATGAAGAATCCCTTTCCTTCCTCATCTCTAGTCTTTCCAAAGGAGATTGACCCCAGGTCACAGTACCACAGAATTACGAACTTGGAGGGATCCCAAGGGTCATCTAGACCAACTCCCTGCAATGCAGGAATCACAACTAAAGAATCCCTTGCAGGTGACCACCCGGTCTCCATTTAAAAACATCCAAGGAAGGAGAGTCTAACCACATTCTGAGGTAGTCTGGCAATCTGAGGTAGGTCAGTTCACTTAACAATGGAACACTGGGTGTGTGGCAGCGCTGTGTTCATGGATGGCTCTGCTGAGAAGAACCAATGCATGCATGTGGTATTGGATGCGGGACGATTCATTCACACGTGCACCTTATCACTCAGTGCTGCTATCAAGCGATAAACATGCCCTTACAAACCAACCCACAGACGGCCACAATCTAGCATGCTACTGTTCTGAGTATTGCTACCAGTACAAAATGGTTGCCACCGCCGCTTCTCCCCAATCGCTGGATCACATGTAAGAAGTAGGGAAAGGGGCAAACAAATAACTTAAGAAACCGGGGGGGGGGACACACCAAAGGGGGACTGGGGCCTTGAAAGGCACCCTAAAGAGTCATAGCTTTTTTATAAAGAGAGGAGGGGGGGGAGGAATGGAGCAACTGAGTGGTCTAGAGTGAGAGACTAGGGTTTCCAGGAATTCTCACTGTGACACTTTTGTGGGTGAACTGAGAGCTCCTTTGGACCCTGGGTGCAAACAGATGAATGCCTGGATAGCTCAGTTGGTTAGAGCACGGTGCTGATAATGGCAAGGTTGCAGGTTCAATCCCTGTTTGGGACAGCTCCACATTCCTGCATTACAGGAGATGGACTGGATGATCCTCAGGGGTCCTTTCCAACTCTATGGTTCTATGGTTCTGTGGGCTGAGAGTGTGCCAGAAGGAAAATGAATTGATATTGCTTGATATACAGTGGTACCTTGGGTTAAGAACTTAATTCGTTTTGGAGGTCCGTTCTTAACCTGAAACTGTTCTTAAACTGAGGTACCACTTTAGTTAATGGAGCCTCCCGCTGCTGCCACACAATTTCTGTTCTCATCCTGAAGCAAAGTTCTTAACCCGAGGTACTACTTCCAGGTTAGCAGAGTCTGTAACCTGAAGCGTCTGTAAACCGAGGTACCACTGTATATTATTAACTTGGTATTAATGTAACATTTTTATATGTCACTGTATTTTTGTAATATATTTGTTGTGGTTGTTGCTTTTCTTCAGACTGCTTAGATATATTTTTAACATATTAACTGGTACAGAAATCAAATAATCAGTCATCAGGCTTCAACAGAGCTACCTGAAGAAAAGCACAGGCTAAAGGAGCCAGAGTCGAGCTTCAGAACACAACTAAGCCAATCCTTCCTAGTCCATCCGCACAATACTTACGATGTCATGACGCAGTGAAGTTTTGGAGCAACCTCTTTGCCTTCTACCTGACCAGGGACTCTCCCATAAATACAACCACTTCCTACCATCACCAACTGGTTGCTGCCACCCTGATCCCTCCTCTGGTGAGGGATAGTGCCCCACAACAAAGCTGTCATGATCCCCACTCTCAGCCCAATGTCACAGGGAAGCAGGGAAGGGACTTGTTCGTTTGGTGGGGCATGCACTCACAAACAGAGGACACAGGAAACGTACACAAAGCATGCAGAGAGGATCAGTTATTCTCCTATCCAACCCTACCTGCTATATGCAGTGGACCATAGAGTGGAGGCAAACCTGATTCTTTCGTTTCACACAGGCCTTGTCGGGTGGCAGGTAGGAAGCGCCCTCTTTACAGTTATTATCGGATGAGCACTTTTGGGAATTTTGTTCCGTTTAGATTGCATTTTCCCAGATATTTGGATTTCAAATTACCGACTTGCCGGATTTGTACTTTATGGGTTTGCAAAGTCACTTCGAGGCAGCTTCTTCTTGTGAGAAGTGAGGAACTAATATAAAAGACAAAGCCTCCTCCTTTCTCAGAGTGCCCAAATACACAGCACAAATACACACACCGGCGATATTAGCCCAGTTTATGGTACACACAAACACCTTTCCCCCACTAAAAACGAAGAGATCACCCATACTGGGAGAAGAAATAAACCCAAGGAAGTACAGTAGTACCTCAGGTTACATACGCTTCAGGTTACATACACTTCAGGTTACAGACTCTGCTAACCCAGAAATAGTGCTTCAGGTTAAGAACTTTGCTTCAGGATGAGAACAGAAATCGGGCTCCGGCGGCACGGCAGCAGCAGGAGGCCCCATTAGCTAAACTGGTGCTTCAGGTTAAGAACAGTTTCAGGTTAAGTACGGACCTCCGGAACGAATTAAGTACTTAACCTGAGGTACCACTGTATTCCTATCAATCACCACATAGCATAAAGGTAAAGGGACCCCTGACCATTAGGTCCGTTCGTGGCCGACTCTGGGGTTGCGGCGCTGATCTCGCTTTATTGGCCGATGGAGCCTGCGTACAGCTTCCGGGTCATGTGGCCAGCATGACTAAGCCGCTTCTGGCGAACCAGAGCAGCACACGGAAACGCCATTTACCTTCCCGCCGGAGTGGTACCTATTTATCTACTTGCACTTTGATGTGCTTTCGAACTGCTAGGTTGGCAGGAGCAGGGACCGAGCAACAGGAGCTCAGCCCATTGCGGGGATTCAAACCGCTGACCTTCTGATCGGCAAGTCCTAGGCAATGTGGTTTAACCCACAGTGCCACCCGCATCCCACCATATAGCATACTTCAGTGTAAAAAGGTAGACGGCGAATTTTGACTCCAGAGTCCTTCTCTCCATCAGGTTTTGGTGGGGTTGCCGGGGGCTAGGGGGAAAGAAAAGACACGCTAAAGCTACAAGTCATTTTCCAGCTCCCTCTTCCCCAAATAAAACTCAATTCACATAACACACAAGCCACCTCTGTGGTGGCGACCGCAATCTTTGCTCAGCCTTGCCAACAAGCTACACAAAGAAAGAAGTCTTGATTTATGGCTTGTCCGACAAATTTATCCACTGCTATCGTACAGGGGAGCGTAACCAACCATTCCATTATTGGGATATTAGTACACACACTACTCTGTTTTGTTAAGATTGCTACTCTCCAGCACAAAGTCTGTATTTGTTTCCCTGCAGGGGTGAAAATAAAGGGGGTTTTGTGTGTGTTTCTCTCCCTTCCCCTCTCTTCCTCCCCGCCCCCCCCCCCAGCCACCGGCACCCTCTGTCCTCTCTTTTGCAGGTCTGAACGAGTTTATTTGACACTCCAGTGAGCTTTGTGAGGAAAGTGCCCGAGGATAAATGCTCCCCTAAGAGTTACTTGGCGTTAGACAGAGGGACCCTCTTCAGAAGAGAATGGGGGCTTGTTGAGATGAGGCGGGAGGGGGGAATCTGGTGAAGAGATCCCAACCGGCCCTCACAGAAGGGTCTCTGTCCTGGACTTACAATAGAGCAAGGCCTTAAAGACACCCAATGCTGACTGGGAGTGGGGGAACACATTCCCCTCCTTTTAGAAGGATTTCTCCTCCTTTTCTTTAAGGAACAATTGAATAAGTTATAAAAGGGGACTCCCCTCACCATACATTTTTAGGAAGCATTAAATGAGGTTCGGGTGGCCGGTGGCGGGGAGGGGGGAGGGAGTAGGTGGAAAAGAAAGAGTTTCATTCATGACTCTAAGCAGAGGGTTTTCTACCATCCTCCCCACCCACCCAGCCCCTCTGTTTGTGTGTCCAGAAGAAACGTACTTTCTTTAAAAACCGAGCCTACTTGAAATCTATAAGAAGCTGGCTGAGAGGGCTCTGGGAAAATGTTAACAGAGAAATAATCCCACTTCCAGCTGTGGGCTAATCAAATATTGTCCTCCAATGCTAAAACAAGACAGGTGGACCCCACAACCCTTTCAGCTGAAGAAGGCACTTACGTTTCCCTAGATTACGTACGAATTTGAAGAGGAGATGGCTTGGACTCCCAGTTGGAGGTAAAAGTTTCTCCAGTTTGGGATGGTCCCTGCTTCCACAGAGAAAAAAGCTTAACCTAGCATATCTAGTTCCCAACAGCTAAATCTGTTACCATCTCTCTCTCTCTCTCTTTCACACACAAACACAGCATTACAATGATAGGAAAGTGCACTATAGAATCACAGAATTGTAGAGCTGGAACGGACCACCGCGGTTCATCAAGTCCAATCTCCCGCAGTGCAGCAATCTTTTGCCCAACATGAGATTGAGAGTCTCATGCTCTACTGACTGATGTTGCAGCTTCTCCTACATCCCACCCAAATGTTTCCACAAAGAGTAAGTGGGACATATGAGCCCTATCCTCCTAGCCTGGAGATTGATGCCAGTTAGTTCATCCATTGGCATGGTGGAGGAGGTGGGGGTGTGGCTGGTGTGCATCCCAGGGGGCGTGGCACGTCACCCGCGGGGGCATGGCACACATTTGGGGGGGGCGTGATGCGTGTCCTGGGGGTGTGGCTCACCGCCTGCAGGGGTGTGGCACACCGCCCGTGGAGGCGTGGCGCCAGCGCGGTTGGAGGGTGCATGGCATGCGTCAGGGGGGCAGCCATGATGGTATCCCCCTCCCCGATGGTGCCGGGGGCGATGCGCTCCCCCCGCCCCCCCATTCCTCCGCCAATGTCCATTTGCCCATCTTGCTCAATAACTGACCAGTGGACTGATTTTGGTATAGAAATGTCCCTTTTCAACCAGGCCTTTGGCTGATGAATATTCTATGGCCTTCTGAATGTGTTTTGCTTTTGTTTAACTGTTTATTCTGTGCTTTTCCCCTTGTATTTTAATGTTGTGAACTGCCCTGAGATTTTTGGATGAAGGGCAGTATATCAATTTTAAATAATAATAATAAAAAATAATAATGCTATATCAACACAGGTAAGGTGGAGCCATTCCCCTAATGGTGCACACATTGACTTAGTACCACATTCAGGTACATTCAGGTTCCAGATCACACTGAAGCTATTCAGACACACAAAAACCTGCAGAACTGTATGCATGAAGCTCCCTCTCTCTTACTGCAGGTGTTGTCTACACAGCATCAGTGTGGAGCTAGCTGGCACAGCTCCCCTCCTCCACTGGTTTCATCCATTAGTATAATGCCAGAATAGGCCTATTGTGTCGCAAAGTTCCCTCTGAAATCAGGGGTGTCTAACCTTCGGGCCTCCACATGTTGCTAGACTCCAGCCCTCATCATCCCTGACCTTTGGCCATGTTGGGTGGGGGCTGATGAGAGCTGGAGTCCCGCCGACATCTGGCAAGCGACTTTGGCAACTTTCAGGGAGAGAGATGGAACAGGAGTGTGGGCGTGAAGAAATATATAGCAAAATCCTGTGCTGATCTGCTCAAAAAATAAGTTCTGCTCTCAGGTAAGTGTGCACAAGACTGCTACCTTTGAATGTGAGAAGGGAGAATAGATGAAGGCAAGAACTGCTGCTTGAATGGTACAGGGTGATGTTTCAGAGTGCTGACATTTGGGCTCCACTTCAAGCAACATTTCTTGGGCCAGTACAATATTTTTTTTTGTAAAAAAACAAAACAAAAACCCAACCATTACTGTCCTGTGGCAGTGTACTGGTGATTGGCACAGTGAATGCCACTGGAAACTGACTAGGTTATGGCAAGGATTGAGATTTAGGAGTACACTGTCTAGGCCCCTTTGAACCATGATCTGCACCTAAACTTAAACTGAGATTTGACTATAAATTCCAGCTCTACCTCCTCTAAATACTGGCGCTCATTTTTATGAAGTAGCAGCCTAGATAAACTAGTTGTCTAACAGGTTAGAGCACGATTTCCCAAACTCAGCCCTCCAGATGTTTTGGGACCACAACTCCCATCATCCCTAGCTAGCAGGACCAGTGGTCAGGGATAAAGGGAACTGTAGTCCAAAAACAGCTGGAGACCCAAGTTTGGGAAACACTAGGTTACAGCAACGATGGTGAATCTGTGTGCCCCTTCAGTTGCTATTGGACTACAACTCCCATAAGCCTCAGCCAGCATGACCTGATGGTCCGGGATGATGGGAGTTGTAGTCCAGCAACATCTGGAGGGCAACAGGTTTCTGCCTTCCTAGATTAGATTTATCATAGTCCACATATTTTTACTTTGGAAGGCAAACACACATTGTTGAGAAATATTCAATAATAATAGCCGACTGGATAGCTCAGTTGGTTAGTGCATGGTGTTGATAATGCCAAGGTTGCAGGTTCAATCCCCATATGAGGATGCATACTCCTGCATTGCAAGGGGTTGCACTAAATGATCCTCAGGGTCCCTTCCAACTCTACAATTATATGATTCTGTGAATTACATGCACTTAATCACAAATATGAGAGACAGTTCTTACCATATAGTACCGACTATCAATGTCAAAGGCTACCCAAGCAAACCTTGAATAAAATGCTTATAGGTGTGTGATCTGAAGTGACCCTAACAGGTGAGTAAAGGTAGCTCAAAAGATAACTGGAGAGATTATACTTTTCAGGAGTGAGCCATCATCAGGTATCCTGAACAATGTACTCAAAAGATGCACAGTTCAGGACATCCCAGGAGGCAGTCAAGAGGTCATCCCTCACCTCTAGCTACTAGGGAAGTTGATCAACTTTGTTTAGAAGCTACAGAGTGCATGGCCATATAGTACATTCATAAATGTGATATGAAATCTTGACAATTAAAAATTAACCTGCCAGAAAGATGAGTGTATATTTAGGGATAGTGTAATGCAGGGACTAGAGTGGGGGGGGGGTCCCCTCCAGATGTTGTTGGAGTCCAACTCCCATCAGATTCAGCCAGCATGGCCAGAGATCAGGGATGATGGATATTGCAGCCCACATCTGGAGGGTTGCAGATTCCCTATCCTTGGGCTAGGACCAAACAGGTTGAAATCTCCACTCAACCAGGGTGACTCTAAGATAGGTTACAGATTCAATGTTTATCTCAAAGGCTCCTTGGAAAAAAAGAATCATGAATACCCCATGGAGCAGCTTGAAAAAAGCAGGCATAATAAATGCAATAAATAAATATATATATATTAGTAATGTAATAACTGGTGTAGTGCAATGAACAAAGTGTCCGACTTGGACCATGGAGATGTAGGTACAAATTCTCATACCAGATTTAAGTCAAGCAAGAATGAGAAAGAGGGCTATTGTGAACACTTCCCATGAACACCACTGTTCCTTCACAATTAAAAGGTGCCTTTGCTTGTCCCAGACTTGAGAAAGAAACCAAACAAGGACAGCTATGCTTTTCTAAAGAAACATATTGAATGCTGAATGTTTAAAGCTTCTACGTGTACATGTGAAAGCACAGTGAAAACTTTGCAATGGAATGTGAAGTTCAGGTCTAAGAGAGATTGTCAAAGCTGGATGATAAAACCTTTATTGTGGTACAAAATATACCAGCTGCCACAGCTGGGGAAAAGGGAAAAAACAGTCTGTATTCCAGCTAATTCTGTCTATTGTCAGAACACATTCAGTGATGGAGGAATTACTGTGAACAAGCTATGCATTTCCTTGAAATCTGACAGCTGGATACTGGAACAGAACCAGTGTGCTGTGATTGTCTGTTTCTCCACTTGCTCTAGTTGCCCATTCCTCTTACTATGTTATCAATACACCTGCATGGGGAACCTGCTTCCATGCATGGATGAAACTCTCACCAAATTATTCTGAAAGTTTCCTTTCTTTTCTAAAATTTAGACCACACACAAAGTGCATAAGCCTCCCCACCCCCTTTGGCTGTTTCTTTAAAAATAAAAGGGGGGAAATATAACGGGGGGCATTCAACTAAGTTTTAATTTTAATGATTCACATTAATGTCAATGGGTCTTCTATGAGTAAAACCCAGTACAAGTAACTCCCCAAATATCTAATGTCTTATGCTAAAATTAATTAATTTACATGATTGAGGAGTGGATTTGGAGAATGGAGCAAACTGGCAGCGATGCACAAACTCAAAGTCAGGGACTCGTTTTCCCCTTCTCATCCCCCATGCGGGATTACCAGTACGATATTATGGCCAGAGCATCAGGGAGGCAGTATGGAATACAGATCGCTATCCACAGCAAGCACCTTTTACAGCAGGAGAAAAGGGGATGTTTGCATCACAGCACAGTGAAGTTGTTTCCCCCACCTGAATTTCATATCTCTTCCTCCCCAGCTGTTCGCATCAGCCTGCTTTCTGCTTCTGTACACACCAGGGGGCATTGATGGGAAGGAGATGTCTTCACACCCATGCAAAGGTGTTCATGTCTTTACAAGAGACATACAGAAAAGGAGATGGTGTTGGCATCCATCAGTATTAGGCCTGGAACCTGCCAGAAAGTGACTTCCCCTGCCAATCAACTGCCTTCTTTCCAATCCACAGCCAGGCCAGGGAGGTACTTTCTAAGGTACCTGGCTAGGTTGGTCTACTCTAGACCAAGGATGACCTCTAGATGCTAACAAGAGCAGCCCTCTTGCGCTCACAGAGCTACAATTTCCACAGTTCCCTGGGAGAGGAGTTGACTATTAAACCACTCTGTTATTGTAGCTCTGTGAGGAGAATGGGGGTCTCCAAACAACTCTCAGCATCCTTAACAAACAACAGTCCACAGGATTATCGGGGGGGGACCCCAAAGTACGATACTGCTTTAATTGTATAGTGCAAACAGGGTTTAAAAGAAAGAGAAATGAGCGAGAATCAGCAGGGGCAAGTTGTGGAAGTTGTTCAAAAGACAGCATTTGTTTTCAGCACTGCTTGGCTAAAATGCTTCACTCCAACATTATGTGCCTGTGACAGATAGTGGCAATGACAGCACCAGCCTAACCAATGCACTACAGGTGTGCAGCATGGGAAACCCATGACAAAGGATGCTGGGATCTGTAGTCCAGCAAGATCTGGATGGCCACAGGTTCCCCATCCCAGACATATGGAACCAGAAGCCAATTCCTCATGAAGCCCCCAAGCAGCATTATAGATAAAAGTCAAGAACAGCAGTGATGTTCTAGATTGGATGGGCAGAAGGTCTCTGGATGATCTGAAGAAGATGGGCAAGGGTTTGGCTCCCACTTAATGTCTTACGTTTAATGTATTTTTAATCTTTTGTTGGAAGCCGCCCAGAGTGGCTGGGGAAACCCAGCCAAATGGGTGGGGTATAAATAATAAATTATTATTAATTATTATTATTACTTGTTTATCAATGACAGCAACAAAATTTTGTGAGGAAGGCCAGTGAGTTCAAATTAAGTTCTAGTGCTCAGAGCAAATCCCTGGGCTCTGGATCCTTAAATTCAGACAAAAACCTGGCTTATGAATCTCACTGATCTAGTAAAATAAAATAAAATTGCACAACTTTGATCATCCCTGTTCTAGAATCTCAAAAGGCAAATTGGGAAAAGGACACAAGGAGCGTCCATTTTTCCACAACTCTACTGAACAGCTATACATGGCAGTACTCATTGACTTCGTTTATCTATATAATTCACACTGCAGGTCTAACATTTCTCCTTGTACTGCAGTTTGTCACTTAAACTGTTAGGAATCCCTTTGCACAGATTTCTTCCAGATGCCCATGGATGAAGAGGCAACCCTCTAGAATGCCCGTATTTTAGAACAAGTTTTAGATAGGTAGGTCTAGCTTCCTATCTAGAGAACATTTGCAGCTTTCCCACAATCCGGACACAGCTCTGTTTTGTTGTGTGAATGTGATTATCAAAAGTGCCTTTTGTATAGGAAACAGTCTTTGAAGTAGCTCCAAAGACCCAAAACTTTCACAGATAAAAACAAGATCCTCCCAAAAGCTTTTCTGTATTTCCTTTAACTCAACACAATTGGACACATTAAAAAGTCAATTTCTTCACAACAGGAAACAAGGGCCAAGGATTTTACTATGTAACATTGCGTTGTGGATCAAAGAGACACCTAAAATCAACCAAGGATATCTGATGAGTTTTGCCATTAAAAGCACCACATAACTCAGAAGCTTCCTCTTTGTATGAAAGTTTGCTTAACAAACACTGCTTTGCTTACTTTTTATCTCTTCAGCTGCTTCACCCATAACATTTTTTCCTAAACAGAGTTAAGACAGACTTTCCCATGACAATGTCAACATCTGTTTGGTTTTCAAATCTATGTAAGCAAACCCCAAACAGATCTATGAAATGCTAATGAACCATTTGCAGCTTCATGTGCAATTTGCACGACATATACTTAACCAAATGTCAAAATTGCTCATTTCCATTTCTGCAAATATTGCTAAGGGGATATATTTTAAGAAGCAGGTTAGGGCAAGGCTCTGGAACAGCTTCTGGAACAGCCATTTCTGGCTCGAGAAAAGCGTAGAATGTTAGTCAGGTCTTGTCCCAAACGGACAGAGGCTTTGTGCACATGACATGAGTTAAGGACATTAATCCCTCTTCTTCTGAGTCAGTGTGGTGTAGTGGTTAAGAGCGGTAGACTCTTAATCTGGTGAACCGGGTTCGCTTCCCCGCTCCTCCACATGCAGCTGCTGGGTGACCTTGGGCTAGTCACACCTCTCTGAAGTCTCTCAGCCCCACTCACCTCACAGAGTGTTTGTTGTGGGGGAGGAAGGGAAAGGAGAATGTTAGCCGCTTTGAGACTCCTTAGGGTGGTGGATAAAGCGGGATATCAAATCCAAACTCTTCTTCTTCTTCCTCTTCTGGGATAGCTCAATTGGTAGAGCATGACACTCTTAATCTCAGGGTTGTGGGTTCAATGCCTCTAACTAGGCAAAAAGATTCCTGCATTGCAGGGGTGATGGACTAGATGACCCCCGTGGTCCCTTCCAACTCTACAGTTCTATTCCCCCCCCATTATATTTATTGAATTTTACATTATCTATTATTACAGTACTTTTATATTTTTTGCCTTGTTATTTGCTCAAAAGAGCTATTGACTTCCCTCCCTCCCACCTCATGGTTACCTAAATTATTTCTATTTCACAGTATTTCTATTTTTTCCTGTTTACATTATATCCATCTGAATTATCAAATTTTAAATAAATATGTCAAAAAGTACATAACCTCAACATTACAAGTTTCTTAAGTCAGTCCTGCTAATGTTGTTGAACGTTTACAATTATCCTTCAAATGTCATATAAATTTACTCCAGTCATTTTGGAATGTTTGAACCCGCTGGTTTCAGATTTTCCCGGTCAACTTTGCCAACTCTGCATATTCAATCATCTTCATTTGCCACTCTTGAATCGCTGGGAACTCCTGTTTCTTCCATTTTTGAGCTAACAAAGTCCTTGCTGCCGTTGTTGCATACCTGAACAGCCTTTGGTCTTTCTTCAGGATTTCCTCACCTATTATCCTCAATAAAAATGCTTCTGGTTTTTTAACAAATGTACTTTTGTATATTATCTTTAACGCATTACAGTGGTACCTCAAGTTAAGTACGTCTTATAGAGCGAAAAATACGGTACTTAATTCGTTCCGGAGGTCCGTTCTTAACCTGAAGCACCACTTTAGCTAATGGGGCCTCCTGCTGCCGCCACGCCGCCAGAGCACGATTTCTGTTCTCATCCTGAAGCAAAGTTCTTAACCTGAGATACTATTTCTGAGTTAGCGGAGTCTGTAACCTGAAACGTCTGTAACCCGAGGTACCACTGTCCCAGTAAGCTTTTACCTTACTGCACTTCCACCACATGTGATAAAAATTCCCTTCCTTTTCTTTACATTTCCAACATTCCTTACCAACCCTACGATTCTATGACCAACAGCACTGCATATTGCAGTTATGGAAGGGTGTCCTTCTAGTCACACACATTTGTAGGCTGAATTGGGGTGGCGAGGAGATGAATGGAACTAGAACAAAGCTTGCATTATGAGGGCTACATTAGGGAAGAAAATGAGCAATAGCAACAAAAATAAATGGAGAGAAAGTGTTTTGGGGATTGTTTGGTTTTTTGGCTTTCTTTATTTTCTCAAGTTACCTGAATATTCATTTGGGGGCGCAGGGCTTTTTTTCAGCCGGAATTCACCTGAACCTCTCAGGTGGGAGTCATGGCCCTTATAAGAGAACAAGGAAGGTGCACCTCTTTTTCTAGAAAAACAGCACTGCTTTGGGGTATATTCTCCCAAGTGCTTACAGGGCTGTTGATTACCTTTCTTAAAACTACCCCAGGCTGGTGGGATAGCAAGACATTACTGTCCAGAAATGTTGCTGAACCCAAGTGATGGTTGCTAAAGCATAACACCATAGTTTGTATGATACACCCATTTGAAAAGGGGAGATATTAAACACAGCACCCAGGCTAAAGTCCAGAAGATTCGCTTCTTGCTTACTGCGGAGTTATCTCATGCGTCATTTCCAGAACATATTTTATGCTAGATGTCTTAGGAAAGGATTTGCCCCGATCCCTTTGTAATTGTCCAACACAGGACCAGAGGGGTGTAGCCTTTATTTACAGAAGCAAAATAAGAAAGGAGATAATATATTTCACCGAGAGTTGACGTGAGGTTATGAGCATGCACACACATGCAGAAAGACTTCTACAATGTCAGAGTGAATGCAATTCACAGACAAGGAGGAAATAAAACTGATAGCACCACTCGAATTCCCATGAGAAAGATTGCATCTATAAACCCGTGTGTGTGTGTGTGTGTGTGTGTGTGTGTGAGAGAGAGAGAGAGAGAGAGAGAGAGAGAGAGAGAGATTGCTGCTACAGAACTATGTATGGATGATAAACCTTTACTGCAATATACATCTGAATAAATGCATATTTATTAGAATATGCATCTGAATGAATGTATATTCAGAGTTAGACATTCCGCTTCTGCTGTATGCTTCTGCTCAAACATAGAATTTTGTTGTTGTGATTAACACAAGCTAATGGTCACATCACACAAACTGCAACAATGTGCAAGTTCCAGTGTCACCACTGGATCCCATTTTTTTTAAATGATGTTAGCTTGCCCAAATCCCCATACCAAGGCAAAGACCATCATAGCTCTGCCAGAAGTTTCATCTTCCTCCTGATGAAACACACAGAGATGATCCTACAGTTTCTTTAACGTTGATTTCCATTGCTCAAGTACTTGTGTGGGAACGTGAGCCTCATTCATTTTCACTATAAGGTTGCAGTTGAAATACAAGAAATGATGTTCCAATCCCCCCCCCAAAAAAATTAGTACAGTGATGGAAAGGAAACTATCATGCTGGAATTGCCTAAAAGATTACACTGACAACACAGACCCTTTTATTTTTTACTACATTTCTACACCACCTTTCCTTCAAGGTGGTCTACACACTTCCCAAATGAGTGCATTCCTGCAGGGGCTGAAATCTCAGACATGTGAGCTTTGAGAGTTGGATGAGCTGTCTGCCATACAAAGTAAACCATGCACTAATCTATCTACCTTGAATGATTTGGGTGTTCTTCCTTGTATCTAACCTCCTATGACCTTCCTGCCAGTCAGCTCTACTGACTTCTCCACCACCACTGAAAACATAAATGCTCTGTCTTGGGAGACGACAAATGTAAAAAAATCTGAGAGGACAGAAATGCATTCACACCACTGCAAGAGACTAAAACATGTTTATGCATATCTAACGGACATTTGGAGCTGCCTTGGGAGCAAATGGCTCCTATAAGATCATTCAAATCAGGTTTCGCTAATGTGCTCCCAGAAGCAAGAACAGGCACAAGTGATGGTGAAAGGAAGGGAAGCAGTGCAAAAGAGACATTCGATCCAAGATCCTTGTCAAGCTAAGAAATGTGGTTTAGGCATTCTTGCCATAAATAAGATTCATGGGCGACAAGATTGCACCAGTTCCCACAAGAGCTCTATAAAAAGGCTGCGGTGGTGAGGCAGTGTGTAGCATCCCAGTACAAGCGTAGGGGCCGGTAAACCTCACTATGGAGCTAGTAGTGCTGTCAGGGAACAAGATAAACTGCCTCTGCCTCTTGGGCAGGTGAGTCACTGAAACATAGAGGAAGGCTGAGGAGGGAATTCTAGCTTTGCACACCCTGGCTAGAGGGTGCATGAAATATGTCCTAGTGGGAAGAAACTCCCGAGATCAGAGAGGCACCCAGGAAGGAAGAAAAACAAAGAGCATATTGGCTACCCTAATGAAAACAAAGGCTGATTATATAGAAGAGAGCAGCCTAAAGCAAACCATTAGAGCCCATTTACACAGATGAAGGACTCAGTATTAAGTTACAGAGCAAGGTTAACATCACCTGTGCCCCCAGGGACAAAATAAGGAGGCACAAGAGACTGAAAAAAACAACCCGTGTTGGAAAAGGAGGCACAACCAAAATTTGTGTTGGGGGAACAAGCAGACAAAGCATTGCATGTGTGCATCTACGGAAGAACTGCAAGGCTTTGTGATCAAGCCACTGGGCTCGCTCGCCTGCATAACAGGACATGACCGTTCCAACAACTCCAGTACATGCATGCTTTTTATTAGATCTTATTTTTGAAAAACAAGGAAGAAGGGAAGAAGGAAATATTATGCAAGGTTCTCCCTCCCCCCAAAAAGGTGAACACTTTTGAATTACGTGCACGGATAAGCCATACACATTGCACAGGACTTTCCCCAAAGGACAGGTGCGTTTCATCCTCACACCCACCGCCAGGCACATAATGCACTTCCTCTCCCCAGATGCCATTTCCTACATGACTCGCTCGCCTCGCCGCCCCAAAACAAAACACCCCAGAATTGCACCAGTCAGCGCGCGCAAGGCTCGTCTGTATTCATTCGCGGCTCCATCTCACCGGATTGCGGGCTGCCTGGAGCTTCCCTGCGGTGGGTAGGCGCTGTTCCCTCGCTAATACAAGCCTTCAAGTAACGGGCCCTGAATGCAAAGCGATAATAAAGCGAAACTTCCTGGAACGCGATAGGGAGAGAAAGGGGAATGATTTTAACGCTCACCCTCATCACAGTGCTGGGGATTCGCCCGCTTATTATTCCCAGTTTGGCGATGTCTCCTTAAGAGCATCACGTACATCCATACACATTGGTGGTGCATGTAAAACAATCACTGGCAGAACTGTTGAAAATCCAATAATAACAGAAAGCGCTCCATCACCCACGTTGGAGCCGAGATGCCAAGACGAAGAGCACCAGCTGCCCCTCATCCTCACGCCACCGCTTCCCAGAGAATCCAAAGCAATCGACGGCAAACAGGAAACTTACCTGGAGAGCATCCCCCATGTGGAGAGGGGCTGCCGCGAAAAGCGCAGCAAGAATTATATTCCAAATATGAAGGCGGGGACGGAGAGGGCACCAAGCAGATCAGCTCCAAAACGCACCGGATTTTGCGTCAGGCAAAGGTGTCCAAGCCCAACAGGGGTGCGCAAAAACCATCGTTGCGAGGCAGGGGTACCACAATAATCCAGGCCCGAGGGAGACCAAGGGGCCAGGTTCTCCCAGGTGTTCTTGCCAGCATCTTCCCTCCTCTCCAGCAGATGCCCTCTTCCCGGAAGGGCGATGCTTGAACATCCCAGAGGCATAAATCCAACGCAGCGAGGTCCTTCCTTGTCCAACGGGGAAGATGCGTCCAGGTCGTGGGGGCCATAATAACCCGCATCCCATCCTTGGCAGACACTCGGGGTTTAGGGGTTCTGCCGACCTGCAGGAGCCAGCCGAGAAATGCGCACGATCCCCCGCGATTTGTGCCCGGCGAAGCGCGCGCTCTCTGTCTCTCTCCGGGCCAGCCCCAAAAGAGCGAGAGCAGCTCCCGGCGCATCCAGGCACCCGGGAGAGAAAGAGGCTGGAAGAAGCAGCCCGCTCTCGGGATCCCGAAGCATCGAGGAGGCGCCGAGAGGTCCCCTCCACCAACCGCCAAGCCCCTCCTGCCGGACCCCGGCGGCCGAGCGCCGCCCAAGCAGCAGCTCCGGAGGAGACGAACTCTCGCAGCGCACCAGCCAAACGCGCGCCCTGCCCACCTCCCTCCCACTGCCCGAGCTCGAGCCATGCCTGCTTTTATATACTCCGCAGCCGCAGGCTCGCTCGACTGCGGCAAGCCGAGGCATAGAGCATCACGGGAGTCGTAGTTTTTCCTCTCCCTCCGTCCCTCCCTCTCTCGCCACATTCCAGTTAATGTTTATATACTTCGTTATTTAAACGAGATAGATGATAGATAGATTAGATAGATAGATAGATAGATAGATAGATAGATGATAGATAGATAGATAGATAGATAGATAGATAGATAGATAGATAGATAGATAGAGATAGATAGATAGATAGAGATAGATAGATAGATAGATGATAGATAGATAGATGATAGATAGATAGATAGATAGATAGATAGATAGATAGATAGATAGATAGATAGATATAAATGGATGATAAACAGATAATGAAATGCAATAATAAATTCTCATAACCACAACGGGGCTTACTTGTGAGTAAGCATGCACCTGGGCTCTGCGGCTAAGCGTTTTCATGCACCAAGCTTAGACATGCATCCGGACACACGAAAAAAAAGCTACCGCAATTCTGACGTCACGCTATTTCCTTGACGCAACGGTGCTAGCACCGTTTTTGTACCCCATTCATGTGCGGGGCACAGCAAAGTCATTTAGAGCGGGGACTGCTGGTCCCATTTCCTGTTGGTCTTATTCCTATAATAGGAATTAATAGGAATCGGATGAATTTCTTTAAACTTTTGGGGACTACACGAATCTAAAATTGTGCAGAAGGCTAGGAGTACTTCATTTATTTGTACAAGTTGGAAACTGGCTTTTTTTTTTAAAAAAAAAGTACATTAAATAAATATGTTGAATTACAGATTCTGTTTTATTCAATGTTTTCTGTGTTCACAGTAAACCTATTGAAGTTAATAGACATGACTAACTTAGGTCCAATGGATCGACTGAATAGAACTTTAAGGTGATCCTCAGATACTTTAAAAAAAAAGAAAGAAAGATTGGTTTTGTGTGGTGCTGTCTGCTGTGATCCACCCTGAATAATTTCACGTTAAAGGGCAGGGTTTTGGAGATAAGATAAAATAAATAAATAAAAATAAACAAAAATATTTTAGCCTCTCTCTTATTTTAACTTCTTGACCATTATATTTAAGAATCGCCCCCCCATTCATGTTCTGACAGAGAAATAAAGGGATAGATGCTATTATCTTCAAACTCTTACAATTAAAGAATGAGCAAAACACTAGTTTTCTTGGAGAGGGGGGAACAAAAAGCTTTCCCCCAAATTTCCTCCCATCCATAGAGTTTCCAACTAGGTACTCTGCAGCCTTTTTTTGGGGGGGGGGTCATTTTACACCCAGGGTCAGCAAAGTTTTTCAGCAGGGGTCCGGTCCACTGTCCCTCAGACCTTGTGGGGGGCCAGACTATATTGGGGGGGGGGGATGAACAAATTCCTATGCCCTACAAATAACCCAGAGATGCATTTTAAATAAAAGGGCACATTCTACTCATGTAAAAACACGCTGATTCCTGGAAAGTCCGTGTGCAAGATTTAGAAGGCGATTGGGCCAGATCCGGCACCCGGGCCTTAGTTTGCCTACCCATGTTTTACACCAAAAATGGTTTAGCTTCAAAAAATGTGGCAGCAAGCAGCACTGTAGATAGGAGCAGCTATTTAAAACACACACTACCAATAATTCGGGGGGCCACGGGTGGCGCTGTGGGTAAAACCTCAGTGCCTAGGACTGGCTGATCGTAAGGTCGGTGGTTCGAATCCCTGCGGCTGGGTGAGCTCCCGTCGTTCGGTCCCAGCTCCTGCCAACCTAGCAGTTCGAAAGCACCCCTAAGTGCAAGTAGATAAATAGGTACCGCTTTAAAGCAGGAAAGTAAACAGCGTTTCCGTGTGCGGCACGGGTGCCGGCTCACCAGTGCAGCTTCGTCACGCTGGCCACGTGATCCGGAAGTGTCTTCGGACGGCGCCGGCTCCCGGCCTCTTGAGTGAGATGAGCGCACAACCCTAGAGTCGGTCACGACTGGCCCGTACGGGCAGGGGTACCTTTACATTTACCAATAAGGCAAGAAACCTCTGCAGTGACCAGTTAGCAGGGAGAAATAATGGCATCAGCTAGAGAGGTGACAGATGATAATTTGATATTTATAGTGCTCCTGCAAGGTGTTAGGTAATGCTTAGATGAGAATTCCTGTCACTCACCTGCTAAGCATTTAAATCGTTTCCAGACTTCTCAAATACACTTCCAAGACGAAAATGGAACCAGATCTCTCCCCCACCCCCCATATCTTACTGTAAACAGCAAATGGATACAAAACCGCTCCAGGAAAGTCTGTAGTCCTTAGTGAGCTTAAAGGCCGGCTATGCACACATGGTCGGTTGTTGGATGAATTCAGAAACTAGGGAAAGAATGGCTGTGATGGCTGCGGACAAAACACACATCCATGGCATAGTTTTCAGAGGTGAGGGATCAAAAGGGGGGAAATGGGTCCAGCTTACTTGCTAGGCTCCAAGTTCTTGAACCCAGCAGCGGCAGGCAGAAAGAGCTGGGTGATTTGTCACAAAGGAAGAACAGGTTTGGGCTGCCCATTGCAATGCTAGGGTTCAAACAGTTCTCAGATACCCGTACTCGCCTAACCCCACCTGGACTACCCATCAGCAGTGGACCAGAGTCCCTCCATCTTTTGAAACACTTCCTGTGAGCATCTTTCTTTCCCTGACCAATTGATTTGCATTCTGCACTGTAATAACAGCCTCTGCAGTCTCCGAAGTGAGCATGTGCCTGGTTGTCCCCACCCCCCAAAGCATGGCAGATTTGGCAGAAATCCAAACCGCACACAACTTTTAAAAGCTGAATGATCGCTATCTCAATGTCTACTTCCCGCTGCCTAAGGCAGGGTTGGGAAACCTGTGGCCCTCAAGATATTGTTGGACTCCCAATCAGCTCCAGCCAGCATGCCCAATGGTCAGGGCTGATGGGAGCTGCAGCCTGGAGGGCCATAGGCTCCTTATCCCTGGCAGCTACAGAAAGGTCTTCACCTGCAGTGTTTAGGACTCCGATCCGAAAGCACCTTACTTGGAAGTATGTTCTATGCGTCCAATAAAACGTGTTACGGACCAGGATGAAAGTGAGTGAGAATTCTGCTAGTTCTGGCACAATGCCCTTCGGCACCTTATGCCCTGGTGTTTTTTAGCACAAAATGATCTGCTTGGTAAATCCCTAGTTTTCTTTGCAGGCCCACAATCCTCTGCTGGTAGAGGCCTCTGCCTGCTTATCAGCCAATCTGTCAAAAGCATCTTTCTACTGCTTTCTTGAGGGACGCGGGTGGCGCTGTGGGTTAAACCACAGAGCCTAGGACTTGCTGATCAGAAGGTCGGCGGTTCGAATCCCCGCGACGGGGTGAGCTCCCGTTGCTCAGTCCCTGCTCCTGCCAACCTAGCAGTTCAAAAGCAAGTCAAAGTGCAAGTAGATAAATAGGTACTGCCCCAGCGGGAAGGTAAACGGTGTTTCCGTGTGCTGCTCTGGTTCACCAGAAGCGGCTTAGCCATGCTGGCCACATGACCCGGAAGCGAGATGAGCACGCAACCCCAGAGTCAGTCACGACTGGACCTAATGGTCAGGGGCCCCTTTACCTTTACCTTACTGCTCTCTCTTGACCTACTATTACCTGTGGCTCACACAGGATGGGCATTACACAAGGCTCTCGTTCCCCACTCCCCCCCAGGAGACCTCCAGGTTAAATAGAATAAAGGATGCTTTGAATTGCTCATGTGGGCCTGTGGGGAAAACGCCACTAATTCTTTGTATCTTAGCAACATCTGGTTGACATATTATTCAGCCTGCGGGCTTGTTTTTTTCTTTTTTCTTTTCTTGGCAATCATGCTTAATTTACCTGTTCCGTACATCCTTTATCTTGCTTTTTCAGTGGGTGCCTTCGCTCCTTTCCAGCCCATTTTAGTAATTAAAACATTTGCTTCCTCCAGCCCTCTCTTTCGCTCCCTCCACAGCTTTCCCTCCCCATCTCAGCAGTGGTTAAGGAATGCGAAGGAGGAATGCTGTCCTCTTACAAGGAGGTTGGAGAAAGGGAGGAGACTATCACTTTAAAACAATGACTTTATGTTTCCAGCCAAAGCTGTAGTCACGCAAGGCGCTCTCTCTCTGTATGTGTGTGTGTGTGTCTCTCTCTCTGTGTGTGTGGTGTATAAACAAACTTCTGAAAGCCTTTTTCAGCTCTCTGTATATATTGAAAGCATCCAGCTCTCTGGAAATGGCACAACAGACACAATGTTTAGTGCACAATTCAAATCCCCACAGATATAGCTTCTCCCTATACAACACTGCAAAAAACAACAACCTCTCAGGTTTTGTAAAGCTTGCTTTGGTCAGCTCCTGGCTGCCTTTGGCTCTTCCAACTTTCCTTCTGGCAGTCTCTTCTCAGCCAGACCTTTCGTCTCTGTCCAAACCACCGGTGCAAAAGCTGTTCCCAGAACATGTGGCATCAGATCCTGACTCTCCATCCAGCCCAAAGCCCTTGCCCTCACCTGTGAAGCTTGCTGTGGCATGACCTTGCCCCATATTCCCTCCCCTTATTTCTCATGATAACCTTATTGTGAACTTCGTTTTCCCAACTTGCTCTCTCTCATCAGCATAGCTCCTTCTTCTTCCCATGCTTCTCCATCTGCCTTGAACTCCTTCACAGAACACTTCCTTCAAATCGCTCCTCAAAATTGGAAACTTTTGGCTTGACCCAGTGGTGAGGAACCTGTGACCCTCTGGCTGCTGTTTGGCTCCGAATCCCATCTGCTCCTGCCAACATGGCCAATGGTGAGGGATCATGGGATCTGCAGTCCAGCAACATCTAATGAGAAACAGGTTCTCCACCTCTGATACAGCCAGTTAATTCGCACCTCCAACTGAAACAAATCTGATGTCCATGTAACAGTATCAGCACCCATTTATTAATTTCTTTGTTATGGGTATAGGAACATAGGAAACTGCCTTATTCCAGACCAGTGGTCCATTTTAGCTAAGTTCTGTCCGCATTGGCCAGAAGCAGCACTCCACAGTTTTAGACTGGCCTTTTAGACTGGCCTTTCCCTCCAGCCCCACCTGGAGACGTCAGGGTTTGAACCTGTGACCTTTTGCATGAGAAACATGTGCTCTACGACTGAGCTACCTCTCCTTCCCAGTACCCCACCCATCCTCCAAGGAGTTCAGGACAGCATACATGCTGCTCCCGTTTTCTCTTCACAACAACCCTGCAAAGTAGTAGCAGAATCAAGCTCACTTAATGAGCTTCACAGGTAAGTGAGGATTCGAACCTGAGGCCTCCCAGTCTGTCAATCACATCTCTGCTGGAATGGACAGGTTGTTACTGTATGTTTATATAACAAGAACAAGAACAAGAACAATGATTCTCTCTCTTCAGACAACATGCCACTGGATTGAAAGAATTCATTACTCTGTATAGTTAACACACACATCCTAGTTTTCATCAGAGCTGTTCCATTCACATAGTGCTCAATGCCAACGACACCATTAGAGTCATAGAGCAGAAACAGCTAATGTGATGGTGTTGACCTTTAAAGCCCTAAACGGCCTTTGTCCAGTATACCTGAAGGAGCGTCTCCACCCCCATCGTTCTGCCCGGACACTGAGGTCCAACGTCGAGGGCCTTCTGGCGGTTCCCTCACTGCAAGAAGTGAGGTTACAGGGAACCAGGCAGAGGGCCTTCTCAGTAGTGGCGCCCGCCCTGTGGAACGCCCTCCCACCAGATGTCAAAGAGAACAACAACTACCAGACTTTTTAGAAGACATCTGAAGGCAGCCCTGTTTAGGCAAGCTTTTAATGTTTAACAGACCACTGTTAATACTTTGTTGGAAGCCACCCAGGGTGGCTGGGGAGACCCAGCCAGATGGGCGGGGTATAACTAATAAATTATGAAGAAGATGATGATGATGATGATGATGATGATTGGGAGGGAAGCTGCGCTCTCCTCCCGCGGAGGCTTGGGAGGGGCACAACTTCACTCCCAAGCCTCTGCAGGGATCGCTCTACCGCAGCAGCATGAGGGAGAGTTGCGCCCCCGGGTGGCTGTCAGTGCGCAGCTACAGCCACCCCAACACTATCCGTGGTAATTTGGGGGCGCTGGGCAGATATTTGCACCCTGGCGCCGCATCTGCTAAAGACGGACCTGGCAGAGGTGTCCTTACTTTCTTTTCTGGGTGCTCTCCCTGCCTGAGGGAGAAAACAGCTTGACCATAAGGAAGAAAGAGAACTAATGGGTACTTCAATTACCTTGGGCACCTGTGAGCCTAAATGGTTCGCTTTTGGTCGGGCGTAGTGTGGGTTGCTGACACCTGGGTGAGGTAACTGTTGTGGCCCCCCTCCCCCCGGTGGACTGTGCCATGGTCAATCCCTTTGGGGATTGTTTCCTTAACTGGCTATCACCCAGTCTCTTCCTTTATATACTGTAAGCCTGCAACTTACAAGCTTTTAACTTGTGCACATTCAACTTTACGTGCATGACAATGAAATAAAATAGGTGGAAAGGGGGTGAGGTTACGGGGGGGGGGAATGACTTTAGCAGTCCCACCCGCCATTGAACCCATTTGGTTTTGACTATACGCGATTTTGGCTTTAGGCACAACCCCATAACATTCAGCCTGCATAAGGCTTACTGTACTGGGATAGGGATGGGTGATTCCAGCCTCTGCTATTGGTATCTCTATAAATTCTGCTTTCTTCTTCTTTTGCTTTATATTATTTGAAGCAACCTTCCGAGCTGAGATGGGTTTTTAAAGACCTACTCCTCAACCCTAAATGAGGAGCTTGGACTTGAAAGGCTGGGGCTATTATAAAAGGGAGATTTTTAAGTAAAAAAAAAAAAGAGGGGTGCTTTTCAGGGAGTCCAGTGATTTAGTGTCTCGTTTCTCTGCCTCCCTCCACTCTTTTGCCTCCTGCACAAGGATCTATTGAGAAGCCACAGAACAAACGCTCCCTTATGAAGCTCAGAGGGAGAGAGAGAAAGAAAGGGGGGGGGGGAAATCTTCTCTTTGGTTTGTCTGAAACAGCTGCCTCCAAGCACGCTATAGTTACTCATTAACCAGGTCTCCTAAGGCGCGGGGGGGGGGGCAAGGAGAGGAGGAGAAAGAAGTCGAAACCTACCCTCAATAAGCTACTCCCCCTCCCCTCCACACACACACAAAATAAAAAATAAATCAGGTGTCCTGGGAAATAAAAGTGTGGAGAGCAGGTGGCCTCTTTGGACAATGAAATAATGTGCAAGGAAAAAGGGGTGTCTCTGATCTCTCTCTTTCTCCTAGGCGCCTGCCTGGTAGCTCCAGAAGGCAGAGGGAACGATAACATTGCTGGGAGTGTTTAGGGAGAGGGAGACACAAAAGGCATCCGATTATTAAGGCTGGACAGAGGACCGCTTGTGTTCCGTCCCGCTTGATGAGCTCAGGATGGGATGAAGGCGTCTCCCTCTCTCTCTCTCTCTTCCTCTGCTGGAATTTGGCAGCCCCCCCTCAACATTAGAGACTCTCCCCCCCCCTTTATCAGAATGAGGGGAGAACCAGCATCTGGGTTTAACTAAGGAACCAAGTCGTGGGAACCAGTTGCTCCAATGCAGAGTAGCCAAATTGAATAAAATATTGAGGGGGGGGCAGCTAAGCCATGCCCCATATAATTGATCACAAGATGTGACGCATGCACACTGTTTGAATGGCAATGTGCATCAACTTTGGGGGGGCAGTCCCCTCAAATATTTTAATGGGGGGGGGGCTTAAGGGACATTGGCCCCTAGGAGTTTGCTCCTATGCTGCAATGGATTGTTCTATACTTTAAAAACTGCCATGTGATTCTCGAAGGGCGGCATGTGGATTTAATAATAAACAAACCATTTCAGGGTTTTATACTCTGCAAACAGCCATTTTTATTTTTATTTTAGCATCAAGGGGTATTTCAATAAATAATAATAGCAGTCAAGAGAGCAGTTGGTGTGTCCTAAAAAACAAAGCACAGAATTGCAGAGTTGGACAGGGAACCCAAGGGTCATCTAGAAATGCAGGTTCTCTCCACCCACCCCATATTTTACCCACCCCAAATATTTGCTTACTTATTGCAGTTACGTATTCCGGCTTTCCTCCCAGGAGCTCAAGGTGACGTCAGTGGTTCTTCCCCCTTCTCCATGTTATCCTCACAATGGTTTATCCCATGGGTAGGTAAACTAAGGCCCGGGGGCCAAATCTGGCCCAAACGCCTTCTAAATCTGGCCCGCAGATGGTCCGAGAATCAGCGTGTTTTTACATGAGTAGAATGTGTCTTTTTATTTAAAATGCACCTCTGGGTTATTTGTGGAGCATAGGAATTTGTTCATTTCCTCCCCCCCCCCCCAAAAAAAATAGTCTGCCCCCCCATAAGGTCTGAGGGACAGTGGACCGGCCCCCTGCTGAAAAGTTTATCCTCACGACAACCCTCAGGGAGACAGTGACTTGCTCAAAGCGGCTCAGGCTTCCCTATCTCTAATCTGACACTTTAAAAAAAAAAGTGTCTAGCCTTAATTTATGGAGATGTGAGAGATGTTCACTTAAAACTAAGCCTGCCGCTCCCAATTTCCATTGTTATGTCCGAAGAGTGCATAAACACTTGTTGGACCTGTAAGCACTTGACAGTTATTTCCCCTCCAAATAATAATAGCATCATTAAATTGTACTGTACAGTAAACTAAGCAAATCGTACAACTAGCATTTACCTCTTTTCTGCTTCGTATTAACTCCTACTGGTGCAACTTTCCCCACCCACCCTCCTTATTAACTCCTTCGTATTAATTCCTACTGGTGCAACTTTCCCCACCCCAATCACAAAAGAGTTTCTTGTCAGGGGTTTCTATATCATATCTGAGTTCCTTCAGGTGTGTTCAGAATTGCATCTGTGATATAGAAACCCCTGACAAGATTTAAAGCCATTCCCTGGGCTATCTTTTCTGATGCAGTTGTGCCAGAAAGAAACAAATTTCTTCTTTAAACTGAACTTTGTTTAAAAAATATATTATTTTCTATGAAAATAAAGGGTAGGGGAGAGAGAAGATCTGAAATAATAACCCACCTGCATCAGTTTTAAAAAGAAGAACTAATAAGTTGATTCTCACATCTGATTACCCCCTGTTGTCTTGACTGAATTTTTTTTATGATGTGGATTTTGTTACCTACTAATTATATATAGTTAATATAGTTAATAATTGTGTTACCTACTAACATTTCTATTGGGTTAGTTGGCTGCAATTTGCCTTTTTAAACTCAAGGGGCAGACAGCATGGATGCCCATGTAGAAGCAGTCACCTCTCTGCACTCAAGAAGAGAAAGCCACAGGGAGGAAAGAGTTAAAACCATGGGGAGGAAAGAGTTAATTCTGTGAGGGATGCAGCTGTGGGATGTTTTTGGAGCCCAGTTTTCATTGGCATTAAGCTCTGATTTATTATTGCTGATATAAGCTACATTCTGTGCATTATTTGAAGTAATAATTATGGTTCTCAGACAGCATCTGTGCAATATCACACACTAGACAATTCATCTGGAAAGGGCAGTATCCTCAAACAACTCCCTTGCTCTTTTGGTCCATGATAAATGAGCACAATTAGGGCTGTTTGCACAAGCCTCCAAAGGCAACACTAAATGAGAGCCAATTCTGAGGAGAGTCCATGTCAATTCAGCATTTGCTAAGTCAGGGTCCATCTGCCCAAACACTGTTAAAAGTGGGGTGGCAGGGGTGAGGACATGCCAATGGCAAAATTAATGCAGGTACATAAGGACTAGGTAAAGGTAAAGGGACCCTTGACCACTAGGTCCAGTCATGACCGACTCTGGGGTTGCGGTGTTCATCTCGCTTTATTGGCCGAGGGAGGGACCCAGCTTCTGGGTCATGTGGCCCGCATGACTAAGCCACTTCTGGCGAACCAAAGCAGTGCACGGAAACGCCGTTTACCTTCCCGCCAGAGCGGTACCTATTTATCTACTTGCACTTTGACGTGCTTTTGAACTGCTAAATGAGTTCGGCGGTTTGAATCCCCGCGATGGGGTGAGCTTCCATTGCTCGGTCCCTGCTCCTGCCCACCTTCTGATCGGCAAGTCTTAGGCTCTGTGGTTTAACCCACAGCGCCACCTGCGTCCCTACATAAGGACTAGGGACAACCTAAAAGCTTGTTTCCAAAACAAGGCTTTTGAATTATGGTGCTGGAGGAGACTCATGAGAGTCCCATGGACTGCAAGATCAAACCTAGCCATTCTTAAGGAAATCAGCCCTGAGTGCTCACTGGAAGGACAGATCCTGAAGCTGAGGCTCCAATACCTTGGCCACCTCATGAGAAGACCCTCATGTTGGGAAAGATTGAGGGCACAAGGAGAAGAGGACGACAGAGGACAAGATGGTTGGACAGTGTTCTCGAAGCTACCAGCATGAGTTTGACCAAACTGCGGGAGGCAGTGGAAGACAGGAGTGCCTGGCGTGCTCTGGTCCATGGGGTCACGAATAGTCGTACACGACTAAACAACAACAACAGTCCTTATGAACTTTAAACTATGCAGCCAAGTCCCAGGAGCTACCAGAAAGCAGGGTGTGGGGATTGAGGGATGTTACATATCAGTCGGGCATGTGTCTCTGCCAGGGTCCTACTCGAGTGTAGGCTGAACTGCTGACAATTATGAGGTGCTAGTGAGCAGGAAGCAAGTGCAGTTTTTCACTGGCATTCACACAATCTCTGCAATTATCTCTCCATTATAATTATACCCCACTAACATGGGTGGGATGTAACATCTCAGCAAACCTGCCCAGGTATTAAGACCATCCTCTGAGGCCCTTCTCCAAGCCTCCCTACCATGTGAGGTAAGGCACCCTACCTTTGGAATCCCTTCTCCACCTGAAATTGTCTCTGTGGTGTGTTTTTTACTGTCCAGGCACATGAGAAGCTGCCTTTTACCAGTTCCAACTATTTGTCCAACTAGTCCATTATTGTCTACTCTGACTAACAGCATCTCTCTGCGATCCCAGGGATTTCCCCCACTACCTGATCCCTTTTAGTGAATATGCCAGAGATTGACCCTGAGATGTTTGCCATCTAAGTTATGCATTCTATCATTGAGCTACTTTATTGTACTTCTGTTCCTCTTTTTAAAATGTATACCTCCTTTTGCTGAAGAGCAGCCAATCAATTTTCTAAACAAATAAAAGAAGGCACATTAAGCTGCAATCCCATACACACTTCCCTGGGAGCCAGATGAGCTCGGCAAAACTTAATGTTGAGTAAACAGGCATGCAATTGCACTGTCAGCCCTAAAGTCACCCTGATAATTACACTGAGAAAACTAGAATTACATGAACACTTTCTAGGAGAAGTAAACACATCTCTTAACTCCACTTAGCGTACGACCAGAATTCAAAGTAAGCAAGTAAAGAGGGGTATTCACACACGACATTCAAGAAGTCTACACAAATGTTTGAACTGTACACTCATACAGCTATTCACATGTAACACTCTTCTGCCTTGGCCAGACACACGGAACACTGTGTCCAGTGGGCGCCACAATTCTGGGCGCCACAATTTAAGAAGGATGTTGACAAGCTGGAACCTGTGCAGAGGAGGGCGACCAAGATGGTCAAGGGTCTGGAAACCAAGCCTTATGAGGAATGGTTGAAGGAGTTGGGTATGTTTAGCCTGGTAAAGAGGAGACACCTTCAAATATCTAAAGGGCTGTCATATGGAAGATGGAGCAAGTTTGTTTTCTCCTGTTCAAACCAATGGCTTCAAGTTACAAGAAAGGAGATTCTGACTAAACCACCAGGAAGAACTTTCTGACAGTAACAGCTATTTTTTTTTTTTTTTTAATATTTTATTAAGGATTTTCTTGTTTTACAGAAGTGTAGTGCCTCATATATATTTTTCCCCATGTAACATTTTTACAAATCCGTTTCATTTGTTGAGGCATTAGGGGGAGAAGAAAATAAAAATAAAAATAAAAAAAGGAGAGAAAAGAGAAAGGGGGTGGAGAGAGGGAAGATGGATAAGGGTGGGATTGGGTGGCGGTGTTTCTATTATGTTTAATGTATGTAGAGTTTGGTGTCAGCGTGCTTGTGTTGTTCACTTGTGTTCCTTTGGTGGTGAGAGAGGTTGGGGTTGGCCTAGGGTGTGATTGTTTGCTTGTGATTGGCTGTGGTGATCTTTGTTTTCGTGTGTGAGTGAGGTGGGTGGGTGTTTTGGATCAGGTTAGCCATATTGATTTGTATGCTGTTGGTGGATTATTGTCATTGTCCTGTTGGGCTGTGTGTGTGATAAAGGGGAGCCATACCGGGGTGAAGGCATCTTCTTCTGCTTGTCCCCGTGTCAGTTTCAGTTTATTAGTTAATTTTTCTAGTAGGGCTGTTTCCCATACTATTTGATACCATTGGTCCATGCTTACTCCTGACAGGTCTCTCCAGTGTCTGGTTAAGGAGCTATTTGACAGTGGAATGGTCTCCCTTGGGAGGTGGTGGACTCTCCTTCCTTGGAGGTTTTAAAGCAGAAGATGGATCTGTCATGGATGCTTTCATTGAGATTCCTACATTGCAGGGGGTTGGACTAGATGACCCTCAGGGTGCCTTACAACTCTACAATCCCATGATTCTATTATTCAATGCATGGGCAGTCAGTGTACACAACAGGTGAGCTGCACAACTCAACACATGTACAGCCTTTCACACAAACATTTGTATATGGTTACAGCAAGATGCTGATAACACCAAGGTTGCAGGTTCAGTTCCCGACTTGGACAGCTGCACATCCCTACAATTCTATGATTCTATGTGCAGAGACAGCTTTTACCTGCATTTGGTGTAATGCACGAACAATCCAAAAGCCCAAGGATCTGTTGACCTACGTGAAGCAATGCCAATGTGATTGTCAAAAGGCCAAAAAAGAGCCACTTCTAAAGGAAGTTGAGTAGTTATGTGCTGTATGGCACTTTTTGGTGGGGAGCAGAATAAGACACACGCATGCAGAGCAATACACAAAGCATTCTCAAATTGATTGTTTTCCCCAGGTGAGATAACCGGTTCTGCTATGCATCTGAGCTGCACTCTCACTGCTAGGCCATACTCCCCCACTGGCATTCAGTCAAAATTGGCTTGAGCCTTATTGAAACAGGGCATCGCCAGGTCACCCACAGTGACAGGGAGGCATTCTCCTGCCTCCCAAACCCAGAACTTACACCAGCTGCATGAGCAGGACACCAAGTGCAAAAATTCACTTTCTTTCTTTTTCTCCCTCCCTCCCTCCCTCTTTTGCAAAGAAGTTTGAAAATCTATGGTTTTCCTCCTCCCCAGCTGGTGTTTTCGTGAGACAGGTACCTTATGATTAGATTTGCTTGAAAATGCTAAACATCTGGAGCCCAGCATTACAAAGCAGCCTTTATGCTACTGGTAAGTTATCTGCAATAAAACAGCACTTGTTGCTGAGAGTTTCAAGTGGGAGGGGTGTGTGTGTGTGTGTGTGTGTGTGTGTGTGTGTGTGTGTGTGTGTTTGGCTTTTTTTAAAGGAGAGCAAGAGCATGAAAAGGAGAAACACAACACCCTTGCCATAGCAAATTTCAGGCCTCTGAGAACTTTCACAAATATTTTCCATAGTTCAGCTTCAGCAGATGACTTTTAGGAGGCAACGAAAAATAAGCTGTTGAGGCCAGCTCCCCCACCCCACCCCATTCCCTTTCCCAAGCAGCAGAAAGCAAAAAATAATGGATCTGAAAGTGGGGGAAAGGTCTTTCCAAACCATGGAAGGAAAGCAAATTTGGGGTACGCTCACATTACTGCTTACACGCTGCATCTGGTGTGCTCGCACTGCTAGTTTTGGAAGCTGCATTTACACAATGTTAGCCACAATCCATATTGATGTTGACAGATGCTGCTGTTCAGTGATCCTCTCCCCTTTCAACCTGACTAGAAAACATAAGCTGCATTCGGTACGTTTTTAAGAATGATGTGTGCATTGAGACAGCCATGGCACATGCACAGGTAAGCATGCATGCACAGGTGACTGCTTTGTTCCAGTTGCGAGGGCGAGGAAACCAAAAAGGGCATGCATGTCAGGTAAAGATATCCCTGCCCGCTTGCTGATGTGAACAAAACTGTGCAAATGTGGCTTGAAATGCAGCAGGGGGGGGGCGAATTCATGGCATTTTAAGCCAGTAATGTGAACATAGCATGCAAAACACCTTTCCCCTTAGAATGGATGAGGGACAGGCCTGCTGCAAAGAAGAGCTCCAGAGGCAAGGGGTACCCATGTTGCTATTTCACTCCCCTTCCTCTTTTGGGAAATCAGAATGGAAACATTCTCCACTGCAATCTGTTTCAGTTTCACTATGAAATGATGGTCAATGCCATGGGTAGGCAAACTAAGGCCTGGGGGCCAGATCTGGCCCAATCACCTTCTCAATCTGGCCCGTGCATGGTCCGGGAATCAGAGTGTTTTTACATGGGTAGAATGTGTCCTTTTATTTAAAATGCATCTCTGGGTTATTAAAAAGCAGAGACATGACCTTGCCAACAAAGGTCCGTATAGTTAAAGCTATGGTTTTCTCAGTAGTGATGTATGGAAGTGAGAGCTGGACCATAAAGAAGGCTGATCGCCGAAGAATTGATGCTTTTGAATTATGGTGCTGGGGGAGACTCTTGAGAGTCCCATGGACTGCAAGAAGATCAAACCTATCCATTCTTAAGGAAATCAGCCCTGGGTGCTCACTGGAAGCACAGAACGTGAAGCTGAGACTCCAATACTTTGGCCACCTCATGAGAAGAGAAGACTCCCTGGAAAAGATTGAAGGCACAAGGAGAAGGGGACGATAAAGGACAAGATGGTTGGACAGTGTTCTCGAAACTACTAACATGAGTTTGACCAAACTGCAGGAGGCAGTGGAAGACAGGAGAGCCTGGCGTGCTCTGGTCCATGGGGTCCCGAAGAGTCGGACATGACTAAACGACTAAACAACAACAAGTGTTTTTACATGAGTAGAATGTGTGCTTTTAATTAAAATGCATCTCTGGGTTATTTGTGGGGCATAGGAATTTGTTCATTTCCCCCCCCAAAAAATATAGTCCGGCCCCCTACAAGGTCTGAGGGACAGTGAACCAGCCCCCTGAAGAAAAAGTTTGCTGACCCCTGGTCATTGCAGACATAGGCAGGACGAACGCACAGGGGAAGAGGTTGAAGCTCAATGGCAGACAGGCTCGGCCCTCTCCATACCCTCCAACATTTCTCCAGTGAAAATTGGGACGTCCTAAGGAAAAGCGGGACATTCCGTTATCAAATCAGAAACTGGGATGGCTTCTGTAAATACGGGACTGTCCCTGGAAAACAGGGACACTTGGGAGGGCCTGGGTTAGCCAAGCCTGACTTGGTGGCCCACAAACCGTGGAGGTCTGAAGTAAAGAAAAATGACGCTGGAAGCAGCCCTCTGTGCTCCGTCTTCAAGATGAAGATAATAGGTTCCTACCTCGCAATGCTTCAGTGGCAAATATGGAAAAGCGTAGCAAAAGAGCCTGCACGCTTTTCGAAGGAGACACATCCACACTTCTTTAGCTTGGAAATGAAACGTGCACCTTGCACCTTTGCTCCCTTTGCCAAAAGCAGGAGGTTTGTGAAAAGGAGAGGAAATCCACCCAGTTTTGGAGGCCTGCCATTTGTCATTCCAGTGCCTAAAGCTCTGGTTCTCCAGAACAGAATGTCAAGTGCGGCCTGGTAATGAGGGGGAGCTGAGCAGGGTGGCTGCTGTTAACTCGGCTCCAGATGAAGTTACGACTGACATAACTTAAGAACCTTAAAAGAGAGAGACATAACCGAGCAAGGGGAAATCTTGGCTGCCGCTCTGCTCCATAGCGTGACCACAGCACGATACACCTGTCTCAAGTCTTTTAGGTAACAGGCAGAGGCTTGCCCTGCCAAACAATGACTGCCATTGTACTGACAGCTCCCACAGTAGTTCCTATTGACTGGGAAGCCCAATCCATCAGCATTTGTCAGAGCCTATAATATACACAGCCCCAGTTAATTCACACGGGCATAATATGAACCACGGGACCTCGGGGCCCTTCTGATCGGCACTTTGACACACAGTGTTGTCTATCAGAGCAACAAGAAATGACAAGGAGGGATTATTGGCAAGCTTAACAGCCAGTCGGAAGAAAAGGGGCAATATTTAGGGAGGCATTTAGAAGTCGTGTTTTTTTGGGTTTTTAAAGCACTACTTAAGCATTCTTTTTTTTTTTCCAAAAAGGGAAAAAGGAACCACATGGTCTCAGAGCCAAGCAGGAAACTTTTAAAATTAACACACCTTGCAAGGAGACGAGTAATAAATTGTGAGTCAAGGGAAAGCCTGTATCCTGGATAGGGCCCTACTAGGCTTCCATACATAAATCAATTGAAAGGCATAGTCTCGTATCTTAAACACACACACACACACACACACACACACACAAACAAACACACTTGCCCTTGTAATCCTGGATGAATGACAACGAAGCTGGAAAACAGAAATCACACAAGACTGATGGGTGAGCGTCATCAAGATCCCAAAAACTACACTCAGGTGCAGAGACTGGAAGAAAGAGGTGAGACACAGGTATGGACTTGATGCTAGGGGCACTTTATTCATAACAATGTATGAACATATGATCTTTATACGGGGGGCGGGAAGAGATATGCAGATGTGGACCAAAAGAATGCAGAGCAATATGTTTGGCACCAGCTTGGCTGTGGGAGTTGCCGGGAGGAGGCATACATGGTGCCATCTAACCATCTTAGGGACTCCACTCTGGATTTGTGTAGGGTTTGCTCCTTGACCTTTCCCGGAGTCATGAACCGGCAGGACGATGGGGACGGGGAAGGAAGTACTCACAGGGTGACGAGAGAGGATGGTGAGGGGATGGGGGTCAATGCACAGGAACCAGAGCAGCAGGACCCATCATCAGAGGAGCCCCTGTCTCCGCGAACATGGCAGGCTTTGAGGTATAGGGAGCAGCAGTGTCAGAAATGTGGTGCAAGGTTATTTACATCTAATTACGCAAGATGAAGACTCAGTCTGTGGTTCACTGTCCATTTTACTGTTCAATATTTATCACCGATGTATGTGCTGAATGCTTAAAATCTATTTATGGGTGGGGGAAACCTTTGGAACCCCAGAAACAAAACACTGTGTGACCAAGGGACACTAAAGAACAGACACAGATGAGACATTTGCTTTTTCATGTTCCTAAGCCTGCAAAGGCTGATAAGTATCTGCTGCTATTTGCAGCTATTCTGACCCAAGAGGAGTTTTCGGAGAGTTGGCTTGCACAGTCATAATTAGATCATTCTATCTGGAGGAAGAGGAGGGGAAGGAAATTAATTTCTTGAACAGGCAATGGAGAGCAAATTGGGTGAGAAGTCAAACGGGCTGGCTGGAATCATCTTTCTTGGCAAGCCTGAACTTTAAGGGAGCGGGAGTTAAGGGGTGGGTGGAAGGATAGGGGAAGATGGCACTCTCTCTTCTCCACTCACTAACACTCTCTTTCTTTGTAACAATTGCAGACTCCCCTGGGGCACTCACACCCAATTACAGGGGCAGCCCCCGCCTTTCCTAACAACTTAATTTGCTTAATGATTCAGGAGGCCCCTAGGGGAGCCCTTGAGGTCATTGTCTGGCTAGAGTTTCCATGCTTCACAGATGGGTTTTAACAGACACGTGCAGAGCCGAGACAATGCAGGTGGGATGTGATGGACAGCAGGGTGAAAGCGAAAATAAAAATACAATAATATAATAATAATCTATTCCTCTATGTATATACACCAAACAGCTGTTATAGTCAACAAGGTGTCTTCTAGGTGTTGAACTGTTACTTCCCACAATCCTTTGCTGGCTGGGGCTATTGGGAGTCCAAGATAAGTTTCAGGGCATGACACTGAATACACTGCTTTATGGGTTTACACACCCACACCAAAAAACGTCCCTGCTGCTGGAGTAGCTTGCTTGCAATCTGAATTTTGCCGAATTTGGGAGACAAACAGGGGAAGGGAGAATCCCCAGCACAGACAGCAGTGAGCAAATGCGTTTGTATTTGAAGCCAGAGGATGGAGTGCTCAGTCAAAGGCTGCGCAAAATAGAGTCGCCTTGAATGGGGAGCAGAAGCAGGTGGGGATAACATCCCGTGGGTTTTATTGAAGGAATGCGTTGGCATATTTTTATAGGACACAGAGACTGGTGCGCATACCAGTTTATTTCACTAAACAAAATGCATCGGGTGTGCCAATGCATGCTTTAAAATAGCAGGTCTTTAAAAATATACACATATATCTTGGAGCGGCTTACGCATTTCCAAGTCTTTCTGATATGCAGTAAAATGTATACACCCAGCATTTTATAGGTGAGCATCTCACCTGCATCCATCCCAGCGATTTAAAATTGTGGCACAGAATTGATAGAGCTGAATGCAAAACCACACAATCTGCATGATGCTTCTGCAGGGCAATTTGAAAGTGAGAGGGGCTGGGCAGCGGGGGAAGGAATAGCCCTATGAAACCATTTCCGCTTTGCTTCCCCAAACACTCAGAGGATGATACTCTGTCTTGTTTTCTGTGGGTCCTAATATGGTCCGTTCCAGTGCTGTATTTTGATAAGCCATGGCATGAAGATAGTCAAAGGCAACTTCCTGTAAATTAGTCTCAACTTCCTGCATTTCTCGAAGGATCACTCCTTGCTCCCGTTCAACCACTGCCTCCCCAAGTGTGCTTTTCTGTAGGATATCAGCAAGAATCTCCACAGCTCTTGGCAGGTCTTTTGAGAAATGCACAATATACAGTTTGTTCTCTTGATGTATAAGCATTAAGGTGAGCTCCCATGTTTTCAATCTCTAGTTCCAGATCCAACTGGGGCCTCTCTCTTTTTTGTCCCCTTAAAAGCCGTATGCTCCAGGAAGTAAGCTGTTCCATTGTTTTTCTCATTTTCGTATCTGCTTCCAGTGTCAATCCAAAGTCCCACTGTGCATGTTGAAATCCCAGAATCTTCGGACGCTACCCTCAAGCCGTTATCTAGAGAAGATACCTTTGTCTCAGGAACATTTAGGGCAATTTGGGATACTGCCTTGGTAGCTATGAATCTGGTTCTCCCAAGATGTACAGACCGTTTTCCTAAGGCTGAGCTCCGCGAAAGGAGGCCCCGGCAGGCCCACAGGAGACGCCCGCCCGCCAGCCGACCCGCGGCTGCCGCCATTTTACTGCTGTGGCCAAGCAGTCGGTGGAGCCAGGAGCCCATGATACTCTACCTTGATATATATAACACCTGTAGCAATGCAAAGTTACATTTCAGGAGGACGTTCCCAAAAGCCACATCTTCAGAACTGATACCTTGCCAATTGTTTAAAATGACAATTTTTCCTCCAGAGAACCCTTTGCTTCTTCTCTGCAACCTGATCTCTTGGTGCCTCTTGAGGAATAATCTCTCCTTCCTACTTACCACCAGAGTGAGTGGATCAGTCAAGGACTTCTGCAGATGGTTTCATTGCTTTGCAGGTTTCATTTTGTTTTTGTCTTTTTAAAATATTTTTTACTGATTTTTCCATGTATACTTCTTCTAACAATATATCTTTAAAAAAATTTCATATTTCGACCCTCCTCCCCTGGACTCCCGTTTTGTTTTATTTCCATATTGTTTACTCTGCGTATTGTTTCCCCCAAATTTTCTCAATACATACAGTCTTATTTTTTGTTGTAAACAGTTGTGAGTTTACTCAAACCCTGCCAATGAGTCCATTTCTTTATGTTGCCTCTTCATATATGTTGTAAATGGTTCCCATTCTCTTTTAAAGTCTTTGTTGTCCTTTTCATGTAATTTTCGGTTAGTTTTGCCAGTTTTGCATATTCCATAACTGCTTTGCAGGTTTTGAATCTGTTTCAAGAGCACACAATATTCCACAAGTACCAAAACTGACACAACCCTGAGGCATAAAGCGCAAGCCTACTCCAGCTACCATTGGTGGTTTTGTAAGATTATGCAACAGCAATGAACCTCTGGAGCGGTTTATTAGCGTGTACCAGAGGAAGCCTACTTAAAAGGGGGGGGGGGGGAATCTAATTGTGGCTTCCTACAAGCAGCTAACCAACACAGAATGCTCAGCACCTGGTGCTCTGTTTTGGGTTATGTCCAGATAACCGGTTTATTGAACATGCATTCTGATTTGTTTGCACAATGCTTGCAATGAGGCCATATACATGGTGCCAGGGGCTTGCTAAACATTCATTTTCACTTGTTTGCAGGGAAGTTATATGATGCCATGTTAAACAAATGTAATCCCACGCACTTTCCTGTCACTTTCCTTACTGCTAAGAAATTTGGGGTGGGGGGCGGGGAGCAGCAAACTTCTTGCACAAAACCAGCAAATCCGCTTTAACTGCACAAACTGAATTTACTAGTATGTCGCACTGAATTCCACTGTAAAATACTGACAGTCTGGAAGCCCTTGGTCTGGGCCTGGTAACCTATCCAGGTAGGCCATGAATCTAGCCATGTCCCCCACCCCATTCTGCCCCTTGCTCCCTGGCAATGAGGCAAACATTTGCTCCTAACTTTGTAGACAATCGGGCATTTTACAGCGCACTACATGGGACGGAGAATATTGTAACCCAGATCCAAAGAGAGAACTGGGGTACTAGTTCTGCATGACTAAAAATTATTTGGACTTGCATTTCTCAAATACCTGTTCCCCTTGCCACGTGGTCAACTGCTTTTGAAAGTCAAGGCAATGGAAGTTGGAAATGAGGGGGGGGGGGCGTTTCAAACACAGCTTGCTTGTGATATGGCATGCTGGCATCAGAAGCACAAGAAGAAGACGTTGAAGAAGGAGGGAATTCCTTGAGCTTCTCCCCTTCATTAAAGGTAAAAAGGTAGAAGTCCAGTCCTGACCATTAGGTCCAGTCGTGGCCGACTCTGGGGTTGTGGCGCTCATCTCGCTTTATTGGCCAAGGGAGCCGGCGTACAGCTTCCGGGTCATGTGGCCAGCATGACTAAGCCGCTTCTGGCGAACCAGAGCAGCGCACGGAAATGCCGTTTACCTTCCCGCCGGAGCGGGACCTATTTATCTACTTGCACTTTGACGTGCTTTCACTGCTAGGTTGGCAGGAGCAGGGACCGAACAACGGGAGCTCACCCCGTCGCAGGGATTCGAACCGCCGACCTTCTGATCGGCAAGTCCTAGGCTCTGTGGTTTAACCCACAGCGCCACCAGCGTCCGTCTGTCCTTTATTAGCATGAGCCTAATTTAGGAGCCCAAGCTGTTCCTGTGGACAAATGGCAGGTCAGGGTATATTCTGGCTGAAAACCTAAAATGGTGTTATAGCTGTAGGAACCGGGGTTTTTTTCCCATTCCAGTTCCTCCCAAATTATAGAATCACAGAGTTGTGGAGCTGGAAGGAACCATGAGGGTCATCCAGTCCAACCCCCTGCGATGTAGGAATCTCTTGCCCAACATGGGAATCGAACCCATGACCTTGAGATTAAGAGTCTCATGCTCTACTGACTGAGCTATGAAACTCTCCCCTTCTTTTACTATAGCTTAACGGTGTGATAACTGGATCGCTGCAGTTGTCTGCCTCCAACATGAAAGCCAGTGCGGTGTAATGGCTAGAGTGCTGGACTAGAACCTGGGAGACCCGAGTTCAAATCCCCACTCAGCCATGAAGCTCACTGGGTAATCTCGGGCCAGTCACTGCCTCCCAGCCTCACCTACCTCACAGGGTTGTTTTGAGGCTAAAATGGGAAGGAAGAGAACTGTGTGTGCCACCTTTAGGAAAGGTGGAATTAAACTGCAATAAATAAAGCATGGTTTCCAAAGCGCCCATAGAGAACTGCAAGGGGGTGTGCCATTATTTACTACCACACAGTAAGAACTCTGTCACAAAAGAACTCTGCAATCAAGCAGCGAAGAAGTACCTTTGCCCTCCACTTAGGAGAGACAGAAGCCTCTGTGTGTCTCCGTTTTAATTGCTATCGTGTTGCCAAGTACAACAAAGATATATATATATATAAATATGAGATAGATGGCATTTTGTTCTTAGCTTCTCTCTCCCTGCCTCCCCCAAACACAGAGTGGGGGTGAGCAGATGAAATCAGCATGCCTTTATGAGCAGTGACTCAGGTGCTGCTGTCTATTCTAGCTTCGGCGTTGAGAGAGGGCTTTTGTGCTGCGCCGGGCTTTATGGCATCACTTGTAATAATAAGGCGATTGTTTGGTTGCGTGCAAAGCTCTCGCTCAGGGATTCCTGTTGCGGCCTCCTCCCTTGAAACCGCAACCATGCGAGCTGCACCTTCCCTGCTAAACTCTGCCCCCCCCCCGGGACTCTGCTTGCTCACAGGTAAACATTGAGTAGTGCAATCCCTGCAGGAAGGAAGGGTCCTCGTCAGCCTCGGTTAGCCACACAGGCACTGAGAGATAACACTGGCTCCAGCATTCCTCATCTCTGACTCAGAGGCAAATGAGGACGTGAGCTCGCTCACGCTACCTAGCGAGGGTGACAGTTCACCTGGTCGGCCTTAGTCTGTCTCGTCTGCTGCGCTCTCCTCTTTGCTGTCCTCACCGCTTCCTTTTTCCTGCTCCACTTAACCGAGAAGCACAACGTAGGCTGGAGGTCTCTTGGAATACAGAGCTGGGACTTAACTCCAATGCTGGCTTCTATCTCAAATGGGACCCTTTCTATCATAGCTGTCAACGTTTCCCTTTTTTTAAAGGGAAATTCCCTTATTCCGAATAGGATTCCTCGCAAGAAAAGGGAAAAGTTGACAGCTATGCTTTCTATCAGTGTGAAGAGGTGGCACAGCGTCGCATCCACCCTTGTTTTTCCATGATGCGAGCCAAGCAGAAGAGAACAAAATCCAAATTACAGGTTGGTTTCGGTGGCATGGGCTCAGCGTACTTCTGGGAGCATGTTATCCTGTATGAGCCCTTCCGTCTGTTAAGATCAGCTGGAAGATGGCAAGGGTGTGTTAGGGACTGCAATTCTAGATCAATTATGAACCTTATTTGTGGGCAGGAGGAGGAGTGCAGAAGGCTGAAGAAGTGGGGGTGTCCTCAGCAACATGGAATCTTGCTTTTTGAGCACAAAAAAGCAATGCCCATCCCTTTGAAGCCCTCAGCATTTTAAGAAGAAGCATCAAGCCCTTCTATTCGCAAAAACAAAACGCCTCCCTAACTAAACATAGTCAAAAACGTCTGGAGAGTGGCTGTGAAACCTGTCCCATATATCACACCCAGATGCAAATGAAAATCTTTCAGATAATTTTTGGTGACTAAAAGGAAACAAAAACAGATACCAGTGATCCAACTATTAGCCCTCTTGCCCCCAGGTTTTTCTAGCATATTTCTGTCTGTGCCAGCCAGCAAACTGCTTGCCCACAAAATACTAGTTCCTTCAGTTCTGCCAAGAAATAAATGCATTACAGCCATTTGTTGATTTCCCCATTAATAGTCAATCTCATGCTTATTCACTTTGTCCCTTATAGATCTCCTGCAAAGGTTTCTTCCCATTAACGTTTAGGGATCTTCCTCTTGTCTGTTTCACTTCAGACAAATCACATTGACACACACTCCAAATAAGCCTCTCTCAGCGGCTCTCTCTCTCTGCCCCTCTCTCTCACACACACATACACACACACACACACACACACACACACAGAAAGAAGCAGAAAACGTTAAAAACGACAGTTACTTGAATAACAGTCACAATAGAATGGAATGCCTCTCTCATGTGACTCACAGTCAGCCAATTACATGAGAACTACTGCCAAAGGAAAAACCCCATGTTAAAAATGCACAGTAATTTAACATAAGTAAACATTCCCATTTCCATAATGGAAATTAAACCATTATCCTTTGTGGTTCAAGGCACTCCAATGCATTTAACTTGTAATATGGAAGGAGAGGTTCAGCTGTGTCCTGGGCAATTCTTTTGACATTTGCTCCTCAAGGTCACTTCCAGGAATACAGACTGGCTCACATTCACCATCAATTGAGGAAGGAAGGCGCACTGTCTAACCAGACATTGGCTCATTATTATTACAGTACAGCAAGGGGCTTTGAATGGTTACCAGAAGCAACAGTGTGAACGGACCAAGGATCCGATGAAGCAAACTCAACTACGTTGAGCCCGAGTAGTTGTACTTACGGACAAGCGGGTTAGAACGAACAATAAAATAAAAATAAAAATGGGAGAGAGATGGCAGGAGAAAGAAATTAGTCCAATGACTCAAACACAATTTTTAAAATCTCCTCTTTTATTCAGACTCACCACAGTTAAAAAGTCAGATCAATTACTAATCATCGTTATGTACTGGTCTTTGTGCATACAAACAAAACCACACACACTGAAGAAACAAGCCCATGGGCTTTCAATTAATTTAGTCCAAGAGCACCAACTGGCTGATGGTAACCACATGACCCCTGGGAAGCCTCCGGCACACACATACACCTTATGCTCTGTCCCCCCTGGAGAAAATAGATATCACAAAGCAACCAAAGTAAATCCTGCTTTGTGAACTGGGAGAAAAGCCATGGTGGGGATGTGTGTGTGGCACTGGTTATCCAGAGGCCTCTTTTGCAGAGCCCTGAGGTGACATATAGGAAGACAGGTTCCAGCGACACACACACAATTCTTGCAAGCACAAATGCAACAGACAAAAAGCAAGAAGCCCTTAGCTGTCAAAAGTATATGATGTACCAATGCAAGCTCTCTTACTTCTCTTTCCGCCATAGAGCACAATGGGCGTGTCTTTTTACTCAGGGATCTCAACCCTTATAGCTGATCTGCCAATGAGTTGGTACTGATTTTCTGGATGAACACAAGTTGTCAACTAACCCCACAAGTTGTCAATTAACCCTACTCTCTTGCATTCATCACAAGGAAGCGGGTAGGAACAATTCCCCAAGAAAGCCCTCTTGCTATCATAGCAAATAAAGATATTAGAAAACGCAGGTAGGGAGTGAGGGGTGGAATTAGGTGCTACTGCAATAGGCCTCCTAGTGTTGACACTCGGAGGCTCAGATCCGCCTTCAGTGCTGAACTCTGCTTGCTTGAGATGGTAAAAACGCCATATTGGCATGTCAACTGAGTTAAGAGCTTAGATTAACGATTCACAGAGGCTCAACCTCCAGAAACCCTACAGTAGTAAGTCCAGAAGTAGTAAACCTCCATAACCCTAAAACTGGAGGGTGATTATTTCCTACCAGACAAGGGATATTAGGAAATGAGTGAACCTACGGGAACAGCACTGTAGAAGTCCAGACACTTGACAGAAGAAGTGCAGCCTTCGCTTAAGATTTGCCACAAACACTTTGCAATCTTCCCTTGCTCTCCAGGTAAACCTCCAACACCATATGCGGATAGGAAAGCTCTTGCTCCCCACCTCTAAACACAGCCCCTAAGTTCCCATTATTGATTAAAAGAAATGATCTATCCATTTCGACAAGCAGTGAAGCCGAATATTTCCACAGCTAAAAACAAAGCACTGTATGGACTTCTCTCGTAGGTCACTCTTGTAGGCCATTTCAGCTCTTTGATGTTGCCTTGCACCACTCAGTTTATACCACACAACAAGATTTGTGAAGACACAGCAAAGACAATCACCACAGATTAGACCTGACTTCATACCAACAACCCCGCTGGAAAAGGAGTAATGGAGTGGCAGGAGGGGGGGGGAACCACAAGAATGACTTTCCCACGTTTTCCAGAACCATCCACATTAACATTATGGCAAATTTTAAGTCTGTATAATTTAAGTCAAATCAACATTAACCCAGATCAGTATTATTATTACGTAAAAATGCATTGTTCCCATTCCAGCTTCTGCTGTGCATTTTGTCCAGAATGACATATTCTGAAGGTCAAAGATGGGGAAAGTTGGCATCGCCTGTTATCCAAGTCCAACATCCAGGGACATCATGACCACAAATCCTAAGATCGATGTCCAGGAAGCCAGCTTCCCATTGCCACTGCGAAGAGAGGGGAAGTAGGGGAAGAGAAGTTAAGGTCTGCATTCTTAATGGTATTTGCTGTTGTTGTTTTTTTGTTTGTTTCCTTATCTGACACAAAAATGTTTCTTCTTCCCCCTTTGGAGAAGCAAACAGTGCATTTAATGCCCTGTTTTATGCTGTTCGGTTTGGATGGTCATGATTTGAGGGATACTGACCGATGAGGGGAAGTGCTTGTGTAGGCAGAAGATACTGAAAACAGTGACAGCTAACACACCAACAATTCCCCTCTAGAAGGGGAGAATTGGGATGAAGATGAGGTGCTTTTGACTTGCAGGGTTTCATGACAAGGAGTCTACTACTCCAACCAACTCTTAGGATTGGATTCTACGACATTGGTCTGAGTAGTTTCAGGAGGTTGTGAAAGTCTGATGTCCTGGGAACCAAAATCTTTTCCTCAAAAGCTGACTGAGAGGAGCTTAATTTAGGTGGCGTTGCTGCTGTTGCTGCCTGAAGTGGGTTTTCCAATCTTTTCTTCTCTACAGAACAGTTAACCTGAAACAAAGCTACAGTGGACCTCACAGTCATGCTTCGGTTTTAATCTCCCCTTGATTTGGTTTGCAGAGGCTTCTCTACCTGAGAGACATTTGGTGTTAAAAACAGCATGAAAGAAACAGAATGGATGTGGCTGCATAAGGAGTTGCTCACCTGATCTGTGCCTCTGGGATGATGTCGTCCATCACCACATATACCATTGCCCCAGCAGCAAAGGCCAAGGCGTAGGGCAGAAGAGGCTCTGCTAACACTATGGCAAAGGCCCCAAAGATGCCAGCTAGTGGTTCCACCATGCCGCTTAATTGCCCATACCTGTAAAACAGCCCAAACAACATGTCACTAGATAAGGTAGGATGCTGTCCTGTCCTGTGCATTGTGTTGTTTGTCCCTTTCAAGCTGCCACAGTTTGCGAAGTCAACACAAATCAGTTCTTCCCCTTCTCCTTGACAACTTCCCATTTGAGGCCAGGACAACAGGGATAATTATTGCCAATCATCATCATCATCATCATCATCTCCTCTGAAACCATTCAGGAGCAAACACTGCAGAAGACAATTCCCCTCCTTTAATCTGAAAGGTGGCAAATGGCTACAGACAAAAGAGAACATCTGGCTATAACAGTGAATTTCTCCTCCCCATGCCTTTCTCTACTCCACAGGGACCTTTTGCAGTCAAGATCTTTTGTCAATCAATTCCCTCCAAAAAATAAAAATAAATAAAAAATCTACTTCTGTTTTTTAGTCTGATAGACAAGTTTTGTTTTGGGACAAAAACAGAGAAGTTAGAAAAGTCTTATTGGGATTGCAATTTGCAATACAGTGGTACCTCTGGATGCGAACAGGATCCGTTCCGGAGCCCTGTTTGCATCCTGAAGCAAACGCAACCTGTGTCTGTGCATGCATGGGTCGCGATTCCCCGCTTCCGCGCATGACGTCATTGTGAGCATCTGCGCATGCGCAAGTGGCGAAACCCGGAAGTAATGCACTCCGTTACTTCCGGGTCGCCGCGGAGCATAACCTGAAAACGCTCAACCTGAAGCACATTTAACCCGAGGTATGACTTTATCTTGGGGGGGGGGGTTGGGGGGGAGTTGCTACATGTTTTCAGTGTAGTGCTATCAGTTTTCCTTTCAGGGCTACCCCAAGACATTCTACTGTGGTCTAAACCACTGAGCCTCTTGGGCTTGCTAATCAGAAGGTCTGTGGTTCGAATCCCCGCTTCTGAGTGAGCTCCCGTTGCTCTGTCCCAGCTTCTGCCAACCTAGCAGTTCGAAAGCACACCAGTGCAAGTAGATAAATAAGTACTGCTGTGGCAGAAAGGTAAACGGCGTTTCTGTGCGCTCTGGTTTCTGTCATGGTGTTCCGTTGTGCCAGAAGCGGTTTAGTCATGCTGGCCACATGACCCGGAAAGCTGTCTTTGGACAAACGCCGGCTCCCTTGGCCTGAAAGCGAGATGAGTGCTGCAACCCCTTTGACTGGACTTAACCATCCAGGGATCCTTTACCTTTACCTTTTTACTGCCAGAGGTGGAACTCAAACAGCACCTCTCCCAGAAGCAGAGCCCAAATGGTGCCCCTGTTTGGTCTCCCATTCAGACATCAATTCCAACCTTTGTCTATCCTCCTCTCAAGGTCACTTTGCCTTGCTTTGGCCAATTCTTGTAATGGTTTACTAATCAATTCCTGTTCCCAGTGAACTCTGGGAAGTGTAGCTGTGTGAGGGGAATTTCAAGTGGGTCTCCTAACAACCTTCAGCACCCTTAACAAACTACAGCTCCCAGGATTCTTTGGTTGAAGCTATGGTTGTTTAAAGTGGTATAATACTGCTTTAACTGTGTAGTCCAGATGAGACCTACATGACAAGGAGTAAAGCAATTTGCATTTCCAATTGATAGTTGGATTAGATAGGAGGACCTTTAGCAACCATAGAGTAGGTAGGCCCAGTTAGGAAAAGGATTGAGAACCACTGACATAAATAACAGCAGCCTCCCCCAGTGTGCGAGAGAAAGTGTGAATCAGGGACGCGGGTGGCGCTGTGGGTAAAACCTCAGTGCCTAGGACTTGCCGATCGTATGGTCGGCGGTTCGAATCCCCGCGGCGGGGTGCGCTCCCGTTGCTCGGTCCCAGCGCCTGCCAACCTAGCAGTTCGAAAGCACCCTCGGGTGCAAGTAGATAAATAGGGACCGCTTACTAGCGGGAAGGTAAACGGTGTTTCCGTGTGCGGCTCTGGCTCGCCAGAGTAGCTTTGTCACGCTGGCCACGTGACCTGGAAGTGTCTGCGGACAGCGCTGGCTCCCGGCCTCTAGAGTGAGATGAGCGCACAACCCTAGAGTCTGTCAAGACTGGCCCGTATGGGCAGGGGTACCTTTACCTTTACCTTTACCCCCAGTGTGTGAGAGAAAGTGTGAATCAGGGCCACTTGAACACATTTCCAGTTCCAAAGTTGCATCAGGAAATACAAAGGAAACGTGAGAAACGGGTTTTGAACCTTACCAGAATGCTCTCCACGTCGAAAACCCAGCTCCACGCAAGGGAAGGCTGACAGCTAGTCCTTCTGGAAAGTTCTGGATTCCAATCCCAATGGCTAAATTCCTGTGTGAATAAAATGAAATAGATCATAGGTATTATATAACAGAAGTGATGGCTGCGCATGGGTGGAGCAAATAAAAGACATTAGGCTGAGATAGTCCTTTTGTTGGCGAAATATTCCTTGTTATTAAACATGTCTCTTTAATGTCAGTATTTTCAGCCCTTGGGGCCTAAGGCAATCATGCTAATGCTTGGCATCCAACTCAGGATTCTCATCTTCAAAGTGTTCTACATAAGTTACTCAACTTAACAATGCCCCTGGGAGGCAGGGAGGAACAGAGGTGGGTGGGGGAAAAGACTTGTCAAAAGGAGGCAGATAGCAAGTTTAAAATAGCTGTCTATGCGGAACTCCAAATTGCTGAAACAGACACCAGAGGCAGAAAGGTGCTTTTTTAAAAAAACACACACACAAAAAAGTAGGGTAGGGGCATTGCTTTACACATTATTATTTCAGCCTGCTTCTGTTTGTTTGTTTGTTTGTTTGTTTGCTTGCTTGCTTGCTTGCTTGCTTGTAGTAGTCATAATAAAGGTAAAGGTAAAGGGACCCCTGACTGTTAGGTCCAGTTGCGGGCAACTCTGGGGTTGTGGCGCTCATCTCACTTTACTGGCCGAGGGAGCCGGCGTACAGCTTCCGGGTCATGTGGCTAGCATGATTAAGCCACTTCTGGAGAACCAGGGCAGCACACGGAAACGCCGTTTACCTTCCCGCTGGAGCAGTACCTATCTATCTACTTGCACTTTGACGTGCTTTCGAACTGCTAGGTTGCCAGGAGCAGGGACCGAGCAATGGGAGCTCACCCTGTCGCGGGGATTCAAACCGCTGACCTTCTGATCGGCATGCCCTAGGCTTTGTGGTTTAACCCACAGCACCACCCGCGTCCCAGTAGTCATAATAGTAGTATTTTAAAGGCTTTGGTAACTTCTACACATCCTGAGCTGAAAGGGGGGTTGCAGGCACAGGGCAAAAATGTGTCATAGAAAGGATTGTGAGTTGGCATTGGGCATGAGATGCCACAGTTTAAGAGTATACATCTCTTTTCATGTGGGAAGCTTACACATCAGGGAGTATGCTAAGCTAGAGCCTCTCACCCTGATTACAGATTTCCCAAATCGAAGAAGATGCTAAGATGCTGACACTTTCCCATCAACCAACTCTCCCTCCTTCAAAGTGCATTCTGAGCTGATGCAAAGAACAAAATCAAGCACTCCTCTGAACTCTGGAATAGACATGAACAGAGGCTTGGAGGAACACATGTTCATGAAGACCCAGGTCTTGAATTCTGCAGGAGCAACTAGGAACACTGAGTTCCTTCAAAAAGCAAAAGTACCCATGGCTGCCCCATGAGAAAAGCCAACTCATTCAAACCAAAATCCATTATTAGTGCAGTATTTTTATTATCCTTTACCTTTACCTTTTATCTTTATTAGGCCCAACAAAATGTCGCAACATAACATGCAAGCTTTCGAGTTCACCAGAGCTCTTAATCAGGCTAGATGGTAAATGATTTGGGGTGGGGGTGGGGAATTGGCAGGCACTGTAGACGTCTGTATTTGTGTCTGCTGTGAGTCTTTAAATGGGACAGTGGGACGAGGTAGCAGATATCAAATGGGGGGTTGATAGGTGTTACTGAGATTTCAGATTGTGTGAAGGCAAACTGAAGAAAATACACATATAACAGCTGATTCCCCCATTGGGAAATGGAAAAACCAGCTGTGACCCAGGTCCATGCCCTTTACAGTTCCTTATATTCCTAAAAGAACCGGGGGCACCATACCTTACATTCCACACTTCCCAACTGCTTGCCAGAGAAGAGGCAAAGGTTATTCCATATAGGTTGCTTGTTACAGAAAAGATTTCTAAAGAACATATTATATATAGATCTCTCTTGCACTGAGACACTCTCCTCTGTGGTTTTAATTCTAATTGCTGCAGAAACAAATGTCATTATACCAGACCCTAGCAGGACTGGAGACTGACTTGGAAGAAGGAAACAGTGATCTGAGGGATCCTGTAACAGCCAGGAGATGGGAGGCAGAGGCAGGAGAAACTGCAGGATTGGAGAGCGAAGAACAGGTGCAGGAGGATGGAGCGATAGGTCAGGCTGGTGGAAAGTCAAGAACTTCCATGCCTCCTCCTGCCCCCACCTCTCCTGATCCATTGCCTCCCAGGACCAAGTGAGGATTGGAGGGGGAGGAGCAGAAGCAAGTTACACACAGGTGGAGTCTGAGGTTGGGGGCATGGCCTATTTGTTGTGGCAACTGCCTCATTGGGTGCATACCTAGGAGCAGCTGAGAGACGCAGGGCTGATAAGACATGCATTTTCCTAACAACTCCTCACTCTGGGCATTCCTTGCCTGACACATACTGTATTTTTCACTCCATAAGATGCACCTAGTTTTTAGAGGAGGAAAACAAGAAACAAGAAAGCAATGCAAAGCCTCTTGAGCAAAGACGCAGGAGCAATCCCACTGTGCTCAAGAGGCTTTGCGTGGCTATCCCTGAAGCAAGAAGAGCAAGAGGGATCGGTGCACAATGATCCCTCTTGCTCTTCGGGCTTCTGGGATAGCTGCACAGCCTCTTCAGGGCAGCGGGATGAAGGCTCCTCACTGCCCTGAAGAGGCTGCGTGCGACTAAGCCAGAAGCTAGAACAGCGAGAGGGAGTGCTGCACAGCGATCCCTCTCGCTGTTCTGGCTTCTGGGATAGCTGCGCAACCTGCATTTGCTCCATAAGATGCACACACATTTCCCCTTACTTTTTAGGAGGGAAAAAGTGCATCTTATAGAGCGAAAAATACGGTAACTTCCCTGTTTTGGCCAGTGCTGAGTAGTGATGCATGGATGCCTCACATCATTCATGTCACTAGGTGGAGGACATGCTACATACAGTTCAAGCAATGGCAATTTGGAGCCTGGGAGTCAAGCTCCAGCTCCCTCCATTCCCACCAGCATCTTGTGTTAGTGGCAAAGGTATTATTTCCACAATATCACTGTTCAAGTTGGGTGTTTGGGGGTGTGCATTCCACCTGATGGTGAACAGCCATTTTTTAAAGTCCAAGATAGGTTTGCATTTCTGGACAGCACTGATCCCAAAAAACAAAAGAGCGCTTCACTGATGTTTCAGTATTATCTGTGGTCTAAAGCAGGGTGTAAAGGTAAAGGGACCCCTGACCATTAGGTCCAGTCGTGGACGACTCTGGGGTTGCGGCGCTCATCTCGCTTTATTGGCCGAGGGAGCCGGCGTACAACTTCTGGGTCATGTGGCCAGCATGACTAAGCCGCTTCTGGCGAACCAGAGCAGCGCACGGAAACGCTGTTTACCTTACCGCCGAAGCGGTACCTATTTATCTACTTGTACTTGGACATGCTTTCAAACTGCTAGGTTGGCAGGAGCAGGGACCGAGCAACGGGAGCTCACCCCATCATGGGGATCCGAACCGCTGACCTTCTGATCGGCAAGTCCTAGGCTCTGTGGTTTAACCCACAGTGCCACCCAAAAGCATGGACTGCACAACAAGCATGGGAAGTTTCACAATTGAAGGCTCAGCTATAAGTTGGTTGAAAATGGAACATATTAAAGTGTCTTTGTCAACTGAAGATAAAGCATTTGTTTACTTGGTGAGGGTTTTAAGAGGCCAAGTATGCCGATTACTCAGACATATAAAATGAGGGCCAATTTACTGTCTGGCTCAAATATTTCCAAATGGGTAAGGAACCCTGTTGCTTGGTTGGGGCAGCGAATCATCTGCTTAGCACTGCCAATATGCTGTCTACTTTTGTCAATACTGATGAGGTGCTCAATTCTTAAGAGAAAAAAATACAGGTCCTTGGTGTTAAACAGATGTGAATGTCTAACACTCCATCTAGTCAGCCCTCAATAGCTGGTTGAGAGGGAACACAATCGTGCTAAGGGAGTGTCAAACCACACCGACATTTTATTGTCCTTAAAATAGAAACAAAGGTCACAGAGTTCCTGTCTTGCATTTAAACAGCGGGTAGATTTTACCTGCAGAGGCAGACACAGGGAAATGTGGTTAGGGAGGTACAATATTGAGTTTTAAAGTGAGAAATCGAGATTGAAATTTCTGTTAAACCACGAGCTCGCTGGGTGGGCTTGGGCAAGTCAACAATATTTTAGTTTAATGTAGGTAGCAGAGTTATCGGGAGGATAAATGAACAGAGAATTTCAAAGCAATTTATACACTGTAAGGCAGCTTTCGGCAACTTGGTGCCCGCCTGATTCCTGGGATGAAAACTTTCATCATGGTCAACATGCTGGGATAGATGAGAGCTGTAGTCAAAAACATCTGGCAAAGACTACTGTAAGATGCATTGTCCTTTCCCCATCCTGTACTTTTCTTGCTGCTTCTAGTGTTCACTAGGATTATTTGCCTTGACTGCCATGTTTGCTTACAATACCATGCATGTGTGCAAGCACACTATGTACTAAGAAAAATGGCAGCCAAGACTGGTCCACCAATGGTCACTGGTAGCAGCATATGAACATGAAGGGTTACAACTAGAGATGACAGGAATCTGGGGAGTTGAGGTGGCCTGCCCAGTCATCTGAGTGCCACCAATACACGCACTTTCTTACAATATTGTAGTATTGCAGCACAATACTATCTGGTACCTGGCAAAGCAGCTAAAGTTCTTTCTGAGGATTTTCTAAGTAATTCTAAACCATTTTGAGCTAAACTATGCATGCGTTGTATGTATGTACTGAAGTCTATAGAAAGAAATGTCTGTATTTGAAAATACAAGGAAGGAAGGACTTCTGCTCCACCCAGTTGACTGATAAGGCTCTTAGTTTCCCATAAATGGTCATGGGGTGGCTAAATACTAAAAGGATACAAAAACAGTTGAATGAATCAGCTTGATTGTTCTTATGAATGGAAGGATGAATGAACTGTGGTTTGCAAACTTGAGTTTCAGTCCATCTCAACATACAAGGCATGGGAGGCAGAGAGACTGAAGGTTACATAAAATTCTTGGCATGGGTGCTGCTGAGGTGTTGGTTTCAAAACTCAGGACTCACCTGGTGTATATTAGACTATCTGCAGGATCTACATCTGCACAAACTTGAAAATGAGGGATTCATTCTCTCATGTGAGCTTCTCCCAAAATGGAATTGAAAAGGAAACAAAAGCTTCCCTTATTGCATTTCTCTGTTTGATGACAGAATTTACTGCTCACAAACATGAAGGATTAACAACACCAGAGGGCACAGTACGGACAAAAGCAGCACAAACCTTTATGTTGCCTCCAAAGCTGTGCCAACAAGTCCCAGCCATGCCCTGTAGTAACCCTTCTTCCTCTGCCACCTACGCACTTGTGGTATAAAACCTAAAATTTCACCTGCAATCCCATTCCAATCGCCCAACGTATAGCACAACCCTGGCAGCTGCAACTCTCAAAATGAATGCAGTTTGAATCAATGATGCTGCGGGATTTCAAAGTTCAGCATAATGGGGCTACAGTTGTACCTCGGGTTAAGAACTTAATTCATTCAGTTCTTAACCTGAAACTGTTCTTAACCTGAAGCACCACTTTAGCTAATGGGGCCTCCCGCTGCTGCCACCGTGCAATTTCTGTTCTCACCCTGAAGCAAAGTTCTTAACCCAACGTACTATTTCTGGGTTAGCGGAGTCTGTAACCTGAAGCGTCTGTAACCCGAGGTACCAATGTACATTTTTTAAAATTATTTTTTAAAAAACCCTTCATCCTCCCATTGCATAATATGACTTCAAGTTACAAGATAGGAGATTCCAACTAAACATCAGAAAAAACTTTCTGACCGTAAGAGCTGTTCGACAGTGGAACGGTCTCCCTCGGGAGGTTGTGGACTCTCCTTCCTTGGAGGTTTCTAAGCAGAGATTGGGTGGCCATCTGTCATGGATGCTTTAGCTGAGATTCCTTGCAATGCAAGCTGCTGGACTAGATGACCCATGGGGGTCTCTTCCAACTCTATAACTCTATAATTCTGTGAGCACTAAATCACCACACCAGTGCTTCCTTGTGTGTAGGAGCTCCACAGACACGCAACCTGCACACATGTGTCTTTTCCCATTCACTTCACTGAAATGCAGCCTTGCACACTGGAAAGGAAACAGCACCTCACATTAAAGTGAGGAAGAAAGGCAACGCAAGCAAGAGCTCTGCATTCTCAGCCGAGCACCGGCAGCTCAGTATTGGGCAAATGGAAATGTTCTGCTTGGTGGTGCATGAATTACGGGAGAAAGGAAAGAGTGACCGTTCTTGAAATTCAGAAGCCTCACCACGCCTTGACTTACCCCCAGTTTTAGCCAAATCATGGCCCTCCTCCCGGTAGCCTTTTAAAAACTGTAGCTAAGCAGACAGTTTCAGAAATTGGGGTTCACCCCAACTCTTGGCTGAATAGTAGTGGTTAGGACACGGGTGGCACTGTGGTCTAAACCACTGAGCCTCTTGGGCTTGCCGATTGGAAGGTTGGTGGTTCAAATCCCCGCAACGGGGTGAGTTCCTGTTGCTCTGTCACAGCTCCTGCCAACCTAGCAGTTTGAGAGCACGTCAAAGTGCAAGTAGATAAATAGGTACCGCTCCGGCGGGAAGGTAAACGGTGTTTCCGTGCGCTGCTCTGGTTTCGAAAGAAGTGGCTTAGTCATGCTGGCCATATGTCCCAGAAAAACTGTCTGCGGACAAACACCGGCTCCCTCAGCCAGTAAAGCGAGATGAGCACCGCAACCCCAGAGTCGTCCACGACTGGACTTAACTTTACCTTTACCTTTTACAACACCTAGCTCAAATGGGGGCACTTGCAGCAAAGCTTTGGAGCCACTGCTGTGAAGCCAAACAAATCCGAGTAGGGCTGGGACAAGATTTTCCCACCTTTCCAGCAAAGGTCACTGTCCACCTAAACATGGAGTGCTTTTCCCCTTGAAACACAGAGCCAAGAAAGCAGGGCCTCATTCTGTCCCCCCAGGTCCTCGCCCCTTAAAAAGGAGGCTCAAATCGCCGCACAAAGACTGGCTTCATTCTTAGCTCCTGAGAAACCTCAGCAGCTGCAAGAAAGATCTTTTTTTCTGATACATTAAACACTTGTTTCCTCTTAGCAAAATAAGACCAGTCTTGGTGGTGGGGAAGAAAAAACCGCTCAGAGTTGTTTAAACTTATATATACACAGTATATTAACAACAACAACAAGATGGTTGAGAATGGAGAAGGAGCTGCTGCGAATTTCCCTACCCAGGACAGACTTATTTCAATAAAGGGAAGAAGGATGAGAGAGAGAGAGAGAGAGAGAGAGAGAGAGAGAGAGAGAGAGAGAGAGAGAGGTGGGGTGGGGGGAAGAGTATGGGGAAAACATCTCTTCCAGAAAACAGTAGAGCTGCTGTCTACACGCTTCCTCCCCCCCCCCTCCGGCAGCCCCCCCCCCTTTGCCTCTCCTTAGCACAAAGCAGCTATTACCACAGCAAATTAATGGGTGGGAGAGGAAAGTGTGAATGGAGGGGTCTGTGCAAAAAGAAACCACAAAATTGCCACTGAGCCTTCCCCCCACAAGGAGCCAAAACCTATTCTGACCTTGCTCTACTTTGCCTGCCTTAAAGGCAATTAGGTGAGGTGTTTTTGTTGTTGTTTCTTTGCTTTGTAGGGAAAGGGTGGGTGGTCAGGTGCAGATTGGAGAAAGAGGAAAAGAAAAGCAATTGCAGAAAATCTAGAACACAGATACCCCTTAGGAATCTTAACACTATGTGTGGAACCTGGACTATTACGCCTCTTCTTATTTTCCGTGGCATGCTTTCAAAGCCACGGGAAGTGAAAGTGCACAATTGCATGATCATTCTTGAGATTTTGTGAGTGCAATTAATAGCGCAATTCTGGGCATGTCTGCCCAGAAGTAAATCCTACTGAGTTCAGTGGGACTTACTCCCAAGTAAGTGTACATGGGATTAAAACCTTACAGGTTTACAACACAGAGATTTGGGTACAACTGAATCCCTCTGTAAGGATAATAAAACACTGAATCATAGAGTTGGAAGGGACCACGAGGATCATCTAGTCCAGTGTTTCCCAACCTTGTGCCTCCAGCTGTTTTTGAACTACAACTCCCATCATCCCTGACTAGCAAGACCAGTGGCAAGGGATGATGGGAATTGTAGGCCAAAAACAGCTGGAGGCACAAGGTTGGGAAACACTGATTCTAGTCCAAGGGTCAGCAAACTTACTGCACCTTGGGCCGGTGTCTCCAATGCCAATTGTGCAGCAGGCCAGAGGGCGGGGGAGCGCGTGCCCATACGTGTGCACACACGCTATTTCCGGTGCACTTCCAGGTCAGAGGAGCACCGAAAAGCTTGTGCACACGTGCATGGGCCTCGTCCGACCCAGATGTGCACTGCAAATAACACTTGCGCATGCGCACAAGCTATTTCCGGTGCTCCTCTGACCTGGAAGTGGGCAGCCATGCAGCGCAGCGCCGGTAAGAGCGGGCGGCGGCAGCGGGCATTACCGCGGGCCGGATAAATGAGTCCCTCAGGCCTTATCCGGCCTGCAGGCCTTAGTTTGGGGACCCCTGATCTAGTCCAACCCCATGCAATGCAGGAATCTTTTCCCCAATATGGGGCTCAAACCCATGACCCCAAGTCTCGTGCTCTACCGACTGAGCTATCAACAAAGGTTTGTGCTCAACAATATATACAAAAAAAACTTTTCTCCATGAGCGGCATCTGGTTGATGTCTTTCTATGGACAGGAGACGTCTGTCAGAGAAAGAGAAGGCAACCCCTTCCCCTCTGGAAGTGCCCCATTTGCTCCAAGGGGAGAGGAAATCACCCAAAACTGCCTTCAATCAGAAAAGAACGCCAACTGAATACCACCCCTTGCACCCAAGCATTCAGTAAACTTGAAGATTCTCTTTTGGGGTCTACAAGTCTCAAATACTGTACCTCTGCTCTCAGTTTCCACGCTAGCCAACCTCAGGTCACTCTCAAACAACCATGGCATGGGCCTTCCACAGAACTTCTCCCCTGCCCCAGAAGATGAAGGGTCACAAACAAGAACAGAATGTCTTGTCTCATTCATAAACTCAGTCTCCTTCAGTAAGCAAATACACACAACAAACAGCTTTGTTTGAATCCAGGGTAGCGGGAAGAGCTTAATGAGGTGGAATTGCAGATTTTTACATCAACATTCCCTTTAAGTTCCCTCAAGGAGAGGGGTGGAAGTGGAACCCTGATGACTATCAAAACTTTCAGGAAGCTTATTTGCTTTGATTACACACAGGGAAGTGAGATGACAGTGTTTTACACAATTCCAACACTGATACATAATGGTTCTTAACACCAACCAAGTGACTGTGGGTTCCTGGCTCGGGTTGGGATTTGATTCTGCCCAGCCTTTGTGCAAGGAACTGTGGTAGAAGTAGCCAGACTGTGGTCAGATCTAATTAGCTAATGCTTTTAGGAAATGTTGTAATAGGCAAAACAGGCAGCTCACAAGTCCTAAGAATGACTCCTCCAATTCAAAGGTGGAAAGGGTATCTTCTGTGATGGGTGGGCATCTCTCTTGTTACAATTTCTGGAGAAGAAATTTGACGTGATTGCTCCTCTATATGAGACCCATCTGTTCGTGGTTTCTCCCAAGTTTACTGGGAAAGATTATAACCCCAATAAAACTTCACTGTGCTCTGGGAAAGAAAAGATGCCTTATGAAGAAACTCTTGGTGTCGTTAGGAAATGTACACTACCAAGGCAGGTGGCAGAGCTCAGCAGGAGTGCTTCAGTTGCCCCCCCCCCCTCCATACAGCCCAATGCTATGATGTGAGCAGCACTGGAGTATTCAAGAGTAGAATCTGTATTTTGGGACTGCAAAGAACTGGGCAAAGGCCTTGCTCACCCTTCCAGGGCAGTGAACATCGCCTTGAAAAGCCAGATTGTTAAATTGTGAATTATGGAGGCAAACAGAACAAATATCAAGAAACAGAAGCAGACTGTGAAAACAGAACATAACAGAAACAGAACCAGGAATCAGCAAGTAACATTCAGACAGAGTAATTATTCCAGGAGCAGGAACAAGGTACATCACAACTGCAACTACTATGACATCACAGACTGGGAGCTCAAATAAATTTGGTCCTCACGATTGCCTTCAACTTTCCTTTGCAAATTTTGACGCTGAGTCATTTCCAAGTATTTTCTTAATGCCATTATATTCTTTGAATAATGGCTATCTACATTCAACACTTAATGATATATATCTGACGTGCAACGGTACATAGCCAGTTACATTGCAACAGTATATTTGTTCTTGGTGATAGCTTGTGGTTAGTGAAAAGAGAGCTTAACCAGGAACCTGGGTTTTGGCAACAAGCCAAACCTCGGGTTAACTCAGTGTGTTGCAGGAGCAAAAATGACCAGGAAGCAGCAAAGTGGCTGTGCAGTCCTAGTGGTGAGGTATTATCAGGAAGGTGCAGTCTCATAGACCTTGCTCCCAACCTATGAAGTCTTCTTTCCCCTCTGTCCTATTAAAATTATCCTGCCCTAAATGGAAACTTATGCAACGGACCTTATACACAGTATGCCTGTGAACTGGCGTGGCATCACCTTGGAACTCTCTCATTAACTTTTTTTTTTTAATATAAAAAAAGCAAAGAAATTGGCATCTCTGCATATTTGCAAGGTCAAGACACAGAAAGCCTTCTATAAGCCTAAAACCTTGTTTTGAAGGGACTATTATTTTACAGAGCGATTATGAAAGTAGGCTACATATTCTTAACAAGCCCCTTTTCACTCTGGCTTTCAATTCCCCACAGTGTATAATATGCATGTGTATTCCTGCATGGCAGGGCCCTTAACATACTGTTTTGATTGTTATCGCCTTGCCATGAAAGGGCCGATTGTTTTGGGTTCCTACGATTACATCATGGCTTCCCACTCTGGTTGCCTGTCAAGGTGTTTGATCGGAGCTCGCAGGTGGGAAGGAGTCCTGCGGTAAGCCTTGAGCACTTCCCCATACTTGCCCTACCTGTTAAACACAGCTGCCTTAGCACGCAAAGGCTCTCTTCTCCCCTCTCCCTTCCTTTTCTTGTGAACGCTCACGTAGAGCAGGCAAAGAAAATGAATTGGAGATGGAAGATACGGGAAATAAAACTATTGAGTTTGGATTCTGGCTCTCAGGAGACAGGCAGTGCTCAGAAGAACCTGTCAAAATCTTTCTACAGTTTCTACTTTTAGTTGTTTTTTTTTATTTACTTGATTTGGGGGGGGGAGCTACTCCCCTCCCCCCCCAGCTATGCCCATGGTCACACACACTGCTGGAATTTGAACTCTGGAGTGCTGGCCAAGGGTGAATGTAGTCTGTAGTTGGTGGGGGAAGGAAAGGTTAATCTATCCTATACAGTGGTACCTCAGGTTACAAACTTAATTTGTTCTGGAGGTCCGTTCTTAACCTGAAACTGTTCTTAACTTGAGGTACCACTTTAGCTAATGGGGCCTCCCGCTGCTGCCACCGCGCGATTTCTGTTCTCATCCTGAAGCAAAGTTCTTAACCCGAGGTACTATTTCTGGGTTAGCGGAGTCCGTAACCTGAAGCGTCTGTAACCTGAAATGTCTGTAACCTGAGGTACCACTGTACAATCTTCAGGGCTTGCAACTGGTGCTTGGGGGAAGCGCTATGGCATTTTCTTTGCAGACCTACCTGCCTGTCTATATCTGCCTCCTCTCTGAATACTTTGTCCTTTATTCCTCTGCCCACAGGCTGCCATTTTGTGTTTGAGCTCTGCCTATCTATGAACTTCACAACCACTTGCTTTGACTCTCCGGGTGACATACAGATAGGTTTCAGTTCCACGATTTATTCTGAAACCACAAGTGGCTACAAAGGAAGAGCCTCGTGTAAGAGAGCATGTACTGGTCTAGCACAGCCGATAAGATGCTACTCCACCAATTAACAAAGCACCCCAACCTGCTTTTAATTTGCCCCATCACTATGAACTCACCCTCCTTTTCTTACAGCCTCAGCTCACCATCTGAATTATTGGGGAAATATGCACCTGTTTGAGAGAGGACCCTTGTGAGGTTTGCAACAAAATCCTGTGTTTGGAACGGTTTAAAGTTCTTTGTAAATGCTGAGTGGTATTCTCATTTCCACCTAGTAGAGAAGCTGCAAAGCATGATGCACAACTGCTTCTTTAATACGCCTTGTAGACCTTATTTATTATTGTTGTTAGAGAAAACAAAAATTGGGAACAGTCACTAAGAATTTAGAAGGACTGTTTAGATAACCTTTTATTTCACATCTAACATACCAACACAATGGTAAGCAGTGATTATTTTTACATTGTGTCTCTGAGGGACAACAAACAGAGGCTTTTACTTCCTTGCTACTTACACTTTTTTTGGTTTGCATCAACCTCTTGCCTTTTTAGCTACAAGTGAATGTTAAGCAGTCTTCATTTTCTTCTATTTTTACTTTTTAAAAAGGAGCCTACTTTCCACTGCATCTCTGGTGGTCTTTGAGCTTTCCCAAACCCCAACAGCCATTGGCGAGGACCAAAAAAACGAAAAGCACAAGCTATATATTGTTTTGGAGGCTTAATTGGCTAGAAGAAAATGGCTCCACCTCACAATTCCAGCCCTCACACTGGGAAGGAATCAATTGGGTCTTATTGCCAGTCAATGGATGCCAATTCTTTCCCTCCAGCTTGCATATAGAATGCCGATTAACAGGGTGATAGCAGGAAAAAAACACCCCAATTGTGCTGTTAAAGGGGAAGTAAGGCCATTTATGAGCAGCGTAGAAACATTTATATCTGTGTCTGAGCTCAGGTATCTGTTCTCTGAGGAGAATCTCTTCAGGAAATTCAAGGACCTTTTAACTGTGCTTACAATAAGGCAGGGGTCAGCAAACTTTTTCAGCAGGGGGCCAGTCCACTGTCCCTCAGACCTTGGGGGGGGGGGCTGAACTATATTTTTTGGGGGGAAATGAACAAATTCCTATGCCCCACAAATAACCCAGAGATGCATTTTAAATAAAAGCACACGTTCTACTCATGTAAAAACATCAGGCAGGCCCCACAAATAACCCAGAGAAGCATTTTAAATAAAAGGACACATTCTACTCCACACTGATTTCCAGACTGTAAGCAGGCCAGATTTAGAAGGCGATTGGGCCTTAGTTTGCCTACCCATGCAATAATGCCATGCAAGCTTATATAATACAGGAGGGCAGTTCTGTATAGCGTGTGGAGAACAAATGCAGTTGACACCCCACACCCTTTCTGAAGTGCTCCTCACTGTGAATCCTAATACCCTGACTGCAGGAGGATGCTAGGCAGTCAATATGCCACACGAGAAGGGTACACATACCCATCCCTTGTCGTATTCTTGGGTATTTTCAGTGGCAGCACCACACTTATGGAACTCTCTCCCTGAGGGCATCCTGTGTCGTCATCGTCCCCCATAGAAACATTCAAGCGAAAGCGAAAGACATTTCATTTGTCCAGACTATATGTATTACAGATGACACTGGCTTTTAGTGGGTGGCACTGTAGATAGCTTCCACTGCTAATCGCTATGAAAGTGTTTTTCTGTGACTTTGTGGTATTCCTTTGTATTATTTTATTTATGCTGTCAGCCACCCTGTTCCCTGGTTGGAAGAAGAGCAGGGTGGGAAAACAACCAATAAACAAGGAAATTAAAACACTGCTTTTCAAGCAGAAGGCCTCCTGTTAACATCTAAAAAGAAGAAGCCCAGGACAAGGCTAGGAGAAGGAGACTGGTCGAAGATCGCCGAGTGAGCTTCACAGGTCAAAACCAGCCAATGCATTGCAATGATTGCAATGATGCAATACAGTGGTACCTTGGGTTACAAATACCTCGGGTTACAAACACTTCGGGTTACAGACTCCGCTAACCCAGAAGTAGTACCTCGGGTTAAGAACTTTACCTCAGGATGGGAACAGAAATCATGCGGTAGTGGTGCGGCAGCAGCAGGAGGCCCCATTAGCTAAAGTGGTACCTCAGATTAAGAACAGTTTCAGGTTAAGAACGGACCTCTGGAACGAATGAAGTTCGTAACCAGAGGTACGACTGTACTGCAAAAAAAGATCAACAATTTCGCTGCCACCCCCCAAAGAAAAGCTCAACAAATCAAGGTTTTTTTTAAAAATATGTAACTGTACTTTAATTTGGCCCTGCTCCTGGATTCTGTATTAACCGCCATTTTGAAACACATTTCAAGGATAGGACCCACTCAAGAGTGTCCACATGGTGGCTCATATCTTTTGATAAGGGATAGTGCTAAGTAAATTGCCCCAAACCAAGAAGGAACTGTCCTAGATTACATGTGTAAAATATTATGCATTTATATTTAGAAGTGCCTGGGAGCAGAGGGAAGAAAGAGGCATATGGGGAGAAAGTCTCCAGCATGAAAAAGGCTGGGTATGTGGTTGAGTTCAACACAATGTATTCATTCAGGAAAGAAAAGGAGGGGGAAAGCACTTGTCTCACAGGGCTTTTCCCAGTGAAAACACCAAGATAAGTTTACCAAACACTCTTCACCCTTGACAAAGAGAGAAATTGTATCCTAGCCCTGCAGGCTGCTAGTGGCGGAATCCAAGGCCCTGAGTGTGCCTGTGGGTTCTTTGGCGAACAATATGTTTGCTCAGTCTTGTAGACACATCCTCAAGAAATCTTTACGACTGTGCTCAGGGCGACATTCCTTCTCCCTGCCCCCCACCCCGCTGCAGTGAAAAATACAAAAAAAGAAGGGGATGGGCTTGATCAGGGGGTGCCAATTCACCCACTTTTATCTGGTGCCACTGAAAAAATGAGGCACTGCTAAATATCTTTCACCACTGGATGGCACAAGCCAAACCAATCTGTAACAACACTGGTGCAATGGTAGCCACAACAAACAAAACCTCCTTGGCTTTAAGTTAAATCAGTCCTTGTTACTTAGCCCCATTTGGTCTCTCTCGCATGTGTACTGCTTTTAATGACTACCGGCACAATCAATTTAATGATATTAGCCCCATAAAACAGGAATTCTCCGTCAATTTGTGCAACAAAGCATCTCATAACATGTCAAGTTGTGCTTTGCATGCTGCTAAAGAATGATTAACGCAAGCCTCTCCCCACCTTTTAAAGGAAATATTGCAGTACAGTGGTACCTTGGGTTACATACGCTTCAGGTTACATACACTTCAGGTTACAGACTCTGCTAACCCAGAAATAGTACCTCAGGTTAAGAACTTTGCTTCAGGATGAAAACAGAAATCGGGCTCTGGCAGCGCGGCGGCAGCAGGAGGCCCCATTAGCTAAAGTGGTGCTTCAGGTTAAGAACAGTTTCAGGTTAAGAACGGACCTCCGGAATGAATTAAGTTCTTAACCCGAGGTACCACTGTATATAAAAGAACTTGGCATGTTTGCTTTTTTGTGATGGCAGTAACGGATCTTGATAATTAAGAGAAATGGTGCCAACAAAAAAATAATATATAGGAAGCAGCCGTGGTTGCTGATTAATTATTGTGCAAAAGTCTCCTCAATATGCAGCAGCAATATTATGAGATGCCCAGTCCTGGCACGAAACAACTTTATGGGTCAACAATAGGAGATTTCTTCTTCTAGTACAGCAAGAGGGGGGGGGGGAGAGAGGTATGTGATGTATTGAGGCATTTGTTGAGACAAAGATACTGGGGTGGGGGGAAGGAACAGCACACGCCTCAAGCCAATATAGGCTCATGTCTTCAGCTGGCGCCAGAACAAAGCGATTCCAAAAATAGAGCTCAAACACCTAAGTAATCGCTCATATGTTTTTGAGGAGTCAAGTCGTACGCATTGCCAAATCTATCGGCCTTACTTAGTTTTCTATGCTTTTGTGGCCAGCTCCCTTTTAGAAGCACGAAACAATATTTCACATGCTGTGGAAGTCAAGACTGTCTTCTTTGTTCTTTGAGTGGCTGGGGAAACGCAGCCAGATGGGCGGGGTATAAATAACAAATTATTATTATAATTATTATTTATCAAGGAATGTTAAATCTCACTGAGCTTTCCAACAGCCTGTTTTTGTAGTAGCCAAATGCACAGAGAAGAGATTTTAAGGGTTTCTGAAGAGAAGTGGTTGGGCTCCCTCTCTTTTAAGATTCGGGGCATACTGAAAAAGGGCCTCTTTAACCAGGCCTTTGGCTGATCGACATCCAATGTGTTGTGGAGGGATTGTTGGGGTGGATTGTCACTGTTTTGATTTTTATTATGTATTTGGTGTTTTTACATTACAGACCCTCGAAGTGTCCCTATTTTCCAGGGACTGGTCCTGGATTTACAGAAGCCATCCCAGTTTCCAATTTGATCCCGGAATGTCCTGCTTTTCCTTAGGATGTCCCTATTTTCATCAGAGAAATGTTGGAGGGTATGGTTAGGAAACCCGTTTTCAGTGGAAAAATGTTGGAGGGTATGGAGCTATGTGACACACACACACAGCTCCGAGCCCAGGAGATAAGTAACCATACAACTTTTAAAAGACATCTGAAGGCAGAAGTTTATTAATGTTTAATATTTAATCATACTTTTATAAACGTTGGAAGCCGCCCAGAGTGGCTTGGGCAACCCAGTCAGATGTAAGGTAAAGGTAAAGGTACCCCTGCCCGTACGGGCCAGTCTTGACAGACTCTAGGGTTGTGCGCTCATCTCACTCTATAGGCCGGGAGCCAGCGCTGTCCGCAGACACTTCCGGGTCACGTGGCCAGCATGACAAGCTGCGTCTGGCGAGCCAGCGCAGCACACGGAACGCCGTTTACCTTCCCACTGGTAAGCGGTCCCTATTTATCTACTTGCACCCGGAGGTGCTTTCGAACTGCTAGGTTGGCAGGCGCTGGGACCGAATGACGGGAGCGCACCCCGCCACGGGGATTCGAACCGCCGACCATGCGATCGGCAAGTCCTAGGCGCTGAGGTTTTACCCACAGCGCCACCCGCGTCCCTCAACCCAGTCAGATGAGAGGGGTATAAATAATAAAATTGTTGTTGTTGTTGTTGTTGTTGTTAATATTATGGAATAGGAGAAATGTTGAAGAAATGTTGGAGGGTATGATATTGTGTTTTTTTTGTTTTTGAACTGCCCTGAGACCTGTGGGTATAGGGCGTTAAAAAGGTAAAGGTACCCCTGCCCATATGGGCCAGTCTTGACAGACTCTAGGGTTGTGCGCCCATCTCACTCTAGAGGCCGGGGGCCAGCGCTGTCCGCAGACACTTCCGGGTCACGTGGCCAGCGTGACAAGCTGCATCTGGCGAGCCAGCGCAGCACACTGAACGCCGTTTACCTTCCCACTAGTAAGCGGTCCCCATTTATCTACTTGCATCCGGGGGTGCTTTCGAACTGCTAGGTTGGCAGGCGCTGGGACCGAGCGACAGGAGCGCACCCCGCTGCGGGGATTCGAACCGCCGACCTTTCGATCGGCAAGTCCTAGGCGCTGAGGCTTTAACCCACAGCGCCACCCGCGTCCCTATAGGGCGGTATACAAGTTTAATAAATAATAATAAAAAACAAGGGAAGAGGCAGTAGCACAGCACAGAATGATGTTGGAGTAGCCAAGCATGCAGACCAGGAAATGCACCCTATGCAGACCCACAGGCGTTCCAGTACCACAAACCTCCATTGTCTGCATCACTTGCCACATGTTGGCCACCCATGAACTGGACGTCGGTACAAAAAAAGTACCACATGCTGCAACAACCCAGAGCGTCCATGATTTCAGAGAATAGGAAAACATATTATTAAAGTTATTTCTTCTGTTGCCTCAAACACAAATAATCTGGGTTTTGGTTGAAAGCCCTTCTGCCCTTCCTGGTATGATTTTTTTAAAGTTTTAAAGATATTTAATGTAGCTAAGCCACGCAGACAAAATGGGGTCAAATGTTTAGCTTGTACTATTTTTGGAAATGATTTAAGAGGGCCTTCCTTTGAGATCCCGCCAGCTTCATGTTAAAGCAGCACGCCCTCCATAGAAATGCCCACCAAAACTTTATTTTTGGGAGGAGAAATAAAAAATTGCACGTTAACACTGGCAAGGCTGCACACAAAGTACAATTTAACGATGCGGCGGCACTGATCCCGAGAAATTCTAGAGTTGGAGAGAGCTTTAAAGCCTCTTTATAAAGGTTATTAAAACATTATTATTTTTTCAATAGGGGGGGAAAAGCACACATGTGCATTAAAACTGGGTGGTCTGAAAGGAAAACTTTCAGGCCTCTTGCCCATCTAGAACGATTCTCTGAAATGCTGATGAATGTATGTTTGTAGCCTTGTCCATTATCAACTGCACAGAGCGTGCCCACCCCCCTTGTCACACTGCCCTGCCCCAAGCAGATAAGCCACAGTGACACCAGTGACAGGAGGGCAGTCTTACAACTCTGCCCCCCTTCCATCTTGACTACTACAGTCGTACCTTGGAAGTCAAACGGAATCCGTTCCGGAAGTCCGTACGACTTCCAAAACGTTTGGAAACCAAAGTGCGGCTTCTGATTGGCTGCAGGAACCTCCTGCAGCCAATTGGAAGCCACGGAAGCCCCATCAGACGTTCGAGTTCCAAAGAACGTTCACAAACAGGAACACTCACTTCCAGGTTTGCAGCGTTCGGGAGCCAAGGTACGACTGTACTTGTTTCAGGATCTGGGAGAAATACCCAGAATTTGGGGAATGCCTAGGATTTTGTGCTGTATGTCAAGGCTATACACAGAACACCTGTGCATCTTCAGCAAAGGAATCGGGCAGGGGGGGAATGATATGGTGGTTGCACCCATGACTTCAATACTGCACTGAAATTCCACCTATAAATTTCCACAGAAAGATGCTCTAGGGATTCAGTTGTAACTCAAACATTGACTTAGTAAAATTCATGGCACAACCGGATCGCAGTTCCCAGTTTTAAGTGCTAACATGCCACCCAGGGCAATACATTAATCTCTTTTGCAAGGAATATGCCTTGAACTATAAAGATAAATAAGATAATATTTAGTTAGCTCAGAACTGCATCAGCCTGAAGCATAACTGTGCTCTGAAGAAACATGTGCCAACTTAGATGCAGATTGTTAATTGATTTAAAATTTAAAAACAAATACAGCAATACATACCCACAGGGATTCGAAATTCAAATGCAAAACCAAACAAGACGCTTTGAAGATGATAATCTAGTTATCTTTCCTAAAACTCTTAAACTAATGTGGACTCCAGTAAGTCTTTTAAATATTTGTAGAACATCCACCCATTTTATTTAAGCAAAACTCCCCACTTTTTCATTTTTTTTAAAGTTTAACTTACTAAAAGGGGTCTGATTTACTGCCTAAAGTCAATCCCAACATCACTTAAGCAATACTCTCTTTTTAAAAGAAAGCATTATAAAGCAAGTTGAACTTCAATTCCTACAACATTACTCTCCTCCAAATGAGTAGATTAAAATAGCTTAGAAAGGAAGAAAGAATAAATCTTTCCTCCATCTGAAATAATATTTTTATTTGTTTTAAGCTGTTGGCTATATGAATGAATACCTTTAAGACAAAACAAATCAGTGGTATAGTCAGCTGAACTAACAGAAACCAATCAGCCATTTTTCCTTTTTCTTTTTTCCTTTTTTGGTTATTGGCTTCCTCCTGCCACCACAGTGGACAGAATAATTCTGGCTTGCAAACAACCACTCACCTTGCCACCTGTGGCAAAGAAGAATTCCCTCCAGCCAATCAGGAATGAAAGCTTGACCAAAAAATCTTATTGTTTTAATTTCACTACGATAGAGAGGTGTGGATGGGCAAACAACTTATGTCAGATGTCAAGGGAATAAACAACTACCTGACTTTCAGAAGACATCTGAAGGAAGCCCTGTTTAGGAAAGTTTTTAAGGATTGATGTTTTTATTATGTTTTTAGATTATGTTGTAAGCCGCCCAGAGGGGCTGGGGAAACCCAGCCAGATGGAAGGGGTATAAATAATAAAATTGTTGTTGTTGCTGCTGCTGCTGTTGCTGCTCCTGTTAACTTTTTATTTGCAATGACTGTATTAATCCTGCCTTCTCCACGTTTCTTGCTATAAGCTGGTATAACATGCAGGTGTAGGAAACATCACAGTATAGTGCTCTTGAAAGCAAACAACAGCAAACAACGAAGACAAGTTGCTCAAAAGGCAGCTCATGAAGCAGGAGAAGGAACTTCCATAATGCAAATTTTGGACCCGCCATTGTAAAAGAAGCCAAGCAAAGGAGCAGATGTCCCACCTCTTTGATTGCCACAGGCTGGTTCTGCATAATAATAATAATAATTTATATCCCGCCCATCTGGCAGGCTTCCAACACAATATTAAAATACAATAATGTATCAAACATCAAAAGCTTCCCTAAGCAGGGCTGCCTTCAGATGTTGTCTTAAAGTCTGGTAGTTTTGGTTCTCTTTGACATCTGGTGGGAGGGCGTTCCACAGGGCGGGTGCCACTACCGAGAAGGCCCTCTGTCTGGTTCCCTGTAACTTGGCTTCTCACAGTGAGGGAACCACCAGAAGGCCCTCGGCGCTGGACCTCAGTGTCCTGGTAGAACAATGGGGGTGGAGACGTTCCTTCAGATACACTGGACTGAGGCCGTTTAGGGCTTTAAAGGTCAACACCAACCCTTTGAATTGTGCTCGGAAACGTACTGGGAGCCAATGTAGGTCTTTCAAGACCAGTGTTATGCATGGTGTGTAGCCAAACCCTTTGCCCAGATTATACACTCATTGAATGTGGACACTGAAATGACATAGTGCACACTTTTTTGTGTAGTTCTTGATATGTCTGACTGTACAAAATCATTCAGGGCACTTGACTGTGAACGGCCCCCTGGCCCTTCTTTAGATTTCTTCTTAGCAGCATCTTCCTTCTTTAAATTCTGCAGGAGCCTTAGCAAAAGTTAGAAGTGGCTTTTCTAAATCACAGAAACAGCAAGGAAGCTTTAGCTAAGCCACAAAGAAATCCAAGAAACACAACAGCTCAGAAATATTACTGCACCCTGTATACATCTTTGGGCAACACATCTGAGGGAAGCTTTCGGAAAGCTTGAACTTGCTATTCTGCCTATTTTTTTTAAAAAAGAGTCCAAATTATGTAGCAGACAGGATACCCCCTCCCCCTTTTAAGGAGTGATTAATCATCCTTACAGAAGAATTTACAACTCCTTTCTACACAAATTTGCCAGATTTGACCCAGCTCATTTGTTTTGGCACTGTTCACTGGGAAACATAAATGCCTGTGGGACAAAGACAGTGATCTCTAATGCAGCAGTTTTCCACCTGAATATGTCTAGATTTAGCTATTGGATTTTGCTATGCTGAGTGCATTATGGAGCAACTGGACACCAAGCCTTTATGCAGCCTGGTGGTATTTCTGCTGCTGCTGTTGCCACAACATTGCAAATCAGGTGGTCTTTTTCTTAAAAGGTAGTCTGGGCACACATGGAGAGAGAGGAGCAGGTAGTAGGACTGGAAAAAGTCTAAATTTGTAGGGGACAGAAGCCTGTGAGCTGTGCAAAGCAGGTGTTTTGTGTTTTTTCACACATACAGAGGGTCCAGGAATAGGTCAACAACCAATTGCAGTAAGGAAGGAGCAGAGGAAAGACCCACTACAGTTTCTGTATTAGTGTGTTCCCCCAAACAATGCTAATTTGAACATTGCTAAAACCCACTCTCTTAGTTACTGGAGAAGATCAATGCATGGCTCAGCATTCATTTTAAAGCAGCCGACTCTTCTGCTTGTCAAAGCAAAAAACAAACAAAAAAACAAAAAAACCTCTAGCGAAGGAACTTTGGGGTGGATGGAATGACAGCTGGTGGAAAACACCATCAATAGACAACCTTCAAGGCCATGGTGCACTTTGGACAATTTTCTACATCCACCCAGTCCTTTGCTTTAAGAGGTGTCTTATGCAATGAACAGGTTAGTTCTTAGCATTCAGGTCACATCCACACCATATATTTAAAGCACTCTAATACCATAGATGCGGGTGGCGCTGTGGGTTAAACCACAGAGGCTAGGACTTGCCGATCAGAAGGTCGGCGGTTTGAATCCCCACGACGGGGTGAGCTCCCGTTGCTCGGTCCCTGCTCCTGCCAACCCAGCAGTTCGAAAGCACGTCAAAGTGCAAGTAGATAAACAGGTACCGCTCCGGCGGGAAGGTAAACGGCATTTCTGTGCGCTGCTCTGGTTCGCCAGAAGCGGCTTAGTCATATTGGCCACATGACCCGGAAGCTGTACGCCAGCTCCCTTGGCCAATAAAGCGAGATGAGCACCGCAACCCCAGAGTCGTCCTTGACTGGACCTAATGGTCAGGGTCCCTTTACCTTTTAATACCATAGAATCATAGAATTTTAGATTTGGAAGGGACCCCAAGCGTCATCTAGTCCAACCCCTGTAATGAAGGAACAAAACGCTACAAAAAGACAGTTAGATATAAAAATGTTACATTAGTACCAAGTTACAATATACATAAATTAGTTACTTTTATAAAAATGTTACATGAATACTAAGTTACTAAAATTAGTAACTTGCTATTAATGTAACATTTTTATATCTAAGTGTAATATTTTTGTAATATTTTGTTTAAGTTGTCTGTTGTTGCTCTTCAGTGTTTTGTACACCGCTTAGAGATATTTTAAAAATATATTAAGTGGTATAGAAATAAAATAATCTATCCACCAAGGTCAGATTACTGCAACACTTTATATGTGGGGCTGCCTCTGAAGATGGTTTGGAAACTTCAGCTGGTTTATATTTCCATGGCCAGGCTGCTCAATGGCACAAGAGTATTTGAACATATAATGACAATCCTGGCTGGACTGCATTAGCTGCCAATTATTTCGTGGCCCAATTCAAAGTGCTGGTTTTTACCTCTAAAGCCTTAAATGGCTCAAGACTGCAATACCACAAGGACTGCCACTCCCCATGTGAACCAACCTGGACCCTGGAATCATAATCAGATGCCCTTTTTCGTGTGCCTCCTCCACAAGAGGTCCAGAGGACAATAACAGGCCTTTTCTGTGGTGGCTCCCCACTTGTGGAATGCGCTCCCCCAGAAGGGTCACCTGGAGGCTTCATTACATATCTTTAGGCGCCAGGTGAAAACATTTCTCTTCTCTCAGGCATTTGGCTAATTGTGGTCTTTTAAACTGTGTGTCCACACACAGTATTCAGAAATCTTAGGGGGAAGCCATGACTGTTAAAGCAGGGTAAGAGTGCCAGTCTCTAGAATGGTAAGTAACCATCGGATTTGCAACCTTAATGATGAGTAGTAATTCAAACTTTTACAGGAATAAGAGACCGGTTAGCTCCACTGCTGACATACCCTCATCGGCCAGGGGTCAAAAGGTTCTCTGGTTTATTAAAAATTCTCTTATAACCTCTAGTTACGTCTAAAAATCCTTGCTTTCTCCTAAATTTATGGATTCTGAAGACTGAAGCAGCAACACAAGGCAGAGCTAAGGGAGAGGGAAGGGAAATGAAACAATATATTCTTCCATCCTCAAGAATGTGCACGATTGTCTGCCAGTGGCAAAACAGGAGAAATGCTTAGGCCGGCCAAAGTTATGCAACCTCTAAAGACCTGGACCTAGACAATTTACTAACAGATGTAGCTATAAAAGGCCCCATTATAGCATCGTGTACAGTAACAATGCGTTCATTCAAATTCCCTCTCCTCCTCTGAAGGTTTATTTTTAAAACCTTGTTGCTGAGGAGGGGAGAGGGGAGAAAACAGGCCATAATGGCTGCAAAGGACTATAAATCTCTTGTTCAAAGAGAGCCTTGCTCAGCATTATCCTGATAAGATAAATATGGATAATGGTCTGCTATGATTTTGGTTTACTTTAAAAAAAAGGGGTGGGGAGAGCAACACAGCCAGAACAGAGGAAAGTCTCAAAGGGAAAGGAAGGCATTCTTGGGAGAAGCCGTTACCAAAATAGGAGAGATCCCTGGAGAAAAAGGAGGAATACACATGTAACAAACAAGCAAATGAATGGAATTGTCAGAGATGTCGATAGCTGGGATTCACACAAAGTGCCCCTTTCTACTGCAAAGAATGGGGAAGTTCTTACTGCATGCCATGCACATACCAGTCCCAAAATCTCAAAGAAGCTGTGATTTGTATTAAGATTGATTGTGCATGAAGTGATTGTAAGACAATTTTGGAATGAACTGAACTTCTGATCGATGTATCAAGTTAAATTATCCCATTCTATTGGATGCATTGCAGTTATCTGAAGGGAAACCTCTGTGTGATAGGTATGCATGTGTTTACATCTTTATCTTAAACAGGGGAGGACCCTGTTTTTGAACATTTTGCCAGTACAGTGGTACCTCTGGTTGCGAACGGGATCCATTCCAGAGGCCTGTTCACAACATGAAAAGCCCGCAACCTGAAGTGGCGTATCTGCACAGGTGTGCGGCGTGATTTGGCGCTTGTGCGCATGCGCAAAGTGCAATTTAGCGCTACTGCACATGCGCGAGTGGCAAAACCCAGAAGTAACCCTTTCTGGTACTTCCGGGTTGCCGTGAAAAAACTTAACATGACACAAACATAACATGAGATATGACTGTATATAGAGCATACTAGGATTCAGTTTTCTACCCTCGCAATTCTGTGCTGTGTTAGGTTAGAAGATTTAGTGCCAATATGCTTGCCAGCCACTCCTATGATGCCTGTGGAATGCCTCAGAAAGTATCCCTTCAAAACTCATGATGCAAGAGGGAATGATCTTTTTGCCAAGTTCCCATTTGCCCCGACACGGCCTCTCCTAGGTTGAACACACCTTCTTAAACATGTCTGCATTTCATTGGCTGCCAGATCCACTCTCCCATCCATTCTGAGCAAAGGAGAAAGCCACAAGTGGCTTCTATCAGTGTGTGCAGTGGTGGCTGATGCAAACCACTCTGAGGCTGCTTCTGCAGTATATGAATTTTATGAAATAAAACAAACAAATAAATGTAGCTGCCCTCCCCTCACATCTCTTTCTCTGCATCTTTGGCATGAGGCTGGCATTCTGTGTTATGCCACATGCCATGGCACCCATTTTGAACTGGCGAGCACCCCTGAACCAATGTTTCATTGCACCAGACGGATTCCATGTTTTACTGCTTTTAATGCACCCTAAACAGTGTGAAAATATGCTGTGGTGAAACCAGTGGAACTAATTTATGACCGTTGAGATTGCTCATGTATTTTGCCAGCAATGAAAGGTACTGCCCAATTACCAAACCCGTCTCACTCTCTATGCCCTTAGTAAGTAACTGAACTTTCCTGTCTGTTTTACAACACTTACTAACAAAAGTGTATGCAGTAATTAAAGCAGTAATAGAAGTGATGTTTGGATTCTCGTCCGAAGCTTGATGTATGGGTACCCCAACAAAATTCAAAAATTCGGCTGTATAATTTGGAATTAATGTGATTTGAAATAATGTGATATGATTGGCCTGTTAATAAAAATTATGTTAAAAAACAAAACAAAAGTGTATGCAGAAGGCTTAGGGGAGCAAGTTGTGATAGCCTCTTCCTTTCTCTCTCTCTTTTAAAAATAACATTATTTTATTCTTTTCTCCTTATAGAAAGTCACTCAACAATTCTATCCCAATCCAACAAAACTAGTGACTTCCCAATCACCCAACACTGATGTTTATAACCCAAGTTACACACAATTGCATTTTAAGGTTCTGCCTTATCTAATTTCATCCTAGCATGTTTCTTAATATTTTATATACACTAGAAATGGTCTGCAGTCTCCTTTAAAAGATTCTAAATTTGTATCTTTTATAAGTGCCATCAATTTTGCCATCAATGCATATTCCAAGATTTCCACCAAACATTCTTCCTTTGACGGTCTTCTCTCCTCCTTCCATTTCCGAGCGAAGAGAATCCTTGCCACTGTAGTCACATATATAAATACCACTGAGGCTTTCTTTGGGGATTTTGCTGTGGTATCCTCTTGTTAAAGAAGTAGGCGGAAGTTCCCTCAAGGATGAACAGGTAATTTGATCTAGGGGCTGCCTAACACACACACCTCTTCCCCCATGTGATCATCAGGCAGATTCCAAGCATATTAAGCTCTTCCCAATGTTGTTATTGTTGTTTAATCGTGTCCGACTGTTCGTGACCCCATGGATCAGAGCTCTGCGCTTCCCAATAAGCCTCCTCAATTATTCCCACCCTTCCTGTCAAATATCTCGCTTGCAAATCGACTGGAAACAGAAAATGGCAAAGCTCAGCACATCCATCGTTTCTGTTCTTTTCCAACCTGCTTGTTAAATTATGGCACTTGGATTGGTAGACCATCTTTCTTCAGCTGTGAGGAAATGTGAAAAAGGGAAAGTAAAACCCAAGACTGCCAAGAGAGTAGGAAGGCATGAAGTCATAAAACAAGGAAAGGGAGGAAAGGGTAGGGTGGCTGGGTTAATGCCCAGTCTATATGGCTAAGTGAGGGCCCTTGGGTCAGGTTGGAATTAAACTAAGAACAATCTGTTCCACAGAATTCATATTATTTTATTCTTTAAAAGTCCTGCCTTTTACCATGAGCACAAGAATGCTGCTGTGATGGAAATTGTCTCTGTGTGTGTGCGTGCGCACAAGTGCTTTCTGGCAAAAGGGGTCACCTGTGACTGGATTTAGTTCTGCACTATGACAAAGAGTTCTTTCTTAATGCAGTTTAATAGCCACACGACTGCCATGGGGGTTTGGGTTAGGAATGGACTCAGTTTTTTGCTAGATACAGTAGTTTGAAAAGGCCCGTTTAAATAACGACAGAGCGCTTTTTTCTGCTGCACTGTGACTAAGCTTGGTTAATGAGAGAAATACATACCTATATTATTATAACACAAGTTTACGTTTGTGGTGCTGGTGCTGGAACCACAGCACAAAAATTTGTTTTCAGGAAATTAAAGCTTTGCTTTCACTTATCCACATATGACCCCCCCCCCCCCAAAAAGAAGAAACAGCAGCTTTAATAAAATCTTTCAAAACCGTGGCAACAGTAAAGTTGTGTGAAGTCTTCTGTTCCTATTTAAAGCATTGCAGAAGGTATGCTAATTGATGAGTCCATCACCTGTCTGGTCCCTGATAATGGTCAGCACCTGGTATTTTATGATGAAGTGCAAGAGACCCTGGAAGTATGCAAGCAGAATCCAAACCTAAGAGCTGGATATTGGTTTTTAGCAGGCTATCCATCATCAAAACCGTTAGCATCCAACTTCTTCCCAGTAACCTTCTCTACCTTTGTGGCTCCACTCCAACATTTTGCTATGGCTTTGGTTCTCTTCCAAAAACTTGTCGAAATAAATGCATGTTCCACCAAAGAACGTATGTAACATGTCTGACTCTTGTTCCAATCTAAGAGGGTGACTGAAAAACTGCCTTGAAGTGGAGAGAACACTTGTCCAAAAAGCCTCCATGTCTTTAGGAGCCCTCATAAGTACTGAGGACCTAGATACAACAACAGCAACATTAACAAAGGTAAGGGACCCCTGGATGGTTAAGCCCAGTCAAAGGCGATTATGGGGTGTGGTGCTCATCTCACGTTCAGGCCGAGGGAGCCGGCATTTGTCAGCAGACAGCTTTCCAGGTCATGTGGCCAGCATGACTAAACAGCTTCTGGTGCAACAGAACATCGTGACGGAAACCAAGGGCACGAAAACACTGTCTACCTTCCTGCTGCAGTGGTATCTATTTATCTACTTGTACTAGCATGCTTTTGAACTTATTATCTATATGCTGCCCATCTGACTGGGTTGCCTGCCCCAGCCACTCTTAGCGGTTTCCAACAGAATATTAAAAACACAATAAAACATTAAACATTAAAAACTTTCCTGAACAGGGCTGTCTTCAGATGTCCTGTCAGATAGTCCTGTCAGATTAACAAGTCAGATAGTTGTTAATCTCCCTGCCACTATCGAGAAGGCCCTCTGCCTGGTTCCCTGTAACCTCACTTCTCGCGGTGAGGGAACCACCAGTCGGCCCTCGGAGCTGGACCTCAGTGTCTGGGTTGAATGATACAGGTGGAGATCCTCCACAGGAATACAATCCAGTCTACTTTGCAAAGATCTTTGCAGGTACCTTCTGTTTCAACTTTTGAACACTTGCTGAAGACTCTTCTATTCTGCCAGGCCCGTGCAGGCAATTAAGATTTCATCTTTTCACAACAGTTAATTGATGTCTGATTTTAACTTTTTGTATGTTTTCTTTTCTTGCATGATTTTATGTATTACTGTTGTAATCAGCTTTGCTTTCCCCCCACGAAATAGCAGTACAGAAATACCATTTTTATATGTAAATAAACAAGTTGAACAGCTGTTCCTTGGGTGAAGCCAGCATTGGAGAAGCCATTTGTGATAGTGGGACACTGTACACGAGTTTGCCTTTAAAGATGGTCTCAGCTAGTGCAGAATGCAACAGCCACATTGATGATGGAAATCCAGAAGGTCTAACCATATAGCAGCCACTCTGGCCTGACTGCATAGGCTTCCCATACATTTCCCAGTCCAATTCAAAGTGTTAGTTTAAATGTACAAAGCCTTGCATGGCTGGAAAACACTTGACAGAATGCTTCTGCTGGCACATACCTAAGTTCAACATCTTAGGCTCTCCTTCAAATACTTCCCTGGGCTCAGAAGGTGGTGACAAGGGAAAAGGCCATCTCACTTGTACACCACCACCACCCCATTTGGGGCACACTGAATTTTTCAACTTTCAAATTCCAAAAATGAGGGGCGCTAAAAAGCTGTAACATAACTTGGGGATTCAAAAAATATTTTAGTTAAATTAAAATCATTGAGTTGTGCTTAGTAAGTAAAAATGTGTGTAAGATTGCACAGAAATCATGAAAAATGATTGCCAAGTACTTGCAGTTGTTGTTGTTGTTGCATTACTTGACATTTTCAGAAGGCAAAATTAAAACTTCCAGGTTTTCCGAAAGCAGTTTATGTGCTTCTTCATCAAACGTATACTTACCAAGCTAAAAGTTGCCCAATCACAAAAAAAACAGCAGATTTGAATTCCTCACACCCAACAACATATTCTCAAGACCCCTCACCAAAGAAATTTGCAAAAATTAACTCCCTAAAATGACATGCCCTACCCCCCCAGCACCCCACCACCCACATCTCCTCCCAGTGAGGCCAACATCACAGTCCTTTTGACACCAGTGTAAGATGTTCCTAGACTCTCAGACATACCATGGGATGCAACTGGCAAATTTCAGAAGGCTGGCATCATGCTAATTTTTGAAGATCCCCTCTTGGGTAGTGTGGTTTTAGCATATCACGGCTATTGCTGTTGCATTCTTTTTATTTTAAACTTTTGTGCATTTTCGTCTGCTGAGCCCCTCACCCTTTTTACGACAAAGGCGCCTTAAGAAATTTAAGAAACCTGGGAAACAGTTAAAATGTGTGCGTGCCTCGAGCTTTTTTGCTTTCCATGAGGCTCCCTTTCCCCGCCAACAAAGGCGTTTTCTCTGTAGGGAAGTTCGCTTCTTCTGCACCTGTGTTTTACAGCTCTACCCAAGCACTATACAGCTCTCTCGCTCGATCCAGTGCTGATTGTACTTCTTGAGTTTTTACTGCCAATCTGCGGGGTAAGGTGTGTGTATGAGGGGGGAGAGGGGGCTCCCTATCAAAGCAGCCCTTCCACTTCCTCCGTGTGGGCTGTTGTAGAATTCAGGAATTCAAGCTGGGGTTTGATGTAAAGCGCTCCGCCATCATATGGTTCCTTTTAATCAGTCCCACGAGGCAGAGGCATTTCGAGAAGGGTAAATCAGCTCATTTACAGACATGGCTTGTCCTTCTCTTTACCTTCCTTTCTGGAAGGCAGCCAGTGGCCGACTCATTCCTCTGTTCACATCTGGAGAGAGAACTCTGCCTGCATTCCACAGGTTAAAAGTGCTCAATTGGGCCATTCAGGGGCAGCCGCTCGGTGCGAGTGCTGTTTCTTTCCTTCATTTGTGACTGCACACTCCCGACTTCGCACATGAAGCCGAATGCCAGAGCCTGAAGAGCAGCCAAGAGAAGAGAGGACCAGATCTTTTGGGCTACTTGTGCGCTGCACAACCATTCCTTCCAGTTCCTATGAGCAGCCCCCCAAGGACAAGGAGAACATGAGCTCTGCCTTTCAGTTTCGTACAACTTTGTACAATTCAACACTGTAATGCATTAGGGGATTTTGTGGCAGCAAGAATGGCCCCTGCCTGCTAATCACTCATTCGTTCTGGCCTGATGCTTGTCATTGACTTAAATTCTTTCCTACTGATAATGTTGGCTTGCTACTCAGAATCCGGATCAAATTTCCTGATATACAGTGGTACCTTGCAAGACGAATGCCTCGCAAGACAAAAAACTCGCTAGACGAAAGAGTTTTTTGTTTTTTGAGCTGCTTCGCAAGACGATTTTCCCTATGGGCTTGCTTCGCAAGATGGAAACGTCTTGCAAGTTTGTTTCCTTTTTCTTAACACCGTTAATACAGTTGCGACTTGACTTCGAGGAGCAACTCATAGAACGCGGTGTGGTAGCCTTTTTTGAGGTTTTTAAAGACTTTGGTGATTTTTGAAGCTTTTCCAAAACTTTCCCGACACCATGCTTCGCAAGACGAAAAAAATCGCAAGACGACAAAACTCGCGGAACGAATTAATTTCGTCTTGCGAGGCACCACTGTACAGCGGGGGTCTAACAGATCAGTTCAATTACAGTGATACCTCGGGTTAAGAACTTAATTCATTCTGGAGGTCCGTTCTTAACCTGAAACTGTTCTTAACCTGAAGCACCACTTTAGCTAATGGGGCCTCCCACTGCCGCCGCGCCGCCATTTTCGGTTCTCATCCTAAAGCAAAGTTCTTAACCCGAGGTACTATTTCTGGGTTAGCGGAGTCTGTAACCTGAAGCGTCTGTAACCCGAGGTACCACTGTACTCTGGATTATTTCTAGAGAGACTTTGACAGCACTTCCTATCCCTAATGTTATTTGTTCATCTTCCTTTATAATAGGGAACTAAGAAGCAAGAGAACAAATCAAAACCCTATTTGCGAGCATAAGAAAAGTAGCTTTGAATAAAATGATCCAATGAAATGGCATGTGATCTTCTCAGCAGGACAAGGAATGATCAAGCTAGTCTGGGAACAGCGAAGGAGAAATTCAACACAGAAATAACGCAGTGGAAAAGTGTGAACACTTGGTGGCAGCAAAGAAACATCAAAGAAATACAAGATGTCAAAATCAGCCTTTTTGGTCCATAAAGGAGTGGGAGGGGGGGACACCGCAAAATCCACAATTCAGCAATACATTTCATGGCAGAAACCCCCATGTCCCTAAAATGTGAAAAGTTTCTACTTCAACAATCTTCATCAGGCAAGATCTGACACAAAGAGCAAGGACAAGAAAACACTTAAAAAGGAACGACCAAAATAGAGCTTTCTGTACTTTTCAGCCTGTAATTTCCATCTCAGAACCGAGTCTACAAACTGACCTAGTGGCTACAAGGTAGGATTAATTTTTATACTTTCTCCCTTCTCACTCGGTGTTTTGTGTAACCTCTTGCCAGATGAAGATCTAAAGCTTGCTACTCCTTTTTTATTGTTCCAGCAAAGGTATTGCCCAACTGCGGATAAAAGTGTCAAACACCAAAACCTTTATAGAGAAACAACACTCAAACCAGGACCAAACTCCCACAAGTTCTAAAACAACAATCTCAAACAGAGTTGGTCCTTGTAACCTTTTTATGAGCGAGTCTTAAAAGAACACACTGAAAATACTACAGGTGAGCTGAGAACTCTGGCAGGAATGTTCTTTGGGATCCTGAATATTACACCCAGGATCAGAGGAAGGCTGAATGCCAGCTGCTGAACATCAGTCACTGGGAAACATAGGTAGAAGAAAGTAATCAGGCTCATGTCTTGTCTCTGGGCTCACTGTGAGAGTTGGTCCCTTTTAGAACAGAATGCTAGTCTAGAAAGGTCTTTGGTTTGATCCAGCTGGGTTCTTCCTGGGTTCCTATTAGTTAAGAGCTTGCTTTTGCTACTACTCCTAGGCAGCTCAATCTCTCAGGATCAGCAGCTGTCTTTCACTAGCTGAATCTGCCCTTCTCCAGTTGGTTGTGGACACTGAACTGCAAAATTAAATAGCTTGTGGACCAGAATCCTTTACAGCACTGCTCACAAAGCTGCTCCAAGGTGCCTAGACTGCAGCCTGGAACAGCCCTGTGCTAAGGGAACCAGCTGCAGAAATGCTCATGTCAACACAAGCCACAAGCAGCTTTCTTCTTCTGCAGTGGGAAAAAAAACCCAAAGGCAAGTGAGCTAGCAAGAAGCTCCCTCACTGTACCCATCAGAAACATCTGGCAAAAACCAAGAGGTGCGAAACCACTGTTGGGGAACAGGAGGACAAAGAACCTCAAACACCTAGCAGTGCCCTGGATAGGTAAGAATGACAGAACAGAGTTTTGCTCAAAGCAAATGAACGAGACAAGGACTGACCGGAAATCAGAATGTGTGACTCAAGAGCAGGATAGGAAATGTACAGACACTCCCCAAAGTGCTACTCTATGAAAATCTCAGCTTTTAGTATTCAGGAAGTGAATTCTACCTCTGCATAGTTTTGCAGCTGGTTCATTCAAGATCTCTGTAAATTAGAAGACGAGTACGAGTACACTATTTGTACACTTTGGGTTTCAAGCAATACATTTGAAGTCTTCCAGTTTCGAAGGCAACCTAATGGTTTACAGAATGGATTCATGCTCTTCAACAATTGGATAAGGCAAAACTGTGAGCAAGGAACTGCTCTTCAAGGTCTTCAAAGGATACCCCCCCCCAATATATATATATATATTCTGATTTGGACAGGGAGTCCAAAGCTCATACTAAAATTGTTAGTATTTAAGGGGCCACAAGGCTCTTTGCTGTTTCTTTCTTCTGCAAAATACTAACACACCTAAACCTCTGGGAATTAAATATCTTGGCTGCCCCAGATGCCCAGATGATCCCAGCCAGAAGTCAGTGGTTATTTATTGGTGTTTATTTATTCAGATGGATCAATGTTATAAACAAATCACAACAATGAAACCTGAGGTGGCAAGCAGGCAGCATTACTCACAAAGCGTTTCCTAGGCAGCAAAAAGTTCCATTATGCATAAGATGCTTTCAGATATTTTTGCCTCATCGTGCTGCCAACTACCCTTGAGTGACAAATATGAAGTGCTGCCGTGCTTTCACATGGAGGCATAAAAGATCAGAGGTTGCAGTGCTGTTTTCTGCTTTCAGTTGCCCACAGTAACAGCTGCTGGGATGTTCATCCCTAACTAATACTTCCGATTTCCTTTCCTGCACAGGAAGTGGCTTCAGATGCAAGCTACCCAGGTGGTAAAGGAATTACATCCGAGCAACCACTACAAATAAATTGGTGAGGTCAGAGTCCAGGGCACTGTGAGGTACTTAAAGGATTTGGAACACAGGCCTGTGACAGAAACTTGTATGCACTGATTTCCACGTATGGGTGCCTCTGGACAAATTAAGATGATGAGTGGTTGGGGTCTCAGCCACCCTGTAAGCAAAGCAAAGCAAAGCAAAGCAAAGCAAGAGCAAAACAAAGCAAAACAACAACTTTAAATTGGAGGCAAAGGAGTCTCTGAACCTCCCTGCCCCACAATGCCCCTTGGTGAAGTTACTAGAATACCACTTCTTGATCTACCAAGACTATAACATAAAGGAAATGCAGCATTTGAAAACAGAAAGAGAAATTATAAGATTCTAAAGCCACATCTGACCACTGGGACATGAGATCCAGGAGTTCTGACCTTGATAATCCTGTCAGTTCTCTGAGCTTGAATGAAAGAGAGCGCATGCGTCAAAAGCGTGAGCCCAGGTAAGTCTCTGATTCCGTTTCCCCACTCCTAATATTTAGTGCTTCTCTCCCTCCTGCCCCACTCTCCTCTTCTCTTAACAATTTAAACTGGTCGGCATTTCCCTACTGCCTAGGCGAAGCTGCAGCTTCTTGTCTAGCAGCCTTTTCAGAATTTGAAGAAAATAATAGTAAGACAGGTGTCCTTCATGCCTGTATGGAAGAATGAGCCAGGAGAGTTTTGCACTTCCTTCTGCTTGACCACACAACCAAGCAGCAAGTGGCAATCTTGCTAAAACAGAGCAGGAACAAAACTACGGTAGATAGAATGAAATCTCATTACTGATTCCTTAAAGTAAACCACAAGGGGGCAGCTCCATCATTTCTAGACTTCAAAGGATACTTCTTAGGTGAAGTGACGGGAATACTTCACTCCCTTGGTTTTACCTCTCCTCTACATCTAAAGCAGGAGTACGTATAGGCAGTCCAGCATGCTATTTGCTACTAGAAGGTAACATGATGCAGCCCATATCACCTCCCACATACAAGTCAAAAATGCACTTAAATGTGAATGCTTGGCTTTTGTTATAACCACATGCAGGTACAAATATTTCCAGGATTCACTGAGCCATACATACATACATAATTTTTTTTGTATGCTGCCTTTCCACAGTTCAAACCATGCTCAACATGAAAAAAAATGTGTAACTGCAACGTAACAAAGGCAGTCATAAACAATAAATAAAACATTAAAAATACACAACTAAACAGAACAATTTCCACATAAATTGCAGCAAGATACAAAACACAAGATACAAAGAAAGCCATAACACCCACCCACAAAAATAAAAAACGTCAAGCAACACCCCAGACGAAAAGCCTGTTCAGCAGCCTCAGCTATTGTAGCCGGAGTCAGTCAGACCAAGTGGAAAATGGCCTCCAAGAAAGGGTGCAGGTCTTCCAAGACTCACAGCCAAGATGGTTTCTCCCTTTCTCTCATTCTAACGGTTGTTAATTCTGATGCCAAGTTCATTCCCACTCCCTTCCAGCCAACACTCAGATCTGCTGAGGTGCATATGGGTACGATTTCACATATTCAGCATAACTTTGTTAAGCTCCCTTTGTGTGTTGATCGCATGAAGAGGCAAAGCGTGCAGAAGGGGCTATGGGCCCTCGCCTCTTTTTGTTACTGTGGAGAAGCCTTTGCACATAGATTCTCATGTGTCACAAGCAAGCCTGAATCCCAGAACTCTGGTTGTGCATGGTTCTGGGCCTGGGGAAGGGAAGTTGTGTAGACGTCTGTTCCCAGTTTCCGACATCCACAGGGCCTTGCCCCTTCACACAAGCAACATTAAGATCATATAATCGTATGCAATGCAGGAATACTCAGCTGTCCCACACAGGGATTGAACCTGCAACCTTGGCATTATCAACACCACACACTAACCAACTGTGCTAACCACATGAGTCAGCAATTTTAGGCAGAGGAGGTGTATACATATAGGAAACGTGTAAAGATTCACACTGGGACAGCAAGGGACACAACGATAATGAAATGAAATGGACAAGAGAACTGGACTTGCCCTGAGAAACTAGGGGGTGAGAAGAGGAATATGCTGAAGACTTGCCATTCACTCTTTTGTGCAATGACCGATTTGCATTTTGCACTTCTCTTCGGGAAACCTTAAAGAACGCTGCTGTTTTTCCCCAGCCTTTTCTCTTGTTCTGATGCCATGCAATGAATGAATGAATGAATGAATGAATGAATGAATTAATGCTGAGGTCTACTCCTTCCTTGATCTCACTGCATAAGGAAACTGACTAGCAGAAAAGGGTACGGACAGCAGAACCTGCAAAGGAAAGGGGAGTGAATGCTGACCAGAACAGCAATGTCTTCCAGCCCTGATGCTCCCAAAGCACTTATGGGGAACCTGTGTGGCCCTCCAGATGTTGCTGGACTGCAACTCCCAGCATGCCTGACTACTGGCTATGCAAGCTGGGGTTAAAAGGAGATGAAGTCCAGCACCATCTGGAGAGATACAATATCAAATTTATATAAGGGATGTATAGTTTAGGGCAGGCATAGGCAAACTTGGCCCTCCAGATGTTTTTGGCCTACAACTCCCATGATCCCTAGTTAGCAGGACCAGTGGTCACGGATGATGGGAATTGTAGTCCCAAAACATCTGGAGTTTGCCTATGTCTGGTTTAGGGTATTTTTCGTATATTGTACATATTCATCTACACGTTTTTGTGACTTTTTCTTTTCTTTTTTTCTTTTCTTCTTTTTCTTTGCATCACTTTATTTCTTTACAACTGAAACCCTTTTCAATAAAAAATATTACTACAAAAAAGGTTGATAACAAGGTATGAATATCCTGCAGACTGTTCAGCACTTTGCACGGACAATCAAATAGGGCTCCCCCTCCATTTCCAGCATTATATGCTGCTGTCCCAGAGAAACCCATTTTTTCTGCTTTTCGGATCAATGCCATGAATGCACCTTAAAGGCTCCTCTTTTGAAAAATGCTTCCAGAAACCAAACCCCAGGAGCTATTAAAGCAAAAGTCAGCTTTCCAGGGTACGTATTTATTAACCAAGCTCCCCTTAAATTGTTTTCATTAGAAGACCAGGTTCTTCCATTCTCCCTATCTCAACTCATTTCAGAACCAATGAATGTTAGATTAAGATAAAGTATCACACTAGGAGGGGGAAAGTTTAAGCGCAGCTTACGCGGTGGAGGGGTGAGTGCTTTTCTTGTATTCAAATGCAAATGCAGCTGAAGAAGAGAAAAAGAAGAAGATTGATATGTATTTTATTCCACCTACCCAATTTGGCTTTAAAATGAACAAGTATCAGCCCTACAGATAATGTACTTCAATGCTTGCCATCAGTTGGACCTGCTCTTGACTGGGCTCATGAAGCCAGCCATGAATCACAGAGCTGCTTGAGGTCATTATCATATTGGGGGATTGGCAGAAAAGCCCTGCCCACACCTTGTATTAGTGACAATCTGACAGCATCTCCCACTCCCCCCCCCCCAATCTATTTAAGCCAACCCCCAAGTGACAAAACCTCAACTAGCATCCTCTCTGAAATTAAGGCTAATGCTTGATGCTTCCACTAGTAGGGACGCGGGTGGCGCTGTGGGTAAAACCTCAGCGCCTAGGACTTGCCGATCGCATGGTCGGCGGTTCGAATCCCCGCAGCGGAGTGCGCTCCCGTTGCTCGGTCCCAGCGCCTGCCAACCTAGCAGTTCGAAAGCACCCTCGGGTGCAAGTAGATAAATAGGGACTGCTTACTAGCGGGAAGGTAAACGGCGTTTCCGTGTGTGGCTCTGGCTCGCCAGAGCAGCTTCGTCATGCTGGCCACGTGACCTGGAAGTGTCTGCGGACAGCGCTGGCTCCCGGCCTCTAGAGTGAGATGAGCGCACAACCCTAGAGTCTGTCAAGACTGGCCCGTACGGGCAGGGGTACCTTTATCTTTACCTTTACCTGATGCTTCCACTAATGTTAGGCAAGGAACTGATAAGATCTGTTAATAAATTGTTATAGCGGCAGGCTTTTAGCTGTGACGTCCGTGAAGAAATGTTGCAAATAAATGCTGCACATTCATGCGATGCATTGCATGAATTGTTAGAATTCCTGCTCCATGATTGCAGTCATGGGATTGTTGTCTATTACATGACGGCGTATGTTTTGACTCCACAGAGTGGGAAGTGACGGAGACAGGAGGTTTGTGTTACTTTGTTCTGTGAAGTGGGACTATTGTCCTTTGTTTTTTCTCTTTGCTGTCTGATGCTAGAGAGAGAGGGAGCCATGTTGCAGTGCTCCGTTTGTGTTTATATGTAAATAAAGTAGATTAGCCAAAATGCTGAGTTGCTGAGGTCTGTTACGCAAGCTGTGAAGACTCTGCGAATCTGTAAATGTGCCGATGTCGGTTGGCATCGGTCGCTGTGATGTTTGGGCAGAAGAAAGCTTTTGAAGCCTCCGAACGATTGACCAGGAGGGTGGGAACATGCCAGTTGGGCATGTGTCTCTGCCAGGGTCCTACTCGAGAGTAAGACGAGCTCCTGACACTGATATCCCCCCCAGGAGCATATACAGTATGGCTCTCCTCCTCCTCATTTAATCCCCAGAGTAGCCCAGTAAGGTAGGTTAGGCTAAGAGGCAGTGACTAGCCCAGAGAGTGGACTGCAAGAAGATCAAACATATCCATTCTTAAGGAAATCAGCCCTGAGTGTTCACTGGAAGGACAGATCGTGAAGCTGAGGCTCCAATACTTTGGCCACCTCGAGAGAAGAGAAGACTCCCTGGAAAAGACCCTGATGTTGGGAAAGATGGAGGGCACAAAGAGAAGGGGACGACAGAGGACGAGATGGTTGGACAGTGTTCTCAAAGCTACAAACATGAGTCTGACCAAACTGTAGGAGGTAGTGGAAGATAGGAGTGCCTGGCGTGCTCTGGTCCATGGGGTCACGAGGAGTCGGACACGACTAAACGACTAAACAACAACTTCCAGGTCCAACACTGGCTTTCAGTTTGTGCATGCAGGCATGCACACACACAAACACACAAATGATTAGTTGAATTGTAGAGTTGGAAGAAGCCCCAATGGGTCATTTATTCCAACTCCTTGCAATGCAGAAATCTCAACGAAGGCATCCATGACAAATGGTTATCCAACCTCTGCTTGAAAATCCCCAATGAATTGGATATTCGGCTAGTGACTTCACTTGCCCTTTAAATTGGACGGCTGCTTCCATCCTATCTTGTTCTATCTTATCCAATAAAGGTATAACAACAGCCCCACAGTGGGCAAGACTCTAAGTAGCTTGGAGTGATTTTTCATAGGGGTGTATGGAGAAATGGTGAATCCTCTCGCCTTCCTTTCCTGCACTGCAGTATGCTGAGAATTGTAATAAATCAATACATCTTTAAGGCACACGACATTTCCCTATATGCTAACCCAGAAAGACATTTGACTCCAAGTTGGCAGGCTGCTTGTCTCCTGTTTCCAAGCTCTACATTATCCTCCCATCTATTGAAGGATCGCGGGCAAATCCAATGTTTTTATTTTATAAGGAAAAAGAGTTCTGGTACTCACCATGAAGTTGTTGCAGCAAATGCCACATTTTTTGGGGGGGGGGATGGGGGGGGAATTGTGCTGATACTGCATAGCCTTGCACACACCCCCCGGGGGGGGGGGAGGAAACCACTGGGCAAATCACTTGCCTTGCTATTCTGACTCAGTGGAGCACTCAGACTGGGTTGGGAAGTTGCACATACTCTAGTTCTCAAAGTCAAGGGGCAGGTTTATTTTTATTTATTTTTTAAGCATCAGAGGCATCTGCTTTGGAGGTTTCAATCCTTGGGGAGGCAGCTCTGTGGAGCTTGTACTAGGAAAGAAATGGTACATTAACCCTCTTCAGTCCCAGGAGATAGCCCTCCTCCTCTCCGAACAGGACTCTTTCGCAGCAAATCATTGTCACTAAAATATTGAGCACTAGAAGACTGAGAAGCGGAGCATGTGGAAGTGGGCTTCCAGCAAAATTAACTAGAGTTTCATTTGAGTCACCTGCAAAACTGGTCTCGAGGCTGCCATTCCATGAAAAACGGATGGATATAAAAATGTTGGTCCCCAGAGTTCTATCACTGTCTTCACCTGCTGAAGGAATCATCTTTGGAGGGTAACCTGGAGCTCCCCGAACCAGCAGCCAGTGTTGAGGAGCCATGAGGCAGATCTGGGGGATCTGTGGCCCTCAGAGGACATGGCAAACCAACCTCCACCTCAAGACATGGGTAGCCCCTTCATGGAATTGGAGGTGGATGCTGAATAGTTTCCAAGTCTTCTTTGCTTTAATGCAGGCATGGCCAAACTTGACCCTCCAGTTGTTTTGGGACTACAACTCCCACCATCCCTAGCTAACAGGAACAGTGGTCAGGGATTATGGGAACTGTAGTCCCAAAACAGCTGGAGGGCCAAGTTTGGCCATGCCTGCTTTAAGGTGCAGTTTCAGTTGGCTACCAAACTGCTCACCAGAGAAACTATGACTCCTCAGGAGAAATGTGATTGTTGTTGTTGTTTAGTCGTTTACCGACTCTTCGTGACCCCATGGACAAGAGCATGCCAGGCACTACTGTCTTTCACTGCCTCCCGTAGTTTGGTCAAACTCATGCTGGTAGCTTCGAGAACACTGTCCAGCCATCTCGTCCTCTGTCGTCCCCTTCTCCTTGTGCCCTCCTTCTTTCCCAACATCAGGGTCTTTTCCAGGGAGTCTTCTCTTCTCATGAGGTGGCCAAAGTATTGGAGCCTCAGCTTCAGGATCTGTCCTTCCATTGAGCACTCAGGGCTGATTCCCTTCAGAATGGATAGGTTTGACCTTCTCACAGTCCATGGGACTCTCAAGAGAAGGAGAAGGGGACGACAGAGGACAAGGAGCTGAATGTGAGTCTGCTGTTTGTAAAAACTGCATTGTTTTGTGAAATTCTTGCAGTTGGATTGGAAATTTAGTGGGTTTGTTGCTATGACTTTTTATGAGCTACTTCAGATGATAGAAGAGGCTGCATTTACATTTCTGAAACAAATTAATCAACAAGGAACAAATTACGTCCCCACATTTTGCTCTCTTGCTCATTCACAAATTAACCTAATCAGCAGATATGAACAGCAAAGGAAATGTTTGTGCCTCGGGATAACAGATGCCAATTAAGAACAGATAGTAAAAGTCATGTTAATTTTTCATTCTAAGTATCACCAGAACAATCTCACAGCCTTGATGGCAGCAAAATGAGCAATGAAGCAGGAACGAAAGTGTGGAACGGCTTTCGATGTAATGGCTCCTTTGAAGTCTACCTTGCCTAAAGTAATTATTGAAAGCTGGAGAGATCCTTGTTTGCTGTTTTAAAAGTTCTCCTGAGGAGAAAACAACCTGTCTCCATGGCTCCAAAAGATGGTTAGAGAACGAAAGAGAAAAAGTTGTGAAGACCAATAATAAAAAAAAGTGGTAACACAGAGCCTGGATTCTCAAAATGTAACAGCAAATCTCCTTTAGAGTGCCCTTGTGGGCCACTGACAGGGAAACCAGGATGTCCTCCTAGAAGTTCCAACTCAATTTTCATGTATATATGGCCCAAGAGATGCAATGCTACCTTTTTATTTTTAACTCAGAGCAATATTTTTCTTACCTACAAGGCATCAGGTAAATATCTGCTCCCTAGCCAAGATTCACTTGCTAAATGCTGCATTACACTGCATAACAAAAAGGCTTTCAATAGGTAATTGGAATCAAATAACCCAACAAGGAACCAATGGTCACAAACAACACAGCAGTAGGGAGGGGTAACATATTTCTGGAGCTGAGGGAACAGGTTAGCAAGAGTAAGTTTTGAGTGCCTGTGCGTGTACACACAAACATGCGCGTGCACACACACGTGTTAATAACTTAGCAACTGTGAGAAGTTATGCAAAGGAACAAGGATGATGAAAATTGCAGCTGACAAGCCACTATCTATCTGTGAGAAGAAATCAAACAAATACCAGGCATTAGCTCTACCAATACTGCCCTCTATGAGGCCCCACCTCTGTTATCTGAAACTGTAACATCTCACATGCTCATCTCATCAATCAACACAACATCCTGTGCCAGCATCACACAGCTCTAACATCTGTCACACCCAGTTCTAAGACACCTTGTCCCTGTAGTCAGTTTTGCAGAGGACAAAATACACTGGAACTGAGAACACAGGTCAACCCATAACTAATAAAAATATCCATGTCAGGAGCTACGACATTCAACATGAATTGTTTGGGCAAACTCTTTATTTATATGCACCATGCAGCCGCCTGAGAAACAGTTCCTATGCAATTCTGGTTCTAAATGCAGCATAGGGAGTCTCTATAGTATATTGTATTTTAAAATGGGGTTTCAGAGTTTTTAGGGGGTTTCGAATGTCTTATGTAGATTTTTCAATTTCATTGTTCTGTATGGGACAATGACAATAAAGATATCGTATCGTACCATGTTCAACAACTGTAGTTATTTTGATACATGAAGGAATTCTGCAAAGGAAAAAAAAATCAGTTTTGTTCAAAGGAAATCCTTTCTTACCCACTTTTCCCTCAAGGGATGCTTTAAAAAAACATTTTTTAAAAGTGGCGCTTTTAGTACTTCATGTAACATTCCTTTATACACAAAACATTAAAAAAAAGAATCCGTCCAAACAGTATAGTGAAAGCCCCTCCATGTATGACAATTGGTCTTAAGATGCCAGCAGTACAGATTTCTGAGAATTCTCTCTTTTCAACAAGCAAATTAGAGTGTGGATCATTTTTAAGGTTAGACATAAGCAAGGCTGAAGCAATATTACCTTGACAACACCTGGCATACACGACTATGCTCTGTTGTTTTCCTTTTATTGATTGCTTAAAGCCCAGCATTGTGTGAGAAAGAAAGTGCATTTCAATATATGCTTATTACCAAAAGACCGTTATACCCAGCAGACACAGACAAGAGACTCACAGCCATAAGAATTCTGCTTCCTTGGGATAACATGGGCTTACCTTTTCCTGCTCTGCAAAATCCTTTCTGAGGTGATGTCAACAGAACTGCACACAATATTCATATATTCATAGCATCACATAACAGTGTTATGATATTAGAGCTTATGTGAAATTAGGATTATTATTATTTTTTGCACTTGGCACTTGTTTACACTGTATCACATTTGCCTGTTGACTGTCACAGCTCACCTTGTTTGCAGATATCCTTCTGAATATCCTTGCATTCCCTTTATGTTAAAATCACCTTGAACAATTTGGTATACAACCAGCAAACTAGACTACCTCACTGGTCAATCCTAACCCTAAACCAGTTTCCCAACCTTGGGCCTCCAGCTGTTTTTGGAGTACAACTCCCATCACCCCTAGCTAGCAAGACCAGTGGTCAGGGATGGTGGAAATTGTAGTTTGAAAACAGCTAGAGACCCAAGGTTGGGAGACACTGACCTAAACCATTTATGAACAAAAAGCACAGGTCCCTATCAGGAGGATCCATAGACCCCTGGTACCAAACTGTATGGGAAACCACCGTATGGGAAACTGTATGGGAAACCATGGGAACAAACACAGCAAGACAGCTTCACTCCTGCATGGCTCCCCTTTGTCACATACACAGGCCGACAAGACAATGAACTACCCCCTGACTACAAATCAATATGGCAAACAACCCAGCGACACTTCCTTTTCACATAATCAAAACACACTGCAACCAACCATGCTCTGGGCTCTTTGATCTCTTGCTCCGCCAGCAGAAATAAGACACCTATCCATGCGACAAAAAAGCACCACCCATATACTCTGTAAAGAAGGAAAGCTTACAGCAGTGGTGTGCAAACTTTTTTCAAAGAGGGCCAGATTTGATGAAGTGAAGGACCGTGAGGGCCAACCAAAGGGCTGACCACAGTTGTTGACCTTTTTTCAGGATTGAAGTTGTTGACCTTTTCTTTTCTTTTCTTTATTTTATTTTACCCCAAAGTTGTTGTTGTTAGGACTGAGGGTTGAGGTCATTGAGGGTTTTTTTAGGATTTTACCCCAGGAAATAAACTGCCACAAGGGCCGGATTAAACTGGATTAGGTCCCCGAAACGGATTTTGGACATGCCTTGTTTACAGTCTACCTCACCCCCTTCCCCTTCTCTATTTTCTCCTCTCCCCCCCCCCACTTTTCTTACCCTCACAACCCCACACTGACTACAACAAAAATGTCTCAAATGGACTGTAGTTGAGCTGTAAGAAAGACTCTACGATTTGAAAATAGAGACACTGAATGTACTCTTGTTACTTATGGAAAATCTTATGGAGAGGGGCCTACACTGTCTACATCCCTCCTGTCTATCTATTCCTATTTTCTGTTTCTTGTTCCTTAAGCAGTTACCGATCCCCAAGAGGACTTGAGGCGGGCCACAACTTGAAAGCTGTCCATTGCAACTTGCAGAGTGATGCTGAGGGTGGGGGTCTGGGGTCAGTGTTTCTTGGAGAGCAGCTGGAAAAACACAACTGCCTCCTGCATTTTCTTCCCCAAGGAATTTGAGGAAGCATCAGTCCAAGCTCTTCAAAACACAAGGAAGATGTCACCTCTGCATAGTGAACTTACCTGGCACTTTCAAAGGTTGCAGATGCTGACTTTCCAACAGCACCAAATCCAACGCCAACAGCCAAGCCCTCTGAAACAGAGAAAGAACATGGTAACGTAGTAACCTAGCAGGTGGCTTGGCTTATAGATGGACCCCCTGCACAATAATAATAATAATAATAATAATAATAATAATAATAATAATAATTTATTATTTATACTCCGTCCATCATATACAGCAACAAAATATACAACAAAGAACACACACCTTATAATAATCTGATCCAATACAAAAAATCACAATAAAACATAACTTTAAAATGGACTGACTTGTATCAAGTATCAACAATCTTTCAGAATATAATAGTAAACAATAAAATTAACACTCAAAATGTAAGCAAATAATAATTAAACAGAAATTTACTCTTAACAATCACAGTAAATAATTACTAAACTAGGATCTATAAAAATTACTGCAAGTCACAATGCATAAAATACCACAATCAGTGCTTTTTTTCTAAAAAAAATATGGCATGGCAATCTTAAACTCACTGGCTCTTGAAGTATTGCAAAGAAATAACACCACAATCCGCAGGAAGTTAGACATATTTAAATCAAGTTATTCTAAATTTAATTGCAACTATACTCGTTCTACCGATTTCCATGAGACTTAAATGCAGCTAACTTGAACTGGACCGAGGCCTGAGAAGGAAAGACTTAAAAGGGGGTGGGGGCAGAGAACAAGACAAAAAGCAGTGAGCATTGTGGAACCTTAGAAGATTCTGTTGGCTTTTTTTACAATGCCTCAAGACTGTTTGTTGTTTTCGCTAACAGCGTGGTTACACTTCTATAATTAACCTTCTGAGAGTGCAGTCAGTTGCTGCCTTTACTCTAATGACTCAATTTTATCAGCTTCCACACTAGCAAATAAGCACAAATATTTAGGCTCTTTCAGTGAAACATCACTCAATACAAGATAGTCTTAGCAAGGACACTGATCCCACGGAGCAAGAAATACTGTGCAAGGCAATTCCTTTCACTGGGCCAAATGACTTTCCTTTTTTGGGGTACTGGATAGCTCAGTTGGTAGAGCATGAGCCTCTTAATCTCAGGGTTGTGAGTTTGAGTCCCACATTGGGCAAAAGATTCCTGTAGGGAACTGGATGACCTTTGGGGTCCTTTCCAACTTTCCATTGATTCTACAATCCCATGATATTCAAAGCATCACAGTAGCATAGAAATCAATGATGTACCACTAATATGGTGGAAAAGAAGCATGGCGAGTCTGGGCAGGGCAGAGTGGAAACTATTCATGTGCCATCTTCATTGGCATTCTGCCCACCAGGAGAATCCAATGGTAGGCAAAGGAGAATATGAGCTATTAGATTACATAGCTATGGAGCCATATTGGTGTGAGTCTCTAGCTGCACTGGCTATGGCTGCGTACACAGTATACATCTATATCAAATTTTAAAGTGCATTGCTACTTCCCAAAGAATCCTGGGAACTATAGTTTACCCATCTCCTACAATCCCTAGCACTCTTACCAAACTGTATTTCCCACAATTCTTTGAGGGAAGTCATGCACTCTAAATGTATGGTATTTACACTGCCTAGTCGTCTAGGACTAGCTAGCCCGACCACAGCATCAAATTTAAGACCATTATTTCATACCTCAAACGTCAACAGAAAACAAATATGTCTGGCTCCCCATCCTCTCCCATCATATGAAAAAAATATGAGTAAAATAGAATGTCCTGCTATATGCTGTGGATATAGTTTGCCTGAACCGCCTTGGTTTTTGTTAATACAGCCATCCAAAACTAGTCTTAGGTTGCCAGCCTCAGAGACATGGGAAACAGGAATCCACACTAAAGTGTTAGGCCATGTTAACTAACACATATGAGACTAATTTTTGCCATGTGCCAGCTTTGTAGATGTTTTAATTATTGCAGCGTTCAGAGCTCAGCATATTCTAATAGAAGCTTCACTAGCAGGTGCATTTACATCTCCGCAGGGCATAAATCAGAACTGCCTTAATTACAATTGCTGTAGCTGCTAATGGGGAGAAGAAAGCATTTAGCCCTCAAACAGGTGCAGGGAATCTGACAACTGACTTCGTTATGTGCTTTGGGCTTTGTCCCCAGAGGTGAGTCTTGAAGCCACTCCTAGGCAATTGACTCAATTCTCTCCTTGGTTCATCCCACTTCCAGATGCTTCTGTTTCCTCCTCAAGCCACAAGTCCCTTAAACTACTTGAAGCATCTTCGCATCTTTCAAACAGCGGCCGTTCAGAGGAATAATTCCTAGTGACACAACCTTTTCTACAAATATCAGTTTGTTTTTTTTAAAAAAAAGAAGTGTTTGTGTTGTTATCATTCTGCCTCCAGCACCACATGGGAGAAGGAGAGAGAATGAATGAATGAATGAATGATAACTGTAGCACTGAGAACCTCTTCATGTTGGCATGAAAAACAAAGCTCCATTGAGACAGAGGCAATGGCCAATAAGACAGCAGACCAACACATATTTTCAAAAAGGCTCTAGACTTCAGCTTTCGGTGGCAAAGATATTACAAGACTGGAAGGGCGAACACGCCACCCACTGTTCTGCAGTCTGAAGATCTCACTGCCCTTTCTGCATTTGAATGCAGGGCTTATCACTGTCAGTCTTGTTTAGATACCTATTTGGACATATAGAACTGTGTATATTAACTTACACTTTTAAATTGGAAATGATGGAATATACTTATTGTAAATGTCAGCTGGAAATGGAAAAGAGACTCTTGCAAATGTCTCTTTGTAACTGCTGGACTCAAGGATATACATAGCATTGAATAAGCATTAGGAGTTCCAGATACTTTAATGTCTAAAATACAGAATGGGCTCTGCAGCCTCTCCACTCCAGCCCGGTTCCATCTTTCACCCACCATCACACCTTAGCTGCTATCCTGCCTTCAAGTCCCTCTCTAAGTTTTGAAGTGTGTTAATTGCAGAGTTAACACAATTGTAGAGCTAGCAGTCGCAGTGACTTCTCTTGAGATAAGATGGTGCTGACTGCAGCTTCTCCCTTCTCATGATGAAAATGGTACTGGCTAGGTCTGGTGCTCCAATATGGGGTGGCAATTGATGGGAGGCACAGCAATGTTTCTGAATACCAGTTGCTGGAAGCCCCAAAAGGGGAGAGTGCTCTTGTGTTTGGATTCTGCTTGCTGGTTTCCCAGAGGCAACTGGTTGGCCACTGTGTGAAAAGGATGCTGGACTAGACGGGGCATTGACTTGATCCAGCTAAATGTTCTTCAGTTTATTCTTCTGTCCTTAAGAGATGACTCCCGAAGGAAACTCAAGGCAGTAGAACCATAAGATGATTGGACCCCACTGAACTTGAAGCATGGGAAGCCCCAACAAAAATTTATAATTTGGCAAAATATTTGGACTTTATGATATGTATTTGTATAATTTGGAATATTTAATGTGATTTGATTGGATTGTTAAAATGGAAAACAGAATAAAAATTACTCTAAAAAAAGAGAGAGAGAGAGAGATGACTCCTGAAGGGGTTCTTCTTAAGACTCTGGAAATCTGAACAAAATGGAATTGAAGGGAAACATACACAACTGCCTCAACCAATAGCAGCAATTCCAATGGCTAAGTGGTCTCTTGAGCATCTGTCAGAAAGAAATCTTGCGACATGGAATGGTTAACAAAGTGAAATAGCTATTGCAACTTGCAATTTGCCCCTTGCGATTAAAGTAACAGACATTAATCTTGAGGCCAGTGTTAAAAATGCTGCTTTAAATTTGAATAAAGACAGCAAGATAAATCTGCAAGGTGCCTGTGAGGAGAAAGGAAAGAAGCAGGAAGCCCACCTCTGCCAAGAGGACGCGGAGTATTCCCAGCAGGGGCAGGGGTCTCTGGCCTCAGCCCTGTTCCCCCTGCCACCAATGAGTAAGAGATGTCTATCTGAACACCCCTCCAATGCCCGGAAGAGCCCTACTCACTCAGGGCAAAGGCTCATCTAGTATAGCATTCTGTTCTCACAGTAGCCAACAAGATGTCTATTGAATTGAAATTGAAATACTTTATTGTCACTTGTACAACTTGTATACTGTGAGATTACAGGAGCACCCCCACTCAGCTCTCTTAGTCTTAATTCCCCTTGTTTACTGATGCACACCCACCAAACCCGAAAGTCAGTTGCCCTGTTGTTATCTTTTCATTCAGCAGCCTAACAGCCCACGGATAGAAGTTGTTCTTTACCCTGTTGGTGCGACTAATCATGCTTCTATATCTTCTGCCTCAGGGCAGGAGATCAAGAAAGTGCCGGCCAGGGTGTGAATCATCCCTGAGAATTTTCCTCACTATCCCGAGGCAACATTCTTCCGCTATTTCATCCAGCAGATTCACAGGACAGCCCATAATATTTTGTGCTGTATTCACCACCCTCTGTAGGCACTTCCTATCAGTTGATGTCAAACCAGCGTACCACACCGTGATGCACACTGATAGCCTTATCCTCCAACCTAGAGCCTGGGTAGCTCAGTTGGTTAGTGTGTGGTGCCGATAATGCCAAGGTTGCAAGTTCGATCCCCATAAGGGACAGCTGCATATTCCTGTCAGGAAAAAGCACCAAGGCAAAAGCCAGCTCCAGATGGCTGGAATGCAAAACAGGATGTTGTGGTTTGCAGATGTACTGTTGGAGAAAAGGTGGAGCCTATTCTCTGTACTGAGCACCGGATGTTAGCTCAGAGTGTCATCTGACCTGTGCTGGAAGTACAGGGGAGGAGTTGTGTCTCTCCTAATGGAGACTGAAGGGTGCAGTCACATTTCTATGTACTGCTGGAGACAGGAATAAAAAGACATGAAAAAGGACTCCTGTCTGTCTCATTTCCCTCCCTGGGAGAATGCAGGGGAGGAGAGAAGAAGAGGAAAGCAGAGGGTGTGTTTTTCTCACGACTAATGAGAAGAATCGCCGGGTTTGTTTACCTAGCCTGCCGGCAGTCGCAGACGGATGGTAAACACAGTATCTCGCTCAATTGCCTCGGGGGAGGCCAGGTACCTCTGCCTGTGAGCCAAGATACTGACAATTCCTGCATTGCAGGGGGTTAGACTAGATGATCGTCAGGATCCCTTCCAACTCCACAACTCTTTGATTCTAATCCTCTTTTAAAGCCATCCAAATTGGTGGCCATCACGGTATCCCCTGTAGGAGCGACTTCCCCAGTGCACTGTGTGAAGAAGTGACACTTGAAGAACAATGGCGGTCGGGGGGAAGCCAAGTTCATCCCATGTCAAATGGGCCCATTTGCTAATATGATCTCATGCAGCTTCAGTTGCCCTAAAGGTGAAAATAGGGACAAATGAAGAAGAGAGCTTAGGGTGGGAAATGGTGATTATCCAGTTGGAATTTCCAGTGAACCCAGGTAGCTAGCATTAATGAAAGTCAAATGCGAGCTGCAGCTACATAAGATACGTAAAAAGGGGGGAATTGAGCTCAGCAGATGGTGCAGAATGGGATAACTGTGTGCTGGGCAAGAGCTGCCAAGTGGAAATGGAAGCCATGACGTGTGCCAGGTGTGCTACCAAAGTGCAAATTAGGGTGGTAATTGAGAGCAGAAATGGGCTGCGACAGCATACTAATTTCACTCATGAATGTGCAAAGTGAGGCTCTGGAAAGACAGGTTGCACCAATTATTGCTGCAGAGGGAGATTTTCCCAGACACATGGGAAGGGGAAGGCAGAGATTGGAATAAATGAGACTGGTGAGCTGCATGAACAGCCTCTCCAGGAAAAGAGGGATCTACATAATCATAGGCTTGGAAAGAACCTTGAAGACCATGTAGACCAAACAGTCTGATCAGCGCAAGGGCTGCAATGTGGCACTCGGCTGCTAGCATCCCTGGGCGTTGGTTGTTCAGACTCCACTTAAATGCCTCCATGGAAAGGGATCTGATCATCTCCTGAGGAAACCTTTGTACCGTTCAACGCCTCTTACCACTGGGTCCAGAATCCCTTTTCTCTGCAATATCTATCCATTGGCTCTCACCTTGTCCTCTGAAGCAACAGAGAATAACTCTACTACATCTTCTTTCAGATATACGGAGGTCACTTTCACATTCTCCCCAGTCCATCTTCTCTTCTCCATGCTGAACACACCTGGTCCTCATTGGATTTGGTTTACAGCCTGCTCACCATCCTGGCCAGCCTCCTCTGGACTCACAACAGGGTTAGTTGAGAAGACTTCAGAACAGCTATCCGCTCACAATTAGAAGTATGATGTAACTGTGCATCTAATTACCGTATTTTTCGCTCTATAGGACGCACTTTTTCCCCTCCAAAAATTAAGGGGAAATGTGTGTACATCCTATGGAGCGAATGCAGGCTCCTTGGCTTCAGCGATAGCAACGCGAAGCCTCCGAAGCGCAGAGGGAGCGCTCCCTCCGCGCTCCGGAGGCTTCGCGTTGCTTTCGCTGAAGCCTGGAGAGTGAGAGGGGTCGGTGCGCGCTCTCACTCTCCAGGTTTCAGGGATAGCCGCCTGAAGCCTTCAGAGTGCAGCGCAAGTTCCCGCTGCGTTCCGGAGGCTTCAGGTTCCTTTCGCTGAAGCCAGGAGTGTCTTGCTTTCCTGGCTTCAGTAAAAGGAACCCAAAGCCTGCGGAGCACAGCGGGAACTTGTGCTGCACTCCGAAGGCTTCAGGGATAGCCGCCTGAAGCCTTCGGAATGCGTAGATAATGGGGCCAGTTCTTGACAATGCTAAGATATCTAGGACAGGACATTAGGGTGGTACGCAAGCATCATCTGTATCCTCCAAGGTTCCCCATAGGACCTGGGGCTGCAATGAAATTGGAAGATAATTCTCCAAGAGAGCTGAGAAAAGACTTAAGAGCTTGGCAGGAATCAATTTCGCAGGCTCTCCTCTCCCTGCAGAGAAGAACAACAAAGACAAGAGGCAATGGTGCTGTGTTGCCAATGTATGCAGCCTCCTAAGAGTAGCATGTGGTTCCTTTGAAGCTCGATGGCTGTGAGCAGATGGTCTGAGACTGGCCCCAGGTAGAGAAAACTGAGCAACATCTCCAGATGAAACATGCACTTAAATGGAAGTGAAGGAAGGCATAAAGAAAGTTTATCTTTCCTCATTTCACCTTCAAAAGTATTTGGTTGAGGTGAATACACCCACATAATTTATCCTGTGGCCATATTCAAATAATTGAATCCTTTGGAAAGAACATTACTCCACCAGAGAGAGAGGGATTGTTAAGTGGCAGAAAATATATAATCTTGGCCGACTCTCACCACTCATACTGAAATCCACGTACGTCATTCACACGCAGCAGTTTTAAAACCTGGGGCGCACACACAAATCTTTGTAAAATGACATATTCGGGACAAAGGACATGTTATGTGGAGTTCTAGGTAACTTTCCTTCCATGAGATGTGTGAATACACACACACACACACACACACATTACTGAAAAGCAGCCACAAAAGGCTGCAATCAGGAGAAGAGGAATAGTGCGTAGGTTTCTTCCTAATGTCTCAACAAATGAAACTGATCTGTAAAAACTGTTACTTGAAAAAAGAGAGAGAGAGAGAGATTGCACATACTTTTGTGAACCAAGAAAATCTTTAATAAAAATACATTTTAGAAAAAGAAAAGGGTGTTAAACCATTTTCAGGCTCTCATAATTCTCCCCTCCCTGACTGTTTTAACTCCCTGTGGGGGGAGATAAAGATTCCCATTATATTTTTTCCCCTGCAGGGAGAAAAACCAGCTGGAAGTGGTGGTCGTGGTTTTCAGAGCGCAGCAACAACTGGATTTTCATTGCCCCAGAAATATCCTTGCGTCACATTCCCAAAACGTAAAAAGGGACATATGAAGAGCCTGCAGGATCAGGCCAATGACCCATCTAGTCCAGCATCCTGTTCACACAGTGGCTGCCCAGATGCCTGTGGGACACCTGCAAGCAGGATTGAAACCCAAGAACACTCTTCTCCTCTTGCGGTTTTCCAGCAACTGGTATTCAGAAGCATAAGGACCCCCCCGACCATTAGGTCCAGTCGTGACTGACTCTGGGGTTGCGGTGCTCATCTCACTTTACTGGCCAAGGGAGCCGGCATACAGCTTCCAGGTCATGTGGCCAGCATGACTAAGCCACTTCTAACGAACCAGAGCAGTGCACGGAAACGCCGTTTACCTTCCCGCCAGAGCAGTACCTATTTATCTACTTGAACTTTGACATGCTTTCGAATTGCTAGGTTGGCAAGAGCAGGGACCGAGCAAGGGGAGCTCACCCCATCACGGGGATTCGAACTGCCAACCTTCTGATCGGCAAGTCTTAGGCTCTGTGGTTTAACCCACAGCACCACCCGCGTCCCTATTCAGAAGCATATCTGCCTACAAATGTGGATAATAACACAAACAACGTAACAGGCTGTATGTAACTATATAAATTATTTTTAAATGTGATTCAACATATATCAAAATATATGGTTCTATAGACCAACTTATCATGTAAATGAAACATACTATGAGAAACTGAAGTCCAGCAGATAGATCAGGATCGGTGATGTGGTAGTGTTGTATTTGTATTATTTATGCAAATTGATTTCCTCTGGAGTTAAAGATCTGACTGGGACAAACCTTGTTATGCTGAACTCGTATTTTGCACAATTAGTACAGTGGTGCCTCGCAAGACGAAAATAATCCGTTCCGCGAGTCTCTTCGTCTAGCGGTTTTTTCGTCTTGCGAAGCAACCCTATTAGCGGCTTAGCGGATTAGCGCTATTAGCGGTTTAGCGGCTATTAAAGGCTTAGCGGCTTAGCGGCTAAAAGGCTATTAGCGTCTTAGCGGCTTAGAAAAAGGGGGGGGGGAGCGAAAAAAATCGCAAGACTTGCAAGACGTTTTCGTCTTGCGAAGCAAGCCCATAGGGAAATTTGTCTTGCAAAGCAACTCAAAAACGGAAAACCCTTTCATCTAGCGGGTTTTTCGTCTTGCGAGGCATTCATCTTGCGGGGCACCACTGTATACGGTGTCTGTTTGATAATGTGTGGTTTGCTATACCTAATAAAGGATATTTGAATTGAGATAGATCAGGAAATACAATCTATTCAGTTCTTATATTGGCAATATCCAAGGTGTGGAATTCCAGAGCTTATTTTCTGCATGTGCCATTCTTCCAAGTTTTTCGTCTGATACCTGCATACAAGGAACGCTAGAATTCTTAAAAGCATCTCCACGTGGAACACTACACGATTGATATAAGAATTCCACACTGTGGATATTGCCAATGTTGACTTTAATTTCTCACAATATGTTTTGTTTATATGATAAGTTGGTCTATAGAACCATATATTTTGATATGATATGTTGAATCACATTTAAAAAGAATTTATATAGTTACATACAGCCTGTTACATTGTTTGTGAGCCAGTGTGGTGTAGTGGTTAAGAGCGGTGGACTCGTAATCTGGTGAACCGGGTTCGCTTCCCCGCTCTTCCACATGCAGCTACTGGGTGACCTTGGGCTAGTCATACTTCTTTGAAGTCTCTCAGCCCCACTCACCTCACAGAGTGTTTGTTGTGGGAGAGGAAGGTAAAGGAGAATGTTAGCTACTTTGAGAGTCCTTAGGGTAGTGATAAAGGGGGATATCAAATCCAAACTCCTCCTCCTCCTATTCTTCTTCTTCTCTTCTTTGTGTTGTTATCAGTTTTGTATTTACGTGACAAAGGGCTTGGTAGTGTCTACAAATGTGGAGGCAGAGCACAGCCCTTGTGGTTAAGTAGCCATGGGAATAATGCCCCCCCCCACATAACCCATGGCGATTAACATTTATACACAAGAGGCTAATGCAGCACTATCAAGTAGTGAGAGCAGGTCAGGGAAATGTGGAAGCAGATAAGACCAGAGACGGAGATCAAACCCTTAATTAAGAGGGCCATTTCCTCCCCTACCCACACACTATGTTATTATTATGTTATTAGCAGAAGCATGAAATTGAATTAAGATAATTTCGGGGTGGCGGGGAAAAAGCAAAATGCACAAAAAAAGGAAAGAGGGGGGAAACAACACCCACCGCACCTTCACAACCCAACATCCCGTGATCTCACAAATATTCTCTTTTCTGGACTGCTTTGAGTACAGCTTCCCACCAGCTGTAGCACATCCTGCTGCTTTTATTCCCTTATCTGGGAACACAAAGAGCGATTGACTACAAATGCTCTTTAAGCAGAGACTACTCAAAACACATACACGCTCCCACGTCTGTGTGTAAAAATATAACAGCTTGGAGCTGCTTCACAACCAGCCTGGAGGCTTTTAATGTAGGAAATATTCATCTCCTGCATGGGTAATACAGAAATCCGCCCGTTGGTGGGCTGCCATGCATTTAATGCCCCAGCAGGCTAGCAAATGTGGATGCAATAACTACATATTTTTTAAAAACCACAACCCTCTACTCTAGATCGGTGAATCCTTTGGTTATAACGAGATACCCTGTATGCTCACAAAAGTTTTCTTTGGGGTTAATGAAGATGCCACATAACTTCTAGTCTTCGGCTATTTTTCATTATTGGCCTCACTCCTTTGGCCAACTCTGCTCCCATTAAGGCTGGACGCTTTCTATCAGGAGGGCTCCCATAACAACTTCATAGCAAGCATTAATTAAACAGGCGATGTTTTCCCTATTATCACACCTCTACTTAAGGAGTAGCTGCACCTCTTAAATCCTGGGTCGGAGTGAGAGTGAGGACATTGCAACCCCTCTCTCGTCTTTCCTAAGCACCTACTGTATGTTGACTGAATGCAATTCTCCGCTTCGTAGGAAGGAAACTGCACAAGAAACGACCACTCATGCGCCTACTAGTGACTGATTCTTCTAGTGAATTATCTCTTCTACTCATGCTCTTTTCCCATGAAAGGCTGCATGGCCACATCCTGTACAAATTCTGTTGTCCCTTCTGCCATGAGTAAGATGCTTCTCATCCCTATTAGTATGCAGCTGTCATTGTGATTCTAATATATCTTTATATAGATATATGTAAGGCTGTCGTCACGCAGCTCCCATTGGAGGATTTGTAGTCATCATAATCCTGGATTTCAAATGGGGGATGGCAAGGGTGGTGGTGAGTGGAATGAGCCGGGGCGCAGCTTCTTGCGCATGCCTTAAGACAGCCAATGTAATGACAGCTGACACAATGCAACACAGACCTTGAGAAGGATTTGGGTTGTGAATGTTGCGTGTAATGGTTGTTGTTGCGAGCTCTCAGAGAGTTCACACTGGAGAGGAGCTTTCGTTTCATTGCCAACCCAACTAGCGCTCTTTAGAGCTGCAAATACTGTTCTTGATCTTTCCCATTTCATTAATTTCAGAGCAACACACACTCATTATTAGCTTGCGAAGTACTGAAATGAACCTTCTAGGTGCACTTTCAACATCTCCTTTCTTCGCGCTGTGCAGGCACCATGTTTTGAAGGGAAGAAAGAGCTTATCTGAAAGCATGTGTTCTACCTAGCAATTACTGTCACCCAAGCAAGAAAATTAAGACATCTGCTGGTTGCTAATGTTGCTGCAGCCTTCCTGACCTGCTCTAGTGAATCAGTAGTCAGGAGCCTGCAAGTAACGAAGTAATCAAGGCGACTCAGTTCTTTTGTCCGTAACTTTCACCCAAGGCAAGTGAAGCAAGTTACAAAAGCATTAAAAAATCCATTCTTACATTTGCCTTCTCAAGGGGAGGGAAATGCCATTTCCCCCTTTCACGAATGTGTAAAACAAACCAAAAAAGCAACTGGCGTTAAAACAACAACAACAACACTCTAATGCCTTTCATATTAGTTAGAATTATTGCTACTCATTGGAGTGGAGCCAGGATCTAATACATAAAGCAATACAAATTTTCTCAGATGTTGTTTGTGTGCACCCTGTGGCAAAAGACCATCTCACATTTCATCAACAACATCCACTTATTTACAGTAGCTGTTTGGAGATTTTCTCCATCTTGGCGGAGAACGGCATTTTTGGACATTTAAAAACTACTAGGTAACATTCCAGAGTGGGGTCCAAATCTCTCCTAGGTCACAGAGAAGATGGAGCGGGAGCTGCTCTCTATTTTGCTTGTCTCCGTGGTGCCCCCCACATGCTTTTTAACAGCAGCTGGGTAAAGCCATTGGAGGGGGTGAGATATTGTCAGCATACTGATAAATCTATATCATCTGACTCAGGTGAGGCTGTGCAGGCACTGGGTGAGCCTTTCCCAATCTGGTACCCTCCAGATGTTTTGGGCAACTCCCATCATTCCAGACCACTGACCATGTAGTAAGGGGCTGGTGGTAGTTGGACTGGTTAGGCATTGCTGTGCTAGACCAGTTATGGAGTACATGAAGGATGAATTATGACCAGACAGAGGCTGTACTCCCCTGGAAAGAACAGATGCATGTGCTTCATCCCCCCTCAGCTACCCCACAGCCTACAGGATGAATTCCTCAAGAGCATGGCAGGATAGCCCAGCTGGTTAGGGTGTGGTGTTGATAATGCCAAGGTTGCAGGTTCAATCTACATAAGGGACACCTGCATATTCCTACATTGCATGGAGTTGGAAATAATAATAATAATAATAATAATAATAATAATAATAATAATAATAAATTTCATTATTTCATTTCCTTTTTGTACAAATCTCAAATTGGTTTACAACACAGTAAAACTTCAAATAAAACAATCCATAATAGAACATATTCAAGCTTCAAGGAAAATATTTTGACATTTCCCTGGCCACCATTTATTTATACCCCGCCCATCTGGCTGGGTTTCCCCAGCCACTCTGGGCGGCTTCCAACAGACTATTAAAATACAATAATCTATTAAACAGGGCCGCCTTCAGATGTCTTCTAAAAGTCTGGTAGTTGTTTTCCTCTTTGACATCTGGTGGGAGGGCGTTCCACAGTGTGGGTGCCACCACCGAGAAGGCCCTCTGCCTGGTTCCCTGTAACTTGGCTTCTTGCAGCGAGGGAACCGCCAGAAGGCCCTCGGCACTGGACCTCAGTGTCCGGGCAGAACGATTGGGGTGGAGACACTCCTTCAGGTAGATCAGGGGCCAGCAAACTTTTTCAGCAGGGGGCCAGTCCACTGTCCCTCAGACCTTGTGGGGGGGGCGGACTAGATTTGGGGGGGGGGGGATCATAATAAACGAATTCCTATGCCCCACAAATAACCCAGAGATGTATTTTAAATAAAAGCACACGTTCTACTCATGTAAAAACACCAGGCAGGCCCCACAAATAACCCAGAGATGCATTTTAAATAAAAGGACACATTCTAACACACTGATTCCCAGACTATCAGTGGGCCGGATTTAGAAGGCAATTGGGCTGGATCCGGCCCCTGGAACCGTTTTTCAGTTAGAGAAGCACTGGAAGTTGAAACGGAAGCAAAAGTTTCAGTAATCAGTATTAAAGACATATGGCCTGGGTAGAGAATAAGCCCAGTGAGTAGTCCACACTAGCACATTTTAAGTGTGGTTTGCTGCCCTGGAAACAAATGTGTTGGGATGCTGTAAAGTGCATTCAAATCACTTTCTCTACACTTACAGAATTTTATAGCTGTCTTCACCTACAGAGAAATGCAAGCTATCACAGAGGTTACCGATAAACTCTTCCTTGACTTCAGAAGGCTTAGCTGTCAGGACACAAAAGACTTACAGAAGAACAAAGCACCCAGGATGGAGGGGAAATCAATGAGAGATTCACGAGAGAGATATCTCTTTTTTAAAAAGTCAGAGGAGCAACAGGAACAGATAACGACAGAAAGCCATTTTTACCAAAGCAATAAAGAATTACGTCTGAAAAAATAAATTGAGGTGGCAACGTAGAGTGAAAGACTCTAACTGGAGATCTGTAGGCATTCAGAAGAAATGGGAAAGGTCACCTCTCCCTCTTTTTAAAAGACTTTTTTGGGAGGAGACTCTAACCAGAGCAAATGCTAACATCAGCAAGTGTTGAAGAAGAAGAGCAAATTGTCCTGGTGCCACAGAATTACGCAAAAAAATATTCTAACAAAGTGCTTTTATCAGTCTTCAGCTTATACAGTGATACCTCTGGTTATGTACAGTGGCACCTCAGGTTACATACGCTTCAGGTTACAGACTCCACTAACCCAGAAATAGTACCTCAGGTTAAGAACTTTGCTTCAGGATGAGAACAGAAATTGTGCTCCGGCGGCACGGCAGCAGCAGCAGGAGGCCTCATTAGCTAAAGTGGTGCTTCAGGTTAAGAACAGTTTCAGGTTAAGAACAGACTTCCAGAACGAATTAAGTACTTAACCCGAGGTACCACTGTACTTAATTCGTTCTGGAGGTCTGTTCTTAACCTGAAACTGTTTTTAACCTGAGGTACCGCTTTAGCTAATGGGGCCTCTCGCTGCCACTGCCGCACAATTTCTGTTCTCATCCTGAAGCAAAGTTCTTAACCCAAGGGGCTATTTATGGGTTATCGGAGTCTGTAACCTGAAGCATCTGTAACCCGAGGTACCACTGTATATCAGTGGCAACTTTACCTTGATGCAGGTAGCATGGCTACATTTAGAGTACTGCAATCTGCTATATGTGAGGTTTTCTTTAAAGGGGGGGGGGGTCTGGCAGCTGCTAATTTTCTTTGCAGCAAATTGCGAGGGGAACAAAGATCACTTTCCCTATATACCAACAGCACTTCTCCATCCCACCCAGACCGCCCCGCTGCTGACATGAACACACCTGTGATTGCATGGGAATGAGTACATGCAAACCAGTCTGTAACACAGTTACATGGGAGTGGGGCAGGGAGAACGCTGACCAGTTTGCAAAATCACTACTGACCGACTCGAGTTCTACGTGGTTCATGCTAAATTTCCCTCACACAATCAGAGGGGCCATGTTGCTGATTGTATGCAGGACAACAGGCCTCTACACCAGACAGTTACATAAATCACATAAAAGGAATGGAACTACAAATAAATACGATAGATTCCAGCAAACCCTGCTGCCATAGCAACCTAGCCAAATGACAGGAAAGGTGGAAAGAGAGGCCTATCCTTAGCTTCTTCCTTTCCTTCCACACTGAAGAGAGTGAGGTGGCAATGTTTCTGTTTCCCTTTCATCTGCATCCGGAGATGATATATCGTATTTGCAATCCAACAGAATTGAGAATTAATAACATCACTAGGGAGCCTGACTCCTTATCATTCAAAGTGGAAAAAAGAAACCTACAGCAGAAGCAACTATCAACAGCAAAGCTAGGATAGGCAAGTTTTTCCAACCACACTGTTTCATGCACAACCTTCCAGGGGCCACACACCAGTGGGGAGTGGAGTTTGAGGCAAAAAAACCCACATGGTGCAACCTTTGAACAGTAAGCTATTTCCCTGCCACTGATGTCAAAGGTTTTGGCACCTCCATCATCCATAAAGGCAAGCAAGTAGAATAACAGAATTGTAGAGTTGGAAGAGACCCTGAGGGTCATCTAGTCCAACCCCCTGCAATGCAGGAATCTCAGCTAAATCATACATGGCAGATGGCCATCCAACCTCTGCTTAAAAACCTCCAAGGAAGGACAGCCCACCACCCATCGTAGAAAACTGTTGCACTGTCAAGCCGCTCTTACTGTCAAGAAAGTAGCACTATCATAGTTCAAGGATATATTCTAGAAGAAAGCTGGTGTGAAAGAGGGGTTGCGAAGATCCCTAAGAGTCAGATGAATAGACCCGGAGGGTCAAATTCAGCCCCTAAGCCTTACGCTTCCCACCTCTGGCTTAAAAGCACCAACAGCTCCATCACCATGCACAACAACTACAAAGATGGTCTTCTGTCACAATGTTACTTCCCCACTTCCCGTGCTACGGAATGGTCATTTAGTTTATTAGCCCAATTTAGGTTGATAGGTTCCTTAACTCTACTACAAGGGTAGCCACCATGGTGCCCATCAGAACGGGCAGCCCAAGCCATTTTGGCGCCTGAGGTGAACCACAAGATGTCCCACCCACCATCACTAGAGAAGAAGGAGTAAGTGAAGAGCTACATTAGGAACAAGGGGAAGCTGAATCAAATCAGCCTTACCTGGTGGCAAAAATTCTGAAATATAGATGTATAAGACAAATAATAAATGTTGGAAATGTACAGAAAAAGAAGGAACATTTTATCATAGGTGGTGGGAATGTAAGAAAGTAAAGAACTTCTGGGAAATGATATATAAGATGATATATATATTCTGGGAAATGATATATAAATGATATATATAAGAATGTATATTGAAATATACATTCTTAAAAAAACCAGAAGCATTTTTACTTAGTATTATAGGTCAAGACATTAATAGGCAAGATGTTGAATTGTTCTTATATGCAACAACAGTGGCAAGAGTACTGTTAGCCCAGAAATGGAAGCAGGAAGAAATTCTGATGAAAGAAGAATGGCAGAAGAAATTAATGGACTATGCAGAATTGGTTGGATAGTGTTTTCGAGGTTACCAGCATGAGTTTGACCAAACTGCGGGAGGTAGTGGAGGACCGAGGTGCCTGGCGTGCTCTGGTCCATGGGGTCACGAAGAGTCGGACACGACTAAACGACTAAACAACAACATGCAGAATTGGGCAAAATGACAGGAAGGATTCGAAACCTGCGGGACCAGAGATTTACAGAAGATTGGAAGAAGTATATGAATTATGTGAAGAGCAACTGTAATCAACAAATTACGCGAGTAGGACTACAAGAAGTTTTGTAAGGAGAAATATACGAAGTGTTACAAAATAGAAAAAGATAGATATATTGGTTATGAGTTTGAAATGTAATAGGGAAAATAAGAAATGCATACTAAGAGATTAGATTGGAAAATTTTCAGACAGGACTGATGAAAGTAAAAAAAAATGAATAAGATGTAAAAGTATGTTTAATTAGTGTTGAAAATGGTATGTTAAAAAACTAATAAAAATTTATATATAAAAAAAATTCTGAAATATAGAACAGTGCCATTTCTAGCAAGAGGAAGAAACTTTACCTTTAAAACACATGCACACACAACTCCGCCCCCCTGCAAAAAGTAAAACCCACCACCATGCCTATACCCTTCTCTGTCCATCAATATGAAGTCAAACATCAGCAGGAAATGTGACAAATCTCTAAAAGTACTTGCTTTAGTACTGCCTCAATATCAATTTCAGCACTTTTTAGCTGAACAGATGGAAATAGCCACAAGGTTATAAAAGCCTAGTCAGGGGAAACTGATTGCTATTGCGTGTGGAACGGAATGGGGAGGATGTCAAATTTTCACTCCTTTCCCCCTTCGTTTATGTGAGAGCCCCACGGCAGTAAAAGATTCAGCACCATACGTCAACTAACAAATCCCTACGGTGTGCTTTGTTATTGCAACACTAAAAGCAAAAGGTTGGGGAGAAAGCTAGCGGCCAGCACGAGCCCAACAGCTATTCAATGGTCGAGCAATGAATAGAATTCTCATCAGAGATCCATATTGCTAAGTAAATGACCGAAAAAGCTAAGAACAAATTAAATATATTCACAGATTCTGCCAATGCCACACTTGTTAAACATGTGCACCTTGGTTCCTTAACACTGTTCCTTTGCATGTACAGTACATCTCAGTCGAGATCAATTCAATTTCTGGATGCTTTGTGAGATCACTGCAGTCCTATTACGCATTGATTTCTTATTTATCATGGCTTCTTCTACCTCATTCATCATTCTGCATCTCATTACCGTATTTTTCACTCGATAACATGCACCTGACCATAACACGCACATAGTTTTTAGAGGAGGAAAACAAGAAAAAAAACTTCTGAATGAAACAGTGGATGTGTCATTTTTGTGCTTCATGCTGTGGCCACAGACATGTGATTTGACAGCGAGTTTGGGGTAGCCCAATGCAAAAATCCTGAGAATCCATGTGGATCTGTGCTTTGTAGCCACGTTTTTGCACCATTGTGGCCCCAGGCAACAGTGGGTGCATGATTTTTTTGGTGCAGGCTGTAGCCATGGACATGCTATGTGATCTGATGGTGAATTTGGGGTGACCCAATGCAAAGATCCTGAGGATCCATGTGGATCCGTGCTTCGTAACCACGTTTTAAGTGGGGAGGGAAGGAAAAACACAGAAGGGACAAGGAGCACGAGAGGGGTGTGCAGAGAAGCAGCTGGCTAAGAATGCAGGAGAGGGGTTTAACGGGAGGGAGGAAAGGAAGGCAAAAGTTTTCCCCCACCCACCCAAGCCAGCTCGCGCTCTCTCTCTCTCTCTCTCTCTCTCTCTCCCACCTGCATTTTCCGGCTGCCTGCGATGCTGGACGCAGCAGCAGCGGAGCATGGAGAGGAGGAGGTGGTGGCTGTCAGCTGCGCTCCTAGCCGATGGAACCTGAGCCGGGTGGGCTGGAGCCTGCTGTTGCGTTTGAGCAACACAGCAACCAAAAACAGTGGGCTGTAAGACCCTGAGGCAGAATGCAGGAAAGCAGCAACCTCCTCTCTTTAGCCTTCCCTTCTCCGCGATCTGATTTTTGCCTGATTTTGTACTCAGGCCAGTCGGCTCCAGGGACCACATATTCGCTCAATAACACGCACAGACATTTCCCCTTACTTTTTAGGAGAAAAAATATGAGTGTTATAGAGAGAAAAATACGGTAAGTTATACTATTTGCAGGATCATTGATTTAGGTTTGTACTATTATCCTTGCATTGTGTGGTCAAAAGGCACAACTGGCTGCTAATTCAAAAAGGAGGTACGAGTGAAGCCAAGGGAGAAGATATAAGCTGAGCCAAGGAAGGGGGCATTGCCAACCTCATGGGAACACAGGAAGGGGCCTGATACAGAGTCAGACCATTGGCTCATCTAGTGCAGCATTGTCTAGACTGACTGGCAGCAGCTCTCCGGGGATTTCAGACTGGGATATTCCCAGTCCTACCTGGAGATGCTGGCGACTGAACCTGGGATTATCTGCGTGAAAACCAGATACTTACCACTAAGGTATGGTTCTTCTCTAGACTTGCACTCTCAAACAACAACTTAATCAATATCGAATGAGACTTTTTTTTCTTCTTCCTGCACTCCAGTTACAGTGGGACCTCGGGTTAAGAACTTAATTCATTCCGGAGGTCCGTTCTTTACCTGAAATTGTTCTTTACCTGAAGCACCATTTTAGATAATGGGGCCTCCTGCGGCTGCCGCGCCGCAGGAGCCCGATTTCTGTTCTTATCCTGAAGCAAAGTTCTTAACCTGAAGCATTATTTCTGGGTTAGCGGAGTGTGTAACCTGAAGCGTATGTAACCTGAAGCGTATGTAACCTGAGGTACCACTGTATTTGGTGCTAGCTCAGTTTTTTATATGAAATGTATTTCATCCATAACATACAGCTCAGGAGAGCATCTAAGAGCTTGTTCAGACATCATGATAAACCGTGATGGAGCAAGACGGGACCAAATTGCCGTGGGCACCCTCTGCCTCTGGTGTGGCTGAGCAGAAGAGATTAACCACAGCTTGCTGTACTGTCTGAATACAACATGCGGTGGGTTAATGAAAACTATGGTTTATTCTAAATAAAGCCAAATTAAAGCCACAATCTATGAAGCTGTCTTGTTTTCACTAACCATCATTAAGAATAACCATTGTTTAGATTTTAGATGCAGTGTTAAACTGTGGCTAATGAAAAACAGAAGCATCAGCTTATTTCCTTGAGGCTGTGCCACAAAGGGAGAGATGAGAGTGTGGCTCTTTCCCGTCGCAATAAACCATGGTTATCATGACATCTGATATCATGACCTAATTGTGTAGGTAGGTAAAGAAGATTCAAATCCAGAGCTAGGATACCATCAAGGGTTGACTTGCAATGCGTATGTATCTAGCTTGGAATATGCCAAAGTATTTTAAGGTGGGTTCATCTGTCCTTGAAAAAGATCTGCTTGTAGTTTAAACTGAGTTTGTTATGAGATGGTGTTGTGCACACTTTGCACCTGTGCAATCAGAGGTGCTCAAAAAGGCAGGTGCTGTTTTGGCGGCTGCTTGCCACATTTTTTCCTCATTGCTAAAACTGACTTGAACTTTTTGAAAAGAGATATGTAATTTACGGAACACCACGAGCTGCTCACATACACCCCAGGGGCAGGGCATGCATCATGTAAATGTGACCTTTGCAAAGAGTAAATCACACAAATCCCGCCGGTGGGAACACAAAAACACTGCCTCGTGAGCAACAAACCACCAAACGATGTGAATATTCACAAAACCAAACCAATTTAAAACAATACTCCGAGCGCAACACAAAGAATAAAGGAAGCTTCAATGTTGGCACAAAGGACATGACCGCAGACCGCTTGTAAATTTATAACGAGCGCACAATACGGAATGGGTTTGGCACTGCAGGGGAAGAGAGAAGAACGGGAGAAAAACAAAAGTCTGATGCAATGGGAGGAACAGACATTTATTTATGTATAACGTTTCTGCCTTGCATCATGATGTCTGGATCTCCTGAAGCAAATAACAAACTGAAAGCACGTGGGTCACGGGATCATGCCAACTAGACTCGTTCCTGCCGACACTGGCCAGGCCCTTCACTAGAAGAAGAAGAAGAAGAAGAGTTTGGATTTGATATCCCGCTTTATCACTACCCGAAGGAGTCTCAAAGCGGCTAACATTCTCCTTTCCCTTCCTCCCCCACAACAAACACTCTGTGAGGTGAGTGAGGCTGAGAGACTTCAGAGAAGTGTGACTAGCCCAAGGTTACCCAGCAGCTGCATGTGGAGGAGCGGAGACGCGAACCCAGTCCACCAGATTACGAGTCTACCGCTCTTAACCACTACACCACACTGGCTCTTCACTAGCCACACATTCGGTGGAATGGGAAAGGGCCCTACATGGATGCTTTAACTGAGATTCCTGCATTGTAGAGGGTTGGAAGAGATGTCCCTTGGGGTCCCTTCCTAAGCTCTACATTTCTATCATTCTATGACACCACTGCTGAATGTACAGCCAACATGGCATGTGACTGGTGTACATTTCAGCAGGTGGGGCTAGTCAATGAAAACCCCCCCACACGCGTGCTTTCAACATGCAAGGCTCATGTGAGCCCCTGATATAATGGCTCGAATGAAAATCACCAAGCTTACAAGGTAGTGGAGGGGTGGGGACCATAGCTGTCAATGTTTCCCTTTTCTTGCGAGCAATCCTATTCAAAATAAGGGAATTCCCTTTTTTTAAAAAGGGAAAAGTTGACAGCTATGGTGGGGACAGAGGGATCTGCTTCGTTTTCCTCCTTCAAGGCCTCTAGAAGTTCGTGGCTTTTCTTTCCCTTTGCTGTTACTTCTTTTTTGTTTTTCCTTATTTCTAGGCGCCCTTTCTTAACTGCTAATTCATTTCACGCCTCCTGCGGTGTGAGAAGATGCTCACTGCCAGGTGCTGAAAATGCAAGTTATGCTTGTCCTCTGACCCATGGCTTCTGTCCACCCCAAGGAGGCCCCACAAAGAAGCAACTAAGTTATTCAAATTGAAACTGGCAGGAACAAAGAAGGATTCGGAAACTTTTGCGTTTAAGGCAACAGACCTCTGCGTGCCACATGCTGGAATGAACAAGCAGGGATGGGCTCTCTCTGTTATGCTCAGGTGTGAACTCCCCCCCCCGGGGGGGGTAGACTTGCCTGGCTGCTGCTGAAGACAGACTGCAGTACTAGATGGATCTTTCAACTCATTCCAGAAAACAAACATTTACAGTGGTACCTCTGGTTAAGAACTTAATTTGTTCTAGAGATCCATTCTTAACCTGAATCTGTTCTTAACCTGAGGTACCACTTTAGTTAATGGGGCCTCCCACTGCCACCACGATTTCTGTTCTCATCCTGAAGCAAAGTTCTTAACCCAAGGTACTATTTCTGGGTTAGAGGAGTCTGTAACCTGAAGTGTCTGTAACCTGAAGCGTCTGTAACCTGAAGTACCACTGTATTCTATTATTTATATACAGTGGAACCTCAACTTACATATGCCTCGTCTCGCAGACATTCCAAGTTGCGTCCATGGCAAACCCAGAAGTAAAGACCGGGTTTGCTGCGATTCACGCGAAAGCAGCTTCTGCCATCCGCCGAATGCGCACAAGACGCCTCTTCTAGCATCCCATTTCAACCAATGGACGGACCTCCAGAATGGATTATGTCCGTAAGTAGATGTTCCACTCTAGTGCTAAAGCTCACTGAACCTGAGAGAGAGAGAGACCATCAGGAGATAAACGACAAGAAAAACTAACTGAGGTCAAAGACGGAATTTATTCAAATCAGAGGTGAAGACCCCAAGCCACTGTGAGTAAGCCTGGGACGCTCCACAGGGTATGCATCTTGCTGGAGGCTTAAATGAGGAATGTTAAAGTTCCATTCCGCAATACGTATGTCCTTCATTTGAAGGCAAAGGAGTAGTAGCACTTATTTTGGGCAGCAGGAATCTAATAACACACCAAGCATTCTACCTGACCCCACTTGTGTTGCATTAGTGCAAAGCTGACACCTTCTAAGCCACAATGATAAACAAGCCCTTTTCAAAGAGATTTCCAAATATTGCTCTTTTTTTATTCTCCAAATCTCAGGATAGCTAATTTAAATGGAATGTAAATGTTATTTTTAAGGTTTTATATAGACCATTATTTAGTACACATCCCAAATGCACTTTTTTCCATGGGGCAGTACTCACGGAAATAAGCTGATGTTTTCAGCATAGGGGAAACATGATATCCCAGCAACAGAACCACTATCTTGGGTAAAGACAGTGCTATTTTTCTAGAAAAAGAGGTGCCAGAACGCACCACGAACACCTCCCTTGTTCTCTTATAATGGCAATGGTGCCCATCTGAGAGGTGCTAGAATTGAGTTCTAGTGAGTTCCAGCTTTGGGGGGGGGGGGGAAGCCCTGGGTAAAGATGTTGGTACCCCTTGTACCAATAAATAACTCATCCATTACAATGCTTGCTTAAGTCAAGAAAACTGTACCAGACTAAAAAAATTACAGTCCTCCCTCCCACAAATCATTAAATAGACTGTAAATAGAACTGCACATATGTACACTGGAATCAAGCAATGTTTGTCACACCCCATGAAGAGTTATCTTGGCAATAATTTTGATTTTTTTTAAAAAAAGCTTAAAATCATTACCTGCCTTTTTAGCACTCAAAAGCAGGCAGTAACGTGAAGAGAACTGTAAATTACATTAATCACCCTTCCCAGAAGGATTTCTTAAAGTTGTTTAGCACTGCATGAGTAAATGATCACACATTATTCTGGAAATTATTACGGAGTCTAACCTTTTGTCAATTCATTAATATATCTCTCTCCCCAATTCAAATGGAAATGTATTTCCAGGACAAATCCACCTCACAATATATGGTCTTTGGCACATTTACTTACTTTTGTGATAACAAAGTGGCTGAGGTCAGGCAGCTTGGAGTCTTTTAAAGTTGGCTAATGGACAAAGAGCAAGGTGCAAATTTCCAAAACCAGCCAACTGAATTAGAAAATACACTAAAGATTCATTATCTCAGTGGCTTCAGATCATGCTATGCCTTCTTTTCTGCTGCTGGCCCTAGACAGATATGTCACCCACATGACCTGCAACAAATATATAATTGCACCAGCCTGTTAAGACAATTATGCAATGCATTAGTTGTCTGACTATGCTCCACTGTTTCTTCTAGATCTGACTAAAAAATGGACATTTATGTTTTACAAACCATTCATGTCTCTGAACCTTGTCAGTCTGGGTTTTTGTTCATTACAGAAGGAAGGGTTGACGAAGCGGCAGTCACAGAAATTGGGACTGGGTGTTACAAAAATCAACAAATACCTCACATGTGAAGTTGTGCACATTCAATACAATGCAATGTTTGGGTGTGCCTGAGGTTATTGGTATCTGATGTCGCCTTTCTGGCTAATGGTTGAATCTTGTTAACTTCAACTCATTAACTGAAAAGTTATACCTTTTCCTCCCAAATAGATTCCTTTAGCTTCTAATCCAGGGGCAGTCAAAGTGGCGTCCTTCATATGTTCTTATCCTTTAACTCCCTTCATCCATGACCATTGCAGGTTGGGGCCAATGGAAGTTAAAGTTCAACAACATATGAAGGCGCCATGTTGGCCAACCCCGTTCTAAAGTCACCTGGTATAAGAGCTCCCATTTACCAAATGACACCATATGACTATACCAGCATTGCTGGCAAGTGCTAAACTTTCTACTGAGAGATATAGGTTACACAATCCGGCTAGACCAATGGGAAAAATTATGGAAATGTGACATTAAATTCACAGCATGTTATACAATCAGAGAAAATTTGATGAAAATGATGTACCAATGGTACTTAACACTGGTAAAATTGGCAAAAAATTATAAATTAAAATCAGACACCTGTTGGAGATGCAAGAAAAAAATAGGAACAATGTTTCACATGTGGTGGGAATGCCAACCTATTAAACAATTCTAGAATGAAATATATGAAGAAATCAAAAAGACGTTTAAAATATCTTAGTAAAAAACTGGAGGCATTCCTTTTGGGTATAATTACAAACAATATTCCAGGCAATCAAAGGAAAGTATTCCTCTATGTGACAACAGCTGCCAGGATGCTCATAGCAAAAAACTGGAAAGGGGGTGGGAATCCCATCAATAAAAGAATGGAAAATTAAACTTTGTGAATATATACATTTGGCAAGATTTACAGCATTCTGAAGGGGACAATTGGACCCAAAATTAGCAAAAGAATGGGACTGAGTACATGAAAAAACATTGTTCTGGAGTAAGTATATTGGTATTTAATGAATGAAGCTTTGTAGGGTTAAAGAAATTGAAAAAAAAATGGTGCAAAAGGTGTAAAGATAGAGGTAATTTATATTAGACACAACAATTCAGAAAGATTAAAAATTTTGAGGTCTCAAAACAGAGGAAAGAATGTGTATGTGTATGTGTATGTGTATGTGTATGTGTATGTGTATATGTACATAAAGTTTGTTAAGATGGTATGGTTTTCTTTGTAGGTTTGTTTTTTGTTCTTTTTTGGATTTTATGTTTGTAATTTTTGTTGTAATTTTGCACTGGGGGAAAAATTTTAGTTTCTACTGAGAGAATGGTAATATTTGTCCTTAGATACACCTGACACTGGAGAATGAGAACAAACAAAGTCACACATCTGCCACAATTTCTAGTTTGGTCTAGTGGGCAACTTACAGCTGCCAGGAGCAACGCCTCAACGTCTTCCATATGCACTGCATCAAAAGGATTTTGATGATCACATGGCAGGACAGAGTTTCAAACCAAGATGTGCTCTCCCAAGCCCACATTCCCAGCACATTTGCACTCCTGCCTCAGCGACTGTTGGGACTTTTGACTACATGCTATCTGATGCAGCTTCCCACAGAAGCAATTAAGGAGTTGGTCGAAGGCCAAGAAGACTGAGCAGAGGGAGTTATTCTGCCTAGAGATATGGGACCTTGGATACAACTCTGCTATTGGTTGAGGTCTCCACATAGGCATGATGACTCATGACCTTCCTTGTTGGATAGTTGGTTGGTCAGTATGTGGTCTCAGAGTTTGTTGGAGTTTGTTCAGTGAGAGAGTTAAGATCCGTGTCTATATCCTGTATATAGTAACTTGTGAGTCTGCTGTAAATAATAAACCTATAAGTAACCAAGTTACTGGTAGCAGCGTCTTGTTCCTGCTTCATCCTGCCTGGACAGTCTGCATATGCTCTGCTATATTCAACAGGTTCTGGCTAAGATCCTTCAACAGCGACTTGGCCATGTCCACAGGAAGGAAAAGATGGCAGGATCCCCAAGAAAGTGCTCCACAGGTTACTGGCTCCAGGCACCAAACCCTTTTGGCAGACCATCTCTGCATTACAAAGATGTCATGAAGGCTGGCAGCATGAACCGTCATGTGGGAATGCCTTGCAGATAACCACAGTGCCTTGAGACAATCAATCAGGTATTCACAGCAATGACCAGAGGAGCAATGATAACTGGGAGGAGTGCAGAGAGAGAAAATGCCATGGTGCTTCTGCAGCAGCACAACCAGACACTTTCATCTGCCCCAACTGCAACAAAGCATGTCTCACCCATATTGGTCTCTACAACCACAGCAGGCGTTGCAACCTTCCAACAGTTTGGCTTCACCCCCAAAGGCAAACCCCTCCATTGTCTCCTGAGACAACCAGAGGCCAACAACTAGTTTGGCCTTAAGTTCCTCTAGTTCAAGAACTGAACAAGCTGCCTTCTCAACTTTTAAGGTAAAAGTTTTTGCTGCCAATCTGATGATGGTGCCAGCAGAGCCATATAACTGAGACTTATGGTTTGAAGTGATTCAGGTTCCTTTTTAATTCCATCATCATACATCCGTTCAACTTCAATTCCCATATAGCAAATGTACAGACTTCCCTCCAGCAAGCAGAAAAGAAAGATTCTGCAGGTGACTTTTGTCATATTTCACTAGGCCCATTTCATCTGCTCTGCCTCACGGCAAAATCCATTATTCACTGAACATCTGCCCATAAATATCACTCTCCTTAGTAGGAAAGTACATGAACTCGCATGTATTATTTCATGGCCACTGTCTAGCCTTCAAAAGGGAAAGACTCCATTGATCTATGCAGCCAAAGATCAGGGTTGTTCCAATCATACAGAGCATCTATCTTTTCCAAGCTTCAGTACTTCTCATAAATAATTTTAACACTATAACTGTATTAACTCAGAGTTTTAACGCATACACATTCCAAGAGCAGGAAGCTAAATCCAATTTGGACACAGCTTGTACCCCTTCCTTAAATTACAATTACATTACTTATTTTGGTTTGCATAGGGTAACTTACATTTTCTTCCCTATCATATATATAATTCTGAATGCTGAAGGTTTGGGAGGGGGGATGAATAGTTGTGTGACAATAACAATTTGACATCTAAATATCGGGAAAGTGCTCTCTAGGTGGTAGCAAAATGTGCATATTTATTGATTCATGCTTTCTCTTTTCTGAGCTGAGCAACATTAAGGACAGCCTTTCACAGAGTAATTTTCCTTTTGCAGCCCCGATGACTCATGGTGCTTTTGCAATAGTCTATAAATTCACAGGTTAAGCGGGTACTAGGGTGGCACAAAAACAAGTGCACGCAGACAGACTAGATTTAAAGCAAAATCTATGGGACTCAAAACGGGCTTTCTCCAGCAATGTTTCTTCTGAAATTCTGCCATCCAGACCCTAACTCAAAAACACTTGCTTTCAGCCTTCCTTGACTATATATCTCACAGTTACTGGGCAAACCAGTTTTTCAAGCTCCTCATTCTCAGTGGAAGGACCCATCCAAAATGACCACGGGAATCTGCTTTCCTCATCAGCATCCATTGTTAGTTACCAAGCCACATCAAAGTTAAAGGGAAGTTTTGATTACCTGAACAATGTGGCTCTTAACAATGTCAGGTGATGTCATCCAGTCTTAAGCACAGCGATTCCAATTTTGTTTGCTCTCTATTATACAATTTCACATCATAAGTGCTGTTTTACAATTTTTTTTGGGGGGGGGTGGATCTTTTTAGAATATTCTAAAAAGCTCAGTGACACCTGGAAGGAAAATGCTTATCTGAATGCACAGAGCAGGCATGCCACAGCCCACCAGGAGATGCCTAAAACAGTCCTGGTCTGATATGGCAGTGGCAGTGGCCACAGATGGCTCAGGAGGCATGCGGTCCAGCTGGCAGCCAGAGATGATGGTGACAACAAGGCTCAAGGAGGAGGAGAAGTCCAGGATGTTATTTGCAGGCAGCCGATAGGTCCAGGGTTCAGGAGAAGCAGGAGGGTCAGATAGAAGGCTTTCAAGACCATGGACAGATCATTGGTTATGAAGAACTTGCTTCCAAAGGAACTCAAGCTCCAAATGAAGCTTCGACCAGCTTCATCCTTTCAAGATCTGGCTGTCCTTCCCAGCCTCTAACCTCCCCCACCCACCGCTGCTGAACCAATAAGCAGGCATGGGGGAGCAGGAGATGGATGAGCTAGGACTTGATTCCTCAGCGGTGAGAGCAGAGAGGCATTGTACTTAGGAGGAGATGCCTATGGGAGTTCAGGGATCTCTGATTCCAGGCCCTCAGCTTCCACATATTGGAACTTACTTCCTCTGCAGGGGACGTGTACAAGCTGGACTCAACTGACTCCTCCCCTTCCATGCCCAAGTCATGCCTGCTACTTGGATAATGGGAAGGACCAGCTTCTAGATGTGAGCCTCCCTTTCAAACATGGCATTTCAGGTCAAGAGTTGCCAAAAGAGAAGAAAAAACTTTTTATGTATGCAACAACGGCGGCTAGGGTGCTGCGAGCCCAAAGATGGAAAAGTGAAGAAATACCAACAAAAGAAGAATGGCAAGAAAAATTGATGGCAAATTTAACTGGAAGACTACGAGTTAAGGACAACAGAGACTTTAAGAAAGATTGGCAACCATTTATGGTACAGTGGTACCTCGGGTTAAGAACTTACTTCGTTCTGGAGGTCCGTTCTTAACCCGAAACTGTTATTAACCTGAAGCACCACTTTAGCTAATGGGGCCTCCTGTTGCTGCAGCACCGCCGGAGCACAATTTCTGTTCTCATCCTGACGCAAAGTTCTTAACCCGAGGTATTATTTCTGGGTTAGCGGAGTCTGTAACCTGAAGCGTCTGTAACCTGAAGCATCTGTAACCCAAGGTACCACGGTATACTTACAGAAACAATGTAGAAAGATGGCCTCATTGGCAGGTTTTGATTAAACATTTACCATTATCAAAACAAAAATAGAAATACAACATTGAATTTCAAACAATAAGTAAACAATAATAAATATATTAGATGCCAATTTAAGAATAATAAAATATACAGAAGAAACCTTTTAGTAAAAAACCAGAAGAGGAAGTTGGGGGAAGTTTATTGGGGGGGGGATTATGAGGATAATATTATTTTTATTTTCTGTTATGTGAATGATGTAAAGGTGGTAAAAATATGTAAAACCTAATAAAAAATATTTTTTAAAAAACAAACAAACACGGCAGCACTCAGAATATCTGAGTGCTATGATGAAAACAAGGAGCCATATGAGGAATGAATGGCTGGGTAGCAGCTGGAACCTATATAGGTATCACAGGAAAGAGAAGTAATGTTAAGTTTTGATGCCTATGTAGATCACAACTCCCTATTCTATGCATCATGGAATGAGTGGACACCTGAAATGAGACATGCTGCTTAGACAGGTTTCCTAAACAATGTTTATGCAAACAATATGAAAGCAGTCACAATCACAAGCCACAGTACAAAGTGTACCAAGACAGAAGCCCTGTGAGCGAGTAGTTCGTGTGCCTGATACACAGGTAAATTGCCTAATCTGGATGGGGTTGCACTCCCTCAGAAGGAACAGGTAGACAGGTACTCTTGGATCCATCTCCTCAATGGCTAGGAGTGCCTTTTACCAACTCCAACAGGTAAGACAACTGCAGCCATTCCTGGACCAGAGCAAGCTGGTCGCTGTGGTTCAGGAATCAGTAACCTCAAAATAGGATTACTATGTGGGCCTTCCCTTGGGCATATTCTGAAAGCTGCAGCTAGTGCAGAACACAGCATCCAGGCTGTTGACTGGGACATCCTCCAGACAGCATGTTTTGTTGTTGTTGTTGTTGTTGTTGTTTAGTCGTTTAGTCGTGTCCGACTCTTCATGACCCCATAGACCAGAGCACGCCAGGCACTCCTGTCTTCCACTGCCTCCCGTAGTTTGGTCAAACTCATGCTGGTAGCTTCAAGAACACTATCCAACCATCTCGTCCTCTGTCGTCCCCTTCTCCTTGTGCCCTCCATCTTTCCCAACATCAGGGTCTTTTCTCATGAGGTGGCCAAAGTATTGGAGCCTCAGCTTCACGATCTGTCCTTCCAGTGAGCACTCAGGGCTGATTTCCTTAAGAATGGATATGTTTGATCTTCTTGCAGTCCATGGGACTCTCAAGAGTCTCCTCCAGCACTATAATTCAAAAGCATCAAATCTTCGGCGATCAGCCTTCTTTATGGTCCAGCTCTCACTTTCACACATCACTACTGGGAAAACCATAGCTTTAACTATACAGACCCCTATTAAGATAACTACACTGGCTGCCAATATGCCACTGGGCTCAGATCAAGCTTTTGCTTTTAGTACTTAAAGCCCTGTGCAACTTGGGTTACCGGAGAGACTGCTTGCTTCATGTGCCCCTGTCCAGTAATTGTGTTCCTCTGATGAGGAACCAAGAGTCCCAAAGAGAAACTGAGCAGGAAGAACAGTCTCTTAGGCATTGTGGACTTTTGAGAAGATGTTTACCGGGAACTTATGTGGGTGCCATAGGAGGTAATGGTGAGCACACTGGCCCCTGGAGACGCCATGTTGGTGACCTACAAAAATGTTGTTTTTTTAGGCTGGTGTTTTTTACATTCCTGGGAAATTTTGTGGAACACAAACTACTCATCACTGTACGATTCTCCAGACACAGCCAATCTCTAAATAGTGTAAGGACATAACTAAAAGAAGGGTAATCAATAACATAAGCTTTTAGACATTTCAGGAACCTTTAAAGTGATGCCAGATGCCTCTCAGCTGCATCCATTTGTTCCAATGCGTGCAGCGTTCGCCACTGATTCATCTTCAAGGTCAACATGAGAGTGGATCTTGGCCAAAGCAATGCCATTTGCACATTAAACGGTGCAATTCTTTTAGTGGAAAATTAAAGCAGCTGTAGCAGCTACTGTTGAATGTGCCATGAACATCAGAATGTGGGCCAGATTTTAATATCCAAAATTATTAGTGTGTGTGTGTGTGTGTGTGTGTGTGTATCCAGTTCTGAGAATCCATTAAAATTTTTAAAAGCCTAACATCCCGCCCCCCCATGTGAAGGTTTAACAAGTTCCAGATAAGGATATTACAGAATCAGTGGAACAAATCCCCTAATTAAAACTTGACTTCTGCCAAGTTCATAAGAATATTGTGCGAAATATCACATGATGCACAGCTACATGTAACTAAAATGAGCAAACTGGCTGCTGCCTACTATCTCATGACCTATTTTCAATGTGACGCTCAGAGTAATGTCTAAGAATGCTTAGAGGTTCTTAGAATAAGACTCTTATGCAGAAGTCATTACTCTGAAATGTAAAAAAAATAAAAAATCACGCGTGCCATATTCTTAGAAAAATCTCATTGTTGAGAGTCAGAAACAATGCCAAACGTCTTTTATTTACTGGCATTATTTGGTGTCAGGGAACAACAAATTCTGAAACGTGATTTATTGAGGAAAGCAAGGATTTCACCGTTTGAAAAGAATTGGTCACATGGCTGCAAAATTCTCAACTGCATTCTGCTCAGACTGATAATTTTGGAGCCACTCCTCACTTTTAAATAAAACAGATTGTGTTGGATGCTGAGTTGTGCTCAGCAGTGGTCTGCGGGCAACGGAGAAAGAGGATGGCAATTATTTCTGCTCAGTCCCTCTTCTGCATGCAACAAGTGCTGCTCTCTTAATGACTGCTCCCCACATTAAATGGGGGCGCCCTTTGCGTGGTCACACGCAGCCCCCTGGACCCTATGTGGCACCATTAGCACAGGCTTGGCTTCACCTTCCCCAGGTCTCCACCTACCTCAGCCAGTTGCCCAATCCCGCCTAGGGAGGCGTTGCCAAGGTGAACAGGCCAGGTAGGGGGAGGGACTACCTGCCCACACAATAGGGGTCGTCATTGCTCTCCCCTGCAATGGCGGCGTAACGGGGCGGGCTCTCTCTGCTTGAACATATGTTCTCCAGAGCCAGCCAGCCCATCCCCCCCACACACACACTGGATAACCCTGATGATCCCCAGATCCCCAGCAGGGGACTGGAAGGGATAAACGCCCAATGCCTGAGCCAAGGTCTACCCACATCTGAAACATAATAAAGTTGTGGCCAATTTTAATCCCATAGCACGTTGTCTTGAGTCGTTATTCCACACGGGGGCTGCCCAGGGTTTGGGGGACTCCGCCTGTCCACACAAAAGCTGCTTGGGGGGGACTCCCGCCCACACCCAGAACAGTCTGGGAGGTGCAGGGGTCGTGGGCTAAGGACTGGGGAACTCACAAAAATCAATATCCCTCACTCTTCCTTCAGACTCTGTGGGATCCTGGCTGCCAGCACAAATGAAAGAAGTTCTTCCATGAGGGCAATAGCAAGTCAAGTCGCAACTGTATTAACGGTGTTAAGAAAAAGGAAACAAACTTGCAAGACGTTTCCGTCTTGCGAAGCAAGCCCATAGGGAAAATCGTCTTGCGAAGCAACTCAAAAAACCAAAAACCCTTTCGTCTTGCGAGTTTTTTGTCTTGCGAGGCATTCGTCTTGCGAGGTACCACTGTATCTGTAAATCATGAGGTTCTTGCCATTATACACAAACACATACATACACATACATACAAAAGTAGTATTTCAACAACAGGCCCGAGAGTTCAAGACCTGTTGCTTTCTCTTGTGTCCTTTTGCTGGAGCAAAGCAAACACCCACTTTGACGTGTGTGGTTTTTTCAGTATCATTTTTTATTAATTTTTTCAAGCATTTTCACAATAATCTCTATACCAAATAACTGCATTGTTTCATAAATTGACTTCCCAACCCCACCTCCACAGTGTTTTTACTCAAACATTTTCTTTTGAAATAATTTTTATTGGATTGCACAGGTATAGAATTATAACAATACAAAATACATATCCATATTTAGAGATTTCTCCGAATCTCTGGACTTACCACCTTCCCCTCCATTGGTACTATTGTCAACCTTTTCAACTGCATCTTACTCAATAATCCATATTTTATGTCTCTCCATTTTGTCCATAATATTTGCTACATTACAAGTGTTAATCCAATCCTGCTAATGTTTTCATCTGCTTAAAGTGGTCTCCCAGGTAAATTATAAATTTTCCCCATTCTTTGTTAACGTTTTAGTCTTCTTAGTTCCTGAGCTTTCCGGTCAACTTTGCCATTTCGGCATACTCCTACAACTTAGTTTGCCATTCCTCTCTGGTAAAGACATTGTTTTCTTTCCACCTCTGGTCTAGTAACATCCATGTGGCTATCTACTCAAACATTTTCTACTGCATTATATCTTATTATATATATATATTAAATTGTACTTTAATATTTTGTTGGAAGTCGCCCAGAGTGGCTGGAGAAACCCAGCCAGATGGGCGGGGTATAAATAAATAAATAAATAAATAATCTATTACTATTTTTTCACTTTGGATAAAAGAGTGCAAAACAGCTCAGCCATCCTGCACTTCAGAAAAACTGGAACTGTATTTTGGTGGGGAGGGACGGGGACGTAATAGGTGATGAAATTATTAAACAAGAACAACAAAATGGATGCAGAATCAAGCTCCTACTTTCCAAAAAACCTTCAACTAGTCCATCAATATTTAAAAGATGCCCAGAGAAAGTTCTGAGGAATATTGTGTCACAATAATCCTCCTAAGCAGCAGCCTTTAAATTGCCTGTATAATGCCAAAAGAAGATTTAAGAAGATGTAAACGTAGCTGACACAGACTGATGGGGCAGAGTATTTTAAGATTAAACGGCCTGTCTCAAGCATCACACTGTAGCTGTAGGTTTCCATGATGCAAACCATGCCCCTCTGCAGTTCATAAAACATTCAGCGAACAAGTCACAGCAGTTGCAAGGACCAGGCTGATCGTAACATGTTAGTGTTATCCGCAAAGCAGCCAGGTTCATCCAAACATTCTGTGGGTGAACCTTGTATAAGGTTTCCACTAAAGCTGATCCAAAACAGGTTCCCTTGCTTCAACTCACATAAATTGTTTACATGGGGCCTCAATGATCCAGAAACAAATTGGCCACAAGTTGTGTTGGCAAGTGGACAGAAAAATAGGAAAGACAAAGGGGTTTTCAGACAACACGCCAATACTCAGCCAGGCAGATTGGAATTACTGTTCAAGTCAATGATTCAGTGTACCATCCCATATTTTTCTGTCCTAGACCCTATTGAGCCACCGATGTCATATGCAGACAGTGGCTCCTGGGGGCTCCTGACTTTTAGACACAACCTTATCTCCTTTGATGCTACATCCATCCCATCTCAACAAACTGGTGATAAAATACATTCTCCCCCTCTTACCAAAAAAAAAAAAAAAAAATTGCAAACAGAGTAAACACTATAAACAAATTCCTGCATATTCCATGTCAAGATCAAAGGTTGAGTTTCCTGTTAGGATCCCTTTGGACTGCTTGTTAATTAAAATAAAGCAAGCTTAAACATGCCAAAGCCTTTTGAACAGTCCAACTTTGTAAAAAAAATTAAAGCAACAACAACAATAAAAGTAACGGGTTTAATTTCGAATTCTGCCTGCAACGTGCAAATGCTGTGTGACAGCCTGATCAATGTTAGCAGAATTTAATTCCAAGAGATACAGGAACATAATTATGCACAAGATCCTGTACTTTGTGTAAATCAAGGCGATTAGGTGACTGGCAACAGATTGCAATGCGAATGTAGTGAATGCGTAGGAGTCCTCAAGGCTCACAGACTCATGAATTATGATGATACATTAAGCTATGACAGACTGTTCAGCAGAGATTTGTTTAATGGCCAGAGTTTAAGCTTCAAGGACTTCACATACACCAGTGTCCTTACTGGGATGTTTCCTCTGCTTTCAGAGACAACCTTGGCTGAGTAACTTTTAGGGTTTGTTTATAAAGCACGTAAGTTTGCTGATCAACTCCACATATCGAAGCAGAATGGAGGGCTGTTTCAACACGTTACGCAGGAGCAAAACTAAGGGGGTCAACACTGCAGCCTGGCTGGAATAGGGAAGGCCTATACCATAATATAAATTTTCTTATTTGTATCCCGCCCATCTGACTGGGTTGCTCCAGCCACTCTGGGAGGCTTCCAAGAAATATAAAAACATAAAAAGGTAAAGGTAAAGGACCCCTGACAGTTAAGTCCAGTCGCAAACAACTCTGGGGTTGCGACGCTCATCTCACTTTACTGGCCGAGGGAGCCGGCGTTTGTCCACAGACAGTTTTTCCAGGTCATGTGGCCAGCATGACTATGCCGCTTCTGGTGAAACCAGAGCAGCGCATGGAAACGCCGTTTACCTTCACGCCGGAGCGGTAACTACTTGCAATTTTTGGTGTGCTTTCAAACTACTAAGTTGGCAGGAGCTGGGACTGAGCAACAGGAGCTCACCCTGTAGCAGGGATTCGAACCACTGACCTTCTGATCAGCAAGCCCAAGAGGCTCAGTGGACTAACGTCCTAAGGAAAACAGGGGCGTTTTAGGATCAAATCAGAAACTGGGATGGCTTCTCTAAATCCATGACTGGAAAACAGGGACATTTGGAGGGTCTTACAATGTGCATGCTTAAAGAGCCCAGGTCCTCTATATTATATGATGCCTTCTTAACTGTGTTAAAACATAATTATTGCAAATATAGAAGAACCTGATATTGCTGTAATAGTTTTTGCAAAGTATTGGGAAATACAGTTAAGACTTACGTAATAGTACTGGATTAGTAAAACCTTGGAGCAACATAATTTAGTAAAATTATCAGCATATCAGAAACCTGGCATCAAATTTAAAGAAGTGGAAGCAAGCAACAGAAATTTATGATAGGCTTTCTGTAAGTTTCTTTTCTTTTGCAAGAAATTTCCCCTAATACCACAATTTTTGTTTATTTTCTTAATCAGTATCAGCACTTTTCTGTACACTAATATATGTTTTTTTCATAAATTTGTTATTGTTGTTGGAGAACTGTGTGTGTGTGTGTGTGGTGTTGTTGTTGTTTTGTATTTTAATACTGTAAACTGCTCTGTAATCCTCAGATGAAGGGCGATATATGGATTTAGTAAATAAAATAAATAACCAACTACATTGCAAAATTCAGAGAAGTGCAAATTTTGAAAGACCGCTGTGCTCCAGTTTCCATAGCAGCACTGGGAAGAGCAAATTAAGAAGGATTCCCCCACCCTTGCTCCACTAATTGGCAATTTGTATTGTGGCCGAAGTTGGTAAATTTCAAATTAACTAATTTGTTTTTGCCAAATGAAACAAACAAAAAAAAAACCCTCTGCCACTTAATTAGCCAACACTTGTATAGAGTCAGGTGGGAAATTATTTTTAATTATCCTTTCAATTTCACTAGCAACCTTTCCCTAAATATCTTGGGCTTTGCTTGCTTTAAAAAAAAAAAGAAGAAGTCCTGCCAAATGTGAGGAGAAATCTGATTTATCACAAGTTCATGTGCAACATTACTTCTGATTATTTTTACAGATGTTATTTAACAGATGCACACATTATCTTCAAAACTATTTTGTATTGATTTACCTTCCTATTAACACAGGTAGATGATGCAGTAAAAAAATTAATTTGGACCAGCTGTTTTCTGTATATTAGAGACCCTGTCATTCTTTTTCAGACAATCTTGGGTGCTTCCTGCTGAGTCGCCAATAAGAGATGATGTTTCAGACAATAAACCGTTTAGTACTACTTCTGCTAATTATTAAAGATTCAAAATTTGGCAAGGAATTTTCAGCATTCTCCTTTACCACAGGAAAAACCTCTTAGCTACTGAACATAGCCAAAGGTCTATTGAACATGGCCAGATTTACTTCTGAGTAAACATTGATAGGATTGTGCTGCTAATTGGAACTCTTGAAATTATTGAAGGTTTTTATTTCTAATTTTGTCCCTCATTAGTTATAAAGGCACAAAACTAAGTGTTAAATGCTACACACATTGGGACTTAACTCTGAGTAAACATGGATCGTGGTCCATATTTAACTCTGAGTAAACATGGTCTGCAAATCTGGTTATGGCATAGTTTTTTCAGCTTCCCCATGGGAATAGCACATTTATCGCTGATAGTACAGCACAGATACAGAAGGAATTCAAGGTTTTTGACAAAGCAAAACTTCCAGCAATACACTACCATAGGACAATAGCTGAGTTGGTTAAAGCATGGTGATGCTAACATCAGGTTTACAGGTTTGAACCCTACATGGGATAGCTGCATATTCCTGCATTGCAGGGGATTGGACTAGTCCAGGGTTTCCCAAACTTAGTCTCCAGTTGTTTGGGGACTACAATCCCTATCATGCTTGACCACTGGTCAAGGATGATAGGATTTGTAGTCCAAAAACAGCTGAAGACTCAGGTTTGGGAAACTCCACAAGTCCATGATTCTATGACAAGACTACTGGAAACCTAGAGAACATACAACATGCACAAGTGTAGTTTGCAAAGCACCAGTGTTGGAGCAGAGCATAAACAGCATCAGGGACAAAATGGCAGCATCCAGAGAAAGAGCTGGCATGTGAAAGTCCAAAAATGAGAGGCTTTGTTGGAAATAATGGAGGCAAGATGGTATCTGCCTTGTGAGTCTCCCAGGCACAGGCTGTGTACACATACCCATTTGCTATGCTTTCCGTGCACTCCCATCACTGGTGTGGAAAGCAGTGAGAGACATTACATTAGCCACAATCCACGACTACCCTGTGGTTTCTTGTGAAATAATGCATTTCCTCCTAAGCCAGCTTTGATCTGAGGTGAGTAAAACCCCCAGCTTAGCTGCATTTTGATACAGCAATGGTAACACACATATAGATGATGTGCAGCTACTGAATTTAGGATTATACAGTGGTACCTCGGGTTACTGACGCTTCAGGTTACAGATGCTTCAGGTTACAGACTCCGCTAACCCAGAAATAATACCTCGGGTTAAGAACTTTGCTTCAGGATGAGAACAGAAATCATACGGCGGCGGCACGGCAGCAGTGGGAGGCCCCATTAGCTAAAGTTAAGAACAGTTTCAGGTGAAGAACAGACCTCCAGAACGAATTAAGTTTTTAACCTGAGGTACCACTGTACTGAGGAATAGTATACATGCTAAGACTAAGTGATCACTTAGGTGATGCATCTGCAGATGTACCAAAGATTAGCAGAAATAGTCCTCTGAATATCAGATGTTGGGGACAAAACAGGACATGGCTAGGGTCATAGTCTCAGATTTGGGAGTTTCTGATAGGAGGCGTGCAAAATAGTTCTGATGTAGCAAGGCAATTCTTATGTCTTAAACAGCACAAACTGTATTAGGATGCGCCCAAATGATGGTAAACACAATTGAGCTACAGTCAAGCTGTCAAAAATATATACTGCCCCAAATAGCATTACTGGAAACCACTTAAACGGACCTCACAGTGTTACAGCCCTCGGTATCACAAACTAACACACCTCAGAAGGATGAATTCACTGGTTTCACTTCGTTGGCAATGAGGAATGATAGCACAGGGGATGTTGCAATTCCCAGATGCATTTAAAAGGAGTGGGATAAAGGAAACAGTAGTTTATGACTCAGTTTTGTAGCATGAGAATTCTAGTCGCACCACACCAAAAACACGGATGAGCAGAAAAATAAATAAATATTGGATTTGACTTATCCTCTATTGTAGAGAAAGGGACGCGGGTGGTGCTGTGGGTTAAACCACAGAGCCTAGGACTTGCCAATCAGAAGGTCGGCGGTTCGAATCCCCGCAACGGGGTGAGCTCCCATTGCTCGGTCCCTGTTCCTGCCAACCTAACAGTCTGAAAGCACGTCAAAGTGCAAGTAGATAAATAGGTACCGCTCCGGCAGGAAGGTAAACGGCGTTTCCGTGCACTGCTCTGGTTCACCAGAAGCGGCTTAATCATGCTGGCCACATGACCCAGAAGCTGTACGCCGGCTCCCTCAGCCAATAAAGCGAGATGAGCGCCACAACCCCAGAGTCGGCCATGACTAGACCTAATGTCAGGGGTCCCTTTACCTTTACCTATTGTAGAGAAACAGAACAAACAGAAAACTCACAAAGAGAGTCTTGAGCAGTAGAAATAGCTATCAGGACCAGTCATGTCTGTCATGTCTAGTAATGGTGAAGAATTTCCCAGGACTTGAATAGGCAAGGAAATGCTACTCTAACCTTGGGGGAAATGAGAGGGGACAAAAACGGATCACAGATTTATTAAGTGCTGAACACCAAAAAAGCAACAACCAGCTTGAGAAATGGGTTGCAAGTACAGCACATCAACAAATGCCAACAGTCCCAATGATGCAGCCTCAGCTGTGTGTGTGTGTGTGTGTGTGTGTATGCAAGAAACGGGCTGTTTCAAAACTGAGAGTTAAGAAACATGGTGTTCTATAGATTCCTTGTTTAAAACAGAATTCTGGTGGAGAGGATGTTGTTGCAAATATAAAACTGCATGGACGACTCCCTAAATGTTTCCCAAGTTTTCATTTGCAACTTTGCCATTTATCCCGCTGGTACACTCTCACTCGACACGCTCTTCACATGTACATAAGATGAAATGGATAGGCAGAGATCCAGTCAAAATGAAGCACTCACTGAGTTCCAGAGTTGAGCAGCCATTGAACTATTCCAGCAAAATCAAGGGAAAGGGAAACACTCAGCCTTGGATGAATCATCCCCTACTATGTCCCTGTCTTTGCAAGATGCATATAACAAGACACTGGGAATGGCTACAGATTTCATCGTCATCTCTGGCGCATAGCAATTCTCACATTTCAGTTATGATTCAGACACATAGGTGGCTCACAAAAGTGCTGCAACATGTTTAACGTGCAAAAGAACAAACTACCCCAACTTCAAAGACATCTGACAGCTGACCTTTGGGTCAGCTCAAATCAATTTGTCCCTGCCTTTCAGACCCAAAGAAGGGAATTTCATTTGTAGAATGTGCATCTAACTTTCTTTACTTGAATTTTCAGTGTAAATAAAATCCAAGCACTGTTTTTCCCCTGTTGTTGCTCTTGCTGTTCTTATTAGAGTGACTGGAATCAGAGTATTCTAGGAGGTTTTAAAAGGCTTTCTTCAAACCATGTTAAAATGTGCAACAAACCTCACCATTTCTCAGCCCCCTTCACCATCTTTCTATGGTGCACATGCTCACATCCTGCCCCTCTGTCTTTCAAATATATATATATATAATTTTTGAGTCAGGCCACTGGTTCCCAAACTTTTTCAGGCCACTGCCCTCTTGGTTCCATGAACCCATCCCCAGTGGCCTACCCTATAAAAAAGCATTATTCAGAATGGCAATTTGCACAACCCACTAAAGAAGATAATAACACTATGTGGTGAGAATTAATTGCACATTTATTCAAAATCCAACTAAAACTATTTAATCAATTGATGTACTTGATCCAGTGATACTAGCTTTTCACAGTCTCATAGTCATTTACACCTCTGCTATCCCTTGCCTCTTAATACCCCAACTAGGTATTCCCACTGCCCCACCCAGGGGGTGGTACCACCCATTTTGGGAACCACTGATCTAGGCTATAAACATATTCCACAGTCTTCACATATTGTGCTAATTTAAAAGACAGCTTCCAAGTGCCAACCCATACCTTTGCTTGGTGTTTCAGCTCAAATACCCTTCTCTGTAGCTGAGCAAAGATTTTCCTTTTTAATTTACTCCATTAACTAACAGCTTTAGTTGCACAAAACAGGCTGTCAAACTTTCTTTCGCGGAAATTGTAGTGACTGTTCCTTCCATTGAAATAAATCTCATACAAATGAACAAGGGTACGAAAAGGGCAAAGGCTATGTCGACTACTGTCTCTACTACATCCTTGTTCTTTATCAGACCAAATCCAGATTAGCATCTCCCCCTGTGTGAGTGACAGCTCAGTGAAGACACTATTCATCATTTGCCACATACGGTAATTATAGACTCTGTTCAGGCTTTTGATCAGCTTTACTTCTTTTTTTTAAGAAAAAAAGAAGTAATGATGTAAGCTACACTGAGTCATCCGACAGTCCTGAGAAACTCATTTACATTTTCTGAGCAAGCTACTAGCTACAACTCTACCCCAGTCTTGCTCTTTTGACAGCTTTTTCCGGTGTCGAAGAAATAAGTTATAATCAGGTTGGCTAATGAAAGTGTAATGATCTTGGGAGATCTTTCAGCTTTCCCTATGGAAGATGAAAAACAAAACAATAATAAACAATTCACGTGTCCCACAATGCAATCTGAATTTGACAGTTTGAAAATTGCATCTTGTGTCAGCATTAAAATTGCCTCTCTCTGCTTAACAAAACCTGCGGCCCCATTGCTGCTCCATATCTAAATGCTGCGGAATGAAGTTCTACCACCTAGAATTTGTTTGCTCGCTACGTTTCGTGTCTTCTTACACTGCCTCACATCAGGTCAAAATGGATTTGCACATCACAAGAGCACATTTTTACGGATCTGCAGGGGGGATATGCTAACTCTTTTTGTGGCTGCCTTTTTACGCTTTTCAAAGATAGGTAACAGGCCATAGGAACAACCCTGCCTGGGACCCTGGGGAGCCACAGCCAACCAGAATAGACAGAATGGAGCTAGATGGCCCAATGATCTGACTCCGTTTAAGGCAGCTTCCAAAGAGTATTCTACAAGCCAGTAAGCTATTCATCCTATAGAAAAGCTCCTTTAATAGTTGTCCCTGCTTGGAACCACAGGACTCCCCATTCCCATTGTTTCCTACATTCTGCAGTTCCTGTTCTCATCTTAATACAGTGGTACCTCAGCTTACAGATGCTTCAGATTACAGATGCTTCAGGTTACAGACCATCACAAGAGGTGTTGAAACTTTGGGAGGTTGGATAGTTATAATGGAATGGCCATGGTGGTGGGGTGCACATTTTTATTCTTGTTTATTTATTATTATTACTTTGTCCAAAAAAATTAAAAAAGAATGTCTAAAATGTAAATAAATGTATAAGAAAGAAAGAAAGAAAGAAAGAAAGAAAGAAAGAAAGAAAGAAAGAAAGAAAGAGGAAATGCTAATGCTGATAAGCCTGCTTGTCCTCCAAGGTGTGGGATTTTCAAAATGCCTCGGAAGACTATTTTACCACATGAAGTCACCCCGTGGAAAACTGTCCCTAACTGGAAGAGAGCAGTGGTCACACAACACAAACAGCTCCCTGAATAAACACCCAAGAGCCAGGCTGGCCAAGCTGCTAATTCCCACAGCTTGCCCGAACACAGCTCTCTGCCTGATGTAGCAGAAGAAAACACAAGGGGCTTCCTTCACTCCCCAAACCAGAACCGTCAAAGGTATTTAATGGCTCATTTGCCAGCAACTGAATTATCCCCACGCCATTGTGCACAGATGTTTAATGCAATCAGGCAGCGAGAGAGCATGTGCCCTGGGACCCCTGAAACCGTATTTCAATGGACATCCATTCCAGCAAAGGAAAATGCTACCTTTTAATTGACATTTATTGTTTCCTTAGCGGCTGTGCTGTTTACAAAATGAAGGTCTCTCTCCTTATGAGCAGTGCATAGGAGCCCTGAGACAATTATACGGACAAATCGTTTTTGCTGGCGAATGCACTCTCGAAATAAGATCCGCTGTCAACAGATCATTAAAAGGAATAGACAATCCCCCTCCAGTTCCTTAACATTCCAATTTTCAGCATGCCGCAATACATCATTACTGTATGTTTCCTTAGCACCACTCCCAATGACCGGTTATGATAGCCTGGTACAATTTATATGAAAACTGACAAAGCATGCCCATGTACTACATGAATGGCCATTTAAAGATGAGCACATGGGCCATTATTCTCGCACAGTGATTCTGTCTGTGCTCAACTACTCATTGATGCCTGCCTAGAGATTCATCGCTAAGGAAGAGAACATATCCAGAGTTTGTGTGGAAATGGTTAAAGGTGAGGGGCGAAACGAGCAAAGCTCGAGTCAGAAATGCACTGGCTGGAAATACGTACCTTTGGTTGAGAAACTAACAGGTGAGAGCAGCAAAGGGCAAACACAATCCATATTCCTTTTATAATATATGGTGAATGTTTATTAAATACATGAATTATTCTGTGGCAGGAATCCCTCCAGCACTCATGGGAAAATGTGGCGTGATCTCTTAGAGTAATCAAATGAAACTTTTAACACATGGCATGATAAAAGTGTGCAATTTTATCACAAGAAGTTATTTGTTGTTTACTGTTGTAACAACTGTTTTCTCAAAATTTATCTTCTGTACCATGAAAATAAACAAAAACTCTCTCTCTATATATATAAAGGGGTTCTTTTTACACACACACACACACACACACACACACACACACACACACACACACTAAAGGACCCCTGGATGGTTAAGTCCACTCAAAGGCAACTATGGGGTTGTGGTGCTCATCTCGCTTTCAAGCTGAGGGAGCCGGCATTAGTCCACAGATAGCTTTCCGGGTCATGTGGCCAGTATGACTAAACCACTTCTGGAGCAATGGAACACTGTGACAGAAACCAGAGTGCATAGAAACGCCGTTTACCTTCCCATCTCAGCGGTACCTACTTATCTACTCGCGCTGGTATGCTTTCAAACTGCTAGGTTGGCAGGAACTGGGACAGAGCAATGGGAGCTCATCCCATCGTGGGGATTCGAACCGGCAACCTTCCAATCAGCAAACTCAAGAGGCTCAGTGGTTTAGACCACAGTGCCACCCATGTCCCTTCTATATATAGAGAGGGGAAGGGAGAGGGAGAGGGAGAGGGAGAGGGAGAGGGAGAGGGGGAGAGAGAGAGAGAGAGAGAGAGAGAGAGAGAGAGAGAGAGAGAAGCACTGGATGGCAGCATCCAACGGCACTGATAATATCAATTCTCGGCCTCCTGGTTGAGGACCAGTGCTAGCTCATGCACTGAGCGGCTATTGCAATCCAAGCACTGAGGCATGGAAACTAGGCTCCAACCCCACCGCCCTGCTTTGCATATAATCTTTTAATGAGAAATGGAGCTTTCATGTTTAAAACGGATTACTGGCTCCCGTATCATGTCGCACCATACAGAACCTAGGAGTGCAAGCCATCTATAAACCAATCCAATGATTGTACGCCAGTTAGAAATGGCTTCCCCTAAAAAAATATCTCCCCAGTGACTCTGCTGGTTCACTGGAGCCTGCACATTCACTGGTTAAATGGAGATACCTCGCCCTCTAATCACCTTTTCTCTTCTAGGGTTGAGTGTTAAGCTGGAGGCAAGCAAAAGCAGCTCACGAGAGAAGGAACTCTCTTTCAGCATTCATAAGCAGAGATGAAAGAGATAGTTGGGGATTATTAAAGCTAAAAGCTTCAGACCATCACCCTATCAGCAGAACCCAGATGCAGCTTTACCATCCTTGATGCAGCAGAAAAGGAAATGGCGAAGCTCTAGGCCATGAAATGGAGCTATCGATAGTGGGGTTTTTTAAAAAAAAATCATTTAAAGTTAATTTAGTGCTTGATAAAAAGGTATTAACTGAGCCCCGGGAAATGAAACCTTCAACGTATTCACAGAAAAGGTAGAGCCCGAGAGCGGTAGCAGCAACTCAACAGGAGCCTCTGACGGAACAGTATTTGCAATAATTTATCACGGCTGCAAATGTCCATTTGCAGTTTCAGTGCTTGATTTCAGCATGACAACCTAAAGGCCATTTTGAAAATGAGAGAGGTGTTTTTGCTTTTTTTAATCATTATAGTACAGTTCAAAAAGAAGAAATATTTTCCACTGTGTTTCCACATTTGCTTTCATTGCATAAAATCAAAGTCATGGTTTGGACATCAATACAGTGGTACCTTGGGTTAAGTACTTAATTCGTTCCGGAGGTCCGTTCTTAACCTGAAACTGTTCTTAACCTGAAGCACCACTTTAGCTAATGAGGCCTCCCACTGCTGCTGCGCTGCCGGAGCACAATTTCTGTTCTTATCCTGAAGCAAAGTTCTTAACCTGAAGCACTATTTCTGGGTTAGCGGAGTCTGTAACCTGAAGCGTATGTAACCTGAAGTGTATGTAACCCGAGGTACCACTGTATGAAGAAATCATAGGGTCACAGAGTTGGAAAGGACCACGAGGGTCATCTAGACTGCTCTGAATTCCTGGCCTTGTCCCTTGAAGAGGAGAATGCTGGCTCCAGTGTCACAGCAAGTCCATTAATCCATCGAGCCCAGTCCTGCAATTTTCTAGCTACCAGTGGCTCTGTCTCAGGCAGTCATCTCCCCCAGTGTTGCTGCCTGGAATTGTTTAGCTGCAAATGGTGAAGATTGAATTTGGGACCTTCTGTGCAAAGCTATGCTCTACCACTAAGCTACATACCCTCAAGAGGCAATTTAGGCTGGGATTCAACTCAGTTTCACTCAAGAGTAAACCTACTGAAAGCAATGGACCTAGCTCAATCATAGTCATCCATTTCAGTGGGTTTACTTTTGAGTAACACTTGGTTGAATACCACCCTTGGATCTGCGAACAGGCACACTTAACCTAGGAATGGGGAGAGGATGGGAATTTATTTTTCCTACCAACAAAATACTGTGGGTTCAGTACTGGGAAATACAAATACAGTGGTACCTCGGGTTAAGAACTTAATTTGTTCTGGAGGTCCGTTCTTAACCTGAAACTGTTCTTAACCTGTGGTACCACTTTAGCTAATAGGGCCTCCCGCTGCCGCAGCACCATTTCTGTTCTCATCCTGAAGCAAAGTTCTTAACCCGAGGTACTATTTCTGGGTTAGCGGAGCCTGTAACCTGAAGCATCTGTAACCTGAAGCATCTGTAACCCAAGGTACCACCGTAGCTGGGGCTATTGGGGGGGGGGTCATTAAAACAACTGTGTGTTATAAACAATATGGAAAGGGTCCGGGTGCCTGGGGGATATTATAGTTATCGCATGCTTATGGAAGAACCAAATTTGGGCTGCAAATTCATATATGAGTGTGTGTGAGAGAGTTTGTATAGAAGGGGTGGAATCATAGAATTGAAGAGTTGGAATAGACTCTGGGGGTCATCTAGTCCAACGCCCGGCAATGCAGGAATCTCAGCTAAAGCATCCATGACAGATGGCCATCCAACCTCTGCTTGAAAACCGTGTGTGTGGGGGGGGGGGGAGGAGATTGAGGTGGATCCTACAAAAAGGAAAGAGCTTTCAGAAAGCTGATAATTGGCTGGCCTACCAATTTCCAGCGCCATCAATGTTAGGTGCATTGTCACTTTCCTTTTAGGCTTACAGGAGAGGGTAGCAGATAACTGGCAGCTAATTAGCTGTCTGTTTTTGAGCCTGAAACAGTTCCAAGTATCTCCTTTCCAGGTAGGGAACTCGATTTAGCCAAAGGTGAGCTGACAAGAAGGACAAGCTCATGCTGGTTTTTCAAGCAGCCACACCGTGTAAGCTGTCATGTTGTCAGCAACTCTACCTGTCGCAGACACGCAAGAGCATTAACGCTGTGTAAAAAACACGCAGTGTGCTGGGGGGGGGGGGCACAAAGTCAGATTCCAAGGGTCAAAGATACAGAAAGTTCTGAATCACAACCAATGCATAGTGCAAGGAACTGGACGGAGCCCCCTCACTCCACCTAAAATTGTGTGTCTGCGTTCTCCATCCTTCCTTCCAGCTGTTACAGATTTTGGCAAGAGGGGGAATGCATCAGGAATGTGTTAGCAAAGATTTATTGTTCGAACTGGGTTCAGAGGGATGGTAGGGTTGATACTTAGGGACCTCTTCACACTATTCATTCTGTGTTTGCCCTATGCCTTCTGTTGCAAAGGAACCAGCTGCTTCACAGCACATTCCCATCAGACCAAAGGTTTGGCTTATATACCTATTTACAAAACGTAAGTATAACATTAGGTGGTTATTTTTATTTTTTAAAAAACTGATAAAAAGGGAGTCCCTGTCTCCATATTCTAAGAGATCGAAACTATTTTTTTTTAAAAGGAAAATGCTTTCATCACCTCTGGTTGTTTTTTTCCAGTGGCCTTCTATACTATTTTCAAGGCAACTGGTGGCGATTTAAAAAGAAGAGAGCACAGTTATCTGAAGAGCCATCTGTCTCCGCATTATAGGAGAACATTAATGATGGGGATATGTGGCTTCTTATGTAGAACAGGCACCTGAGTTATGCAGCATATCCATGCACATATTTCACTAGTGCGGGTATCTCTGTGCCTGCCAGTCATTCTGATGGAAATTAAAATTTGGGAAATAACAGGCTTTGCTCTCCAAGACCAGTGTTTCGAGTCTGCTGCGTCGTCCTCAGAGGAGGATAATAGCCTATGAAAAATTCATCACTGTGATTGTTAAACATTCATCTTCAACCGCATGTGAAGAACAGCGCTTCAGCCGCGGAAATCTCAGATTTCTCAGATCAAGGGAACTGCTATGCAAACAAAGTGAATAGCAAGATCCAATATAAAATATCTGGTCTGATTGGCTGTCTTAATTCCACTTATCCCTCCTCTCCTTGCCTCTTCAAAAAGATTTCAGCTCCCCTTAAATTCAACTTTCCTTGCAATATTCATTAGCAAAACAAAAAACCCACGAAGCTTTCTGGAAGCAGAAACGGGACATGTTTTAAAAAGCACATCGAGAATTTCTGCAGAGGACTGAATTTTAGGATAATTTTTTTAAAAAGAGAAAGATTTTGTAGACTTACACAGAGTCACCAATGTTAAAGGGCTCATGTTTTCACACTCATAATCAGAAGACAATAAAATGCCCCACAATGCATATTAAATGCGACAGGTGCAAATTCTTCTCTGTGCTAATGGACTGACAGTCAGATACAATGACTGTTTTATATCTTTCAGAAACATACAATGCAAAATCTTTCCCTTCATCCTAACTCCCCCAATCCCCATGTAAAATTTCATACACAACACTGGAAACGTAAATCTTTGGAATCAACAGTTTAAGAAGCCTTATGAGGGGGAGGGGGAGAATGAATCCAGACTGTTTTTCCTAATGACAAAATAACCAGTATGTGACTAGACCTTGCAAAAAGGCAATAAAGCCTTGATTAACAGAGTAAATAAGCAGCCTCTTGCTGCATTCAGCTCTGTAGTACATTATTTTTAGAAGACATAGTCCAGGGGAGCCCTCCAGATGAACTCAAACACCCATTATTTTTGTTTACTTGTTTATGAGTATTTATATCTTGAGTACAGTACTACTTGCAGCTCTCAAGGCAGCTTATAATATGTTTAAAATACAGTAAAGTAGACAATACTACTACAGTTATTAGGGACGGGGGCAAATGTATATATATATATTTATACAGTGGTACTTCAGGTTAAGTACTTAATTCGTTCCGGAGGTCCGTTCTTAACCTGAAACTGTTCTTAACCTGAAGCACCACTTTAGCTAATGGTGCCTCCCGCTGCCGCAGCACCGCCGGAACATGATTTCTGTTCTCATCCTGAAGCAAAGTTCTTAACCCGAAGTAATATTTCTGGGTTAGCGGAGTCTGTAACATGAAGTGTATGTAACCTGAAGCGTATGTAACCCGAGGTACCACTGTATACCTTTCGCCACACACGCCTGTTTGCCCATGTCCCAACAAGCATTACTCTGCAGGTGAATCTCCTGGTCTGGAACTGAGAATTGAAGCAGCTAGGGGTTTAGTCCCTCACAGCCCAGGGCTTCCTTGCTGGTTTGCTCCTGATGTCTGTCACAGCCCCTGGCTTAAACATAGGAGGAAAACTTCCCATTGGGCTGATGGGAGTTGGAGCCCAATGACATTTGGAAGGTACTGCACTGCCTATTCCTTCCCTAAGTTCACCTCTCTTTCCCATTCTGCAAAAAGTCTCTACTATGCCTTTCAAAGAAATGATTATTAGCTATAATGGGAACCCAATAATCACCCTGATTTGTCTCAAGTTCTAGAAAATGCAGCCATTTCTGAACTGCAGAGTCAAACTAGTGATGTTGTTACAGTGGTACCTCGGGTTACATACGCTTCAGGTTACAGACTCTGCTAACCCAGAAATATTACCTCGGGTTAAGAACTTTGCTTCAGGACGAGAACAGAAATCGGGCTCCAGCGGCGCTGCGGCAGCAGGAGGCCCCATTAGCTAAAGTGGTGCTTCAGGTTAAGAACAGTTTCAGGTTAAGAACAGACCTCCAGAACGAATTAAGTTCTTAACCCGAGGTACCACTGTATTTGAATGGTTGGATTCCCCCCTGCCCCAAATAAATAGCAGCCATTGGAGAGCTGAGGTCAAGGGGAAGGGACTTGGGACCTGTCAGACTTGTCATTCACAATGAAAAAGAAGCTCCTATTCTTGCCAATCATATCACAGCACTCCTTCTACGTACTATAAATACAAATAACTAGCGACATCCGAGTCCAGGAAGTGTTAAAGCCATTTAAAACATATGAACAAGACTCGTGCGACACTTCATCTCTACAAGGTAGCTCAGTGCTGATGTTACTAGCCTGAGTTATGGCTGGAAAACCACTGTCTGCACACTCCCTCTGCTTTTTGTTGTTGTTGTTATTATTTATATTTTATCACATTTTCCATGAACTACAGAAAAGAAAAAAGTGTCGTGCTCTCAGCAGCCACCACCACTCCTCTTCCCTCTCCATCAATCTACATTGTTTATTTATTTGATGAATAAATGCAAATAACAAGGGGGGGGGGACTGGGGGAGGCGGTCATACACTACGCAAATGCCCTTTTAAAAAAGCAGCTTTATATACCTCATTTCTGATTGTTATCGCTATCAGCTGGCATACATTTCTAGGTAGCTACTCCTTACTGTGAATTTATCCTCAATGTTGTGCTTACTCCATAAAACCTGTTAATGCGCTATTTGCCTGAGCCACATTTTTTATGTGACTGGATTGAAATTCCCCTGCATAGGGTAGATCTGGGTCTACCCCCCATGGGGGGGGGGGGAGGGAGTACATTTTAGCAAAGGTCCTTTTAGGTATGGAAGAGTTTATCTTCAGGGTCACTATCCCAATCAACTTTCCATGAAGGTGGACAAAAGTGTTGTTACACTCACAGTACTAACTGGCTAATTCTTAGCGCTGCACTTTTGCACGCCTGTATTCCCAATAAAATCTGTCGCCATCTTAATTGGTTTCTTTGTCAGTCATCACAAAGCGCTCAACTTTTCCCTCTCTCCAAAAGTCCTCACATTTAACTATCAGCTCAGTTCACTCCCTCGTTTAAAGGTTTTATAAATGTCTTAAAACACGGAGCCAATTAAAAACCTGATCTTTTGACAGATACTCTCAGGTACATAAAGCGCTTCCAAGCACTCCCTGTTGAACTTCCCTGGTCTGTCCCTTTACAGCTCAGCCTTTTATCCTCTAACCTGCCCCCAGCTTGCTGCAACAACCCAATCAATGCATAATCTCTGAACCCAACCAGATCACAGTTGTCTTCTTAAATTTCACAATGCAGAGGCAGTCTGTGAAAGAGCAAGAAACTAAAAACAGATCTCCCAGGTAACAAACTAATGAATCCAATCTCCTTTTTCTACCTCTGATTGCCATGTCTGATTTGCTTGAGAGAGAGGCACTGAGCTGGCGGGGGAGAGAAATCTCTGTTGCAACAATGAGAAGAATCAAAATGAACAGGAACATGAAATTTATTACGGTCAGAGACCAGTTTGAAGAATCAAAATGTTTATGGCAGGTTGCATGACTGCTGCTGAAACATCAAAACGTTCGGGACAGCATGTCATCTCCTGCTAGAGCAACCCTTCAAATCACCAGTGGGCAATTCTCTCACTCAGACTGCACCTTTGCAGCTCAACACCTGGATGAAGCCTGTTTTCACTCTCTGCTGCTTAGCTTTGGTACAAGTTCTGCTCCAAAGCTACTCTGTTCCCACAGCTGTCACAGAAAAGATCCCTTGCCCAGTGTTCAAACCTCCAAGCAAAAAAAACAATAAAAAAATAAAATAAAAAGGGAAATGCAGGCCTTGGTTTCCCTGGCAACACTATCTTCTTTGCAAAGTACCTCCTGTATCTAAGCAACAGGGCATTCTCCCAAGTTGCTGGCAGGCTGAATCCACTGCTTTAACCAAGAACAAAAAAGGTACCCAAGAACAAGGCACATAGACCTGGAGTAGTGCATGGAGCCGTGACCTTTTCTGGAAATTAAAGTGAAGGATGTATTTGGATGGTGGCTGCTTCCTACAGTGAGATTTTTTAGCCCAGGAGCACTCTGTCTCAAGTTGGGTCTGTGCTCCTGACATGCAAGATGAAAAGGTGTTTGCCACTCTTAATACTTTGGTCTGTGCTGATAACATTTTTAAACCCAACAGTTCTTAGATTCTTTCTTCCATTTTCTTGAGACCCACTGCCAAAGACTCCGTTTCAAATCCCAATTGCATATTTGCTCCAGAGGCAAGCCTAATCAGGCTGCCAGCCTAGCCCTGTTCTTTAAACTCAGTTCCTCCAATTAGCTGGCTACAGAAACCATCAGCTGCTGTGGAGAACTCTCAGAACTTCCCTCTGTGTTTTGCTTGAGTCATCTGAATAAGTTGGAAACAGCTCTACGTTTTTCCCATTAACTTTACCAGGTTGCTTTCCCTCCCAGGCTTACTGATACTTGAGGTGTGGCCAATCTGAGCTCACTTTATGTTCTCAAATACACCTTCCTCCTACATAGAACTCAGCCTACATAGTGGAATAATCTCTCCTGCCCAGAATAGATCAGAACATGACCTAGGAGTCTTTTTTGCTCAGAAAGATAATGATCGCGTCCTCTTTACTCAGCACTGAATGTTGACAAAGTACACGAGAGATGAAAATCTTCTTGGCACACAAGGTTGCACTTATAAATCCTCAGGCATGCTACTTTAATGAAAAGTCTTTAAATAATGAAAAAGTGTGATACTTTCCCCTCCCCATCAAACTACTTGCTATTTCCTGTAGAAGCTTTTGTAAAAACAAAAACAAAACCTCAACCTTGACCGGAATTTAATAGCCACTTAAATTCAGCTTCCCTTTGATAAGAAAGAAGACTCTAGAATACCGCAAGTTCCCCCCAGACCCAATTAAGTCAATTGTAAAATCTCTTTCCTCAGCAAATCACATCTCTGCTAAACAAATGGGAAAGAAATTATGGAAGCTGCTGACCTTCTCCTCTTAAACTGATGACACTTGGATACTAATACTCTGCAGACCCTTGATATCATGAACCATCCATCTGAAGACATTCATCATGAGTCCTCTGGTTTCATTGAGTCCTCTGGTTGCACTGAGTCCTCTGTTTTCAAAATGGTTTTGAAACCATTTCCAATGGTTTACAATGGGCTTCACAACAGTTATTGAGCAGCCTCCCAGATCCCTATAGATCGTTTCTTTTCCAAGAGTAATCAAGACCTTAGGGGGTCATGTTTCAAGGTTAGATCAATGGCTCTCATTTGGTCTGAACAAACCCTACCAACTACTCAGTATCTTCAAACTGGTAATACTTCCAAGCATTCTGACTCTTTACAATGATGTTCGCTTTCAGACCACACACCCAGGTTGCAATTCCCACTTAGCTGGGAATACTTACATAGGACTGCACTTTACTAGGCAAAACAGCAATGGGGAAGGTATCTGCTGTATTAATTACTAAGGCTACATGGGTCAAGAAAGGAATAACTCTATTTGTCAAGACTGAGTTTGTCCAGCTGGGTCCTTTATCTGTAAGTTGTTCTCTCTGAATTATCTCCTATGCCACTCAAGAATATATGGCATACATTCTATCTCCGGCACACATGTAGAAAATAAGAAAGATTGTTCTGTTACTCCCTGCACTATCACAGCCAATGCTTCTAGAACAGGAAACAGAGGCAGCAGCAATTTTGATATTAACTGCATAGGTTGGGAGCTGGGAGTACCACTTTACAGTGGCTCTGATGCTAAGAGAAACTATTTCCTACACCCTATGGGAATTATTCCCTGGGGTTCCTTAGGATTCAATATCATCTTCCATGTTTTAAAATACCCACATGAAACCACAGACTTAAAATCATCCACATCAATGTTTCCCAAACTTGGGTCTCCAGCTGATTCTGGACTACAATTCTCATCATCCCTGACCACTGGTCTTGCTAGCTAGGGATGATGGGAGTTGTAGTCCAAAAACAGCTGGGGACCCAAGTTTGGGAAACACTGATCTAGAGAGTTGGAATAGGGTACGATCAGTATGCTGACTATCAGTGTTAATTCTTCTTTTCATCAGTGCCAGGTGAGGTGTGATCAGACTGCCTAGATATGGATTTGACAAAGGCAAACATACTGAAGCTCAATCTGTGTAGAGATGAAGATGGTGAGATGCTCAGTCAATGCCTCCTCTTGATGGGGCCACACTCCTGCTTTATGGATCTGTTTCATGGTCTGGAAGTACGCCTGGACTCACAAATGTTGCTCCCATGTCTGACTCTTGGCATATCTGGTAATTTAAGCTACTCCTTGTGAGGTCAGATTGAGTCCTCAGGCTACCAGCAGCCAATCCCTGCAAGACAATGAAGTGTACATCCCTAATGTTTTCATTCCTAGAATTTTCTACTGCTGAGGTGTTGATGTGAAATAAGTTGTGAATATGGACAAGCAACTCAACTTTCTAATGCTCAGCTGTGAAGACCCCAGACAGACATTTACTAATGTGATACCAGTAAATGCTTAAAGCCAAAGAAGCAAAGAGACCAAGCCGGGGGGGGGGGTGGATGAGACTTTGTCATTAACAGATAAAGGTAAAGGTAAAGGTACCCCTGCCCGTACGGGCCAGTCTTGACAGACTCTGGGGTTGTGCGCCCATCTCACTCAAGAGGCCGGGGGCCAGCGCTGTCCGAAGACACTTCCAGGTCACGTGGCCAGCGTGACAAAGCTGCATCTGGCGGGCCAGCGCAGCACACGGAACGCCGTTTACCTTCCCGCTGGTAAGCGGTCCCTATTTATCTACTTGCACCCGAAGGTGCTTTCGAACTGCTAGGTTGGCAGGCGCTGGGACCGAACGACGGGAGTGCACCCCGCCGCGGGGATTCGAACCGCCGACCTTTCGATCGGCAAGCCCTAGGCGCTGAGGCTTTAACCCACAGCGCCACCCGCGTCCCCCATTAACAGATACAGAAGCCCAAAATAACTGAAGACAATCTTGCCGTTTTATTATAAATTGAACTAAATTAGCCTAATGAAACCAGAAGATTCTAATGTATTCAGTCTGAAAATCTGTTCAACAAATGTAACTTCAAATCCAAATAACTTTCCAAATATGTGCCATATTTCAACCCTGTATATCACAAGTCTTTCAAAAACACATTTCTCTTCCATGCCAGTGATAATGATTTAGCTGAGATTCCTGCACTGCAGAGAATTGGACTAAATGACCCTCAAGGTCCCCTTCACTCAACTCTACAATTCTGTGATTCTATTATCTCCTTCCTTCACAACATAAAATCAACCAATCAAGTTTGTTGTCAATATAATTAACAAGAAGAAATCAGGCTACAGTTATGATTCAACAAAACAAACTCACTGGAAAGTACAGATGGGGAGAGATTCAACTAAGTTTGCACTAAAAGCCAAATCTATCAAATTCACACTTTCTGAAGCAAAATGAGAACCGAAACACAGCCACCCTCCAAAAATTCACACTTTCCCAAATTTAGCAATTCCAACCCCAACCAATGTTTACAAAAATGAATATTTTAGGGGAAATGTCTATAAAAATGAATATACTGGTGTAACATTAGAAAAGCATTGTATTAGGAGAAGATACTTGCCAAAAAAAGTATCTTAGTCAACTGCATTCAAAAATATGTTTATTGGGAGAAATTTGCACTAAAATGCTGAGGAATTTTTATGAGGGGTTTTTTGGGGGGTGGGTGTTTGCAAATTGCTGCAGAAATGTGGAGACCTAAATTTCAGACTGGAAAACTGAGAAACCAAGCAAACTGAAATTTGTTTGTTTGACAGTTCCTTGCATCCCGACTTGAAAATCAACACAATTTTTCATCAAGATTAATTGTCCGCTGTGTTATTATATATTTTGCACTCAATGTTACAAAAATTCCAGATGTAGCCACTTTAGCACTTAAGAGAATTTTACCTTCGGAAACTCAACACAAAAAGAAAAAACAATTGCACCACTCAAGTTTGTGAGAAATGAGTATCTTTTTCTATTACTCCAGTCTATTATGATATACAGTTTTCATGGTCTAAAGTGCTCATACCTGTGGCTTGTTGACGCTACAGCCTATAACTGCAGCCATTCAGAACAGCAGCCAACAATAAATAGTAGAGGGATTCACACAACTATCCATTTGCTTAGGACTAGGCACTGATTAATGTCTTGTGGGTTACGGGTATAAAGAGAAAAATCAGCTTGCACCTTTGGTGGCATAAGGTGTGTGCAAGTGTAATGCAAGGCACTCAGATGTGTGGTATTGAATGACCCACCACTGGCCAATAAAAGAACCCTGACAGTGTTCTGAGCAAGGCTTTAGAATGTACCCCATTGGTGGAAAGCTATGCCGCAAATTAAGTACCGTATATACTCGAGTATAAGCCGACTTTTTCAGCACATTTTTTATGCTGAAAAAGCCCCCTATAGCTTATACTTGAGTGAGGCAGGCGGCGGCGGCAGAGGGACGAGTGGCCTGAAAGGAGCCCTTTTGGGCTGCTCCTTCCTCCTCCGCTGACTTTGCTGCTGTCAGTGGCGGTGGAGGAGGAACAAGCAGCCCAAAAGCAGCCCTTTTGGGCTGCTTGTTCTTCCTCCGCCGCTGCCGCCACCACCAGGTTTGTGGTGTGGTGAACTGGCTTATACTCGAGTCAATAAGTTTTTTGTGCTAAAATTAGGTGCCTCGGCTTATATTCGGGTCGGCTTATACTTGAGTATATACGGTACCTTAACATCCGGACCCTAAACGTTCTATTGCAGTCTTTCTCAGCCTTGGATCCCCAGATATTGTTGGACTACAACTCCCATCATCCCTAACTAGCAGTACCAGCTGTCAGTGATGGTGAGAGTTGTCATCCAACATCTGTGGCACCAAGGTTAAGGTCATTTGCCTGCAACACCACTGCAACAGCATCAGAATCCCAGTTGATTTAATATTTAATGTTAGGTAGGTGTAGCAACCGATGCATTGCATTCCAGTCACATTATTTCTCAATGCAGCCCAGAGGTTTTTTAAAAAAACCATTCATTTTGTTACTCTGCTCCTTCTTTTTCCAGTTTCTACAGTTGTTGATCCTTCCATGCATACCAGTCACACATGTGCAGCTGATCTTATTCACTGACACTACAAGGCAGCATATTGCTAAGAGAAACCAAAAAGCTATTGCGGGGCGGGGGGAAGAGACGACATCGAGTGTGCAAATTCCCTCTTCCTATCTTTAAGTCAGATTTTTAAAAGAAGAGCAGAATGGTATTTAGACTTTTCTTTTACACCTTGCTAATTGTTCTTTGCAGTAGATCCGTAACATTTTAATTCATTTCGATTTCTCGCCATCACAACCACCCAACAAGCAAAGATGGACCAGAATAAACAGGCTCTGATTAAATGCATAATTAATGTTCCGTGAAAAAAAATGGCATCTAAGAATATGAATTAGCAAGTCCTACTCCGCCATTTGGCAGCTCCCGTCTATATCAATTTATTCCCTTCATTAGTTCCTGGCTCAGAGCAAACGAACAGGCTTTTGCTCCGACTCCTGAAGGCAGCAAACATGAAGCAGGCATGTAAAGTGGATTGTGCCCCGCTCCATTATCTTTGCCACATGTTATCTAGCTACAAGCGGTGTTATCAGAAATGAAAAGAGGATTCTTTGCCAGAAGTTACAAAACAACATGAAGCAGAAAGTACCCATGCCTCAGGCATTAAACTGCGGAAGGAAGGATGGAATCACCAATGCCCCCATTTGTACAGCGTTATTTTGCATCTGATACCAGTTTTAAAAAATAAGGATTCCCTGTGTTCTCAAAAGCTTACAGTCTACTAAAGCTCCCTCCATCTTATCCTATTTTACAAAAAAAAATACGTGTTTTAACATATTTCCATGGAAATGTTAATGTATTAAAAACTAAATTTTTGTAATTCCTATGATATTTGTATGTGAAAGTGCTACAATAGCTGTAAGAGTTCACTGCTCACATGTGCAGTGCAGAGATTTCAGATCACATCACAGGAAAGCCATTTGTATGTTGTGAGTGTGTGTGTGTGTGTGTGTGTGTGAGAGAGAGAGAGAGAGAGAGAGAGAGAGAGAGATGATGAAGAAGAAGAGTTTGGATTTGATATCCCGCTTTATCACTACCCTAAGGAGTCTCAAAGCAGCTAACATTCTCCTTTCCCTTCCTCCCCCACAACAAACACTCTGTGAGGTGAGTGGGGCTGAGAGACTTCAGAGAAGTGTGACTGGCCCAAGGTCACTCAGCAGCTGCATGTGAAGGAGCGGGGAAGCGAACCTGGTTCCCCAGATTACGAATCTACCGCTCTTAACCACTACACCACACTGGTTCCAAGTTTGTATTGTGGCATAAGGCGTGGTCCACACATGTAACAGTGTATGTTGGAAATGGGACTGCAAGGTAGTGAGGTGACAAGAAAGGACGGTGCCACTTTGGTCTTATTCTTTTTAAAGATACTTCATTAAAAAAAAAAATTCCTTACAAGTAGATAACTAGCTTAGCAAAAAGAATGCTGGTCTAGAACACTGGTCTTCAACTTATCATGTCACAGCCTGATCTAAGATGGGTTGCAGCAGCAGCAGCACCATACCAATATATGGTTAAAAATAAATGAAGAAATGGGTCCACACATGCATGTTTGGATTAAAGGTTGGTCATCGGAAAAGGTTGAATACTACTGGCCTAGAAGAAGTTCTTTTATCAACATGAAATGAGAAGCGGACGGATAATGTATTATTTACTTGTTTGTTTGCTTGCTTGCTTGCTTGCTTGCCTAATATAACAGCATTTTAATATAGCAGAAGTGAGGAAGCTTTGACCCTTTGGATGTTGCTGACCTACAACTCCCATCAGCCCTGTCTACTGGCCATGCTTCCTAGGATTTATGGGAGTTGTAGTTCAGTGACACCTGAAGGGCCAAAGCTTTTCCTGCCTCTGATATATGTATGCCAGCTCCCTGCTCCATGGGGCTCACCATCTAAAAGAGGGAAACAACAGAGGAAGGGAAGAAATGGAGGTATGGGTAGGCAAGGGAAGAAAATGTGACCACTTCAAGGACATACAGTGGTACCTCAGGTTAAGAACTTAATTCGTTCTGGAGGTCCGTTCTTAACCTGAAACTGTTCTTAACCTGAGGTACCACTTTAGCTAATGGGGCCTTCTGCTGCTGCTGCACCGCCAAAGTACAATTTCTGTTCTCATCCTGAAGCAAAGTTCTTGACCTGAAGCACTATTTCTGGGTTAGCGGAGTCTGTAACCTGAAGCGTATGTAACCCGAGGTACCACTGTACTTTGACTTAGTTAAAAAAATGTATAGGGACTAGGGAGAACAGGCTGCTTCGGCAGGAGTGGAACGGGAGAGAAAGAAGGGCACAAATGAGGGTCTAACAATAAGCATGGCACTGATTTGGCTTCAAGGAGTTTGAAAGCATTAGCCCCTTGAAAAACCACAGATCAGGTGCCTAACTAGTTCTTAACCATTGATCCGGTGGTAGTGCCCAACAAGAGCCAAGCACCTCTTTGTGTATCTATCAAGGGAGAAATATATTCTTGAAGCACAAAGATAAGTCAAAGCAGATCCAGGTTTACTGCAGGTCTAAGCCAATTGGAGCCGATTTTAGACTTTTCGAAAGCACTAGAAGAATAACATCCAACACAAACATTCCCTTTTGCTCCTGAAACAATTGGTGCAGGGTTATTAAAAGCGTCAAAAGCCTCAAGAGCACACCTACAAGAGCAGAAGGCTGGCAAAGAGAAGCTCGATGCATCTGAATGAACTTGGGTTCGTTATCCAAGAAGCAGCCTTGGCCAGCTGCCTGTCGCTGGAGCTCACCTGGTGCTCAACTAACAGAAACTGCATGTCATTTCCAATTTATTACAAGCCTTTCAGACCTGGCTCTAATGAGAAGTTGCAGCACCCCAGAACAGCTGCCTACATTTGCAAGGAAATTAGCTGTGGGATGGCAGAGGGATCAGGTTGAGAGGCAAGGCAATTGGTGGTATCTGTTGCACCTCAGAGAATATATGTTGGTGTAACCTCCATGGTGGAGATCACAAGTTCCAATCTTCTAGGATAAATACAATATACCGTATTTTTTGCTCTATAAGACTCAGTTTTTCCCTCCTAAAAAGTAAGGGGAAATGTGTGTGCGTCTTATGGAGCGAATGCAGGCTGCGCAGCTATCCCAGAAGCCAGAACAGCAAGAGGGATTGCTGCTTTCACTGTGCAGCGATCCCTCTTCCTGTTCTGGCTTCTGAGTTTCAGAATATTTTTTTTCTTGTTTTCCTCCTCCAAAAACTAGGTGCGTCTTGTGGTCTGGTGCGTCTTATAGAGCGAAAAATATGGTAGATCTTAGCTTTGGGGACAGGGAGAGAGCCTTGTTATATAGAAGCCTGCTTTCCGATAAGATATCCAAAATGTTTCCTATCTCTTCCCTGTCTACATCACCCCCCAGCAAGTCAGAAAAAAACTAGTGTGCAGTGCACTGTGACTTATTCACACGATAGTGTTCCCCACCCACCACCCCACTTAAGCAGTCGTCTCCAGACTCCCCACAGTACGTAGCTTGCAATCAACTCCATGCCATTCTTGTCTGCACAAGGCACAAAGTTCTACAGTCAAGACAGCCCTATCACTAAATCTATCATTTTTGCGTAGCGACTCTTTAGGGACTTGTAGTTTTTGGTTCAGCTTGGTTGCATCTGAGTTCTTGCAACTGTTTGCACCGCAGACTAGTTCCGTGGCTCCAACTCTATCGACGTGTTGAAGGTTCAAGCTTCTCTCTCTTTTGTGCAAAGGTGTGGGACTTTGTGGCCTTTCTGATGACGTCCAAGCTTGATTAGTAAAGGCCACCTTCCCATCTTAAAGAGTGCTAAGCCTTATAGTCTACTGGAAGGCAAAGCAGAGAATGAAACCGTTTACTCTGTGGACTGTGGGTTGCAAGACAAACACACCGTCCACTAGCTGACCTGAAATATAAATTCTGACAACACTGCTATCTCACACCGCTAGCAACATTACAGAGAAGAAGAAACACATTAATGCCATGACCTTTAAGGAGCAGGAGATCATTTCTAGGGCCTCTATAATTGCCTGAAGGCAGCTTTGTGCTGTATAGGAACATAAAAAGGTTAGGCAGGTTCTTTCAAGATTTCTCTCCAGCAACAGTGAGACTATTGTCATTAACCTACTGCCAGGAGAAGTGGGGAAGAAGCACTTTGTTTCTGTCTTTTACAAAAGGTCTTTCCTTTTTTTTTTTTTTTTTTTTTGCTTTCAATTGAGAGACAATAAAAATAATTCACTGCTGCCCAGCTGACAGAGCAGCAGGACGCCAAGTCACTAAGGTATATCCACTCCCTGCCTCAATCACCATTTGAAGCCATGAATCTTGACAGTTATGAAGGAGGGGTGAAATCCAGCTCCCAGTGCTTGACCTTTCACAGTTGGAAGCCAAGCTGCACCTTTTAGATCTAGCTGCTCCCTGATTTCAGCACTCATGCTGTTCCTGAGCTTCACACAGCAAATGATGCTTCCACAATAGAAGACTGCACAAACAATCCTTTTAATCATCAGTAAGGATTAACACTTTCTGCCCTTTGCCGCAGTGTTGTTGTTGTTTAGTCATTTAGTCGTGTCCAACTCTTCGTGACCCCATGGACCAGAGCACGCCAGGCACTCCTGTCTTCCACTGCCTCCCACAGTTTGGTCAGACTCATGTTTGTAGCTTCGAGAACACTGTCCAACCATCTTTTCCTCTGTCGTCCGCTTCTCCTTGTGCCCTCCATCTTTCCCAACATCAGGGTCTTTTCCAGGGAGTCTTCTCTTCTCATGAGGTGGCCAAAGTATTGGAGCCTCAGCTTCACAATCTGTCCTTCCAGTGAGTAGTGTTGCCGCAGTGTTACAAGGCATAAATTCTGCAAGAACGTCTTCTCCCCAGTTCTAGGCTAAGAAAGCTACATTACGTGAAAATCTACCTCTCATGTAGGCTGTATAAGAGGGGCATGAGAAGAGTCCTGCTGGATCAGGACAATAGCCCTTCTAGTACAGTGGTACCTCGGGTTACATACGCTTCAGGTTACAAACACTTCAGGTTACAGACTCTGCTAACTCAGAAATATTACCTCGGGTTAAGAACTTTGCTTCAGGATGAGAACAGAAATCGTGCTCCGGCGGCACAGCGGCAGCAGGAGGCCCCATTAGCTAAAGTGGTACCTCAGGTTAAGAACAGTTTCAGGCTAAGAACGGACCTCCGGAACGAATTAAGTACTTAACACGAGGTACCACTGTACAGCCTCCTGTTCTCACAGTGGTCCACCAGATGCCCATAAGAGGCTTGCCGGCAGGACCCTGAACGCAACAGCAATGTCCCCATTTGTGATTCCCAGCAGCTGGCGTCCACAGAATCATGGAGTTTGAAGGGACCACAAGGGTCATCTAGTCCAACCCCCTGGAGCAGTGCAGGAATATTTTGCCCAACATGGGGCTCAAACCCACGATCCTGAGATTAAAAGTCTCATGCTCTACCAACTGAGCTGTCGCAGCTGATCTGCACCTTAGCCATCAAGGTTCGTAGCTACAACGCAGTGTGTCCTGTGCACACATAAGTAAAAAAGATGAGAAATTGCAACCTGGCCATAATCATTTGAAAGGATTTGGAAAGTCTGTGGAAAATGCCCCCCAATGAGAATGTGAGCCCTCTGTTCTTTAGGCTCACCTAGGTTTATATGCTGGAATTGGCAGCATCAGGCAGGTTGCTTGAACTTTGCTGGCCTCAGGCAGAAAGCTGGAGAAAGCAGTCTTCTGCTTGCTGGCTCACAGAACAGCTTAATAATATTAATGGGCTTTCTGGAATCTAAGAACCAGGACTTGCCAAGAAGATTACTGACATTCTCCTGGTGTTTGTCTGGTGGCAGAACTGTCTTTCTTGTCTTTGGGTTCTCAGAAGGTTGCCTTTCTGGCTTCACTTTGCAAATGATACCCCAGGAAGTACTGTGTCCAGATTGTCTTCCACAGGGCTAAAAAAAATTTTTTCCCCTTCTCCTTTTAATTGGCTTTTGTTACCCAAGAACACGAAAGAATATTTTAAAAGATTCTTATTATTATCAAGATGTAAAGAAGAGTAAAATGATACAAAAATATATATCCTAAAATGACTTAATCAGGGGTGTCATTATCCTTCATAAATACTAAGTGCAATATATTATTACTATGCTTAGTGAATCTATTGCTTTCACTGGCAACCAAACTCATGTAGTTCCTAATTTATCATATTTCACCTATATCATATAATTTATACCAATTGCAAGAGCATAAAATCTATGCAAATCCAAACCATTCCTAGCTTCACTTACTGAATTTGGCCCAATTCTTTATACTCAGCATGTCCTTATAACTTTGCTCTTAATTTAATTACCAGCAAGTGTTCCCATAATTTCCTTACTTGTTCTATTTTGCACTTCTTCCAGTAAAAAGGTAAAGGTAAAGGACCCCTGACAGTTAAGTCCAGTCGCGGATGACTCTGGTGTTGCGCCGCTCATCTCACTTTACAGGCCGAGGGAGCCGGCGTTTGTCCGCAGACAGTTTTTCCGGGTCATGTGACCAGCATGACTAAGCCACTTCTGGCACAACGGAACACCGAAATCAGAGCAGCGCATGGAAACACCGTTTACCTTCCCGCCAGAACGGTACCTATTTATCTACTTGCACTTTTTGGCATGCTTTCAAACTGCTAGGTTGACAGGAGATGGGACGGAGCAATGGGAGCTCATCCCATCACGGGGATTCAAACCGCTGACCTTCTGATCAGCAAGCCCAAGAGGCTCAGTGGTTTAGACCGCAGTGCTACCTGTGTCCCTACTTCTTCTTCCAGTGCCTAGCATATATCCATGCAAAGGGGTAAGTATATGCAACACCTGTGTCTGATATTTCTTTTGGCATGCTGTGCTTGACATAATTTAACAAGCATAGCAGTAGGTTAGTTGTTACCAGGATCTGAAAATTAAAAAATAAATAAATTATAGCTTCAGCCACCATACACCAACATCCTTCTGCTTTAAGACATTTCCACAAGTTAAAAACACCTGATCCCAAAGGATTCAGTGCACTGCCAAAAACTTCAGCAAAGAGGTAGAAACTTACTGAGCCCAAAATCTTCATTCACCATTCCAGCGCTCCATTCTATATTTCCAACACAGCTATGAAAAATTCACAGAGCATCTCAGCACAACCTGCTCCTCGTTCCTTAGCTTCTGTTTCTTTCTCTCTCTCTCTCTCTCTCTCTCTCTCTCTCTCTCTCTCTCCAATGAACAGCAGCAGCACAATGCTTTACACCAGTGTTTCCCAAACTTGGGTCTCCAGCTGGACTACAACTCCCATCATCCCTAGCTAGCAGGGCAAGTGGTCAGGGATGATGGGAACAGTAGTCCAAAAACAGCTGGAGACCCAAATTTGGGAAACACTGCTTTAGACTCTGCCGATCCAAAAATTCCCACTGCTTCACATGTGTCATTTTGGAGAGGGAAAACTTTAACATCTAAAATATCTCCATCTATTCAAATGGAATATAAAAGGTAAAGTGTTATAGGCTCTTCTTAAAAGAGATGTGTTGCCCATTCCCATATTATCTTGGGTTGCAAGAAGTCAGACTTAAAGCATTTATTCCTCCAAAAAATCCCAAAACGACTAAGAATATGGGACAGTTGGGGAGTGTACTCTTCATAATTTTCTTTTGAACTCTTCACTACTCAAGATACAGGATTTAAAATAAAATCAGAAATATTAAGCATAAAACCTGCTGAAATAAATTGCAAATGTTGTAGTTTCCTAAAGATTTAGGTAGATTTAGTAGCAATAATATGTTTATTTGCTTCCAAGTGGGGATGTGGTGGGGATGCACACATTTGCTAACTGTTGAACAAATCCAAAAAGGCACTTAAAATTTCACTCTGATGCCACCGAAGCAGATAACAAAAAGCTGTATTATTTCAAAGGATTGTGAGTTCAGTTGAGGGTATGCATAGGGAAAATTGTGAAAAGAAAAGAAGGTTCCTAAATTGTGAAGTCATTTTCTCCAGGCTGTCCGGTTCTTGGAAGGACAACACAAAAAAAGTGTGTTTAAACAGTGAAACAGAAATAAAAAGAATGCATGTCACTCTGAAAATTCTGTGGATTACATTTAGCAACTCAGATTAGCTCCACCTCCTGAACAACTAGGGTCTTCAAGAGTGAGACATTGGCACTAAGAAAGAGTTTGGTGCTTACCTGGAATGTTGTGTATTGTTATTGCTAAGATGAGCAGCATGATCCGCCTCCAGCTATTGCTTGCTGGCGCTGAAGTGCTGTCTCTGAGATTTTGGGATGGAGCAGAAACATCTGGCTGAGGAGCTCCAGCACCTTTCTTCCTCTGATAAGGTTCCCCATTTTCACCTTTATCTAGAGCAAGAAGAAGAGAAACAAAGTGACTTTTTTAAAAATGAAAAAGGCTAGGGTTCAGTCTTAGATAAGTTTAAAAACAAAGCAAAAGGGGGGGAATGGGAAATAATAATAATAATAATAATAATAATAATAATAATAATAATAATAATAAAAAATAATAATAATAATAATCTGCCGCTATTACAGGTTCTGAGTGGATAAAACTTGGGGCTCACAGGCCACAGCCTGCATACTTAAAGGTAAAGGGACCCCTGACCATCAGGTCCAGTTGTGACCGACTCTGGGGTTGCGCGCTCATCTCGCTCAAGAGGCTGGGAGCCAGCGCTTGTCTGCAGACAGCTTCCGGGTCATGTGGCCAGCATGACTAAGCCGCTTCTGGCAAACCAGCGCAGCACACGGAAACGGCGTTTACCTTCCCACCGAAGAGCGGTCCCTATTTATCTACTTGCAGTTTGAGGTGCTTTCAAACTGCTAGGTTGGCAGGAGCTGGGACCGAACAACAGGAGCTCACCCCGTCGCGGGGATTCGAACCGCCGACCTTCCGATCAGCAATTCCTAGGCTCAGTGGTTTAACCCACAGCGCCACCCGTGTCCCCGCCTGCATACTTAGCACCCCCCAAAAATCTAACTAGATAGTCAAACTGAAATAAAGCAGGAGTGTAAAGGCTAAGGAACTGGGAGTAGCGTGAAGTCGCAGAAGAGTCTGTGGCACAACATGTAACAGAATCAAATTCCACACATACAACAACTGTGTCCCTTCTACCTTAGGGTAGAAAACCCCTGATGCATAAGAACCATTATGTACCATATTTTTCGCTCCATAAGACGCACCCGACCATAAGATGCACCTAGTTTTAGAGGGGGAGAACAAGGGGGGGAAATATTCTCTCCCTCTCTGCGCAGCACCCCTTCAGCGAAGCGGCAGGAGAAGCGGAGCCCCTTCCGTTTCTCCTCCCGCTTCGCTGAAGGGGCGCTGTGCAGAGAGGGAAAGCTGTGCAGCGCCTCTCCAGCGAAGCAAAACGAGGAGAGCAAGAGAGGTCGGTGCACAACGCTGCGCTCCGTAGGCTTCGCGTTGCTTTCGCTGAAGCCATGGAGCCTGCATTCACTCCATAAGACGCACACACATTTCCCCTTACTTTTTAGGAGGGGAAAAGTGCATCTTATAGTGCGAAAAATACGGTATTTATACAGCTTGTAGCAGGGAGAAATTGGGCAGGTTCAGCTTCTTCTATCGCTGTGCTGCAGGGGTCTGGAGATCCACTCTTTTCACCTGCTTCTGGGAGCAGCATGAGCTGTAGAACAAAGCTGGAAGGCGAAGAGGTTGGGCTGAACTGTCACCATACTGTAATGAAGGATGCAGCTCCTTCTGAATAGTTCTTTGCCATGAAGCTATTAAATGAACAGCAACTTCTTTCAGGTCGACCTACTGCTGCCAGCATAATGCTACTACAGGATAAATGGGAGGGTTATTATGGATTATAAGACAGAAGGTGAAGGTGCATGGAACTTAAATCATCTCCCAAGCAGATCTTCACCCATACAGTGTGTGTGTGTGTGTGTGTGTGTGTGTGTGTGTGTGTGTGTGTAGATTAACAGAGATTTATTTTTTTATAGATTCTACCCAAGGGAAGGCCTGTAACCCAGCAAGAGGAATTCACCAACCGTACATGGAAGCCTACCCGGGACATGATAAACGAGGCATTACTTTGGGATGATGTGGGTCGCTTTATAGGAATAAATATCAGCATGCATGGCATTTTGCAGCATGCCCATAAGAAACAGCCCCTGCCCCAAGGACCTTACAATCTAAAAGTGGGATAATGGAAAGGGAACAGAGGAGAAAGCAACTGAGAGATAGTTAACCTTTGTTGCAACAAGGGGATGGAACGACCGTTTGCTAACATTTTTCTGATATTTTGCTAGGACTCTTCCTGCCCAACTCTTTCCTCTCAGGCACAGCGCTTCTTGAAAAGGTCCCTTTGATTTAGCAGCCAGCAGAAGTAACGCAAATGCAAATTAGGACAATAAAAAGGGCAAAACATGCAGCATTCTGAATTGCGATAAAGAAATTCTTTCCATTTACCCACTAAATGTTAGGGAAAGCCGAGAAATAAAATGATGGAGGTAGCTGTTCCTGAACTTTACATAGGCAACAGCTGTGCTCAGGCCGCAATGAAGATTTGACATTTTAGATGCATTTTACACTCTTTTCCCCCCCCACCCAGCTTAATTTCCTAGCAGACCAGCAAGTGCCAAAAGGCATTTGAAGGAGGTTCTGAATTAATGTCAATTGCTTCCCATGCAGCTTAATGCTAAACTGTCATGTTGCACTTAACTTGGCGGCCATTAAGAAAGTGTAGCATATTAAAAATGCTTCTGCAAACGAGCACATGACGCCAATAGAGAAAAGGCAAGGTCTCTTTTAAACCTGCCATTCAGAATGATAGCTTTGAGGGAGAAGTGGGAACAGCTTAAAAGGATTCATCGGTGCAAAAAAAGGAACATGGCCTTGTGAAGGGGAATATGGCCTTGTGAAGAGTTCAGCGCAAGTTAGTCCATCATGCTTTTAGACCAGAGCTTTCCAAACTGTGTTGTTGGGCCAGCTGCAGTGTGTTGGTGTGTCGCAAAAACACTCCCCACTCTCCTCCCAGGCTGTAAAGGGGTGAGAGTAATCCCCGGTTTGCTAGTAAAACTGAATTACTGTGTCCCAAAATGATGCACGTCTAAAAAGTTTGTCACCAACATGAAAAGTTTGGAAAGTTCTGCTTTAGACTATCAGTGCTGCCAAGTGGCAATTAAGCATATGGTGATACATAGTGACCGCCTTGATTTTCAGCTGTGACAGTGTCACTTTTCAACCGTATTAATTGCATCCAACATGTATTGCATCCAACAATCTGCAGAGTTCTTCTCATGTAATAGGACTTTCTCCTTCCTCTCCTTCCTCCCACTCCCTCTGCCAAATAATTTTTTTTAAAAATCTGTTCTAGTGAGTCCCCCAGCCCTCTGGAGTAGACTTTGAAGAGGAGAGTGCAGGGGGTGTCCTATTTGAAGCAGCAGCTTCTAAGCTCATGTGATCACAGAATAAACTACACATCCAAATAAACAGGGCACACAGTCAGTTGCAACTGAGGTTTGCCAAGACACAGTCACATCCAACTCTGTGGGACTTACTTCTGAATAAAAACGCTCATGGTTGTGCTGTAAAGTTTACCAGAACATGATCACAGGCCACTTTAGTGGTAGTGGGATCCATTTCCCTCTCCAGGAAAGATAAACTTATTGTAATCTAGTCTCAGACATTTCTCTTTTCTTTTTTGAGAGGTGGCTACTCAACAGCTGCAATGTCCCGGACCATGTGATAACACCAATATTGTAGCAAAGGCTATCCCATGAAGCATGTGAGAAGCCCCACAAAATCAAGAGGTAAAGGTAAAGGAACCCCTGACCATTAGGTCCAGTCGTGGCTGACTCTGGGGTTGCGGCGCTCATCTCGCTTTATTGGCCGAGGGAGCTGGCGTACAGCTTCCGTGTCATGTGGCCAGCATGACTAAGCCGCTTCTGGCGAACCAGAGCAGCGCATGGAAACGCCGTTTACCTTCCCGCCAGACTGGTACCTATTTATCTATTTGCACTTTGACATGCTTTCGAACTGCTAGGTTGGCAGGAGCAGGGACTGAGCAACGGGAGCTCGCCCCGTCACGGGGATTCAAACCGCCGACCTTCTGATCGGCAAGCCCTAGGCTCTGTGGTTTAACCCACAGCACCACCCGCATCCCACAAAATCAAGAGGAGTGAATGCTAAATGAAAGGAAATGTTTTGGCGACACTGTAGGAAGCCACCACCACAGCATTCCCAAGAACAGTTGTAAGACATACTCAGTGCTCTCATCCAGTATTAACACCATCTGCAAAGCATGACCCTTGTCATCCACCTACAGAAGCAGAGTAGTTGAAGTAGATCTGCCTTTCACTGACAGATTGTTCTGCATAGCATGTCTGCCTATGTGCTTGCCGCAAAGCAAGGTACTCCCTACATCCCAAGAGAGGGCCTCCCTGCAGCCTAATAGAGCTGTCACACCTCCAGTTGTCTAAGTATTCTGTTTGTCACTGTGACCCTTTATATCTCAATCTTTTCTCCACAGGAGGAAGCATAGCCCATGGTTGTCAAATATATTCACAGCAGCCAGGAAATAATTCAGAGCATCATTAGGACATGTGGGAATAAACGTCTGCAGACAGGAGACTGAATAATAAGAGTGTGCTCAATGCAAGGAATGTGGAAAGGCAGCACAAGAGCAAAGCCAAGCAGAAGCATCTGTAGAGAAGCAGCCTAACAGCCTGTCATCCTCTCAAATAGCATGGAGCAGGGTACCAAAAGTGATACCCTCCAGATATTGCTGGACTACAAACTCCCATCATCCATGATCCCCAGATATGTTGGCTGGGCAACAGTTTCCCCTGGCATGGAAGGTGCTAAAGACAGATAGACTCCAGGGCTATGGAAACAGCCACTCTGCCTTCTGTTTCACAGGGAGCTGTCCAGCACCACAGAAATCTTGCAGTACATTGGACAGTTCCGAGCTTGGCCAGGTAGGCTCTGATGGACCAAGATTCTCCATCCCTCCCTCGCTCTCCCTCTCCACAATACATAGTCTTTATTTAGGCCCTTATTCAACTAACCTAGCACACTTGTGAAAGCTAGCAAAAGGAGTCCCATCAGCGCAATGGGGGTCTTTTGTCAGGTCAGGCTTCACCTGCTCAATTCTTATTGCCTCTTAAGCACAGATCACGCCTTCATGGCTACAGTATTAGACCAGGGATAATTACTGGATGTGGGTGGCTCTGTGATCTAAACCACTGAGCCTCTTAGGCTTGCTGTTGGCAGTTTGAATCCCAACGATGGGATGAGCTCCCATTGCTCTGTCCCAGCTTCTGTAAACCTATCAGTTTGGAAGCATACCAGTGCAAGTAGATAAATAGGTACTGCTGTGGCAGGAAAGTAAATGGCGCTTCTGTGTGCTCTGGCTTCTATCATGGTGTTCTTTTGCACCAGAAGCAGTTTAGTCATGCTGGCCACATGACCTGGAAAGCTGTCTGTGGACAAACGCCGGCTCCCTCAGCCTGAAGCAAGATGAGCATGGCACCCCATAGTCGCCATTGACTGAACTTAACCGTCCCGGGGTAATTTACCTATTATTTTATTTATCTATGGATAATTATATGATTCTCTCTTATGTAGCTTTTGACTATGTCTCTGGCTGAACTCTACAACAATGACATTAACTTCTGGCCAACAGACCACCAACTCATGACAGCAACCTAAGAGCTGTTATCAGGATGTATGGGCATAAATTATCCATTTAGATCACCAAGGAAGGTAGATTTAAATCAAGCATTCAGCTTTCAAATTAGTTTCTTTTCTGAAAAAGTATTCATACTAACTGAATGCTGTAACTCATATCTGCTTGCCACAAAATGGAACCATTTTATTATGCAGCAGCATAATCTAAAATGTCTGTTCATGCAACCCATCTGCCCTTTCTGCTATAGAATTTATACCCACTTGGGGAAAAATAATTGTGAAAATAATTGTTTCTGTTTGGCTTCTGTTTGGACATTCAGACTCTGTTCCCAGAACTTTCAAGTCACAAGGGTTTAGTAGTTGCTAGGCAGGAAACCATTTCTCCATGACATAGGAAGGTCCACATTGTTTTGTTGACGAGCTAAATATTCATAATCTGCATAATGGCATCAGTTTGCTTTACTTGTTTCATCCATAAGCCACAACAGTGTTCAAATTAATTACAGAAAAAGGCAGAAAGCCAGCAGCCACAACCAAATCAATAAGCAAACAAAAAATATTTTATGTTCAACCACACTGCTGGTTCATGAATTAAGCAGGAGCGAAACAGAATTGAAAAAGCAACAAGATAAAATCCAAGATTAATACAGATGGCAATCAAGCACAGAAGCATCAAGAGAATTCTGTCACAATATGGTCAACAATCTGCATAATAAAAAACACAATTTATGACCTATTTGGGTAATATTCCTAATGCTTGATCACTTTTTGCTCCTTGGTAATTTTTACATGTAAAATCATGCTTTAATGCATGTGATCTAGGATGACTCATTCACTTATAAATATCACTAGGGTGATAAACATGACCATTAGATCTTCATCTGAGGCCCTGCTCCACATCCCTTCCACTGAGGGAGGCTCAGGGGGTGGGGGCCTATACTTTTGTAGCTCCACAGCTATGGATTCTTTCTCCAGGGAAGTCCACCTAGAACATTCACTGACATTTTTTCAGAGCCCGGTAAAGACTTACTCCCTGTTCCGGATCTTTGATGAACTGAGCTGATAGTTAGGTGTGCTACCCCAACTTCCTGTTGCCGTTACTGGGGGGCGGGGGTGTTGCATGACGTATGGAAATGTTGGTGTTTTATATCAGTATCAGTATCAATATCAAGCTTTATTTCAGTCACAGACTAACATACAAATAAACTAAGACTTAAAACAGGTAAGGGATTAAAAACTAATAGTTAAAAGGTGATTATATCATACATAACTTGAAAAGATAGAAACAAGGACAAACAGTTAAAAGCGACTATAAGGGAGGAAGCATGAAGGAGCACAGGTCTTGGATTTTCGGGCCTAGTTTGTGGCACAAACCATCCTTTGAAGGATATCCATCATGGCAGCGGAAAATCTAGCAACTGAGTATGTAACGTCTGGGTTTTCATCTTCAAGTAGCAGGGAGGTATAAAGTTGTTTTGTGTGACCTGGAAATTTATGTAGTATAGGCAAGATGAACCTAGCTCACACATTGGTATAGCATTGGCAGTAAAAAAAGGCATGTTTCGTTGGAGACATTGAAGGTAGCAAGGAACAAATACTTTAAATTAATAATTTCAGGTGTCACTTTGAAACCAGGTTAGTTTTAAGCAGTACTTAATATACCGTAGCTGGGTTATCTTTAAAAAACAAACAAATAAATAAACTATCACCCTGGGCCAGTAAAAAAGTCTGAGTCACAGTAATATGTAATTAAGATAAGACAAAACTCTTAAGAGGGAAAATATATTAGCATCAGTCCAAGCAGTGGTTATTTGTACCTCTTCCTGTGTGCTGGGATGTTCATTTTATGAGAGTGAACTGTGATAACACTCTTTGCAAGTTGCAACAGTAGAATTTTACTTGGTAGACATACAGTCTAAAAGATCTGTGCCACAAGCATGCAGCACTTAAAACATCAAGCACCCTGTCTACTAACTAAAGGTCCTCAAAACGTACTCCTGGTGGGATTCATCTAACGAGTCCTGCCAGCCCTAGCCATCGTGGCCAGTGGGCAGGGTCTATGGGAGCTGTAGTGTGGCAACATCTCAAGGGCTGCAAGTTCCCCATCCCTGTTCTATGGGAATTATAGAGCTCCATGCATAACGTATTGACTTTCAGTGATATACAAATGTGAGATCAAGACCACTGCTAAGCCACCCTCTGGACAACCATCAACACCATGCTGGCTGCTGTGTCTGCCCAGAAAGGACTCAGTTTGTATTCAGTAGTGAAAGCACCACAGCAAACCCTTATGATCTATTGTAGTCTCTATTTCTCTTGCCTAACAAGGAAGCATTTGAAAGCTTCGTTTACAGACAATGTCAAATTTGAGAGTTCTGCCTTGTTTGTGAAGCCCTGACTGATTCATTTACTACACAGCAGTAATTTACAGACAGGCAAAACATGAGGACCTTGCTCTAATGGCAGGGAGGGAAAATTTCAAGGCTTCTCAGAGAATCAATATCCTGGTTTGGTCGGCAGGTCACTTGACAGCCTGCTTATTAAAAGAAGAAGTGGTGACAAGCAGTGGCGAACTCCCTTAAAAGATTACGGTCTTATACAGACACAGATTATGTGGTGTTCTTGGCTGCATTCATCTGTCACAAATCTGAATGGCAGGAATGTAGGCATTTTAGCTGGGTCAGGGCGTGTCTTGTGACAGAAGGAAAAGACGACAAAAAGCAGATGCGACATGAACATTTGTCAGCAGGGATTCAAAGCTATCTCTAAAATAACAACAGAGGTGCACTGACATCTCCTCAATGAGCACCATTCAATGCATAGCTTCATTCTATAATCCTTCAGAAGTACTGTAACAACAAAGCAAAACTGTGTGCTTCCTCAGTGTACCTCCAGGTAGATTAATATGATGCTCTACTGATCTGCATTTCTCTGGGTTCAAGAAAAGAGTTCATCCCACCAAATTTTGCTTTCTCTGACATACAGAGAGGTTCAAGCACTGTTTGATTGAAGAAATGAACAACACCGTGCCACAGTTTATGAAACTGTCCCTTAGAGAAGCAAAGTGTCTTACTAGAATACAGAACTCAACTAAATTTATGTTCTATATCTGTATTTATATTTAAAAAGTACCAGGTGACCAAGGTCCTCCAGCATGACAAGTCACGGTTATAGTTTAGTACTACCAAGAGTTGGTAGATGATTTTGTCTATCTGGGCTTCACCATAACCAGCAACTTCTCAATTTACCAGCTGGACAAGTGTATCGGCAACACAGCTACAGCAATGGCTGGCTTCCCTAAAAGGGGATGGGAGGATGTGATGCATCTCCAAGGACGTGCTCTATGGGGAGCTGGCTTCAGGCACCAGACCCATCGTCAAACAAACTCTGCATGACAAAGATGTCTGCAAATGAGACATGAAGGCTGGCAGCATCAACCGGCATCATGTGGGAATCCCTAGCAGATGACCACAGTGCCTGGAAACATGCAGTCAGGTTATCCATCCTCAGCAGTGACCAGAGGAGGAATGACCGCTGGGACGAGCGCAGAGAGAAGAAACACCATGGTGCATCTCCAAAAGCACAACTGGACACTTTCACCTGTCCCAGCTCCAATGAAACATGTCTCTTCATCAGTCTCTACGGCCACAGCAGGCACTGTAACTCTCCAACGGTTTGACTTCATCCCCAAAGGCGCACTCCTCCATTGTCTCCAGACATGGACAGATGCCAATCATGACTACAAGATCACCTACTCAAATATAATGCACCCAAAACCAGCAAGCTATCCAACTGTTTTCTTAAAAAAAAAAAAAACCCTCTATGTGGAATTAACAAATTGTGTAAACTAGGTCATTATTTATTCATCTGTTTTATCTTAGCAAATGTGCAGAACAAATCTCTCCACCCCAGTAAACGTTTGGACCAATCAGCAGAAAACCAATAATTATATAATGTTGTGATGTAAAAAGTGGATGATATTATTTGGAAATTAGCAGCACGGTGCCCAGATCTTTGTTTTATATTCATATTATAAGGTATTGTTACCTGTGTCGCTGAATTTGTATGCTCTGTTCTGGTGCCGATCTGAACCAGGGATCGGAATGTACATTTACTGAAGCCATTACTTTTATTTTAATATGACCTTTTATTTTTCATGGATATGTATGTTGTAGCTTTGTTATGGCCAATGGCCCTTCATCATAATAAGAAAAGGAATGTACAGGTGGTACCTAGTTTAATTATAGTCACTACTGAATTTTTTAAAGGAATAAAATGTCAAAGACTCGCAAAGCAGTAAAATAAAAGTTTCTGCAGAAGAGGGTAGGGCTATTGGGAAGCAAAGAGCCCACCCCCCCCCCAAAAAAAAACACCCATGCATTTTTGAGTTTACAAACACATACACATTAAATATATGGGGATAAACAACACAGATCATATCCAAACCCATCAGGCAGGAAACTTTGGTCAAGAAAGGTCACTTCTTACCAGTATCAGAACGATTTGCTAGTTTCAACTGTGCTATAACACTATTACTATATGCATTATTGGAAGAGCTGTGCCACTAGTTGACTGTATGTCTATAAGTATCTATAGGCTTTGATATGTACGTTGCACTTTAATTTGCTGAACTAAGTAAAATTGTCCTTTATATTTGCAAGCCGGTTTGGTGTTGTTGTATTAAAATTGCACACAAGTAAAAAATGCATCTGTACGTCACCAGTATGGTTCTCTGCAGTAAGTATCCTAATCAGTGACAATACTAGACACTGTGTCAATACTATCTTGCCTCTTCCTCCTCCATCAATCAGCACAAGAAAGAGATTGAGAAATATTTTGGAGAAGATTCTGCTTAATGTCTTCCTTGATAACTAAGTGCTTACGCCAGTAAGGAAAAAAGGGGGGAGGGAAATCACCCATTCAATCAGCAAATGCTTATCATGCCAAAGGGCCTCTTCTTCTCTGTAGGGAGGAGAAATGGGATTTCTGAATATAACATCACACCAGGCAATTGCAGCTGTTTCTTCCCAAGTAGGTTGAAATTAGCTGCTTGTATACATATTTAGCACCTCCAAGGACTACTATGTACTTTACAGAAAAAGGAGACATATGCACACACGTGTGTTCAATATCTGGCTCTAGCACAAAGAAATGTATAGAATATCCTTCCTACAGAGTGGGATCCCTGTTTCTTCTTGGAACCAAGATTTATAAAATACAGATGGAATCTGTTATGTCATCTCTCAAAGTGCTCAAACATCCTGCTGCTAAGAAATGAGGTAGAAATTGAAAACCTCCTTCCAGTGCCAAAGTCTAAGAAATAGTTTCTTGTTGCCACTTAGTTCTAATCAGCACACTGCTTTAAAGGTGGGAAGAGAAAGGAAGGAGGTGTAAAGACATCGCAGAAGACACCCCTGAACACAAGGTCCAGGACTAAAATACCCAAGAATAGTTCGCTGTGGGTTAAACCACAGAGCCTAGGACTTGCCAATCAGAAGGTCGGCGGTTCGAATCCCCTGCTCCTGCCAACCTAGCAGTTTGAAAGCACGTTCGAAAGTGCAAGTATATAAATAGGTACCGCTCCGGCGGGAAGGTAAACGGCATTTCCGTGCACTGCTCTGGTTCGCCAGAAGCGGCTTAGTCATGCTGCACACATGACCTGTATGCTGTACGCGGGCTCCCTCGGCCAATAAAGCGAGATGAGCACCGCAACCCCAGAGTCGGTCGTGACTGGACTTAATGGTCAGGGGTCCCTTTACCTTTACCTTACATAATGCTAAGAGAGAACTTAGGAAAAAGGAACAGAGAAAGACTTGTATGCCTCTTTCAAGTTAATAAACAGAAACAGTTTTTAATTATTTAGAATCCGAGGAAAGTGAAGCATCGATCTAGAAAAGCAACTTTGTAAAATTAAAAACAATTGTTGCAACACTGGAAATGGAACTGCTTCCAGCAAACATATTCTGTATTTCTGAAATATTCACACATTGCGATGTGAAAGCTGGAAGGGAGTTATATGGGGGAGTGGGAAGGGAAGAGTTGAAAATTGCCAGCATAACTTCCAGCATAAAACAAACAGACAGACTGTATTTAAGCTCTGTAGCCCATCCTTTGTTTTGGAAAGGACCTGTCGTTTCTTCCCCACAGGAGGGCTGGTAATCTCATATTGCTACCCCCTACCTCCTTGCACATTCCTCATTGTTTTCAGAAATGCCAGCACTGGATGTTAACACTTGGGAGATTGAGAAAAGATAGACCATTTTCTAATATTAGCAAAAGCACATACTTCCATCTCCTCTTGAGTTATCATCACTCAACACAGCTATCCAAACCAAATGCTGGCACATCTTAAATAACAATGGCTGTCAGCCATTCATCATAGAATTGTAGAGTTTGAAGGGACCCTAAGATTCACCTAGTTCAACCTCCTGCAATGAAGGAATCTCAATTAAGCATCCGTAAGCTTTATTTGTTCTGCTTTGAAGCAAGGTAATTTCTTAACAGTTCTGTCACATTTCCCTCATGCTATACACATATATATGGGACGCGGGTGGCGCTGTGGGTTAAACCACAGAGCCTAGGGCTTGCCGATCAGAAGGTCGGCGATCTGAATCCCGGCGATGGGATGAGCTCCCGTTTCTTGGTCCCTGCTCCTGCCAACCTAGCAGTTTGAAAGCACGTCAAATTGCAAGTAGATAAATAGGGAAGGTAAATGGTGTTTCCGTGCGCTGCTCTGGTTCGCCAGAAGCGGCTTAGTCATGCTGGCCACATGACCCGGAAGCTGTACGCCAGCTCCCTCGGCCAGTAAAGCGAGATGAGCGGCGCAACCCCAGAGTCGGCCACAACCGAACCTAATGGCCAGGGGTCCCTTTACCTTTACCTTTATACACATATACATATGTGCACTTAAAGAGGTCTCGCAGCAACTGAATTAGGAGATGAAGAGAGAAGTCAATACAAGCTCCGAACAGCTTCATATAGGTGTTAAAGAACATTAGCGACAGATATCCTGAGCAACTCCACAGTACCAATGCCAAAGTGCTTAGCAGTGGGCTCTGTAAGAACTTAACAAGAGTCTGCTGGGTGCTATGTTGCAAGAGGTGCAAAAAAAATAAATGCTTTAGAACGGGGCATGAGAGGCGGGGGGCACCCAATTTTAGCATGGAACAGGGTGCTGCTGAAATCTGAGAGTCCAAAGCCTGCTACTGCCCTCGTGGAACCGTCATCTTAGGACAACACTCAATTCCTCCCCTTACACTCACAGAGCAATCCTAGGCATTGTTACTCAGAAGTAACTCCCACTGTGTTCAACAAGTTTCACTCCCAAATAAGTGTACCTAAGGAGTTCAGCCTTAGTGAGACAAATTTATTTATTTATAATCTGCTTAATTAAAGAGGTAAGTGTACAAATAAAAATGATTTTTTATTTAAAAAAACCACAAATAACATTGTAAATGAAACACAGGTGAAGTTCACAAAACTGTTAAAAATATAGGCATAAAATAATTATCATAAAGCCAATGAAACAGTTAAAATAAATCTAGGTAGCTAAATTATATGACTGGATAGGCTTGCTGAAATAAATGAGTTTTTGGCAGGTTTCTAAAACAATATAGCAAGGTGCTGCCACACCAGACTACTTTCTTTTGTCTGATCCCAACTTTGAGGGGGTAAATGAACTGGCAAGTTCTATTACCTCTAGGAGTATTCCAAGCATCCAACTGTGACAGTGTTTAACCTCTGATTATTTCAAAGACTCTTTTCATGCTCTCACTTCCTACCCAATTTTCCATGAGACACCATGACCCACCAGCTGTCTACACGGCGAGCAAGCTGCCTAAAATTCAGCTGGTAAGGCAAGGCCTATATGTGATATTCTGATTAACTTTACCCTTATGCTAAGGCAACAGGCACTTGTATTGCATGTTTAAAAGACTAGGGGGAAAATTTGTAAGGATTCTGTCCTCTTAAATATGGCAGCCATCTGGAAAGAGCTGAACGCTGCCAGTTGGCTGGGCGAATGCCTGCCCACGTTACTGAAAGAAAGAAAAGATCCAAGCTCCCTCTCATCTCACAATTCTGTGCAATATCTGATAAAATAACAACTTAATTCACTGGCACTCTGACAGGCATATCTGATGGCCTTTACCGTAAAAAAAAGGACTTGTGCAGGAATCAACAGGTGCAACTCTGAGGGGTGGGGATGTTTTCTTTTTAAAAATTACAAATCCAAGCCAGAAATTAAAGAAGGGAAGTTCATAATTAAAAGGATGTTTGCAATAACTATACTTAGGCTAGCAGGTTCTTAAAATTAAAATGCATATGGTGTTTTGAAAGATCTGAGAGCTGTCAATTCCTTCTCCCCTTCAATCGAGATGTCTCACTTCCACTTTTGAACTGGATAGCACAGTGTTTAATCAAATGCAAGCCTTTAGAGCAGGGCCACGCATTCGGCTGGGTCCTTGACGTTGCACCCTACTGCACTACCCTGACCTCCACGGGTTCGGTGCAGAGGTCTGAGAAAGGAACTCTTCACACAAAGCAATTGCTTGCACAGAGGGAGCCCATGCAAGCTAGACACCCATATAGCCAAGGCATGCGACTCACATGCACAACCTCTGCAAAAGCATTGCTCACACGAAGTGCAGCCCTCCTCCTCTTGCTACATGAGTGCCCTACACGCAAGTGAAGGCATGAATAGGGCTTGTGAACAGGGTTTACGAAGACAATCCTCCAGTGAAAAATGCTTGACAAGGATTTCTAAAACTGTCTCAACACCATTTCAGGTAAGTGCAGCTAGCACTCAGAATTTAGGCCTGAATCCTAAAAGCATGTTCTGTCCAGACTGTTTTTAAGATTTGATTACTAAGCAGCCTAATAGTTCTGCAGTTAGAAGAACCCGATGCTCTCACCTTCATGTTTTTAAACACAAAGTATGTCTCTTCACACATCTGGCTTTGATAAAACAATGATGCACATTCTCCTGGTATGCCCCGCGGAGGACCTTAAGGTCCACAAACAACAACGCTTTGGAGGTCCCAAGCCACAAGGTGGTTAGATTGGTCTCAACTAGGGCCAGGGCCTTTTCAGTACTGACCCCGACTTGGTGGAACGCTCTGCCACAAGAGCCTAGGGCCATGCGGGACTTGACATCTTTCCGCAGGGCCTGCAAGACAGAGCTGTTCTGCCTGGCCTTTGGTTTGGACTCAGACTGACCCTTATGTTTCCCTCGCCTTATGGTTTTGATCTATGTGCTACTTTTAAAATGAGGCTGCATTTTAAATTGCATTTTAACCTGTATTTTAAATTGGGGTGTTTTTTTCCCTATGGCGTTTTTATTGTAATTTTACTGGTGTTAGCCGCCCTGAGCCCGGCTCTGGCCAGGAAGGGTGAGGTATAAATAAAATTTATTATTATTATTATTATTATTATTATTATTATTATTATTATTATTATGGCCAAATGAGATGTTGCTTAAATTGTGCATGGTTTGTTGGAGGGGGCTATTTTAATTGGGATCAAGTTGCACAGGGAGGGGATGTTTAAGTCTTCCCGTCACGTGATTCTGATGAAAATCAGCCCCTCCTCAAAATGCAACTCACATTAGGAAAAAAGCTCCCATTTTCCTCTGCAATGTATCATGTTGTTGTTTAGTCATGTCCGACTCTTCGTGACCCCATGGGCCAGAGCGCACCAGGCACTCCTGTCTTCCACTGCCTCCCGCAGTTTAGTCAAACTCATGCTGGTAGCTTCGAGAACACTGTCCAACCATCTCGTCCTCTGTCGTCCCCTTCTCCTCATATTAATTATCAATTAAGAATTGAACTGAATGCATGTCAATTGGGTTTTCAGTAATCATTAATGTTTGTAATCCATTCAGTCCATTAAAAATGCTATTAAAAGTTTGCAAAACACAACTTTAAAAATGCATTATGTTCATTAAAAAAATGTTGGCGCCACCCACTTTGGCATGCAGCCAAATTGGAGGGAAAAAAGGTGGGGCACCCTTTGGATTTAACCAGATAAAAATTATACGACAAAAATAATGAGTTTCTCAAAAACAAAGTGACAAAATAGGTTGTGTCCCTGCAAAATGAACATTCCTTGCACTGCGTGTATGAGAAGAGCCATGCTGAAGATCCACTCTTGTTAATACATTACTAGTATCTCACACATCTTAGATAAAAGCTCTCTCTGATCTCATTATGGAAACAATTAGCACTGCAATTTGGCACCACTCTGCCCATGCACAGTTTCGGTCAAAAATTGGTTTTACTAACCCTGCTAATGAAGATGGCTGCCTGAATCAGCCCACCTGCTGCCCATTAGCATCCCACCCGCTAAGATGCCCACTAGCATCCCACCTGCTAAGATGGCAACTCTGCCCAATTGCATGGGTACAGTTTAAAGAGAAGTGTTATATTAAAGGGGAAGTGTAAAAACAGCTTGTTTGATACTGCCGAAAGCGGACACACCAGCGGTCTACTAAATATTTGATCAGCTGCCAATTTATCTCAAGGGAACTGCTAAAATCGGTGGCAAAACTCAACTAACCTGCCTTCTCTTTTTTAAACACCATAGATTTCTATGGAAAGCAAGGGAGACATGACTCTTTCAAATAGTGATTGAACTCTTACATGCCAACAAAACCTAAGAGCCAATGCCTGTGTAAATGTTAGCTATGAATCTTTCATTTCTTTCTTTCTCTTCTTGAAGTGACTACTTCCTTGCCCAGTTTTGACATTAGAACTATAAGAATGATTTGCCTCATAAAAATACAGTGGTACCTTGGGTTAAGAACTTACCGTATTTTTCGCCCTATAGGACGCACTTTTCCCCCTCCAAAAACGAAGGGGAAATGTGTGTGCGTCCTATGGGGCGAATGCAGGCTTTCGCTGAAGCCCGGAGAGCGAGAAGCGTTGGTGAAGTAGAGGAATCCGTTCATATATTTTTTTTCAAAATATAGTTGTGGTGGCGCGGCGGCAGTGGGAGGCCCCATTAGCTAAAGTGGTGCTTCGGGTTAAAAACTGTTTCAGGTTAAGAACGGACCTCCAGAACGAATTAAGTTCTTAGCCCGAGGTACCACTGTTCTAGATATGGGGCCTGATCCAGCGGGGTTCTTTTTTCCTAGACTTGCTGGATGCAGAGGAATGGTAGCAGGCACCAGCTGGGGGACCCCCAAGGGAAGCCATAGGGGAAGAAGGCTAAGAGCCAGAGGATTGGTAGTGGGACGATAATGCATGGTCAGCGGGAAAAGAGGGAACAGACTGGGAGGAAGAGATGTCAGAAACTGAAGAGGCAACAGGGTTTAGTGAGCAGGAAGAGACTGGGGCAGAGAGCAGTTCAGATTCAGAGGCAGGAGAAGAGTGGGGCCAGGAGACAGAGATGAGGTGGGCTGCTGAAGAATCCAGCATGGGGAGAGATGACAGCCAGTTATTGTTGGAATGAAGAAAGTACTGCAGTAAGATTACTTAGGAAGCAAATAAAAAAGGGAAGCTTTGGGTTGACTTCACTGATTTTCTATCAAAATCAGGAGATCCTGATAAAAAAGCAGACACATAATTTGTTTCCTTCAGCTGAGAAAGGGAAAAACAGTATTTTTCAGAAATAGAATAAAAACTCACAAATGTCATAGCCATTAAGAACAATACAAGCAACAACAACAACAGTAACAACAACAAGGCCACCTTTATAGTAAAGTTCTTATCATTTGCATATGAACAGAAGTTTAGACATTGCTTTGCAACTTGCTGGATTTTTCACAACCTTCACACACAATCAAGTCTAGAAGAAGAAAAATGGCTCATGCTGCAGGCAACTCAAAAAACCAAAAAAAAAACCCAATAGCTGTTATGAAATGGTCTTTTTATTTTGGATCATTTCTTAATGAAATTTCCAAGTACTGGCAGTGATCTCAGCATCATTTTGCTCAGAAGCTGCCCGTGGAGCAATCAATAGACACAGTGCCCCCGCCTCATGCCTTCCTGCAGCAGAGCTGCCTTCCAGCTCAAAAATGGAAATGTGCATCAACCATTAGATAGATTGCTGTTGGAATGTCTGTACCTTTTGCTTCCCCTCTGACTTAAGTATGTGTTTCTGACCAGACTGAACAGTAATGGAATGACACTTGGAAGTCTTTACCATGAGAGAGTCTATTGCTCCCATCCCTATTTACACGTCTGTGTTGAGAAGGGTAACATGGCAACCAGGCCTACCTGTACCTTCTTAAACTGGGTTGAAGTCTCCAGCACATGAAGTCAATTGCTGCAGGTGTTCATGCTATGTGTTCCTGCTTGCCCCACGTTCATCACAAATTTGGGGGGCTGCTATGCTGGGCTGGACCCTTGGCTTGGCATTGGCTTTCTGAATTCTCAGTAGTCTGGTTGCCTTTCCAGAATTTGACTTCTGGCCTCTTAAAACAATATTCCAACCTCCAAACTTTCAAGGAGCATCACAGTGTCCTGGTTGAAGACACTGGCACAGAAAGCTTTGCTGCTCTTTTTTGGCTCTTGGAGGGAGGACAAGTAGGACTATAAATGGGAAGAAAAATGTTCTAGAGGGGTAGCCTCGACCATCCCTCTCAGCAAAAACAATGAAGGGTATTGCGGCACTAAAACCAAAATTTATTAATGCATAAGGTTGTATTGACTGCAGTTCACTCGGGCAGATGTGTGTAGCAGATATGTATTGTAAAAAGGAACTGTAAAAGATCAGAAGGAAAGGAAATGCGGAAACAAAGCCAATGACATTTACCTTATTAACAATGGCCATTCACAAGAAAAACTGTAGCTGATAAGACATGTATTTGGGGATCGGTAAGCCAATTAACACAAGCGGTGTGATAAAAATCCATTGTGCTGATTTAATGCACAAGTGGTGGCATTTAACTTGTGGGTGCATTTTAACTTCAGTGGTTTCACTTTGAAGTAGCCATTTGAGATTCTCTTCAAGGATGGCCTCTGTAAATTCCTTAACAGAGTGCTCTAGTCTAGAAGACTGAAAAGGTCCCCGCACTGGTTTTTCTACATTGCCATTTCCAATGTCAGGTTTGTGTCCATTTATTCTTTCGCATAGAGAATGACCTGCAGAATGCAAACGGACACTGCTGGCCGTTGATGGCATATAGTACACCCAAAGATGAGCAAGTGAATGAACGCTTAACGCCATGGATGACATAAAGCACCCCATAATGGTGCTGCCCCAAAAGATTTGGACATATACATACGTAATAGACAATATTTTTAGAATTCCTTCAAATCATAAAAAGTTCAAAATGAAATCTTTAGTCTCAAAGTCTCTGAAAATCTTTAAATGAAGCAAGGTACCAAACTTTCTACGATGGAAGACAAGCTGTGAAGCTTTGTGTATTCAACAATGATGTCCAACACTGAACAGTAATTCCAGATATTGACTATTGTTTCGTAGAATTCTTCATCAGCGTGGTGGGTGGATATAGAATGCTTCATAAACCCATCTTATTTCGAATGAATGTATATAAATGAAAATATCAAATGCTATGGAACAGTGCTCATGTAATACAGTGGTACCTCGGGTTATATACGCTTCAGGTTACAGACTCCGCTAACCTAGAAATAGTGCTTCAGGTTAAGAACTTTGCTTCAGGATGAGAACAGAAATCGTGCTCCGGCGGCGCAGCAGCAGCAGGAGGCCCCATTAGCTAAGTGCTGCTTCAGGTTAAGAACAGCTTCAGGTTAAGTACAGTCCTCCGGAACGAATTAAGTACTTAACCCGAGGTACCACTGTAATGCAGTCACTGCATTGATATGTTCAGTGTTGGACATCACTGTTGAATACACAAAGCTTCACAGCTTGTCTTCCATCGTACAAAGTTTGTCTATAAAGATTGTCTATTACGTATGTATATGGTCATCGTGTTGGCTAGACATTGTTGACGTTCTCTTTGCAACACAGGGGTTTGTTTGGATGCAGAAAGATTTGGAGACAGTGGTACCTGCATCTGCCACAGGTTCTGTATCCTGGTTACGTGGTGTGCTGTTGCTTGTGAGTAGCTGTTCCATGGTTCAAGGACTTTCTGTTTGCAAGCACAGACCTACCATTGAAGGCCCTTGAGAGGCATGGGTCATTCTCCATAATTGGCTGAAAATCATCGCGACGGAGGGTTGTCAGTGTCCCAGAACTCTGGCTGCTAACCCCCCCCAAAAAAATTTGGGTGGGTGTTCCCATAAAAGAAGCTCAGCACGTTCCACCACCTCTATTTCTAGAAAGAAAAGCCCTGGTGCTTGTGCTCATTATGTAGTCACACAGTAGTGTTCAGAAAGTAAATTTTTCGACATCAACCAATCCAGGCTCAGGTTGATAGTGGAGTGAAAGTTACTGAAGTCCTAGCAGAACTGTACTAATGCCTACTGTCAATGAATCCATATAATGAAGATATCAGCAACGTATCTCAGGTCCACCCGAGGAGAGGCTTTGTGGAGAATGGTGCTAAGAAAGCATCATTCCAAGTCAACTATGAAAATGCTGTCCTACTGTAGAGACACGTGAGTGCTCACGGCTTTGCCACTGATCTGAAGATACAAGTTCTCCCTAAGCTGAGCTCATTATGTGTAACTACAAAGTAGCAGGGTGGCGCTGTGGTCTAAAGCATTGAGCGTCTTGAGCTTGTCAATCAGAAGGTTGGCGGTTTGAATCCCTGCGATGGAGTGAGCTCCCGTTGCTCGGTCCCAGCTCCTGCCAACCTAGCAGCTTAAAAGCATACCAGTGATTGATAAATAGGTACCGCTGTGGTGGAAGGGTAAACTGAGTTTCCATGCGCTCTGGCTTCTGTCACGGTGCTCTGTTGTGCCAGAAGTGGTTTACTCATGCTGGCCACATGACCCGGAAAAGCTGTCTGTGGACAAACGCCAGCTCCCTCAGCCTGAAAGCGAGAGGAGGGCCGCAACCCCATAGTTGCCTTTGACTGGACTTAACCGGCCACGGGTCCTTTACCTGTACCTTTTTTACAAAGTAGCAGAGTTCTGTAACCAGGTGTGCTATAATTTCATCAGGTATGATATTCCTGGCGGCTTTTAGTCCAACCTTGTGGGGTATTTTGGGGTAATGGACTAGTAGTCCATGTAAGGCTATGCCGCAATTAATTTGTCAAGTCTTTATGGGCCGCATGACTCTTTTATTGCTTTTGGAAGAAAGATGAAAAGAAAAGAAAAAAAGAGAATGGTTCCTCTCCATTCCATCTTGTTCTTTCAAAATTATGCCTGCAAAAGGGTATTGACATTGTAATGCATTTCCTTATCCAGCAGCTACCAGACAGATGCACACTGAAGATCGAGAACTGGGGGTGGGGGTGGGGAGAGACAAATGCTCTTAATGAGCTTTCATATTATCACACTTGAAATGGAAAACCAAGCCTGGTTGCTCTCAGGCTGAAGACAGAGACAGAGAAATTAATGACGAGACTGAGATTCTTCCACATACATTCCTCTCTTTCCAGACCAACAAGATCCTGGTTTTCCCCTAATAGTATTCGTTTTACTGACTGTCGTGTCAAAGGCACCAGTTAGATAGTCAGATATGATTATAACATGGAATCCTCTGGTGACTCCAGAAAGCTTATTCTTCCCAATTAGATTTGAAAGCAGTAAACAAGCTCCCCAGAAACAACTAGTGGCAAATGTTAAGTATTTGACTTGGTACAGGCTGAAATTTTTAACCTCGCTGCTTAAATCACAATGTTGTTGTTGTTTAGTCATTTCCGACTCTTCGTGACCCCATAGACCAGAGCACGCCAGGCACTCCTGTCTTCCGCTGCCTCCTGCAGTTTGGTCAAACTTAAATCACAGAATAACAGTGACCTCATTGTGGGAGTTTACTATAGATCCCCAAGCCAAACGGAGGACATAGATGATGCCTTCCTGGAACAGATGGCCAAGCATGCAAAAGGAAGGGAGATAGTAGTAATGGGGGACTTCAATTACCCGGATATTTGTTGGATGTCAAACTCAGCCAAGAGCATAAGGTCAAACAGATTCCTCACTGCCCTTGCAGACAACTTCATTGTCCAGAAAGTGGGAGAAGCAACAAGAGGAACAGCCATTTTAGATCTGGTCCTAACCAATGTTGATGACCTGGTTAGTGGGGTAGAAGTGGAAGGATCATTAGTGATCATGCTCTTCTGAAGTTTACTATACAGCGGAAAGGAGCAGCCAAGCATACTAGGACTCAATTTCTCGACTTTAAGAAAGCCGACTTCATAAAGCTTAGGGAAGTGCTGGGTGAGATCCCATGGACAGTAATACTAAAAGGAAAGGGAGTTCAAGATGGCTGGGAGTTTGTTAAGAGGGAGATAGTAAAAGCACAACTTCAGGCAATACCAATGAGACGGAAACATGGAAGGTGCCTAAAGAAGCCAGGGTGGCTATCTAAAGAACTTTTAACTGAGTTAAGATTAAAAAAGGATGTGTACAAAAAATGGAAAAGGGGGGAAACCACCAAAGAGGAATTCAAACAAATAGCCAGCACGTGTAGACACAAAGTCAGAAAAGCTAAAGCACAAAATGAACTCAGGCTTGCTAGAGAGGTTAAAAGCAACAAAAAAGGCTTTTATGGGTATGTTCATAGCAAAAGGAAGAACAAAGAAACCGTGGGGTCACTCAGAGGAGAAGATGGTGAAATGCAAACAGGGGACACAGAAAGGGCTGAACTCCTCAATGCCTTCTTTGCCTCAGTCTTCTCCGATAAAGAAAACAATGCCCGACCTGAAGAATTTGGAGCAAATGATTCAGCAGAGGAAACACAGCCCAGAATAACTAAGGAGATAGTACAAGAATACTTGGCTAGTCTAGATGTATTCAAGTCTCCAGGGCCAGATGAACTGCATCCAAGAGTATTAAAAGAACTGGCAGATGTGATTTCAGAACCACTGGCAGTCATCTTTGAGAATTCCTGGAGAACAGGCGAAGTCCCGGCAGACTGGAGGAGGGCAAATGTTGTCCCTATTTTCAAAAAGGGGAAAAGAGAGGACCCAAATAATTACCGCCCAGTCAGTCTGACATCAATACCAGGGAAGATTCTGGAGCAGATCATTAAGCAAACAGTCTGTGAGCACCTAGAAAGGAATGCTGTGATCACCAATAGTCAGCATGGATTTCTGAAAAATAAGTCATGTCAGACTAACCTGATCTCGTTTTTTGACAGAATTACAAGCCTGGTAGATGAAGGGAACGCAGTGGATGTAGTCTACCTTGATTTCAGCAAGGCATTTGACAAGGTGCCCCATGATATTCTTGTAAAGAAGCTGGTAAAATGCGGTCTTGACTATGCTACCACTCAGTGGATTTGTAACTGGCTGACTGACCGAACCCAAAGGGTGCTCATCAATGGTTCCTCTTCATCCTGGAGAAGAGTGACTAGTGGGGTGCCACAGGGTTCTGTCCTGGGCCCGGTCTTATTCAACATCTTTATCAACGACTTGGATGATGGACTCAAGGGCATCCTGATCAAATTTGCAGATGACACCAAACTGGGAGGGGTGGCTAACACCCCAGAGGACAGGATCACACTTCAAAACGACCTTGACAGATTAGAGAACTGGGCCAAAACAAACAAGATGAATTTTAACAGGGAGAAATGTAAAGTATTGCACTTGGGCAAAAAAAATGAGAGGCACAAATACAAGATGGGTGACACCTGGCTTGAGAGCAGTACATGTGAAAAGGATCTAGGAGTCTTGGTTGACCACAAACTTGACATGAGCCAACAGTGTGACGCGGCAGCTAAAAAAGCCAATGCAATTCTGGGCCTCATCAATAGGAGTATAGCATCTAGATCAAGGGAAGTAATAGTGCCACTGTATTCTGCTCTGGTCAGACCTCACCTGGAGTACTGTGTCCAGTTCTGGGCACCACAGTTCAAGAAGGACACTGACAAACTGGAACGTGTCCAGAGGAGGGCAACCAAAATGGTCAAAGGCCTGGAAACGATGCCTTATGAGGAACGGCTAAGGGAGCTGGGCATGTTTAGCCTGGAGAAGAGGAGGTTAAGGGGTGATATGATAGCCATGTTCAAATATATAAAAGGATGTCACATAGAGGAGGGAGAAAGGTTGTTTTCTGCTGCTCCAGAGAAGCGGACACGGAGCAATGGATCCAAACTACAAGTAAGAAGATTCCACCTAAACATTAGGAAGAACTTCCTGACAGTAAGAGCTGTTCGACAGTGGAATTTGCTGCCAAGGAGTGTGGTGGAGTCTCCTTCTTTGGAGGTCTTTAAGCAGAGGCTTGACAACCATATGTCAGGAGTGCTCTGATGGTGTTTCCTGCTTGGCAGGGGGTTGGACTCGATGGCCCTTGTGGTCTCTTCCAACTCTATGATTCTATGATTCTATGATTCTATGAAATCACAATAGGACTGGGAATGGTAGGACACTTATTCAGGGAAGTGTGTCATTATACACATGCAGAGTGTCCTTGTTTCCTCGCTAAAAAAGAAACAAACAATTCTTCTCTGCACATCTACAGACAGGGAAAGAACTTCCATGTAAAAAGTTCTAAAAAGATTTTCAGACAAGATGGATTCCATACCTCTTATTTAGAAATAAAGTCATAGCATGTGTAAGTTTTTGAATGCATGTACTGTTTACATTAGGGGTCGGGAGGCCCCATTAGCTAAAGTGGTACCTCAGGTTAAGAACAGTTTCAGATTAAGAACGGACCTCCAGAACGAATTAAGTATGTAACCAGAGGTACCACTGTAATGGTAACTGCTTTTTTGTCCATTCCAGAACATTCTAGATATATGCCCTGCTAGTGGAAGGGATTGATGGAAGCAGATCCACATACTTTCCCCTAAAATACTCTGGAACTGCACATGGCCCAGATGTACCTTGCTTGCTCTGTCATACTCAGCAGCTGCTGCAGCTTTTAATGAGTGAATACAGTATAAGGAAAGGAAAGTAGGAAACACTTCCTGTTGCTACTCTAGCCCTCAGGGAAACAGCTCTGACAATGCTCAGAACCAGTGTATGATTCTGATAGGGCTGCTTTTGAAGCCTTCTTCAAAACTCCTTCAAAACTCAAAAATATGGAAGATTTGCCACAGTGGGTATGATGTACAGGCTTTATAATAACAGGAAAGAATGGGAGCTTTGTTTTTTCTGCTTAGAGACACATGGGAGTGACCTCATTGCCATAGTTATCCTTTTGAATTAGGATTGGCCAAGTGGTGCAAAGAGCTGATTGGCCAGAAAACAGAAGATTGACAAAAATGCCTCTGCAACTTTTTTTTTTGGGGGGGGGGGGGGGGGAACAGGAAAAAGTGTGCAGCTTTACATTTTTGAGAAGGATTTTTTTAAAAAATTGCTTGACATTTTCAGTCGCCCCAGTGGACTAGTCTCCGTGGGCCATAGCCTATGAAAAAATGGGCAATTATTTTTGTGAAGAGAAAGGTTGCTGTAAATTCCCCTTAATGGCATCTTCCAATTATTCATACAAAATCATTCAGCGCTAGTGCATCTAGGAAGCTATAGAAGAAAGGGTGAATTTAAAAGGAGTATGTTCAATGGAACCAACGTGCAGATTTTGATCACATGCTCTCTTGCTGTTAGAAGATGACTTCGAGAAAAGAGCTAGGGGCTTCAAAGCCTACCTCATGGGATACCACTTTGTGTCAAGACCATACAAAAACCACTTCATGAGCTCTCCACACACACAACTGCCATTTGTATGGGCAACTAGAGGCCACAACAATAGCAAACAGGACATGGCTTAAGCCCGGGGCCCTACAAATTATATATGATGCAGATAAATATTTAGATTGATATCTGACATCTATTTAGCTATGTCAACCATGCGTTTGGCCCCATAAGGTTTAATCCATTGGATAAACTAAATGCTGAAAGGGGTTAGCCTCTCTGACTTTGGGGACCTTTGTTGGCAAGGTGACGTGAGAAGTAGAGACGTCACCTTGCCAACAAAGGTCCGTATAGTTAAAGCCATGGTTTTCCCAGTAGTGTTGTATGGAAGTGAGAGCTGGACCATAAAGAAGGCTGATCGCCGAAGAATTGATGCTTTTGAATTATGGTGCTGGAGAAGACTCTTGAGAGTCCCATGGACTGCAAGAAGATCAAACGCATCCATTCTTAAGGAAATCAGCCCTGAGTGCTCACTGGAAGGACAGATCGTGAAGCTGAGGCTCCAGTACTTTGGCCACCTCATGAGAAGAGAAGACTCCCTGGAGAAGACCCTGATGTTGGGAAAGATGGAGGGCACAAGGAGAAGGGGACGACAGAGGACGAGATGGTTGGATAGTGTTTTCGAGGTTACCAGCATGAGTTTGACCAAACTGCGGGAGGTAGTGGAGGACAGAGGTGCCTGGCGTGCTCTGGTCCATGGGGTCACAAAGAGTCGGACACGACTAAACGACTAAACAACAACAACAACAACAACAACAATCGGAAGCTCACTCCAGGACAAAAGTCAGCCACTTTTTTTAATGATTCCCAAACCATTCTCACCAATTTATGATAACCCAGATAGATCATCTGAAAGTTTTTTAAGTCACCTCTGTGTATTTCATCCTCAGGAGATAAGACCTTCCTGATAAGGCGGACTATGAGCCATTAGTTCATTTGTAATGAATGGGGGGTGGGGTGAAGGCTGGTTGTTTTAAGAAGAAATTTAAGTGAGACACAATAAGATATTCTTCTATAAATTAGCACTACCACTGATAGCAGCTTCAAAAACCAGTCCTAAATTATCCTAAAGTAAGGAAAGGAAACAAACCCCCAAAACAATATTGTTTTCCTCAGCTCAAAAGCCCCCTTCCCTAACATTAAAATCATTCTGCTGCTAAATCCCTCCTTGTAATGATGGGTATGAATCAATATAATTCACAAGAATCTAATTCCCAACGGACCATTAGTCAATTAGAGAACACTCTGGATATGCTTTGATCTCTGTTGCAATTGTAATGCCATTAAAATTCCTTGTTGTTCTGTGTTTGCCGTCACCCCCTCTTTTCCTTTATTTTAATGCTTCATTAACCCTGAATATTGGTGACAACTGTCTTGCAGTGGTTGCACTTAATTCCAATATAACACAGACGCTGCTGAGGTTTTATTGCTTAATTTCCAACTGTAGCAGGTAGGAGCTCTGTGCACAATGATGTGCAATTCTTACCTCATTCAACCAGAACATGATTAAGTGGATGAAATATTTTGCGGTCAATAAGACTTAGAGGATATAATCAGTTAATCGGTGTGATAGTTTGATTAATTAATTGCAGGTGAAAATCGGTATTTTCAATTGGGGTTCAAGCAAGATGCAGTCTCTGTGCAAAGCGTATCCAGTGTTGAAGAGAATGATGGCAAATCATTTCTTGACTCGTTAAATATTTTCAAAAGAGCATAAAACAGCGTTATTAATTGGCAAAAGGCAGTAAAATGGTGGGGGGAATAAAAAGCCTTTTTGGCAGACTGACAAGCTTTAGCGATAGATGGGACTTTTGTGCGGGCAGGGGGGGACTGAAATGATGGAAAGAGACCACCTTTATGCAACAGCTCCCAAGTCCAGAACCTTCCACACTGCGGCTGTTGCCAGCAAAATACCTGTGTTGTCCGTAAGCAGACCGGCTTTTTAATATGACCCTTCTCACTTCTTAAGACACTTCCCTGGGTTGCTTTGGGAAGAAGGGCAGTAGATAAATTCAGTGAATGAAATGAAAGAACTTGCATGTCAACCAAGATAAATTTCAAATGCCCTCTTGTGTGTGCCTTTGGGGATCCGGTGGGAGGCTACTGGTGAGCGGGCCATTTCTGTGGTGGCACCTAAATTATGGAATTCTCTCACCTGGCCTGCATACCTTTGGCCCATAGAAAACCATGCCTTTCTCCCCAACAGCATTTGTATAAAGTCAAGGCTGGATAGACAGCAGTGGCTGGAAAGATAAGTTTGTGGAGCATCGCACCTCATCATTATGTAGCTTCCTTTGTTCTTCCAGTCACAACCATGGACTCCCTGAAAAGGTCACTTCATTTATCATCACTGGCAACCGCACTCACTCATGCTCAGAATTATTGTTGATTCCCTGACCAAAGCGCCAAGTGTATTGCATGTTTTACAACTCTTTCCCATCAGTTACACGGTCATCCTGTAGGATGGGGAAAAAACTACAGTGGAAGGCTATCAGTCCTGAACATTACCAGGCAACAGCTCTAGAATAAGGGGAGGGAAAGGGGGGAAGAGGAGCTTTCGTCTACAAAGGTTGATAGCAGATAGCAGAAGAAATCACCTTAATTTCTGCATTTTCATGGGTGGCTTAGCTCCAGGGCCTAGGGAGGGGGATAATTAGATATTAAACTACCCATGAATCTCCCAACTTCACCTATCCCTCCCCTAATTTTTTTTTTTTATGTACTGGGAAAACTACATGAAGAAGAAAAAGAAGAGTCTGGCTTTCATATCCCGCTTTATCACTACCCTAAGGAGTCTCAAAGCGGCTAACATTCTCCTTTCCCTTCCTCCCCCACAACAAACACTCTGTGAGGTGAGTGGGGCTGAGAGACTTCAGAAAAGTGTGACTAGCCCAAGGTCACCCAGCAGCTGCATGTGGAGGAGCAGGGACGCGAACCCGGTTCACCAGATTACGAGTCCACCACTCTTAGCCACTACACCACACTGGCTCTATACCACATGGAAAAGACACACTGGAAACTTGGGGAAATAAGAGCCATCAGCTGCTTCTGCTATATTGAGTCTCCAAGGAGTCAGTCATTTTATTTGTGGCAATTCTATAGAGTCCCCCCTGTCCAAGTCATACTCTGTAAATGACACCACAAAGAAGCAGCGCAAGAACAAAGCAAACGAGAAATCAGCACTAAGTCTCTGGTGTAGCGTTCAGGACAAATAATCACCAAGATTTAGGGATGGGGGGACCCCAAAACCTTTTGATAGTCTATCAGGCTGATGACAGTCACCAAATTGTCTTTTGGTGGTAGCCCAGAAGGTCTGGAATCATTTAACAATTTTCTTGGAACAACATATCCAGGACACTGGAGGAGTTGCCAAGAACTTACTTACTTTCTGTCTGTCTGTCTTCCCACCCACCTCTCACTCTCTCTCTTCAGGCAAGGCTTTTGTATCTTGTTTTAATATCAGATTAATGCTTTGCTCTGCACCTGCATTTTATTACTTGCCGGCAGCAGAAGCCGATTGATTGGAAGTAAGCAAGGTGACTCACTGCAGAGAAGGAACAAGCAGCTTTTGTCTAAGGGGAGGTAGTTCTGCATTGTGGGTGACTGAATGATTCAATGACACCTGACAGAAGTTTAATACTGAAGAACAGGTAAATGCGTCGAGAGGGTCAAGACACAACAACCATGTCATTTTGATTTTTGACAAACACAGTCCTAGGTATATAAATAGTGCTTAGATCAACAAGCTTGGGACACGGGTGGCGCTGTGGGTTAAACCACAGAGCCTAGGACTTGCCGATCAGAAGGTCAGCAGTTTGAATTCCCGCGAAGGGGTGAGCTCCCGTTGCTCGGTCCCTGCTCCTGCCAACCTAGCAGTTTGAAAGCACGTCAAAGTGCAAGTAGATAAATAGGTACCGCTCCGGCGGGAAGGTAAACGGCGTTTCCGTGCGCTGCTCTGGTTCGCCAGAAGCGGCTTAGTCATGCTGGCCACATGACCCGGAAGCTGTACGCCGGCTCCCTTGGCCAATAAAGTGAGATGAGCACCGCAACCCCAGAGTCAGTCACGACTGGACCTAATGGTCAGGGGTCCTTTACCTTTACCTATTTTGCTGTACGCAGGCTACCACGGCCAATAAAGTGAGATGAGCGCCGCAACCCAAGAGTCGGCCACGACTGGACCTAATGGTCAGGGGTCCCTTTACCTTTAGATCAGCAAGCTATAGAAGAAACCCACTCATTTAGATACCTGGGTGTATTTAGTGAAACTCTCTCTTGGAAATGCCACACGAAGGCTGTGAAAGTCAAAACACAGGAAACCATTGGGGTATTGATAAAGTCCCATTACAATAAGGAAGGGCAGCTGATTGAACCTGCCCTAAAGCCATTTGGTAGCAAAGTGCTTACTCAAATGCTCTATATGGTTTTGAAATCTGCAGCTCTGATTTGAACTCCATTAAAGTTTTGGAAACTGTGCAGATCACACACACCCCCACACCCCCGAAGCTATACTCTCTACCATCAGGAATAGCAGCAGCAGGTGGCCAACAATTAAGGCAAGAGTGGACTGCACTCATTTAAAGTAAATATATATTTATTTAATTGATACTATGCCTATTAAGCATTTTCCTGTGCTGTACTACATGGAATTGGGTGATAACCAACTCTGGAAAACAGCTTGTTGATATGTTTTTGACTGTTAATGTTTTCCAGAACTGAGCTCTGCTTTGACCTTGAATAAGTGTCACCTAAGGGATTACTTCTTCTGGGTAGAATCCAGAAGGGACCTAGAACTAATCAGAAACACCAGATTTTCCCCTTGGAATCCATTCTTGACAGCAGAGCATTTTACAGCTAGCTATCTGGCCAAACTCTCAACAGTTTCCTTAAGAAAGACCTGTACTGAGCTGTGCTGCTCTCAGATGCCCACTGCAGTCTTGGATAGCTGCTACAACAAGGTCCCATACACAGATGGACTTTGTATCTGTGGTCAACCTCAGGCGGTGGAATCACACATTCATTATGTGTTAGCCTGCCCCTCATGTAGAGATCCAAGAGTTACTTTCTGAAACCTTTGTTCACACAAGCAAGCAAGCAAGCAAGCAAGCAAGCAAGCAAGCAAGCAAGCACACAAACCCCTGCAGAAATGGCTTGGCTTCTTTTCAGTGACAATAATAGCTTCCTAACACACAGAGTGTGCTGAACTCAGAAAGTATCACCACAGCCAGAAGATACATTAAGGTGAGCCAATGATATTTCAAGGAGTCAAGTACTATGTAATTTTCTGAGCAAAGACATTCCTGGTGTCCACCTGGGCATCCAGCTGTAAGGCTGATTCCAGCAGCATCTTTCAAAGCACAGGCCTTATTCTGCCAGAAGAGTAGCAGTGAAAAGAACCAGGGGCGAGCAATGCAGTTCTCAGCTCCTCACTGGGAATCTGCACTTACACAAAGCCATGCTTTGGCTTCATGTGATGTGCAAATGAGGCTTCTTGGGTTTTTTCTCCAACCAGAAGTACCATGAGAACAAGGGATCACGCCAGTGGCCCATCTAGAACAGCATCCTGTTCTCTGAGTGGCCAACCAGATACCCATGGGAACCCTGGAACCTGGACCTGAGCTCAACAACACTCTCTGCTCCTGTGGTTTTCCGGCAACTGGCATTCAGAAGCATTGCTGCCTTCAACCATGGAGGCACAGTATAGCCACTGCAGCTACTAGCCATTGATGCAGCACTGTTGCGTTATCTAATCCTTGTCTTTTCACATTGCACTCAACAAAACAGATTCCCCCCCCCCCCCGGTAGGTTTCAGTGTGTTCAAATAGCTTTCTCCGATTCAAACACGTTCTTAGAAGTGGTATTTGCAGGGCACTGGAAGTCAGATGGTTAGATGCAGAAAATAGCATATGATAAACTTAATGTGCACCTCCTGTTTGGTTCCTCTGCTTGACCTCAAGACATTGTAAACACACATTGCCAATGGCAATTTTCCTGCTCCTAGTTCCCCAAATATGTTTTTGGAGATACCTGCAGTTTGCACCGCTTTATTATGTTACAATTCAGGCCATTTGGCTTGACTGCATTTTGTCATTAAGTCTGGGTTTCATTATAAACACAAAAGATCTTTATTATTCTTATCATTCAAATGCAAATAGTGACATCTGCAGAGAATATGTACCAGCTACGGCTTTTAAAATTCTTGCTATTTCTACGCAAGCTCGTCTGAAATGAACAAATACAGATATAATGGATACAGGAGCAAGGACGGAAGTTTCCTAACAAAGGCACGGTCTTCAAAATCGAAGCAAAAAAATGTCAGTCTTGCTCTTTTTAGCCATTACGACAACAAAGAGTCCCAATACATCAGATTAAGGAAGAATGCATTTATAGCAATTTGCTGTTTTATAGACATGGTGCTTTTCAAACAAGCCAGATTCATTACTGATGTCCCTTTTCTGTTTTAGTGAGGAACATAATAGTCAGCGTACTGCTATTAAAATGCCAACTATAGCTTTCAAAAGCTGCCATTTCAAAGCGGGAAAGGCACTTCAATCTTTGGCTGCGAGGAGACGGGGATTCTTGCAAATTCACTAATGTTTCTCTCGCATGACTAAAATTATAATTCCGTTGTTTTGCCAATTACAGAATTGCTTGGAAATTAGGGTGCAATCCTATTCATCACCACCCCATGCTTATTGACTGGGGAAAGTAAGAATAAGGTGTCGGGCACTCTCTACCACCAGGTTTGGAGCCCCCAAACTCCATCAAAACTGTGCACCTCAGGATGGGGTACCAGAGGGGTTTATATTCACAGGCCCATGGATCTCTCAAGAGGCCTGATCTTCTAAGACTTCAACTCCGCAAGCCTGGAGTTGGTACATCAAAAAGTGTACAAAACCACCCCTCCTTCCATCTTGGGTGGCACAAGTACTAGAGTTTCGGATGCAGTAGTAGATCTGTAGCGTGCCTGCTGCAAGCTGCAAGGAGTTTGGATGGCTTTGTCCCTGTAGTACGGTGGTACCTCAGGTTACATATGCTTCAGGTTACATATGCTTCAGGTTACAGACTCTGCTAACCCAGAAATAGTACCTTGGGTTAAGAACTTTGCTTCAGGATGAGAACAGAAATTGTGCTCTGGTGTTGCGGCGGCAGCAGGAGGCCCCATTAGCTAAAGTGGTGCTTCAGGTTAAGAACAGTTTCAGGTTAAGAACAGACCTCCGGAACAAATTAAGTACTTAACCTGAGGTACCACTGTAATCCCACCTGCTTTAAAAACAGCCTTTACTACCAAAAGGGACTGTGATGGTGACATCACATGATTCACCTTCTATGTTTCTGGCAAGCCCAGGGGAAATGAGTTACTGAGTCCTTCCTACCTAGAACTTAAGTCCATTGTGCATAAGATTTGGTCACAGGAGCTGGCCAATACACAGCATGTGAGACCATCCGTCCCTCAACAATTCTAGAGAGCTAGGCAATTTGCTTTTCTTACAGTAGTTTCTAACCTATATCTTCTGTCATTGCTACCTTAATAATTATGGAGTCGATTCCTGCAGCCCAAAGCTTTGGAAACACAAAGCAATATGAACAAAAGAGCCCCTGTTACCTATATATTTGGCCTAGCTGTCCCCTAGCTGTTTAATTCACCATCACCCCACCTGCAAATTATCTCCCTATTTGCCAAGCACGTGTCCTCTTCAAGCATTACCAAAATGGGAAAATTACAACACTGGAAGGATGGGCAGCTGTTTTTGTCACCATCCACAAGCTGGAAGGCAAGCCTCTGGCATCTGTGGGGGTATTTGGTGCATTCTGAAGTCCTGATTTTAATCTGACACTTTGCCCTATCTTCACATGCTTGGAACAGTCAATTGCAAGGTGTGTGTTTTTCCTAAAAAGCAAGAGACCCTGCTGTATATCCAGCCTTTCTGCAACTGGACTCACAACCAACTGGCAAACTTCCCCTTCCCCACATATAGCACAATGACTTCTTTGTTCAGTTAAAACCCAGCTCACAAGTTGCACCATGCAGGCAACCAACCCACTGCAGTTTCTCTCCTGGACTTAATGTTATGCTCAAAGAAACTTCCACACACTCCATTATCTCATTATGAGCTTTGCATTCACGCTAATATGATTTTTAATAGCTTTTGTCATCCTCTTTGCATGCAGCTGCTCATGCAGGGATAGATTCAATGTCACAGAAACCTAGGGTGGCAGTGCAATGACACTAAGAAGAAACCCAGAGTTTCTTTCTGGGAAAATGCAAAGGGAAGAACAAGTGATCTCATTGTTCTCTGAAGGACTTGCAAGTCCATTGCCTCTATTTCTGTTATTGTGCTAAAGGAGTGGGGTGGCTGTGTTCAAAGACAGAACGGCCAAAGATGCAATTCCAAGCATAGACCCGTAAGTTTAAAAAAAGCCTGAAAGACAAAGGTGTTTTTTCGACATGAATAGCCCATTTTATCCTATAGCAGAACTTTATCCTATGCTCCAGGAAGCAAGCAATTCAAACACAAGACGATACACTAAGGGAACTTACAGAACAAAACCAATCACAGCATAAAACCATCTTCTCTCTTCTTCTGTGAAGGCTTTTTAACTCTTGAGCTAGAGCTGGCCCATGCTTGAGGCAAGGTGAGGCGACTGCCTCAGACTGCAGGGTCCACCAGGGCAGCAGATCCCAATGTAGATCTTTCTTCACCCTTTGTTCCGGATGTAGATTTCCCCTCAGCCCTTCTTCATTGGTAAGGAGGGGGCACCATTCTGGGGTAGACCCAAATGTATTGGGCCAGGTCAACCCAAGTGTAACCAACTGAATCAATTGGATATTCATCTACCATTTACCCTTGCCTCCATTTCACACCCTTTCCTCTGTTTCTATTTCTAGATTGTAAGTAAGTGCCTTGGGACAGCGACATGTACTCTCATTCTTTACAAAGTGCCACAGATGATGCTATATGGGTTATAATTACAATGATTATATCTTTCATCATAATTATATAAATCTGCCAACTGACGACACACTTCACGCATCTGCTAGCTACCGCCACCACAATTATGTGGCAAAACTTCTCTTGCTAAGAAATTGGTTCAATGGGCACATTTATCTTTTATAAATACATGCAACTGTATCCACCGGATAAGGGGGGGGGGGGGGACACCTCTGTTAATTTCATATTGAAGACTAAATACAAATCCATATAAAATTTCACAGATAATTTGGTGCAAGAAATACAAAAATACAAACTGGAAATTGTTACAATAATATAATGGTTTACCATTAAGCGCAAGCGCGCGTGCACACACACCCCTGTGCAAGTAGATAAATAGGTACTGCTGTGGCAGGAAGGTAAAAGATGTTTCCATGCGCTCTGGTTTCTGTCATGGTGTTCTGTTGCACCAGAAGCGGTTTAGTCATGCTGGCCACATGACCTGGAAAGCTGTCTGTGGACAAACACTGGCTCCTTCAACCTGAAAGCGAGATGAGCGCCACAACCCCGCAGTTGCCTTTGACTGGACTTAACTGTCCAGGGGTCCTTACCTTTTTTTTTACCTATACAGTCGTACCTCAGAAGTTGAATGTGAGGTGTCTAATACACAGTTTAGGAAGTTTGCCTAACTTAATTAGGATTTCACACATGCTAATTAAAGTATTAGAAGCATCTAGTACATAGCTCAAATACATACACAGATCTACGCTAAATACACATGACTCTGACTGTTTCCCAGTTTTAATACCCCAAGCCTTAATTCAATTGTAACACTATTGGTTCCAGGCATTTAGGGTGTCTTGCACCCACCAACATATAATAATACGAGCACTTTTCCACAGCTCACAGGTCATGCCAGAAGTGAAAGGAAAAAGAAATGCATAGACAAATACATGAAATACAAAGCTACACTGTTGTTGTTTTATTCCAGCAAATAAAAATGTGATGTCTCTGGCAATACAGCTCTGGGACTTGTGAAAATCAATCAAAGTTCCCCTTGAAGAGACAACTTCATTATTTCCTTGTCTACTGCTGCCTGGGCAGAATTAGATTGCTTTCAGCCAAATACCTTAATGTGCTTGCCTTCAACAGCACAATGTAGGAGAGAGCAGAAGAATTTTAGAAGGCATCACTATAGAGGTGTTATATTACACAACCAACGACCCCCCTAGCAGGGTCACGTTCACTAAACTGACTTTCCTGGGTTTCCTGAACACTTACACCATGGCCTGCTAAGGAACTTTTATTGCCTCCCACAACGAAACACCTATGTCAGCTCAGCAAGCCAAGTCCTACTCTGTCTACACCAGGCATAGGCAAACTCGGCCCTCCAGATGTTTTGGGACTACAAATCCCATCATAACTGACCACTGGTCCTGTTTGCCTATGCCTGATCTACACAAATATAAAGATTCTTACTGTTTAAAGACCTCTGCTAATTCATGAAGATTGGAAAAAGTAAACAGTTCCCTTACACAGTTAAGACTAAAAAGAGGGTATAACTGCTGATGTGATATTGGAAACCTCTGGCCAGGCAGCTCCTATTGTGGAGCTGCCTTCCTATTAGCAAAGAGACTCATTCTTCTGGGGAGGTGATTTGAGAGTAGGGTGGCGCTATGGGTTAAACCACAGAGCCTAGGACTTGCCAATCAGAAGGTTGGCGGTTCAAATCCCCACGACGGGGTGAGCTCCCGTTGCTCGGTCCCTGCTCCTGTTAACCTAGCAGTTTGAAAGCACATCAAAGTGCAAGTAGATAAATAAGTACCGCTCAGGCGGGAAGGTAAACGGCGTTTCCGTGCGCTGCTCTGGTTTGCCAGAAGCGGCTTAGTCAGGCTGGCCACATGACCTGGAAGCTGTACGCTGGCTCCCTCGGCCAATAAAGCGAGATGAGCGCCGCAACCCCAGAGTCGGTCATGACTGGACCTAATGGTCAAGGCTCCCTTTACCTTTAGGATGCTGAGCCAGTGCGGACTCCATCTCCACGGACACAACAGCTGTCACGGACAAACAGTGCAGGCTGAATCCACTCCAAAGAGTGCCCGTTTAGTTGTTTATTCCCATGACTTCAACTGCTTGCCACACTAAGAGCTGTGCCTGCCCTGTTCTTCAAAAAGAAGATGGAGGGTTCATGTCACTTGCTGGATCTATGTCTCAGCCCGCACTAAACCATACAACTCACCCTTTCTTGCAGCTGCCATACCTTGTAACCAGTGCCTTGCCCAGGTACCGATCTGATTTGTGTGTTAAAGGCTTTGGCAGGAACAGAGCTGGGAGTTCAAGTTCTTCGTCTGGCAGTGAAGGCCAGGACAAGCAGGGCATGCTGGCTGAACCTACTATGCACTGCTAATGAAATACTATGCACAGGCAGCCCTAGAAGCAGTAAATCTCAGACATGTAAAACCAAATCATGTACCAAATCTGCATAACGTTTGCTTCCAACTCAACCCAACCCAGTGAAGATATATTAGTATGCAGTTATTTAGCGCCAGCAGACTACTACAGGAACCTCCCTTCTCTCAATTCAAAATGCACCAGCTCCACTAAGGCCAGCACAATACACCATAGATCTGTATAACGTTCCTTGTTTCTAACATACTGGTTTTGTTTGGGATGCCAATTCTGCGATAAAGTGCACATGTTAAATGCACACATTTCACAAAGCATCCCCCTTGGTCTACAGGATACTAAAATAACCCCTGACCACAGAGGGAACTGAGATGTGGATACCATTATTGCCCATTCTCTCCAGATGAAATAGCAGCCATGGAGGGGGGGGGCAAATTAAGTAATATGATGAGCGTGGAAGGGTGAAAGCCTCCACACCACTCAATACGGACCGGAGTGAGGCTGAAAGTGCTAATTATTATTATTATTAACCTTTGCAGAGATGTGAACAGAATCTCAACTACTTTGGCCCTTAAGACAAACATGCAAAACACTTTCGATAATCATGAAGGTCTGTTGGTTGAAGGGGAAACTGAATGAAGCTACGCCATATCATGATTTTTCCACCGAGGCATTCCTTCAGTCATGGTGGGTGGGTGGGTGGGTGGGTGGGGAATCTGTCAAAAACTGCTAATAAGCAGCTTTTCCCCCTGTTTGGTGCAAACTGAAGGCTACAGGGTAAGTGAAGCTGCTGGCATCCTAAACTGCTGTTTATCTAACATTAAAACTCTTGCCCGTGATTTTTCAGCATCTGTCTCGTCTTACATTCCTTCTCTCTTGCCAGCTAAACAAATAACAGCTGCAAAATCAAGCATGCCTGGAGCATCTCTGCATTCAATCTTCCGCTCTGCCTTTTGGTAGTATTATACTCAATGAGACAATGTCTTGACATTTCAATCAAATACAGTGGTACCTCGGGTTACATACGCTTCAGGTTACATACGCTTCAGGTTACAGACTCCGCTAACCCAGAAATAGTACCTCGGGTTAAGAACTTTGCTTCAGGATGAGAACAGAAACAGTGCTCTGGCGGCACAGCAGCAGCAGGAGGCCCCATTAGCTAAAGTGGTGCTTCAGGTTAAGAACAGTTTCAGGTTAAGAACGGACCTCTGAAGAATTAAGCACTTAACCCAAAGTACCTCTGTATATGTATAATAATATGCTCATACCCACCCATGGGCACCCCAATACTAAATATTTTGCACCACTATGATCAGCTTGGCATACATATAGATTCATGATTTGGGAAGGTGCACTAGAACAAATAGGTGGGTACCTCAGCAACGAACAAGCAAACTGCAGGACTGCTATGCTACAACATTCCACGGCAAGGATGCTATTATGCCACTTCATTACTTGACATCGTTTTGTCTGTGCGATCATTTGCGACAGCAACAGCCAGTACATTAATAATTGACTCTGTCCTTTTAAGTGGCATGTGGATCATATGTCTGCAAGATGTAGCAACACCGAATTGTATGACATGTTGGGAGGTTGTCTGTGCTAAAGTACCCGGTATATTACAACAGTGAAATGGGAATCAGTGCAAGCAAGCTGTTCCTACATTGTTCCAGTTACATTTGGGGGAAGAAGTGAGCAAAGGAATGAAGGCAGAGATACTTTGCTGGATACATCTCCATTGTCAAGATCCTGGGTTCACACCATCTATCTTCAGGGGTGAGGCCTATTATCTATCTATATCTGTCTGTCTGTCTGTCTGTCTGTCTGTCTGTCTGTCTGTCTATCTATCTATTGATCGATCTGTTGCCCATCTGACTGGGTTGCCCCAGCCACTCTGTGCGGCTTCCAACAAATTAAAACATTAAGCACTGTAAAACATCAAACATTAAAAGCTTCCCTATATGGAGCTGCCTTCAGATGTCTTCTAAAAGTTAGACAGTTGTTTATTTCCTTGACATCTGACAAGAGATCATTCCATGGGGTGGGCGTGGCTACTGAGAAGGCCCTCTGCCTGGTTCCCTGTAACCTCACTTCCCGCAATGAGGGAACTGCCAGAAGGCCCTCGTAACTGGATCTCGGTGTCTGGGATGAACGACCAGGTATGCATACTAGAAAAAGAAATTATATTCAAGGTCAGTCCAAGATGTCTTTACGAACTCCAGAACACTTGCCCAACAGGAACCTATTCTTCCTAAAGTGGTCGTGTGGTCCCCTCCTTGAATCTGAGGACACCTGCACAAAAACTCTAAGGCTCACTGTCTCCTTAATCTGTCAATGTCAACGACTGCTGAAGCAGGCTGGGTCCCTTTAAATGGAGACTCCTCACACAAATGCATAAGCTAGCTTACACAAATAGAGCTCCTGATGTTCACTGCTGCTGAAGCAACATCTGAGCTCTGCCCTTATGGAGTCTCAAGCCTCATCCTTGGACAGAGGTGTCCAGGGGGCCTGACCTCAACTAGACCTTGTCCTATTTCGCCTCAGCTTGTTCTGTTTGCCCAAATCTGAACTCTTACCTCAGGTCAGAACTGCTGAGAAAGGAACTCGGAACAAGACACTCGTGCCAGTTCTGTTGGCCCCTGATGTTCACAAGCTGTTGGCAGTGGTGATATATAGATCAGTCCTTTGCTTTGAGGTAATGGGATGTCGTATTGCAAATCATTAGTGCAGCAATAAGATAGCCCATAACCATAACACTCAGGGGCAATCATTGTCTAGTGTGAAAAACAGAGATGACTGCTATCAGCCACCAAAGTCTCATCCATTTTACTTATGCCTTCAATGGATATCAGTGGTTCCATATTTTTGAAGGATAGCTACTATTTCTTTCTCTCCTTTTATTACTTGAAACACTTTTGGCTCTAAAACCGTACCCAGGGAGGGAGGGAAACAGGGCTATAGTTAGGACTAAGGATGGAAAATATATAATCTGTACTGGAATCTCATTTCCACTAAATATATGGCAACGAAATGGCAATGGGGAGAACAGAATCACCTGCTAGAATATAAAATAAAACATCGAAGTAATCCTGGTATTTGTTGTTAGGAACCTCTTTATTACTATTATTCTGCTATCACTGCTGTTGCACTGTGAGTTGGGGAAGGCCGCTCCCTCCTCAGGCTAATTCCACCTGGCCTAGGAGGCGGGGCCCACACCCGCCACCGCTACAGCTTTAAGGACACTGGTGCTGCTGCAGCAAATGTTAAAAATGTTTTTATATAAAGTGTTTTAAAGGGGTTTTTACTTTTTACTTTGTTGTACCACCGTGAACGGTGGTTTTTATTGATGTATTTTTATTTTGTCCCGTTTTATTTTGGTTTGGGGTTGGATATTGAGTGGGGTGGGGATTGGTTTTGTTTGGGTATAATTGTTTTTGGTTGTTTCGTTTTTCTATTTTGTAAATGGAGGCAAGTATGAGGCTTGGGATTGCTACTGTAGTGGGGCGAGGGAGGTATGGCGGTGGGGGCAGATGTCATAGGCGAAGGGGATCGGGATACGGATATGCTCGTACCCCTTCCAATCTGCGCCCCATCCTGAGGGACGAGGGTAGGGTGAGCAAGGATTACTCACCTCCGTCACTGGTGTTGTGCAATGCCAGGTCTATAGGCAACAAAACCGCCGCCCTGCGAGATTTCTTCACCTCGCAGGGGGTTGACCTGGCTTGTGTGACGGAGACCTGGGTGCGCGAAGGGGAAACTGTTACCTTACGAGAGATGACGCCCCTGGGTTTCTCCGTCCTCCACCAGTCGCGGACTGTGGGCCGGGGGGGGGGGAGAGGGGTGGTATTATTAATCCGGGAAGATTGTTCTTTCAGGGCTCTACCATCGCCATCAATCCCCGGCATTGAATGTGTTGGCCTAGTGTGGGGCTCCGAGGTGAGCTTGGCTGTCTGGCTGGTGTACTGGCCACCTAGCGCACCAGCAGCCACTCTGTCAGGCCTGCTGGAGGCGGTGGCCAGCTGGGCCTTGGAGTTCCCTAACCTATTGGTATTGGGGGACTTCAACGTCCATGCTGATGCCACTCCCTCCTCACAGGCTCTGGACCTGGTGTCTTCCATGGCAACACTAGGGCTCTCCCAGTTTGTTTCGGGTCCCACACAACAAGCAGGCCACACGCTGGATCTGATCTTTGGCGTTGGTATAGATGTGATCATGTCTCCTTCAATGAAGGTGCCATGGTCTGATCACTACGCTCTGAAAGCCAGGATTGATTTTCCACCCCCACCCTGCTTAGGTGGCGAGCCAATTTGGGCTCGCCCGCAGAGGCTGATGGACCCTGATAGATTCCGTCAGGCCTTGCGGGACCTTGCTCCCCCTGGCGACTCATTGACTGAGCTTGTTGAGGGCTGGAATATCCAGCTCCTAGCAGCCATCAATGAGATCGCACCTAGGCGCCCTCTGCGACCCCGCAGAAACCGGGCTCCCTGGTTTACCGAGGAGCTTCGGAAAATGAAGCGGGACCTCAGACGGCTAGAGCGAGTATGGCGGGGTGCCCGTGACGGAGCCTCAAGAACATCTTATAGGGTTTTTATGAAAACCTATGAGATGGCGGTGAAGGCCGCTAAGTCCTACTTCTTGGCCTCCATTGCCTCCGCTAGCTCTCGCCCGGCGCAATTATTTAGTATAATTAGGTCTTTAACGTCCCTTGAAGGACAGCCAAATTTAAATAACAATTTGACACACAGCTGTGAGGCATTTGCAAGCTTTTTTTGCAGAGAAGGTCCTGTTCCTCCGCCATGACCTCCCTGCCAATTTGGATACAATAAAGGAACTGGAGGCGCCTCGACTGTCCTCGGGTCCAGTATTGGACCACTTTGGCCGGATATCCCCAGCCGATGTGGACAGACTCCTCCAAGCTGGAAAGCCCACCACCTGTCCTCTTGACCCGTGCCCATCTTGGCTGATTAGAGCGTGTCCAGACGAGGTGCGGGCCCCCCTGGGTGATATCATCAATTTGTCCCTTGGCACAGGGATATTCCCAGGGGAGCTGAAGGAGGCAGTGGTGCACCCGCTCTTAAAGTAAACATCATTAGATCCCTTAGATCTTTCCAATTACCGCCCAGTTTCGAATCTTCCATTCCTGGGTAAGGTGATTGAGAGAGCGGTTGCTGAACAGCTTGGTAGGTTTCTGGATGAAACATCGGCTCTGGATCCATTCCAGTCCGGCTTCCGCGCTGATCATGGGGCCTGCAAGACAGAGCTGTTCCACCAGGCCTTTGGTCAGGGCACAGCTTGACCCCCTCCTCTGGCAATCTGCACAGAATTTTGCTTAATGGTTGCCACCAATCTGATTTTAATTAATTTTTACAATGAAATGTTTTTAGAACGTTGGATTATTTTGATTGTTGTTAGCCGCCCTGAGCCCAGCTTCAGCTGGGGAGGGCGGGATATAAATAAAAATTATTATTATTATTATTATTATTATTATTATTATTATTATCACTTATTTTTGAGGATTTATTTGTCACTCCTCAGATATCACACCATCTACTGCGGTTCTCCACCTAACATTTATTTCTGCCAGGATGAATTATGCCCAAACCTGGAACAAAATTAGCAGAAGCACTCTTGCTATCAAGCGTGATGACTTCGGGTTGATGGAGTCTGTAATCGGGTGGGTGGGCTGCTGGCTCGGGAAAAGGCGTGAGCATCTGCTCAGAGGCTTTTGATCTTCGGAAGCTGCCGTAAAACAGGCAACAGTGTTGTTCACTGCTATTGTGCATCACTGATGGAGGTATTAAAAGACCTACCCGATTCTTCAAAGTATATTTGGCACAGAAAATCTGGCAGGAGACAAGGGCCATTAAGGGGGGGATTAAAACCTCGCATTTAAAATATGTTTCTGGCACATGCCCCAGGCAAAGCTGGGTTTCTCCTGTGACACCATCACAATTTCACCACTCTTTCTGTTTGGGGGCTTGCTTTGGCCTTCTCAAAATGCACACAATCATATAACTTTTTCCCTTGCTACACAGTAAACAACTTTGGAAATACTGGTAGAGAACTTCACTGATGTCCAAGCAGTAGCAAAAACTATAGGGGCCAGGGCCATCTTACCCATAGGCGCTAGGGGTGTGGGGCACCTGGGCGCCGGGTTCTCAGGGGCACCAGGCCGAGAGTCCGGGGCCCAAGAGTTGAGTCTGTGGAAGAGCCCACCCATTGGTCGGAGCGCAGTGGTGGGCTCTTCTGCTGCAGGCGGCTCTGCACCGCGGGGCCAACCGAGCCAGTAAGATGCTGAGGCGGCCGGCAGACTCCGCCCTCCTGTGCGCCTGGGACTGTGCAACTGGGGGGGGGGCCACCGGGTGGATCTTTGCACCCCGGTGCCACATATGCTTAAGACAGCCCTGATAGGGACAACACTAGTGTAATTGCAAAGTGATCTTACCACTGCTCTGGAATAACATCAAACATGACACCGACAAGCCACCTTAATGGTGATGGTGTTGCCTTCATGCCAGATAAAATCAAAAGCCAACACTAGGCAACCCTGATTGGCTTTGGATCTCAACTTCACATTGGGTTTTAGCACTCACATATATTCCGGAGTGCTTGAACGAGAACAGTTGAATAGCTTGCCAGGTCACTCCCTCTAGAGCTGCTAGGTTGGTGTTCCCAAAACATGTGCCTCCAGCAGTTTTGGGGCTACAGTTCCCCTCATCCCTGACCACTCATCCTGCTAGCTGGGGATGATGGGAGTTGTCATCCAAAAACAGCTGGAGACCCAAGTTTGGGGAAACCCTGTGCTAGGTGGACACAGTTACTGCTCACAGGCAAATGCTCCAATGGGTAAAGACGGTTTGCTCAGACTCTCACTGAATTATAACAGGTAAATGAGACATCTCCCACTACAATATTTCCCTCCATGAACACTGGCGCATATTTGCTGCATTGCCCGAAACCATATGGTCAGCAATGGCACAATTACCTGGACAGAAAGGAATTTGTGATTGCACCCCTCAAGCACAAACCTCATTTCTGATTCACCAGGTAAAATGTGGGGAAAGTGTATTAGCTGCCAAAACGCACAGCTGCATCCAAGACCTTCTCAACCACCAAGGAACTCCACAAGACAAAGACAAATCGCATCAGCATTACTTGAAACCTACGTGTGGGCAGAAACCTCCTTGATGGGGAAGCCACTCCACCTCTCAGCCAGAAGTTTTGGGCAGCTGGCATGATGAACTATATATCAACATTAGTACATCACAAGACTGTTTTGCCATGGAATGAATGCACAGCACTGTTCTCAGCTGGCTCAAGGATAAGTTGATGTCTGCCAGGTTCACCAGGTCCATTGTTTAGACACAATAGCAGAGTGGCTTTTCATATGAAGGAGTCCTTCACATCTGACATGGGAATGGAGAATCAGAATCTTAAGATCTTGATATTTCTTTCTTCCATAGCTTAAAAAGAAGCTAACAGACCATTCACAGCTAAAGAGAAATGTACGGCCATTTTTAAGGTGAGAACACTGGGGCCAATTGCCCTGGGCATCAAACACTGGAGAGCCACATCTGCATTGGCATGAATGTATTGTTGCCAACTTCCCCCCACTCACCAAATCCTACTAACTTGAGCTTCGTAAACCTGATGAAGAAGATACAGCAGCAGCAGCTCAACCCAATCATATTCAGACTTATCAGGGTGCCCTGCAGGTTCTCTGTGCCCTTCTCCTCATTGCTGGATTCTTACTGGCCAGCAGATTCAGAAAAGAGGAAAGAACAGAATTAGACACCACTAGCACAGGGACATATTATCATTTATTCTTGAGGCAAAGTCATGTTAGTCTGCTCCAGCAAAAACAGTATCAGTATTCTGGCACCTTAAAGACTTAATATATTATGGCATAAGATTTCATGAACTATGATGCACTTCATCAGATGCATGCAGTGTTGGTATTGTGAGATGCAGTGTAATGGACTGGCTAGAAGCAAAGGAGTGGTAGGAAGCACCAGAGATGAGGCAGGTTGCTGATGAAGCCAGGGGGTCTCCACCTCCTGTGACCAGCTCCTCTCCTTCCTGGTCTCCCAGAGTCAGAAGAGGTATGAAGAGGGTGGAGCAAAAACAGACAAGCAGCAGTCTCAGATTGCTTGGGAAGGACCTGGAGGGGGGAGGAAACCCCCATGAGCTGTACAAAGGTGGGGACCATCAGTCTTCACAACTGCCTCATTGGGTCAAGATCTACCGAGAAGAACTGTTGTGCTCACTAAACCTGGCCTCCTGAACTGTTTTGTTTCTGTGAATAAAGAGAGTTAACTTCACTGACACTGCGTGAGTTATTGCTGACTTGCTTCTGACAACCACCCTGACATGCAGGTATAAATGAAACACGTTTGGGGCAGGTGGGGGCGGGGGAAGCATTGTAAACAATAATGTCAGGGGGAAATGAAATGCAGAAAGTCCAGGGCTAGGTAAAGGCAAAGGGACCCCTGACCATTAGGTCCAGTCGTGACCAACTCTGGGATTGCGGCGCTCATCTCACTTTATTGGCCGAGGGAGCCAGCGTACAACTTCCGGGTCATGTGGCCAGCATGACTAAGCCGCTTCTGATGAACCATAGCAGCACACGGAAACACCGTTTACCTTTCCGCCGTAGCGGTACCTATTTATCTATTTGCACTTTGAAGGGCTTTCAAACTGCTAGGTTGGCAGGAGCAGGGACCGAGCAACGGGAGCTCACCCCGTCATGGGGATTCGAACCGCCGACCTTCTGATCAGCAAGTCCTAGGCTCTGTGGTTTAACCCACAGAGCCACCCGCGTCCAGACATGGATATAATTATGTGATTAACAGGGGCGATTCACAAGACAGTTGTTGGTAGCACAGACATCCTAGCACTTGATAAACCAATTAACAGGTAGCACAATAAAAATCTATTGTCCTACATCAACCTCAAGTGATGGCCGTGGACCTCTTGAGAAATTGTAAACAAGCAGTTTCATGCTGCAGCCTCCTCCTTTGTTCCAATTTGGCCACCCATGAGTACATTTTAAAAGAATCTAATATAATTTTTGTCTTTGCATTTAGAGACCTAAAAAATAATCAAAAATTGCTTCTGATGTCAAATATAGATTTCTTTGCTTGTTTACTTTAGAATATATATATGCATATCCAGTCCTTTGCCAGGTGAGGGGGCGAAATTGATGGTGTAGCAAAAAGGAAGGAGGGGGGGTCTCAAATGAAAATTCTGCCTATGGGCCTCTTAATAGTATTTTTAAGGAGTCTGAAATTGCTGCACAGGGTGGCATTAGGTGAGAGCATTCCCTGGATGCAACACAGTCTCTTTCCTAATATGAAGCAGCACTTTGGCAAATGTTATTAAAGGCAGCTATAATATTTGTAGATCTAATATGCAGGCTATTGAGATGGAGTTCTAACCATTTTATTTTTTGCAAGTGACAAGACGGAAAGGGGCAATGGGAGGGGGGAATAGAATCACCTGCTGGAACAAAAATCTGATTTTTATTTTTTTAAAAAACAACACACCAAAACAAACAAAATCTATCATTTATTTTCTCCCCCTCAGCCGGAGGAGGATGACTCATCCTGCAAAATGGCATTAGAGCTCCATCCCACGCAACCCTACATGAAGTCAGCTGAGAGGCAGCAGAGAAATCAGAAATAAGCGACTTGATTTCCTTGAAACACTAAAGGGTCGTTGTTGTTTTTTAAAAAGGAAATAAACGAAAAACTACTACATTTGTGTGTTGTTGTTTTTAAAAAAAACACCCTTCAAGCAGAAAGAATAGGGCAACATCAAAGCAACAAATTATTAATATTCCCTACCAGGACAACTGTTTGTTAAAGATGAACTGAGCCCTGTACCTTCTATTGAACTCTTCGTGATCCCATGGACCAGAGCACGCCAGGCACTCCTGTCTTCCACTGCCTCCCGCAGTTTGGTCAAACTCATGCTGGTAACTTCGAAAACACTATCCAACCATCTCGTCCTCTGTCGCCCCCTTCTCCTTGTGCCCTCCATCTTTCCCAGCATCAGTGTCTTCTCCAGGGAGTCTTCTCTTCTCATGAGGTGGCCAAAGTATTGGAGCCTCAGCTTCACGTGAGCACTCCTTCCAGTGAGCACTCAGGGCTGATTTCCTTCAGAATGGATAGGTTTGATCTTCTTGCAGTCCATGGGACTCTCAAGAGTCTCCTCCAGCACCATAATTCAAAAGCATCAATTTTTCGGCAATCAGCCTTCTTTATGGTCCAGCTCTCACTTCCAACTCTTTTTTTTTGGGGGGGGGGAATGATAACCCTTTCTTTCTTTCTTTCTTTCTTTCTTTCTTTCTTTCTTTTGAAGGCTCCATTGGCGAAAGCGTGCTTTGGGTTACAACCTGTTTTGGTTTACAACCGGACCTCCAGAATAGATTATGGTTTTAAACGAAGGTACCACTGTATGGTACACTGTATGGGACGCGGGTGGCGCTGTGGGTAAAAGCCTCAGCGCCTAGGGCTTGCCGATCAAAAGGTCGGCGGTTTGAATCCCCGCAGCGGGGTGCACTCCCGTTGCTCGGTCCCAGCGCCTGCCAACCTAGCAGTTCGAAAGCACCCCCGGGTGCAAGTAGATAAATAGGCGTTCCGTGTGCTGCGCTGGCTCGCCAGATGCAGCTTTGTCATGCTGGCCACGTGACCCGGAAGTGTCTCCGGACAGCGCTGGCCCCTGGCCTCTTGAGTGAGATGGGCGCACAACCCCAGAGTCTGTCAAGACTGGCCCGTACGGGCAGGGGTACCTTTACCTTCTTACCACTGTATAGGGGAGACAGGATGATGAGCCAATTCCTTTCTGGGTGGCACCACTGTGTACTCTATGTGACACTAGTAAAATCAATAGCATTAACATAGAGTTACACTCTTGACAGAGCCCGGTCTTAGTAATGGAATAAATTTGCACAAAATGTAGTAGGAGGCTTTAAAACTTTAATAGGAACTGCACGCCAGGGAACAATATAACTTAGCATATGTGAGCAATAGTCTTAAATATTAGTAGAGTAATGTGCCTACAAAGCTAGAGGTGCCTTTCATGTCTGCACATGGTGCTTTTAAAAACCCGATTCTATTGCCTAAGATGTTTTAACATTATGAAAGGGGGGGGGGAGAGAGAATGAAGAGTGGCACCATGTTTGGATTTAAAAAATAAATAAATCTGAAAACAAAGCAGAGTGCAAATTCCCATCTGCTGCTATCAAGACACAACAGTGGGGTCCCCAAACAGCAGGGAAGAACGTAACCCAGCTAGCTAGCCAGCGAAGCGAGACTCCACAAGCAGGTCTCAAATATAATCAGTTTGCATCATTTAAAACTCATGGGTAAAATTTTAGGCAGGTTTTCAGGCAGGTAATTTAAATAAATGAAAAGCCTTCAAAAGCAAAGATTGCTTTCTTATAGCACTCAGGCACAATGGTGTTGCATCCTCCTCGCTTGGCCCTCAGTGGGATAAGCTCAGTTACAATCTGCTCTGTATTTCCAGCATTGTGCTGCCTTTTTCTCTCTTATCCTCTTTTCTCCCTCTCTTCACCACCTCTCCTCTCTGACCAGAACATGCCCCGGCCCCTAAGGCACAGGGTCTCGCCCCTGACCTCATGCTGCACTTTAGAAGTCTGAAGTCAGAGACAAAAGTTATGTGTGATGGCTTCCTCTGACTCTATGGATGGCTGGCATTTCAACCACCCAGCAGATGATGATGATGATGATGATGATGATGATGAATTTATTCATACCCTGCCCATCTGGCTGGGTTTCCCCAGCCACCGTGGGCAGCTTCCAGCTGAATATTAAAAACAGTACAGCATCAGAAATTAAAAACTTCCCTAAACAGGACCGCCTTCAGTTGTCTTTTAAAAGTAAAATAGTTGTTTATTGCCTTGACATCTGCTGGGAGGGCGTTCCACAGAGCAGGCACCCCTACCGAAAAGGCCTTCTGCCTGGTTCCCTGTAACCTCACTTCTCACAGCGAGGGAACCGCCAGAGACGAGCCTCTCTAAGCCTTCATCACCTCTTGTCAGCTCTGAGTTGGAGATGGGTGGCAGGGACTTGTTTGTGTCCCTGCACCTGCCAGATGGCTGGAGGTCTGGCCACTAAGGCAGGCACAGAGGCAGAGAAAGCAGCTTTGGAAAACAGTTCCCAGTTCTTCACCTCACTTTGGGAAAACGGCGTCCAACATTCCAATGGCCTTGTATATTTTGTTGCTGTAGGCCGCCTCATGTACAGCAACACTGAAAGGCGGTCTACAAATTAAAAGGTAAACGGACTCCTACTTCTGTGTTGGGATTTCACGTACGAACATGAATCACAAAGCAATACTTGCTTGCAAGTACAGTGGTACCTCGGGTTAAGAACTTAATTCGTTCTGGAGGTCCATTCTTAGCCTGAAACTGTTCTTAACCTGAGGTACCACTTTAGCTAATGGGGCCTCCCGCTGCCGCCACGCGGCCACCGTGCCATTTCTGTTCTCATCCTGAAGCAAAGTTCTTAACCCGAGGTACTATTTCTGGGTTGGCAGAGTCTGTAACCTGAAGCGTCTGTAACCTGAGGTTTTTAATTTACTTGGGAGAGGTAATTTACTTGGGAGATGTTCACTTATAAAGCTCCACACTCCTACAGGAAAAGTCTCTATGACAAGACAGTGAAATGTGCACACACAAACAAACAAAATAAATATAAATAAAGGCAAACATCAAGCCAATTACATATTGTTGTAAATGTAGGGCTATGCTTTACCAACTTTAAAAGACAAATCCACAGCTTGCGCTATTACACGTTTGGTCTTTGAAGGAACAGCTGAGCCTCTCTCAGCTTCTTACCGTGCCTAGAAGGCCATGCGTATTGTGTTATCACATAGTAACACCTGACTCAGAGAATAAATTCATTCTTTCGCTCTGGCAGCGGCAGGAGGGAGGGAATCACAGCAAGGACTCTTGACAGAGAGGCAGATGGTGATGAATATATTTGAGTTTTAACACTTACTACTGAACGAAGTCCCTTAAAAGTAAATCATACATTCAAAACAGTTCTTTAGAGCAAAGTGGGGAACTGAAAAAAATCAACATCACATCATCGTTTCAATGGGGGACCATCACTTCTTCCTCATAGGTGCTATCCTGAACTGCATCACACACACACACTGACATATGCAGTTGTGCACTTTTAGCTGTTGCCCTACAAGACAAAGCCACAATGACACTTGGGAGGAAAGCTACCAATTCAGGTTCTGAGGACTGAATTAACAACGTCGGACATCCTCACTGGAGCTGCCACTGAAAACTACTCTGTCTGCACTAAGTTCCAGGCCCAGCAGCACAGAGGATGACCACGTGGTTGAGTCCACCATGCCCTACACTCTGCAAGAATTGGCTGATAGCATGGCACTGTAAAAATAAATAAATGAATCCCAATTGCATCCCCAGTGAGTGGCAAGCTAAAAGCCAACCCAAACACAACTCGTTGCATGCCAGACACAATCATATAAACCAATCAGCACACACTGCTTTGGCTGTAGGTCAGCCTTGGCCAATGGAACCTTCCAATGGAAACCAACACAAGGTTTTCTTGGGGGCAGAGTAAACTGCCAGGACTTGATGCAGCAAACCAAACCCTTTTTGCACCAATTCTACTGGGTTTTTCAGCCTCCAACTGGCTGCCAGCTGCAGAGACAACTCACTGCCACCCCACTTCCACGAAGCTCCTCCTTCCACCTTCCTAACAATGAAAGCACAGGTGTTTCCAGCAGGATTTCTGCCAGCAGCCTGCCAGGGCAGAAAGGGATAGGACTAAGCTGAACCAGGATCTATGAAATCTCAAGCCAGCCCTGCTGCTGTCCGAGCCAGGCTAACACAGCTATCTGCTTCCCACTAGAAGAGTTTGGATTTGATATCCCGCTTTATCACTACCCGAAGGAGCCTCAAAGCGGCTAACAATCTCCTTTCCCTTCCTCCCCCACAACAAACACTCTGTGAGGTGAGTGGGGCTGAGAGACTTCAGAGAAGTGTGACTGGCCCAAGGTCACCCAGCAGCTGCATGCGGAGGAGCAGAGACGTGAACCCGGTTCACCAAATTACAAGTCCACCGCTCTTAACCACTACACCACACTGGCTCTCTCACACTGACTACCACTTTCTACCTTCTACCCTGGCCGCCATGTGAGCAGGATAGCTGGTGCAGGAGTAGTTCTGTCATTCTGTAAACCGCACTATTGAGGGAGGGAGACAGAATTGCAGCCTGAGCCCTTAACCATAGATTTTAAGGCAGCGTAGAAGAAGCCTTCACATTCAGAAACGGGAAGAAGTTCAGAGATTTTGATCAAAACATAAAATCTGGTGTGTGGGTGGAAAAATTAGAAAAGGGGGGGGTCTTACCCAAAGAAGACATATTAGCAGGAAGAAACATGGGATGTAGAAGTTCGCACCAACAATTCAATGTGCCAGGGTACAGCAACATGCGCATGACAAAACTGAGTGATGAGTTTGGGTGGCAGCATGGCATGTGCAATGGGAGTTTCATGAATTTGAGGGACAGCAACCAACAAGGGAAAGCATTGAGTGGCATAGCACTGCACCTGCTTTCACAAAAAGGCTGCAGCAGGGAGACTTTTTACTCAGATGCATGCACACATATATGCGCATGAGCGCACAAGAAAGAGGGGAAAGCATTCTTAACCCTGACTCAACGCAAGGCATTTGGGCATCTCTGAAATAAGCTGATATTTCAATGAATAGTGGGAAGTGAGCCATTGCCATTTCCCATCCACATGCAAAATCAGCAGCGCCAGCTTGATTAGCGATTGGTGACATTTATGGATCATTAATCTCTAATCAGTAGCTAAAAGTCTGGCTACATATGACAGCTGCAGAGGATGGAAGGAGCCAGGATTTGCCTCCAATCCTGAGATTGTCAGCCAGGCATATCCAGGTTCTAAGACTTCAGCCTGGGGTACAATATAAGGATGTGATAGAAACTTATGGTGGTAAAGTGCGCTGTACCACTTCAGGTCACAGGAGGGAAGTGTGCACATGAAGGTTAGCAGAGCTAGGTGCACCTCAGGTGGCAGATCCCAGGGGCCAGAGAGCAGCAGTGAGGAGGCCAGAGCTGTGTGTGTCACATGAGCTGCCCTGCATCATATAAAGTAGCCTGCTGTCCTCAGGTACGGTGGAAGTTATGGCCCCATTGCCCATATGATACATTCTTCTGAATGGGTGGAGTGCCACCTTGTTAGAAGCAGTAATATTTTCCAGCATGGGATGCAGATCCTTGAGGATACACTTGAGAAGTTTAGTCTGGAAACTGGAAGAAGGAAAAGGTGGCCTTCTTCAGAGTAGCACAAGTTTTTAATTACAGTAAATTCATGGCCTACTGTAAGTAACAATGAGGACAAATGTCTTCACCAACAGGAGAAGAGTTGATGAATTAATCCATGTCTACAAGTCAACCTGGTTTGCAATATTTTCAGCTATTTGATTTTCATACCAATTAGCCCTTTCTGCATTGTTCTCTAGGGTTATATAGCATATACTCGAGTTACAAACGCCTCAAGTTACAAACGCTTCAGGTTATAAACTCCGCTAACCCGGAAGAGTTACCTGGAGCTAAGAACTTTACCCCAGGATGAGAACGGTAATCGTGTGCCGTCGGTGCCGTGGCAGCAAGAGACCCCCATTAGTGAAAGCACTCCTCTAGTTAAGAACAGTTTCAGGTTAAGAACAGACCTCTGGAACGAATTAAGTTCATAACTAGAGGTACCACTGTAAAGGCATATAGGACAAATTTATACTATACAGCCCTAGCGAACAATGCACCAAGGAGAGTGATCTTCACAGGTAGTTCACAGTCCATTCCAAAATGACAAATAAACATCATCGGAGATGCATAGTTTGCATCACTCACAGCTACTGCTCTTAAGAATGGGAATAACTCCAACAGGAAATGAAGAGTGTACTTCATTTGAACTTGACAAAACTACCAAAAGGTCAAGCTTTATATGATACGTATCTGTCTGCTATTCTTTCCTTTATCTAAAACTGGGGAAGAAAATTATTCCACTCATCGGAAGCAGAACCAAATTTGTACAGCGTAAAATATTTGAATAATTCAAGTATCTTCCAAGCCAGCTAGAAAAGCTGCATCTCAATACTTAGTTTGATTTCTATGACCTGAGCCCAACTGCATGGAACTATTTTTATTGATCCCATTTCCCGCTGGCCCCCTGGGATGCTTTTTGCCGGAGTGCCGTTTCAAGGATGTAATTGCTTCTTGCTTCCAGCTTATAGATTCCGGTGAAAATAACCAAAGCACAATGAATCATGTGAAAGCATGAAGGCTTTAAAAAACATCCAGAGTAGATTTTTTTGTTGTTGATTCAGGTTACCTGGAACATGAAATAAAACTAAGGTCAACTATGCTGAGTGTTTCTTTCTCCCTCTACTTCAGAAAAGCTTTTTGGGGTGCGTAGAAACAAACAAATGTGAAAATCAGAACTTGCTGTGCTCTCTCTTTCCCTCCCCCTCCCCTCTCTGTCTGCAAGAGATGAATCACTTCTAGACAGACACAAAGGCCAGACAAGAAAGTTACAAAGGGCTGGACCAGATTGTGTCCTAGCCTCAGGTTCCAGTTGAAAATGGAGGGAAGATCAGGAACAAATCTTGGCTTGTGACATAGGAGAGCACCAGCAGAAGGACTCAGGGAAGGGCTAGCCCTAAAAAAGCAGTTGCAGATGACCTACTAGTGAGAGACAGCAAATGTTTTAGAGGAGGTGAAAACTGGTAGAGTAACGGCGGTGCAATCTGAAGAACAAGTCAAGGGAGCCAGCCTGCAGCAATCACAGGATCTCCTGCATTATTGCAGCTCAACCACGGCAGCAAGTGGAGTGCAAACTATGAATTCAGGGTAGTGGACCCAAGCCTATGGAACTCCATCCCACCTGAGATTAGACAGGCACCCTCCTTGGCGAGCTACAGGAGCATGATTAAGGCTTTCTTATTCCGGCAGATATTTGAAGATAGTGTTCTTTTTTATGATAAATGTTATTGTTTTATTGTCCCATTTCCTGAGGACTATATTTATGTACCCCACTTAGAAATGCCACAAATTGAGACATATGTAAAATGTCCTAAATAAAGTTGAAGAGGATGTTCAGAAGTCCCTGAAGAATCAGAGAAAATGTTCTGATCCTCCATTTTGCGTCCAAGCTCTACCTTCACATCCCAGCATCCTTTGCAGCCTATTCGCTCACAGAACTCTCCGGGTCTCCCAAGTACAACCGAAAGCACTGGAAAGGACTGAGGGGGACACAGTGGAATTTTGATCTGGCAAAGAAACATCTGTATCAATAATTCCTAGCAGAGGAAAGGAGATTAGACAAGGATGCACACTGAAAAGAAACCTTTTGAGAGAAAAACCTAATACGAGAATGCAAGGATAGGGCAGATAAAATTTGTGATGATTTATCTCCTTGAGGGCCTCTTTCCTTTCCACAGGCTACTCACAGAAATGTCTACAGCACAGGCTTCAGGCGGTAAAAGGTCTGATCCTCTTTCTATATGCCCTCTAGTCATGCCTTTGAGCAAGTATTGCTACGGGGCACTTTTGCAGGAGGTGAACTGTGAATGCAGCAGCAATCTGGAACAAAGCAGCACTTCATGTAGCAACTGGCTCTAATGACGTGGAAGGAAGCAAATCGGTCCAAGACAGACATGAGCATATCAATATCCTATAGCACACCCAGGCCAAGTCACCATGAAATTCAGTCTAATTATAAAATTTATCTCACACTACCCAGGGCAACCTCCAATTGTTGTGCTGTCTTGTGATTCATCCCACCCCTCCGAGCTTTATTCTTAGTGCCCCCACCTCCAGCCTCCCTTGACTGAGCATTCCTAATACACGGGGACAGCTGTACAAGAAGGAAATTCCATCATTTGGTTTGTCAGCAACAGGGCTCTAAAAAACATGAAGCAAGCCTCTCCCCGGAGGAACAGATAGCTGCTTAGAAAGAAATAAACAGAGACTGGAGACAAAAAGAGCAAGAGGCGAGAGCAGAGATGTAAGACAGGAAAGGGAAGAATGAAATGAAAGTGTCCTTTCCGAAGATGCACAAATACTACTCAAAACTTGACGTGGGTGTTCCTTACTATCATCAATAGTCATATCACTCCTAAATTCTATATACAGGTAATTGCAGTATGTCACAGAACAGTTAAAAGCACCGGCGAGAGCAGCCAAGCCTTGGGAGCAGTGTGAACTTTTTATACTGTTCACTTGTGACTCTGCAGCTTTGGGGAAGTGATGGCTCCTTAACTGTAGTTAAGGAGGAGGGTCTGGGTTTGCACATAATGCCAAGCTATGGTTAATGTTAACAAAGGTTACTCAACTAAGGTTAACTAATTAAACCAATTGCAAACATTAGTTAATGAGCAACCTTTAACCACAGTTGATAAACTGTTGTTGTTGTTGTTTGTATTCTGCCCTATATTCACAGGTCTCAGGGTGGTTGAAGCTGTTGGACTGGGCTGGGCTGGGCTCGCATGTAACACTAAGCCATGGTTTAGCATTATATGTGAACCAGGCCAATGTGTTTATCACATAGTCCCTACTAGATTTCATCATGTAGTGAAAATACCCTTTCAGATTAAAAATAAATGCTCCCAAGCAACAACAAATTGGAGGATGAACATATAAAATAAACGCATAGGAATGTATGTAAGGTAGGGATTTTTCACATGCGTCCTCCCAGAAATAGCAATGTTCAGTGAGCCTCCTGAAGTTCTAGTGCTAGACTGGAAAAAGAACACAAAGGAAGTCACAGCAAAAGAAAGCAACATCAGATATCAGATATCTACACTACATGACACCAGGGAATGAAAAATAGACAATTCATGATGAAGAAAGAATTAGTGGTAAAATGCATCTTCTTATAAGATGAATCCTGGTCACCAAAAGAAGTAAACATTTCGGCTTGAGCAAGCCAAACATGCCCTTCACAAGAGCAGACAGGAGGACATGGCAGAGTAACTCTGACTGATATGGTCCTTATCGGCCAATTACACCTGTTTTATGGCCTCTCTGTGCTTTAAAAGAACAATGCACTGCCCAAACACTTTCCAAACAGAATTATCTTCAGTGTCAATGTTTAAAACATTTGAATATAAGATAACCCTCCTCATTCAATTACTTTGTACCCTTTAAAATTAAAATAAAGCAGAGTAACATTGACAACTGGAGAGCGATTTCAGAGGTGCCATTCCAGATCCCATCTCAAAATGATAAATGCCTACCTCTTACTGCTTCCTCTGTATTTCCTTACTGACGAAACGACCAATGCAGAAAGGCCCAAACATTTAGAAGTGTGAACTCTTCCTTTTAAGCACTACATGTATGGACTACGAAAGGTTCAGAAAAGGGAAACTAAAATTATCAAAAGGAAGGAGCAGCTCCGCCTACAAAGAAAGGTTGGAGTGTTTGGGACTACATAAAAGTTACCATACTTCTCCTGGCACCCTGCAACCTTCTATTTCCATGTCGGTTTTTCCAAAGCTGACACACAATAAAACCTTTTTTGTTATCTCTCCCCCACATCCTACCTCTTGTTCAAAAAATGAGGTACCAGAGTATTGATTACACATAACTGGGAGTGCATGGGACGCGGGCGGCGCTGTGGGTTAAACCACAGAGCCTAGGGCTTGCTGATCAGAACGTCGGTGGTTCGAATCCCCGCGACAGAGTGAGCTCCTGCTGCTCGGTCCCAGTTCCTGCCCACCTAGCAATTCGAAAGCACATCAAGTGCAAGTAGATAAATAGGTACTGCTCCGGCAGGAAGGTAAACGGTGTTTTCTTGCGCTGCTCTGGTTCGCCAGAAGCGGCTTAGTCAAGCTGGCCACATGACCCGGAAAAACTGTCTGCGGACAAACGTCAGCTCCCTCGGCCAGTAAAGTGAGATGAGCGCTGCAACCCCAGAGTCGTCCGCGACTGGACTTAATGGTCAGGGGTCCCTTCTGGGAGTGCAATTGGGCAAATTCAAGAGGTGAGTGCTAGCCATTTTCCTGATAAGGAACGACACAGAAAATTAAAAGCATACATATTTGTAAGCAGCTGTTGTGAGACAGTTCATTAGCGCTCCTGTTACGTATCACCTTCAGGAAATGCACACAACATTAAGGCTATGTGTGAAACTTGATCACCTTTTGGGACTGAGCTATCTGCACAGCTGTCAACCTAAGCCAGCCCAATGCAATAGCAGTATAAACCTATCACTTTGCAGAAGAGAGATGCAAGTAACAGTGCAATTCTCTGCAAGGTTAAAACCACACCAGGTGTGACTGGCAAGAGCAGCAAGGCCTCTATTAGCAACTGGCAGGAGACAGAAATCCCCCACCTGTTTTCCAGTGGTGCTGGACGATTGCCAAGATACAGCTGCTTTTAAAGATTTTTGTTGTCACTATTGTACATCACTCGCTGCCAATGATGCTTGGACTGCATTAGCACACACAGGCATGGCAGCTTGACAAGGCATGGGGAGATTATTGTACACAGACCAGCAAATATTGGCAGAGAAGAGATATCAAAAGCAGTGTAGGGTGGGGGGGACTTGGATAATAAATAAATAAATAAGTAAATAATAATTTATTTGTACTCCGCCCATCTGGCGGGTTTCCCCAGCCACTCTGGGCGGCTTCCACAAAGACCAAAAATACACTAAGATGTCACACATTAAAAACTTCCCTGAAAAGGGCTGCCTTAAGATGTCTTCTGAATGTCAAGTAGTTGTTATCTCTTTGACATCTGATGGTAGGGCGTTCCACAGGGCGGGCGGCACTACCAAGAAAGCCCTCTGCCTGGTTCTCTGTAGCTTTGCTTCTTACAATGAGGGAACCGGCAGAAGGCCCTCAGCGCTGGACCTCAACGTCCAGGCAGAACGATGGGGGTGGAGATGCTCCTTCAGGTATACTGGACCAAGGCCATGTAGGGCTTTAAAGGTCAACACCAACACTTTGAATTGTGCTCAGAAACATACTGGGAGCCAATGTAGGTCTTTCAAGACCGGTGTTATGTGGTCTCGGCGGCCGCTCCCAGTCACCAGTCTAGCTGCCGCATTCTGGATTAGTTGTAGTTTCCGGGTCACCTTCAAAGGTAGCCCCACGTAGAGCGCATTGCAGTAGTCCAAGCTGGAGATAACTAGAGCATGCACCACTCTGGCGAGACAGCAGTTCTGTGACCCAGGCTGAGAGCACAGAAAGCCAGTAAAAAGGTTTGACAATTAAAAAAAAGTCAAAGATTGCTGGAGCACTGTTGGAAATGTTAATTAACATACCAAAAAAAGTGGGAAGGATCTCTACATTTGTACATTTGTAATATTATTTACCTGTAATCAAAGACGCAGGCAGACAAAAAACGAACAAACCAACCAGACACCATTTTGTGGAAGAGTTCAAGATAATGTCCCAAATTCACTATAACTGGGAAAATGCTTTTTCCAAAGAGTAGAATTGTGGACAATATACACTTGCAATACAGCAGTCACGACAGTGTCCATTATAAATGCCGCGGGAGGAAGACCTTGAAAAGCAATTAATTGATCACCAAGCATTAAAAGTATGATATACTTACACAAATGACAGTTCCTTTAAAAAAATTACTTTGGCAGGACAGGAAGCTGCTGTTTTGCCAAATTAAATCCTTCAAAGATTTGCTCTCCTGCTAAGCTCTCGCAATCAGCTTTCTTAGGTTTTTATGACAAAGCAGCCATAGGCGAATGATTCAGTGAGCAATTATGGTGCGAACAGGACTCTGGTCAGCACAGTCAATATCTGTATTTGTTAATGCTTCCTTTAAAAGGGAACAAAGGGGGTGAAATAATAAAATTTTGATTTATTTTTTTTAGTCAAAAGGCAAGAGTTCATCATCCTGTGCCATATACCACATGAAAGAAAACCTTGATCTAAAACTGTCTTCCTGTCTCAATTTAGAAGGAGCCGAATTAAAATGTGTCAAAGGAAAAGATCAACAAATACTAGGAGATGCCAAGCAAGTAAAAGAGAGGAACACCGATAAACATGAGAGCAAGAGAGGCATTTTAGTAAGATTAAGAAATATGAGTCTTTCTTTTTTTTTAAAGCTAAGTATGCAAAGCTTCCAAGGGAGAAAATAAAATGTACCACACGCCAAAGATACAGCTATTCAAGCATCGGAAAACAGAATTTGACAATATTTCATTACTTTAAGCATTGCTGGGAGAGGGGCAGTTAATTTTCCCAGAATTGTTTTAATCTTGATTTTGCAGGCCTTTTCTGCCTCTCCCTGAGACTGTGAATGAATGGACTACATCATCTCAGTGCCATAGCCCTGAGGGCAGATTAAAACATCTCTCTCTCTTTTCCAAATGCTTATTTGCAGCGCTTACAATTACCGTATTTTTCGCTCTATAAGACGTACCAGACCACAAGACGCACCTTGGTTTTGGAGGAGGAAAACAAGAAAAAAAATATTCTGAGTCTCAGAAGCCAGAACAGCAAGAGGGATCGCTGCGCAGTGAAAGCAGCAATCCCTCTTGCTGTTCTGGCTTCTGGGATAGCTGCACAGCCTGCATTCGCTCCATAAGACGCACAGACATTTCCCCTTACTTTTTAGGAGGGAAAAAGTGAGTCTTATAGAGCAAAAAATACGGTATTTATTCCCCCCTTTGAATGCAGTGTTTATTTTATTTTATTTAGAATTTATGCACCGCCCTATACCCAGAGGTCTCAGAGCGGTAAACAGAATAAAACCAAACTATAAAACCACAAAATACACAATCAAAATAAAAACAACAACCCAATAACCACCACTCCCGGCAAACCCCTCCCCCCATTTAAAAAGGGCATAAGATATCAATCAGATCAACCAAAGACCTGCTTTAAAAGGAACATTTTTTTTGCCTGGCACGTAAAGGTGCATAATGAAGGCACCAGGCGAACTTCCCTGGGGAGAGCATTCCATAGATGGGGAGCCACTGCAGAGAAGGCCCTTTCTCATGTTGCCACCCTCCGGACCTCTTGAGGAGGAGGCACACGAAGAAGGGCCTCGGGAGATGATCTCAGGGTCCGGGTAGGTTCATATGGAAAGAGGCGGTCCTTGACGTATTGCAGTCCTGAGCCATTGAAGGCTCTATAGGTCAAAACTAGCACTATGAATTGGGCCCAGAAACTAACTGGTAGCCAATGCAATAAAGGATCAGTGTAATATGCTCAAACCGTGTTGCTCCGGTGAGCAACCTGGCCGCTGAATTCTGAATTAGGTTGGAAAGATGCAGATAGGGCTGAACATATTGCAAACAATGAATTCCAACAAGAGGCAACGAAGTTGCCAACTTCTGCATCGGATTCCCAAAGAGAGCAACTGTTTGGACCTTCCAGGATATCAGTCCAACTGAACCCTGTCCAATTACCCGTCTCCAAATTCAAAACGTCAACTCCTTTCTTTTCCCCCACACATACACACACCCCTACATAGAGCACTGGTCTCAGACCCTGCTATCGCAGGTAAACAACTTCGGTCATTAGCTGGAGGAAACATCAATCAACCATTCTGGAATACAGTGCTACCTCGGGTTAAGAACTTAATTCGTTCTGTAGGTCCGTTCTTAACCTGAAACTGTTCTTAACCTGAAGCACCACTTTAGCTAATGGGGCCTTCTGCTGCCGCTGCACTGCCAGAGCACAATTTCTGTTGTCATCCTGAAGCAAAGTTCTTAACCTTAAGCACTATTTATGTGTTAGCGGAATCTGTAACCTGAAGCGTATGTAACTTGAGGTACCACTGTATTTTCAAGTACTCAGCTGAACATAAGGATATTAACTGACCCAACAGACAAGAAGGTGAGGCCTTTTTGCCCCTCATTAAAATCATCTCCCTTTGGCTATCCGATTGGCTTTGTAGCACCCCAACATCCTCATATCTACAGTGTGGTTTCTGATTGGCAATGGCTGGCATTACAGACTTGTTGGGGGGAAGCAACACAGCAATAATGGAATGGAGCAGGCACTATATTTGGACTAGCACCAAATAATGTGAAAATAATGTGAAAAGAACACTAACTCAGAGTGCTATGGGGAGACATTGTTCCTTCCGAAAGCTCACTTTTCAACTTAAGCATTCAGCCTAGCATTAAATATTACTGCTGCCTTGCCAGCCCTTCTCCCCATCCGTCTCACCTAACTTTTCTCTGCACTGTTCAGCAGCTGCTGTGATTTTATTGAGCCACATCTCCGGAGCTGTCGAAGAAAGTCAACCGTCAGCACAAAGAGACTTGCAAGTTCTGCAGCAAAGTTACGCTCCGAGCGTGTGGCAAAATGCTGCAACATATGAAGTATTTCAACGCAGACAAAAAGGCCTACAATCATTAGTACCAAAGGGATGCACTTAAAATTAAATAAATCATGATGTCCTTAAGAAATCCTAAAGTCCAACTAAATGGCAGGTTTCTTGCATCTGCAGACAATGGTACCTCCGGTTGTGAACGGGATCCGTTCCGGAGGTCCGGCTGTATACCGAAGTTTTTGCAACCAGAGAGACGGCTTCTGCGAATGCACATGCGCAAGCGGCGAAACACTTTGGGTTTGCAGCTTTCGCAACCCGAAGTTTACGTTACCCGAGGGTAACGTAACCTGAGGTTCCACTGTACTTGAGAGCATCACTATACGGGAGCAAAGCTGTATGGCTCCACTCTGATGCCCAAAATACTGCTTGCAACACTTTATTATTCAAGGGTTCTATTCTGCACTCTTTTTATATCTTATTCTGCAACGGCAGCACCCTTTTCATTGTGAAGCCTCCCTCTATCAAATTCTCTACTTAGATAGATGTGCAAGACCGCTTCCTCCCCTATATTGCTTTCAGTGATACGTGAAAACTTCCCTATTTTCTTTAAAATATATATATAAAACAACTGATGGTCATAGAATCATCGAACTGCAGAGTTGGAAGGGACCCCAAGGATCATCTAGTTCCACCCCCTGCAATGCTGAAATATACAGTTGTCACATAAGGGGATCAAACCTGCAACCTTGGCATCATCAGCACCACACTCTGTTTTCCTTACTGCTGTTGTTTTAGCTTTGACGTCTATAACACACATTGACTTCGTAAATGGTTCCTAAGATTAGATTTATCACCATAATTTGGCTTTATTCTTTCATTGAAAACGTTCTTTGGAATTGGGAAAAGAAAAGCAGTTAAAAATATTCTAAACAAACCAGTAGGAATTTTGAACAACATACTTCAAAAATAAGGGCCCCCTCCGCCGAATTACTTTGGCATCAGAGTCAAATTCCACCTGATTTACAAAGCAATAAGCAGCTAGATGCATATCTGGAAATAAGCTATTTTTCTAGATTAATTACATGCCCACCCTTGGTGAATATTATGAACTTTTCAAGTAAGCAGCATCAGTGATTTTGATAGATGAAGGCATGAAGAGAAATTGGTTCTCTCTCTCTCTCTCTCTCTCTCTCTCTCCCTTGGCTTCTTTCCAAATGCCTAAGAATGTAGAATATCAACTGAACATACTAACCATTATCATACGAATGTAACACTGAAAACAAAGCAAATGTTGCACTTTGCATAAACCATTTATTCGCTAACCCATCCCAGATTGAAATTTCAAATGTGCATGCTAGTTTCTCGAAAACTATTGCAATGAATCAAATGTGGTTTTATGGCTGAAAAATGTAGCTCCGCCACTCCTCCCGCTACTCAGTCATTGTGTGCTAATCTACAGCAGTCTGCCTCTATCTTGATTTTAATCTTTCCGTCTTGTTACAAACAACAGCACAGCGGGAGACAAAAGAGAAGATCATAGAGCGAAACATTAAAACGATTTCCAAAAAAATGCAAATTAATGAATTCAAATTAATGTGGAGATTAAAAGGGGGTTTTGCACTGAAACCCCACCTTTCCAAGAGGAAAGTGGGATACCTCCTCAGGCATTCAGCTCTATGTTTTTAAAACTGCCCACTGCTTCTCACCATCCTGTGGTCCAAGTGACACCAAAAGTTTGGCTTCCCCTTTTGTCCATTTAATCAGGGAGACAGGGTTCAACATGAAAACTAAATAAAACCCATGTTCTGCCAAGTAAAGGTAAAGGGACCTCTGACCATTAGGTCCACTCGTGGCCGACTCTGGGGTTGCAGCGCTCATCTCGCTTTATTGGCAGAGGGAGCCGGCGTACAGCTTCCGGGTCATGTGGCCAACATGACTAAGCCGCTTCTGGTGAATCAGATCAGCGCACGGAAACGCCGTTTACCTTCCCGCCGGAGCGGTACCTATTTATCTACTTGCACTTTGACGTGCTTTTGAACTGCTAGGTTGGCAGGAGCAGGGACTGAGCAACGGGAGCTCACCCCGTCGCGGGGATTCGAACCGCCGAACTTCTGATCGGCAAGTCCTAGGCTCTGTGATTTAACCCACAGCGCCACCCGTGTCCCTTGTTCTGCCAAGTATGAGGTGTCTAATTTCCATGCAAAATGTTAAGCAAATAAAGGCAGTGGCATACATCTCTCATATATGAAAACGGGAGAAGCAGGAGTGTGGCTGCACCAGTCTATTTCTGATCTGCGTCAGTTTCACAGCTCCTAAGTACATTCCATCCAGCTCCACTTGAAGAGTTACTTAGAAATGAGGGGAATCAAAGCTCTTCTTGCTTTCCAGATGATCATTAGCCTGGCAGAGGGGAGCTATATTTGGCTTACCAGAAGGAATAAGAGGGGAGAATCGATTTGGCAGATTGTGGAAAGAAAATGACTCTTGTTAAAAGCAAGCAGCACTACTGGTAACAAGCCCTTGTCAGAAGCTTGGCCGATAGCCAGAAGTCCATTTGGTTGTGGGCCTGAGGCTGGAAGCGCAGCCAGGTTGGCATCAAAGCTGCACATCCAAAGGGCGGGGAGGCACTTGGCATGCCAGTGTCTGTTATCTCATAGAAGTGTTTCCAGTAGAGAAAAGGTGGCAAGCGAAGCAAAACACCAAATGTACACAGACGTGTACCTAGGGCAGGAGCCCAAGGCTGGAGAAGCAGAAATTAAACTGGAAATCATAACCAGAACAATCAGGACTAGCAGTGGTGTGCGGTCAGTGGACTAGGGGGACTAGGCTACTCCCCTAAATGTTCCCAGTAAATCAGAATATTAAAATATTCAAGCCTGGTGCCTCCTTCCCAAAGCCCAGGAAGCTTCTGCCTTGCTTAGGGAGGGAGGCGCAATGTTTCAATGGGGTCCAACAGCCCTCCCACCACCTTCCTAAAGACCCTCCCAGCTTTGGGAAGGAAGCAGCAGGGCTCCAGCATTCCAGCACCCACTATTGGCCTTGTCCGCTCAATTTGTTAGAAGCTGTCTTCACATGTAGGGGAAGTCCCTAACTCAACAAGGCTTTGAGACTCATCGACTACCCTCCCCTGGTTTAGCCAGTCAGTCGAAGCCATTTCCCAGGGTGTGGCCACTGTCACATGCTGACAATTTCTAGGAGCCACAGATGAGAGCTGAGTGCAGGGTGGGGACCAAAGGTGAACAAACTACCCCACAAGGAGCACGACGTATCCCCCACCAGACTTACTACCCCTCACCCAATGCTCCCAATCTACTGACAGAAAAATATTTATTGCATGGTGACATTTAGATATGGCAGAATAAAGGTGTTCCTAAGTCATTAAATTCAGAAGCATTCCAGCAAATCAAAAGACCCCAGAACTAACAACTCAGAGTCCCAGCAGCATATTTTCTTTACATCATCAGTAATTATTTAAATTTCCATCCCAGATTTGTTGCACGCAATTGAAGGGCAGGTTCAAGGTTGAGATTAATGACAATTGTGAAACAGAGACCCAGATTAAGCAAGGAGTCTTTGAAACCTTCATTCTCACGCTACTAGAACAACGTGGTCGGAGCCTCAGGTGGGTGGAACAAATATTAAGAGCTGGCAGGAGCAAGAGCAAGGCGATTAATAAGCTTGCAACCCCAGCTTTACTTAACGCGTAAAGCAAACCACAAGCAAAACTCTTAATACCAAATAATAGCCTCAGCATCCATGGATTGTGAAAAGAAGACCAAAGCCTCTACAATAATGAAGGACAGGGTCTGGGAATGGTAATAAATTCAAGTGCAATTTGTTATCCACTAGGCCATCCTTCACTGCATAAAAATTCAAGCACAAATTATAAAATCCTCCAATTTAATCCCCAAGTACCTGAGCAACTCCGAGAGAGCAAATTTAATCCTACATGCAAAGGCCTACAGCTTCCAGGACGAAAGATTCTGGTTAAAGCGTGGCGTTTACTTTATTAATCATCTTGCATTTTGTAAATTACAGAGTTTTAATTTGTAATAGATGGCATTAGGAAGCCCTCAAGCCCCATTTAATAAGCTTGAGAATGAAATTCCCTTCCCAAAGTTTCCTTCAGTAGTTATTTCCCACATGCCTCTTTTAACTACTTGCCGCCCTATAGCAGCCATGGCCTAATCATCTTGCCTTAGCCACAAGCAAACGAATTCACTTGCATGAGATTTCACAATGCTCATTTACACATCCCTGCAGTTTGTACACACACTTACATCACCAAGAGGCAAAGATGTATTGGCAACAGAAACCGCAGAGAAGAAATGCCAACAGTTAATTCATTCAGATGAACTCCTATTTGATTATTAATTTTCTACTCAGAGAGGACCCAACAGACAACAGATATGCTCCAGAGTGAAATCTGTGCTGTTAACCACTCCGAAGCCCAAAATGAAAAAATAAATAAAGATATGCAAGTGTACATTTTATCATCACAAAACTTCTACTGCAGAGGAAAGCATTACACCGCTAGTGCTGCCCACAGAACAGTATTCCCAATACATTCACTGAATAAGTGTGCCCGACATATTACCGAATATTACTAGAGGTGTTGAAGTATTTTAAAATTCAAAGCACATCAGTATTGTGCCTGACATAAAAGGAAGCCTACCTCATCCACTTAACAGAGTTACGATAGCTAAGAAAATTCCTTCCAGTAGCACCTTAAAGACCAACTAAGTTAGTTCTTGGTATGAGCTTTCGTGTGCATGCACACTTCTTCAGATACCAGGTATCTGAAGAAGTGTGCATGCACACGAAAGCTCATACCAAGAACTAACTTAGTTGGTCTTTAAGGTGCTACTGGAAGGAATTTTTTTTGTTTTGACTATGGCAGACCAACACGGCTACCCATCTGTAACTGATAGCTAAGAAAATGACTTTACCTGGGTAGATGTATCTAGCATTGAAAGAGCAGCATAACTGCAGATACAACACTTCATTAAGTTCGGTAATTATGGATATGCAATATGCACAGCTCAAGGACAGCAGCAGGTGCTTACAAGGATGAACAAGATGCACTTTCTGTTCCAGTGTTTTCAAGAGTCAAAACTGAAACCAACTATCTGGATGACCCATAGCCTAAAAAATCTAAAGGAACTGGGGTCTTACTTGAGCTTCCTCATGGCAGGCACATGGAAAGCTAAGTTTAACATGGTCCTCCCTGTCTATATGAACAGCCCTTCGCCTTCATCCCTAAGAGCAACTCTAATTCCAACAATTTTGGTTGTCGCTTGACAGATAAATGTTGGATGTTACAAGGAGCAGCTCTCATAAAGCACTGCCTCTTATATCAAACAATTAGATGTCTGTGTGGAAGGTAGAATGCCCTGCCTGTTGATCCACATGACTATATTAATTTGTATCTCAGGCACCAGCACTCAAATGAATCTCTTAATCCTTTTATTTTGACAATATTAGCTTGATTATGTGAACGACACTGTGTGTGTGTATGCGTATGTGTGTGTGTGTGTGCGCGCACGCGGATACGCACACACCAATCACCTCTTCATACATCTTATAAAGACTAATAATAATGATGATGATGATAAGAATTTATTATTTATACCTCGCCCATCTGGCTAAGATTCCCCAGCTACTCTGGGAAGCTTCCAACAAAATATTAAAATACAATAGTGCATCAAACATTAAAAACTTCCCTAAAAAGGGCTGCCTTCAGATGTCTTCTAAAAGTCTGGTAGTTATTTTTCTCTTTGACATCTGGTGGGAGGGCGTTCCACAGGGCGGGTGCCACTACCAAGAAGCCCCTCTGCCTAGTTCCTTGCAACTTGGCTTCTCACAGCGAGGAAACCACCAGAAGGCCCTCGGCGCTGGACCTCAGTGTCCAGGCAGAAAAATGGGGGTGGAGACGCTCCTTCAGGTATACTGGACCGAGGCCGTTTAAGGCTTTAAAGGTCAGCACCAACACTTTGAATTGTGCCCGGAAACGTACGGGAGACAGTGTAGGTCTTTCAAGGTGTTATGTCGTCTCGGAGGCCGCTCCCAGTCACCAGTCTAGCTGCCACACTCTGGATTTAGTTGTAGTTTCCGGGTCACCTTCAAAGGTAGCCCCACATACAGTGCATTGCAGTAGTCCAAGCGAGAGATAACTAGAACATGCACCACTCTGGCGAGACAGTCCACGGGCAGGTAGGGTCTCAGCCTGCGTACCAGATGGAGCTGGTAAACAGCTGCCCTGGACATAGAATTGACCTGCGCCTCCATGGAAATGACTCCCAGGCTGAGCACCTGGTTCTTCGGGGGCACAGTTACCCCATTCAGGACCAGGCAGTCCTCCACACCCTCCCGCCTCCTGTCCCCCCAAAACAGTACTTCTATCTTGTCGGGATTCAACCTCAATCTGTTAGCCGCCATCCAAGAAGAAGGCTGTCTATAACAGCTCATGCAACTATAAACCAATTACCAGCTAAAGTACTTTTTTTTTTATGATGGAGCCAAATGCACAGCTAACACCTTGATGATTTTGCCTGGCTCAAGCCACTGGCTTCCCTCTAAGGCTGGGAAATACTGTCTGCACATTTGGTATTGAAATTACATTTGACATTTATGTGAGGAAGCTGGGGGATTGTGAAGCAGCAGACTTTTCCCACATCAGTGCTGCGACAGTCAAGAAACCAGGGAAAGGGGGGATTAGCATAGTGAAAAGGCACACTTAAGAAAAATTGTTAGAATTAAAAAAAAGAGGAGAAAAGACACCAGAGGGATATTTCCACCCCCCCAAGGTACGCTTGCACTTCCTTTGCACTGTCTGCAATCCAATTTAGAATTAAACCGATCACTCTGCATCTGAAAATTGTTGGGGATTGAACTACATTTCAAACTGAGAAATGCATTTCCCCAGTTGCTTCTTATGCTCGAACACCAGGAAACGTTCACCTGCTAACCTGTCATAAGAACAAAAGAGGAATCCATCAGAACAGCGGTGTAGCTAGCCACTTGGGTGCCTGGTTGCGGGGTTGCGTCCTGCAGCCGGGGGCGGGGAGACCCACCCGTGGGGCGGGGCAAGCTGCCCATGGGGGCAGGGTGATCTGCCCATGAGGCAACGCTCCGACACTTGGAGCCTCTCCGCCGCCTCCCCCTCAGCTGTTGGGCGGCTGAGGGACAGGCAGTAGGAAGGCACAAGTCCATTTCAGGCAGCGGGAAACCTACAGGCGCCTAAGCCACCACGTCACTCCTGAAAAGGTTCATGAGCCCAATTTTTTATTTTAAACTCACACCGCCCTCCCCTCAGTGATGGCACCCAGGGCGGGCCATACACCCCACACACCCCTTCCTCTGCCACTGCATCAGAAGGTGGAAATTTGGCCCCAACAGCCAACAAACCCCCTCTTCTTAATGGGCCAGGCTTGATGCTGCACTGAAGAATCAAGAACACCCACAACCAAGTCTAAATGTGAGCAGCTGCCCTTCCTTTTCTTCTCTCCCCAATTCGTACTTCAGGGTTTTAAATTCCTTGGGGCAGGGATATGGCACTTACTTCCTTTGTGCTTATAATATCCTGGGTGGCACACTGAAAAACCAACACTATGCATGTCGGGAGACGCGCTCACAACCAGATGCTGCCTTCTTTTTCCAACAACAGAGGCTTGGGCCACGTTATAAGGGACAAGATAGAATTTCAACTCGGAAGTCTTTCATTATACTCACTGGATGTTAGCTCTTCACAAAAAGGAAATATTGCCAGATTTACGTAAGTTATGTAAGAACAGCTCTTCTGAACTGTGAACGTAGCTCACATGTACATGCAACACATGCTTGAAAGCAGTTTCAATTCAAGCGATGCGCCAACATGTTAAATGTATATATGGCATAGGAGAAGGAAAAAGAAACATGTGCAATCTTTTTCCTAGAAGGTCCTCTTTTTTATGCCTGGAATGTGCCAGTCCTACTACCCCACTTCCTGCAGGTTCACTATAATACTTCTGCCATGTTCCCCAGATATTTTTGTCAACCTACCCTGTCAGAATTATGACCAAGCAATAATTAAGAGAGGTTGTGTCAAGGGCACTGCCTAGTTATTAGAAGATCGTCTTTCTAAGACATACGGATAAAGTCAAGCATTCTACGCTTTCCACTATCACTACATCCATCACTCTGCATCTTGGGGCTTATTTACGTTTTTATCGTATGATGAAATTCAGGCCAGAGAGAGAGAGGCTTCCCTCCCCTAGACCATTTTCCTCCCGATTGTACTGCCTGGCTCTGAATTAACTGCAAGAGTAATGCCATCACTTCTTGTGTTTAAACTTTAAAATAGAAGTAATGATCCAACAATGCTTAAATGTCAATATCCACATTAGCAGGTAGTATCCATTATAATATGAGATGTCTGTATTAGATGGCCCCAAAAGCCTTCGCAAGGAAATAGCTGGAAAGTTCATGTAAAGTAGCAAATTAATAAAGTTCGCTGTTAGTATTTTATTTGTCCTCGCACTTCTTGGCAGTCACGATTCATTTTGTGAAGAAGAAAGAAAGATTTCATCCCAACAGACCAAAAAGCAAGGAACAGAAATGTCACTGAAGAAATAAAGAGCACTGGTTCCCAGGCATGCATCTTTTTAAAAATAAAATAAAATACAAAAGCAGAAGGAGAGGGAAGAAAAGAAGAAGAAAAAACCCTTTTCTCTAGCCAAGAAGAAAAACCAGAGTCCATAACAAACAAACAAAAGTATTTTCTCCAAACCACTTCCATGATAATTGCTTACAAATTATATTATTATGTTATCACTACACATAAAAATGCAAACAAGTTCTTTTGAGGAGAAAGGAAATGTGTTCTCCCAATTCAAATGCAGTTTAGATTCAAGGTTACCATTCTTGTATAAGAAATGTTCTATGATTCCAGTAAACTCATGGGAGATTGCAGAACAAGGGCGTACTGCAGGCACTCAATTATCAGCCACCTTTTCCTCATCCCTCCCCGACCCTTTACCCTTGTGTGTTGTGTTTCGTTTTGTGGGGTTTTTTTAGATCATGAGCTTGAGGTTAGGAACTGTCTTGTTTTGATTGTATGTAAGCAACTCTGGGAGCCTTTTGGGCTGAAGAGCAGGTTACAAATGCTTTAAACAACAAAACAAATTATTTTACTTCTTGTTTGTCCACAGATTAGGCTGCACTGGAGGAACTGCTCTGTTCTGAGCTTAATTTGACCCTAAAGTGTTGGAAAACTTCTAGGAGTAAGGAAATCTGGCTAGTTATGAAAATATTACAAGCTAAATTATATGTACAGGTTTCGTTTGAGGTGGAAATATAGAGTTTTACCACTGCCAGGAGCAGCAGGATAAAATATTTGAAGAGCAATGCTGTCTGACTTAGCCAATCGGAGGTGAGATCAAGACAATGCAAATACTGGGGATATCAACAGTATTTGCAAAAACTAATACAGTATTAGTTTGGTTTTTTTGAATGGTATATTATACCATTCTCTCTTGCCACAAATGCCAAGAACTACTAACAATCTGAAAAGACCTATTTGAGTATCACACACCTGTGACAGGTGGGTTAGTACGGGAATTGTAGCAGGTATACCTTTGTCACAGTATTGCAGGGGATTTTAAAATGTATCTTTTTAAAAAACTCAGACATATTTAACACATCAGACCAGCACTGTCTCCATTGACCTGTTGTCATCAGCTGCTGAAGACTTTCCTCTTTCAACAAGCTTTCCAGGTGGAGATTTTTATCTCATTCAGTGCCTGTGCTGGATCTGAAAACATTTTTATATAATAATAATAATAATAATCACAAAATAACAACAGCAACAACCTGGCGTGCTCTGGTCCATGGGGTAACGAATAGTCGGACATGACTAAACGACTTAACAACAACAACAAATAATAATAATAAATTGTTTCCTGTTTGTTTTATTGTACCGTGAAATTGCTTTGAGATGTTTCATAGGAAGCAATTAATAAATGAAATTAAGTAAATAAGTAATACCCACACTGACACATCTAATAAAAAGGGAAAAAACAGGCCATCCTATTATGAAGAGGTTTAACTTAGCCACTGTCTGGTACAGTGGTACCTTGGTTCGCATACGTCTTGGTTTGCATACATTTCGGATTACAAACCTGTCAAACCTGGAAGCATGTGTCCCGGATTGCAACCTTTTTTTGGATTATGAACAATTTTTTTTTTTTGGAGGCCCCATTGGCGAAAGCGCGCCTTGGGTTACAACCTGTTTTGGTTTACAAATGGATCTCTGGAACGGATTATGGTTCTAAACCAAGGTACCGCTGTATAAAGAAGATAAACTAGCAGCAATATGAGATGCAGATATTAAGACCCACGGAAGTAGTTTGGAGAAACACAGAAGAAGTAAGAAGGAGCCCAGCTTCTGGCTAGTTTCACAATGGAAGAAAATTGTATTTGAAACCAATTCGCTGTGTACATGCATACACACACATATCAAAGGTGAGTGTGTGCATGCGTGTATTCATTTTTACATATTGGTTACATCCTTTGTAGTCAATATCTCAGAATTAGCTGTGGATGGTATATGACAGGATGCTTGCCTGAATGTAGAGCCGTTCTACCTATCCGGATGGACAGCTCGTTGTCATGCTGCCGACGATGTGGGGGCTGCTGCTCATACTTCTCTTTCGCCACTCTTGAATCGTAGCTCAAAGCCAGTGCTGTCTGAGGAGGCTCAGTGATACCCTGGAAGACAGAGAAACAAACGAGTAATCAATTACAGTGGTGCCCCGCAAGATGAATGCCTCGCAAGACGAAAAACTTGCTAGACGAAAGGTTTTTCCGTTTTTTGAGTCGTTCCGCAAGACGAATTTCCCTATAGGCTTGCTTCGCAAGACGAAACGTCTTGCGAGTTCTTGCGAGTTTGTTTCCTTTTTCTTAAAGCCGCTAAGCCGTTAATAGCCGCTAAGCCGCTAAGCCGTTAATAGCCGCTAAGCTGCTAATAGCCGTGCTTCGCAAGACGAAAAATCCGCAAGACGAAGAGACTCGCGGAACGGATTAATTTCGTCTTGTGAGGCACCACTGTAATCCTATATCAGCCTGGATAGCTCAGTTGGTTTCAGCGTGGTGCTGATAACGCCAAGTTTGCAGGTTCGATCCCCGTATGGGAATCTGTGTATTCCTGCACCACAGCCTGGATAGCTCAGTTGGTTTCAGCGTGGTGCTGATAACGCCAAGTTTGTAGGTTCGATCCCCGTATGGGAATCTGTGTATTCCTGCACCACAGCCTGGATAGCTCAGTTGGTTTCAGCGTGGTGCTGATAACGCCAAGTTTGCAGGTTCGATCCCCGTATGGGAATCTGTGTATTCCTGCACCACAGCCTGGATAGCTCAATTGGTTTCAGCGTGGTGCTGATAACGCCAAGTTTGCAGGTTCGATCCCCGTATGGGAATCTGTGTATTCCTGCACCACAGGGTTTTGGATTACATGATCCTCAGGGTCCCTTCCAACTCTGCGATTCTATGATTTCTCATCCATCTGTATTGCTATTATTATTATTATTATTATTATTATTATTATTATTATTATTAACGTATTATGGACCAATTCTATGCGGTTTTGTATAGAATAATACAGTGGTACCTCAGGTTAAGTACTTAATTCGTTCCGGAGGTCGGTTCTTAACCTGAAACTCTTCTTAACCTGAAGCACCACTTTAGCTAATGGGGCCTCCCCGCTGCCACCACGCCACCGGAGCACGATTTCTGTTCTCATCCTGAAGCAAAGTTCTTAACCCGAGGTACTACTTCCGGATTAGCAGAGTCTGTAACCTGAAGCGTCTATAACCTGAAGCGTATGTAACCTGAGGTACCACTGTAATTTGACTATTCCAAGGTGGAACAGACCCCAATACAATGCTTATTAATTTATCTGTGTTACAAGTTTCAGCTGCTTGCTCTGCAGTGTGGATTAAAAAAAAAAACACCTTTGTTTAAGAGGCTGTCAGTATCCCCTTTGGATATGGACACATGCCTGGTTCACACATTATGGCAAACTACAGTTTAACACATCACAAGCTAACCACAAGTTGTTATAGAAACGATCAAGCAAACCATGTGTTGTACAGCCAAACCTCTACTTGCAATCGCCTCTTCTTACAGTCATTCCAAGTCGCAACCATGGCAAACCCGGAAGTAACCGGCAGATTTGCTGCCGTTCGCGTATGTGCAGGAGTGGTGATCGCCGTTCACACATGCACAGAAGTGGGCAATCAGTGCCCGCGCCTGCGCACAACGACACCTCTCCCAGCGACCCGTTTCGACCTCCGGACAGACCTCTGGAACAGATTATGGTCGCAAATAGAGGTTCCACTGTATCTCCAAAGTTTGGGTCATTTTCCAGATGTTGTTGCCTTGTGCCTTTGTAGTTTGCACCTGAGGTAGGGCGGCAAAACAAACTATGGCTAAGTGTGCTGGGTTTGCATGTAATGTCAAGCCATAGTTGTTGTTGTTGTTGTTTTTAAAAAAAAGGTTTGTAAGCTGATAAACCAAATAAGCTCACCATTTTATTCAGCCCATTTATGTGACGTTTGTATGTTTTAAAACATATATTTTAAAACATTTTATAAGCAAAAAAAATTGATTTCAGATTAGGCTTGTTTGCTAGTTTAAAAAACCAGGGGACCAAGTTTCTCAATGGCATCAGACTGGGGCAAAATATTAGTCATTGTTCTCTCTGGAAAAAACTGGGAGTGAACTCAACCACAAATTGGCATTCACCTCCATATCTTTACTGCTCTCTTTTTTAAAAAAAAATGCTTGCAATAATCACAGCATTATGAATTTTGTCAAACACTTCTGATAAACATTCAGTAAAGGGAAAATAAATATGAAATATAAAAGGTCAAGAAATCATAACATCAGCTATATAACTGGTGGCATCTGTGCTGTCTCTAGAGTCCCATTATCTAATAAATGTTCATCATCTGACCTGGCATTTATCCAACTTGGACACTTTCCCATACCCTTCCATTAGCCAATTTCACCACTTCTGCGACAGCCAAATCACTTAAATACTGATTATATCTAAGTCTTGTTGCTCTTCCAGTACTAAGTTATGTCAGTTTTGGCTGATATCAATAGTAAATATACAGTCAACTCCTGCTGCTCCCTCAGGACATAATCTTTGAGATAATCCAACAAAAGAACTAGTAAGCCGTAGCAAAGTACAAACTAAGCTGCCCTTTAACACTAAATATGTGCCTCATGCTCAGCATTTAGTGGGAAAGGAAGTCTTTCTGGCAGGATGATATAGATGTAGCATCTCTGAGACAGTGGATCATCCTTGGGGTTGTCACTCCTAGATGCAGACGGGGGCAAAATAACCTGTCTCCCTGCCCATCCCCTTTGGGTAGACCAGTAGGACAGCTATCTATTACTCACATGGAAGCATAGGCTAAAGGCAAAATAGTAATTTAAGACAGCTCATCCTCACACAACTGTGCACACCATGTCCACTGGAGAGAAAAAGAATGAAGCAAATATACGCTGAACTATTAGAAACAGAGATGCTTCCTAAGGTCACTTTGGTTTTGTTTGTTTGTGTTGGGTTTAAAAAAAAAACAACAACCTAAAAGGTTAGAGATGAAGAGCAACATTCTACTCTCTTCATCTGCATAATGTACTCTGACTGATGGTATTCATGCTAATCACATATTTGCTAGCCCTTTTTAAACACTGTCTAATCAGGATGCTGTCTCTGCTTCTATTAAGCCAGCAATTAGAAAACCGAACTGGAGAGAGCAGATATTTATCATTGAATGGCTTCTTTTTATTTTTAGCCAAGAATACCCTGTCCTTGCATTCTTCGTCACCAAAAACATCCTCGTCTGACACCAAATAGACCTTCAGCAGCACATGTATAATTTCAATCCCCTATCCCATAAAGCAGGGAACCTATCCCAAATGCACGAATTTACTAGTAAGAAGCAGCCACAGGAAGACGGGGTAACTGGGGCCAAGTCCATGGCAACATCCATGGGGCCTGAAACAAAACAAAACAAAACAAAAACCACCTTGCAGTGCACCCCCAAACTCTAAGAGCGTGTTCTGTCCTGTGCTCCAGACAGCTGAGGATGGAAGACTTCTAGTGCAATTCATTTCTCCAAGTGGGAAGAGGAGTTTCATGAAGGATGAAAGGGACACCTTTTCCTTTCTGCAAAAACAGCCCAGTTTCGTGGTCCCCTCTGATTCAGGACTCAGAAGCCCTTGAGGATGGAGATGGGAGGATGAGATTACACTGCAAAGCCTGATTGATGGGGCATCCCCTACCTCCAGGGATACTCACACCTGAAGAGGCAGGTAGCTCCCAGCCTGTGGACGATGAGGTGGACTAAGGGGCATGACCTGCTGCTGCTTTTCTGATCTCTCTCTCTCTCTCTCTCTTTCTCAGGTATTTTTGCATCCAACTCTTGCAAAAATGAAGAATACACTTAAAATATACCGTATTTTTCTGTGTATAAGACGCCCCCTATTTTGGGGGACTCAGATTTAAGAAAATGGGGGGGAGATGACTATCCATGTATAAGACAACCCCCGTTTTTTAAACATTATTTTAGAGTATAAAAAAACAACAACACCTAGTCTTATACACAGAAAAGTACGGTACACGCACACTTTTAACATTACATTCAAAGTAAGGTGACACTTAAATCTTCCCCTCTGTGGCTTCTGGTGTAACCTACACAGAGGTCCAGACTTTTTGCGCTGAACCCCAATCTGATCTGATTAGTACAGAAATAGAAGTGATAAAGAGTTGCAAACCTATTTCCAGTTGCTTACTGGCAACAGGGAGAAATCCTGACCTGACTGAGAGAGAAGCACAAGGAACTCCGGCAAATCTGAAAGACTCTATGACCTCCAGGATGGCATTCCATTTAATCCAGCTGCGATAGCTCTGAATCATTCAGACGCCGCTCCCTATGTACAGCCTAAAATTAGGATGTGTCGTTGGGTTAAAACAGGCATTACAAAAGGGGAGAATAAAGTTACTCACATTAAATTGGCTTATCTGGCTAATTAGAGTTAGCAGAAATAACCACGGGGAGTTGGTACATTTGCAAATGCTTGGAAAACAATAGTCTTTGAGAGAAAATATCTCCGCAGCTGGGTGCAGATGCTGTATATGGCACAAGATGGTCCCAGCAAGCTTGTTTCATGTTGTGTCACCACCAGGGTGCATATACAATCCCTCCTGCCCTCATAGAATGGCCGTGCTGATGCTAACAGATGCTGCTTGCATTTTTAGTGTTATTACTGCAGCAAAGCTTGCTAATAATAGGAGCACACCGTTATACAGGGCTAGAAAGAAAAATAATATTTCCTCAATAAAAAAAAATGCAGTCGTCACATTTTAAGCAGTTTCATTCGCCATGTTTACACTGATCCATATTTTTCAACTCTGACACAGATCACGAAAGGGAAAAAGCGTGGAACAAGTTCAGACGGGTTTCTTTTTGACGAAAATCTAATACTAGCTGGACAGGCTACGCAACTGCTGACCTCTTGTACCCCTGCTAGGAAAGTCACCTCCAAATTTAAACCTCAGACTGGATAGGTTTGGCCAATAGATCTGGCTGTTAGCATATAAAGCTTTAAATGACCTGAGGGAAGACCTCCCCTGTTACCAACCAACCTGTGCTTTAGGATCCGCAGGAGAGATTCTGCTCTCCTGCAGACCCTTAACATATGCTAGGAGGGTGGAGTCACTAGAAAGGTCATTCTTACTAGCAGTAGCTCGTCTGCGGAACTCCCTTCCAAGTGACAGGTGCTGAACAGGAGGCTTAAGGGTTTTTTTTATTAGTCCAGGTTTTTCGGATCATGAGGAAAACATTACTCGGTTGAACTGATGGCTCCTATTCTTACTGTACTTTTACTATGGTTGTGTTAGTCGGCTTTAATTAGTATGGCTACTTTTATCTGGGATGCAGGTGGCGCTGTGGGTTAAACCACAGAGCCTAGGACTTGCCGATCAGAAGGTCGGCGGTTCGAATCCCTGCAATGGGGTGAGCTCCCATTGCTCGGCCCTGCTCCTGCCAACCTAGCAGTTGAAAGCACATCAAAGGGCAAGTAGATAAATAGGTACCGCTCCAGCGGGAAGGTAAACGCCGTTTCCGTGTGCTTCTCTGGTTCGCCAGAAGCGGCTTAGTCATGCTGGCCACATGAGCTGGAAGTTGTACGCCAGCTCCCTCGGCCAATAAAGCGAGATGAGCGCCACAACCCCAGAGTCGGTCATGACTGGACCTAATGGTCAGGGGTCCCTTTACCTTTTACTTTTATCTACTTTTCTTATTAGACACTCTGGGCTCCCAAATTAGAGGGATGGATACCCTTTACCATGATACTGCTGGAACCCAAAGAGCATGGCCATACCTCAAAAGCAAAGCTATGCCTCAAAGGATTTGAACAGACCACCAGAAGCCATTTTCTCAATATATTTTGGTCCCTTCTGTTACTATATGGCAAATGGGTGGGCAGGAGTGGTGAGGCAGAGTAGAAAAGTGTGTGTACACCAGTGGTGGACCTACATTTTTTTGGCCCTGAAGTCTGAATTGTTATGGGGGGCCCTTTGCAATCAGCAACGAGGTCTGGGTAACCACTGTTATCTTCTTCAGTGGAGTTCTTCCATGGCAGATCACCACCAGTGGCGTAGCGTGGGTTGTCAGCACCCAGGGCAAGGCAAGTAATTTGCGCCCCCTAACCCGTGGATTTGCGCCCCCTAACCCGTGGATTTGCGCCCCCTAACCTGTGGATTTGCCCTAACCCCAGATGTTGTGCCCGGTGCGGCCGGCCCCCTCTGCACCCCCCACGCTACGCCACTGATCACCACACCTTTTCAACTTCTGTGCTACTGACTCTCAAACTTTGAGATTGTTGCAATATAAACAACAACAAAATCAACTTGAGTTGTGAGACTCAGATTGGGTCTACTAGGCCCAAACCTTTTAAGCAAAGTGGACTGAAGTCGCTCCTGGGGCCCCTCCAGGATCAGGGGCGCTGAAGATGAAGCTTCATTCGTTTCATAGTAGAACCACCCCTGGTTTGCACGCTTACTGGTCACCATTCTGAAGTGGTCACTAAGGGATCGGGAGAGTCCCGTTCACACAACATGGCTTCCAAATGAGTAACGGCAGTCAGTAAATTGTACTGGTACAATATTCACACATGACGGTTGCATAAACCATCTTACTTACCTGGAGGAATGTGCACATGACAATTGCACACAACCTTCACTTTCCAGGATTTTTCTCATGTGCCAATGGTTTACTTGAATATGTGGAATTAATGGGAACAACTGGGGTTTTTGGAAATGCCTGGAGTACAATGTTTGCAGAGGGGGCAGGCATTCAATCACTCCAACTCTGTGTGGGCAGCGAGATGGTTTATGACGGTCTCCGCAACAGCTCCTCGTGTGTTTGCTAGTGCTATTTAAAAATGCTGCATCTCCTGCCCAAAGCAGCCATGCTCATACCAGCAGATTTTACTTTTATTAGCAATAATATATCTTTCCAAAATAGAATCATAAATCCAATCTACAATTATTCAGCACCGAAGAAACAAAATTACGGGCATATTTCCCAGTAAATAATTTATTTTAAAGATATGCGTACACTTGGTTGGATGCATTCAGCTCGGGTACATTTACCCACCAACTGCCATCGAGATTTTGTTAAAACAGAAGGGTCATAACAATTAAAACAGGGTTGCCTGTTCACATGTCAAAAAGAATAATTGTGAAGAGCAGGATGGCACCAGCATCCTCACTTAGTAACAAATTCAGACCAGAGCACAGGGTTTTTTGGTTTTTTTTTACTAAAGTAAAAAATCATAACATAAAAGGGTGAGTGGGGAAATCAACTTTGCCTTCATTTTAACTTTCCAATTCCATTTCACTTATCTCTCCTTTGCTTCTGTAGTGCGGGAATGGGGCCCTTGTTATGCCAAGTGTACACCCTTCGCACAAACCTTTATGCTCCCCCTTCCCACACATGAACACAGATTCTGAATTCGGCCCTAGAGATCATCCTTATGAGAATCATAGCCCAAGCCTCTAAGACATGTTTTAAATGAGATTCTGTCTCCGCAATTTCAGCCAGCAAAATAATATTTCACAGACCATCTAGATGCAAAGGTTCCTAAACCGAATATTTTCTCAACTTCCCCCCAGAAGTGAAAAGGGAAGGAACTCCCCTCTAGTCGTCCAAAAGACTTCTAGTTCTTTGAAAGACTTCCCATAATACTAAAATCAGTGTCTGAGGTGTGCTGCTAAAACAAAATGTAAGTGTATAGCTCCCTTGTTGCCTCTTGCCATCCGGTTTCCAGCCCCAAATCATGCTTAACAAGTTTGAAAGTAATTCAGGTGAGAGGCAAGTTGTCAATTCTCTAGACGAGCATAGCAGAAAGGAGCATATTCCCATTTCGCATGTCTGGTAGTTTCTAGTATCAATAATATATAGCACTTATATCATCCCAATAGAGTGCTAGAGGCATTATTTGGAATGCAGACGCGACACAGCCCCCTTTCCAAGTTGAGTAACAATATCCATTAGACAAGACGTCGCAGAGAAGGAAAGAGAGATCAGAGATTTACAAGGGGAAGGGAATGGCTTACAGGAGCTTTAAGAAGCCTTGAAAGGAGCTTTAAGAAGCCAGGGCTGGCGAAGTCATCTTCTCCCAAGTTTGGTTTTTCTGATTCCCTTCCCCCTGCAAAATAAAGGCCTGCAGAGATTTTAGAATAGCCCAATGGTTTTCAAAAGACCATTAATTTTGCACTGCTTTTACACAATATAATCAGTGACTATTTTTGTTCCTCTTGTCAACCACTGCCACCCACACTTCTCATGCATGAGGACATTCTTCCTAGGTAAGACAAGAAGGGTGAGGGTTGGGTGGGAAAAGAGGCTACCTCCTCATGTTGAGATCACGTAACACTGCCAATACATAAATCTGGAAGACGTGGTGATGCATGGAAGATCACCTTTATTCAATGGTATCATTGCTGCAGTGCTGTCCCGATTTCTTTACTTCAAAAGAGTGCGGCTCTCTTCCTTGGTCTATGTATTTTGTTTATGGTATCTCAATGGGTTTTATGTGGATAACAATAACACTTGTTTCCACAGATCAGCAGCTAGATGGACAAGATGGTGACTCCAGAAGAGAAATTTGAACTTGCATGTTCAGTTGTGCCGTCAATCTACTTTAAAGAATTATAATTACCCCTTGAACAGTGTCTCTTTTCATAGAATCAGTGAATTGGGGAGGTGGAAGGGCCCTCACAAGTCATCTGGTCAAACCCCCTGTAATGCAGGAATCTCAACTAAGGCATCCATGGCAGATGGACATCCAACCTCTGCTTAAAAGCCTCCAAGGAAAGAGTGTCCACCACCGTCCTAGAGAGTCTGATCGACTGTCTAACAGTTCTTACATGAGAAAGTTCTTCCTGGTGTTTTATCAGAATATCCTTCCCTGCAACTTCAAGCCATTGGTTTGGGTCCTACACTCCAGAACAGACGAAAACAAGCTTGCTCCTTCTTCCATGTGGCAATCTTTTAGATATTTGAAGATGGCTATCATGTCTCCTCTCCTCTTTTTCAGGCTAAACATACCGAACTCCCTCAGCCATTCCTCATAAGGCTTGGTTTCCAGACCCTTTGTCATATTAGTTGCCCTCTTCTGCACATGTTCCAGTTTGTCAATATCCTTCTTAAATTGTGGCACCCAGAACTGAACACAATATCCCAGGAGTTGTCTGATCAAGGCAGAATAGTGTGGTACCATTACTTCCCTTGATCTGGATAGTATACTTATGTTGATGCAGCCTAGAATAGCATTAGCTTTTTTATTGTGGCTGCATCACACCGTTGACTCATGTTAAGCTGGTGATCTACTAAGACCCCTAGATCCCTTTCACATGTAATACTGGCTTTTTGGGGGCTTTTTTTTAGAGAGAAACACAAGTGTGCTACTAAACCAAAAGTCTAAAATGGCTAGATTGGGTGGTTATTCCAAATACTGCTGAAGTAAGTCAAAGTTATGAGACAGAATAGATGGAAATATTCGACAAAAGTTATTTCAATCTGTCTCAAGCATACTTCTCTTTACTGGCTGCAAAAGCACCAGCTGAAATAGTCCCCTAGTCAAAAGAGATTATGCTTCCCAGACTTTCTGGGTAATAAAATGCCATCATCGATCTCCGCTGATGCATCTCCGGAGTGGAAATCTTGCAGATCTCCGAGTTATATCCGAGTTTTCTCAGCCATGACAGCATCCAAATATCTGGGCTTCCAACAACAAAATAGAGGCAACTGGAATAATTTATCCCAAAGGTTTTCAACACCTAAGCACAAAATCCGATTGTAAGAATAACCTCAGATAATCAAGGCTTTTTTCTTTTCTTTTCTTTTTTAGAGACAGAAAAAAGAAAGGTAACTTATTTTGTTTATGGCATTGAGCACAGTCCAATGATTAAGAACTGTATCTCACCCACATACTTTAACTGTATTTGATTTACTAGATTTTTATGACTTCCCCACAACATGCATTCCTTGGGCAGCTCACAGAAACAAACATGAATACAACAACATAGACAAAAAAAGTGAAGCATAAAAAGATGTTCCTTTCCTGCAAATGGGGGTAGGTAAAGCAAACAATAAATCACAATTCAAGCACAAGTTATTTGTTGAATAAAAGGGCCCTCACCTGGTTCTGAAAAAAACACAAAGGTACCACCAGGTGAGCCTGTCAGGGGAGGCTATTCCATAGTGGGGTGCCACCACACAGAAGGCCTTCTCATTACGGTGGTACCTCGGGTTAAGAACTTAATTCATTCTGGAGGTTTGTTCTTAACCTGAAACTGTTCTTAACCTGAGGTACCACTTTAGCTAATGGGGCCTCCCGCTGCCACCGCACCGCCGGAGAACGATTTCTGTTCTCATCCTGAGGTAAAGTTCTTAACCCAAGGTACTATTTCTGGGTTAGAGGAGTCTGTAATCTGAAGCGTCTATAGCCCGAAGTACCAGTGTAGAAGTCATCGACCTCACTTCACTTGCAAGGCTCTGAGGAACATCTCAAGATTCAGGTAGTTTATATGGGAGAAGGCAATATTTCAGTTACTCAGGTCCCAAGCCAATTAGGGCTTTTTATGTTAAAACAAGCACCTGAAATTGAACCCTTAAACAGACTGGGAGCCAGTGCAGCAGATAAAAGGAGATTCTCACAGTGAACTCTTGTTCTCCAGGGCTCTCAGATGTCATTCTGATTTGCTACTCTCTGAGATGCCATACCACCCCGCATCAGTGTGGAGGCAGAAACCCAAATGACAGGAGAACTGGATATGCCACTCAAGTATTCTTCTTGAGCTACACCTTTGAAGCAACACATAACGTTTCTAGAATAAATAAATCCTAAAATAAAGTACAGAAGAGGCTGAGGTGCAAAAGGACACAACTTACTACGCTGGGCAGAAATAGTCATCGGAAGCAGACTGAAAACACAATGACCTATATGGGATGGAGAAGTTTACAAAAAGATTTGGTGGCAACATAGATGGATGAAAATAAGAAACATTCCTGTGGCACCTTAAAGGCTAGCAGATTTATTGGGTCATGATCTGTGAAAGCTTAAAGGTAAAGGGACCCCTGACCATTAGGTCCAGTCGTGACCGACTCTGGGGTTGCGGTGCTCATCTCGCTTTACTTCTGGGTCATGTGGCCAGCATGACTAAGCCACTTCTGGTGAACCAGAGCAGTGCACGGAAATGCCGTTTACCATCCCGCTGGAGCGGTACCTATTTATCTCCTTGCACTTTGATGTGCTTTCGAACTGCTAGGTTGGCAGGAGCTGGGACCGAGCAATGGGAGCTCACCCCGTCGCGGGGATTCGAACCGCCGACCTTCTGATCAGCAAGTCCTAGGCTCTGTGGTTTAACCCACAGTGCCACCCGCATCCCTTAACATTGTAAATCTGTTAAGAGACCGCAGCAGACTCACATGCTGCCCCTCTGAGATAGAAGTTTAAGCACATGAGAGGCTGCCAAGTGAGAAGCACAAACGCAAAGACTAAGGAGGAAATTCAGAGGAGAGGATAGGTTTTAATACTGCCAATGGGTATTTATGTTGCAAAGCAAAGGATGAGGGTGGGACAAGTCTGCTGCAAAGGAGGAGTTTCAAAAACTGAGCATGGAAAGCTTGGGATAGTCCCATTTATTTTTCAGTGTTTCAGTAAAGGCATTCTCCTTATTTGACAAGGTTCTGATGTCATTTTACACTATAGAATCATAGAGCTGTAGAGCAGAAAGAGACCCCAAGGGTCCTCTATTCCAACGCCCCGCAATGCAGGAACCTCAACTAGATCACGATATATTAATAAGCTAGGCCTAATCACAGCAGCTCCTCATCTGTTAATTGGTGCATAGAGGCAGTCAGCCTCCTCCATGTAAATTCAAGGACTGACAAGCATATGGTATCTGAATATTAGTTGCTGGGAAACAACAACTGGGAAAGACTGCAGTCTTTATATTTGGCTTTCTAGGTTTTCCAAAGACAGTGTTTGACCACCATTGGAAACAGGATGCTGAATTAGATAGACTATTCTGAGATTCCCAGGGACATAGTGGCAAGGGGGGGAAATGCAAGGTGCACAACTAAATCAGTCTCAATTGACCTTTATTGAGGGCAAATTCTAATCAATTCCTTTCCATTTGGTACCACTTCAGGCAGAATAGAACCTAGCAGTAAGATTAAAATAAGTTCTCATCATCAGTATAATGAGCTCATTATGAACAATTACTCTGCTGCGAGAAAGGGAAGGAAACAGCGATAGCGCTGTATTTCAAAGGGAGGGCATTCTAATATTCTACACCATAACCCAGCGCCTAACCCGTGCAATCTATTTCAGGGGCTTCTGTGCTGAAATCACCTATTTCAGGTTCCTTTCAAGAAGTCTCTTGCAATTTCGGGACTTTAAATTACTGCTTGCCAAAATAAATCGAAGGTTATATCAGCGCTAATGGTGATCCATGGATAGGGCTCTCGGTATCTCATGCAACTCCAGCTTGCAGATTTGGGCCTCCGCCAGGTTTGGAGACCTGGCCTCTCTCCCTAATAGAGTTTCAATTGCCTCCACAAAGCCACATTAAGGAACCTCTACCGTTGCTTATTGGAACAGGTTTCTCAAATACCACCACCGCCTGCTTTTCTTCCCACATTTGAAAACAACAGGAGAGGCCAAATGGCAAAAAGTTGCTTTCACTTTTCCGTGGCTCATCACTTCTCCTTAGCTATCCCAAGATCGTGAAGTTTTGTTTTTCTTTCTATAGCCATGGAGAATGGACCAGGTATCTGTTGTGGGGGGGTGGGGGTGGGGCGATTCAAAACAACAACAATCCTAGAATCCTAGAATCATAGAGTTGGAATAGACCACAAGGGCCATCGAGTCCAACCCCCTGCCAAGCAGGAAACACCATCAGAGCACTCCTGACATATGGTTGTCAAGCCTCTGCTTAAAGACCTCCAAAGAAGGAGACTCCACCACACTCCTTGGCAGCAAATTCCACGGTCGAACAGCTCTTACTGTCAGGAAGTTCTTCCTAATGTTTAGGTGGAATCTTTTTTCTTGTAGTTTGGATCCATTGCTCCGTGTCCGCTTCTCTGGAGCAGCAGAAAACAACCTTTCTCCCTCCTCTATGTGACATCCTTTTATATATTTGAACATGGCTATCATATCACCCCTTAACCTCCTCTTCTCCAGGCTAAACATGCCCAGCTCCCTTAGCCGTTCCTCATAAGGCATCGTATCCAGGCCTTTGACCATTTTGGTTGCCCTCCTCTGGACACGTTCCAGTTTGTCAGTGTCCTCCCGCCAGACTGGGACTATCCCCTCACTCACCCAAGTTTAGGATATTCCACCATTCTTCAGCAGAGTTTCTTTCAGCAAAGTAAGCGGCTCGTGTACATGTCAAACCAAGCTTCAAAAATAAAGGAAATCGTAATGCAATACAGTGGTACCTTGGTTCCCAAATGGCATGGTTGTCGAACAAATCGGCTCCTGAACGCCGCAAACCCGGAAGTAAGTGTTTCGGTTTGCGAACATTTTTCGGAAGCCGAGCGTCCGACGCAGCTTCCCCTTGAGTGCAGGAAGCTCCTGCAGCCAATCGGAAGCCGAGCCTTGGTTTTCGAACAGTTTCAGGAGTCGAACGGACTCCCGGAATGGATTAACCAAGGTACTGCTGTAATAAAAGACTGCCTGAGAGAAACCAAAAGAACTTCCTGAGGGAAGAACACAACACAAAAGCCCTGCGCACCAGATGCCAGACATTCGACTCCTAATCAAATTAGGCCCCAGTGTTTTTCTTACAGTATCTGCATTCCCCCAAAAAAGCACGGTATGGATATCTCATGAAACTTAGTGCCAAGTTATTTTTTTAAAATGACCTCAGCCAAGATGTGTGGCGCATGAGTAGTTTGGGTCAAGATCATGCGGATACCACAATAATTCTCACCCAGTTTTTCATTCAGAATATTCACTGTGTCTACGACAAAGATGGGGGGAAGGGGGAGAGAAGCCATCCCTTTTTGCAAAACACAGTATCTTTTCATGAAGGCGTTCTCTAACTCATCCAGATGCTGATAATGCGAAGCTGGAAATGCCTCATTTAGGCATATGATGTGGGCTTGTCAAGTGACCTTTCCTTTCTGGTCTGAAGCTGCTGTTGGTGTTCATCTTGCATTAGCAAGATCCTTGATATTTGCAGGTGTTTGCATACTTTTAAATTCTATCCCTGGGATGAACAGCAGGACAATAAAAATGGACTTTAGAAGCCCTTATGGTCACTAGGAGACTTATATTTTGAGTCTGGAAGGATCAATGTTCACCATCCAATGGTCTAAAAGACCTTCATGTCCTTCCTACATTTTAATGTACCGTATTTTTCGCTTTATAGGATGCACTTTTCTCCCTCCAAAAATTAAGGGGAAATGTGTGTGCATCCTATGGAGTGAATGCAGGCTCCTTGGCTTCAGCGATAGCAACGCAAAGCCTCCGAAGTACAGAGGGAGCGCTCCCTCCGCCTGAAGCCTTCGGAGCGCAGCGCGAGTTCCTGCTACGCTCCGGAGACTTCAGGTTACTTTTGCTGAAGCCGGGAGAGCAAGACTCTCCTGGCTTCAGCAGAGAGGGAGAGCTGCGCAGCGCCCCTTCAGCCAAGCGGGAGGAGAAATGGAAGGGGCTCCGTTTCTCCTGCCGCTCCACTAAAGGGGTACTGAGCAGAAAGGGGGAGAATTTTTTTTTTCTTGTTCTCCCCCTCTAAAACAAGGTGCGTCCTATGGTCGGGTGCGTCCTATAGAGCGAAAAATACGGTTCTTTCTCTAAGCACCAACTTAGTTTGGATACGTATTTGGACATTTGGTTGGCATATATTGATCTGCATGTATAAATTAAGATGGTTGTACTGATGCATATTGAATTGTGAATGTCAGGTGATGGTTTTGATTTGTTTTCCCCTTTTCCCATTTAGTAAATCATCATCATCTCCAGTTCTTAGCTGCTACCAGAGTCTCTGCCATCAGGCTGCAATTTAGAAAAACACAATTTTCTTTGTTCTAAGCATGAAATATGAATGATCTATACAAGCTGCTCTGAGCCTTACAATGGAGTAGAATATAAAACTGAATGAATCCATAAATCAATCATCAAACCAGCAAGCCAATTCCTATGTTCTGAGATATGGGCTTTTGAAATTACGTTCCTCCATTAGAAGAGAGGACATTAGTCAACCCTACTTGTGACAGCTGCACTTAACCTTAACACCACAAACCACAACATATGAGTAAGGCAAGATATTTGAAACAATCACTTATTATAAGTTATTGATCTTGCCTGATTTAGACTGACCCAGATGCATCTGCCTGAACTCTTCCTTCCCTCCTTGCTCCCTTCCTTCCTTCCTGTCCAGTGATAGACTTGGGACTTATTGTTTTAAATGGGCACTTACAAGCTTACTTAACGAAGAACAAGGAAGTAGAGCAAGCTACAAAGCTGTGTGAAGTGCCACATCTCTCATACCAATCTGTCAGAGCGGCACTCTTGTTTTTTTAATTAGCCAAGCAATTTTCTTCCTCCCACAGACGTGTCTCTACAAGTTCCCTAACTGAATTCAATGAAACAGAAGACAGTATTAAAATGCCCTGATTAATGTTAACGCTGTCTAAAAGGTCGTTTTAATCTTTGCCAAAAACAAGCAAAGACACCCAATGAGCCCCCAGGAATCAAGCAAAATCAAAAAGGTAATGGAAATTTTCATAGAATCACAGACTTGGAAGGGACCCTGAGGATCATCTAGTCCAACCCCCCTGCAATGCAGGAACATGCAGCTGTCCCATACGGGGATCAAACCTGCAACCTTGGTGTCATCAACACCATGCTTTAACTAACTGAGCTATTCAAACTGAGCTTGTATCATCTAGAACAGGCTTTCTCAAACTCAGCCCTCCAGATGTTTTGAGACTACAATTCCCATCATCCCTGACCACTGGTCCTGCTAGCTAGGGATCATGGGAGTTGTAGGCCAAAAACATCTGGGGGGTCAAGTTTGAGGAAACCTGATCTAGAACGTACAGAACAATGTAGCTGGAGGTGCCAAGAGGTATCTTAATCTTCCAGTTCAAGGGCCATATGTATTTATGCATGAAGGGTGGAACAAATCTTTTCAAGTTAAATAAACAAAATCAATAAGAGAGTGTCCAATGAGAAATTGGGGGTGTGTGTCCTTTTCTATCACTTTTTTTGCTTACATCAAGAGAACTCATGTTAAAACTTTCTACTCCAGAACTACCTTATTCATGGCTCCATAATGACGTCAAAGATCAGCGTGAGTGATGTTTTCTTTGGTTACTAAGGTGACAAAGGGCTCTCCTCCGTGTATGTGATGGAGGAGGGAAGGAGAGGCTGAAGCGCTAAGTCACTGTACAAAAGGCCATCAATGTGAATGGAAGAGATGAGATCATTTTTCAAGGCTACTACCACACAAAAACAAGTATTATTCTGAACTAAATATATGAACATGAATAGTATCTCCAACTGATTCCCACTTCTGCAACAACCAGGTGCAAAACACAACAGAATAGCAGCAGCCTGACAGATTTCTCCCCTGCATTGTTTTAAAAAATGGCATGAGAAAAGAGAAGAATCGGTTGGCTTAATATCAAGACTGACACACATACATTCCTGCCCCCTGCCCCCCAAAAATCTTGTCTTATTATCCACCTTTCCCAGTAGACCATGGTCTCTCTCTCTCTCTCTCTCTCTCTCACACACACACACACACACCCCTTCTGTTTCTCTTGGCCCAGCACATGATCCAGAGACAGACCTAGTCAAGGTGGCCTGAGATGAGAAAAGCTCATTTGCTCTGAATCTGTGTGAAGTTTATGCTTATGCTTGCAATTAGCAGAAATATAGACACTGGTGGAATATGCAAATCATTGCTGGGACGGATGCTGACAAGTCAGAATTTGCACTAAATTATAGAAGGGCTTGTGGAGTTGGCAGAATTTGCAAGGGACCAGAGAGGAAGTGCTGCGCATGTAGAGGAAAGGCCAAGAGACTAATGGGATATTCAAGCTGGCTAGTTAGGTATTTTAGAAAAATAGGAAAAGAGCATGGCTTGCAGAGACTTCTGATGCAGGTATCACATTGTGTAGGCAGCAGCTAAAACATTATAATAACTAAAGGGCTACCATGAAGTCATCAGTTAACTTTTACAAGCACAGGGAATGGAGAAAGAATCTAGTCTAAGGGGGAGAGCAAAAATAGAAAGTATGTGAGAACTTTTGTCACAATTAGACTTAGTTGGGTCAGCTGAAGATGTGGCTTTGACTAGCTCCTCCCTGCACAACAGACTGCAGGATTTTCTGCCATTATTGGTCGTGCTGACAGTGTAATCTCAGTTGCAAGGAGCCATCTTTGACCCGTTGTAGGCACCTGTTTTGCTTTGAATTGCACCATACCTTTGTGTCTCTGGATTCCTGTTTCTGCTTATACATTCTGTAGAACACTGGCAAACCCCCACACCGTCCTGTGTCAGTGCTTACATAACAGCTTGTAGAGCTTTCTTCTAGTATTGAAGTCTCTATGAGAATGAGTCCACAGCTGGTTGCCTAGTTGTTGCTGACAAAGACTCCTCTGCTGTCTCCCCCTTAGCCAAAAACCACAAGAGGGACGGGATCGTTTGGGGAAGGGAACCTGCTAAAGAAATCTCCCCATCTCACCCTTGTGAAACCCAGGAAAGGAAAAAAGATTTCTCCAAGCACTTCCTAAGGAGGTTCTGAGCTCCTTCCCAGTAGAGTAGTCAGCCTTGTCTAATCCTAATCAGAGGTGCAATCCCAAGATATAGAACATGCCCTCCTTACCAAAGAATACTATGTACATCGGAAGCTGTCTTATATTGAGTCAGACCACCGATCCATCTAGCTCAATGTCATCTACATGGATTGGCAGTGGTTCCCCAAAGTTTCAGGCAGGAATGTTTCCCAACCTGTCAGGGAACTGCCATCAGCTCAGAGGTGGGAGGTGGAAGGGCAGTTGGGTTACAGGGAGCCGCGGAAGATCGTGAGAAGCAGCTCGCCCTCTGGGGAGGAGGAAAGCCACACCTCCAGTGGGGAAGGGATGCAGGGCTCGGAAAATGCAAGGGAGAGCTGCAACACCGAGCCCTGAGCAAAGTGGGGGGGAGGCAGGTCCCCCTTTGCCCACGCCCTCTCTGTGCAGTAGGCTTACGCGCAGAGAGGGGAGGCATAGGATGGGGGTCAAAAGACTGCTCTGCTGGGGAAAGTTTAAGGACCGCCCACTCCCAGATTCTGCTAGCGACTGAGCAGACATGGAATTGAGGCGATCTGCATTGTGAATGTTTTGGACAGATAATAAAGCCTTGAAAAGACCAGGGGGAGTCTTGCCTGTTCGCTCTCAAGCAACCACACTGGCATTCATAACACAACCCTACCAAGAAATGCCAGAGGTTAAATCTGGGACCTTCTGCATGCATGATAGATGTGCTATCAATGACCCAAAGCCCTTCCCCAAGTAACCTCTGGAAGAAAGGGGAAAGCAGACAACACAGGAAATTCAAACAGGCTGCAATATCTACAGTAGACTTCCTTGCCCTTTAATTTGCAGAATTAGACAGAAGCAGCAAGAAGGAACAATCCAGCCAATTTTTCAACTGGACAAAGGCCTATTTCTAAATTCTGAGTTTGAATACCAGAAGTTCTAGGCACATGGAAAAGTTATATGCAGGGGAGTTATATAAGGTAATATATAAGTTATATAAGGGGAGCTTTGATAAGCCTTGCAATCCCCAATAACTGAGAACCATGGTACGGTAATCTCAGAAGCAGTTGGTTGTCTGCATAGACCTTCCGCTAAACAACTTTGGATACAGAAACTTACAAATGCTCTCAAACACAAAAGCGAGACAACAGACCTCCAGCTGGTGTAATTAAAATAAAACTTTCATGGAGCTCTCCGCTATCTGCTATTTGTTATTACTAGGCATAAAGAATCAAAATCACTTTTTACTTTTTCCTAGGAGAAAATAGAAGGGAATAAACTCCATTGTCATAACACACTATAAAATATATGAGCAAGCACTAATGGGAAAAAGCACAGGCCATAAATGTAGCTTCTCTGATTCCCACCCCACCCCAATCTGCAACGTTCATAATACTTCCAAGTGGCTAACACTTGGAAGCAATAATAAGTCATAACTCGATAGGTCCCAGAGGCTTTCTCATTTCATGCTTATTAAAAGGCAGAAAGGCAGTAATCGTTTAGAGACTGGAAAATAATATGAATAACTCATTGAGAAAGTGTACTGAGGGGAAAAGCAATGTATTGAACAAGATCTGCAATAGAAGGTCTACTTTCTGAGTGAACATCTCCAGGCATGAGATAAATTAATCATATACAGCCTACAATGGGAAGAAATCAATGGATAAAGCTGAGCCAAGCCAGAGATGCCTCTTGCTACACAAACCAACACTGCTAAACTAATGCTTTTTACCACAGGACAAAGGATTATAATAAATCTATCTGTCCACCCTCAGAAAAGGGATTGCGGTAAAGAAAGCCAGCTATGAATGATACCGCTTTACTTTTAAGTAACTCTTGTTTTCCCTCCATCCAAATCGCTTTGTAAAGGAAGGTAAACACCACTGTTGTTCTTTTAAAATAAATAATCCAGTGAGGATGTTAGATGAAGCAGGATACAGTGGTACCTCGTGTTACATACGCTTCAGTTTACAGACTCCAGGCTAACCCAGAAATAGTACCTCGGGTTAAGAACTTTGCTTCAGGATGAGATCAGAAATCGTGCTCCGGTGGCGCGGCAGCAACAGGAGGCCCCATTAGCTAAAGTGGTGCTTCAGGTTAAGAACAGTTTCAGGTTAAGAATGGACCTCCAGAATGAATTAAGTACTTAACCTGAGGTACCACTGTACATATGTCCGTGCCATTTTGTAAGCTGCTTTGAGACGCATGTGGAAAAGCAGGGTGTAAGGTTTTTTAATTAACCGATTCCTTTTTATACACCTGACACCAGCAGCTTCTAGGCAACTTATGGTCAAGTTTTACATGTACAAAAATGTTAATAGAATATTGAAAAGATGTCTGTATCAATACCAGGCGGGCCTGACTATGAAGAACATTCCACAGGCAGGGGAGCCAAGTGCCCAAATTCTCCTTGTTGCCACCCGCCAAGCCTCTCTTGGCAGGGCAACCCTGAGTAGGAACTCAGAGATTATCTTCAAGTCCAGGTAGAATCATATTGGTACTGATTCAAAACTTGAAGATGACATGCAAAACATTATACATATATCAAGCAACAAGTTCAGTAAGTTCTTTCTCTCTCTTTTTTTTATGGCAGTAAGTTACAATTGTTGGTCAATCTTCTGTAAACTCTACTGAACGATACATCTCCTTCACTTCCCCAAACCCATCTAATTAATATATGTCAGTTGTTTTTTTCCATTTCTGCAACCTGCCCAGTTTTCTTCTCTGGAACAGTGCTTAATTTCCAAATCCCTGGCATATGGTTGTTTTTTTTAAATACACTTTGTTCCCAAGTTTAGCACTATGAATCACAAATTCTTATGAAGCTCCCAAAATATTCAAGAGGCTCCATCTCTCACAATTAACCAACCAAGTTGTCCAATGACTCGTTTTGCCGACGAGAGACAAAGGTTGCAATCAATACTTAATTTAATCTAGCATGGTTTTACTGTTCTGTGTACTTTGAGATTTAACCAAAGCCACAAAATCCAAGGCAAGGTAACAAACGAGTAATATCTGAAACATTTATTTTTTCTATCTTTCATTTTATTTCAACGCCCGATACTCATAAAAGGATTTTTAAGCCTTGAAAAGAAGGAAGAGGCACGTCTTCCAACAAGAGAAAAACAAAGCTGAGAAAAGCACCTGGAGATACTGGCTCCTATTCACACATTTTTCAAAAGGCAATCAAAGTGCTTCTCTAGATCAACAAATCTTTTCAGGCCAACAGGGATCACATCCAACACTATCCTTGAGATCTGGCTGAGGTCCTCAGCAAACTGTTTTGAACTTAAGAACACTATTTGCAGTACATGAGCATTCGCGCTTCCATCCTCCATTGGTGGGACAGCTGTCCCTGCCGATCCATACCTAGGGTCACAGAAAATGCAAGACCAACAAGGCCTTTACTGTATAGATTCTGCACAGCTGAAGTTGCATTATATCGATCTTTAAAATGTAAGTGGATTTTGTAGGCATCCACTTTGCCAGTAGCCTATATTTTTGGGTTTGGCACTATCTGCTAAACTAGAATATCGCAAGCAGAAGGGCCTATATTTCATCCCTGGCATCTCCAGGTAGGGCTGAGAAAAATTCCTGGCCCTGGGAGCAACCTACCCACATAGTGGGTTGAGATTCAGCCGCAGTCCACCAGCCACCACCGCACCCAAGCAGCAGTCTAGGACCTGAGCAGCCTCACTTGTCTCAGACGATGCTGAAAAACAGTGCACTTATGTATTTTCCTCTTTTTTGTATCATTTATGCTGAAACAGCAGACCAAGGGGACGAACAAGGAGCCCAGCCCAGCACTGAAGCCCCAGCAGGTGATGGGAAATCATTAAGAACCACTCACCTCCCCAAGCACCTGAAATGTTATGTATACTCTTTAAACGCTACATTAATAACTTCAAGAGCTAGAAATGCTATGGTTTGGTGCAGTCACTGAATCAAATGCACACAGTCCTGTATATAGGCAGCAACAACAGTAATGACCAGGAGGAAAAGAACTCATTAAGTCCCAGAGCCTCTAAGAAAAGCTGGTGTCAAATCTCCAGGCAGCTTCTAATGCTCAAATTTAGCTCTGTCCAAGGTTAGTCTTCCAAACACTGAAGTCTAGATTGCCATCAAGCATTTCATCAAGAGAGCAAAAGGACCGGTAATCACTTGTGATAAATGGCACTTCAGGTAGGGCATTGGCGTGATCAAGAAGACATTGATTCAAGGAGGGAACAACTTGGCAAAGAATATGAGCAATTAAAGCTTGCTGCTCAACCTTTATTTTCCAAGCAGCATGCCTGCCAAGGGCTCTTGTTGCTCCTCAAATAACCCTCTGGAATGCAAAGTTAGCTGTTAGGGTCCTGGGGGGCCTAATCTACAGCTCCAGCTCCTGATAATATATCCAGCAGGGCAGCTAGCAAGGGTGTTTAATAGGGTACCTCTAATACCAAGAAGAAATGGCACAGAACCCAATACCAACATCACCTTGGACATATTTGGGCAGTGATGATGTTGTGAGGGGCTGCAGAGCAGGGCCGTCCTAAACATATGCAGCGCTGGGGGAGGTGGGCAAGCAGAGCCCAGCGAAACAACGGTCACGCCTGAGGCAGTGGCGGCAACTGAGTGAAGCCAGGCACCTCGTGTAAGCTGTTAGTTTCTGTTTCTGACTGTGCAGCTGCGTGGAGTCACAGGACTTTGTTTACATTCCATACAATTGGAGTCTCATGGGAAAGGGAGACGGGATGTGACGTTAGTGGTTTCCTGTTTCCTTTGTTCCTTTGTTCCTTTGTTCAGTTGCTCTCTACTTCCATAGAGAGAGGATGTCTTTTCTGTTCTGCGTAGTTTAGAAATAGGTAAAAGGTAAAGGTACCCCTGCCCTACGGGCCAGTCGTGTCCGACTCTGGGGTTGCGTGCTCATCTCGCTCTAAAGGCCGTGAGCCGGCGCCGTCCGAAGACACTTCCGGGTCACATGGCCGGTGTGACGAAGCTGCAGCTGGCGAGCCAGCACCAGCGCAGCACACGGAAACGCCGTTTACCTTCCCGCTATAAAGCGGTCCCTATTTATCTACTTGCACTTAAGAGTGCTTTCGAACTGCTAGGTGGGCAGGAGCTGGGACCGAACGGCGGGAGCTCACCACGCCGCGGGGATTCGAACCGCCGACCATACGATCGGCAAGTCCTAGGCGCTGAGGTTTTCCCCACAGCGCCACCCGCGTCCCTAGTTTAGAAATAAAACTCCTTTAAAATGTAGCCATATGGTCTCATCACTTCCGCATGCTATTTTGATGCTCTGCTGGGAGAATGTGCCTGGAGCCTTATCAAAGGCTCAGGTCAATTAATCGTCGGAGGCGATTTCAAAGGCTCCGTAGAACGGAGCTCCCGACATTTTTGGTTATGGGCCTAGATGACGAACGGCAGAAGAACAGAATGCAGCTTATCTTCTCTGTGTGTCAAGAAGATTGATGAGAGGTATGTGCTCGACGGTCCGCCAATCCCAGGCACGCAGGAGGGCGGAGCCGGCCGGCTGCCTCAACGCCTTGCTCGCCCGCAGCAGAAGAGCTGAGGCACTCCAACAGGCTCTGCTCCGCTCAGCAGTGGCTGTCGGCTTTTCCCAATCTCCAGACTCCAAAATCTCAGCCCTGGCGCCCTGAGAGCCCGGCACCCGGGTGCCCCGCACCACTATCAGCTATGGGTAAGACAGCCCTGCTGCAGAATACAGATCCCTGAACTTTAGTGGTTCGCTGTGTTTTTCTACTAATATTTCATTTAAAAGAGATTAACAAACGAACAAAACCATTGTGCAAATTGGGAGGGGGGGAAATACAAATTTTATTTCATCCACGTTGTCAAAATCAAATCCCTTCACTTCTAATCAAAATCACTATCCCTTGGTAGAATATAATCAGCTTCAGAAAAGCTCTAGCAAGCTTTTGGCTCAGTAAGAAAAACCTTAAGACTGAAAAGAGTGAAAATACAGTTTTCCACATAGCTGAGGTACCCACAAAAGATTTACATTCAATTAGATAAATTTCTAGAAAAGGTTGCCAAACTGAGTTACAGTTCAACAATTTATGTCTTCTGGTGTACATTATTCATTCTTCAATAGGCAGTACGAAGTGATCTTCAATCCAATTTTCAATTAAAAGTGCAGAAGCTGTATAATAATGTACTTCGCTGTTAATGCTGTGGCAATCAAGAGTATGGTAGTTTGGGGACCTCACACTGGGCATGTGGTGTAGTGCAAACTAAACAATTTAGCTACAGGTTGGCACATATCCGGTGTCAAATTGATTGTAGATGTGGGCCACTCAGTCACTTGAAACACTTAAGCCGCTTGGGCTTGCTAAGCAACTGCAACAAGGAATTTTAAGCAGAAAGTCAACCATGACTTGCCAAAAGCTTTTCTCTCTCTGAGTCCCCGGTCCCATCAAACTCAGTCCCTAGCATGCTGCGTTTAATACAAGACCAAATTAAAACAGGGATGGAAGCAGCAGTGAATCCTATACAAACTAACTCATTGGTCCCACCATAATCTTCACTTTTCTCCCACGAGTTATTGACTATTCTCCAAACTTATTAGGTCCTTGTTCATTGATGGAGTTCCTTCAAAGTTGTCATAGACTTTCTGTGTCCACTTATTCATTTTATACATTACTATTCTCTTCCTTTCTCTGATGGCTTTTCCTCCAGTTTTAGGAACGCTGCTTCCTCTCCATCCTTAAAAAGTCTTCCCCCAGAGTATTCAGGAATCCATCAGATTCCATCTGCCTCTGGGGGTGGACCAACTCTATGAGATGCATAGTGGAGCACCTACATCTTGTCCCAACCTCACCAGGGAATGGTGTAGCCATGGCAATGGACTCACAGCAAGCCCCACCACACCCCCGGTCAATGGAATATTACCAGTCTGCTCTGTGGCAAGGACCCAGGTTGAGGGTTCACATGTGCTGGGCCACTGATCTCACTGCATGGAAACTACCTCAAAGAATTTTAATAATCAGTTTTCAGTTACTAGGTTCTGCGTACTCTGTGTAACTTTATAGCTTAGGATCACCTGGGAAACCCTGAAATATATGCCTCTCAGAACGGAAGTGAAATGCCTTTTAAAATGCCTATGAACACATTGAGCTTTATGAATATTTAGCCCATACTTTTATCCGCTTTGGGGGGGGGGGCTGTAAATTTAAGAATCCCATCTTTCGCTTACTGGCCTTTTCAGAGCATACAGATTATTTATGCCTCTTACAACATGGCTTCCTTGCAAACCAACAAAAGCTTACAAATGCATAAGTGAGTCATTAGAAAACGAGACCTTCAGTTCAGCTTCCCTCCCACTGCTCCTGTGCTTTTGTTTATATTTGATTTAGTTCAATATCCGGAGAAGTTAAACCTGCCCTAAAGTTCAAGTTCAGTTTTTTAAAAAAATACATAAATGCTTTAATTTTTGCAAAGGCTGCACAAAATATTTATACATACATTCATTTGTTTGATTATGCTTCGGTATGAAAGTAGATTGCCTTTTTGAAACTCAGCTTCTCCCTGCAGGATTTGCAATAAACTCACACATTTTACAGAGGCACAAGAGAAGTTAAACAGGAACAGAGCCAAACACAGTATTTCCAAAAGAGAAAAGTAAGCAGCAAGCTTGCAATATAAGCAACAGAACTATGTGCTCCCTTTTCTACCACAGACCTGCTTGGGAGATTTCAGACCCATTTCTTAACCTGCTCGTGTCTCTGCTAACCTTGTTACTGTAAGCAGCCATAGTCACCCTGCACGTTATGCAATAGCAGACCCAAGCTTACTACTACAGGTATGTGGTACAGAGACCTGTCAGGAAACTTGGTTCCCCAGCACATGTACCTATAAGATCTGCTTAGCTGGAGATGTGTTTACCATAGACACACATTACAGTCAGATGTACTTGAAAAGGTTTTGCACACATTCCTTTAAAACAAAAACAAAAAAATGAAAATGAGAAGCAGTCATCAGATATCAAGGTATGTTTACCTCTGACATTCTGACATTAAATTAAGGAAAAACTGGGTTGTTGTTGTTGGGCCGGAACCCATGGCAGATCAGAAACTGGGAATCATCAGCCTGTTGGGAAGGTACCACTAGCACACAGATGAGAGTACAATTCCAAGAAACGTGAAAGTACAAGCAAGGTGAATAAGCAACCTATTGCGTTTTCAAGAAGGCATCCCATAATCACAATAGATTTGTCCTTTTTAAGCAGTCCAGCCCCCAACATGAAACAAAAAAAAAAAAGAGGAGAATCTGAACTCAAAATGTAATGTACCAACGTACACGCCTCACTTAGAAGTATTCAGAGAGCAGTATGCAAGGCAACACAGTTGTGCTGCCAATGGTCAGAGCATCCCAGACTAATTTTGAGAAGCTCTAAGAGTGAGCTATTAAGCTCCTATCTGAAAGCAACGTTGCAAAAGGACTAAAGGATGTAAACTTCACACTAAAGTTAAGTTGTCAGGTAGACCATGGATATAGAAGTGTATCTTCTGGCTATCAGTGCTTTACAATAATTTAATTCTTTAAAAGGATCACAATTAAATCGGGAGTCAGATGGGTGACGGTAAAACCACCTATTGCACTGGCATCCACACAAATACAGTTCGCTGTTACTCTTACAATTTCATCAAGCGACATTTCCAAGTTTGACTTCATTACCTCACAGAGCGCAGTTACATCACCCTGGTCAAGAGAAAGAGAAATGGATGCACAAAGAAAACAGGGAACCCAGTCATGAGAAGCAAAACTTGTTTTCTTCTTGCTTACTCCTATTGTACATAATACAAACAGCATTATAAATTGTTTCATGTCCCATCATGCCCCATTAACAAACAATTGAGACGGTTGTGCTTTCACTGCTCGTGTTTGTTAACAAACAGGGGCCTGTGGCTCTTTTTTATGTGACAAGGGCAAGGGGAAGCATGAGTCACAACAATCACACAGTGCTATTATTCAAGAAAGAGAAATCCATTCAACAAACTCAGTTTGCTCATGGCAAGAAGTCAAGCAAGCAGAGGTACTCTTTGAAATTATTGGAAGAAAGATCCTAAGGAGCTACTTTGCCCGGAATTCAACTTTAGAAGTTTCAAACACCTGGAGTCCCTTCAGTGTAACTCAAAATATATTCTTCGGTCCTGGGTATCAAATATACCGTATTTTTCGCTCTATAAGATGCACCAGACCACAAGACGCACCTAGTTTTTGGAGGAGAAAAACAAGGGAAAAAAATATTCTGAATCTCAGAAGCCAGAACAGCAAGAGGGATCGCTGTGCAGTGAAAGCAGCAATCCCTCTTGCTGTTCTGGCTTCTGGGATAGCTGCGCAGCCTGCATTCGCTCCATAAGACGCACACACATCTCCCCTTACTTTTTAGGAGGGGAAAAGTGAGTCTTATAGAGCAAAACATACAGTAAATAATTAAAAGTTACAGAAAGCAATTGTGCTTGAGCATAATCTGCTATATAAGACTTTCTATGAACACAGTTTACACAGTATATCACACATATGGATGAAACACAACAAAATAAAAGCACACACGCGCACGCACGCACGCACACACACACACACACACAACACAAAGGATTTCCAATACCTCTGTGCCAGAACTGAAAAGTTCTTACACAGAAAGGATGTGGAAACACCCAGCATAAATAGCATAACTACCAACAGTAATAACAAGCAAAAAAAGCCTGGAGGAAATTTAAGAGCTTTTTCAAGTACTGAAAACATATACTGCACACAACACTACATTTTCCACAGCTGAGAAACCAACTCTTAGAGCAGCTTCTTTGGATCATTAAACGTGGTGTTTTAAGATCAACAAAAACAAAATTGAGTGGCGAGTAGCACACAACTTCCAGAAATTGGGGGGGGGGGGGAATGAGTGAGATTTGGGTCTGAATACTAAGGAATGCGGAGTCTAGTCACTCCTTCCTTCAGCAGGATCGAAAAGAAGCAAATTGCCATGGTCTGGCCCCAGTGTGGCATGAGCAATACTTGCGGGCACATCAATTTACAAATCCCAGTGCTGGCCACCCCAGCACAGCAATAACCATAGAATCATGGAAAGGACCCTAAGGATTGTCTAGTCCAGGCATCCTCAAACTCGGTCCTCCAGATGTTTTGGGACTACAATTTCCATCATCTCTAGCTAACAGGACCAGTAGACAGGGATGATGGGAGTTGTAGTCCCAAACCATCTGGAGGGCCGAGTTTGGGGGTGCCTGGTGTAGTCCAACCCCCTGCAACGCAGGAATATGCAACTGTCTCACACGGGGATCGAACTTGCCACCTTGGCCTTGTCAGCACCACACTCTAACCAACT